>NW_027507903.1:297311047-299953140 GCF_037356315.1 Lithobates pipiens
GCGTCTGAAGCAGTGGGTGTTCTGTGTACCTTCAACACAGTACACACCTATATCCACCTACATAGCTGTTCTCTATTTGAGCCCACTTGCCATCTGCAGGAGTTATTGGAAGTTGTGTGTGCTTCCAGCACAGCACAGTATACATCTGTATATACCCCTTTATCTCTGGTGTTCTATAATAAAGGCATCTGCAGGAGTTAGTGGGTGTTCTGTGTACCTTCAACACAGTACACACCGATTGTTTTCGGACGATTTTTGATCTTGCTGTTGTGTAGTGGTTGTTGTCTGCGTGCCCTGACCGCAGTATACACCGCTATATTCACCTCACCTATATAGCTAGTGATCTATCTTTTATAATAGAGCTTGCAGTCAGTAGTGTTAGTGCGTGCTGTCTGCGTGCTCTGTACCCAGTACATACCGCTATATCCACCTACATAGCTCTTCTCTATTTGAGACCACTTGCCATCTGCAGGAGTTATTGGAAGTTGTGTGTGCCTCCAGCACAGCACAGTATACATCTGTATATACCCCTTTATCTCTGGTGTTCTATAATAAAGGCATCTGCAGGAGTTAGTGGGTGTTGTGTGCCTCTAGCACAATATACACTACCCAACTGCTTTTTTACCCAACTCCCTTCAGGCCATTACCATGTCTGGAAGGCCAGCAAGGAGAGGCAGACAGGCGCGAGCCGATAAAAGAGGGCAAGCAGGCTCTGTGTCTAGAGACAACAGTGCTGGTCGTGGACGCGGTGCATTGTCATCAGCACGTGGCCATGGGACACGCTTGTCCTTCTTTTCGGCAGCTGGACATGTTGAACCGCAACATGCCAACGACTTGGTAGAGTGGATGACCAAGCCCTCTTCATCCTCCTCATCCTCTCTCACCCAGTCTCAGGGTACTAGCAAAGCAGCTGCCAACGCATCGTCTTCCCTCCTCTCAATGTCATCATCAGTGACTCCTTCCCTAGACCCACCACGTCCTCCTGAGGAGTCTCCTGAACTCTTTGAGCACAGTGTTGGGTACATGCTCCAGGAGGATGCCCAGTGTTTTGTGGGCTCTGATGATGACACTCAGCTAGAGGAAGGCAGTAGCGTGAGCGCAGAGAGAGGGGATGCTCAAGAAAGACAGCAATCTGGCAGTCATGTTCCACAAGCTGTAGCATACTGCCAGGTTTGCTACAGCGATGAAGAGGGAGGGGATGATGAGGGCACTGACTCCACGTGGGTGCCTGGAAGGAGAGAGGAGGAGGAGGAGGAGGAGGCACATGTCCAACGAGGCAGGATGCCCTCCGGGGGCCAGCTTAGGGGCAGCACACCGACTGAATCACACCGCAGAGCTCCGCCTGTGCAGAGCGCTGCCTCTGCGCGTTATTCTAAAAGTTCTTTGGTGTGGGCCTTTTTTGAGACAAGTGCATCAGATCGCACCGCTGCTATTTGCAACATATGTCTCAAGCGTATCTCACGTGGCCAAAACATCAGCCGCTTGGGCACCACATGCTTGACCAGACATATGTTGACCTGCCATGCAGCTCGTTGGCAAGCGTACCTCAAAGACCCACACCAAAGAACAAAGCGGACCTCTCCTTGCTCCTCATCAGCTGGCATCTCCAACCCCACAAGACCTTCAGTCCTCTCTGAAACCTGCTCTGAGAGGAATGAAGGTGTAGAATTAGGTGTGTCACAGCCAAGTGCTTCCGGGAACTCTGCTAGCGGTACACCCATGTCCGATTATAGCAGGCAAATGTCCCTGCCCCAGCTGCTGGACCGGCGAAAGAAGTTCACTCCCAGCCATCCACATGCCCAGCGGTTGAATGCTAGCTTGGCTAAATTGCTAGCACTTCAACTGCTGCCTTTTCAGTTGGTAGACTCGGCCCCCTTCCGTGAGTTTGTACAATGTGCGGTTCCTCAGTGGCAGGTCCCCAAACGCCACTTTTTCTCACGGAAGGCGATTCCGGCTCTTTACCGGCATGTGGAAGGCAATGTCCTTGCCTCGCTGGACAGGGCGGTCAGCGGTAAGGTGCATATTACCGCTGACTCATGGTCCAGCAGGCATGGACAGGGACGTTACCTGTCTTTCACGGCCCATTGGGTCACTCTTCTGGCAGCTGGGAAGGATGCAGGACAAGGTGCAGTAGTGTTGGAGGTTGTTCCACCACCACGCCTCCAAAATGCTACTATTGGTTGTGACACACCTCTCTCCTCCACCCCCTCCTCTTCTTCTTCCTCCATGGCCTCTTCCAGTGCTCTGTCCTAGGAACCAGAGGTGCTCCGTAGGCGTTCCAGGGGCTACGCAAGTACGCAGGCAAAACGATGCCATGCCGTGCTTGCGTTGGTTTGTTTGGGGGACAGGAGCCAGACTGGGGCGGATGTTTTGTCAGCTCTGCAGGGGCAGGCCGAGAGGTGGTTGACGCCACGCCAGCTTAAGCCAGGAATGGTGGTTTGCGACAATGGCACCAACCTCCTCTCCGCCCTCCGACAGGGACAACTGACCCATGTGCCCTGTGTAGCTCACGTCCTTAAACTGGTGGTGCAGCGGTTCTTGGGCAGGTACCCGGGCTTACAGGATGTCCTGAAGCAGGCCAGGAAAGTCTGTGTGCATTTCCGCCGATCATTTAATGCCTGTGCTCGGCTGGCTGAGCTCCAAAAGGAGTTGAACCTGCCCAAGAACTGCCTTATATGTGACATGCCCACCAGATGGAACTCAACATTGGCCATACTGCAGTGGCTGCACACGCAGCAGAGGGCCATTAATGAGTACCTGTGGCACCAGGACAGGGTCAGGGGAGCTCGGTTTTTTCTCACCACGCCAGTGGGGCATGATCAGGGATGCATGCACTGTCCTGTCACCGTTTGAGGAGGCCACAAGGATGGTGAGCAGTGACAGTGCATGCATCAGTGACACTGTACCTCTTGTCCACCTCTTGGAGCATACGCTGCGTGGAATAATGGACAGGGCACTTGAGGCAGAACAGAGGCAGGAAGAGGAGGACTTCCTTGCCTCTCAAGGCCCCCTTTATCCAGACAGTGTTCCTGCTGTGCCACCCATCACACAGGAAGAGGATGAGGAGGAGGAAGAGGAGGAGGAGGATGATTGTGTCAGCATGGAGGTGGAGGCTGGCACTCGGCATCAGCAGCAGCAGCAGCAGTCTTGTAGGGATGATTTACAGTCCCAAGAAACACGTGGACTTGTACGTGGCTGGGAGGAGGTAGCTGCGGATCATGTTGTCCTTAGTGACCCAGAGGACTCCGGACCGAATGCCTCAGCTAACCTACGCTGCATGGCCTCTCTGATCCTGCAAAGCCTGCGGAAGGATCCTCGTATTCTTCGGATCAAGGAGAGGGACCATTACTGGCTGGCCACTCTCCTTGATCCACGGTACAAGGGTAAGGTTGCCGACCTTATCTTGCCATCGCAGAGGGAGCAGAGGATGAGACATCTCCGGGAGGCCTTGCAGAAAGGTCTGTGCAACGCGTTCCCAGAGACTGGGAGGTTACAAACTCCTGGTCCTGGACAACGTGTTGCTGAGGCATCGGTCAGAAGGAGCGGTGGAGAAGGTGGTCGTCTGACTGATGCTTTCAGACAATTTTTTAGTCAGCAGCCCCAAGGTATGATCGGTTCCAGCACCCATCGCCAGCGTCTGATTTACATGGTGCAGGAATACCTAGGGGCAAGGTCAGACTTGGACACCTTTCCCACCGAAAATCCTCTGGCTTACTGGGTCTTGAGGATGGATCACTGGCCAGAGCTTGCACAGTATGCAATTGAGCTACTGGCCTGTCCTGCATCCAGTGTTCTTTCGGAACGCACCTTCAGTGCTGCTGGTGGCTTTGTTACCGATCACAGGGTGCGCCTGTCCACCGAATCAGTTGATCGACTGACCTTCATCAAGATGAATCAGTCTTGGATCACCCACAGCTACCAAGCACCTGAAGCTGATGTAACAGAATAATTTTTTTTGAAATATCACATCCCTTCAAGACTGCCTATGCTGATGCTGAGTGACTGTCCTGTTATGTTGATTGTCTATCCTCTTCCTCCTCCGCTGATATGTTGGAAGAACATTTCTGGTTCTGGTTGATGCCATCAGCCCAATTTTTCTGCCCCTGTTTAACAGGGGCGTTTAATTAAAATTTTTGATGCAATGCTTTGCAGCAGGGCTAATTCCTGCAATAAAACTAGAGTATATGGCAGAGGTTGCAGTGTGGTGGCACCAGCACCAGTGCCTAAGGCCCAATTTTTCTGCCCCTGTTTAACAGGGGCGTTTAAGTACAATTTTTGATGCAATGCTTTGCAGCAGGGCTAATTCCTGCAATAAAACTAGAGTATATGGCAGAGGTTGCAGTGTGGTGGCACCAGCACCAGTGCCTAAGGCCCAATTTTTCTGCCCCTGTTTAACAGGGGCGTTTAATTACAATTTTTGATACAATGCTTTGCAGCAGGGCTAATTCCTGCAATAAAACTAGAGTATATGGCAGAGGTTGCAGTGTGGTGGCACCAGCACCAGTGCCATCAGCCCAATTTTTCTGCCCCTGTTTAACAGGGGCGTTTAATTAAAATTTTTGATGCAATGCTTTGCAGCAGGGCTAATTCCTGCAATAAAACTAGAGTATATGGCAGAGGTTGCAGTGTGGTGGCACCAGCACCAGTGCCTAAGGCCCAATTTTTTTGCCCCTGTTTAACAGGGGCGTTTAAGTACAATTTTTGATGCAATGCTTTGCAGCAGGGCTAATTCCTGCAATAAAACTAGAGTATATGGAAGAGGTTGCAGTGTGGTGGCACCAGCACCAGTGCCTAAGGCCAAATTTTTCTGCCCCTGTTTAACAGGGGCGTTTAAGTACAATTTTTGATGCAATGCTTTGCAGCAGGGCTAATTCCTGCAATAAAACTAGAGTATATGGAAGAGGTTGCAGTGTGGTGGCACCAGCAGCAGTGCCTAAGGCCAAATTTTTCTGCCCCTGTTTAACAGGGACATGTAATTACAATTCTTGATATAATATTTAACAGGAGGGCCCCTTCCTGTGCCCACCCAGAGTAACGGTGAGGACTTATAGTGTTGTGGCACCAGCACCACAACCACCAAAGGTCAATTTTTCTACCACTCTTCAACAATGGCATGTAATTACAATTCTTGATATAATCGTTCACAGCAGGGCGCTCCAGCGCCCACCAAGAGTCACTTTGAGGGCTTACAATGTTGTGGCAAAACCAACACCTTGTTCCGCCATTTCTGCAGATCATATAGGGCAGGCCCCTTCTTTCAAACATTCAATTTACAAACATCTCCTACTTGCAAACGGAAGGAGACAACAGCAAGTGAGATGAAAAAAGATGGACGACAAAACAAATTATACAGGGGTGATAACCCTTCCCTATGTTTTCCAAAAAGCTTAAAAATAGTTTTTTTGATTGGAGCTACACTTTAAAAATGTACCAGTTGAAAATTACAAACAGATTCAACTTAACACAACAAACCTACACAGTCCCTGTCTTGTTTGCACCGCCTGTATACTGCTGTTCTGAGTATATAGGGCCTGGGGGCCACACGCATTTCCTTTTTTTAATATGGGTACAGGGTTCCCCTTAATATGCGTACAAGACCCAAATAGGCTGGTAATGGGCAGGGAGGGCTAGGGCTACCCATGCCATTTTTCTCAATGATTTTCAACCATATTGCAGGAACCAGATATAACATTAAAACCGCAAGCAGTTTTAAATGGTGTGATTTCCGTTTAATGTCATTTTGTGCAGGGACTGTTCTAAACACGGGAAACACGTGGCACTTCACAGGCATACTACAGACACCCCCCAGGCACCATATTTAAAGGAATATTTCACTTTTTTTCACTTTAATCGTCATTAAAATCAGTGCTCCCGCCAAAACGGCCATTTTTAAAAACATTTTAGTCATTGACCCATGTCCCCTGGGGCAGGAGCCAGGTCCCCAAACCCTTTTTAGGACAGTATCTTGCATATTAGCCGTTAAAATTAGCACTTTTCATTTCGAACGTTCGAGTCCCATAGACTTCAATGGGGTTCTAAAGTTCGTTCGAATTTGGGGTCCGTTCGAAAGTTCTGGTGCGAACCGAACCGGGGGGTGCTCGGCTCATCCCTATTGGTGACACAGATCGCTCTGTAAGGAGGGCTTTGCTGCTGCCAGCTGCAGGGGACACTGAAGTAAGGAGGGCTCTGTTGCTGGGGGGACACAGATAAGTAAGGAGGGCTCTGCTGCTGGGGGACACCAAATGTAAAGGATGGCTCTGCTGCTAGGGGACACAGATGTAAAGGAGGGCTCCGCTGCTGGGGAACACCAGATGTAAAGGAGGGCTCTGCTGCTGGGGACACCAGATGTAAGGAGGGGCTCCGTTGCCAGGGACACAGATCTGCAAGGATGGCCTCTGCTTCTGGGGGCATATGATGTAAGGACAGACTCTGTTGGGGGCACCTGATGTAAGGACAGACTCTGCTGGGGCCACCTGATGTAAGGACAGACTCTGTTGGGGTCACCTGATATAAGGACGGACTCTGCTGGGGCCACCTGATGTAAGGACGGACTCTGCTGGGGGCATCTGATGTAAGGACGGACTCTATCCAAAACCAAACTTATCATTTTTCCTCCCCCATATGCCCCTTCCCCTGATCTCTGTCAAAATCTATGGCACAACTATAAGCCCATCCCCACATGCCAACTCTCCTTCAAGCAACACATCTAATCACTGTCCAAATCCTGCTGCCTCAACCTCTGCAACATCTCCAACATACGCCCCTTTCTAACCAGTGACACAACAAAGCTCTTAATTCACTTATTATAATCTCTTGCCTCGACTACTGCAACACCCTTCTCATTGGCTTACCTCTACATAGTGTATCACCTCTTCAATCCACCATGAATGCTGCTGCCTGCCAGACTCATTCACCTTATCTATAGCTCTGTGTCTGCTACTCCTCTCTGTCAATCCCTCCACTGGCTTCCGCTCAGCCAAATAATTAAATTCAAAATACTAACAACTTTGTACAAAGCCATCCACAATTTCGCCCAAGCTACATCACTACCCTAGTCTCTAAATACCAACCTACCAGTTCTCTTCATTCCTCTTAAGACTTCCTGCTCTCTAGCTCCCTCGTCACCTCCTCCCATGCTCTCCTCCAGGACTTTTCCAAAGCCTCTCCAATCCTATGGAATGCCCTACCCCAATCTGTCCGCTTATCTCCTACTTTATTAGCTTTTAGACGATCCCTGAAAACCCTTCTCTTCAGAAAAGCCTACCCTACCCATACCTAACAACTGTATTTTCATTTTCTCAATCTGCTCATCCCTTACAGTTATTTCCTTTTGTTTCCACTTGACCCTCCCTTCTAGATTGTAAGCTCTAACAAGCAGGGCCCTCTAATCCCTCCTGTATTGATTTGTATTGTGTACTATCTGCCCTCATGTTGTAAAGCGCTGCGCACACTGTTGGCATTATATAAATCCTGTATAATAATATTAATAGGCGAAACAAATGCAGTTTGCAACTCAAGGCCCGTCTTTGAAAATATGATGCAAGTGGGTAACTCCAAATGTTTCCATCTAGCACCCTATTGGAGTTTAGCTAACTCTTTGTAAGAGGCATTATGCCAGATTGCACTATATTTGGTAAAGCCTGTAACTCTCTGCATGTGCTTGGCCTTATTCCAAATATTTTGTATAAGATTATAAGTGGGGAAATGTTTATTAGGTTTTCTAAAAGCTTGAGATTCAAGTCCCTCTGACATTGAGTCCCTGTCTGTAAAGGAGAGGGCTATCTGGGCTGTGGTACTTAAACATGGGGAATCAAGTTCAGTTAAGGATGCCATGCATCCCACCAGGTGGTATAGTTGTGCTGCAAGGTAATAGAGCCATGGATTGGGAAGGGCGAGGCCACTGTCACCCCTGGGGTTGAGTTGAGTTGTTACAATCAGACCTTTGGAGGATGATCACTTCATAGGAGGGAATGGAAAATGGAATTCACAATGCAAAATGTTTCTAAGGGGCTCATGATTGGAGTGTTGTGTAAGAAGTATAAGAGCTGCGGCATAAGGATCATCTTTTTTTAACTTTGCTTTACCTACTACAGAAAGCCTTAATTTGGACCAAACCTTATTTTTGTCCCAAAAACGAGTAAGGAGCAGAGAAATATGGAGTCTACAGAAATCAGTAAGGACTGGGGAAATATGGAATCCAAGGTATTTAAATTGGTTTGTTTGGTATTTGGCATAAAGGAGCCACTGGCTGTTCACGTCACCATCCAGCAACATCAGGGCAAATTTGGTCTAGTTGATGGTTAGGCATGAAAAGGACCCAAATATGACAATGGTATCCAGGGCTGCCTGCAAAGACAAGGATGCGTCACCTAGAAACAACATCATGTTGCTGGCGTATAACATGGTCTTTTTGTGTAAAGGGCCATAGTGAAATCCAGGGCAAATAGGAACAGTGATAATGGGCAATCTTGCCAAGTTCCTCTACCCAAGGTGAAAGGGGCAAAAATTCTAGCCAAGCACTTTACCAAATCTGAACCTATCTAGTACAGCCCAGAGATATTGGCAATCAATGCTATTAAAAGCCTTACTGATAGAAAATTATTGCTTGGCCCTCTTTTCTATATCATCCAAGGGGATTTGCATGTTAATATGTAGCCATTTAAGGTTGACAGCAGTGGATTTGTGCGGCATAAACCCCGCCTGGTCTGGGTGGACAATGGAGGAGATGGCCGAATTTAAGAAAAGAGCTAGTATTTTGGCCAGAATCTTAAAGTGGTTCTGCACCTAAAAAAAAAAAATATTAAAAGCCAGCAGCTACTAATATTGCAGCTGCTGACTTTTAATAAAATCACACTTACCTGTCCCAGGGTCCAGCGATGTCGGAGGCAGATGAGGAGCGATCGCTCGTCTCGCTGCTGCCCCCGCCGCCATCCTCTGTCAGGGAATCGGGAAATGAAGCATTGCAGCCTCACTGCCCGGTTCCCTACTGCGCCTGCGCGAGTCGCGCTGCGCGTCTCTTCTGGTCCCCCGCTGTGTCCTGGGAACTGTGTGTTTCCCAGAACACAATGGGGGGGGGGAGGGGGCGGGGCGTCTGCGGGGGTCTGCGGCGGTCTGCCCGGAAGTGGGTGCAGATACCTGGAGGGATCAGATTAGCGGAACTTCCCATTTAGGGTGAAGAACCGCTTTAATGTCACACTGTAGAAAAGAAATGGGCCCATAAGAGCCCGGTTCCAGGAGAATTTTATGTTTCAATCTTTTTATTAAAGGTTTTCAGTACAATACAAACAAAAGTCTCATTAATGCGGCAAATAATTACATCTAGCACAATGCACAATGGAGTAATGCACCGGTCAGTTCCTAAGACAGGCTGGCGGCGGCAAAATAGGTTCCGTAACTAAAAACCCTGGATCACACAGGATCCCATCAGCCGATGCTGTTACCTCTTGAGTTTTATAAATATCCAATCGTGCAGCTAGCACCGCTAAATGAGAGATTTAAAGTAAACAAAAAACAGTAAAGAAGAGAGGAAATACCCAATAGCAGGGGAAGAGAGAAGAATAGAGAATAGGAAAAGGTGGAGAAAGAGGAGAATGGGGGAGAGCTGGGAGGGAGGGGGGGGGAGGGAGCCGTAGTCCTGGATCCTCAAATCCTTGCTACTATGATAGCGTTAAACAGCGCGCGTCCTGGGATCATTAGTTAGATAGACAATCCATGGATCCCATATTCTATGGAACATTTTCATCCTGTCTTGAGACAGCGCAGATAGCCTTTCGTTTAGCATTAACCATGACATTTTATGTTTGAGCTGGGCTATCGGTAGTGCGGCTGATCTCCAGTTACGAGCTATGGTAATCTTAGCTGAAATAAATAAAAAGGTAAGGAGCCTCTGCTGAGGTCTGGAAGCCCCTGCCGCTGTGCCCCCCAAGAGGGCCAGCTTAGGTGATTTTTTCAGGTTCAGTCCTGTGATTGTGTAGACAAAGTTAAACACTCTAATCCAAAACCTTCTGACCTTCGGGCATGACCACCAAATATGGTAGGTGGTCCCCACCTGGCCGCATCCCCTAAAACAATGGGACGTAGCTCCCGGAACAAAAGCGGCCAATCTGGCTGGGACCATGTACCACCTCAACAATACCTTGTAGTTAGCCTCTATCACCGATGTGTTGGTGAGAGAGCGATATGCCGTCTCAGAGAGCGTGCACCAATCATCTAATTCAAAGGATTCCTGAAGGTCCCGCTCCCATTGGATCATATAACTCAACTTCTTCACTGGACCTCTAAGTATTGTGAAGATGGCTGATAAATGGCCTCTAATTTTGTCATATTGCATACTCAACTGCTCCATGGGAGTCCGGGACCCCAGGTCTCCCCTACGGGCCACACTCTGTACGAAATGTCGCAGTTGGGCACATCGAAACTTCTCCGAAGACGGAATATCAAATTTTTCCAGGAGAATTTTAACAGTTTTTAATAACAAAACAATCTGAGCTCTGGACATAGAGGGAGGAAGGCAATTAGAGGAACAATTATTAAACACCTTAAGCAGAAATAGCAATATTTGTTCCCCATAGCGACCAAGCACCTCCATAGGTAAATCATTATCCCCAGACGCCTTGCAGTCGGGGAAAAGAGCTGATTGCCTTCTGCAATTCCTCCAACAAAATGGGGGCATCTGTCTCCTTTGTGTGTCAGATAGAGTAGGGAGGGAAATATCCTGCAGGTAGTGGGTATTTTATATTGATGAACACTCACAATGCAAGCGGTATAAGTCCTTCAGCGAACACTTAATCTGGAGTGTTCACAGTGCAACCAGTTGTGGATTTAATAGCCCCTAAGATAGGGGAAGCCTGTTGGGAGTGCACTGGTCTGGCTAAAAAGTTGGCCAGTACTCTCCCCCTCTTCAAAGAATACCATTTTGCTAAAGAACCACTTACATTCAGCCATGGATGTCATCAAGCGATCTACAGCAGCCTATGCTGATATCCATGCCTCATGGGCAGTATCCAAAAGATTAGTGATATATGCCAGCTTGAGTTGTTGCACCAGTTTTTCCACCCAAATATGCAACTCTGAGGAAGACCGCTTAACCCCATTCATTTCTGCAATAAAAACAACATGTAGGAAAGTTTTGATCACCTCCCACACTAGTAAATGATCAGAATGGTGTTCATGAATTTGGAAATTTGTTGAACGACACGGTCATGGAAGAGAAATAATTGTAACCAGAAAGCATTGAGCTTCCAGGGGGCTCAAGTCGGTGGTTGGGCAGTAACCCAAGCCACCAGGGGAGAATGATCAGACACCTCATGGGGATAGTATTCAAGTTTGGAGAGGAGAAGACCCATGGACGTGATACCAAAACATAAATCGTTTCTAGAAAGGGTTAAGTAAGAAGAAAGAGAATTGTTTAGTGAAGGGATGCGGATGCCTCCAAAGGTCCTGCCAGCCCACTTCCTCAGGAAGTGAGATAGTGTTGTGCCCCTAAGAAGCGCTATTAGGCTCATATTAATTGTTACAGGAGGGTGTTTGTGCAGGGCGGGATTAAGATAGCCATTAAAATCCCCCATAATCAGAATTGAAGCATGAGAATTGTCAACCAGGTACGACAACAACGACTGTACCACCACTCTAGCAAAGAAAGGTGGTATATAAATGTAAGCAAGGACAAAAGTAACAGTGGCTAATCTGCAATAAAGAAATATATAGTGACCCTCAGAATCAGAAAATGAGGGGTAAGAAAAGTGCAGTGCTGTGTGAAAGAAAAACTGTGCTGAAACAGCAGGAGAAAGGCAGGAAGTATTCCTCGTAGATCCTCGTAGATTACCTCTAGTTGGGACATCAATAGGAATCATCCCTCAAAAAGTACCGTATATACTCGAGTATAAGCCGAGATTTTCAGCCTCTTTTTTGAGGCTGAAAGTGCCCCCCTCGGCTTATACTCGAGTCATCGCTGTCTGCCCGCTCGATCAGCGTGTCGAGCAGACAGACAGCGGCCATTCTATGATTCAAAAGCCGCGCCTCCGGCTCCGCCTTCGCCTGTGATAGGCGGAACACTGAATTTCCCAGCAGCCTGTGTTCCGCCTATCACGGGCATCTTCTCATCCTCGTACTACGGACGAGGATGATACGACGTCCGTGATAGGCGGAACACAGGCTGCTGGGAAATTCAGTGTTCCGCCTATCACAGGCGAAGGAGGAGGCGCGGCTTTTGAATTTTACAATGGCCGCCGACGAAGAGGGCACGGGACGGAGGCAAGGCAAGGCACGGCACGGGACAGGACGGGACGGGACGGGACGGGACGGGACGAAGGCAAGGCACGACACGGGACGGAGGCTCGGGACAAAGGCTCGGGACACAGGTAGGCTGGACACACACACACACACACACACACACACACACACACACACACACACGGATGGAGACACACACACACGGATGGATGGATGGATGGAGACACACACACACACAGGGATGGATGGATACACACACACACAGGGATGGATGGATGGATGGAGACACACACACACAGGGATGGATGGATGGATGGATGGATGGAGACACACACACACAGGGATGGATGGATGGAGACACACACACACAGGGATGGATGGATGGATGGACACACACACACACAGGGATGGATGGACGGACACACAGGGATGGACGGACACACAGGGATGGACGGACACACAGGGATGGACGGACACACACACAGGGATGGACAGGCATGTCTCACCCTCGGCTTATACACGAGTCAATAAGTTTGCCAGTTTTTTTGGGGGTAAATTGGGGGCCTCGGCTTATATTCGGGTCGGCCTATACTCGAGTATATACGGTATGTAAAAAAAAGCATGGTAATGGTGGTGTTGTTTCTAGTCATCTTCACCATCTGCAGCCCTGTGTCACAGACTGTGTTCATTAGTGGCCAGCCACTCAAAGGCATCAATGGCTGTGTCAAAGAAGTAAGCTTGCCCGTTAGCAGTCACTCTCAGCCAGGCCAGTACAACATAGCATAGGACAGTTGAAGGCACTCTAGATGTTTCTTCACCTCCATGAATCTTGCACATTTACGCTTGCGCTCTGTTAAGAAGTCTGGGTAGAAAGAAATCCTTGCACCATTATACTGGATAATAAAGTGATAATAAAGTCTTGTTTTTCATTTTTTTCTTAAAATAATAAACATGTTATACTTACCTGCTCTGTGCAATAGTTTTGCACAGAGCAGCCCTGATCCTCCTCTTCTCATGTCCCATGCCTGAGCTCCTGGCCCCTCCCTCCTGCAGGTGCCCCCCCAAGCCACGGCTCTGTGTATCCATTCACACATTGAGCTGCAGCTCAGCCCCGCCAGTCCCTCTCCTGATTGTCTCAGGGGCTGTGATTGACAGCAGTGGGAGCCATTGCCTCCCGCTGCTGTCAAAAAATGATCAGGAATGCGAGTCCTTGGAAAGCCAAGGCTCTCGTGGACACTGCAGGATTGGGAGAGGCTCAGGTAAGTATTACGGGGGGGGGGGGGGCTGGGGAAATGCTGTACACAGAAGATTTTTTACCTTCATGCATAAAATGCACGAAAGTTAAAAAAAAAACCTTGTGCCTTTACAACCATTTTGACTTTAGTACGTGCCAGGCACAGAATTGTTTCACGATCTCTATAGTTCAGTAAGCATGTCTGCATAGGTCTTGGTGGAAGGCCAGGTGGTTGTGGCTGTAGCAAAGTGTGATGGGG
Organism: Lithobates pipiens; assembly: GCF_037356315.1. Taxonomy (NCBI): domain Eukaryota; kingdom Metazoa; phylum Chordata; class Amphibia; order Anura; family Ranidae; genus Lithobates; species Lithobates pipiens. Next base: position 297,324,772 of record NW_027507903.1, read on the forward strand.
GTGTAGGAATCTTTACCAAGGAGCTCCTGCAAACAACACTCCATAAATTCAGTGGGGTCCCTGCCCTCAGCGTATTTCGGGAGGCTCACTATGAAGACATTCATTACTATGACGTAGGCGGTTCTCAATGTCATACACTTTTGTTAGCCAGCACCATCTGAGAAGCAGAGTGGAGGTCTCCGTTTAGCGAAGGAAGGTGAAACCTCCTCCCGCAGGTTACCAAAGTGTTCCTTAAGATTAGCAACTGAAGCAGCACATTTACTGACTGCTTTTAAAAATTCACTGAGAGTGGGCTGCTCTGTATCCCCCTCATCCAGATCTTCTTCCACTGTCTTTGAAGCAGGGGATGTTGTAGAAGGTCTTGGCCTATGAGAGGGACTCAGAGGGAGGGGTAGTCTTGCTGTTCTTTGAGCCGCTGAGTATAATAAATCATATCCCTGGGAGCCTTCTCGGTCTGGGTCTTAGCAGGTTTAGTTGTTTTATTCACAGGATCCTTCAGTTTGTCATGCCATGCCGAACACACTGTGGAAGGGCGGGCAGGGCACCATCTTGGATGTCAGAGGCTGCCGCCTCCTCTCATCCTTTTCTAGTCATCATGAGGACAGATGTGCTTGAAAGCAGTACCGGAGTAATCCTGGGACCTTCAGGAGAAAGATGGTTCCAGTGAAGTAACCGAGGATCACAGAGGAAAGAATTAGTAAAGGATAAACAGTGGGAGCTTAATGATGCACGTCTGCTCACATGCCAATCCTGGCCACGCCCCGAGAGCATTACAATATTGAGTGTTTGCAAGCAACAGTAAAGCATGATGGAGGTTCCTTGCAAGTTTGGGGCTGCATTTTTACAAATGGAGTTGACGATTTGGTCGGGATCAGTGGTGTCCCCAATGCTAAGAAATACAATGTGATTGGCCCCACATTTATTCTGCAGCAGGACTATGACCCCATACAGCCAATGTCATTAAGAACTATCTTCAGTGTAAAGCAAGGAGTCCTGAAGTGATGGTTTGGCTCTTACAGCCGTGATCTCAACATTGTCAAGTCTGTCTGGGATTGCATGAAGAGATGAAAAGATTTGAGGCAGCCTACATTCACAGAAAATCTGTGGTTAGTTCTCCAAGATGTTTAGAACAACCTACCTGCCAAGTTCCTTCACAAACTGTATCCACGTGTACCTAGAATAATTGATGCTGGTTTGAAGGCAAATGATGGTAACACCAAATATTGATTTGATTTGGATATCTCTTCTGTTCATTTACTATGCATTTTGATAATTGATAAAAATAAGCTATTAACACTTCTGTTTCTAAAAGCATTCTTGATTTACAGCATTTTTTCACACCTGCCTAAAACTTTTTCACAGTACTGTATATACAGTATCTAACACAAAGTGAGTACACCCCACTTATTTTTGTATATGTATTATATTATACCTTTTCATGTGACAACATTGAAGAAATTACACTGCTATAATGTAATGTAGTGAGTGTACAGCTTATATAACTGTAAATTTGCTGTCCCCTCAAAATAACTCAACACACAGCCATTAATGTCTAAACCGCTGGCAACAAAAGTGAGTACACCCCTAAGTGAAAATGTCCAGAATTCTGTACTAAAGATTTTCTACTGTTTACGTAATTCAACATAACTGTCATCATTTTAATTAGAATTTATACCATTTATCATCACACACATTTTTATATTTAATTTCCTTTACATTTACCTTCAATGCACATAATGCAAAGGTCTGAAAGTGTTTAGGGTTGACCTCATAATATATGGTTCTGGTAAATTGTACAAGAAAATTGTATATTGTATGGCCAGCCTTAGCCCCTGTACACACGGTCGGAGATTTCCACAACCAAATCCGTCGTATTTTGCCCGTCGGATTTTGTCCGTCGGATCTTGTCCGAAACTGTTGCATACACACGGTCGGACAAAGTTGGCAAAAAATCTGATCTTTCAGAACGTGATGACGTAATTTCATTATGATGGGACTACATTCAGGCTAGTAGCCAATAGCTTTGATGTAGGAATTTGATCTGAGCATGCGTGGCACTTGGTCCGATCAAAATTCTCTACACATGATCGGAGTATGTCCGACCGGCCCAGTTGGTTGGGAAATATTTCCAACATGTTGGAAAATTGGGTCCGACGGATATTCCGACGGAATCAGTCCGATGCATACCACACACAGTTGGATTATCCGACGACACGGTCCGATAGGACACATTCCGACGGATTCTCCAACTGTGTGTACAAGGGCTTAGTGTATATAAAACTTAACAAGGAACCTTTCTTAATGGCTCCTTTTTGGTCTGTGCAAAATACTCTTGAAAGTGTTTGGTGATATATCTTTTAGATATCTGCTGAATGCTATTGACAAACTGCATCATATATGTAATTTCATTTGCTGTTATATTTTAATACACATTACATATGCACTACTTCTACACAATGCCTTGCACAGTAATTTAGAAGGTGATGGAAGGCCAGGAAGGGCAAGAAAATAAAATCTGAGCCATAGTCACTCAAAGGTTATCTGTACATTGCATTACTGTACTTTGCAAAGACTGCTGCCACGTAGGACATCAAGCAACATCAGCTTTTTTACAAACTGCATGAAAGTATAAGTTTATGTCAGAAAAGAGAAAACATCAGCTGTTATAATGTGGGAATGCTTCAAAAAGCAGAATGTATTATCAGAGGGCTCCATGTGCTCAGCATATCCCTGGCAGAGCGCCTATTGGGCTCAGATAAATGCATTAGACCCAATTCACAAAGCATTAACACCAGCCTAAAGCTGGCCACAGATGATTAATTTTTATACTTTCAGGTAGCAGTCTGGAAAAAAAAACAGATTCCTCCATCCACACAAACAAGGAGGAGGAATCCTACCCACTAGGACATTGTATTCTGAACTTGGCACTGTCAAAATACAGTGATCAGCGGCTGATGCTGCTGATCAGCAAAAGTTTTCCGACTTGTTCATTTAATGAAAGTCAAGCAGGGATGGCCACACACTGAACAAAATTTGTCCGGCACTTGCTGAACAGACTGAATTTTTGATCCATCTATGGCCACCTGTTCAACAGACGTTCTGGTCAAAAACACTGAAAGTCCATAACAGAACTACAAGATTTTGAGGCCATTCAAGCTGTCAGCAGAGAGAGGACTTGTCAGTGGATTGTGAACCACGTCCATAACTATCTATACGGACATCGATTGGGACTACGGGCGACACATAGGCGATCCCATCCCAGGATATCGATCCAAGGCTTATTTTTCTCCATTTGGACTCTGGGAGGATTACGTGACTATTTAGTCACAAAGATTAACATAAATTTCACAACACAACTGTTTATTTAGAAGATTCACCAGGATTATGGACACTTATGACTATTGTCACTAATCTATCACTTTGATGTTTTTTTTTATGTATACACATTTTATTTTGGATTTCAGTCATTGTGTTTACTTTTTTACACTATTTGGGATTATTTTTCTATAATAATAATGTGTTAGAAGTCTGCGCGGATCACTTTCATTATTATTCACTTTTTTTATCCTGGTGTGTTAACTTGGTGAATTGAGCCTTATGAGCTTAGTTTGCTTCTTGAAGAATGTCCAATGTGCTCAGCATGGCCCTAACAAAATGCTTCTCATGCTACTATGTCACAAGTATCGGTCCATGGAAGTTTTCTTCTAAAAATACTAGACTGGACATTACTGTAAATTTACTAGTTTAGCACCCTCTACTTAGGTAGGTGCTAGAGTAGGATTTTTTTTCTGTAGTGTAGGAAAATGTAGGCAGGCCTGTCTAGCAGCCAGGCCTGTTTGTTTTGGTTTGTGTGGGCTGGGGGTGGCTCAGAGTTAGCAGCTGGCAACTCACAGGCAGTGTCACTGAGACCTCCCTCTTTCTTATAGAGGATTCTAGAAGGAGAGGAGGGGAGGAGAGGTGGAGCTGCTTGGGGTGTTCTAAGGAGCCCTGACCAATCCCCAACCTGGATTGGCGGGGGCTGGCCTCCTTAAATACCTAGAGCCAGCCCAGCTAGGGAGGAGTTGTTGGGTGGAAGAGCTGGTGATGGAGTACTAGGCTGTCGGGCCTTTGAGGGAGCTCCCTAGTCTGGGGGGGGGGGGGGTGACCTTGGTCCTGGGCTCAGGTGAGGATAGCGTGAAGGTTCTGGACAACAGGCACAGGAGGAGCAAGAGAGGACAGCAGGAGCTAGTACTGCCAGACAAGTCTCCAGCAGGGAACTGTCGGTTGCAGCCAAGAGGGCTGGTGAGTGACATGTGCAATCAGGAGAACTGGAGAGGCATGCTTGAGAGGACAGTGAGCATGCAGTCAGAGATGGGTGCAGAGCCAGTAGTGAGGACTGCAATGTCATGGGCAGTGGAGTTGGGCAGCTGCAGTCAGGAGGGCGGGCAGGGCCTAAAGACTGAAGAGGGTTGACTGGGGGCAGTAATCCACCAGTAGGACAGCTAGCACTAAAGAAATGTAATTTCTTGCTACACCATAGGGGCCTACAGTCCCTGCCTGCAAAAGGCAATTGCTTAAGGCCTGGCTAAGCCTGTGTCAGGCCTAACTTTAAATGTGCTAGCTGCTCCTGGGAGTTAAGAATTGTGCAGAAGGAAGGAAGAGGAAGCAAGCAAGGAAAGTGCTGAAAGAGACTGAAGTAGTAACTTGTGCAGAGAAATGAACATAGCTGTCCCAATTAATTGATATTAATACAATCCTCACCCCATCCAAGTTAAATTCCCTCAGTAAAACAAACAAAAGAAAATTGACTTTTCATTGTCTCAAAGTGACTGGGAAGTGAATGCCGGGCTGGGCAGAGTGACAGGTGGGCCACATCACTTAGCAGCCCCTACGGGGGTACCGCTACACTTACTAGCTTTAATATTTTCTTAAGCACAGTTCTGGTAACAAACACGTGGGTTAAGAAAATTCAAGAAAACTCAGAAAACTGCCCTGGGCCAGTGATTTAAAGTACTAAGCAGGCAGATAGGCATGACAGCAAAGCAACCAGCATTTTCAGTAAAAGCCAGTAGCAGCCTCCATAATTCTGTCATGACAAGTCTACTTTCACAGGCACCTAGAAAAGTGTTTTCTGTGCCTGGCATGCACCTGGAGATTTCCCTTGGCCTCTATCCTTTGAGTCAGCAGCTTCTGCAGTCTGTGCTGAACATGCATCTGTTTCTTTCACTGCAGAACATGCTCTATCTCCCTGGAATGATATTAGGGGTCCATTTTTTTGTTTGTAATCATATCTTTTTGGCATTTTCCAATGTATATACACAGGGCTTTTTTTTAGCAGGAATATGGTGGAACCGTTTCGGCACCTCTGGCACTGAATGTACTGGCAAGGGGTGGAGGTTCTATTTTTGTTGGGGGAGTGTTGTTTGGTGAGGTGCATTGTCGCTGGAGGATAATATACTGTTGTGGAGGTCTAGTGTTCTGGCTGCTGGGGGATCTATTATTGTCGGCGAGAGTCTATTGTTACTGGAATGGATCTATTGTTGCTGGGATGGATCTATGGTTTCTGGGGGTCATTTGTTGCTGGGAAGTATATTGTTGTTGTGGTGGGTCTATTGTTGCTGATGGGGGCATGTATCTATTGTTGATGGGAGATCGTTTGTTGCTGGGAAGGATCTATTGTTGCTGGGAGGGGTCCATTATTGTTGGCTGCGTGGAATCTATTTTACTGCCTTGCTTGTTATGATTGCCAAACTCCATACAAAATTACTTAGGACTGCAAAATAATACTTAGTTCTGTATTCTCTAAAATGGGAGGTACTGAGAGGTTGGTAGGATGCAGTGACAAGGAAAGGTTCTCAGAAGTGGGTAAGGGGCAGAGATAAAGGGGATGGAGGGGGGGAGAAGTGCCTATTTCCCGAGCAAAAAGCCCTGTATATACACATTTGTCCAGAAGGATTCTCTGTGTCACTATGAGACTTAGCAGCAGCAATAGAACATAATAGAGGGGGTTATCTAAAACTTCAGAAGACAGAATCTAGAGCAGCTGTGCATCATAACCAATGAGCTTTGGAGTTCAGCTTGTTCCGTTAAGATTTGAAAATGAAAGACAGAAGCTAATTGGTTAATATGCACAGCTGGTACATATGTCTGTTCTGTCTTCTTCAGTCTTAGTAAATACCCCTCCATGTTTTTGTCCCCATCTGCACTGCAAATCATAAAGCCACCATTTTCCTGTTTGGGTGCAGTACCTTAGTTATTATATTGTTATTGTATTGTATTGTATGTGTACCCCCTCCTTTAGAATGTAAGCTTTATGAGCAGGGCCCTACTGTCCCTTCTGTATTGAATTGTACTGTAATCGTGCTGTCCCCCCTCTACATTGTAAAGCGCTGTGTAAACTGTTGGCGCTATATAAATCGTGTATAATTATAATACTGTTGGATTAAATTCACATGATACTTATGTTATCATGATACTTATGTTATCTGTTTATTGTTGAGGTAACCACTTAGCCTCAAATGAATGAACCACATGAAAGCTTTGTAATCAGAAGAACAATAGCTGGACTCGGACCCCCCCTGCTGTGATGTGTGTGTGGTTGCAGGCTTAAAAGGGAGTAAGAGACAACACAGCATGCTTCCTGAGGAATGGACATACATGTGAAGGAATGCCTCTTGGCGAAATCTATTGGATGGAAGGCAAATGGGGGTGGCTACGAGTGGGTGTGTACGTTTGTATGAAAAAGGCTCACACACAGACAATGTTTCCTGTTTGCTGTAAGACCCTGCCATGTGGTGATTCAGCCTAATTTGGGAGATGGCTCCGGCCTAAACCTCATGGTGAAGGCCCTGTCCTGGTCTGAGCCTAGCTGATGCAGCAAAGCCTCGCAGAGGACCGTGTGATAAGTATCTTTCATATTATTGTATTGTATGTTCTGAATGTAAGCTGCGTGATATTGTAATGTCCTTTTATTAATTTATGTTAGCTTTCCTAATTTAATGGGAAATAAATAAGATAGTGTTTTACTAGCAGCAATGTGTGTGTTTTCATAAGTAACTTTATATCAGTGTGTTTAGTAGGGTTTAATAAATTAGATAACTATGGGAAGAGACAAGGTAGTAGTAGTCTGTAGAGCACAAAATGTCTTTCATTTGGCACCCCAGATAACATGTGGCAATCCTAAAAGCTGCATAGAACTTACAGGACAGAAGTGCTCGGATACAAGGCAGCTGATAATGCCACATTAAGTGTGGTAAATCTGTACTATGGATAGGCAAAATTGAATGGTTTTGAATGATATCAGGTAAAAGTGGTAACGAATTAAGAATAGAGAATGCTAGAAGAGCGATTTGTTTTTGTTTTGTGTGAGTTGTAAGAGATAACGATAATTGAGTTTGATTTAGTACTCAATGCAGTGTTGGTACGTTAGTACAAATAGAAGTGTGTATTGTATGGTTGTGAAATGGAACTTGTGTATACATATGTTAAAAAGTATGCCTCTGCCAGTTACCATTCATGTGCAGATGAAACTCTTGAAAGCCAGTATAAGACTCTATTATCTCAGTGTCAGCAACATAATAGCAAAGTATCGGGCAAACAGCTAAAAAAAGTTAAGAAAGAAAAGTTGGCTAATGAAATTGCAGTTTTGCTCAGAATTAAAGTTATATCTGAGCAAATGGGGGGGAAGTGGGAAGTAGAGAGGAGGCATCTGAGTGAGGACATAGCGGAAGTCAGGGAAAACCTTCTAAAGATTGCAACAGCCTCCAGTGATGAGATGGATGAATTGCAGGCAAAAGCAAGAGATTTGTCAGAGAGAAACGGTGAACTACAAGAACAGATCCACAGTTACAGGATGGACTGTAATATGAAGAGCAAAGTTGTAGAGTCATTGCGAATGAAATTGTCAGAGATGGAAGAGTTGGTTATGTCTTTAGAAAGAGAATTAGCAAATGTACGCTCCCAGCTTCTTACTACAGAGAAAGTTATGGTATCGCTCAATGAGCACAAAGGAACATGCCAATTGGCCGATATCTGCACGATCAATGAGGAGAAGGGCCGTGATGAAACACAGTCTGCTATGGCACCTATAGCTTCAAGGCAGAATGAGAGTTTGATTACAATCCAAGAGAGACTTACTTTGTGCCAGATGTTGGGTGAATTTAATGCCCTGGAATCACCAATGAGTCTGTCCAATAAATTTGAAGCTCTAGTGGTTAAATTCCATTTGAGTAATGAGGATGCATGCTCTCTTCTGAAAGCATGGCTACCAGGACCTTTGGTAGGTCAGTTATCGGCACAAGTTAATGATAACGTAGCAGTTGCAGAGGTGCGGAGGAAAGAGTTGCAGCGTATTGTGGACAGTCGTGATAATGGTATGAGTGATTTGCAACGAATGAAATTTAGGAGAGGAGATGACCCAATTTTGTTCTGCAGTGAGTATCTTGCATTGTATATGAAAGTGTTCAACTGTCCTGACTTATTGGAGGACGATGCAAGTTTCATATACTCAATGGCCAATAAGTGTTATGTAAGCTATCCCACTAGAATGGCTCTGAGGAATGCTAGATCCTACCAAAATTTTGTCAATATTCTCAGAGACTTCTGTCAAGAGTCCAGGGAAAGGGAGTATGGGTCAAAGGCAGATGTGTCCGTAATAAGCAGAGGTACAGGAAGGCAGAGAAAGTTCAGACATAGTAAATGGAATAGACATAGATTTCATAAAGTCCTTAAAATTGCTAGCATTGAACAGGAAACCCCAGAAATACAAGTACCTACAATGAAAACCCCCACCCAGGGCAGGGACAGGGTAACTCAAAGGCCTGATATGAAAGATAGCAGCCAGGACAGATTACACAGTTCTGAAGGAAAGATAAGGAATGACAGTTCACACCCTAAGCACAGCCAGCAACAAGACTGGATGAACATTCCAATATTTGCGCCCTGGGCTAATCTACCATTTTGGCTTGTATGTAATTGGACACAAATGGCATTGACATTTTTCTTGGGTAATATGGCAAAGATTCCCAATACCACTGCGTAGTATAGAAAGGTATGGCAACTATATTGCATTAATGGGAAAGGCTTTGGGGACTTAAAAAGTCAATTGTCATGATAATTGTGTGTAATCACTGTCTTTGTGTTTTTTTCCACAGACCATGAAAGAAGTTAAATGGCTTTAGATACTAACATTTGTATTTGTTTGCAGGTCTGTCAAAGTGAGAACAACAGTGGTAAAATATATGAACATGGGTTAGGTTATTGTAAATGCATAAATCGATTATCACATGGTACCATGAGCTCATTAGTTAGTAATTGTTTGCAAACAATGAAAAATAAATAGTACTAAAAAGAGTTACAAATGAAGCTAAAATGTTGTGATGATACATATGCTTTGTTTTGGTTTTCGTTTTCCCCATTAACTAATTGTATTTCAGATTGGAATAAGCACTCTTTGCAGGAGAAAAGTCCATGGATGTTGTCAACTAAAAGTTGAGTGTTTGTCATTGTTGTATGATGGTTGTCTTGTCGTATGATGGTTGTCTTGTCATGTTGTTTGTGTGATCATGGCCAGATTTTTTTAAGTTTTTTACATTTTTTTTTTATTTTATTTTTTTTTATTTTATTTGTATTTTTTTATTTTTTTTTTCTTCTAAAAATTTTTTTTGTTGATATTGGTTTAGTCCTCTATGTTAGTTATATTTTTATTCAGGTGGAAAAGTAGTAGGTCTAATCCACCTGAAAGGGGGGGAATTGACAATGCCCTCAGTTAGAACCAGTCACCTGAAAAGGGGTAGTGCATACATCGTAAAGATACAGATAGATGCATTGTTTTTTTTAGTTTGTAAAATTTGAAGTTTTTGAGAAGCAACACTGACGTTCAGTTTTAAAAGTTTTTTGATCATACCATGGGGATCCATTTTACAGTGGGTGTAGCCTAAAGAGGTCATGGTTGTTTGGATAGTTTGGTCAGAGTTGCAGAAGCCAGGAATACTGAGGTCCTGGGCTCCAAGGAGGGAACTATAAGTAAGCATGGTAAGCGAGCAGATATTGTGGATAAGAATTTGATACTGCTCTTGTTTTTCACTTCCAGAATCCAAGTGGAGCGAGAATTGGAGAGGCTTCTGGAACATGGATGACAGATGATCATCTGGTTGGCAGTTTGTCTGTGCCACACCATACCACAAATTAGTTCCAATAAACATCAGGAGAGAAGGAAAACTGAAAGATTCAGATTAATACCTGTTTTTTTTCGTATGGACAATTTGGTGCTAATGCTGAATCTGAAAGACTGTGCCTAGCAAGAGAACTTGTGAAATATTTTTGCTGAAGTCTCTCCTGATGAATGCAAACATGTTATTTATACATGTGCAATGGGTTGGAGGTTGGGGAAGAGTTATGACACATCCAATCCGTCAAAACATGAAAATGTAAAATATGTGTTTTTTTGTTGGAAGGAGGAATTGAAAGAAGAAAGGTTTTAATGTATTACATGTATTGGTATAACGGAGTTAATATGGTGCAGGTACCCAGGAGGCATACTGGCGCTTATGCATAATAAGGTAGCTGTGGATCAGACTAAAGGGTGCCAGGTGACACATCAATGGGGGAAAACTTCCTCGTAGGGGTGGTGTCTCAATCCTAGCGGTCCTAGAGAGAAGCTTTCGGTTACAGGACATGCGGGACACCAGAACTAGACATGAGGAAGATACGCCCGGTTGGTGTCTCACCTGAGAGGTTGAAACCCTGCACAGATAATGCCAGTAAATATGCATAGGAGCATGCTCCGTTAAAATAAAGGGAACAAACGCTGGCTACCAGGGTACCGTAGGACTTCACCACATGGTGCTGCAACATCTCATGGTGGTTGACAAAAACCTATCACCCTATATGTGCTGAGTATACACTGAATCAGGTGCGGTTATTGTACCAGTGACTTACTCCCAAAGATGAGAATGAAGTCCATGCAGGATGCTTATTTCTGAGGAGTAACCCGAAAGAGGAGGGATGTATTCAGCACTATATTGGGGGGGAACAATAGCTGGGATGGGTGTTGTTAATGGAGTGGACATCAGCCTCCTGAGGAACAAACTCACAGCCATAGCTTCAGAGAAGGAGCGTGACTTTGTTACCCCGGGAGATTGGTGGTATCCTTGATAACATTCAATGAAGTCACAGAAACACTCAGGTTAGAGTGGCTCCGGATTCTGTCAACCATGTTGAGAGGTTGGTAGGGAGGACAGAAACCTGTCATTGGCTCTGGCGCGCACTCTGTGGCAGGTGGAAATATCAGCCAACATCAAGCTGATTGTACTGTCTCTGTATGAGGGGCAGTGGCCTGATGAGTTAGCGTCACCGCTCAGTAAGATTTTGCCAAAACACGTTGCTTACACTAATCCAAAATAGTGGTCGAATGCCTGTATGGGTGGTACTAAGTTGGATTGTGAAAGGTGTTATGCTGTATGTTCTCATATACAGAAGTGCAGACTTGGTCTGTATATTTGGTGGCATCAATGGGCTTACTGACTGGGGACTCTATCTTGTTGCATTTGAGGCTATATCACACATGTGATCAGAGAAGATGAACGCTGGAGGCAGGTTGATATTTCCCTTTGTCGGAAGCATGACCATGATGTCCTTGGTAGGCCAGGTCAATACATGGGGATGAACGAATAATGTTGGGAGGTTATTTCTCTCTGTATTCTGGATGGAGAGGTCATTGCTGGGAAGGCACCCAGGTATTATTTAGGACATAGGCGAGTTTTTGTTTCTTTGTCCTAAAGAATACCGGTGTAGTGTTAGTCAAGGGACTAGAGGGTTCCTTGAACCTAACCGTAGGTAGAGGTGCATGGTACAATGGGCATGATCTCTGAAATCCAGGCACAGGGGTGGAATTGTGTGGGTTTGGTAATTGTTGTAAACTTATATGTGTAGTTAAGCGATATTTATCTAGAAGGGTCTCCCAGTTGTCTATGCAAGTTGAGGGACGATTTGACGGTGAGCTCTCTGTGTACAAATTGGAGACGTTGCTGCCAAGTCAGAGCCCTGCAACGCCGCTGCGAGCAAGCCTGCCTAATCCCGACCCGTATTTACAGTAAAAGGTTATAGGAGGTTGGGAGCAGGGTGCGTAATACATATATAGGTATATATATTATGGTAATAAGTTGATTTATGTTTGTGGTAGAGTGTGACCTATGGGTATTGTAGGCTAGTAATATGGGCAAGAAAGGCCCTCCTCAAGACTCGGTATTTGAAAGCTGGTTGATCTGTTACTCTGAATGTGTGCTGGTGAGTGAATGGACACCCCCTGCCCGTATTGCCGTCCTGAAGATACCGAAGATCCAGAATGGTGGCATGGAAGCTGTCGCTGAAGAATGATGATGGTGTATCACTCAGTGGCAAAGCGGCACGTGTTGGGAAGCACCACACGGTAACACAATTATGGACTGCTCCATAGAACCTGTTTCTGCACATGTTGAAAAACACAATATGGTAAGACCATTATGGACTGTTCCACGGGAGCGGTTTCTGAAGCACATGTTGAAAACCACAACACATTACACAGCTAAGGACTGTTCCATAGGTACTGGTTCACACGTTAGGACAGTTATGGACTGTTTAATAGGAACCGTGTCTGAAGAGGGGTTGTATGCGCCTTTCAGGCGCAAAGCGGCATATGTTGGATTAAATTCACATGATACTTATGTTATCTGTTTATTGTTGAGGTAACCACTTAGCCTCAAATGAATGAACCACATGAAAGCTTTGTAATCAGAAGAACAATAGCTGGACTCGGACCCCCCCTGCTGTGATGTGTGTGTGGTTGCAGGCTTAAAAGGGAGTAAGAGACAACACAGCATGCTTCCTGAGGAATGGACATACATGTGAAGGAATGCCTCTTGGCGAAATCTATTGGATGGAAGGCAAATGGGGGTGGCTACGAGTGGGTGTGTACGTTTGTATGAAAAAGGCTCACACACAGACAATGTTTCCTGTTTGCTGTAAGACCCTGCCATGTGGTGATTCAGCCTAATTTGGGAGATGGCTCCGGCCTAAACCTCATGGTGAAGGCCCTGTCCTGGTCTGAGCCTAGCTGATGCAGCAAAGCCTCGCAGAGGACCGTGTGATAAGTATCTTTCATATTATTGTATTGTATGTTCTGAATGTAAGCTGCGTGATATTGTAATGTCCTTTTATTAATTTATGTTAGCTTTCCTAATTTAATGGGAAATAAATAAGATAGTGTTTTACTAGCAGCAATGTGTGTGTTTTCATAAGTAACTTTATATCAGTGTGTTTAGTAGGGTTTAATAAATTAGATAACTATGGGAAGAGACAAGGTAGTAGTAGTCTGTAGAGCACAAAATGTCTTTCAAATACTAATATTGTATTTGTCCCTAAGCAAATAAATACTTCCCCATATCAAGAATATGACTCTCTATAGCAGCCAGATGTATAGAACAGACTTCTCTTTGCTGCGGGTAAGTGGGAAACTCAGCTGTCACTGGTAAGAGAAGCTGTCAACCCACATCTGTATTCCAAATAGACACATTTATACGATGCCTTCTGCATTAGTCCTGATAAAGCAGGTAGTCAGAGCTAATGGAAGACCCTTGAAGATGTCCATTGCACCAGATGAAGCTAACGCAGGGTGAGGCCAGTGGTATATGATGTTGTACACCCCCTGTTGATCCCTGGTGTCATGTGTTTTGCTTGTGTTACTTTATCTTTTGTGCGTATATCTCCTTTAATAACTCATATGGTTTTAGCATACTACACTATGGTCCTTTGTTCTTTCTCCTACCCATTATTACTTTGAGGTGCTGGCTTTGGATAACCAGTGAAAAACAGTATAGATGTCAGTGGTATCCTAAATGGTGAACCCCCCCCCGATTGGATGATTTCTGTGCTGTTGATCTCTTATCATTTGGAGATCATTACTGTTTGGTAAGGGAACAGGCACACTTGTCTATCAGGTTTGATATTCTTGCACATGGACTTTCATCATTTTCAAGATTTCACATTTGGACTTTATATATTACTCTTTGAAGTTTACTTCTTTGATATGCATAAGTGAATTATATGTTATGGGACTGGTATTTTACCATTTATGTGATGCACGTTGTTCATTATGGTTTAATACGAGTAGGGTTGCACCGATACCCCTTCTTTAGCAACGAGTACAAGCACCGTTACTTTTTTAAGTACTTGTCGATACCAATTACCGATACTAATTTCCGGCATTTAGGGAGATCAAGATGAGGAGGAGCAGGGAGGGGGGTCTTCATCATCTATCAGTGTGCGGTGTAATATTACAATTTGGATGAGACCAAGTGACGAAGAAACACAGCACTCCCAACACTCAACACTGTTGGCCCCACAACTATGAGGACCATGCTGTCATTCTACATCCTCCTCCTCCTCTAATTTGGCTGACAACTGAGCCTGAAGGTATTGGTTTTAAGTATCAGTGCATTTTCACCAGTACCAATACTTGTTTAAATGCTTAGTATCGGCACCTATATTGATACCAGTATCGGTATCTGTGGAACCGTAAATATAAGTTACCAATTTTTTCACACAGATAATTTTGTATTGATCACTACAGAGATATTGGTTTTGGCTAACTTTAAGATTAAATATTTTTGTAAATCCTTTGTGTCCATATTATAGGTTGCTGTATTAACTCCTTGTGCACATTTTGTTTCTGTGTTTATCTAGAACTAATGGGAGGACTTTTCAAATTTCACTGGACTCTAGACATGTGCATGACGAAAAAAATAGTTTTGTTTCATTTAGTTTAGATTCATCAATCTAGTTATTTAGATTAGTTAAATTCGGTTGATTTGTTTAATTCGTATTCGGAATTCATTTTATTTATTTTTTGAATTTTCTTCTAATTTACCATTTTTTTCCGATTGGAAACGTACGAATCAATAAATTTTGAATTGGCCAAATCAAAAACTTTTCGATTCGAATGTGGCAATGTGAACAAACAAAAGAAAAATCTTCAACTTATTTTTTAAGTACTTAAAGACCGCCTACCGCAGATATACTGTGGCTGAGTGGCTCTATTGTGTGACATGATGTACCCGGAAGCACAGGGGGAAGCTGACTGGCCAGATGGGGAGCCAATCAGTGGGTCTGGCAGATTCAATGTTTGCCTGGACCCGCCGATCGTTCCCTAGAGAGGCAGAACGATGATCTGCACACAGTTATCAAGCACGCCCTAGAGACACCCTTTGATTGCCCCTGGTGTCCATTAGTACAGTAACAGTGCATATTTTTAGCGCTGATCACTGTAAGAATGTCACTAGTTCCCAAAAAAGTGTCAAAAGTGTAAGTTAGATGTCCGATTTGTCCGCCGCAATGCCATGGTCAAGCTAATAAAAATGCCATAAAAATATCACATAGCTTGTAGATGCATTGACTTTTGCACAAACCAATCAATATACCCTTATTGGGATTTCTTTTACAAAAAATATGTAGCAGAATATATACTGGCCAAAATTTAAAAAATAAATTAGATTTTTAAAAAATTTTTATTGGATTTGTTTTATAGCAGAAAGTAAAACAAATTATATTTTTTCAAAATTGTTGTTTTGTTTCTAGCGCAAAAAATAAAAACTGCAGAGGTGATCAAATACCACCAACAGAAAGCTCTATTTATGGAAAAAAAGGACATCAATTTTATTTGGGTACATTGTCGTACGACAGCGCAATTGTCAGTTAAATTAACGCAGTGCCGTATTGAAAAAAATGGCCTGGTCATGAACGGGTTAAAACCTTCTGGGCCTGAAGTTGTTAAATCACCTTTGGCTTAACTAAAACAGGATTAAATGGTACTTTAAAACACACAGTCTTTGATTTCAGAAACATGTTTACAGTTCGAATTTGACTGGAATTTTATGTAAAATTAGATTAAAATTTCAATTAGAATTTTCGGAAATTCAGACGAATTTTGTTCCGTTATTTGGAGCATTTGGTACAGTTCGTTTATACTGTAATATAGGTATCCGGATACATCCGAATCTCTGAAAAACTAAAAATATTTCTAAATATTTATTCGGAACGAAACGAACCACTCATGTCTATTGGACTCCACTATCACTTTTTTGCAAATAAGAATAACCATCTTGGTGTTTTCATTTTTTTAGCCTCCAAATGGGATTCAATATATGTTTTTTTTTGTCTGTCTTTTTTTCAATCTTTCAAAGCAAAGCCTTATGGAGCATCTAGATTATATTTATTTCAGGGACAGTTTCCCCCGTGGATCAGTTGTTGATCTCAACAGTTGCACCATAACTTGCTTAGGAGTTTTGCATTTAAGTAATAGTTATGCAACTGATTTTATACACATGTATAGGTAACAGGGTGTTAGGGCCCATTGTTATGTCCTTGATGGTATTTCTGTGTAGTTCTCATTGGTGCCAGTAGATGTCCTTCCATCTGTGTAGAATTCTCTTAAGGGAGATCCCACCCTCTTCCTGCTGGCACTAGAGGGAGTCCAGTATATGACTAATGTGTCTTCTGCTGTTGGCTCCATTACCCACGTCTGGGGTAATTTTGTGTCAGTTAGGCACTTGCACTTGATCACCCGCAAAATTTTGGCAGCCATTTTAGGTGTATGTGTGATATAAAAGTTCACAACCTGCGTCCAGTAGTGTATTTAGGTTTTTTGCTGCCCTAAGCTAAGCTTGTGCACCCCCTAATTTAAATATGACACGCCCCTTCTTGTCAAGGCCACACTCCTTGCTGTTTAAGACTAACATTTTTGAGTGGGGACACTAGTTCTGAGGGCCTGGGGGGGGAGGGGGATGGAGTCCCTTAATTTGCATAGATTTCCTCTCACTTCCTGTTTGTCTATGGGGCAGGAAGTGAAGGAAAATCTGTACAATGGGACAGGGATGGTAAAAAATAAACTGACAGGGGCT
Source organism: Lithobates pipiens (assembly GCF_037356315.1). Taxonomy (NCBI): domain Eukaryota; kingdom Metazoa; phylum Chordata; class Amphibia; order Anura; family Ranidae; genus Lithobates; species Lithobates pipiens. The sequence goes on from NW_027507903.1 coordinate 297,341,682, forward strand.
ATAACCCTCCCTTACACCCTTACACTTTCCAAATAAAAAAAAAAAGTGTTGCCTATAGTCCTACTTTAAGCACACGTGTCTGATAATTTTATGGAGAGGACTAAGAAGATATAACCATACCAATAGTGCAGAAGAAAACATATAGCACACTGAGGAAGGTTTGTGGTCCAGGATGATAGGACAGTGAAAACTAGAAGTGGCACCCACCCCACAGTTGCGGAATGCCAGCCGCCCGCATACCGGAAGCAGTGCAGTCGCTTTATGGAGGCGCTAGACTAATTTGCCTCTCAGCCCAGTCCGCCCCATAAGACTAGCGCTACACTAACAGCTCAAGCCAGCGGGGACTCTTTCTGTGCTGCCCTAGACCTGGGCCTTGTCGGCCTAGGCCAGGATACAGCATTGCCTGTGTCACAGGCACTGCTAACCTATCACACCTAGGTTTGATAAAGAAGCAGAAGCTTTAAAATGCGTAACCACATCCCTTTCTGCGGCTCCTCGGTGACGTCACTGCTGGTTTTGTTTCACACTGGCGCAGCCAGGCATGGACTGGCCATCGGGACTACCGGGAGTTTCCCGGTGGGCTGATGGCTCAGTGGGCTGGTCAGGTGCAGTCCTGGAGCCGCTCCTCTCTGACAGTGAGTGATCGCGATTTCACTCCTTTCAGGAGGAGAAGCTTCCGTCATATGCTCGAGAGAGTATTAAGCATTATGCTCCCTCCAGCCTGCAGGGGGAGATAGACACCCAGCAGACTTTCCTTTCTCTCTCCTCTTATCACTTGTTATCACATGACTGGAGAGAGGAACAGAAAGCCGCCTTCAAAACTGTGAGTACATGTGGGAGGGGGAGGAGAAGGAGGACACTCTGATGTGAAGGGATGGGGACTGCTGGTGGGGACTGATGTGAAGGGGGCTGCTGGTGAGGACTCTGATGTGAAGGGGGCTGCTGGTGGGAACTCTGATGTGAAGGGGGCTGCTGGTGAGGACTCTGATGTGAAGGGGGCTTCTGGTGGGGACTCTAATGTGAAGGGGGTCTTCTGGTGGGAACTCTGATGTGAAGGGGGCTTCTGATGGGGACTCTGATGTGAAGGGGGCTTCTGGTGGGGATTCTAATGTGAAGGGGGCTGCTGGTGGGGACTCTGATGTGAAGGTGGCTGCTGGAGGGGACTCCTGATGGGTACTCTGATGTGAAGGGGGCTGCTGGTAAGGACGCTGATGTGAAGGGGGCTTCTGATGGGGACACTCAAAGTTAAAGTGGGCCGGTCATGATGAAGTCCAGGGCCAAATTTTTGTCCCAGTCCAGCCCTGGGCGCAGCTACATCCGGACGCAATCCTGTGTGGTCTTTGAGCAAGGTGAGGAGCAGAAACATCAGCCCAGTCGGAAAACCCTGACTTGTGCCCACCATCATACCACAGACAAATCAGACATGCCTGCCTTTTTCTTTTTACACGTGAGCGGTCCATTGGCTTTTTATTAAACTTGTGTTTTATTACTGCACTTAATTGGTGCCCCTTAGCATGATTTAATGTCAGGGTGCCACAGGGTGGTCCCGGGGTTTGAGATACCCCCACTGTTCAGAAGAATTCCTGTAATCAGACTGATAGCTTCAGTCTAGAATTGACGTATACAGGTGTGCAATGACACACAGGGTTAACTGTTTTACAGTTAGACTAACCCACATAACACACACACACACATATAATGTGTGTTGTCACAAAGTGATTTTCCATGATTTTGTTTGGAGGACGAGAACTTTCAATCACATTCTTGTAAGGACATTTTGTTTTTCTGTTGCTATCTTCCACATTATGCCACTTACTAATTGCTCACCAAGACCTTTCAAAAGTGTTCTCTTCTCTAAAGCTAAACAGACATAGCAGAGCTTTATTTTTATTTTTAATGAGTCACTTACCAGTAGTGTGGGTTTTAGATTAAAGTCTTCTTCAAGCTGAAAATCTGCCTCAGTAAGAATGCACAAAAAGATGATTCAGCCTTAACTGTATATTTCCTGTTGACAGAGGCCTTTATAGCTTAAAAATAAAATTCAGATTTACAATTGCGATAGCCAGTATATGAGCAATCAGATTGTGATGTGTGTACGTTTCAATGCATTGTGATATTCATCAGCTTGACTCAACCTTTAAACAGTTCAATCATTGTCAGCCATACAGGTACATTAACATATCTAGGGTAGTGGAAGATGACGCGCCTGCATGGAATTTCTCTATTTTGTTGGTGATAATAGAAATTGTTTTATGATGACAGCTACAGAAAATGTTGATTCGACCTGTTCAATATCTGACTGGCTACTAAATGGCTAATAGAGGTGAACAATAGTAGATTAAACAATGAAAAGGTTGCTTAGGCTACCCTATTGTTAACCAAATTTTAACACTTACCAATTGGGAAAACTGATGGATTTGAAAGATTATTACCAGTATCAGAAAATCTCTAAATTGTTCTCTTTGCAAGCTCTTTAGGGTAAACATTTCACTTTCTTTTTGCAATAGATAGTAATAAACCATTGTTCAGAAATTCTCTCCTTGACCCTTTTTTCCTCCGACTACCTAATATAACAAAATACAATCTGAGAAATGCAGTGAGCAATAAAAATGGATTCAAAAGAACTTTAAATTATTTATACAGTATTAGGCCCTGCTTCACATTGGAGCGGTTGGCATGTGATTTGACATGTCAAATCCGCGGCAATTGCCGGCAATGGCACCATCCGAATCGGTGCAACGCCATATTTGCAGCACCGCACCACTTCCCAAAAGTTGTTTGAGGTGCGATTTCGGGGTGTGATTTCCATTAACATCTGTGCAGGAACCCACACAGATGTCTCTGAAATCGCTCCCAAAGTCGGGACTGCCATGCAGCAATGACATTTAATTCCTGCCGTCAGTGTGAACCAATGCTGAAACCCAAAAGCATACATTCATTATATTGTAGCTTACCTATATTTTTAAGAATTCTTTTCTTCTATTTTCATCTGATGACCTGACTAGTAAGTCTGTGGTTATTCAATCTGTTAATACATCTAATTCCAGCACCCCCCAGGCTGACAATGCTGCAGATCTGCTGTACCGCCTGTGCTCTTTCATTCAGTGTTGGCGCTCTAATACAGGAAGTGTGTTACTGGCCAGATCACCAGGTAAAAACAGAGGGGGGGGGGGGGGGAGGCTAAAAAAAAGAAAACGAATGCAGGCACCACATCTAATGATTGATAAACTGCAATATGTTATTGGTGGGACCATTGGTCCTGGGAATTTATTCTTTTTCTGCATTTTTGATTCCTGTGATCTACAATCAACAGCTGGGCTGGGTGACAGGCTGGATAATATAGATCCTTGTAGTCTCCCCAGCCTGGCCATTGAGCGTGAGCAGGCCCTAGCTACACGCTGGGTCAGCCACGACATGCCTAATCCAGGGTGGCGGCCGGTGAGCTATATGCTCTGGGGCACACATATGACCGGGCTACTGCTGTCTGTGTCACAGTGTGCCATGGCCGGCAGCCACCCCGTACTGCTCGGGTGATGGGTCTGACTGTGGAATGCGTCCAGCAGTCCCTACAGGAGGGGAAAATATGGTTCCACCTGTCTCAGCAGGATGGAGAAGCTGGGCATTCCCTAGGAGGTCGACTAGGGGGTCTCTCACTCTCCCTTTCTTCTCTCCCTGTCCCTTCCCTCCTCCCCTTGCTATGGGCCGCTGTTTGACTGGGCACATGGGGGTGCGGTGCACGCACCTGGCCAGGGGTCCTCCGGGGGGGCTCTGGGTCCTGGCAGGGGCTGCGATGGGTGTTGGGGGTCCGCTTGTCCTCTTCCCTGTTTCTGGGCCATGGTGGGGTGTTTGTGCTGTGTGAGACATGTGAGGAGGCCACCGCGAGCTCCACGGCCATTTTCCTGGGGCCACGGCCATTTATTTGTAGCTACATTCAGTCTTTTGTCTTTCAGACATTTTCTAGTAGTTCGGCGGCCATTTTCTTGGCACCCTCAGCCATTTTTGCTGAGGCGGCCGGTGGCCATTTTCTAGTAGCCTCAGCTTGTTTTACCTCTAGAGCTGGGTGCTTGTTTCCTTCTAGAACCCTGAAACTCTAAAATGTGCTTTCCACACAGACACCTCGTGGATGACACAGGGGAGAGGGGACAGCAGCAGCACAGCGCAGTACCTGGGTCAGGGTGGTAAGTCCTGTGGGGGTCCCCTCAGTCTGTGGCAGCTAGGAGGGTGGACTTTTTGTGTGACTTGCCTTAGGTCCTTAAGTGGTGACAGGCGAGTGTGAGTCAGCATGGTGTCCGAAGCTGGCACTTCTTCCCCAGACATCCCTGTTATTGCAACTGGTTCCCCTGCACCTGCGGTGCCTATGGATGCTCTTTTGGCGGTCCTGGAGGCCTTTGTTGCCAGGGTGAAAGTGGCATGCAGGAGCAAGGGGGGTAAAAAATGCCCCCTCCCCCCACCGTCTTCTAGGGAAAGCTCTGATTCAGACTAGGGCCCCGCTGTGGCAGACGGCCCCTGTTTTGATGTATCAGAGGATGTGAACCAGGACCGTTTGGACAGTGAGGATGATTGCGTGTCCGGGTCAGTGCAGGAAAAGGTGCGTGTAGAAGCACTTATTACAGCAGTGTGGGATACCCTAAAAATGGAGGATACAGCGGGGTCATCTACAGAGGTGTCAGCCCCTTTCGTGTCCCACAAGCCGGCCCGCACAGCTAAGGTGTTTCCTTACCCAACTTATTTTGATAAGTTTATTTACAAGGAGTGGGGAAAACCGCAGCAGGCCTTTTTGGTCCTGAAACGCATGGCGGTGCGTTACCCCTTTGAGGAGAGTCTCCTGAAAAAATGGACATCTCCTCCGATTGTTGACCCCCCGGTATCCAGGTTAAATAAGGTATCCCAGATTTCGGTGGAAGGGACTACTACAGATAGAGTTTCTTACTTGTCCGCCAAACAGATTTTTTCCCTCCAACCTTCGTCTTCTTCCAGCTCATCGGGAGGCCCTGTCTGGGTTTAGTACAGGACCTGCTGCTGCGCGGGGTGATAGTACCTGTACCGACACCAGAAAGGTTTCAGGGATTCTACTCCAATCTGTTTGTAGTCCCTAAGAAGGAAGGGGTCCGTCCGGTCCTGGACCTCAAGGCCCTCAACAGCTTTGTGAAAGTACAAAGATTCAGGATGGAATCAGTTCGCTCATTGGTCGCTGCACTCCATCATGGGGGATTTTTTGGCATTCCTGGTCATTAAGGGCGCATACTTGCATGTCTCCATATGCATCAAGCATCAGAAATTCCTGTGATTTGCGGTCTGGGATGAGCACTACCAATTTGTAGCTCTCCCTTTTGGCCTGGCGTCGGCACCGAGGGTCCAAGGTGCTAGAGCCCCAATTTTGTCTTTGCTAAGGCAGCGAGGGATCGCAATCGTGGGTTACCTGGATGACCTCCTTCTGAGGGCAGCTTCTGCCTCAGAATTAAGGGAGGATGAGGCAATCACCATGCAAACTCTTTGGGAGTTTGGTTGGGTACTGAACCTACAGAAGTCAGTGTTGGTGCCGACTCAATGCCTGGAGTACCTGGGCCTGCTTCTGGACTCCTCGGGGGCAAGAGTCTTTCTTCCTTCGGACAAGCTGCAGGCTCCTCAAGCTGTGGTGACCCACAGGTGGTCATCGCTGCGTTTTTGCATGCGAGTCCTGGGTCTCATGGTAGCCACTTTCGAGGCGGAACCATATGCTCAATTCCACACTCGAGTCTTGCAAAAGGAGATCCTGTCAAGAAGGGACAAATCTCTGTTGTCCCTGGATTGTCAAATTCGAGCGAGCCAGCGAGTCAGGGACTCCCTGCTCTGGTGGCTGAGATCGGCAGCTCTTCGGTCTGGGAAGTTGTTCCTTCCTCTTCATTGGACAGTGATCACAACGGATGGCAGCCTGACCAGTTGGGAGGGAGTTTGGGGCATACAGACAGCCCAGGGACGGTGGACCCAGGAAGAATCCCGCCTGCCGATCAACATGCTGGAACTTCGGGCAATCAGGCGGTGCCTCTCCACATGATCACAGAGGCTGCAAGGGCGTATGGTCAGGATCCAGTCAGGCAACGCCACGGTGTTGGCGTATGTCAACCATCAAGGAGGAACAAGGAGCCTGGCTGCAGCACTGGAGGTCGCTCACATCCTGCGGTGGGCAGAGCGGCGCGTGCCAACTCTGTTGCCGTGTACATTCCAGGCGTAAAAAACTGGCAAACAGACTACCTAAGTTGTCAGATGCTGGACCAAGGGGAATGGTCACTACATCCGGATGTATTTCGGCTCCTTTGCCTAAGGTGGGGCACGCCAGATGTGGATTACCTGGCTTCTCGACTCAATCGGAAGGTACAGAGGTTGTGGCCAGGTCAAATGATCCTTGGGCGGACGCGGCAGTTGCATTGGTGGCTACATGGGGGCATTATCGTCTGATTTATGCTTTTCCCCCACTCAAACTTCTACCACGTCTGCTTCGCAGAGTGGAGGCCGAGGGGATTCCGGTAATTCTGATTGCCCCAGATTGGCCTTGATGTCCTTAGTATGCCAACATAGTACGAATGGTGGCGGATGTTCCTTGGCGACTGCCGATGTGAGAGGACCTTCTGTCGCGAAATCCAATACTTCATCCTGCTTTACCGTCACTGGCTTTAACTGCATGGCTGTTGAAAGGCCGGTGCTAAAGGACCGAGGTCTGTTGGATTCGGTAATATCCACTATGCTGAGGGCACGGAAGTCATCTTCTCTGAAGATTTATCATCGTACGTGGAAGGCTTAAATCTCCATGTGTGAGGAGATGGGGTGTCGTCCACGTACATATTCAGTTTCCAGGATCCTGCTGTTTTTGCAGCGAGGAGTGGATCAGAAACTTGCATTAAGCACTTGGCGACTCATTCATTGGTGACTACGTTTGTTCAGGGGTTTGATATGTGGCCACTCCTGGTGCTCTCGGTGCTTCAGAAACCGCAGTTTGAAAACATTAGGGAGATTCCCTTATGGACACTCTCTCAGAAAGTAGTCTTTCTAGTGGCTATAACATCTGCCAGGAGGGTTCCTGAGTTGGTGACCTTGACTTGCAAGTCTCTACTTGTCCACCACAAGGATAAAGCGGTGCTGCAACCGTGGCCTTCATTTCTTCCAAAGGTTGTTTTGGCCTTTCATCTAAATGAGGACATTGTACTTCCGTCCTTATGTCCTCGGCCCTCCCTTTCCTGTCACGACGCATTCTACCAGGGTAATCGGTGCCTCTTGGGCTTTCTCACATCAAGCGTCCATTTCCCAGGTGTGAAAGGCACGACCTGGTCGTCCATTCATACTTTCACTAAGTTTTACAAGGTTGATGTCAGTGCATCTTCGGATGCTTGCTGCGGCCACAAGGTTTTGCAGGCGGCTGTTAAAGGTTGTAACTCCTCCGTTGAGGAGCTCTGGTTGTTATGGGTGGAGTTATTGTTGTTTGCTGTTCCCACCCCTTGATTTGTTTGACACTGCTTGGGGGCATCCCTAAGGTCAAGAAGAGCTGCCGTGTCCGTCAATAAACGATAAAGAAAATAGGATTTTTGTACTCACCATAAAATAGTTTTCTCTGAAGTTCATTGGCGGACACAGCACCCACCCCTCCTATTTATGTTGGTACTGCTTTTGACGAACTGAGCTGCTGCCACCGGGAGCCAGGTCCTTCTCCTACACTAGGCAGAAAAAAACTGAGCTGCTGGATGCAGTGTGAGGGGTTATAGCCAGTAGGACCGCCCCCTGGGCAGTACTGTGCAAGTGTTGCTGTTTTTAACACTTTCTGCCTAGTCCTCTCCTACAGGGGTGATATAACCCTAAGGTCAAGAAGAGCTGCTGTGTCTGTCAATGAACTTCAGAGAAAAGGATTTTACAGTGAGTACAAAAATCCTATTTTTTTCTCATTTGGGTTTATTACTGCTTTAATGAGAGATGATTAGGTGCTCTGCACGCTCTTGTAGAGAGAGCACGGTGTTTCAACCGCCCATGAATTTACAGGTATCCCATAAATTTTAGCCCTTTTTTGGGTGGTGCTGTTCTGAAGCCTGTCGAGCTTGGGAAAGCTCGCACACGATTGGCCAGCCGCCGCATGCACAGTAACATAATGCCATTTTTAAACAGAAGGCAATCATTCTTGATTGCTGTAGCAGCGGCGCCCCGCCAGTTGCTAAAGCAGAGGAGGAGCAGTGAGGACAGTGACACCTGTGTGAGGAGATAATGAAAGGGGGCAGAGGAGGGCATTACTGGGGATGTAGCCATGAAGGGGGCAGAAGAGGACATTGATGTGCCTGTGTGGACTGAGAGGTGAAAGGGGCACAGGATGAGCCTGGAGGACACTGATGTGAAGAAGTAATATGAAGGGGGACAGGGGAGGAAACTACTGTGTGGGGTAGAGGAGGACACTACCATGTCCATGCAGCCTCTAATCATCTCCTGTATCCTGTCCGCTCTGCAGCCTCTGATCAAATCCTGTCCGCTCCGCAGCCTCTGATCATATCCTTTCTGCTCAGCAGCCTCTAACCATCTCCTGTATCCTGTCTGTTCCGCAGCCTCTGACCATCTCCCATATCCTGTCCGCTCCACAGCCTCTGACCATCTCCTGTATCTTATCTGCTCCGCAGCCTCTGACCATCTCCCATATCCTGTCCGCTCCACAGCCTCTGAGCATCTCCCGTATCCTATCTGCTCCGCAGCCTCTGACCATCTCCCGTATGCTGTCCGCTCCACAGCCTCTGACCATCTCCTGTTACTGTATCATGTCTACAGTCTCTGACCATCTCTTGTATCATGTCTGCAGTCTCTGACCGTCTCTTGTATCATGTCTGCAGTCTCTGACTGACTCTTGTATCATGTCAGCAGTCTCTGACCATCTCTTGTATCATATCTACAGTCTCTAAAAATCTCATGTATCATTTCCACAACCTCTGACCATCTCCTTTATCTTGTTTGCAGTCTCTGACTGTCTCCTGTACGTTGTCAGCAGTCTCTGACCGTCTCCCATGTATCATGTCTGCAGTCTCTGACCATCTCCTGTATCATGTCTACAGCCTCTGACCATCTCTTGTATCATGTCTGCAGTCTCTGACCGACTCTTGTATCATGTCAGCAGTCTCTGACCATCTCTTGTATCATATCTACAGTCTCTAAAAATCTCATGTATCATTTCCACAACCTCTGACCATCTCCTTTATCTTGTTTGCAGTCTCTGACTGTCTCCTGTACGTTGTCAGCAGTCTCTGACCGTCTCCCATGTATCATGTCTGCAGTCTCTGACCATCTCCTGTGCCATGTCTGCAGTCTCTGACCATCTCTTGTCTTTTATCATGTCTGGGGTCTCTAAGGGGGAGGAGTCAAGAGCAGGAGCGCCGCCAGGATGGGGGTCACAGGAGGAGTCAGATGTGTGTGGACTGTAGAGAGAAGACTATCTGATAAAGGAGTTCCACCAGGCCAATCTGAGCGCGGGGGGGGGGGGGGGGTATTGGGGTTGCTGATGTAAGGGGGGGTGAATACAATAATGTAAAGGAGCACTGATATAAAGTTCCCCCTATATTAGTAACCCACCCTTACCTTAGTGTATTACCTCTGTGGAAGGTGGACCCCCACATTAGAGTTCCCGGCATTCCCCTTTGTATCAGAGTTTGCAGGATTCCCCCTTACAGTGCAAGGGGGAACTCAGTCTGCGGACCCTGATGTAAATGGGAACACAGTGGACTCTGATATATGGTGGTATCTGGTCACCAGAGCCCCACCCTCTTATATCAGTGTTCCCTTTTACATAAGAGTTCTCTTTCACTGTAAGGGGAGATCCTGCACACCCTGATCTAAGGAGGAACTCTGTGCTTGGTTATAGTAACCTGACCTTCATGTAAATGTAACCTGACCTTGTAAATGGAGAAATATGTTTAACGTAAACACATTGCTAATAGCACAAGCGAAATGTAGATAGTTTAATTATTGATATTTGCACTGTTTAGCACTGAATACTGTCATTTTAGTTTACTTTATTGCAGTGTTCGTAAAAAAATGCATCTCTGCCAGTAATTTTCACGATTTTTGCCAGTAAAAAATTGGTGCAGTTTGTAAATTTTGGCATCCTGCCAGTATATTTCACTTTGGGGGGGGGGGGGGGGGGGGTGGGGGGGCTGGCAACAGGGCATCAAGCCAAGAAATGTACACATTTTGATCATTTTTCTTTATTTTGTTTCCATCATCTGTTCCCTTCTGTACATTTGTAGCTGTTTTTAGCAAGAGAACAGCTAGGGTTGTAAGGAATATTGTGTGGAGTCACAAGTCATAATATAGTTCAAATATGTCTACCAACTTTTTGAGATGAGAAAAAGGGGCCTTTTAGTGTAAAGTATGTAGACCTAGGACACATTCCTGAGGTGCACCAGTTACGTCAACCATGAAGAATTGGTAGGCAAAAAATTATTGGTTTAACCAGCAAGTGTTTTTTTTTTCCACCACTACTTTTTCTTTATACTGGCTTTTTGAACTAACTAATTCAATAATTTATTGATTGCAAGTATGGTTTACTGCAGTATGACACTTCTGGTGACTAGATAGTAAATTTCTTTATAGAGGTCTATACATCAGACCAAAAAGAGGGACAAATGAGGAGGAAAGGGGGACAGAGGGATTTGGTTCCCGGAGAGAGACAGTCCCTCCAAATCAGAGACAGTTGGGAGCTAAGGTTCAAAAAATGCAGAATCGCCCCCCCTTTCTCTAGTTTGTTACCCTATGAAGATAAACAGTAGCTCTTCATTTAAAAAAGACAGCATGCTGCCTTCAATAGTGCACCCTATTATTTGTTACTGCAATAATAACATGACACAAGGAGATGAGCTCGTACAAAAGGGTGTCATTATTCATGTGTAGATAAAATAAATCCTCTGGATTAAAATAAATCCTGTATAATAATGTGTGCCTAGGGCAGCATGATGCCTAAATAAAGCCTTATGTGTATATAAATATAAGGATAATGCAGACTGTTTAACATGGAATACAACAGAATTTCCTCACTGACATGTAGTGTCAATTAAAATTTTATTGCCATAGGAAATGGGCTTCCTGGGCTTCCCCGGCAGTGCCCTTTTTAAATTGATCTTCGATATGAAGTAAAAGTTTAACATACCACTTTTTTATCTGTTTTTGTACTGGTCCAGGAGAACAGGTAATCTTAAAAGGGAAAACTAACTGTGTAGCTTTAAAATAAGTAGTTTATGACTTGTTTCAAAGCCCCTTGAGCCTAGTAAACATGGGCTGAATGTTGAGTGGCATCGGCTGGTTCAATAGAAAGCGGCTGACATTCGGCCCGACATCTGGCCTTCTGTCGATGGAGCAAAAAAGAATTTGCCGATCGGCTCCCAATCACGTTCTCAGCCAATGGGCCCTGAGAGCACTGACTTGAGTGTTCTGGTGGGGGACCTGTCCCCCTGTCAGAACACAGTAGCTTGCTGTACTAACATTGCATGGTTAGTACAACAACTTCCCCGGGCTTGTCAGTGCTGAGTTGAATGAAAAGAAAAATGTGTACTAGGCTTTAGACTCAAATGTTGCAGCTAGCAACCCTTCTGCAGTATGTCCAGTAATGTAAAAGTTTATGTTATTTTGTATCATTCCTTTTTTTCTAATTATTTGTAAAACGAATTAAAACGACTGAAACAGGAAGGAAAGTTTAATTTCATTACCATACCTGTATGCTCATTTTTTTTAAACCACAGCCTGGCCAAAAAAAAAATACTACTGGGATTAATCTGCGCTCTCCTGTCTGTGATCTGTGACACACACGCCTGCAGCTTCACTGGAATACATATGCATAGCACTGCTGCGACATGGGAGGGAAAATGCACCGCACATGCTCGAAACTTGAACAGGGGAGAGAATTTATTCCTAGGATGATTAGGACATGTCACCCCCTCGCTGGAAGTTTTTTGTATTCATTATTGTCATTCTTTGCCAGGAACTGTGTGTGTAATAGGGCAGTTCTGTCCCTACCCTAAATCTTCTTGTCTCCTGATTTTTTTCCCCCCATCACCCACCCATTATTTATTTTAAATGTAATTTTAAATGCCAATTAAAATAGAACAGAGTGAAGATGAACTGGAGGAGCCACACTGTTCTGTGTAGTAATGGTCTCCACCCTTTATGCAATTATAGGACTATAGTGACATTCTAAAATGGAGGTGTGGAAAGCCTATTGACGCGTACACATGACTGGACTTTCCGTCAGAAAAGGTCAAATGGAATCATTCCGTCGGATATTGCGATCGTGTGTGGGCTTCATCAGACTTTTTTCTTCAAAAATTCAGACGGACTGTTTCAAATCTGTCCGACTGAATCAATTTCTATCAGGAAAACCATTCGTCTGTATGCTGGTCCGACGGACCAAATACGATGCGAGGGCAGCTATTGGCTACTGGCTATTGAACTTCCTTTTCTAGTCCCGTCGTACATCATCACGTTCAAAACGAACGGACTTTGGTCCTTTTCGTGTGTGGGAAAGTCAGTTCGGTCGGAAGTCCGTCGGGAAGACCATCGGAACTCCGTCGGGAAGACCATCGGACCTTTTCTGCCGGAAAGTCCGGTCGTGTGTACGCGGCATATGACTTCTGGGCTATGCAGCCTGCAGAGGTAAAGCCAAAAGGTCATTGAGAATCCCATGTGTGAACAGTGGATGGGCACATTCTGGAAAAGCCACAAGACACACTTTTGAAACTGTGCATGCCTTCTCTATATTTGCATGAAAAACATTATATGTTGATTTTTGTTTTCATGAGGGAATTAAAAGCGGAGTGACCCAATAGTAATGGCACATTTAACATTCTCTACCACTTTTACATGGCTAACTAGTCCTTCAAAGTTTTTTTAAACCTGCCTAGAACTATTAGCACAGTGGTGTTGTGGTTAGCACTTTCCCCTAACAGCAAAAAGGGTTACTGGTTCAAATCCTGACCACGACCCCATCTGCCTGGAGTTTGCATGTTCTCCCTGTGCCTGCGTGTTTCCTCCCACACTCTAAAGACATGCTGGTAGGTTAATTGGATCCTGTTTAAATTGGCCCTAGTAAATGTATGAGTGTGTGTTAGGGACCTTAGGTTGTAAGCTCCTTGAGGGTAGGGAATGATGTGAATGTACAATGTATATGTAAAGCACTGCATAAATTGATGGTGCTATATAAGTACCTAAAATAAATAATGATTGTTCAGTAACTACTGAAATGTTAGTAAAAATATGTTTTGGCTGTTATTGTTTCAGCACGTTTAGTGTCTTGCCTCTGGCTTTACCTGCAGGCATATGATGTATAAACTTGCCTATAGTTATATCTTGCTGACAGCTACTAAAACATGAGGATATTCCTTACAGATAAAGCTATAAAAACAACTCATGCTGTGCTCTTCAATCAGAGGTTTCAACAGTATGGTATACCTCAGCCCTGTCACCAACATAGACATTCTACTCCTAGATCCAACTGAATGTGTCATTATGATGAAAAGACCATGCTATATTTTGCACGCTCAATACCAGTTGGCAGTGGTGTCGCTAGGGGGTGGCTATTGGGGCTATAGCCCAGAATCTGGGGCCCATAGCCCCGAGTCTCTTGCTGCAGTGTCCCTGCCAAACCAGCAGGCTGCAGCGGGCGAGCAGGCTGCATAAGAGAGGCGGATGAGAGGAGAGAAGGGATGACATCATCTCTCTCTGCCTGCTTCCCATCACCACTCTTCCTCCCTCACAGTCTGGCCTCTTTAATGTGGGAGTGAGGAGTGGCAGGGAGCAGTGAGATGACATCATCTCTCGCTGCCCGCCACACATCAGCGCACTTCTGTCCTCACAGCATGGGCCTCTTCAATGCCGGAGGTGCGGTGGGGAGCAGTGAGATGACATCATCTCTCACTGCCCGCCAACATCACCGCTCTCCTGCCCTCACTAAATGGACCAGTGTTGCCAGCCTGCCACCAATGCAGTGACAATACACATTTGGTGGCACTGGCTGGCATGGAAAGTTACAATCCACATCTGGTGCCAGGCGACATGGCAAGTGACAATCCACATCAGGTGGCAGGTGACGTGGCATGTGACAATCTGCAAATGGTGGCAGGCGACGTGGAAAGTGACAATCTGCAAATGGTGGCAGGCGACGTGGAAAGTGACAATCTGCATCAGGTGGCAGGTGATGTGGCAATCTGAAAATGGTGGCAGGTGACATGGCAAATGACAATCCGCATCAGGTGGCTGGTGATGTGGCAAGTGAAAATGCACATCAAATGGCAGGTTACATGGCAAGTGACAATCTGCAAATGGTGGCAGGTGACGTGGCAAGTGGCAATTCACATCTGGTGGCAAGAGATGTGGCAAGTGACATGCCCAGGGCTCCCACTGATTCTGCATTATGGTGAATTGAACCACTTCATTATATATTAGAATGCAACAATAGAAACAATGCGCTTCAATCACCCTGACACCAAATCAACCATAGTGCCATTATGATTTGAATGCCAACACCAGCCATTGCCCACGAGCAATTGCTTACCACTGGCGTGCCCCCACCCCAGGCCTGCAAAAAAGGTTGGTGACTGCTGCTATGGGCTCTAGCCCCAGATCTTTTGCAGACCTAGCAACGCCCCTGCCATTTGGGATCTGAAATTTTCGGACAGCTGAGGAGTATTAATGAGATCTCTAGTAGGGGTAAGCATGTTTGATGGAGAATGTGGATCGCACAATTTTTCTACTTCTGTAATTATATAATTATATGGAGTACATTATTATTACCATGATATAAAACGTACCTCTCAGATTGATTGTCAATAATTGTTTACACCTGGAGCATTTTCACATTGGTCCTGAAGCTCCCAGAGATATGTGCACATCCACATTAACACCATTGAACAAATGATGTGCTGCGTTCTACAAAGGGTGTTATATTTTTTCATTCATTGGGGTGCTTTGGTAACTAATGTTAACACATGCCGTAACATGCATTAACACACCACGATGGGTCCCTAAAACCATTGTCATTTGTACCACTTCCAGTTATGCAGATCTCCTTTACCATTAGCAATAGTGACCACAACCTAGGTATCTGCTTATCGGCCTTATTTCTATTACAGCCTATGCAAAAAATATAGATATTTTAAAGATCATTGGAAGTATATGTAAATTGCTTAAAATAAACCTGCCATAAGAGTGAAATGTGGAAGCTGCCCTCTTCTGAAAATGCAAGCGCTATATTCAAGATTTATCTGCATATTCTGTCTGGATCAGTGGCTCAAACCATCCAAGCGTGAGGATCACAACAGGTAGGCTTTTGGCATTTTCAGACAAATTCATGCTGGCCTACATGATGTAGTAGAGAATAATTTAACTGCCAGTGCCATGTATAATTTGTTGCTAACAGTTGTTGCTGTACAACCACTCATAAGAATTTACAGAAAATTCCAAAATCTTCAAGTAAAATCTTTAAAGAAAAAAACTGCACATAATCCTGAACTTTCGTGAAGCTCCTAAAGCATTGTCAGTTACAATCTGGGAGTACTGCACACTTAATTCAACTGAACCCAGTAAGGAAGCTTACTGAAAGTCTACTGAAGGCTTCCAAAAGCTTGTTTAAAGCTACATTATGCAATTGCTGTCTGTGTTCAACACTCCTAGGCTGAGCTGAAAGTTGCTTAAATGGCTGTGTGGAAGAGTATCTGTCACCAATATTGTATTGGGCATATAATGAACATTCAATGTATTTATATGCCCTGATGATGTATGTATGTGTCGATCAAACATGAGCATGTGTGCCCAGCCATTTAGCCCAATACAATCACCTGAACATGTTGTTTGGGAGGAGATCAGCAGAGATACAATCACTTGGGTACTTCAATTTATACTAAGTATGAGCCCTAGGAGCTTCAGGAAAGCTGCTTGGTCGTGTTGAATTATTGCTGATGCTCTTTAGATTAGCATTTACAATGAATATTATACCATACCTGCTTGTCTTAGATCTTAGGGTTTCAAGAATTCTTTGGAAATGCTTCTGTCACTTTGCCATTTAAGCCTATCTGTGCTGATGGAAATACAGGGCCTACCCTTGTTGATGACCCTCTACAAATATTAGTTGCCTGGTTTTGATAGTGATTCTCTGTTTTAGTACTTTCATTTACTAAGAAGATCTTTCTACCTTTTCTGGATGATTGACATAAAGGGGTTGATTTACTAAAGGCAAATCCACTTTGCACTACAAGTGCACTAGGAAGTGCAGTCGCTGTAGATCCGAGGGGAAGATCAAAATGAGGGAAACACTCTGCCCATTTATATCAACCAATCATGTGCAAGCAAAAATGCTTTTTTTTATTTTCCTTGCATGCCCCCCTCAGATCTACAGTGAGTGCACTTCCAAGTGCACTTGTAGTGTGTAGTGCAAAGTGAAGTTGCCTTTAGTAAATAAACCCCAAAGTATTGAAGATATAGATTGAGAATAACAGACAAGCACCTAGCATTTTATAAGGAAGTCAACAGCCCCAAATTTCTCTCAGGACAGGTTTCTTTTAAAAAAAGCTTTAATATTTTCATGAAATCTTTTAGTTCTACACTATACCATGACTTGGTTGAGAAGATGTATTAAATATATTAATGTGTGTGTCTCTGGTACTCAACCAATTTTTGTAATTAGTTTGTGAATTGTAAATTCTACACTTGTGAAAGATGTACTTATTTAGAAATTAGACTTAACTCCATCTTAGAGGACCAGAGATGCTGGAAAAAAATCTGTCTATACCATTTAAAAGTCATTATATTTGTAGAACTAAAAAAGATCAACTGAAATTTTCTGTTATGGCCTACACCTGGACCCATTGTGTATTGTGTGCTTAGTGTTGATCCCCCCTTGAAGTGATAGGTATTTGCGGTGATGCTGATAAGCTGACAGATCAAATTGCGATTCAGAATAAATGAAGCGCACAGTTACGTATCACTGCACAGATGACTTCAGTTTCCACAGTGTTAGCTTGGCATATGACAAGACATTTTATCATTCACCATACACAACTTGAAAGTGTTCCAGAATGTTCAATGTGAAGCCCTTTCAGATTAATTGTATTGAATATCTTAATACAGAGAAAAGGATCCTCTCAGTATGTACAACATACAGAAATGGACACCATAACCTAGCTGGCAGCTCACATACAGGCTATGGCTGCCAAACTTTAATCCCACAAACAGGAAGTGCAACTAAAAATGTAAATATATAAAGAGGGCCTGTAGTCTGTCAGTCTCTGGTGAGCAGAGCATGGATGGTGTCAGAATCAGGCCCAATCTGACTACACATCAGTATTTGTCGGTGAGTTATACAAGTTTATATAATCCATTAAAGAGTCCTGCAGCTCTCATCCCATTTTTAAGAGATACAGATATGGCCCATATTGTTTAGTCATGTTCAGGTAACCAAATGTCCGCACTTTCATTTTAAATGCAGTTTTCAGAAATACATTTGTAATTTTATTACTTTCACAGACCATCCAACTTCCTCGAGTTCTTTGGACCACAGCAACTTCCATGCTGGTTTAAACGGCTGTAGTCCTGCCCAGCAGAGGAATTGGGAATATCAGCTGGCAGCCCCTTGGCAATCCGGGCAGTACTCCACTGCTAATTTCAGAGCCTGACCAAGACGGCCGTCTTCGGCTTGGTGCTTCTTGAGGGGGATTGGGTGGAATCTGTGAGCTTAGGGCGCCGGGAAGTGGTTGAGTATTTTGTTGTCCTGTGAGATGTTGTTTATGGCTCAAGGGTTGCTCTGGTTTCACCAGCTCATCCTGAACAGAGAGAAACGGGCTGAAGATTTTCCTGTAGATGCCTCTAGTATCAGTAAGGACCTCACTGTATGGTGGTGGGGGTTCAGCCATGAGTAGTGCTTCTTCATAACAAGGTGGTTGAGACAAGTCCGGTTCTGCAGGTATAATGCAAAAACAATATATGTCAACTTCCATTTTATTGCCATTCATTACTTAACGTTTCAATTTGTATTTCCGCAAAGACCCTAACACAGAAAAACATACTAGAGGCTATACACTGGATCATAAACAACACATCTAGCTGTCTGCACATGTAACTGATTTCTCACTTTTCTGTAGGCACAAGATTTTACTATAGATGTTAGCGTCTTCACCTTTTCCTGCAAATCCATAATAAAAACACTTTGATAGTTATAGTATTCCACAATTATTTCTAAATAGTGAAACATTAATGAATGGAATGTGGCATTCTCAATTGACTTTAAAATGGATGCAGCAGATTGGCCAAATGGGATATTCTGATAAGCAGATCTTTGCTTGCCAGCAATCATAAAAAAAATACATATCTTTGGGTGGATTTGGCCTTCCAACTCTTTACCTTCCCTTGCACAGATGGAGTTCCCTGTTTTTCATTTCCGCTTGAGTTGCCAGGGCCCATAGTTCTGCAAGTATTGTGAGGATCACAGACAGCCAGGCCACAAGTGTCTGTTTCCAAGCAGGAATCATAGCTCCCAACGTGTACAGAAAATACTTCACAGCATAAGCTCAGCCTATATAAAACTATACAGATCAGTTTTTGAGGATTAACCTCCCCCCCCCCCCAATCCTTAGGGAAATTTCACTATAAAAATAATTGCTATGTTAGTAAAGGATATACAGTACCGCAGGTACTCCTCACTTAAGGACCAGGTTCCATTCCAACGACAAGGTCGTTAACCGCTTGCCGACCGCCTCACGCCGCTATATGTTGGTAGAATGGCTCATACAGGCAGAATCACGTACCTGTACGTGCCCCTTTAAGATGCGGCCAGCGGGAAAGCCCTGTAAGTTGGGCGCGGGTCCCGTGGACTTGATCACCGTGGGGATACCCGTGATTGCCTCACTGGGAGGAAGACAGGAAGATGGGGTGTCACTGATCTCTGCTCCCTGTGATCAGGAGAAGAGATCAGTGAGGTGTCACACATAGCCACACCCCCACAGTTAGAAACACTCCCCAGGGCACACTTAACCACTTTCAGACCGGACCATTTTGCTGGTAAATGACCAGAGGTCTTTTTACACTTTGGCACTGCGCTGCTTTAACTGGTAATTGCGCGGTCATGCAATGTTGTACCCAAACAAAATTTGCGTCCTTTTCTTCCCACAAATAGAGCTTTCTTTTGATGGTATTTGATTGCCTCTGCGATTTTTATTTTTTGCGATATAAACGTAAAAAGACCGCAAATTTTGAAAAAAAATGATATTTTCTACTTTTTGTTATTAGAAAAATCCAATAAACTCAATTTTAGTCATACATTTAGGCCAAAATGTATTCAGCCACATGTCTTTGGTAAAAAAAAAGTCAATAATTGTATATTTATTGGTTTGCGCAAAAGTTGTCACATCTACAAACTAAGGTACGTTTTCTGGAATTTACGCAGCTTTTAGTTTACGACTGCCTATCTCATTTCTTGAGGTGCTAAAATGACAGGGCAGTACAAAACCCCCCCAAATGACCCCATTTTGGAAAGTAGACCCCCTAAGGAAATTGATAAGAGGCATGTTGAGCCCATTGAATATTTTATTTTTTTGCCTCAAGCGATTGAATAATGACAAAAAAAAAATTTTTTTTTTTTTTTTACACAAAGTTGTCACTAAATGATATATTGCTCACACATGCTATGGGCGTATGTGAAATGACACCCCAAAATAAATTCTGCTGCTTCTCCTGAGTACGGGGATACCACATATGTGGGACTTTTTGGGAGCCTAGCCGCGTACAGGGCCCCGAAAACCAAGCACCGCCTTCAGGCTTTCTAAGGGCGTAAATTTTTGATTTCACGCCTCACTACCTATTACAGTTTTGAAGGCCATAAAATGCCAAGATGGCACAAAACCCCCACAAATGACCCCATTTTAGAAAGTAGACACCCCAAGCTATTTGCTGAGAGGCATGTTGAGTCCATGGAATATTTTATATTTTGCCACAAGTTGCGGGAAAATTACAAACTTTTTTTTTTTTTTTTTTTTTTTCACAAAGTTGTCACTAAATGATATATTGCTCATGCATGCCATGGGCATATGTGAAATGACACCCCAAAATAAATTCTGCTGCTTCTCCTGAGTACGGGGATACCACATATGTGGGACTTTTTGGGAGCCTAGCCGCGTACGGGGCCCCGAAAACCAAGCACCGCCTTCAGGCTTTCTAAGGGCGTAATTTTTTGAGTTCACTTCTCACTACCTATTACAGTTTTGAAGGCCATAAAATGCCAAGATGGCACAAAACCCCCACAAATGACCCCATTTTAGAAAGTAGACACCCCAAGCTATTTGCTGAGAGGCATGTTGAGTCCATGGAATATTTTATATTTTGCCACAAGTTGC
The DNA here is from genome assembly GCF_037356315.1 of Lithobates pipiens. Classification (NCBI taxonomy): domain Eukaryota; kingdom Metazoa; phylum Chordata; class Amphibia; order Anura; family Ranidae; genus Lithobates; species Lithobates pipiens. The sequence continues at coordinate 297,362,045 of NW_027507903.1, forward strand.
GGGAAAATTACAAACTTTTTTTTTTTTTCACAAAGTTGTCACTAAATGATATATTGCTCACGCATGCCATGGGCATATGTGAAATGACACCCCAAAATAAATTCTGCTGCTTCTCCTGAGTACGGGGATACCACATATGTGGGACTTTTTGGGAGCCTAGCCGCGTACGGGGCCCCAAAAACCAAGCACCGCCTTCAGGCTTTCTAAGGGCGTTACAGTTTTGAAGGCCATAAAATGCCAAGATGGCACAAACCCCCCCCCCCCAAATGACCCCATTTTAGAAAGTAGACACCCCTAAATTTAGGGGTACACTAGTGAGACTAGGTAATAAATGGCGGGTGCCCTGAAACTATAAAAAAATAACTAACCAACCAGCGTCACCTGTAACAGTTATATGGTGATCACTGGTGAAAGGGTTAACTAGGGGGCAATCAGGGGGCTTTATGCGGTAGTATATGGGGGTCCCTGGCGCTATAAAAAGCTGCGGCGAACCTAAATACCTACCTGCCTAACTAGCGTCACCTGTGACACTAATACAGCGATCAGAAAAACGATCGCTTATTAGGCTGGGTTCACACTGGAGCGATGCGGGAACGCCACGAATGCGCGGCGGGTTCCCGCATCGCATGCCTCCCGGCGGCAGTTCACACTGCCCTATGCGAACTGCTGGGAGTGTCAGTGAAATGTTAATGACACCCCCAGATCAGTTCGCATATCGCAGTGCGATCTGCAAACTTGGATCGCATGGTGTGAACACCCATGCGATCCGATTCTGCTGCGGACCAAAAAAAGGGTCCCGTGCGAGTTTGCGGCGGGTGCGGCGGGTGCGACACGAATTCAGCCATACTATCTGTATAGCTGAACTCGAATCGCACAGAGATCGGATGTGATTTGCACTGCAGTGCGGTGCGAATCACATCCGTTCTCATAAACCGCTGCAATGTGAACCCAGCCTTAGTGACACTGGCGACGGGGGGTGATCACGGGGTTAAACCTTTATTGGGGGGGTTAGGGGGGTACCTTAGAACTAAAGGGGGCTAACCCTAACTGCCCTAACAGTTATTAGTCACAAATGACACCTGCCGGGTGATCAGGGGGTTAAACCTTTATTAGGTAATAAATGGCGGGTGCCCTGAAACTATAAAAAAATAACTAACCAACCAGCGTCACCTGTAACAGTTATATGGTGATCACTGGTGAAAGGGTTAACTAGGGGGCAATCAGGGGGCTTTATGCGGTAGTATATGGGGGTCCCTAGCGCTATAAAAAGCTGCGGCGAACCTAAATACCTACCTGCCTAACTAGCGTCACCTGTGACACTAATACGGCGATCAGAAAAATGATCGCTTATTAGGCTGGGTTCACACTGGAGCGATGCGGAAACGCCGCGAATCCGCGGCGGGTTCCCGCATCGCATGCCTCCCGGCGGCAGTTCACACTGCCCTATGCGAACTGCTGGGAGTGTCAGTGAAATGTTACTGACACCCCCAGATCAGTTCGCATATCGCAGTGCGATCTGCAAACTCGGATCGCATGGTGTGAACACCCATGCGATCCGATTCTGCTGCGGGCCAAAAAAAGGGTCCCGTGCGAATTTGCGGCGGGTGCGGCGGGTGTGGCGGGTGCGGCGGGTGCGGCGAATGGCTGAACTCGAATCGCACAGAGATCGGATGTGATTTGCACTGCAGTGCGGTGCGAATCACATTCGTTCTCATAAACCGCTGCAATGTGAACCCAGCCTTAGTGACACTGGCGACGGGGGGTGATCACGGGGTTAAACCTTTATTGGGGGGGTTAGGGGGGTACATTAGAACTAAAGGGGGCTAACCCTAACTGCCCTAACAGTTATTACAGTCACAAATGACACCAATGCAAAAAAAAAAAAAAAAAAAAAAAAAATGACATTGGTGTCACTGTGACTGGGGGGGCAGGGGTAATTGGGGGGGTGATCGGGGGGTAAAGGGGGGGTGTGAGTGTGCCTGGCATGTTCTACTGTGTGTGGGATGTGTTGGTGCAACTCACTGATCCGCTCTCCTCCGTGTCGGAACGAAAAATACCGACACGGAGGAGAGAATACATCACTTCCTCTCCTGTGTTTACATTACAGGAGAGGAAGTGATGTCACCGGGGATTTCCATTCGTCGGGAGCGATCGCGAGGGGGTGGCCATGAATGAATGGCCGTCCCCTCGTCCGGGATCGCTCCCGAACGAAAACCGACCGCCGCAGGCACCGGGCGGGGGCCCGATCGGGCCCCCGACCCGCGGGAGGCAAATCACGTACATGTACGTGCTTATGCCTGCCCGTGCCATTCTGCCGACGTACATCGGCGTGAGGCGGTCGGCAAGTGGTTAAGCCATACCCCCTTCACTGCCAGTGTCATTTACACAGGAATCAGGGCATTTGTATAGCACTGATTGCCGTATAAATGACAATGGTCCCAAAAATGTGTCAAAAGTGTCTGCCATAATGTCGCAGTCATGATAAAAATCGCTGATCGCCGCCATTACTAGTAAAAAAAAATCATTCATAAAATGAATAAAAATGCCAGAAAAATATCCCCTATTTTGTAAACGCTATAACTTTTGCACAAACCAATCAATAAACGCGTATTGCGATTTTTTTTAACCAAAAATATGTAGAAGAATATGTATTGGCCTAAACTGAGGAAAAAAAATGTTTTTTTATATATTTTTGGGGGATATTTATTATAGCAAAATGTAAAAAATAATGCTCTTTTTTCAAAATTGTTGCTCTTTTTTTGTTTATAGCGCAAAAAATAAAAACCGTAGCGGTGATCAAATATCAGCAAAATATTTGTGCGAAAAAAAAGGACATCAATTTTGTTTGGGAGCCACGTCGCACGACTGAGCAATTGTCAGTTAAAGCGACGCAGTGGCGAATCGCAAAAAGTGCTCTGGTCGGGAAGGGGGTAAATTCTTTCGGGGCTAAAGTTATTAAATGAATTGGTCACTAAACGAGGAGCCACAAGTAATAAATATTTTAAGCATTCTTAACTACTGTACTGTACTGCATTGTAAAAAAAGGTCTAAACACAAACCTCCAGGAGTATCTGTTTTTCATTCTGTCATACCATCTCTTATCTCCAGTCCAACTGAACATTTTGGTTTGCATATGATTATCTGATTTAATAACCTTTCTTTGGTGCCCTCATGTGGCAGATGAAGCAGACATATAGGAGAAAGGTCTCCCAGCAACATCTGTTGGGAGTTTTTTTCCTTGGTTGTGTTGAAAGGAATACAGATCCTTAACCTCCCTGGCGGTACCATTATTTCGGATTTTAGGTGCTAAAAGCGGTACCATTATTTTGCATGAAAATTTGGCGTTTTATATTGTAGTCCTGCAATTCTTAGGAATAACTCTCTTAAATCTGTCCAAACCAGAGTCTAGCAGACATCCCAGGTATGATAAAGTTTGAAAAATTAAATCATAAATTATAATATAATAAATAATTATAAATAATTGTACCAAATAATAATATAACAATAATAAAAATTATTCAATAATGTAATCTAATCAAAAACACTGAAATTTGCTCAGTTGCAGAATTGTCACTGTCATTACTTTTCAGTATTTGATGACGGATCTCCCCACAAATCGCTATCGCTCAATTCTGCGAGTCATTCTAATTTATTATCGCTGTTTTCTAGCTGGTCTAAAATCATTTTTGATGTACAGTGACAGTTTTGGTTGCTATGGACAATCTCCAGTTTCCAGGCATAAAGAACAGTTTTTACAATATAAAACTGCATGCAGGACACTGGGCAGACCACTAGGGACAAAGGGGATGTGAAATATTTACATACAGCAATGTAATCTGTAAGATTACATTATACTGTATGTATACTGTTTATTTCACTTTTTGAATTTGGCGCCGATCTCCGTGCCCGTGCGTCGCAACGCTCGCAGGGCACGGAGATCGCCGATGTGATAGATCGAGCGAGACACGGCTCGCTCGTACAGCGGGGAGACAACGCTGGATTCGAAGGAGAAGGTAAGGAAACCTCCTCCTGGATCCAGCGACGCAGTCCCGAGTCTGACTCGGGGATACCGCTTTTGGTATGAAAAATCCACCCCGAGTCAGACTCGGGAATACCGTCAGGGGGGTTAACACAGCTCTTGTACAGTAGGTGTAGGATAATTTAAAATGAAGCTATAGTATAGCCTAGGTCAGTGATGGCGAACCTTGGCACCCCAGATGTTTTGGAACTACATTTCCCATGATGCTTAACTACACTGCAGAGTGCATGAGCATCATGGGAAATGTAGTTCCAAAACATCTGGGGTGCCAAGGTTCGCCACCACTGGCCTAGGTCCAATGATCACTTCAAACCCAGAGCCTTTCCCCCTATAAGTCCAGAATATATGTTTTTTTCATGGAGAGATGTGTGGATTTCGCAGCCCTATAAACATTACACTTGGAGAAACTTTACATTTGAAAATCAGTTTAATGTACTATACCTCTTTTAAGAGACAGAAGGCTTCAAAAGTGGCTGTTAAGTCACTGATATAAAATCATCCCATCCCCTCTGTAATATAACATTAAGTGCTCCTGTGCCCCGAGGAGTCACGTGATTGCCAGGAGCCGCTGTGATATAGGTACAGATCAGCATATTTTTATTTTTGTTTACAAATGGTTTTTATTATGGGTAAGGTCATAATACTAAATTTTGACAGTAATAGAAGATGTTCAAGTGAAAGATTCAATTAGATAATACCTTATAACTAAGTAATGACATATCATATGACAAAATACACACATTTGATTATAAAACTATATAACATTTGCAGGGAAGGAACTGTAGGTTTGCTTAAGTAAAATAACAGTAGAGAATATTACACCTAAAATGTAGTTTCCCATAGAGTCAATTTTTTTGGTATATATGCATGGTGTCATATAATGTATGGTGTATTCTTTCTGATGATTTGATGTTTGCCATACGGTTGAGAACCTGAGGCCATGGTACGTTGGATGAACGCCAATTGAAAGCGATGGTCATGTGGATAGAGCTTAGTAGAGTATGGATTAGTCTAGAACTGACTATTGGTATATCTTGTAAGGGGAAGAATAAAAGTCACATTTGGGGTGTTAGTGGGATCTTTCTGCCTGAAATTCGATCAATCATGACATTAGCATTGTTGCAAATGTTTTTTATATGGGTGCAGTCCCAAAATATGTGTAGTAGTGTCCCATGAATAGGGCAGCCCCTGAAACAGAGTGGAGATGTTGATGGGTAGAATGAGTTGAGTTTGGCGGGGTTAAGATACCACCTATAGAGCAGTTTGATGGCAGATTGGTGGTAGTTTTGGTGTACGTTTTCAAATATGGTATCCTATTGTTCGGGGGAAAATTAAACATTTAGGTCTGATTCCCATTGAAGGATGGGGTGAGATTTTTCAGGCATATTGAACTCGTTAAGACTTTTATAAATTTTGGAAATGAATCCTTTGTCACTTTGGGAGGAAATACTAATTTGTTTGAATTGTGAGAGGGGGGTACGTAGAGTGAGTGAGTAGTTTTTTGGTAGAAGTGTTTTATCTTCGTATAATTTTCATGTTCTGTCGGTGCTGGGTCATATTTTGTTTGTAGTTCAGTGAAAGAGTAGAATGTATTGTTATGGGTAAGTGCTTTTAAATTTGTTAGATTATGCCGTTTCCATATTATTTTGGTTATTATCTAAGGAAGTGAAGTGAGGGTCTCCTAGAAAGGATACTAGGGGAGGGATGTCGGAGGACATGTTAAATTTGTTATTGTGTCTGTTCCACAGTTGTAAGGTATGTGTTACAATTACATTTAGAGGTCTTATTTTCTGTGGTAAAATGGACTTGGACCAGAGTAGTCCTTGTAGGTGGTATGGGAGGACTGATTGTTCTTCGAACAGGAGCCAGGGGATTTGGGAGGCTGGGGCATACCATTGTGCTAGTTGGGTGAATCTAGCTGACAGATAATATATCCATAGGTTTGGGATGTTTAGACCTCCTTTTAGTTGGGGTCTAAACATTAATGCCGCGTACACACGAGCGGATTGTATGGCGTACTTAGTCCGTCATACAATCCGACGGACAATCCATCGTAGTTTCCACTGAACGGACTTGACCACACACGGATGCACAAACAGTCCGTCGAAAGCTTGCACGATGACGTGTACAGCACGTACGACGGGACTAGAAATAGGAAGTCCAAGACACAGCAAAGCACCCTTCCGCCGTGTAAATCCTTTCTGGGCATGCGCCATTCTTAGTCCGTTGAACTAGCATACTGACGACCGTATTGTCCGCTGAAACCAAAGTACGACGGACAGAATTTCGAAAAAACCAAAATACTTAGTACTCCGGACTGCACGCTGAAAAAGTCCGCTGAAGCCCACACACGAGCGGATTGTCCGCTGAAATGTGTTTCGACGGACTGAGTACACCATACAGTCCGCTCGTGTGTATGCGGCATTAGGAGTAACTAAACCTTGTTTTTTTTTGTTTTGCCAAATTAATTTCTTGATTTCTCTTTGGAGAGAGTCTAATGTGTTTTTAGGCAATGTGAGAGGAAGGGCTCTGAAAAAGAATAGGAGTTTGGGAAGTATAACCAATTTCGTTGCCACTATTCTTTCCAAGAATGATATTTGGTATGATGACCATAATTTCATTATATTTTTGATGTTATTAAATATTGGTGGGTAATTTAATGTTTTGTAAGAGGGTGTAATATGAATTCCTAGGTATCTAAATGAATCCGTGCACCAATTGAATGGAAAATTGTCTTTGAGTGTTATTATTAAGGCTTGTGGGATATTAATGGGTAGGGCTGAGCATTTAGACAAGTTTATACTTAAGTCAGTCAGGTCATGGAAAATGTCCAGTGTTTTGGTCAGATTTGGTAAAGAGATGAGGGGATCTGTTAGAAAGAGAAGGACATCATAGGCGTAGAGGCTTAGTTTGAATTCCTTGGACCCTTTAGTGTATCCTTTTATATCTGTATTGTTTCTAATCGCACAGGCAAGGGGCTCTATAGCCAGGGCAAAGAGGAGTGGGGAAAGTGGGCATCCTTGCCTGATGCCCCTGCTCAAAGGGAAAAAGTTAGAGTTGTTGCCGCTTGCCGACCGCCTCACGCCGCTATACGTCGGCAGAAGGGCTCGTACATGCAGAATCACGTGCCTTTAAGAGGCGGCCAGCGGGCAAGCCCTGTGAGTCAGGCGCGGGTTTAATGCGTATTTGTGGGTTATGGTAGAGTGCTTTGAAACCATGAAGAAATTCTCTGTTTATGCCGTATCTAGGGAATAGTATGTCTAAGTATGACCATCTGACACTGTTGAAAGCTTTGTGGATATCAAGACTGAGTAGGAATGTAGATTTAGAGTGTAGGTTAGAATCTTGAATGATGTTTGTAGTCAGTCTTATGTTATCCGTTATTTGTCTGTTAGGGATGAATCCTGTTTGGTCTGGATTTATTAGTGGGGAAAAAAACTGCAGCTAGTCTGTCAGCTAGCATTCGGCCAAATATTTTTAGATCGTTATCAATGACTAAAATTGGGCAATAATTTTGAGGGATGGAATGATCTTTATTTGGTTTGGGAAGAAGGGACATATTTGCTAGGAGCATTTCTGAAGGGAATTGGTTTCCTTGTAGGATATGATTGTATCATTTTGTAAGGTGAGGGGTTAATGTGGAGGCACATTTTTTATAATAAGATGAAGGGTATCCATCAGGGCCTGGAGCTGTGGAGGTTTTTAACGAGCTTATAATTATATTAATATCTATGTCTGTGCAGGGAGCGTTGAGCATCTCTATTTGTTGGTTAGATAGATTGGGTAGTGTAATATCAATAAGCCAGTTCAGGGAAGATTGTTTGTATGGGGATGGGGGAGTAGAGAGAATCTTTTTGTAGAAGTCTAAAAATATGTTCATAACTTCTTTGGGATGGGATACTAAGTTGCCTGCTGAGTTCCTTAATTTAAAGGTATGAGGAGGTTTTGTTGTTTGATTTAGTTTTCTGGCGAACATGGTTGAGTAAGAATTGTTATTGAGCAAAAATCTAGCCTTAGACCATCCGAGGGCTTTTTCTGTATCTAATGTAGGTAATAAGTCTAAGGCTGTGCGTTTTTCTTGAATTTGTTTGAAAAGATCGCTAGAGGGGTTTTGGTTGTTCCTATGATACAAGAGATCTAGATCTCTTGAGAGAGATCTTATATCAGTGAGTTTAGATTTGTTTTTGGTTGAGGCAATATTTATCAAATGCCCTCTCATGACCGCCTTATGAGCCATCCATAAAGTTGTGGGTGGCATGTCTGGTGCTATGTTAAGTGCGAAGTACAGCTCAAGGTGAGACGAGATTTCTGGAGAGATTGTTGGGTCAGTTAACAAGGAGTCATTTATTCGCCATTTGTGCGTTGTGGTTGCTAGGCCTATATGTGGAGTGTTGAAGGAAACTATGTGGTGGTTTGACCAGGGGCATGGGCAGATCTCTGCTTTTGAGGAGTTGGCTAATAAGTTTGGGGTACAAAAAATATAATCCAGCCGAGCATAGCTATTGCGTGGGTGAGAATAGAATGTGTAGGCTTACATTGTGGGCTCTCCATGTATCTACTAGTTGGTGTAGTATAATGATCGATTCAGTGATTTAGGAAAAGCTTTGGAGGATGGAACTACTCTGCTTCTATCTAAAGCTGAATGTGCCGCTAGGTTAAAATCACCCCCTATTATTAAGTGTGTGGAGTGAAATCTATCTAAGGTTTCAAAGAATTTTGAAAAAAATCTTGTTTCTGCGTCATTGAGAGCATATATTGAGGCAATGGTGACCAAGCATACTTTTATTGAGCCTTTAAAAATCAGATATCGGCTGTCTGGGTCTTTAAAAACACTTTGGGTTTCAAATACCATTGAGTTCCTTACAAAGTTTGCTGTGCCCCTAGATTTAGTGTTATATGTTGTGCAATAGAATTGACTGTAACCATTGTCAAAAAATTTAGGATGTTTATCTGTTGCAAAATGAGTTTCCTGCAACAGAATAATGTCAGCCCTAAATCTCTTGTAGTGACTAAAGCTTTTTTCCTCTTTTGAGGAGAGTTAATGCCCTGGGTATTGTGAGATATCACCCTAAGCCCTATTGAACAGATGGAGGGCAACTGTAGCAGTTATAGGGTGATAGGAAAAGTCCACAAGGCCCAGGGCACAGCACACATGTATAAAGATATATATATTGCTATTATTGTCATCACTGTCAATATTAGGTTTTTATAGAACCTGTGAAAGAGATCAAACTATTATTTTCTATAATAAAGTGTAATTTGTCACTTGTGTACCACATTCTTAAAAAAAAGAACAATCGTAACTGTAGATTTTCTATGGTTGACCTTCTTATATAAGAAAACTTGTAAAAACATTTTCTATAAAGTAGGGAGTCAGGGTGAGGCAGGGGCGGATCCAGGGGGGGGGCAACGGGTCAATTGCCCCCTCCGAGAATACCGGCAGCGGGTCCAATCGCGGCCGGTTCCGCGGGTACCCGCGGGCCGGTTCCGCGGGTCCAATCGCGGCCGGTTCCGCGGGTACCCGCGGCCGGTTCCGCGGGTCCAATCGCGGCCGGTTCCGCGGGTCCAATCGCGGCCGGTTCCGCGGGTCCAATCGCGGCCGGTTCCGCGGGTACCCGCGCGCCCGGTTCCGCGGGTACCCGCGCTGAGTGGACGGGTGAGGGGGGGGGGCAGCTGGGCGGCTTAGGAGGGCTGCTGGCCAATCGGGAAGCCAGCAGGCAGGGGAGCAGGGAGATGACATCATCTCTCACTGCCCTGCATCCCTCCAGTTCCGCCCTCACTTTGTAGGAAGCTGTGTGCAGCAGAGAGATTGCATCATCTCTCTGCTGCCTATCTTCACTCTGGGACCCAACAAAAGACCACCAGTAGGTGACAATCCGCAATGTGTGGCAGGCTACGTGGCATGTGGCAATCCGCAATGTGTGGCAGACTACGTGGCAAGTGGCAATCCGCAATGTGTGGCAAGTGACAATCCGCAATGTGTGGCAGGTGACGTGGCAAGTGACAATCCGCAATGTGTGGCAGGTGACGTGGCAAGTGACAATCCGCAATGTGTGGCAGACTACGTGGCAATCCACAATGTGTGGCAGACTACGTGGCAAGTGGCAATCCGCAATGTGTGGTAGGTGACGTGGCAAGTGACAATCAGCAATGTGTGGCAGGCTACGTGGCAAGTGGCAATCCGCAATGTGTGGCAGGCAACGTGGCAAGTCACAATCCGCAATGTGTGGCAGGTGACGTGGCAAGTGACAATCCCCAATGTGTGGCAGGTGACGTGGCAAGTGGCAATCCGCAATGTGTGGCAGGCGACGTGGCAAGTGGCAATCCGCAATGTGTGGCAGGCAACGTGGCAAGTGACAATCCGCAATGTGTGGCAGGTGACGTGGCAAGTGACAATCCCCAATGTGTGGCAGGTGACGTGGCAAGTGGCAATCCGCAATATGGGTCAGGCAACTTGGCAAGTGACAATCCGCAATGTGTGGCAGACTACGTGGCAAGTGGCAATCCGCAATGTGTGGCAAGTGACGTGGCAAGTGACAATCCGCAATGTGTGGCAGACTACGTGGCAAGTGGCAATCCACAATGTGTGGCAGACTACGTGGCAAGTGGCAATCCGCAATGTGTGGTAGGTGACGTGGCAAGTGACAATCCGCAATGTGTGGCAGGCTATGTGGCAAGTGGCAATCCGCAATGTGTGGCAGGCAACGTGGCAAGTGACAATCCGCAATGTGTGGCAGGTGACGTGGCAAGTGGCAATCTGCAATGTGTGGCAGGCAACGTGGCAAGTGACAATCCGCAATGTGTGGCAGGTGACGTGGCAAGTGACAATCCCCAATGTGTGGCAGGTGACGTGGCAAGTGGCAATCCGCAATGTGGGTCAGGCAACTTGGCAAGTGACAATCCGCAATGTGTGGCAGGTGACGTGGCAATCCGCAATGTGTGGCAGGCTACGTGGCAATCCGCATCTGGTGGCAGGCGACGTGGCAAGTGACAATCCGCAATGTGTGGCAGGTGACGTGGCAAGTCACAATCCGCAATGTGTGGCAGGTGACGTGGCAAGTGGCAATCTGCAATGTGTGGCAGGCTACGTGGCAAGTGACAATCCGCAATGTGTGGCAGGTGACGTGGCAAGTAACAATCCGCATTTGGTGACAAGTGACAATCCACATTTGGTGGCAGACGACATGGCAAGTGACATCCTCAGGGCTCCCACTGATTCTGCATTATGGTGAGTTGAACCATTTAATTTAATATTACAATGTATTAATAGAAATAATGCGCTTCAATCATCCTGACACCATAACAACCATGGTGCCGTAATGATTGAAGCGCCAATACCAGCCATTTCCCATATAAATTGCCCCCCAAAAAACATATTTTATAGCAGTGCCCCTCCCGAGATTAGACTCTGGATCCGCCCCTGGGGTGAGGGTCACCATCTGAACAAAAACCATTTCGGTGTGGACAAAATTGTCCAAAACTCCCCAAGGGGGCCCTATCTATAAAAACGATCAGCATATTTTTCTATATAACACAGGTACAGGGACATTTATTTTTATATTACAGAAGGGATGGGATGATTTTATATTAGATATGAGAGAACAGAGAAGGACAGAGCAGGGCTGCAGATGACGGAGGCACGTAAATAAAATAAAATAAAAATGTTTTTTTCACTTACCTGAAACGCTGTTGCTAGGCAGTCTTCCTAATCTGCCTCTTCGTATTCCGCAGCTCTTCCTCCTCTTCGGTGAGTGGCCCCATTGCCTTCTGGGACATGTGTGTGTCCCATAAAACAATGGGGCATTCACAAAACGCCACGCGACTTGTGCATGTGCAGTAGGAAATGGGCAGTGAAGCCACAAGGCTCCACTGCCTGTTTCCCTTCGTTAGGATGGAGGCACTGGCAGCCAATCCTATGGACGGATCGGCCTCGGGTCAGCCGACTTCGCGGGATCGTTGAACAGGTAAGTGTCCTTATTAAAAGTCAGCAGCTACAGTGTTTGTAGCTGCTGACTTTTAAAAAAAAATGTATTGGCCGGAACACCACTTTAATAAAGAAATTAAAGGATAAGTTCAGCTTTGGTAACATTTAAAATTTTACACCTATTTTTAGGGTGGAACATGTAACATGTTCCCACTCCTGCAGCAGCTCCCTGATCCAGGCTATTTCTGTGACAGCAAGCAGGGCATCTTTTCCATGTACCTGCTGTCACTATTTGAAAACAGCACGACCATGCGAGGCTCTGCCCACATGGCCATGTCATTTATTCACAGGGTTCTGTGAATGAATAAACTACAAGTACCAACATCCTTTGCAATTGTTGACTTGTAGTTCTCAATGAACTACCAGGACACTGTTGAGTGCTCTAGGTACTGTAATTCATTAATTCTTTCTGTCTTTGTGAAACTGCCTGTCCCTACGATGTAGGGGCAGAAAGCTTACATTGACAGTCTGTAGGAGTTCTGCATGGAACCCACAATCTGCTGTTCTCCTTACCACAAATGTGGTAGGAACCGACCTGTACTGACCCCCTGGCACACCCAGGTAGGCCATTCCTAAATCAATGTCTAATAAACAGGATAACCTTTCTCTGCCTACAAACTAGAGGGGGGGGCACCTAGTCACCCCTTAACTAGTGGGAGGTTCCCTTTTTGATCTCAGGTGTGAATTTCAATTATTTAGGTCTACTTATAATACTAATTATTGTTCAACCTTAAGTTGTCTGTTCCAGTCAAGTTGATGTTGTGGATGATCTATGCTTAAAGGACTTTGTTCCCTTTTTGGGGACCAAAGAGTTTAGTGGGGGGGGAGGGAGTATTTAGCCAGGTGTTGGGCTACAACAACATGGAGACAACAACAACATGGAGACATTATTTTCCTCCTTCTCCCTCTACTGTGATATTAATGTTGTGCTGCACTAGTGTCCTCCAGGCAGCAGGTGGAGAGCTAAAGGCCCATGGTTTGCAGAGCTCTTGCAACCCTGGGAGCTGTGGTCTGAGATTGAAGCCATGTAATGGATTGACTGACTTTCTGGGCTACCGACTCCAATAGACTCTGGGCAGCATGAGGAGTCAGGAGTTTTTTTTTATTGTGTGTCCCCAAAAAGTCGGCTCTAATGGGGCTGTCTGTGTATACACAGCTATCGGTATACTTTGCTGCAAGCCTGAGGTTGTGAGCAGAGTCACCGAAGGTTCAACAACACCGACAGCCTGTTTCCTTTGCTCGGATACAGCAGGGAGATCGGAATGTTCACCTGACTCTCCACTTCAGCAAGCTGAACTTCAGAATCATCAGAACGAGACTGAGGGGGCCTCATCCATCACCAGAGCCTACTACTACCTCCTGGAACATGGTGAGAGGACCACTGGCCCACTTTTACATAGTTGGCTGGTGTTGCTACTGTTTATGCTGATTTGGATGCTAAATGTTATTTAATGCTTAGCCTTTATTGTTAGCCGCCTTGTATGGTAAACTGTGTTATTACATTTGCCAGTTTATGTGTATTGTTCGCTTATCAACCTTATTGAGTGACAATACATTAAGATTACCCTTGCTAATTGGCTTAATTGGCTTGATGCCTGCTCTTTGATATAGCACTGCTATTGGTTATCAGGAATTACTAAGTGTTTTCATTGTGTTTATTTATTTTATACTCCACCCAGGGCCAGATTTCCCACAAGGCCACCATGGCCTGGCCTCGGGGTGGCAGTGGTGAAGGGGCAGCACCGCATGCGATGCCCGCAAATTGGCTCTGAAAATCCCCACTCTCTGTCACAGACAGTCATCAGACAGCCGGATGAGCAGCACGCGCACGCAGTGCCAGTGCTGCTTTTTATTTGATCAAGGAGTGGGCCGCGGGTGGGCGGGGCCTTGAGCTCCACTGACGCTCTAGCCCCTCCCTTTGCTATGCTGCCTGCAAGCAAGCGTGATTAGGAACAGAGGCCTCGGTAGGAGGAGTCTGACCTTGGCGCGGAGTGGAGTGGGGTCAAGTGAAACTAGCAGCAGCAGTGTGGAGGAACTGATTAGATTCAGAGCTGAGCTGGCCAGGAGGACAAGGTAGGTCTTCTTTCTCCTCCCTTGGCTCCCGCACCCCATGTGTAGTCTGGAAAAGTAGAAAGTTTTAAAATTTAATGGGCACACTGGCTGCATTTGATGGTCACACTGGCGGCATATAATGGGCACACTGGCAGCGTTTGGCAGTGGCAGCATTTGAGGGGCACAGTGGCAGTGTTTAATGGGCACAGTGGCAACATTTGTTGGCACAGTGGCAGCTTTTGAAGGCACAGTGGCAGCATTTGAGGGCACAGTGGCAGCGTTTAATGAGCACAGTGGCAGCGTTTAATGGGCACAGTGGCAGCGTTATTGATCATCTTTGGGTCAAGAAAGACTGAACAGTTTAGCTTTACTTGCCATTGAGTCAGAACTTTTAAATACTTTGTCCTACGAAGATATTATCGATGAGTTTGCCAAAAGAAAAGTTAGAACTAAAAAATTGTAGGGAGTTTCTTACTGCTATAATCTTTAACCTCCCTGGCGGTATGATTAGTTCTGGTTTTAGGTGCTGATAGCGGTACAATTATTTTGCATGGAAATTTGGCGTTTTATATTGTAGTCCTGTAATTCTTAGGAATAACTCTCTTAAATCTGTTCAAACCAGAGTCTAGCAGACATCCCGAGTATGATGACGTTTATAATATAATAAATAATAATAAAAATTATTCAATAATGTAATCAAATCCAAAAACACTGAAAAGGGACACTTTCTGGTTGCTATGGACAATCTCCAAATTCCAGCCATAAAAAAAACAGTATTTATAATATAAAAGTGCATGCAGGGCACTGCACAGACCACTAGGGACAAAGGGGGTGTGTATTTTTTTATACAGTACTGTAATCTCTAAGATTACAGTGCTGTGTGTGTTTTGTGTCTTTTTACTTTTTTGAATTTGGCACCGATCTCCGCTCCCGTGCGCCATAACGTCGCAGGGAAGGGAGCTCGGCGGCATTCGGCACTGTGTGAATCGAGCGGAGAACAGCTCAATCACACAGCGCGGAGGACATCGCTGGATCCAGGGTACAAGGTAAGTAACTTCTCCGTGTCCTTCCTGCATCCAGCGATGCGATCCCGAGTCTGGCTCGGGGTTACCGCTTGTGTTAGTAAAATCCCAACCCAAGCCAGACTCGGGATTACCGCTAGGGAGGTTAAAAAGCATTTTCTGCATTACAGAGTATTTTCAGTCTGTACAATTAAAGCCAGTTATATTCAGTGTTCTTGTGTGTGGTGATATTTTTTTAATTGATCTATTGTAGCAGTCATCGATAAAGAATGAGAATGGTGGTGTGTGTGTGTGTGTGTGTATTTGTGTGTGTGTGGGGGCGGTGACATTGAAGGACCCAGCCTTGGGGCGGCAAAGGGAGTAAATCCGGGCTTGACTCCACCCAGTGTGTCAGAGGGGCTGAGACCATTGAGAAAGTCAGGGCAAAGAACAGAGGTCCCATCTTAACCAGCAGCTCCTACTGTGGGGGCGTTACACTAAATGCGGGTCAACCATGTCAATTGATCTTGACATTGCCCGCCTGGGTGGGTGTCTGGTAAGTGAGACATATCCTTCCTGATGCTCTTAATGATTCTCTGACATCTATCTGTTTACAATTTGTGTTTATGCTTGGGATATAAGTGGACATGACTGTGTGTTTGTTCTTTTTGATTTGGAAAATCTAAATTTTTACTCACACAGAAGCCCATTTGTGACTGACTATATTAAAGAAACATAAAGCTTTATCATCAAATTTCTTTCATACCTTGATGGGATGTAGGTTCTTCATATTGTTTATATCATTTATATAGTTTATAGATTATTCCCTTCAGTCTGTGCTAGCTAGCTAGCTCTGTGCTAGCTTTAACAATGCTATATGGTTAAAACTCTTGCAAACTTCAGATGTAAGATCTTAACAAAGCAAATATTTCTATAGTGTTTACTTGCCTGTCTCCAAAGCACAAAGTATCAATTCTGTCTGCTGTCTCATTTCTTCTGACAAGTTTTCATGACACCATGGGCTCCAAAGGTGACAGGGGATGGAGCTCCAGCACACATTACAATATTCCACCCTCTCTCTCCTCATGTAAAGGGGGGGGGGGGGAAGAGGGGTTTCAAAAGCATGATTCTTAGTATGCCACAAGGAGGAAATACACTACAAAATTTATGATAACAGCATCCTACAAAACTTTATTACATAGTTGAAACATAATAAATGTCACACAGTAGTCAGACTGTCTGATGGCTGACATTTTGGTAACTTGGTGCATGTATGAAGTTCCCAAAATGACGTAATGGATTGACGTTTTGCAATAACACTTGCTTCTTCAGGATCCATGCCTTTTGGATGCAACCAATAAATCTCTCCTGACGATGGTGGTTCCAAGCTGTGTGTGTGTTTGGGGGGGGGGGGGGGGGCTGGGGCAGTTGGATATACAGTCCACATGCACCTTCAATCCTTGGCAATAAGGGGGCACAAGACACCATTTAAAGTGTAGAACATCCTCATCAAGTTATATGGATGCCATTTTTTTTTTAGAAACTTGGATATATTGCAGTTCTTGATGTCATATGGCCATGATGTCATATGGTCATATGGTCCTAATTTGACCTGCATTGGTAACATTCAGAAACTGGCACCAAAGATTATCTGCCTAATAAAGTCAAACCCACCAGGGGCATTATAGTATGATGGCATGTTTTCTGCTGTTATATATGCAATAATGCTTTCTCAGAACCAAGTGATAAAGATGTTTTAGTATTTAAGTGGTGCCTTGTGCCTCCTTGTTGCCATGGATTGAAGGTACATGTGGACTGTATCCTGGTAACCTGGTAAACTAACCCCCCCCCCCCCACAGCTGAAAGCCACCTTCATCAGGAGTGATATATTGGTTGCATCCAAAAGGCATGGATCCTGAATAAGCAAATATTACTGCGAAACACGTCAATCAATTACACTATTTTGAAAACTTGATTCATGCACCGAGTTATCAAAATCTATGTGGCAGTCTGAATACTGTGTGACTTTTATTATGTTTTAACTATGTAATAAAGATTTGTAAGATGTTTTTATCAGATTTTTAGTGTGTATCCTCCCTGTGGCACAAATAAAGTCCAGTTTTTGACTCCCCTTTTTTCCCCTCTTTACATGAGGAGAGAGAGGGTAGTATATTGCAATGTTTAGATTAAAGGAATAGTGCCCTGAATGGGAGTTTTGGAGGATCCCACCATTCTAATATTTTGGTTTAGCTCCATAACACATCCTGTGATTGACAGCCTCAACTCTGTTACTGTGCGCTGTATGAAGGGGGTGTGCCCCTTCCCTCCAATCATCTCTCAGAGCTCTTTTACAATGTGCAACTGTAGCTCCCTGTCCCCTGCTTTGTGAGTCTGTGAAAAATCTTTTTCTTCTCTGAGTTTTACAATGATGTACTAAACAGTTCCAAATAAACAGTTACAACGTATATAGGAGGATCTGTTTCACCTTTGTGTATCACCAGAGGCCCGTCACTTCACTGGGTATATGTAAGGGTTTACAACCACCAGTGGACTTTCACCTAATAATAGAACCTTTTTCCTACCTCTCCCGCAACGCGATAAAAATTCCTTATTTTGTTGAAGTTTTCAAGAAATGCAGCACTTCTTTCTTTTTTATCTAGAAGAGAATAACATAGAGCCACTCCCCACTGCCTCATGGGACATCCAAGCATCCCAAAATGCTGTTATTTTAATGGATGCATACATGTTAATGGATTCTGCATGTGTACAGATGTGCTGCAGGTCTTCAGTACCCAAGAAAAATGAATGGCTGGCTTCTGTCGGACCTACTCCAGTACACATGGGTCGAAATGTCGCCTAACATTCGACCCATGTGTCTTAGGCTTAAGGAAAGAAATCTTCCTATCTGCACAGAACTTTTGCATGGTAATGAAGCAGCTCAGCCTCTGAGAGTATGCTAGTTGTGTCAACCATTTGTATAGCAGTGTTGGATTGGGACAGGAAATTGTCACATAACAACAGAAACGGCTGAATCAACAGGTCATTTGTTCATAGTTTAATACATGTAAATAACAAGCATATTGTAAATAGCTATATTTTAAGGGGAACTTGCAGAATTATTATTATCTTTTTTCCATTGGTTACATTTGTTTGGTAATTGGCTCTAGTGTTCTCTAGAATTGCTACATTGTATCTCTTGTTACAACAACATATGTATTAATGCTCCTCAGTTATATCTAGGGTCCAGAATGTGGTATTACTTCAAATAAAAGAAGATTTGTTGGGAAGAGAAAATAGCCTAAAGAACATTTGTGCCAGAGTTTGCCCGATTCACACATGTAAATATAGATTCATAGGATAAATGTAAATTTTTAATGAATAGTCCCCTTTAATTTAATCAGAATGTTTTAATGTGAGAATATGTGTCTCAAATGTGAGAATAAGAGTTTGTCAGCTATATTATTTTTTTTCTCTATGTTTCTCAGATACTATCAGTTCCACATCTATACCTAAGAAAGATCTCAGGGGGTTATTTACTAAATGCAAATCCACTTTGCACTACAAGTGCAAACTACAAGTGCAAAGTGCACTTGAAATTGCACTGCAAGTGCACTTGGAAGTAAAGTCGCTGTAGATCTGAGGGGGACATGCAAGGAAAATGAAAAACAGCATTTTAGCTTGCACATGATTGGATAATAAAATCAGCAGAGCTTCCCCTCATTTCAGATCTACCCCTTAGATTTACAGTGACTGCAATTACAAGTGCAAAGTGAATTTGCCTTTCGTAAATAACCCCAAAAGTCTTGTGAACCCATAATCATCCCACTCCTTAAAGACTATGGGGTTGATTTACTAAAGGAAAATCCACTCTGCACTACAAGTGCACTTGGAAGTGAAGTCACTGTAAATCTGAGGGTAAAATCAGAAATGAGGGGAAGCTCTGCTGATATTATCATCCAATCATGTATAAGCAAAAATCCTGTTTTTTTTTTTCCTTGCAAGTTCCCCCTCGGATCTACAGTGACTGCACTTCCAAGTGCACTTGTAGTGCAAAGTGGATTTACCCTTAGTAAATAAACCCCTATATATCATCCCTGACTGAAATCTGATATTAGATAGCAGCAAATAATAGGAATGTTAAAATTTTGACCCCACGCATTCTTATTCAGTATTTTTATTATGGTATTTTAGATTTTTGTATGCTCCCTCTAGAGGTACAACAGAGAATATCAGTAAATATTAAATGGGCTCCTGCGCTTTATATGGAATTCGGGAGGAATGTTTCTCATTCACTGGATGCCACAAACACTTTCATGAGACACCAACTCATGTGTTCAAACAAAAGAAAAAAACAGGATGGTGTTGCGCTTCCAGGGAGGTGGAAAATTAAAGAAGAGCTTGAGAAGACTGATTTGTTCGAATAGGAGTATAACCTGATGGTGTGTAATTACCCCGAACAAATTAAAATCAAATATGGTAATAAAATGTCTAAACACAGCATAAAAATAATAATAATCTGACCCCTAATAAGAGTGCTCATATGGATTAAACCGTGTATACATAATAGTTAAGTATCAAAGTGTCAAGTGCAACTTATAACTCTATAACATGACAAAAGTGCTAGGTGCAATAGTAAACATAAAAATATTGAAACACACACACAGTAGTCAAACTATAAGGGCCGGTTCACACTGCAGGCGCGGCGAGGCGTCTCCGACTTGCCTCGCCGCGACCTGCGGCGACCTCAGCGGCGACTTGCAGAGGACTTCTGTATAGAAGTCAATGCAAGTCGCCCCCGAAGTCGCCCAGAAGTAGTACAGGAACCTTTTTTCTGAGTCGGAGCGACTCGAGTCGCTCCTCTCAGAACGGTTCCATTGTACAGAACGGGGGCGACTTGCGGGAGCGAGGCGAGGCGAGTCGTGTCGCCTCGCATCGCCCGCTGTGTGAACCGGCCCTTAACCAAATTTGTATAAGAAAGTGCTGATTGCATATAGTAAACAAAAAAAAAAAAAACTGGAACACACGCAATCGGGATAGCTGTCTGCGTAGATTACGCCCCTTTCCGCAACTGCCCGCCCCTTTGCGCAAGTGCCCCGCTGCCTGCTGGGAAACACACAGTTCCCAGAGGCAGCGGGGACCGTCCGGATTGCGCCGCGCGGCTCGCGCATGCGCAGTAGGGAACCGGGAAATGAAGCCGAAAGGCTCCATTTCCTGATTCCCATACCCAAGATGGCGGCGGCAGCACCCGAGTGTCGATCTAGAGATCGGCTTCGGGTGCCGACATCGCGGGCGCGCTGGACAGGTAAGTGTCACCATTTTAAAAGTCAGCAGCTGCAGTATTTGTAGCTGCTGACTTAAAAAAAAAAAAAAAAAAAACGCGGAGTCCCGGCGGACTCCCGCTTTAAGTTAAAAAAAAACTTCTGACTTTAGAACCACTTAAAGAAGCCAGTTTGTAGAATTACCTGTGCTGGTGAGGAATAATGATGGGTGAACATGTGTGTCGATCCACATGTGCATTTGTTGAATGAGCCTCAAAGTTCACAAACAGTATGCATTCCCAAGGCATCAGCTGAATGGAGCAAGGGATGCACCACTAATTTCTAGGTCACCGACAAGTCCGTGTCTTGGCAACCAACAAACCCTGAGTGAGAAGCTGTCATATTTAGTGGTGGTAGTAATACTGCCACTGAATGAATGACTTCCCAGCAGTTGGGTCATGGGTTGCATGCTCGGTGAACAGACAGAGTTTCCAACAAACCCTGTGTCACTGCAAACTCAAACCCCATCCACTCCATTATACCTTCACCAGCACAGGTAATCTGTTGCAAATAGGAATGTGCCAAAATATATCGTCCGAAAATTGTGTTTCTGAAATAAAAAAATTGTAGATAACGGTGCTGAAAATTGCACATGCACAGTAGCGGTGGGTGCACCGCCAGGTGATGTCACTCTCTGTGTAGGCGCTTGCACATTCCTCGTGGTTAAGACACTGGGCTCATGAGCACGTTTCCTGCGGTTGAGCAGCTGGAGTTGCGAGCACTTTTCCGATGGATGGACGCTGGAGTCGAGCGCCCATTCCTTGTGGTTGAGACGCAGTTGGGACTCGGGAGATACAGGGCTGCATTGGAGAGTGGGCACCATCCCTCCTGGATGACTGCTATTACTACTATTCGCCAGTGAGCATTGCCGCTGGAGATCTTTCCTCTTAAACTAGGTGACAATTCAACTAGTTCTATAAAAATACAAAACATTGATTGCTTGCTATTTAGAAAGAGATATTCAGTTGTATGTAACTAGTAGTTAGGCATACTACTACTAAACTAACTGGCCAGGTAATGCATATTTTAACTGCTATTTAGAAAGAGAGAGATAACATTTCAGTATGTTATACTACACTGACAAGTACATGATTTTTTTTTAAACACGCTGCTACTAGCAGTAGTAGACAGTACGTAACATACTACTGAATATCTCAAACAAATAGCATGCAATCAATCAATATATTATTTGGTACGCGATGTACTGCAGTGCAGACATAACTACCTTGCATGGCAACAGAGCTGCACTGTTAAAAAAAGATTGGCTAGGTTTATTTATTTATTTATTTATTTTATAGCTGCCTGGGGTTTAGTTTTAAAATGTATTCCCCCCCCCCCCTCAGATTTCACTTCCACTATAGATCATTTTCGATGATATTCTTCTGCACTACCAGCAAAGGTGGACCATATCTGCAGAGCGGAAATATTTTAAAGTTTCTGATCAAGAACCCAAATTTGCAATTTGCAATCTTTGCTCGGCAGACATTTCAAGAGGGGGTACAGTGCCAAGGCATCTTTCAACAACAGGTTTGATACACCACCTGAAAACATGTCATCCAGTTCAGCATACAGAATACTGTACTGCTTTCAAAATGTGCCTCAGGCTCAACACCATCTGTGGCCACAGTCTTCGAAAAGGTTAAAAAATGTAGAAGTGACAGTCCCAATGCCTCGGTATTACAGATAAAATTATGGATTTTTGTGCATTAGACGACCAGCCATTCTCTCTTGTGGAGGACATTGAATTCCGTAGGCTCATGAAACATATTGAGCCTCGTTACACACTACCAAGCAGACACTACTTTGCAGATACCTGTCTGCCTGAATTGTTTGGCAGTGTTAGAAAACACGTTCATGAGCTCAAGACTGCCGACATCATAGCAATCACTTTTACTACCAACATTTGGAGTTCAGACGTCAGTCCAATGAGCATGCTTAGCCTGACAGCGCAGTGGATAGATGCCAAATTTCAATTGCAAAACATCCTACTTAATGCACGTGAGTTTGTTGGATCACATACTGCAGCAGCAATATCTGATGCTTTAAAAACCTTGCTTGACACTTGGCACAGAAGTCTAAAGTGCATCTGATTGTCCAAGAAAATGCCTGGAACATGGAAAAGGCTATGGAGGACAGTGAACTTAAAAGCATACCATGTATGGCACACACGCTACAATTGGCTGTGAATGAGGGATTGCTAAGTCAGCACACCATATCAAATATCGTATTAAAAGGAAGAAAAATTGTGGGTCACTTTAAGCATTCTCTGCTTGCTTATTCCAGATTACAAGCTTTGCAGAGACAGTTTGGAATGCCACCAAAACAACTACAGCAAGATGTAGCCACTCGTTGGAAGAGCACCTACTATATGCTGCAAAGTCTTCCAGAACAAAAGCATATTTTAGCTGCGTACATTGCAGATTACAAGCTGCCAGCAACACTGAGCGCACATCAGTGGATGTTAGTTGAAAATAGTTTATCTCAGAGCGCATGCGCAGAGGCTAACCGAGTGGTCATGCACTATTAGAGCTCCGCTCCGTGGGGAAGAAAAGCCTTTGTAATTGACGAACCCGCCAGTAATTTCTTTACACATTTTCCTCCATTTACCCTCGGGATACCAGGGCTCTGTGGGGAACGAAAATGGTGTTAGGAGGTAGCCGTATTCAGGCTAAGAAATCCTCTAGTAAAGAGGCACCGGCGTGGGCCTCTACCTCAAACACCTCAGAGTTCTCACACAAGCCAAAATTATTACTGCCAGACTCTCAAGGTGAATCTGACACATGGGTTTCCCATTCTCCGTTCGTTTTGTTTATCAAGGCTCAAAATACATATGCAGATCCTCGGAAGAACACCAACAGACCCTACATGATCTTCACCTGACTGAAGTGGCATCCACCACAAATACTTTACGAGGGAGATCAGCCTCTTCTCCTCCTCCACACAGCTGATCCCATTCCATGGGCAAAAATGAAAATCAACACACCCATAAGAGAGGTCGATTTGGATCCCTTCCTCTGGATCAAGAAGATTCAATGGACTAATAACATACTATTCCTCTGAACTCTCGTCTAATCTCCTACTTTGTGAGAAACATCTGGAAGGCTATTAACTGGCTTACCTGTAGCCCTTTCTGTAACCTTGTTAGAATACCTATTACCCTCAGTAGTTCTTCACTTCCGGATACTTGATTGGTTTGACACACTTTAAAATTGAGTATGATACCCAATACTCATGTGTTGTCCCATAACACACTATACTCTAATCCTCAGAGTATTATGACTACGGATACCTAAATATCTATTCTTCCCAACCACCTAGATCACCCTAACCTCATGTTATCTCTAGATATACTAGTAGTCAATTCTAACCTCTTGTAATGTTATACAGTTATAATTAGGTCATTTGAGTAAATATACTATATTATTTATATTCAACTATTTCAAGGGACACATATCCACACTCCATTTACCTCTTGTTCAAGTGTGTTATATTTAAGTAAAACTTCATATGCCCAGTTATAGCCCTGAAAGTTTATAACCCCCCCCCCCCACCCCCTCCTGATTCTTTTATCACTCCCAAACCTCTCCCCTCTTCCCCCTTTTAATTCACCCCTATCTATCCTAGAAAAGTTGATAGTAAACTAGAAGTTATCATTGATATCCCATATCCCTCTCCCCTTAGAAATCTTCCGGATAATTCAGAACAACATTTACTAGATGCCTTGCGGTTTATACAAATGTACATCATAACGTGGTCTCTTCAATAAGGCTTTTCTTCCACCTCCTTGTGCTCTATTGCGCTCTCCTTGATCGCCCACCCATAATATGTGGGAGTTCGACAATAGCCCCTCATCCCCTGATAGGGAACCTTCTTCCTTATCATGGGCAATTCTTGAACCTTATTACAAGCTTATTTTATTAGAACATTATCTTACCTTTTCGTTTCTCCAGATTCTCCTGGATCCTATCCACTCCTCTCCCTATTTGGGTCCATTTGTTCGGCCACCATTTCGAGACAACTGGCAAGTATTTTCTCCTAGATCAACTACCATGGCACCTCTAAACATTTTTTCCCTGAACGTTCAGGGTATCAATATTCCACAGAAACTTGCTAAAAAATTCTGTTTCTTTCATGCCCGAAAAGCACATATAGTTTGTTTACAAGAAACACACTTAACAATAAACTCCACACCTAAATTCATGAGTTCCTTTTACCCACAAATATATACAGCCTCAACCAATACCAAACAACGTGGAGCCTTCCACCGCTCCACCCCCTTCATTCTTCAAATGGAAATAAAAGATCTCAAAGGGAATTCTCACAGGACACATAATGGACACTGCAGTTGCCATAGTTTCATATTATGCGCCTAACAAGCAACCTACACCTTTCCCCACACACCTGATGCAGGTAATTTCTTCACACAAATTAGGGACAATTATCATGTGCGGCGATTCTAACCAGGTCCTTCTCCCATTCCTAGATAAATCACCATATAACCTACCCAAACACCTAAATAAGCTATATTTTTTCACAGCAGCTCTCTAAATACAATTACACTTGGAGAGAAATAATCCGACTAAGAGAAGATACACTGTGCGCTGCATTTGTCGCCCGGACTGGTGAGTCCGCCCCGGCCAAACTACCTATTCATATTATATTCTTATGAATTTATTTCTATCCATTGGTTAGTACATTATTCACATCATTTTTATTTTATTCTATAGGAACTTTGTGGTAGCATCAGCTCCTGATGAGTGGGGAGACACCCACGAAACGCGTCAAGCTTTTTAACGTGATGTCCCAGCTACATTTTATACGAAACCACACTTATAAGTTCTTGACCACTCACTTAGAAGTTCTTGACTATTTATTACAAATCTAATTTTGTTTTATATCTACTGGATGCATATTCACCATGTGCATACATTTGTCGATGTTGGATATGCTATCATGGGCACTATTCTGCCACATTACTTAATTAATTTATTTATTTATTACTGTCATGTGTAGTTATATGTGGATACTATATATTATGTCATATATCATGTTTTTATTGTATTAATGTCTATACATATTATGAATTGGATTCATTTATAATGATTCGTTTTTTATTGAACATTGAATAAAACAAATAAATATGGCTTAAAAAAATATTTTTTCTTTCACTATCCAAGTGCTTCATTTAAAGTCCCAAACTTCCCCTTTTTTGTGCATATCAATTACCGGGATGGAGGTACTTAATTGTGCTTCATTTAAAGTCCCAAAATTCCCCCCTCTCTGCTTATATACATATATCGGGATGGAAGCACTTGGATAAATGGGTTTGGTAGTGTTCCCCTACCTTCCCTGTGTTAAAATTGTCAATATAGTGTTATCTTCAGTGCTGAACTGCTTGTATCCACATACATTTATTATTTTTTCCATCGATGCATACATTGTACAATGACAGCATTTACCTACACCGTATAATATGCTTCATATGGATACTTAGTCATTATGGTTTGATACATGCCCACTGGCCGGCCGATTTTGCTCCGTGTGAGGCGATTGGGCGTTTGGGCGGTACTTGGTCCTTTCCTTTCTCGCGGGTACTGCGATGCGCCAGCGGGTCCTCCCCTCCTCCCTTTTCATCTTGATTGGGAGGTTCGGGTGGACTCCACTCAGCGCATCGGCGCCATGTTACCCACGCCGAGCGTGTGACGTTGGCCTTGACGTCATCACGCCGGCGTTCAGGGATTCTATTCTCCGTGTCTCTAAGAGGGGGTGTTGGCGCACCTGTCGCTGGTTGATGACCAGGGTTGGGCGCGGCCCCTCCCCCTCTGTCTCACGCACATGGCGTTGGCGGCATATTTAAACCCCATTCAGAGCTAGCTGCTTTCAAGGCTAGTCTCTGCATGGGGTCTGTACACACCAGCTGTTTGGTCTGCTGGTTGTTGTTCCAGGAACGATATCCAGGTGCATAACCTTTTAACTTTTTTACTTCCCTTATTTTCCTTCTCTCTTATTCTTACCTACATATTCCTTGCTCATGGGTAAATTGGTCATTCCTTCTTGCCTATTATCACCAACACACACCCCACCTCTTATTCCCACACTTAAATATATATTCACGCACTCACACTCCCATATACATATCTAATTCACTCCCTCACACTCATTCTTTATTAAGATGTCAGTTATTGCTACTCACTCACCACACAGCATCACACTGTTTAGTGTTCATCACCCTTTTTAGGTTATTGTAGATGATTTTCACATTCATTTTTCTTAGCACCAACACCATTTTTGCGCATACTTATAATTATCTATCTGTTCTCAGATATTTTGGTTTCTACAATCACCACACCTTCCACTATTTGGTACACCTTCTTATGCTGGTGCATTCTTTCTGTGCCCGATATCGCATCCATCCGTCTGCCGCCTCAGTTCCCGTGGAGGGAGTGTGTTCCTGGCCCACCCAGCGCCCACCGCTGTGCGCTGCATTTGTCGCCCGGACTGGTGAGTCCGCCCTGGCCAAACTACCTATTCATATTATATTCTTATGAATTTATTTCTATCCATTGGTCAGTACATTATTCACATAATTTTTATTTTATTCTATAGGAACTTTGTGGTAGCATCAGCTCCTGATGAGTGGGGAGACACCCACGAAACGCGTCGAGCTTTTTAACGTGATGTCCCAGCTACATTTTATACGAAACCACACTTATAAGTTCTTGACCACTCACTTAGAAGTTCTTGACTATTTATTACAAATCTAATTTTGTTTTATATCTACTGGATGCATATTCACCATGTGCATACATTTGTCGATGTTGGATATGCTATCATGGGCACTATTCTGCCACATTACTTAATTAATTTATTTATTACTGTCATGTGTAGTTATATGTGCATACTATATATTATGTCATATATCATGTTTTTATTGTATTAATGTCTATACATATTATGAATTGGATTCATTTATAATGATTAGTTTTTTATTGAACATTGAATAAAACAAATAAATATGGCTTAAAAAAATATTTTTTCTTTCACTATCCAAGTGCTTCATTTAAAGTCCCAAACTTCCCCTTTTTGTGCATATCAATTACCGGGATGGAGGTACTTAATTGTGCTTCATTTAAAGTCCCAAAATTCCCCCCTCTTTGCTTATACACATATTATTCTCACCCACACCAAACATTTACTTGTATTGATCATATCTTTTTGACTATGGGAATGTTAACAGAAATACTTAATTTTGACATAATCCCTATTGCATGTCGACACTACAATCGCTTCACCTGTCCCTGAAGCTCATGAGCCCACTTGGTACCTACCAGATGCAATGCTTAACCACTTGGGTACCGCGCTATTGCCGAATGACGGCATTAGCGCGGACCTAGATTTCCAGGACTACGTCTATTGACGTCGTCCTGGTTACGAGCGGCCTGCGCGCCCCCTGAGGGGCGCGCGCGGCGCGCTCTGTGATCGGCGAGTCCGTGAGACTCGCCTGATCACCGATCCGTGTAAGGGGTCGATCCCGACCCCTTATCACGTGATCAGCTGTCAGCCAATGACAGCTGATCATGTGATAGAACGGAGCCGGTAATCGGCTATTATTCCTCCTCGCGCTGACAGCGCGAGGAGAAAAAAAAAAAGCCGATCACCGGCGGCCGTGATCGGGACATCAGTCCCGATCACGGCCAGCAATGAAAGGCACCACATGCCACCTGCCAGTGCCCACCTGCCTCCCGCAGTGCCATCCTGAAATATAACAAAGTAAAAGTAAGTGCCCCCCGTCTGTGCCCATAATGCCCACAGTGCCACCCCACAGTGCCACCCACAGTGCCACCCCACAGTGCCACCCCACAGTGCCACCCACAGTGCCACCCACAGTGCCACCCACAGTGCCACCCAATCTGCCTCAAAGGTGCTGCACCCCAGTGCCGCCCATCAGTGCCCAGCAGTGCCGCCCATCAGTGCCCAGCAGTGCCGCCCATCAGTGCCCAGCAGTGCCACCTATCAGAGCCACCTATCAGTGCCACCTATCAGTGCCCATCAGTCCCATCTATCTGTGGTACCTATCAGTGCCCATCCGTGCCACCCATCCGTGCCACTTATCCGTGCCACCCATCCGTGCCATCTTATCTGTGCCCATCTTTGCCCATCAGTGCCGCCTTATCTGTGCCCATCGGTGCCGCCTTATCTGTGCCTATTAGTGCCGCCTTAACTATGCCTATCAGTGCCCACAAGTGCAGCCTATCAGTGCCCACCAATGCAGCCCATCAGTGCCCACCAATGCAGCCCATCAGTGCCCACCAATGCAGCCTATCAGTGCCGCCTTATCAGCGCACTTCAATGAAGGAGAAAAATGACCCGTTTGCAAAATTTTATAACAAACTATTAAAACATGATTTTTTTTTTTTTTTTTTTGCATCTTTTTTTGTTTGTTTAGCAAAAAATAAAACTCCGAGCTGTGACTAAATACCACCAAAAGAAAGCTCTATTTGTGGGAAAAAAATGATAGAAATTTCATTTGGGTACAGTGTTGTATGCCCGCGCAATTGTCATTCAAAGTGCATCAGCGCTGAAAGCTGAAAATTGGTCTGGGACTGAGGGGGGTTTAAGTGCCCAGTAAGCAAGTGGTTAAACACCCATCCCACTGTTTACTTATTGAGCAAACCTAAGAAAGATTATTTAACACACAACACCATCCCCGACATATCTCCACTAACACTCTGGGAGGCACACAAACCAGTACTGCGTGGAGTATTCCAGAGACAGTCCGCTTTATTCAAACGCGAACGCAGAAATTTGGCTCGCAAGCTGGAATCTGAATTGAACGCTTCCTTTGCATCTTACCAAGATAGTCCCACTCAAAAGACAAAAATTCGATCAGAAAAGGCCCGTCTAGAATACGATTTATTCCTCACGGAATCAGCTGAAAAATATCTTAACCGAACTAGACACACCTTTTATACGAAATCCAGAAACCCAGTACTTTTTATGGCAAAAGAGCTTAAATCTACAAACCAATCGGACTCAAATTGTCAAAGGATATCTACACTAGTAATTGTTAAAATAGTACATACATTCCAATCCCATCTGGCTTCCTTATACAAGGCAGCAAACTATTTTAATCCTACTGAAGCTGACAACGTCTTTTCCCATATTAAATGTACCTGGGTTAACTCAAAACAAAAGAAATCAACTTGACGAACCCATACTAGTAGAAGAAGTGTCTAAAACCTTTAAAGCGCTAAAGAGAAACAAGAGACCAGGTCCTGATGGATACTCGGCCATATATTATCCAACATTTATAGAAATATTATCCCCGATCTGGGCTGAAGCTTTTAATATTCTATTAAATAAACACTCCTTTCTTCTTTCTTGACATTTAAATCTTAGCAAAAATTTTAGCAACTCGCCTCAACAGAATCATTGGCATTCTTGTTCATTGCGATCAAGTAGGTCTACACGCCAAGCAAATGACAATATACGACAGGCAGTAATTTTAGCAAATATTGAAAAAACAGGATGCATCCCCTCTTGTTTTCTTTACCTTGATATCAAAAAAGCCTTTTATTCTGTTTCCTGGCCTTACCTACACTATTCCTTATAGAAATGGGGCTTTGGACCTCACTTCATGAGATGAATTAGCGTGCTATATGATAAACCTCAGGCATATACGTAAAATATGCTGTTTACAAATCAGTTTCCTTTAATATAGAAAATGCACACGTCAGGGATGCCCCCTTTTCTCTCTTTTATTTGCTCTTTTAATAGAACCACTTGCGCAAATAATCAGAACAGACCCAACGATTACTGGAATAGGGATAGAGGTATGTCATCACAAACTTTGTCTGTTTGCTGATGACATCTTGTTATTCCTATAATCTCCACAAGTTTCAGGCCTCAATCTCTTACCCATTCTCAACAAGTTTGCTGCCATCTCAGGCCTCACAATAAAAGCAAAGAAATGTATGGTATTAAATATATCTCTATCCAACATGGAACAGGAATCTGCTAAAATTGCTCTTCCTTCTTAAGGGTAACGATTGCAGCTATAGATTCTGACCCTCTATCGATCTCCAATTTACTTTGGTTCCACCCCAAGGACCGTCCCAATATACGTAATCCCATCACCAAATACTTTATCTCCCTCAGGGACAGACTTAAATTTAAGCATCATCTACAATCCTCGCACAATCCTCTTCTCTCCTTTCACAAAAACCCGCTTTTTATCCTGCATGGATCTCCTCTTCCTTATTTAAAGAGTGGGCCTCTTTAGAAGTCATTAGGTTACACAAGTTTGTCACTTCTTCATTCTTTATCCCATTTCCAACCCTCTGCGAAACATATGGTCTGCCGCAATCGGAATTGTTCAGATATCTTCAAATTAAAAACCTATTTACACCAAATACTGGCACTCTTCTGACCCTATTTTCGAGCTTTGAATTGATATGTAATGAAATCCTCATACTAGAGCATTAATCTCCTTCTTATATTCACAACTTTTAGTTAACTCTAACTCAGATAAACCATCTTACACCTAAAAATGGGAGGCAGACCTGGGTCATACTCTTGATACTGCAGAATGGTCTAAGATCTGGATGGTAACTAAATCTTCCTCCCCTAACATTCTAGAAATGAAAATCATTTACAAAGAGTGGCCAAATATATGCCTTCTTACTCCACTCTTTGTTTTCATGGCTGTCTGGACTTGGGCACACACCTTCATATTTGGTGGTCCTGCCCAATAGCTCAGCCCTTTTGGAGGGGAATCTTTGTAATAGCCTCCAAAATGTTTGATTTGAAGTTATCACCTGACCTAACCACTGCACTACTTAACTTGAAACCTCAGTGCTTAACACACACTCAGTTCAAACTTTTCATCAGACTCCTTACAGCTGCAAAACAAACAGTAGCAAAGGCCCTTTACTGGTGGTAGCTGTGACAAAACACACGATGCACATTTCCATGATCCACGCTAAAATGGTGGCCATAGAACGAAACTACATACCTACATTTGAAAAATGATGGCACCCTTGGATAAAACACCACCTATCATTAAGTTTTGATAATAATTTTCTTTTACCATGGTAGCTGTTCTACAAATGACTACAATATGTCTCATGGTGGCTCTCGGATCAATCAAATGGACTCCTTTCTCCTCTCTACTCTCTTTCCCTTTTTTGCACCCCCCTCTTTTCCCTTTCTTATGATTTTCAAGCTCTTACTCTTACTCTCTATGCCACGTACACACAATTGGAATTTCGGCCAGCAAAAGACCGATTTAAGCTTTACATCGGAAAATGCAACTGTGTGTATACTCCATCGGGATTTAGCTGGCTGAATTCCCGCCAGCAAAAATTTGAGAGCATGTTCTCACTTTTTCCGACGGAAAATTCTGATCGTGTGTATGCAATTCCGACACGCAAAAACTCACGCATGCTCAGATTCAACTACGAGACGGATGCTATTGGCTACTGGAGTATTGAATTTCCTTTTTCTAGTCCCGTCGTACATGTTGTACATCACCGCATTCTTGACGGTCAGAATTTGGGGTGACCGTGTGTAAGTCAGCTTGAGCAAAATCCCGTCAGGAAAACCATCAGAGCTTTTTCCGACCAAAATTCTGATCGTGTGTACGTGGCATTACAGATTAGAATGCTCTTTCCCATACTAACTATAGTGACTTCAGTTGTTATAGTACAATTTCCTAGTTTAGGTTATTCTCTCATAGAATTATTTATCTTACACTCCTGTTTATAATTATTATCCATTATACGTTTTATATGTATACATAGCTATACAGCAATGAGCTTCATTCCTCTTGCCATAATTCATCTAATTATTACATCTGTTATTGCTTTTTATTAATCAAATAAACTTACTTGACAAGAAAATAGTTTGTCTCTTCTATCTCCATTTGAACAGATAACAAAAGAAATAAGCTCAGCTAATGCTTCCATTGCTGAAGCTATTCCCTTGATTGCTGCACTGAAGCATCTGCTAGGAAAAGAGGCAGAAACAGATCATGGTGTAAAAACTGCTAAAACCACTCCACTGGAGGACGTTAACAACCGGTTTCAGGATACCCAGTCCAACCCTCTGTACTGCATTGCAACAGTTGTAGATCCTCAATTTAAAGAGCATTATTTTAATGTGGAGAAAAAGCAGCGTGCGCAGGAAATGATACAGGCACAAATGGAGGTGATGGAATCATCTGGTGAAGGAGTTTCGAGGCGTAGCACAGAGGAAAGTATACCAGAGAAATGGTCGCATACAAGTGAAGAGGAACACACTCCTTTGCTATCTGATTTGTTTGAAGAAATTTTTATATGAATGCACCCCGGTCCATAGCAGTGCCGCAACAACTGCAGCTACCCAACAGCTGGAGATTTATTTAGCTGAACAGCCTATCGCCAGAAGCGTCAATCCCATTGAGTACTGACGCATGAACAAAGAGTGTTTTCCACTGCTTGCACAGATTGCACGCAGATATTGATCTGCCCCAAGGACCAGTACAGAAAGTGAGAGACTATTCAGTCTAGCATCTCATTTTCTTGATAAGAAAAGTTTTGTTCTTAAAGCAAATCTGCCACTTTTACTGAAATAGATTAGAAAGCAGTAGCACAGTCCAATTAATTTACTATGTTTGTGTTTGAATTGTCTAGTTGTGCCACTTTTACTATAACAATTACAGTGGACTGTAAAGTTGACTTCAAACTTAAAATAAGTTTAATTTACTTACATAACAGAATAGAAAGGGTAGGGCAGGCCCTTTGCTATTTTGTTGGTTGTTCATTTTAGTTCTACTTCTACAGTTTTTACTTTTTGCACTTTTTCAATGGAAAAGAGAACTCCAGCTTTTGAACTACATAGTTTGTTGGGCCAAACTATGTCTCTCCCTAAGCTATCAGCTCGCTGCATGTGCAAAACTGTATGCATCTGTGGCTGGCTACATACATACAATATACCACACTGTGCTCCGAGTATGGGCAGAGACTTCCAGGTAGTGATGGACGAACTTCCGACGGGACGTTTCGCGAACGCGAAACGCGAACGGGCACAAACGTTCGCGAAAACGACCGTTCGCCGCGGGCTCCATTGACTTCAATGGGAGGCGAATTTCGCAAACCTTTAGGTCGAATTTGCGGCCACGGGGTAATTATTAGGGGGTAGCACGTAGTCCCACCACCTGGACAATAGCATAATACATGTATGAGGTGAATTTGGGATCGATAACTACAAGCATTTTTTTTTTATTTGGGAAATTGTTCTGACAATTCAGGACTATGGAGCTAATGAAGGCAATGGAGGAGAGGGAAGGTCAGGGACCAGGGTAGGCAAACAAGAGGGTGCAGGAGATACAGAGCACTGACAGCAGCACCGTAATACAGAGCACTGACATCAGCACCGTGACATACAGCGCTGACAGCAGCTCCGTGACATACAGCGCTGACAGCAGCTCCGTGACATACAGCGCTGACAGCAGCTCCGTGACATACAGCGCTGACAGCAGCACCGTGACATACAGCGCTGACAGCAGCTCCGTGACATACAGCGCTGACAGCAGCTCCGTGACATACAGCGCTGACAGCAGCTCCGTGACATACAGCGCTGACAGCAGCTCCGTGACATACAGCGCTGACAGCAGCTCCGTGACATACAGCGCTGACAGCAGCTCCGTGACATACAGCGCTGACAGCAGCTCCGTGACATACAGCGCTGACAGCAGCTCCGTGACATACAGCGCTGACAGCAGCTCCGTGACATACAGCACTGACAGCAGCTCCGTGACATACAGCGCTGACAGCAGCTCCGTGACATACAGCGCTGACAGCAGCTCCGTGACATACAGCGCTGACAGCAGCACCGTAAGCAGCCCCAGGAGGAAGTCAGCACAGCACAGGGATGGTGTGATCCCCTCATAATAAGAACCCCCAGGAGGAAGTCAGCACAGCACAGGGATGGTGTGATCCCCTCATAATAAGAACACCCAGGAGGAAGTCAGCACAGCACAGGGATGGTGGGAACCCCTCATAATAAGCAGCCCCAGTAGAAATATGACACCGCTCAACCTCTTCAAAGAGGAGGGTAGGGGCATATAGTACGGTGTGCTTTTTTGGGTCAGGGAAGTGAGCCAAATGAATTAAGAAGGTCTGTGTGCTTGATTCCAAAAATTGTTTATAGACATATACATGGTCTACTGATCACATGTGTTGAATTCCTCCGAGATCCATGCCTCATTCATTTTTAGAAATGTGAGGTAGTTAACACTGTGGTGAGCTAGGCGAGTACGCTTATCGGTCACAATCCCCCCTGCTGCGCTGAACGTCCTTTCGGACAGGACACTGGATGAGGGGCAAGCCAACAGTTCGATTGCAAATTGGGCAAGCTCTGGCCAGAGGTCAAGCCTGCCCACCCAGTAGTCTAGGGGTTCATCACTCCTCAGAGCGTCCACATCGGCCGTTAACCCAATGTAGTCGGACACCTGACGGTCTAGGCGTTCCCTGATGCTGGATCCGGATGACACCTGTCGATGGGTCGGCTGAAAGAATGACCTCATATCCGAAGTCACCAACACATCTTCAAACCGGCCTCTTCTTGCAGGCGCTGTTGGATTGGTACCCGCAAATCCTTCTCTGGGAGTGGGAATTGCTCCTCTGCCAGCGCACGCAAAAGCAGAATGCAGCATTTCTCGAAGCAAGGCCTGGAAGTGCTGCATTCTGACAGCCCTCTGCGACGGCGGTAACATTTCCGCCATTTTGTGTTTGTACCGGGGGTCTAAGTACGTTGCCACCCAGTACTGGTCCTTGACCCTCATGCTTTTTATACGGGGGTCCCTATTAAAACACTGGAGCATGAAGGCCCCCATTTGCACTAAAGTGGAAGCGGTGTGGTGGCCTGGCTCCTGCTCATCATCCAGGATAATGTCGTCCTCTTCATTCTCCTCTCCCCATCCTCGCACAACAGGGATCCCAGAAAGGTTTAAAGCATGCTCTTCTTGCTCCTGCTCATCCGCCCCGGCACCATCCTCCTCTGACTCCTCATCAGACTCCTGTTGTTGACTTGTCTCAGATAGAGTAGCCCCCCCTGGGAATTCATCCAGCATTGCGACTTCCTCATCTTCCCGCTCCTGCTCCTCCACAGCCTGATCAATGACACGACGCAATGCACGCTCCAGAAAGAAGGCATAAGGTACCATGTCACTGATGGCGCCATGGCTGCGACTGACCAGTTTGGTGATCTCCTCAAATGGCCGCAGAAGTCTGCATGTGTCGCGCATGAGCAGCCACTGGCGCGGTGAAAAAAAACCCAGCTCCCCAGAACCGTTTCTTTCGCAGAGTTCATACAGGTAGACGTTAACTGCACGTTTCTGCTGGAGCAGCCTATCAAGCATATAGAAGGTTGAGTTCCATCGCGTCGGGCAATCGCAAATAAGACGTCTGACCGGCAGATGGTGTCGCCGCTGAATGTCAGCAAGGCGAGCCATGGCCGTGTAAGATCTTCTGAAATGGGCCGAGATTTTCCTTGCCTGCCGCAAGATGTCCTGGACCCCAGGGTATTTGACAAGGAATCGCTGCACGACCAAGTTTAAGACGTGTGCCATGCACGGCACGTGCGTGATTTTGCCCTGTTTCAATGCGCTAAGCAGATTGGCACCGTTGTCACACACCACTTTACCAACTGTCAAATTGAGCGGTGTTAGCCACTCATCTGCCTGTGAACGCAAAGCTGAAAGGAGTGCCGGGCCAGTGTGGCTCTTTGCTTCCAGGCACAACAGACGCAGCACGGCATGGCAACGTCTCACCTGGCATGTGGAATAGGTTCTGGGGAGCTTGGGCGGTGCAGTGGAAGAGACGCTAGCAGCGGAAAAGGAGGAGGCAGCTGAGGAGGAGAGGGAGGAGGATGGAGTAGGAGGAGGAGAAGAAGAGTCAGGCCTGCATGCAATCCGTGGCGGTAAAACCAAATCTACACGGGTGCCACGGGTTACATGCTTGACGGCCGTCAGAAGGTTCACCCAGTGGGCAGTAAAACTGATATACCTTCCCTGCCCGTGTTTGCTAGACCACGTGTCTGTGGTCAGATGTATCTTGGCACCGACACTGTGTGCCAGAGATACATTCACTTGCCGCTGAACATGGCCATATAGCTCTGGGATGCCCTTCTCTGAGAAATACTTCCTTCCTGGGACCTTCCATTGTGGTGTTCCAATGGCCACAAATTTGCGAAAGGCCTCCGAGTCCACCAGTTTATATGGCAGTAGTTGGCGGGCTATGAGTTCTGACAAGCCAGCCGCCAACCGTTGGGCAAGAGGGTTATCCGGCGTCATCATTTTTTTACGCTCAAACATTAGGCCCACGGAAGCCTGCCTTTTTGCAGAAAAATGTGAGCTTGGCGTGATGGAAGGTGGAGTGGAGGACAATTGTGAGGAGAGAGGAGAAGGAGAAGTAGAAGACGAGGCTGGACGGTGAGAGCCTGCAGTGTGGCTTTGTGTGTTCCGTTGCTCCCACTGGGCTCGGTGATGGCTGCTCATGTGCCTTCTTAAGGCGGTCGTCCCTAGGTGAGTATTGGGCTTACCGCGACTAACGCGTTGACTGCAAAGATTGCAGATGGCAACGCTATTGTCAGCAGCGGACACGTTAAAAAAAGCCCACACTGCGGAGCCATGTGCCGGTGTCCTGGGAGCGCCAGATGTGACCGTACATGGTCGATGACTCGCTCCTGATACATTTGCAGTCTGCTTTGTCCCTGCTGTGCAATGTAAGTCATTGCTGCTTCTCCTCCCTATCTGCTGGTCCATATCTCCCTCTGAACTCCCCTCCTCTTCCTCTCTTGTGGGCACCCACGTGACATCACTAGACACGTCATCATCAACGTCACCTTCCCCACCGCTATAAGTAGAGTAGGCAGCAACACCGGGGACCAACCTCCTCCTTGGGCTGATCTGGGTACTGGCGTCAGACTGCTGAGTAGCGCTTGTTGCTACCTCCTCTTCCTGATCCAATACCAAGAGTGGCTGCGCATCAGAAATGTCCTCTTGATATGGATCGGAAAATAATTCCAGTGACTCAAGCGGAAGGTATGTGGTGGTGGTGGTGGTGGTCGTGTTGTTGGTGGTAGTGTCTTTGGGGGTGCACATAGCAGAGAGTGAAGAAGAGGGTGCAGATCGAGAGGATGAGGAGGGTGCAGAAGAGTAAGGCTGAGCGAGCCACTCAACCAAGTCTGGTGCATCCTTTAAAGTAATTGAACGCACCTTCTGCAACTTCCCACTTTGGCTCAAGCCTGTTGCTCCTGCCCTACCCCTACCACCCCTGCGGAAGGGCCTGCCTCTTCCTCTGCATGTCATTTTTTAAATGACCCTGTGACAAAACTCTTAGTCCCTATACCGCTGAAGGACTGCTGCAGTATAGGTGAGCGGTCAGCAGTGGTGCACGTCAACCCTATCTATTGTGGACCTATAGCGGTCCTTACAGAACAGCAGACTGTACCGCACTCAAGCCTATGTACCGTAGCACCCTATACCAAGTTACCAGTCCTTATAAGAACTTTTGTGGACCAAGCAGGTTGTGTGTTAGTGATTAGCAGACTGTACGTCAGTCCCTATACCAATGAAGGACTGCTGCAGTATAGGGCAGCGGTCAGCAGTAGTGCACGGCAACCCTATGTATTGTGGACCGATAGCGGTCCTTACAGAACAGCAGACTGTAACGCACTCAGGCCTATGTACCGTAGCACCCTATACCAAGTTACCAGTCCTTATAAGAACTTTTGTGGACCAAGCAGGTTGTGTGTTAGTGATTAGCAGACTGTACGTCAGTCCCTATACCAATGAAGGACTGCTGCAGTATAGGGCAGCGGTCAGCAGTAGTGCACGGCAACCCTATGTATTGTGGACCGATAGCGGTCCTTACAGAACAGCAGACTGTACTGCACTCAGGCCTATGTACCGTAGCACCCTATACCAAGTTACCAGTCCTTATAAGAACTTTTGTGGAACAAGCAGGTTGTGTGTTAGTGATTAGCAGACTGTACGTCAGTCCCTATACCGCTGAAGGACTGCTGCAGTATAGGTGAGCGGTCAGCAGTGGTGCACGTCAACCCTATCTATTGTGGACCGATAGCGGTCCTTACAGAACAGCAGACTGTAACGCACTCAGGCCTATGTACCGTAGCACCCTATACCAAGTTACCAGTCCTTATAAGAACTTTTGTGGACCAAGCAGGTTGTGTGTTAGTGATTAGCAGACTGTACGTCAGTCCCTATACCAATGAAGGACTGCTGCAGTATAGGGCAGCGGTCAGCAGTAGTGCACGGCAACCCTATGTATTGTGGACCGATAGCGGTCCTTACAGAACAGCAGACTGTACTGCACTCAGGCCTATGTACCGTAGCACCCTATACCAAGTTACCAGTCCTTATAAGAACTTTTGTGGAACAAGCAGGTTGTGTGTTAGTGATTAGCAGACTGTACGTCAGTCCCTATACCGCTGAAGGACTGCTGCAGTATAGGTGAGCGGTCAGCAGTGGTGCACGTCAACCCTATCTATTGTGGACCGATAGCGGTCCTTACAGAACAGCAGACTGTAACGCACTCAGGCCTATGTACCGTAGCACCCTATACCAAGTTACCAGTCCTTATAAGAACTTTTGTGGACCAAGCAGGTTGTGTGTTAGTGATTAGCAGACTGTACGTCAGTCCCTATACCAATGAAGGACTGCTGCAGTATAGGGCAGCGGTCAGCAGTAGTGCACGGCAACCCTATGTATTGTGGACCGATAGCGGTCCTTACAGAACAGCAGACTGTAACGCACTCAGGCCTATGTACCGTAGCACCCTATACCAAGTTACCAGTCCTTATAAGAACTTTTGTGGACCAAGCAGGTTGTGTGTTAGTGATTAGCAGACTGTACGTCAGTCCCTATACCAATGAAGGACTGCTGCAGTATAGGGCAGCGGTCAGCAGTAGTGCACGGCAACCCTATGTATTGTGGACCGATAGCGGTCCTTACAGAACAGCAGACTGTAACGCACTCAGGCCTATGTACCGTAGCACCCTATACCAAGTTACCAGTCCTTATAAGAACTTTTGTGGACCAAGCAGGTTGTGTATTAGTGTTTAGCAGACTGTACGTCAGTCCCTATACCGCTGAAGGACTGCTGCAGTATAGGGCAGCGGTCAGCAGTAGTGCACGGCAACCCTATGTATTGTGGACCGATAGCGGTCCTTACAGAACAGCAGACTGTACTGCACTCAGGCCTATGTACCGTAGCACCCTATACCAAGTTACCAGTCCTTATAAGAACTTTTGTGGAACAAGCAGGTTGTGTGTTAGTGATTAGCAGACTGTACGTCAGTCCCTATACCGCTGAAGGACTGCTGCAGTATAGGTGAGCGGTCAGCAGTGGTGCACGTCAACCCTATCTATTGTGGACCGATAGCGGTCCTTACAGAACAGCAGACTGTAACGCACTCAGGCCTATGTACCGTAGCACCCTATACCAAGTTACCAGTCCTTATAAGAACTTTTGTGGACCAAGCAGGTTGTGTGTTAGTGATTAGCAGACTGTACGTCAGTCCCTATACCAATGAAGGACTGCTGCAGTATAGGGCAGCGGTCAGCAGTAGTGCACGGCAACCCTATGTATTGTGGACCGATAGCGGTCCTTACAGAACAGCAGACTGTAACGCACTCAGGCCTATGTACCGTAGCACCCTATACCAAGTTACCAGTCCTTATAAGAACTTTTGTGGACCAAGCAGGTTGTGTGTTAGTGATTAGCAGACTGTACGTCAGTCCCTATACCAATGAAGGACTGCTGCAGTATAGGGCAGCGGTCAGCAGTAGTGCACGGCAACCCTATGTATTGTGGACCGATAGCGGTCCTTACAGAACAGCAGACTGTAACGCACTCAGGCCTATGTACCGTAGCACCCTATACCAAGTTACCAGTCCTTATAAGAACTTTTGTGGACCAAGCAGGTTGTGTGTTAGTGATTAGCAGACTGTACGTCAGTCCCTATACCAATGAAGGACTGCTGCAGTATAGGGCAGCGGTCAGCAGTAGTGCACGGCAACCCTATGTATTGTGGACCGATAGCGGTCCTTACAGAACAGCAGACTGTACTGCACTCAGGCCTATGTACCGTAGCACCCTATACCAAGTTACCAGTCCTTATAAGAACTTTTGTGGACCAAGCAGGTTGTGTGTTAGTGATTAGCAGACTGTACGTCAGTCCCTATACCGCTGAAGGACTGCTGCAGTATAGGTGAGCGGTCAGCAGTGGTGCACGTCAACCCTATCTATTGTGGACCGATAGCGGTCCTTACAGAACAGCAGACTGTAACGCACTCAGGCCTATGTACCGTAGCACCCTATACCAAGT
The DNA here is from genome assembly GCF_037356315.1 of Lithobates pipiens. NCBI lineage: Eukaryota > Metazoa > Chordata > Amphibia > Anura > Ranidae > Lithobates > Lithobates pipiens. Next base: position 297,402,830 of record NW_027507903.1, read on the forward strand.
TACCAGTCCTTATAAGAACTTTTGTGGACCAAGCAGGTTGTGTGTTAGTGATTAGCAGACTGTACGTCAGTCCCTATACCAATGAAGGACTGCTGCAGTATAGGGCAGCGGTCAGCAGTAGTGCACGGCAACCCTATGTATTGTGGACCGATAGCGGTCCTTACAGAACAGCAGACTGTAACGCACTCAGGCCTATGTACCGTAGCACCCTATACCAAGTTACCAGTCCTTATAAGAACTTTTGTGGACCAAGCAGGTTGTGTGTTAGTGATTAGCAGACTGTACGTCAGTCCCTATACCAATGAAGGACTGCTGCAGTATAGGGCAGCGGTCAGCAGTAGTGCACGGCAACCCTATGTATTGTGGACCGATAGCGGTCCTTACAGAACAGCAGACTGTACTGCACTCAGGCCTATGTACCGTAGCACCCTATACCAAGTTACCAGTCCTTATAAGAACTTTTGTGGACCAAGCAGGTTGTGTGTTAGTGATTAGCAGACTGTACGTCAGTCCCTATACCAATGAAGGACTGCTGCAGTATAGGGCAGCGGTCAGCAGTAGTGCACGGCAACCCTATGTATTGTGGACCGATAGCGGTCCTTACAGAACAGCAGACTGTACTGCACTCAGGCCTATGTACCGTAGCACCCTATACCAAGTTACCAGTCCTTATAAGAACTTTTGTGGACCAAGCAGGTTGTGTGTTAGTGATTAGCAGACTGTACGTCAGTCCCTATACCAATGAAGGACTGCTGCAGTATAGGGCAGCGGTCAGCAGTAGTGCACGGCAACCCTATGTATTGTGGACCGATAGCGGTCCTTACAGAACAGCAGACTGTAACGCACTCAGGCCTATGTACCGTAGCACCCTATACCAAGTTACCAGTCCTTATAAGAACTTTTGTGGAACAAGCAGGTTGTGTGTTAGTGATTAGCAGACTGTACGTCAGTCCCTATACCGCTGAAGGACTGCTGCAGTATAGGTGAGCGGTCAGCAGTGGTGCACGTCAACCCTATCTATTGTGGACCGATAGTGGTCCTTACAGAACAGCAGACTGTACCGCACTCAAGCCTATGTACCGTAGCACCCTATACCAAGTTACCAGTCCTTATAAGAACTTTTGTGGACCAAGCAGGTTGTGTATTAGTGTTTAGCAGACTGTACGTCAGTCCCTATACCGCTGAAGGACTGCTGCAGTATAGGGCAGCGGTCAGCAGTAGTGCACGGCAACCCTATGTATTGTGGACCGATAGCGGTCCTTACAGAACAGCAGACTGTAACGCACTCAGGCCTATGTACCGTAGCACCCTATACCAAGTTACCAGTCCTTATAAGAACTTTTGTGGACCAAGCAGGTTGTGTGTTAGTGATTAGCAGACTGTACGTCAGTCCCTATACCAATGAAGGACTGCTGCAGTATAGGGCAGCGGTCAGCAGTAGTGCACGGCAACCCTATGTATTGTGGACCGATAGCGGTCCTTACAGAACAGCAGACTGTAACGCACTCAGGCCTATGTACCGTAGCACCCTATACCAAGTTACCAGTCCTTATAAGAACTTTTGTGGACCAAGCAGGTTGTGTGTTAGTGATTAGCAGACTGTACGTCAGTCCCTATACCAATGAAGGACTGCTGCAGTATAGGGCAGCGGTCAGCAGTAGTGCACGGCAACCCTATGTATTGTGGACCGATAGCGGTCCTTACAGAACAGCAGACTGTACTGCACTCAGGCCTATGTACCGTAGCACCCTATACCAAGTTACCAGTCCTTATAAGAACTTTTGTGGACCAAGCAGGTTGTGTATTAGTGTTTAGCAGACTGTGCGTCAGTCCCTATACCGCTGAAGGACTGCTGCAGTATAGGGCAGCGGTCAGCAGTAGTGCACGGCAACCCTATGTATTGTGGACCGATAGCGGTCCTTACAGAACAGCAGACTGTACCGCACCCAAGCCTATGTACCGTAGCACCCTAGACAGACCAAGTTACCAGTCCTGATAAAGAGCTTTGTGGAACAAGTGAGTTGTGAATGATTAGCAGACTGCAGCAGAAGGGCAGCAGTCAAGTATAATATTCTTTCTATATTTGGAAGAAAGAATATTATACGTGTACAAGCCTATTACCGTACCACTGATACCAGTCCTGAAAAGAACCTTTGTGGAACTAATAGTAACAGCAAGTCTTTAAAATTATCCTCACTGCCTGACACACTGCTTCCTGCCTGTCCCTATACAAATTGGCAAAAAAGAGTAGGCTGGAACGATTAGCTGGAACAGCTCTTTTGTGGACCTGATAGTAACAGCTAATGATGATGATGATGATGATGATGAAGAAAGACTAATCTGGCTGAGCTGTCCCTAAAATAGCAGCATACAGCGCTCTGTCCCTTTATCTAAACTGACAAAAGAAACTCAGGCTGCTGACCTAACACCTATACCAGTCCTGAAAAGAACTTTTGTGTACCAAATAGCTAGCGTTTTCTCTGTCCCTACTCCACACAGGATCCTTTCCCTACAGTGACAGAAGAAAGAATGTAAAATGGCCACCGGATCGGGTGTATTTATAGGTTAGGGGGAATGTCCAAGTGTCCATGAGCTGTCATGTCTCAATTGGTTGTCCTGTAACACATGATAAACGTGTCACGAAAGGTTAAAGTTCTTGTATACATTAAACACGTAAGTCCGCCGGGGCGAACGACGGAAAAAGGCGTTCGAACCCGCGGACGGCGAAAGTCGGAAATTCGCCGCGAAACGACCGCCGGGCGAACCGTTCGGCCATCACTACTTCCAGGAACATAGACTGGTCTATAGCAGCGCCGCTCAGCCAATCACAGCAAGCAATGTATTCTAATGAAATGTCTTGCTGTGATTGGCTGAGCAGCACTGCTGTAGACCAGACTGTGACTAGGCTGTGTTCCGGGAAATCTTCACCCATAACGGAACACAGTGTGGTATACTGTATGACTATGTATGTAGGTGCAGCCAATCGGCTCCCAGTACTTTTTTCAAAGCTTTGAACAAGCAAAGTTAGAACTTCGAAGCTCATTGGCTAATATACACAGCTGCGCTAAATTTTTCAATCTCTCCAATTTTAGTAAATAAATTCCACAATCTCCAGTACTTGGAAGTGAGCCCCAGACTGTTACCTACATTTTTCCCTGCTGGCTTCACTGGACATGCCTCGCCTTGATGCCCTCTTATGACTAGGGAAATCAGTGAATACACTGTCTGAAATAAAATAAGACAGAGGGTGCACCAGCCTAGTGCATTATTTTTAAGAAAGACCTCTCTTTGTTAATTAAAAACAGTGGTAAGTATTATACAACAAACCAACAGGTATACTCTATCAACCTTGTCGTCAAAGTAAGCTTCCAGTCCACAATACATCATTTATATCACATCACCTATAGAACTGGAAAACCCAACAAGCTAACATATTTTGAGGACTTGCCTCTCCTCGGAGCTCTGGCTCTAAGGAAGAGGCAAGTCCATGAAACACATTAGCCTGTTGGTTTTTCCAGTTGTCCCACTCCCATTATGTGATATGAATGATGATGTATCATCACTTGGACTGGCAGCTGATGTTTTACTTTGACAACAAGCTTTGATACAACTGACCTGACGGCTTGTTAATAGTATGATGTCTATACTAGCCCTTGCTGCCTTTGTCTTGTTTTATGGTTCTTCCATTTTTGAACAATAAACAGTGCAAATACCGTACGTCTACACAAACATAGACGCTCTTAGTCTTTGACATTTTTTATTATGCCTGCTTTCTTTTTCTTTTTTTTATTATTAAACTGGTCGTAAACCCTTTACAACCACTTTAAACTGCACGGTTTAGGAGATATCCCTGTATTTGACGTCATGCAGCAAATGTGCACTTAAGCCAACTGAAGCAATGGCAGTATGTGCCGTTGATTCAGTTGTACTGTGCCGTTTGCGGTGGCTCCCGCGTGCGGGAATGACGACATCGTGGCTCCGGCCAGAGCCGTGATACCCGAAAGCAAGCCCCAAGGGACATGTCAGTGGCCTGAGGGGGAGACGAGGATGGCTGCGGGGAATTCGTTCTCGGGTAAGTAATTCATATTGAGCTAGAATGCTATGCATTCTAGCTCATTATGCCTTTATCTTGCAGGGTGTGTTTTTATTTTTTTTGTGCAGGAGGGTTTACTTCCTCTTTAATGTGCAGCATATGTACTGTAAGTTTCTTTATTTTTATATTTATTTTATTTTCTGTGTCCAATTATGTGGGTTACTTTTTATTAAAGTACTTATCTTACGTTACTATATTGTATTTTTTATTCATTAAATTCATTATAATTAAAGTTGAATATAATACAATTTTATATATCAAAATTGTACTTTTTTTTAAAAAACTGTCAGTTTCAGATACGGCACCAAAATTTCCATTCAGTGCACCCCTAGTTGAAAATATATACTTATACAAATTGTCTTCTTATGCCTAGTACACACAGTGAGAAAATTGGAGGAAGATTACCGCTTTTGAAGCAATTCTACAGTAATCTGATCATTAGTACATAGCTTTTTAGAGCTGATCATGACAATTAATGCACAAATATCCAAGTGGACAAACAGGAAAAATTTTCTTGTACGATACCAGAACAAACAACTTTTGTTTAATCAGTACAGTATGCCTCCCAAAAAAAGACCACACATGCTCAGAAATGAAAGAATACATTACAATACAATTCATTATATCACTTCTGAAGGTGTATTCTGTTGTACGAGAAATTTAGTAACTTTAGTAACCTATTGGTTTTCGATATGGAGACTAGCATGCAAAAAAAAAAACAGATGATCATTCGTCTGATATTCTCATTGTGTAAACGAGGCTTAAAGTATAACTTAAGGCAAAACTTTTTTTTTTGTTCTGGATAAGTGGAGAAAAATTAGAACCCCTGTCAGTTGCTATTGCTGTCGGTGCCCCTGTTAGCGAGATTCACCCTCTATATTTGTTCTGTTTGCCATTATGACGGTCATTATCATTGAAACTGAAAGTAAAAGAAAATCACAAATTTAGGGTTGTCCCCAGAAAAGTAATAGAGGGGAAAAAATTCTAATGGGGACACTGGTTCTGATAACTTGGAGGTTCCCGAGGAATTCATTTGATTTACAGAGTTTTCCTCTCACTTCCTGTTTGGCTATGGGACAGGAAGTGAAGGGAAATCTCCACAATGGGACACACATGGCGGGAAAAAAAAACCTGACGGGGGTTATAACTCTCCCTTGATTTAACCAGAATGAAAAAAAACTTTTTGCCTATAGTTCTACTTTAATTCACACTTTGGATTTACTAAAACTGGAACACCCAGAATCAGGTGAAGCTATGCATAGTAACCAATCGGCCTCCAGGTTTTTGGCTGGGTTCACACTAGAACACACAGCGGCTCACGGAAGGAGTCCAGTGCATCTCCATTCACCGAATAAGGTCCAATTTCGGCCCGAATTTTGGCTGAATCTGTACCTGAAACAGACCAAAAGATGTACAGGGCTCCTGTGCAATTCACACCGGAGCCAGTCACAATCTCCTGCTATGCAAATCCTGCATCCAAATTGCATAGGTGTGAACCCAGACTTATTGTCAAAGCTTAAATTAACAATCTGAAGTTAAAAGCTTGTTGGCTAGTATGCACAGCTGCACAGATTTTGTTTTCTCCAGTTTTAGTTAATCCTCCCCAAGGTGAAGCTGTGATTGCTTTGAATACCCAATGTGCACATGTTTGGACATTCAAAGGGAACACAGCTTCACCCATGTACCAACATTCTCTTTGCAATGTGAACAGTTTCTACTCCTTAAAGTGATACTAAAGTCTTGTTTGTTTTTCGTTAAAAACAACAAACATGTTCTACTTGCTCTGTGCAGTGGTTTTGCACAGAGCAGCCCAGATCCACCTCTTCTCGGGTCCCTCCCTGGGACTCCTGGCCTCTCCTTCATGCTGCGTGCCCCATAGCAAGCTGCACCCGAGCCAAACCGCAGCTCCCTGTGTCCATTCAGACACAGAGCTGCAGCCTTGCCCCACCCCCTTTCTTTTCTCATTGGCTGACTGACTTTGACAGCAGTGGGTGCCAACTGGGACGTGCTCTGCTCTTTCAGCCAATGAGGAGGGGAGTTTCGGGCAGCCGAGACACAACTGCAACATTGCTGGATTTAGGTGGACCTCAGGTAATTAGGGGGAGCTGCTGCACGCAGAAGGCTTTTTATCTTAGTGCATAGAATGCACTAAGATAAAAAAAAAAAAAAAACTTCTGCCTTTACAATCACTTTAAATAAGTAACTCATCCCTACAGTTTGTTGACATTTGCAGCAGTCAGTCACTCCCGGATACATTGTATGTGATGTATACATAGTTACTTTATCTCTGGAAGTTAGCAGACTGCAATCATTTCTTTTCTAATTACTATTGTTAGTTCTGTATGGTTACTTCTCAGTCAATGACAGTTCAGGGATAATGTGGGATAAAGAACATATACGTGTTGTGCTGATGTTTGTACTGCTGTACATTTGGAGAGAAGTGCCACAACCACATACCTGCAATACTTTGAGGGATTCATTTTGCAATGCCTTCTTCTCCCTGTTTCATTTACACACAAGCAGGGGCAGATGTCTCTTTGTATTATTGCTTTACTACATTTTGTTACTACATTTTACTACAGTAGAGTATATTGTAGCCTAAAAACATCTTAGAGAACCCTAAGAACTTTCAATTTTGCCCCATTCTCACAACAGCTGGTTAATTTGCACAGAACTATTGGACATGCAGTTTTGCTGGTCGTAAAACGATGCCAATTTTTTAGGGGTCCCTTACACTTGAGGTACCCTGTGAAGGGGGATCCACATTGGATTGCTCTTCATAGGGCATTTGACGGGTGGTGAGGACATGACATGTTTGTTTTAACCGCTAAAACCTGCACCATCGAGCCGCAACCACTCACACTGCACAATTCAGTTTGCATTTTAGCCATGATACGATGCAAAACATCACGGCCGTGTCATGTGTATATCCCTGTCTGCTGTCTTTATAGCTGGTGCAGTGGTAAAAACACAACCCCCAACCACAAGTGTTAGTGAGGCCTTCAAAACAGACTCCTTTGTGTTATGCGTTCACTGAAAAGAATATATATTTTCATGTGCAGTTACTTAATGTACCTGAATGTGTTTTTATATTAGCTCGCTACACATATGAACATTTGATGCCTTTTGGCCAGACCCATTGGCTAATAACTACAATCTCTGGCTGACCAGCTATAAACTCTGACTATCCATTGGCTTAGTGGTGGTGATGTCCTTGTCAATCTTTCAGTCGGATGGACCAGAGTACATGACTGATGTAAGGGAGCTAAATATATAGGACTGGGATCAAGGCTGTATTACAATACTTACATATTATATAGAATGTTAATGTTTTATTTATACATATTGTAAAATACATATACACATGTATTTATTTTGCTCCTTTATTTTACTATTGGTATATAATCAGGGCTGGTTTTGGATTAGCACTTTATAATTATATTATATTGGAATTATCTAAAAAATACACAGGGTTAGCAGTCACTAAGCCTTTTCTATATGACCACACTAAGCAGGTGAGCACAGCGTGGTCAGTTCTCTAGCTATGCTGGGAACTCAGCCTGCTCTCCTCCAATGATCAGACTTGTCCTGACACCCTTCCCCTGCACGGCTTTTCACTGGGAAGCTCAGTTTCCCGCTGCTTCTCCCCCCTCCAGATCTTAAGCCTCTTTCACACTGGGGTGGTGCGGGCATCAGCGGTAAAACGGCGCTATGCCAGCAGTATAGCCGCGCTGCCCCACTGATTTCAATGAGTAGGAGCGGTTTTGGAGCGGTGAATACACCACACCTTCACTGCTCCAAAGATGCTGCTAGCAGGACTTTTTTTACCGTCCTGCTAGCGCACCGCTCCAGTGTGAAAGCCCTCCGGCTTTCACACTGGAGTGAAAGGAGCCGCTTATTTCAGGCGCTATTTTTAGCGCTGTAGCGCCTGAAAAACAACTCAGTGTAAAAGGGACCTTATGCCGCTGAGAACAGAGGGAATGTGATCACTTATAAAAAAGGGAAAAAAAGGTATTTATCATTTTATTTTTTTTATCTATATGTTTTGCCCTTCATTTATATTTCAAACTAAATAGGTTGCTTTACAAATTGATAATTTACAACCACTTTAAGCCGGCTATACACTAAAATAATTTTATTTCAAAATCTTCATTTTACCAACATTTGTTTCATTTTCATATCATTAAGAGAGTCAAATCAACATTCGTTTTTGACAGCAATAATGAGAAAAATCAAAGGATCAGGATGCAAATTTTTTCTCCAATGAACCAATTTCTAACAGTGAATTTGGTTTTTGTTTGGTACCGTCCAATGCTTAACCTCCTTAGCGGTATTCCCGAGTGTGGCTCGGGGGGGGGGGATTTTCAGTACCAAAAGTGGTGACCTCGAGCCACACTCAGGATTGCATCGCAAGAACTAGGCAAAGTTACTTGCCTTGTCCCCAGGATCCTGCGATGTCTCCCTGCTGTGTGTGCGAGCTGTCATCTGCCAAATTGGTCACAGTGCCGAGCTCCGTTCCCTGTGAGCGTTGAGACGAACGGGGACGGAGAACAGTGCCAAATTATAAAAGTAAAAAACACAGAACATATAAAGTACCCTGTAATCTTAGAGATTACATTACTGTATCAAATTATTTCACATCCCTTTTGTCCCTAATGCTTTGTCCAGTGCCCTGCATGCAGTTTTATATTATAAAAACTGTTCTTTCTGCCTAGAAACTGGAGATTGTCCATAGCAACCAAAAAGTGTCCCTTTACATCAAAAGCGGTTTTACACCAGCTAGAAAACAGTGATAATAAATCCAAATCACTTTCAGAATTGAGAAATAGTGTATCGTGGAGAAATCCATCATCAAACACTAAAAGTAATTACAGCGACAATTCTGCAACTGAGCAAATTTCAGTGTTTTTGATTTGATTACATTATTGAAATATTTTATTATTATTATATTATTATTTGTTATAATTATTTATAGTTATTTATTATATTATAATTTATGATTTTGTGTTTCAAACTTTATTATACCTGGGATGTCTACTAGACTCTTGCTTTCTTTCCTAAGAATTGCAGGCCTACAATATAAAACGCCAAATTTTCATGCAAAACAATTGTATTGCTTTGAGTATCAAAAATCTCAAATAATCATACCGCCAAGGAGGTTAATAGATAGGCTTCTTTCACATGGGCTTTCCAATCAGGTCCACCTGTCAGTTTTTCAGGTGGACCTAATCGGTCCCTTATTCACTCCTATGGAGCGGTGGATGTCAGCGATGACATGTCTGCTGACACCCGTTGCTATCTGATCCTGTCTGTGAAAAGACGGATGGTGACTATATTTTCCATCCGTCTGGTGGATCGGATCAGATCAAAACAGACAGGCGGTCCGTATTCATCCACTCTCCCCATAGAGGACAGCGGGACTCTGACAGGTCTGTCTCAGCACAGTGAGCAGAGAAGGACCTGTTATCCGCCTGCTCAGTAGGGATCAGCAGATCAATTCCCCCGCTGAGCGCAGACCACTCGAGTAAAAGGACCCATATGGCACTGTTCAAAGCATCTTGCATATAATCCCACTGGCTCTCTCTTTGCTCACGGGCTGGTTCCTCAAGGAGCACATTTAGCTCCATCCTCCCACAGCAACACAAAGCCCGGGCTTTGCTCAAGGGTTGGTTCCTCAAGGAGCTAATTTAGCTACATCCTCCCAGAGCAACATAAAGCCTGAGCTTGCACTCTGTGTGTATCAATCACATTTCAAAGTGAAAGTACAAGTTTCATCCATAGTTCCTGCTCATTGGCCACACACCTCTTATGCATTTCACTCTATGATAAAGCCCAATCTGTGTGAAACGCATCGGTGTGACATAGGCCAATGGGCAGGGACTGTAGCTGAAGCTTGTACTTTCAATTTAAAATGTGCTTGATAAACACAGAGTGCAGCCTGGGGATTTAGATTACTTGTAGTACTATGTCCATTTTGAAATGCTCAAAGATATTTCATGTAACAATTTTCAGTTTGTTAGAAATGTGATAAGGTTGAGAACACTGTCCTTTGTCAAGAGTCGAACAGAGATAGTGGTCTAATTTATCTGGGAAATGATGAGTATTCGAAGCCAAGAATGAAGTTTATACCCTTTACTCACTCAAAAATCCCTATCTTTGAATTGGATTTTTTATGGCAGGTACATGAGGTTAAAATATAGTAAGGTTTGCATTTAGCAACGTTGTTTTAAGGAAAGCTTGACAGCTCTGCTAGACATGTATACTGAAATCCAGTGCAAAGGTCTCTAATATCCACATTTTCTTAGAAGTATAAAAAACTGATGGCAGTAAAAGTTCAAGTGGTCCATCGACAAATATATCTTTCTTTGTTCATCTCCGTTACACAGAAAATGGTCAGATTATTAATTTACAGAATAACGATAACATTGTTTTGCTTGTAGCTGAGCTCAGAGGACGTGACAAGGAAACTGCATTTATGACATAATCAAAAGATATTTATTCTAGCCCTATTTTGGAAATTTGGCAGGTTGGTTGTACCCAAGTTGATCAAAGGTATATCAGCCCAAACAGTTTTCTTTATTAGTATTAGTATTAGGAGCAGGAGGGGGAAGCCATCCCCGCCGTGAGAAGACAGTGATTATCACTAGGGGCTATAGCAGCCATTTACGATAATCGGAAGCAAATCCAGTAGGCTGGTTGAACCAAAGTTGATTAATCAATCAACTTGATACATTTAGCCTGCCCATTAATGGTTTGAATCTTGGCCGGTTTCTGCTGAACCCACCGAGATTCACATCGTGTATGGGCGACTTAAGGGCAAAGTTTAGTTGAATGGACTGTGGATTCATGTTTTATTTTCGTTTTAAAGGCTGGCAGGTATATCAGCCCAAACTGTTTTCTTTATTATTTTTCCATAAAGCGGGGAGCGTAAGACCCTCTTTGTGAAATTTCTCTCCCAAATGACACCATGAGGGCAAACCTCACCAATGTTGACACACATACCACTGAAATAGGCAAAACTCCTCTCCATTTTTTTTTTAAAGATATATTATTGCATTGTGTGTCTCTGTTTGAGAGATTTCTCATCACTTCTTGTCCAACCAACAAGAAGGGATGAGAAGATGTGAAGTAATAAAAAACACTTACAAGCAACAATAAAAACCTAACAGAAGACTAATCTTCCCCCATGCTATGTAAAAATAGTTTGGTTCACAGTCGGACTTTGGGCAGATATAGTAGTGATGACAATAGCTATGCGTGGGTTGCTCCTGCTTACCATTCCTGCGTGTAGCGGACCATGGTCGAGCTTGTGCTGCTGCTGGTGGTTGTTGTGGTGGTGGTTGGGCAGCCTGTTGTGCCCGAATCCGATGTGCCACAGGGATACGGGGGCTGCTGACATACTCCTCGTACTGAAGTGGTTCAATGTGCACAGAGCGTAGACTCTGCTCCCGCAGCCTTTCTTCTCTACGTCTCTTCATGCGGCGTCTTAGAAAACTGCACAGGCAACACAGCAGTACTATGAGTCCCCAGATAAGCCAGAAACCAGCGAAACAACTGAGAAAAGTGTATGTGCCCTGAGACATAACCATCTTATTCTGCCATACAGAGGGGCACGAACCCCCAAACACGCACTGCAGATTTACAGACGGGGGCACCAGGGTCAGGTATTCTTTGTGCAAAGATGGCATATCATTCCCAGCTCCTTCTTTCCGTAACCTTATTATTCATTTACTCTTCATCTTGTGCTTTGTTCTTGTGGTGATTACCGTTCATTAATCATTTTGTTCGCAGACTGCTTGGGGTTAGCTTTCTGAAGTCCAATCGATTAAAAACAGTTAGCATTTGGTAAACATAACCTGAAGTTTATTTTATATTGAGCGCAAATTATGGAAATCAGTTTATGTCAGGAAGCATAGTGCACGATTTTGGAAAATTTATCTTTGGATGATCTTATTAAATGTTTGTAGAAACCGGGGATATGGCTTTTAGAAAAGTCTAAAGAGGTCTTCCCTGGATAACATTCTTTTATAAAATTTCTGATTTATCTTGAAGTTGTGTTTCCTTTGTCCAGGACGTTATTGTTAGCGTATAATCTGCAAACAAAAAGAATGAATATATATTCAATTATGAAAAAATAAAATGCTTAATTGTGCATTAAAGTCATTAAAACACAGTACATTCTGATACACAACAGGACCGGTATACACTCCTAGAAAGTAAAGTTAAACTCCAGGCAGACATTGTTTAATTTTAGAGTGGAGATGAGTTGCTTGTTTAAGCTGATGTCCCTCAAAATTATTTCTTTCCTCTTCTTGTCCTCCTTTTACTGGAACAGGAAGTTGGGAAAAATGTCTCCAATAGATGCATGAATACTAATACAAGTACCAGTTCAGCATCAAGATGTGTCAGGAAGTCACTGAGACAGGAGGAAAGAGGAAATCTCCCCAATGATGATATCAACAACAATAAAAACCAATAAAGGATCCAAGCCATCTGTATTCTGTTTAAAATGAAAAACATGAATTTTGGCTGGAGATGGCCCAAAAAGTATATATGAACAACATACAAATCAATGTGTTAGGTGCATGGATGCCAAAAACCATACAAAGCAATCTTTCATTTTATACCCATTTTGTAGCAATGCAGAACCATTTGAGAATTTGCACATACAGTATACAAACATAAAGCAGGACTGACCACAGTCTTGGTTTATTTACCCCCATAGGGGGTATTTACTAAAACTGGTGCACACAGAATCTGGCACAGCTCTGCATAGTAACCAGCTAACCAGCTAACTGAAGTTAGAAGCTAAATGGTTACTATGCACACCTCTCTACTTATCCTCTCCATGTTCCTACTCTATCCTTCACTTCTCCCTCAGTCAAGTGCTGGCAGTATGCCCATTCCTGTGAGACCAGCCTGTCTTTTACATGCCCCCATCAGGCAGGCTGGGCTCACAGTACTCCAGGTCTAAGCAGCAGCAATCACAGCTTATTACATTTACAGTACAGTCCTGGAACAATGCCCACCTACCCGCCACCATTGGAGAAAGAAGAAGTGACGTCAGGCCAGCTAAATCCTGCAGGAAAAGGGTATTTTCTTCTTTTTAATAAAAATATTTTGGGGAGCAGGTGGCAGAGGGAATGCTGGAGTTCCGCTTTAATTTTAGGCCGGATGCACAGCTATGTGTTGATGGCAATGTGTTGAAAACTGCTGCATGATAACATGCAGTTATATGCACTATATATGCACTATACAAGTGTTGGCAGCAGTGGTGTAGCATTGGGGGTGCAAGGGGGGCCACCGCCTCGGGTGCAAAATTTAGAGGGGCGCTGTCACGAGTGTGGACTGTCTACCGCGGGGATAAAAGCCCCTTATTAAACTTATGAGCTGAGGACAGATAGGCTGGCTGCCTGAGAGCCTGGGACTGGGAAGAATAGTTCCACCAAGCCCACCTCCTCCTTGGCCTAGCCCCCCTGACCTCAGAGATCAGAAGCGGCAGACGCAGCATCTCCCATGCCTCCAGGGCATGGATTGCTTGAACTTCCTCTCTGCACTAACATGAGGCCCAGAGAACAGGCTGACTGAGGACCCTGAGCACTTGCGAGGAGGCGCACGTTGCCAGGGAGCCACTAGAAGGATCAAAGCACCCCCGGATCAAGGAGACAGACTGGCATGGAAGGTAGGGCTAGCAGTCTCTCTAATGTCCCCCTCAGGCCCCCCTCCCTCTCTCAGCCCCCCCCCTTTACCTCAGCTCTACCGTCTCTCTGATCCCAACGTCTCTCTCTGCCTCTCTCTCAGTGAATCCAAATCACCAGTGCTGCAAAAACACATAATTGTGCAAATATATAAATAAATAAACAAACTAATTTTATATAATAATCAATAAAAAGTTCATCCATTGCCATAAAGTCCATTCATAGCCATGTTTTTTGGATGCTTTTTAATGATTATTATATAAAAATATGTTTGTTTATTTATATATTTGCACAATATTGTGTGTTCTTGTAGCACTGGTCATTTGGATTCACTACCCAGTAGGGCTATCTTAGAATTATTGTATTTGATGAATTGTTATATGACATTTTCTGTGCTTTATTTGCACAATGAGGTTGAGGTTTCTTGCAGCACTGGTGATTAGATCATAATATTTCACTTAATGGGAGCTACATATAGTATGTCATATTCACACTATAATACTTGTTGCAGCACTGTGCCGTTGGGGTGTAGCTCCCATTAACTGAAATATTATAAAATCCCCCCCACCTAATGCCTATGATGGCTAACGTGTAGAAAAGATGTAAACACCTATTTTCAGGCTGTCCAGTCATGTTATTCCCTGTGTGAGCCAGTGGTGTATGCAGGAGAGAGGAGGGAGCGCCAACAACAGATGGGACATATGAACCTATGCATGATGTCACCACTCCAGGCTTTACCAGTCATTGTGAAGCACGCTCTCCTCTCCCCTACAGCCACCACTGTCTCACACAGGGAATCATGTGACCAGACTGGAGCTAGCTGAAAATAGGAAAGTCTGTGGGTCAAGGGGGCGCAAATTACTTGCCTCGCCCTGAGCGCTGACAAACCACACTACTCCACTGCTTGGCAGTCATTCTAATTGGCACCTCAGTGCATATGAATAGTAAAAACAAACATGCATGCGCTTCGAGCACACTATAACAAACAAATGTGAATGCCCTGTGCATTGTGATGAACTTTGTTGCCCAAGAGTAGAAAATGTGTTTTTTTTTCCTGTATTCAGGGACCATTAAAAGTAAACAGGTGTGAATGTGGCCTCAAAGCAAAAACAAAGCTGCAAGCACTTAGACCAATTTCAATTGATTTGTGGGGATTAAACTGATAATGAGGCAATTAGACAGGTAGGAAATGCAATAATTTTTACTGGTGTATAATATATTACACAATTTTGGGGGTTATTTACTAAAGGCAAATCCACTTTGCACTGCCAGTGCACTTGAAAGTGCGGTCACTGTAGATCCGAGGGGGATGTGCAAAGAAAATTTAAAAAAGCATTTTAGCTTGCACATGATTGGATGATAAAATCAGCAGAGCTTCCCCTCATTTCAGATCTACCCCTCAGATTTAAAGCAACTGCACTTCCAAGTACACTTGTAGTGCAAAGTGGATTTGCCGTTCGTAAATAACTCCCTTTGTTCCAACCTGATTTTTAACAGTATGTAGGAAAATAATCCAGTGAATGATAATTACTTTACAACATTTGCAATAAATAAGAGACTAATTTGGGCCAAATAAAAAATAGCAATGTGTATGGCATGTTGAAAAAACATACTTCCATTTATGGCATCACAATGAAAACTTAATTTTGCTATTACACCTTGAAATGATAACCAGGGAGAATACAGTCATTTTCACTTATATTAACTAATGTCGTATATACTACACAAAATGATATATATTTGAAACATGACTTTTCTTCATACTAGATTTTGTAAATAAGGCCCCTTTTCTTTGGAGAGCCTTGATACATATCCCTTCTGTCAGATCTGGATGTGCCAATTTTGCAATATTGCAGCTAATTATTTCACAAGCAGTTTTTGAGGAATATTAATGAGGTGTTAACAATATGTATACCTAAACTGGTGCATTATCAACTGGTCGGGTCTATAAGGTGACTACATTCATTGTACGCAGTTATCAGGTGCATGTTTCTTAATGTAGTATATGCATTTTTGCATTAGCTTTCCTCCTTCTACATGTTGTTAAAATTCAGACCAATATGATGGTCTTATTAACTGGCAAAATGTAGCATCTGCTCTTCTCGCTCACAGTGCCATAGAGATATTCATTGCTCAAACCCTTGCCAGGATTTTTATCTGCATTTTCTTATACTGTGTATAAAATAAAAAGAAATTATTCGCAACAGAGATCCCTGTTTTGACCATTACCGTTTTATATACAGTTTCTTAAAGCAGATCTAAACCCTAGCTGGCTCACATTTAATTTGCTAAAGCACTGTGTATCAGAAATAGCTGTCATGTTATTGTTTATTTTAGAAAATTTGGCTTCATTCTGTTTTTTATCTGAGCTCTGCTGATCTCCTTTAGCCTTTCTTGCCCACTTCCTGTCTTTATGCTCTTGCAGTGGCTGCACATCATTGCTCAGGGTGGGCTCCTAATGCCGGCCATACACGGTTCGAATTTCGAAATAATTTTCTTTCGAAAATCGTATCTAAGTATTTTCGTATGAATTTCGCACCATTAGTGGGCTGCAGCAACAGCTGATTTTCATGCGGAAATCAAATTTGAGGAATCGGGCATGTTGGAAATTTTTTGAAAAACGAACAATATTCTAATCAATGATGGAAGAATCGTGCAAGAAATGTAATGAGAAAATAAAATTTCCGAAGAGAAAAGAAGATTCCCGGTCACGAAAAATTATTTTCTGTAGCAACATGAGGTGAAATTGAAGGCTTGGTCGGCCGAATTTCAAAAATCAATGGTGACATGATCGCATCACAAGAAAAACGAACTTTCTGATTTTGAAAAGAAAATTAGTTCGCAATTCAACCATGTATGGCCTGCATTAATGGTGAAAATGGTGTAAAAAAACCGACACATTGATCTTCTGCATGGTTGTTTTTGAAAGGCTGATTCGCCAAAGAAATGAAGAATCTATACTGAAAAAATTGTACGAATATCCACTTCAATTATCCTGTGAAAATTATAATTATCATGTGAACAGCATCAGCACATGACTGGGTAACTAAAATGACAGGAATCTGGTTTTCACATGATTGGATATTTTAAGTGAATATTCACCAAATTTTTGATTGAAGATTCTTAACTTCTTTAGTAAGGCAGCCTTAATCCGTACTCAATTCGTTTTTTTTTTTCTGTTCAGCCCTCAAGCTGAAATAAAAAAATCCTAACTGATCCCTTTATCCACACTATACAGCGCAAATGGACAAACCTCCCACTGCAGCTATTGTCTTCTTACAGCCGATACCAGTGGCTGTAGAATAAACAAACAGTGGCTGCATTTGACTGGATGCAGCCACTGTTCACTGGACACTTTTTTCCTCCTGTTGTGCAGGGGGGTGACTAAAGGGCTGCCCCTGTAGCAAATTTCAGGCAGTTCATCAGGAAAATGAAGAAATTGTAATATGGTCAACTTCAGGGTCTTCACTATAAGAGCCTGTAACTGGGAAAGCATTATTTGCCCAAAACAGCAAGTGCCTGAACAAAGACCTGTATGGTAGGATTAAAACTCAATGAAAGGTGTAGATTTTGAAACGTCGATAATGACTTTTTTTGTAATTGGGCTAACATTTCCTCTAAGAGCAAATACTTTTTTTTTTCCACATTTTCTACAGTCACCGGTAGGTCTGCCAATACTTTGAAATACCATATGTGCACTTTTCTGCTGTTGGCTACCACTGTTGGAACTTATTTCATAAAGCAAGTTGACCACATGTTCCCTCTGAGCAGAGAAACATATGATTTCCACAGGTTCTGATTAATTACAGAATGAAGATAAATGGCGAATTGCGGATTATTTTGTCTGGTCAGAGTCAATTAACTCCCCAACCTCTGTAAATAGTGTGTCTTAAAAGGATCATTTGGACACCCTACCACTAGAGTTACCCCATCATCCCTTTAATCCAGTACACATATTAATTACACAGGTTCTGAGGTTGATTTAATGCCGATAAGACACCAAATGAGTTCAATCACCACCTTAATCAGCCACAGAACCTGTGTAATTATTAATGTGTGTCCTGAATTAAAGGGATCATGTAGGCAACCCTACCTACCACAGATCCCATGTTGCTGCTCTGGTGCCCAAGGACAAGGATAACCAGTGCAGGACATCCTCTGCCCACCTTCCAGAAGCCACATTTGTGGAGTCTAATTCAAAATAGCTGATATTTTGCAACAAAAGGTAGGTAGTAGGATTTTAAATCCCCCTCCAATGATCATACAAGTACACTTATGTAAGAAAACATATGTACAAAATCAATAAGATATTAAAAACACATGTCAAATTGTGATGGCTTGCATACTGATACCATCAAAACATTATCCACCACAAATATCTGTAGCTGTTTGTCAAGATGAGGTACTAGGATCAATGCGTTTCTTCAGGATCTCTTAAATGTACATGATCACACAAGTTAATTATTTTTCATGCATTTCAATTTATATACTTGTCATGCATCTTGTAACTAGACCACACAGTATACAGAGATGTACTTGTGAGATATCCAGTGAGGTACAGTCTCGCCGGCCCATGGGAAAAAGATCATCTCCAGAGTAGAGCTCTTTGTACAGTTTCCACATGGTGTGGTCCTATGAGGAACTGTCAGAAACCATGAAACAGACTGAGACAGAAGTACAATCAAATCACACTTGTTTATTAATAAAGATAAAAAGGTAAATAGAAAAAAGCATAGTCAAGCAGAGCCAGAGTCCAGAAGCCAGATCGGGTAGTCAGCCAGTCCAAAGTTCATTAACCAGATCGGGTAATCAGCCAGGCCGGAAGTCAGGGATCCAAGGAGAGCAACCGAAAGCAGGATAAGAAGCCAGGTGGGATGTCAGCAAGCCAGTGTTGAAACAAACAGCAGGAGATGGTTCCCTGTGATGTGACAAACGCAAAGGCAAATGAAAAAGTCAGCAGGAAGACTTTAAATAGGCAGGTCAGACGAGCATCATCGGGAACAGCTGGTAACTGTGGAAAGAGAAGAGAGCTGGCAATTAGCCGACAGCTGAGCGGCCAGCCCAGAGAAGGAAGGGCTAAGCCAGCCCTGACAGTACCCCCCCCCCAATGACCCCTCTCCCTCGGAGGGCCACCGGGCTTGAGGGGAAACCGTCTATGGAACTCGCGGAGGAGAACAAGGGCATGTACGTCAGAGGATGAAACCCAGGAGCATTCCTCCAGACCGTAACCCTTCCAATGCACCAGGTACTGTATGCGCCCACGGAACCTACGGGAGTCAACAATGGATTCTACCTCATACTCCTCATGGTTCTCAACCAGAATAGGGTGAGGATGTGGCACCGAGGTGGTAAATCGGTTACAGACCAAACGGTTTCAATAAGGAGACATGAAATACATTAGCGATGCGCATACTAGGAGGAAGGTCCAACATGTAAGCTACTGGGTTAATCCTGCGAAGGATACGGAACGGCCCAATAAACCGAGGTGCAAACTTCAGTGAGGGAACACGAAGCAGGAGGTTGCGAGATGACAGCCAGACCCTGTCCCCAACCTGGTAGGAAGGCGCAGGCAGGCGTCTGCGGTCAGCATGGAGTCTGTACCTATCATTAGCATGACGCAAAGCCTCCTGGACTTGTACCCAAGTGGAACGAAGACGACGGAGATGCTCCTCTAACGCAGGAATACTCTGCGGAACAAACGAGTCAGGCAACATGGAAGGTTGGAAACCATAATTCGCCATAAATGGAGACAATCGGGAGGCAGAATTCAAGGCACTGTTGTGAGCAAACTCTGCCCAAGGTAATAGGTCAGACCAGTTGTTATGATGGTCAGAAATATAGCAACGTAGGAATTGCTCCAAGGAATGATTGGCTCGTTCTGCGGCCCCATTAGACTGTGGGTGATACGCAGAAGAGAACGCAAGCTGGATTCCCAACTGTGCACAAAAGGCTCGCCAGAACCGGGAGACAAACTGACTGCCCCTATCCGAGACAATCACCTTGGGTAGCCCATGTAAGCGAAAGATCTTCCAAGCAAAAATGGAAGCTAGTTCCTTAGAGGTGGGCAACTTCTTAAGTGGAATACAATGACACATCTTTGAGAACCAGTCAACCTCCATAAGGATAACAGTGTTGCCTTGGGATTTGGGCAATTCCACAATGAAATCCATAGACAGGTGAGTCCAGGGCCTCTCTCCATTGGGTATGGGTTGTAGGAGGCCCACTGAAAGGGGTCGTGGAGTCTTACTCTGAGCACACACGGGACAGGCAGCTACGAAGGCAGTAACATTAGCCCATAGACTAGGCCACCAGAATTGTTGGGAGATGGCCCAAATGAGTTGATTCTTCCCAGGATGGCCAGATGCATTGGGAGAATGGTAAGTCTGGAGCACTGCAGTACTGAGACTCTCTGGGAGAAAGCAGCGGTCACAAGGTTTATCAGGAGGAGCATGGACCTGAGCAGCAAGAATTTTGTCACCCAAAGGAGAAGTAAGACTGGTGCAAACCGTAGCCAAGATACGATCAGGAGGAATCATAGGAACCAGAACCGACTCCGACTTGGAAGTGGAGGAAAATTGTCGTAACAAGGCATCAGCCCTTACATTCTTAGTACCGGGTAAGAATGAGACAATGTAATTAAAGCTCGACAAGAAAAGAGCCCATCGCGCCCTTCTGGGAGAGAGTCGCTTAGACTCAGACAAGAATGTAAGATTCTATTGGTCAGTAAGAATAAGAACGGGCACAGTGGTACCTTCAAGGAGATGTCTCCATTCTTTCAGGGCTAAAATTATCGCCAACAGCTCTCTGTCACCAATCTCATAATGGTACTCAGCAGGTGACAATTTCCTGGAAAAGTAGCCACACGGATGCATAGTGCTCTCAGAGTTAGGACGTTGAGACAGAAGGGTGCCAACTCCTGTCTCAGAAGCATCAACTTCTAGGATAAAAAACAAGGTAGGATCAGGATGTGCCAACACAGGAGCAGAAACAAAGGCAGCCTTGAGAGTCTCAAAGGCCTTAATGGACTCCGGAGACCAACTCTGTGGGTTACTGTCCTTTCTGGTCATATCAGTCAGAGGCTTGACCAGAGACGAGAAGTTACAAATAAACTTCCGACAGTAGTTGGCAAAGCCCAGGAAATGCTGCAGAGGACGTAAACCCACGGGTCGAGGCCACTGTAGGACTGCTGACAGTTTCTCTGGGTCCATTGAAAAACCAGCAGTGGAAATGACATAACCCAGGAATGTAACTTGTTCACGATGGAACTCGCACTTCTCCAGTTTACAATAGAGATTGTTCTCTCTTAGTTTCTGAAGTAAACAACAGACATCTATGTGGTGGCTCTCCAAGGACTTGGAAAATATGAGGATATCATCGAGATAAACCACCACACACAATTGCAACAAATCTCGGAGGACATCGTTAATAAATTCCTGGAAAACTGCCGGGGCGTTACAAAGGCCAAAAGGCATTACCAGGTATTCATAATTGCCTGTTCTGGTATTAAATGCAGTTTTCCACTCGTCGCCTTCCTTAATGTGCACGAGATTGTATGCCTCTTGCAGGCCAAGCTTTGTGAAAACCGTTGCTCCCTTGAGGCGGTCAAATAACTCCATAATCAATGGAATCGGGTAGGCATTCTTAATCGTGATACGATTGAGACCCCTATAATCTATACAAGGTCTCAGTTCACCGCTCTTCTTTTTCACAAAGAAGAAACCAGCACCAGCAGGAGACGAGGACTTGCGGATGAAACCTCGAGAAAGTGCGTCAGCAACATACTCCTCCATGGCCTTATCCTCCAAGACCGACAAAGGGTAAACCCGGCCATGAGGAGGTATGGCACCAGGTTGAAGGTCAATTGCGCAATCATAAGGCCGGTGTGGAGGCAAACTACAGGCTTGACCTTTATCAAAGACATCGCCAAAATCATGTTACTCCTCCAGCAAGGAGGGGAGTGAAGCAGTGCACAGGACCTTGGATACTTTCAGGAAGCATGTCTCACTGCATTGTGGTGACCAGGAGAGAACCTCAGCACGGAGCCAATCAAAAGAGGGGTTGTGCCTCTGTAACCAAGGATAACCAATAACCAGCGGAAATCTGGGTGAGGAAATAACTTG
Source organism: Lithobates pipiens (assembly GCF_037356315.1). Taxonomy (NCBI): domain Eukaryota; kingdom Metazoa; phylum Chordata; class Amphibia; order Anura; family Ranidae; genus Lithobates; species Lithobates pipiens. Next base: position 297,424,741 of record NW_027507903.1, read on the forward strand.
GAATTGGATTATCTCATGGCGAAGAGCCCCTATGGCCATGGACAACGGAACCGTCTCATGAGTCACATGGGCAGGCTGTAAAGGTCTCCCGTCAAGAGCCTCAATGGCAAGTGGAGTGTCACGCAGCTGCAGCGGAATCGAGTGCTACGAAACAAATGCAGCATCAATGAACAGGCCTGCAGCCCCAGAGTCGATTAGAGCCTGTATCTCGATGGACGACTCAGCCCAAGAAAAGGGGACCAAAACCAGGGGCTTATCCTTCTGGATAACTGGGGACGAAACAACACCACCTAAGATCTGTCCATGACAGGACCTCAAGGTTCAGGCGTTCCCTGGATGGGTAGGACAAGACTTCAAAAAGTGACCTGCCTGGCCACAATAAAGGCACAATCTCTCCCTCCTCCTAAAGGCTCTCTCATCCGCAGAGAGACGCGTGAAGCCCAGGTGCATGGGTTCATCTTCACTGACCAACTCGGTACCAGGAGGCATGAGAGGTGAGGGAGGCATGGGTGGGACTACAAAGCTCGGAGGAAAACATACAGGAGGCTTCCGCAAGCGCTCCTTAAGAGAAAGTCTTTCTTTGAGTCTGGAGTCAATGAGGATGGCAAACGAGATCAAGCTCTTCAGCTCAGTGGGTATATCTCAGGCTGCTATCTCATCCTTGATGGAATTCGAGAGACCATGAGAAAAAGCAGCCATGAGGGCCTCATTGTTCCAAGCAACCTCTGCTGCCAGAGTACGGAATTCAATGGCGTAGTCGGAGCGTGCGGGAACATCAAAAACCCTTTTAAAGGAGGCCACAAACTGAGGGTAACTCAAGACAACAGGTTTTTGCGTCTCCCATAGAGGGTTAGCCCAGGCCAAGGCTCTCTCAGAAAGCAAAGATATCAGGAAACCTACTTTGCTTCTGTCCGTGTGAAACGCCTGGGGCAGCATTTCGAAGTATATCTCAACCTGATTGAGAAACCCTCTGCATTGAACTGGATCACCCCCAAATCGCTGGGGAAGCAGAGCAGAACCAGTCATACCTCTTATAGAGGTAATACTTGAGGCAGGTGCCTGCACAGAGACTGGCGCAGCAGCAGGGACGGCCTGCGACTCAGGTTGTACCGGAGCAGCCACCGTGGGGGATTCCAGGTGAGTCGTGCGATTCAGGAGCATTTGTAATGCCAAGGCAAACTGATCCATGCAGTGATCTTGCTCATCCAATCTGGAAAAAATATTACCAACAAGTGGATTGACTGTATCTTCTGAATTCATGGCCTTCGCGTACTGTCAGAAACCATGAAACAGACTGAGACAGAAGTACAATCAAATTACACTTGTTTATTAATAAAAATAAAAAGGTAAATAGAAAAAGCGTAGTCAAGCATAGCCAGAGTCCAGAAGCCAGATCGGGTAGTCAGCCAGTCCAAAGTTCATTAACCAGATCGGGTAATCAGCCAGGCTGGAAGTTAGGGATCCAAGGAAAGCAACCACAAGCAGGATAAGAAGCCAGGTGGGATGTCAGCAAGCCAGTCTTGAAACAAACAGCAGGAGATGGTTCCCTGTGATGTGACCAATGCGAAGGCAAATGGAAAAGTGAGCAGGAAGGCTTTAAATAGGCAGGTCAGACGAGCATCATCAGGAACAGCTGGTAACTGTGGAAAGAGAAGAGAGCTGGCAATTGGCCGACAGCTGAGCGGCCAGCCCAGAGGAGGAAGGGCTAAGCCAGCCCTGACAGGAACAAGCCATAAGGCTGGATTCACACCTATGCATTCTTTATGCTTTTTGCATTTTGCAGATTTGCACTACAGTCCATTTGCCATGGTTTCCTATGGAACACGTTCTGTAGTACAAATTTGGACAATGCAAAAAGCACTAAAAATGCATAGGTGTGAATCCACCCTAATTCAGAATAGCGGACCAGCCTGTTTGAAGACAACAAAGGCCACAGCTGAGATCCATTAATCTGTGTCCAGCAACCTGCTATAAAATTAAAGTATGCAAATAGTCACTATAGTTTGTTAGGCCTGGTTCACCCCTATGTAGGTTGCAGTTTGCATATTCCAGGTGCAATTTACGTTTTTCAATACACGTTTTTGATCCATTGAATTCTATGGAACCAAAAACCTGAAAAAAATCTGTGGTCCTTTCCATAAAATGCACAGATGTGAATGTGACCCATAAGAAACCATGTTAAATGGACTGTAGTGTGTTTCTGCAAAACTGAAAGTGCACTAAAAAAATGCATAGGTGTGAATCAGGCCTCACTATCTTTCTACATACTGGTAGTTGTGTTGCCTGTCCACAATTGCCTACAGCTGATAATGTTACAAAAGACACAACTCTGTCAGCTCAAAGTCACCACAGACTGATATAGACATACATGGCTTATGGGAATTTATAAAAAAAAATACCTGTTAAGCCTACACATTTATAATATTAGTTTTAATTGAAGTAGAAACATATTGGCAATGAATACAGTTTGCAAAGATGATCTTCCCACTGATTTGCCTGGCAAAATGTATTCTGTCAGAAATGTACATTAAAGTGGAATGTCCCTTTAATGTGTAGAGTCCCATGTTAAAGAGGAAGTAAACCCCAATGGGTTTTACTTCCCTTTTTGCTCCCTGCAAGACCTGCAAATGAAAAGCATAATGGGCTAGTATGCATCTTGCAAACGAAGCCTGCGCTGAGAAAGCCACGTTCATCTTCACCCCTCTTCATTTCGGGGCCACGGACTCTGGCTCTGCAACTGCCCGGAACCGCAGCAGCCGTCAGTCACCACACACGCTGGGGGAAGAAACAGCATGGTGGTCTGTCTCTTCACAGCGCATGTGCCGATGACGACATTAACACACTACAAGTGAAATATATCCTAAACGCTGCACGTTTAGGAGATATTTCCACTATCTATAGGTAAGCCTTATTCTAGGCTGACTTATAGGTAAAAGTCAACAAAAGGGGTTTAGAACCACTTTAATATTAGGCCATCAAGCCAATAATTTTTGTTTTACTAGGAGATGGACTGAAGGCTCCTAAAAACGACATCACCCCCCTACAGAGTGATGGAGCACCTAAGTATAGTCCACTAGATCAGTGTTTCTAAAACTTTTTTTAAGTCAAGGTATGCTTTAAAATTATGCACAATCTCAAGGCACCCCATTCTAAAATGTAAACAAACTAAACTAATAGCTTTACATATCACAGCAACATCCACACACATAGGACACCAACATTAAGAGTGATTTATTCTTCCAAAACAAATACATCTTTGCACACTGGTACTGACTAGTATTCCAATGTTTCTCTTCTCCCTCAGTTTCTCGCCATCACTCAGCTAATGTGACCCCATGAAGAAGGACAGAAGGGGCAAACAAGGATGCAGTGTAGGTGACCGAAATTCTTATCAATTGATGACGTCACTGGTTGTTCGGATGCCAGTGGCTGGAAGACTGTAATGATGCAAATGGAAAACGTGTGGCTTTGTGTAACTAAAAGGCAGGCTTAATCAATTTGCTGGCTTGTCTACATAAATTGGGCAATTTTTTGGCATTTTGCCATGGCCCCCCTGAAGAAACCTGAAGGTACTCCAGGGTGCCTGGACACCCTTCTTGAAAAGGACTGCATTAGTGGATTAGATCCTGTAATTCTATCTATCTATCCATCTTTTTTCCGCCAACATGTTCTATCACTTAAGGTTACAAAAATTACACCTTAAATTCTTCAACGTTAATAACATATTGTAAAAATGATTCATACATATTGCGTAATTCCCACAATAAGATACGTCCTGTGTTCAAGTGGGGTCCTACTTATGACCCATACTTCCTATTTTTATTCCTTTTCATCCTAAGGTGTGAAGCCGCAGCAACAAAGCACTATATGTACATGCTTAGTGCACAGATACAGCAGGCACAGGATACTGAGTAGGTAGCTGTGAGGTCATGCTGTGCTTTTATAGATTCCGGGATTAGGCAGGCAATCAGTGGTACGAGCACACAGGGATAGGTTTCTTACCTTTTTACACAAGGTCGTGATTGAGGCAGTGTGTAAATAGAAACAGGATGCATGCAATGAATATATATTGCCACAAATAGACTAGATCTATAGATGCAGCCTACGTCACTGCAGACATCTGAAAAGAAATCCATCTCTTCTTTGAGCAATGACATTCATCTTTCTTTATGAATGTGCTCTTCATATATGAAGTATTGAGGCTTTTAGGCTAATTTAATTATGGTAAGAAATTCCGTTTTGTAGAACAAAAGACAGCACATTAGGATTTGTGAGGTAAGGTGTATATTTTTAGCCAATGAAGCTTATTTCGAAGGCAGTTGTTTAATCTAGTATGGATTTGTACAGCTAAGGTGTAAGGATCCTCAACCTCTTTAATGTTTTGTAGCCTATGCAGCTACTATGAGGCCTATGGGTGAAAAGGGTCCCATTAGGAGGTCTGTTTAGGAAATTTGAATATAGAAAATCTGCGTGCATGGGATGATAACACATACCCTTTACTGCATTATTAACCACTTCAATACAGGGCACTTTTCCTCCTTCCTGCCCAGGACGGTTTTCAGCTTTCAGCGCTGTCACACTTTAAATGAAAATTGAACAGTCATGCAACACTGTACTCAAACTAAATTTTTATCATTTTCTTCCAACAAATATAGCTTTCCTTTGGTGGTATTTGATCACCACTGGGGTTTTTTAATTTTTGCTAAACAAAATATTTTTATTTCTTTGTTTCTGTTAATAAATGTAGTTTTCGCCTTCACTGACAGGCACTGGTGAGGCTACACTGATGGGCACTGATGGGTTGGCACGGATTAGGTGGCGTTAATGGGCAATGATGAGGAGGCACTAATATGTAGAATTGATTGGCACTGATAGGCGGCACTAATATGCAGCACTGATTGGCGGCACTCATATGCAGCATTGATAGATGGCTCTGATAGGCAGCACTGATGGGCACTGATAGGTAGCACTGATGGGCACTGACAGGCGGCACTGATGGGCACTAATAGATGGCACTGATAGGCAGCACTGATGATGAGGTACGGACAGTCATAACTGATGAGCACTGATTGGCATCTGTGAAGGGCACTGCTTGACATTACTAATGAACACTGATTGGCACTTTGATGGACACTGACTGGCAGCTGATGGGCATGGATTGGCAGCTGTGGTGGACACCTCTAATGGGGGCTGCGCTGATAATCAATGCACTGATTATCAGCACAGACCCCCCCCTCTGACAGGAGAGCCACTTATCGGCTCTCCCTGTCAGAGCGAACCGAGGAAAAGCTGATTACCGGCACTTCCTGGTTACACGCTGTGATCAGCTGTGATTGGTCTCAGCTGATCATGTAGTAAAGAGTCTTTACCATGATCAGAGATGCAGTGCATCAGAGTGACACACAGCACCACCAATCGCCGCGATACATGACCCCGCCACCCCATTTCTCCAGCCACCCCTCTCTATGACTAATGAATAGATTCATGTATTGCATGAATCTATTGTTGGGCACAGTATCAGCATTTGATGGGGCACAATGGCACTATTTGATGGGCACAGGGGCAGCATTTGATGGGGCACAGTGACCGCATTTGATGGGGCACAGTGACCGCATTTGATGGGGCACAGTGACAGCATTTGATGGGGTACTGTTGCAGGATTTGATGGGCACAGTGGCTGCATTTGATGGGCACAGTGGCTGCATTTGATGGGCACAGTGGCTGCAATTGATGGCCACAATGGCTGCGTTTGATGGGCACAGTGGCTGCTTTTGATGGTCACAAGAGGCTGAAATTAATGTTTTCTTTTCAGATTGTTTTCTTTTTGGTTTGTTTGCCCCCCCCCCCAAAAAAAAAAATTTGAGTACCAGCCGCCACTGCCTGTGACTGTCCCTATCAAGAAGAGGTGACTTCAGATGCACAGGAGGAGACTTTGGAATCATTTTCATGTACCACCCACTAGTGTTGCTAGAGTGCTAGAGTTAAAGAGGAAGTAAACCCTTCCTCTTTAATTGTACCTACAAGTAAGCCTATTATAAGGCTTACCTGTAGGTACTGTAAATATCTCCTTGAAAATAAAAACACAAGGAAAAAGAATGGGACTTTAAATAAGTGTATGGAGTATACATAAAATGATAAAACCTTTATTATATCAAATGCATTTCCATGGTCTAGAAATGCATGATAACATTTTCAAAACATAGAAACAACCATATACAAATAGGCTGACACAATATTGAAAACATACCAAATGGACATATACATTGTATACGATGATAGTACATAATTATACATGTACACACAAGTAAAATGCATACTGGATAAAAAGCCAAACTGTCTTGACATCACATGAATTGGGAACTCTACGCATTTTGTGAATCACGTTCACTCATCAGGAGTATGGATGCAAAAGTATAGAAACAGTCGAATATGTAAATACAGTATACCCTTCATAAAAATTAGGAGAGGGAAACATTTCTGAAAATTCCCCAAAAAATGTTCCTTAAAAAATATTTTCATAAACTGATACTTACAGGTCAGCTTGAGAAATATGCCGGCTCATATGAGGATGAAGGGAATGGAAGAGGAGTCCCCAGCAAGAAACGGATCCCATGTCCAGAAACGAGTCCACATCTACCTGCACTACAGCATGAGATATAACCTAGACATCCACACCTCCCAGCGTCACCCTAACGCTGCAGGTGGGGCGTATGTGCATGAGGACACCCCCTGCCTCCACCATGGAGTGGAGAAGGGGGGCATTGCTGCACATCGTAGCCCCGGACCAGACAAATCCCTGGGAGAATCCCTCCTCCCCCCCCCCCCCCCACAAGCCTGACCCGAGACTGGATGGAAAATGGCAATGAAGGTAAAGTGCCTAGATACTAATGGAGTGTTTAAATAGATAAAAAAAAAAAAAGTAGGATAAAAACAGGCGGCTTAAGAGCTCAAATGTATGGTCTCTTATAGTGATAATGGCATGGCAGGTCACAGGAGAAAAGTGGGTGTCTTCCACCCCATATATACAGTGGGGAAAATACATTTTTGATCCCCTGCAGGTATTGTAAGTTTGTAAGTTTGCCCACTTACAAAGAAATGAAGTTTGCCCACTTACAAGAAATTAAGGGTCTATAATTTTTATCATAGGTGTATTTTAAATGATAGACACAGAATATCAACCAAAAATCCAGAAAAAACACATGACACAAATGTTATCAATTAAGTAGCAGTTCAGTAGTAAAAGTAAAATAAGTATTTGATCCCAAAGCAAAACATGACTTAGTACTTGGTGGAGAGACTCTTGTTGGCAAGCACAGAGGTAAGACGTTTCTTGTAGTTAGTGACCAGGTTTGCACACATCTCAGGAAGGATTTTGGTCCACTCTTCTTTACAGATCTTCTCTAAATCCTTAAGGTTTCTTGGCTTTCTCAGCTCCCTCCATACATTTTCTATAGAATTAAGGTTTGGAGACTGACTAGGCCACACCATGACCTTAATGTGCTTCTTCTTAAACCACTCCTTTGTTGCCTTGGTGGTATTTTTTGGGTCATTGTCATGCTGAAAGACCCATTCATGACCCATCTTCAGGGTTCTGACTGAGGGAAGAGGGTTTTCATCCAAGATTTTACAATACATGGCCCCCTCCATGTGGCATAGTCGGTCTGTACCTTTAGCAGAAAAACAGCCCCAAAGCATCATATTTCCACCTCCGTGCTTGACTGTAGGGGTGGTGTTCTTAGGGTCATAGTCAGCATTTTTCTTCCTTCAAACACGGCAAGTGAACGTACAGGGCACATGTACAGTCATGGCAATGAACATCTAAATGAATCAGAGAAGGATTGAGCGATTATGCTGTGGTCAGATGAGACCAAAATTTAGCTCTTTGGCATTAATGGTGCTTCACAAAGGTGCCCCTGTGTTCCTTCATAGAGAATGTAAGGACTCTAATACAAGTCTGTTACTAGTAGCCACCACATCTAAGGATTGGTAGGCTGCACTATAGTAAATCTTTGGTTTTGTGTTTAATACTGCTTTAATCGTGTAATTCTAATGCAGTATTCCTCAAGATGTAACCCCAGGGTATCTCGTCGGCTACAAACTGATATCTGTTTGTGGTTCTGCAACACCCCCTCCCTTCCCCTACAGTTTAACAAAGTTGTATTACAATTATAGAGTTAACATGTGTAAATATATTATTAATTTTGTCATAATATAACATTTCTACACTACCTCTTTCAGCACTTTCCTGTTGTTGCAGTAGAAGGGTTTGGAATTTACATTGAAATCTTAAATCTGACATTTTGAAAAAGACTGGTGTAGCCAGGTGCCTGTCTATAAAAAAGAGAAGAAAAAAATTAAGACACTGTGGCCCCAACGCAAGCCACCTGAAAAAATAGGGCAAAGGTCCAGTTTGTTAGAATAAACTAAGATCCCACTCAGGGATGACTCCTCCACTACTTGGTATTTCATCTATAATTTGCACTGTATTATGGAGATAACCATTATGTTGATGTTCATGCTATCTAGACATCTGCGATTTGTTTTGTTATGAAGGGAAATGCGGATGAAATTGTCATTATTTGGAGATTTGGATAAAGCCAAATTTTCTAATAATAACAGTGATGAATTTCAACAAATCCAAAATAAATTTTATGAAACAAATTATTCAAATTTGAAAATAAATATAAATTAAAAAATGAATTTGAATTAGAAAATGTATTTGAATTTGAAAATGAATTTGAATTTGAAATGAAAACATATTACAATAAATACAGTAAGGTAATAAAGTAACATAAGATGATGATCCCTACTTAGGCTTCTGCATAGATCAGAATAAAATAGAACAGAATACAAAAGAATAGAGTAAAACATGATAGAATAGAATATAAAAGAATATAATAAAACAGTAAACAATAGAAAATAAAAGAATAGAATACAATAAAACTGAAATTAATGGAATAGAATAGAAAATACAAGAATAGAATAAAACAGAATCAAATTGAATAGAATAGAAAGTAAAGGAATTAATAGAACAAAACAGAATAGTACAAAATCTAATAGAAAATAAAAATAATAGAGTAGAATAGAATGAAAAATAATAGAATCAAATTTAAAATAGAATATAATAGAGAATATTAGAATAGAATAAAATAGAATATAATAGAATTTAAATAGAATAGAAAATAAAGGAATAGAATAGAAAATAAAAAAATAGAATAGAATAAAATAAAAATAATACAAAATATTTGCTATTCTATTCTATTTTCTCCTATTCTTTTATTTTCTATTCTGTTCTTTTCTATTCTAGTCTTTTCTATTACATTTTATAAAGCAACCTTAGTAGGATTTATCATCTTAATTCACTTTTACACCTTACTGTATTTATTTAACATGTTTCCATTTTCAATTCAAATTAATTTTCAAATTTGAATTCAATTAGAAAATTACGAATATAAGAAATGAATCTGAATACATACAAAACTAATTCTGAAAACGAATGAATCTAACATAACGAATGTGACCAAATGAAATTATTAACTTAAAGAACAAATCTGAAACAAAAGAAAACAACATTTTCTGTTGTGCACATCATCTTATTCGGATGAGGGTTGAGAGTTCGTTTAGGACATTTTTGTAAGCAAACCACCATATTTTGTATGTGTTATACTTTTTGCTCTCTTTCAATAAAAACAAAGTGAAAGAAATATGGCAACTTACTTTCTCTCTAGATAGCTGCTCTACAAGGATTTCATTTGCTACTTTAATTAGCAATTCTGGTACCCCTGTAGCCAGAATTGGGGTTTAATAGCACTCCAGCAGTATACTATACTGATTGTAGGGAAGTTATTACAGCACCATTTACCATTGCAGCTAATATTATCCATGACTATGCCATTGTTCTATGCTGATTTGTAGGTTACCAGTAGGGATGAGCCGAACACCCCCCAGTTTGGCTTGCACCAGAACTTTCGAACGGACCGAAAATTCTTGCGAACTTTAGAATCCCATTGAAGTCTATGGGACTCGAAAGTTCGAAATAAAAAGTGCTAATTTTAATGGCTAATATGCAAGATATTGTCCTAAAACGGGTTTGGGGATCTGGCTCCCACCTCAGGGGACATGGATCAATGCCTAAATTTTTTTTTAAAATGGCAGTTTTTTCGGGAGCACTGATTTTAATGACAATTAATGTAAAAAAAAAGTGAAATATTCCTTTAAATATCGTGCCTGGGGGGTGTCTATAGTATGCCTGTGAAGTGGCACGTATTTCCCGTGTTTAGTCCTTGCACAAAATGATGTTTAACGGAAAAAAAATAATATCTGATTCCGGCAATACGGATGAAAATCATTGAGAAAAATGGCATGGGTAGCCCCCCCCGCCCATTACCAGCCCCTTTGGGTCTTGTACGGATATTAAGGGGAACCCCGTACCCAAATAAAAAAAATGAAAGGCGTGGGGCCCCAGGCCCTATATACTCAAAACAGCAGTATACAGGCGGTGCAAACAAGACAGGGACTGTGTAGGTTTGTTGTTAAGTAGAATCTCTTTGTAATTTTGAACTGGTACATTTTTAAAGTGTAGCTCCAGTCAAAAAATCTATTTTTAAGCTTTTTGGAAAACATAGGCAAGTAGTAGACATTTGTAAGTTGGATGTTTGAAAGTAGGGGTCTGCCCTATATGCCCTGCAGAAATGGGGGCCTAAGGTGTTGGTGTTGCCACAATGCTGTAAGCCCTCAAAGTGACTCTTGGTGGGAGCTGGAGCGCCCTGCTGTGAAATATTATATCAAGAATTGTAAATACATGCCTGAAAATTGGGCCTTAGGCACTACTTTCTGGTGCCATGACACTGCAACCTCTTCAAGATACTCTAGCTGGAGTGCAGGAATGAGCCTTGCTGCAAAGAATTGCATCAAAAATTGTAATTACATGCCCCTGTTAAACAGGGGCTGAAAAATTGGGCCTTAGGCACTAGTGCTGGTGCCACGACACTGCAACCTCCCCCATATACCCTATTTGGAGTGCAGGAATGAGCCCTGCTGCAAAGCATTGCATCAAAAATTGTATTACATGCCCCTGTTAAACAGGGGCTGAAAATTGGGCTTTAGGCACTGGTGCTGGTGCCACGACTCTGCAACCTCTCCCATATACTCTATTTGGAGTGCAGGAATGAGACCTGCTGCAAAGCATTGCATCAAAAATTGTAATTACATGCCCCTGTTAAACAGGGGCTGAAAAATTGGGCTGGTGGCATCACCCAGAACCAAAAATGTTCTTCCAAGATATCAGCAGGATCATTGAGGAGGAAGAGTATAGTCAGTCAACATAACAGGACAGTCACTCAGCATCAGCATAGGCAGTCTTGAAGGGATGTGACATTTAAAAAAAAAAAAAAATTATTCGGTTACATCAGCTTCAGGTGCTTGGTAGCTGGTGGTGATCCAAGACTGATTCATCTTTATGAAGGTCAGTCGATGAACCGAGTTGGTGGACAGGCGCACCCTGTGATCGGTTACAAGGCCACCAGCAGCACTGCAGGTGTGTTCCGAAAGAACGCTGGATACAGGACAGGCCAGTAGCTCAATTGCATGCTGTGCAAGCTCTGTATTATGGAGATAACCATTATGTTGATGTTCATGCTATCTAGACATCTGCGATTTGTTTTGTTATGAAGGGAAATGCGGATGAAATTGTCATTATTTGGAGATTTGGATAAAGCCAAATTTTCTAATAATAACAGTGATGAATTTCAACAAATCCAAAATAAATTTTATGAAACAAATTATTCAAATTTGAAAATAAATATAAATTAAAAAATGAATTTGAATTAGAAAATGTATTTGAATTTGAAAATGAATTTGAATTTGAAATGAAAACATATTACAATAAATACAGTAAGGTAATAAAGTAACATAAGATGATGATCCCTACTTAGGCTTCTGCATAGATCAGAATAAAATAGAACAGAATACAAAAGAATAGAGTAAAACATGATAGAATAGAATATAAAAGAATATAATAAAACAGTAAACAATAGAAAATAAAAGAATAGAATACAATAAAACTGAAATTAATGGAATAGAATAGAAAATACAAGAATAGAATAAAACAGAATCAAATTGAATAGAATAGAAAGTAAAGGAATTAATAGAACAAAACAGAATAGTACAAAATCTAATAGAAAATAAAAATAATAGAGTAGAATAGAATGAAAAATAATAGAATCAAATTTAAAATAGAATATAATAGAGAATATTAGAATAGAATAAAATAGAATATAATAGAATTTAAATAGAATAGAAAATAAAGGAATAGAATAGAAAATAAAAAAATAGAATAGAATAAAATAAAAATAATACAAAATATTTGCTATTCTATTCTATTTTCTCCTATTCTTTTATTTTCTATTCTGTTCTTTTCTATTCTAGTCTTTTCTATTACATTTTATAAAGCAACCTTAGTAGGATTTATCATCTTAATTCACTTTTACACCTTACTGTATTTATTTAACATGTTTCCATTTTCAATTCAAATTAATTTTCAAATTTGAATTCAATTAGAAAATTACGAATATAAGAAATGAATCTGAATACATACAAAACTAATTCTGAAAACGAATGAATCTAACATAACGAATGTGACCAAATGAAATTATTAACTTAAAGAACAAATCTGAAACAAAAGAAAACAACATTTTCTGTTGTGCACATCATCTTATTCGGATGAGGGTTGAGAGTTCGTTTAGGACATTTTTGTAAGCAAACCACCATATTTTGTATGTGTTATACTTTTTGCTCTCTTTCAATAAAAACAAAGTGAAAGAAATATGGCAACTTACTTTCTCTCTAGATAGCTGCTCTACAAGGATTTCATTTGCTACTTTAATTAGCAATTCTGGTACCCCTGTAGCCAGAATTGGGGTTTAATAGCACTCCAGCAGTATACTATACTGATTGTAGGGAAGTTATTACAGCACCATTTACCATTGCAGCTAATATTATCCATGACTATGCCATTGTTCTATGCTGATTTGTAGGTTACCAGTAGGGATGAGCCGAACACCCCCCAGTTTGGCTTGCACCAGAACTTTCGAACGGACCGAAAATTCTTGCGAACTTTAGAATCCCATTGAAGTCTATGGGACTCGAAAGTTCGAAATAAAAAGTGCTAATTTTAATGGCTAATATGCAAGATATTGTCCTAAAACGGGTTTGGGGATCTGGCTCCCACCTCAGGGGACATGGATCAATGCCTAAATTTTTTTTTAAAATGGCAGTTTTTTCGGGAGCACTGATTTTAATGACAATTAATGTAAAAAAAAAGTGAAATATTCCTTTAAATATCGTGCCTGGGGGGTGTCTATAGTATGCCTGTGAAGTGGCACGTATTTCCCGTGTTTAGTCCTTGCACAAAATGATGTTTAACGGAAAAAAAATAATATCTGATTCCGGCAATACGGATGAAAATCATTGAGAAAAATGGCATGGGTAGCCCCCCCCGCCCATTACCAGCCCCTTTGGGTCTTGTACGGATATTAAGGGGAACCCCGTACCCAAATAAAAAAAATGAAAGGCGTGGGGCCCCAGGCCCTATATACTCAAAACAGCAGTATACAGGCGGTGCAAACAAGACAGGGACTGTGTAGGTTTGTTGTTAAGTAGAATCTCTTTGTAATTTTGAACTGGTACATTTTTAAAGTGTAGCTCCAGTCAAAAAATCAATTTTTAAGCTTTTTGGAAAACATAGGCAAGTAGTAGACATTTGTAAGTTGGATGTTTGAAAGTAGGGGTCTGCCCTATATGCCCTGCAGAAATGGGGGCCTAAGGTGTTGGTGTTGCCACAATGCTGTAAGCCCTCAAAGTGACTCTTGGTGGGAGCTGGAGCGCCCTGCTGTGAAATATTATATCAAGAATTGTAAATACATGCCTGAAAATTGGGCCTTAGGCACTACTTTCTGGTGCCATGACACTGCAACCTCTTCAAGATACTCTAGCTGGAGTGCAGGAATGAGCCTTGCTGCAAAGAATTGCATCAAAAATTGTAATTACATGCCCCTGTTAAACAGGGGCTGAAAAATTGGGCCTTAGGCACTAGTGCTGGTGCCACGACACTGCAACCTCCCCCATATACCCTATTTGGAGTGCAGGAATGAGCCCTGCTGCAAAGCATTGCATCAAAAATTGTATTACATGCCCCTGTTAAACAGGGGCTGAAAATTGGGCTTTAGGCACTGGTGCTGGTGCCACGACTCTGCAACCTCTCCCATATACTCTATTTGGAGTGCAGGAATGAGACCTGCTGCAAAGCATTGCATCAAAAATTGTAATTACACGCCCCTGTTAAACAGGGGCTGAAAAATTGGGCTGGTGGCATCACCCAGAACCAAAAATGTTCTTCCAAGATATCAGCAGGATCATTGAGGAGGAAGAGTATAGTCAGTCAACATAACAGGACAGTCACTCAGCATCAGCATAGGCAGTCTTGAAGGGATGTGACATTTAAAAAAAAAAAAAAATTATTCGGTTACATCAGCTTCAGGTGCTTGGTAGCTGGTGGTGATCCAAGACTGATTCATCTTTATGAAGGTCAGTCGATGAACCGAGTTGGTGGACAGGCGCACCCTGTGATCGGTTACAAGGCCACCAGCAGCACTGCAGGTGTGTTCCGAAAGAACGCTGGATACAGGACAGGCCAGTAGCTCAATTGCATGCTGTGCAAGCTCTGGCAAATGATCCATCCTCAAGACCTAGTAAGCCAAAGGATTTTGGGTTGGAAAGGTGTCCAAGTCTGACCTTGCCCCTAGGTATTCCTGCACCATGTAAATAAGACGCTGGCGATGGTTGCTGGAACCAATCATACCTCGGGGCTGCGGACTAAAAAATTGTCTGAACGCATCAGTCAGACGGCCACCTTCTCCACCTTCTCCACCGCTCCTTCTGTGACTGACTGAAGCCTCAGCAAAACATTGTGCAGGACCAGGAATTTGTAACCTCCCAGTCTCTGGGAATGCGTTGCACAGACCTTTCTGTAAGGCCTTCCGGAGATGTCTCATCCTCTGCTCCCTCTGCGACGGCAAGATAAGGTCCGCAACCTTACCCTTGTACCGTGGATCAAGGAGAGTGGCCAGCCAGTAATCAGGGCCGCTGATAGGCCAGTACATCTGGCCCTGCCGTACCGGGCCTGACCAGCAGGGGGGCCCGGGCAACCTAACTGCCAAAAAAAAAAAAAAGTTCCTCCTCCACGATCATGGATTGCCATAAATAACGCGCGCTATCAGCAGATAACATCCAGCCATAATCCCCTCCACCAATCCCCCCCACCCCACGGTCGGTACAGTTTTTTTTTTTTCCAATATGTGTTCTACGCTCTGTGTATGCGGCTGCCTGTAGTGGGGGGGACTCTTTCTTCTTTTTCAGCCGCGGAGGAATACATCCTCTGCACACCGCACACCGCACAGCATTAGCATAGAAAGGTTATGCTGCGGAGTGATATGCCCAATCCTCTCTCTCTCTACACATGACTAACAAGAAGCAGAGAGAGCAGGGGCCGGGCGATCGAGGTGAGATCTTATCTGGAAGTTGGGGACAAGGTGAGGTGTGTATTCTTGATCTTGAGGCATAAAAGATGAAACAAAACTGGACTGACCTGCTTTTGTGTCATACTTAATGATTACATACTTGTGTCATACTTAATGATTACATACTTGTGTCATACTTAATGATTACATTTTAAAAATCGTAAGCAATTTTGTACTTTTGAAAGATAATTTTAATAATTGCACTTTAATGAATTCTAGCACATGTAAACACAAAAGAATACCCATTTTTTTTTAGGCTGGGTTCACACTGGAGCGGCTGCAGTGCAAATCACATGCGATCTCTGTGCGATGCGAGTTCAGCCATACAGATAGTATGGCTGAATTCGCATCGCACCCGGCCCCAAACTCGCACAGGACCCTGCAAACTCGGACAGTAATCGTATCGCATGGTGTGAACACCCATGCGATCCGATTCTGCTGCGGACCAAAAAAAGGGTCCTGTGCGAGTTTGGGCCGGGTGCGATGCGAATTCAGCCATACTATCTGTATACTATCTGTATGGCTGAACTCGCATCGCACAGAGATCGCATGTGATTTGCACTGCAGTGCGGTGCGAATCACATCCGGTTCTCGTAGCCGCAGCAGTGTGAACCCAGCCTAAAGATGTTGAACTAACATTACATTTCACTATGTATGGTCTGGGGAGGGGCAATGGGTGGGGCCAGGGGTGGGGCTGGAGGAGGGACTAGGGGCGCGGCCAGGGTGGAGCTGAAGGGGGGCCCCGTCAGGTAGGCTGTACGGGGCCCCGTGATTTCTATCAGCGGCCCTGCCAGTAATGGTCCCTCTCCTTGATCTGAAGAATACGAGGATCCTTCCGCAGGCTTTGCAGGATCAGGGAGGCCATGCAGTGTAGGTTTGCTGAGGCATTCGGTCCGGAGTCCTCTGGGTCAAGGACAACATGATCCGCAGCCATCTTCTCCCAGCCACGTACAAGTCCATGTGTTTCTTGGGACTGTAAATCATCCCTAAAAGACTACTGCTGCTGATGCTGAGTGCCAGGCTATATATATATATATATAAGATTTGGCTTTTTTACTTGGAGAATAGGTGCAGGAACTCAACCATGCCTGCTACTTTCCCGTGGGTGGGGGAGCAGGAGAGTTTGCTGCAGAAAATGGTGGGTTTGGCCAAATTTAAGACGCTCCCAAAAAGAGTGGGAGTGTC
The DNA here is from genome assembly GCF_037356315.1 of Lithobates pipiens. Classification (NCBI taxonomy): domain Eukaryota; kingdom Metazoa; phylum Chordata; class Amphibia; order Anura; family Ranidae; genus Lithobates; species Lithobates pipiens. The sequence continues at coordinate 297,441,501 of NW_027507903.1, forward strand.
TTAAAAGGACATTAAATACCAGCAGGAGTGTGCTCCGTCCAGAGTTTAGGAATGTGTTTTGTACAGAGAGCAGGGTTCAGGGATTTGCTACATATAGAGTGCAGGGTTGAGGGGCACGCTACATAAAGAGTTCCGTGTTTAGGGGTGCACTACATAAAGAGTGCAGGATTCAGGTGTGCACTATGTACAGGGTGCAAGTTTCAGGGGTATGCTATGTACAGGGTGCAGGTTACAAAGCAGCTCCTCCAGGGTTGCACTACACTGGTGATTAACTAAAAAAATTGTTAAAGGTTAATTTCCTACACTTTTTCTACTATATACTTGACACTGTCTGGTCCCACATAGGGTGCTGACTATGCTGACAGCTCTCCTGCTACATGTCCCTAAAATAGATAAACTTTTCAACAACCAAAGTTCAATGACAGTATATAGGTTGCCAAGGAGAGCTCTATCAAAATTTTGCTATTGGGTTCTATGATCTGTACTTACACCCCTGACTGTAAGTGCAACAGGATGCGCCATCTGTGGAATGATCAGACAGAGAGCAAATGTAACTTGCAGTTTACTAAACATGAGCAAAGATAGAATCAATGATGCAAAACAGGGTCAGAATGGCAAAAAAGAGCATACATACACTGCAGAATAATGCAAAACAGATTATAAAAGTTGCACAAACATGGACTCTTCACAGAAATGTCTCTTTAGCTCAATCAAGGTAACATGTGCATGTTTAGCATAGTCTCTATAAGACTCTATAGCAACAGAGAGTCAAGATGAGAATCACTACTTCAGTAAAACAGTACAAATCATACATATCCACTTGCCCTTTCATTATAGACAGCATTTCACTCAGTGAAGTCCACGGTCATTTTGGTAATCCAGGAAAAGAGCTGGAGGTATCCAAGGCCTAAAAACAAAGTGCTACCCCACTGGAACTAGAGTATTCTAGTAACCGCTGGGTATGCCAGATGTGAATAGCTCATGTAGGAAAGTACCCTCTTTTAAGTTTTGGGATTTCAGTGTGCATTGTGGTCAGGTGTGCTAGCAGTCCACAACTCCATGGTTGCACAGCTTCAGCAGGTGTCCTGACAAAATAGGCAACTCAGCAGAAAGTCAAACCACGTAACTTCTGGTTTCTTTAAACCATCAATAATTGCTGATTTGGATGAATTGGTGTTTGGACACAACACCGGCAAGGGAACACAGTCCGGTACGGGAAGATTTTGCTGTGGCTAGCAGCTAACAAGGACACATTTGTCACCGCCTCGGTGGTGGCCATTTTCTTGGTTAGTTTTGGCTCATAATATCATGCATCGGACTCTATTCGGTTGCCGATGTTGTGTCCAAACACTCATTTGTAAAAATAAACAGCAATTTGTCAAAATCTGCAATTCTAAGAAATTGGAAGTTATGCGGGTTTCTCATTCTGCCAGGTTTCGTCATTTTGTTAGAACACACTTGCTGTTGAGGCATGTTTTTTTTTTGTTTTTTTTCCATAGATTGTTTTGCTTTTATGTTATTTCATCACCTTCAGGATCTCTGCATGTGCAAGCAGTTCCTTCCTTCCATTTGGCCTTGACAGGAATACACAGTGTGGCACATTTTTTTTTTACCAATTTTTGTGGGCTGTTCTTTCATAAATTGTATTCACCATCATTTAATAATTTTGTGTAAGTGATTTTTCAATCCAGTTATAGGTGGGGGCAGTGGCCATTTGTTTGTACTGTTGGACACACTGGACACCTTTGCTGCCATTGTGCTGTATTCTGGGTGTCCAGTGTGCCCCTGTGCTTTTAATGAGGGTTGCGCTCCCTCCAGGCTCACCTGCCTATCCATTATAATCCATGTGCTTCTACTAAAAAGGGTCTTAAAATTTACAGTTAGGAATGCAAATAATATTGGGGTGCCGTGAAGTGGCTCTGCAGCTTACGCATGTATTTGCAAATGTGTGAAAACTAAACCCCTGTTTTTATTTTTATTTTTATATACTGTATCAATATTTCTTTATTGAAGTTTCACAAAGGACATAAATAAAGGCCATAACAATAGGTACAAACAAATGTTTCGCCTATAAGTTGGAACGATATTTTAACCGCTTGCCGACCAGCCACCGGCATTTTACTGCGGCAGGTCGGCACGATCCCGCACGCTCAGCGGTGGGGGGTAATGCTCGTGGCCGACGGTCGCAATGGCCACTGGCCATGAGCGATCGCGGGCACGATAGGCAGAACACTGTTCTATTCTTAGAGGCGTGACAGATCGTGACTTCCTATTAGCTAGGAACCACAATCTGTCACTTACTCTAAGTCAGTCCCCTCCCCCCACAGTTAGAAACACAAACACAGTTAACCCCTTGATTGCACCCTAATGCTAACCCCTTCCCTGCCATTGACATTTTTACAGTAATCAATGCTTTTTTATAGCACTGATCACTGTATAAATGCCAATAGTCCTAAAAATGTGTCCGATGTGTCTGCCATAATGTTGCAGTCCCGATAAAAATCGCAGATAGCCGCCATTACTAGTAAAAAAATAATAATAATAATAAAAATGCCATAAAACTATCCCCTATTTTGTAGACGCTATAACTTTTGCTCAAACTAATCAATATAGGCTTATTGCGATTTTACTTTTTTACCAGTATCAATATCTAAGTAAATGAGTAGTCCATAAACTTGGTTCTATAAAGATCTAGACGACTAAACCCCTGTTTTAACGCATACTGTTAGACAGGATAAATTGGTTGGTTTCAGGCTGGTCGGTAGGTTGAGCTGGGAATTTTCTTTGGTTTTGTTTGATAACTATATTGAGTGTAGTGTGGCACCAACATAAACTATTTCTTTCCTTCTGTATATATATTTTACTAGATTTTTTATTTTTAATATGAAGGTCCATTGTATTGCCCCTGAGGAAGGACAATTCTCAAAATATGTCGGACACATGTGGGCAATATATGCGCTTCACGTGGGATGAATATGTTAGAACATACGTTGTGCCACAGGTATATACACAACAATGTCTCTGCAAGCAAAATATGATGTTTAACAGTTTCCAGCCTGTGTATGACCTTTCTTGTTGTTGTTAGCTTTGTTGATTCTACACCGTGGCTCTCATATCATATATGGTGCCTTTAAAGTCCTTGTCATCCACTGTTTTGTTTGTACTTATGTGATGACTTCAGAACAGCTCCCCCTCTCCTCATCTCCCTAACATATGGAGGAGGTGTTCTGTAATTTACAGAGGTGAATAGGTGGGGCTGATAATAAGGTTAAAGATTTCAGTGTAACAGAAGCCGAGTGTACAGGAACACACAAGCTTAGTGGATTTCTTGCAGGAGCAACAAGTATTTTTTGCATAGATTTAACAAAATTAGAACAAAATATTTGGTTATATACTAAAAGAAAAACACTCAAAGAAAACTGGGAAAAAAACAACAGATGCTGTTTGAAACAAATACAAAAATATACAAATAAATAATTTTTCAAGTGCTCTGCCTTCTTTTTTTTTATTTCAAAGCACCACAGTATGAAGATTATTCCAAAGGCCTGAAATGTTCCCCCCCAGACCAGTGTTTCCATATACAATTCCCTAGAGGTGAATGACCTTTCTTTTTAGAAAATGCCTCAATCAATTTTGATATTAAAAAGATCCTCCTTGGACTTGCCATCTCCTCAGACTTTTCCTAATTATATTAATTTAATACATTGATCCACTGAAGGGAAGCCCGGGTGTTCCCTCGGGTGACCATGGTTGGTATACCAGAAGGTATACCATATCGTTCTTTGTAACCAACGTCCAGAGTTAATCTTATGGAAAAGGTTCATTGACTATGTCTTTTTATATGGGATGTGATCTCCACTCTGTTAATGCATTCCTAGTTTTTTTGAATGCTAACAACAGGGGGATAGCTCTTAGTCATGAGCCAAGTCCTACTGATATTCATTTCCTGAATTTGAAAATTTCAATACAATAGGGTAGAATCGCCACCTCTACCTTATTTAAACAGACTGACAGGAATGAGTACATTCCGTTGGAATCCTTGGTTAATGGCTGTACCTAAAGGCCAATTTTTGCACCTGAAACGTAACCGTATCCATCTGGATGACTACTTAAGTGACGCATCTATTTTGAGAACTAGGTTTCTGGCCAAAGGTTACAATGAAAGGGTTCTGGACTGTATTATACAGGAAGTTGGCAACCGGGATTGTCAGTAGTTGTTAACTGATAACCCCCTTCGGGGTGGCAATTTTGATCATTTCGGGTTGGCTTTTTTACCAATTACTCGAACCATCATTGGGTCATTAAAAGGATAATCATATAAAGTATATTCTAGTTCACATGTAAAAATATGATTTCGTGCAGTGCATGACATTAAAGTAGAACTGTAGCCAAAAGTTTTTTTTATTTTTTTTTATTTTGGATAAAGCATAGGAGGGTTATAACCCTTGTCAGATTTTTCTTCCCCGTTTGTGTCAAATTGCAGAGATTTCCTATCACATCCTGTCACATAGGAAGTGAGAGGAAATCCCTGCCAATTAAGGGAACCTCTTGGGGACCCCCAGGTCACCAGAACTAGTGTCCCTATTAGTAGATTTCCCCTCTATCACTTTTCTAGGGAGAATCCAAAATGTGTAATTTTCTTTTATTTTCACTTTCAATGATAATGATCAAGATAATGGTAAACAGGGCAAATAGAGAGGGTGCACCACCATAATAGGGGCGCAGACAGCAGTAAAAACTGACAAGCTTTCTAATTCTATCCAAAACAAAAAAAAAGTTTTGTCTTTAGTTATACCTTAAGTAAAAACATCTTTTTTATCTGTCTTATAGGTTCAGTGCAGGGTAGCGACATGTATAACTTTCAATCATGTCTTTGTGATGGAATGAGCCTTCTGTAGTGATAATGTGGGCCGTAAGACTATCATGCGGCTGCCCCATTTATGTAAGTACTGATTTGTATCTCCAACGCTCAGAAGCAGGATCATTTTGCAGACAGAATGTGTTTCTTGCTACAGGCCCAGTACCTTTTTCTTTCAAAAGCGCTATTGCATTACATTATACAGTATATGACCATTTAGATCTATTCAAGAATCTGTGGTATACACTGGAATTTTATTTTCAGTTTGGCACTCCTAAAGGTTAAAGGGATTGTAAAGTGAATTTTTTTTATTTTTTTAAATAACAAACATGTTATACTTACCTCCACTGTGCAGCTCGTTTTGCACAGAGTGGCCCCAAACCTGCTCTTCTGGGGTCTCTCGGCGGCTGTCTTTGCTTCTTTCTGCAAGTGCTTCTCACGTTCATGTGAGCTCCCTCGCATGGTGAGAAGCATCTGCAGGCGCGCTCCTGTGATACAGCCGGCGGCTATAGCCGCTCGCTGTATCACACGGCCCTGCCCCCCGGCGCTCCACGTTAGTGGATGTGATTGACAGCAGCACGAGCCAATGGCTGCGCTGCTTTCCATCCATCCACTCCAGCCAATCAGCAGCCAGGCTGAACAGGGGAAAGGACGTCGGGGGACGAGCGCGGGACTTTCGAGGGGTGAGGTAAGTAAAACGGGGAGGCTGGGGGTGCCGGGACTGTCAGATGTTTTTTCACCTTAATGCATAAAATGCATTAAGGTGAAAAAACATTTACCTTTACAACCCCTTTAACTCCAGGCAAATAAAACACAAATGAATGCAGTAACATGTTCATTAAAGTAAAGGTATTTAAAATGAAGCTAGTGTGAGTACATGAATTTGAATAGATAAGAGCTCAAATCCTACGCACGACAGCAGTCAGAGAGGGAGGGTCAGAACTATGAGCGAATGAGGTGTGCTGTTTTACGTGTGCTGACTGGGAACATGCTGACAGGAGGAGAAGACAAATGTATGAGCCCATCAATTTGCTGTTTTTTTTATTGTCCAGGCAGACAATATCCTATGACAGTCAAAACAAATGCCATATACATTACAGTAGCGACAACACTGAAGAAATGACACTTTGCTACAATGTAAAGTAGTGAGTGTACAGCTTGTATAACAGTGTAAATTTGCTGTCCCCTCAAAATAACTTAACACACAGCCATTAATGTCTAAACCGCTGCCAACAAAAGTGAGTACACCCCTAAGTGCAAATGTTCAAATTGGGCCCAATTAGCCATTTCCCTCCCCGTCTCAGGGGTGAATGGGGAGCAAGTGTGTTAAATTTGGTGTCATACTGGTCACTGGAACATGGCACCTCATGGCAAAGAACTCTCTGAGGATCTGAAAAAAATAATTGTTGTTCTACATAAAGATGGCCTAGGCTATAAAACACTGGTCTGCACGTTAGTCTAGCAATCTCTCTGTTCCTGTCATACACCTTTTGTATGCCTGAGGTAATCAGGTTTTCACATTATTTCAGGTCGGTCTGCACTTAAATTTTTTTTCCTCCCACTGGTGGTCACACTATTTCCCTTATTTCTCACTTCACTTTCCAATTCATCCTTGGGCTTCTGGTCTTAGCCCCTGACTCCTATCTCACTTTTGGGTTGTTTTCATCCACCCTTTCACCCCCCCCCCCCCCGCCAAGCATTTTTACTTGGGTTCACTTTTCTATTTAATCCACATCTAGATCGCTTGGGGTTTCTATGCCTTTCCCGGTTGATGCTTGCGGGGCGCTTCGGGTGAGTCATCCGCCATGGATCCTGTTGTGGGGTACTTTCCTATGGATGGCTTTGGTGCCTGGTACTACACCATCACCACATGAACTATGGAGTAGTCAACAGGTATATGGTTTGGGGGTTTCATATCCCACCCTTATATACGTTTGCCTATATTATATCATTTCAGCTCAATCTCTTACTTATAGATACATCTTGTGCTTTCTCCTGAGGAGTGGCCTCCCAGCCACGAAACGCGTAGAGCTGCCATATACTATGCTTTCAATCAATATTATCTGAAACCCACGTTTACCTTCAATATTTTATCATTATGGGACCAAGGAGCTCACGGAGCCCAAGGAGGTTTCACAAGTATTACCAGATATTACTGCTCAAATCTAATATATATTTTGGTGAACTTTGGAAGTTTCCTTGCTTGCCATAGCATGTGCTACTATATTATGACTTGATGTACCATATTACTGTATTGCCATGATATTATTGCTATGTGTATCTACCTGTTATGCTCAATTGAATTCTAGGGCAATCAATAAAAATTCCAATATGTTTACCAATTTACCACTTTTGCAGCCAAGTACTTCATATAAAGTCCCACCTCCTTGCCCCCCTCCTTCTTTAACACTGAAGAAATTACAGTTTTCTACAATGTAAAGTAGTGAGTGTACAGCTTGTATAACAGTGTAAATTTGCTGTCCATTCAAAATAACTCAACACATAGCCATTAACGTCTAAACCACTGCCAACAAAAGTGAGTACACCCCTAAGTGAAAATGTTCAAATTGGGCCCAATTAACCATTTTCCCTCCCCGGTGTTATGTGACTCGTTAGTGTTACAAGGTCTCAGGGGGGAATGGGGAGCAGGTGTGTTAAATGTGGTGTTATCACTCTCACTCTCTCATACTGGTCACTGCAAGTTCAACATGGCACCTCATGGCAAAGAACTCTCTGAGGATCTGAAAAAAATAATTGTTGCTCTACATAAATATGGCCTGAGCTATAAAAAGATTACAAAGACCCTGAAACTGAGCTGCAGCACGGTGGCCAAGACAATACAGTGGTTTAACAGGACAGGTTCCACTCAGAACAGGCCTCACAAAAGAATTTGAATGCATGTGCTCAGCGTCATATCCAGAGGTTGTCTTTGGGAAATAGACGTATGAGTGCTGCCAGCATTGCTGTAGAGGTTGAAGTGGTGGGGCGTCAGCCTGTCAGTGCTCAGACCATATGCCACACACTGCATCAAATTGGTCTGTATGGCTGTTTTCCCAGAAGGAAACCTCTTCTAAAGATGATTCACAAGAAAGCCTGCAAACAGTTTGCTGAAGACAAGCAGACTAAGGACATGGATTACTGGAACCATGTCCTGTGGTCTGATGAGACTAAGATAAACTTATTTGGTTCAGGTAGTGTCAAGCGTGTGTGGTGGCAACCAGGTGAGGAGTACTAAACCCTATTGAGCATCTGTGGGGCATCCTCAAACAGAAGGCATAGGAGTGCAAGCTCTCTAACATCCACCAGCTTCTGATGTCGTCATGGAGGAGTGGAAGAAGACTCCAGTGGCAACCTGTGAAGCTCTGGTGAACTCCATACCCAAGAGGGTTAAGGCAGTGACGGAAAATAATGGTGACCACACAAAATATTGACACTTTAGGCCCAATTTGGACATTTTCACTTTGAGGTGTACTCACTTTTTATGCCAGCGGTTTAGACATTAATGGCTGTTTGAGTTATTTTGAGGGGACAGCAAATTTACACTATTATACAAGCTGTACACTCACTATGTTACATTGTAGAAAAGTGTAATTTCAGTGTTGTCACATGAAGATATAATAAAATATTTACAAAAATGTGAGGGGTGTACTCACTTTTTTTTGTGAGATACTGTATATTGTCAAAAGTATTGTGACGCCTGCCTTTACACGCACATGAACTTTAAAGCAGAGTTCTACCCAAAATTGGAAGTTCCGCTTTAAGGACTCTTGACCCCCTGACATGCCCCATTTGGCATGTCATTTTTTTTTTGGGGAGGGGGGGAGTGGCTACCTAGTTTTGACAGGTACCCAGCTCTCACTTCTGCTCCCTTCCTGCAATCTTCTGGGACACATCACAGGTACCAGAAGATTGCCCAGCCATTCAGGATGCGCAGCACGATTTGCACACCCAGCTGTGAAGCCACAAGCTGTCACAGTCAGCTGCCCACACTAGTGATGCCGGCGCCGGTGAGATGCTGGGGAGAGAACTGAGGCTTCGGGCAGCGGCATCACTGGATCATGGGACAGGTGAGTGTGTGTTTATTAAAAGTCAGCAGCTACAGTTTTACAGTCTGACTTTTAATAAACACAGAAATGGCTGGGACTCCGCTTTAATGGCATCCCAGTTCTAGCCCATATGGTTCAATATTGAGTTGGTCCACCCTTTACAGCTATAACAGCTTCAACTCTTCTGGGAAGGCTATCCACAAGGTTTAGGAGTGTGTCTATGGGAATGTTTGACCATTCTTTCACAAGTGCATTTGTGAAGTCAGGCACTGTTGGATGAGAACGAGTCTCCACTCTAATTTATCCCAAAGGTGTTCTATTGGGTTGAGGTCAGGACTTTGTGCAGGCCAGTCAAGTTCCTCCAACCCAAACTCTCTCATCCATGTCTTTATGGATCTTGATTTGTAATTTGTACCTTGCTCTCTCTTCATTGGCTCTCTGGCCGTGGTTGACAACAGCAGGAGCCAATGGCTCCCACTACTGTGTGAGTCAATGAGGAGGGAGAGACCAGGAGCGCTGCAGCTCTTATGTACCTCACTAGATCGATATGGGGCTCAGTCAAATGTAAGTATGGGCTGCACCCAGAAGGTTTTTTACTTTAATGCATAGAATGCAGTGTTGTATTATCCATGTGTGCAGGGTGTGCAGTGCACATTGGCCCAGAGGGAAGGGGGCCCATTGTGCCCTGACACACATGGCACATGTGGAGTAAATCGCTGTTAGTCCTAAATATGTCCTTGGGTCCCATAATTTCTACCAGAGGAGCCCAAGAGGTAGTAGCAAGGATGTACTTTTTTCATTGTCAGCCAAGAGGCGGAGGCACCTGCGTTGCATTTGCCTATGCTTGGATCGAAGGTCCATCTGCCCCGCAGACTCTTTGTAGCCCTGGCAGAGTGATACTGTAGCTTCCTCACTCATTATTGGCCGATGGAAGGCAGGGTTATAGCCAGCAGTGTTTCAGAGGATTCAGAGCGGGAATATAGTGCTCAGGTGGCAGTGGTGGCACTATTAGAGAAGGAGGAATATGCAGTACACATGCTGCAGATAATGTTCTTTGAAGGGCTTTAATTCATTGTATACTATTCCTGCTCCTGACAGGGGTAGTATATAGTGAAAACACTATCTGCAGCCACAGCTCACTCAGCACCTGTGATTATCATTATTATCATGATGATCAAACAGTACGGCTTGTACTGTGTGTTCATCATCTTGATAATGGATGATCACAGGTGCTAAGTGAGATGATTATTGTTAGAGGCTGTTTACACTTGTGTTTGGGAGATAGCAAAAATGCACATTTAGGGCCACACTAGAACACGGAGTGGGAAATCTGGCGTGCTGTGCATGTTTCCTGAACCGTGTTCAAAATGCACTGCATTTGTGATTCATTTGAGAGATTTAATACTCTATTTGTACTGGTGACTATTTTACAGAAAAGGAAAGTAAGGGAAAATGCAACAGTTTGGATCTGTCTTGTACACACGGTCGGACATTACGATGGACAATGTCTGATAGGACCGTGTTGTTGGATAATCCGACAGAGTGTGGGCTCCATCGGACTGTTTCCGTCGGAGTATCCGACGGACCAAGTTTTCCAGCTGAGCTATAAAATTTTCCGACAACATGATCCGAGCGGACTTTGTCCGATCATGTGTAGAGAATTCTGATCGGACAAAGTGCCACGCATGCTCAGATCAAATTCCTAGACCAAAGCTATTGGCTACTAGCCTGAACGTAGTCCCGTCCTAATGAAATAATGTCATCACGTTAAGTACGATCGGATTTTCCGACAACTTTGTCCGACTGTGTGTATGCAACAGTTCCGGACAAAATCCGTCAGACAAAATCCGACGGATTTGGTTGTCGGAATGTCCGACCGTGTGTACAAGGGCTTAGGGGGATACTTTCAATAGGACATTTCTTTTATTGACATCAGTCTAAAGCTGGCCATACACAAAGCGAAAATTCAAAGGAGCCAGGTGGAAAATTGTTGGCCAAACAGCGTCCACATCGAAGCATATGCACTGTTTGTGTATTTTTACAACTGCCTGGGCCTGCTCTCAAAATACATTAACCACAGCAGGAGATTTGTTCATCTGTTCTTTATAGCCAGGTTAGAGGAATCTGTTAGATGACTTCCATTGAAGCCTGCAGGCTGAACAACACTAAATCTATATGTACTTAACCACACTCCCTTTAAGCCACGCCCAACATTTAACAGAATTTAAACCATGCCCACATTTTGCGGCACCACGCTGCATTTTTATCTTTCTTGATGCCTAGGGCCCACTTTTAATCTTGCCTCCGCCAAGTTACAGCTTCCTTCACTGTGTATATGTGAGGGTTTACAAGCACTTCTACATAGCTGCTTCATTGCTGTTCCCAAACAGATTATAACCTCCCTTGAAAGTTACACATCATAGATTCAGGGAGCAGACCCAGCTACCCATCCAAAATATGAGAAAGGAATACAAGTTGTTTTCTTATATCTGTTCCATAAGTGCATACAACACTTGATGATCATGTCTGAAATTCAGACCTGTCCTTTCTCCTGTGCAGACTTCCAGAGTTACCTCAATGAGCCTAACTAGCCTTCTAGTTGTTATTTTGGGAATGCTTAGTGTCTATGTTGAAAAGTACAGGATAGGAGGAAGGTAATGACAAAGGCATTGCCCATCAGGAGCACCGGCACTTACCCCATCTATAGTGTGCAGTGTTTCACCCGGGCAGCGGGCAGCAGTTTTCCCTTCCCCTGCTTTCCTCCTGGGCATCATGGGCAGGGGCTTCCCCTTCCCCTGCTCTCCTCCACAGGCATCACATCGGCGACTTCCCCGTCCCCTGCTCTCCTCCGCAGGCATCACTGCAGCTTCTGCCATGCCTCTGCCATGCGTCTCTTCTCTCCTACTTCTAGGCCAATTGGACTGCGTGTCCTTTTGGCTAATCAGGAAATAGGTCTCAGACCCACTTCCAGATTGGCCGGGAGGAGAATTAGTGTGACAATAGCGAATATTCGTTTGTAATTGTCACACAACTGGGTGGGATCAGGGCCCAGTGCTCTGCACCCTGAGCCCACCCTTATTTGAAGCCTATTACAGCCTCTGGCTCTAATCACGTGCTTAAAAAAAACAATGGAATCCATGTGTCCGGCGCCCTGCATGTAGATTAGGCAGGCCGACCTCATGGATGGGGGGGCTGGTGCCCCTGCACCCCTAATGGATGGGCCACCACTTCTGAATCTGAATAAGTCACAGCTCCAGTTGTCTGTCAGGTCTGACACAGGCAGCTACAGTTCAGAGTGAGGGCAGAGTCCCTTATCTTCTCCCCAACTCCGGTGACATTAAGAATAGTACACACAGGAAATTGTTTTTTATTTTTTTGTTCAACCCAAACAAACAAAAAAAATTAGGAGGTCGCTGTACTAACTATACAATGTTAGTACAACGATCTTCCCCGCTGTGCTATTGTGTTCTGATCGTGGGACACTCCAATGAGCGCTGATCAGCTACTGGTTTTCCAGCATGATCGTTTGACTGTTGCACAAGTAGTTGTACACATGGACTTAAAGTTGGCTGGTAACTGATGAACCCACAATTTTCAGCTGATTTTCAGCCCGTGTGTACCTAGCATTACACAGCTGAGGGTGGGCTTCCTCTCACTCTGAACTGCCCGGTTTGACCAGTGAGTGTTTAATGAAGGATCTGTACTTATTAGAGACAATTTGTACTGGCGGGAGAGATACAGTATGTACTGGAGGGGATCTAAACAGGGGAGCTGTGCTGATGGGCAGGTGTACTAAGGTGGGAAGGGAGAGCTGTGCTGGGGGAAGCTGTAAAAAGGAGTAGACATGTGCAGAATTAAAAAAAATGTTTAACTTTGTATGGATTTGTTAAGTTTAAAATGTAGTTTAGTTACATTTGTTATGTTAGGACGATTTGTTTTTGTAATTCGATTTGTTTTTGTTTTCAATTCAATTCAATTTTTTATGTCCATATGCTAATTGAATTTGATTTGAATTTGAATCGATATTGATTTCAATCAAATATCCAAAAATTAGTTAGGTACTACTTGTTCATAATTTGTTTAAATATTTGTGATTTTATCATATAAAAATATGTTTTCACAACATGAAAGCATCCATTATGGGCCCAACAAAATATGTAACATGAAATTACTATTGTTATCATTATTATAATTTATAAAAAGTTTTCAAACTAATATTCACGTTTACTGGACCTCAAACACCTTGATGCTATACGTGAAATACCACTAAATTTGTCTATTGGAAACTATTGTGGCAACTTTAGGAGTTGTATAAAAATGTCATTACTATTACTAACATGAATATCCTGTGATCGAATATACTATCTTTTTGTATACCTTAACACACACATGCATAACAATTAAGTTGAGTATAGTCATTACAAGCATGTTATGCCTTCACTTGTGCACACCATCCATTGCTACGAGAATAGGGTTGGGGGGGACAAGAAGCATTCAAATGAGTATTCTATACATATACAATGCCATTTAAGAAGATCCAATGAGTTATATGCTGGTAATGGTAATGGATTGGATAGGTACTGTACAATAGATTCCTATTTTATATTTTGCACAATTTAAGCACAGTAGATCTGTACCACTGCATTTTAAGCCTGCTTGCATTCTCATCATCAAGTAATGTAATCTATGAAAACAATGGTGGCAGTTTTATTAGGCAAGTTAGTGCAAGAGATTAGACGAGCATACCAAGTGCACTAATAGTAACCCTAATCCATGCCAAATCATTACATTCATTTTTCATTAGAGATTAGTGGAAGGTTATTTCAAGTTGATTAATATGAATAGGATTAACTTTAATTTATATATCATAACTGGTTCTTGCCATATGCTTATGTCCCCCCAAAAAATATGCTTTTTGGTGATTATACAATAGCTGAGGAAGCCTTGTCAGTTAACATTGTACCCTCCCCTGTGGCCAAAAGGGATAATTTTTTTGATGAAGTTGGAAATGTCCCATTTGGCCCCAAATTTTCTTCTAACTGGGTATGACCATATCTGTGGAATGGTAAGTCTACCCTGTATCAGATTTGTCAATCACTAATAGGGCCTACACATTATATGATAATCAGAGGGAAAATTCTTTATTTGGAATGATCATAAGAATATGTGAAGTGTTCTAAGTTATAAAATAAATATCTGACTTCAGCTTCGAGGAAGGGGTCTTTGTTTATGTCTGCTGGTGGGTCCATTGATGCTGGCTGCTAGGGAATCTATTGTTGCTGGAGGGGATCTATTTTTGCAGTGAGGTCTATTGTTGCTGGGGAGGTCTATTGTTGCTGGTGGGGATCTATTTTTCCTGGGGATGGGTCCTATATTGCAGGGAGTCAATTGTTTACTGATGCTGGTTGTTGGGGGTCCATTGTTGCTGGGGTGTATCTATTGTTGCTAGATCTATTTTACTGCCTTTCTTGTTATCATTAACAATTCCATACAAAATACTTAGCACCACAAAATTATACTTGGTTCTGTATTCTCTAAAAGAGGTGGTACTGGGAGGTGGGTAAGGGGTGGAACCAAGGAACGGTGGTCACAGGTGGGTAGGGGGTGGAGTCAAGGGCTGACTCAGAAGGCAGGAGTTCCTGCACCTATTCTCTGAGAAAAAAACGCCCTAGGCCTGGGTAGCTGGAGGTATAAGTAAATATCTATCTGCAAAAATAAACCTTCATCTTGTACCCTCTTGTCTACTTACCCTACCTATTAATCAATAAAGTTACCCATCACATTACAGGACTAACAGGGAGGTTCATGATGTGGAAAAGAGTAGACCTAAATCTAACCATTCATGGCAAAGTTGAGCATCAATCAACTCTGTACTGGGGAGGGAGATTGGTACTAAGGTGAGCTGTGCTGGGGTAAGCTGTAGTAAGTGTGGGGGATGGGATTGTACTAGGAGGAGCTGCATTAAGGGGAGCTTTACTGGATGGAAGATCTGTACAGGTTCTGAAGTCCTGACTCCTGTGCTCTGTGCATTATGTGAGCTTGATTCCAGCACATTTGCTACAGAGTAGTGCAAGGACCTCGACTGAAGTTTTACCATAGAGCAGCAACACTGGCCAGGGTGCTTCATTCATTTCAAGTAGGAAAAACCAGGGGGTCACCCTTAGACACCACCATATTACCTATACAGCCTAAGACACTCTTTGGATGTTAACATTCACACATTCTAAATCTGGATAATAACCCCCATTACTTCCAGCACAAGCCCAGTACTGGACTTACATATGTCACTCTTTCTTAATATCGACAATACTAGGTCCACAATTTACTATACTAGAAAATCCACGGTTTAATATCAGGCGCCTAGGGTTTCTGACAGAAAGGATTTTTCTGGCCCTACAATAGTCATATAATCGTTTAAAATCAGTATTGACTCTACAAGGACTCCAACATATCTGTACCTTTTTAGAGAAATACTGTTTACTTATAGACTTCAAAGTTTTACAAATGTTATACCAGTAGCACTTACCCCCAAAGGAGTGATTGATGTGCTGGGTCTCCTGTTTTTGTGCCTATGACTCTATGAACAGCACCACACCCTCTGCCTCACGTGGTGAGTGAGGAATGTTTGTTGCTGATATCAGAATATACACCCCTGTGACTTATGGTGGATAGGCATCCGGAATGATAAAATATATGGTTCAACAATAGTAAATTAAAACTATATATACCCAGTATATATATCACACTACCCCCATAGGAGCTGCTGGATGGAATGGATCCTCTGTTCTTAGTCCCAACCTTCTGAAGAACCCCCCCCCCCCCAACACACCAGGTTGACTGTACAAACAATATCACAGGAATTCCATGAAAGTAATACTTAGTACCCAACAATAGTGTTATATCAAATATATATCCTTCCTGCTTCTCTGCTTTCCTGTGTATGACCTCAGCTCCGTTTATGATCACACTTCTGCCTACTCCCTGGCTTATCTTCCCATGTATGACCTCAGCTACCATACTGACTATGTCTCCTCAGTCTGATCCTGCTTGCCTGACCTTGCTTCTGCCTCTGGTTTTACCTTGCTTGTGGTCGCTGCCTTGGTCCCTCTACACTTCCAGGGACAAAAGAGTTTCTGTCATTAATCCTACCAGTCCAGCTGACAGTTGTCCTGTGCTGTGGTCTTCACTGCAAGCAACTTCCAGCGCATCAACCTAAATGGCACTCATACTTCTTTGAGCCTAGTGCTCCCTGTTCTCACCTCCTGGGGTGTTTGGCGCTTAGACGCAAGGGAAGCTCTCTCGCCAGACTGACCTCCAACCAGGTGTGTGACATGGTGCTGCGCTGCCCCAGGTGTTCTCACTCCCAGTCTCAGGCTTGGATCTCCACCGGGATGACAAATATCCAGACAGAGCTGCTCTCTCCCTCTCACGGTGCCAAGAGGAGGAACTTTTCCAGACAGTTTATTTAAAATCATCTCTCTACTCCTCCTACTGCACAGTGCCTATTGGGATCTGTAGTGTAAGGAATCTATTGATACCATTACATGGCTGCCATCTCAAACTACAACTCTCTGGACTCTCAGCACTCTGCATAGAAGTCTATATACTTGCTTGGCTTAAGTTCTCTTCCTGCTGGCCAGGGGATAATGGTGCAGCATAGCATCAGTATCTCAATAGAGGAAGAGATTAATAAAAAGCAACGTCTCCTTCTCCGTATTGCTGTAGCCCAGCACCTGGCTACATACCCCCCTAAAACTATTTGGTCCCCAAAAATGGGTTGAAACCCTTCAAGCACATTTCATCCATAACATCAACTTTATTGGAACAAGTAAGTGAAAGTGGACCTTTAGTAATTTTTTTAACTTTCCATTTATTAAATCTTCTGCCCTCGTTGTTTTAACTTTGGATAGTAAAAAGTTTTTTTTCTGCCAGTAAATACCTTATACAGCCCACTTCCTGTTTCTTGTCTGGTAAAAACCCTAGGCTTATGACATCATGCACAGCTCTCTCTCTCACTCTCGTGAGAGTTTGCCAGGAAGGGAGAGGGGATGAGTTATAAGAGGGCCAATGAGGGCTGCAGATCTGGAGGTGTGCCTCTGTGTGTATGTATAAATCCAGGAAGTGAACAGGCAGCAGCTTCAGCTGCCCACAGGTAAAATGGGTGCAGCCAGATAGTGGAGGGAGATTTCTGCAGCATATTGGGCAATTACAGAATCATAGTATATATAAAATAATATGCAAAGTGGTTGGAGGGAAGCTTTAGAATGGCAAAGATGTTTTTATTACAAGTGATGTGAGCAGACTGCAGTTCCTCTTTAAGATGAACATCAATTAGCATGTACACTTTGAAGTTGCCCTTCTGGCTTCCCGGGGAACAGTTTCTGCAATCCTTTCAGAACTTCAGCAGTTAAGTCAGACACAGTCTCTCTGTTAGGGCATTGTGCCCTGAAATGCTCAGCTTCCCTGCAATGATAACTTCTTATTACAGGGGGTGAGAACATATCTTCTTGTTTGGTTTCTTTCTCTGAAGTTAGAGTGGACACAGTCTGCTTCATATCTGTCAGAGACTTTTGCATGCTCGTATGGGCCTCCATTACTTGCATCATGATTTGTTGCATTTTCATCTGTGCCTCCTGGGTCAACAAATCATTTGCTGCAGATTCCATTGAGACTCTGGGGTTAGATGTGGTCAGCTTCCAACTCCATCATTTGCTCATCATCACCATCATAGATTAAAGCCACCACTTTGAGCTACCAATACAAAAACTTTCTCTTACTTAATTGGTGACTTGCTCGAAGTAGCTTGATTTTGACTCTTCTTGCTTAACAGACCCTCCTCCTCTCAAATTTTCTTCACTAGTTCTGGATAGGTGGGAGCAGATCTGGGTGCCCAGTAAGCACTTGTAAGACCACGTAGTCCTCTCATGGATCTAGACAATTTTTTTTAAAGATTTGATGTAGGACCTTGTCTATGTAAGTTATGAAGTTAGAAAGCTTCCCCCTCTTTGCTGGTGAATGTGTTTGAACGTTTTTAATAAATTGGGAAGTTTCTCTACTCATCTAAACACAACATACAACACCTTAATATGGTCCGAGGCTACACAGTCCTGCTTTTCCCAAGTTGAAGTTACAAATCACTTTAGCAGCAGTACCCCTGAGACTCTCACTAATTCTCTGTTTCATTAAAGCCTCAGGGATTTCTCACTCTTCTAGTTCTCATGAAGCCTAGTCCATCCATGTTTCAAAGTCTTCTTCTCCAGATGGAACTGCGAAGAACTGAGAAGAACCTTAGCTTCCGATATCCATGATTGATGGGGAGAGAGTTCTCCACTAACCTCCCCACATCAGTAAAGAAGGAATCAGGAGTCAACCCTGACACATAGCTGGATTAAACATGCTTCGGCTTCCTCTGTCGGGTGGACACAGTCTCCCAAAAGTTGGGCACTCCACTCTTAAGTTACTGTAAACCTCAGAAATGAAAAATGACCAAAACACATCCTGCTATAGCCTCAATTTAAAGCACTGAGTGTGGTTTCTGTTTCCTCTATCTTTCTTCTGCTATCTGCATTAGTCACTTCTGACAGGTTATTCCAGCATCACAGAATCTCAGGAGAAGCCCCCTCCCCTCAGCTCACAGCCTGTGATTGACATCCTCAGCTGTGTATGAGACTGTATAGAGGGCAGGTGTGTCCTTTCTCTCCACTCATGTTTCATATTACATTTAGCTCTCCTCTCTATTCTGTACAGTGTGTGATCTCAGATCCCCACCCCTACCTGCTGAAGCTGAGAAATAGCCTTGAATCTGTCTGTTTTAGAAGACTATAGAGATGAGAGGGCTGTAGATAAACATGTACAACTTATGTAGAAGGAGTTGTTTCATCTCTGTATATCACCTTAGGATAGTCACCTCACTGGATATATGTGAGGGTTTACAACCAATTTAACCTTTTTCAGATTGTTAGACTGTCTTCAAGAACGCCATTACATTAATACCCTAATACTGCTGATGATGCGCTACAACTATAGTAAAGTCAAAGCCCTCTGGGACCCATTACTCTACATATACACATAGCACATTATTTAGGGAAGTACCTTTAACTCCCCAAAGTTAGCTCTCTTACTGATACTTTCGGGACATATAGCATCTATTAAGAAACCTCCCCAAAAGGAACCATAATATTGCTATTGGTCAATGGTCATATTATTTGTAGACATTTTAGAATCACAAAAAATGCCATCCCTGAATGAATAGATCAGGGATCTGCAATTAGCGGACCTCCAGCTGTTGCAGAACTACAAATCCCATGAGGCATAGCGAGACTCTGACAGCCACAAGTATGACACCCAGAGACAGAGGCATGATGGGACTTGTAGTTTTGCAACAGCTGGAGGTCTGCTAATTGCAGATCCCTGGAATAGATTAAATTTCTAAAAATACTCTGAAACTAAAATATAATGATGCCTCTGACAATGATAATACCTTTGCGTGAAAAATTAAGATTTGCATTGGCTTATAAAGGCCCAGTTGGCCACATTCACTCATCTGGAAGTGAATTTGTTTGAAGTTGGACCTTATCATAGTTTCAATACCAGCTCAGACATCATTCAGGCCTCCATCAGCAATGAAAAACTGCAGTTTAAGCCCCCCCCCCCCCCCAATTGCTTGCACAACCAGCTGGAAAGGGCTTTCTTGCATTATGTATGTAAGGGTACTCTTTCTCATGCTCTTATCTTACCGCTGACTGAAAACAGCGGTGATGATTGGTAGCCAATGACTGTGACCTAGGCTGAGAGCTAAAATAGCAATGTAAATTTGTCATGCTTTCATGTGCCTTACTGATTTATGTGAAGTACTGTTTTTTTTTTGATAGTTCTGCTTTAAATGACTGTACAATTATGTAGTGTTAAAAAATAACTATCTGTGCTGCTCATAATATTTTCTCATATGTCTATTTGAAATGTATATGAGGTCAATGTTATTTTTTTTTTATTAAAATGTCTAAAAGAATTATTGTCAGTGCCCATAATCAGATGGTCAATTTAATTTTCAAACCTGCACTGTAAAATGACAGTTAAAGAATAGCCAAAATCAAAGTACTTTTTTTCATTTTGGATAGAATTTGGTTAAAGTTGTTCTGTGCCATCTGTGTCTTATTATGGAGATTTCCCTTCACTTTCTGTCCTGTAGACTCAACATGAAGTAAGGGTGGGGAATTCTTTTTAGACATTTTTCAAGGTAAGTGTCCCCATTGGAAAAATTCCCATCCATTCCTGTTCATGTGGCAACTCAATATTTTGGATTCACTCTTACTTTCATTCTTCGTGACATTGGTGATCATTACAATTATAGAGTGAATCTCCCTAACAAGAACACAAACCCCACATCACTCCAATCCAAATCTTGAAAAAAAAAAGACTTAACTTTTCACTGAATATGTACAATACAGACTGTTAAAAAAAATCAGTTTACCAGACGTTTGCCTGAAATCATTCATTTTTGCAGTCAGTGCACAATTAAAAAAGACGCACTTGTAAAACGCACTTAAACCCAGTCATTGAAACAATTTACCTTCATGGTAGATAATCCTAATGAATGTTGACAATAAATAAGAAACCATAGCTTTGGTTTAATTATGTATGTATTTAAAGCTTTAAACTCCAAGAAGAAAAACTTTAATTGAAATACATTACTCAATAGCCACAAAGGATATAAACCTACATTGTGTACACCAATTGCTTTTACAAATCGAGATTTTACTTTATAAATATATCAGTGACATCAACACTGTGTTGCACACAGCCTGTGTAGAGACCAGAGCTGTGGGAGGGGCCCAACAACTCCACCCACTACAGGCTGCCCACAGAGAACTACAGGAGGGGGTGGAGACAAGACCAGTGCCCTGCACGAGTAGAGAGAGCAGCAGTGACTAGTCTTTATTACAGGAACATCCTGCATAGAGGCAGAGTGTCACATTCACCTCTTTTTCTACAGATCTGGAAGAAAAACACAAAGCACACCAAGATTTAAATAATAATTTGCGTGCCTCTTGTATTTAGACAATATTTACTTAACCTGGAGTTTAGCTTTAAATCTGAGTATATAAAATTAGATGCTAATTAGCCTGACCACAAATGTAGAGGTGTTCTAAATCATACTTAGCTCTTCAGTTCCCTAATTTTATATGTCTGGATTTTAAAATATCAGCAGGTTTAAGAAGAGAACAACCTCTGAACTTGAATGGATGAACTCGCCAAGGCCCACCAGCCTATCACACATGTGTGCGTATGTCTTTAGAAGATCAGCAGTAGAAGGCACAACTCAAAGTAGTAACTTTAATAGACATAAACAGATAAACAAATCAATTTGTCAATAGTCGTAATCTAGCAAATTCAATGAATCAAAGGCTTATTTTCAGTTCTCCTGAATATGTACATTTAGATTTGTCCAGTCAGGGGAAATCAAGCAATCAAGATTCATGATTCTCTGTATAGTGGCATGCGCAAACTCAGTTGAATTGAATATTTGCATTCCTTCAAGATGAGATTTGCGTAATTCTTTGGATTCCTAAAACAATTTGTTCATTTTTAGACATAGATGTTTTACTAATATTTACATGCAGTACTGGTAGGCAACAAAACATCTGAAAGACAATTGATTTGAATTAATTTCTACATTTAGCATAATAATTTAGCTTTTCTTACTTTTTATGGAACCTTTATCAAATATATATAAATTTATTTATTTTTTTATTTTTATTTTTTTAGAAATAACTTCTTAAAAGTAACAATATGAATACCATGTCACGTGGCAGCATGATTATATACTTGCCCTGGTACGTAGCCTATAACCATACAGGAAAGTTTCACACGATACCAAAGAAAATGTTAAGTTCCTGTTTCTTACTCCAGTTGCCTTTATTGTGTGTATTAAATGGCTGTGTAGTAGTTAGAGTTATGTCTGGAAGACTGCAGAGAAGCATATAGGTGTCTGGTGTATACCAAAAATGCGAAAAAGTCCAAATGTGCTTTTTACAGTGCAGCTAAGTATGCTACAGTATGGGCAATGCCTATCGTGTGAGTTACCATGCACAGCAATTGCACAATTAAGCTTGCAATAATGAAGTAAAATCAAGATATTCAGCATAGCATAAGGCCCATATCATTTAGGTATTATGTACATATTGAGAGTTTGTTTAGATAAATATGCATTTGTAAGAAAAGAGTTTATATGTAGTGTTTATTGAAATACCAGTAAAAATCCATGTTTAATTCATATGGTGTATGCTACTTCTATCCTAGGATCCACATCCATAGCACATTCGTTAGCAACAGAGTAGAAGCAACAGGGAGATGCATCAAATCTACAGAATAACAAATAGAGACATTATGGACAACCCGATCTAATAATCAGACTTTGCCAATACATAGTTTGCTGCCTCCATTATACACACACATTTAATATTGCCTCCATATGGTGGTAGCAGAAAACTGTGTATACTTCTGTTATCTCTCCAAAAATGTATATATGTATATACATATACACACACATACATACATACTATATATATATATATATATATATATATATATATATATATATATATATATATATATATATATATATATATATATATATATATATATATATATAAAACAATCATGCATACATTGTACACCGTCAGCTACCCCTCCATGCAGCATGCAATGCAATGCTGTACATCTATGCATGACACATAGGTATAATCCCCCCCCCCCCCCTTCACATCCTGTTATACATCAGACTCACCTCTTATTGTGTCCCCAATGATATATCACCCCTTATCCTATTGCCCCTCCCTTTGCAGAGGTTCCCTGGTACCTGAGGTTGTAGGGTAGCCTTGTGATTGGAAGCAAAGCTCTGCAGGAGACAGGCAGACAGAATGGTGCCAGCCTTTTGTTGCCTGGTACACTGAGCTGACAGTCTGTCTTCCTCCTTCCTACAACTCCCACCCCCAGATTTGGCTTGTGAAGGTTTGAGCCTCCCTGGGCTGTGTTCTTGTCTCAGTAAACGACTGCAGCTCCTCTGATGTGTGGTGTTGGTGGCACACTCCAAGGGACATGCAACATCTTATTCAGTGCCCGCAGCTGGGGAGTCTGGCAATATCTTTCAGGCACCAAAAACCTTGTTTAAAGTCCACCCACAGGCTGTAGAATCAGCAGGCACCAGTTAAACCAGTTCAATTGTGAAGGGTTGCAGCAGGCGGCTGGGGGTTCCTATCTCTACTGAGTAGTGACGAAGAGAGAATTCCCTTCTGCTTCCATTTCCTCACCTGATTTAATGCCCCTTGTTCTGTGTGCCTGCCTAGTTGTCATCATCATCATCATCATCATCATCAGCCCTGTTTGCCAGCACCACGTCTCCTCTCACTCTTGCTTTCTGTGATTCCTCCTCTCCCCCTCCTTATGATTTTCACTCATTTTCCGCTGTGCCTTATGGCAGTTCTTATTTGCTTCCTCTGTACGTCTGTCTTGTAGACATCACTCTGTTTTGTCAAAGTGCCTTTTTTTTTCTTCTTTTCCTCCTTTAGTCTATTTCTTACCTTTATTCTTATTTTTACACTCAATGATCTCAAAATTGCGTTTCATTGATCCAAGCAAGATCATTTTCCTTTTGCTTTACAGCGTCTCCTATTTCCTGGTCTCGTTTGCGATTTCCATTTTCTCTTTTTTTTTTCCCCCCTATAACTCGTGCCTAGCTTTTTTTTTTTTTCTTGTTCTTTTCCCTCCCTCAGCTTTGCAGTTTGCCACTCTCGCAAATCCTCTAGTTTTATCTGTCTCTTTACCTTTCTGTCACACCAGAGAGCGCTCCCTGTCTTAAGGATTACACGCATCCACACGCGCTTTCCTTTATCCTTGAGGGATAAACTGTCTGTGTCCCCAGTGCCTGGGTTCCCTTCTTTCACACTCCTCCTAACCCACCTCCTCCTCCAGCAATAATTTCCCTTTTTCCCCGCTCCTCCCATTAGTACACCAAGAGCATCTTGCTTAATTGATTACATTAAATATCTTCGATTTAATCGAACTCCCCGTGTACGACGAACGAATGGGCACAGAACGAGCACAGTAGGTGCCTATGTGGTATGACGGTGTGGGTGTAATGATTGCTTGTGCTGTTCTGTGTGTGCACACGTGCAATGTATATGTGTTGGCATGTGTTGCCGAATTCCTATTCATTACACTGCTCCCAGCTGTTGTCATGGTAACAGAGTATCCAGGAAATCACGACGCTCACAGGCACACAATGTGTCAGCACTGCTTTAGGAAAGGCAGTTGGGGGTGTTGAGGGGAAAAGTGCTTTAATAACTGGTCTTATTATATACAGAAAATTAGTCTGGGAGGGGAAGTGGACTACCGGAGAGATGGAAAGCTTTGTGTCCGGTCTTGTGTTTTCTGCATGAGAGAGCATCGGAAACAAGTTGTTCTTTCTCTGCATGTCAGGCCCAGGGTTACATGGTTACATATTACATATGTTAAACATATACATATACATACATATTTTAAAGACAATATGAGCATCTCTCTATCCGGTCATGCCTCAGACAAGTAAAACTTTAGATTTACAGTCTTTAATTCATAGCAAATCTTTGTTACTAGGTAAGGCATCCAATCACTTTTCATTATCCTTAGCATTTTTTTTTTAAATTTATGTGTATTTAATTTTTAGAGTGTTTTCAGTTACAGCAGCTAAATGAGATGACTGATCCTGTTCTGATTGCGTTTTAGGGCTATTTTCATTTGTCAGTAAGGTTGTCCCTACCTTTGGCTTTGCAGTGAAAAGCATAACTTCAAATTATGGGGCTCCAAAGCAAAATAATAACAGGAAACCCTTTTGCTTGTGTCATCCTACTCCAACATTCTTGTCTAATACCCCTGATAGTGCTTGCTTAAAGTGGTTCTAAAGCCATTCTAGGCATTAAAGTGGAGTTCCGCCCACATCTTTTTATTTATTTATTTTTTGGCATCTCCTCTGCTTCTATAAATAATATACAGTAAATCATTTCTATAATGCAATCCCGGTTCGAGTACATCTTTTTTAGAATTTAACTTACCTTAGTTTTCATCTTCCTGAGCGCTTCCATCTTGATTGTGGGCATGTGAAGCCCACTAGGACTCTCTTCCAGGATAAGGTGCTGCTGGCTACCCAGCATGCACCTCCCAATCTGGCACATGCACAATCTAGACGGGGTTAAGTGCAGACTGTCTGATTGCAATCACAACGGGCGGTGGCAGAGGAAGGGCTTGTCCCGTTGTTATGGCAATGAATCCTGCGGCGATGCCCACTGACTCCTGGGAACAATGACACGCATCTCCTAGGAGCACAGGCACCGCAGGATATGACGTACATTGCCGAGGACCAGAAATGGCAGATTAGAAGGGACACCCTAGCAGCACAACAGAAATGGCAGTTTAGAAGTGACACCCTAGCAACACAACAGATACAGTAAGGAAGAAAAAGAAATGTGGCCAAATGTTGTTATGAGATCAGAAAGGAACTGATTCAGATAAAGATGAAATTATGAGTGGAACTCCACTTTAAGGTGAAAAAACCTTTTGTACTGCAGCTCCCCCCCCCCCCCCCCTCCGCTTTTTTTCTTACTTGAGCCTGATCCAATCCAGCGATGTGCACAAGTGCAACGGCTCCCACCGCTGTCTCCCTCCTAAGCCCACGTACCCACGGTCTGAGATTTTGCCAACCAAATCCGTCGGATTTTGCCCGTCGGATTTAGTCCGACGGATTGTGTCCGAAACTGTTGCATACACACGGTTGGGCCAAGTTGGCGAAAAATCCGATCTTTCAGAACGTGATGACGTAATTTCGTTACGATGGGACTACATTCAGGCTAGTAGCCAATAGCTTTGATGTAGGAATTTGATCTGAGCATGCGTGGCACTTGGTCCGAACAAAATGCTCTACACATGATCGGATTAGGTCCGTCCGGCCCAGTTGGTCGGGAAATATTTCCAACATGTTGGAAATTTGGATCGGACGGAATCAGTCGGATGCATACCACACACAGTCGGATTATCTGACGACGCGGTCCGATAAGACTCATTCCGACAGATTCTCCGACCGTGTGTACAAGGGCTTAGACAGACTGTGACACGGGAGCTGGGGGGGGCGGGGGCAGGGCCGAGTCCTGCTGCTGTCTGTGTCAATGGACATAGCAGCAGGACTCGGGAGCATGCCTCCATGGAAAGTGGCTTTCCATGAGGGTACCCACTGAAGAAGAGGGGCCTGGAGCGCTGGCAGGGGAACCCAGAAGACGAGGATCAGGGCTGCTCTGTGCAAAACCATTGCACAGAGCAGGTAATTATAGACATGCTTGTTATTTGAATTTTTTTTTTAATGAGGCTTTAATACACTTTAAGCCTTGGCTGTATACTACACATATCTTAAAAAGGAAGTGATGGGGTGGGAGGCATCAAACACTACCCTACCCTTTAGACTCCCTTTAGACTGCCCTACCTTTAGAAGAAAGGGAGTCAATAAGCAGCATCTCCCCATCCAGCTAACCATAATTCAACTATTTGTTGACCTGGGCACTAGAAAAAAAGGTATCAAGTATTGCTACTAGTACAGTGTAGCACACTCCTAGCATAGGTGCTAGGCAAATTTCATTTTTTACTCCTTCTGTTAACAGGTGAGCAGTGATTGTTTATTCTGGCCTAATCAGGGTCGCTAAGAGATTAATTGCGCCCCCTGCCATTAAAGAAATTTTCAGAGCTTAGGGTGGGAGATTCAAATCAGCTATCCTGAATCCTTTTTGGGTATTTGCCAATACCTGGAGAGAGGTGTCCGGTAAGAGGCTGGAATGGAGATAAATAGTCTGAGACACTGAAGGCCAGAGTTCCTTCTCCCCAGGAGGGCTCCAGAGGTGCAGGACTGATGTCAAGCAGTCCATGGACCATGCAGCTGCTCTAGAAGGCTTCAGAAGCTCCAAGAGTAAATAGACTTCACTCAAACTGCTTGCAGAACCACACTATTAGGGATCTGGTCCTAAGAGGCACTATCTGACTCACTGTTTTGTGTACAGAGGAAGCTTGAACCCTGCAGCTGACTTGTGGGTAGTTACCCTAAGTTGATCCTCGAGGTTGTGTGTTGGGAATCTGCACTGGTTACTGATTGCTGTGTCCCCAGACTTGCTTCATGAAGTAATTTTTAAAATGGCAGACACCACAACCTGCAAAAACTCAGGGAGGTGGACATGGCCTAAACCGTGCTACATATTGAGCATAGCTTAAATGGGATGTGGGTTTACAGAGTCTGAGATGACTTATAATGCAGAATGTAGTGATGTTAAATAGGGAATGTACAGTGCGGAGTGTATGGCAGTGGGTAGTATGTGCAGGAGAGGAGTGCAGAGTGTATGTAGGTGGGTATAATGTGCATGTGAGGAGTGTGGAGTGTACAGCGGTGAGCAGTATGTCCAGGATGGTGTCAGTAGGGCAGTGGATGGTGTTTTTTTAATTTTTTTTATTCTTTTTTACAATTTATATTTTTTTATTTTTTGTTTTTCACAATGATTGGGGGTGGGGGTAGTAGACAATGTCAGTAGAGCAGTGTGTCAGTAGTTTTTTGTTGTTATTATTTTCTCTATTATTTTTTATAATTTTGTTATTTATTATTTTATTTAAAAAAAATGTTTGAATATTTTTTCACAGTGTTTCTGGGGAGGGGGTGGGGAGTATGTGGCGGTGATGGTGTCAGTAGGGCAGTGGATGATGTCAGTAGTTTTTATTTCTACATATTGTTTTTTTTTATAATTTAATTTTTTTTAATGATTTTTGGGGGGAGGGGGTTGGGGCAGTGGACAGTGTTGGTAAGGGAGGGGGGTGATGTCAGCAGTTTTTTCTTTTATAATTTTTTTTTATAATTCAATTTTTTATAATTTGTTTACAATTTCATTTTTTTTATTATTTTTGTATTTTTTTTATCAACCCTGTTTGTGGGGGGGGGGGCCTTTCGTGAGATATCGGGGGTCTAAACAGACCCCTGACATCTCCTCTTTGAGACAGGGAAAGGGACTGAGGACATTGATTCCCTAGTCCAGTGATGGCGAACCTTGGCACCCCAGATGTTTTGGAACTACATTTTCCATGATGCTCAACTACACTGCAGAGTGTATGAGCATCATGGGAAATGTAGTTCCAAAACATCTGGGGTGCCAAGGTTCGCCATCACTGCCCTAGTCCCTTTCTTAGCATTGAAGATGAATGGACAGAAGACAGCGTCTCCTGTCTATTCATAAACTCAGCATACAGGTTACTCTGCTCAGTTTTCACAGGACACAGGAGCACTCACTCACTGTGTCCAATTCAGAAAAGGAAGGGTCGGCTCCGCTCTCAATCCTGACAGATCCCCACAGCTGGCGGGAGAGGAGGGAAGCCGGATGTGGGTGTGCTGCCCCAATGGGGCATGGAATTTATATAGATTGTTTGCTTAACCATTTTCTATGGATGTTTATATTTAGTTCACATGCTGCCATCTAGTGACCTTTTGTGGTAATGCACTTGTTTTCTTATGTTCTTTTTCTCTTATGTTATGGAACACTTCCTTTGTATGTAATGCTCCACCCTTCTTCCTGAGATTGTACTTCCTGTGTCACCGATGCAGCTACAAGCCACATGTGGCAGGACACATGTATTCTGCATAGTAAGCTACAGACAATATCATCTTTTGACTGCATAAATACTAAAACCTATTCATCTGTTTGTATCTTCTCGTCTGCTGTAACCTGATGTTCAAAATAAAAGCACCTTTGTGGATGAAATTGGTATTTGGTGAGTTCAAGTTATCTGATGGGAATTGTCCTCAGTGATTATATCTTTTACAGGCCAGGCATAGAGGTCTCACAAGGGATAAATCGCTTAACAACAATCGGAGTCAGGATAGTCAAAAGATGTATAGAATTCCCACAGCCTGCTGTGTATATGTGTACGCCTGCTCTGCAATCAAGCTCAGTGCAATCGTCTATCTTGTGAAGCACATGGTCGTATGAGTTTACTGCACCTCATGTGAATGTTAAAAACGATTTCTCTACATTGAACTGTGTTACCCCACCTTGTCTAAGCTGCTGTTCACCTTCTTAACCACTACAATACAGGGCACTTTCGCCCCCTTCCTTCCCAGCCCAATTTTCAGCTTTCATCACTCTCGCATTTTCAATGACAATTGTGCGGTCATGCTACACTGTACCCAAATTAAATTTTTATAATTTTGCTCACACAAATAGAGCTTTATTTTGGTGGTATTTATTCAGGACTCAGTTTTTTATTTTTTGCAATATAAGCGCAAAAAAGCGGAAATTTGGAAAAAAAACAATATTTTCTTTTTTCTATTTTAAAAGAAATCCAATAAAATCTAATTTTGTCATAAATTTAAGCCAAAATGTATTCTGCTACATGTTTTTGGTAAAGAAAATTCCGGTAAGTGTATAATAATTGGTTTGTGTGATCACAGACATATGTACGCAAATGATCATGTACATATGTGTGCAGGTGATCACGTACATATGTGTGCAGATAATCATTGGAACATGTGATTTTAGTGGGACATATGTGGGGGACATGTGTTTTTTTATTTGGGGACATGTCTTTTTATTATTTGGGGACATGTGTGTTTTGGGGACATGTGTGGTGACATGTGTATTGTGGTGACATGTGTGTTTACACTGTAGGTTTATACTAGACTGGTGATCAGTTAGTAAAAAGCTGTAAAAACAGCTCATACTCACTGATTACCAGCCGGCTGCAGCAATCTGCTCTCCTCTCCTCAGCGACGACTTCCGTGTGAGGAGAGGAGAGCCGATTGCCTAGCAACCGGCTGTTTGTTTACATCACATGACGGGCGTGATTGGACATGGCCGTAATGTGATCAGGAGGGCCAATAACAGAGCCCTCCTGCCGATCCGAGATGCGCAGTGTCCGGGTGACACGAGCACATCGGGATCGCGCCGCTGCGCGAGCACGTGCGCGATCCCCCTCTTTCTGAAGGACGTTCCTGAACGTCCTTTCAGAAGTAGAGAGCTCCCATCCGGCCGTACAGTGGTGTGAAAAAGTGTTTGCCCCTTCCTCATTTCCTGTTCCTTTGCATGTTTGTCACACTTAAGTGTTTCGGAACATCAAACCAATTTAAACAATAGTCAAGGACAACACAAGTAAACACAAAATGCAATTTGTAAATGAAGGTGTTTATTATTAAAGGTGAAAAAAAATCCAAACCATCATGGCCCTGTGTGAAAAAGTGATTGCCCCCTAAACCTAATAACTGGTTGGGCCACCCTTAGCAGCAACAACTGCAACCAAGCGTTTGCGATAACGTGCAATGAGGCTTTAACAGAGTCCTGGAGGAATTTTGGCCCACTCATCTTTGCAGAATTGTCCTAATTCAGTTACATTAGAGGGTTTTCAAGCATGAACGGCCTTTTTAAGGTCATACCACAACATCTCAATAGGATTCAGGTCAGGACTTTGGCTAGGCCACTCCAAAGTCTTCATTTTGTTTTTCTTCAGCCATTCGGTGGTGGACTTGCTGGTGTGTTTAGGATCATTGTCCTGCTGCAGAACCCAAGTTCGTTTCAGCTTGAGTACACGAACAGATGGTCGGACATTCTCCTTCAGGATCTCTTGGTAGACAGCAGAATTCATAGTTACTTTTATCACGGCAAGTCTTCCAGGTCCTGAAGCAGCAAAACAGCCCCAGACCATCACACTACCACCACCATATTTTACTGTTGGTATAATGTTCTTTTTATGAAATGCAGTGTTCCTTCTACGCCAGATATACTTGGACACACACCTTCCAAAGAGTTCCACTTTTGTCTCATCGGTCCACAGAATGTTGTCCCAAAAGTCTTGGGGATCATCAAGATGTGTTGTGGAGAAATTGAGACGAGCTTTGATGTTCTTTTTGCTCAGCAGTGGTTTTCTCCTTGGAACTCTGCCATGCAGGCCATTTTTGCCCAGTCTTTTCCTGATGGTGGAGGCATGAACGCTGACCTTAACTGAGGCAAGTGAGGCCTGCAGTTCCTTGGACGTTGTTGTGGGGTCTTTTGTGACCTCTTGGATGAGTCGTCGCTGCGCTCTTGGGGTAGTTTTGGGCGGCCGGCCACTCCTGGGAAGGTTCACCACTGTTCCATGTCTTCGCCATTTGTGGATAATGGCTCTCACTGTGGTTCGCTGGATTCCCAAAGCTTTGGAAATGGCTTTATAACCCTTTCCAGACTGATAGATCTCAATTACTTTCTTTCTCAATTGTTCCTGAATTTCTTTGGGTCTCGGCATGATGTGTAGCTTTTAAGGATCTTCTGGTAAACCTTACTGTGTCAAGCAGCTCCTATTTAAGTGATGCCTTGATTGTGAACAGGTGTGGCAATAATCAGGCCTGGGTGTGGCTAGAGAAATTTAACTCAGGTGTGGACAACCACAGTTATAGTATGTTTTAACAAGGGGGGCAATCACTTTTTCACACAGGGCCATGATGGTTTGGATTTTTTTTCACCTTTAATAATAAACACCTTCATTTACAAATTGCATTTTGTGTTTACTTGTGTTGTCCTTGACTATTGTTTAAATTGGTTTGATGTTCCGAAACACTTAAGTGTGACAAACATGCAAAGGAACAGGAAATGAGGAAGGGGGCAAACACTTTTTCACACCACTGTATATGTACATTGGCCGGGTGGGAAGTGGTTAAAGAGACAGTAACATTTCTTGAAAAAACATGAAAAATGTCTAGACAAAGTTCTGAGAAAACTTTTGTGGCTGAACCAACGCAGATTCATCATGCCTCTGAACCCGCAGATGTACAGGGAGCAGATCCTGCAGATATTGCCGAACAGACTGTAAAACCCAAACGTACAATAAAACCTTCACAGAAACTCAGAGAAAACTATGAAGCCACCAGAGATGGGTTCTCCAGCAATCTGGCAGACTTATGGGACAGAACTTCACACTGCATGTCAGTTTTGTCACACTTTAAAGATCAACCAGCTGAACTAAGAGACTCTATAGATTGCTTATCTGCACGAACACTACCAGCGGCTGTTTGAAAAATACACAGCTTTCTTACAGACTGTAATATAGAGGACTCTTCAGCAGAACTGACCAGGGCTGATGCACTAAACCAACAAAGGGATCTCTTAGTGCAAAATGCTCAGTGTAAAGCAGAACTCTGCATTGCTCAACTGCAGGAGACCAGATCTCACAGATCCACATTAACCAAGCACACTACACATTCTTCTAGATCCTCTCGCTTCAGAAGTTCAACAATAAGCGATAAGATAATAGAGGCCTGTGCTGATGCGGAATCAAAAAAGTGCAAATCTCTTTACCGGAAGGGAAGCAAAAATAGAAACACAAAAGGCAAAAGTGCAAAGTTCCTTTACCAGAAAGGAAGCAAAGATGAAAGCTCAACAAGCAGAAATAGAGGCAAAGATGAAAGCTCAAAAAGCAGAGGCAGATTCCCAATTAGATTCCCAATTAGATTCCCAATTAAAGATTCTGCAAATGGAAAGGGAGGATGCAGCTGCCCTAGCAAGGCTGAGAGTCCTCGAACAAGCGATGGGAGAAAGTGCTAACTCAGACTGGTCCATCCCAGCAGAACTGCAAGACCCAGTTGAACGCATGAGTGAATATGTACTAAAGCATAATGTTTACAATGATACAGAGTTATCTCCTGTACATCTTACTAACAACACTGTTCTGACTCTCAACACAGAGACCTCTCAGCTCCAAATGCCTGAGCCTCTTTAAGTCTACAACACAAGTGCATCTATGCAGCAAACCGCATCACCTCTTGCTGACAACAAGATGACTTCCAGTGACAAGCCACAGCTCAAGCCACGGCCAGTACAAGCATTAGGGATTACACCTCAGTTAAATGCTCTGCAACATTATTTCATCCTGGTGGTAAACCTCACCCTAATTCACCATAGAGCTTTCACACCCAAGGGGTTCCACAAGTTACTTTGGCACTGAAGAGTTAGAGACCAGACTTGAATGACTTTGTCAGATATATGGTACGCCATGAGCTCATTAACACTACCCTCTCAAGGTTTGACAACTGTCCGGAGAGCTACAGGGCCTGGAGATCAACCTTCAAAGATGCCATTGCTGATCTCAAGCTTACTACCAAGGAAGAACTTGATTTGCTCCATAAAGTGCCTGGGCCAGAATCTGAAGATCGTGTTAAAAGACTGAGAACAGTGCATGTTGACCACCCAGATTCAGGTCTTGTTGCTGCATGGGCAAGACTTGAGCATGCCTATGGTAGCTCTGAAGCCATAGAAAGCGCTCTACTCAAGAGACTGCAAAACTTCCCAAAAATAGGGAACAAAAACTACCGCAAGCTCCAAAATCTGAGTGACCTTCTCATGGAGCTGGAGTTGGCAAAGACAGGCCCACATCTACCTGGACTAAGCTTCCTGGACACTGCTCATGGTGTCACTCCAGTGGTGTCTAAACTGCCATACGGCCTGCAAGAGAAATGAGCACAACAAGGCTCAAGGTACAAAAGAGACTATAGCGAATCTTTTCCTCCATTGGCATATTTTGGCAGGTTCATCAGTGATCAAGCTTGGATGAGAAACGATCTCAGCTTCAGTGAACCCAACTTGCCTGCTTCATCATCATCATCTTCATCAAGGTGTGATAACATAGCAGCTAAACACAGAGACTTTAATAGAGCAATGCCTGTTAAAAGGACAGACATCTCACCACCCGTATCCTCTCCTGCTCACCAGAGCGATTTGGGTGACAGAGATAAAGACCATAATTGTCAGTGCCCTATTCACTATCCCCCTAATAAAATGAGGTGGGCTTAGGGCAAAGACGTTACAAGAGTGCAGGAAGATTCTTCAGAAACTTGAAATATGCTACAGGGGCTGTGCTTGTTATGGTAATTTTGCTAAAGACTGTAAAGTTGTCATCAAGTGCACAGAATGCAGTAGCGACAGACATGTTACAGCTATGCATCCGAGTCCACCCTCAGACAATTCACAGCAGCCTTATACCTCCAGCCCTGTCTCAAGTTATGGCAGGGAGCAAGGTCATGCTCCAGCCATAGCTAACATTTCTTCTTCATGCACAGAAGTCTGTGGGGAAGGCTTAGATCACAAATGCTGCACTAAGATATGCTTAGTTAAGATATACCCAAAGGGTCAACCTGAGGAAGCTATTAGGATGCCATAATAGATGAACAGAGCAACAGATCCCTGGTTAAGCTTATATTTTTTGAGATCTTTGGTGTAGAGGGACATGCATCACCGTATACTCTCAGAACTTGTTCTGGTCGTGAAGCGACCTTCGGTAGAAGGGCCGATGGGTTCATGGTCTCTCATATCAATAAGGAAGAGGATATACCCCTACCAACATTACTTGAGTGTGACCAGATACCAGATGAAAGGGAAGAAATTTCTACTCCAGAGCTGCATATCACCATCCTCATTTGAGACACCTTGTTAATGAAATTCTGGCAATGGACATGAATGCTGAAAACTTGTTCTTGCTAGGAAGAGACATTCTCAGCGCACACAAAGTACGCAAGCAGTGTAATCAACCTGATGATGCCGTTTACGCACAAAAACTCGATCTAGGCTGGGTAATCATTGGAGACGTATACATGCCTGGATAGAATGCGTACGTCTTCCGAGATCCACTCCTCCAAAACTTACATGTTAGGAAAGGGATGTGCATCCCACTTCAACAGTGCCCTCGCCATTATGAAGTAAAAGACAAGCCTCTTGACATCATCAAAGAACCTGATGTCACTCCTAACCTTTGTGCTAACAACCTAGGGACCACAGTGTTTTGTACTACAAGCAATGACAACAAAATTAAAGCCTTTCAACCTGGCGATCATGCCACAGGCTTGAAAGACTTGAATCTGGGAATGGAGATACCACCTGTACAGAGAAGTCTGGGCCTACGGTGGGACTTGTTAAAAGACACCTTCGGTTTTCAAGTCAGCTCTGCAGACAAGCCATTTACCAAATGTGGTGTACTGTCAGTGGTGAACAGCCTATACGATCCAGTGGGATTCGTAGCTCCCTTCACCATACAAGGTAAATTCTTACTTAGACAGTTCTCAGAGACTGTTAAAGATTGGGATGCCACACTACCAATAGATCACCTTTCAATGTGGGAATTCTGGAAACAATCTCTACATGCCTTAGATGGAATCTGTATACCACGCTGCTACATTTCTGCCTCCCTTGCCACAAGTCAGAGGAAAGAGCTTCACATCTTCTCAGATGCATCTATTGAGGCCATAGCAGCTATCGCTTACCTCAAGGTAAGAGATTCTTCTAAGCAAGCCCACATAGGGTTTCTGTTTGGGAAAGCTAAGTTAGCACCTAAACCTGAACACACGATTCCCAGGCTTGAACTTTGTGGGACAGTGCTAGCTGTAGAAATAGCAGATTTCATACTGCGTGAGCTAGACATTCAGATAGATGACGTCAGATTCTACACAGACAGCAAAGTTGTTCTGGGCTACATATACAACCAGACTAAACGTTTCTACGTCTATGTCAGCAACCGTGTAAAGAGTATCAGGAAACCTTTTAAACCTGAACAGTGGCATTATGTTCCATCTGAAATTAACCCTGCAGATCACGCCACCAGTCCAGTGTCTGCAAGTGTCTTCTTGGTTAACAGGTCCTGAATTCCTGCTGGATCATCCAGAAGAAACCACAGCTGAGGTCTTCAGTCTTATAGAAACTTCTCCAAGTGGAGAAGGCTTGTACGCACCACCACAAGGTTAGTTCATATTGCAGATTGCTTCCACGCAAAGTCCACAGATGCTCACTATCAAGGTTGGCACGTGCGCCAAAAGCTTTTTTCTGCAAAAGACATTGCTGAAGGTGAATTGATCATAATACGCAGTGTACAACAGAGTGTCTTTGGCTCAGAAATTAAATGTATCTGTGACAAGAGGGACATTGAAAAAAACAGTCTGATTGCCAACCTGAATAAATTCATTGACAATCATGGTATGTTAAGGGTTGGTGGACGTTTAAACAAGGCTGAGTTAAGTGAGCAAAAACATAATCCTCTCATTATACCTGCTCTCCATCACATCACCACTTTGCTCATACCACACTACCATGAAGGGGTTAAGCATCAAGGTACATACTTCGCAGAGGGTGCCATAAGAGCTGCAGGCCTTTGGATTATAGGGGTAAAAACACAGATCACAGCCACACTGCACAGCTGAGAGGGAAACATCAGCAACAGCAAATGTCAGATTCACTCATGTTGGTTTGGATGTCTTTGGGCCATGGATGGTAACAGCCCGCAGAACTTGAGGTGGCCAAGCAAAGAGCAAATGATGGGTAGCGCTGTTAACTTGCATGAGTGTGTGTGCAGTACACATTGAAGTAATAGAATCTATGGATGCCTCAAGTTTCATCAATGCTCTAAGACAATTCCTTGCCATCAGAGGACCAGTCAAGACACTAGATCTGACTGCGGAACTAATTTTGTTGGAGCCTATCAAGAGTTACAGCTCAACTCTAGGCCAATCCAAGACCCTTTACCTGAAAAGGGCTGTACATGGACTTTCAATCCTCTTCATTCTTCTCACATGGGTGGCTCATGGGAGAGAATCACATGTAAAATATCGGACTCTATGCTTATGGACTTTAACGCCACAAGACTTACCCACGAGATTCTAACCACCTTCCTGGCAGAGGCATCTGCCATAATCAATTCAAGACCACTTGTTCCAGTGTCCAACGATCCAGAGACTCCAACTATCCTTACCCCAGCCACTCTTCTTACCCAGAAGCTTGGGTCAGTTCCTGTTCCATCTGGAAGCTTTAAAAAAAGGAAATCTGTGCTATGACCAGTGGAAGCGAGCACAACACCTCACCAACTGCTTCTGGAATCATTGGAATATGGAGTATCTTTCTACTCTGCAAGGACGCAGGAAATGGCAACAGCTGAACCCTAACATACAAGTTGGAGATCTTGTTCTGCTTAAGGACCAGCAAGTTGAAAAAATCGAATGGCCCATGGGACCATGGGAATTTATTGTAAAGAGCGTTCCTAGTGATAACGGTAAGGTACGTAAGTTGGAGATGAAGGTTTCAAGACAAGGGACTGTAAAGACTTTCATCAGACCTATCACGGAACCTATTCTGCTCTTGCTCTTTGGAGAATGAACTTGTTTGCCTACGCTGCTGGATACTACCTGTGACTTAAAGAATAAAGTGACTTGAACTTTAGTTGACATAACTTGAAACCTTAAATTAAGAGTTATTGTTATTGCATTATATGCATGTTTTTTTTTTATGTCTTTCAGGTCTTTAAGACATCTAGCAAATTACACTGTTTGTTATTTGCAGTTGCATAACTACCGTTCTGATGTATATAGTGACATTTACCATGCCAGGCGGGGAGTGTGCTGTCCCAACAGGGCATAGCATTTATATAGATTGTTTGCTTAACCATTTTCTATGAACATTTATATTTAGTTCATATGCTGCTATCTAGTGACTTTTTGCGGTAATGCACTTGTTTTCTTATGTTCTTTTTCCCTTATGTTATGACACACTTCCTTTGTATGTAATGCTCCACCCTTCTTCCTGAGATTGTACTTCCTGTGTCATTGATGCTGTTACAGGCCTCATGTAGCAGGACACATGTATTCTGCATAGTAAGCTACAGACAATATCATCTTTTTTGGACCGCATAAATACTACAACCTATTCATCTGTTTGTATCCTGTAATCTGCTGTAACCTAATGTTCAGAATAAAAGCACCTTTGGTGAGTTCAAGCTATCTGATGAGGATTGTCCTCAGTGATTATATCTTATATAGGCTTCACAAAAATCACAGTCAGAATAGTGGGGGATGAGGGGGGGCGGAGGAGGAGGACAGGGAGCCTGAGAAGAAGGACACAGAGGGGGGCTTGAGGAGGAAGATACACAGAACAGTCGGGGATGATCGGTACAGCAGGAGGGACAGCTGTGATCACCGATCTCCCTGTATAGCTTTTTAGCCATCAGTTGTGGGAGGGAGAGAAGGAGAAGCTGATATCAGGTATAATGGGAGATTGGTGTTCACAGCTGTCCCTTCTGCTGCACCGATCATCCCCGGCTGTGAACCAGGGGACCATCAAGGATAAGCCCCACAGCTGGGATATCGGGCAAAATGTGGGAGGCTCCCGCACCTTGCGGGAGACTTGAGATGTCTGAAATGGTTTGCTATATCCAAGTTTCCCTCAACATATGTTGTGCCCAGTATTCATTTTAATGATCCCATTGTATTTTTTCCTTCTATCACGAATGTATCTGAAAATGTTTTGTATTTCCTTTCTTAATATATTTAGCAATTTCCACCTCTTTCTGTGCTTTGGCAGAACTTATACTATGTTTGGCCTCCTTTTGTCTATTTGTATACTGTTCTCTGTCAGCTACACCTCCTGTTTCCTTGAATCTACTATATGGTGATTTTTTTTTCCTTTACTATCCTACTTACCTCTTTAGTGAACCATATTGTTTTTTTCATCCATTTATCCTTACTAACTTGCCTGACATGTAAAAGTGCTCACTGATTTCTTGCTCCTGTCACTTTACTCCAACCTTTCAATAAATTTTTTAGTACACCCTAACTGTTGAATATCCTGGCTCAAATTCTGAAAATCTTTCTGTACAGAATGCACATCATTCTGGGACAAATCATTTGTGCCAAGGTGCACAACAACATCAACATTGGACTCTTCACTAGCTTTTTTGACAATTTTTTAAATGCAGCTTTTATCTCTTCTGTTTAGCACTGGTGCGCATTTAAGGAGAAAATTGTCCTCCAATTGTCACTCATTTAGATGTATTCTATGCCACCAATCCTCCCCCTATTACAAGCTTTTTTCAAGCAATAAACCTGAAAAAATAAAACCCCTAGACTGCTTATTGGAGCTGGTGTGCATGGACTGTTTCTTGGGTGACTGGTGGCATTGTTTGGGAAATAAGCAGTTATTATCAATCAGTGGCCCCTACAGGGTAGGGGCCACTGGTA
The DNA here is from genome assembly GCF_037356315.1 of Lithobates pipiens. Lineage (NCBI taxonomy): Eukaryota > Metazoa > Chordata > Amphibia > Anura > Ranidae > Lithobates > Lithobates pipiens. Next base: position 297,480,466 of record NW_027507903.1, read on the forward strand.
GTAACATGATAGGAGAGCCTAGGAGGGTTTGATGAAAGGTTTCTCAACCTGGGCCTAACTGCCGTAATACCCATTAGTGAAATATTGTTATTGTTACACATTTAGTGAGATCTCAGGCAGAATCATTTTTGGTGGTAAAACAGAGGTTGCTGTTTTGGTGATTAGAAAATGGCTGGGTTTTACTGTATGGATCTCAGGTGGTGGCAGAAGATTGGCAATCTTAGTAGCAAGGAATTCATAGCTTGGGCATCCTACGTCTTACTGGGAATAATCCCAGCTGCAATTTTTGCAACTCCTCTTTACACAAGCTTTCCTTTTGGACACAGCTCAGAAGAAGCATGAAGAAAATTAGATCATCATGCACTGAACATATGGAGGTGCAGAAAATGCAAACATTTGCCTGCACAAGAGGAGAATGGCAAAGAAATAAGACAGGATTAAAGTTGGGAAATATACTGGCTGTGTGAGCTTTTTCCTATTAATAGCATTGGAAACAAGTCCCTGGCTAGAGAAATATTGACCAGGTGGCAACCCCAGTTGGAATTGACCTAATGCTTATGCAAAAGAGGGAAACACCTAAAGCAGAAAGAGCCTGTGACTTTACATAACAGTGACAGGTACAGTTTGTTGGAAACAACATGAAGGCCAGTGGAAAACTAAACATGAGCTAGATAATGAATGCAGCAGACTTCCTCAGTTTGTGATATGTGATATGGTTCTTACTGCTGAATAATTTTTGTCATTGTCTTTAAAGGACTCCAAGGGGCATATATTTATCTATAAGCAAAAGCATCATGAACAAAATTTTCAGACAGGGAGGACAACGATTAAAAGGAATTAGAAGGAAAGGAGTCTCTCAACTAGAACCCCAAGGACCTAAGAAACAGCAATCATGATTTGATGATTTAAGAAAGATTTTTTTTTTTATGGATTATTTATTGGGAAACAGTAGCACCATTGCAGTGAGCACAGCTACTACGTACATTTGACAATGGCACAGCGGGACATTGGACAATGAAATAAAATACATCTCTATTTTTTTATAAGATACTTTTCCAATGGTACAATGGGACCATCACCGTACATTTTGGCCAAAAGTCCAATAGTAGGGTCACCTACCAATGAAATAAATAGACTTTTTAAATAGAATAGAATACGATATTAAAAAAATATTCCTGTTGGGGAATGGGCCATTGATGTAAACAATAGCAAGACTATTGAATGTCACAAGTACAGTTAGTACTGATCATGGTTTGCAAACTGTTGTAAAAAATGTGCCCCGTTGTTTATGTAGGACAAGAAGGAAAATGACTTGAAAATGAAAAGACTATTAGCACTGCCACTCAGAAACTAGCAGAAATGGGTCACAGACATCAATAGAAGAGAAAATACTGGCAGTTCTAACCTTTCTGTATTCTGTATAAAGTGTCTCACAAGGTAAAATCTTTTTTTTATTTTTTGGATAGAGATGGGTTAGAACCTCTGTCAAGCTTATATTTTAGTCTGTGTCCTTATTGCGGAAATTCACCTCTCTATTTGTACTGTTGTCTATTGTCACCAAGAATGAAAGTGAGGAGTACGTCCGTCTAAATTTTAGAGCTGCTCCCAGAACAAGACGTAAAGGGAGCTATACCGAACAGGGGAATTTCTCACGCTTTGGGAGATTTCCTCTGACTTCCTGTTGTGTCTCTGGAACAGAAAATGAAGGTAAATTTTCCCAACGGGACAGATACATCAAAAATTAACTGGCAGGGGTTTTAATCTTTCCTTACTGTATCCAAAACATATACTTTAGGGAAAAAGTGTTATTGCTGCCCATATTAATTTCCACTCATTCCTTATCCCAGCTGGAACCAGTCATCAGAACACAAAGTGTAGAAAAATGTAATTCTTTCTCACTGTCTATAAATAAATAAATAAAAGGTTTTTTTGATGGTTTTTACAATGGAGTTTTAGGTCTCTGTGAACTTCTCAAACACCAAAAATGCTTAGCCGGGATTGGGAATTTATATGGGCTCTTTGTACATATAGGCTGAAGAGCTTGGAGCTGTTACAGACAAACTGTATGTTGGACCATCTGTGCTATCTGCATGTTTAAAGAAGATGTATGTTCTAAAAAGGGATGAGGTTTCAGAGTCTAGTCGTTTGGTGTTCTCAGCAGTCTCACAGTCAGTAGATTGATGTGTGGCTATAGAAATGGAGACTTAATCAGAAAGCACTACTTCAGAATTTGAATCCAAACGTGAGCAAGATTTTTGAGGACGTGGGCACCTGTTACTGGGTAGTCAAGACGAACATGGTTCCTCTATGGTTTCTTGGGAAAGCTATCTGATTGTATATCAGCAATCTTGGGTCAGGCAGAGCCTATGTAAAGTGATACTAAACACACTTTCATTTAAATTGTCCCTTATTTTAATTTTAAAAAAACCTCTAAGTACTTTTTTCCTAGTCGAAATACAGCTGTTACATGACACAGCTCTTTCCCAGCCTGTCCACAGGAAAACATAAACAGGAGGAGCTTCTAGTCCTCGGCTGCTGGTCACATGTTAAAAAATAAATAAATAAAAAAGCCATTGGAATACAGAGTAAAAATAAATATCAATAAACTGTTTTTAATTGGCATATAAATATATATTTGAAATTAAATCTTTATTATTTTGTGGAAATACCATGGTGTAGCTTTCTGACAGTCACAGGCTGTGTCGTGCCCCTTCAGCCTCTGTCTTAGGGCACTTTCACACTGGGGCGGGGCATCGGGGTAAAGCTATTTTTAGCGGTGCTTTACTGTCGTTTTAGCAGCGCTTTTCGGCTGCTAGCTAGCAGCCGAAAAACAGTTAAAAGCTCCCGCAAAGTGCTACCCATTGTATACACCGCTCCTACAGCTCCTCAAAGATGTTGCTTGCAGGACTTTTTTTAGTGCCCTGCCAGCGCACCGGCCCAGTGTGAAAGCCCTTGGGCTTTTAAACTGGAGTGACAGGAGAGGCGCTTTACAGGTGCTATTTTTAGTGCTATAGCACCTGTAAAGCGCCTCAGTGTGAAAGTAGCCTTAGAATAAGAGGGAGGAGAAACCTCCATTAATCTACATATATCCTGCCCGATTGTGTTTTGCTGGTTAGTGGGCATGGAGGAGAAAGGAGGGAGAGGGCTGTCATTAACCACTGTGTATACACCCACATGTGTGACTCTATAGTCACATGGGCTGCTCAGATGTGATAGGGAGGAAATACTCAGCATAGATGAATGAATGAATGAAATACTTGTATAGCGCACAATGCGAACTGAATTGCCTCTAGGCGCTGTGGCGAGCTTTGATTATCTGCTAAAAGAGGAAGGTCTTGAGTTTTTTCCTAAATGCCAGGTGATTTTCTTCCAGGCGGATGTTGATTGGTAGAGCATTCCATAGCCGAGGCCCTTGGACAGCGAATCTCCGATTACCCTTGGATTTATACCGGGCTTTGGGCACGAGGAGGAGGTTTTTGTTGGCTGATCGAAGACTGCGGTTTGGTGTGTAATGATTTATTTTCTCCATTAGGTATTGCAGAGCTTCTCTATGCACGCATTTGTGGGTGAGGCAAAGGGTCTTGAACGTGATCCGATTTTTTACGGTTAGCCAATGTAAGCTCCTCAGCGAAGGAGAGATGGATTCCCAGGGTTTTTTTCCTGTTATCAGCCTTGCCACCGTGTTTTGGATCAGTTGTAATCGCGCAAGTTGATATTGTGGTAATCCTATGTAAAGTGAATTTACGTAGTCCAGACATGAATTAATGATTGTTCCAACTACCACTGCTTTGTCATTCTTTGGGATAAAAGGGATGAGTCTGCGAAGCATGCGCAGCAGATGGTGAGATCCACTGACTACAGATCCTATTTGTGCATCCATTGACATTTGTGCATCTAAAATAACCCAGAGACTCTTCGCTTTGGTCTTTGGGGAGATAGTCTGCCCAAAGACGGTTGGTGGAGACCAGGAGGTTTTGGTTGCGGGCTTATGATTTGGGTGTAAGATAAGAAGCTCTGTCTTTGATTCGTTCAGCTGGAGGGAGTTAGTGGTCATCCAGTCCTCTATTGATTTGAGGCAGTTTTCAAGTTGTTGTTGGTGATCTTTTTTTCCATTTATCCGGAAATAAAGTTGCGTGTCGTCAGCGTAAGAGTGGAAGCAGAGATCTGAGCATCTGATGATTTGAAGGAGTGGGCAAATGTAAATGTTGAAGAGAACAGGTGACTAGGTACTTACCTGTGTGTAGTGTATATATGTCTTTTTGAATGTTTTTTCTCTTTGTATATTTGCTTTTCAGTTCATTCATACATACCGTAACATTTCTAAGGAAGATCAATGAGCGAAACATGTAGAGTGGTAAATGTTGAAGAAAACGGGTGACAAAGGAGAGCCTTGAGAGACTCTGCAGGTGACTGCCCGAGTTTCGGAGAGGAATTTTCCTAGTTTCACTGTCTGTGACCGATTACCTAGGAAGGACGCAAACCATTGGAGATCTATGTCTTGGACTCCGGCTACTTCTGTGAGGCGGACAAGTAGAGTATTGTGATCTACTGTATCAAACGCTGCACTTAAGTCTAGCAATACGAGGAGACACGGCTCTCCGTCATCTGCTGCTTCGAGGGCGTCATCCCAAATCTTGAGGAGAGCTGTTTCTGTTCCATGACCCGGGCGGAAGCCTGATTGCAGCGGGTCCAGGAGTTTGTGAGTATCCAGGTGAAGTTGTAGCTGATGTACTACAGCTTTCTCCATGATCTTCGAAATGGTGGTGAGGCTCGTAATTGGCCTACGGTTGTTTGGATCCTGAGGGTCCAGGTTTAGTTTTTTGAGTAGAGGTTTGACAATGCCTTGTTTGAGGATGCTGGGAACAATTCCCTTCGTGGAATGATCGGTTTATGAGGTGGGTTATGGTTGGAGCCACGATGTTGGAGCATTCTTTCAGTAGTTTTGTGGGGATGATGTCAATAGGTGAGGTACTGTCACGCAGTTTATTAATGATGTTTTTTGCGGTGTCTACGGTAATTGGGGATAGTGAAAATTTTGGCAGTTGCGGTATGTTGGTGCAGACATCCTCTTTATGTATTTGCTGGCTGAGGTCGGATGTTTTCTTCTGACAAATTGTTTCCCTGATGGTTTTGACTTTATCGATGAAAAAATCCGACAGTTTGTCACAGTAATCCTGGGATTCACTTTCTGGAGGTTCTAGGCACACCCGATTCATTGATTGATTAACCAGTTTAAACAGTTCCCGTGGTTGGTTTGCGGCCGTTGAGATTGTATATGAGAAGTGGTCCTTTTTGGCTTTGAAGATTGCTTTCCGATAATTCTCTGTGAGACCTTTGTAGTTAAAGTGGTTTTCCTCTGTGGTACTTCTTCTCCATGTTCTTTCCGCTCTTCTGCGTTCTTGCTTTAGTACGGCGAGGGAGCTATTAAACCATCCAGAGTTTTTCTTCCGGATGAGAGCCCTGCGTTTTGGTGCTACCGAGTCTGCTGATTGCAGCAATGCCCTGTTCAGGGAGTTGAGTGTTTCTTTCGTAGAGTGGTTTAAGGTTATTGTAGTTATCTTGTTGGACAGAGTGGATTTGAAGGATTCGGAGTACAGTTTTTTATGCGATCTGGTCCAGTGCGTTGTTGTTACAGGATTCCCTTTTTTCGTTGGTGATGTTGGTAGCGATTTTGAATTTGATGGCGTGGTGATCCGTCCATGGCAATGTTATGTTGTCGAGTGTGTTGACGTCAATGTTCTGTTTGAAAATGAGGTCCAGGGTGTGTCCTGACCCATGCGTGGGAGTCTTTATCAGTTGCTGGAGACCCAGTTCTTCTAGTTGATTAATGCAGGCAGTCGCGATGGGGTCTTTGGGCTCGTTTGCCCAAAGGTTGAAATCTCAGAGTGCCAGGAAATTTTTGAATTTTAGGGTGTGCATTGGGAAGGATTCCATGAGGGGTGAAAGAAGATTGGACTTTGGTCCCGGTGGTCTGTAGCACAGTAGAATATGAGTGGTGTCATGGGGTGTTGGTTGAAGATGTAGCGTCAGGGTTTCCATAAAAGGCACTGGGTTCTGAGATAATGGTTTAGTGAGATCCAGGTGACCTTTAAAGATCACTGCTAGGCCTCCTCCTTTTTTCCCTATCCGGTGTTCGGTTAGGATCCTGTAGTTTTCCGGCACCAATTCGGTAAGGATGGTGTTGCAGTCAGAGGTTAACCAGCTTTAGGTGATGAAGAGGCAGTCTACATTGTTCTCGATGATGAAGTCGTGTACTTCCAGTCTATATTTGACTGCAGACCTGGCGTTAATCAAGGCGCAATCTAATTGTAGAGGTCGAGTAGATGTCTTCCTGTGGTTGGGAGCTGGTTGTCGTCCGGTTTTTAATAGTTGTTCTCTTTGAAGTATTTTTTGTATGGAAGATGGCAATGTGGTGTTGATGTTCCTTAGTCTGTGCAGAACTTCAGCTGAGTATTTGAAGCAGCACATGGTTTGTGGATTCTGTTGATGGTACTATGGGCCTAAGATGATGATCCTGGTCAGGGTATTGATCCTGAGGAGGGGCTAGGTATCAGACTTGCCGCCGTGCTTGAGGCTATTAGCGCGCAAGTTGATCAGGGGATGCCTATATGGATGCGGAAGGAGTTGTTGTATTCGGTTTCTGGCTGTTCCGGCTACCTTTACTTGAGGTGAAGGTCTCCGCTCAGCAAATAAATCTGGCTGTGATCTGGAGTAGTCGTCCTAGGATAGCGTGAAAAATGGAATGGAGGCTGGAGGTAGCGGTATGCTAACCTATGGTTGTTCCTGATTGTTCCAGAGGAAGGAGAAAAAAAACCCTAGCAGTAGCAGCCAAACGCACCAGTGGGGCAAAAATTCCTTCCTGACCCGTAGGCGGTCGGACGGAGTCCCTGGAACAATCACTAGGGGGGGGGGTGGAGGTTCGAGCTTACCTGGCTGCGGTGGTCCCCTTTAAACACTTTGGTTCTGGTGAATCTGGCTTGCTGTCAGCCTCATGTTTCTGGAGAGCTGTCTGGTTGCCCCTTGCAGTGGGATCTTTAAAATGGAGGGGAGGATGGAGGTAGGATAGAGGTTAGAGACTCCTGTCTTAACTCCTGTTTTCAACTCCTGGTTATTAACTCTCCACTTTAGTTCAAAAATCCACTTGTGTTCACAAAATCCACATGCAAGCCACCATCAGGGAGCAAGCTCCTGGAGGAGTTTGTATAACTACCTTTTATACACCTGTGCACAATTAACCCCTCCCCTAAATTGGCAGGAAGAAAGAGAAAAAAAATGCTGTTTAAAAAGTGTCAGAAAAAAGGTATTTTAAAACCTGCTAGCAAATGTATTAATAAAGGAGGGGAGAAAAATAAATAAACACCCCCAAAAACAACACTTGCAAGCAGAAGCAGTCAAGCAGAAGCAGTCAAAGCACAACTCCTGGTTATTAACTCTCCACATTAGTTCAAAAATCCACTTGTGTTCACAAAATCCACATGCAAGCCACCATCAGGGAGCAAGCTACTCACTGGAAACTGAGCATGTGCAGAGTTGCCACCACAGCTGCAAAATCTCTAGCTGAATTGGGGACATGAACAGAAGGTGGAGATAGAGAGCAGCAGGATCAACCAGGTTTTCTGCAGAATACAGAAAACAAATCTTACAGTGACTGTCTGAGTATGAAGAACAGCATGTAATACAGCATTTATTGATAGTTTTTTTTTTATGATGTGGGTTTAGTGACACTTTAATGCCCGGGCTTCTTGGGGCAAGCATTTTGCATGCGGATAGTGTTGGGACAGGTCACCCATCTGACAGGGACAGTGATTATCAGCAAGGAGAGGTTCCAGACAAATCAGGACATCCTTCCATCTTTCTGGAGACCTCCCCATTTGGGCTTGGACAGGTCTTGGCTGCATTGCACCCCTTTAGACAGATGCTGCTGACACATCTGAGACCTGCTCTGCTACACATTGCTGTTACATGCCGTGAGTTTTCTCGGTCTGGTGCCTTCCCACTGGGTTTGTTGTGAATTCCTGGATTCTGCATTAATACAAATTCACTTCTCTGCAACAGGACTTCTCTGCAAGCGGCACCACACTGCACCTCTCCACGTACATCGTGATCAGTTATGAAACCAGCCATTTGATGGTCTAAACAGTTTGGTTGCGAGCACAACCAATGTGACAGTTGCATTCCTGGCACATGCTGGGAATGTAACTGTTTTTTGAAACTGTAATTCTATGGGTTTAGTAAGAGAAATATAGAGGCTATCATTGCAGACCTCATTTTGAACCTGTCAGTTGCCTAACTAATAAGCTGATTTGGATACATTCAATCCACTGACCTGAAACAAACAAGCCTATCTAAAAAGTCAGAGGAAAGGCAGAAGTCCTTATCTGTACATTGAATTGAGGCTAAAGATGTTGAAGGTTGGCATGACAGCTAGGGTTGACACCTGTTCGGGATTCACCTGGACAGTCCGGGTTTTGAATCATGTGTCCGGGTTTCAGTCCACCTGAAACCCAGACACATTATTCAGACATGAATGTGGCTCAAAACAGGGCTTGACAGGAGGGTGGAGGGGTGCTATGTGACCTCATTACTATTCTCTTTGGAGTGCCAAAATGTGTCCCAGGTCTGTTACAATACTATAGTGTATACTAAAACAAAAACAATTTACTGTGCGCAGCTAAATTGTTCAGGTTTGGCTTGAAGAAAAAATAGCAACCCTAATGACAGCCAGGCAACTAACATTGCAGAATGTGAATACAGTCATGGCAGTCTGCATGTTTCTTTCAGGAAAGGTTTCTTTTAAACATTGGTGTTTCACAATGGGTATTAAATTAAATTTGTTCATTTTGTTACACCCCCAGGTTTTCCTGTGCCCAAACTGGAACAGTTTTCATAGTCAGATTTTGAAAATGGATTCTTTTAAAGCTCTGAAAGAGGACATCTGTCTTGGAATTTTTGGTGCCAGACTCACAGATAAAGATAGCATTGAATAGCAAGAGAAAACAGTGCAAGATTGGCCTGTACTACACTTCAGTATGATGTCTGTGATCAGTGATATCATTTACTCCATTCCATAAAATGTTATATAAAGAAAACTATAAGAAAACTATACAGTGTAGTACAGCCTCTAATGAATAAATATTACAATATAAACAATGTGCTAATGATTAAAATAGATAAGCATCAATCTCCATATAACAAACAAAGCGATATACAGTAATTGTGAAATGACAATACAAATACAATTTAAAAAAGTCAGTTTGGAAAATAAATTCAATTGAGAAATGTAAATAGTCCACCAAGTGTCTATGCTTGCAGTATTCAGTGACTACCACCAGGGGCGTAACTATAGAGGGTGCAGCAGTCGCGACCGCAACTGGGCCCTGTGATGCAGGGGGCCCATGCAGCCCCCTCTACATATGGCCGGCAGCAGCATAGGCAGCTAGCACACACTATTACATACCCCTTCCATATCCCCCTGGGGACAGGGACCCCTTCTCACGTGAGGACAGGGACCCCCACCTCCCCTGGGGACAGGGACCCCTTCTCACCTGGGGGCAGTAACTTCATCTGCTCTGGAGAAAAGGACCTCATCTCTTCTGGGGACGGGGGACCAATTCTGCCTAGGGACAGTCCCCCAATGGGGAACCTAAAAATGTAAAAAATAAATAAATAAAAACTACTGATACCAGTGGTGGAACTACAGGGCTCACAAAGGTCATACCTGTGGCCACGCCCTGGAGTTCCACCGCTGGACTCGGAGAGAAGGGCCCTGGCTGGGGTTCAGGGGGGCCCTTCATGGTTTCTTGCATCGGGGCCCTGAAGGTTCTAGTTACGCCACTGACTACCACCACTCGTGCTCCACTAGCCGCTCACCTTAAAGTTCCACTCAAAAATGGAGACCCCCTGACATGCCACATTTGGCATGCCATTTTTTTGGGGGGTGGATACCCTCTTTTTAGAGGGTTCCAGCTCCCAATTCCTCCTGGTGCAACGTGGCACCAGAAGGGAGATCATCTCTCCCCCCTCCCTCCTTGCAATCACCTGGGACACGTCACATGCGCTTCATTCCCCCATGTCTCTGGACCCTGTCTGATTATTAAAAGTCAGCAGCTGAAGTATTTGTAGCTGCTGACTTTTTTTTTTTAAGCGGAACTCCGCTTTAATGTCATGACCCCTGCATTATCAGTCAGGTCACAACAAGCAGTGGTTCCCTTTAAGGGACTCAATGGTGGGAATATGCTGTCCTCAATCCTCCAAATCTCCTCTATCTCAGTGCCAACTTCCAAGTGAGCCGATACACATGTAGAGATGAAGGATAAAGAATTAAAACAAAACAATCCAAATGAATTTGGAGTGCAGACTTTCAGCTTTAATTCAAGGGATTGAAGAAAAATATATAGTACACATTTTAGGAACTGCAACCATTGTTATATACAGTCCCCCCCCCCCCCCATTTTCAGGGGCTCAAATGTAATTGGACAAATGAATATAATTATAAATAAAATGTTCATTTTTAATATTTTGTTGAGAATCCTTGACTGCCTGAAGTCTGGAACCCATGGACATTACCAAAGCCTGTGTTTTCTCCTTTCTGATGCTTTGCCAGGCTCTAACTGTAGCTGTCTTCAGTTGTTCTCTGTTTGTCAGTTTTTCTGCCTTTAGTTTTGCCTTCAGCAAGTGAAATGCATGCTTAATTGGGTTGAAATCAGGCGATTGACTCAGCCATTGCAGAATATTCTACTTATTTTCCTTCAAAAGCTCCTGGTTTGCTTTTGCTGTGTGTTTTGGATCATTGTCCATCTGTACTGTGAAGCGCCGTCCAATCAACTTTGCTGCATTTGGCTGAATCTGAACTGATAATATATCTCTAAACACTACAGAATTCATCCATCTGCTTCTGTCTTCTGTCACATCATCAATAAAAACCAATGACACAATGCCACTGGAAGTCATGCATGCCCATGCCATCACACTGCCTCCACCATGTTTTACAGATGACGTTGTGTGCTTTGGATCATGAGCTGTTCCAAGCCTTCTCCACACTTTTTTCTTCTCGTCATTCTGGTACAGAATAATCTTTGTTTCATCCATCCAAATAATGCTTTTCCAGAACTGGTCTGTTTTTTTAGATGTTTTTTTTAGAAAAGTCTAATCTTGCTTTTCTATTGTTCAGTCCTATAAATGGTTTGCACCTTGTGGTGAACCCTCTGTATTTGCTCTTGTGAAATCTTCTCTTGATTGTAGACTTTGACAATGAAACGCCCACCTCCTGGAGAGTGTCCTTCATGTGCCTGGATGTTGTAAATGTTTTTTTTTTTTTTTACCATACAGAGGATCCTGGGATCATCCACCACTGTTGTCGTAGATGTCCAGGCCTTTTTATGTTGCTGAGCTCACCAGTGTGTTCTTCTTTCCTCAAAATGTAGCAAACTGTTGATTTGGCTACTCCTAATGTGACTGCTATCTTTCTGAGGGACTTGTTTTAGTTTCTGAAGCCTTGCAATGGTCTGTTTCACTTGCATGGATATCTCCTTTGAACGCATGATGTAGGTTCACAGCAATAGATTCCAAATGCAAATACCACACTTAGAATCCACTCCAGATCTTTTACCTGCTTAATTGATGAAGAAATAATGAAGGAGTAGCCCACACCTGGCCATGAAACAGCTTTTGATTCAATTGTCCAACTACTTTTGGTCCATTGAAAAAGGGGGGTGGCTATTCTTAAGAGCTGTAATTCCTCAAACCCTTTCTCTGATTTGGGTGTACATACCCTCAAAAGAAGCCTGAGAGTGTGCACTTTTAACCCATCTTCATTATATAACTATAACTTGAATATCTTTTGGTAAATACCTGAAAAAAATGTAAAATTGTGCCTGTGTCCAAATATATATGGACCCAACTGTATATAATGTTACAACCAAAAATTTAAATGTATTTTATTGGGATTATATGTGATAGACCAACACAAAGTGACACATAATTGTGAAGTGGAAGGAAAATGATAAATGTTTTTAAACATTTCTTACAAATAAATATCTACAAAGTCTGGGGTGTATTTGTATTCAGCCCCCTGAGTCAATAATTTGCAGAACTACCATATTTATCGGCGTATAACACGCATAGGCGTATAACACGCACATTCATTTTAAGAGGGAAGTTTCAGGAAAAAAACGTACCTTTTAAATAAGGAACTTTGAAGCAAAATAAAGGTTAGTGCCTATCTGCAGCCTCACCATTGCCATCAATGCAGCCTGATCAATGCCCATCTGCAGCCACACAAGTGCCATCAATGCAGCCTCACCATTGGCATCAATGCAGCAGCCTCACCATTGCCATCAACGCAGGAACAGGGAGGGGGGCAGGACGAGCGCCAACAGATTGCATACAATGCAAAACTCCTATGATAGACAGAACAGTGGTCCAATGGCTTCCCAGGACTTCCTATTACAGAGGCCGCCAAGTAAACAGGAGATTCTCACTGTATGTAATCTGACGGCACTTGTTCCGTCCCCCTCCCTGTCCCCTCCGAGGCAGCTAAAATTGTAGTATTGGCATACAACACGCACACTCTATTTGCACCCAATTTTCATGGTGAAAAAGTGAGTGTTATATGCCAATAAATACAGTACTTTTCGCTGCAATTACAGCTGCAAGTCTTTTTGGGTATGTTTCTACCAGCTTTGCTCATCAGATTTGATGGAGAGCGTCTGTGAACAGCAATTTTCAAGTCTTTCTACAGATTGCCAATGGGATTTAGGTCTGGACTTTGACTGGGCCATTCTAACACATGAATATGTTTTGATCTAAACCATTCCATTGTAGCTCTCGCTGTATGTTTAGGTTCGTTGTCCTGCTGGAAGGTGAGCCTCTGCTCCAGGTTTTCTTCTAATCTTGTACTATATTTGGCTCCATCCATCTTCCCATCAACTCTCACCAGCTTCCTTTTCCCTGCTGATGAAAAGCTTCCACACAACATGATGCTGCCACCACCATATTTCACAATGGGGATGGTGTGTTTAGAGTGATGTGCAGTGTTTTCTGCCACTCGTAGCGTTGCTTTTAGGCCAAAAAGTTCAATTTTGGTCTTATCTGACCAGAGCACCTTCTTCTACACTTTACTGTGTCCCTCACATGGCTTCCCGCAAACTGCAAAAAGGTCTTTTCATGGCTTTCTTTCAATAATGTCTTTCTTCTTGCCACTCTTCCATTAAGGCCAGATTTGTGGAGTGTACGACAAATAGTTGTCCTGTAGACAGATTCTCCCACCTGAGCTGTAGATCTCTGCAGCTCCTCCAGAATTACCATGGGCCTCTTGGCTGCTTCTCTGATTAATGCTCTCCTTGCCCAGCCGGTCAGTTTAGGTGTACGGACGGCCATGTAGGTTTGTAGCTGTGCCATACTCTTTCCATTTTCGGATGATGAATTAAACAGTGCTCTGTGAGATGTTCAAAACTTGGGATATCTTTTTATAACCTAACCCTACTTTAAACTTCTCCACAACTTTATCTCCTCCCTGTCTGGTGTATTCCTTGGCCTTCATGATGCTATTTGTTTGTGAAGGTTCTCTAACAAACATCTGAGGGCTTCACAGAATAGCTGTATTTATACTGAGATTAAATTACCCACAGTTGGACTCTATTTACTAATTAGTTGACTTCCGAAGGCAATTGGTTCCACTAGATTTTAGTGAAGGGTATCAGAGTAAAGGGAGCTGAATACAAATGCACCCCACAATTTTCACATATTTATGAGTAAAAAAATGTAAAACCATTTATCTTTTTCCTTTTCACTTCACAATTATGTGTCACTTTGTGTTGGTTTATCACATAAAATCACAATAAAATACATTTATACACATATTTATTTTTGGTTGAAACATGACCAAATGTGGAAAACTTCAAGGCACTGTATATATTTTAGAAGGCCAGTATGGTGGCCTGAATTCATGAGAGGATCCCGGTTGGTATTTAAGCTGGCTTCTCGCCCTTGCTCTCTGTCGATACCAGTGCGCAATACTACATGTCACTGGACCGGCTCATCCCAACTCACTTTGTTTTTGTGAGACTGTTCGTTCGATTACACATGTCTTGCAGATTTCTCGTACATGCTCTTCATCTGCGGTTCTCGCTGTTGCAGGTGGGGTTCGTACCTTTTCATTCATAGTTACGATACATTATGTTTCCTATCCTGCATCCCTTTCGTTCTTAGTTGCCTCTGAGTTGTTGTCGGTCATGTCCCGACATCATTCGGCACAGGTGTAGTAGATTTATATGACCCCTCGGCCTTGCTTGTCATCCCATGCCACAAACATACATTTCATATGTATATCCAAGCCTCCGAGCCACTGTTGGTCATTCCTTTTTTATGGTGAGCCTCTATGGAGTCATTTCAGACCAAGTTCTGAAAAGTCTGAATCCCAGGTAGCTGATCTGCCTTTTGAGTGTGCACTGTGGATGATAGAGGACTGAGACGGAATACCCTTGAGGAGAAACATCACACGGCTGGAGGTCCGTTGGCTTTGGCTGTCATCATCCGGCTGGAGGTCTTTTGGCTTTGGCTACCATAGCCATTCTGAGCTTTTATGACACATTGCTGTAGGGTAGATTTGTCTAACATATCTGGTAAGAGTATCCATCTTTTTCAGATACAGTCTACTAGTCTGTTGCAAGATTTACTCTGCCTTTGGATATTCAGAGATTTGAATCCCAGGACTTGAATTGATACCAGTGGATTTTTATACATTTTCCTGGGACTTTCTAGTCACTGTTATATATTTTGATGGGACATTTATTTGTTCTATTTTATTCTTACATATAGGTGTATTATAGCGCTGCACTTTTTATTCACTTCACCGTTGGTCATTGTCCGATTTCACTCGATACAGGCTTTGTTGCTCATAGGATTCACAGTATATGGGGTTGCTGTCTCATCCATTTGGAGATGAGCATTTATTGTTTGCACGGGTTTTGTGGCTGATTGAAGTGGTAATTAGACCCACCTGGTTCCTTGTCTGCACTTAATTAGCCTGGGGGGTTGGGTGGTTGGTATGAGTTCGGTTTAGAGTAAGCCCTTGTACACACGGTTGGATATTCCGATGGACAATGTCCGATAGGACCGTGATGTCGGATAATCCGACAGTGTGTGGGCTCCATCGGACTCTTTCCATCAGAGTATCCGACGGACCAAGTTTTCCAACTTGTCTATAAAATTTTCTGACAACATGCTCCGATCGGACTTTGTCCGATCATGTGTAGAGAATTCCGATCGGACAAAGTGCCACGCATGCTCAGATCAAATTCCTAGACCAAAGCTATTGGCTACTAGCCTGAACGTAGTCCCGTCGTAACTAAATAACGTCATCACGTTAAGTACGATCGGATTTTCTGACAACTTTGTCCGACTGTTTGTATGCAACAGTTTTGGACAAAATCCGTCTGACAAAATCCATTGGACAAAATCCGTCGGACAAAATCCGACGGATTTGGTTGTCGAAATGTCCAACCATGTGTACAAGGGCTAAGGGGTGGCATACACTCTGCAACCAATTCATATCGCTTTCGCTTCATAATTTTAAACTAATTTCATTTACCCTACTACCGATTCATATCAGATATGTTGCATACCTACCACAGTCTGATTCGAACCTAGTTGGTCAGTCAGTGGCACAACGGTTTGCATCAGACATGTCCTGCATCAATTCATACTGCTCTCCCTCATACCCTACAAAAGATTCGCTGTTATGTCATCTTACACAATGATTCTTATCACTTTCATGCCATATGCATCACTCTGATTCGAGCCTAGTCACCTTGGCAGCACAACGGATTGCATCACTCGCATCCCACGCACCGATTCGTATCGGTTCTCATCATACCCTACCATTCGTTATTCATATCATTGTTCTGACCGATTCAGATTGTGTCAGCAGCTACATGCAACACACTTCAAACCAAACCTAGTCGCATCCGTGGCACAACGATTCACATCACCAATATTCCACAGTCAATTCGTTATACTCCCTATCATGAATCTACAATTATTATTATTATTATTACAATGGTGGCTGTGACTGGGAGTGGGACAGTCACAGAAAGAAGATGATTTTATCATTCAATCATGTGCAAGCTAAAATGCTGTTTTTTTATTTTCCTTGCATGTCCCCCTCGGATCTACAGTGACTTTACTTTCAAGTGCACTTGCAGTGCAAAGTGGAAGTGGTCCCATCTGATAACTAGGGATGAGCTTCGAGTTCGAGTCAAATTCATGTTCGACTCGAACATTGCCTGTTCGCCTGTTCAGTGAACAGTGAACAATTTGGGCTGTTCGTGGCAAATTCGAAAAGCCGGAACACCCTGTACAAGTCTATGGGAGAAATCTAAAGTGCTAATTTTAAAGGCTAATATGCAAGTTACTGTCCTAAAAAGTGTTTGGGGACCTGGGTCCTGCCCCAGGGGACATGGATCAATGCAAAAAAAAAGTTTCAAAAAATGCAGTTTTTTCAGGAGCAGTGATTTTAATAATGATTAAAGTGAAACAATAAAAGTGTAATATTCCTTTAAATTTTGTACCTGGGGGGGGGGTGTCTATAGTATGCCTGTGAAGGGGCGCATGTTTCCTGTGCTTAGAAATGTCCCTGCACAAAGTGTCATTTCTGCAGGAAAAAAAATCTTTTAAAATCACTTGCGGCGTAATACAGAGAACACTCAATGAGTGTTCTCTGTATTACGGGAGCTGACAATTCATTCATTGATAAAAAAAAAAAAAGCGTGGGGTTCCCCTAAATTCAATTACCAAACCCTTCAGGTCTGGTAAGGATATTAAGGGGAACCCCGCGTCAAATTAAAAAAAAATGATGTGGGGGTCCCCCTAAATATCCATAACAGACCCTTCAGGTCTGGTATGGATATTAAAGCCCCATACACACTATCAGATTGTCTGCTGATTTTTTCCTTCAGATTTACCAAAACCATGTGGTACAAGGGCCTGCCTGATTGCATGCATTGAAACCCCTAAGGTTTGACCTCATATTATATGGTTTTGGTAAATCTGATGGAAAAAATCAGCAGACAATCTGATAGTGTGTATGGGGCTTTAGGGGAACCCCGCGTCAAATAAAAAATTTTTTACGTGGGGCTCCCCCTAAAAATCCATACCAGACCCTTTATCCGAGCACGCAACCTGGCAGAACGCAGGAAAAGAGGGGGGGATGAGAGAGCGCCCCCCCTGAACCGTACCAGGCCACATGCCCTCAACATTGGTCTGTGACCCCTCAAAGCACCATGTTCCCATGTTGATGGGGACAAGGGCCTCATCCCCACAACCCTGGCTGGTGGTTGTGGGGGTCTGCGGGCAGGGGCCTTATCAGAATCTGGAAACCCCCTTTAACAAGGGGACCCCCATATCCCGGCCCCCCCTGTTTGAAATGGTAAGGGGGTACAAAAGTACCCCTACCATTTCACAAAGAAAGTCTAAAAAATGGTTAAATAAGACAAACACACTTTTGAAAAATTCCTTTATGAAAAATTAAAAAAATTAAAAAAAGATTCCAGCGGTGGTAATCCACTCTTGCTATCCAGCGACGGATGATCATCTCTCCGGGGTCCAGCGATGGCTGATCTGTTCCAGATGCATCCATCTTCTGTCTGGACTGAAAATCGCCGGTCGCTGAATCAGATCAGCCATCGCTGGACCCCGGAGAGATGATCATCCGTCGCTGGATAGCAAGAGTGGATTACCACCGCTGGAATCTTTTTTTTTATTTTTTTTTATTTTTAATAAAGGAATTTTTCAAAAGTGTGTTTGTCTTATTTAACCATTTTTTACACTTTCTTTGTGAAATGGTAGGGGTACTTTTGTACCCCCTTACCATTTCAAACAGGGGGGCTGGATCTGGGGGTCCCCTTATTAAAGGGGGCTTCCAGATTCTGATAAGCCACCCGCCCGCAGACCCCAACAACCACCGGCCAGAGTTGTGGGGATGAGGCCCTTGTCCCCATCAATATGGGGACATGGTGCTTTGAGGGGTCACAGACCCCCAAAGCATCCTCCCAATGTTGAGGGCATGTGGCCTGGTACGGTTCAGGAGGGGGGTGCTCTCTCGCCCCCCCCCTCTTTTCCTGCGGCCTGCCAGGTTGCGTGCTCGGATAAAGGGTCTGGTATGGATTTTTAGGGGGACCCCCAAGTCAATTTTATTTAAATTTGACACGGGGTTCCCCTTAATATCCATACAAGGTCTGAAGGGCCTGGTAGTTGAATTTAGGGGAACCCCACGCTTTTTTTTTTTTTTATCAATGAATGGTCGGCTCCCGTAATACAGAGAACACTCATTGAGTGTTTCACTTTAATCATTATTAAAATCACTGCACCTGAAAAAGACGGCTGTTTTTAAAACTTTTTTTTGCATTGATCCATGTCCCCTGGGGCAGGACCCAGGTCCCCAAACACTTTTTAGGACAGTAACTTGCATATTAGCCTTTAAAATTAGCACTTTAGATTTTGAACGTTCGAGTCCCATAGACTTTAATAGGGTTCTAAAGTTCACATGAAGTTTAGGTCTGTTCGCAGGTTCTGGTGTGAACCGAACAGGGGGGTGTTCGGCTCATCCTTACTGATAACAAATAGATATCATGCACCCATCAGCAAGATCAACATACACATAAGAAGGGCCTGAAGATCAAATCTACCAAGCGTTTCCTCAAAACTCACCGCATCTATAAGGACAAAGACATACAAGATAACTGAAACCCTTTCATTGGATCCTTCTTTCCCATTGATCAGGGGTCACCCCCCCCCCCCATATGTACACATGTATAGGGATTGCCACGACCATTGATGAGGGACCACCCCCCAATATGTACACATGTACTGTATAAGGATTGCCACAAACATTCATGAGGGGTCACCCCTATTTCTTCACTTTGGGGTGCGGCAAAGTAATCTGCAAGGCATTGGTTCTGGGTCCCGGCTTCTTCTATATCAATCCACTACAACAATTCAAGGGATTACAATAAAAGAGGCCAGGTGTTTAATAATAAGAAACAGATTACTCCACTGCACCCGAAATTGAAGAATCAGTCCCCTTTTTTCCTCAGTTCATTTTAGTGGTTTAGCATAACTGCCAGGCAACCAAAATTTTTATATGAAGGCCAACATTAGTCAACCCCTTGTCCCTGTCATGTTGGGATCATTTATTGTCACTTGTACGGGAATTTTGAACTTTTCTCTCCATAATTTGATGTTGTATAGAAATATATATATATATATATATATATAGATATATAGATATATAGATATATATATAGATATACATATATATATACATATATATATATATACATATATATATACATATATATATATATATATATATATATATATATATATATATATATATAAAAATGTAGGTGAAGGTGCTAAATCTGATTATTCTTTTTTATTGCAGATGTACGCAGTATTTACTGCAGTCATAGCTCACAAGGCAGGACTACTCCAGTGAGCGAGACAGAATATGAAAGCTACATTAAGACTCCACTAACATGTGACATTCACACAGAGACACCATCAGCATGTGATGTTCACACGGAGACACCATCAGTAAGTGATGTTCAGATGGAGATTCCACCAGCATGTGATGGGTTCGGAACATTGCAGATTGCATGGACAGATTGTTAGATGGTGCTGGAGAGACTACTCAGCTGTCATGGTATATATCGGTACCAATGACAAAGTTAGAGAAAGATGGAGAGCCCTACAAAATGATTTTGGGGACTTAGGGGCTATATTAAAGAAAATATTAAAGAAAAGGTCCCCCAAGTCAATATTTTCAGAAATACTGTCGGTACCTCGAGCCACACCAGAGAGGCAACAGGAGCTTAGGGTACTTAACAAGTGGCTGAGGAACTGATGTAGAGAGGAGGGGTTTGGCTTCATGGAAAACTGGGCTGACTTTTCAGGCAGTTACCATCTTTATAGTAGTGACGGATTGCACTTAAATGGGAGGGGTGCAGCTTTTTTGAGATTGAAGCTGGCCAAAATGTTGGAAGAAAATTTTAACTAGGTGATGAGGAGGAGGGATTAGAGGATGATTTGCTAGTGAATATGAGGGAGAGAATCAAACAAGACAATTGGCTGTTCCTAGAAGTATCAACAAAAAGTCTGAGGAACCCTCCCAGGGACCAGGTACGGATGTACCAACACGAGTTCCTACACTGATGGCTGCTGCCACTCCAGTAACCAGAGGGTTCTCCCATCAGGCCCCCATTTTTGTTTTCGGAGATTCAAAATCTCCAACTATCAATGTAGCTGGACAAACAAGAACAATTGGCTGTTCCTAGAAGAAAACTCAACAAAAAGTCTGAGGAACCCTCCTAGGGACCAGGTACGGCTGTACCAACACAGGTCCCTACAGTGGTGGCGGCTGCCGCTCAAGTAACCGGAGGGTCTTCCCATCTGCCTTCTATTTCCCTTTCTTCAAAATCTGCAGAAGTTTTGAGGTTAAGCTTGAAAGTTAATCAAAAATATCACATTCTAAAGGGAAAAGTAGAACAAAGGGAGGGGGAGTATAGAAGAGGGAGAGAGGGAGGAAAAGGGGGGAGGTTGGAGGAAAGGAAGGGGTGTGGGGGTTCCCCCACACCCTCACCCCCTTCTTTCCTCCATCCTCCCTCCCCCCTCCTGTCGTCCCTCTCTCCCTCTTCCAAACTCCCCCTCCCCCCTGTTCTACCTTTCCCTTTAGAATGTGATATTTCTGATTAAACTTAAAGCTAAATGTCTACATTTTGCAACTCTTGGATATGAGGCAGCTTTTTGGAAAACTTGGTTCGGTCCCCCCGGTTTTAGCAGGTTGTTTACCGCCAACATCTCAGGCACTTTTTTACAGGTGATTATGTTTGATTGATGTATTGTCAATCTAAATTAAGTAATTGATTATGTTGGGAAGTTTGGAGGCTGGTAGGCTTTTGAGGCGTCAGTTGGACCGGCTATAAGAGGAGGTTGGAGGCCTGTATGCTTTTGAGGCATGTGTTGGACCGGCTATGAGGGGAGGTTGGAGGCCGGTATGTTTTTGAGGCGTGTGTTGGACCGGCTATGAGGGGAGGTTGAAGGTTGGTATGTTTTTGAGGCATGTGTTGGACCGGCTATAAGGAGAGATTGAAGGCCGTTTTTTTTTTTGAAGTGTGTGTTTCGGACTGGCTATGAAACGAGGTTGGATGCCAGTATGTTTTTGAGGCGTGTGTTGGACCAGCTATACGGGGAGGTTAAAGGCCGGTATGTTTTTAAAGCATGTTGGAGCGGCTACAAGGGGAGGTTGAAGGTTGGTATGTTTTGGAAGTGTGTGTTGGCCTGGCTATAAGGGGAGGTTGGAGGCCGGTATGTTTTTGAGGCATGTCTAGGACCTGCTATGAGGGGAGGTTGAAGGTCGGTATGTTTTTGAGGCGCGTGGTGGATTGGCTATGAGGGGAGGTTGAAACTCTTTTTGTCTTCAGTGGCAGGAGGAGTCTTTCAGGATTTCTTTAGGCTTTCTCTGCTGGAGAAATGAGAACACAGCCTCATTCACACGGGCTGAGTGCTGTGCATCAGCACCCACACAGATGTCACATTGAGTACAGCCGCTGCACTCTAGTTGACAGCAATGGGACTGCCTACACGGGATGCTGGGAACAGCTGTGCATCCCCGTTGCAGTAAACATGGCCCTCCCATGGGGTACAGATTCATACCCTCCATGTGAATGAGAACTAAGTGTAAATGGAATATTTAGCATCATTATGTTGCTAATTTGGGGACCAATGTACCCCTCTTTATTGTTATTTGGGCGTGTTTTATTATATAAGTGTTATATATTATAGATTAGGGTAAGTTTGTATATGTTGTGGAGGTGTGTGTTATTCTTTGGCTGTGTTTTGGAGTGATATATATATATATATATATATATATATATATATATATATATATATATAGATTGTAGTTTAGGTTAAGTTTGGATTTCTTCTGGAGGCGCTTTGAGTGGACATAACTGATGTACTCCGTTCAGCGGGGGTGGAACTTAGAGAACAGAGGCCACATATGGGCAGCACAGAGGCTTAGGGGTTAGCCTTGCAGCACAGGGGTCCTTGTTTCAGATCCTGACCAGGACACTATCTGCATGGAGTTTGGAAAACATAGGGAAGGGTTATCACCCCTGTATAATTTTTTTGCCATCCGTCTTTTTTCATCTCACTTCCTGTTGTCTCCTTCCGTTTGCAAGTAGGAGACGCTTGTAAGTTGGATATTTGAAAGTAGGGGCCTGCCCTATATGCTCTCTAGAAATGGGGGCCTAAGGTGTTGATGTTTCCACAACACTGTAAGCCCTCAAAGTGACTCTTGGTGGGCGCTGGAGCGCCCTGCTGTGAACGATTATATCAAGAATTGTAATTACATGCCATTGTTGAACAGTGGTAGAAAAATTGGGCCTTTGGTGGTTGTGGTGGTGGTGCTGGTGCCACAACACTATAAGTCCTCCCAATTACTCTCAGTGGGCACAGGAACAGGCCCTGCTGTGAAATATTATATCAAGAATTGTAATTACATGCCCCTGTTAAACAGGGGCTGAAAAATTGGGCCTATACACTGCAACCTCTACCATATACTCTAGTTGTAGTGCAGGAATGAGCCCTGCTGCAAAGCATTGCATCAAAAATTGTATTACATGCCCCTGTTAAACAGGGGCTGAAAAATTGGGCCTATACACTGCAACCTCTCCCAGATACTTTAGTTGGAGTGCAGGAATGAGCCCTGCTGCAAAGCATTGCATCAAAAATTGTAATTACACGCCCCTGTTAAACAGGGGCTGAAAATTGGGCCTTGGGTACTGGTGCTGGTGTCACGACACTGCAACCTCTCCCTTATACTCTATTTGGAGTGCAGGAATAAACCCTGCTGCAAAGCATTGCATAAAAAATTGTAATTACATGCCCCTGTTAAACAGGGGCTGAAAAATTTTGCTGGTGGCATCCCCCAGAACCAAAAATGTTCTTCCAAGATATCAGCGGGATCATTGAGGAGGAAGAGGATAGTCAGTCAACATAACAGGACAGTCACTCAGCATCAGAATAGGCAGTCTTGAAGGGATGTGACATTTCCAAAAAATTATTCGGTTACATCAACTTCAGGTGCTTGGTAGCTGGTGGTGATCCAAGACTGATTCATCTTTATGTAGGTCAGTCAATCAACCGAGTCGGTGGACAGGTGCACCCTGTCATCGGTTACAAAGCCACCAGCAGCACTGAAGGTTCCGAAAGAACGCTGGATGCAGGACAGGCCTGTAGCTCAATTGCATACTGTGCAAGCTCTGGTCAGTGATCCATCCTCAAGACCCAGTAAGCCAGAGGATTTTTGGTGAAAAAGGTGCCCAAGTCTGACCTTGCCCCTAGGTATTCTTGCACCATGGAAATCAGACGCTGGCGATGGTTGCCGGAACCGATCATACCTTGGGGCTGCAGACTAAAAAATTGTCTGAACACATAGGTCAGACGGCCACCTTCTCCCCCGCTCCTTCTGTGACTGACCGAAGCCTCAGCAACACGTTGTCCAGGACCAGGAGTTTGTAACCTCCCAGTCTCTGGGAACGCGTTGCACAGACCTTTCTGCAAGGCCTCCCGGAGATGTCTCATCCTCTGCTCCCTCTGCCATGGCAAGATAAGGTCTGCAACCTTACCCTTGTACCGTGTGAAGGAGAGTGGCCAGCCAGTAATGGTCCCTCTCCTTTATCCGAAGAATACGAGGATCCTTCCGCAGGCTTTGCAGGATCAGGGAGGCCATGCAGCGTAGGTTAGCTGAGACATTTGGTCCGGAGTCCTCTGGGTCACTAAGGACAACATGATCCGCAGCCACCTCCTCCCAGCCACCTACAAGTCCACGGGTTTCTTGGGACTGTAAATCATCCCTACAAGACTGCTGCTGCTGATGCTGAGTGCCAGGCTCCACTTCCATGCTGACACAATCCCCCTCCTCCTCGTCTTCCTCCTGTGTGATGGATGGGACAGCAGGAACACTGTCTGGATAAAGGGGGCCTTGAGAGGCAAGGAAGTCCTCCTCTTCCTGCCTCTGTTCTGCCTTAAGTACCCTGTCCATTATTCCACTCAGCGTATGCACCAACAGGTGGACAAGAGGTACAGTGTCACTGATGCATGCATCCCTGATCATCCTTGTGGCCTCCTCAAACGGTGACAGGACAGTGCATGCATCCCTGATCATGCCCCACTGGCGTGGTGAGAAAAAAACCAAGCTCCCCTGACCCTGTCCTGGTGCCGTAGTCACACAGGTACTCATTGATGGCCCTCTGCTGTGTGTGCAGCCACTGCAGCATGGCCAACGTTGCATCCCACCTGGTGGGCATGTCACATATAAGGCGGTTCTTGGGCAGGTTCAACTCCTTTTGGAGCTCAGCCAGCCGAGCACTGGCATTAATGATCAGCGGAAATGCACACAGACTTTCCTGGCCTGCTTCAGGACATCCTGTAAGCCCGGGTACACAGGGCACATGGGTCAGTTGTCCCTGTCAGAGGGCAGAGAGGAGGTTGGTGCCATTGTCCAAACCACCATTCCTGGCTTAAGCTGGCATGGCGTCAACCACCTCTCGGCCTGCCCCTGCAGAGCTGACAAAATATCTGCCCCAGTGTGGCTCCTGTCCCCCAAACAAACCAGCGCAAGCACGGCATGCCATCTTTCTGCCTGCATACTTGCGTAGCCCCTTGAACGCCTACGGAGCACCGCTGGTTCCGAGGACAGATCACTGGAAGAGGCCATGGAGGAAGAAGAAGAGGAGGGGGTGGCGGAGAGGAGGTTGGTGCCATTGTCGCAAACCACCATTCCTGACTTAAGCTGGCATGGCGTCAACCACCTCTCGGCCTGCCCCTGCAGAGCTGACAAAATATCTGCCCCAGTGTGGCTCCTGTCCCCCAAACAAACCAGCGCAAGCACGGCATGGCATCTTTTTGCCTGCGTACTTGCGTAGCCCCTTGAACGCCTACGGAGCACCGCTGGTTCCGAGGACAGAGCACTGGAAGAGGCCATGGAGGAAGAAGAAGAGGAGGGGGTGGAGGAGAGAGGTGTGTCACAACCAGTAGCAGCATTTTGGAGGTGTGGTGGCGGAACAACCTCCAACACTATTGCACCTTGTCCTGCATCCTTCCCAGCTGGCAGAAGAGTGACCCAATGGGCCGTGAAAGATAGGTAACGTCCCTGTCCATGCCTGCTGGACCATGAGTCAGCAGTAATATGCACCTTACCGCTGACTGCCCTGTCCAGCGAGGCAAGGACATTGCCTTCCACATGCCGGTAGAGAGCCGGAATCGCCTTCCATGAGAAAAAGTGGCGTTTGGGGACCTGCCACTGAGGAACCGAACATTGCACAAACTCACGGAAGGGGGCTGAGTCTACCAACTGAAAAGGCAGCAGTTGAAGTGCTAGCAATTTAGCCAAGCTAGCATTCAACCGTTGGGCATGTTGATGGCTGGGAGTGAACTTCTTCTGATGGTCCAGCAGCTGGGGCAGGTGACACACCTAATTCTACACCTTCATTCCTCTCAGTGCAGGTTTCAGAGAGGACTGAAGGTCTAGTGGGGTTGGAGATTCCAGCTGATGAGGAACAAGGAGAGGTCTGCTTTGTTCTTTGGTGTGGGTCTTTAAGGTATGCTTGCCAACAAGCTGCATGGCAGGTCAACATTTGTCTGGTCAAGCATGTGGTGCCCAAGCGGCTAATGTTTTGGCCACGCGAGATACACTTGAGACATATGATGCAATTAGTGGTGCGATCTGATGCACTCGTCTAAAAAAAGGCCCACACCAAAGAACTTTTGAAATAATGCACAGAGGCAGTGCCCTGCACAGGCGGAGCTCTGCGGTGTGATTCAGTCGGTGTGCTGCGCCTAAGCTGACCCCCGCAGGGCATCCTGCCTCATTGGAGATGTGCCTCCTCCTCCTCTCTCCTATCAGGCACCCACGTGGAGTCAGTGACCTCATCATCCCTTCCCTCTTCATCACTGGAGAAAACCTAGCAGTATGCTGCAGCTGGTGGAACATGACTGCCAGATTGCTGTCCTTCTTGAGCATCCCCTATCTCTGCGCTCACGCTACTGCCTTCCTTTAGCTGAGCCTTCAAAACACTGGGCATCCTCCTGGAGCATGTACCCAACACTGTGCTCAAACAGTTCGGGGGACTTCTCAGGAGGACAAGGTGGGTCTAGGGAAGGAGTGACTGATGATGACATTGAGACGAGGGAAGAGGATGCGTTGGCAGCTGCTTTGCTAGTACTATGAGCCTGGTTGATAGAGGATGAGGAGGATGAAGAGGGCTTGGTCATCCACTCTACCAAGTCTTCGGCATGATGCGGCACAACACGAACAGCTGCTGAAAATAATAACAAGTGTCCACGACCAGCACTGTTGTCTCTAGACACAGAGCCTGCTTGCCCTCTTTTATTGGCTCGTGACTGTCTGCCTCTCCTTGTTGGCTTTCCAGACATAGTAATGGCCTGCAGGGAGATTGGAAAACCAGCAATTGGGTAGTGTATATTGTACTGGAAGCACACAACACCCACTAACTCCTGCAGATGCCTGTATGATAGAACACCAGCAATAAAGGGTAGATACAGGTGTATACTGTGCTGTGCTGGAGGCACACAATACCCACTAACTCCTGCAGATGGCTGTATTAGAGAATGCCAGCAATAAAGGGTAGATATAGGTGTATATTGTGCTGTGCTGGAGGCACACAACACCCACTAACTCTTACAGATGACTGTATTAGAGAACACCAGCAATAAAGGCCTGATACAGGTGTATACTGTGCTGTGCTGGAGGCACACAACACCCACTAACTCCTGCAGATGCCTTTATTATAGAACACCAGCAATAAAGGGTAGATACGGGTGTATATTGTGCTGTGCTGGAGGCACACAACACCCACTAACTCCTGCAGATGGCTGTATTAGAGAACACCAGCAATAAAGGGTAGATACAGGTGTATATTGTGCTGTGCTGGAGGCACACAACACCCACTAACTTCTGCAGATGGCTGTATTAGAGAACACCAGCAATAAAGGGTAGATGCAGGTGTATACTGTGCTGTGTTGGAGGCACACAACACCCAGTAACTCCTGTAGATGCCTTTATTATAGAACACCAGCAATAAAGGGTAGATACAGGTGTATACTGTGCTGTGCTGGAGGCACACAACACCCACTAACTCCTGCAGATGCCTTTGTTATAGAACACCAGCAATAAAGGGTAGATACGGATGTATATTGTGCTGTGCTGGAGGCCCACAACACCCACTAACTCCTGCAGATGGCTGTATTAAAGAACACCAGCAATAAAGGGTAGATACAGGTGTATATTGTGCTGTGCTGGAGGCACATAACACCCACTAACTCCTGCAGATGGCTGTATTAGAGAACACCAGCAATAAAGGGTAGATGCAGGTGTATATTATGCTGTGCTGGAGGCACACAACACCTACTAACTCCTGCAAATGGCTGTATTAGAGAACAACAGCAATAAAGGGTAGATACAGGTGTATACTGCGCTGGAGGCATACAACACCCACTAACTCCTGCAGATGGCTTTATTAGAGAACATCTGCAATAAAGGGTAGATACAGGTGTATATTGTGCTGTGCTGGAGGCACACAACACCCACTAACTCCTGCAGATGGCTGTATTAGAGAACACCAGCAATAAAGTATAGATACAGATGTATATTGTGCTGTGCTGGAGGCACACAACACCCACTAACTCCTGCAGATGGCTGTATTAGAGAACACCAGCAATAAAGGGTAGATACAGGTGTATATTGTGCTGTGCTGGAGGCACACAACACCCACTAACTCCTGCAGATGGCTGTATTAGAGAAAAACAGCAACAAAGGGTAGATGCAGGTGTATATTGTGCTGTACTGGAGGCACACAACACCCACTAACTCCTGCAGATGGCTGTATTAGAGAACACCAGCAATAAACGGTAGATACAGGTGTATATTGTGCTGTGCTGGAGGCACACAACACCCACTAACTCCTGCAGATGGCTGTATTAGAGAAAAACAGCAATAAAGGGTAGATACAGGTGTATATTGTGCTTTGCTAGAGGCACACAACACCCACCAACTCCTGCAGATGGCTGTATTAGAGAACACCAGCAATAAAGGGTAGATACAGGTGTATATTGTGCTGGAGGCACACAACACCCACTAACTCCTGCAGATGGCTGTATTAGAGAACAACAGCAATAAAGGGTAGATACAGGTGTTTATTATGCTGTGCTAGAGGCACACAACACCCACTAACTCCTGCAGATGGCTGTATTAGAGAACAACAGCAATAAAGGGTAGATACAGGTGTATACTGCGCTGGAGGCACACAACACCCACTAACTCCTGCAGATGGCTGTATTAGAGAACAGCAATAAAGGGTAGATACAGGTGTATACTGCGCTGGAGGCACACTACACCCACTAACTCCTGCAGATGGCTGTATTAGAGCACACCAGCAATAAAGGGTAGATACAGGTGTATATTGTGCTGTGCTGGAGGCACACAACACCCACTAACTCCTGCAGACGCCGGAACACACTACACAAGGCCGCCGTGCTGGTGGCCTTATATAGTGTGGGGTGTGTACTAAACCCCCTGAGCTATAATTGGCCACAGGCATCCTGCTTCTGGCCAATTATGGCTCTCCTCGCTGCCGGTGCTGTGATTGGCCAAGCATGCGGGGGTCACAGTGCATGCTTGGCCAATCATGAGCCAGCAATGCACTGCGATGGTGCAGTGCATTGTGGGCCGTGAGCGCCACACAAATTTGGCGCCAACGGCCCACAGAGTTCTGGCTTTGCCGAACGGGCGAACAGTCGGTGTTCGAGTCGAACATGCATTTGACTCGAACACCAAGCTCATCCCTATTCAGGAGATACCTAGAAATAATAAAGAAATAAGTTTGTGATAACTCTGTGTGAATATGAACAGCAAAACAACTTAATTCTTCCAGCATTATCAAGAAGAGAATGCGCGGCATTGAACAATTAAAAAATTGCAGTGTGAAGAATCTGCTGTCTCCATTATGAACGCTAGTTTTACCAGACCAAGCGGTTCTGTCTCGTAATGGATTCTGAGCATGCGTGATTTTTGGCGTGTCAGAATTGCATATACACGATCGGAATTTCCGATAGAAAGTTTATCCATCAGAAAAATTGAGAACATGCTATCAATTTTTGGCTGGCTGGAATTCGGACAGCTAAATTCCGATGGAGCATACACACGGTCGCATTTGCTGATGAAAAGCTCTCATCTGTCTTTTTCTGGCTGGAATTTCGATCATGTGTACTCGACATGAGTCTTAGCTTGATGTCTGAAACTGACTATTTATGGGATATTCTGATTCACATCTCACCTTCCTTCCCATATTGCCATGTGCAATAAATACATTTTTTATATTAAAACTAAACGACTAGTGCCAATTTTCTTTTACATCCAGAGAAAAAATATACCTGAAATGTATTGTATTTGGTATATTACTGTCAAGTAAGTGGACTTGTGACATAATTAATGCATCTTGCATATCCTCTGGGTGTGCCGGTATTTCAAACTTATTGGCACTTTCAATAGTGACCCACACGCAAATATCCCCCTCACCTGAGTTAGCTTTACTTAATCTGACAGTAGAAACCTTCGCCCCATCTGTTCGAAACTCCCTAATCCTTCTGGCAGCCAGGCTTAATATTACTAGACACTGGAAAAAACGGCAACCTCCCTCTGCAGTAGATACCCTGGATCTGATCCACAAACACTGCTCATATGAAATGATGCTTGCATCCAGCAGCGGTTCCTATGGAAAATCTCTTTCCCTATGGCAACCTTGGCGGTAGTGGCATCTTTCTGCCCATTAATTATTCCCACCGTGATTCCACAAGTGACCACACTGGAACTAAATTCATACAGACTCTAGAAACCTTATCTGTTAAATGACACATCGGTTTACAATCCGGGTATAGCTTTTTTTTAGCCAGGTAGTTACTTGTGTTACTTGATTGTTCTTTATTGTGAACTGACTTTATACTTCATTCTCTGTAGCAGATGTATGCTCTACTTGACAAAAGTGCTGACAGGTATTGTTCTCACCTATGTCATTCACTCGGCTATTTGTTACTTGTATTGCTATGAAAACATTTTTCCAATAAAAATATTAAAATATAAAATAAATGCACATGATTTAGCATGTAAAAAATGGGCATTCATATTTTTTTACCATACGAAGCATTGCATTCTTGATAGCGTCTGCCCATATTTACATACAGACAGACAATTACTCAGCTGCAGGAGTGTTAGTTAACTACGAGGGCGCTGATGATGGTAGTTCATTGACAACTACAAGACGTCTGCTGCTGTGGAGGCTGGACTTGTACTTCATTCATTTACACATCACTATGAATGACACAGCTTTGTGGGCAGACCCTCCCATAGGCACACCGTTTTTAAATTGTGACAGTGGGTGTGGGGAAAGGACAAACTGCACCTTCCTACATGTTACACCCTGAATATAGGTGTAACGGCGCCATCCACTGTCAGAGAATCGGGAAGTGAAGCATTGCGGCTTCACTGCCCGGTTCCCTACTGCGCAACTCTGCTGGTCCCCGCTGTGTCATGGGAACTGTGTGTTTCCCAGAACACAACGTGGGGCGGGGCATCTGCGGTGGTCTGCGGGGGTCTTGTCCCGGAAGTGGGTGCAGATACCTGGATTATCCAGGTAACTGCACCCCCCTCCCCCCTGAAAGGTGCCGATTGTGGCACCGGAGGGGGGGGGGGGATCAGATGAGTGGAACTTCCACTTCAGGGTGGAGGACCGCTTTAAAGTCAAATTAGAGCAGTTCTGAAGCAAGACAAAGAAACTCAAAACACAATCTTTTCCCATGAAAGCACCTCAAAGTATTTGCATTTGATAGCTTCTCTGCTGTTCATGACCCTAAAATTAGCTGCACCTATTAAATGGATTTCCAAAAATAAAAGGAGGACATCTTCCAATCAGGATTTTGTGACAATGGTAAAAGATGGGATTTCTCCTCAGTTTTGTAGATTTCCTCTCACTGTCTTTTGTATGTCTGAGACTGGAAGTGAGGGGAAATCACTCCAAGAAGCACACAGACAGCAATTAAAATCTGACAGTTTGTTGTAATCCTTCTCAGCTCAATCCAAAACTAGAAAAACATTTTGGCTGGAGTAATGTTCTGGTCTTCAGTGTTTATTATAGATTGAGAACATGCTGTGCTGCCAGGAGTATGTCAAATGGGGCAGATGCAACTAGGCTGAAGCAGGGTCAGTCAAAACCCGCAGATAACAGTCATAAATGTATCTCTGCTATATGATTCAAGTATTTGCTTACAGTCTCATTTATATATCAATTTCAATGCTACTGCAACTTTTATATGTGACACTTTAGTTTTATAACTAACTATAATTTAAATTTATTATGTCAAACTGCTGTCGACAGTGGACAATGATTTTGCATACAGTTAGGGATTTTGCTCCTATATTCATTAACATTAACAGAGATATTCATTATTCATTAACAGAGAAGCGTGGGAAATCGTGGGAAATAAAAAAATTAAACATACATATTCACCTATATGGCTGAAACATCGGTCCAATGCTGCAACTGTACACCGCCGGCTCTAAGATCAAGAACTGAGCAATCACGAGCGCTGATTGATCAGTTCTCGGTTTTCTCTGAGAAGAGAGCAGTGATTGCCAGTCATTGCTCTCTGCTCTTCCCCTCCAGTTCCGGGTTGTGTGAAGGGGATGAGAGAGACTTGCACATGGCTCTCAGTGGCACGCCAAAAGATGGAGCCAACTGCTGGGCAGACATCTGGGTGGATTCTGACATTATTTTCGGAATCCTTCCAGGGCCCGGGCCAGCTCTGTGATGTCAGCAGACAGCAGATTTTAGCCCTCGGTTGGCTGATTCTGGGTCACATGAGTGTAAAAGTAAGTGCACGCCTGTGACCCACAAATGAAGTATGGGCAAAAAAGCTTTCGCCATATTTTTTTTTTTTTAACAGACATCTGATCTTGAGTGTTTAGTCCTCCGTATATGAACATTCTTCTTCTCTTAATTAAAATTGAACCTTTTAAAGGAAATCTCCAGTTGTGTTAAAATTGTACCTAACTTATTTAAAGCTGAATTTTGGGCATGACTATTTTTGCATTGTTTCATACCTGGTGAAGCTGTAAATCCCTGTAGTAAGCACCCCTGCCACAGTGATTGCCATTGGCTTTAGGGTCCCATGTCGAGTGGCTGTCTTGCCATTTAGTGAACACAGGAAACCGCTCGCTCAACACAGGTACCATTCAGAGAACACTTTGCATTGCTCTCCATTAATGTGAAGCGTTGTCTGATTAGATGAGTTGAAGAGGCAGGGTGGAGATATACCGGTCTGGTGGACGGCAACCCAAGCCTTTGGTCTCTTTCATAACTAGGGCTACAGGTGATATCTGACACTTCATACATACGTTAGAAGCTGTATCTTGCTGCTGTGTACTGTGGTTCCACCAACCAGCTGCTTTGTCACTACAAGATCAGCAAGTTACAGTTCTAGTTGTTAGCACTATGTACGTTTTGATTGCTCATTGCAGTAGTCCAACTGCTCTGAATATTAACACAGCTTTTTTTATTATTTCTTATAGGTTTAAATGCAGTTTGTGTCCTTATTCATGAGATGAATTGTTAGTTTGCTGTTTATAAAGATGTGCAACAACCAATCTTATATTATATACAGTGATTAATACTGCCACTAGGTGGTAGTATTATGTTTAACGCTTATATTATGTTATGTTCTACATTGTTGTACATGGTTACAATGTAATTTCCTGTTTATGTGCTAGTTCTGACTCAGCTACAAGGCCATAAACTTTATCTCCAGCTTCATATAGGGCTTACATGACCTGGTGTTCTATTTATCCCTTGCATTAATTCAGATAACTTAACTCAATGAATAAACTCACTGTATGGAGAAACAGACAATGAATCCTTTCAAATGTTCAGTTTGAAGATGGATATTCATAGGTAGAAAAACGTTGGTGTTGTAAGCTACATGGAAAGATGTTACAGCAATGATGGTATACTGAGCAAATAAATCAGAGATAGGAAG
Source organism: Lithobates pipiens (assembly GCF_037356315.1). NCBI lineage: Eukaryota > Metazoa > Chordata > Amphibia > Anura > Ranidae > Lithobates > Lithobates pipiens. Next base: position 297,513,631 of record NW_027507903.1, read on the forward strand.
GGGAGGGGAAGATACAGAACTACGTTGGGAGAGTTCAGCAAGACAGAAGGGAACAGAGCTTAGACACAGAGCAATAATAAATTGCATAGTGTAACACAACAGTGCTCCTGCTGTTTCCCATAAAATTAAAAGGGCACAGCCATATGTCAAGGCCCATCCTGCAGCAGCTTTCCAACAGGATATAGGTCCAACTACATCCAATGTACTAAACCCTGCTGCAGATACAATTACAGCTCAGAGTTACAGCTCTGAGTTACAGCAAAACAGTCTCTCAAAAAAAGCATATATAATGGCTACTGTTAGTGTTTCATCAAAAGTTTCAGTGGCTAATGTGACCAACTAGAACTACTAGGCCTAATGCTAAGAGAGGGTATAGAATTGTATACAAGAGCGCAGATCAAACTCACCTACAGATAAATGGACAGAGACAGATCAGAAGGGTCCATTCAAACAGGGCGCTGGACTGTGTGCCCCAAGCAGGTCCATGTTTTCTTAGAACATAATAACTGTGCATCCCGTGTAGCTAACTCCACTGCAGGTGGCGCTCAACTGCAGTGGCAATGCAGGGGAGGGTAAGTCATGAGGAACAGGGTTCCTCTATGGTTATCTGACTGGATGCTGGCCATCCATATGAGTCTGGTGGCCATCTTTGGTGTGGCAGAGTCTATAAAGACTCCAGGACCCTGTGTTTGGTGCGCTTTATGTGAGTGGGTAGAGTAGGGAAAGGTACCCCATCTGTTAGGGACAGTACTAGTGTAGTGGCATCCTCAACCTCCAAAGGCCTAACGGTGACCTCCAAAGTCAGGTAGAGGTGACATCCTTCCTTGTAGTGTGTGTTATTAGGCATGGTGGGTGTATTGCAAATTGGAAACAGGGGCGCCAGTCACTTTTTGGAATGCAAGAAAAGAGATTTATTGTCTCTTAAACAGCAAGTTGAGATTAATCTAAGGGAGCGCCTTCCCCTAAATGAGTTTTTGCAGGTTGGGATGTCTTTTATTCTGTAGTATGCTGATTTAAATTGCCTTTGAAAGTTTATGTCCCGAATCAGGTTAGCGGTAATAGGATGTGGAGGGAATCTATTGCTTTTAATACCAAATCCTCAGTGGTCAAAACATATGTCTTCTGAAGTTTAATACACACTCTGTGTCCACTTTATTTGGTTTGTTGCTTACTAGATATTCATGCAAATAGCCAAACTGTGTATCATTCAGTTGCCTGCTCAAGAGGTTCAGTTGTTCCAACAAACATTAGCATGGGGAAGATGCGTGATCTAAACCTCTTTGACCATGAAATGATTGTTGCTGCTTGATGTGGCCATTGTAGCATTTGAGAAAGTGCTGACTCTCTGGGATTTTCACTAACTACAGTCTCTACGATTTACAAAGAACCGTGTGTAAAGCAAAATCCAAGGAGCAGCTGTTCTATGGGTGAAACCACATTTTCAGTGAGATAGGTCACAGAAAAATGGCCAGACTTGTTTAAGTAGATATAAAGCCCAAATCTATTGAATTTTTTTTTATATATATTGGTGGTGTGCAAAATGGCACCATAAAATGGCTTAAGCAGCAGAAGAGCATGCCATGTTCCACATCTAAACTAAAAATAATAAAATCATGGATCACTAAAACCAGGTAAATAAAGGGAAAAAGGTTACCTGTTCTGAAAAATTTCATTTTCTGCTAGAGGTAGGTTCAGACTTTGTCTCATACAACATAATTTAATAGCTTGGCCTCAGTGTGGTATAATAGTATGGAAAATTATTTCTTGGCACACATTAGATGACTTAAAGTGGTTGTAAATGCAGAAGTTTTTTTTTACCTAATGCATGAAGGTAAAAAACCTTTTGTGTGTTGCTCCACCCACAGACAACCTTAATACTCACCTGAGCCCCCTATCGATCCAGAGATGTGTATGAGTGTCTCGGCTGTCCTAGGACTCCCCTTCCTCCTGTAAATCACATCCAGTAAACCAATGAGGAGAGAGCAGGGGCAGAGCCGAGCCACAACTCTATATGTCTAATGGACACATAGAGCAGGGCTTGAGAGCAAGCATGCACCATTGTGGCTTGCTATTGGGGACACTGGCCAAGAGGGAGGAGCCAGGAGTGCTGGTGGGGGGGGGGGGGGGGGGCTGAAAAGAGGAGGATTGGCTGCTCTATGCAAAACCACTATAACATGTTATTTATTTATTTATTTTTAAAGCCAAACCTTTAATACCAGTTTAAAGGGGTTGTAAAGGTAAACATTTTTTCACCTCAATGCATTCTATGCATTAAGGTGAAAAAACATCTGACAGTGCCTGCCCCCCAGTCCCTCTGTTTTACTTTCCTGACCCCTAAAAAGTCCCGCACTCACCTCCAACATCCTCTTCGCCGCTCAGCCTGGCTGTTGATTGGCTGGAGTGGATGGATTGAAAGCAGCGCAGCCATTGGCTCGCGCTGCTATCAATCACATCCAATGATGTGGGGGTGGGGCCGAGTGATACAGTGAGTGGCTATAGCCGCCAGCTGTATCACGAGAGCATGCCCGCAAGTGCTTCTCACCATGTGAGGGAGCTCGCATGAACATGAGAAGTACTTGCGTGGGGAAGCAGAGACAGCCGCCGAGGGACCCCAGAAGAGCAGGCTCGGGGCCACTCTGTGCAAAACGAGCTGCACAGTGGAGGTAAGTATAACATGTTTGTTATTATTATTATTTTTTTTTTATTATTCTCTTTACAACCCCTTTAACTTCAACTGACCATCAGTGAAATAATATAGCATACCTAAGCATTGTTAATCATGAGCATCCATTTATGGACACTAGATTTACCCCATCGACCCATCCTAGACTCAACCAAAGGTTTTCTTTGGCTAGCTGTCGCTATATATATATACACAGTATCTCACAAAAGTGAGTACACCCCTCACATTTTGGTAAATGTTTTATTATATCTTTTCATGTGACAACACTGAAGAAATCACACTTTGCTACAATGTAATGTAGTGAGTGTACAGCTTGCATAACAGTGTAAATTTGCTGTCCCCTCAAAATAACTCAAACAACCATTCATTTCTAAACCGCTGGCATCAAAAGTGAGTACACCTCAAAGTGAAAATGTCCAAATTGGGCCTAAAGTGTCAATATTTTGTGTGGTCACCATTATTTTCCATCACTGCCTTAACCCTCTTGGGCATGGAGTTCACCAGAGCTTCACAGGTTGCCACTGGAGTCCTCTTTCACTCCTACATGACGACATCAGAAGCTGGTGGATGTTAGAGAGCTTGCACTCCTATACCTTCTGTTTGAGGATGCCCCACAGATGCTCAATAGGGTTTAGGTCTGGAGACATGCTTGTCCAGTCCATCACCTTTACCCTCAGCTTCTTTAGCAAGGCAGTGGTCATCTTGGAGGAGGTGTGTTTGGAGTCGTTATGTTGGAATATTGCCCAATCATGAGCATCCATTTATGGACACTAGGTTTACCCCATCAACCCATCCTAGACTCAACCCAAGGTTTTCTTTGGCTAGCTGTCGCTATATATATATATATATATATATATATATATATATATATATACAGTATCTCACAAAAGTGAGTACACCCCTCACATTTTTGAAAATATTTTATTATATCTTTTCATGTGACAACACTGAAATTACACTTTTCTACAATGTAACATAGTGAGTGTACAGCTTGTATAATAGTGTAAATTTGCTGCCCCCTCAAAATAACTCACACAGCCATTAATGTCTAAAACACTGGCAGCAAAAGTGAGTACACCGATAAGTGAAAATGTCCAAATTGGGCCCAAAGTGTTCATATTTTGTGTGGCCACTATTATTTTCCAGCACTGCCTTAACTCTCTTGGGTATGGAGTTCACCAGAGCTTCACAGGTTGCCACTGGAGTCCTCTTCCACTCCTCCATGACGACATCACTGAGCTGGTGGATGCTAGAGACATTGCGCTCCTCCATCTTCCATTTGCGGATGCCCCACAGATGCTCAATGGTGTTTAGGTCTGGAGATATGCTTGGCAAGTTCATCACCTTTACCCTCAGCCAGGGGAGGGTTGGCTGACAAGTCCAGTCAAGTGGCCCATTGAACCACTGAATCAGCTCACTATTCATGCCCACCTTTTTTTAATGCAGCTTCACTAGTGTCCATCAATGCAGCCTCACCAGCATCCATCAATGCAACCTCACCAGTTCTTATCAATACAGCCTCACCAGTGCCAATCAATGCAGCCTCACCAGTGCCCATCAATGCAACCTCACCAGTGCCCATCAATGCAACCTCACCAGTGCCCATCAATGCAGCCTCGCCAGTGTCCATAAATACAGCCTCACCAGTGTCCATAAATACAGCCTCGCCAGTGGCAATCAATGCAGCCTCACCAGTGTCCATCAATGCAGCCTCACCAGTGTCCATCAATGCAGCCTCACCAGTGTCCATAAATTCAGCCTGTTCAGTGCCCATAAATGCAGCCTCACCAGTGTCCATAAATGCAGCCTGATTAGTGCCCATAAATGCAGCTTCACCAGTGCTCATAAATGCAGCCTTTATCAGTGCCCATCAAGGCAGCCTGATCATTGCCCATAAATGCAGCCTTTATCAGTGTCCATCAAGGCAGCCTGATCATTGCCCATAAATGCAGCCTCACCAGTGCCCATCAATGCAGCCTCACTAGTGTCCATAAATGCAGCCTTACCAGTGTCTGTAAATACAGCCTCACCAGTGTTCATAAATGCAGCCTCACCAGTGCCTATAAAGGCAGCCTCGCCAGTGTCCATCAATGCAGTTTCACCAATGCCCATAAATGCAGCCTCACTAGTGCCCCAAAACACAACTTCACTAGTGCCTATAAATGCAACTTCACCAGTGGCCATAAACGCAGCCTCACCAGTGCCCATCCCATCAGCTCAGCCTTATGTGTACCCATCAATGCGGCCTGATCAGACAGCAGTGCCCAACAGCACAGCCTTGCCAGTGCATGGGGAGAGAGGAGAGACACCGGTGTACACAGTGTGGGTATCTCCCGCTTACCCAGCCGTTGTCACATTAAGTCCCGCCTCCTGGATCGGCTCCTAATATCGACGTCATAGGAGCCAGTCCAAGAAGCAGGACTTCATACGTCACTCAGCTGCGTCAGGTAAGTGGGAAATGGAGATTCCCTGCTCTGTGTAAACTGGCAACGCTTGTCCCCCCAATCTCAGAGGCAGCTTGGTGTGCACTGGCCCGAAAGCTGCCCCAGGGCAGGCAGCCAATAGCCCAGAGTTTGCGGCCGACCCCAGGCCTTGGGACTCTGGGCTAATAATGGTCATTGGTAATACCGAGACCCGGGGGTTTTTGGGGGCACACTCAGAGTTATAACCCGGGTCAGCACCCCTCCCAATGCCACTGCCTACAGGCTATGGCCAGCATGGGACCCACAGGTCATGGCCAGCACAGGACCTGACAGCCAGAGAGTGATAAGGGCTATTTCCTATTTTGCGGTTACTGGGTGGTGGGCAGAGCACTGGAGCTGGGTAAATGGGGTGCATGGGGGGGGGAATGGGATGTGGGGGATGTCAGGGTCTGGGTCTCTCTCTCACCTCAGCGATGGTAGCTCAGCAGGTCCTTGCACGGCCTCTTGGGGGGTGATAACGACTTCCAAATTGCAGCCAGTGCCCAGCCCTAGCAAATCACGTGCATTCCCTGGCATGCCCTGGCCCCTTCCTGTCTCTGCCTGCGTCCAGTCCAAGACTCCGGGAGTGTAGTGGAGGGTAAACTGCTTGTCCCACTGAAAGTAAGCTGGCTCTTTTCAGGCTCTCAGTCAGTTCTTCTCTCTGTGTGCTCAAAACTAGTTGCAACTTGCACTGTCTCACTCTTGCAGCCACTCCAGCCAGCACCCAGCCACCAGCCTCAGCCAATCACAGGATGCGTCCCCTGGCATGCCCTGTCTCTGCCTGCTCCTGAGACTCCTGAGAGTTGTAGTTTGCTGCATTGCTCAGTTCCACCTACCACTACCAGGAACTTGAGTGCAGTCTGGACTACAACTCCCAGAATGTAGCGTAGCAGCCAGCCAATCGGCAGCCACCGCAGCTGACTTTTGCCATCTACAGGAAAAAAAAAATAGCAGACAGGCAGCGCTGCCGTTTTGAATATAAGCTAGGCGACCTGAGGGAAATTTCCACCCTTCCCCCTGGCCCAACCCTCCCCTGCCCTCAGCTTTTTTAGCAAGGCAGTGGTCATCTTGTAGGTGTGTTTGGGGTCGTCATCATGTTGAAATACTGCCCTGCGGCGCCGTCTCCGAAGAGAGGCGATCATGCTCTGCTTCAGTATGTCACAGTACATGTTGGCACTCATGGTTCCCTCAATGAATTGTAGCTCTCCAGTGCCGGCAGCACTTATGCAGCCCTAGACCATGACACTCCCACCACCATGCTTGACTGTAGGCAAGACACACTTGTCTTTGTGCTCCTTACCTGGTTGCCACCACACACTCTTGACACCATCTGAACCAAATACATTTATCTTGGTCTCATCAGACTAAGGACATGGTTCCAGTAATCCATGTCCTTAGTCTGCTTGTCTTCAGCAAACTGTTTGTGGGCTTTCTTGTGCATCATCTTTGTTAGAATCTGAAGTAACTGATCAATTCAATCAATTATTATTATCATCAGTTATGTATTCCTTTGTCTAGTCCCTATAGTTCAGCTAAGCCTCAAATACACCAAGCACATGCTATTGATAATATCACAATACTATCACCATTGGCTATGAAATCAATACACGGTCTAAGATCAATTAAATCTCATTTATTTCCCAAGGAAATAAGAAAACGTGCATCAATTACCAATAGAAGTTACAATAATACATAGCATACAATCAAAGTACAATATAAGCCTTATACTTATCGACCTTCGCAGCTAAGCCTCATGATGGAAGTGAGAGAGACCTCATTGTTGGGAAGAAGGCACCCAGGTATTATTTAGGACATAGGCGAGTTTGTTTCTTTGTCCTAAAGAATACCGGTGTAGTGTTAGTCATGGAACTAGAGGGCTCCTTGAATCTAACCGTAGGTAGAGGTGCATGGTATACAATGGGCATGATCTCTGAAATCCAGGCACAGGGGTGGAATTGTGTGGGTTTGGTAATTGTTGTAAACTTATATGTGTAGTTAAGCGATATTTATCTAGAAGGGTCTCCCATTTGTCTATGCAAGTTGAGGGACGATTTGACAGTAAGCTCTCTGTGTACAAATTGGAGACGTTGCTGCCAAGTCAGAGCCCTGCAACGCCGCTGCGAGCAAGCCTGCCTAATCCCGACCCGTATTTACAGTAAAAGGTTATAGGAGGTTGGGAGCAGGGTGCGTAATACATATATATGCATATATATTATGGTAATAAGTTGATTTATGTTTGTGGTAGAGTGTGACCTATGGGTATTGTAGGCTAATAATATGGGCAAGAAAGGCCCTCCTCAAGACTCTGGGTCTGAAAGCTGGGTGATATGTTGCTCTGAATGGGTGCTGGTGAATGGTGAATGAATGGGCACCCCTTGCCTGTACTGCCGTCCTGAAGATACCCAAGATGCAGAATGGTGACATGGAAGCTGTCGCTGAAGAATGGGGGAGATGTGTCACTCAGTGGCAAAGCGGCACGTGTTGGGAAACATCACATGGTAAAACAATTATGGACTGCTCCATAGGACCTGTTTCTGCACACGTTGAAAACCCAGCGTGGTAAGACAATTGTGTACTGTTCCATGAGAGATGTCTCTGGAGCGCTCGTTGAAAACAACCACGCGTTACACAAGCTAAGGACTGTGCCACAGGTACTGGTTCAGAAGCACATGTTGGGGAACTACACACGTTAAGACAGTTATGGACTGTTCAATAGGAGCCGTGTCTAAAGAAGGGTGGTGTGCGCCTTTTAGGCGCAAAGCGGAATATGTTGGAATCAAACAGGAATTAATATTATACATCTACACAGCTGTTTGTACAGCCGAACTCAGCCATATTGATGCCATGCAGTCTCACATTTTTAAAAGCAAGGAATGTGACACCAAGACACAATTTGAATAGCAGAATGAGTTCTATTCAGCCCACCTGGAATGTACTGAACTTCAAAGACATTGATGACGAAGACGGCCCAGGGCACATCGACTGCAATACTGGCCACAGAAGCCAAGTATGGCAGGACAGTCAGTAATTTTAGGAGGGCTGTCATGTGAACACTGATTGGTCCAAGCAAATGGGACTGGCAGTAGGGTGTGGTATGGCTGAGGTATGTTTAACAAAAAGGGTTGCAACAATGAGGTCTCTCTCACTTCCATCATGAGGCTTAGCTGCGAAGGTCGATAAGTATAAGGCTTATATTGTACTTTGATTGTATGCTATGTATTATTGTAACTTCTATTGGTACTTGATGCACGTTTTCTTATTTCCTTGGGAAATAAATGAGATTTAATTGATCTTAGACCGTGTATTGATTTCATAGCCAATTATCACGTACCTTCTAGTAGCGAGCCCGGATTGCGGAGAGAGGCCTCCTTTACGACTCCCACTACCGGTTTCCTGGCAATGTAACAGGGAACACAGGAGTAAGGAGGGGTACAGGTGACTGGCAGGATCAACAGATGGGTAGGATGGGTAGGCGAGGTTCAGTGGAGCAGGTAATCACAGTGAAGGGATCAGCAGGTAGTTTATAGCAGATACACAGTTCAAAGGAGCAGGTAACTTGGCAATAAGCAGTGCAGGAAAGCAGGCCACTTGTAGCAGGTGAACAGTGTAATATACACAAGTGCTTGCAGCAGATAAACAGTCAATATAAGCAGGCACTAGGAGCAGATGGACAGTGCAATACTAGCAGGTTACTTGTAGCAGATGACACAGTTCAGTATAAGCAGGTGACTTGCAGCAGATAGGTAGTTCAATATGAGCAGGCACTTATAGCAGATGAACAGTTCAATACTAACAGATTACTTGTAGCAGATGACACAGTTCAGTATAAGCAGGTGACTTGCAGCAGATAGGTAGTTCAATATGAGCAGGCACTTATAGCAGATGAACAGTTCAATACTAACAGATCACTTGTAGCAGATGACACAGTTCAGTATAAGCAGGTGACTTGCAGCAGATAGGTAGTTCAATATGAGCAGGCACTTATAGCAGATGAACAGTTCAGTATAAGCAGGTTACCCCTTTTAGCAGACGGATGGTCAGAGCAAGCCGGATCGGATACCAGACAGGAACGAAGTACAAGGGAACAGGCAGGAGAATAGTCACAACAAGCCGAGGTCGGGTGCAGGCGGATAGCAGATAGGTCACAGGCAGGCCGGGTCAAACAGGAACAAACAATACGGATCAGGTCTCACAGATATAACGCTGTAGAGCAGACAGCAAAGACTGTTGGCAAGAGGCTGGTTTAAATAGGCCGTTTGGCGCCAATACGGACGCACGCACACGCGACCGTGCGCGTGCCCGCGCACGCGCACCTGTGTACGAACGTAAGGGCGTTCGTACGATCGTGCGTACCCGCGACGATCGTACATCAGAAGACCTGGAGGACAATCTCTTCGTGAGATTTTCATGACACCAATGGTAATAGTATTGTGATATTATCAATAACATGTGCTTGGCGTATTTGAGGCTTAGCTGAACTATAGGGACTAGACAAAGGAATACATAACTGATGATAATAATAATTGATTGAATTGATCAGTTACTTCAGAATCATTCCTTCTTGGACGACAGCCATGCAGACAAATTTGATGCAGTGTGTGGCGTATGGTTTGACCACTGACAGACTGATCCCCCTACTACTTCAACCTCTGCAGCAATGCTGGCAGCACTCATATGTCTATTTCCCAAGGATCACCTCTGAATATGATGCTGAGCACGTGCACTCGACTTCTTTGGTCAACCAATACGAGGACCATTCTGAGTGGAACCTGTCTTATTAAACCCCTGTATGGTCTTGGCCACCGTGCTGCAGCTCAGTTTCAGGGTCTTGGCAATCTTCTTATAGCCTAGGCCATCTTTCTGTAGAGCAATAATAAATATATACAAAAATGTGAAGGGCGTACTCACTTTTGTGAGACACTGTAGATGTATATATATATATAGAGAGAGATATAGAGAGAGAGAGACAAACACACTATATCACAAAAGTGAGCACTACCCTCACATTTTTGTAAATATTTTATTATATCTTTTCATGTGACAACACTGAAGAAATGACACTGTGCTGCAATGTAAAGTAGTGAGTGTACAGCTTGTATAACAGTGTAAATTTGCTGTCCCCTCAAAATAACTCAACACACAGCCATTAATGTCTAAACCACTGTCAACAAAAGTGAGTACACCCCAAGTGAAAATGTCCAAATTGGGCCCAAATTGTCAATATTTTGTGTGCCCACCATTATATTCAAGCACTGCCTTAACCCTCCAAGGCATGGGGTTCACCAGAGCTTCACAGTTTGCCTCTGGAGTCCTCCTTCACTCCTCCATGACGACATCATGGATCTGGTGGATGTCAGAGACCTTTTACTCCTCCACCTTCCATTTGAGGATGCCTTACAGATGCTCAATAGGGTTTAGGTCTGGAGACATGCTTGGCCAGTCCGTCACCTTTACCCTCAGCTTCTTTAGCAAGGCAGCGGTCTTCTTGGAGGTGTGTTTGCGGTCATGATCCTGTTGGAATACTGCCCTGTGGCCCAGTCTCTGAAGGGAGGGGATCCTGCTTTGCTTCAGTATGTCACAGTACATGTTGGCATTCATGGTTCCCTCAATGTAGCTAACCAGTGTCAGCAGCACACATGAAGCCCCAGACCATGACACTCCCACTACCATACTTGACTGTAGGCAAGACACACTTGTCTTTGTACTTCTCATCTGGTTGTCGCCACACACACTTGACACCATCTGAACCAAATAATTTTATCTTGGTCTCATGAGACCACAGGACATAGTTCCAGTAATCCATGTTCTTAGTCTGTTTGTCTTCAGCAAACTGTTTGCAGGCTTTCTTGTGTATCATCTTTAGAAGAGGCTTCCTTCTGGAACAACAGCCATGCAGATCAGTGTGCAGTGTATGGTCTGAGCACTGACAGGCTGACCCCCCCACCTCTTCAACATCTTCAGCAGTGCTGGCAGAACTCATACGTCTATTTCCCAAGGACAAACTCTGGATATGACGCTGAGCATGTGCACTCAACATCTTTGGTCGACCGTGGCGAGGCCTGTCCTGAGTGGAACCTGTCCTGTTAAACCGCTGCATGGTCTTGCCCACCGTGCTGCAGCTCAGTTTCACGGTCTTGAGAGCGATAACACCAAATTTACCACACCTGCTCCCCATTCACACCTGAGACCTTGTAGCACTAATGAGCCACGTGACACCAGGGAGAGAAAATGGCTAATTGGGCCCAATTTGGACAGTTTCATTGTTGCCAGTAGGGATGAGCTTCGTGTTCGAGTCGAACGTACGTTCGACTCGAACATTGGCTGTTCGGCCGTTTGGCGAATTCCGAACGTTTGGGCCGTTCGCGCCAAAATTCGAGTGGCGCGCGCGGACCACAATGCACTGCGGTGGCGCAGTGCATTGCTGCCCCATGATTGGCCAAGCATGCACTGTGACCCCGCATGCTTGGCCAATCGCAGCGCCAGCAGCGAGGAGAGCCATGATTGGCCACAGGCATCCTGCCTGTGGCCAATCATAGCTCAGGCTGTGTAGTGCACGCCCCACACTATATAAGGCCGCCTTTGAGGCGGCCTCGTGTAGTGTGTTAGCATCTGAAGCAGTGGGTGTACTGTGTACCTTCAACACAGTACACACCGATCGTTTTTGGCTGATTTCCTATCTTGCTGCTGTGTAGTGGTTGTTGTCTGTGCCCTGACCGCAGTATACACCACTATATTCACCTCACCTATATAGCTAGTGATCTAGCTTTAACCACTTAACAACTGCCCATTGCCGATTAACGGCTTCAGGGTGGCTGTTTAACTCTGAGAGGCCGTTAATTAACGGCCTCCCAGAATTCTGCTCTCGCGCGCCCCCTGGGGCGCGCACTCGAGCGCATCCGTGACCGCCGGGTCCACAGGACCCGGCGCATCACGGATCACGGTAAACGGCCGCTCGTCGCGGCCGTTTACCACGTGATCGCTCCGTCAAATGACGGAGTGATCACTTGTAAACAAACCTCCCGGTCGGTACAGCGGAGGGGAAAGAGATCGGTGTCAGCAGCGATGTGGGCTGCATCTGCAGTGCCCACATCGCTGCTCACCGAATTTAACCCCTCAATTCCCTGCCAATACTCTGCAATACCAGTGCATACTCTGCAGTACCCTGCCATTACTCTGCAGTACCCCGCCATTACTCTGCAGTACCCCGCCATTACTCTGCAGTGCAGTACCCTGCCATTACTCTGCAGTACCCTGCCATTACTCTGCAGTACCCCCCATTACTCTGCAGTACCCTGCCATTACTCTGCAGTACCCTGCCATTACTCTGCAGTACCCCCCATTACTCTGCAGTACCCCCCAATACTCTGCAGTACCCGCCATTACTCTGCAGTACCCCGCCATTACTCTGCAGTGCAGTACCCTGCCATTACTCTGCAGTACCCCCCATAACTCTGCAGTAACCCCCATTACTCTGCAGTACCCTGCCATTACTCTGGAGTACCCCCCAATACTCTGCAATACCCTGCCATAAATTGCCATACCCAGCCATACTCGGAGATACCCAGCCATACTCGGTGATACCCTGAAATACCCAGCCATAGACGCCCCCCCACCCCTCACCGCCCTCCGGTGCTTCTACCAACTCGCCAGTACGATCAAAGCCAGAATCTTTTTTTTATTTTTTATTTCAGGCTTCCCAGCCTAGAGGTGAGATGTGGGGTCATATTGACCCCCAGATGTCACTGTAAAGAGGACCTGTCACCCCATATTCCTATTACAAGGGATGTTTACATTCCTTGTAATAGGAATAAAAGTGATCAAAAATATATTTTTGGGGAAAAAAATGTCAAACTAAAATAAATAAAGTAAAATGAATAAAAAAAAAAAAAAAAAAAATTTAAAGCGCCCATATCCCCATGTGCTCGCATGCAGAAGCGAACGCATGCGTAAGCCCCGCCCACATATGAAAACGGTGTTCAAACCACACATGTGAGGTATCGCCGAGAACGTTAGAGCGAGAGCAATAATTCTAGTCCTAGACCTCCTCTGCAACTCAAAACATGTAACCAGTAAAAAAAAAATAAAGCGTCGCCTATGGGGATTTTTTAAGTAGCGACGTTTGGCGCCATTCCACGGGCATGTGCAATTTTGAAGAGTGACATGTTTGATATCTATTTACTCAGCATAACTTCATCTTTCACTTTATGCAAACATTGGGCTAACTGTACTGTTTTTTTTGTTTGTTTTTTAAGCACAAAACTGTTTTTTCCCCCCAAAAAACGCGTTTGAAAAATTGCTGCGCAAATACCGTGTGAGATAAAAATTTGCAACGACCACCATTGTATTCTCCAGGGTCTTTTGCTAAAAAAAAATATATATATATAATGTTTTGGGGTTCTCTGTAATTTTGTAGCAAATAAATGATGATTTTTACATGTAGGAGAGAAATGTCAGAATTGGCCTGGGTGCTCCAGAACGCCTGATGGCGCTCCCTGCATGTTGGGCCTCTGTATGTGGCCACGCTGTGTAAAAGTCTCACACATGTGGTATCGCCGTACTCGGGAGTAATAGCAGAATGTGTTTTGGGGTGTAATTTGTGGTATGCATATGCTGTGTGTGTGAAATAACCTAATAATATGACAATTTTGTGGAAAAAAAAAAAGGAAATAGGCCGTCAGTACTTCAGGTGTGATCAATTTTCAGAAATTGGCACCATAGCTTGTGGACTCTATAACTTTCACAAAGACCAAATAATATCCACCAATTTGTACTTATTTTTACCAAAGATATGTAGTAGTATGAATTTTGGCCAAAATTTATGAAGAAAAAATTACTAATCTGCTAAATTTTATAACAGAAACGAAGAAAAATTAATTTTTTCGCAGAATTTTCGGTCTTTTTTCTTTTATAGCACAAAAAATAAAAAACTGAGAGGTGATTAAATACCACCAAAAGAAAGCTCTATTTGTGTGAAAAAAGGACAAACATTTCCTATAGGTCCAGTGACTGAGTAATTGTCATTAAAAATGTGAGGGCACCGAAAGCTGAAAATTGGTCTGGTTATTAAGGGTGTTTAAGTGCCCAGTGGTCAAGTGGTTAATAATAGAGCTTGCAGTCAGTAGTGTTAGGAGATAGTGCGTGCTGTCTGCGTGCTCTGTACCCAGTACATACCGCTATAATATAGGGCAGGCCCCTACTTTCAAACATCCAACTTACAAACATCTCCTACTTGCAAACGCAAGGAGACAGCAGCAAGTGAGATGAAAAAAGATGGACGACAAAACAAATTATACAGGGGTGATAACCCTTCCCTATGTTTTCCAAAAAGCTTAAAAATAGTTTATTTGACTGGAGCTACACTTTAAAAATGTACCGGTTGAAAATTACAAACAGATTCAACTTAACACAACAAACCTACACAGTCCCTGTCTTGTTTGCACCGCCTGTATACTGCTGTTCTGAGTATATAGGGCCTGGGGGCCACACGCATTTCCTTTTTTTAATATGGGTACGGGGTTCCCCTTAATATGCGTACAAGACCCAAATAGGCTGGTAATGGGCAGGGAGGGCTACCCATGCCATTTTTCACAATGATTTTCAACCATATTGCAGGAACCAGATATAACATTAAAACCGCAAGCAGTTTTAAATGGTGTTATTTCCGTTTAATGTCATTTTGTGCAGGGACTGTTCTAAACACGGGAAACACGTGGCACTTCACAGGCATACTACAGACACCCCCCAGGCACCATATTTAAAGGAATATTTCACCTTTTTTTTTTCACTTTAATCGTCATTAAAATCAGTGCTCCCGCCAAAACGGCCGTTTTTAAAACTTTTTTTTGCAGTGACCCATGTCCCCTGAGGCAGGAGGCAGGTCCCCAAACCCTTTTTAGGACACTATCTTGCATATTAGCTGTTAAAATTAGCACTTTCCATTTCGAACGTTCGAGTCCCATAGACTTCAATGGGGTTCTAACGTTCGTAACGAACGCGGGGGGTCGTTCGCAAGTTCTGGTGCGAACCGAACCGGGGGGTGTTCGGCTCATCCCTAGTTGCCAGCGGTTTAGACATTAATGGCTGTGTGTTGAGTTATTTTGAGGGGACAGCAAATGTACACTGATATACAATATGTACACACATTACTTTACATTGTAGCAAAGTGTAATTTCTTCAGTGTTGTCACATAAAAAGATATAATAAAAATTTTACAAAAATGTGAGGGGTGTACTCACTTTTATATGAGATACTGTGTGTGTGTATATATATATATATATATATATATATATATATATATATATATATATAAATAAATGCGTTAGTCATGCGAATTTACAGTGCATGAAATGTCGCACTCCATTTGCTTCAATGGAACCGTTCAAATTGTTGCGGCTCAAATCGCAGCGACTTTAAATAAGGTTCCTGTACTACTTTTTTGCATGTTCATTGCAACTTGCATTGACTTCTGCTAGCAAGCCACAATGAAACCACGCACGCAATGACTGGCGGCTTCAAAATCATGCTGAAGTAGCACACTTTCAAAGCTGCACTAGTGTGAACCAGGGCTAAAAGTCTCCTCTTTCATCATAGCTGAGCATTGCATACAGTTCATACAGAAATAAACCTTAGCGTCCAGGACCAAAAAATGTGTGTTAAATATTAGTTAAATATGCATATACATTCACAAACACAAGCACATATACCACATACAAATGTATGTGGTACTCTGTGCCTCTTTTGTAACTATGGTAACTGTTACCAAGAAAAAAAAAACTGTGCTTGGGAATTTTTTTCTCCGCCTTGGAGATGAGACACATGGGCATGGCAACTTAAGATTACAGGAAACCCATAAATAAATATTGCTAAAAAAAAAACATTCCATGTGTCTATTATTCATAAATGCATATATATATGATATCTGTACAAGTAACATCAAAAACAGTTCTACCTAAGCTGCCCTTACGCTAATAGATTTTCAAAGGAACATTTGTTTGGAACAATCGTATGAAAATCTGTATGAAAATTCTCAGTGCATTTTTGATGTATGTCATTTAAAATACTTTAAACTTAGTCTGCTTTTACCATTTGGTTTTGGAAGGAAAGGACAAAAAAACACATTCAGAGTTAGAAATTCCCTTTCCATCCCGCTTTTCTTGTCACTGCGGTTACAACCAAATGTTGATTTGAACCCACGAATGATTAAAATATTGAACAAACATTCTTAAAATGAAAAATTCTCAACAAAATTCTACTAGTATATGGCTAGCTTAAGGAGTCAGGATTGCATACTTAGTTTAAAAATATTTGTCAGACTGGTCTATGACGGATGGGTTGACTAGAGCAAATATTGAGCACAAAGGCCTCTTTAACTCCTATAGGGAAAGAGAGCCTTGACTGATGGGGATATGGCCAGGTGCTGGACAATTTAGGTGTATGGTCGGGATTGGTCAAACTATGGGCGATGGGCTGTGCCAGAGCTCAGAAAAGTTAAAAGTTATTGCCCCAGGGAATTATGGGCCTTTTAGAAGAACGTGGCTGGGAGAGCTGCCCACCCTTACGCCCCTTTTTTCTTTTTGGTATGTCACAGCTTGCTGCGATTTCTTGACTTTGCCAGCAGTAATGTTGCTGTAATGGGCTAAGCCCTTGATATAAAATTGGAAGTAGGCTGTCTGTCCCGCACTTATGGACAGACCTCCCCTTTTGGAATTGCATGCTCAGAGTGCAACTGTGACTGGCACTTGTTTAAAGTGTTAATATGTTATGTGTTGCAATTTAACCACTTCAATACAGGGCACTTAAACACCTTCCTGCCCAGACCAATTTTGAGCTTTCAGCGCTGTCGCACTTTGAATGACAATTGCGTGGTCATGCTACACTGTACCCAAATGAAATTTTTATCATTTTTTTCCCACAAATAGAGCTTTCTTTTGGTGGTATTTGATCACCTCTACGGTTTTTATTTTTTGCGCTACAAATAAAAAAATACCGAAAATTTTGAAAAAAAAAATGTTTTTTTTTGTTTCAGTTTCAAAACTTTGTAAATAAGTAAGTTTTCGCCTTCACTGATGGGCACTGATGGGGCTACACTGATGGGCACTGATAAGGTGGCACTGATGGGCACCAATGTGGCACCAATGAAGTGGCACTGATAGGCGGCACGGATGGGTGGCACGGATGGGCGACACGGATGGGCGACACGGATGGGCAACACGGATGGGCAACACGGACGGACACTGATAGGTGGCACAAATTGGCACTGATAGCTGGCACGGTTGGGCGGCACGGATGGGCATGGATAGGCGGCACAGGTGGGCATGGATAGGCGGCACAGGTGGGCATGGATAGGCGGCACAGGTGGGCATAGATAGGCGGCACAGGTGGGCACTCATAGGCGGCACAGGTGGGCACTCATAGGCGGCACAGGTGGGCACTCAGGCGGCACAGGTGGGCACTCAGGCGGCACAGGTGGGCACTCATAGGCGGCACAGGTGGGCACTCATAGGCGGCATCGGTGTTATAGTAATGGATGCCAATCAGTGCCAAACAATAATGCATGCCAATCAGTGATGCCCATTGTGGGCACTGATTGGCATGCATTATTGTTTGGCACTGATTGGCACCCATTGTGCTGACTGGCATCCCTGGTGGTCTAGGGAGGATTATGGATTTTATTACCTTTTCCCTGGTGGTCTAGTGGTGTCTCTGGTGGTCCAGTGTGGGCATCCTCGGGGGGGCTGTGCTGATAATCGATCAGCACAGACCCCCCCTGTCAGAGGAGCAGCCGATCGCCTCTCCTCTACTCGCGTCTGACAGACACGAGTGAGGGAAAGCCGATCACCGGCTCTTCCCGTTTACACTGTGATCAGCCGTGATTGGACACGGCTGATCACATGGTAAAAGAGTCTCCGTCGGAGACTCTTTACCGAGATCGTAGTTGCCGGGTGTCAGACTGACACCCCACAACAACGATCGCCGCGATGCGCGCCCCCGGGGGCGCGCAGCGGCTCATAATCCTAATCACGTCATATGATGTCCGGTTAGGATTATGAAACCACTTTGCCGCCGTCAATTCCCTATAGGGCGGGCGGCAAGTGGTTAAATAAAGCTGTGGCATTGCCCTTCCCAACCTAATGATTGTGTTATCTGTTTACTATATTTGAGATTTAATATCTCTCAGATATGATTTGGCTTAAGTGAGAGTTCTTTGACCATGAGTGAAAGCTTTAACACAATAACAAAAATGTACTGGTATATAGTAAAGTAGGCCTAGACTAATACACAGCAATCTATCTAATTGCACAGGAAAAGGGTAAAAATCATGGATTACATGAAGAAATACAGAGTATATTAATTAAAACCATGATCTACAAACAGTAGGACAGAAAAGACATAAGATAAACATATTTAGTTCCAAAAGTTGCCAGGCTATGACCCACAAAGGTTCCATTTGGGTGACCGCTCCACCAGAGAGTGTGTGTTTCCCTCCTCTAGGCTGTGTATATCATTACAGGCTGATGCCTCATTGGTTGGCATGGCGTGGCTCTGATTAGTGAGTATGTGTAGAACAATGAGGTTTGGGTCCCATTGTTTGTATACACAAGCTTAGGCACTGAATTGTTTGTCTAACAGACACTTCTGTGAAGCTATGTCACACTCCCTCCATGGATACAAGCTAAATTAAATATATTCATAATTACAATATTTTACAGTTATTAATAAAGATTTCACACAAACTCAAAAGGCAACAGTTGTAAGTGTGTTTTATTAAATGGGGTGAGGGGGCAAGGATGTGGAGGGTTTATCCCATTATGTATAGTTTATTAGGTAGCCCACTGTGCGTCAGCATTCATGGGGTCAAGCTTAGAAATGTCCTACTATGCAAGACACTTATTTTGTTCATATGAAATTGTGATGGTTCTTTTTACAGAAAAATAATAACTTTTTGTTCCCACTGAACAGAAAGAACTATGCCTGAATTGTGAATAATATTTTCAGCAGACCTTAGAACAGCCTCTCTCAACCTTTTCAACACAGAGGAACCCTTGAACTAGTTCTCCAGTCTCGGGAAACCCTGCTAAAAATTTGAAATCTACAACTCATGATACATTAGTGTTATGGTCAGTGGGAACAATGCTCTTTACACATGTGGTCAATGGGAAGAATTACCTCCTTACAGCTATCTAAAAAGATCAATGGTGTCATTGGGAACTTATCTGAGAGGCGGAAATTGCTCAATGCTGAAGGAACCCCTAGCAACCTCTAGAGGAACCCTAGGGTTCCACAAAACCCTAGTTGAGAATCACTGCCTTAGAAGATCATTATCTTCTATAGCAGAATCCATTTTGCTATAATCCTCTGCATACAATAACAAGGGTTTCTGATGTCAATTACGCTTGTTATTGCCATACATAACTAGATTTTTTTTTTCAGCCTGAAGGCTGAACAAAAAAAATAAATATTACAGATTCCCCTATCCATGCTGAACAATGCAAATGGTACTGCATCTTTTGTATTCTGACGGTTGGAGCAAGCAAACAGAATCTCCTCTTCTGCCAGTTAAGGTACAAATGATCATTATTTTTAAAGTGGCTGTAAAAGATTCGTTTTTTTTTTCACCCTAATGCATTCGCTGCATTAGGATAAAAAACCTGCATGGTCAACTCTGGCCCCCTTCCCCCCAAATACTTACTAGAGTCCAATCTCCAGCGGTGTGCCTATCGCTGCCCTCTCTCTCTCTCCCTCTCTCTCCCTCTCTCTCCCTCTCCCTCTCCCACTCCCTCTCCCTCTCTCTCCCTCTCTCTCCCTCTCTCTCTCTCTCTCTCTCGTCAATGGACAGAAGTGGGATACATTGGATTATGCTGCTGTCAGTCAAATCCTGTGAGGAGATCGGAGGGTGGGGCTAAGCCACCAAGTGTGTGTAGCAGCTTGCTATGGGGGCAGACACACAGATGGCACAAGTGGAGGACTCCAGAAGAGGCGGTCTGGGGCTGTTCTGCGCAAAAGCCTTTTTTTTCCCACAAATAGAGCTTTCTTTTGGTGGTATTTGATCGCCTCTGCGGTTTTTATTTTTTGCGCTATAAACAAAAAAATAGGATTTTATAATACAGCTTACCTGTAAAAGCCTTTTCTTCAGACTACATCACGGGACACAGTAGCTCATTACATAGTGGGTTATATAGGCACCTCTGGTGATTGGACATTGGTTAACCCCAATTAAGGAGAATTCCTCCCCTATATAACCCCTCCCATATGGGAGGCACCTCAGTTTTGTAGCAAAACAATAGGAAACCACGTAAAACCAAGAGGGGGCGGGAGCCCTGTGTCCCGTGATGTACTCTCAAGAAAAGGATTTTACGGGTAAGCTGTATATAAAAATCCTATTTTCTTGATCATACATCACGGGACACAGGAGCTCATTACATAGTGGGATGTCCCAAAGCAATGCTCAGATTGAGGGGAGGGAGACACAGATCATAATTATAGACCGCCATGGACCGGAGGACCTAAACCGCAGCCTGCAGTACACTGCGCCCAAAGGCGATATCCTCTTGCCCTCTGACATCCACCTGATAGAATCTGGTGAATGTGTGGACTGATGACCAAGTTGCAGCCTTACAGATCTGAGCCAGGGAGGCCTGGTGATGCACTGCCCAAGAAGCACTTACATCCCTAGTAGAGTGCGCTTTCACTTGAAAAGGAGGGATTTTCCCTTTAACACTATAGGCCTGAGAAATAATCTGTCTAATCCACCTTGAGAGAGTGGATTTTGATGCCGCCTGGCCCTTCCTAGGGCCTTCCGGCAAAATAAATAAGCAATCAGTTTTCCTTATCTGAGCAGTTGCTTGAAGATAGATACTGATTGCCCTAACCACATCCAAAGTGTGCAAAGATTCTTCTTCTGCGGACTGTGGGTCCGGAAAAAAGGATGGTAGGATTAATCTTGATTCAAATGGAATCCCGAAACCACCTTAGGTAGAATGGACCTGTTGGGACGCGGTCCTTATGAACAATTAGATACGGCTCTTTGCTGGAGAGAGCTGCTAGTTCTGACACTCTTCTAGCCGTGGATATGGCTACCAAGAAAACCAATTTTTTGGTCAAAAGAACTAATGAAGCCAGATGCAAAGGTTCAAAAGGTTGCCCCTGCAAAGCCGAGAGAACCAAATTCAGATCCCATGGGCATACGGGAGGTTTGACTGGCGGCCTTATCTGCATAGCCCCCTGGATGAAAGCCCGCACCAGGGAATGCGATGCAAGTGGCTTCTGAAAAAACACTGACAAGGCCGAAATCTGCACCTTGATAGTGCTTACGGCCAAATTAATTTCTAGGCCTGACTGGAGGAAGGCCAAGATCCTGCTAATGACATACTTTCACACCAGGAAATATATGCCCTCCAGATTTTGTAGTAAATAAGCCTGGAGGCCGGCTTTCTGGCATTAACCAGAGTAGAAAGGACTGGCCCTGAAAGCGCACGGTCTCTCAGAATGTGGGTCTCAGGAGCCAAACCGTCAAATTCAGACTGTGTAAAGCAGAATGGTAAATTGGACCCTGTGAGAGCAGATCTGTCTGGAGAGGGAGGATCCACGGCCTGCCTACTGCCAACTTCATGATCTCTGCGTACCACGGTCGCCTGGGCCAAGCCGGGGCTACCAAAAGAACCAATTTTGTCTCCCTCTTGACTCTTCCCAGGAACCGCGACAGAAGCGGGCACAGGGGGAAGGCATAAATCAGATTGTACTGATCCCAGGGAATTGTCAGAGCATCTGACCCCTGAGCAAGTGTATCTCTTGTACTTGACACGAATTTGTCCAGTTTTCTGTTGAACCTGGACGCAAACAGATCTACGTCTGGAGTACCCCACCTGCGACATATGTCCCAAAACACGTCGGGGTGCAGAGCCCATTCTCCTGGGCACAGCTGCTGGCGGCTCAGAAAATCCGCCTGCCAATTTTCCACTCCTGGAAGGAAGACTGCAGAAAGGCATGGAACATGCTTTTCTGCCCAGACAAGTATGCGATTCACCTCTTTTTGCGCAACCAGACTCCAGGTACCGCTCTGGTGATTGATATAGGCCACTGCTGTGGCATTGTCGGACTGAAACCGAACAGGGAGACCCCGTAGTCTGGAAGACCAGTTTATGAGAGCCATATAAACTGCCCGGATCTTCAAGACATTTATGGGCAATAGCTTCTCGATCGCAGACCATTTCCCCTGCGAGCACGTCTCCTCTAACACTGCTCCCCAGCCTATCAGGCTGGCATCTGTCGTAATAACCTTCCATGGAAGAGGATAGACGCATAGGAAGATCCAAGGATTGGGGCTTCCTGTTCCAAGCCGCAAGGATGCATCTTTGCAGAGGCCTTGAGTGGAACTGGGCGAATGGAACGGCCTCGAAGGAGGCGACCATTTTCCCTAACAGTCTCATGCAGAACCAAATGGGGGAAGATCTCCTGCCCAGAATTAGGCGCACCAGATCCCCAATGGCCAAGGCTTTTGGCCTTGGAAGAAACACCTTGCCCTGAGCGGTGTCGATAAACATACCCAGGTATTCCAACCTGGTAGCAGGCTGTAGGAACGACTTTTCTAGGTTTATAATCCAACCTAGGCATTCCAGGTGTTCTAGCGTTCTGGTAACACTGTGGTTCAGGAACACTACTGTTTTCTCCATGAGAAGCAAGTCGTCTAGATAAGCCATGACGGCTATACCCTGAGCTCTTAGGTTTGCCAAGAGAGGGTCCAGAATCTTTGTGAAGACTCGAGGGGCCGTAGCGAGCCCGAACGGCAAGGCCACAAATTGAAAATGGCGCCGCTCTACCGCGAACCTTAGATACTTTTGGTGTGCGGGAAAAATTGGCACATGGAGATATGCATCCTTGATGTCTATTGATGCCATAAACTCTCCCTCTTGCAGGGAGGAGACCACAGTGTGAATTGACTGCATTCGGAAGGACCGGATGCGTAAAAATCCTTCAGATCCAGGATAGGCCTGACACTAGGGATGAGCTTCGTGTTCGAGTCGAACGTACGTTCGACTCGAACATTGGCTGTTCGTCCGTTCGGCGAAATCCGAACTCTTGGTCCGTTCGCGTCAAAATTCGTGTGGCGCTCACGGCCCACAATGCACTGCGATGGCGCAGTGCATTGCTGGCTCATGATTGGCCAAGCATGCACTGTGACCCCGCATGCTTGGCCAATCGCAGCGCCAGCAGCGAGGAGAGCCATGATTGGCCACAGGCAGGATGCCTGTGGCCAATCATAGCTCAGGCTGTGTAGTGCACGCCCCACACTATATAAGGCCGCCATTGAGGCGGCCTCGTGTAGTGTGTTGGCATCTGAAGCAGTGGGTGTTCTGTGTACCTTCAACACAGTACACACCGATCGTTTTTGGCTGATTTCCTATCTTGCTCTTGTGTAGTGGTTATTGTCTGTGCCCTGACCGCAGTATACACCACTATATTCACCTCCCCTATATAGCTAGTGATCTATCTTTAATAATAGAGCTTGCAGTCAGTAGTGTTAGGAGATAGTGCGTGCTGTCTGCGTGCTCTGTACCCAGTACATACCGCTATAATCCACCTACATAGCTCTTCTCTATTTGAGCCCACTTGCCATCTGCAGGAGTTATTGGAAGTTGTGTGTGCCTCCAGCACAGCACAGTATACATCTGTATATACCCCTTTATCTCTGCTGTTTTCTGGTTATTGTCTGCGTGCCCTGACCGCAGTATACACCGCGATATTCACCTCACCTATATAGCTAGTGATCTATCTTTAATTATAGAGCTTGCAGTCAGTAGTGTTAGGAGATAGTGCGTGCTGTCTGCGTGCTCTGTACCCAGTACATACCGCTATAATCCACCTACATAGCTGTTCTCTATTTGAGCCCAATTGCCATCTGCAGGAGTTATTGGAAGTTGTGTGTGCCTCCAGCACAGCACAGTATACATCTGTATATACCCCTTTATCTCTGCTGTTTTCTGGTTATTGTCTGCGTGCCCTGACTGCAGTATACACCGCAATATTCACCTCAGCCTAAGGCCCAATTTTTCTTCCCCTGTTTAACAGGGGCGTTTAAGTACAATTTTTGATGCAATGCTTTGCAGCAGGGCTAATTCCAGCAAAAAAACTAGAGTATATGGAAGAGGTTGCAGTGTGGTGGCACCAGCAGCAGTGCCTAAGGCCAAATTTTTCTGCCCCTGTTTAACAGGGACATGTAATTACAATTCTAGATATAATATTTCACAGGAGGGCCCCTTCCTGTGCCCACCCAGAGTAACGGGGAGGACTTATAGTGTTGTGGCACCAGCACCACAACCACCAAAGGTCAATTTTTCTACCACTGTTCAACAATGGCATGTAATTACAATTCTTGATATAATCGTTCACAGCAGGGCGCTCCAGCGCCCACCAAGAGTTACTTTCAGGGCTTACAATGTTGTGGCAAAACCAACACCTTGTTCCGCCATTTCTGCAGAGCATATAGGGCAGGCCCCTACTTTCAAACATCCAACTTACAAACATCTCCTACTTGCAAACGCAAGGAGACAGCAGCAAGTGAGATGAAAAAAGATGGACGACAAAACTAATTATACAGGGGTGATAACCCTTCCCTATGTTTTCCAAAAAGCTTAAAAATAGTTTTTTTGACTGGAGCTACACTTTAAAAATGTACCAGTTGAAAATTACAAACAGATTCAACTTAACACAACAAACCTACACAGTCCCTGTCTTATTTGCACCGCCTGTATACTGCTGTTCAGAGTATATAGGGCCTGGGGGCCACACGCATTTCCTTTTTTTAATATGGGTACGGGGTTCCCCTTAATATGCGTACAAGACCCAAATAGGCTGGTAATGGGCAGGGAGGGCTACCCATGCCATTTTTCTCA
The DNA here is from genome assembly GCF_037356315.1 of Lithobates pipiens. Classification (NCBI taxonomy): domain Eukaryota; kingdom Metazoa; phylum Chordata; class Amphibia; order Anura; family Ranidae; genus Lithobates; species Lithobates pipiens. Next base: position 297,538,665 of record NW_027507903.1, read on the forward strand.
ATGATTTTCAACCATATTGCAGGAACCAGATATAACATTAAAACCGCAAGCAGTTTTAAATGGTGTTATTTCCGTTTAATGTAATTTTGTGCAGGGACTGTTCTAAACACGGGAAACACGTGGCACTTCACAGGCATACTACAGACACCCCCCAGGCACCATATTTAAAGGAATATTTCACTTTCATTGTCAGTAAAATCAGTGCTCCCGCCAAAACGGCCATTTTTAAAAACATTTTAGGCATTGACCCATGTCCCCTGGGGCAGGAGGCAGGTCCCCAAACCCTTTTTAGGACAGTATCTTGCATATTAGCCGTTAAAATTAGCACTTTCCATTTCGAACGTTCGAGTCCCATAGACTTCAATGGGGTTCTAACGTTCGTAACGAACGTGGGGTCCGTTCGAAAGTTCTGGTACGAACCGAACCGGGGGGTGTTCGGCTCATCCCTATCTGAAACTTCCATTTGGCTTCGGAATGATGAAGAGATTCGAGTAAAACCCTGAACCCTGTTCTTTTGGGTCCACTTCTACTATCACCCCCTGGCATAGTAAGTGATCTAAGGCCAGAAATAGCGTGTTTTGCTTTACTGGGTCCCTGGGGATCCTTGACCTTAGAAAGCGAGAAGGTGGAATCTCCTGAAACTCTAGCTTGTAGCCCAGAGATACCGAAGAGATCACCCACTTGTCCTGGATCTCTTCCCGCCAGGCTTCCGCAAACTGCCGGAGCCTTCCCCCCACTCGACCGAGCGGGGGCGCCCCTTCACAAGGAAGCTTTTGGGCTCTGCTTGGCAGGCTTTCGCCCCCAAGTCTTTTTCTGCCCCTGGGCCCGGCCCTGAGCCTTTCCTGTAGAAGAGGGTTGAGAAGGCCGTCGCCACTGCTTAGAGCTTGATGCTCCGGGAGAGAGAGAACGCCTAAATGATGGACGTCTGCTCCTTTTGACTGGAAGGAGAGTAGATTTGCCCCCTGAAATTTTTTGGACGAATTTGTCTAATTCTTCTCCAAACAAACGTTCCCCTTTCAAAGGGGAACCCAATCAAATGCTTCTTGCATGATAGCTCAGCTGCCCAATTCTTTAGCCATAGGGCCCTTCGCATGTGTACCAACAGGAGAGACAAACGAGATGCTTGTTGGACAGAATCCAAAATCGCATCAATCATGAAACACAGAATCTGAGGTATTTCTGCATAATTCTCCACTTCCTCACTGGGAAGGAGGCCAAGCATCTGCTTAACCTGTTCCTTGAGGAACTGACACAACCCCACGGCTGCGACTGTAGGTTGCACTACAGCGGCAGTCAAGGAAAAGGAGGCTTTTGATAATGTTTCCAACTTCTTATCAGTTGTATCTTTAAATACCTGAGCATTATCCAACGGACAGGTCAGGTTTTTATTCACGCAAGAAACAGTCGCATCGACAGATGGGACCCCCCATTTCTTGGTGAAACTTTTCTCCAGAGGATATTGCATAGAAAACCTTTTAGGAGGAGCAAACAGTTTATCGGGATGTCCCCAATCCTCATACAACAATTTATCCATTAAGGAATGAATTGGAAAGAAAAAAGCAGTCTGTGGGACTTTCCTGACTCCCAGGGAAGAAACAGAGGACGCAGCGACTTCAGCAGCAGGCATTCTGAATGTGGTATGCACCAAATCAGTATAATACCTGTTTTCTGAGCGCCTGGGAGGAGGGGACTCTCTCCTCTTCCTCTGATTTCTCTGACTGATCAAGATCCCTGTCCCAAGATAGGGATCTCCCCTCATTGTCAGAGGTGTCATCTGAAAGAGGAATCTCAGCAGAGGGAGGGGATCTACCCCTTTTCCTGCTATCTTTCAGGGAAGCAGAAATAAAATTCATGATTCTTCCTTCAAAACCCTCCAATGTAGCCCTAAGGGAGTCCTCAGTGGCGTATACCGGGGCTGAGACATTAGGAGAGGCTGCAAAACCTGACAGGGGCACTGACTCATCCTGTGAGGCTGGCTCCAGTCTTGCGGGGGGGATGGTAACTTACAGGCATTTTTAGAACCCCTGGACCTAGGCGGTGATTTACCAGTGCCCTTGTTACCTCCCCCAGAGACCCTCTTACGAGGAGACATAGTCCTAAGCTACAAAGCAGAGGTACTAGTACAAAGTGCAATCACTGTTGTGCTTAAAGTCTCACAATAAATATATATGCTTAAACTGCACAACCTGATGCTTACACACTTACAGCCCCCTGACGCTCTGGGCTTTTTAAAACTGCCGCCTGGCGCCTGCGCAGTACAGCGCCGTGCACACCAACGTGCACGGCTCACAACCACACTCCCCCTCCTACATCAGCCCGGGAGCGCGCTCGGCGCGCGCGCGTGAACGAGTACCACCAGAATCCAGGGGGGAAAGGGAATCTCCATCAGAGCTGCGTGGGACCCCCAGACTACGTGGGACCCCGTATTACCTTTATTGTGGCAGGGATTTCAGTGGAGACGTGAGACCTCTGGAGAACCAGGCTTCACTGAGCGTGTGTACTGAAAGGCATGTAAGTATGCATCAGGCTGCTCTTACTCCCTCTAGTGGTGGAAACCAGGTAAGACATACTACTACTCAAATTAAGAAATCCATAATATAATTATATATAGGATTAACTTCCCTTACCTGTCCTCGCCGCAGGAATTGCTGAAAACAGACAGATCCCAGCCTTCACCCATCACAGAGTTGTGCCAAACTTCAGGTTTTTTTGGGGTTCTCAGAAGAACCTCCTACCTGGACCTTGTAAAAGACTCTTCCAGAAACTTTCGTGCCACTATGTAAATAGTACACCAAGTCTGGTTTTCCCAGAGCCCAGTCTTCCAATAGGAGAGGACTTACAGGCAAAACCTTGTTTCTTCGGGCGACGAGGCCCGGTTACCATACCATCTTCGGAGTAAAAATATCAGCCCGAGATATGGATCCGGTTTGTTGTAGCCCTTAGGCCCCCGCAGGGACCTGCACAGAGCTTTCTTCATAGCACATGTTTTACGTGACCAACCACCATAGACACTGGCAAAAAAACTGAGGTGCCTGCCATATGGGAGGGGTTATATAGGGGAGGAATTCTCCTTAATTAGGGGTTAACCAGTGTCCAATCACCAGAGGTGCCTATATAACCCACTATGTAATGAGCTCCTGTGTCCTGTGATGTATGATCAAGAAAAGACAATTTTGAAAAAAAAAAAATATTTTTAACTTTTTTCTATAATAAATATTCCCCCCCCCCCCCAAAAAAAAATTCCCACAGTTTAGGCCAATATGTATTCTTCTACATATTTTTGGTTAAAAAAAAATTGCATTAAGCGTATATTGATTGGTTTGCGCAAAATTAATAGCGTCTACAGAATAAAGTTTTATGGCATTTTTATTATTCATTTTTTATTAGTAATGGTGGCGATCTGCGATTTTTATTGGGACTTCGACATTATGGCGGACACATCAGACACTTTTGACACTATCTTGGGACCATTGTCATTTATACATGCAAATAACCGGCATTCATATGTAAATAGTGGCGGCATTCATAAGTAAATAGCTGCGACCAGCGGTATTGATATGTAAATAAAGGCAGCATTCATAAGTAGATCATGCCCCCCTGCAGTGAGCAGTATTACTGTACAGTAATACTAGCAACCAATTAACAAGCAGAAATCATTTGCTGTAACCTCTAGCAACTAATCAGTGAGCCGTAATGTGTGTTGTAACCTTTAGCAACCAGTCAGTAAGCAGTAATGATATGCTGTAACCGCTGGTAACCAATCGCAATTGCTGCCTGATCTGATATAGTAACTTGATTTTCCGTTTTATTGTATGTCTCAGAGCAGGTGGAGAGTAAAATTGCATGGGGGGACCCAAGAAATTTTTTGCCCAATTTCCAATCAATATTAAAGACGGAAAAAAGGAAAAAACTGCGCTATGATAAAAATATTATACTAATCATCCACAATGGAACTTTGATCAGCTGCGGCTTGACTGTATTACATAATTACAGAAAAAAAAACATGGAAAATTGAGTAAGCTGCACTAAATCATAAACCCACATAGAATTCAATGAAGTAAAAAACATTAGACAAAATTTCAATAATAATTTGCAAAATTAGGCCTATTACCCCTAGTCCTAAAGAATCAGCGGCACGACTTGCAGCGCGACTCACAGATGCGACCTGCACACGACCTCAGCGGCGACTTGCAAAACGACTTCTGTATAGAAGTCAATGCAAGTCGCCTGAAGTCGCCCCAAAAATAGTACAGGAACCTTTTTTCTTGTAAAACCTTTTAATATAACTCAAATATAAAAACAAAAATGCACTTACAACGCAAAAGGGAAAGATCAGCCTTAAGTCTGATGCGCCGGCCAGACGCAAACGGACAAACTTTTCGTTCCTGGATACAATTCCTCCGTAAGGGGTGACGTCAGTGCATCGCGTCACCCCTTACGAAGGAATTGTACGAAGGAATTGATCTTTCCTTTGTGCTTTGTAAGTCCATTTTTGTTTTTATATTTGAGTTATATTAAAAGGTTTTACACTATTGGAGCTTCATTTCTTTTGCATGGAATTGGCACATATGACCTAATATATGGGAGATAACTAAAGATACTTGTTTGACAACCTGGTCATGATATCGGTGGAGGGAGGAGAACAGCTGAGACCCTTTTGAAGTGGGAGATATCTATTGTTACATACTGTTGGTGACCCTCTGTAGTGGGGGGTCATGAAATTCTGGTAAGGAGTAATTTTGGCTGTATGGTGGTGGATCAAGCACTTGCTACACAGTAGAAGATTTGACGATTTCATCTATATTGGACTCTGTTGGAATTTAAATGTTTATATAATTACACATTGGGTGTTCACTATTTTGTTTTATATTTTTTGGTTTTTCTTCTTTTTTCGTTGTTCACTGTGATCAATTATCCTATAACCCTTATTCTTTAGGACTGGGGGTAATAGGCCTAATTTTGCACATTATTATTGAAATTTTGTCTAATGTTTTTTACTTCATTGAATTTTATGTGGGTTTATGATTTAGCACAGCTTACTCAATTTTCCAAATATTAAAGCCGGCCCTTGGTATGTTAGTCATCAGAACCATAGGTGACCTTTTCTTATTTGCATGACTCGCAAAATAAAAACTTTCTTGTATGAAAGTTGAACCTTTTTACTTGTACAGAAAATAAAGCTGTCCATTTTAGGATGTACCTTGGCACGTCCCTCTCTCCTCCATTAAATATATAATCTTCACCAAATTAAAGCTATCACTGACTCTTTCACACCATAACACAGCTTTCATACCAGATTGGTAGATTTGCCTTTCTATGGTGGGAGTCTATTTGGAGCCTCTCTGGACGACATTATTAAGGACATTAAGGGGGGGGAAGTACTTTTCTCCCACAGTCCAGAAGGGGCAAAGAGCCCCATCATAGGCAGGGCCCCTCTTTTTCCGCTCACAAGTGTCTTTTTCATCCGTTCTGCGGGCAAGCGTTCCCAGCCCAACAAGGCTCCCACGTATGGGCAAAAGCGTCCTTAGCATCACAAGCCAAACCAGCCTGCGGACAAGGCCTTTTCCGCATTAAGGTTTACCCCCACCCCACTTACAGGTGGGGGGGTCGCCTTCGGTGGTTTGCAGATTGGTGGACTTCTCTTCTTTCCGACCAGTGGGTCTGTGAACTAATTTTTTCCGGTTACAAGGTAAAGTTTCTTTCTTGTCCGCCAGACAGGTTTTTTCCCTCCAATCTTCATCTTCTCCCGTCTCGTCGGCAGGCTTTGTTTGGGGCGGTGCAGCACTTGCTACTACAGGGGGTGATAGTTCCTGTACCAGCTTCGGAAAGGTTTCAGGGTTTCTACTCCAATCTGTTCGTAGTTTCAAAGAAGGAAGGGGTTCGTCCGAGGTTCAGGTTCAGGATGGAGTCTGTTTGTTCCGCGATGGCTGCGCTTCATCAGGGGGATTTCCTGGCCTCCCTGGACATCAAGGGCGCGTACTTGCATGTCCCCATCTGCGTCAGGCACCAGCGGTTCCTGCACTTTGTGGTCGGGGACGCGCACTATCAATTTGGGGCACTTACTTTTGGCCTGGCATCGGGGCCAAGGGTCTTCACCAGTTCTGGCGTTGCTGAGACAGCAGGGATCACGATTGTGGGCTACCTGGACGATCTCCTCCTGAGAGTGGCTTCAGCCTCAGAACTGAGAGACGATTTTGTGATCACCGTGCAGACCTTACAGACCTTTGGCTGGGTGTTGGATATCCAGAAGTCTGTGTTGCTCCCGACCCCATGCCTGGAGTACTTGGGGTTGATTCTGGACTCTGCAAGGGCGAAGGTTTTTCTTCTGTCGATCAAACTGCCGACCCTTCACTCCGTGGTGCGGTTGCTGCTGTCCTGCAAGTGGTCGTCGCTGCTTTTTTTGCAGGCGAGTTCTGGGCCTCATGGTATCCACCTTCGGGTCTTGTAGAGGCAGATCTTATCCAAATGGGACAAATACCTGGCATTTCTGGATTGTCAGATCCGTGTGGGCCATCTAGCCAGGGCTTCACTTCTTGGTGGCTATGGTCCCCGGCTCTACGGTCACGGAAGTCGTTTCTCCCTCTCTATTGGATGGTGATCATGATAGATGCCAGCCTGACCGGCTGGGGGGCTGTTTTAGGTCTTCGTTTGGCTGAGGGCCCCTGGACACCGGAGGAGTCCCACCTATCGATGAACGTTCTAGAGTTGCGTACGATCAGGTTATGCCTCTCCACTTGGCTGCAGCTGCTGCATGGTCATCCTGTCATGATCCAGTCAGACAATGCCAGGGCAGTGCCTTACATTAATCATCAGGGGGGAGGGGGGGGGGCGAGGAGCTCAGCAGCAGCGCTGGAGGTCTCTCACATTCTGTAGTGGGTAGAACTTCACATGCTGGTTCTTTCAGCCATTTACATTCCGGGAGTAGAAAACTGGCAAGCAGACAACCTCAGCCATCAGTTGCTGGATCAGGGGGGGTGGTCACTGCATCCGGAAGTGTTTTGTCTAAGTTGCCTGCAGTGGGGCACACAGGATGTGGATCTTTTGGCCTCTTGTCTCAATCAGAAGGTGCTGAGATTTGTGGCCAGAACAAGGGATTCCTTGGCGGACGCGTCAGATGCGCTAGTGGCTCCATGGGGGCATTATCAACTCATTTATGCCTTCCCTCCTCTCAAGCTCCTTCCTCGTCTGCTGCGCAGGGTAGAGGCCGAGGGAATTCTGGTAATTCAAATTGCTCTGGACTGGCCTCAGTGTCCCAGGTACGCTGACTTAGTGTGGATGGTGGTGGACGTTCCCTGGTGGCTGCCGGTGCGGGAGGACCTTCTGTCCCAGGGTCTGATATTCCACCCTGCTTTACCATCTCTGGCTTTAACGGCATGGCTATTGAAAGCCAGGTACTGAGAGACCGGGGGTTGCCAGCTTCTGTGATTCCCACTATGTTGAGGGTGTGTAAATCAACTTCTTGGAAGATTAATCATCGCACCTGGAAGGCTTACATCTCTTTGTTTGAGGCTGTGAGGTGGCATTTGCCTTCCTATTCGATATCTAAGATCCTTGTGTTTCTGCAAAGTGGTGTTGATCAGAAGCTTGCTTTGAGCACTATCAAGGGGCAAATATCAGCTCTGGCTATCTTTTTTCAGAGGCCATTGGCTGCTCATTTGTTGGTGCACACGTTTATTCAGGGGGTTCGTCATGTGGCTCCCCAGGTATGTCCACTGCTGCCTCTGTGGGATCTGAACCTGGTGCTCTCAGTACTCCAGAAGCCACTGTTTGAGAATATTAGGGAGATCCCCTTACTCCCGCTGTCTCACAAGGTTGTCTTTCTAGTGGCTATTACGTCTGCTTGGCGGGTTTCTGGAGGGTTTTCTTCGGATGTGTGTTTCGGCCGCAAAGTTTTGCAGGCGGCCATCTGAGGGTTTGGCTCCTCTTTCGGGGGGTTTTTTGCTTAGGTGGTGTTTATTTTTGGTAATTGTTTTCTGTGTTGCCACCCCTCGTTGTGGCACTGCTTTGGGACGTCAAGACTGGAAGTGCTGTGTGCGTCAATGAATGCAAGAGAAAGCGGGATTTTTTTCTCCTCACTGTAAAATCCCTTTCTCTGAGTTCATTGACGGACACAGCACCCACCCCTCCTGTTTGTGTTTGTACTGCTTTATAACGAACTGAGCTGCCTGTAGCAGAGTGGGGGGATACTGCCAGTGAGGACCGCCCCTAGGTGGTGCTGTGCTTGTTCTTTTTTTTTATTTATTTCTGCCTAGTCCTATTCCAGAAGGTGGCAATATAACCCTAAGGTCAAGACTGAAAGTGCTGTGTCCGTCAATGAAATCAGAGAAAGGGATTTTATGGTGAGTAGAAAAAAAATCCCGTTTTAAAAAAACTGTGCAACATTGAGGCTGCATTCACATATATGCGAATTGGATGTCTTTTGAACCACATCCAATTCGCAAGACATGTGAACCGGCTGCCTTCTCTATGGAGCTGATTCACATATCTGCAGGCCGGCGTTGGTGCATTTAAAAAAAAGCTCTGTGTGTTTTTTCATCCGGTTCAGGTGTGATTTCAAGTAACAGACTCCTTTTAAAAATCCTGCTGAAACCGCTGCCGGACATATGTGAAACATGCCTTAAGAAACAAAAAAAAAAGTATTTATTTAATTTGTAAGTACCCTTCAATGCTTTGTACCAAGATCATAATTTTAATGTCATTATAAATGGGAGAAATCATCATTGCTTTTTTATTTGCAGAAACGTTATTTGTTTTAAAGCTAACACTATTCAAACTAGAAAAGTAAAAAATTGTTTAGGCCCATAAGAGGTATACAGATACAAGAGATGGAATGGTGTTCACATTTGTACAGGATATCCATTAAATTTTGTTTTGTGGGGCTGCCTTGTTATATGATAGGGAATTTACAGTGCCTTGCAAAAGTATTCGGCCCCCTTGAACTTTTCAACCTTTTGCCATATTTCAGGCTTCAAACATAAAGATATAAAATTTTTATTTTTTGTGAAGAATCACCAACAAGTGGGACACAATTGTGAAGTAGAATGAAATCTATTGGATTTTTGAAACTTTTTTAACTAATAAAAAAAATGAAAAGTGGGGCGTGCACATCGAGAGACTGAAATTCTTGCCCATTCTTCCTTGCAAAACAGCTCGAGCTCAGTGAGGTTGGATGGAGAGCGTTTGTGAACAGCAGTTTTCAGCTCTTTCCACAGATTCGATTGGATTCAGGTCTGGACTTTGACTTGGCAATTCTAACACCTGGATACGTTTATTTGTGAACCATTCCTTTGTAGATTTTGCTGTATGTTTGGGATCATTGTCTTGTTGGAAGATAAATCTCCGTCCCAGTTTCAGGTCTTTTGCAGACTCCAACAGGTTTTCATCCAGAATGATCCTGTATTTGGCTGCATCCATCTTCCCCTCAATTTTAAACATCTTCCCTGTCCCTGCTGAAGAAAAGCAGGCCCAAACCATGATGCTGCCACCACCATGTTTGACAGTGGGGATGGTGTGTTGATGGTGATGAGCTGTGTTTCTTTTACGCCAAACATATCGTTTTGCATTGTGGGCAAAAAGTTTCGATTTTGGTTTCATCTGACCAGAGCACCTTCTTCCACATGTTTGGTGTGTCTCCCAGGTGGCTTGTGGCAAACTTTAGACGAGACTTTTTATGGATATCTTTGAGAAATGGCTTTCTTCTTGCCACTCTTCCATAAAGGCCAGATTTGTGCAGTGTACGACTGATTGTTGCCCTATGGACAGACTCTCCCACCTCAGCTGTAGTTTTCTGCAGTTCATCCAGAGTGATCATGGGCCTCTTGGCTGCATCTCTGATCAGTCTTCTCCTTGTCTGAGCTGAAAGTTAAGAGGGACGGCCAGGTCTTGGTAGATTTGCAGTGGTCTGATACTCCTTCCATTTCAAAATGATCGCTTGCCCAGTGCTCCTTGGGATGTTTAAAGCTTGGGAAATCTTTTTGTATCCAAATCCGGCTTTAAACTTCTCCACAACAGTATTACGGACCTGCCTGGTGTGTTCCTTGGTCTTCATGATGCTCTCTGCACTTTCAACAGAACCCTGTGACTATCACAGAGCAGGTGCATTTATACAGAGATAGATTACACACAGGTGGATTCTATTTATCACCATCAGTCATTTAGGACAACATTGGATCATTCAGAGATCCTCGCTGAACTTCTGGAGTGAGTTTGCTGCACTGAAAGTAAAGGGGCCAAATAATTTTGCACTCACCACTTTTCAGTTTTTTATTTGCTAAAAAAGTTTAAAATATCCAATAGATTTCATTCCACTTCACAATTGTGTCCCACTTGTTGGTGATTCTTCACAAAAAATAAAAATGTTATATCTTTATGTTTGAAGCCTGAAATGTGGCAAAAGGTTAAAAAGTTCAAGGGGGCCGAATACTTTCGCAAGGCACTGTAAATGTAGAGGTCAAGTGAAACTGGTAGCACTGCTATGAATAGTGAAATAAAGCTCCAAGAACAGATGTTTGTCCTTGTCCTCCTCTTTATTCCACAGAGCCCATAATCTATTATTGCCAGTTGCTGCTAAATATCCTTCTATGTACATTGGGCTCAAAGTAAACAGCTGCTTTTTAGTCTTGCACATGATGGGCCTTGCGCTGAAACATACATGACAGGCAAGCTGTTAGTATGTTTCCACAATCTGCATGCTCTCAGGTCATTACAATATATCATGCACTCAACGCTATGTTTATGTTTCAGTGGTTGCTGAAATAATCTCTACTGACATATTTCAAATGCAGTTTAAAATACTATAATGTATAAGTAAATAATTGTGCGTCTAAACTCAGTATAGTCATGTGAGGCTATTTAGCAAAATTATTTGAAATATGGTTATTGATTGCAGCATATGTTCCTTCAGGAGCAATTACATGTCATGTTGTACCCTGGAACTTAAAGCCCAACTCCAGTAAAAGAAAAAAAAAAGTTTAAAATCAATTACCAAGCATAAGCTCATATTAGAAATGCAGCTTTCACTGAAAAACTCACTAGTGCTGTCCCCTGCCAGAAATTTTGCTCTGTCCAGCTCCTGATGCTCCAGGTTGAATAATATCCATTGTGAGGTCATTACCCTACTCAACATGTGACTACATTGAAGACATCTGGTAGAAACATATGTATAAATACAGTGACTGCACCCAGATTTGCCAGAAAACCTTTACTTTCCTTTCAGAATCAACATTTTCTATGGGATACTTTACTACAAAATACTCCCATAAATGCAGGCCATTGATTGCAACCAAGATTTGTTAATTTGCACACACAAAAAAAGTATTTTTCCTAACAAATTCATTCAAGGCCATGTTGCAAAAAATGAATAAACCCCAATGAATGTCTTAGCCCTTGTACACATGGTCAGACATTCCGACAACAAAATCCGACGGATTTTGTCCGAAACTTGTGTTGCATACACACAGTCGGACAAAGTTGTCGGTAAATCCGATCGTACGTAACGTGATGATGTTATTTCGTTACTACGGGACTACATTCAGGCTAGTAGCCAATAGCTTTGGTCTAGGAATTTGATCTGAGCATGCGTGGCACTTTGTCTGATCGGAATTCTCCACACACAATCAGACAAAGTCCAATCGGATCATGTTGTTGGAAAGTTTTATAGCCCAGCTCTAAAACTTTGTCCGTCGGATATTCCGATGGAAACAGTCCGATGGAGCCCACACACAGTCGGATTATCCGACAACATGGTCCGATCTGACATTTTCCGTCGGAATGTCCGACCGTGTGTACAAGGGCTAAGGAGCAAAGCTACATTTTAAACAAAAAAAATCCTAATTAACAAGAATTCAACTACAGCTGAGTCTAATTATTCATTAAACAGGTGTCCAGCAGACAGTTGATTATAAAAAGGGTTTTACTTAAAGAAAACCCCATCCCGTTTCATGATGTCAGCAATGGCACCACATGGAAGAGAAATGTCACAAGAAAGAAAATACATTGCTTTACACAAGAAAGGTGAAGGCTACAGGCAGGGGCGTTGGGGGGGCTGAAGCCCTGAATGTGACCCCAAAAACCTGCGAGTCTCAGGCATGCAGCTCTCCATTGTTAGCCCCGATTGGCGAGTGGTGGGTCCGATCTGATCCCAAGCGCAGTCGAGTGTGGCCGAGTGCGGATGAGTGCCATAGCAGGTCCTGCCTTCTGGAGCCTGCAACGCCTATGATGGACGTCCCACTGGTCCAATGCCGGGACCGCGGGACGTGTGACGTCCATCATAGGCGCTGCAGGCTCCAGAAGGCTGGAATTACAATACGGCCGATGCGCCACATCCCTGCTCAGCGCTCGGGCAGGCCACTCTCCTGCTCCTCTGTTGACTGGCTGACTGCTATGACACCGCACACCAAGGCTGAGCTGAGGTAGGTCAGACAGTGTATGTAAATGTCAGTGTATGTGGGTCAGTGTATGTGGGTCAGGCAGGTCAGTGTAGGTAGGTCAGTGTATGTAGATCACTACCATCAGTGTATGTAGGTCAGGTAGGTCAGTGTATGTAGGTCAGGTAGGTCACGGCCAAGCAAAAAAAAAAAAAGAATACTGTAGCAAAAGTGATACAAACATTTAACAAAGATTGAACTGCAACAATCTCACAGAGGCATCCAGACTGTCCGTGGAAGTTAACACCTCTAAAGGAGCGTCTTGAGAAGGGTTGAAGAAAATCGCCATGCAAGTTCCCTGCAGTTAACTAAAGTAGAAAGCCAAATGGGTGATTGTTTCCCGTGACACAATACAGCGTACCCTGCAGAGGAATGGCATGCATCGGTGTTGTCCACAAAGGAAGCTTCTCCTAAAGCCCATGCACAAAAAATCCTGCCTAGATTTTGCCAGGGCCCATGCTGAAAAAAAAAAAAAGACTACTGAGACTTTGTACTGTTTTTGGAACTGATGGCTTCAAAACTGTATGGCATCACAAAAGTGAAGAATACAAATAAAAATGCATGGAGCCTACAGTGAAACATAGTGGTGGCAAGGTGCAAGGATTTTTGACAACTTAGGTTAAAGTGGTTGTAAACCCTTACAAACCACTTTGACCTACAGGTAAGCCTAGATTAAGGCTTACCTGTAGGTCCAAGAAATATCTCCTAAACCTATACGGTTTAGGAGATATTGGCCCGAAGACAGGCCGTAGATATTGGCCCGAAGACAGGCCGTAGACAGCGGCGCGCAGGCGCACTGAGCGCGGCATTTCCAACAATGGAGCTGCCGCGCGCGTCGGCCCCCGTGCGCATGCGCGGGAGTGACGTCACCGCGGCTCCGCCGAATGACAGCGGCGGAGCTGCGAGACCCCACCGAAAAGATGGATGCGCCGGACTACAGGAGACAGCGGTGACATCGCTGGCTCATGTGTCAGGTAAGTGACACATAATGGGCTACTATGCGATGCATAGTAGTCCATTATGCTTTGCCTTTGCAGGGAATGAAAGAGGAAGTAAACTCATCAGGGTTTACTTCCTCTTTAAGCCTAATTTTACTGCCCTCCCACCCTGGCTCTGCCCCTGACTCCACTCCTGACTTGCCATGCCCATGTTTACGGTGGAGGTGGGCGGGGTGGAGATTTTTGCGGCGCCTCTCCAACTATTTCTTTAGCTGTAGTCTGCAGGCCCACATCTGCCTTATGCTGGCACTGGCCCTGCCACTCCGTACCTGCCAGCATCGTGCTCCCGACTGATGTGCGCTCTAGGCCGGTGCCTACCTTGGCTGTAGGTAGCGCCAGCCCTGGGTGGTGGTAGTGTCCTTCTGTGGGGCTGCATTAGTGCTGCTAGTGTCAGGGAGCTGCATTTCATCGATGGCATCATGAGGTCACATTGTACTGCTCTATATTGAAAGAGAAGAAACTGCCATCACACGTGCCCTTGGTCATCCTGCACTTTTCCAACATGATAATGATTTAAAACACACATCTAAGGCCACTGCTGCATTTCTAAGGAAGAACAGGGTAAAAGTGATTCAGTGGCCAAGTATGTCTAGTGATCTTAACCAAATCGAACACCTCTGGGGAATTCTGAAAATACAGGTTGAGCATCACCCTCCATCCAGCATCCAAGCTCTGAAAGAGGTCATTCTTGAAGAATGGAAAAACATAGATGTTGCAGTACAGTATATCACCCACTTGTTCATTCCATGCCTAGAAGACTCAGGGGGACATGATGTACATATCAATGCCGCCAGTTGCTACTATTTACATATGAATGCCACCACTATGTACATATGAATGCCGGTAATTTACAGGTAAACACAGGGTCTGCAGGTGAGTCATCTGTACACAACAATAGGGCAGAGCTGGGCAGCATTAGTAGCAGTACTTCACACTGAGATAGTGGGACACAGTACAGGACTAAAACTTCAAGAGACGAGGGTATTTAAACCAGGATAGTTGACAAGTATGAGACAACTGCTTTGGGCCCCACAACAATGACAGGGCCCATGGCAATTTCCCTTTTGCCCTGCCTTAAAAACGGCCCTGGGGATTATGTGCAATGACTCTTCTGAGACATTTGCATAGCATATTTTTGTAACTAGACCCCTTAAAGTACAATTGAGGCCCACGAAAGACAGTCCAAACTAACCAAATCCAGTTATTCTGTGGTGCACAAGCCTCACAGTGTAACAAAATGTAAACGCAAAGCTTCCTTTTCCTTCCTTGACTAAGCCAAAACCTCCTTCATTTACCCCTCACATGCTGCCCTCCCAGACACTGCAGATCCCATTGGGAGTGTTTCAGAAGCAAAGGCAGTGTTGTCAATTCAAAAAGCAGTGGGCAGGGCTAGATGTGACCAGGTGTTTATTGGCAAACCACAGGCTTTTGAATCAGAGGTGACAATGCTTAAAGCCACACACCTTCACTTTTTTTTTAATTCAATTGTAGTGCAAGCAGACATGACCTACATGAGAGTGGAACCTCTGTTCTAAATTCAAGAGCAGTGCAGCATTGTTGCCACATCATCACAAGATGCTGCATTAGGCGGACTTCACTAGCAGGCGCAACAAATATTTGTGGAACGTTGCAGGGGGTCTTGGAGAAGACTGTTAGTGCAGATGCATATATATATATATATATATACACACACACACACACACACACACGTGTGCTGCACCACGTGTTTTTTCAATGGGAGGCCATATATTACTTCTTTAATACTTACCGGTCTGAGCAGCCCCACTGATAATCTCCCCACTGATTTAGAGATTCTTCAGCATCCAATACACTTCCATGTGTTCTTTAGCTAGTTGTCCCTTGGTTCCATCAGATATAATGTGAGTGACATAGGGATTGGCAGGTGAAACAGCGTAAATTGGGGGAAAAGGTATCTTACATTTGCAGAAGTGTGTCAGATACAGAATTACAGAATTTTTTCTGTGGAAGTATTCCCTCAGTATAACAAAGATCAATAGCACAGGCAGCATGATCTCTCTCTCTCTCTCAATATATTATATATATATATATATACATACACACACACACAGACACACACACATTTCTAGAGTGGCTATCTTTCTCTTTTGGAAGCAGCTGCTTTTAGCTACCACTAGAGATTGCCAAAGGGAAAAAGACTGACCGTGGATTGCAATACATCTCTTCAGCCCCCTCTAGTGGTAATTACAAGAAGTTGCTGCAAAAAGAGAAATAAGGACAAGAATAGAGGCTTAAAGTGGAGGGCCATTCTAAAAAAAAAAAGCAACACATAAAAACAATCTTTTAAATACATTAAAGGACATTTGAATTTTTTTTTTTAAACTTACCAGAAATGCCTGTTGCTAGACAGATCGTCCTAATCTGCCTCTTCCTATTCCGCGGTGATCTTCAGTCTTCTCCTCTTCGCGTTGTCTTCTGGGGAATGGGGCGCGCTGTGTTTTGGGAACTGTGTGTGTTCCCGAACACAGTGTGCCCCATTCACAAAGTGCTGTGCCACTCATGCATGTGCAGTAGGAAATGGGCAGTGAAGCCACAAGGCTCCACTGCCTGTTTCCCTTAGTAAAAATGGCGGCGCCCGGACCCGAGAGCCGAGGGACGGGTCGGCCTCGGGCGGCCGTCATTGCGGGCACCCTGTATAGGTAAGTGTGCTTATTAAAAGTCAGCAGGTACAGTGTTTGTAGCTGCTGACTTAAAAAAAAAAATGTTCTACCTCTGTAAGTGGGGTACACACTATAAGAAAATTGGATGAACGTTCTTCCGATTTTCCTCGTTGTTTCAAATCAGAAATCGATGAAGAAAAATTTGTATGAAAATTCTCGTACAACCAAGGTTTTTTTTTGTTGTTTATTGTTTCTGATCATGCGCAGTCTTTTTCTAATTCTTCTTGTACGAAACTCATACACATTAAAGGAAAATCGTTCATTCTGTTCCTGTAGGAGAAAAATTTTGGAGTTTGTCCCTTCGGGAATTTTCATAAGAAAATTTGGAATCAGCTGTTTACAGTTGTGAACGCACTATCCGAAAATTCTTTGGATGAAAATGTTCACCCGATTTTCCTATAGTGTGTATGAGCCTTTACAGTACTCTTTTATTCTTTTATGTAAACCTGTGCTTTTCAGGGGAAAGCAATAGGTTCACTGCCAGCCCCTGCCATTGCACTTAATTACCATCTCTTAATTCATCCTTCATTTTTCCACATTGACGTAGATTTCATGAAAAAGTTTATATTGGTCAGTGTTGGCTTGTTTTTTTTTTCAAATGTTTTATTTTATATTCTTTTTCAACTTCATTGTAAATAGCAGTATGAAATTGAAGGTTGTGTTCCTAATCATTATCCTAAAAGTGTGTATTCCCTCCATTCTTTTTTTTTTCTTTTGCTCTGAAAAAGATAAGCCCTTGTTTTTGTATGTTTACAATGTGAACAAATACAACTTATGTGAAATTGTTAGTGTTCCCGTGGTTCACCGTGGAGAAAATTGTGAAATAATTCCCCTTGATGATGTCTTGGTATAAACACCAAGGTAGAAAGTGCTTTTCGTTTTCTTGTAGCTATGAATAATCTAAGTTTGGCTACAATACTGGTAAAAGCAGTGCTGCTTAAGCTGGGGTGAAGAACAATTAATGCTTAACTATTTTTCGGTTAATTATGCATAATTAAATTTAAATCTATCAGTCTTTATATTTATTAGGCAGAGTGCATAAACATTACATACATTACTCATTAAAATGTTCAGATTTAGAATTCCTGCATTATTCAGAAGCATAAAAACATGTTTTTTAATGGTTCTGTGTACATATTGATTGAATGCTTAGAGGCATGCTTAAAGTGGTAGTAAACTCGTTATACCACTTATACCTGCAGGTATGCCCACAATAAGGCTTACCTGTAGGTACTGTAAATAGCTCCTAAACTTGCACAGTAAAGGAGATATTAGTGCATGTAGCCGGTGACATCACCAATGCATGCACTCTAAAGGGCCGGCTCACATTTCCGGATCTCCTGAGCCCGTGCCGTAAATGGCGGCTCCCCCGAGCATGTACATAGATCGCCCAAAGGAAAGGTTTTTTTTTTCCTCAGCAAAAGTGGAGTTACACTTTAACCAACTACAGTTTACTACCGCTTTGATCACCCCTGCGTTTTTATTTTTTGCGCTATAAACAAAAAAATCATAAATTTTGAAAAAAAAACGCATTATTTTTTACATTATGCTATAATAAATATCCCCCAAAAATATATAAAAAAATTTTTTTCCTCAATTTAGGCTGATACGTATTCTTCTAAATATTTTTGGTAAAAAAAAATCACAATAAGAAATTATTGATTGGTTTGCGCAAAAGTTATAGCGTTTACAAAATAGGGGATAGTTTTATGGACTTCTTATTAATAATTTTTTTTTGCACTAGTAATGGCGGTGATCAGAGATTTTTATCGTGACTGCAACATTATGGCGGACACATTTTTGGGACCATTGTCATTTATACAGCAATCGATGTTAAACAAGTGCCCTGATTCTTGTGTAAATGACACAGCAGTGAAGGGGTTAACCACTAGGTGGCAGTGTAGGGGTTAAGTGAGCCCTGGGGAGTGTTTCGAACTGTGGGGGCGTGGCTGTATATGACACGTCACTGATCTCTGCTCCAATCACACGGAACAGAGATAAGTGACACTGTCACTAGGCAGAATTGGGAGATGTTTGTTTACATTAGCATCTCCCCGTGAGACAAGCGTGGGTATCCCCGCGGCGAGGACCCGCGATCGGACTCATGGAGGTCCCAGTGGCGCACGTGCGATGGCATGGCAGCAAATTTAAAGGGATGTACCTGTACGCTCTTTTTGCCTGTCTGTGCCATTCTGCCGACGTATATCGGCGTGCGTTGGTCGGCATGTGGTTAAGGGCTTGTTCAGCATAGCTGTAAAACCCATCAGGGGCAGCAGAATGGGGTGTACACATGCTGCGGCAGGAATTACAACCCTGTCGCTTTCAGCAGGAACAGCACCCCGAACACAACCCATTGAAATGAAATGGGACACTCTGCATGTGCACCGGAGCTGCGTGCAATGCGGTTGCAGCATGCTAGTGTGTGCTTGAAGGGGTTAAAGCAGGCTTTAAAAAGGCGATGCAATGGGGTTGATTTACTAAAGGGAAAAAGACTGTGCACTTAGAGGAGAAACTCTGCTGACTTCCATCATCCAATCATGTGCAAGCACAAATGCATTTTTTTTTTTTCATTTTTCTTGCACGTGATTGGTTTTGCAAAGTGAAGCCTTACCTCATTTACTAAGCTTTGGAACAACTGCACTTGCAAAGTGCACAGTTAATTTGCCTTCAGTAAATCAACCCCCATGCCTCCCTCATTGCCTGTCAAATGCTTTCTGAGGCTAGGTTCACACCGGAGCGATGCGGGAACGCCGCAAATCCGCAACGTTTTCCCGCATCGCATGCCTCCCGCCGGCAGTTCACACTGCCCTATGCAGACTGCTGGGAGTGTCAATGAAATCTTAATGACACCCCCAGATCAGTCCGCATATCGCAGTGCGATCTGCAAACTCGGACAGGAATTGGATCGCATGGTGTGAACACCCATGCGATCCGATTCTGCTGTGGACCAAAAAAAAGGGTCCTGTGCGAGTTTGCGGCGGGTGCGATGCGAATTCAGCCATACTATCTGTATGGCTGAACTCGCATCGCACAGAGATCGGATGTGATTTGCACTGCAGTGCGGTGCGAATCACATCCGGGTCTCCCACCCGCAGCGGTGTGAACCCAGCCTAAAGAGCGATCCGAATACGGATCATTCCACAGAGAACAAAGCTAGTTTGAACGAGTTCTAAAACTGCCAAATGTTTACCAGGTGCACCAAAAAAAAAAAAAAAAAAACGTGAAAAATCTTAGTTTTCTTTTTAGAAAGTAGCCACAGACTAGACTAGTGTAGAAACGCCTGCCCCCAGCCAAAATGACACAAGGAGCAGTGGTCTGACATGCCACCTACTGAGTTAGAAGCATGTCTCTGCAATCAGTAAAGCTTTGATCTGCTGAAAACAGGCAGATGGGGAGCATTCCCCTCAGTCCAGCATATCAGATCGGATGGCAGTCAGGTGTAAACAGACAGGCGGTCTATTTACATCTGATTGCCCATAGAGGAGAGGGGGCTGTATCCGTGTTAGACACAGACCTCTCATCTGCCAGCTCAGCGGGGATCAGCGAACAGATACCCTGCTAAGCAAGAAGATCGCAGCTGGCGCCCACTCTGTGTGGAAGGGGCCTTAATTCTGTAAGATTTCAGAAGCATCTCAAACTGATGCCATAGACTCTAAACAGAGATGCAGACAGTGTTTGCAGGAGCCTGACATTGCACCCACAATCCTCTGATCGCAGGTACAATGCTCTGTAGGCTCTTGTAAAAAATAAAAACGCATTTTCTTTTTATCTGCAAAACTATCTGCATTTGTTCTTTTTTCCTAAAAAGGTGAACTTAGCTTTTAACTATTTAACCACTTGAGGACCGCCGTATTGCCATTGTACGTCAGCACAATGGCACAGGCAGGCATAATCACGTACATCTACGTGATTGCCTTCCAGCGGGTGGGGGGTCCGATCGGACCCCCTCCCGCTGGTTACGGCGGTCCGATTCGGTCCAGGAGCGCTCCGTGATGAGGGGATGGCCGTTGGTTTTCGGCCACCCCCTCTGGATCGCTCCTGGCCAATGAGAAGCTTCCTCCCCTGTGTATTGTTTACACAGGAAGGAGGAAGTGATGTCATTCTCCTCGGGGCGGTCTTTTTGACCGGACTACGAGGAGAACAGTAAAAGTAAGTGTGCACCAACACTACACTGACATGTAGGTACACACAGGCACACAAACCCCCCCCGATCCCCCCCCCGCCCCCCCTCCCCCCCCCAGTCACAGTGTCACTGATTGCATTGATCATTTCTTTACTGATCAATGCATTCAGTGTCAGTTGTGACAGTAAAAACTGTCAGGACAGTTAGTGTTAGGTCCAGGGTAGCCCCCTATCACCCCCCAATAAAGATTTAACCCCCTGATTGCCCCTAGAGTTAACCCTTTCACCCCCTTTTGCCAGTGTCACTAAGCGATCATTTTTCTGATCGCTGCATGTGTCGCTAGTGTCGCTAGGTAGCTAGTTATTTTTTTAGGTTCACCGCCAGGTTTTTATATCGCTAGGTACCCCGATATACTACCCAATAATGTTTTTAACCCCCTGATTGCCGCTAGTTAACCCTTTCACCCCCTTTTGCCAGTGTCACTAAGCGATCGTTTTTCTGATCGCTGCATTAGTGTCGCTACAGTCGCTAGGTAGCTAGTTATTTTTTTAGGTTCACCGCCAGGTTTTTATAGCGCTAGGTACCCCGATATACTACCCAATAATGTTTTTAACCCCCTGATTGCCGCTAGTTAACCCTTTCACCCCCTTTTGCCAGTGTCACTAAGCGATCATTTTTCTGATCGCTGCATGTGTCGCTAGGTAGCTAGTTATTTTTTTAGGTTCACCGCCAGGTTTTTATATCGCTAGGTACCCCGATATACTACCCAATAATGTTTTTAACCCCCTGATTGCCGCTAGTTAACCCTTTCACCCCCTTTTGCCAGTGTCACTAAGCGATCGTTTTTCTGATCGCTGCATTAGTGTCGCTACAGTCGCTAGGTAGCTAGTTATTTTTTTAGGTTCACCGCCAGGTTTTTATAGCGCTAGGTACCCCGATATACTACCCAATAATGGTTTTAACCCCCTGATTTCCGCTAGTTAACCCTTTCACCCCCTTTTGCCAGTGTCACTAAGCGATAATTTTTCTGAACGCTGCATCAGTGTCGCTAGTGTCGCTAGGTAGCTAGTTATTTTTTTAGGTTCACCGCCAGGTTTTTATAGCGCTAGGTACCCCGATATACTACCCAATAATGGTTTTAACCCCCTGATTGCTGCTAGTTAACCCTTTCACCCCCTTTCACCAGCGATCACAGTATAAGTGTCACTGGTGACGCTGGTTAGCCAGTTAGTTATTTAGGTTCCCCGTCAGGTTTTTATATAGCGCCAGGGACCCCCATATACTACCTAATAAAAATTTGAACCACCTGATTGCCCCTAGTTAACCCTTTCACCACTGATCACCGTATAAGTGTTACGGGTGACTCTGGTTAGTTTGTTTTTTATAGCATTTTATATTCAAATCCGGAAGGCAGTGCTTGGTTTTCGGGGTCCCGTACGTGGCTAGGCTCCCAAAAAGTCCCCCACATGTGGTATCCCCGTACTCGGGAGAAGCAGCAGAATTTATTTTGGGGTGTAATTTGACTTCTGCCCATAGCATGTGTGAGCAATATATCATTTAGTGACAACTTTGTGCAAAAAAAAAAAAGTTTGTAATATTCCCGCAACTTTTGGCAAAATATAAAATATTCCATGGACTCAACATGCCTCTCAGTAAATAGCTTGGGGTGTCTACTTTCCAAAATGGGGTCATTTGGGGGGGTTTTGTGCTATTTTGGCATTTTATGGCCTTCGAAACTGTGATAGGTAGTGAGGAGTTAAATCAAAAATTTGCACCCTTAGAAATCCTGAAGGTGGTGATTGGTTTTCGGGGTGCCGTGCGCGACTAGACTCCCAAAAAGTCCCACACATGTGGTATCCCCGTACTCGGGAGAAGCAGCAGAATGTATTTTGGGGTGCAATTCCACATATAACCATGGCATGTGTGAGCAATATATCATTTAGTGACAACTTTTTGTAAAAAAAATTTTTTTTTTTTTTTTTTTGTCATTATTCAATCCCTTAGGACAAAAAAAATAAATATTCAATGGGCTCAACATACCCATCAGCAATTTCCTTGGGGTGTCTACTTTCCAAAATGGGGTCATTTGGGGGGGATTTGTACTGCCCTGCCATTTTAGCACCTCAAGAAATGAGATCGGCAGTCATAAATTAAAAGCTGTGTAAATTCCAGAAAATGTACTCTAGTTTGTAGACGCTATAACTTTTGCGCAAACCAAAAAATATTCGCTTATTGACATTTTTTTTACTAAAGACATGTGGCTGAATAAATTTTGCCCTCAATGTATGACTAAAATTTAGTTTATTCGATTTTTCTTATAACAAAAAGAAGAAAATATCTTTTTTTTTCAAAATTTTCGCTCTTTTTCCATTTATATCGCAAAAAAAAAAAATCGCAGAGGCAATCAAATACCATCAAAAGAAAGCTCTATTTGTGGGAAGAAAAGGACGCAAATTTCGTTTGGGTGCAATATTGCATGACCGCGCAATTACCAGTTAAAGCAGCGCAGTGCGAAATTGCAAAAAGACCTCTGGTCCTTAAGGTATTTATTGGTCCGAGGCTGAAGTGGTTAAAGTTATAGTGCAGACTACCTGGTAAGTATTCTGGGGAATTTTGCATTGTGTGTATTTCCCTGCTTTCAAAGGTCTTTCCTTTTGCTAGTTAGAAATTGATCTGAACGGTTCATATATTTGTTTTTTTGGGTTCGGCACAGACATACACTTGGGGTCCTAAGCGGTCTTGAGGCTGCGCTTCTGGTGTGTTGCTGTACATTGTACCTTAAAGTGGAACTGAACTCAAAATGATTTGCTTTGATATAGGGAACATCTAGAAATGTTAATGGTGCCTACCTAGGCAGTACACTAAAAAAATGTACACTTTGGGGGTTATTTTACGAAAAGCCAAATCCACTTTGCACTGCAAGTGCACTTGGAAGTGCAGTCGCTCTGAATCTAAGGGGTAGATCTGAAATGAGGGGAAGCTCTGCTGATTTTATCATCCAATCATGTGCAAGCTAAAATGCTGTTTTTTATTTTCCTTGCATGTTCCCCTCGGATCTACAGCGACTTTACTTCCAAGTGCACTTGCAGTGCAAAGTGGATTTGCCTTTAGTAAATAACCCCCTTTGTCTGGAATTACACCTGTAAAATAAACAGTGCACTACCAGGTATGAGAGTATGCCTAGGAACCAGGGGTGGACTGACCATTCAGGCACTCGGGGCACTGCCCGAGGGCCCCATGCCCCCAAGGGGCCCCAACAGGGTTGCCAGCTGCAATAAAACCAAGAACAGTATGTAAGAATCTGTGTTTTTTTAAAAAATCCCAAGATTATATCTGCCCCGCCTCTTAAGTACCTTTTCAGTGTGTGTATGTGTATTCTGTGTGTTTATATTGTGTGTCTGTGTGTGTATACTGTGTGGCCCCATAATTTCCTATTGCCTGGGGGCCCCATAATCTCCTATTGCCCAAGGGGCCCCATAATCTCCTATTGCCCAAGGGGCCCCATAATCTTCTCCTATTGCCGGGGGCCCCATGAGTTGTCAGTCCACCCCTGCTAGGAACTCATGTGCATATAGCCTCATAGTTGTATATTTAGAGTGTGAGATCCCTAGTCAAAGTAGAATTGGAGTGAAGAAACAGGCATTCCGTACTTAGACAATATTTGTATGTCATTGGTTCTATATTTAAAAGAGGAATAAAGCATACCTGCTCTCTATATGTCATCATATAAAGTAGGTAAAGTAAATTTTGGACCCCCTGCAGATTTTGTAAGTTTACCCACTTACAAAAAAATGAAGGGTCTATATGTTATCATAGGTGTATTTTAAATGATAGACACCTGTCCACAGAATCTCTTTCTTCCATTCAAACCTCACCATCATGGGCAAGACCAAAGAGCTGTCAAAGGACTTAAAGGACAAGATTGTGGACTTGCACAAGGTTAGAATCGGCTACAAGACCATCAGCAAGAAGCTTGGTGAGCAAGAGACAACTGTTGGAGTGATTATTTGCAAATGGAAGAAATACAAAATAACTATAAATCGCCCTCTATCTGAAGCTCTGTGCAAGATTTTGCCTCATGGGGTAAGGATGATCATGAGAAAAGGGAGGGATCAGCCAAAAACTACATGGGAGGAGCTTGTGAATGATCTGAAGGCAGTTGGGACCACAGTCACCAAACAAACCATTGGTAACACAATACGCCGCCATGGATTGAAATCCTTCAAGGTCCCTCTCCTCAAGAAAGCACATGTACAGGCCCATCAGAAGTTTGCCAATGAGCATCTAAATGATTCAGAGAAGGATTGGAAGAAAGTGCTGTGGTCAGATGAGACCAAAATTGAGCTCTTTGGCATTGACTCAACTCGCCATGTTTGAAAGAAGCAAAATGTTGACTATGACCCTTAGAACACTAACCCTACAGTCAAGCACGGAGGTGGAAACATTATGCTTTGGGGCTGTTTCTCTGCTAAAGGTACAGACCGACTTTGCCACACTGAGGGGCCACGTATTGTAAAATCTTGGATGAGAACCTTTTTCCCTCAGCCAGTACACTGAAGGGTCATGGATGGGTTTTCCAGCATGACAGTGACCCAAAACATACTTCCAAGGCAACAATGGAGTGGTTGAAGAAGCACATTAAGGTCATGTAGTGGCCGAGCCAGTCTCCAGACCTTAATCCTATAGAAAATGTATGCAGGGAGCTGAAACTTTCCAAGCGACAGCCAAGAAACTTTAAGAATTTTTAGAAGATCTGTAAAGAAGAGTGGACCAAAGTCCCTACTGAGATGTGTGCAATCCTGGTAACCAAAGTCATGTTCTGCTTGGGGATTAAATATTTATTTTACTCACTGAAATGCAACTCAATTTATAACATTTGTATTGTGTTTTTTTCCTGGATTTTTGGCTGATATTGTCTCTATCATTTAAAATTCAACTGTGAAAAAATTATAGACCCTTAATTTCTTTGTAAGTGGGCAAATTTACAAAATCTGCAGGGGATCAAATAATTATTTTCCCCACTGTATACGTCCCAAGTTGGGAGCTTGGATAGAGTCAGGGACCGCATTTTACAGTGGTGCCTTCGCACCTCACATTTATTTGCATTGTAGTGTTCAAGCACTTTAAACTTTTTTTGCAACCCAGACAGTGAGCTAGGGAGCGTTTATAATCGTCTCTGGATTGTCCTGTCCATGTCCACCTCTCCTACTGCTAGTTTCAAAGTGGAACTATAGGCGAAAAGTTTTTTTTCCATTTTGGATAGAGCAAGGTTATTGTTTTAACCTGTCAGATTTTTTTATTTTTTTCCATCTGTGTCCCATTGCCCCTAGGTCACCAGAGCTAGATTTCCCCTCTATTACTTTTCTAGGGACAACCCAAAATTTGGGATTTTCTTTTACTTTCAATGACAATGGTAAACGGGACAAATAGAGAGGGTGAATCTTCTTAACAGCACAGACTGCAATAAAAACTGACAAGTGTTCTAATTCTTCTGAACTCAAATCAAAACGTTCTTTTAGTTTTGGATATAGTCATACTTTAAATTGATCTAAGCAGCTTCCATATTTGATGTACTCTTTAACCATTTAAGGACCGTCTCACGCCGATATACGTTGTCAGAATGGCACGGCTGGGCACAAGCACATACAGGTACGTTGCCCTTTAAGTGCCCAGCCGTGGGTCGTGCACGCACCACCGGCAGCGCACTCGCAGCCCGGGCCTGAGCTCCGTGACCATGGCCACGGGACCCGTGGACCCGATCGCTGCCGGTGTCCCCCGATCGGGTCACAGAGCTGAAGAACGAGGAGAGGTAAGTGTAAACAAACCTCTCCTCGTGCTTCCTAGTGAGCCTGTTACTGATCGTCTGTTCCCTGTCATAGGGAAAGACGATCAGTGACGTCACACGCCAAGCCACGGCCCCTACAGTAAAAAAAAAAAACAAACAAACACACACACACACACACACACACACACTTAACCCCTACACTGCCCCCTAGTGGTTAACCCCTTCACTGCCAGTGACATTTTTACAGTAATCAGTGCATTTTTAATTGCACTGATCGCTGTATTAATGCCAATGGTCCCAAAAACGTGTCTGCCATAATGTCGCAGTCACAATAATAAAAAAAAAATAATAATAATCGCTGATCACCGCCATTACTAGTAAAAAAAAATTATATTCATATATATTATATATATTTATTTATTTATATTTATTATAGCAAATTGTCGCTCTATTCTTGTTTATAGCGCAAAAAATAAAAACCGCAGAGGTGATCACCAAAAGAAAGCTATATTTGTGGGGGGGAAAAAAGGACGCCAATTTTGTTTGGGAGCCACTTAGCACGACCGCGCAATTGTCAGTTAAAGCGACGCAGTGTCGAATCGCAAAAAGGGGCTTGGTCCTTTAGCTGCAAAATGGTCCAGGGCGTAAGTGGTTAAAGAAAAAAAAAACACACATTAACAAAACATTTACATGGAATGTGTTCTAGTTTGTTTGAATGCGTTTATCTTCTTAATTGCTAAAAGAAAAAAAAAAAAGAAAAATGTCTCATGGAGACAATATTTGGGCAATAATGTAATCATCATTGATACAATGCTGAAAATCATCCATTCTTCTAAAAAGTAATTTTCTATTTTCAGTATGTAGAATGAGTTTATTAAACTGCAACGAATGAGCACCTTCAACATCATAATTACAGCGCTATGTTATATTCTATATTCTGATGTCATATAAACAAAAGGAAAATAATAATTAATTCAGAAAATGATAAACCAACTGGAAAGTAATTAAAAAAGGTATGGAATCATATAATTATATTCTGGGTGAAGTGGGTCACACTGGAATCTACAGCATCATCCAGTTTTTCAAATGTAAAGGACCAAAACCTGTCAATTTGCCAATTCAGGCTAGCCTATCCTCTCTGTTGTAAATATTTACCTTCCCTGCAACCTGTTACACAGTTTGCCAGACAGAATCCTGGCCAAAAACCTGGTACATTTAGGCAAGTGGTGCATGTGGCCTTTCTCCCATGATGCCGTGCTTACTGCATAAGTGGCCAATCATTAGGCTTCATTATATAGCTGGTGGGGGAAGATAATTAGCTCTGTGTAATCTCCGATTTAAACTGAAACCAACTTACACAGACCTTTTTATTAGAACTGGCTTACAGGTTGACAAGCATGAAAGATGCAAGAAAAGAAGAAGCAGCAGCAGAGCAGGTGGGTTTTCAAGAGAACCTGTTGATTTCCCTAAATAGCAAAGACTTAGGTTCACTTTAAGTGTAAAAAAAATAATAATTAAATTTTATGCCATTGTGTTAATATTAATTCATGTGTAAATCCTCATGTCTATGCTGGTGATACAAAGTGTATCTTGAAGGGCCACTTAAAAAAAAAACACACAGAGAAATTTGTTAAAACACAATTTTTGATCTGTAACTTACTTTGTTTCCATCCAAGTTCTCTCTTCAAATAGTTCATGAGTACTCCAAGCAGTGATCTATCAAATTACACAAGTAAGGTAGATGATGCCAGTTTATGCAATTAGATGCTAAAATTAGGCCATTTTTAGAAGGCTCAATAAGCTTTAGGCTAGGTTCACACCGTCTTCACAAGCGGCTCACGACAGGGGTCCGGTGTGTCCCTGTTCTCCGTTTCAGAGACAAATCAGGCTTGAATTTTTGCCTGATTTCAAAATGTAGGATGCAACGATACCATTTTTTTTTTACATTGTGTACTTATACTTTTTTTTCATTTTTCTTTTTTTTTTAGTACTCGCCGATACCAACAGCAACTGTTTTGGTTTAATTTCAGCTGTCAGCAAAGGTACAGAGCATTGAAAAGTTATTTACAAATTAAATAAATTGTTTTTTTTTTTAATTTATCTCTTTTTTAATGTGAAATGTGTAAATATATGTTAATATACATGTGTAAAAATATTAACTTATTATTCACTTATTCACACATTCAGCGAAAGGGCGTGACCGGAGGTGGATAAGGATGCCTTTGTAATGTGAGAGCGTGACTGCTCTCCCCCTCTCCTCACTTCCCTCTTAGCTAACCTAGCTTCTATCCCTTCCACGGCTGGGGGAGTTCTGGATGCCATGCCGCCTGCCTGCCAGCTGATGAGCCGACGAGCGGTGGAAGCTAAAACTGCTCACACGGTCCCGGGAACCTGACTGCTCATTGTCCGACGGATTCTGGAGAGGTGACGGTGGCATTGTTTAGATATGGGAGGGGTTGAGGAGCATTGATCACAGAGTGCACCTCCCTCCCCGTGTCCCAATAGAGACATTTACTGCACCTGGGAAGCAGCAGTGGCGGTGTGAGAGACCCCCGCTGCCTGCCCCCCTGCTTTTCTGGGAGGAGCAACTTTGGCAACATTTCAAGGAGGATATAATTACAGAGGGGGTAGCGGCGACAGCTTGAGAGGCTTTCTGCCCCCCCCCCCCTTCTCCCCTACTGTACAGGACAAGAAGCACTTTTCAGGCGGAACGAGCGGATGGGTGGAGGTGTGAGAGACCCCTCTCTCGTCACTTCTCCTCGGCTCTATATGTTGTATCTCCTCTCCTAGCAACATCAGGACAACAGACTCCTGTTTTTGGTGAGAAATGTCCCTTTTTATTCCTGGAGAGTTGGAGAAAGACGTGTCCAGAGACGAACATCTCTACTCTCCTCTTTGCCTCTGGCTTATGGTCTGGAGCCAGGAAAACTAAGACTGGACTGTGAAGTATTTTTTATTTTTTTTTCTCCGGGGCACGAATATCTCTCCCTCCCTCCTCGGTATTCCCTTATCCCCTGTCCTCATCCCTGTCTCTGCCTTCTGGGGGTTTCTTTTGTTTTTGTTTGTGTCCTTAAACAGTGGGCTTTGAGGTGGGTAGAGGACAGGGAAAAGGGATTGAGACATACATATATCCCCATTTGTTAGTCCCATGTGACTATGCTATCACAGCGTACCACAAAAACGAGTCAGGCTGCTGCTGCTGCTAGGTTAAAGGAATTTTCACACAGACAGACCCCCCCCCCAAAAAAAAAAGGATGCACAGGAAGAATGTAAGAGGCAGCTATCCTTTGCTTACAGGAGACGCACTTTACTAAAACTTCTTCCCTTCAATTGAGGTGGCGAGACTATAGTACTCAATTTCACTCAGTCCACACTTCTTATTCTAGAGGGGTGAGTATTTTTCTTAGATCCGGGGTGGCCTTCTCCCTCATAGAGTCGAAAATAGATGAACTAGGGCAATACATTTTTCTGTACTGCAGGATTGAAAATAGAACTTGCGTACTGCAAATGTATACTTTCCTCCCCCTCTTTGATGTTTCGGTCCTTGGTGGGCTCATGGATTATGTTCTGGGTAAGCCTGGGGTGCCGGTGAAAGTAATGGGGAATTTCAATATGGTAACAGACCGCAAACTAGACAGGTCCCCCCCCACCCCGCGATACAAACAGGCGGCGCAGTGGATAGCCAGCTAATTAACTTTCTGAAAGAAACTGGACTGAGAGATATTTGGAGAATTCGGGACCCGGAGACCCGACAGTACTCAAGCTTTTCTAGGACACACTCCATCCTCTCCATGATTGATTTAGTCTTGGGGAGCGAGGAAATGATGTCTCTGATAAAAAATGTAAACTATAAACCAAGGGGCCTGTCGGATCATTCCCCAGTGATAGCAACGCTAGAGATGGGGGAACGTAATCAAACTGGGGAGTGGAGGTTAAGCCCCTTTTGAATTGAACTAATGGGTGATCCAAATGAAATTTTGCTTCCCCTGCGAGAGTTTATTGACTTGAACCAGGGGACTGCCTCAGAGGGAATAGTATGGGACTCTATGAAGGCCTTTCTAAGAGGCTTAATGATACAACAGATTTCAAAAATTAAAAAACAGACTAAGGACTGGGAGATATTAATGGGGGAGAGGGTAACAATAGCCAAAGAATAATACATCAATAATACGACACCCGAAACACTCAGGAACTGGATAAATGAGCAAAACAATTATAGGTTAGTGACCCTCCGGAAGAGAAAGGGAGAAGGGTAAATGGTTGGATGTATGTTGGCGCAACTGGTCAGGGCAAACTCTCCCTCCTCCAGGGTACCTACAATTACTATGGAGGATGGAAGAGCGACCTCCTACACTCCAGAAATAGCAAACAAATTAAAAAAAATATTACGAGAATCTGCATAGATCTCGCCAGGACGAGATGAGGGATGGAGTAGGTAGCTTCTTCAAGAATTTGAACCTTCCCTCCCTCACTGAGATGGATAGAGCTGAATTAGACCGCCCCATCACGTTAGAGGAGCTGCAGCAGATTACCAAGGAGATGGCACACCAGAAATCTCCAGGGGCCCAGATGCCCTTCCAGTCGAAGTATATCGACATTATGGTAAGTTCTTGCTCCCCGAGCTGTTGAGGGTTTTGAACTGCTCGATGGCAAAGGGTGCTCTTCCCTCTTCAATGATGAATTCCAATATAATTGTTATACATAAAGAGGGTAAAAGATCCACTCAATGTCACCACATATAGGCCTATTGCTTTATTGAATACAGATATGAAAATTTTCGCAAAGGCCTTGGTAGCTAGGCTGAATAAAGTTATATCGAAACTCATCCATCCCGACAACACAGGTTTTATACCCAGCAGAACAACTAGTACAAACATAAGGCGGTTATATCTGAATTTACAAGTTCCAATGGATGGGGGTGGAGAGAGGGTTATTCTTTCGCTGGACGCCGCCTAGGCCTTTGATAGTTCAGAATGGCAGTACTTTTGGAAGGCAATGGAAGTAGCTCAGCTTGGAAAGAGATTTATTAACTGGGCTAAAATGCTTTACAGTTCCCCAGAGGCTACAGTAAAAGTAAACAATGAACAGCCTGATAAATTAGGATTGGGGAGAGGGACGAGACAGAGTTGTCCCGTCACCCCTCCTTTTTGCCACTGCAACTGAGCCTCTGGCTCTTGCTCTCAGAGACTCTACACAGGTAAGGGGCTAGAGAAGAGGTGATCATGAGGAAAAACTTGCATTATATGCGGATGACTTGTTGTTGTTTCTGGGAGACATGCCGGAGTAATCTCGGAAAGCCATTCATATTATCAATAGCTTCGGTCAAATTTCTGGGTTAAAGATAAACTGGGCAAAATGTTGTTTGTTACCTATAGACCAGTGATGGCGAACCTTGGCACCCCAGATGTTTTGGAACTACATTTCCCATAATGCTCCTGCACTCTACAGTGTAGTTGAGCATCATAGGAAATGTAGTTCCAAAACATCTGGGGTGCCAAGGTTCGCCATCACTGCTATAGACCCTTTGGGTGACTCCTTGCCTGAGGAGATGGCCCAGATTCCCGTGCTGAACAAATTCAAGTATCTGGGCATAAATATCTCCAGAGACCCCCAATGTTACACCTCAGATAACATCGACCCGCTATTGGCCAAATTCAGACATAAAATAAAAGTCTGGAAACGGCTGCCAATATCTGTGGCTGGCCGCTGTAATTTAATTAAAAAGATCTGGATGCCACAGATCCTCTATGTATTACATAACTCTCCAATATGGTTGTACAAAAAGTGGTTTCAAAGGATTGATACGCAGTTCAGGGAAATGATCTGAAAGGGTGGCCCTGCAAGAATTCGGTTAAGTACTCTGCAGCTTCAGAAACAGGAGAGAGGAGTAGCCCCCCTGCACCCATTTAGCTATTTCTTGGCATTACAACTCCAGCATATAGGGGGTTGTAATTTAGCAGGCCGAGAAGTAAGATGCAAGAGGCCCCTACAAAACGCTCCACATGACTCAATAGTGGAAGCCCTGGAGGCAGGATCCTTTCCCTCGGGGTTTTCTACGTTGAATCTTATGATGAGAGTATGGGATACAGTGAAGGCAATACTGAAGTATAGTGGCCTTACAGAGTATATCCCTCTGTGGGAGAATAGCAAACTGGAAGAACTGCAGAAGATGGGAGTAGTAAGGGCATGGGAGAGCCGTGGAATAAAATCTATTTCTCAATTATAGATGGATGGATTCCTGCACTCTTTCCAGGAACTGAGAGTTCAATACGCCCTCCTGAATAAATCTTTTTTTTTTTTTTTTAGATATCTACAGGTCAGGCATGCTTTGAAGGAACAATTTAGAGAAAGGACCTTAGAATGGAGTACAATCCCAGTACTTCAACAGTACTTCAACTAATTAATGCAGAGTCCGGGAAAGGACTCATTTCAAAAATATATTCACATATTAATAAGGGGAGAATGGGAGAGATAGAACCCTCTTTGTATAGGAGAAAGTGGGGAAAAAGAAGTAGGAGACATTACAGAAATGCACTGGAATAGAATTTTGGAATTGGCCCCACTGGTCTAACTGTCCCCCTTCCCCGAGGATGTCACATTTGTTTCTGCTTTATAGAACCTATTACACCCCTCGCAGACTTTTTCAGTTTGGCTGCTGTCTAGACTCAACATGTCCTAGGTGTGGGAATCTAGAGGCGAATATGCTCCACATGTTCTGGAGATGTCGGAAGCTGTTTTGTTACTGGACGGAGGTGATGGGAATCATCGACCGGGCGTATGGTACCTCCACTGAGATGGAGGTAAAATACTGCCTACTGGGATTAATTCTTAAAGAGAAAGCGGTATATATAAAAACACTGTGTGCTAAGGAAATACGAATTGATTTGGAAACCTTGGTGGGATGCAAGAAGGATTGATATGTAAAGCCCACTTACCGGGAGCGCACTGATGTGATGGGAAGTGATCCAAACAAGAACTGTTCAAGAGAGTCTGAAAGATGAATGATTAGATGGAACGAATGGATAGAATGAGTTGGGTGGGTGTACTGGATGGGTGAGAAGCTAGACCCAAATATAAATTTCAGACAGGCTCCCCATAGGCCCTCAGACCCACCCTAGGTAGTAGTTACAATGTATGTATCATATAATAAATAAAAGGGTGGAATGAATAGGGGAGGGTGGCGTGACCCGAGAAGAATGTGTGATTTTTTTTTATATTGTTTGTAATAATTAAGAAATTTTTGAATAAAAAAAGTTTTACTTGTTTATCGTTTATAAAATAGACAGGAACAAAAGAAAAAAAAAAAAAAGAGGGAAAATAATAATTAAATGGAGGAGAACAGGGAGTTAATTAAGGCTGACTGGAGTAAATCAAGGGTTATCAAGGGGGTTAAAACAGAGGAACATTTGTTCAGCCCTTTGATCTGCAGATGAAGAAACAGAAATATACAAAAAGAAACCATGTTTCTTTTTATTTTAGTGTTTCAGGGCTGAGCAAAGTTGGTAATAAACATTTCCGGCTGTTTTTTTTTTTTTTTGACAGCTCCAATTACCGGACTTCTTTAACACTGGGGAGACCAAATGACAGCTCAAAGAGCAGAGCCTGAAAGTATCGGTTTTAGGTATCAGTGCATTTGCCTGAATACCAAATACTCTGTATCAGCACGGATTCTGATACTAGTATCGGTGCAACCCTAGCGAAATGGATGCGGGGAAACCCACATCGGCCAATGTAAACTGCCCTCTGAATTGAAGGCACATGGAATGCACTGTTACTCCAGAGCGCTGGGCTGCGACTCCCATGTTCAAGAGTGACATCACGGCTCAGCCATTTAAACGGCCAGAGCCCACAAACCTGAAAGGAAGAGCGAGTGAAGATAAAAGCCCTGACAGCGCACCACTAGAGGGATACATTTTACAGGCAAGTCTGTCATAATGTGCTAGTATGCAATGCATACTAGAACAAAATACCATTAACTTGCAGGGGAACCAACATTTTTTTCAAAACTTCAGGTCTTAACTACCACTTTAAATCACATATCATCTAGACCAAATGTTTCTCAATTCCAGTTGTCAAATACCCCCAACAGGTGACGGTTTCAGGATTTCCCTCAGATGAAATGGCTGTAGTTATGACTAAGGCAGTGAAACTGATCAAATCACCTGAGCAAAATAATGGAAAGCCTGAAAACACGACCTGTTGGGGGTACTTCTGGACTAGAGTTGAGAAACATTGATTTAGACCAGTGGTCTCCAAACTGTGGCCCAGGGGCTGGATGCGGGCCTTTGTATGCCTTTAGCCGGCCCTTGGGGCACTATTCCTCCTACTGATAGAATATTTTCTCCTAACACCTGACAACAAGGGGGCACCATTTCCCCCACTGACACCACCAATGGGCCCTATTCCTCCCAATGATACCAACGATGGGGCACTATTCCCTCTACTAATACAAACTGTGGTGATGTTTACTCCCACTGATGCCGGAAAAATTGCCACTCCTGTCCCCCCCCCCCCCCCACCTTATTATATTACATATTATGTACAGTTATGCCTCGGCAATGAGGAGTAATGTTACTGCAGGGGATTGAAGTGTACTTGTTAGAAAGATTAGTCCTATGAGATCAATCTGATGGGATATATTTGAATCAGTGGAATCACGCAAGTGGCTCTTATATTAGAAACATTTAAATGAATAACCAGCCATTTTCCCTAAATGTGCTATGTACACTCCCAAAAAAATAACATGCCCTGTTGCCCCCCCCCCCCCCCCCCACCCACCATACACACACACTTCTGAACCAGAAATTCCTTGTTGTCAATATTACAGGCAGGACTTACTGTGTCAATACAGCAGCTGACTCCAGACACTGTCGTCAAAAACTGACCTGACCAGTATTTGTAAATTGTTCCAAAGCACAATTCAGTGATGCAAAGTAATATTATGCACTTTTGATCTGCAGATGAATGAATCAGAGTAGATACAAAAGGGATAAGTTTCGATCTGCATATGGTGTTGAACCCTTTGTTAACCCTAATCATTCCTAAATAATGCACCCCTCCTGTTTTGCTAATTTTTTGTTATTTTTAAACTAGTAACATTCCAACTTTTTTAATTGGGTTGTTAAATTTATTTAGTGCTGCATAAAAAAAAAAAAAAAAAACAAACAAAAAATGGAAAATCCTTTATTTTTAAAGTCTTTCAACCAGAAGTGTAATTTTTGTAATTTAAAGGAACTTTTACTTTACCCGCATTAAATCATCCAAAAAAACAAAAAATAGATAAAAAATACAACCCTAAAACAGTGCTGACTCCAATACCCCATTCCAAGAAAAAAAAAAAAAAAAAAAAGGGAAGGAAGGAAGGAGAAGAAAGAAGGGGAAGAAAGAAGGGGAAGAAAGAAGGGGAAGAAAGAAGGGGAAGAAAGAAGGGGAAGAAAGAAGGGGAAGAAAGAAGGGGAAGAAAGAAGGGGAAGAAAGAAGAAGGGAGTCAGCACGGTGTTGGGGTTGCATTTTCTGACGATTACAGTGTATATCCTCGGGAAAGGGTTACAGTCTTGTGATCCTCCAGGCAAAGGGTGTGCTACAGAACTTAGCACTATGTGTTTATATCTACGGTAGCACTAAACCCGCAGTGCTCAAAATGAATTTGTTTCTAAAAATATTTATGATCTACAGATTGATTGCTTATAGAATAGTTTTTGCAAGACAAAAGAATGGCTTTTTTGGCTCATTCAGATCTGTGCACCTGCTCCTGCCCTCAAGTCAAATTTTGACACAAGATTGCGTCCATGCCGACGCTGCATGTGCAACCATTTCTATAGGCTGCCTGCACATGGCGCCAAGGTGGATGTACATGCATCTGTCAGTAGATTTGCACGAGGACGTCACTAATCTGCCATACAAGTGAGCCTTAAAAAAAAAAAAAAAAAAAAAGGAAGAAAACTCCCCCAAAAACGATGCATTTACTTTTTTTTATATTAAATAGTAAAGTTGTTACAGAATAAACAGGCCCATAACAGAAATGTCAAAGTTACCTTGGATTATAAGGGATATAGCGGTGCAAGAGTGGCCAATTTCCTACTTTTATAAATCCACATTGTGTAAAAAGGCAGTTTGATCCTGTCTTCTCTGATCCTCTCCTCCTTCCATTGTCCCCAATCCATCTGCTG
Source organism: Lithobates pipiens (assembly GCF_037356315.1). Lineage (NCBI taxonomy): Eukaryota > Metazoa > Chordata > Amphibia > Anura > Ranidae > Lithobates > Lithobates pipiens. Next base: position 297,574,864 of record NW_027507903.1, read on the forward strand.
ATATAGTACAGAGCCTGTTTGGTGTGAATTGCTAAAGAGTTTTTTTCGTTCTTGGGAGGGTGCATGTAAATTGACACAGGGCCAATCAGCACTGTCCAGACAGAGGGTCAGAGGTCCTGCAGCCTCATAGGACAGTCGGAGGAGAATGAAAATGCCTCTTAAAAGCTTAAACCAGTGCTCAGCCAGATAGCAATAGAAGTCACAAGACTGCTATATACTGGTGATGAGAAAAAGTATTTAGCAATTTATATTTACTAAAATAATTAAATTTCAATGTTCTGTGTACTGTGGGAGATCAGACATAGTGAATGCAGGGTCCTGGGTTTAGCAACACTTTAAAATGACTGTAGGAAGCAATGTTTTCAAACAAACATTGTACTGCTTCCATAGTTTTATTTTTATTATTATTATTTGTTTTTTTACAAAAGTTATGTAAAAAATGAAATCCCATGTTCCACATTGGTGTGGATACGTTTGTGTGCATGGCTGTTTTTGTTGTCAATGGCCTTATGTAACTTTTAGGTTTGGTGATCCTTTAGGTGAGCGAGGAAAGGTAGGGATGTAACAATAACCAATATTAATTTCCCTGTTTTATTGCCATGCGATTTTTGATTGCGCTAACCCACAGTACACTTAATAACTTTATCTGTCTATGGCACAGTATGCTGGAGTACAAACTATACATGCCTGTATATGGTGCTATTGTGTAGAAGGTTTAATAAGGAGCCTCTGTCACACAGGTAACAATACTCCAATCCACAACACAAGTAAAAAGGTGCACATGTAGTCCTAGCCTGGATATGTGGACATACAAACAAATGTAATTCTGCAAAAGAGCCTTACAGTCATACTACAAATAACCCCTAGATGGCAGCCTTGAAATGCATTTTTCATTGAAACAGTTTCACATGTATGATTTATCATAAAATATTCAGTAAGCTGCAGTTCGTGTAGAAGTTTTCTGTCCAAATAAACCACAAACTTTAGCATCTTGATGATTTCAGAAATTCACACGGACCACAAGAAAAAGTCGAGTGTTTTTTTTTTCTTAGAAAACAAAAATGTATAAAATCAACAAGACATGTTACAAAGGAGAAATAAAATATCCAGGCATTTTGGTGACATTGCAGCAGTGCAGTTAGGTAGTAGTGCTACGATAATACAAGGCATCCAGGCGGCTGTCCTCTGGGAGCAGAAGAGGAGATTTATTAATCCTGCTCACTTTTGAGCCAGTTCTTCCCTCCAGCCTGCTGGAAGGACATACATGATGTTAGGCGCGAGCCAGGCTCCCCGGAGCAATGCTACTTTTATGTTTTTCAATAAAACATTTTACAGGTGGAAAATATATATGCGACACTGAGTGATTTGTGCTTCACTGTTTTGCTACACATTAAAATGAGATATTTTTACTTACCATACAATTAATTTCTTGAAATTTATTGAGAGATACAGGAAATTTTAGACTTTTGGGTTATACTGCTGACTACAGGAAGATTTGGACACTGGAAAAACAAAAAGTAGTTGCCAGAAAGGTAACCCCCCCCCCCCCCCCTCTACTCACAGCATGCTTCAGTTTAGTGGAAAAGCATTACCAAAAGCATAATCAAAGAGATGGGTGGGACCTATGGCCCTAAATGACCTTCAAGTAAGGAATTTTATGGTTAGTACAATAATCCCATTTTCTTTCTTGAGGATAGAGGGACACAGGAATTTACAGACTGCTGGAACATCCAAAAGCAGTCCAACTGAGGAGTGAGCAACAGAAACAAAAAACACTAATAGACCCACAAGAAAAAAAAAAAAAAAAAGACCTCACGCCCAAAGCTTGCATCAGATCAGGCCGAGCATCTACTTGATAAGATTTAGCGCAGCCCACTTTCTTTTTTTCTTGTTTGTGAATGTAGTATAACATTTGGTATAACATTTTGCTCGATTTAATAAGCGCAGTTTTTTCTTTTTTGTATACTTGATAAGATTTGTGGGAACATGTGAACAGAAGGCCAGATGGCAGTTTTGAATCTGGGAAACCATAGCCTGATGTTAAAAATATCTAGTAGAGTGCACCTTGCTAGGAAGGTGTGGAATCAGGCTATGACCATAAGCTAGAAAGATGATCTAAGCAACCGGAAAATGGTGGGAAGACCAGAAAGTGTCCTTTAAAAGATAAAAGTCACCAGCTTTTAGAGGCAACAAGAAACACCAACTGGTGGGTGATGGGGGAAAATTGAATATCCCCGATAGATTTAAAATATATATACCGTATTTGCCGGCGTATAAGGCGACTGGGCGTATAAGATGACCCCCTATTTTTCAAGTGAAAACATAGGTTTTGGGCAATACTCGCGGTATAAGACTACCCCCCCTTCTGAGGCAACACCATTTAAAAAAAACATTAGAACCATTAAAAAACACAAAGCAAGAATGCCAACTACTCATCCGCCATGCTGTGATATGTCATAAAGTAAATCAAACAATAATAACACAAACAGAGATCTATTGAATGCCACAACTCTGGAAAGTAGAATTTTTCACTAACCAAACCTATACCACTTTTGGGTTACATTCTATGGGAATTGTCCACCAAAATGCATTTAATAACCCCCCTGTCATATGTCCCAGATTTACCTGTCCCTCTTGGGTGCCTGGGACCTCAAAGGCAAATAGCATGTATAGTAGTAGGAGATCAGTGAATGGATTTACCCAGGGAAGCATGGTAAGCGGTGTATTATTTTAATGAATACAACGCCTGCTTGGATTAGCAGAGGCTGTAACATCATCAGCCCTTGCCTCTCTCTCTCTCTCTCAAAGCCAATCTGAGCAGGCTACTCTATGTAGCCTGCTCGGATTGACAATGGTTGTTACTCCAATCCAAGCAGGCTCTGTATTCATTAATAGAATACATCGCTCGCCGGGATTGGCTCAACGGCGTATACTGTTTGTAGCTGAAGCCACATACAGTATTAGCAGACATTTGGGGACTGACATCCATCGGGTAGCATTGTATACCCGGCGTATAAGACGACCCCCAATTTTTGGGCATTTTTTCTAAGTGTAAAGGGTAGTCTTATACGCCAGAAAATACAGTATATATATTTTTTTGGTACCAAATACAGAACTACATGCCACATGAAAAATACTAAAACACAAAAGCCTTAAAGAGTGGGAAGCTAGTGGTCACTGAAACAAGATCGGAAGCACTAACATCTGCCCCTTATAGTATTCAGAGCCAAAACGCTGATTTGGCTGCAGCTCCGATCAGCACCTGAATTGGCTGCTGGTCGGAGCCGCAGCTATCTTTCTACACCCGAAACCGCCGCTGCCAGTCTTCCAACCTGAAGCCTCTGTAGAGGGATGAATCCTCCCAGACTGAGTCCTAGGCTTCTTGTTAGGACAGATGGATATAAATGCTCCCCAAGTAGAGGATCTGCTTGAATAGCAAATCAACTAAGCAGCTAGAATTTGGCAAATTAGTGTTATGAGCAGGTGGAACAGTAGGGTATACCTGAGAGAGAAAGGTTTGAGGAAGGGCCTCCAATTGCTTGTCAATGAGGACCTTATAATAAAAAGGTACGTTCTCTACAGCAGGGCACCCAATTTTTAACAAAGTCTCCCCCAAACGGGTACAGGACTGAGAGCCACTTGGGAGGAGTGAACATCTTTGTCAGGGGTTTTCAGTCTCTATAAAGAACGATGGAAAACATATGCACCAGAAAGGTTTTGGTGACCCTAATTGAGTCTAGGCTGGGAACTGCACTGTTAAAAGCAGCAGACTGAGTCTCAAGTTTTAAAGTAGCACAAACTGCTTCAATAAATCCAAAATGGTCTTCAAGTCTGGGAGTATAAGCAGTCTGGCGTATAGTTGTTTGTTAAGAACTTAAGGGGTTGTAAACCCTTGTGTTTTTTTCACCTTAATGCATCCTATGTATTAAAGCGGAGGTCCACCCTAAAATGGACCTCCGCTCATCGGAATCCCCCCCCCCTCCGGCGCCACAATCGGCACCTTTCAGGGGGGAGGGGGGTGCAGTTACCTGGATAATCCAGGTAACTGCACCCACTTCCGGGCTAGCTCTCTGCGGAAAGGGGCGTACGTTACACCCCTTTCCGCAAGCGCCCGCCCCCTTCAGCAAGTGCCCCGCTGCCTGCTGGGAAACACACAGCTCCCAGAGGCAGCGGGGACCGTCCGGATTGCGCGGCGCGGCTCGCGCATGCACAGTAGGGAACCGGGAAATGAAGCCGAAAGGCTCCATTTCCTGATTCCCATACCCAAGATGGCGGCGGCAGGACCCGATAGACGAGCGAGCGATCGGCTTCGGGTGCCGACATCGCGGGCGCGCTGGACAGGTAAGTGTCACTATTTAAAAGTCAGCAGCTGCAGTATTTGTAGTTGCTGGCTTTAAAAAAAAAAAAAAAAAAAAAAACGCGGAGTCCCGGTGGACTCCCGCTTTAAGGTGAAAAAATCTGTGACACTGACCAGCCCCCCTGTTTTACTTAACTGAGCCCGTTCAAGATGCGCAAACCCTCTCAATCTTGATTGGATAGATTGAAAGCAGGCCATGGGCTCCCGCTGCTGCCAATCAAATCCAATGACATGGGCGCCAGGGGGGTGGGGCCAAGTCTGTCAGTCTGTGTCTTTGGACACAAATGCTGGACTCAGGAGCTCGCTCAGTAACCCCCAGGGACAGCGCTCCTCCTGGGGAGTTATCTTCTGTGGGGAGGAGCCGTGAGCACCATTGAGGGACCCCAGAAGTCGAGGATCATGGCCACTCTGTGCAAAACGAACTGCACAGTGGAGGCAAGTGTGATATGTTTGTTATTTAAAAAAACAAACACGAGGGTTTACAACCCCTTAAGAGACTCGGCGTCTAATGGAATCTTGATGGCTAAAACCTCAGTCCACTAATGCCTAAGGTAGATCAGATAAGAATTCTTCAGTGGAATGTGTGGACGCTTACGGCCTTTGTGGTCAGTCCGCAATTAAAGTTGAAATATGCTCCATAAAACCTTGCATGGGTGTGGTGAAAGGCTTTTGAGACACTGCTGAAGCCGGATGGGGGGGGGGGGGTAGACTCAAGCAGAGGGCAAAATACCAGGCTGTCAAAGTCAGGACCTTCACAGGGTGCACTGTGGGCAGCACCAGAACAGTTAGCAGATCTTGAGCTGAAGGCTCCTGGAGCTGCGAGACGGTTATCCACGTGTCTGGGATCAGACATGCTGCACCGCAGGCAGAAGCAACATATCTCAGGGTATAAGGTCAAGTTTTGGACACTCACGAACCAGTTACCGGTAGCAGGAAAGGTTAAAGTGGCCAGAGGTGAGGGCAACAGAGATAAACTAAAGATAAATCAAGGTCAATTGCAGTCAGGAGTAGCAGCAGGCAGGCGCTTCCTCTATACTGAATGGCAGGAAAGGGTGCAAGAAGCACGTGTAACATTCCACCCCACTGAAGGTCAGTTCCTTGGCATTACTCTTTTCATGGTAAACTGATAGAAAGTGTGAATTTCAAATGGTCCATGATAGCTCCTGGTGCACAGCCCTACTTACAAAGGAAGTCTTCAGAGACTGGGTGAGGCTGTTCCACGGCTCTGGATCCATAAAGCACTCAGTACATTCAGGTATGCAATGCAGAGCACAGACATTAATGTGACCTTCAGGAACTAACCTCAAAATTTTCCAGTCCAGTGGGGTCGGTGTACGGTCTCCAAAGCTAGTGCTGTGGATTCATATAAAAGCCACCTGTGCAGCTTGCAGAGAAGTCTTGACAGAACAAAAAAAAATCCTGATCAAAGAAAAGGTTACACTTTATCAGCAGAGCAGACTAAAGTTGTCTATCTTCTTAGGACATTAGCAAAAATGATTATGCTCTTGGTACTGCTTCACCAAACTGAGGCATGCTGAGAGTAGAAGGGATTGTAGCAGGCTAGCCATTGTTTTTTTTTTTATAAACACAGGCAGCCCCTGAGTTATGAACATTCGAGTAACGAATGACTCATACTGACAAACTGAGGGAGACAACAGGAAGTGAGAGGAAATCTACCTCTAGGAAGGGAAATTCACTCCTGTAAGAGTTATCATGGGAAAAAGGTGTCTCCACTGAAGTTTTATTACCAATCCTTGGTTTCCACGACAACCCAAAATTGTTAAAATCGAAGTGTCACAGGGACAGAAAGTGAGGTGAAATCTTCTGAACAGGGGCACAGACAGCAAAACAAATGTTTCAGGGGTGTTAACCCTTCCCTATGCTATGCAAAACTTAGATATAATCTTTTTTGCTAGAGGTACACAAAACATTTACCTGTTCTAACCTGCATACAAATTCAATAAAGCAGAGTTTCGCCTCCCCCTCAAAAATTTTAAATTCAGCAGCTACACATAGTGTAGAAGCGGACTTTTAATTATAGGACACTTACCTGTACTGAAGTCCAGCGATGTCAGCACCCCAGCCGATGTTTCCATTGCTGCCGCCGCCATTGCCAGTAAGGGAACCCGGCCGTGAAGCGGTCCCTACTGAGCATGCGCAAAGCACACTGTGCTCTCCTCCTAACCTGACAGCAGGAGGAGATAGATCAGCAGAAGTTCCACTTTTGGGTGGAACTCCTCTTTAAGAGCAAACCTACAGAACTGATCTTGTTTGTAACCCGGGGACTGCTTGTACCACTGTTTAAACTTTGCTGTAGGCAGCAGTATAACCTGACAATCTCTGAAATCCTGTGCCCCTCATTGAAGGAGAAAGAAAATAGTGACAATTCAGTTCAATGTACTTTTCCTGAAAACAGAAATGTAAAAAGGCACAGGCATGGACACCGAGGGGACAGGGCTATGGGAGTGGCACACAGGCACTTGAAGAGCAGCGTTAACAATGACATTTCATAATATATTATATATATATATATATATATATATATATATATATATATATATATATATATATATATAAAATCTCAATCCATTTTAAGGGGATGGGGGAATAATAAAAGCCTGTTCAGATTCAAAATGCTATGCTTGGAGATGTGGGAATGTAATAATGGTCTATAGCTAAATCTGTAAAGATAATTGCTCTCTCATGATCTCATGAGTGGGTTCCCCTCTGTGTATTCAACATTACTTACAGTGACACTTCTCTATTTAGAGATCTTTCCTGTGGGTCCTGCCTGGCACTGCACAATATTTCTTCCAAATTCTTTCCAGTTGACCAGTGTGCCTATGATGGCTTTAGGCTCCTTTCACACAGACGATCCGTTCGGGTCCGCCTGTCAGTTTTTCAGGCGGACCTGAACGGATGCTTCATAGAGGTCTATGGAGCGTCGGATGTCAGTGGTGACATGTCCGCTGAAATCCGACCTGCTCCGTCCGAAAAAGTGTAACGGAGGAAAAAGCTATTTTTCCATCCGTCATCGGATCGGATGACAACGGATACTGCGGACCGTCGTCACCCGATCTCCAATAGGGGAGAGAGGCGCTGCGACAGGTCCATCCCTGCGCAGTGTGCAGAGACGGACCTGTCATCTTCCTGCTCAGCGGAGATCGCTCCAGCGATCCCCGCTGTGCAAGCAGATATCCACGGGGCGGATCATCACTGATCCGCCCGTGTAAAGGGACCCTTACACTCCGAATTCCATTTCAGTGTAAGGCTGGTCATCTGGCTTTCAATGATGTGGATGGAATTCAGAATGCCTACTGGCCAACTGGAAAGGTTTTGAAAGACAATTTCTGTGGCGTACAAATTTACAGATACAACTTATATAGGAAGATTTATTTCATCATTGTATCACCTGGAGCTAGTCACTTCACTGGCTGTATGCAAGAGGTTCCAAAAAAGGTAAAATTTGTTTCTTTAACATAATAAAACATATCACACACAGAGCAGAACAGTCTCGATCCACCTCTTTTCGGGGGTCCCCTGCTGGTGCTCCTCCCCCTTGTCGAGTGCCCCCAGAGCAAGCTGCATGCTCGCTCCCTAGCCGTCTGTGTGTCTATGGGATACACAGAGTGCGGCTCAGTCCAGCCCCGTGCTCCCTTTTCATTGGTTGTGATTGACAGCCAGTGAGAATGGAGAGACTCGGTAGAGCTGATGCTCTGGTGCACATCCCTGGATTGAAGGGCCTGCTGGGGGAGCTGCACACTGAAGGTTTTTTACCTTCATGCGTAGAATGCATGACGGTAAAAACCTTCACCCTTTACAACCACTTGCTAAGTACATACACTAGGCTTTTAAATGTCTGTTGTGCTTGATAAGCCAGTTGAAAGAGCAGTTAACAAGTTCTTAGAACCATAGCAACCAATCATATTCCATCTTTTAATAATTTAAAGCAGTTAAAGCAAAATAAATATAATAATGAATTGGTTGCTGTTGGCACATGTAGTACATGACTTTTCTAGGCTGAACAAGCACTGACAAAAAGCTGTGACCCTTTTAAATTGTGAAGATTGTCTGCGGCAGTCAATTCTTTAATAATAGGTCTAGCATCGTAATATGCTAGCCTAAAAGCGCCAGTGTGCCATCTCCCTGATGAAAGTCCCTTCCAACATTTGCAGGCTCACCACAACAGATTCTAAAGTATTACCCATAATGCCCAGTGTGGCCCGAACAAACATTAAATCACCTGCCTTGAAATTACACACCTAAATGCTTAAAAGTAGTTTTTCACATACTGGATTACTAAACGTCCATTTTTAGCTTTACATAACATGAAAAAGACAAAACATAATATATGCAAGTGGAGGTTTAACTCTCAAAGGAGTTTGAAGTGAGGACTGTGGTAAATACCCTATGTATTCCTATACAGAAGTAAAAAAAAATACAATTTTTAAACAAAAATAAAAAAAAATCTTTTAGCACAAAGATAGAAAGGACAGTGTGAAATATTGTGTGGTTTCACTTCGCTAGTCCTTCCTGAGAGGCCTGTGCAGTCCTTTGGCCTATGGCAGCAAGGGATGGAGTTAATCAAGCCACTGAGGGCAAAAAAACAACAAAAAAAACTTCTGAAAATATACATTCCTATATTCATAGATTTCCATTTATACATAAAATATTTGACATAATTCCCTTAGCAGACAACTGGTGTCCAATTCATGTAGCACTGTGTTGTAACTGCCTTTCTGGAGGGGAAGTGTGTGGTAATAAGTGTGCAAAAAAAAAAAAAAAAACACAACTGTAAACCGGTTCAACTCAATTGTTTTGAAGTCCCGCAAAGCTATAGGCGAGTCGGCTCATCTTCACTATCACTGCAGTTACCACAACAGTCCTGGAGAAGGAGAGAAAGCACAATCAGAACAAATACAGTGAAAGAGGCCATGCAAATAAATGGAAAGACTACAATTAAACGGGCTAAGAACACAGGTTTACTTCCATTCTCTATATACTTCCCACATATACAGTACTATGCAACTATGTACTTGACCTCTACTTCTCTGCAACTATGTTCAGTGGATGGAAAAGGAAGGAAATACCCAGTCCTTTCAGATATGGAGGATCATGTGACAGCACTGGGCCAATCAGCGTGGCATCACTGGTAATCTGTAGCCCTGTCTTAGGTATGACTTTGAATGAATATCTTACATTGGGCTTCCCTTTTTTCCCCAGCGGCTAAACCCAGCAGTATAGGCGAAAAAGAAAAGTATGTATTTGTTACTGAAGGTGTTGGCATTAACATAAACCCATTGGTTTGCCTTCCATATGTTCTATTTTAGGCATTTCTAGCAGGGACGTGTGGCGAGGTCAGTGGCTGTTGAGGCACTGGCTAGTATCAGAGCCAGACACACACAGGTTACATATTCACAAGTTACGTATTCGATTCTCGTTATGTAGGCTATTGCAGTTCTACTAGTTATACTCCTTTAACAAAAACATTTACAAACGATGTCCCTTTAAGATGCTTTTCAGTCACCTTTTTTGTTGATGCTGGAAACAATATATTTTTTATTTTTTTATTCCCCCAAAAAAACCCACACGTTTGAAAAATTGCTGCGCAAATACGTGTAACATAAAAAGTTGCAAAAAACATAATTTTATTCCCTAGGGCAGTGTTGGTGAACCTTGGCACCCAAGATGTTTTGGAACTACATTTCCCATGATGCTCAACTACACTGCAGAGTACATGAGCATCATGGGAAACGTAGTTCTAAAACATCTAGGGTGCCAAGGTTCACAATCACTGCCCTAGGGTGTCTGCTAAAAATAAATAATTTATATATATATATATATATATATATATATAATGTTTTGGGGTTCCGGGGTTCCGAGTAATTTTCTAGCAAAGAAAATGACCATAAGCAATATACAATTATTATATATTGTTTTTAAGGCAATTTACTATATTTTTGAAAACGGTACTCAAGCAGGTAGCTTAACGGACAAATTACTGAAGTTTGAAGTTATAACATCAAACCAGTAATTTCACAGTAAATAGATAATTAATAAATGATTAGGTTATAACATATAGTAAAATAATATATTATTTAGCTGCCCAGGAAAAGTGGCATGAGAGTCAAGACAAACCATTTAAACCTGCCAGGGGTGCCATTCATTTATATAAAACCTTTATCCCAAAAGGGGAAAACTAATTATTACTGTAACTGCTTAAAAAAAGTTAGCTGGCGTTCAGCTTTAATTTGCAAGTCAAGTCCATCTAACTCTGCTAGTGCATCTAACACTACCCTCTCTCCAGACTGACAATACAGCTGTTCAAAAGATGTCTCCAATGCTCCTTCATCCAAAGGGGAGATCTCAGGTACCTTAGTACCATTGTGAATCCAAAAGACCCAATGTGTGAACCGCTCAGGCTCTCCAAACGGCATGAGTCCTTGACATCCACTGCTGAAAGAGCCAGTCTGGGAGGGAGCTGGTCCCGGCTCCTGTGAACGCTGAACATGTAAGGTCTCCCCTAAGCTGCACATCTATATCCCATGATTAAAAGAGCCGAGGAGCAGAGTGGAACGCGCTGGGGGCCTGGCTTGGTGGGAACCCAGGCTGAGGTCGCCACTAACAGTCAATCCATGGGATTGTATATAGATGTGTGGATTAAGGGAGACCTTCTTGTACCCCAGTACCATGCCATCTGATGCAGTGTGTTCTTGAAAGTGCATGCACTACTTTTGGTGCAATTTTCAGCAAATTCATTTGAACAGGATGAAAATTGTACTGGATCGCACCAAAAGTAGTGCATGCACAGAGTTGCACAGGAACGATTCAGGTGGGAACTGGCTCCAAGATAGAAAGTGCATTACTGGCTAGGACATTAGTGAAAATAAAATACAATGCAGCCACCACATTCAGGGATTGATAATCTACAGTATATTACATTTTTATTTTTGGGTTTAATAGCACTTTAAGCACGCCAGAAAAAAACAAAAAAAATAGTGCAGTAATAATTCTTTGTATAAATGAACCCACTAGTTTAACAGTTTCCACGGGTACTAGATTTAGGGGTGTGTATTGCATACAAGTTATTAGGAATACATCTCATAGTTACAAAAGGACATGAGTACATAAAGGTGAGGCAATAACAGCTTGAAAAGCTCTCCCCTCATAACTCTGGTGTTAGCAATGCATGCTATCTGGTGTTGTTCTATGTATCTATGAAATATGGTTGGCCTTTGGATCAACTTTTATACATTTAATGGATACTATTTTTTGGAACAATGAGAAGTATTGCTACAGTATCTCACAAAAGTGAGTACACCCCTCACATTTTTGTAAATATTTTATTATATCTTTTCATGCGACAACACTGAAGAAATGACAATTTGCTACAATGTAAAGTAGTGAGTCTACAGATTGTATAACAATGTAAATTTGTTGTCCCCTCAAAATAACTCAACACACAGCCATTAAAGGGGAGGGCCAGCTTAATTTTTTTTTTTAAAAGTCAGCAGCTGCAAACACTGTAGCTGCTGACTTTTAATAAGCAGACTTACCTGTCCAGGGCGCCCGCGATGTTGGCCGCCCGAGGCTGACCCATCCCTTGGCTCTCGGGTCCCGGCGCCGCCATTTCAACTAAGGGAAACAGGCAGTGGAGCCTTGAGGCTTCACTGCCCATTTCCTATTGCGCATGCGCGAGTCGCGCAGTGCTTTGTGAATGGGGCACGCTGTGCTCTGGGACACACAGTTCCCAGAACACACAGCACCCCATTCCCCAGAAGACGCAGCATGGAGGAGAGAAGCTCGAAGAGGCAGAAGAGAAGAGGCAGATTAGGACGATATGCCTAGCAACAGGCATTTCTGGTAAGTTAAAAAAAAAAAATCCTTTTTTTTCCTCTGTTTTTTGCAAAATTTTAATGTACTTTTGTTTTTCAGGGTAGCCCTCCACTTTAATGTCTAAATCGCTGGCAACAAAAAGGAGTACACCCCTAAGTGAAAATGTCCAAATTGGGCCCAATTAGCCATTTTTCATCCTGGTGTCATGCGACTCGTAAGTGTTACAAGGTCTCAGGTGTGAATGGGGAGCAGGTGTGTTAAATTTGGTGTTATTGCTTTTACGCTCTCATACTGGTCACTGGAAGTTGGCAAAGAACTCGCTGAGGATCTGAAAAAAAAGAATTTTTGCTCTACATAAAGATGGCCTAGGCCAGGGGTATGCAATTAGCGGACCTCCAGCTGTTAAAAAAACTACAAGTCCCATCATGCCTCTGCCTCTGGGTGTCATGCTTGTGGCTGTCAGATTTTTGCTATGCCTCATGGGACTTGTAGTTCTGCAATAGCTGGAGGTCCACTAACTGCATATGCCTGGCCTAGGCTATAAGCAGATTGCCAAGACACTGAAACTGAGCTGCAGCACAGTGGCCAAGGCCATACAGCGGTTTAATAGGACAGGTTCCACTCAGAACAAGCCTCGCCATGGTCAACCAAAGAAGTTGAGTGCACATGCTCACCGTCATATCCAGAGGTTGTCTTTGGGAAACAGATGCACGAGTGCTGTCAGCATTGCTGCAGAGGTTGAAGGGGTGGGGGGGTCAGCCTGTCAGTGCTCAGAACATACGTCGCACACTGCATCAAATTGGTCTGCATGGCTGTGGTCCCAGAAGGAAACCTCTTCTAAAGAGGATGCACAAGAAAGCCTGCAAACTGTTTTCTGAAGACAAGCAGACTAAGGACATGGATTACTGGAACCATGTCCGATGGTCTGATGAGACAAAGATAAACGTATTTGGTTCAGATGGTGTCAAGCGTGTGTGGCTGCAACCAGGTGAGGAGTACAAAAAGCAGGTGTGTGTTTTGCCTACAGTCAAGCATGGTGGTGGGAGTGTCATGGTCTGGGGCTGCATAAGTGCTGCCGTCACTGGGGAGCTACAATTCATTGAGGGAACCATGAGTGCCAACATGTACTGTGACATACTGAAGCAGAGCATGATCCCCTCACTTCAGAGACTGAGGCGCAGGACAGTAGTCCAACATAACATCCCCACCTCCAAGACAACCACTGCCTTGCTAAAGAAGCTGTAAAGGTGATTGACTGGCCAAGCATGTCTCCAGACCTAAACCCTACTGAGCATCTGTTGTGCATTCTCAAATGGAATGTGGAGCAGCGCAAGGTCTCTAACATCCACCAGCTCTGTGATGTTGTCATGGAGGAGTGGAAGAGGAACTGTGAAGCTCTAGTGAACTCCATGTCCAAGAGGGTTAAGGCAGTGCTGGAAAATAATGGTGGCCACACAAAATATTGACACTTTGGGCCCAATTTGGACATTTTCACTTAGGGGTGTACTCACTTATTGCCAGTGGTTTAGACATTAACGACTGTGTTTTGAGTTATTTTAAGGGGATATAAAATGTACACAGTTATACAAGCTGTACACTCACTACTTTATATTGTAGCAAAGTGTAATTTCTTCAGTCTCGTCACAGAAAAGATATAATGAAATATTTATAAAAATGTGAGTGGTGTACTCACTTTTGTGAGATACAGTACATGCTGGTATGCTATTCATTGCAAACGTCTACATATGATATATAGTACCTGTGGACACTTGAAGTGGTAATACAGGTATATTGCAGCTTACCAATTATAAAAATGTGGTGCTTGCATTGCATGCTGTAAATTAATACAAAATGCAGCAATGAAGGGCACACTCTTCTGCTTTTTTATGTGGTTTAACGCACATTTCAAATGCAAACAAATTTGGTGCCATTCATTGGTGCGGTGAAGTTTGTTAAAAGATTGCTAGCAGAACTGAAAACCTTCCTATTGACCACGTCCTATTTTCTTTAAATACACAATAGACAGCACATAAAATACATTTAAAATACACATCTTATGTGTTGAAACACACATTTTTAACAAAAAAAGAAGAAGTGTGAAAACACCCCAAGATATAGACCGGCACAAGTACAACCTCTATTGTTACAAGCCTAAAAGAGGGACAGTTTTATAGTACAATGTGCCTTGAGCCCTATAGCTGTATATCTGCAGTGTGAAATCATCCAAGGTACAGCTGCCTCTGACTGATATAGTCTCACAAGATTTGGAGTGACATTTAGTAATGTCACTACTGTGCTGCTCACAGTTCTCCTTGCAGGAGAGGAAGCTGTAGCTGAGGACCAGCAGTACAAGGATATCCCTACTTGATCCATACTTTGCATGCTTTCTGCACATCTGCTGCTTGAATATTTCTCAATCACTCATCAGGACACTAGTCATTAGGGAGGCAGCTCTGATACACTATATTGTCAAAAGTATTGGGACACCTGCTTTTGCGCAGGCACATGAACTTTAATGGCATCCCGATCTTAGTCCATAGGGTTAAATATTGGGTTAGCCCACCCTTTGCAGCTATAACAGCTTCAACTCTTCTGGGAAGGCTGTAAACAAGGTTTAGGAGTGTGCCTATGGGAATGTTAGACCATTCTTCCAGAAGCGCATTTGTGAGGTCAAGCACTGACATGGATGAGAAGACCTGCCTCACAGTCTCTGCTCTAATTCATCCCAAAGGCGTTCTATCAAGTCAAGGTGAGGACTGTTCAGCGCAGTCGAGTTCCTCCACCCCAAACTCGCTCATCCATGTCTTTAAGGACGTTGCTTTGTACACTGGTGCCCAGTCATGTTGGAACAGGAAGAGGTCCATCCCTAAACTGTTCCCACAACGTTGGGAGCATGAAATTGTCCAGAATGTCTTAGCATGCCAACGCCTTAAGAGTTCCCTTCACTGGAACCAAGCCCAACCCCTAAAAACAACCCCACACCATAATCCCCCCTCCACCAAATGATTTGGACCAGTGCACAAAGCAAGGTCCATAAAGACATGGATGAGCCAGTTTGGGGTGAAGGAACTTCACTGGCCTGCAGTGTCCTGACCTCACTCAACAGAACATCTTTGGGATAAATTAGAGCAGAGACTGCGAGCTATGTGCTCTCGTCCAACATCAGTGCCTGACCTCACAAATGTGCTTCTGAGGAATGGTCAAACATTCCCATAGACGCACTCCTAAACCTTGTGGACAGCCTCCCCAGCCGTTATAGCTGCAAAGGGTGGGCCAACTTAATGTTTAACCCTATGGACTAAGAAGCCATTAAAGTTAAGGTGTGTGTAAAGCAGGTGTCCCAATACTTTTGACAATATAATGTATATAGAAGCGAAGCCCTGCTTCTATCAAGGTGGTCACCTTGATAACACACAGTGCAGAACAAGGCATGGCAAGTCAGTAATGGGGAAAAGATCAGCTGCAGGGAGACCACTGGCAATACCAATGACTAGGCCTTTGCAGTTTGCCTGTCTTTTTAGGAGGCAGTTTCCACAGAACAGATCCCCTTTAAAGGCACAGAGAACATGTTCTTCCAGATATCATAGTAAAAACAATAATTGTTATAATATAGCAATTGTATAATAACGCTACAAGAAAATATTTTAAAAATCTGGACACCAGCTGTACAAATTTAGAAACATTAGGGACTGGGTTACTAAAACTGGATCCTGGAATTTATCCATCTCTGAGAATAAGAGCCTGTTGCTATAATGACACACCAGTATAAATCCTAACATTCTCTCTCCCATCACCTGTCTGCTGAACAGTCGCTGTAGCAGCCCTTTCTTGGGTTCTGGGGAAGGTAGACCTCTCCAGTCCAGATCAGGTGGGACAGGTCCATCCATGGGCACTTCACTCAGTTCTTTGAAGCAGTCGGTCTCTATCATCTAAAAAGAGAGCACATAACAAACACATTTTTATTATCAAATCTTTCCCATCATCAGTGACAGTGATAAATTGAAAGTGACAATACTGCAAAATACAAAGTCACGGGGCATGCCCCAGCTGTATAACAACATTTTGACATTTCAAGGGGTAAGGCTAGGGCACTAAATAATAATATCAATGGGTTTGTTTGGATATCGGCCATAGCTTTGAAATTATATTCCACAAAACGTACACAAGGTTAACAAATACCATAAATGCTAAACATTGTAAATTTTCTGACCCAGACAAATTTTGATCCATTCATGGCAAGCTTAAAGGGCAAGTTCACCTTTACCAAAACATCTGTAAGGTGAACTTACACTGGACCCCCTCCTCATCGCATCCGGTCCCGCTATACCTGAAGCCGTCAATCTCCCACACTGATACATCGAATTGCCACTTTCACAGTCCGGGCCATCAGAAATCCCCCACAGCTTAATCTCCGAAATGTACCTTGAGGTGGTATGAACAGGAGGCATTCTGATAGCCCATCCTGTAAGCTCTGGAGAAGAGAAAGCCTCAGATTTCAAATCCTTGTACCAGTAAAGCAGCGCAACGATACATCAGATCACCGCTTCAGGTACAGCGGGACCAGGTGCAATGGGGAGGGGGTCCAGTGTAAGTTCACATAGTCAAGTTGAAAAAAAGACACAAGTCCATCTAGTTCAACCATAAAAATAAAAAATATCATACAATCCCATATACCCACAGTTGATTAAGAGGAAGGTGGAAAACCCCAGCAAAGCATGACCCAATTGCTATAGTAGGGAAAAAAATTCCTTCCTGACTCCCCCCCCCCCCCAAGAGGCAATCAGATATTCCACAGATCAACTTTACCATCAATATCAGTACCCAGTTATATTTGTTATGTACAGTTAGGAAAGAATCCAGGCCTCTCTTAAAGCAATCTATTGAGCTGGCCAGAACCACCACAGGTGACGTGGCAAGTGGACAATCTGCAACGTGTGACAAGTGACAATCTGCAACGTGTGACAAGTGACAATCTGAAACTGGTGGCAGGCGATCCACAATGGGTGGCAGGTGATAGTGGATAATTTTCAACTTGTGGCAGGTGACGTGGCAAGTGGACAATCCGCAATGTGTGACAAGTGACAATCTGCATCTGGTGGCAGGCGACGGTGGCAAGTGACACACTCGGGGCTCCCACTGATTCTGAATTATGGGGAGTTTAACCATTTCATTTTCTATAACAATGTAATGATAGAAATAATGCTCTTCAATCATACTCACACCATAACAACCATGGTGATGTGATGATTGAAGCGCCAACATCAGCCATTGCCCCGATAAATTGACCCCCCCCCCCCCAAAAAAAAAACAAAAAAAAAACATTTTCTGGCAGTGCCCCTCCAGGGACTAGACTCTAGATCCGCCCCTGGGTGAGGATGAGGGGGTGGAGGGGCCATACAACATTTTGCTATGGGGCCCTGTCATTTCTAGTTACACCCCTGATGTTGATCATACCCCCCTCTTAATCTCCTACTCTCAAGAGGGAATAAATTCAGTTTCACTAATCTTACCTCATAGCTGAGCTCCCCCATGCCTCTTATCAGTTTGGTTGCCCTTCTCTGCACTTTCTCCAGTTCCCCGATATCCTTTTTGTGAACTGGTGCCCAAAACTGAACTGCATATTCCAGATGAGGTCTTATTAATGATTTGTACAGGGGCAAAATTATCTCTCTCTCTGGAGTCCATACCTCTCTTAATACAAGAAAGGATTTTGCTTGCTTTGGAAACCGCAGCTTGGCATTACATGCTATTATTGAGCTTATGATCTAAAAAAACTCCTAGATCCTTCACTACAGATCCCCCCAGTTGTACACCCCCTAGTATGTATGATGCATGCATATTCTTAGCCCCAAGTGCATAGCTTTAAATTTATCTACATTAAAACTCATCTGTCACATAGTCGCCCAATTAGACAGAGCATTGAGGTCGGCTTCTAAATTGGAGATGTCTTGCAAGGACGTTATTCCACTGCATAGCTTGGTGTCATCTGCAAAGACTGAAATGGTACTTTTGATCCCAGACCCAATGTCATTTATAAAGATATTAAAAAGTAAGGGTCCCAGCACTGAACCTTGGGGTACACCACTGATAACCTTAGACCATTCAGAGTAAGAATCATTAACCACTACTCTCTGAATTCTGTCTTTTAGCCAGTGTTCTATCCATTTACAAACTGATATTTCCAAACCTGTAGACAGATTTTTCTGTAAAAGGTGAACTTACCCTTTAAGCTGGCCATAAATGGATGAAAATTTGGCTGGGTCAGAAAATGTACAGTGTTTAGCATTTATGGTATTTATTAAAGAGGAAGGGGGGGGGGGGGGAGAAAAAAACACACCCTGCAAGGCAAAGGCATAATGAGCTAGTATACTAGCTCATTATGAATAACTTACCCGAGAACGAAGCCCCCAAAGCGGTCCCCCATCATCCTCTTCGCTGCTGCCATGGATCCCGGAGCGACTTCCGGGTCTCACAGCTCCGGTGTTGTGATTCGCCGGAGCCGAGATGTCACTCCCGCGCATGCGCACGGGAGCCGACACTTGTGGCATATCGCCGCAATCTGCGGCATATCGCCGCGATCTGCAGCCTGCCCCAGTGCGCTGCTGTCTACGGCGCATGCACCGTAGACAGTGGTGGCTGTCTTCGGGTAAATATCTCCTAAACCTTAATCTAGGCTTACCTGTAGGTCAAAGTTGGTTGTAAGGGTTTACAATCACTTTAACCTTGTGTATGTTTTATGGGATACACTTCCATAGCCTTGGCTGATATTGTGGATTTTTAGCTGTAAACAATAGAGCTTGTATGGATTTTTAATCCCTGTTTTCTGTTTGTGTGCCCCAAAAATACCCACCAAAGATAAACGTAAACTTTAAATGTAAAGTTAGCTTTATGTAAATATTCTTATGAGCTTGTTGGTGCAGCCTTAAATGCTTATTACAACCCTTTCAATGTAAATCTACATATCTTGATTTTTAATACAAATATAAAAATACAAAAAGCACAAATATATAAAATGTGAAAGTTGTATTCCAATGACATTTACATTACTACTACAGTAATAATAAACTCTAAATATACCCTTTATTTTTCCAATTAAGGCTGCATAAAAAGAGAATTCAGTTTCTGGACTGGTGACTTTACGGCAATCCTTACATCATGCTTGATGCAGACCTACCTCATCTTGCCACGGTATAGACACACAACCAGTAGCAATTTTTCTGTAAAAGTCGCTGTCGGTTTGCTCTAGCTCCACTCCTTTCACTGTTGAAAACTGTTCTATGTCCAGGACATCCTTGCAGTATATTGCTTGCGGCTAAAATATAGTGGGAAAATGAGGTTACATGAAAGCATATCACATAGCATCATAAAAAGTCCATTATTGATCATCCCATGACCAGCAGAAATCTTGAGTAAGCTTGAAGATATCCCCCCTCCCCTGTTCACATCATTAAAAAACGGGAGAAAATCCGCTGACATTTTATTTTATTTTTTTCAGACCTGCAAGGGAAAAGGCATAATGAGTTAGTATGCATACTAGCTCATTATGAAATACTTTCCTTAGAACGAGACCCCGACATCTCACCCGATCCACGCCAAGGGAACTGACATGTTCCCTCGGCGTGTCTTCCGGGTATCGCGGCTCCGGTGCTATGAGTGGCCGGAGCCGCGATATCGTCGCTCCCGCGCGTCCAAGGCATGCATCTTTCCGGCAGGGTCCGGCGTCTGCCGGGTTTTCAGCCGAGAATCCCCTGTGCACATGCGCCGCTGCATACGGGATTAGGAGATTTTTTTTTTTTTTTTTACCTACAGGTAAGACTTATTATAGGCTTACCTGTAGGTAAAAGAAAAAAAATAAATAAAAAAAAGACTATACAACCAGTTTAAGTTCGCTTTAAGAGTTGAAAATAAAAATGTTATGCTTACATCTGGTTTGAATGGAGGGTCTAGCATTCCAGCTTCAAGTCTCTTAAAATTTATATGCCTGAACAATGGGTGTTCTTTTACTTCCTGTGCGCCTCCACCACAACACCCTAATCGCTGATCAGGGTCTTTACATAGAAGCTGTGTAAGGAAAAAAAATAAAAAATTTGAGAACTGAACACCAACATGACACCTATTCATACAGAAACAAAAATGATGTGCGTGGGAGGCTTTGTTTCTACAGTGCACATATTTATCACTGCTATGCTTATGTGCCAATCAATGCATATACTTCGATAAAGAAAAAAAAAAAGAAATACTGTATGCATCTGCAGTCACATACCACAGAAACAGCAATCCAAAGCAAGCTCCAAAAAAAGAATGTTACTGTTCTTCTGACAGCGAGGCGCAGGAAAAATTTTACAGAATGCAGATATCTTTAGAAGGCTTTAAAGTGTCACTAAGACTCGGTTCACACTTGTGCAATGCGGGAACCAGCCCGATTCCTGTGTGGGTCCCCGCATCTGACTCGCAGGCGGTTCACACTGACATTTGCGAACCTCTGTGGGTGACAGTAGAAAGTTAATGACACCCCCAAATCGGTTCATAGAACGCAGTGCGAACTGTGGAATCGGATCACATGGGTCTCCACACCCACGCAATCCGATTCCAGTGCAAAACTAAAAAGGGTCCTGCACCATTTTGGTGTGAATGCGATGCGATTTCGGCCATACAAACTGTAGGGCTGAGTTCATTGCACAGACATCACATGTGATTTGCACAGCAATGCAGTGCGAATCACATAAGTGTGAACCCAGCCTAAACCCACATCCCACAAATCAATAAAATTTATTACATGCTTTTTATACTCACTTGGTCACTATGAGATTAGTTTTCTGTATTCTGCAAAAAACCTGTTTGAACCTACTGGTCTCCATCTCCCCCTTATGTCCCCAATTCAGCTAGGGATTTTGAAGCTGTGGTGGCAACTCTGCACAATTCAGTTTTCAGTGAGTTTTTATGCTAAGCATTTCCTCCTTATCACATCTGAGCAGCCCATGTGACTATGGAATCACACATGTGGGTGTATACACAGTGGTAAATGACAGCCCACTCCCTCCCTAATCCTCCATGTCCAATAACCAGCTAAACACAAGGGGGTGGAGTATTTCATGTAGATTAATGGAGGAATCACCTCCCTGTTATTCTAAGACAGGCTGGCAGGGTGTGACACAGCCTGTGACTGGCAGAAATCCACCAGCACCGTGTTATTTCCACAAAATAATAAAGATCTGATTTCAAATATATATTTGTATGATCATTTAAGTGAATTTAAAACATCATATGACATCTACCTGATCGATGAAAGTCCCGCCCCGTTGATTTTGCTATAGGCAAGGCGGGAACTGATTTATTGTTACTCTGTATTTCAAAAGGCTATTTTTTTGTTTTGTTTGTTGTTTTTTTAACATGTGACCAGCAAGAAAGAGGACTACAAGCTCATCCTACTTATGTTTCCTTGCAGAGAGGCTGGCAAAGATCTGGGTCATGTGACAGCTGTACATCAATTAGGAAAAGGGTACTTAGTTGTAATATAAATTAACCTCTCGCCCTCTGGAAGATTTACCCCTTAATGACAGGCCATTTTTTGCAATATGGCACTGCTATATTTTAAATGACAATTGTGCAGCCATGTAAAGCTCTACTTAAATAAAATGTATGTCTTTTTCCCACAAATAGAGATTTATTTTGGTGGAATTTGATCATTTCTGTGTTTTTTATTTTTTGCACTATAAAACAAAAAAAAGACTGACAATTTTGAAAAAAAAAAAAAAAATTGAGGAGAAGGAGGAATATTTTTTTTACTTTCTGCTATAAAACACATAAAATAAAATTCTTCATCGATTTAGGCCAATATGTATTCTGATACATATATTTGGTAAATAAAAAATCCCAATAATAATAATAATAATAGACACTTTTTTGGGAACCAATGATACTAATACAGTGATCAGTGCTAAAAAAAAACATGCACTGTCACTGTAGTAGTGACACTGGCTGGGAATGGGTTAAAGGGTTTATTAACCCATTATATATATATATATATATATATATATATATATATATATATATATATATATATATATATATATATATATATATATATATATAATAAAATTATTTTAAAAAAAATTATAAAACAAAAACAAAACAGTGTCCGTCACAAGACTTGCAGCTGCTTTACAGCTCTGAAGGATTGCGGAAATGATAAAGGAAATTTTGTAGATTGCCGTAGAGCGAGCGGGTACCTGGTATTGACATGCATCTGTCCCCCCTGAAAGGTGGCAAATGTGGCAACAGAGGGGGGGGGGGGAAGAGTAAACAAGCAGAGCTTCTCCTTTCGAAGCTGAACTCTGGGCAGATCCAACAGATCTAATTTAATACAGCTGCATGTCCATATCAGGCAGGAGTTCAAATTTAAAAGAAAAATATAGTTTTGTCATTGTTCCTATGGATATAAGGCTGGCCATACGTGGAACAGTTTTTTTTTTTGATCAACCAGTGGGCTGATTGATTTTAGCCTTTAATGTCATATTTCACCCTTTCATCCTAAGTGAATGAATGTACTTGACACACTTTACTCACCTCTCCTCTTCATACTATCAAGCAGAAATGCCCTACCCTGTTCTGCAAAACAATCTCACTTTCACAGTAACAGACATAGCTAGCTGTTCTAGTAGGCTTAAGCTTTACTTTTTTATAGCCAATTACCATACTTTAATGTTCCAGAATGTATTTTTACATAGGGGAAACATTTTTTTAAAATGTATAAAAGCTCCCTCAGGCCATTTCCTTTGAAAAACATGACAAGCTGACAGTTTACAACGAATGACCTACATCAATAAATATAGACGTGTGAAAAAAAAAAAAGAGAAAAGGAAGTGGTGCACCTTCTACTACAACTGATGACCGAAATCTAGATCAGGTCATGGGTTACAAAACCTAATTGTCTTCCTAATTCTGTGGTATGCAGAAGAAAAATCAAATAAAACACCTATATAAAAGCCAGATCTTCCTGCTCGTGAATGTTGCAGATATTCACCACACCTACATCCTCTGTACATCACAAGTTAGATATGAAAGTCATGAGAATCTCTTTCTCAAGATATTTACCAACCACGATATACTGTGTATGTCATAGTTGGGCAATCACCCATAGCCAAGAGTCAGATTCTAGTAGACGTTTTATAATGCCGCTTAGAAAATGAAAGTCAGCAAAGGATTGGTTGCCATAAAGAACACATTTTTGTCTACAGCGGTTGGAATGTAAGAAAGCCTCAAGCCCTCTGCTCTTGTTTAAAAGCAGTAAATGGGTCTCCTTGCCCAGATTCACATCAGATCACGACCGTGTAAGGTGGATATGTAAAAATTCTAACAAGACCATTTCTAACAGGTACACGTAAAAGTGTATTTGAATTACACTTTGCGTTGTTTTTGCCAGAAACTGAATCATCTTTCTATTATGTAGTCTAAAACGTATGCGGGTCAATTTACAGGCTTAACACCCAGAATGGGGATCTTTATTTTAACCACTTGCAAGCGTGTGGCCTCTACAGGCACAGGCGCACCCCCACTGTGATTGTACATAGCAAGAGTCTGTCAGCAGGTCTCGGCCAATGATTCATGGCCAGGACCTGCCGATTGGCTGTGTCCAATCACAGCCCAGAGCCCTGTGTTGACAATCAATACAGGGCTCTGTACAAAGGGGAATGATCTCTGTTTCTTATCCCTGCTTTGCAGGGATAATAAACAAAATAAATCTTTAGTAAAAATCAGCACACATTGTTAGGCCCACAGTTAACCCCTTGATTACCCAAGAGGTTAAACCCCTCCCAGTCAGTGTCATTAGTACAGTGACAGTGTATATTATTAGCACTGATCATTGTATTAGTGTCCGTGGTGATGTCAGCTTCATTTAGTGCCAGTTAGTGTCAGATTGCCATTAGTAGTACCAAAAATACACACTTATTGACATTTTTTTTTTTTTTTTTTTTTGCCAAAGACATGTATGTAGTAGAATACATTTTGGCCTACATTTCCCAAATGTCTTTTTTTCGTTCCTATAATATAAAAAAAAACAAAAAAAACACCCACACTTCTTTACAGCAACAGGCCCTATTACCCTTTCCTAATGTAACAAAAAGCTAGACCTACCAAGCTCTGAAAAGTTCAGATTTGGACAGATCTCTCATTTTCTTTCCAAGCTCTGGAAGGATAGACCCCTCCCAACACAATTTACTGATTACTAACTGTGGTGTGGTCAGGTCATAGACCAAAAAGGGGGAATATTGATTGTATACTCGTCACTTATGTCTCTACTCACTAAATCTCCCTATATGCAGCCATGGGAGTCTAAATTCCAATTCCAATTGGATTTGGGGACCTGGCAGACAGCAAGCTTCAGCTCATTCAAGAGCATTCTAAACACAACGCTAATTGAGGCGAGCCTAAAAATCATATTGAGATGGTACCATACCCCCTCACGTCTTGCCTCAATTTTCCCAGCAGCAGACCCTCTATGTTTTAGAGGCTGCAAACGCTACGGCTCGATGGCCCACATTTGGTGGGAATGTCCCAGAATACGTTCCTTTTGGAAAAGTATTAAACTTAATTGAAATGCTTGTAGGAAACTGGATCTCCAGGACCCCAATGGTAGCAATTCTCAATGCACACATCCCAAATATCTCCAAGACCTCTCGGAGGCTCATCCAATTCATTCTCTTGGGAGCCAAACTTAGTGGCAAAAGCCTGGAAAAATCCCAAGATTTCCTTCCCAGCTGTAATCCATAAGGTCTCCTGGATAATGACACAAGAGAAGTCCAATATACTCAAATTCAGTGGGTAGATTTGAATCCACCTGGGAGCCATGGGCCATTTTTGTAGGCTCTCCACAGACCACTAACTCACTACCCCACTGAGCTGAATTGACTTGTGTAGCCCAATTGATGTTCCACTTCCCTCTTCCTCCCCCCTCCCCCTTTTTTTTCTCTCCTTTCTACCCCTCCTACTATCCCCCTCTGTCTTTCTCCCCCCCCCCCCCTTATACCCCACACACCTCTCCCCACATGTTGTTAGATGTGTGGATGGTGATGCATTTTTCCACACAGTTAATGTATTGAGTTTTATACCTCCACAAAGTGAAGGTCGTTTACCTGTTCAGTGAGCAAGGTGACTAGGGGTGGGGGTCTGGGCTACTCCCACCAGACACAGCTTGATCCCACTCGGGGTGACGGAGGGGGGTGAGCCCTCCCGCCACATCACTGGGAACCCTCAATTACACTCCTTTCATCTTGGGAGGGTTCTATGCTAACCCATATACAGTTTTCATGATAGCACCACCCTCGTTGTCATGGATGCTTTGTATATTCCAATTGTTACTCTTTGACAGTTGTATGGAACGTCTGACAAATTTTGTTCCTTTGTATTACTAAATAATAAAATAAATACTTTGAAATCAAAATAATAAAAAAAAAAAAAACAGTGGTGATTAACTATCACCAAAAGAAAGCTCTATTTGTGCAAAAAAAAAAAAAGTATATAAAAATTTTGTTTGAGTACATCGCTGCATGACTGAGCAATTACCAGTTAAAGTAGAATAGTGCTAAATAGCTAAATAGCAATAAATGGCCTGGTCATAAAGAGTTCACAGTCCAATGAGATTTGAAAAGTAGTCATGCGACGGCGACTAAAATAAAGATCCTTATCTTTGTGCTAAAGTTTTGTGTATTGAGCCCAAGTGCTGCTTCAAAATACAGAGCATGCATCTGCCTGTTTTTGCAGTTCAACACCAACTAGGATTGGCAACTGGCGACTATAGGTTCTGCCATTTCCTTAGGTCACACAGAATGGAATTTTACTCACCATAGTACAGAGAGCCTTCGCCTCTGGCGAAAACTTGCCTGAATATTCTTCTTGTCCTTCCTTTACTAACCGCTCTACCTCCTCACGTTTGATCTTCCTCTTCCTCTGCTGGAAAGGGGACTGTCCCTCTATCATCTCATACAGCAGACAACCAAGTGCCCACCAGTCGGGGCTGAATGTGTACCGTTCATTCTTCACCACCTCAGGAGCTAAAAAAACAAAAGCATTGTTATAACCCCATCTTTGCCATCACTTTTCCTGGTCACCTTAAGACCTCTACTCACCCATGTATCCTACAGTGCCTACTCTGCCTTTAATAGTTTGACCTTCTGGGATGTGCACAGCCAATCCAAGATCGGAGATCCGGATGTGTCCTATGAGAAGAAGAACAGTATGAAAAGCCAGGCAGGAAGACATGCATTTAGCAGACACCCACTCAAGTATAAAAATATGCCTACACTACATCATTGGCCTCATGTATAAAAATAGTCTTTGGAGGAAGTTTTATTAAGAATATTTTATGAATTGTTTTATGAAATGAAACAAATCTATGCACAGCATTAAAAAAAAAAAAAAAAAAAAATTATATCACAACCTACAATAAGGGGTGAGAAAATGTATAATATTATACAGGGTAAACATATGTACAATTTAGGCCTGGATCTAGGGGGTGCTAGGGTGGGCTGCAGCCCCCCCCACCTACTGTAGTAGCATGCACTGATCTGATGGGGGCAATTGATGTAAGGGGGACTCCGATGGGGACCCTGATGGGAGCATTTGAAGTAAGGGGGGGGGGGGAACTATGATGTGGATATTTGATGTAAGGAGGAATCTGAGGGGCCAATTGATGTAAGGGGGACTCCGATGGGGACCCTGATGGGAGCATTTGAAGTAAGGGGGGGGAACTATGATGTGGATATTTGATGTAAGGAGGAATCTGAGGGGCCAATTGATGTAAGGGGGACTCCGATGGGGACCCTGATGGGAGCATTTGAAGTAAGGGGGGGGAACTATGATGTGGATATTTGATGTAAGGAGGAATCTGAGGGGCCAATTGATGTAAGGGGGACTCCGATGGGGACCCTGATGGGAGCATTTGAAGTAAGGGGGGGGGAACTATGATGTGGATATTTGATGTAAGGAGGAATCTGAGGGGCCAATTGATGTAAGGGGGCACTCTGATGTGGACAGTTTATTTAAAGCAGAGTTCCACCCAAACATGGAAGCTCCGCTTATTTGCTTCCTCCCCCCTCCTTGCGTGTAAGGGTGTTGCGGCGACCTACGTCATTCATGCCCCCTCCTCCTACCCCCCCCCCCCCCTGCTGCCTTCTGAGAGACACACACAGGTTCCGCAAGACAGCGGGACTATTCAGAAAGTGCAGCGCGACTTGCGCATTCACAGTATGAAACAGGCTGTGAAGCCGCAAGGCTTCCCTTGCCCTTAGTAAGGATGGCGATGCCAGCATCCAAAGCCAATGGATGGTGCAGACATCGTGGACTCCCTGGACAGGTAAATGTCCTTATATTAAAAGTTTTTGAATTAAAATACTTTTTTAATATGGGCAGGAAGTATTCATTAAGAGAGTACTCTGATGAGAACAAATTGATATAAGGGGCACTCATATGGGAAACAACTGATGTAAAGGGGTGCTCTGATGGGACATCTAATGTAAAGAAGGACTCAAACAAGGACTCCTGATGCGAGATGGGACTCTGATAGGGACACCTGATATAAAAAGGCACAGGTATTGTTAATTCATCCTAATCTAATGACAGGCTAAGAAATAACAGTGACTATAACATGACTACTGGACAACTTAAAGATCCATGGTGTCCTGGCAAATATCTACACTGACAAAATACTGCAACATGACAGACACAGATCATAAGAGCAGAAGGAAGTAGTTAGAAGACCACCAAGCAGAATTTCAAATGTCAATATGCTTATCAACATATGGAAAGAATAGGGCCCAGGGCCCTATTCTTTACATATACAATACTTGTATATCAACACAGTCTTCTTGGGGACTGTAGATATTTAGGGCGGCAACAACCATTTTTTAAACCAAAGCACGGCCATTTATATAAATTTTTTCATGCATATCAACATATTATTTAATTTCCATATACAGATTTCAATCAGGATCAGTTTGCCGGTCTACCCATCAAGCAAGTAATTGGCAAATTGTATGCAAGACACATGTACACTTCCTGTCCCTTGTTTGTGGTTATCTGGCGTGGTTATATTTGCATTTTTCAAACGATGTTCTCAGTACAGAACCTAATAACTTGCTTACCAAACAACCTTTTATATGAAAAACCATTAATTTAAAAGCTTGAGATGTCTGGTGAATGCCAATTAATTGCCATGCCTAGGTTAGCCAGACATTTTTTTTTTTGTTGTACAACCAAATTAATCAGTGAACATAAACAACCATTACATTCTAAGGTGCAAAAAAAAAAAAAAAAACTGCAGATGGATAATTATTTCATAATAATTCAGCTGGGAAAATTATTCTCAGAGAAAAGTTTTCTATACAAACAATTATTAATTTTACAGGACAATGTTATACGATCTAAGTGAAAACCTTTAGAAACACTGAATGTTCACACTTAATTAAAATGATAAAATGTGTTTGGTTACTTACTATTAGTCTTCTATTATGCAAAAATATTAGCCATCTGTCAAAACTTAAGAAGAATTACTTGTGTATGGCCAGCCTAGGATAATTTATGCCTATGCTTCTTTAACAGGACATACACAAGCATACTTTTCTTTGCAGAAAGTTCTAATGGATCTCAGCATTGAAATACAACGTCATAACATCTATTGCCTTTTCAACCTCTTCCAGTTGATAATGTGCACAAATCATGACCTGTTTAACCATTAGGCTCAATGATGGATAAGGATTTAAAATCGTATTACATACCATGGTCATCCAGCAAAATATTTTCTGGTTTTAAATCCCTGTTGAAAGAGAAAAAGGTATTCACACATGAGCATCCCACATAGAATATAATGGAGATTACTCTACTTAATCAAGACAAATCTCTAAAGCAAGCGTTATTAATTGGAGGCATCTATAACCCCTGGGGGTGTAGGAACCAAATGATCAAGAAAATCTAAACTTGTGTATTTGCTATTGGCCATTTTTATATAAATAAAATATTATGAATTTTTTTTTTTCCGTTTATAGTTCTTCAGTTTCCAGCAATCCAAAAGTAAAATATAGCTTGGTGATAGGGCAAGTTGGAAAGTAGATATCCCGCAAATCTTGCCAGCCTTCTTAAGCAGCCCATATATGATGCCATTTCCTTTCCTACAGCCACGGACAGAAAATGGCATGATTCACCCATTAATAGTCAGTGTTGATGCAAGAATCCCTCCTGCTGAGCTTTTATGTTCTCCTGGCAGGGGGGCACAAGGGAACTGTCCTTGCTGGGAGAACAAAGTCATTATTGTAAGCTGCTGTAGCTGCTGGCAATAGTCGCATGTAAAAAGCCAACATTTTGGCAAGCCAATTAATGGTTTGACTTAGATAAAATCAGCCTGCCAATAGATAGTTTGAATCTCGGCTGGTCCCTGCTAAACCAGACATAAATCGAACCATCTATGGCCAGTTGGCTTTAAGTATAATTGGGGACTGATCACAGTCAAGGTTGCCACCTTGTGCTGGACCCTTATAACGAAAATTTGAAAGCAGTCATCTTCTCCACCTCTTTATAATTTTCCAACATGCCCTAAAAATATGAAGAAGTAGCAAGTAGTAACATTCTTGCTTTTGAAAATAAGGTTCTCATCTTCTAAAACTGAGCCTCAAGAACCCCAACATATATCTTTTTTAATTCTAGGTAGGAGAATGTGTTAAAAGATCTATACAGATAATTGGTTTACCTATGATTCGTTAAAACTTATAATTGTCTATATGGATATTGTGGTGGTGTAATGTTATACAGCACACAGTGAATTCAAAGCCTTGCAGTACCACAGCTCTGCACATACATGAAAGGTCTCTCAATGGTAAGGCTAGACCTACACCAACTCATGCACACCACAGAATGTGCTTTACTGTGTGTACAACACATGCATTGGCGTGCACTGCAAAGCGTTAAACACACATTGAAGCAATCCCCCTCTCCAACTTCAATGCATTTCTTCATTGCATTACATTGTGTCAGATCGTGCAGTTCTCAATAAAGCACTAATTTTTTAATGTGCTGCAAATAAGATACCTGCCAATGGTTAATTAAAACTCTCAGTGCATATATGAAGTCTTGCCCCTGGCAGTCAACAAATACTGGTTACCAAAAAATCTGAAGGCTTGTACTTTTAAATGGGTTTACATGGTGTGTTTTAAAGCATTCATAAGATGGGATATTTCTTGGCAAGAAACTGAGTACATAAAGAATCAGAGCATGTAGCATCTGATATGAAACCAGAAGCAATGAACAGAAAGATGAAGGGATCAAACAAATGATACCACATCCCAAATATTTCATATACAAGAATCCAAATGGAAAAAGGGGGGGGGGGGGGCTGGAGGGTAACCAACCAACCCCAGGGACTTTAAACGGTATCAAATTGGATAAATTGGAACATAAAGTTCTAAAAGAAATGTTTTTTTATTTATACACATAGCAAAAAAAAAAGAAACAGACATTAATACAAAGATGCAAGTACATAGCAATGAATATAGGTGTGGTACAGAACAACAATTACTGGAATGTTACCAATCCTATATATTAAAAGCAAGGAAGAGCTGCAATTCTCAACATGTTTCGCTCAATTCAAGCTTCCTCAGGAGACAAGTGGTCCAGCCAGCAATAGAAACTATATTTATAAAAAAATACAGAAGAGAAAAAAACACATATAAATATAGAATGGTGTACATATAGGTAAGCATATGATTATAGTTTCTATTGCTGGCTGCACCACTTGTCTCCTGAGGAAGCTCAAATTGAGCGAAACATGTTGAGAAATGCAGCTCTTCCTTGCTTTTAATATATAGGATTGGTAACATTCCAGTAATTGTTGCTCTGTACCATGCCTATATTCATTGCTATGTACTTGTATCTTTGTATTGATGTCTGTTTCTTTAATTTTTGCTATGTGTATCAATAAAATACATTTCTTTTAGAACTTTATGTTCCAATTTATCCAATTTGATACCGTTTAAAGTCCCTGGGGTTGGTTACCCTCCAGCCCCTTTTCCCTCCCTCCCCCCCCTTTTCCTTTTGGGTTTTTGTATATGAAACCAGAACTTAGCTAGTTGCAAACAGCTGTGTCCGCCAAAGAGTACAATTGCTACAAGGTTGCCCAAGCCTGTCCTCCTGTCCTGCCAATAGTTATACTTTGTGGATATCTACAGTGTTAGCCAAGCTGCCCCCACACAAAAATTACTTTAAGTGTGCAAGAGTTTATGAAACACTGGCTTTTACTGTTTAAAATAACCAGACTCCCCTTGCCTGTTACCCTTGGATCAGCCTCAGGCCGCGTACACACGGGCGGACTGTTCGCCCAACTTTGTCCCCTGAACAGTGTTTCAGCGGACAGTCCGCTCGTGTGTGGGCTTCAGCGGACAGTTTCAGCGGACAGTCTGACGAACAAAGTTTTTCGGAATTTCTGTAAGACAGTCCGCTGAAACTTGGTTTCAGCGGACAGTCCGCTCGTGTGTAGGCTTGTTCGACAAACTAAGTTTCGCGCATGCTCAGAAAGGATTTACACGGCGAAGGTTGCATTGCAGTGTATTGGACGTCGAATTTCTCGTCCCGTCGTACGTGCCGTTCACGTCATCGCGCACGCTTTCAGCGGACTGTTCGTTCATCGTGTGTGGTCAAGTCCGTTCATGCAAATTTTGAGCGGACTGTTTGTCGGATTGTTTGACGAACAAAGTTGGGCGAACAGTCCGCCAGTGTGTACGCGGCCTCAGAAGAAATGGAAAATCTGGTTGCAAAGACCGGGTATTCTGGCACCATTTGACTATTTATTTACCCCTCACACATTATAAAAGGTCCAGAAAGGCCACTAAATGAATGGATGGAGCAAATTTGCCCATGTATGCCTATATCTATCAATCTATCTATCCGATTTTTACGGGCAGGGAAGCTTCAAGCTAGCTTTAAATACTGTAACAATCTGGGGCGATTATGCTCAAGTGGTATATGCGTTTTCAGGAACACCGGTCAGTCCAGACTGTATTTTTTAACCACTTAAGGACCGCCGTATTGCCATTGTACGTCATCACAATGGCACAGGCAGGCACAAGCACGTACATGTACGTGCCTGCCTTCCAGCGGGTGGGGGGTCCGATCGGACCCCCTCCCGCTGGATACGGCGGTCCGGTTCGCTGCAGAAGCGATGAGGGGATGGCCGTTGGTTTCTGGCCACCCCCTCTGGATCGCTCCTGGCCAATGACGATACCTCCCACTGTGTATTGTTTACTAAGTGTGCACCAACACTACACTGACATGTAGGTACACACAGGCACACAAACCCCCCCCCCCCCCCCAGTCACAGTGTCACTGATTGCATTGATCATTTCTTTACTGATCAATGCATTCAGTGTCAGTTGTAACAGTTAAAACTGTCGGGGCAGTTAGTGTTAGGTCCAGGGTAGCCCCCCATCACCCCCCAATAAAGATTTAACCCCCTGATTGCCCCTAGAGTTAACCCTTTCACCCCCTTTTGCCAGTGTCACTAAGCGATCATTTTTCTGATCGCTGCATTGGTGTCGCTAGGTAGCTAGTTATTTTTTTAGGTTCACCGCCAGGTTTTTATAGCGCTAGGTACCCCGATATACTACCCAATAATGGTTTTAACCCCCTGATTGCCCCTAGTTAACCCTTTCACCAGCGATCACAGTACAAGTGTCACTGGTGACGCTGGTTAGCCAGTTAGTTATTTAGGTTCCCCATCAGGTTTTTATATAGCGCCAGGGACCCCCATATACTACCTAATAAAAATTTGAACCCCCTGATTGCCCCTAGTTAACCCTTTCACCACTGATCACCGTATAAGTGTTACGGGTGACTCTGGTTAGTTTGCTTTTTATAGCATCAGGGCACCCACCATTTATTACCCAATAAAGGTTTAACCCCCTGATCACCCTAGGGTGATATCAAGTCGGTTTTAGGGCCAGGGTCTGCGTCGCCCCAGGCAGTGCTAGGTTAGTGCCAGTACCGCTAACACCCACACGCAAAGCATAAACCTCCTGTAGTGGTATAGAATCTGAACAGATCAATATCTGATCTGATCAGATCTATACTAAAGTCCCCAGCAGTTCAGGGTTCCAAAAAAACGCATCGTTAGCGGGATCAGCCCAAATACCTGCTGGCACCTGCGTTTTGCCCCTCTGCCCAGCCCACCCAAGTGCAGTATCGATCGATCACTGTCACTTACAAAACACTAAACACATAACTGCAGCGATCGCAGAGTCAGGCCTGATCCCTGCGATCGCTAACAGTTTTTTTGGTAGCATTTTATATTTAAATCCGGAAGGCAGTGCTTGGTTTTTGGGGTCCCGTATGTGGCTAGGCTCCCAAAAAGTCCCCCACATGTGGTATCCCCGTACTCGGGAGAAGCAGCAGAATTTATTTTGGGGTGTAATTTGACTTATGGCCATAGCATGTGTGAGCAATATATCATTTAGTGACAACTTTGTGCAAAAAAAAAGAAAGTTTGTAATATTCCCGCAACTTGTGGCAAAATATAAAATATTCCATGGACTCAACATGCCTCTCAGTAAATAGCTTGGGGTGTCTACTTTCCAAAATGCAGTCATTTTGGGGGGTTTTGTGCTATTTTGGCATTTTATGGCCTTCGAAACTGTGATAGGTAGTGAGGAGTAAATTCAAAAATTTGCACCCTTAGAAATCCTGAAGTGGTGATTGGTTTTCGGGGTGCCGTGCGCGACTAGACTACCACACATGTGGTATCCCCATACTCAGGAGAAGTAGCGGAATATATTTTGGGGTGCAATTCCACATATAACCATGGCATGTGTGAGCAATATATCATTTAGTGACAACTTTTTGTAAATGTTTATATTTTTTTTGTCATTATTCAATCCCTTAGGACAAAAAAAATAAATATTCAATGGACTCAACATACCCATCAGCAATTTCCTTGGGGTGTCTACTTTCCAAAATGGGTTCATTTGGGGGGGGGGTTTGTACTGCCTTGCCATTTTAGCACCTCAAGAACTGAGATAGGCAGTCATAAATTAAACGCTGTGTAAATTCCAGAAAATGTACTCTAGTTTGTAGACGCTATAACTTTTGCGCAAACCAAAAAATATACGCTTATTGACATTTTTTTTACTAAAGACATGTGGCTGAATAAATTTTGCCCTCAATGTATGACTAAAATTTAGTTTATTCGATTTTTCTTATAACAAAAAGAAGAAAATATATATTTTTTTCAAAATTTTCGCTCTTTTTCCATTTATAGTGCAAAAAATAAAAATCGCAGAGGCAATCAAATACCATCAAAAGAAAGCTCTATTTGTGGGAAGAAAAGGACGCAAATTTCGTTTGGGTGCAATATTGCATGACCGCGCAATTACCAGTTAAAGCAGTGCAGTGCGAAATTGGAAAAAGACCTCTGGTCCTTAAGGTGTTTATTGGTCCGGGGCTGTAGTGGTTAAGGGCGCGACAGCCCAATTTTATTTAAACGAAACAAACTTCACAGAAAGTCTTCCCTTGCAAGGGGTTCTACCATCATTGTATAACAGAAAAACTTCAGCCTCCTGGCTCACTCACTCTTACTTGGTCAAACTCCATCCTGGAACTTGCTCAGCTGAGTGCTGCTTGGTCAGGGGCCACATCTGCCTCCTGTAGACATACACGTTCAAACTCCTAGAGACTGCCTGTCTCTTTCATGGAGCCGTCTCCACCTGCAAGCCCTCATGACTCCTATACCAGGCCAGCTGCCTGTAGTGTAAAGTTGTGAACCATGGCCTCTTGGGCCAAAATGGTGCCACTAGGATTAAACACATTTCTTCCGCTAGAAACTTTGCCAAGACCCTTGGGATGAGGTGAAGCGGTGGAAATGCATAGGTCAAGTTGAACGTCCAGGAAGCCTGTAAAGAATCTACCGCCAAGGGTTGATCTCCTGGGCATAGCGAGCAGAAACTGGGAACTTTTGCATTACTTTTGTTTGCAAATAGGTCCACTTCTGGTTTCCCCAGTAAGCTGCTATGTGGTCGAAAATTTCCGTGTGCAGAGAACACTCTTGATTCAAAACTAGTTTTCGCCTCAAGAAGTTTGCAGTGCTGTTCTGCTCCCCTTTCAGGTGTATTGCAGAGATTGATTCTAGATTGGATTCTGCCAACTGAAAATATGTGCTTGGCCACCAACATTAGCCGAGGACTTCTGGTGCCTCCCTGCTTGTTTATATAGGCTACTGCCATCATATTGTCTGAGCGGACTTGTAGATGTGACCTTGTATTGAGTCCTGAAACACAAGCCGTTAGTTCCTTCCAATTGGAACAAAATTGTTTCCTCTGACGTCCACCTGCCCTGGGCACAGCACGAGTTGAGATGGGCTCCCCAACCCCAACTGCTTGCATCCATGGTCAGTGTTGATGTGATAGGCAAGACCCAGAGTACCCCTTTGTTTAAGTTTTCCGTGTCCTTCCACCACCATAGGGAACATTTTACCTTCATGGGGATTGATACATTTTCTTCCAGATCCTTGTCTTTTAACTGTTCAAACACAAACTTCTGAAGGTCTTTGGTGGAACGTGGCCCATTGGACGGCCAGAATTGCTGCTGTCATAAGTCCTAATACTGACATCACCTCTATCACACTGTACATTTGGAGCTAGTTTGAAGAAAGGGCATTCTCCGCTTCAGATTCAATATTTTTTCATACGGCAAGACTATCCTTTGATCTATGCACAGGATCTTCTGGCAACACGTTCCTCCATCTCTTAAGGGCTGTCCTGGAAGATGACTGAGGAAAAATCTTTTCTGCAAGGATACCACGGCTTAACTCGTAGGGAAATGTGAGAAGCACTAGGGCTTCAAACAGGAGCATCAGGAATGGTCAAAATAATCATTTTCATATTTACAGAGGGTTCTTTTGAAGATCACAGTTTCAGTTACCCATCACCAACTTATGTCTACCCTGTGTTAAATTTACTAACTGAAAACAAAACAGACCACTGCAAAGTTGCAAACGAACCCAACTACTTTCTTGTACAGTATGATCAGTAGTACAAAACTTGGATATGCAAATATCACATACTATAAAAGAATTTATAAAAAAAAAAAAAAATACACACACACACACACACACACACACACACACACACACACACACACACACACTTTTGAAAACAGATTAACCAAAAAAATAATAATATACATTTGCATAGCAAATCCATACACGTGCAGTGGTTTTTTTCCTGTCCAATATACAGATGAGCTCCTCTGCCAAACCCAGAGAGCAAATAAGAGAATGACTGTATATGATTTGCCACAACATAGCATCTTTAGGGATTTTTTTTTCTATTGGCGTTGCAGATACTTGGTGATGCTATATGGACAGTACTGTCTGCAGTGGAGAGTCAAAGGATGCCAGGTTGCATCTATTTTTTTGTATGACACTGAGCTGCCTTTGGCAACATGCAGAACCACTGACTGGTAACATGCAGAACTCCACATGCAGTGGGTAAAATAAGTATTAAAAACACGTCACCATTTTTTTGTAGGTAAATACTGTATATTTCTAAAGGTGCCATTGACAAGTTTCACCACATGTCGGTAACAACCTGTGCAATCCATACAAAGAAACCAAAACAAATAAAGTTCAGAAATGAACCTCCTCCCACCCGCCCTATAGCCGAATGACGGCCTTAGAGCGGGCGGGTTCCTTCGCCTGGCCGTCCCTGGACGGCCTGGTGTTTACTTCCGCAATGCGCGCCGCCGGGGGCGCGCATCGCGGAAGTATTGTATTCGCCGTGTCTCCCGGAGACAGGCAAATACAGATCGCCGTGAACGGCCAATCAAAGCGGCCCTTCACAGCGCGATCGCAGCTGCCAATGGGAGATGATCTCATATGTAAACATATGAGATCATCTCCCATTGCAGTGTCTCTCCCTCCTCACACAGAGACAGCGTGTGAGGAGGGAGAGCAATCTGTGTGTCATCTCCAGTGCCAGTGTTAGCCCCAGTGCCAGTGTCAGCCCCAGTGCCATCTGTCAGCCCAGTGCCATCTGTCAGCCCCAGTGCCATCTGTCAGCCCCAGTGCCATCTGTCAGCCCCAGTGCCATCTGCCAGTAGTGCCAGTGCCACCAGTGCCTGCCGTCAGCCCCAGTGCCGCCAACGCCAGTGCCACCTGCCAGTGCCGCCCGTCAGCCCCAGTGCCGCCCGTCAGCCCCAGTGCCGCCCGTCAGCCCCAGTGCCGCCCGTCAGCCCCAGTGCCGCCCGTCAGCCCCAGTGTCACCTGCCAGTGCCACCTGCCAGCGCCAGTGCCACCTGCCAGCGCCAGTGCCATCCGTCAGTCCCAGTGCCGTCAGCCCCAGTGCCGTCAGTGCCGCCAGTGCCACCTGCCAGCGCCAGTGCCACCTGCCAGCGCCAGTGCCATCCGTCAGCCCCAGTACCGCCAGTGCCACCTGCCAGTGCCACCTGCCACCACCAGTGCCGCCAGTGCCACTTGCTAGTGCCACCTGCCAGTGCCACCTGCCAGCGCCACCTGCCAGCGCCATCCGTCAGCCCCAGTGCCGCCAGCCCCAGTGCCGCCAGTACCACGTGCCACCTGCCAGTGCCACCTGCCAGCGCCATCCGTCAGCCCCAGTGCCATCCGTCAGCCCCAGTGCCGCCAGTGCCACCTGTCAGTGCCATCTGCCAGCCCCATTTGCCAGAGCAATTAGCCAGAGCAAATAGCCATCACCATCTGCCAGTGCCATCTGCCAGTGCCAGCCCCATCTGCCTCCAGTGCCACGTGGGGTCACTTTGTGGGCATTTCCATTGTCCTGGTGCTCCAGGGCCTTCAAAACTTTAATAGGTGGTTGAGAAATAAGATGTGTAATTTATGCTCCTAGAACGCCTGATGGTGCTATTTCAATATTGGGCCTCTGTATGTGGTCAGGCTGTGTAAAAGTCATACACATTTGGTATCGTTATACTCAGGAGGAGTAGTAGAACGTATTTTGGGGTGTCATTTTTGCTATGTACATGCTATGTGTTGGAAATATCTTATAAATGGACAACTTTGCGTAAAAAAAAATGCGTTTTCATTTTTTTTCCACATTTTCCCAAAACTTCTGGAAAAAAAATGAACCATTCAAACGACTCATTATGCCTCATAGATTATACGTTGGGGTGTTAGCTTTCCAAAATGGGGTCACTTTGTGGGCATTTCCATTGTTCTGGTGCTCCAGGGCCTTCAAAAATGTAATAGGTGGTTGAGAAATGAAATGTGTAATTTATGCTCCTAGAACGCCTGATGGTGCTATTTCAATATTGGGCCTCTGTATGTGGCCAGGCTGTGTAAAAGTCTCACACATTTGGTATCGTAATACTCAGAAGGAGTAGCAGAACGTATTTTGGGGTGTCATTTGTGGTATACACATGCCATGTGAGAGAAATAACCTATTACAGTGAAAATTTTGTGAGAAAAAAAAAAAAAAAAAAAAAAAAAATCTTCATTTTGCAAAGAATTGTGGGAAAAAGATGACAACATCAAAAACTTCACCATGCATCTTAGTAAATACCTTGGAATGCCTACTTTCAAAAAAGGGGTCATTTGGGGGGTATTTGTACTTTCCTGACTTGTTCGGGTCGCAAGAAATGAGATAGGCCACCAGTACATCAGGTGTGATCAATTTTGTGCGATTCGCACCACAGCTTGTAGACTCTCTAACTTTCACAAAGACCAAATAATATCCAATAATTTGGGTTATTTTTACCAAAGATATGTAGCAGTATAAATTGTGGCCAAAATTTATGAAAAAAAAATTATAATTTGCAAAATTTTATCACAGAAACAAAGAAATATGCGTTTTTTTAAAAAATTTTCGGTCTTTTTTCATTTATAGCGCAAAAAATAAAAACCCCAGAGGTGATCAAATACCACCAAAAGAAAGCTCTATTTGTGGGAAAAAAAAGGACACAAAATTCATTTGGGTACAGTGTTGCATGACTGAGTAATTGTCATTCAAAGTGTGAGACCACCAAAAGCTGAAAATTGGTCTGGTCAGGAAGGGTGTTTAAGTGCCCAGTAAGCAAGTGGTTAAGCATGCATTAAATGTGCAATAAAATGGAATGACACAGGGAAAGAAATATTGAACAAGTGAAGAAATGGAGGTGCACAAAGGCATGAAAAGCCAAGACACCAGCTGAAATCTCTCAGTAATTAGAAAGAAATCATGTCTCTTGTCAGTGAAAATTAATATCAGCTGGTTCAGTCTCAACTGATGGCCTATAAAAAAAGGGGTCTCATTACCAAGGTGTCACACAAGAAACATCTCATGATGGATAAAAGCAAAGAGCTCTAAACACCTTTGCAACCTTATTGTTGCAAAACATACTGATGGTATTGATTACAGAAGGATTTCTAAAATTCTGAATATTCCAGTGAGCACTGTTGGGGCCATAATTCGAAAGTGGAAAGAACATAATTTCACCATAAACTGGCCACAACCAGGTGTTCCTCGCAATATTTCTGACATGAGAGTGAAAATAATTATCAGAAGAATTGTTCAAGAGCCAAGGACCACTTGTGGAGAGCTTAAGAAAGACTTGGAATTGCAGGTACAATTATTTCAAAGAAAACAATAAGTAATGCACTCAACCCCCATATCCTCTATGCACGCTCACCATGCAAGACTCCATTGCTGAAGAAAAAGCATGTTGAACCTTGTTTAAAGTTTGCCGCACAACATTTAGACAAGCCTGTGAAATACTGAGAGAATATAGTCAGGTCAGATGAGACCAAAATTTAACTCTTTGGATGCCGTAATACACCCCATGATTGGAGGCCAAATGGCAATGCACATCACCCCAAAAACACCCCCATAACAACAGTGAAGTCTGGAGGTGGGAACATCATGGTGTGGGGCTGTTTTTTAGCATATGATACTGGCAAACTTTATGTTATTGTAAGGAATGATAAATAGAAAAATATACCAAGACATTCTTGATAAAAAAATTCTGCCATCTACCAAGATGATGAAGATGAAATGAGGGTGGATATTACAGCAAGACAGTGATCCCAAACACAAAGCCAAGGAAACTCTCACTTACTTTCAAAGAAAGAAAATAAAGCTGCTAGAATGGCCCCGCCAATCACCTGACTTGAATCCAATAGAAAATCTATGGAAAGAACTAAAGATCAGAGTTCATAGAAGAGGCCCACTGAACTGTCAAGATATGAAGACTGTGTGGAAGAATGGGCCAAAATCACACCTGAGCAATGCATGCAACTAGTTTATCCATATGGGAGGTGTCTTGAAGCTGTTATTACCAAAGGATTTTGCACGAAGTATTAAATAGATTTTAGTTAGCGTGTTTTTTACTTTTTCCCTGTGTCATTCCATTTTATTACACAGAACTTAATTTCTGAACTTGTTTGTTTTGGTTTCTTTGTATGTATGGACTGCATGGGTTGTTACCAATATGTGGTGAAAATTTCATGTCAATAGCACCTTTACCAATAGATTTACCTTGAAAAATTGTGACATGTTTAATACTTATTTTACTTGCTGTATATACTGTATGCCTCATTTTTTATGCATCTCATGGACTGTTAGTGCCATGTAGACAGTAAGGCTTAATGTACACGGGACATTTTTACAACCTCTCCTGAATGATTTAACTTGACAGATAGTAACTCACATTTAAAACGTCAGTTTTGCGTTAAAAAAAAAAAAAAAAAAAAAAAAAAAAAAGACAAAAAATGAAAAACGAGTTTCCGCGTTTATAGGCATTTCAAAACGCGACTAAACACAGCTTCTGAATGCATTTTTTGGGTTCCAAAAAAAGCCTCTAAAACGCAACTGCCTAGAAACTTCTGTAAAAACTAACCTGTGTACATATACTGATAAGATAACAGAGGAAAGTTCAGGGACGGTTAAAAAAGAATGCCCAACTGCTCCTAAACGTCCGTTTACCAGCAGGAGTATACGTGGATTGTTATTTCTGTAAAACTGCAGTAAGTAGAGGCAGCTGAGAGTGCCAACATTAAAGTAAAGCCACTAGTTTGCCCTTTACAGGCAAGGTTCATTTTGAATATGAAACTAAGTTTTTTTTATTACAGTATTCAATGTTCGAGCAATGAGTCATAGAAATGTAAAGCTCTACTTACACGTATTCTTAAAGATCACGTGCTGGTAAAAGGAAAAGTAAAAGATAGCCAACACTATTGGTTGGTGCCATCACTGACCTTGCCTTACCAAGTGTCAAAAGGTAAAGGTAATCAATGGCTAACGTAAGGCCTGCCATAGATGGTGCAAATTTCTTTCCTGCATCTACATCCCGGCTGAGAGAAACAGTGATTATTGCTAGTGGTGTTAGTAGGCCACTAGCGTCTAATCACAAGTTAATCCGGCAGGCTGGTTGTACCAAAGTTGATCAATTAACTTGGTACATTCAGCTTGCCCACACGTGGTTCGAATCTTGGCTGTTTCCAGCTAAACCGAACAGCCTATGGCTGGCCCAAGGGAGAGTTATAACCGCTGTCAGATTTTTATTTTTTGTGTCTAATTGGGGAGATTTTGCTTTACTTCCTGTCCCATAGCCAAAACAAGTAATGAGAGAAAATCCCTTCAAACTGGAGGATTTCCTGGTTGTCACCATTGGAAGATTTCCTATTTCAGTTCTGGCGACAATCCAAAAATTCTGAACTTTACTGTAGTTTCACTCTTGGTGATAACGGTAAACAGGACAAATATGAAAGGCGATTTATGATTCAACAATTACTAGGTTACATAAGAAAGTCCTACCACAAGAGATGTAGAGAATGGTGTTACTTTTCATTGCCTGCAAGGCATGTTGTGATTGCCACAATTAAAAGAACATTCGGTTCACTGACAGATGCATACACAGGCAATCCTCCAAGATTTACCTGGTTATAAAAATAGCCATTTGTTTTACCTGAACAAGTATCTAAGTAGTAAACTGAATATTTGTTGTTCATCAACACATACAGCAGGTAGTTAATGAACACATATAAACAAAGTAAATAAAATAGGCTGCAGAGGATTGGTAAGGATTGGTTTTATAGTATAGATTTGGCAAAATCAATGAATAAAAGTTGCCTGCATTTTTGAAAATATTTTATCATATCTTTTAATGTGACAACATTGAAGAAATGATACTTTGCTACAATGTAGTAAGTATACAGCTTGTACAAACAGTGTAAATTTGCTGTCCCTTCAAATAACTCAACATACAGTCATACATTTCTAAACTTCTGGCAACAAAAGTGAGTACACCCTTAAATGAAA
The DNA here is from genome assembly GCF_037356315.1 of Lithobates pipiens. Taxonomy (NCBI): domain Eukaryota; kingdom Metazoa; phylum Chordata; class Amphibia; order Anura; family Ranidae; genus Lithobates; species Lithobates pipiens. Next base: position 297,617,350 of record NW_027507903.1, read on the forward strand.
ATGTCTAAATTGGGCCCCAAGTGTCAATATTTTGTGTGGCCACTATCATTTTTCAGCACTGCCTTAACTCTTGGGCATGGAGTTTCATAGGTTGCCACTGGAGTCCTCTTCCACTCCTCCACAACAACATCACAGAGCTGGTGGATGTCAGAGACCTTGCGCTCCTTCACCTTCCATTTGAGGATGCCCCACAGATGCTCAATAGGGTTTAGGTCTTGAGACATGCTTGGCCAGTCCACCACGTTTACCCTCAGCTTCTTTAGCAAGGCAGTGGTCATCTTGGAGGTGTGTTTGGAATCCTTATCTTGGAATACTGCCCTGCGGCCCAGTCTCCGAAGGAAGGGGATCATGCTCTGCTTCAGTATATGGTGACATTCATAGTTCCCTCAATGAACTGTAGCTCCGCCGTGTCGGCAGCACTCATGCAGCCCCAGATCATGACACTCCCACCACCATGCTTGACTGTAGGCAAGACAAACTTGTCTTTGTACTCATCACCTGGTTGCCGCCACACACGCTTGACACAATCTGAACCAAATAAGTTTATCTTGGTCTCATCAGACCACAGTAATCCATGTCCTTAGTCTGCTTGACTTCAGCAAACTGTTTGCTGGCTTCTCGTCATCTTCAGAAGAGGCTTCCTTCTAGGACAACAGCCATGAAGACCAATTTGATGCAGTGTGCAGCGTAAGGTCTAAGCCTGACAGGATGGCCCCCACTACTTTAACCTCTGCAGCAATGCTGGCAGCACTAATACATCTATTTCCCCAAAGACAACCTCTGGATATGACACTGAGCATGTATACTAAACTTCTTTAGCCGATCATGGTGAGGCCTGCTCTGAGTGGAACCTGTCCTGTTAAACCACTGTATGGTCTTGGCCACCATGCTATAGCTCAGTTTCAGGGTCTTCAAAAAACCTAGGCCATCTTTATGTAGAGCAACAATTCATTTTTTTCAGATCCTCAGAGGAGTTCTTTGCCATGAGGTGCCATGTTGAACTTCCAGTGACCAGTATAAGAGAGTGAGTGCGATAACACCAAATTGAACACACCTGCTCCTCATTCACACCTGAGTCTGTGTAACACCAACGAGTCACATGACACCGGGGAGGAAAAATGGCTAATTGGGCTCAATTTGGACATTTTCACTTAGGGGTGTACTCATTTTTGTTGCCATTGGTTTAGACATTAATGGCTGTCTGTGGAGTTATTTTGAGGGGACAGCAAATTGACACTGTTATACAAGCTGTACACTCACTACTTTACATTGTAGCAAAGTGTCATTTCTTCAGTGTTGCCACATGAAAATATATAATAAAAAATTTACAAAAATGTGAGGGCTATACTCACTTTTGTGCGATACTGTATAGCACTACAGAACAGACTGTGCACAGTCTACATGGGCTTTGCTGCTTAACCACAGACAAGAAACAGGAAACTATTATACAGAGAAAAGACAGGCGTTTACCATAGAGCAGCTACAAAATTATAAACACTGCCATCTACTGGCTGAAGAATATATATCTACTGAATACTGACATTGAGGTCATTGTTGCATAAAATACAAAATTAACATTGTAGTCCAACAGTCTCCCTAGTCATCAGTGGAGTTTGGTTTTAGATATCAATACCCAGACTTCATGATGGGTTTAGTGAACACCCCACTAAATACATCCAAGTCCATCCCAAATGGAGACTTCAGTGACCACCAATGTGAGGAAACACTTTTCCATAGACTACCACTTTTGTGAGAATATATGATATACGATATATACACACACACACACACACACACACACACAGTGCCTTGCAAAAAAGTATTCACCCCCCTTGGCCTTTTACCTATTTTGTTACATTACAGCCTTTAGTTCAATGTTTTTTTAATCTAAATTATATGTGATGGATCAGAACACAATAGTCTAAGTTGGTGAAGTAAAATTAGAAAAATATATATACACATAAAAAAACTGATAATTGGCATGTGCGTATGTATTCCTTACCTTCAGAAGTCACATAATTAGTGAAATGATGTCCACCTGTGTGCAATCTAAATGTCACATGATCTGTCATTACATATACACACCTTTTTTGAAAGGCCCCAGAGGCTGCAACACCTAAGCAAGAGACACCACTAACCAAACACTGCCATAAAGGACCAAAAGGAACTTTCCAAACAAGTAAGGGACAATGTTGTTGAGAAGTACAAGTCAGGGTTAGGTTATAAAAAAAAAAAAATCCATATCTTTGATGATCCCTAGGAGCACCATCATATCTATCAGAACATGGCACAACAGCAAACATGGCAAGAGACAGCCGCACACCAAAACTCATGGACTAGGCAAGGAGGGCATTAATCAGAGAGGCAGCACAGAGATCTAAGGTAACCCTGGAGCAGCTGCAGAGTTCCACAGCAGAGACTAGAGTATCTGTACATAGGATGACAATAAGCCGTAAGCTCCAGAGTGGCCAGATGAAAGCCATTGCTTTCAGCAAAAAACAAAACGGCACGTTTTGAGTTTGCAAAAAGGCATGTGGGAGACCCAAAATGTATGGCGGGAAGTGCTCTGGTCTGATGAGACTACAATTTTACTTTTTGGCCAAAGAAAACTATGTCTGGCGCAAACCCAACACATCACCCAAAAAACACCAGTGAAACATGGTGGTGGCAGCATCATGCTGTGGGGATGTTTTTCAGCAGTCGTGACTGGGAAACTGGTCAGTTGTGGGAAAGATGGATGGTGCCAAATACAGGGATATTCTTGAGCAAAACCTGTAACACTCTGTGTGTGATTTGAGGCTAGGACGGGGGTTCACCTCCCAGCAGGATAATGACCCCAAACACACTGCTAAAGCAACACTTGAGTGGTTAAAGGGGAAACATGTAAATATGTGTTGGAATGGCCTAGTCAAAAACCAGGTGGCTCTACAAAGTATTGGACTTTGGGGGGGGGTGAATAGTTATGCACACTGACTTTTCATGTTATTTTGTCCTATTTGTTGTTTGCATCACAATAAAAAATCTTCAAAGTTGTGGGCATGTTCTGTAAATTAAGTGATGCAAATCCTCAAACAATCCATGTTAATTCCAGGTTGTGAGGCAACAAAAACACGAAAAATGCCAAAAGGGGTGAATATTATATTATATATACACATACACACACACACACACACACACTTATGCATACCTGTAAACTATTCTTTCTTGTTGTAAATCTTGAAGGCCACAACAAATTTCTGCAGCATAAAATATTGCTCGGTCTTCATCAAATCCAGCCTCACCCATGTGATAAATGTGAAATTTCAAATCACCTCCATTCATTAGTGTTAGCACCAGACAAAGAGCGTCTTTTGTCTCATATGCATAAGCCAGACTAACCTGCAAGTAGAATATTCTTCTCATATACATAGAATGAAGAAACTTTACATTGATGTCAAAAGTTTATGGCATGCAAAAAGTAAAAAAAGGAAAGGTGGTTTGTTTTATGAGGACATCTTTCTATAGGACTTACTGTATAATCATTAAAACTCTTGTCTTATCTATGGTTATTCCTAAGTGGGCACATGCCAGCAATGCTGATCGTATAGTTTGTTGACAAGAACAGAAGTTCAAATCTTGACTCGCATGCCTAAGGCTGGCCATACATTAAAACCAAGAGAATGTTACTGCACTGAAGTATAAAAAAAAGAAAAAGAAAAAAAAAAAAAAAAAAAAAACACGCAAGAGTGGCAACTATAAAATCACCTGAATATCAAATGGGATATAACAATATACATATTCCAAAAATAGTGTGCTTCTTATGGAATACGCAACATATGTATCTGTGCTATGTTTATATACATTAAGCAAAACAACCGTTAGATATTCATAAATGTGATGGGTAAAAAGTAGTCAGTCAATATTCTAACAGAACAACTAATATAAAACATGTTTGTGAATAAATTGAGGTAGATCTTCTCACAGAGATTCCACCAAAAAATTAACCACGTGAAGAGACAAAAAGGAAGCGCACCTTACATGCTTGCCCACCACCTCCATAAAGCCTCTTACCAGACGGATGTGATCCCCAATTACAGAGATCAACAGCCCATAGGGAGTCTCTAATCCTCAGCCGGAGTCTCCAAATCAGGTAAGTATTTTCAGCAGGGTCTCAGTATAAAAGCATTACTTAGTAATCGCCAAAACTCCAAAGTGAACTCAGATAGCGTTATACAGGTAAAAGGAATAAAGGACTCACATTAGCATCAATAGCGCTGCTCAGGCAGATACAAGGCAATCCGATAGTGGACATCCTTACAGACAACCAGCATCAGCGGGCATGATGACGCAATGCGTTCGTGGACCCACCTAATGTGTTTTGAAACACAGTGCGTTGTCAGGGGAAACCAGAACAAGAACTGTTCTTGCATCATGTATGCAAGTCCTTTATTCCTTTCCCTGTATAATGGCTGAGTTGAAGTTTTGGCGATTACTAAGTGATGCTTTTATACTGAGACCCTGCTGACCATACTTACCTGATTTGGAGACTCCGGCTGAGGATTTGAGAATCCCTGTGGGCTGTTGATCTCTGTAATTAGGGAATCACATCTATCTGGTAAGAGGGGGGTTTTTTTGGTGGTGGGCAAGCATGTAAGGTGCACTTCCTAGTCTCTTCACGCGGTTCATTTTTGGGTGGAATCTCTGTGAGAAGATCTAACTCAATTTATTCACAAAAATGTTTTATCTCAGTTCTTCTGTTACAATATGGACTGGCCACTTTTTAACCCATCACATTTATGAAAGTGTAATGGTTGTTTTGCTTAATGTATACACACAAAGCACAGATAATTATGTTGAGTATATCACAAGAAGCGCACTATTTTTTGCATATGTATATGGTCATACATTAAAAGCAGTGTTGATGGGGAGAATCCTTCTCGCTGCGATATTGTATTCTGACAGCGGGAGGTTTCACCATGGCCAGAATACGATTACTGCTGCCGGTTAATTGTACAAAAAATAAATAAATAAAATAAATAAAAAAAACACGACAGGCTGGTTGTAATGAAGTCAATCATTAGATCGCCTTCAGTATAACTAGCCTACCCATAGATGGATCGAAATTTGACGGGTCTATGGGTGCCATTTCACTCAAAAGGAGAAGTTCCATTTCAGTGTGTAGTTTCTACCCCCCCCCCCCTCCCCCAGTAGCCTTCTAGGACATGTCACAGGTCCTAGAATGCTGTGGGATCATTCACAAAGCACAGCATGGCTCGTGCATGTGCAGTGGGAAGTTGCAAGCAGTCAAAGCTGGCATCCCAAAGTAAATATGCCAGTGCCTGTAAAGTCAAACATGCACCATCCAAAGTATATTTAGTCTTTGGATTGGTATTTGCATACATGTAGTCTTTAGACTCTTTCAAGTTAAATATGGGTTCAATTCAAAAAATGTAAAGACTACCCAGCCTGCTTGGACCAATTACATTTTTCTTTACCTTTCCCTGAATACGCACAGATGCAGATATTATCTATGTATTGAATGCACCCTCCTTGCTTTATCATCAACCCCTGGACCTACAGATGGATTTGTACTTACTACAAACCTGCTGTTGACTCTCTCTAAGATCTGTTTCTCATTTAAGGCCATGGATTCTCCTTTCCGTTTCTTAATACGTTTCTTCTCGAGTTTCTTGCATGCATACATCTTGCCTGTTGCTCGAACTTGGCAGGCACAAACCTAGATACAGCAATTCAATAAAGATAAGGATGCAAGTTTAATTCGAGCCAATGCCAACAAACTACTCAAACGTTCTGTTTACTAAAGGTTTCCCTTGCCTGTCTAATGACGCTCCAGAAATTGCGCATCTCAAAAGAGCAACTGGAGATAGGCTACCATAAAAATGAATAAAAAGAGACACAGTATATATATATATATATATATATATACATATACATATACATATACATACACACACACAAAAATAGTCTTTTTCACTTTGCTTAGTGAACAGGGTAAAGCTGTGCTGATGTCAATAAACCAATTATGTGCAAGCAAAAATCCTTAGGAAAATACATTTATTAAGCAAATTTGCAAATGACTTGGTATTTTTTTTTTTTTTTTTATTGGATTGTCACTTGGTTTGACCTTGTTTACTAAAGTGAACAATCCCTATGACAATGTGAACATGCTCTACTACTCCTAATGTGAATGGTCTATATGCCCTTTCCATTTTTCACACCCAAGTCAAAATGTACAAATTTTTTAAACAAGAAAAGCACATAAAACCCCCCAAAACCCTCACATATTTTCTAAGTATACAGAATTAAATGATGGTAGCTGCAAATGTTTTAGGTTACACAATATTTGCGCACCCGTTTGTCAAATAAATTTTAGCGTATGCAAAACAACAAAATCTTTGAACTTTCTAAAAAATTTAAAAAGTTGGGACTAAGTCACATATATAACATATCAAATATGTAAAGGCTTAAATACCATCTACACTTTTGTTGGGGACACACACACACACACACACACACACACACACACAAACCCCCTCTGGTTAATCTATGCACATATGTTGCAATGATTTTAACCACTTGAAGACCAGGCTTTTTCCAGCACTTTTTTTTGCTAGAAGATCACTTGGAACCCCCAAACATTATATTTTTTTTAAAGCAGAGGCCCTAGAGAATAAAATTGGTGTTTTTTTGTTTATGTCACACACCATTTGTGCCGCAGTTTTTCAAACACTCTTTTTGGGAAAAAAATACACTTTTTTCAATTTTAAAGCAGGGTTCCACCCTAAAGTGGAACTTCCGCTGATCGGAACCCTCCCCCCCTCCGGTGTCACAATTGGCACCTTTCAGGGGGGAGGGGGTGGAGATACCTGTCAAAGACAGGTATTTACACCCACTTCCGGGCATAGACTCCCGTGGGAGTCTATGCCTCTTCCTGTCCTGCCGCGCTGTCTGTTGGGACACACACGGGTCCCAGAGACAGCACAGACAATTCCTATTGCGCTGCGCGACTCGCGCATGCGCAGTAGGGAACCGGGAAGTGAAGCCGATTCGCTTCACTTCCTGATTCCCTCACCTAGAACGGTGGCGGCAGCAGCCGAGCGATCGATCGGTCTCGGCATCGCTGGACCCCGGGACAGGTGAGTGTCCATTTATTAAAAGTCAGCAGCTGTAGTATTTATAGCTGCTGGCTTTTAATATTTTTTTTTGTAGGTGGAATCCCTCTTTAATGCAAACACAATACATAACCTCAATTTTTTGTAAAATATAAAAGATGTCACGACGAAGTGAATAGATACCAAATTGCGCATGCCCATGCAGTATCAACAATGTAAATTTTACTATCCATAGGCAACGCTTTAAAAGCCTTTACAGGTTAACACTTTATATCTACAAAAGGAAGTCTAATACTAGAATTGCTGCCCGTGATCTGGCATTTGTGGCAATACCTCACGTGTGGGACAATCGCAGTTTGCATGCGTGTCCGACGCACACATTCACCTTTCCACGCTAGTAAAGGGGGACAGGGGCACTTAAAATAAAAAGTTAAAATATTAACTTATTTTTACACTGCCGCTTTAAAAATTTTTGTAATAAATGTTTTTGCTGTCACAAGGAATGTAAAACATTCTTACGACAGTAATAGGCACATGACAAGTACTCTTTATGGATGGATCAGGGGTCAATAAGACCTCAAATCCCTCCTTTGCACTTGAAAGCATTCAAAAAAACGCAAAGATCGGCCTCTTTGAATATTTTCAATTTTCAAAAAATGGCACAGTGGACAGCCAGATAAACCTCATGTCATCGCTTCTGGGTTACCATAGCAGGGACCAGATAAAAGCAGATTCCGGTTTTATATGGGTCTCCGGTCAGCCAGCAGACGTGCCAGCTGGTAGCTCTGGTCTCCCAGAGGGACAGGAGAGCCCAAAAGAGCAGCACAAGGCAGTAGGAGGAATGGTCCTTCCCACTGCTTGTAATAGCAATCAGAGTGGCTAACTAACCAACTGGCGGATTAAAAAAAAAAAAAAAAAAAATGGGGTGACGCCTGCAGCTATCATTCCGGTGCAACCACTTGAAGTCAACTGATGTACCAGTGATTTGGTGGCAAGTAGTTAAAAAAACTTTGTTGCAGGTTCCTATCTTTTGTTATTCTGAAGAAATAGCCATTTGTCTGTGTCTATGTGCAAAGTGAATGTGAGTGACTTTAAAATTACCAATCAGCTTCTGCACTTGCAAGGTTCCAATGAGGAAAGTGGCAGGGTCTGAATCGTGATTTCCCTTTGGCGTATCCCAGCAAAAAAAAAAATTGTTGCAAAGGATGCCTAAAATGTGGCGTTTCTTCTGGAAGACTTCTGGAAAAATCAATGAGTCAATCACACTAATTCTGGCTTGCACAGCGATACCCAGCATGTGTGACGAGTCACACAATCAATGTTTATGTACGTGTGCAATGTTATGTAAATGTGTGTGCAGAGGTGTGGGGCTTTCCATTTTTACACTTTTTTTTTTTAAACGTTATTGCTATCACAACAGAGCTGTCAAGCCCCTAAGCAATAGAACTTTAAGTGAAAAGTACACTTTATAAAAGACATCTGGTGTCTTTTAATCCCCCTAATGTCTTCCCCAGCAATTAGCCATAGCCTATATTCCAACATGATGATAATGACCCCAAACACACCTTCAAGACTACCTCTGCCTTGCTAAAGAAGCTGAGAGTAAAAGGTGATGGTCTGGCCAAGCATGTCTCCAGACCTAAACCATATTGAGCATTTGTGGGGTATCCTCAAACAGAAGGTGGAGGAGCGCAAGGTCTTTAACATCCACAAGCCCAATTTGGACATTTTCACTTAGGGGTGTACTCACTTTTGTTGCCAGCGGTTTAGACATTAAATGGCTGTGTGTTGAGTTATTTTGAGGTGACACCAGATTTACGCTGTTATACAAGCTGTATAACCACTACTTTACATTGTAGCAAGTGCAATTTCTTCAGCGTTGTCTCAAAAGATATAATAAAATATTTACAAAAATGTGAGGGGTGTACTCACTTTTGTGAGATACTGTGTATCAAAAGGACAAAGATGTCAGTGACATATGAGATCCTAAAAGGAGTAGTGCCCAAGGTGAACAAGTAAGAAGTCATCTTTGGATTGGGAGCATATGCTGCTCTAAAACCTGGCTATTACTTTCAGCATTGATGTCTTTCCAGATAAGCACGCTTTCCATTCCATACACACTAATGCTTCCCCATTACATCAGAGATGTATCCCTTTGAACTGAGTGCTGATAACAACCCGGAAAGGTCCCTCTCCTCTTCAGTCCGGAAGATGCATCACACATGGTTGCCAAAAGAAAGTTACAAGTTTCAATTTCTCAGACCACAGAACAGTTTTCCACTTTGCACCAGACCATTTTAAATGAGATTTGACCTAGAGAAGACGGTGGCATTTCTGGATCGTGTTCAAATATGGCTTCTTCTTTGCACGGTAGAGCTTTAAGTTGCGGTTTTGTATGGTATGGCAAACTGTTCACAGACAGTGATTTTCAGAAGTATTGCTGAGCCCATGAGTTGACAAGCTGCATGTGGTGACAGGCGACGTGGCAAGTGACACACTGGGGGCTCCCACTGATTCTACATTATGGGGAGTTGAACTATTTCATTCATATTACAATGTAAAATAAGAAATAAATGCGCTTCAATCATTCTGACACCATAACAACCATGTGCCGTGATGACTGAATGATTGAAGCATCAACACCAGCTATTGCCCACGAATAATTGCTTAACCACACGCGCCCCGCCCCCAGGCCTTGGCACAATTTTCTTTCACTCAGCCGGTCCCAGGTGCCAAAAAAGTTTTGGACCACTGCTGTAGATTACATATTTAAAGTCCTTGCAATTTTACATTGAGGAACATCATTCTGAAATTAAACCTCTGCCCATCTTTACTTCTGAGACACTGACTTTCTAAGATGCTCTTTTTTTACCCAATTATGTTACTGACCTGTTGACAATTAACCTAATTAGTTGTAAAATGTTCTTCCAGCTCTTCCTGATTAGTGTCACTTTTACAGATTTTCCTAAAATGAGTTTTGTTGCCCGATTCTAACATTTTTGAGACGTGTTATTGCCATCAAGTTCAAAATGTCCTTATTTTTTTCCTAAAATGGTACATTTTCTCAGTTGAAACATTTGTTATGTTTTCTATTTTGAATAAAATATGTGTATGGAAACTTGCAAATCTGCATTCTATTGAAATTTTCACGCAGTCACAACTTTATTCTAATTTGGGTTGTATATGTTTGCTTAAAGAGGTTGTAAACCTCCATGGGGAAGTTATACCTATAGGTAAGCCTAGAATAAGGTTTACCTACAGGTACTGTAAATACCTCCTAAATGTGCCCCGTTCAGGAGATATTCAGAAGATATGTACAGTTTACTGGGTCGATGATGTCGTTGGCGCATGCGCTCTGAAGGAATGACCGCCCGTGCCATTTCTTCAGGCGAGCGTGCTGTGACTGGCGGCTCCGGCCAGTCACAGAGTCAGAGTGCACTGCTCTGGAAGGAGGACGGCTGAAGATGGATGTGAAAACAGTTGTGAGAGGTCTTGTTTTTCAGTGGGCATCCTGAACTAGCCTGTTTTACCTAAACCAAAAAAAAAAAAAAAGCTAGCAGAATGCGTACCCTTGACGCAGCTTTGCACTTCTTTTCAAACCATTGCCTGAGTGATCTTAACTTCAATGCAGACCGAACAAAAGAGTTTGTTTTTAACAGAAGAAAAAAAGGAAGGTGGAAACCCCCTTTAAGAGCAATACAACAATAAACGCAAGAATTCTAGCCATTTTACAAAACAAAAAGTGAACTAGCGTTCTTTTCTTACAATTTCTTCATTAAGCTTGCAAAAATTATCAGAGCTTTTTAAATCATGTCCAAGTCTATTTACTGGGATTAGACATGCTCTTCTCTCATCTCTAAATAGTCCATTTAAAGCATGCAATTTGGATTATGACTGCTTTAACTAGAACAGCTAGTAATTGCTTGCATGAGGTAAGGCATTAGGCACATAATTCAAAAGAAAGCCGTAGAGAAAGAATGGGAGGTGTAGAACACAGCCCTCATCTCTAAAGCTTTTGAAGGAAGAAATATTTTTGATGTCCTTAGAACCAATCATGCATGTCATACATTTATGGACTGCATTTCAAAATGAAAAAGTGAATATGAGTTATGCAAGTACCTTAAAACACTCTAATAAACAAAGATGGCTATTCAGTAGAATGTCATGGGATGTACTCATTACTGGCTATGAGGCAGCACACTGCGTAAACCTCCTATCTCTATTCATCTCTGCATTATCAGCTGACACACAAACCTCTAATAAGAAACATGTTACTGCAGAACTCTAGGAATACTAGATCCTTAAATTGGAGGAAAGGGGAGTGTAATGTGCATCTTGCCCATGTGCAAATTTTTCTGCTAGGAAACAGCATAAAACAGTAGAAAAAAAAATGGCACCAAATGCACATCTGACTTCTGAAGGTAAGAGCTGTTTTTTTGGGTTTAGTTTTGTTTGTTTTTTTGCTTTTTTTGTTTTGTTTTTTTTAAACACAGTTTTCACAGCTGCTATCGAATGACTGCTGTAGAGCTGTGACATGAGAAAGTAACCAATAAAAAGCCTTCAACATCCTCCATGCACAGGTGTACTGGATAAAAGACTGAATAGCAATTGTCATATTAAAGTTGTACCTAAATTAACAAACACTAACCCCCTACCCCAGTCCTCTTAAATAAAATGGACTAACCTTCCTCAACCCCAGCTCCTTACTTATCATTGTTGCACAGATGTGGCCCAAGCTGGTGTTTACATCTGCAACACTGAAATTCTCTTCTGCTCTGGCCCCCTTCAGGTCAATATACTGAGTATTTGTAGGGACTGATGAGATTAAGTAAACACTGGACCATGGGAAGTAAGTGGCTGGAATGGGTGCAAGGAGGTTAGTCAAGTTGAAAAGGTTGAAAAGGTTTGGCTGGTGGGGGGTTAGAATTAGTTTAGGTTATTTTCGACAGCAATACGTGTATATACACACACGTTGCGGTTTGCAAGTGGTTTACCGAGATTATGGCTGAGGATATCAGCCATAACTACGGTATTGTTTTCTGCTGCCAGAAGATGGCTCTCTCATGAAAACATTCCGAGCAGCTCATGAGTCGCTGGAAGCGTTTCTAAAGTGAGGGATGGGAACATTTCCCCCGCCTCGTCGCTGCTCGTGGGCGTTTCTCAGGCTTACTGTTCCTGCTGGTTCACCTGAGAAACGATCTGACGGGGTGGCCGGATGCTCCAATTGGGGCGTAGATACTCTGATCACCTCTATGGCCTTGGAGGACCGGAGCGACATCAGGAGTCCAGGCTGGAAATAAAATTTATTATAATATATATAAAAATTGGAGCAACTATTATGTTTTTTGTTTTAGTTAAAGTGCACTTATTTTAATTTTTTTTTTGAAAAAAGTGTTTACAAAACCACTGCGCAAAGGTCGTGTGACATAAAAAAAAATTGCAATGATCGCAAAAAAATTGTGATTTAAAAACTTAAAGCCTGGTCGACAAGTGGTTAAGGTACATCAAAAATCATTAGTTCTTACCTCACCAAATCCCCCTTTGCCCAGAACCCTGTATTGGCGAAATGTATTCTTTGTGACTGGCTGTCTGAAAAGAATGACAAGCAGAAGATGAAAGACTGTCAACGCGATACTGATATGCCATTTGATGTATCATTATTCACACCATTTAATACATCTGACATATTTAGGCCCAAAAGGAGCATGGCCTGCACAGAAAAGAAAATAACTTTGCAGGAATGCATTATTGCTTACCTCTCCAACCATTTCCACTGTAAAAAGCGGTTGTAATATTGACTATCCAGGTAATCTGAAAATGGAGCCATGCTGAGGAAGTCATGGACAAGTCTGAAAAAACAAAAATAAAAAATGGTGGGAAAAAAGGGAAGACGATTCTGCTACTAATTGTATCAGGACCAGGTTGGGTGTACATGTCTCTTAGAAATGACTGTACGCTGTCATAAGACAGATCACATTTTATAATTATGATACACCAATGTCACATAACATGTCTGAATCTTGGCTTACTTAGAGCAGTCTTTAAACAGTTCTTTGCATGGATTGTTTTCCAAGCTATCTCTACAACCACCGACCAGCTGTTCAGGGACCTCTGTGATAAAATCTTCACTCTGTTAACATGAAAAAAAAGTCATTCAGCAGATTCTGTAGAACTAATGAGAAATAAGCGCTAAACAGTACACTCATGACATGCATGCAACACTGTGTAATGACGGTAGGATTAGAGATGATCACATTAGACACACATAAGAACAGACATTTAGAAAGAAAAACATATTGAAAGGGGACCCATGACCTTTACCAAGTAGCGTAGCACATTAAACCGAGGCCTAGGCATTCCAAAGTGATTATACAAGCTTGGTCAACACTATTATGGAGCAATGTCCTCCCACAGAGAACCAAATGAAGAGGCAGGATACAGAGCAGATCTAACACAACACTTTCGGTTGTGGAATTCAGCCAAGACCACTTGTCTTATATTGATGGTAAAGGTAACATTTAAAAAATAAAATAAAACCACAAACAAACACGGCATACTTACTTGCTCTGTGCAATGATTTTGCACAGAGCGGCCCTAAACCTTTTCTTCTGGGGGTTCCCTGCTGGCTCCTCACCCCTTCCAAGTGCCTCTATAGGAAGCCGTTTGACACTCGCTGTGTGTGTGTCCATTACCACACACAGCATAGCTTTGCCCCTCCCCCGCTCTTCCCAATGGCTCCTACTGTATTCATGTTCAGCGAGGAGAGAGAGGAGAGTCGCTGCTCTTGGGCACAGCACTGGATAGAGTTTTGGATCGGGAATTGACCCCTTCTCGCCTTTGTCACAGAAGTGGGCTTTTTATCCGTGGGTATCACATGTATGCGTATTGCCCTTTGTGCTGGGGAGCACAGCGTGCTCACCGAAAGCCCTGGGTCACATACTAACGATTGGGACCTGGGACTTTTGGTTCCAGGTCACCTGATCACTGTGATAGCCTCTGACTGGCTATCACGGTGATCATGGTGATCCCACCCATGTATGTACTCCTTCTTTTGAATGAAGAGAAAGATATGATGCAACATCCACGTCTTGCTGGAGAGGAAAATGTAAATAAACTAAAGTGAAAAAAAAAAAAATATGACCTTATAGTCATTTTCTAGAGTGACTACATTTCCGGAACTCTGAAGCCGCTTGGAGCATAATCTGCCAATCCAGTTCCAACTCCACTGCTAGTTTGCATTCCCAATGTTGTTGGTAAGGGCGCATGGGAGGTTTGCTAGAGGATATAAATTGAAGAGTATATTAAGGAGATAATACCTGTGGAGTGTGGGCATGACCTGCATATGCTCTCAAAGGCTGAAAGAAGGTAAGGTGTCAAGTGGGAACTGAGGAGTCTCTGAATAAAATAATGAAGCTTAAGGAAGCGGAAAATGTTCCCATAGCGGTAGTTACATTTTTTTATTTTTTTTTATTGCCGTAGTATCAGTGTGTTTTTAGGTAGGATAAAAAAAAAAAAAGCAAAATGTGCACCATCATTTCTGGGCTGTACTACAGGTACATACACAACAAATAACACATATGTGGCATTGCTGCAATCGTCAGGAGCAGGAGAATTTATTTTGGGTTTTTCCTTTGTGTTAAATTATGAAAATAGCAAGAAACATTTTTGGCCAGTTTTCCTTTGATTAATATTATATATATATATATATATATATATATCTCAATTATCAGGAGATATCCGTTACCATTTACCACCAAAAGAAAGCCCAATTTGTCCTGAAAAAAACAAGGTATAATTCACCTTGATGTACAAAGTAGTTGTGACAATATGTACAGTTTTACTAACACATGGCAAAGTTGCAAAATTGTGCTTGGGCATTTACATTTGTTTTACCCTTAGCGTGAAGGGGTTATGGTACAAAAAGCCTTCTGCCTATACAACCACTTTAAGGTTGAATAATACGGTTTACTGATGCACGTATTGGCGCCCTTCTTCATAGTTTCATAGTTAGTAAGGTTGAATAAAGACACCAGTCCATCTAGTTCAACCTGAGTGAGTGTCTACCCCTATCCCTGTACATTGTGCACTCACATTGGTCCCTACCCTCAAGGAGCCCACAATCCAAGGTCCCCATTCATATACTAGGGCCAATTTTGGACAGAAGCCAATTAACCTACCTGCACGTCTTTGGAGTGTGGGAGGAAACCCACGCAGTCACAGGGAGAACATGCAATCTCCAGGCAGGTCGTGTCGTGGTTGGGATTTGAACCAGCTACCCTTTTTACTGCTAGGTGAGAGTGCTATCCACTACACCACTGTGCATCCCCCACCTTATCAGGAAGGTGGGGGATGCATTTACGTAGAATTAATTTATACCTCACTATGACAGTGCAGCTGAAGGACAGTTTGTAAGCAAATTTGTTAAAGGGAAGGAGGACAGCCTCAAGACAAACCGTAGCACTAAGATTACCTTTAAAATGGAGTTCCAGCTCCTTTAAAACTTAAAAGTCAGCAGCTACTAATAATGTAGCTGCAGACTTTTAAATATATGCCATTGGCTCAGGTGCAGGTCCCGGCATTGCAACTAGGGGAAAACCCAACAATGAAGCCTTCAAGTTTCCCTCTGCGCTTTCTGAATGGCCCAGTCATCTTCTGGGACACACACACACACACACACACATTCCAGAAGTCAGCGGAGGGGCCGATATAAATCCAGAGATAATGTACATCACAGTGGTGGTGTAGGACGGAAGCCCTGCTCGAGAAAAAAAATATCCAAAAGGGATATCCAAATACGAGGGAGGCAGAGGGAGGCAGGGGGAGGTGGTGGGGTGCTCGACTGGATTACACCTACTTTGATTTTAGCCTGGAACTCCACTTTAAGGCCCTGTGTTTTATTGCACTGGAAGAATGCAGGTCACTGCAAGGACACATGGAAAACAAGTGTTTTCGATGTGTCCTGCTTACACCACAATGCTGGAGTTATGTGCAGTGCAGTGCAGTGCGTTAAAATGCTACAGGTATGCATTTTATTGCAACACAATGTACGAAAAACGTACACTAACAAAATGCAAATCTATGGAGAAAAAGCTTTTTATTATTTTGTTCCTTACATGGACCCAGAGCAATTTAACATGCATAAAAACGTGTGTCATCGCGCATGTCAACGCACGCCACTGAAAGGCAATGCGCATCCATTTTGTAAACATTGTCATGCACGTTTATGTATGAACAGGACCAAAAGCATTTAAATATCTTTCTACAATAGGTCTGTTCACAGAAAGAATCATGGCTTACTTTTTTATAGTCAGGTTTACTTTGTGGGCCAAGACACCATAAGAATGACAACAAAGACCTCTTTGGTAACTATATTCTCTCACCAGCTTTTTTTTTTTTTTTTTTTTTTTTTTTTTATATATATATATATATATATATATATATATAGTCTTCAAATAAACAATTGCTATGATGGTTATATGAAAAATGGAGCTATACACAGGTAAAGCAGCTAAATATGAAAGTCCAACTAAACTTTCAGTTGTAATCACCCAACAACATTCGAGGTTCATTAAAACAAAAAAAATACGCAAAGTTTTAAATATTTTTGTTTTTTCTGAAAGCATCCACAGCCCGAGCAGAAAAGCCTGCCTCCCTACCAGCACTTTGGGGAAGCAGCGATTCTTTTGCAGAGGCCCAACATGCCGCTTGCTCAGTCAAAGCCAGAGCTCTTTAATCAGAAGGAGCATGAGCGTTGCCGATTACAGAGCTATATGATTTGGCTCAACAGGGCGTGTCAGACCTCAGCAATGAGACCACTGCTTCCCAACAGAGAGCAAGGGTTCCAGGCTTTTCTACTCACACCGAGTAGAAAAGCCTGGAACCCTGTGCGGTTTTAGAAACAAAACAAACTGTAAGACATCAAACTTTTGTTTTAATGTACCCGGAATGTAATTAGAGGAACTAATGTCTTTACAATTAGAGGAACTGATGGATGAATTGGTCTTTACAGGGAATACACAAGTGTATTGCGTATGTTATGCTGTTCTATTCAGGGTGTCAAGACAGATAAACATGTTATCCCGTGTGTAGCAGCTGTATAGCTGTTCCTATACTAATCCTTTCACTGCTAATGATATTTTGATCATCTTTAAGTATACAATGCTGTCCTCATTCTCAACCAGCCTAGACTTTTCACAACTGGAGATGCAGCATCACCGCTCAATGTGAATACTTTGGCTTACTAAAGCCTGCTGGCTTCCCTCTTCTGATATTCTTTTGTTTGACTGATCTGTAAGCAATCAGGAGTTTTCTGTAAAAGATCTAAGTTACAAGAAGATCACTGATTGCTCACAGTTGAAATGAACAGCACTGATGATCAAAAGGAGGATGTAGGTATTTGCAATCTAAACAGCAACACTGAGCAGGCAAAAATGTTTTTCATCACCAAGAAAGGTTGTACCTAGGCTACTGAGGTACAGCAAGAACAGAGGGACCCAGAGGCAAAGTCAGATAATAAGCGTTTGTAAAAATCGGCATGTCAATGACCACCATAAGTACCCTTTACACCAGGGGTGCTAAACCGGTGGTGTGGCTCACGCCCTCCTGCTCTGAGATGGCGAGGCGTGAACAAAGAGTGGATGGAGCCTGCGCGAGCAGGAACCACATAAGCCAATGCTTCCTCTATACCTCTATAGCATTGGCTCCGGTCCCAGGCGAAGTACATAAGGTATCAATTACACCCCCCCCCACCCCCCCCCCCGTGCACCACACCTATGGTCTATGGAATGTAGAGCTAAACGGCTGCTACACTGCACCCGCGGTGCAGGTAAACCGCAGCACTTTAGTGTAAAAGCAGCTCTATGCCCCTTTCACATGATTGGTGAACATCCAACAGGGATTGGTCCCGCGGAAAAGAATGATCATGATCATGGTTTAAAATCTTCATATGCTATTCAAAATAATAAAAAAAACATGAAACTCTGAACCATTTCATTTCATTGTGGCCAACGACTGGTTACCAAATCACTCAAGCAT
This sequence comes from Lithobates pipiens, assembly GCF_037356315.1. NCBI lineage: Eukaryota > Metazoa > Chordata > Amphibia > Anura > Ranidae > Lithobates > Lithobates pipiens. The sequence continues at coordinate 297,635,496 of NW_027507903.1, forward strand.
CCCTCACTCAGATAGAAGAATTCGGGCAGCTATGCTACCATCCAATTGTTTCCACCCACCCCCTGTAATGTTACTCCCCCGGCACACGTTCCCCTGCCATGTATCCTGTGGTCCGCTTGCCCATCTGTGGGCCTGGGACCGCCATAGTATGTCTGCCAAGTAGAGGGGAGGGAGCAGAGCAAATGTTTCTCTACTTTGACCAGTGTTTGTTAAAAAATAAAAATAAAATAAAACTTTACAGTAAATAGAAAGCATACATTTTATAATTTGCCTTCTTTAAAAATTATGCTAAAATGATTTTCCTGGCACAAAGCATGGTGAAGTGATTTGCAAATGAAAAAAAGTGAGTCAGAACTGCCATTTTTAGAGATAGATCAGCAAGAGTACTTTCCATATTTCTCCCATTATTAGCTTACTTTACCATTTATAGAAATCTGTCCCCCAACAACCACCCTTCCTCACTACTGGCTGATTTCAGTGGTAGACTCAAAGTTCACACAGCCCTTAAGCTACAAATGGATCAAATTTAGTCAGGGAAGTGACTGGTCAAATTTTCGATCCATGTATAGGCAGGGGGGTTGTACAGAAGTTGGTCTACCGATTGAATTCTGTACAGCTATTCTGTCGGAATTTTCGTGCTCAATCAGTGCCGCTGGCTATAGTCTACAGTAATGATCAGTGTATTCCGTTGGTGAGAAAGTCTCCAAATTGTCAGAATACAAAAGCACAGTGGGGAGGATTCTCTCATCCACATCGCATGTGTGGATAGGGGTCTGGTCATTTTTTTTCGTTCAACCAGCTGGTAGAAAAAATAAAAAAGATTGAACATCTATGGCAGGGATATGCAATTAGCAGACCTCCGGCTGTTGCAAAACTATAAGTCCCAACATGCCTCTGCCTCTGGGTGTCATGCTTGTGGCTGTCAGTCTTGCTATGCCTCATGGGAGTTGTAGTTCTGCAACAGCTGGGGGTCCGCTAATTGCATATCTCCGATCTATGGGCTGCTTACAAATTGAGGCTGTTAATGGATTTACAGCCCCTGATTCAAGAAAGAGTGGAACGAGTTCATGCCAATGGAGTGCCTCTACATATTGGAGACTGATTAACTACAGGAGTTGACACTGAGTAAAAAAGTCACTTTAATTATGCAATCATGCAAAAAACAAATACCTGTTTATTTCATCTGCACATAACTGGGTATTCAAAATGAATACAGCTACATTTTTTTGTGCAAATATTCTCAACTCAATTACTACATCAGTCTCAATGTTCATTTAAATCGGTCTTATGCAAGCCCCAATAGCCCTAGACCCAAAGTGTGCTCAGTAACTCAGTATGCAATTGTTGAATTTAAAGTGGAGTTCCACCCGAAAGTGGAACTTCTGCTTACACGCTCCCTTCCCCCCTCCGGTTCCCTCACCAGGAATGGTGGTGGCAGCAGCATCTGGTAGTCAAGACTGGCTGAGGTGCCAACATCGTGGGCTCCCTGGACAGGTAAGTGCCCTAATATTAAAAGCCAGTAGCTACAGTATTTATAGCTGCTGAATTTCTTTCACCCAGACTGGACCTCCTCTAAGTCTTAAGCCTAGTACACACTAATAGTTTTTTTTTCCGTTCAGCCCTGCAAAAAAAAAAAAAAATTATATATATATATATATATATATAATAACTGACAGCCCAGAAGAAGCCATTTTTAATAAACTATCTGACATGGCTGAGAGCGCTGATCAGAAGACCTTTTTTGGTCATGCCCAGGTTACTATTGAATCGGCCGATGCCGCCCAAACAAACATTTGGCCCATGTGTACCAGGCTTTAAAGTGGTTATTAACCCACTATAAAAAAAGGACCTTATATAAAATCCTCCTTGTCTCCTAACAATAGGTGCCCCTGTGTGTGCGTTTTATTGAAAAACAAACAGTCTATACCTTATATCAGAGCGGCAAATTGGTGATCACATGACCAGCCTCTCCTCTCCCAGTCTGACGGATGCAGCAGAAGAGTATGAGATTCCCCCACTGATCTCAGCCGGGAGGGGAGGAGGAGAAGAGGAGAGAGCCGGCGTGTCACGTGATCACCAACCTCTGCTCTGAAATGAGGTATAGAAAGCCTTCACACACACACACACACACACACACACACACACACCTTATGGTTAGGAGACAAGGAGGATTATATACAATATGAAAAAGTATTTCAGCCGCAGGGCGGGAGGGGGCAGCCCTGACACAGGAGAGCTATGGATGATGGAGGCACGTAAACTGATCACAATGCCAGGGCTCAGCAGCCATGATATACCGTGGTTAGTTAACAGAGGTGAGGGCAGAAACTGGCAGGATCAGTCAGGTATTTCAGGTGTTACATTGGGCCAAATTACACAGCACAGCCCTGTGCCGTGAACAGCAATGCATACTAGCACATTATGACATTACCTTGCAGGTACAAAAAGGCTAGTGGTTTACAACCACTTTAAGTATGTAGCTTCCTTATCTTTTAATCCCTGACTACAAGGCTGGTGTCATGACAGCTGCCCAAGTTTTCCCGATTCAGGGTGGCCCCTTTCTCTTTCAACATCCTATGGAGCCACTTGCATGCAGAGACTAGATTTGTGTCTGCCTAAATTGTGTGCATCAGTAGAAACACAGACCAGTAACCGAAGGGTGGCAAGGCACTCCCCTGCGTCTCCCTCCTCCCATCTCCAAGCTAACGGACTGGCTCAAGACTGCACTGTCCACTGTTAACTGTGAAAACTGGAAGTTTGAGCAAAGCATGTGTTCACTGTAAACATTTTATAAAGTACTTGCCTATGGTAACCCTCTAAACATCAGCTTCCTAAGAGGGGCAGCACTGAATACCAACCCAACTTTACTGAATTGCACAGAGCTGAGATTCTAACAAATGGAGCTTGCTGATTGAAGGAGAAAACACAGAGATGAGCTCATCAGCAATCTGCTGCTGCTTCCATGTCCAGTCCCAGCCCTGACCAAGCAGTAATACTTTGAATACAAAAGAGAAAAGTAAGCTCAGCACCTGGCCGAATTATACTTTTTAGGCAGGTCAGAAAGTTTGCCAGTATGCATTTTGAAGTTTTCCTATATTTTATACTCTGGTATTTTTGTACAAACTTAAAATAAAAACTAGGACAAAAACAGAACAACAAAAAGAAATACATATGCCGAAGGACACAATTCCAATCATAGGACCTCATATGATTGCTCAGAAGCCTAAACACAGTCTGCCCGAGTGATTTATCAAACAGGAAAAGCAGTGGGCAAATACTTTCACTGCGGTTCATTACAAATGCAAATGTAAATGTAAATTCAAATGCAGCAAAGGCATTTAGCATATTAAAGTGTCACGTATGGATATAAAATGGAACAAGCATCAGTAGTGGGAATGGATTTGCGGCTTTTGTGGGCCCCCAATGATTATGCCGGGGGCTCCAGACATTGACAGTTGCACTCGGATTTAAAAATGCTTGCCTCTCTTTCATCACAATAATTGACTTAATTAACTATAGAGGTCAATTGCTTCAACTGTGTTGTTCAATTTGAATGCAACAGCAATACAGCTTGGTTTGCAACAGTATATTTCTAACACACTACTACCGGTAGCAGAGGAAATTAAGCAAGTCAGATTATTGTGATTCTATGTAGGTAATGAGAGAGAGTGAACAGGAACTTTCTAATTTACCGCTAATTATGGGCTTCCTCAGCCAGTCATCTAGGACCAAAAGCTATATATTCTTGGTAATTTTACTCTGGGGAAAATATCCTACAGAAGCTTTGTCTTTGAATTTCAATGCTCAGAAGTTCATAGCAATCCAATAGAAGTCCTCCATCAGCCTATTTTACAATAGCAGAAACATATTAAAAGGGTCAGTTCACCTTTACCAAAAAAACAAAATTGCCTATGCAGATAAGGGGTGGCTGTGGATAAAAACAAACAGTGCAGCTCTGACTAAAGTTGAATAATGCCCTTGCTATAGGTGTAGGCCATTTATGCATTTCCTGAAGCCTGACTGGAATACTCCCAGGATGTTGCTAAGAGAGACCTAGTCATTATTGCGTACCTTCACAGTAGCGAGTTCTTTCTCCGATTTAATCCCCCTCACATGCATTTTCTCTTCCTTGATAAAGTAGCTCTGAGCTTAGGGTTTAAGAGCTCACACCTGTGATAAGGCCTCATGCACATTGGACGTTTTATAAAAATGCCAGCAGTGTTAGCTGTAGAATGATTTTTGCAGCGTTTTTCAACAAAACGACGGTATACTCCCACAAAAGCTTATGGTACAAAAAACGCAGAATAGACACTTTTTCAGTGTTTTTAACTTCTATCAGAGTTAGAGAGCTTTTACAGCTGAAAAAACGCCTCCTTAAAACCCACTAGTTGGGGGGGGGGGGGGGGGGGGGGCAGGAAACACCCTTACCAAAAAAAACAACAAACACAGATAAAAGCCCATGGGGGTTATTTACTAAAGGAGAATCCACTTTGCACTGCAAGTGCACTTGGAAGTGAAGTCGCTGTAGATCCAAGGGGGGGCATGCAATGAAAATAAAAAACAGCATTTTAGCTTGCACATGATTGGATAATAAAATCAGCAGAGCTTCTCCTTATTTCAGATCTACCCCTTAGATTTACAGTGACTGCACTTTCAGTGGAAAGTGGATTTGCCTTTTCGTAAATAACCCCCTATGTGTGCATGGACACATAGGATAACAAGCTGGAGCATTTATTGGATGCAGAAAAAAATGCCTGAAGCCAAAAACAGCTGCTGTAAAAATGTCCAGTGTGCATGAGGCCTAAAGGTGATCAGTAACGACCAGGCCTTTTTGAGTAACGTCTCAACAATGTCCTTGAGAGTATTCCAGTCAGGCTTCATAAGGTATGTAAGTGGCCTACACCTATAGCAAGGGCATTTTTCAACTTTAGACAAAAAGGTGCACAGTTTGTCTTTACCTACAGCAACTCTTATCTACATAGGCAGTTTTTTTTGGGCAAAGGTGAACTAATCCCTTGATGTATCGCTTTCACTTTAAAAATGTGTGTTTGACAGAAGAAGTGCATCACCAAATATGGAGTGCCTGAATTGCTTCCTCTGTGTCTGTTATGACATCAGTGGTCTACCCTTGATCAGAGTTATCCTGTTTTTTCAGTTTCAATTATTTTTACTGAGCTTTTCCCAAAGTACAAATGAAGATAACGGGTGTAAATTGTGAAATAACTACAATCTCCAAGAGAGGCATTACATTCTTAAGTCATGTAGCTCAATTAGGATCATATATCCCAATTCTGTGTGTGTCTCTATTGCAATTTGTGTCTCTATTACTACAATTTGCAATTATGCTAGGATGGAATACAATGGTTTGCTCGGGTGGTGGCAAATCTGAGAAGGAGGGACCTGTAGGGCGCCTATTTGTCCCTTCCAAATCCTGAGAAGCATTGTATCCAGACATCCCTGAAGGTCTCCATCCTATCATCCAGGGCAGTCAATCGTTTTTCATTAATCATTAGCCAGGAATGCTTGACCTTGACCAGTTCAAGAGCAACAAGTCTTCCAGGATCTGGCAAAGGGGATTCTAGCAGCTATAAGGCCTCATGCACACAGGATGTTTTGCAAACTCTCCTAGAAGCCTTTCTTCCTGGCAGCAGTGTTTTAGCAGAAAAAAAGCCCAACGCCAGCAAAAGTGTTTAAAGCATTTATAGGTGTCAAGAGCTTGGGCGTTAGTTCAGTTCATTGGTCAGAACAATCATTTATTCTGGCCATTGAAATTAATTACTCTCAAGCACTAACTGCGTCTAGTGTGCTTAGGTGCGCTTAGATGAGTTTAGCGTCGTCAAGCGTTTTTTCTGACAAAACTCTGCTGCTTCTGGTCGCGCTGGCAGTGTTTTTTTTTTCCTTCCTCCAAAAGCCCCTGCCACTTAGGCTACTTCCACACGGAAGCACTTTACAGGTGCCATAGCGCTAATAATAGCGCCTGTAAAGTGCCTCTCCTGTCACTTTAGTGTGAAAGTCCGAGGGCTTTCGCACTGGAGCGTTGTGCTTGCAGGACGTTAAATCCTGCAAGCAGCATCTTTGCAGCGCTTTAGGAGCAGTGTATACACCGCTCCTAAAAAGCCGCTGCCCACTGAAATCAATAAGCAGCGCCACCGAAGCGCCTGCAAATTGCCACTTTTAACCCTTTTTCAGCCGTTAGTGGGGCGCTTTTAGCCCCCGCTAGCAGCCAAAAAGCGCAGCCAAAACTGCAGACGCCCCAGTGTGAAAGTGCCCTAAATGCTGCTAAAAGTCTATTTTGTGCATGGATACATAGGTTAACATGCAGTAGAGTTTAGAAGTAGGGGAAAAAACAAAACAAAAAAAACCCAAGCAGAAAAAAAAAAAAAAAAAAAAAAAAAAAAAAGAAGAAGAAGAAGAGGATGCCCCTAAAAGCAGCTGTGCATGAGGCCTCAATATCAAATCCATTTCTTTGAGTGTCCAGGTATGCCCCTGACTGGTTGGTTCAATATTGCATCTGATGGTGATCTACATTATTCTGTTTTTTAGTGGTTGATTCGTTTTACCCTTATGAGCCTTCAAGACAGAATGAGTATTTGATGTACAATCATAAGAACCATCTATAGTCCATATAAGGTCTCATTGAAAGAAATTAGTACTAAAAGGTAAATATGTAGGAGGGCACTGTGGACTTATTTTTGAATGCTTGCTGCACATCAAAAAGTCAAAGTATTCAAAGCAGAAGGAGCATAGTAACTAATATAGGGAGACCATGACCAGGGGAGAGCAACCATGAAAATCTGGTTATATCTCAAAGCACAAATTTTATTTGCAGGGAGTGTGCCACAAAGCTATATACTTGTTTGAGAAGCAGTCAATCATTGACTGAAAGCCGTATTCAGTGCAGTGAAGTCGATTTAGAAAATAAATAAATAAATAGGGACTATCAAGTACTTGACCCAAGTAACCCAGACATCTAAAAATCCTAACAAGTTGCGTTCAAACAACATGGTCCATAAGGTTATTTCAGACTATAAATATCCTAGTGTATGTTACTTTGACTGATTTGTCTTTTTTATTTTTTTATTTTTTTGCGTTATATTTTTGATAAATTCTTAGTTTATCAAAGATTCACAAAATGTTCATAACCGTAGAAGGTATATAATGGTCCTCCCAGAGTTCTCGTTTACCTGGGTTTTCTTAATATGCTCCAAATCCTTACCGTATTAGTGAGGTATTTTTGAATCAGTAGCTGACCACATTCTTTCCGCTTCTCGTCTGGAGACACTTCATACTCAGCCTTAAAAAGAAAAAGGAATGAGGTTTATGGCACAGGAAAAAAACAAAACAAAAAAACAACAAAAAAAAAAAAAAACGTATAGCCTGCTGTATAATGTGAATATAGCACTCTCACCACAGCATCTAGGAAGTGGACACAACGCAACAACTCCGGCCGAGTTTCACAAAATTGACGGAAGAGAAGACGCCCAATGGGTTGCCGATCACAAAGACTGTGATAATCGTGCTCTGTAGGACACAGGAATACATTCATTTGTAAATGAAAATTTATTTTATTACCTGCCAAATAACGAAATTATGTTGGGAAGGTATGTTTTCAATGCCGACAGGCAGACATGTCTTTGTTACTCGTTAACTATGAGAAAGCCAACCCAAAATGTGTTTTAGCCTAAAGCTAATAAGATTTGAAAATAAAATATATAGTAACGAACATCTGAACGTCTCAACAAATCCTGGATAGAGATAGATTAATACATTTTTTTTTTTTTTTTTTTTTTTTACACATACACTTTTTTTGTTCCCCCCTCCCATTTAAGTTGCCTTTTCCCATAAAGAAATGTTATGAGCAAACTCACATCTCGCACATTTATTTTTGTCACATGCATTTTGACTGACATTAGGTGGGCTAAAACACAAAGAAGCTGCTGGAAAGTAATGTCATTAAAAGCTCAATCCACAGGGTGGGAAGAACAAAAGGCCAGTGAGGACGTCTAGAGAAGTAGAGGCAACAATGACATTTGATCTAAAAAGGAGCAGCTGTATAGACTCAAACATTTCCAGTGTAGCTCTCAACATTCTGCAGGTTGACAAACATCAAAAGTTTCAGAGGCATGGGCGTCCGCAGAACTTTTTTCAGGGGGGGGCATAATTTTAGGGTCACCCATGCGCCGCCATTTTTCGACAATGTCATTATCACATTATCATGGTCAGAGACTGCAGACGTAGTACAATCCCTAGGATAAGTAATGGTTAATGGCAAACAGGCCCTGTTACCAGACTCAACGAAAACACAGCAGTGATCCCTCCGGTCAGTCATGTAGCATGTCTGTACCCTGGCAGTGGCTCAGTCTCTCTCTCTGGCAGTGCTGGGCAGCGTGGCTCTCTGGTGGCGCGGGGCAGTGTAGCTCTCTCTCTGGTGGCGCTGGGCAGCGTGGCGCTCTCTCTCTCTCTATCTCTCTGGCTTCTGCCCAGCACACCCCTCATTCTTTTACCTTTAGCGCTCTCTCCCTCAGCTTTTTTCCAGGCTGCAGTCTCTCAATCTCTCTTTTGATCGAGTAGCCTCATCCCTGTGGAAAATGGGGCCACATATTTGGGACTACATATCCCATGATGCGCTCCTCTCCTAGTCTCCTTTGATTGGCCCTCAGTTATGGCCAATAGGGAAGGAACAGAGCGGGCAGGAAGCTGGGTGAGGAACCTAGTGATAGCCCGCAGCTCGCCTTCTGCTGTCACAGCATCGCCGACTTCTCTGCTGGACTGAGCAGGGAAAAGAGCCTGCAGTCATACTACACTGATAGGGGTGCGTGACAGAACCTTGACAGAACCTTGATGGCCTCACACGGGTGTGGGCTGCCCGCACCCCGATAGCGATGGAACTGTGTTGAATTTAAGATCTGATCCCAGGGGGGGGGGGGCACTTGACCTGCCATGGCGCTGCCATGATGCATCTGAAATGACAGGTGCTCTTTAAATGTAAGGACTTATTCTTGCTGGTAGTTAGAATTGTAAATATTTGCAAACAAAACGAAGGTTCCCCATTTAGAATAATAAGCTGTCAGGTTAGTAAAACAGCGATATCTGAACCAATTCAATCATACAGTTTGAAGTGTACATAGATTTGCAAAATAATGGAATAAAGGAATATTTATCTCATGGTTGCTGTGCCATTGTGTGAATGTATCAATGCAGTGCATGTTATCTCAGCTTGCAGAGCTTGGATTCATTGAATGAGTTTACCAAAAATGAAAATATTGCAGAATATACAGCCTCATGCTACATAACTAAGCTCCATTTCATGCTGAATAAACTAAATGATTAATGTATCTGAAATAGATTTTTACTCCAAAAGCATTTTATTATGCCATCAGAGCATCCTGATCAGTGTTGCAGGCTATATCTGGTGGCACAGCTTATCCGTAAAAAACCCAAACAGGCTATTTGTTGAAGTCGATTAAAATTCAGCTGGTCACTGTTGGAATTTTGATCAATGCATGGACACCTATATGTACTAGCAGATTTAGGCCTCAAGTGCACTGGGTGTTTTTACAGCAACTGTTTTGGGCGTCAGGCATTTTTTTTCTACAGCCAGTAAACTCCCCAGCATGGTATCCTATTTGTCCATGCACACATAGGCTTTCAGCAGTGTTTTTTTGGCAGGGGAGATTTCAGGCTGGAAAAATCCCCCAGAACTACTGCGTTTTGAAAGAGGAGTTTTTCAGCTGTAAAAATGATCCAGCGCTGAAAAAATGCAGCTATCCAGCATGAGCCTCAAGCTAAAGCAAAAACGCAGGAGAAAAAAATTCACATTTTTTAAATGCAGCATTCTACAGCTAACTCTACTGCCGTTTTTATGATGTCTAGTGTGCATGAGGCCCAAAATAGACTAAAATTAAAAGCCAAACTCACACTGCAGTTACAGCAACAGTTTTACATGAATAAATAAAAGCTGATCATTGTAAAATACAGGAGATGATCAAAGACTGGACACAATACAAGAGATGGGCAGGGGCTGTAGATATAATACAGGAGACGGTCAGAGTCTGTGGACATATACAGTAGATGGTCAAAGACTGCAGACACGCTACAGGAGTTGTTGGAGGCTAGGGACATGTTTCAGCAGACTTTGACTAGAGGCATATTACATGAGCCTGCTATCACAGGGAAACAGGAAAAAAAACTAAAACAAAAAAAACAATGCCCCCCATGTGTGCCTGAAAAGGTCCTATTGTCAGCCTGTGACACATGCAGCTAGGGCCGAAACAACTAAATTAATTAAAATCGACAACTAATTGATTACTATTTTCATAATCGGCCAGTAACATAATGGGGTTAAATAAATAAAAAAAAAGTAGTCCCTTACAGTACAAAAAGAGCAAATAATCGCTACTGTAAATATTACTACTAATGAAACCCTTACAGTAGCAATCATTTGCTCTTTTTGTGCTATAAAAGGGCTCATTTTAGTTTTTTTAACCCCATTGCGTTACTAAACGTCTTAGGCCTGGTTCACACCTATGCATTTTTTAGTGCTTCTTGCAGAAACACATTACAGTTCATTTAACATGGTTTCCAATGGGACACATTGACATCTATGCTTTTTTAAGCTGCTGCGTATTTGGAAAGGGTCAAGGACTTTTTCAATGCAAAACTGTGCTTTTTCTGGTTTAGCTGCAGAAAAGCATGTAATGCATTTTTACAGCAATTTGTGTTTTTTAATCTGCCAAACAAATTGGCCAAAAATAAAAAAAAAACACATAAAACAAAAAAACGCAAGTGGCAGCAAAAAGCACTGCAGAAACAGATCAGATGCAAACTGCATAGGTGTGTACCGAGCCTTATGCTCACACAAATCAATTTTCAAATGAGAATATTCATACGAAAAATCTTTGAACATTCGCTGAAAGAATGAGAGTTGTTTGAAATTTTCACTTGCTTTTAACATTCATTTTTAAAATGAATGTAATGTCTGAATGGATTCTATTATTTCTAAATTTTCCCGTCACTGTTGTTGAAAACAAACTTCAATTTGACCCCATTAACAATTAGAAAATCTAAGGAACGTTCTTAAAATTACTTTTTTTGAAGAAAGACATTGTTTTTGTATCGCCAGAATATAACATATTACAGTTCTGTTTGAAAATCTGCAAAACAGTCGAACCTTTCTTTTTTTCTTTAAAAAAATAAAAATAAAAAATTTGATCCAAGTCTGATGATATTTACCAGATTCAACCTTTAATAGTTTACATCTCCTCTAGTAGTACATCTCATTTAATAGTATATACAGTATATCTCTGTCTGTTATTCTCAGAGTGGATTAGAGATTTTGCTCCCTTATCGTCTAGTTGGTTATTTAGATTGACCACTGCATATTGATGAATAACAACATTACCTTTTTTTTTTTTTTTTTTTTTTTTAACTTTACATATTAACTCAATTATACACCACACTTTAAGGTTATTAACCGATCGAAACAATAATCTGCCAACTAATTGATTATGAAAACAATCGTTAGTTGCAGCCCTACATGCAGCCACGCTTCCTAGGCTGCCCTGATGTAAGTGAACAGTTAAGGAAACCAGTAGTGACATCACAAACACATAGCTTCAACTATCAACATTCCTGGGTAGAGATCAGAAAGGAGCAATCTCCCAGTCAGGGGACATCTAAGAAAAAGGAATTTACTGTATCTGTTTTTTGTTTTTTTTTTGTTGTTTTTTACTGAAATGGATTGAAAAGCAGGGTTTACGTACATTTTAAAGTGGACCTAAACACAAGAAGTGAAGATTTGCTATATTACAGAGAGCGTAATGAAATGTTAATTATGTCCACCTGAAAACCTCTTGATATGCGAGTATGCCTAGGCACTCCTGTGCTTACAGTATCATAGCTCTACATCTTCAGTGTGAATCCAAGTCACTGCTGCCTCAGACTGCTAGTTTATAGAGATCTGGAGTGAGATTGATGATGCAGTTATTGTGATGCTCATTGTTTTCCTTGCTGGAGGCTCTGTCATGAGGAAGGAAAACCCTGCCTCTACCAAGACAGCCACCTCTATAGAGAGACACAGTGCAGAACAAGGGGTGAAAAGTCAGTAATGGAGAAAAGATCATCAGCAGGGAGACCACACGCTATACTGATGACAGTCCTCTTTCTGCCTCATTTGGACACAGTTTCCAGAGTTTTGTTCCGCTTTCTCAGAGCCTTGCATCTCTCAGGGACAGGCGATTTGTATATTTTCCAGACATTATATGGAGTCTCACTCGTGCTCTGATTTTCACACATTTTACAAAGTGGAGAATGCAGTAGGGATACCATAAAGGTGGTGAAAACACCCTAAACACTGGGCAGAGTAGAGCCAGGAATTAAAACCATGAGATCTCGCCACTGGAATACTCAAGAAATAGAAGAATCTAGTGAGTATCGCACCACATTCCACCTGTAAAAGAAATGTCACTTATGGGTGGGCATGCTCTTTAATAAATAAACTAATTTATTCAGGGAAGCCTATCCCACACCCACCTAACAACTATCCCCGAGCCATCTCCATCAAATCATTCCCCGCAGCTATTACCTTTAGTACCACCCCCTCCCTTTAGAATGTAAGATCTACGAGCAAGGCCCTCCTGTACCTTTTGTATTGAACTGTACTGTAATTGTGTTGTACCCCCCATACATTGTAAAGTGCTGTGCAAAATGTTGGCGCTATATAAATCATGAATAATAATAATAAAAATGATGATAATAATAATAATAAATACAGTGTAAGGAGCAATGGTGATCAACAAAATACAACAGGAGGTCACATTTTGCCAATTCCGAGCAACAAAAAGATGGTTGCCAAGGGTTTCTGCACATTATTTACCTTACCCAGTTTTTAACAAACGAAACAATCTACCATAGCCGTCAACACATATACATATACAGTATAACCAGTTTGGGAGGGAGCCAACACACTGACAAGAAGGTTACAGGATTGTGGGAGGAACACACACACACACACACACACACACACACACAGGAAGGACATATAAACTCTATGCAGATCATATCCCTGGGAAAAAAATAAATAAATCTAATCCATCCATGAAAAACTGCAAGGTGAGAGTGCCATTTAGCTGCCACAACTAAATAATGATTTTTTTATTTAGCAGATCTCTAGTATCTGACACCCTCACAAAACACAAGCAGTACAACTATAACTAGCAAAACAGGTTACATTTTGCCATAGATTCAATCTCTTAGAGCAACAAAAATTTCCAAAACCAATATAGCGTGTAGATAAATAAGAGCATACTTCTACATTTTCTTTTAGTGCATGGGTCTAGAGCTGGAAAAACATAAAAGTTTAAAAATAAATAGTATCTGAATACCAAGTACTGAGCATACATTTAGGAATAAATATGTTGTACTACCTCCTTTAAATACGCTGTCAAAAACATAAAATGTGTAAGTAAAGCTAAACAAAATAATATAGCGACAAAATGAATCAAAGTAATAGTGAAAAGCGACATCCATAATAAGAATCATATAGCATAAAAGTCCATCTCCTGTGATTATGTTGTGTTATCAATCAATAACCACGTGTCAACTCCAGTGATCCACCACTATTGCAAACGCAAGCCTCTTAGCAGAAGCACAAGACCCCCATCTAAGTGCATAGTTGTGATCTTGAAGCTCCAGCCAGCATACAGCCATGCTTAAGCAATTGTATGTTCCACCCTAATAATATTTCTTCGTATGCGAGTACCCATCATTTTTATGAATAAAATTTCAAATTTTATATAGGATTAGGCTATGTGCCCTGTTTCCTTCCTTTGCAGTGTATATGTGAAGCGAGGCTGGAGATTCCACTTACGCACTTATGACCTCTTATGTGAAGGTCCTGTGTTTCTGGTAAGAAGCTTGGATTTGCATTGGTGGTCGATCACTGGAGGGTATGTGTATTTAGTTAATATTTTTCCACACAGAATACTCAGTGGAGATGGACTGTGATGCTATGTGATTCCTCATTCCTTTATAGACATACTACACTCAGATGGCACTGCTTGTAGAAGACAAGTTGCTCCCTCCTCAATGGCTGTGATTGACAGCAGGGGGAACCAATGGCGCCTCTCAGCCAAAGATGGAGAGACCTGCGAGAGCCACTGGGATGTCCATGGGAATGTCGGACCATTATTTCAGAGGTTTATTTGTGAGGTCAGGCACTGATGTGGACAATAAGGCCTGGCTCACAGTCTCTGCTCTAATCCATCCAGGATGAGGTCAGGACAGTCAAGTTTCTCCACCCCAAACTTGCTCATCCATGTCTTTATGGACCTTGCTTTGTGCACTAGTCCAAATCATGTGCTTGATTGTTTTCCAGGGGTTGGGCTTGGCCCCTTAGTTCCAGTGAAGGGAACTCTTAAGGCGTCAGCATACCAAGACATTTTGGAATATTTCATGCTCCCAACTTTGTGGGAACAGTTTGGGGATGGCCCCTTCCTGTTTCAACATGACTGCACACCAGTGCACAAAGCAAGGTCCATAAAGACATGGATGAGAGATTTTGGGATGGAGGAACTTGACTGGCCTGACCTCAACCCAAAGAAAACACCTTTGGGATTAATTAGAGGGGAGACTGCGAGCCAGGCCTTCTTCTCCAACATCAGTGTCTGACCTCACAAATGCGTTTCTGGAAGAATGGTCAAACATTTCCATAGACACACTCCTAAACCTTGTGGTTAGCCTTCCCAGAAGAGTTGAGCTGCAAAGAGTGGGCCAATTCAATATTGAACCCTACAAATTAGAGGCCCCATACATACTATTATATTTTCTGCAGATTTATCAAAACCATATAATATGAGGTAAAACCTTAAGAATTTCAATTTGTATGCAGTTAGGCAGGCCCTTGCACATGTGTTTTGGTAAATCAAAAGACAAAAATCTGCAGAAATAGTGTGTATGGGGGTCTAAGACTGGGATACTATTAAAGTTCATATGCTTGTAAAGGCAGGAGTCCCAATGCATTTGGTAATGTACAAAGAAAAAAACCTTCAGCCTTTTATTCACTTTGTCACTATATTATTATGCTTAGTGATTTTTATGCATTTATGTTATTGATTGCAAATTTAAAGAGAATAGCTCAACATATTTATTTGTAAACTCACAACCCTGCAGGCAATTTAGCAGTTTGAATAATGTCAGTGTCAATCCACTTTCTGGAGTGCAGAGCATTATGGACCTGCAACCTGGGAAAGCACTCCCTGCATTACAGGAAAAGCAGTGAAATCAAATACAGGAGCAAATTAAAAAATGTTGCCCGTATAGCTGTAGGCTCAGGGAAACATACAGTAAAGCCTTTTCTAAATAAAGGCATTTAGCGAATGATAGGCAAAATGACATATCCCCTTCCCTTGGCTGCAAAGGTTAACTGCTACTCTTGACTTGGAGATGTTGAATAAAGTGTTAAAGGGGTTGTAAACCCTTAACAAAAATAAATAAATAAAAAAACACACACCTGCAAGACAAAAAGGCATAATGAGCTAGTATGCATAGTATACTAGCTCATTATGAATTATTTACCTGAGATCAAAGCCCCCACAGCAGTCCTTCTTCACCGCTCCGGAGGCCGACATCTCTCCCGTGGGTTACTTCCAGGTATTGCGGCTCCGGCCAATGACATCACTCCCACGTATGCGCACAGGAGCCGCCGGTAACGGCATAGCATAACTGAAACAACAGCACGTATGTGCCGTTGCTTTAGTGCGCATGTGCCAATGACGTTGGCACATGCAAATACAGGGATGTCTCCTAAACCATGCAGGTTTAGGAGATATCCAGTGTAGCTACAGGTAAGCCTAATTATAGGCTTGCCTGTAGTATAAAGTGGTAGTAAAGGGTTTACAACCAATTTAAAATTTACACAAGCAGTGCCCTGAAGCCTCCAGTTGCAGCTCTGACATCATCCTGTACAATACAAGACCAACAGTCCTGCATTCTATGGAAGGATGCTGGGGTCCCACCCACCACCCAGAGCATCAGGCAGTGGAGAAGAGTGTCAGTTGCTGAGGAAACATGGAAAAAAAGCAAATATATCACATTTTTTCATAATCCCCTAGACCAGGGGTCTCCAAACATTCTAAACAAAGGGTCCGTTTGCTCTCCTTCAGACTTAAGGGGGGCTGGATTGTGGGCATTGGGAGTAGAAAAGGTCCCAACACCAATAGGAATAAATAATGCCTCATCATTGGTATCATTGGGTGGAATTGTGCCCTATTGTTGGTGTCATTGGGAGGAATTCTGCCACCACTTGGTGTCGGGAGGGGGGGGTGGAATTATGCCCCATTGTTGGTATTAGTGGATGAAAATAGTGCCCCAAGGGCTGGATGAGAGCAAGCAAAAGGGAGCCGCATCTGGCCCCCCGGGCCAGTTTAGAGAGTACTGCCCTAAAAGAGCAGTTAACCCTTGCAGAAGAAATGGGGCCCACTGCAAGTGAAAACTGTTCCTGTCACTGGAGTACAGCTTTAATTAATAAAAACCCAATTTTAAAGGCGGAAAAAAAAATGCAATGGGCCCCCCCACATTGTAATCATTACCTCCAAGGGGTAGAGGAACCGGCTGTAATACTATCCATATTCCTCGCTCCAGTGCTTCCCTCTTTTCTCCAATGCTCTGGGCTGTGGCCCGGACCCTCACCTACAATGCAGGAGTGCTGGACCTGCATTTTATGTGAGGAGGGAAGCATGTGAACGTGGCTAGGAACCTCTTAGAAAGACTTTGAAGGAGCAATTGCACCAATGGCAGGACTCTGCTGGAGCAGGAATAAGACTTCATGAGCATTTAACCCTTGCAGTGTGGGGGCCCCATTGCAAGGATTTTTTTTTTTTTTTTTACTTGTCTCCAGAGTTGGGCTTTAAATTAGTTCTAAAAGGCAGATAGTATTTTTTTTTACCCCAATGCATTCTATGCAGGGTAAAATCCTTCTCTATGCAGCTTCCCCTCAGTGCCCCCCATTATACTAACCCAAGCCCAATGTCGATTTAGCACTGTGCATGAGAGTAGCATCGCTGTTCTCTCTCTCTCTCCTCACTGGCTTAGACACAGCAGTGAGAACTATTGTCTCCTGCTGCTGTCAATCACAGCCAGTGAGAAGGAATCGGGGACTGCAGCCAAGTCAATAGACACGCAGAGCGCAGCTCGCAAGCAAGTCAGCATGACTGCCCCCATAGCAAGCGACTTGCTATGTTGCACTCAGATGGGGGGAGGGGGGGGGGGGGGTTTGGAGCCAGGACCACCAGAGAGGGACTCAAATAGAGGAGGATCGAGGCTGCTCTGTGCAAAACCATTGCACAGAGTAGGCAAGTATACCATGTTTGTTGTTATTTATTTTAATTTTTTTTCCTTTATAAAACACTTTAAAGTGTATTCTAACAAAACAAGGAATTTCAAGTACGGTAGATTTTCACAGTGAAATAATTATACATATGTGTACTACATTGCACATAAGCTAGCTTACACAGGAAGTGGGTTAAGTACCACAACAAGAGGAAGCTGCGCAACCATATTAGTCAACACTAACTACAGAAGCTTTTTCGTCAGTTCTAGCTTGTGACATAACAGACGTGTCAAGGGTGAGCTGGGATGCAATGGGCAACTCACCGATCGTACGCCTTAGCTCCTCACATTCGCTGATATGTGGAAACTGCAGCATCTGTCGCCATTTTTTGCTCTTTCCTTTTCGGTTTCCCCCGCCACCTGTAAATAAACAAGACACCTGTCAGGTCCAATCCAGCATAACAGGTGACAGGCCGTATGTGTAGGCAAATCCCTGGACTAGGTTTGACTAGAGCTTCCACAAGATTTAGGAAAATACTATCAACATGCAAATAAATTATTTGCCCTCTAAAAACACGAAACAAAGTAAACTGCCTCACGCACGACACAAATTCTAATGATGGGCAGAAAACAAATTTTCATTTTGAAAAACACAAAGCTTACTTTGCTGGTGAAAGTGTAATGAATGGACAAAAAAAAAAAAAAAAAAAAAAAGTGAGACGTTCCCGAAGTCTAGAAGATTATTTGTTCAAAATAAAAAAATTACTCATTCATGTAAAAATCCCAACATCTGTCGGGAAAGCATATCAGTAAAACTGGACTGAGGGGGTGGGGCATCGATCAATACCATGCACAGCAAGGCAGCAGCAAGGGAATGTGCGTTAGATTAATTCCTTCTTACCCGCTGTGACAGAATGGGGGACATTTACCAACCAAATTAGGATACACTATCAAATACAAATCAGGAGACACTATAAAATGCAAAACAGGCTGCCTCTCAGTTAGCAAAGTCCATTTGTCTGCCCTGCGCCTGTAATTCTGGCAGCCAATTGCAACAGATATGTAAAGGATCTGTGACAAATGTGTCCCTTTAGATCAGGGTTACTCAACCAGGGTTCCACAGAACTTTAGGGTTCCTCCAGAGGTTGCTAGGGGTTCCTTGAGCAATCAGCAATTTCTTCCTCTCAGATAAGTTCCCACTGACACCATTGATCTTTTTTAGCCATCTGTAAGGAGGTAATTCTTCCCAATGACCACAAGTGTAAGAATTCTTCCCACTCGAGCTGAAAGTCTGTCCCACTGCTTCTGTTTGGGGCTCATTCACACGAGCACAAAGGCCAAGTTTTGTTGCCTGCATCCAGAGCCATGCATCCATCCCTGTGCGAATGTAACTCAGATGTGCGGGAACATCCATACCTGCCTCATCCCATGCTTGCCTCCAGGACTTTTCCCAAGCCTCTTCCATCCTCTGGAATGGTCTACCCCAATCTGTTCAACTATCTCCTACTCCCCCTCCCCCCCAACTTTCAGACGATCTCTGAAAACTCATCTCGTCAGAAAATCCTATCCGGCCCCCACCTAACAACTGTACATTAAATTTTCTCAATCAGCACATCCCCCACAGCTATTACCTCTTCTATGTCTTGACCCTCCCTCTTAGATTGTAAGCTCTAACGAGCAGGGCTTTCTGATTCCTACTGTATTAAATTGTACTGTCTAGCCTCAAGTTGTAAAGTGCTGCGTAAACTGTCGACACTATATAAATGCTGTATAATAATAATAATAATAATAATAATAATAATAATAGAGCTGCTGCATCTGTCAGCCTGTCATTGATTTTAACAGGCTTGCATAAAACCCCTGTGCCCCCCAGACATAAACACGGACTTTCTGCATGCTGTGCTTATGGGAGATCTCCGAACAGAGAGACTACAATTCCCATCTGCCATTGCGGCACAAGGACTGTAGTGCCCAAAGGAGTGCAATTGTGCCATCACTGCACTTGTCATCGATTGATACTTTCTCCAGCCCCATAACTGAAGGCCCGTACTTTGGTAGGGACCTTCAGCTGGAGGATTACACCCATTTCACACTGAGGGCAGTTTGCAGGCGCTCTAGTGTTAAAAATAGCTCCTGAAATCTGCCCTAAAACAGCTGCTCCATTGTCTAAGCCGGAGCAGTGCGTTGTCAGGGAATCAGGAAAAGTCCTGCCAGCAGCTTCTTTGGAGTGGTGTGTTTACTGCTCTTCCCATTAAAATTAATGGGAGCTATACCGCCGGCAAAACGCTGCATTGTGGGCGGTTTTAACCTTTTCTCGGCCGCTAGCGAGGGGTTAAAAATGACCCGCTAGAGGGCGAAATGCGCTGCAAATCCGACGGTAAAACTCTCTAAATATAGCAGCGTTTTACCACCGACGCTATGGGCGGCACAGTGTGAAAGGGGTCTTAGTCCGCAGGAGCCAGAGCATTGCACTGATTGCAGCTGTAATGCTTAGCATGCTGCAATGACCATAATTACTTTTATTTTTTATTTTATTTTTTTACTTTTTATTGGTTTCGTACACAAATACAAAACAAAAAGTACAACAGAGAGACAATCAGCACTACAACATTATTAATCAATGTGGGTGCATTTATTATTTGTTTGCAAAACGTAGACTTGGCCCGAGGTTAAAGCTGTATTAAACCCAAAAGCAAACATTTATTGTGCAGCTTTCCAATTCTAAGATGTGTTGGCTGCATTCGTTTTTATTTAGACTTGTTTTCTTTTATTTTTCACCTGGTGATCCAGCCAGTAAGTCTGAGTTTTTATTTTCAATAGAATAAGCTGTCCTGCAGATGTTGCAATTACAAGGATGAGACAAACCAGTTACCGCTGATAGAGGTACTTACAATGATCCGCTTTTAGTTATGTAAAGCTTTTATCTCAAAAGAAAAAAAAAAAAAAAATATGTTTTTCTAACTGCTTGGGTACCTGCAGTGTTAGCTGGAGTAGCTTCAATTTGTTAGTATATCTAAATCTGCTGGTCCATCTAACACTCCCCTCCTGCCAGACTGACAATGCTACTGTCCAAAGATGTCTCTGTTGCCTCTTCATCCAGAGTGGAGCCCCCCCCCCCCCCCCCCCGCATCTAATACATTTCTGTTTCTTGGTTTAATACCGCTTTAAAGTGTAAGTTCACGTTTACATAAAATCTGTAAAGGTGACCTAACAGGATGCCTCCGCTCTCCCCGATGTACTTACCTCCCACTGCTCCGGTAGCTCTGCGCTGCCAGCTGCACTAGGGGCAGTGTGGTACAAGATTTATCGCATCCCACTGTTCCCTCTCTTTTGTTTTGTATGAGCTTTATTTGAAGTGTACAAAACATACACTTCATACACTACAATGCCTGGCAGTGCGATTCAGGCCAATGTCCTGCGATAAAATGGAGCATGTCTGCATTTTAGTGCAGCGCTAGTCTGTGTCGCAGTGGCAAAGGGACAGAATTGCTTCCTGTGTATTTCTGCGGTGACAGCCGTTTTACTATGTGGCAAAACATCTGACTGCTTTTTTTTATTTTTACATCTCTCCTACAATTGTTTTCAGGCAATGTTTTTGTCCTGTGCATGCTCCTTATCCTCCAGTGATGCATTTCACAGCCACTAGTGTAGAGTGAGCAGAGCTGGTATTTATGGCCACACGCTATGCTCCTCTATGTGTAGAACAATTCCCATAGAACTAAATGCATCTGGTTAAATAGTAGGAGAGGATAAAAATAAATAAATAAAGAAGACAAGTCCAACCTATGTGCAATTATAGGTCAGTATTACCTTGTATATCCCTGTATGTTACAGATGTTCAGATGCTTAGCTAATAGTTCAGAGCTCACAATCTTTCCTCATAACTAATATCCTTCAGACCCTTTATTAGCTTAGTTGCCCTTCTCTGGACTCGCTCCATTTCCAGTACATCCTTCCTGAGGACTGGTGCCCTGAACTGGACAAAATATTCCAGGTGCGACTGGACCAGAGTCTTGTAGAGCAGGAGAATTATCGTTTTATCTCTGGCATTAATCCCTTTTTAATGCATGTCAATATTCTGTTTGCTTTGTTAGCAGCAGCTTGGCATTGCTGAGCCTATCATCCAAGATTCCTAGATTCTCCCTGAGGTTTGCGCCCCCCAGTGTATAGATAGGTAGGCGTGTAGTCTCTCTCAGAAGCAAGCAAGACAGGGTGGCTACATTCACATACACGGGAAAGGGGGATGAGGAAGAAACAGCCACCCCAGCAAAGAAAATCAGAGAATTGTAGAAACAAATCTTGCATTTGAGAGACAAAACAAAAAAGGAAGAAAGTAATATATAAGAAAAAAAAAAAAAAAAAAAAAAAAGGGGGGGGGGTCACGAGACCAAGATGTCACACAAGAAACATCCCATGATGGGTAAAAGCAAAGAGCTCTCTCAAGACCTTCGCCACCTTATTGTTGCAAAACATACTGATGGCATTGGTTACAGAAGGATTTCTAAACTTCTGAATGTTCCTGCGAGTGTAGTTGGAGCCATAATCTGGAAGTGGAAAGAACATAATTTCACCATAAACCGGCCACAACCAGATGTTCCTCGCAAGATTTCTGACAAAAGATAAAAAAAAAATAAAAAAAAATTCCCGGTCTTCCTGAAGCTCTCCACAAGTGGTCCTTGGCTCTTGGACAACTCTGCTGAGATCGTTCTATCTATCGAGAGAGATAGAGATCTCTTGATAGATAGATCTCAGGAGAGTTGTCCAAGAGCCAAGGACCACTTGTGGAGAGCTTCAGGAAGACCTGGAATTAGCAGGTACAATTGTTTCAAAGAAAACAATAAGTAATGCACGCAACCACCATGTGAGTCAAACTCTTTGGATGCCATTATACACGCCATGTTTGGAGATCAAATGGCACTGCAACATCATCCCAAAAACACCCCCATACTAACAGTGAAGTTTGGAGGTGGAAACATGGTGTGGGGTTGTTTTTCAGCATACAGTTCTGGCAAACTTCATGTCATTCAAGGAAGGATGAATAGAAAAATGTAACAAGACATTCTTGATAAAAATCCACTGCCATCTACCAGGGTGATGATGATGATGATGATGATGATGAAACAAGGGTGGACATTTCAGCAAGACAATGATCCCAAACACAAAGCCAAGGAAACTCTCAATTGGTTTCAAAGAAAGAAAATAAAGCTGCTAGAATGGTCCAGGTAATTACATGACTTGAATCCAATAAAAATTCTATGGAAAGAACTAAAGATCAGAGTTCATAGAAGAGGCCCACGGAACCTTCAAGATTTGAAGACTGTGTGGAAGAATGGGCCAAAATCACACTTGAGCAATGCATTGGACTAGTTTCTCAGTACAGGAGGAGTCTTGAAGCTGTCATCATTAACAAAGGATTTTGTACCAAGTATTAAATACATTTCAGTTAGCGTGTTCAATACTTTTCCCTGTGCCATTCCATTTTATTACACAGAATTTCATTTCTGAACTTATTTGTATATATGGATTGCATGGGTTGTTACTAAGGATAAGCTCAGGCGTGTTCGCAACCCGAACGTACAGAGCCCGCCAGGAAGTCGGCACCGTGCAGCACTAATCACAGGCAGTGAGACATTTCCCGGCCCGCAGCTGCAGAGATCAAGAAATGTCTCACTGCCTGTGATTAGCATTGTGCGGTGCTGACTTCCTGGTGGGCTCTACACTTGCGGGTTGTGAACACGCCTGAGCTCATCCTTAATTGTTACTAGAGATGGGCTCAGGCACGTTTGAAATCCCACCTGCCCAATCCCACCAGAAAGCTGACACTGTACAGCGCTAATCACAGGCAGAGACATTGTCTGATCGGTGCAGCTGCGGGCCGGGAAATGTCTCCATGCCTATTATTAGTGATGTGCAGAGTCAGCTTCCTGGCGGGATCGGGCAAGAGGGATTTCAAATACGCCCGAGCCCATCTCTAGTTGTTACCGACATGTAGTGAAAATTTCAGGTCAATAGCACCTTTAGAAATATATTTCCCTAGAAAAATGGTGAGGTGTTCAATACTTATGTTACCCTCTGTACAGTCTACTTATATTTAGACGTGTTTCATTTATTTTATTAAGAGTTTAGCGTCACTTTAAAGTAGCTTCTTTTACCTGTTCTTGTGCCACCAAAAACACCCATCGTTATGGACCATACACCCGATCCAAAAATCGGACGGAAAATAACGCTTTCGAAGCGATCGTATAATAATCGGATCCTTAGTACAGAGCTTTTCGAGAGCAGATGACAACAGTTCATCCGGTATTATCTGATCGAGCAAACACGACAATGTCTCGTACAATACCAGATCATACAATTTTCGTTTAACCACTTGCCGCCCGCCTACCTTCAAATGACAGCTGGGCAGTGCAGTGCATTTCTCGTTCTGGGTGACGTCATAAGACGGCTTACCAGAATGACCGCTCTCGTGCGCCCCTGATCTGTGTAAAGAGCCACGGCTTTTTAACCATGTGATCGGCTGTGTCCAATCAGATGGAAACACAGAGATGCCGGTAATCTGCGCTCCTCGCCTCACACTGAGAGTGTGAGGAGTGCCAATCAGTGGACAGCTAGGCATGTAATCAGGGCACAATAAAGGGGCCCACCACTGCCAACCAGTGCCCACAATTGCCACCAATCTGAGGCCATTAGCGATGCCAGTCATTGCTGGCTATCAGTGCTGCCCACTAATGCACATCACTGCTGCCCATCAATGCCGCCTATCTGTGCCACCCATTAGTGCCCATAAGTGCTGCGTTTTCATGCCTTCTCATCAGTGTCCCCTCATCAGTGCCACCTCATCAGCGCCCATTACTTATTTACAAAATTTACCTACAGAAACTAAGAATTTTTAGTCATTTTTTTTTTTAGTAAAAAATCCTAGGAGTGATTAAATACCACCAAAGGAAAGCTCTATTTGTGTGAAGACAATTCCACATGGTTACCATGTAGCACGTCCACGCAATTGTCATTCAAAAGTGTGAGAGCGCTGAAAGCTGAAAAATGGCCTGGGCAGGAAGGGAGTATAAGTGCCCTATATTGAGGTGGTTAATCAGCACACTTGTCTTCCGAAAATACAATAGAAATACACTACAACACTTTACAT
Organism: Lithobates pipiens; assembly: GCF_037356315.1. NCBI lineage: Eukaryota > Metazoa > Chordata > Amphibia > Anura > Ranidae > Lithobates > Lithobates pipiens. The sequence goes on from NW_027507903.1 coordinate 297,659,965, forward strand.
TTTTTATTCGTACAAGAATTTTCTTCCCTAGCATGCAAAAAATAAAAATAAAAAAAAAAATAAAAAAAAATCTGATGATCTGTCATACGATTTTCAGATCGTATGTACTGGCCATAAGTCTCAATATTTCAGAATTTTTTTTATTTTATCTTTAAAAAACAAACAAACACACACACCAAATACAAAACCAAACCCACAGCAATATTAAATAAAGAACACTACCCTAAATACACCCACTCCAAAAGAGAAAAAAAAAAAAAAAAAAAACACACAACAATCAAAATACAGAACAAAACCGACAAAAATATAAAATAAACTACCCAAAATACACCCACACAAAACATCATATAAAAGAAAAAAATATATATATCAATAAACACAAACACACAACAATCAAATACAAAACAAAGCCCCCAACAATATTAAATAAACAACACTACCCTAAATACACCCACACAAACATCCTCTAAAAGATAACAAAAAATAAAAATAAAATTTAAAAAAACAAAACACTCAAAATACAGAACAAACCCCACAACAATAGTAAATAAACTAAACTACCCTAAATATACCCACACAAACATACTCTAAAAGATAAAAAATAATATAAAAAAAAAAGTTTTATTTCCCCCCCCACAAGAAGAATGGTGTGTCCCCTCTGCAAACTTTGTGTGAGATGAATTTGGCCCAAATCACTTGTCTCATCCCTAATAGTGAATCCTTGTGATGTGTTTAATGAGATGTCCCCAGTCGCAGATATAGAGTGATGAAGGAAGAAGATCCAGCAGAACACCAATGCAATGACACTGATCATCTGCCATCACATTGTCACTGATCACCTCTGCACCTTCACCCCCATCACCCCCCATCAGCCTGGTGATCCTGTATGATGATCCTAGTATTGCCTGTGCAGGCAGGCACCTATGCTGACATTGCCACTCATACACATACAATAGGAGTCTCGCCTGTCACTTAGTCAGCCCCATAGAAGTTTCCCGAGCCCCCCTGCACCCCCCGCACACACTCACCTTCCCTGGCTTTCAGCAGCACGGTGTTGGCTACTATGTTCTCGAGCTCCATAGGTCCATAGGCCGGGGGGCTGCGAGCCTCGGGCGGCCACTCACTCCCTACCAGACTCTCAGCACCCAGCTGCCAATGACAGACCCCACCCACCAGGGCCAATCAACGTTCCGCCGCACCCCCGAACAGGGCGCCGATTGGCTGAAGTTTTCAATGCCACTAACTGCATTTTAGAGCACCGCTCTAATCGCTTTCTCCGCTGTCAGGAAGCTTGCGCGATGATTGGATAGGAATATGAATTGGGAGGGGTTAATGGGTGGCATTGCTAATGGGGTTGTGAGGTTGGGACGTCAGTCAGCCCCTGTCCTAATTTGTTTCCGAACCCCCTAGGGGAGGAGCTTCCCAGACTGTCTACTACTGGTGTCTTCGAGCTAGTGCAGTGACGCCGTGTGTTGGCTGGCGGAAGTTGGAACTGTGAGTGGGTGGCTGGCACGCTGACTGGACTGTGTACACCGCAAATGATGCGGCTATTACTGTGCACTGTCTACATACAATCACAAGAAAGGCTGAGAGAATTTCCCTAGGTTTGTTCTACATATTAATATTCATTTATTTTCTGAAAGAAAAGTGAATGTTGTTTCATTTTCCAGAGCATAAAAGATGAAATCTAATTGGTCACTGTGGGTAACTACATATTTGCCAACACTGTAGAAACATTTTTAGGGACACTTTTTATAACTTATTATAATTAGGAGGCGGGGCATGCATTTGTGTACGTGGCATATGAAAAATAAAACGAACGCTGAGAAATAGGGGTGGTTTATGTGAAATACTGGGCGTGGCTTGAGTGGGCTTGGCTCAAAGGGGGCGTGGTCAGAGTATGAGATGAATGACGGATGGAGGGACAGCAGGCCCAGATCCTACACCACAAAAGAAATATGTGTATTCTAGAAAGTTTAACAACCAGCAGATAAAGATACTTCAAACACCTGGTGTTGGCGCTTCAATCATCCATGGTTGTTATGGTGGCAGGATGATTGAAGCGCATTATTTGTATTATTACATTGTAATATAGAATTAAATCATTCAACTCACCATAATGCCCAATCAGTGAGATCCCTGAGCGTGTCACCTGCCATGTCTCCTGCCACCAACAGAGTCCGTCCTTGCATCAGGTGCCCTTAGCAGAGTCTGTCCTTGCATCAGGTGCCCCCAGCAGAGTCCGTCCTTGCATCAGGTGCCCCCAGCAGAGTCCGTCCTTGCATCAGGTGCCCCCAGCAGAGTCTGTCCTTGTATCAGATGCCCCCAGCTGAGTCCCTCCTTGCATCAGGTGCCCCCAGCAGAGTCCCTCCTTGCATCTGGTGCCCCTAGCAAAGTCCCTCCTTACATCAGGTGCCCCCAGCAGAGTCTGTCCTTGTATCAGGTGCCCCCAGCAGAGTCTGTCATTGCATCAGTTGCCCCCAGCAGAGTCAGTCCTTACACCAGTGTTCCCAGCCTCAGTCCTTACATCAGTGTCCCAGGCAGAGCCATAGTTACCCCCCTGTACATAGTTACCCCCCCGTACATACCGTACATAGTTACCCATCTCCCCTTAGTTAACCCCCCTGTGCATAGTTACCCCCCTGTACATAGTAACCCCTGTGCATTGTTACCCCCCGTACATAGTAACCCCCCAGTGCATAGTTTCCCCCCTGTGCATAGTTAACCCCCTGTGCATAATTACCTCCCCTGTAAATAGTTACCCCCCCCGTACATAGTAACCCCCCTGTACATAGTTAACCCCCCCTGTACATAGGTAACCCCCCCTGTACATTACAGTTACATCACTGCTTAGGCTTTACACTGAGAGAGACAAGAGAGAACAGAGCAAAAACTCCACGAGCGGCACCGTGTGTTCAGTGGAGAGGGGAGGGGCCAATCCATGCAGCTAACCCTGGCTTCAGAATTGTGAAGAGAGAAGCCGATTCATTGGCTGCACGGATTGAACCCCCTCCCCTCTCCACTGAACACAAGGGGAACGATCTAGCGGCGCTGCCGGTGGCCATTTTGTTGGGCCAGCTACTGCAAAAGCAAACATTCCCGATCTCCCTGGACAAGAAGGCAAAATCCCGAATCGGGACGGCCTCTGATTATTTACCTGAGATCGAAGCCCCCGCAGTGGTCCTCATTCTCTGGCTTTTGGGGGTTACTTCTGGGTATCGAGGCTCCGGTGCTGTGATTGACTGGAGCCACAATGACGTCACTCCTGTGCATGCGTGCGGGAGCCGCGAGTAACGGCACAATCTAACTGAAGCAACGGCACGTTTGCTTAAGTGTGCATGTGCCGATTATGTCGGCACATGCAAATACAGGGATATCTCCTAAACCATGCAGGTTTAGGAGCTATCCAGTGTAGCTACAGGCAAGCCTAATTATAGGCTTGCCTGTAGTAAAAACCAATTTAACGCCTTCTTTTCTCACTTTGTCATCTGCATTTTTTTTTTCTGTCACCCTCTGGTTCTGTTATATATGCTCTCTAACTCATAACATTAATCTTTCCCTCTCTTCTGGCATCTTCCCCAACACTCTAAAACAGTTGTCTCCAAACTGTGGCCCTAGGGCCGAATGTGGCCCTCTGTTAGTCGTTATCCGGCCCTTGGGACGCTATTTCTTCCACTGATATGAGGCGCTATATTTATACTGAAACTAGAGATGGAGTGCTAGTTCTCCCACTGATATCAATGATAGGGCACGAGTCCTCCCACTGATGTCAATGATAGGGCACTAGTCCTCCCACTGATGTCAATGATAGGGCACTAGTCCTCCCACTGATGTCAATGATAGGGCACTAGTCCTCCCACTGATGTCAATGATAGGGCACTAGTCCTCCCACTGATGTCAATGATAGGGCACTAGTCCTCCCACTGATGTCAATGATAGGGCACGAGTCATCCCACTGATATCAATGATAAGGCAGAGTCCTCCCACTGATATCAATGACAGGGCACTAGTTCTCCTACTGATATCAATGGCAGGCAGTGGCGTAACTAGAACCTTCAGGGCCCCAATGCAAGAAACAATGAAGGGCCCCCCTGGCAGGGCCCTTTACTCCGAGCTTGGTGGTGGAACAACAGGGCCTGGTTGCAAGTGGGTGGCTGCGTGTAAAGGAAACAATTTCTCCATTTCCCGCCGCTTCTCCACCTCTCCCTGCCACAGGCGTTCAGCGGCTGCAGGAGGAAAATAGAGAGATGGGTTCCTCAATGTCGGTGTTTCTCAATCTCAACCAGTCAGAGCAGCCTTTAAGTACATCCCTAGGTGAATGGGGCTGCACTGCAACCACTCTGCAACTGTGTGCATTTCATGCAGTTTCAGCATAGTGATGATGCATTTAAACGGGTTGTAAACCCTCATGCATCCTATGCATTAAGGTGAAAAAACACCTGGCAGTCACCGGAACCCCAGCCACCCACCCCCCCCCACCCCCCGTTTTAATGAGCCCTGGAAATTCACTAGGTGGAGATGCTTTCTTCCTTTGCCCGGGGGTTCTCTGCTCCTGATTGGATATATTGATAGCAGCTCAGCCATTGGCTCCCGCTGCTGTTAATCAAATCCAATGACGCGGGCGTCGGGGGTGCCTGCAAGGTAACCCCTCCCGGGAGATCGCTTCTCCTAGGGGGTTATCTGATAAGAGGAGGAGCCACGAGAGCCGCAGAGGGACTCCAGAAGATGAAGTTCGGGGGCCACTGTGCAAAAGGAGCTGCACAGTGAAGATAAGTATAACATGTTTGTTATAAAAAAAAAAAAAAAAAAAAAAGCAAACCTTTACAATCACATTAAGGGATTAAAACAGGTGGTCAGGAGGCAACATATTGCCTCTTTACCGGCTGTCAAATGCCTCTGAAAAGCAATCTGAGCACAGATCGCTTTTCAGAGGACCAGCATTTTTTTTTTGTTGCTACTTTGAACAAGCAAGAAAAAAAAAACTGTTCTGATTGTACACATATGGGGTAGGGCTGGGGAAAAAATCGTTTTGAATCCTGAATCGAGTTGAGAGGTCAAATCGATTCAAATTTTCAGCAAATCGTTTTTTTTTATTGGTTTTTTTTTCACCAGGATCGGTGCTGACACCGCACCGGTCCTGAGGAGCTGAGAGCAGGAGTTTTTTTTTTTTTGAAAATCGCCAAGCTGTAATATGGGGAGGGGGGCAGGATTAAGCGCGCATACATAAAACGCACATACATAAAATGTGCATACATACATCTAAACAGTGGCGGCTGGTGCTCAAAATTTTTGAGGGTGCAAAAAATTTTAGAAAAAAAATCATCAAATGCAGCCACTGTGCCATCAATCGCAGCCCCAAACACTGCTACTGTGCCCAACAAATGCTGCCACTGTACCCTCAATTGCAGCAACTGTGCCATCAATCGCAGCAACTGTGCCCAAACGCTGCTACTGTGCATTTAGGGTGGATGGGGGAACCCCTCCTGTGGAGCTATTGTATTCTGACAGTAGGGAGAGAGCTATAGCCGGCGACACTGATCAAGCAAACATTTTCCAGTAGACTGGTTGTATCGGAGTCAACCAAGAGATCAACTCCTGTGCAACCAGCCTGCCCATAGATGGATCGAATTTCGGCAGGTATATTCTGATTTGGACGAATTTCGATCCATCTATGGCCAGCTTTACTCCTGGACCTCTCTGCTGCCTTTGATATGGTTGACCACTCCCTGTTCCACAAAAAAATAGGATTTTTGTACTCACCGTAAAATCCTTTTCTCTGAAATTCATTGACGGACACAGCAACTCTTACTGACCTTAGGGTTATATTGCCCCTTTAGGAGAGGACTAGGCAGAAAGTGTTAAAAATAGCAACACTTGCACAGTACCACCCAGGAGGCGGTCCTACTGGCTATAAACCTTCGCACTGCATTTAGCAGCTCAGTTTGTCCAAAGCAGTACAAACATAAATAGGAGGGGGGTTCTGTGCCCGTCAATGAACTTCAGAGAAAAGGATTTTACGGTGAGTACAAAAATCCTATTTATTTTCTCTATCGTTCATTGACGGACACAGCAGCTCTTCTTGACCTTAGAGACGTCCCCAAGCAGTGTCAAAGAAAACGAGGGGTGGGAACAGCAAACAACAATAATTCCACCCATAACAACCAGAGCTCCTCAACGGAGGAGTTGCAACCTTAAACAGCCGCCTGCAAAACCTTGCGGCCAAAGCAAGCATCCAAAGATACGCCCACATTAACCTTGTAAAATTTAGTGAAAGTGTGAACGGATGACCAGGCTGCCGCCTAAACACCTGGGATGTTTGATGTCAGAAAGCCCAAGAGGCACCAATTGCCCTGGCTGAATGCGCCGTGACAGGAAAGGGAGGCACCCGTCCCCTTATGGCATAAGCCTGAACTGCAATCTGTCTGATCTACTGAGAGATGGTGGCCGATTAGACAGCCAGTCCCTTCTTCGGACCAGCCATCGATACAAACAGCGACCTCCGAAAAGGAGCCGTAGCAGACAGATATACCCACAGAGCCCGGACTACGTCCAAGGAATGCGAAGCCACCTCTTTGCGGTGGGTAGGCTGAAGACATAAGGACGGAAGCACAATGTCCTCATTTAGATGAAACAACCTTTGGAAGAAACAAAGGCTGCGGATGCAGCACCGCTTTATCCTTGTGGAGGATCAAGTAGGGAGACTTGCAAGACAAGGCCGCCAACTCAGAAACCCTCCTGGCAGATGTAATGGCCACTAGAAAGACTACTTTCTGAGAGAGTGTCAATAAAGGAATCTCCCTAATGTTTTCAAATGGCGGTTTCTGAAGCACCGAAAGCACCAGATTCAAATGCCACAGAGGTAGCGGTGGATGAACCGGAGGGGCTTCACGTCGAACCCCCTGAACAAGAGTACTCACCAATGAATGAGTCACCAAGGGATGCTGAAAAAGGACAGACAAATCTGATATCTGCCCCTTTGCTGCAAAAACAGCAGGATCCTGGAAAATGAATATGTACATGGACGCCACCCCATCTCCTCACAGATAAATCTTCCGAGAAAATGACTTCATACATAGTGGATATTACCGAACCCAACAGACCTCGGTCCCTTAGCACCTGTCTTTCAACAGCCATGCAGTTAAAGCCAGTGACAGTAAAGCAGGATGAAGTATTGGACCTTGCGACAGAAGGTCCTCTCGCATTGGCAGCCGCCAAGGAACATCCGCCACCATTCGTACTATGTCGGCATACCAAGGATGTCAAGGCCAATCTGGGGCAATCAGAATTACCAGAATCCCCTCGGCCTCCACTCTGCGAAGCAGACATGGTAGAAGTTTGAATGGGGGAAAAGCATAAATCAGACGATAATGCCCCTATGGAGCCACCAACGCATCTGCCGCATCCGCCCAGGGATCCTTTGACCTGGCCACAAACCACTGTACCTTCTGATTGAGTCGAGAAGCCAGGAGATCCAGAAGAGAAGCCTGGCATTCCCTACCTTAGGCAAAGGAGCCGAAATACATCTGAATGTAGTGATCATTCCACTTGGTCCAGTATCTGAGGACTTAGGTAGTACATTTGCCAGTTTTCTATGCCCGGAATGTACACAGCCAACAGAGCCGGCACACGCCACTCTGCCCACCGCAGGATGTGAGTGACCTCCAGTGCTGCAGCCAAGCTCCTTGTTCCTCCTTGATGGTTGACATATGCCACCGCCGTGGCGTTGTCCGACTGAATCCTGACCGGACGCCCCTGTAGCCTCTGTGACCATGTGGAGAGGCACTGCCTGATTGCTCAAAGTTCCAGTACATTGATCAGCAGGCGGGATTTTTCCTGGGTCCACAGACCCTGGGCTGACTGTACGCCCCAAACTCCCCCCCAACCGGTCAGGCTGGCTTCCGTCATGATCACTGTCCAATTAAAAAGAAGGAACGACTTCCTGGATCAAAGAGCCGGTGACCGCAGCCACCAGAGAAGGGAGTCCATGACTAGCTGGCTCACTCGAGTTTGACAATCCAGGGACAAAGGAGATTTGTCTCATCTTGACTGGATCTCCTTTTGCAAGACTCGAGTGTGGAATTGAGCATACAGTACTGCCTCAAAAGTGGCTGCCATGAGACCCAGGACTTGCATGCAAAAACGCAGTGACGACTAGTGATGGACGAACTTCCGACGGGACGTTACGCGAACGCGGGCGCGAACGCGGCCGATAGTTTGCGAACCGGAACGTTTGCGGCGGGCCCCATTGACTTCAATGGGAGGCGAACTTCGCAAACCTACAGGTCAAATTTGCAGCCACAAAATAATTAATAGCTGTGCAAACATAGTCCCACCACATGGCCAATGACATAACACATGTATGAGGTGAATCTGGGATCAACAACTACAAGCATTCTTTTTTTATATGGGAAATTGTTGTGACAATTCAGGACTGTGGAGCGCATGAAGGCAATGGAGGAGAGGGAAGGTCAGGGTAGGCAAAGAGGGTGCAGGAGATGATCACCAGCAGCATGACATACAGCAATGACACCTGCACCGTGATAGAGTCATCTGACAACAGCACCGTGATAGAGAGCACTGACATCGGCAGCGTGACATAAAGCACTAACACCAGCACCGTGATATACAGCACTGACAGCAGCACCGTGATAAAGAGTACTGACATCAGCACCGTGATATACAGCACTGACACCTGCACCGTAAGCAGCCCCAGGAGGAAGTCAGTATAGCACAGGGATGGTGGGAGCCCCTCATTATGAGCATAGCACAGGGATGGTGGGAGCCCCTCATAATGAGCATAGCACAGGGATGGTGGGAGCCCCTCATAATAAGCAGCCCCAGAAGGATGTCAGCATAGCACAGGGATAGTGGGAGCCCCTCATAATAAGCAGCCCCAGGAGGATGTCAGCATAGCACAGGGATGGTGGGAGCCCCTCATAATAAGCAGCCCCAGGAGGATGTCAGCATAGCACAGGGATGGTGGGAGCCCCTCATAATAAGCAGCCCCAGGAGGAAGTCAGCACAGCACAGGGATGGGGGGAGCCCCTCATAATGAGCATAGCACAGGGATGGTGGGAGCACCTCAAAATATGCACAGCAGATGTACAGCCCCAGGAGGAAGTCAGCACAGCACAGGGATGGTGGGAGCCCCTCATAATATGCACAGCAGAGGTACAGCCCCAGGAGGATGTCAGCACAGCACAGGGATGGTGGGAGCCCCTCATAATAAACAGCCCCAGTAGAAATATGACACCGCTCAACCTCTTCAAAGAGGAGGGTACGGGCATATAGTACGGTGTGCTTTTTTTGGACAAGGAAGTGAGCCAAATGAAGAAAGAAGGTCTCTGTGCTTGATTAAAAAAATTGTTTATAGACATATACATGGTCTACTGGTCACATGTGTTGAATTCCTCCGAGATCCATGCCTCATTCATTTTTAGAAATGTGAGGTAGTTAACACTGTCGTGAGCTAGGCGAGTACGCTTATCGTTCACGATCCCCCCTGCTGCACTGAACGTCCTTTCGGACAGGACACTGGATGAGGGGCAAGCCAACAGTTCGATTGCAAATTGGGCAAGCTCTGGCCAGAGGTCAAGCCTGCCCACCCAGTAGTCCAGGGGTTCATCACTCCTCAGAGCGTCCACATCGGCCGTTAACCCGATGTAGTCGGACACCTGACGGTCTAGGCGTTCCCTGATGCTGGATCCGGGTGACACCTGTCGATGGGTCGGCTGAAAGAATGAACGTATTATCCGAAGTCACCAACACATCTTCAAACCGGCCTCTTCTTGCAGGCGCTGTTGGATTGGTACCCGCAAATTGCTCCTCTGCCAGCGCACGCAAAAGCAGAATGCAGCATTTCTCGAAGCAAGGCCTGGAAGTGCTCCATTCTGCCAGCCCTCTGTGACGGCAGTAACATTTCCGCCATTTTGTGTTTGTACCGGGGGTCTAAGTACATTGCCACCCAGTACTGGTCCTTGACCCTTATGCTTTTTATACGGGGGTCCCTATTAAAACACTGGAGCATGAAGGCCCCTATTTGCACTAAACTGGAAGCGGTGTGGTGGCCTGGCTCCTGCTCATCATCCAGGATAATGTCGTCCTCTTCATTCTCCTCTCCCCATCCACGCACAACAGGGATCCCAGAAAGGTTTAAAGCATGCTCTTCTTGCTCCTCCTCATCCGCCCCGGCACCATCCTCCTCTGACTCCTCTTCAGACTCCTGTTGTTGACTTGTCTCAGATAGAGTAGCCCCCCTGGGAATTCATCCAGCATTGCGACTTCCTCATCTTCCTGCTCCTCCACAGCTTGATCAATGACACGACGCAATGCATGCTCCATAAAGAAGGCATAAGGTACCATGTCACTGATGGCGCCATGGCTGCGACTGACCAGTTTGGTGATCTCCTCAAATGGCCGCAGAAGTCTGCATGCGTCGCGCATGAGCAGCGAAAAAAACCCCAGCTCCCCAGAACCGGTTCTGCCGCAGAGTTCATACAGGTAGACGTTAACTGCATGTTTCTGCCGGAGCAGCCTATCAAGCATATAGAAGGTTGAGTTCCATCGCGTCGGGCAATCGCAAATAAGATGTCTGACCGGCAGATTGTGTCGCCGCTGAATGTCAGCAAGGCGAGCCATGGCCGTGTAAGATCTTCTGAAATGGGCCGAGATTTTCCTTGCCTGCCGCAAGATGTCCTGGACCCCAGGGTATTTGACAAGGAATCGCTGCACGACCAAGTTTAAGAGGTGTGCTATGCATGGCACGTGCGTGATTTTGCCCTGTTTCAATGTGCTAAGCAGATTGGCACCGTCGTCAAACACCACTTTACCAACTGTCAAATTGAGCGGTGTTAGCCACTGATCTGCCTGTGAACGCAAAGCTGAAAGGAGTGCTGGGCCAGTGTGGCTCTTGGCTTCCAGGCACAACAGACGCAGCACGGCATGGCAACGTCTCACCTGGCATGTCGAATAGGTTCTGGGGAGCTTGGGCGGCGCAGCGGAAGAGACGCTAGCAGCGGAAAAGGAGGAGTCAGCCGAGGAGGAGAGGGAGGAGGATGGAGTAGGAGGAGGAGGAGGAGAAGAAGAGTCAGGCCTGCATGCAATCCGTGGCGGTAAAACCAAATCTACACGGGTGCCATGGGTTACATGCTTGACGGCCGTCAGAAGGTTCACCCAGTGGGCAGTAAAAGTGATATACCTTCCCTGCCCGTGTTTGCTAGACCACGTGTCTGTGGTCAGATGTATCTTGGCACCGACACTGTGTGCCAGAGATACATTCACTTGCCGCTGAACATGGCCATATAGCTCTGAGATGCCCTTCTCTGAGAAATACTTCCTTCCTGGGACCTTCCATTGTGGTGTTGCAATGGCCACAAATTTGCGAAAGGCCTCCGAGTCCACCAGTTTATATGGCAGTAGTTGGCGGCTATGAGTTCTGACAAGCCAGCCGTCAACCGTTGGGCAAGAGGGTTATCCGCGTCATAATTTTTTTACGCTCGAACATTAGGCCCACGGAAGCCTGCCTTTTTGCAGAAAAACGTGAGCTTGGCGTGATGGAAGGTGGAGTGGAGGACAATTGTGAGGAGAGAGGAGAAGGAGAAGTAGAAGACGAGGCTGGACGGTGAGAGCCTGCAGTGTGGCTTTATGTGTTCCGTTGCTCCCACTCGGCTCGGTGATGGCTGCTCATGTGCCTTCTTAAGGCGGTCGTCCCTAGGTGAGTGTTGGGCTTACCGCGACTAATGCGTTGACTGCAAAGATTGCAGATGGCAACGCTATTGTCAGCAGCAGACATGTTAAAAAAAGCCCACACTGCGGAGCCATGTGCCGGTGTCCTGGGAGCGCCAGATGTGACCGTACATGGTCGATGACTCGCTCCTGATACATTTGCAGTCTGCTTTGTCCCTCCTGTGCAATGTAAGTTATTCCTGCTTCTCCTCCCTATCTGCTGGTCCATATCTCCCTCTGAACTCCCCTCCTCTTCCTTTCTTGTGGGCACCCATGTGACATCACTAGACACGTCATCATCAACGTCACCTTCCCCACCGCTATAAGTAGAGATCTCGGAGTAGGCAGCAACACCGGGGACCAACCTCCTCCTTGGGCTGATCTGGGTACTGTCGTCAGACTGCTGAGTAGCGGTTGTTGCTACCTCCTCTTCCTGATCCAATGCCAAGAGTGGCTGCGCATCAGAAATGCCCTCTTGATATGGATCGGAAAATAATTCCTGTGACTCAAGCGGAAGGTATATGGTGGTGGTGTTGGTGGTAGTGTCTTTGGGGGTGCACATAGCAGAGAGTGAAGAAGAGGGTGCAGATCGAGAGGATGAGGAGGGTGCAGAAGAGTAAGGCTGAGCGAGCCACTCAACCAAGTCTGGTGCGTCCTTTAAAGTAATTGAACGCACTTTATGCAACTTCCCACTTTGGCTCAAGCCTGTTGCTCCTGCCCTACCCCTACCACCCCTGCGGAAGGGCCTGCCTCTTCCTCTGCCTGTCATTTTTTAAATGACCCTGTGACAAAACTCTGTCCCTATACCGATGAAGGACTGCTGCAGTATAGGGCAGTGGTCAGCAGTAGTGCACCTCAACCCTATGTATTGTGGACCTATACCAGTCCTTATAGAATGGCAGACTGTACCTCACTCAACCCTATGTACTGTAGTACCCTATACCTTACCAGTCCTTATAAGGACCTTTGTGGAACAAGTAGGTTGTGTGTGAGTGATTAGCAGACTGTACGTCAGTCCCTATACCGATGAAGGACTGCTGCAGTATAGGGCAGCAGTCAGCAGTAGTGCACCTCAAGCCTATGTATTGTGGACCTATACCAGTCCTTATAGAATGGCAGACTGTACTTCACTCAACCTTATGTACTGTAGTACCCTATACCTTACCAGTCCTTATAAGGACCTTTGTGGAACAAGTAGGTCGTGTGTGAGTGATTAGTAGACTGTACGTCAGTCCCTATACCGATGAAGGACTGCTGCAGTATAGGGCAGTGGTCAGTCAGCAGTAGTGCACCTCAACCCTATGTATTGTGGACCTATACCAGTCCTTATAGAATGGCAGACTGTACCTCACTCAACCCTATGTACTGTAGCACCCTAGACAGACCAAGTTACCAGTCCTTATAAGGACCTTTGTGGAACAAGTAGGTTGTGTGTGAGTGATTAGCAGACTGTATGTCAGTCCCTATACCGATGAAGGACTGCTGCAGTATAGGGCAGCGGTCAGCAGTAGTGCACCTCAACCTTATGTATTGTGGACCTATACCAGTCCTTATAGAATGGCAGACTGTACTTCACTCAACCCTATGTACTGTAGTACTGTAGTACCCTATACCTTACCAGTCCTTATAAGGACCTTTGTGGAACAAGTAGGTTGTGTGTGAGTGATTAGCAGACTGTATGTCAGTCCCTATACCGATGAAGGACTGCTGCAGTATAGGGCAGCAGTCAGCAGTAGTGCACCTCAACCCTATGTATTGTGGACCTATACCAGTCCTTATAGAATGGCAGACTGTACTTCACTCAACCCTATGTACTGTAGTACCCTATACCTTACCAGTCCTTATAAGGACCTTTGTGGAACAAGTAGGTTGTGTGTGAGTGATTAGCAGACTGTACGTCAGTCCCTATACCGATGAAGGACTGCTGCAGTATAGGGCAGCGGTCAGTCAGCAGTAGTGCACCTCAACCCTATGTATTGTGGACCTATACCAGTCCTTATAGAATGGCAGACTGTACCTCACTCAACCCTATGTACTGTAGTACCCTATACCTTACCAGTCCTTATAAGGACCTTTGTGGAACAAGTAGGTTGTTTGTGAGTGATTAGCAGACTGTACGTCAGTCCCTATACCGATGAAGGACTGCTGCAGTATAGGGCAGCGGTCAGCAGTAGTGCACCTCAACCCTATGTATTGTGGACCTATACCAGTCCTTATAGAATGGCAGACTGTACCTCACTCAACCCTATGTACTATAGCACCCTACACCAGGTTATTAACAGTCCTTATAAGGAGCTTTGTGGAACAAGTAGGTTGTGAATGATTAGCAGACTGCAGCAGAGGGGCAGCAGTCAAGTATAATATTCTTTCTATATTTGGAAGAAAGAATATTATACGTGTACAAGCCTATTACCATACCACTGATACCAGTCCTGAAAAGAACCTTTGTGGACCTAATATACTAACAGCTACTGATTAAACTGACCCTCACTGCCTCACACACTGCTTCCTGCCTGTCCCTATATAAACTGACAAAACAGAGGCTACTGGAACAATAACTGGAATAGCACTTTTGTGGACCTCATAGTAACAGCTAATGACTAAACTGACTGTCCCTGCAGCAGACACACCGTCCTGTCCCTTTCTCTAAACTGACAAAAGACACTCAGGCTGCTGCAACAATTAGTAGCACAGCAAACCTATATACACCTAACACCTATACCAGTCCTGAAAAGAACTTTTGTGTACCAAATAGCTAGCGATTTGGGTCACTGCAATCTCTCCCTGCTCCACACAGCAACCTCTCCCTATAGTGACAGAAGAAAGAATGTAAAATGGCCGCCGGATCGGGTCTATTTATAAGTTAGGGGGAATGTCCAAGTGTCCATGTGCTGTAATGTCTCAATTGGCTGTCCTGTACCCCATGATGGATGTGTCATCATAGGTCAAAGTTCTTTTACACAGTAAACACGGAAGTCATCCGGGCGAACGGCGCCAATAGTCCGCCGAACGGGTGGACCGCGAACAGCCGAAATTCGCCGCGAAACGACCGCCGGGCGAACCGTTCGGCCATCACTAGTGACGACCACCTGCGGGACATCAACTTCACCGCAGCTTGAAGAGTCTGCAGCTTGTCCGAAGGAAGAAATATGCTCGCCTCCGAGGAGTCCAGAAGCAGGCCCAGGTATTCCAGGCATTGAGTCGGCACCAACACCGACTTCTGTAGGTTCAGTACCCAACCAAACTTCAGAAGAGTTTGGAGATTGCCACATCCTCCCTTAATTCTGAGGCAGAAGCTGCCCTCAGAAGGAGGTTGTCCAGATAACCCACGATTGCGATCCCTCGCTGCCTTAGCAAAGCCAAAATTGGGGCTAGCACCTTTGTGAAGACCCTCGGTGCCGACGCCAGGCCAAAAGGGAGAGCTACAAATTGGTAGTGCTCGTCCCCGACCACAAATCGCAGAAACGTCTGATGCTTGATGCATATGGGGACATGCAAGTTTGCGTTCTTGATGTCCAGGGATGCCGGAAAATCCCCCTGATGGATTGCAGTGATCACTGAGCAAACCGATTCCATCCTGAACCTTAGTACTTTCACAAAGCTGTTGGGGGCCTTGAGGTCCAGAACCGGAGGGACCCCTTCCTTCTTTGGGACTACAAACAGATTGGAGTAGAATCCCTAAAACCTTTCTGGCGTCAGTACAGGTACTGTCCCCCTGCGCAGCAGCAGGTCCTGCGCTGCCCCAAACAGGGCCTCCCGATGAGCTGGAAGAAGTTGAAGAAGAAAAAAGAGGGACAGTGGGGTTGACAAAACCCCGGGACTTTAAAGGTGCTAAATAGACTATACTTAATTTGGATCACAAAAGAAGCATATAATAAAAAATATATATTTTTATTTACAAACAAATAAAAACAGAAATAAAGAATCTGAATGGTACAGTACAATAAATTCCACCAAGGTGGTAAAGCACAATACAACTAATCATTCCATAGTATACCAGTCTTCATGTTTCGCTCGTTGATCTTCCTTAGGAGTGTTACGGTATGTATAAATGAACTGAAAAGCAAATATACAAAGAGAAAAAACATTCAAAAAGACATATATACATTACACACAGGTAAGTACCTAGTCACCTGTTCTCTTCAACATTTACATTCGCCCACTCCTTCAAATCATCAGATGCTCAGATCTCTGCTTCCACTCTTACACTGACGACACGCAACTTTATTTCCGGATCAATGGAAAAAAAGATCACCAACAACAACTTGAAAACTGCCTCAAATCAATAGAGGACTGGATGACCACTAACTCCCTCCAACTCAACCAATCAAAGACAGAGCTTCTTATCTTACACCCAAATCATAAGCCCGCAACCAAAACCTCCTGGTCTCCACCAACCGTCTTTGGGCAGACCATCTCCCCAAAGACCAAAGCCAAGAGTCTCGGGGTTATTTTAGATGCACAAATGTCAATGGATGTGCAAATAGGAGCAGTAGTCAGTGGATCTCACCATCTGTTGCGCATGCTTCGCAGACTCATCCCTTTTATCCCAAAGAATGACAAAGCAGTGGTAGTTGGAACAATCATTAATTGACGACTGGACTACGCAAATTCGCTTTACATAGGATTACCACAATATCAACTTGCGTGATTACAACTGATCCAAAACACGGCGGCAAGGTTGATAACAAGAAAAAAACCCTGGGAATCCATCTCTCCTTCGCTGAGGAGCTTACTTTGGCTAACCGTAAAAAAACGGCTCACGTTCAAGACCCTTTGCCTCACCCACAAATGCGTGCATAGAGAAGCCCCGCAATACCTAATGGAGAAAATAAATCATTACACACCAAACCGCAGTCTTCGATCAGCCAACAAAAACCTCCTCCTCGTGCCCAAAGCCCCGTATAAATCCAAGGGGGATCGGAGATTCGCTGTCCAAGGGCCTCGGCTATGGAATGCTCTACCAATCAACATCCGCCTGAAAGAAAATCACCTGGCTTTTAGGAAAAAACTCAAGACCTTCCTCTTTTAGCAGATGATCAAAGCTCGCCACAGCGCCTAGAGGCGATTCAGTTCGCATTGTGCACTATACAAGTATTTCATTCATTCATTCAAGTATAGAATATATCAATACAAGCGTTTGAATATGCTACTTCAAAAGATAAACTATGATTGAAAATTCATCCAATCAAATTATTACATACAAACTATGTGACATAATCATCAATGTTATAAATTCATATTTAAATGATAAATAATGAATGAATTGTGTAGGTCTGCAGAGAGCCTTACCAAACTGTGCCACTATGTTAATTAAATCAATTTTCTGGACCGATATCAATGATGGCCAGCAAGTGGAGCCTTTGTGTTGGATTTCAGGATCCCCAGGTAAAAATATGAGCTCATAAAAGGTGGACCACAGGAGGGCTGTTAGTTTAGATATTGAACCTGACAAAAAGATAGTATAATCAACACATGATAGAGATAAAAAAAGGGATGAAAAATTCAAAATTTAAAAATTCAAATTCTCATCAGATTTTTCAACTTCAAATGTTACAAATTTGAGAATGGAGCAATAGCCCATAGGAGAATAGACCACAGATGTCTATCGGCCAATGTAAGGTAATTAAACGCGGGGTATAGATAAGGTATAAATACCTCAGATATATACGTAACAAAGGTAGAATCAGCCGAGTCCTAATGATGAAGATAAAAACTCATCAAAACTGTATATACGGAAAAAAATCGCAATCGTGGTCAGTTTATTGGAGTGAAAACTGATCCAAACAAGGAATAATCTAAGAAAAAAGTCCAAAAAATATAATCAATTGATAAATCACATAGTGTTAATCAAGAGAAATAAAATTGTCATCGTTACATGTGTTGATCTCAATACAGGTTTACCCATGTACATACCTTTGTTGATGTATAATACAGGCTAGAGTCAGACAAGTGATGAGGCAATACTTCCACTCCAGTAATTAACTTGAGCCAGCCAGAAAATAAGCGGTAAGCAAACCGCACTTATATAGCCCTCCTAGTCCGGCGGCATCTGACGTCACCGCCTGTTGCGTATTGGCTTATGATGCGTATAGCGTCATATCCCGAGCCTAGCGCGCATGTGTTCACTGGGTCATCAGACCCCGCGGGAGGCTCACAGGGGATGACGCTGTCAGCGTCATCAGTACCCGGAAACAATATGCAAGGCGCTCACTGACGAAAGGAAAACAAACAAAGGTGAATGTTTAACTACACCATGCGCGCCATCTTGGATGATGGAAACATCCCATCCCCAAAAATTTTTGTTGGCACGTGCGGGTAGATAATGATTCAAAAAATATATATATAGAAAAAGCCAAAGGATAAAGTGGTGGGCGGGCCGCATGCCCTATCAAAGGAGGTTCAAGAGGAGCTGATGCAACTGATTATTTGCATCAGCCACTCTGAGCCCCGCTGTCAGGACCTGGACTTGAACCTGGGACCTCAGCTGTGTCTGGCAATGAATCTTCTCTCTGAGCTATCTGAGATGCTGGACAGTTCCTTGTCAGATCCTTTTGACAACCCTGCCTTGTACCTTTCAGCTGAACCTTGAACTCTTTGCTCCTCCCATGAACTTCCTGATATAAGCCATGTCTCTGCACTTCCTCCTTGCCAGAATATTGTGCTATCTCCAGCCTGTATCTCGCGCCCCGTCTTCTCTGCTGCCGCTTATATTTGCTACTGCTTGTTATCGACCCTTGGCTTGTTCCACGACTACGCTTCTGCCTGATCCCAATCTGCAATAACTCGTTACCGACCTTTTGGCTTGCTTTCTGACCATGCTTCTGTTTGATCCTTACCTGCTTATCCGCTACTGAACCCTGGCTTGCTCACCTCCTGGCGGGGCGATCCTGAGGAACGCGACCTGGTACTAACACGCAGCTAATCCATCTCTACCATCTGGAGCTCTGGTGAAAACTGGTTAGTACTTAGACTCCGCACCTCAGGTGAGCCTGTGTCTTCTGCCAGGGTGACGGCCTGTGTTCCTATCCTGCTGGTTAGTGGTAATCCTGCAACTGCTATAGCAATTGGTCTTCGAGCCTGACCCCTGATCGTGACACCCGCGCGCCCGTATGGTCCTGCCATCAAAACAAAAAGATGGACAAATGAGCCCACATTACCAAAGAGATCCAAGCAATTCTCTATTTTATATAGTAAGTTACTCATTTGAGCACATAGGTCTTAAAGGATCTAGGCAAACAAACAAAAAAAAAAAAAAGGAAACTTCATTGGGTCAAACCTTAATTTATTTTTACAGAAAGCATTTGTAACTCGTGGCATCATTCAGTCCCGGAAATTTTAGCGCCGACAGATCATAGATCCATTTGGCCTCACGTTGAAGGAGAGTCCTATCATAGTCCCCCCCTCTAAGACCAGGTGTAATGTGCTCCAATGCAAAAAAATGCATTTTGGTACTGTCAAATCCATGATTTAAACCCACATGGCGGCTGATAGGAGTTTCCATGTGTTTTTTTAGGATGAGGGACACATGATCCCTAATCCAACAGAAGAAAGGCCTTTTGGTTTTGCCTACATAAAAGGCGTTGCACTCACACTGCATGATATATACAATGCCAACAGATTGGCAATTGGCAGTGAACCTAGGTTTGAATGTTTGACCATTCGGCAAACGGACAGATCTAGCTGCCCAAATGTATCTACAAAAACTACACTTGTGGCAAGGCCATGTGCCACTGTGCACTTATTGAGAGGTAAGTCTTGGGGAAATGTAATGGCTCTGGACCAATTTATCTTTCAGTTATTTAGAACGCCTGAAAGTAATTTCTGGATATGTGTTCAGGTGTTTGACAACTTTCTCATCCCCCATCAATAAATACCAATATTTAGATAGTAAATCCCTCACTTGTTGGTGTTGTCCAGAGTAAGTGGTAACCACCCGGACCTCTGGAGGTGACTTCTTGGGCCGACCCCCATGTATGAGGGTTTGTCTTTTTTGGTTCTTGGCCTTCAAATAGGCCCTTTTTAAACATTTACGGCTATAGCCACGTTGCTGCAGATGCAAATATAGAGATAGTGCCTCATTTTCAAAGTCAACATCAGAGCTACAATTGCGTCTGAGCCGCAAATATTGACTGTATGGTATACTGGTTACCAAAGCTGATGGATGTGAAGAGGTCGCATGGAGCAAAGAGTTTCCGGCAGACGGTTTCCTGTATAAAGTCGTTCCAATACTGGAATCCTGATTTACAACTACTTGAATATTAAGGAAGGTGAGAGCCGATTGATCAAGTTCATACGTGAACTTTAAATTATAACTGTTGACCTTCAAGCTTTCCAAAAATAGTAGAAGGGAATCTTTGGTCCCTGTCCAGATGAAAAAAATATCATCTATAAACCGTCGCCAGACGGGTATAGATTCAAGAAAAATTCTTGAATCTATACCCATCTGGCGACGGTTTATAGATGATATTTTGTTGTTGATTATACTATCTTTTTGTCAGGTTCAATATCTATAAACAGCCCTCCTGTGGTCCACCTTTTATGAGCTCATATTTTTACCCGGGTATCCTGAAATCCAACACAAAGGCTCCACTTGCTGGCCATCATTGATATCGGTCCAGAAAATTGATTTAATTAACATAGTGGCACATTTTGGTAAGGCTCTCTACAGACCTACACAATTAATTAATTATTTATCATGTAAATATGAATTTATAACATTGATGATTATGTCACATAGTTTGTATGTAATCATTTGATTGGATGAATTTTCAATCATAGTTTATCTTTTGAAGTAGCATATTGAAACGCTTGTATTGATATATTCTATACTTACCTGTGTAGTATATATATGTCTTTTACACTGAGGAAGCTCAACGAGCGAAACATGTAGAGTGGTATACTATGGAATGATTAGTTGTATTGTGCTTTACCACCTTGGTGGAATTTATTGTACTGTACCATTCAGATTCTTTATTTCTGTTTTTATTTGTTTGTAAATAAAAATATATTTTTTTATTATATGCTTCTTTTGTGATCCAAATTAAGTATAATCTATTTAGCACCTTTAAAGGTTTTGTCAACCCCACTGTCCCTCTTTTTTCTTCTTTGTAATTTTCAGGGATGTGGTGCTATTGTTGTCTGGGTTTACCTCTTTTGCTTGTTGGAAGAAGATGAAGGTTGGAGGGAAAAAATCTGGCGGACAAGAAAGAAACTCTATCTTGTACCCTGAGGAAACTAGTTCGCAGACCCACTGGTCGGAAAGTAGGGAGGTCCACCGGGCTGCAAACTCCCGAAGACGACCCCCCACTCGACAGTCGGGCAGGGGCAAACCTTAATGTGGTAACAGATGTGCTCGCAGGCTTGTTTGGCTTGCGAAACCAGGGAAACTTTTGTCCCTCAGCAGGCACCTTCTCTGATTGAGAACGCTTACCTGCCGACCCAGGCAGACGAAAAATCCGCTTCTGAGCGGAAAAAGAGGGCCCTTGCCTATGTCATGGCTCCTTCCCTTTTCTGGACTGTGGAAGTAACGTGCTCTTACCCCCAGTAACATTCTTAATAATGTCATCCAGCAAGGCTCCAAATAGCCTCTCTCCCTGGAAGGGCAAGCCCGCCAGTGCTTTCTTAGATGCCTGGTCCGCAGACCAGCATTTCAGCTAAATCAGGCGACATAGCACTACTGCTGATACTGAGGCTCTAGAGAGCAAGGTGGCCATATCTAAGGCCTCATCACAGACATACTTAAGGCCCTGCACCAACTGGTCCACCAGCTCCACACAGACCGGGGAAGCCTGTTGCTTCTCCAACTCACGGTGCAACAATTTAGCCCATTTAGTAAGCGTCTGCGACACCAGGGCCGTGGCCAACACTGGGCGCAATGGCCGCAATGCTGACCCCACCACGGTAAACATGGACTGGGCAACCGCCTCGTCCCTTCTGTCGGCAGGGTCCTTCTTGAAAGCAGGAGTCTCTTCCACCGGAATCGTGGTTACCTTATTTAACCCGGATACCGGGGAGGTCAACAATCAGAGGAGATGTCCATTTTTTCAGGAGACTATCCTCAAAGGGGTAACGCACACTGAAAAGGCCCGCTGCAGTTTTCCCCACTCCTTGTAAATAAACTTATCAAAATAAGTTGGGTAAGGAAACACCTTAGCCATGCGGGCTGGCTTGTGGGACCCGAAACGGACCGACACCTCTGTAGATTCCCCCACCGTATCCACCATTTTTAGGGTATCCCGCACCACTATAATAAGTGCTTCTACAAGCGCCTTTTCCTGCACTGACCCGGACACGGAATCATCCTCACTGTCCAAACGGTCCTGGTCCGCATCCTCTGATACATCAGAACAGGGGCCGTCTGTCACAGCGGGGCCTGAGTCTGAATCAGAGCATTCCCCAGAAGATGGTGGGGGGAAGGGGCATTTTTTAACCCCCTTGCACCTGCACGCCACTTCCATGCTGGACAGGTGCAGGGGAGCCAGTTGCAATAACATGGATGTCTGAAGAAGAAGGGCAAGCTTCTGACGCCACGCTGACCCACACTCGCCTGTCACCACTTAGGGACCTAAGGCAAGTCACACAAAAAGTCCACTCTCCTAGCTGTCACAGACTGATCGGTCCCCCGCAGGTCTCACCACCCTGACCCAGGTACTGCACTGTGCTGCTGTCTGCTCTTCCCTGTGTCATCCACAAGGTGTCTGTGTGGAAAGCTCGCTGTTCTAGAAGGAAACAAGCACCCAGCGCTAGAGGCAAAACTACCTAAGTCTGCTAGAAAATGGCCGCCTCAGCAAAAACATCTGAGGGCACCAAGAAAATGGCCGCCAAACTACTAGAAAAAGTATTTGACACCTAGGTCTCTTTCTATATAAAAAAGTATTTTCTGTTATAATAATGAAATTAAACAAATATTAATAATGGCCAAAAAAGACATGCAGTTGGTGAAAATTGTAGTATTCCCCCACATTTTTGGTCTATGGAAAAGTGTTTCCTCACATTGGTGATCACTGAAGTCTCCAGTTGCTCAGTTGGGAGTATCTGGATGTAGTTTGTGGGGCATTCACTAAACCCATCATTAATTTTTAGAACTGAGATCTAAAACCAAACTCCACTGACGACTAGGGGGACTGTTGTAATACAATGTTAATTTGTATTTTATGCAACAACTACATCATGTCAGTATTCAGTAGAGATATATTCTTCAGTCAGTAGATGACCGTGTTTATAAGTTTGTAGCTGCTCTATGGTAAACTCTATAACTTTTCTCTGTATAATAACCTTTCCTGTTTCTTTTCTGTGGTTAAACAGCAAAGCCGATGTGGACTGTGCACTTTCTGTTCTGTACGGCTATATATTCAGAATTCCTATGTGCCCCTGTGCCTTTAAGGAGGATTGGGCTACCTCCAGGCATCTGCCCCTTATCTATCCATTACAATGCATGTGCTTCCACTGTGGAGAATCTCATACATTTACAATGGTTAGGACAGCAAGTAATACAGGGTTCCGTGAAGGGGCTTTGCAGCTTACTCATGCTTTTACAAATGTGTGCTAAATAAACCCCTGTTTTTAACGCATACTGTTGGACAGGTTAATTTGGTTGGTAAGCAGACTGGTTGGTAAGTTGAGCTGAGAATTTTCTCTGGTTTTGTTTTTCATGTGTTGCCCTTCCACTTCTTACTGTGAAGGCCAGTTATAGGTGGGGGCAGGGGCCATCCGTTTGTTACTGGTGTAATTTTGGTGAGGTGAGATACTAGGCACCTTTGCTGCTATTGTGTAATGTGCTGGGTGTCCAATGTGCCCCTGTGCCTTTAAGCAGGATTGGGCTACCTCCAGGCCCACCTGCCCCTTATCTATCCAGTAGAATGCATGTGCTCCCACTGTGGAGCCTCTCATAAATGTACAAGGGTTAGGACTGAAATAATACAGGGTGCCATGAAGGGGCCTTGTAGCTTACGTGTACATTTGCAAATGTTTGTTAACTAAGCTCCAGTTTTTAATGCATACTGTTGGACAGGTTAATTTAGTTGGTAAGCAGACTGGTTGGTGAGTTGAGCTGGGGATTTTCTCTGGTTTTTCCTTTCATGCATTGCCCTTCCTTGTGCTCCTTGCTGGGAAGGCCACTTATAGGTGGGGGCAGGGGCCATCTGTTTGTTACCTATATACAGAATTTCTAACAGGTTATGGGCCCAGGCATAGCCCAGACACCCGCCCAGAGAAAAGCTGAGAACCCAGTCATAGCCAGCTACGGCAAATAAGTGCAAGATACAGCAATAAAAAGAAGATTTCAAAATAAAAGAAAATGGCCAGTAACACAACTGCAACTAAGCTTTTATATGCAAATCTGACAAACTACCAATCTGGCAAATTCAAGATGAAAATTATGCTAATAAGAGAAAGCACATGGAAATGTATAAATGAAGTAAGGCCAGAACACCCTTCAGTTGAGTGGATAAAGAAAGACAAAGCAGCTCAGAGCACAATCTCTCTTTGCATAGAAGATGATCAAATCATACGTATATGTAAGTGTGAAACTGCTAAAGAAATATGGGAAGGATTACAAAAGGTGCATGAAAGAGCAAATCTCGCCAATAAATTGTATTTGATTAGAAAGCTATACCAAAGCAAGCTGATGAAAAGCCAGGATATGCAAGACTACATAAAGGTATAGAAAAAATTAAAAAATTTCATGTCGCAGCACTATTACTTAGTGGCTTATTAGAAAGTTGTGAAGCACTTGTCACAGCACTTGATACCTGTCCAGATGATGAACTGACATTGGAATATGTTAAGGGCAAGCTTGTGAATGAATATAAGTGTAAAACAGAAAGCATTAATAGTGACAGTGCTTCTGTAGCAGAGGAAAAATAGGAGTAAAAATAGTAACAAGCAACAAGAAGCATGTGAATGTTTCAAGTGCAAGAAACAAGGTAATTTAAAAGCAGATTGCAGAATCTGGAAAGCTAGAATGCAAAAATAAGCTAAACTACAAAAGGCCAAAAGTGTGAAGAAAGAAACTTAATTTGCTCCAGATACTTTTTTCAATCCAAAAGTCGCACCTCATCTTTGCAGATATGGTTTGTTGATTCAGGAGCTACGAGTGACATGACAAATTACAAAAATTTATTTATTCACCTTGACAGAAAATAATTACCACAGCTAATGGGCAAATAATGGAATCAGAAGGAATTGGAGATGGTTTTCTTTACTGTCCTATTTTTCAGAGTGTCACCAGAAAGATACCTGTGAAAAATGTCATCTATGTCCCTGCTCTTGAAACAAATCTTTTGTCAGTGAAGAAGGTCACAAAACAAGGCAATGTAGTGACCTTCCAAGATAACAGTTGTACTATCACAAAAGGGGATATCTTATCTGCAAAGGCTAAAATTACAGATGAACTGTACCAGTTGACCTGCAGTGAGGTGGTTAATACTGCAGAGCAAAAACATTCAAAATGCATTCACACATGGCACAGATGACTGAAGCACAGAAGTCCTGTCATAATAACGAAATTGGAGTGTTTGTTACCCCCAACATTTCATATTCTTGATATATGCCTGCTGTATTATGTACTTGTATAAAAAATTTATCCTGTTCTCTTTGTATTCCTTCTTCTGCCTGAAATCCCTGGTGTTCCTGCCAGTCCCACAGTTTTCCTATTAAAAACTGACCACACCAAGCAAGAGAGCACAGTGTGGTCAGTTCTCTAGTTGTGCTGGGAACTCAACCTGCTCTCCTCTAATGGTCAGACTTGTCTGACAACCCCCTGCACAGTTTTTCACTGGGAAGATCAGTGTGTTATGCTTCTCCTCCCCCTGTTCTTATGCAACTGGGAACAAAGGAAATGTGATCACTTATCAGAAAATGAAAAAAAAAAAAAGGTATATACAGTATATATATTTTTAAAATCTATATACAAATGTTTTGCCTTTCATTCCTGTTTTAAACTAAATGGGTTGTTTTACAAGGTGATTGTTTATAATCACTTTAACTGAGAATGACTATGCAAGTGGAATAGAAATTATTTCATGTGATCAAACAATGAAATACACCAGCTGTATAAAAGGAAAAATGACAAGAAAAACATTTCCAAGGCAGAGTAACAGTAGAACTAAGAAACGTCTGGACTTAATTCATTCCAATCTTTGTGGTCCAATGGAAAAATTGACTCCAGAAAAGAAGAGGAATTTTCTCACTTTTATAGATGATAACTCCAGGTATACTACACTGGGGGATTAATTTACTAAAGGGAAATCCACTGTTCACTACAAGTGCACTGCAAGTGCCCTTGGAAGTGCAGTCACTGTAAATCTGAGGAGGACATGCAAGAAAAATAAAAAAACAGCATTTGTGCGTCATCTGTCCTATGATGCTTACGTATCAATAAAACCAGAGCCAGAATCATGGGTTGAGATGCAAAGACTTGCAACTCATAAGAAACAAAAGCTGATAAGATGCTTTGACAAAGCCTCTTACAAGAAACAGATTTATAGAACCAAGATCAGAAATGGGACTAATGTAAGGAGTAGTTGTTGAGTGGGAGTGTTGGATTACAATATTCATTTGTATTTTATGCAACAACTACATCAATATCAGTATTCAGTAGAGATATATTCTTCAGCCAGTAGATGGCAGTGTTTATGAGTTTGTAGCTGCTCTATAAAAAAACTCTATATCTTTTCTCTTTATAATAAAGTTTCCTGTTGCCAATCTGCAGTTACATGGCAAACCCATGTGGACTTTGCACTGTCTGTTCTGTAGGGCCATTTACAAAATTTATAACAGTGAAGAAAATCTTGAAAATCAGTTCTGTTGGTATTTAAGGCTAATGGGCAAGGAACTGTCAAACAAAGGACACAGGGGGCTGGGCACTACCATGGAAATGTACCAGTGCAAATAAATGGGCTGATGTGAATGAATAATGTGAAAAGTGTTGCACAAATTGTCGTTGCTAAAAACAAATACCTATAAGAAATAAAATAGGATGCTCACCCTTCCCCAAATCTTCCTTCTGCACAGATCAGAGAGGCAGTCTAGATCAGTATTTCTCAACTCTAGTCCTCAAGGCGCCCCAACAGGTCATGTTTTCGAGTTTCCCATTATTTTGCACAGGTGATTTGATCAGTTTCACTGCCTTAGTAATTACCACAGCCATTTCATCTGAGGGAAATCCTGAAAACATGACCTGTTGAGGCGCCTTGAAGACTACAGTTAAGAAACACTGGTCCAGATCATGACATTTACAGTTTGTGGATGTTATAAATGATTCCTCTACATGTTATTTACGTTTTTATGTACGTTATTTCCCTTTTATTTAAATTTATAATATTATTTACTTGTAAGGCTGACCCTGCCCTGGTAAAGCAAATCAGGCAGGGGCAACAATGCAAACTAGGTACTTCTTTTAAAGAAAGACAGTTCTAGTCCTAACTCTTTCACTGCCAGGTCCATACGTCATACGGACCTACATAAGTGCCTGCAGGTGGTCAGGCCTGTACACCCTATGGACCTAATTTCTCCTTCTCCTATAAGCTCATGGTCACTTCAATGACCATAAACTTATAGCAGTAATGTTCAGTAGACTCTGCTGAACAATTCTTTAACTCTGATCAGAGGCTTGCAACCCGCTGATCAGAGTTATTAACCTCAAATGTGACCGCCCCCTCCACCCAGCCCCCCTGCTTCCCCACCACCCACCGCTCCCTTCCACCTAAAACTACCCCCCACTCTCCTTTCCTATCCTCTTCACCCCCCTTCTTCCCCCCAGCACTGATTATCCCCCCTCCAATCAATCCGACCCCCCCAAACTGGATCGCCCGCAGCTTCAAGTGCTGCGTGGGCTTGGTGGGATCCAGTTGTGTCCCCCCTGCCAGTCAGATCTCCCTGGTACTGTCCCTGATCCATCGCCGCTCTGAGCGGCATCCCTCCTTTCCCCTGCAGCTTTGCCTGATCTGTCAGGCTGCAGAGCGTGGCGGGGGGGGGGGGGCACGGTGGGTGGGGGTGAAGTTGGGGCTTGGGGGGCTCGGTGATCATGTGTTTACCAGACCAGACTGTGTAGCGCAGTGGGTGCAGGCAGTGATCACTACAGATCGCTCCCATATGTCCACTGAAAGCTGATCATAGTAAACTGTCCGCGTTATGTATCAGACATTCAGTTTATGAATGAATGAGGAATCTCTATACAGATTCCTTATTTAATTCATGTAAAGTACTGCAGAGAAAGGGACTTTCTCTGTCTCAAAAAATAGATATGGGGGGTTTGTTTAGACCTCTGATATCTCACCAAGGACCCCCCCCCCCCCAAAAAAAAAGAAATATTAAAAAATATCATTAAAAAATGTAAAAAGTAAAAAAAAAAAAAAAAAAAAAGACATAGTAAGACCCAGTGACTTTTTGGGGGGACTGCAACCCAACCAGGTCTGCCTGCAATCAGCCTTTCCGGTGTGACGTTCTTTCCCTGTACTCCTCCTCCGCTTCTCCTCCCAGCCAACCCGATTCACCTCCTGTCTTGATTGGCTGGGAGGAGAAGCCAGAAGACAATAGCGAATATTAATTAGTTATTGTCACAAGTGCGTAGGTTCAGGGCGCAGTGCTCTGCGCCTTGAGCTCAACCTTTTTCAAGCCAATTAGAGCCTCTTCTATTCATGTGGGTTAAAAAAAAAACCTCATACAAATGTATGAGTCTGGCACCCTTGCACCCCTAATGGACCCACCGCCCCTGGTAAGACCCTTTCACATGTAGCGGACTCTGTCAGGCAGATCTGCCTGCTCAGCGGGGGGGGATCTGTCAGCTGATCCTCGCTAAGCAGGCATATGACAGGTCCGTGTCCGTTATGCTGATGTAGAGCGGATAAGGACATAGC
Source organism: Lithobates pipiens (assembly GCF_037356315.1). Taxonomy (NCBI): domain Eukaryota; kingdom Metazoa; phylum Chordata; class Amphibia; order Anura; family Ranidae; genus Lithobates; species Lithobates pipiens. The sequence continues at coordinate 297,688,548 of NW_027507903.1, forward strand.
CCACTGTTCTCTATGGGACGGTCCGATGGAAACGGACCGCCTATCCATTTCCATTTGATACCATCCCATTCGGTCTGCTAGATGGATGGGGAATGGGATCCTCATCTGCCTGTTTTTAGTGGATTGGATTGGATGTAGGCGGTGTAAACGAACACATGTCCATTTACATAAGCCTCTCCATAGAAAACAATGGGTGGTTTGATTGGGTCCACCTGAAATATGGACAGGCAGACCCAATCTGTATGCTTGTGTGAACGGGGCCTAAGGCCTTGTTCACACAGGGCATACACAGTGTACATTTACAGGCATGTACAGGTGTTCTGTGCATCTCTGTGCAGGCAGTCCCAGTCATGTCATTTGAGATGTAGCAACTACACGAACAGAGCCTTGCTCCCAATTTAACATCCATGTAGGTCTGCATGCATGTCCCTGAGCTCACACTGTCTGCGTTCGGGGTCGTATACCCACACCCACGCGGATGTCAGATTGGGAACAGCAGCTATGCCTTTGCATAAATGGGATTGCCTCTATGGGAATGCACGGAATACCTGTGCATCCCTGTGCGCCCTCCATGGGTGTACACTTTAATATGCCACATGTAAATGATGCTTTAGTAGTAATTTAGCAGGAATTGTGTAAGTTATGTTGTGTTTATGTGTACTATTAATGATTTTAATGTATTTTTAGTGAAAATAGCGATATGATGAACATTTTCACAATTATTACGGTTCTCAAAAAATAAGTATCACTTTTTTTTATTATACAAGTCATGTGCTTTCAGAAAATGTCTAGTTTGAGGGTTCTTTTCAAATTCTGAAAGCTTTAATTGAAAAATGGCAACCTCTGGATTTTTAGAGTACTGTAAATTGTTTTTATTTACAGTTTTGTGTACCTTGAATTTTCACCATGTCACAAAAGGTGCAATTTAAAATGTACAAGCTAGGCCAGTGATGGCGAACACGTGGCACGCGTGTCGCTGCTGGCACGCCGAGCCCTCTCTGTGGGCACGCCATGAAAGGAGAGCCATTAAATGACAAAAGCACACAGTGAAAACATAATCGTCCACACCGCGAACTACATCTCCCACAGTTTGTAGGCGAGTGGGCGTGACAAAGAATAAGCGCCCGGGGTGACGTGCGCACGCTAATCCAATCATAGAGGCTGCCTCATCCACACTGCACCCGCCATCAAACAAATCAGCGGTGAGGGGCGTGGCCTGGCAGCGGAGGAAGATGGCAGCGTAGGACGAGAGCTCTGCCGCCCAGGTCTCCTATAGTGCTTCAATCAGCGGGAAGATCACCCCTTTCTGGCAGGGAAGATGACTGGGAGAAGCTCCTCCGTCTCCCGGTCGACACAGGACCCATCCACACAGCTCAGCCGCAACATCCCGGCGATGTTCCGCTCCCAAGCGGCGGAGGTGCAGGCCGCATCTCAGACCCCGGACCACAGTATGTCCGCAACCCCGCCGGACCTCCAGGGAGCCTCCGCGGCGCCAGGTACGCACCGCTCGCACGTCCCTCCCCCTCTGAACCTGGCAGATCTGCACTCAGTGGCCACAGATATCAAAAACACTTTATTTGCTGCCATATCAGACCTCAGATCAGACATCAGGGCAGTCGCATCCAGAGTAGAGCGTGTGGAGGCCGCAGCCATGACACATGGGGCAGCCATTCAGCAGGTGCAGCAGGTCTCCAGTGTACATGGCCAGCATCTCTTGGACATGCATCGCCATATGGAGGACCTGGACAACAGGGGGCGAAGGCGCAACCTTCGGGTACGCGGCATCCCAGAAACTGTGGAAGGTCCCCAACTACAGGCTGCAATCTGGGCTATTTTTAACACATTGCTGGGTAGACCTCCAGATGCCCCGGTGGAGATGGAACGATGCCACAGAGCTTTAAGGCCCAGGGGTAGGGATACAGACCCCCCCAGGGACGCAGTGTGCTGCCTGGTAAGCTTTACCCAAAAGGAAGAAATTCTGAGGCTCGCACGCAACCACGACCGCCTAGAATACGAAGGTGCACGTATCCAACTATTCCAAGACCTATCTGCCATCACGCTACAGCACAGACGTGACCTTAGGCCCCTGCTACAAGTTTTGAGAGACCGCCGCATTCCCTACAGATGGAAGTTTCCATTTTGCCTACAGGCCTCGGCTGGCAACCGCATGGCACACTTGAGAGTCCCGGCTGACCTGAGACCTTTTTGTGATGCCCTGGACATTCCCTTTGTGGAAGTACCTGACTGGTACAGCGCCTTCCTAAGACCGGATCCCTGGATTCCCACCCAGCCTGACTCTACGCCACGATCGCACAGACACCGGCCAAGGAGAAGGAGGAATTCTACCGCCTCTCCTCCCAGGAGTCGAGGTGACATGGAAACGGAGGACAGTCCACGGGCTTCCCCCTCATCTGTTCGTCGCAGAACCGATCAGTGACTAGTTACATGGTTGGGTGAGTAGTTTATTACCGCCCCTTTGTTTGTTCTCCTGATTCATGAACTTGCACCTATCCTTATACATTCCAGAGGGCCCTCTGGATGGCTTCTTCTCAAGCAGCCTGTCTTGACAGCAAACTGGCAAGGGGACGCAACTTACATGGACTAAGACCGCAGCAGAAGTAGACTGTAAGTACTTCCCCCAGGCTTGGGGTTGAGAACTGCTATATTATTTTGTGTCTATCTGGGCAACTAAGGAACTTTTCACTTACCATGGCCTGACAGAACCCCTGATTCTCAGTTTTGTTTTTCATACAGTTAAAGGGGACAATCTCTCTCTGGTAGGGGTCCAGACTTGCCCCTTCATGGATTGCTCACAGTCGCTATGGAATACTCACGCTATGTGCCAATGTATGCCCCCCTGGCGGACTGGGGGCCTTAGCCTTGCCCCTCCAGATGAGTTCATGGGCCAGCCGGCCTACGAAGGGGCGTATGCCCTATTTTGTTCTCCCTACAGTCTTAATCTTGGTTTCTGCTGCTGGGACTGATGTCGTTGATTACTACACTCTGCACAGCACATGAACTAACTCTACCCTCAGTGCCTATCTTTGTCCTTACACGCCTGCTGCTTGAGATCGTTGCACTGGCTTACTACTTGATTTGGTGCTCTTTTTTGACATGCTGATGTTCCTCAATAGGGGATGGTTGCTGTTTGGTTTATGAATATAATGCTTAATGGTTATTTACACTTGTTTAATGTTGGGGATTGTACTGTTTTGGATAAGGATGTTTGGACGTTCTACCAGGGCACTTATGGTATGGTACTGCCTCAACTGTCCTTGGCCGTGCGGGGGCATCGCTGCAGAATGAGGAGTTTCGCTCCTCGGATCCGCCCCTCCAGTATCTGGCAACTAGACTGGAGACTTTGCAACCTTGGCTGTTGCTGGAGGCGCGGAAGGTTCTGCCTCGCTGCCCCCTAGTGGCCGGGGTCACCGGGTGGGGGACCCTAGGATTTGGTACATCTGGAGAGCAACCTACTGTTTGCCTAATATTGGGTACGAGTTACGGGTTGGTTTTGGGCATAAACTGTTATATTATTTTCAAGTGCCGGAAGTATTCTTTCTTGATCTATAATAAGGGTGCGGACCGGACCACGGTCCTTTCAGAGCATGGTCGAGGGGTTAAATGTGGGGTTAACAATTTTCTAAAAGACCGAATCCTCCAGAGGGGGGGTTCTTCCCATATTTTATGTGTTAGACAGGGAGTCACCTGGGCGGGGATAGCTGTGTGTCTCCCTCTATTGCTCGGCCTCGTTCTCACATCAAGGAGGCAGGTTTCCCTCTTGAACATACCCGGAATTGGTTGTTCCGCTTTCCCATTTGCCCCTAAAGGGCGATTAGGTGGGGTAGCAGGTCTATTCTCACCTCTGGTTGGTTTTTTTTTCCCCCCTGGGATATCCCCAGATTACACATAGTGCCTTAAGTGGTGCCCCAGCAACAGCTGGGACCTCCACTGGGGATTACTAGATAGCGGTTCCCCCCTCCTTCTTCCCCTCCCCCTTTTTTTTTTTTTCTCTCTCTCTCTCGCCCTCCTTTCTCCCTACTCCCTCCCTCCCCTTTCCACCCTCTCTTTCTTTCTCGCTTCTCTTCTTTCCCTTGTCTCCAGGCTCACTCTCTCCGTCTCGTTGTTGCTGGGCTTAGACTAAGGCGTTCATTGATTTAGTGTTGTGACCACTGTCTTCCGCCCACTCTTCTTCTCTGCCTCTGATCATGTCATCTGTGAAGCATATCTCAGCTCCTCTGTCGCTTAAAGTTTTCTCCCTGAACGCTAAAGGTCTCAATGTACCGGAAAAACGGAGCAGTGTTCTGGCAGAGGCCCACAGACATAGGGCACAAATCCTTTTTTTTCAGGAAACTCATTTCAAAACTGGCTCAATTCCCCGCCTGACGGACAAACATTTTCCGACGGTATTTCATGCAACTTCCCCTGACTCCAAGGCTAAGGGTGTTTCCATCTTAATGGCTAAATCTCTTCCGTTTGTTCTGACTGATCAACTAGTTGACCCGGAGGGTAGGTACCTCTTTTTGAAAGGGACCTGGAAAGACAAACCTGTAACTTTGGCAAATGTGTACTGTCCTAATACTAACAGAATCCCATTTTTGAAAACTGTCCTATTGAAACTCACTACTTTTCAGACTGGCCTCCTTATTTTAGGGGGGGATTTCAATCTAGCGCTAGATCCCTTGCTGGATACTTCGTCGGGCACGTCTTCGCTCCCTTACTCGGCACTGCGGCAAGTCAAGCTCCAACTTGCATCTCTTGCGCTTCACGACACCTGGCGTACGCTTCACCCCAGTGAGAAGGACTACACCTTCTTTTCACACCCGCACAATCGCTACTCGAGGCTGGATTACTTGTTTATACGGCAGACGGATTTGTCCCATCTAGTTAATGCATCTATAGAGGCTATGACTCTCTCTGATCATCATCCCATCACGCTGACCTTGCAGTTCCCACAGATGGAGAGGCTGACTAGAATATGGAGGCTAGATGCCTCCACCTTGTCAGATCCCGAGGATTCAACCCGCATAGAACAGGTCATACGGGATTACTTCACCACGAATGATACACCGGATGTGTCCCCTATGATGCAATGGGAGGCACACAGTGTGTGATTCGGGGACACCTTCTGGCGATAGCAGCTAGGAAGAAGAGGGAGAGACAGGAACTCATAACGAACCTTATACAGGAGATTACCAATTTAGAATTACAGCACAAACGTACTAAGGCTATTCAAGTGGCACAGCAATTAGCTGATGCCCGAGCCCAATTGGTGGAGGAATTGTTCCGGCGGGCACGTAAACGCCACATGCTGTCACAAAAGCTGTTCTACGAGCAGGGTAATAAACCTGGGAAACTGCTGGCACGTTGTTTACAAAAGCGTACCCTTGCCACGACGGTGCATCATCTGTCAGATAATGCAGGACGCTCCTTTTCAAAAAACGAGGATATTGCGCAGCAATTTCTTCGTTACTATAGTAAGCTATATAATTTAGAGGAAGACGGTCATGGCCTCGTGGAGGGTGGGACTCGTTCGCGACTGATTGGGGAATTCCTGGGCAAATATAGTCCCAAAGCGTTGTCGGTTGACGAGCGTGTTGGCCTAGAAGCCCCCTTGTCCTCTGAGGAATGGGAGGCGGCCTTGAAGTCAATGAAGCCAGGTAAAAGCCCGGGTCCGGACGGCTTCACGGTGCCGTACTACAAAATATACGGGGCTCTATTGGTGCCGCGATTTCTTAAAGCCTTCAACTCGCTGGTTAAGGCTCCCCAACCTCCAGACACGCTTCTAGAAGCGCATATCACAGTGTTACCCAAAGATGGCAAAGACCCCACCGACGTTAAGAATTATCGCCCGATCTCGCTTTTAAACGTGGATCTGAAGCTGTTTGCGAAGATCATTGCGAACCGTCTGGCGTTTTATATTCCTGCCTGGGTGGGGAAGGATCAAGTGGGCTTTGTGCGGGGGAGGGAAGCGAGGGATAACACGATCAAGGCCTTAAATCTCCATCATTGGTTAACTTCCACCCAACAGGAGGGGTTTTTCCTGGCCATGGATGCGGAGAAGGCGTTCGACAGGGTGGCCTGGGACTACCTGCAAGCAGTGCTTCGGGCCCTGGGCCTGGGCAGCAATATGTGTACCTTTATTGGAGCTTTATATTCTAACCCCAGGGCCAGGGTCAAGGTTAATGGTCACCTGTCGGACGCCTTCCCCATCCGAAATGGCACTAGGCAGGGGTGCCCTCTCTCTCCCCTTCTGTACATACTCACCCTAGAACCCCTCTTGCGTTGCATTAGGCTCCACCCAGACATCAAGGGTATCACAGTACGCCATAAGGAGTACAAAGTCGCGGCTTTTGCGGATGACATCTTGCTCTTTCTTACGTCCCCATTAACGTCCCTGCCAAATCTAATGCCACTCCTGGAACAATTCAAACGCATAGCCAACCTAAAACTTAATTACTCTAAATCGTTCGCGCTGAATGTTTCCCTACCGCATGCTCTTGCCCGTCAATGTCAAGCCAACTTTCCTTTCAAATGGAACTCGGACGCTATTACATACCTGGGTATACAGCTGCCTGGCAAGCTGAGTTCCCTTTACGAAAAGAACTTTCTCCCCGAACTCAAAACTATTCAACAGGAGCTGCAAAGGTGGAATGTCCCCACTCTGTCGTGGTTTGGGCGAGCGGCTGCTCTCAAAATGACTGTGCTCCCACGGCTTCTATATAAAATGCAGACAATCCCCATACGTCTCCCACCGGCCTTTTTCGCAACTTTTAAGAAAATTTGTAGATCCTTCCTCTGGGGCTCCAAATCGCCTCGCATCAGGTGGGCGACCCTGGTTCTACCCAAATCTAAGGGAGGCATTGGTCTACCTGACCTTAAACGTTATTATTGGGCAGTACACATGGCCAGGGTAGTGGACTGGAAGATTCATACACGTTGCAAGGACTGGCCAGTTCTTGAAAAGCTCGTTGTCGGTCAAGATCTGCAAGTGCTTCCTTGGAGCGCTAAGCGTCCCACGGGGCACCAGCTCTCTGCGCACCCTCTTGTTGGGGCGACCCTACAAGAATTCGCCAGAGCGTGCAAGGCAATGGCACTCTCCCATACAGAGAGTCCGATTACGCCTATTAGGAGTAACCCTGACTTCCCCCCAGGACTTTCTGCTGGTTTCTTGGCTCAGGAATGGCCGTCTACGGAGATGGTGGCAAAACAATTTTTTAGGAGGGGCAGATTCTTAAGTCACCAAGACCTGGCCAAGCTATCTGCCACCAAGACGTTCCCGTATTGGCCATACATTCAGCTGAAACACTTCTTGGATGACCCAGGTAGGAGACCGGGATATCTGACAGAACCCACTGTTTTTGAAGCTCTGTGCTCCAGCAAGACTCCCCAGAACCGCGTCATCTCGGCCTTGTATGCTTCTATGTTTAAGATCCTGCACCCGGACAGGAGTCCAGATCGGGTCTTCTGGGGGTCTGTGCTGGACCGGGAGATAACGGATAAAGAGTGGGAACGTGTACATCTATATATTCATAAGGGGTCCCAAAATGTACACACGCAGGAGAATGGTTACAAATTGAAGATGAGATGGTACAAAACCCCAGACCTGCTCCATAAGATTTTCCCGTCGGTTCCCGACCAATGCTGGCGATGCGAAAGGGAGATAGGTACCCTTCTTCACATATGGTGGGGTTGCCCCCTGCTTCAACCTTATTGGAGAGAGGTGCATAAGATAATTTTGGAGGTTTCACCCTTGGCCTTGGAGTTCACCCCTGCACAATACTTATTACACTTATCGAACATTCCCCAGAAGAAATACTGTAAGTCTTTGGCGATACATATGATCAATGCTGCTAGGCTTTGTATTCCGGTGCTTTGGAGATCTGTGTCCCCCCCCTCGATTAAAAGCTGGTTTCTTCGCATTAATCGTATAGAAGCGATGGAGGAGCTGATTCATACGGCGCAGGACAAGATTGATCGTTTTTCTGCGATCTGGGGAGTGTGGCGGACTTTTAAACTTTCTCAGAGATATCTTGCGTTGATGCAATCTTAGGAGGCAGTGATGCCATGCAAGTGGAAACCTTCCCAACTGGCATCCCCCATGTGGGTAGTGCTTACAGTGCTGTCTATCTGGACATAGCCGTAGCCCTGGAGCATAATGGCGCCTTCCTTTAATGTTGGCTGCACCGGGACGGAGAGGGTAGCTGGTGGTCAACCCACCCCCGATCCGTTCGAAGGCTTATCCGAGCCCCACCCCCCTTTTTTTTTTTTTTTTTTCTTCTTCTTTCTTTCCTCTTTTCTACCTCTATATTTTTCCTCTTTAGGTCCTGGCTGGTCCCTTTCCTACACCCCCCACCCACCCTCCACCCCCTTCCCCCCCCCCCCCCTTTTTTTTTTTTTTTTTTTTTTTTTTTTTTTTTCTTCTTCCCCCCCTTTTTTGTTTGGTTCCTGCTATCCTATAGGAACCATGGGTAGTTTTATGTGACCGGGCCGTTAGAGACACAACGGTTAAGGGTAACCAGGGGGCACAAGGCCACTTTGAACAAGCCTGAATATAGGCATGATTCTACACGCTATGGCTCTCTCTCTGGCAATTTAGTGTCTGCAACGGGCTTTTCTTAACTACTACAACTGCTGTCTACAGATATCTATATACGAGGTTGTACGGATGGCTAACGAGACACTGTATGGTTTACTATATTTGTTTTGTCTTTCTTTTTTTGTAAGTCTGCATTTGCTTGCTGTTACCTTTGAAACATAATAAAAATTTCTAAAATTAAACAAATCAGCGGTGACGTGCTGGGCGTGACTGGGAGAACATGCGGCTGGGATCAGAGGAGACTTGCAGGTGGGAATGAGCTGCCAGAGAGACTGGAGGTAAGGTCAATGTGGAGTGGATCCATTATTTCCCTGCATCTAAACATCTCTAAAGTAGGCATTTCACTGTTAAAGTTTATTGCTTGTTTAACGGTATGTAACAATCTATAAAAAACTAATACAAACCAGCTCATGGCAATGCTGACATTGTGCTTTGTACAGTTACAGATTTTACTCAATTTTGCAAAATAAAGGTGTTAATTCGGTGTCATGGTCGGAGGTAGAGGGGAAGCTGTTGCTCACTATGGAGAAAAACACCTTGTTACCAGGGGCCACTGTGAGTAGCTGAAGCAAGTACCAGGGCAGTATTCTCACCAACCGGGGATGGGGAAGAATCTGGAAACTTCAGCAGGTAACAAGACAGGGACCCAGCCGGCGGGGTGACGCTTGAGGAGTATCTGGAGTGCCAAGCCAGGGGCCCAGCAGGGAAGCGGGGGTGAAGCTTGAGGAAAATACTAAAGTAAGAAGATTAGAAGAGCTCATGGGATTCAGGGGCAGTAAATCAGCAGGTTTAGTGAGAGAGACTGAGAGCTCAGTGGGCTGAGAATCTACAAGAAGTGACTGTAAAAAAGTAAAGGAGTTTGTTACAATTTGTGTTAGGAACTGTTCTAAGACTGTTGCCATAGGAGACAGCGCTCCTACACAAGCAGATGTGGTGTCTTGCTGGATGCCTTTTCCTGCATGGCTGTCCACCTGTAGAAGTCTCAGCCCTTGTACACACGGTCGGAGATTCCGACGGAATGTGTCCGATCTGACCGTTTTGTCAGATATTCCAACTGTGTGTGGTCTCCATCGGACTGTTTCCGTCGGAGTATCCGATGGACCAAGTTTTCCAACTTGCCCGTAAAATTTTCCGACAAAATGCTCCGATTGGACATACTCCAATCATGTTTAGAGAATTCCGATCGGACAAAGTGCCACGCATGCTCAGATCAAATTCCTACATCAAAGCTATTGGCTACTATCGTGAACGTAGTCCCATCGTAACAAAATAACGCCATCACGTGCTGAACGATCGGATTTTCCGACTACTTTGTCCGACCGTGTGTATGCAACAGTTTCGGACAAAATCCGACGTACAAAATCCGACGGATTTGGTTGTCGGAATGTCCGACCGTGTGTACAAGGGCTCAGAGTCTGCTAATTGACATTGCAACTATCTAAGGGTGTCCTGGCCCTTAACCCTCTCTCACACTGTTGTGTTATAGAGAAAATACATTTATTTGCATTCAAGAAGTGTCTGGCTCCTAAGAATCTACCTTGCATTACACCCACTATGCCTTGCAAACCATACGGAAGGATTTCACCTGTCCTTGGCTCTGGAAGTTCTCATTAGACTAAAGGAGGCCTGGGACTTTGCTACAACAGTATAAAGCATTATCAAACATCCTTTGCCACAGTTCACCAACGCATTTCGATTAATGTATAATCTTCATCAGGGGGTAGTAAAAGAATCCTGCATAAAAGAAAAATGGAAAAGCATACTACCAGGAATGTATATAATGTTTTATAAATGATTAATTGCATATACTGTATACTATATGTATATACTGTAACTCACACAAAGTACCAGAGTGAGAAATGTAATTTAAATTCACCTTAAAGGACCCCAAAGCCTAAACGATTTGGGTAATGTAAAAACCCCCTTTCCCAAGAAACTCCTACAGATTCTACGGTGGAGGGAATATCTTTGCTGTGTTACGCTTGGCATACTGGAGATATCTGTGCTGTATAATTTTATGTACAGTATATGCCTAATTGAAACTTATTATTAAAGCATTTTGGTTATGTGGTTTGCTTACTCTATATATTTAAAAGCAGTTTTTTTCTCACTATGACAGTGGTGACTGCAGTGGTAGTGAAGTAGCCGATAAAGCATTTATTTTCTTAATTTTCTGAGCAGCCTCTTACCTCCCTTTTTTTTCCTCTTTTTTAACTGTTGCTATTTTGTCATTTTCCTCTTTTTTTAAATGTTGCTAATGTAACCTATTCCTCTTTTTTTTTTTTTTAACTGTTGCCAATGTGCTCTTTTCCTATTTTTAACTATTGCTAATGTGTCCTTTTCCTATTTTAACTATTGCTAATGTGTCCTTTTCCTATATTTTAACTGTTGCTAATGTAAACTTTCCCTCTTTTTTTTTTAACTGTTGCTAACGTGAACTTTTTCTCCCCCTCCTCTCTGACATCTGATAATATTTTTATAGTTCTTTTTCTGGCACTTTTTTTTACATTATTACAGATTAGCATTTTTTTTTTATCATTTACATTTATATTTAATTTTTCTGTTTTTCCTCATAAAGCTTTTCCTGCCCTGGTTAAGCAAACACAATGTGCAGGAATGACAAGACTGTAACTAAAATGCATACAGGTGATCATATCTCCTACGATAAAGGCAGGACAGCCTGCTCCTGCAAAGATCTTGCTATGGCTCTGCATCGGTACCAAGGATATTCCAAATCAAATGGAGCTTCTTATCTAAACAACATTGATGTGGAGGCCAAAGCCATAAAGGTTCTTCTATTCAGCTTATTTTGTTATGGCAATTACATGGAGGTCAAGCATATCAAAGCACACAAACTTATTTTTTTTATTACCAAAGCAGACATTAATCCCTTTACTGACAAAGATGAAGAGTTTAATGAAAATGCACCAGCCAACTGCCTAAGGCTCAATTTACACTGCCGTGACTTGTCATGTGACTCAAGAGTTCAAAAGTCGCATGACAAGTCGTGCCCCATTAATGGCAATGGAACTGTTCTAATCAGTGCGTCTCAGGTTGCAGCGAATTTGCAAAATAGGTTTCTGCACTACTTTGGGGCGACTTCATCATGACTTGCATTGACTTCTGTTAACAAAGTCACGTGGCAAAGTTGTCCGGTGATGGCAGTGTGAACCCAGCCTGAATAATCCAATCCTTGAAAGAACATCAGATGATTTCTGGGGGAATCAACAGCACAATGGACACATCTCACAAAAGGTTAATCATGTTTCTTGTGCTGATTTTTTTATCTAAATAAAATTAGACTTTAGATGTGCAAATCTTTCCCTTTTTCCTCCCCAAATTTTGCATATACAGCATTTTGCTACCTAAATGCCCTCAGTGAAGGGTATACATCTACTTTAAGCCCTTGTACACACGGTCAGAGAATCCGTCGGAATGTGTCCTATCGGACCGCGTCGTCGGATAATCCGACTGTGTGTGGTATGCATCGGAAAGATTCCGTCGGAATATCCGTCGGACCCAATTTTCCAACATGTTGGAAATATTTCCCGACCAAATTTCTACATCAAAGCTATTGGCTACTAGCCTGAATGTAGTCCCATCGTAACAAAATTACATCATCACGTTCTGAAAGATCGGATTTTTCGACAACTTTGTCCGACCATGTGTATGCAACAGTTTCGGACAAGATCCGACAGACAAAATCCGACGGGCAAAATCCGACAGATTTGGTTGTGGAAATCTCCGACCGTGTGTACAGGGGCTAAGACAACTGTGCCCACAAGCCCTGCACTAATCTGTCCTTATGCACTATAGCAGCAATGGTGAACCTTGGCACCCCAGGTGTTTTGAAATTACATTTCCCTTGATGCTCAACTACATTGCAGAGTGCATGAGCATCATGGGAAATGCAGTTCCAGAACATCTAAGGTATAAAGGTTCGCCATCACTGCACTAGCGCATCATCATTTTTTATGCTTTCCCTATCACAGCTAGGTAGATAGATAGATAGATAATGTAGAGCTACCCTCCTAGGAGCTGCTGGTGATGGAGGGTTCTCTGTTCTGCTACGACGCTTTATCTGCTCAGTCCCCAATGATACACTTGGGTAACTTAGCAGTTAGTATACTGTCATTCTATAATAGTACACAGAAAATAGACAGCAAGCAACTGGATGGTAGACTGAATGGATGTATCATGGCAAGGCATGAATCCATAAACAGACAATGTGAACAGTGACCCAAAGGATGGCAATCAACTGCACTGTAGTAATACTGAACCCAATTATAACTGTTGCAAACAGGGTTAAAAGTATCAGCATCAAATAACCCAAAAATAAAGGTTCTTGTGTGCACACTACGAATACAGCCCCAATAGTAGGTGTGTGTATACCTTCCTGACAAAGAGGTACCCCTGGTGGTGACTAGAAGTACCTAGAGTCTAATTGTCTTAGAGGGCTACCATTAGGGCCCTTTTGTAGGGTGGTGCACATAAAGCTGTCACTTTAAAAGTGTGGAGTGAGTAGCTGTTGTGCTGCTGAACAAGGAGCTGTTTCTATTGCATTAATTGTGTCAACATAGAGTAAGCACAGGTGATTCTGCTCACTGCTCTGGGCATGTAGCAGGTCCGGTCCTATAGATTTGGCAGTCTACTGTTTCAGAAGTCTCTAGTCCTCAGGATTAGGTCCTCACGGCTCAATCTCTCACTGGTGTAAGTAACAGGTCCTCATAAAAAGGGGACTATACCTCCATTGTGCACCAATGTAAATAGCTCCAGCAAACCGGCAGATGAGTTCCTCCCACATTGTGTGATAGGTTCTATATGGGACCAAAACCCTCATAGAGTTAAGCCCTGGAAAGAGCCCTGGCTCTTGTTACTGGGAGCCCACAGGCGAGCTAGTCGAACATCCCTTGCTGTCTTCCTTTTGCTAATTTGGGGAAAATTCTCTCAGTACGAGGGCTACATTTAAACTCCTTTGTTCTGCAGGACAAGCTGGGTTTATTTAAAGTGGAACTGTTATATGTTTTATTGCTTGTTTTGTAATATGAAACTCTATTTTGTGTACAATGCTTGCCAGAAGTTCAGTTCTAAATAAATGAGATCAAAGTAAATCTCTGCTTGTACTAAGAGGATACATTTGCATGGTAAGAACCCACCTTAGCTTTCTCTAGCACTTAAGCATAATTTTTTAAAATCCATTAGATGCTTTCTATCAAGGACTTGAGAATGATTTTAGGATGGAAATGTTCTGTATTTCCATTCTAATTAATATTAACTAGCAGTATGTGGAAAAATTAAAAATCTGCAGTACATTAGTGATAAAGTCATTAAATGTAAATGGAATCAGTATTTTTGTGTGCTCTAAATAATATATTACACATTAGCAGTATTTTAAATGCATGTGATATCTTAATTGAAAATGACACACAAAAAGACTTATCACAGCAAATGCTCAAATGAACAAACAAGGCAGGATATGAACCACTAAACAAACACGTAGTGGATTTTTTTTTTTTTTTTGACCTGCTGCAGTGCCAGCATTGAACATTTCCAATCCATGTCTAGAAGCAGCAAGCAAGTTTTTCTAACTATGCGATGGGGGAATGTGCTCTGTTGGCTTAAAGTGGTATTAAAGCTTTATTTTTCTTTGCTTTTTTTAATTAACAAACATATATAAATATACTTACCTGCTCTGTGCAGTGTTTTTGCACAGAGCAGCTCCGATCCTCTTCTTTTCGGGTCCCCCACCGGTGCTCCTCCCCTTAACAGTGCCCCCAGAGAAAGCCGCTTGCCCTATATATATATATATATATATATATAGATAGATAGAGAGATAGATAGAGATATATATACATACATATATGTATATACACATACACATATTTATTTTAGCAGAGGCTCTAGAGAATAAAATGGGGATCAATGCAATGTTTTGGGAAAAAATACACTTTCATAAATTTTAATGCAAAAAAACACCACATATAACAAATTTTTGGTAAAATATAAACGATGAGGTTAAGCTGAGTGAATAGATACCTAACATGTCACGCTTTGTGCATGCTCGTGGAATGGTGACTAACTACGATACTTCCATAGGCGGCGCAGTACATTTTTTTACAGGTTTCCTGTTTAGAGTTAGCCCTTCTGGAATAATGATTCCCAGAGCCTGGGGGGAGATGCCTGTCGAGAACTTGAGGTCTTGAAGACTTCTCCCTGTCGCCAAGTACCGCAACTTGGCGATGAGCCTCTGCTCTGGAGTGATGGCTCGCCGCATGCAGGTATCCTGCCTGCTGATATAAGGGGACAGCAAAGCCAGCAGACGGTGAAAAACAGGGTCCGCCATCCGGAGATAATTCCTGAAATCATCAGGATTATTCTCCCGGATCTCACGAAGTAAAGGCATGTGCGAGAATTGGTCACGCTGGAGCAACCAATTCTTGCTCCATGAACTCCTCCTCGCCCTGTTCATGGACTGGGCTTGTGTCAAAGCTAAAAACCCAACACCATGCCCCTGCACAGCACGAATTCTACGACGAGTACATACACGAAACATGGCTTCAAAGCAGTCGGCTGGTCAGAACGGACAACAGAAAGCACCGATAAACAGCAAGGCCTGAAAGAATGAACATGAAAACCATAAACAAGCGGACCAATAAGCACTGAAAATCAAAGCGTACTATATACCAAGATATAGTCCGCAATGACCAACAAATGCGAACTGACTACACGCACTGATAAGCAGATACATACCCACAAGCACAAACTGAAGAGCAGTAATGATCTGAAGCACAAATCTGAAAAGCGCAAATCGTGAACCAAACTTCTACTAACACGAGATAAACACAAGATCAGCAGGAGCCCAAAGGGTGCCGCATGTGTTGCTGAACTTCCCTTTTCTAGTCCCGTCTTACGCGGTTTACGTCACCGCGTTCTTGTCGACCGGAAATTCCGTCAACTTTGTCCGACCATGTGTAGGCAACACCAGTTCCGGACTAAATCCGTCGGAAATTATCCGTCGGATTTGCTGATCGGAATGTCTGACCGTGTGTACGGGGGCTTATAGGGGAGGTCTAGCACTATAATTAGTACTCTTGCTATAACATTTGCAGCGATATCTCGCATGAGTGGAACAAACACCATTTACATATGTGTGCACGACCTATGTATGTATGCGTTTGCTTCTGCATGCGAGCACATGGGATGGGGGCGCTTTAATTTTTTAAAATGTATTTATTTATTTTTTGGATCACATCTATCAAAAGAAATACATTGATCATATACTTTAAAAAAAAACTGTTTACTTGCACCCTAGACTGGAAGTGATGGCATAACGTTGCTCCGGTCCTCCTAGATCATAGAGGTGGGGAGAGATGATTTGGTCCTCACCTCTGTAAGCAGCTGCATGCACAGCCGAATAATTTCCCGGGCTCGTCGGTAAGAACGGCAAGCCAGAGAAACACTGGTGATCAGAGGGAGGTGGGAGGACGACCCCTTCTGCTGCTTCTAAAAGCAATCCAGATAGCTTTAATGAAAAAGAGAATCACCGGCTTAAAAAAAAAAAAAAGTACTGGGGTCGTATATATACTGTAGGGGATCAGAGGGGTGAAGAGCTGGCTCAGAGGCAGTCCAGTAAAATAAAAGTGGCTTTAATTCAGCAAAACAGCAAAAAAAACATAAGACCAGACAGACTTATCTTATCACATGGATGTGCACACAGGTACAGCTCACAGTTCATCAGACCACAGGCTTAGAGGTAACAGTTCATGGCTCCAAACAGAGCTACAGTCTTTTTGTGGTTTAAACTCACCCAGCAGGTACACCTTCCAGCAATGGACATTTCCACACAGCGTGCTGCTGTGTCTCTCCTACTCAACAACTCCACACTGACACTTTCAGCACACCTGACCATAAGCAGGTCTGAAGGGGAAGTACCTGCCTTCTTCAATTAACCCCCTCTTAACCCTGCCCCAGGCTGACCCTCTACAATACGCATTGTGGTCTTTGGGTAGTATGCTACCCCAACATTTCTTATTCCTAATACGTGTCTGCTGTACCATGTACTTGTGTTAGAAAGTATCCTGTTCTCTTTGCATTTCTTCCTTTGTATGAAATACCTGCTGATTTTGCCAGCCCCCCTGGTTTCCTATTTAAAATTGATCACACTAAGCAGCAGAGCACATCCATCCCAGCTTGCTCAGTTTTCTGGCTGTGCAGGGATAATAGCCTGCTTGTACTCCAATTATAAGATTAATGCTGACACACCCCCATGCACAGCAATTTACTGGGAAGATCTGTGTACTGCTGTTTCTCCATCCCTAGTTCTCCAAGTCCCTTATGCAGTTTAGAACTGAAGTCCTGTGATCACTTGTACAAAAAGGTGTGTATAATGCTTTTTTTTTCATACATATATATTTTTTTATACACGATTTTCCTTTCATTTCTATTTTAATCACTTGTCACCCTGGCACGGTACATTTACTGCAGCAGGGAGGAGCTGCAGGCTTAGTCACATATATATATGTGATTCTGTCTCTTCCAGGTTAGGAGTGCGCGGGGCACTCCTCCTGTGACCACTGTGTCCACCGAACACAGTGGATTACTGTTACCAGAAACCGGGTATCATGTGATCGCTATGACTGGTCATAGTGATCACATGATAGCAATGTAAACAACCTGTCATGAATGGCTTTCCATTAATGTAAAAATTGCTTACTACTGTGATATGTGGATTGGCCCACAGCAATCACATTGTACCTGGCTACCTGTACTATGTGTTTAGCTGTAGCCAATCACAGATCAACATAAACCATAAGCAAGCTGTTTGTGAATAGGAAACCCATTCACGACAGCTAAAACTATTGCTTATACCAGCCTCTCTAAACCTATTCAACATAGAGGAACCTTTGAAATAGCTTTCCCGTCTCAGGGAACCCTTGCTAAAAATGACTATATCTACAACTACAACATTAGTGTGATGGTCAGTAAGAAGAATGCTTCTTACAATTGTTGACACTGGTAAGAATCCCCCCTTACAGATAGTTAAAATACACAATAGAGTCAGTGGAAACTTATCTGAGAGTCAGAAATTGCTCATTGCTTAATGAACTCCTAGAAACCTTTGGAGGATCCCTAGTTGGGAAACCCTGGCTTCCAGGGCCAGATTAAGAACTTCGTGGGCCTGGTGCTGAAGATTTTTGTGGGGCCTTTTATAAACAATAAATAAATAAAAATGCAAACTATTTTTGTTATAACAAATTAAATTAGAGAGAGAGAGAGGGAGAAAGGGGATGAAAGAGGTGTGATGTGTAAGGGAGGGAGGATGAGAGAGAAAGGGGGGGATGGGAGAGAGAGGATGCATATGAGCATGTGTGGGAATGACATCAAAGCAGCCTGGCCAAGGCAAGTGTCCGAAGGCACAGAACCCAGAAGGAAGACCGGGTGAAGATGGAAGTGCTTGGGCCCCACCAGATTGATCACAGCACAGCACTGGAGGGCTCAGTCTGACAGGTAAGTGTACCCTAATGTGCTAATATGCTGGGCATAATTGTACATTGTGGCATAACCTACCCCAGGACCTCTAAAAAGTAATGTTAGAAAAGTTTACTACCGCTTTAATATCACAGGCGCCTGTCATGGGGCCCCCTACCTGTGGCCCTTGGGCAGTGTCTAAGTACATAGTTGTCAACATTTCAAAAATATTTTCAGGGACGCTTTTTTTACAAGTGCTATATTTAGAGTAGCTGACATCCCCTATGTTCCTCTATACATCACAATAGTAATTACAAAATTAAATAAGTACTAATAATGGGGCAGAACAAATATGAGGACTGTGAGATTTCCTTTAGTTGAACTAACAAAAGTGTGCCCATTCTAGAGCTGGTAACATTGAGGATATTCAGTATAATTTTAAAGAACAGTTTTTGTGAGGCATAGGGGAGGAGTATGAATGGTATAAAAGTGGGAAGTATGTGCAGGTGAGGGAGAGGAATGTGGAGGGTCTAACAGTGGGCACTATGTACATGAGAGGAGTGCAGAGGGTATGGCAGAAGGCACTATGTACAGGAGAGGAGTGTGTAGGGTATGACAGTGGGCAGTATGCACAGCAGAGGAGTGTAGGGGGTATGACATTGGGCACTATGTAGAAGAGAAGAGTGTGGAGGGTATGACAGTGAGCAATATCTACAGGAGTGTGGAGGGTATGACAGTGGGCCCTATGTACAGGAGAGAAGTGTGGAGAGTAGGACAGTAAGCAGTAATTACAGGAGAGGAGTGTGGAGGGAGGGTATGACGGTGGGCACTATGTATAGGAGAGGCGTATGGAGGGTATGACAGTGAGTAGTATGTACAGGAGAGGAGTGTGGAAGGTATGACAGTGGGCACTATGTATAGGAGAGAAGTGTTGGAGGTATGACAGTGGGCACTATGTATAGGAGAGTAGTGTGGAGGATATGACAGCGGGCATTATGTATAGGAGAGAAGTGTGGAGGATATGACAGTGGGCACTATGTATAGGAGAGAATTGTGGAGAGTATGACAGTGGGCACTATGTATAGGAGAGGAGGATGAAGTAATCTGGGAATGAAAAATGGAAAGGTTTGTGGAAGGATGTTTAGGGACTGCGTAGTGGTTAAGCTGGCCATACATGGATTGAAATTACACCAATTAAGCAGAGACCAGCCATAGTTGATCTATGTATGGGCTAGCTGGTTTTGCACAAGTCAACCTATTAACCGACTTGAGTACAACCAGCCTGTCAAGTTTTCCCCAAAACAATCAGTGCTGCCAGCTATAGTTAGCAACACTAATCATTGTATTCACTGGCAGAACACAATAACACTGCGGGAGTGATTGCCCCATTCACAGGTCAGCAGGTGAGAGGGTGTGTGGGGACAGGCTGGAGAGAGATACTAGTCAGTCCCTGGGTAGGCACTGGTTAGTATCAGAGCCAAATATACACAGATTACATACGCCACCATCGTTACTGTGAGAGCAAGAATTCTAGCACTAGACCTCCTCTGTAACTCTAAACATGTAACCTGTAAAAAAATGTAAAGCATCGCTTAGTACATAACAAAAAATCGTGCTAACTTTAGCGTTTTTTTTAATGAATGAAACGTTTGAAAAATTGCTGCGCAAATATCGTGTAACATTGCAAAGACCACCATTTTATTCCATAGGGTGTCTGCTAAAACAATATATAATGCTTGAGGGTTCTGAGTAATTTTGTAGCATAAAAAAAATGATGATTTTTACATGTAGGAGAGAAGTCTCAGAATGGGCCTGGGTGGCAAGGGGTTAATTATCATAAGTAATATAAAATAATTATTATAAGCTATGTGAGTTCATCCTCTGAGTCTGCTGCAGAGTGTTCCAGCTTGTATTTATACTGACCGCTCTGTATGTAGCTTATGACAGTCTGCGCAAGGAGCCCCGTATCCATAGATGATAGCAGCCCCATATTTTAACCAGTGCTGGATTGGGTCTTTAGCTACCTACTCCCCAAATGTGGGGTCTCTGTGACTGATCGCCAAGCTACAATCCTCGTACAAGTCTATCTTTAAAAAAATTAATAAAAAATTTTCTTTTTCTTTTTTTCTTTTTTTTTTGGGCAAATAGGCCTATCTTGAGAAAGGGGCCTGGAGCTGCAGCTCCAATAGCCCCTATGTTATTGGGGCCCTGCTGGCTTCTACAGTGATCAATGCTGTATATACAATCGCTGGAGAGATGACCGTCCGTCGCTGGATAGCAAGAGTGGATTACCACCGCTGGAATCTTTTTTTTATTTTTTTATTTTTAATAAAGGAATTTTTCAAAAGTGTGTTTGTTTTATTTAACCATTTTTTACACTTTCTTTGTGAAATGGTAGGGGTACTTTTGTACCCCCTTACCATTTCAAACAGGGGGGGGCCGGGATCTGGGGGTCCCCTTGTTAAAGGGGGCTTCCAGATTCTGATAAGCCCCCCGCCCGCAGACCTCCACAACCACCGGCCAGGGTTGTGGGGATGAGGCCCTTGTCCTCATCAACATGGGGACAAGGTGCTTTGAGGGGTCACAGACCCCCAAAGCATCCTCCCAATGTTGAGGGCATGTGGCCTGGTACGGTTCAGGAGGGAGGGGGGGCCGCTCTCTCGTCCCCCCCTCTTTTCCTGCGGCCTGCCAGGTTGCGTGCTCGGATAAAGGGTCTGGTATGGATTTTTAGGGGGAGTCAATTTTTTTTTAAATTTGATGCGGGGTTCCCCTTAATATCCATACCAGACCTGAAGGGTCTGGTTATGGATATTTAGGGGGAACCCCACGTCAAATTTTTTCTTAAATTTGAGGCAGGGTTCCCCTTAATATCCATACCAGACCTGAAGGGCCTGGTAATTGAATTTGGGGGACCCCCACGCTTTTTTTAAAAAAAATGTTTTTTTTTTTTTTTTATCAATGACTTTCAATGAGTGTTCTCTGTATTACGGAGCCGACAATTCATAATAGCTGCGAGTGATTTTAAAGGACTTTTTTTCCTGCATAAATGACACTTTGTGCAGGGACAATTCTAAGCACGGGAAACATGCGCCCCTTCACAGGCATACTATAGACAACCCCCCCCCTACGAAATTTAAAGGAATATTACACTTTTATTGTTTCACTTTAATCATTATTAAAATCACTGCTCCCGAAAAAACGGACGTTTTTAAAACTTTTTTTTGCATTGATACATGTCCCCTGGGGCAGGACCCGGGTCCCCAAACACTTTTTAGGACAGTAACTTGCAGAATCTTTTCTCTCTGTCAAATCTTTTTTCTCTGTCGAATATTTTCTCTATATAATCTTGGACTAATAAATGTAAGGTTAAGCACATTCGACCACAGGTTCTATAGACACAGATTGTTGTCAGAGTCATGTCGAATCTCCTATTCTATATCGAAACGAAAACGAAAATAGCTGAAATTCGGACGAAAATGCATTCGGACGAAAACGAATGCACATGTTTAGTGACTACAGGGTGTCTTCCAAGAGATGGGTAACATCTGAATACCAAGTCCTTCCAGGCCAGTTTCATGCCACCAAGATCACCGGAATGCCCTCCCATCTCAATCTTGCAAAGCAGTCAAAGAAAAATTCTTAGTTAAGGGAAGGCCTCGGCATGAACTTGTCCCACAGGGTCATCAGTGTGTCTACTACAAATTCTATTGGATCCCTGGTCCTGAACCTGTCCATGTTATTGTTGAAGTGGGATGTCAACAGATCTATGTTTGGTGTCTCCCAATGGTGACAGATGTCCTGGAACACTTTGGGGAGAAGAGACCATTTCCCTGCGTCTAGGCACTGATGAGTGAAAAAGCCTGTCTGCCAATAGTTTACTCTGAGAATGTGGACTGTGGCTTGAATGTACCTTTTGACCCAACCAGAATCAAGTATGCTTCTGAAAGGGCTGTGCTGCTTCTTGAGCCACTCTAAAGTTTGATGTAAGTCACAGGTGTGGTGTTGTCTGCCTGAACTCTCATTGATTGCTCCGGAAGCCGAATGATCCACCGCATCAGCGATAGATGACTGGACTCCCTCGATTACCACACTCTTGAATAATTTCTGTCCCTAGTACTCCTCCCCAGCCCAACAAGCTGGCATCCATGATGAAAAACCATCCAGAATAAGATGAGAAAGGACTTTCTTGAATCCTGTACAGGGCTGGTCAGCCACCAGGTCAAAAATATACAGTCCTTAGAACACAGGTGCATTAGCCAGTCAAGAGACTTAGAGTATTAGTCAAGTGCAGTCAGAACACTGAGCTGTAGAGGCCTGGAGTAAAAACATCAAAAGTCCCTCATGCAAAAACAGACTGATGGAAGCTTCTTGGAGCGCAAGGTCCAGATATGAGTATGAGCGTCAATACCTGTTTCCAGGGAAGAAACACCTAGGTTTGGGCCATATCCAAAACTAGGCCCAAGTACTCCAAGTGGTGGGTTGGATTACTTATGGACATTGAAGGTCCACTTGAAGCTCTGTGTCAGGTCACCAATGGCAGAAGGACTATAGGGCCCAGCATCTCCACCATTACTTCATGTGGGCCTTTATAAGGAAGCCTGTCAGTGGTTGAAGTTGCTGATTGATCTTTAGCTTGTTACTTGTGTTCCTGTGATTCCTTGCTCCTGTGATCCCTAGTTTCTTATTTCGCTTGTTCCCGACCTGTCTCCTGCCTGTCTCCAGTCCCCGACCCTGGCTTGTCTAAAGGATACCCTCTGCCTGCTTTTCGTGTTTGATCTCGGCTTCCACCTGACTTCGTCTGCTCTGCTTCCCACCTAGTACTTGATCCCAGCTTGTGTTGATTATCCTACTGTCTCAGTGGTTCTACAGACCTGTCACATCTCACAGGCGCCACCTGCCTGCAGACACTGTACCTCACATCAGCAGTATATCTGAGTCTTTCTGCAAGCAACTCCACAGGTGACCTGTGCTACTTTGTACCTGACTTTTCCTGTCTCACCTTCAGGGGAGTCTGGAACTTAGATGTAAAGGAAGCCCCCCCTTCATTGGCCTCCAGCACCTGCTGTGTGATACTTTGCAGCTTCACATAGGCTACCTGGGTGGTCGATCCTTCAAGAGGCATTCATCCAGATATCTAATAATGTGGATTCCCTAAGAGTACAGCAGCACAAGGATTGGGGCAAGCACCTTCGTGAAGACCTGGGGGCTGTGGACAGGTCAAAGGAAAGCACTGCAGAAAGGAAGTGCTGCTCCCCCACTGCAACCACAGGAACCACTGATAGGGGAGAAAAATTGGAATATGCAAATACTCAATAATGATATACATTGATGTTATAAATCCTCTTGTTGCAAGAATTGTAATGGCAGAACTTGACAATTCCATCCAGAACACAAGAAAAAAAAACCTTCAAGAAGGTATTTAGAACCTTCAGCTCTAAGATGGGGCAATCACGCCAGAGGAATTAAGCTGTTACAAGACAGTCTGAAGGGGCTGTAAACTCTTGAGGGCATAAAGCAGGGAGGAGGCATGGAATTCAATTCCAGTCTGTATCCCTGGAACACCACATCCAGGACTCAAAGTTCCAAAATGCAGTGAGTCCAGGTGACTGAAAAGGCCAATGGACCCCCCCCCCCACTTGCAAGAGTGGGGACCCCCCTTCATTGCAAGGAAGAGATAGTGTCAGACTTGGCTGTCTTGGATGTCTAGGACTTGCAGGGGAACTGATTAGAAGACTTGGCTTTAGAAGCTGAGGTCTGGGTGGGACGCAAAAAATTCTACCAAAAACAGCTGACTTTTCCGTGAGGACCTTACCTTTCTACTTACTAGATAAGAGAGTACTCTTTCTGCCTGTGACTTAATAATAAAAAAAAACATGTATTTGTAGCGCCGGGCTCCTGAAGAGCACGTGCTATGTTTTTTGTTAATTTAAATGTTCCTAAGACCATAGTTGGGTTTTAGGGTTAATTGTAGTAAATTATGGTCTTGGTATCAGTTTGACTGGACTGTATTGTGTTCTGCTTGGCCATAGGTGTGGGTGTCATCTTTGACAGGCATCGGAATGCAGTCCAGTTGGACGCATTGGGTGCCAATCTTTCTCTGAACCAATCAGTGGGTGCATTGTCTCACTGTGTATTCTGGGAAAGGGTACTTAAGGTACTGAGGTCACGTTATTTGGGGGTTCTGGTCCAGAGGATTCTTTCTGACTGCCTGGTCCTGGTCCTCCTGACCAGCCCCCAGAGGCCCTCATGGCCTGGGGTGCAGATCCATACGTTTCCGAGTCTCGGGGCTGGCTAGCCCGAGGCACAGTAACTGGAAGGAGAGTTCCAAAGTGGTCCAGTGTCGTCTCGGTTTTGGAGAGGCCCAGCAACTGAAAACGCAACCAGGGGAGGACTCTTCAGAAGAGCACAATAGCACAAGGTTACTGGGAGGAGCTCTAATTTACTGAGAACTGAGGGATCCATCAGGATCAATACAGGGTTTAGGGTTATGCACTTGACCCAGACTGCCAGGGTCTGGCAAATGGCCATAGACACGATTGATGATTGCATGGTTGAGCTTGATAGAGCAAAAGAAGCTTTGAGGAGGGCCTCAAATATGTTGTCCACATGGTCTTTGAAGACTGGAACATCCTTATGTGGAACCGTCAGGGATTAGTTGTGGCAGGAAATAGCCAGATCCACCACAGGCACCTTACACTTCTTGTGTTAGGCCTTCTCCACTAGGTACTGCTGCACAAACCATCTGAAGAGGTAAACATGTTTTCTGAACACAACCAGTCCTCATGCAGAACATCCTGTAAAAGTGCTAGAATCGGAATGGACCTAGTGGGTTTCTTGGTCTTGGCAAGAGATCCCATACTGGTGAATTTAGGTCCGGTAGGTGGGGACTGCTCTAGTTTTAGACAGAACACCAATGTAGATCACCACTGTTCTATAAATGGAGAGCACTGTGTAGCAGCTAACTGCACCTTGCAGTACTGCTGGATCAAAGGTAAGCGATAAATGCAAAGGTTACAGGCTCACACCACATCTTCTGTATAGCAGGGTGCCATTACAGTTCCCCAAGGAGCTGCTAAGGGATAAACAATCAGGAAGCTGTAAGAATGTGGCTTTAGATGCAACAAGGCAGAGAACTGAATTATCTGTACAAAAAAAAAAAAAAACAGAACATAGTCTTCTCAATCTACTGGTAGAATCAGAAACCTACTCTCAGTACAGAGAGGTTATGCATAATCTAAGGGTACAAGCAAGAAATTGAGCATAACTTGAAGTTCGAGGGGTTATATGGGCTGTCCTAACAACTTTGTTTGTCAGTGCTCTCCCCTGAAGGTGTCATCATATAACCCATTGTCTTGATTAGTGGAAGCCTGTGTCCTGTACTGAAAAATTAAGAAAAAAAGATTTTGCCATGACCAGCTACCCCCTTTTGAGGTAATCAGGTAATTTGTAATGCCAGATTGACTCATGATTGCAAATGGAAGCAGGAACTAAAAATGTGTCCTTCACCCTCGCATGTAGTGTAGAGAGAGATAAAAGGTGAATGCCCCTTTGCTACTGTGTAATCCAGGTGTCCTTTAAACTTCCTAACCTTTGCCTCTTCCATTTGAGCTTAGTGACTTGTTGTGTGGTCATCATGAAGCTTCTCTCTTTGGTCTTCTTGCTTGTTCTTCTGGTCATCGCTCAGGCTAAACCAGTAAGTACACTTTATCATCAGTGCTAAGTGTGTATTTGTTTTTAATGCAGTGTTACTATATTTGATATTTGATTTTCAGAATATTAAATGCCTAATCTATGCCAGTTTGCCTTGGGAGAATTTCGGATACTGAGTTGTGTCATTAACAAATAACTCTGAATGAATCCTGACATGTTTAAAAGGCCTTTTTGATAATTTTGAAGTTTTGTAAAATCTATATAAACCACAAGGAAATTTCCAACCAACTAGCTGTTAAATATAGTTTTGTTGACAATTAGTTACATTATCAGATATTTTGTGGGATGTGGACTGGAGATGTAGAACTGCACATCAGTTAGATGTTAATGATATGAGCTTGCTACGTTTTTCAGAATCCAGCTTAAACTTAAAAAAAAAAAAAAAAAAATATCCATTAGGGTAATTGGGTTGTGGGCAAAACTGGCCCTAGTGTATGTTTATTTGTCTGCAATTGTTTTAGGCACAGTAGTTGCTTCAGAAGGGACTGATCTGATTGGTTCTATGTACTCCACAAAGGGCTTTTAAATACAAGATGTAAATACAGGAAATAAAGAACTGCTATACTTAAAAAAAACTTTACGACTCTACATACAGTTCAAAATTCATAACCAATGTTATTTATTGTAAACAGAAATACAATAGAATGTAAGAGGATTCTTATTTAAGAAATCCTAAAGTAATCAGAACTGCAGTCAGTGCAATAATAAAATAAAATCTATTATAGTGTAAAAGAATGTTAAAAAATAAGTTGCATGTTATTCCAGAATCGCATAAATAACAACAATGATGACACAGATCTGATAAATATATCCATAAAGATGAGTCTGTAATAGTAAAATGAACAATAAAAAACTAATTTGTAAAGATGTTTCCAGGGATTGACCTTTGCACTGCACTCAGAAGCAGATAATGAATGTGTTTTTTACTCAAGTAGCCCATAGATTCACAAAGGACTTCCATTGGGTTCATACCTGTGTGCTGCAGAAACACACAAACACAGGCAGTTTTGCATGCTGCAGTGTCATTCGTCTTAATGGTATACCAACCCACATTGCCAAAACACTGGTTTTAGTGTACAGTAAAGGAACCTATTAAAATTAACAGGCTACCATAACACAGTGCATGTTAATGTGTAAAGTAACACATGTGAATATACAGCAAAGGTGTGAATCCAGCCCAGCTAAACATCACAAATTATTTATAGGTAAAGCCAGTGAAGCCTAGTGGGCTGAGGACTTCTTATATGTCCAGGGAGCCTATGGGGATGTCAAACAAAATGTGCACTCCAGTGCTTTTTATTGTGCTTCAATTTCAGCTTTGGTAGCATTTTTAAAGTTTTCCTCTAACCACTCGAACCAACCTATAGCAGACCTCCTGTGCAGGATCAGTATATATATATATATATTGAGAGATTAGATTTGAAATGTGGAAAAAGAAATGGACTTTTCAGGCACATGTAAAAAACTATATCGAAATTTTAATAATTCACAATGCTTATTATACAAGTACACATTAAAGACAATACAAATTCATTAAACCATAGAAAAACAAAACACAGAAAAAAGGGAAAAACAAATGCAAAAGGACACTAGTGGGAGATTAGTTTGTGGGGATCACCTTTTCTCGAAATGAAGGCCAGCGTCTAGGCAGTTTCTTTAAAATCTAGCGGGTTACCAGCTTTATTTACAAATGGTTTGCAAAGTCATAAAATAAACAAAAATAGTAAAGTAAATCCTTGCCGTTCGGCGCTAAACTAAACAGTAGACTGCTCTCTATACGGTGTGGGGCTGGCCCTGTCACCCATAAAACATGAGGTAAAGCAAACCTTCTTTTTCAATCCAAACAGAGCTCCTCTCTCTCAGATTCCCTTCTGAGTCTTAGGCCAGAGCACTGCTGTGCTCTCTTCCTGGTCATTTAAAGTCCACCTGAGCATGGACTCAAGTGGACCACAACACCCGGGCCGGATTTCGGTTAAATCTCTTACAATAGAATGAGTTTGAGTTGAAATATACCGCTTATCGATGACCTCACCTCGCATACCCTTACATATCCTCCCCCTCTGCTCAAGCCCCTGCGGCTGAGCAATTGTCCCAAGCATACAGTGCATGCGGGAGAGGGCATCTGCATTGTTTTGGAGCTTGCCTGGCCTATGCTCTAGTGTAAACTTAAAGGGCTGTAAAGCCAGGAACCACCTTGTCACACATCCATGTAATACCCCATAATGCCCAGGAAGGCCCAATCTTGTTTTTTGTTTACTGGTTGGGGCCATTTTTGAATTGCCTCAACCTTATTGGTCTGAGGCTTGACCAGTCCCCGGCCAATAATGTACCCAAGGTATTTGGCCTTCTCCAGGCCTATGGCACATTTTTATGTGTTGGCCGTGAGACCTGCCTCCCTAAGGGAATCTACCACTGCTTGTACTCTGGGCAGGTGCGATTCCCAATCTGGGCTGTGGATGACCACATTGTCCAAATAAGCAGCTGCATATGGGCGATGTGGTCTCAAAGTATTGTCCATCATTCACTGGAACGATGCAGGGGCTCCATGCAGAACAAAAGGCATCTGCTTGTACTGAAATGAGCCCTCAGGAGTGGAAAAGGCAGTCTTCTCCTTGGCCGATTCAGTTAGCGGTATTTGCCAATAGCCTTTCATTGGGTCTGGGGTTGTTATGTAGTGAGTAGGGATGAGCCGAACACTCCCCAGTTCGGTTCACACCAGAACTTTCGAACAGACCCCAAATTCATATGAACGTTAGAACCCCATTGAAGTCTATGGGACTCGAACGTTCGAAATTAAAAGTGCTAATTTTAACGGCTAATATGCAAGATGCTGTCCTAAAAAGGGTTTGGGGACCTGGCTCCTGCCCCAGGGGACATGGGTCAATGCCTAAAATGTTTTTAAAAATGGCCGTTTTGGCGGGAGCACTGATTTTAATGACGATTAAAGTAAAAAAAAAGTGAAATATTCCTTTAAATATCGTGCCTGGGGGGTGTCTATAGTATGCCTGTGAAGTGCCACGTGTTTCCCGTGTTTAAAACAGTCCCTGCACAAAATGACATTTAACGGAAATAACGTCATTTCAAACTGCTTGCGGTTTTAATGTTATATCTGGTTCCTGCAATATGGTTGAAAATCATTGAGAAAAATGGCATGGGTAGCCCTCCCTGCCCATTACCAGCCCCTTTGGGTCTTGTACGCATATTAACCAGTTGCCGACCGCCGCACGACGATGTACGTCGATAGCATGGCACGGGCAGGCATATTGGCGTACATGTACGTCCCTTGCCTCCCGCGGGTCGGGGGCCCGATCGGGCCCCCGCCCGGTGCCTGCGGCGGTCGGTATTCGTGCGGGAGCGATCCCGGACGAGGGGACGGCCATTCGTTCATGGCCACCCCCTCGCGATCGCTCCCGACGAATAGGAATCCCCCGTGACATCACTTCCTCTCCTGTAATGTAAACACAGGAGAGGAAGTGATGTATTCTCTCCTCCGTGTCGGTATTTTCCGTTCCGACACGGAGGAGAGCGGATCGGTGAGTTGCACCAACACTCTACACACACAGTAGAACATGCCAGGCACACTCACACCCCCCCTTTACCCCCCGATCACCCCCCCAATTACCCCTGCCCCCCAGTCACAGTGACACCAATGTCATTTTTTTTTTTTTTTTTTTTTTTTTGCATTGGTGTCATTTGTGACTGTAATAACTGTTAGGGCAGTTAGAGTTAGCCCCCTTTAGTTCTAATGTACCCCCCTAACCCCCCCAATAAAGGTTTAACCCCGTGATCACCCCCCGTCGCCAGTGTCACTAAGGCTGGGTTCACATTGCAGCGGTTTATGAGAACGAATGTGATTCGCACCGCACTGCAGTGCAAATCACATCCGATCTCTGTGCGATTCGAGTTCAGCCATTCGCCGCACCCGCCGCACCCGCCACACCCGCCGCACCCACCGCAAATTCGCACGGGACCCTTTTTTTGGCCCGCAGCAGAATCGGATCGCATGGGTGTTCACACCATGCGATCCGAGTTTGCAGATCGCACTGCGATATGCGAACTGATCTGGGGGTGTCAGTAACATTTCACTGACACTCCCAGCAGTTCGCATAGGGCAGTGTGAACTGCCGCCGGGAGGCATGCGATGCGGGAACCCGCCGCGGATTTGCGGCGTTTCCGCATCGCTCCAGTGTGAACCCAGCCTAATAAGCGATCATTTTTCTGATCGCCGTATTAGTGTCACAGGTGACGCTAGTTAGGCAGGTAGGTATTTAGGTTCGCCGCAGCTTTTTATAGCGCCAGGGACCCCCATATACTACCGCATAAAGCCCCCTGATTGCCCCCTAGTTAACCCTTTCACCAGTGATCACCATATAACTGTTACAGGTGACGCTGGTTGGTTAGTTATTTTTTATAGTTTCAGGGCACCCACCATTTATTACCTAATAAAGGTTTAACCCCCTGATCACCCGGCGGGTGTCATTTGTGACTAATAACTGTTAGGGCAGTTAGGGTTAGCCCCCTTTAGTTCTAAGGTACCCCCCTAACCCCCCCAATAAAGGTTTAACCCCGTGATCACCCCCCGTCGCCAGTGTCACTAAGGCTGGGTTCACATTGCAGCGGTTTATGAGAACGGATGTGATTCGCACCGCACTGCAGTGCAAATCACATCCGATCTCTGTGCGATTCGAGTTCAGCCATTCGCCGCACCCGCCGCACCCGCCACACCCGCCGCACCCGCCGCAAATTCGCACGGGACCCTTTTTTTGGCCCGCAGCAGAATCGGATCGCATGGGTGTTCACACCATGCGATCCGAGTTTGCAG
Organism: Lithobates pipiens; assembly: GCF_037356315.1. Lineage (NCBI taxonomy): Eukaryota > Metazoa > Chordata > Amphibia > Anura > Ranidae > Lithobates > Lithobates pipiens. Next base: position 297,719,144 of record NW_027507903.1, read on the forward strand.
ATCGCACTGCGATATGCGAACTGATCTGGGGGTGTCAGTAACATTTCACTGACACTCCCAGCAGTTCGCATAGGGCAGTGTGAACTGCCGCCGGGAGGCATGCGATGCGGGAACCCGCCGCGCATTCGTGGCGTTCCCGCATCGCTCCAGTGTGAACCCAGCCTAATAAGCGATCGTTTTTCTGATCGCTGTATTAGTGTCACAGGTGACGCTAGTTAGGCAGGTAGGTATTTAGGTTCGCCGCAGCTTTTTATAGCGCCAGGGACCCCCATATACTACCGCATAAAGCCCCCTGATTGCCCCCTAGTTAACCCTTTCACCAGTGATCACCATATAACTGTTACAGGTGACGCTGGTTGGTTAGTTATTTTTTTATAGTTTCAGGGCACCCGCCATTTATTACCTAGTCTCACTAGTGTACCCCTAAATTTAGGGGTGTCTACTTTCCAAAATGGGGTCATTTGGGGGGGGTTTGTGCCATCTTGGCATTTTATGGCCTTCAAAACTGTAACGCCCTTAGAAAGCCTGAAGGCGGTGCTTGGTTTTCGGGGCCCCGTACGCGGCTAGGCTCCCAAAAAGTCCCACATATGTGGTATCCCCGTACTCAGGAGAAGCAGCAGAATTTATTTTGGGGTGTCATTTCACATATGCCCATGGCATGCGTGAGCAATATATCATTTAGTGACAACTTTGTGAAAAAAAAAAAAAAAAAAAAAAAGTTTGTAATTTTCCCGCAACTTGTGGCAAAATATAAAATATTCCATGGACTCAACATGCCTCTCAGCAAATAGCTTGGGGTGTCTACTTTCTAAAATGGGGTCATTTGTGGGGGTTTTGTGCCATCTTGGCATTTTATGGCCTTCAAAACTGTAATAGGTAGTGAGAAGTGAACTCAAAAATTTACGCCCTTAGAAAGCCTGAAGGCGGTGCTTGGTTTTCGGGGCCCCGTACGCGGCTAGGCTCCCAAAAAGTCCCACATATGTGGTATCCCCGTACTCAGGAGAAGCAGCAGAATTTATTTTGGGGTGTCATTTCACATATGCCCATGGCATGTGTGAGCAATATATCATTTAGTGACAACTTTGTGAAAAAAAAAAAAAAAAAAAAAAAGTTTGTAATTTTCCCGCAACTTGTGGCAAAATATAAAATATTCCATGAACTCAACATGCCTCTCAGCAAATAGCTTGGGGTGTCTACTTTCTAAAATGGGGTCATTTGTGGGGGTTTTGTGCCATCTTGGCATTTTATGGCCTTCAAAACTGTAATAGGTAGTGAGAAGTGAACTCAAAAATGTACGCCCTTAGAAAGCCTGAAGGCGGTGCTTGGTTTTCGGGGCCCCGTACGCGGCTAGGCTCCCAAAAAGTCCCACATATGTGGTATCCCCGTACTCAGGAGAAGCAGCAGAATTTATTTTGGGGTGTTATTTCACATACGCCCATAGCATGTGTGAGCAATATATCATTTAGTGACAACTTTGTGTAAAAAAAAAAAAAAAATTTTTTTTTTGTCATTATTCAATCGCTTGAGGCAAAAAAATAAAATATTCAATGGGCTCAACATGCCTCTTATCAATTTCCTTAGGGGGTCTACTTTCCAAAATGGGGTCATTTGGGGGGGTTTTGTACTGCCCTGCCATTTTAGCACCTCAAGAAATGAGATAGGCAGTCGTAAACTAAAAGCTGCGTAAATTGCAGAAAACGTACCTTAGTTTGTAGATGTGACAACTTTTGCGCAAACCAATAAATATACAATTATTGACTTTTTTTTTACCAAAGACATGTGGCTGAATACATTTTGGCCTAAATGTATGACTAAAATTGAGTTTATTGGATTTTTCTAATAACAAAAAGTAGAAAATATCATTTTTTTTCAAAATTTGCGGTCTTTTTACGTTTATATCGCAAAAAATAAAAATCGCAGAGGCAATCAAATACCATCAAAAGAAAGCTCTATTTGTGGGAAGAAAAGGACGCAAATTTTGTTTGGGTACAACATTGCATGACCGCGCAATTACCAGTTAAAGCAGCGCAGTGCCAAAGTGTAAAAAGACCTCTGGTCATTTACCAGCAAAATGGTCCGGTCTGAAAGTGGTTAAGGGGAACCCCATACCCATATTAAAAAAAGGAAATACGTGTGGCCCCCAGGCCCTATATACTCAGAACAGCAGTATACAGGCGGTGCAAACAAGACAGGGACTGTGTAGATTTGTTGTGTTAAGTTGAATCTCTTTGTAATTTTCAACTGGTACATTTTTTAAGTGTAGCTCCAGTCAAAAAAACAATTTTTAAGCTTTTTGGAAAACATAGGGAAGGGTTATCACCCCTGTATAATTTGTTTTGCCGTCCGTCTTTTTTCATCTCACTTGATGTTGTCTCCTTCCGTTTGCAGTAGGAGATGTTTGTAAGTTGGATGTTTGAAAGTAGGGGCCTGCCCTATATGCTCTACAGAAATGGCGGAACAAGGTGTTGGTTTTGCCACAACATTGTAAGCCCTCAAAGTGACTCTTGGTGGGCGCTGGAGCGCCCTGCTGTGAATTGTAAGAATTGTAATTACATGCCATTGTTGAACAGTGTTAGAAAAATTAACCTTTGGTGGTTGTGGTGCTGGTGCCACAACACTATAAGTCCTCACAGTTACTCTGGGTGGGCACAGGAACGGGCCCTCCTGTGAAATATTATATCAAGAATTGTAATTACATGTCCCTGTTAAACAGGGGCAGAAAAATTGGGCCTTAGGCACTGGTGCTGGTGCCACGACACTGCAACCTCTCCCATATACTCTAGTTTTAGTGCAGGAATTAGCCCTGCTGCAAAGCATTGCATCAAAAATTGTAATTAAACTCCCTGTTAAACAGGGGCAGAAAAATTGGGCCTTAGGCACTGGTGCTGGTGCCACGACACTGCAACCTCTCCCATATACTCTAGTTTTAGTGCAGGAATTAGCCCTGCTGCAAAGCATTGCATCAAAAATTGTAATTAAACGCCCCTGTTAAACAGGGGCAGAAAAATTGGGCCTTAGGCACTGGTGCTGGTGCCACGACACTGCAACCTCTCCCATATACTCTAGTTTTAGTGCAGGTATTAGCCCTGCTGCAAAGCATTGCATCAAAAATTGTAATTAAAAGCCCCTGTTAAATGCCAGTATGCTGCAGCTTGTGGAACATGACTGACAGATTGCTGTCCTTCTTGAGCATCCCCTCTCTCTGCATTCACGCTACTGCCTTCCTCTAGCTGAGTATCATCATCAGAGCCTACAAAACACTGGGCATCCTCCTGGAGCATGTACCCAACACTGTGCTCAAAGAGTTCAGGAGACTCCTCAGGAGGACGTGGTGGGTCTAGGGAAGGGGTCACTGATGATGACATTAAGAGGAGGGAAGACGATGCGTTGGCAGCTGCTTTGCTAGTACCCTGAGCCTGGGTGAGAGAGGATGAGAAGGATGAAGAGGGCTTGGTCATCCACTCTACCAAGTCGTTGGCATGTTGCGGCTCAACATGTTCAGCTGCCGAAAAGAAGGACAATCGTGTCCCATGGCCACGTGCTGATGATGGCGATGCACCGCGTCCACGACCAACACTGTTGTCTCTAGACACAGAGCCTGCTTGCCCTCTTTTATCGGCTCGCGCCTGTCTGCCTCTCCTTGCTGGCCTTCCAGACATGGTAATGGCCTGAAGGGAGTTGGGAAAACCAGCAATTGGGTAGTGTATATTGTGCTGGAGGCACACAACTTCCACTAACTCCTGCAGATGGCAGATGGCTCAAATAGAGAAGAGCTGTGTAGGTGGATATAGCGGTGTATACTGGGTTCAGAGCATGCAGACAGCACGCACAATCTCCTACCACTGACTGCAAGCTCTATTTAAAACAAGCAAGATAGCTAGCTATATAGATGGATATAGCGGTGTATACTGGGTTCAGAGCACGCACACAGCACGCACAATCTCCTACCACTGACTGCAAGCTCTATTTAAAACAAGCAAGATAGCTAGCTATATAGATGGATATAGCGGTGTATACTGGGTTCAGAGCACGCAGACAGCACGCACAACCTCCTACCCCTGACTGCAAGCTCTATTTAAAACGAGCAAGATAGTTAGCTATATAGGTGGATATAGCGGTGTATACTGGGTTCAGAGCACGCAGACAGCACGCACAATCTCCTACCACTGACTGCAAGCTCTATTTAAAACAAGCAAGATAGTTAGCTATATAGGTGGATATTTTTTTTAATGGTTATCTGCTACCGAACATACAAATTTTTCATTACAATTCAAATATCAGTTAACATACACTTTGCAATTTAACAGATAATAAACTATACAAACAAAAGGGAAAAAACAACTTACATGTCATCTTCCCCCTCCTCCTCCCCAGAAGAAAAATTTATAAGTAGAGCATCACCCCTACTGCTAGGCCCTTCTGGTGGCCCAGGATCCACCTCAGGTAACGGGGCCCTTTTTTTCTTCTTCTTCCCCTGCTTTTTCCTAATCGTGACCCAAGCCACTTCACCTTCCTCATCCGATACTTCTTTTGGGCGTTTCTGAGCCCCCTTAACCGAGACTTCCATCTCCTCCTCCCCAGACCTGTCATCCCCAGCCGAAGAATCGGATGAGGAGACAGTGACCAGACGTCTGCCCGGCCTACATCTCCGAGGAAGGGGAGTGGGAGCAGTAACCTGGGAAACAGAACCCTGTGCCCCCCCCTTATCCAAAAAGGGAGGCCCAACTACCTCCACCTGACCAATATCTGGACCGGGCACCTGAACTTCAGTGACAGGGGCCTGGGCAACATCTGCAGGCCGTACCCCCTTTTCTCTTTGAGGGACCCTACTTGCCTTTTGGGTTCGAGGTGCACCCTGTGGCTCCGCCGTAGGAGCGCTTCCCTGCCTTTCCCCTCCAGAACTCTGCCCAGCAGGAGGAGGTGCACTATCCCCTCCTGGCCCACCACCTGCTGCAGCTTCACCCCTGTAGGCTCTGGGGCATCTGCTAAAGGGATGCCCCATTTGACCGCAAAGGTTGCAGCAGATCAACCCACACGTGTCACCTGAGTGTCCAAACTTATTGCACTTAGTGCAGCGCACAACTGTGCAATCTGCACTCATGTGGGTTGGACACCCACACCTGAAACACCTACGGGGCTGGCCTGGGTAGAACACCAGGATTCTATCTCGTCCCAGGAAAGAACTTCCTGGGACATGTGCAACCGTGTTGCCAGATCTTCTCAAACGAATCCTGGTGTTCCATGCTCCAGTCCATACCCCACGCTCGTCTAAGCATTTATTTAGAGGACACTGCAACTGGCCGTGTCTCCCCAGCCAAGTTGCTATGTCCTCCGGGGGCAGGCTCTCGTTCCTTACTAACACCGTCAGGTTTTTAATCTCCTCCTGCCTACTCAAAGGAATCAGGCGGAACCCTTTCCAGGGATCAGCCCCTTTAACCAACCCAAAAGCGGTTATAAAACGCTCCATAGTCACAGCGTTGGTGAAACTGACATTAAAGTCAGGGGTGCCAGCTGGGTGGATCACAGCAAATAGCTCAGCCACCCTGAACCCCAACGCCAGGACCATGTCAACCACTTGGCCCCTCGTGGGGCACTGACCTTCACCCTCCCATCTCAGCTGGACCACATTCCTACGCTTGCGCTCCGGACCACCTGTCCCCCTAGACCAAGTACTGGCCCCAGGGGTCTGACCAGCCGGGGGTACCCGAAAGTTACTGGCCCCAAACTGGTGGTACAGGTGGTCCAGAGGCACACTGGACCCAGCCACATTGGCGTAGGAACGCCTTTCACCAAGTGCCGTCAGCAACTTTACCTCCGGTGTCCCCCTTAGTACGGGTCCCGGAGGAGGAGCCTCTGCCACAGACACTGGGGGTACAACATGAGAAGCAGCCCCCCCACTCACGGCATGGGAAGTCACACTCCCCACATCGTTTACCCCAGCCTGAACTTTAGGATAGGTCTCATCCTCAGAGCTATAAAGCAAAGCCTCCCAGGCTTCCTGCCACTCCACCTCCATATGGGCCCCGCAGGAATCCACTGACACTTGGCTCGGCCCTGATTGAGAACCCTCCAAGCCGCGAATGAACGTCATTGCAGGGTTCTCACCATCAAGCTCGCCCATTGGGCAGTCACCCCAGGCCGTAGCTTGTTCTGGCACTATACAATTAGACATTTCAACATTACTGTTACTGTTTACACTCTCTTGACCAGAAAGCAGACCGGAAGTCCTTTGAAAACGACCCTCGGGGTCAACTTCCGGACCCGCCACCGTCACTTCCGGCCGCGGGCTATTCTCGCCATGAACCAGCTCGCGCACCGGAAGTGCGTCATCACCCCTTCCCGCGCTACTATTGGCCTCGCGGTCAGTAGCACCACCCCTCCTCCCGCGGGAAGACGGCGTTCTCTTATTCACGGCCGCCATTCCCGAACTGTCAGATGCCATGCCGCCGGCCGACACTGCACCGCTGCCCACAGCGGCAGCCAAGCTGGCTTGACTCTCATATACCCTAGTCCCCTTACCCTGAGACCGGCTTGCAGCAGTGGCAGCCGACAACGCAACTGACGGCGTGCCCTGCTTGCAACCACCGGCTGGGATCACTGGGGACTGTACAGGTAAGTCCATTTTTCCTTTGCTTACTATCCTAGCAAGCTGCACCACTGGTATCTTCTTAACAACACTCCTGTCTTTAATGTCCTTTTGCTGCCTCCTTCCCACTTCACCGGGGTCTAACCTGCCCTCTGGGGACACAGCCTCATTCATAGGCTGGCAACCCTTAGGCTTACCTGACCCCTCTGCAGGATTAGTGGAGTTAGCAGGGCTAGCAGTCTTTTCACCAGGAATGCTCTTCACATTTTCAGCCTTCACAGCACTCTCTCTCTCCAAAACTGTTTCTTTACACACCGCTGGCTTTCTTTCCACCACAGTCTTTCCCTCTGGTTTGTCACTGGCCACCTTTCTTTCCACCGCACTTTCCTTTTCTTCATGGCTGGCTTCCACAGAGGGACCCGCCATTTCCTCCTCCTGCGTTGTGTTCGGGGCTGGATACAGTCTACGGCGTCTCCCTGCCTGGGTCCCCTCGTCACACGCAATTCTCATCGCTTTGTCCACGTTAGATAGAAAGTCTTTCTCACCAGAAGCACTGTCAATCAGGTTGGATAACAGCTCACCCAATATGTTGCACTGCTTCTTCAATCCGTCTATCACCGTCTTATACTCCTGTCTCTTTACAACGCCTGATCTGTCTCTCCGGTTCCTTAGCTCCGCCAGGACCTTCATTTTCTCGCAGTAGCTGCGGGAAGCCTTTACAATTAAGCTTTTAGCTTTCTTTCTTCTGTCTGCAGATTTCTCCACATCCTCTCCTGGCTGTCTCAGAGACCAATCTGCAAGATCCAGCTGGTTCTCCAAAAACAACCTCTCCTCCTTGACGAGCTCCAGGAGCTTAGGGGCTCCACGTCCTTCATTAGGCTGAAAAACAGGCACCTGGCCTGGGCTGACTGAAGTCATCAGCTCCCTCTCTTTCTCCACCACTCTGGAAGTCCTCAGAGATCAGAGCACGCAGCCAGCACACACAACCTCCTACCCCTGACTGCAAGCTCTATTTAAAACGAGCAAGATAGTTAGCTATATAGGTGGATATAGCGGTGTATACTGGGTTCAGAGCACGCAGACAGCACGCACAATCTCCTACCACTGACTGCAAGCTCTATTTAAAACAAGCAAGATAGTTAGCTATATAGGTGGATATAGCGGTGTATACTGGGTTCAGAGCACGCAGACAGCACGCACAATCTCCTACCACTGGCTGCAAGCTCTATTTAAAACGAGCAAGATAGTTAGCTATATAGGTGGATATTTTTTTAATCCAAAACTGCTACCGAAATATACAATACTTTACATAAGAAAACCAAACATTAGTTTACATCCACTTGAACATAATACAAACTTACAAAAATACTAGGCTATACAAGGAAATAAAATTTTACATATCCTCATCACTATACTCTTCTCCCGAAGAGAAGAGTATAAGCGCAGCATCCCCTTTGTTACTAGACCCTGACTGGGGCCTTGATTCCACCTCAAGGGGTGGGGCCTTTTTTTTCTTCTTCTTCCCACTCTTCTTTTTAACTGTTACCCAGTTAACCTCCCCCTCTTCATCAGACTGTTCCTTGGGGCGCTTTTGGGCACCCTTCATCGAAACCTCCATCTCCTCCTCCCCTGTCTGACTGTCCCCTGCCGAAGAGTTAGATGAGGAGACCCTAACTGGGCGTCCACCTGGTCGCCGCCTCCGAGGGAGGGGAACAGGACCAGAAGACTGGGGGGCTGGAACCTGAACCACCCCCTCCGAGGGGGGAAGCCCAACCACCCCTTCTTCCTCCACCTCATTTGCAGGTGCTTGAGCAGCCTCCCCAGGCACAGACCTGACCTCTTTAACCTTCTGAGGTATATTACCTTCTTGCTGAGGCTGGGTTTTCCCACGTCTCACCCCAGCCTCAGGGTCAGCACTTTGTTTTTTATTCCCAGGACCCCGCCCAGCAGGAGGCGGAGCCTTACTACTGTTTGGTTTATTCCCATCTGCTGTTTCCCCTCTGTAGGCCTTAGGGCATCTACTAAATGGATGTCCCATCTGGCCACAGAGGTTGCAGCAGATCTGATCACATGCCTCCCCCGAGTGCCCGAACCTGTTGCACTTAATGCACCGGACCACTGTGCAGTCAGCACTCAAATGGGTCGGGCACCCACACCTAAAACACCGACGGGGCTGTCCTGGATAGAACACTAGGATCCTGTCCCTTCCCAGAAAAGCACTGCCCGGGACATGCGCAACTGTGCTGCCAGCTCTTTTTAGCTTGATCCTAGTGTTCCATGCTCCAGTCCAGACCCCCTTCTCATCACGACACTTGTTTAGAGGACACTGCAACTGGCCGTATCTCCCCAACCAAGTCGCAATGTCCTCTGGGGGCAAACTCTCATTTCTTACCAATATTGTAAGAGTTTTAATATCCTCCTGCCTACTTAGAGGGATCACCCGAAACCCCTTCCAGGGATCGGTTCCCCTAATCATGCCAAAGGCTGTGATAAACAGCTCCATGATGACCGCGTTCATGAAGCTGATATCAAAATCAGGGGAACCAGACGGGTGAATCACCGCATAAAGTTCCTCTACCTTAATACCTAAGGACAGGACCATATCTACCACCTGGCCTCTAGTGGGGCACTGACCACCTCCCTCCCAACGCAACTGTACCACATTTCTCCTCTTACGCTCCGGACCACCAGTCCCTCTTGACCAAGAATTGGCCCCTGAGGACTGATCAGCCGGGGGAACCCGGAAATTCCCGGCCCCAAACTGGTGATAGATGTGGTCCAGAGCCACATTTGCTCCTGCTACTTTAGCATAAGACCGTTTCTCCCTTAAGGCCGTTAGTAACCTTATCTCTGGTGAACCCCTCAAAATAGGCTCAGGGGGAGGGGCTCCTGTCACAGGTACAGAGGGGGGAGCAGACGGTGACACCCCTATCTCCCCAGCACGAGAAGCATTACCCTCCACCCCTTCTACACTCGGATGATTTCCTAAAGGGGTCTCATCCTCTGAACTACAAAGAAGCGCGTTCCAGACCTCCTTCCACTCTACTTCCATATGAGCCCCGCAGGAGTCTACTGGAACTTGTCCTCCTTCACTTTGGGATCCTTCTAGACCTCTAATATAGTCCAGTGCTGGATTACCCTCATCCAGTTCCCCCATTGGGCAATCTCCCCATGCAATCCCCTGACCAAGTTCCAAACTATCAGACATATCCATATTATTAGAACTGTCAACAACATTTGCGTGAAGCGCTGGACCGGAAGCTGTGTTAACCACCGGCCGGAAATGCTTTCCACGGCCAACTTCCGCTCCCGCTGACATCACTTCCGGCCCTGAATCAACCCCGCAAGAGGCCGATCCGCCTACCGGAAGCGCGTCACCCTCCCCCATTGTCTTTACATTAGGCTCACGCCCAACAGACCCGCCCTTTTGCCCGCGAAAAGACGGCGTTTTGCTATCAGCAGCCGCCATTACCGCACCACCAGGAGCCTTGCCGCCGGCCGTCACTGTAACCTTCCCCACAGCGGCGGCCAAGCTGGCCTGGCTCTTTACACCACCATTACAACCACCAACCCCCTTCCCCTCTCCCTGAGGTCGGCTTGCAGCAGCGGCAGCCAACAGCTCTGCTGACGGCATGCCCTGCTTACAACTACCGCCCGGGATCACTGGGGACTGCATACAAGGTAAGTCCATTTCTTGTTTGTCTTTCAGTCTTGCTAACTGCACCACTGGTATCTTCACCTTTTTAGAGTCTTTCTTGTCCCTTTGCTGCTTTCCTTCTGCTTCACTGGGACCTACAACGCCACCCGGGATCACAGCCTCACACACAGGCTGATTACCCGTTTTGTCTTTAGGGACACTTTCCACTTTTCCAGGTTTCTCTGCACCTTTACGCACTGGGACTGTCTCTTTGCAGGTCAATGGCTTTCCCACACCCACAGTCTTTTTCACTGGTTTCTCACCGTCCATCTTTCCTTCCACTACTCTTTCTGTCTCTTCACGGGTGGCCTCCTCAGAGGGACCCGCCATTTCCTCCTCTTGCGTTGTGCTTGGGGCTAAATGCTGTCTGCGGCGTCTCCCTGCTTGGGACCCCTCGTCACACGCTACTCTCACCGCCTTCTCCACATTAGATAGGAATTCTTTCTCACTAGAAGCACTGTCAATCAGGTTGGATAACAGCTCACCCATCAAGTTGCACTGCTTCTTCAACCCGTCTATCACCGTCTTGAACTCCTGTCTCTTTACAACACCCGATCTGTCTCTCCGGTTCCTTAGCTCCGCCAGGACCTTCATTTTCTCGCAGTAGCTGCGGGAAGCCTTCACAATTAAGCTTTTAGCTTTCTTCCTTCTGTCTGCAGATTTCTCCGCATCCTCTCCTGGCTGTCTCAGAGACCAATCTGCAAGATCCAGTTGGTTCTCCAAGAACAACCTCTCCTCCTTGACGAGCTCCAGGAGCTTAGGGGCTCCACGTCCTTCATTAGGCTGAGAAACAGGCCCCTGGCCTGGGCTGACCGACGTCATCAGCTCCCTTTCCTCCTCCACCACTCTGGAAGTCCTCAGAGATCAGAGCACGCAGCCAGCACGCACAAGCTCCTACCACTGACTGCAAGCTCTATTTAAAACGAGCAAGATAGTTAGCTATATAGGTGGATATAGCGGTGTATACTGGGTTCAGAGCACGCAGACAGCACGCACAATCTCCTACCACTGACTGCAAGCTCTATTTAAAACGAGCAAGATAGTTAGCTATATAGGTGGATATAGCGGTGTATACTGGGTTCAGAGCACGCAGACAGCAAGCACAATCTCCTACCACTGACTGCAAGCTCTATTTAAAATGAGCAAGATAGTTAGCTATATAGGTGGATATAGCGGTGTATACTGGGTTCAGAGCACGCAGACAGCAAGCACAATCTCCTACCACTGACTGCAAGCTCTATTTAAAATGAGCAAGATAGTTAGCTATATAGGTGGATATAGCGGTGTATACTGGGTTCAGAGCACGCAGACAGCACGCACAATCTCCTACCACTGACTGCAAGCTCTATTTAAAATGAGCAAGATAGTTAGCTATATAGGTGGATATAGCGGTGTATACTGGGTTCAGAGCACGCAGACAGCACGCACAATCTCCTACCACTGACTGCAAGCTCTATTTAAAATGAGCAAGATAGTTAGCTATATAGGTGGTTATAGCGGTGTATACTGGGTTCAGAGCATGCAGACAGCATGCACAATCTCCTACTACTGACTGCAAGCTCTATTTAAAACGAGCAAGATAGTTAGCTATATAGGTGGATATAGCAGTGTATACTGCGGTCAGGGAACGCAGACAACAACCACTAAAGAAGAGCAAGAATTAAAATTGGCCGATAACGATCGGTGTATACTGTGTTGAAGGTACACAGAACACCCACTATCTCCTACAGACGCCAACACACTACACAAGGCCGCCGCGCTGGCGGACTTATATAGTGTGGGGCGTGTACTACACAGCCTGAGCTATGATTGGCCACAGGCATCCTGCCTGTGGCCAATCATGGCTCTCCTCGCTGCTTGATTGGCCAAGCATGCGGGGTCACAGTGCATGCTTGGCCAATCATGAGCCAGCAATGCACTGCGATGGCACAGTGCATTGTGGGCCGTGAGCGCCACACGAATTTGGCGCGAACGACCCATAATGTTCGGAATTCGCAGAACGGGCGAACAGCCGATGTTCGAGTCGAACGTACGTTCGACACGAACACGAAGCTCATCCCTAGTAGTAAGCCTTTCCCAGCCTGTCCACAAGTTCGTCAACACTGTTGAGTATCCTCAAGTCGTTACAAAACCTAATAGTGCCATCAGGTTTTGGGACCAGCACTATGCAGCTCGACCACTCACTGTGGGACTCTTCTGTCACACCCAAACATATTTTTGATTTCCTTCATGACTGCCTCTCATCTGGCCTCTGGGATTCTATATGGCTTTACATTTACGTAAACCACTGGTTCCGTCACTATATCATGCTGGATCCCGTTGGTCAGTCCGGGTAAGGGGGAGAAAAAGTCTCTATTTTTGTACACTTTGTTGTGCCACGGACAAGGAATCCATTAAGGGGACATCAGGTGTCACCCGTACACGGTCTGTTGGAGGCGGGGATGCGGGCAGTAAAGTCTCTCTGTCCTTCCAGGGCTTTAAGAGATTCACATGATAAATTTGGTGTGGTTTCCTTTTCCTTTGCTGGTAGACTTTATCCTTTACCTCCCCCACCCTTTCGACAACCTCTAAGGGACCCTGCCACTTGGGTAGGAACTTACATTTCACTGTGGGAACCAGTACTAACACTCTGTCCCTGGGGCTAAAAGTACGGACCTTGGCACCCCGATCATAGACCCTCCTCTGCGCCTCTTGGGCTCGCTCCATATGTTCTTGTACCAGGGGCTGGACAGCTGTGATTCCATCCTGCATCAAGGAAACACGCTCTATGATGCTTCTATATTGGGTGCCCTCTCCTTCTCATGTTTCTTTGGAGACATCTAGTAGCCCCCTGGGATTTCTACCATACAAAGAAGAGCTCAAAGGGGGAATAGCCTGTGGATGCCTGTGGAACCTCACCTATGGCAAACATGAGATATAGTAGCAAAAAATCACAGTTTCTCCCATCTTTGTCGACCACCTTTTTCAGCATACTTTTAAAAGTTTTATTAAATCTTTCGACCAGACCATCCATTTGGGGGTGGTAGACAGAGGTACAGAGATAGAAGATTTTGTACAACTTACAGTTGATTGGTAGCCCTGGACATAAATGAAGTGCCCTGATCAGTTAAGATCTGTTCTGGGATCCCCACTCGACTAAACACCTGGACTAACTCCTTGGCGATAACCTAAGCCGAGGTGTTACGCAAGGCCTCCGGATAGTGTGTCGCATAGTCCAGGATTACCAAAATATCCTGGTGACCCCGGGCAGACTTCACTACCGGCCCAACCAGGTCCATGCCAATCCTCTCAAATGGGACCTTGATTATTGGTAGAGAAACAAGGGGACTGTGAAAATGTGGCGACGGTGCCTACATTTGGCACTCGGGCACGATTCACAGTACTCCCTGACATCTGCATACAATACGGGCCAGAAAAATCTCTGCGTGATTCTTTCCCTGGTGTTTTCGATACCAAGATGCCCCCCCTAGTACATGACTAACTGACACTTTTCGGGAACCAGTGACACTAATACAGTGATCAGTGTTAAAAATATGCACTGTCACTGTAATAATGACACTGGCTGGGAAGGGGTTAAACATCTAGGGTGATCAAAGTGTTAACTGTGTGCCTAACCAGTGTTTTGGGTGTGCTGTATGTGCTGCCTTTACTAGGGATACAAAATCCATCCCTTCCTCCTGTCAGAACGGAGAACTGCATTGTTTACATAGACAGGTCTCCGTTCTGTACATTTTACGGACGATCGGTAAGTGCTGGCAAACATCCAGTGCCCGGCACCCATAGATCAGCTTTTGCTGTGATTAATCACAGCAGAAGCAGCCCACTGTTGTCTGCCCCCTGTAGGTGGAAGTGCAGAATCACTTATATATATATATATATATATATATATATATATATATATATATATATACTTATATATATATTAGTGTATACGTGTGTACGTCCACGCTTCCTGGTAAGCGGCCAATGCTTATGGTGATGGATTCTTCTTGTCACTTCATTGCTTGGACACTTATTCACATATCTATTTTTACTTTTAAATAACCACTCATCACCTTTGGATGTCACTACCTGGATTTTTTGAGAAATCACTTCAGAATTTTTGCTTTATTGTGGACTTTCTTTTTGAACTAATATGTTATATGTCACAGTATACGATTTTTAGTTACATGCCTACAGTATATGATTTTCAGTTATTATATACAGTGGTGTGAAAAAGTGTTTGCCCCCTTCCTCATTTCCTGTTCCTTTGCATGTTTGTCACACTTAAGTGTTTCGGAACATCAAACCAATTTAAACAATAGTCAAGGACAACACAAGTAAACACAAAATGCAATTTGTAAATGAAGGTGTTTATTATTAAAGGTGAAAAAAAATCCAAACCATCATGGCCCTGTGTGAAAAAGTGATTGCCCCCTAAACCTAATAACTGGTTGGGCCACCCTTAGCAGCAACAACTGCAACCAAGCGTTTGTGATAACGTGCAATGAGGCTTTCACATCGTCCTGGAGGAATTTTGGCCCACTCATCTTTGCAGAATTGTCCTAATTCAGTTACATTAGAGGGTTTTCGAGCATGAACGGCCTTTTTAAGGTCATACCACAACATCTCAATAGGATTCAGGTCAGGACTTTGGCTAGGCCACTCCAAAGTCTTCATTTTGTTTTTCTTCAGCCATTCGGTGGTGGACTTGCTGGTGTGTTTAGGATCATTGTCCTGCTGCAGAACCCAAGTTCGTTTCAGTTGAAGTACACGAACAGATGGTCGGACATTCTCCTTCAGGATCTCTTGGTAGACAGCAGAATTCATAGTTCCTTTTATCACGGCAAGTCTTCCAGGTCCTGAAGCAGCAAAACAGCCCCAGACCATCACACTACCACCACCATATTTTACTGTTGGTATAATGTTCTTTTTATGAAATGCAGTGTTCCTTCTACGCCAGATATACTTGGACACACACCTTCCAAAGAGTTCCACTTTTGTCTCATCGGTCCACAGAATGTTGTCCCAAAAGTCTTGGGGATCATCAAGATGTGTTGTGGAGAAATTGAGACGAGCTTTGATGTTCTTTTTGCTCAGCAGTGGTTTTCTCCTTGGAACTCTGCCATGCAGGCCATTTTTGCCCAGTCTTTTCCTGATGGTGGAGACATGAACGCTGACCTTGACTGAGGCAAGTGAGGCCTGCAGTTCCTTGGACGTTGTTGTGGGGTCTTTTGTGACCTCTTGGATGAGTCGTCGCTGCGCTCTTGGGGTAATTTTGGGCGGCCGGCCACTCCTGGGAAGGTTCACCACTGTTCCATGTCTTCGCCATTTGTGGATAATGGCTCTCACTGTGGTTCGCTGGATTCCCAAAGCTTTGGAAATGGCTTTATAACCCTTTCCAGACTGATAGATCTCAATTACTTTCTTTCTCAATTGTTCCTGAATTTCTTTGGGTCTCAGCATGATGTGTAGCTTTTAAGGATCTTCTGGTGGACCTTACTGTGTCAAGCAGCTCCTATTTAAGTGATGCCTTGATTGTGAACAGGTGTGGCAATAATCAGGCCTGGGTGTGGCTAGAGAAATTGAACTCAGGTGTGGACAACCACAGTTATAGTATGTTTTAACAAGGGGGCAATCACTTTTTCACACAGGGCCATGATGGTTTGGATTTTTTTTCACCTTTAATAATAAACACCTTCATTTACAAATTGCATTTTGTGTTTACTTGTGTTGTCCTTGACTATTGTTTAAATTGTTTTGATGTTCCGAAACACTTAAGTGTGACAAACATGCAAAGGAACAGGAAATGAGGAAGGGGGCAAACACTTTTTCACACCACTGTATGCTATTGGTTTACTTTATCAGGTTTTATCTACATTTGATATCTTAGCGCTGCACTTATTTTTACACATATCCTATATCCATTACACCTTCTGTGCTGGCTACTGCGATTTAGATAGCACAGAATTTATTTATATTTATTATACTATATCAAAACCTCTAATTTAACCACTTCCCGACCAGCGCACGACGATGTACGTCGACAGAATGGCACGGGCAGGCATATTGGCGTACAGGTACGTCCAATATTCGATGCCGCCGTGCCATCGGGAGCGCGCCGTGAGTCCGGTCGCGGGACCCGCAGCCTCGATCGCCGCGGGCATCCCCGCGATCGTCTCACGGAGCGGCCGAATGGAGGAAATGCTGTGTAAACAACATTTTCCCATTCTGCCTAGCAACTAGTGACGCTGATCTCTGCTCCATGTGATTGGAGCAGAGATCAGTGTACACTAAATGAAAGCCCAACCCCCCCACAGTTAGTAACACACCCCTAGGAACACTTAACCCCTACACTGCCACCCACTGGTTAACCCTTTCACTGCCAGTGTCATTTACACAGGAATCACTGCATTTATATAGCAGTGATTACTGTATAAATAACAATGGTCCCAAAAATGTGTCAAAAATGTCCGATGGGTCCCCCACAATGTCGCAGTCACAATAAAAATCGCAGATCGCCGCCATTACTAGTTAAAAAAAAATAATAAAAAATTATTAATAAAAATGCTATAAAACTATCCCTATTTTGTAAACGCTATAACTTTTGCGCAAACCAATCAATAATCGCTTATTGCGATTTTTTTTACCAAAAATATGTAGAAGAATACGTATCGGCCTAAACTGAGGGAAAAAAATTTTTTTTATATATTTTTGGGGGATATTTATTATAACAAAAAGTAAAAAATAATGCGTTTTTTTCAAAATTATCGCTCTATTTTTGTTTATAGCGCAAAAAATAAAAACCGCAGGGGTGATCAAATACCACCAAAAAGCTCTATTTGTGGGAAAAAAAGGACGTCAATTTTGTTTGGGAGCCACGTCACACGACCGCGCAATTGTCAGTTAAAGCGACGCAGTGCCGAATCGCAAAAAGTGGTCTGGTCTTTGACCAGCAAATTGGTCCGGTCTGAAAGTGGTTAAACATAGCCTTCAGAAATGCTTCCCATACCCATCGGAAGCAAAATACAAATGTCTGTTAACCACTTGACCACTGGGCACTTAAACACCCTTAATAACCAGACCAAGTTTCAGCTTTCAGTGCTCTCACAATTTGAATGACAATTACTCGGTCATGCAACACTGTACCCATCTGAAATTTTTGTCCTTTTTTTCACACAAATAGAGCTTTCTTTTGGTGGTATTTGATCACCTCTGCGTTTTTTATTTTTTGTGCTATTAATGAAAAAATAATTTCTATTAACATTTTTTGCAAATAAGTAATTTTTCTTCATAAATTTGGCCAAAAATGTATACTGCTAAATGTCTTTAGTAAAAATAACCCAAATTAGTGGATATTATTTATTCTGCGTGAAAGTTATAGGGTCTACAAGCTATGGTGCCAATCACTGAAAATGTATCAATTTGATCACAGCTGATGTACTGACAGTCTATCTCATTTCTGGAGACCCTAACAAGCCAGTAAAGTACAAAAAACCCCCAAATGACCCCTTTTTGGAAAGTAGACATTCCAAGGTATTTAGTACGTGGCACGGTTAGTTTTTTGAAGTTGTAATTTTTTCCCACAATTCTTTGCAAAATAAAGATTTTTTTTATTTTAATTTTTTTTCCACAAATGAAACCCCAAAATATATTCTGCTGCTCCTCCTGAGTACGGCGATACCACATGTGTGAGACTTTTACACAGTCTGGCCACATACACAGGTCCAACATTGAAGTAGCAACTTCAGGCGTTCTAGGAGCATAAATTACACATCTAATATCTCAACCACCTATTACATTTTTGAAGGCCCTGGAGCACCAGGACAATGGAAACGCCCACAAAGTGACCCCATTTTGGAAAGCTAACACCCCAACGTATAATCTATGAGGCATAATGAGTCTTTGGAACGGTTCATTTTTTTCACAAAGTTTTTGGAAATTGTGGAAAAAAATGAAAATGCATTTTTTTTTACAAAAAGTTGTCCATTTATAAGATATTTCCAACACATAGCATGTACATAGCAAAATGACACCCCAAAATATATTCTGCTACTCCTCCTGAGTATGGCGATACCACATGTGTTAGACTTTTACACAGCCTGGCCACATACACAAGTCCAACATTGAAGTAGCAACTTCAGGCGTTCTAGGAGCATAAATTACACATCTAATATCTCAACCACCTATTACACTTTTGAAGGCCTTGGAGCACCAGGACAATGGAAACGCCCACAAAGTGACCCCATTTTGGAAAGCTAACACCCCGACGTATAATCTATGAGGCATAATGAGTCTTTGGAACGGTTCATTTTTTTCACAAAGTTTTTGGAAATTGTGGAAAAAAATGAAAATGCATTTTTTTTACAAAAAGTTGTCCATTTATAAGATATTTCCAACACATAGCATGTACATAGCAAAAATGACACCCCAAAATATATTTTGCTACTCCTCCTGACTATGGCGATACCACATGTGTTAGACTTTTACGCAGCCTGGCCACATACACAAGTCCAACATTGAAGTAGCAACTTCAGGCGTTCTAGGAGCATAAATTACACATCTAATATCTCAACCACCTATTGCATTTTTGAAGGCCCTGGAGCACCAGGACAATGGAAACGCCCACAAAGTGACCCCATTTTGGAAAGCAAACAACCCAACGTATAATCTATGAGGCTTAATGAGTCTTTGGAATGGTTCATTTTTTTCCCAAAGTTTTTGGAAAATGTGGACAAAAATGAAAATGCATTTTTTTTTTTACAAAAAGTTGTCCATTTATAAGATATTTCTAACACATAGTATGTACATAGCAAAATGACACCCCAAAATATATTCTGCTACTCCTCCTGAGTATGGCGATACCACTTGTGTGAGACTTTTACACAGCCTGGCCACATACAGAGGCCCAACATTGACGTAGCAACTTCAGGCGTTCTAGGAGCATAAATTGTGCAGCCAATTTCCTTACAATCTATCACATTTTTGAAGTCCCTTCATATTTCTAACATAGCATGTACATACCAATAATTACACCCTAAAATACATTCTTCTGAGTAAGGGGTAAACAAAAAAAATTACCTGTGGTTTTAGTAGTCCAATTGTCCACAGGAGGAGAGCCCTGATCCAGGCAGCAGGCAGGGACATGGTCAGCGACAGTGAATGGAATTGTCCAGGTAGCAGGCAGGAATATTGTCCATCCTGGGAGTAAGCAGGGACATGGTCCGAGTAGCAGGCTATGAAATAATGGGGACAGGGGTAGAGGCTTCTCCCGCCTAAATCTCTTTGAAGCCTCCGAGTCTCCAGACCCTAATCCGGGAATGAGAAAACGAAATAATTAGTTTTCTTCATCCAGAAAACAATTCTGGAGCCCCTCACATATGTGAGACCCCTTTGTTCCCACTAGCCTAGCAGGGTAAAATATCAATCCAAGAGGCAGGCAAAAAACGTGGTCAAACAGTCCATGGTCAGTTCCAGAGCAGGCAGAGGTAGGTACAGTTTAGCGTTAGGCAGAAGCGTGGTCGTATAACAGGCCAGGGTCAGTTCAGGAGAAGGCAGAAGTATGTTTAGCGTTAGGCAGAAGCTTGGTTGTATAACAGGCCAGGGTCGGTTCCGGAGAAGGCAGAGGTACGTTTAGCGTTATGCAGAAGCTTGGTCGTATAACAGGCCAGGGTCGGTTCCGGAGAAGGCAGAGGTATGTACAGTTCAGTGCAGTGGCATAAGGGGTGTGGAGGAAAATGACAGGAAATTAGGTTTACCATACTTCCCTAATAATGTAGAGAAGTATGGTAACGGCGGAAGCATTCACCTATACAGAGGCCTGGTTGGGAAGGACAATCGGGACAATAAAACGTGGTGTCTCTTCTAATTCCTCCTCTGGAGCACACCCGGCATTTCTTCTGACGCCTGTAGCCTGTTTCGGGGAGGGGGATTTTGTCAGGAAAGTGGCGCTCGTGGAGTCTGCTCACACAATCAGAGCGAATAGTTTCTGGTGGGCCTTCAGGGTACAAAAGGGCGGAAATAACTTCTTCTTGGTAGTACAGATAGGATATGGGGTTCTCTGTAGATTTTTGGTAAAGAACATAAGTGTTATACATGGCCAAACTGAAAAGATAAATGGACACTTTTTTATACCAGTAGCGGGATTTTCTTGTGGGAAGGTATGGTTCAATCATCTGATCGTTAAAGTCCACTCCCCCCATAAACAAATTGTAATCATAGATGCAGGCTGGTTTCTGTATTGGGCCGTTTCTTCTGGAGACTTCTATGTAGGTGTCATTATGGATTGTCGTCAGCATGTGGACGTTTCGTTTGTCCCTCCACTTGGCAGCCAATAGCTCCTGGTTCCGCAAAGATGCCGTCTCCCCTCGTTGTAGCCTTTCATTGATGAGGAAGCCCTTTCTATTGGCTCTTACTGTACCACATGCTGGGGTGTCTCTCCGGTGAAGATTGCGGAAGAGGGGCAAGCTAGTATAAAAATTATCCACATAAAGATGGTATCCCTTTCCAAAGAGTGGATAGACAAGCTGCCAGACCACTCTTCCGCTGGCTCCAATGTACTCTGGGCATTCAGGGGGGTGCAGTTGGGAGTCCTTTCCTTCGTACACCAGGAAGGAGTAGATGTATCCCGTGGCTCGGTCACAAAGTTTGTACATTTTAACCCCATATCGGGCCCTTTTGCTGGGGATAAACTGTTTGATGCCAAGCCTGCCTGAGAATTTTACAAGGGACTCATCCACGGAAATATACTGTTCGGGGGTATATAATTGGGGAAATTTTTCAGAGAAATAATTTAGAAGTGGCCGAATTTTAAATAATTTGTCAAAAGCTGGGTCATTTCGGGGAAGGCACTGGGTGTTGTCATTGTAGTGGAAGAACCGCATAATCATTAGGTAACGTGATCTGGGCATAAAGGATGAGAAGAGTGGCATGTGGTGGACAGGTTTGGTAGACCAATAGGAGTACAATTGTTTTTTTTTTGAAAGTCCCATAGAAAAAGTTAGGCCTAAGAAAATTTTGAATTCCTCTACGGTTAGTTCTCTCCACTGAAAGGGACGGGCATAACTAGAGCCAGGGTTGCTTACTATGTGCTGCTGTGCGTAGAGGTTGCACTGGGCTACAATGGATGATAGTAAGTCTTCGGTGAAAGCCAAATGAAAAAAATCTAGCATTGAAAAATCATCGGTGTTCACCTGGACACCTGGCTGGGCGGTGAAGGGGGGGATATTTGCTTCTCCGGAATTAGAGGGCAGCCACAGGGGGTGTTGAAGGGCATAGGGAAGGCTGGCATGGCCCCCTATTCGAGGTGGACGGCACTGCTCTCGGGGTGGACGGCACTGCTCTCGGGGTGAACGGCACTGCTCTCGGGGTGGACGGCACTGCTCTCAGGGTGGACGGCACTGCTCTCGGGGTGGACGGCACTGCTCTCGAGGTGGACGGCTCTGCTCTCGAGGTGGACGGCTCTGCTCTCGAGGTGGACGGCTCTGCTCTGCTGGTAGTAGGCTGCGGCTCCACACCAGAACGCCTTCTTTTCACGGGCACACATTCCTCTTCTGATTCTGTATCAGACCCGCTGCTTGTAACGGGTTCATAGGCCGAATCCGTATCTGACTGAGACTCAGAGAGCTCCCCGCTGCTCTCGCTGGTCATACTTAGAAGCTTGTAGGCCTCCTCACTAGTAAAATATTTTTTTGCCATACTGGTGGCTGGTGAGGCTGCACTGCAGAGCCCTGTGGTGGCACAGGTGGGCACAGGCAGCACAGGCAGCACAGGTGGGCACTGATGGACACAGGCGGCACAGGCAGCACAGGTAGGCACTGATGGACAAAGGCGGCACTGATGGACACAGGCGGCACTGATGGGGCACTGCAGTGGCGCAGGTGGCACTGATGGGCACAGATGGCACTGATGGGCACTATAGTGACTTTGGTGGCACTGGTGTGGCTCTGGTGGCACTGATTAGCACACAGATGGCACTGGTGGGCACACAGATGGCACTGGTGGGCACAGGCGGCACTGGTGGGCACAGGCGGCACTGGTGGGCACAGGCGGCACTGATGTGGCACTGCAGTGGCGCAGATGAGCACTGATGGGCACAGGTGGCACTGATGGGCACAGGTGGCACTGATGGGCACAGGTGGCACTGGTGTGGCACTGGTATGGCACTGGTATGCACTGTAGTGGCACTGGTGTGGCTCTGGTGTGGCTCTGGTGGCACAGAGGTGGCACAGAGGTGGCTCTGGTGGCACAGAGGTGGCACAGAGGTGGCGCTGGTGGCACAGAGGTGGCACAGGTGGCACAGGTGATAGATAGCACTGTTGTGGCACTATTGTGGCACTGTTGTGGCACTGTTGTGGCACTATTTGGGCACTGCTGGGCACTGCTAGGCACTGCTGGGCACTCACAGTTTCTCAGCTTTTCACTCGATTGCTCTCCTCTCCTCTTACGCTGCATCGGTGTGAGGAGAGGAGACTGATGACCTTACAATGACCCGGCAAGCCGAATTGTTTACATTTGTGATCGCTCCGTCATTGGACGGAGCGATCACGGGGTAAAGGACCGCTGACATTGGTCCTTTACCGCGATCCGTGTTGCGCCGGGTCCCGTGAACTCGGTGAGCACGGATGTTCCGGCGTGCGCGCCCAAGGGGGCGCGCAGGAACGATTCTCCAGGAGGCCGTTAATTAACGGCCTCTCAGAGATAGCAAACCGACCTGTAGCCGTTAATCGGCTATAGGCCGGTTATTAAGTGGTTAAACTTGCTGGGGGCCCATGAAATAAATATAAGGTACAATTATTGCAGTGCTAATAATGATGGCCATAGAAAAAACACTTAGGATTGAGCTTGCCAACCTCATGAGTCAAGAAATAGTTGTTCCCGCTGCACCCTTTGTAGCTGGACACTAGATGACAGGTCCTCTTTGAGTAATGCATGTTCCTTTAACAACAATGAATGGTCACTGTACACATCATCTACAGTGTAGAAATTTTATTGACCCTGCCGACTCACATAATCTATCACCAAAACATTTTTTTTTGTTTTTTTTGTTTTGGATAGAGTGGAGAGGGATTAAAACTCTTTTCAGGTTTTTATTGCTGTCTGTGCCCCCATAAAGGAGATTCACTCTCTGTATTTGTCCTGTTTGCCATTATTATCAAAGGTTAAACTAAAATAAAATCCTAAATTTTGGGTTGACACCGGAACAGTAATTGAGGAGAAATCTTCCAATTGGGACACTAGTTCTGGTGACTTTGGTGACACCACAGGACTTTGGAGAAATTTCCTCTAATTTCCTTTTTTTTTGGCAATGGAGTAGGAAGTGAGGGGAAATCTCACCAAAGGGACACAGATGGCAAAAAAACTAAACAAAAAAACCCGATGGGTTATAAACCACTCTTACTGTATCCAAAATGAAAAAAAAAAGTTTTGGTTGCACTTTAACATTCTGTATTTTGCTGTACTTTTTGCTACAGTCAAATGATAGTACTGCAGAAAAACAAACCTTTTGAATATTTATGCTTAGCCTGTAAGACGGGCTGTGTGGCTGCCTGAATTTGGTGCCAAAGCACAAGTCCCTACCCCCGCTCCAGCCCTGATAAAACACTTTCCCTCCTGCTGAGGCCAAACCCTTTGCAATCTTGTGCCCTGCTCCTTTCCATAGGTCTCCACATTCTCCACATTCCCAGTCATAGACCTTTATATCCCAAAGAAGGAATGTCCACACATAAATAGATTCACTGCACTTTACTGGTGTTAGTCAGAAAACTGCATTACAGTCAAATCACAAGGACATACAGTACATTCCGGAGTGACTTGACATACACAGTCAATCACATATAGTAGACAGTCCACAGTAGTGGCAAGTGAAAGCATGTGCAGCATCTTAACAGCCACTTCCCTATAATCTCTCCTTTTCCCAGGGTCATCAGTAATCACAGGACTGCTGATTGGAAGCTAAGCAGTGGGGACCTTGAGTGGAAAGTGTGAACAAATTTTCCTTTTTGACTGCTGGTGATTGCTGGGTTGCATTTTTAGGTTCTTTTTGGGGCTTTTACTTGTAGCTTTTGAACATATTTTTCTGTCACTTCTTAAACAGCTTTTTTTCTTTGCTTCCTTCAGCCTACTAATTAAGGGGAGTGGTTAATTAGTCACAGATGCTTGAGGCCTATATAAGCTTCTGTAGAACTCATTTTGAGCCTGCTCATCTTTGAGTTTGCTGGAACTTAGACCAAGTGAAATTGGACTAAGTGGGGAGTTAAAAAACCAAAGATGAAAACAAGAGGTTGTAACAGGGGTTACCTGTGTAGGGTGAGTGTGTACCTGTGTATTGTAAGTACATGAGTGCTGCGAGTGCACTTGTGCTGTATTGAGTATTAGTGTCAGGTAGTACCTATGTATTGTGAGTACCTGAGTGTTGTCTTAGTGTGTATGGATTGTTAGTACTTGTGTATTGTGTGTGCAAGTTGGTCATTGAGTGCACGTTGGTTAACGGGTGCACGTTGGTCTGCGCGTGTGCATGTTGGTCAGCGGGTGCACGTTGGTTAGCGGGTACACACTGGTCAGTGGGTGCACGCTGGTCAGTGGGTGCACGTTGGTCAGCGGGTGCACGTTGGTCAGCAAGTGCACATTGCTCAGTGAGTACCTGTGTACAGGCATAACCCACTTTTAAGTACACAATGGGGTTTATTTACTAAAACTGGAAAGTGAAAAATCAGACTCACTTCTGCATAGAAACCAATGAGCTTCCAGGTTTTATTACCAAAGCTTAATTGACCAAGCTGGGGTTAGAAGCTCATTGGTTTCTATGCAGAAGGGAGCCTAATTTTTCACTTTCCAGCTTTAGTAAATAAACCCCATTGTGTACTTAAAAGTGGGGTATGCCTGTATTGTCTTGTTGAGTATTAGTGTCAGGAAGCTAGTTGTTGAGTAATTTGGACAGGGTATAATCCCCAATCCTCATGAAATTACTAGGTATGATGGGTGTGGCGATGCAACTCGGTGTACATTTTGTGGCATGTATGCATTCTTTGATCATTCAATCGAGGGTGAATACTGCTGTGCAAAATGTAATCACATTGTTCCCCTGGAAGCCCAGGTTCTGAATCTGGGGAAGCAACTGTCAGAACTGAGAAGTCCCTCCATACTAAAGGAGAGCCAGGAACCTACACGGTAGGTGCCGGTAGGGGACAGCACAGAGGCGGTTGGAGACAAAGAGGTGCAGACACTAGAAAAGAGTAGATGGGTGACAGTCAGGAAGGGTAGAGGGGGAAGTTCCAGGGAGGCTGATCCAAGGCTGGAGTATCCCAATAAGCACGCTCCATTGAGTGACATTGGTGAAAACCAGTGAGGGACCAGCACTGCTGGAGCTGAGAGACTCTCCTAGCTGCCAGGGGAAGAACTCCTCCAGTGAGTGTGGGGGGGGGGGGGGGTGAAGGAAAGGAAAGACAGATTATGGGGGTAGGGGACTCAATTCTTAAAAGGACAGAGAGAGTAATCCGTAACAAAGACCTGAAGCGCCAAACTGTATGTTGCCTACCAGGCGCTCAGTTTCGGCACATCACGGATCTGGTTGACAGATTACTGGGAGGGGCTGGGGAAGACCCAGCTGTCATTGTGTACGTTGGCACCAATGACAAAGTCAGAGGCAGATGGAGTGGTGTCCTAAAGAACGATTTTAGGGACTTGGGAGCTAAATTTAGGAAAAGGACCTCCAAGGTAGTATTCTCAGGAATACTACTGGTACATCGAGCCACACCAGAAAGGCAGAAGGAGATTAGGGAAGTAAACAAGTGGCTAAAGAGCTGATGTATTAAGAGGGGTTTGGGTTTCTGGAGGACTGGGCCGACTTCTCAGTCGATCCCCAGTACTATAGAAGGGACAGACTGCACCTAAATGAGGAGGGTGCATATCATATGGGAGTAAAGATGGTCAAAAAGTTAGAGGGTTTTTTAAACTAGGCAGCAGGGGGAGGTAGAGATAACGCAGAACATATTCCAGAGGGTAGTATTGGGGGCATTAGTGGTAGGTTGACTAAAGTACATAAACCCAAGGTAAGTATAGTAACTAGTCCTAGTTGCAATCTCAGAACACCTAATAAGAGGTCTAAACTACATGGCATGTTCACCAATGCCAGGAGCCTGGTGGACAAGATGGGTGAACTAGAGATACTATTGTACAAGGAGGATTTGGATTTTGTGGGAATTTCAGAGACCTGGTTCAACAGCTCTCATGATTGGCTGGCAACCATTCAAGGGTATAACCCTTATCGCAGGGATAGAGAGGGTAAAAAAAGGGGGAGGGGTATGCCTATATATACAAAAATAATGGACAAGTGAATGTGAGAGATGACATCACTCAAGGGAGCTAGGGAGGAGTTGGAATCCTTATGGGTAGAGCTCCAAAGGGATGAAGCTAAGGGGAAAATATTACTGGGGGTATGCTATAGGCCCCCTAACCTGAGGGAGGAAGTGTTATCATAATTATTATTATAATTATCCAGAAATTGACTGGGCGGAGGGAACCACGCATTCGTCTAAGGCTCATCAGTTCCTAAATGTCTTGCAGAACAATTTCATGGTTCAGATGGTAAACGCACCAACTAGAAATAAAACGTTACTGGATCTACTGATTACCAACAATGCAGACCTGATCACGGATGTGGCAATACGGGTTAATTTAGGAAACAGTGATCACAGGTCAATTAGGGCAGCTAAGATAGAACACAAAAGACACATAACGGAGGATAGCAAAGAAATTCTTTAAGTATGTAAACAGTAAAAAAGGGAGGACAGACATTATTGGCCCCATAAAGAATAAGGAAGGACATCTAGTTACAGAGGATGGGGAGATGGCAGAGGTTTTGAATTTATTCTTCTTTTCAAAAGGGAATCAGGGGCCTTCAGTAACCAAAACTGCAGTGTTTATCCTTATGACACATCACAGGAAGCACCTCCATGGTTAACAGAGGACAGAATTAAAATTAGACTTGGGAAACTTAACAGTAATATATCACTGGGACCAAATGGCTTGCATCCGAGGATACTAAGGGAACTCAGTCAAGTAATTGCCAGACCATTGTTCCTAATTTTGCTGACAGTCTTCTGACTGGAATGGTACCAGGTAATTGGAGAAAAGCCAATGTAGCACCAATATTTAAAAAGGGCCCAAAATACATCCCTGGGAATTACAGACCAGTTAGCCTAACATCAATAGTATACAAGATTTTAGTAACGAGAACGGTATCATTAGCAGTAATCAGCATGGATTCATGAAGAATCGTTCTTGCCAAACTATTAACCTTCTATGAGGAGGTGAGTTGCCATCTAGATAAAGGAAGGCCTGTAGACGTGGTGTATCTGGATTTAGTAAAAGCATTTGACACAGTTCCCCATAAATGTTTACTGTACAAAATAAGGTCCGTTGGCCCATAGGGTGAGTACATGGATTGAAAACTATCTACAAGGGCAAATTCAGAGGGTGGTGATAAATGGGGAGTACTCGGAATGGTCAGAGGTGGGGTCCCCTAGGGTTCTGTGCTGGGGCCAATCCTATTTAATTTGTTCATAAATGACCTGGAGGATGGGATAAACCATTCAATCTCTGTATTTGTGCACAATACTAAGCTAAGCAGGGCAATAACTTCTCTGCAGGATGTGGAAACCTTGCAAAAAGATCTGAACAAATTAATGGGGTGGGCAACTGCATGGCAAGTGAGGTTTAATGTAGAAAAATTTTAAATAATGCATTTGGGTGGCAAAAATATGAATGCAATCTATACACTGGGGGGAGAACTTCTGGGGAAATCTAGGGTGGGAAAGGACCTGAGGGTCCTAGTAGATGATAGGCTCAGCAATGACATGCAATGCCAAGCTGCTGCTAGCAAAGCAAACAGAATATTGGTGTGCATTAAAAAGGGATTAACTCCAGGGATAAAGCGATAATTATCCCACTCTACAAGACTCTGGTCCGCCCGCACCTAGAGTATGCTGTCCAGTTCTGGGCACCAGCCCTCAGAAAGGATGTACTGGAAATGGAGCGAGTACAAAGAAGGGTAACAAAGCTAATAAAGGGTCTGGAGGATATTAGTTATGAAAAAAGTCTGTGAGAACTAAACTTATTCTCTCTGGAGCAGAGACACTTGAGAGGAAATATGATTTCAATTTAAAAATGCCGTACTGGTGACCCCACAATATGGATAAAACTTTTTTGCGGAAGGGAGTTTAACAAGACATTATATGGTTTTGGTAAGTCTGAAGGAAAAAATCAGCAGAAAACCAGATAGTGTGTATGGAGATTTACAGTTTTTCTCAAGCTCTAAAATTTTCTGAATGTTTTCTCAGATAAAAGCTGACAGCTCTTTGTAGTTTTGTAAAAAAAAAAAAAAAGTTTAAAGAAGTTTGAATTAAGTTTGTGGAGTAATTGTGTACTAACATTCACAATTTCATAGCTCCCAACTGTCCCTGATTTCGAAGGACTGTCCCTGGTTTGGAACAATTTCCTTCTGTCCCTCTTTCCTCCTCATTTGTACTTTATTTTGGTCTGATCTATATAGTTGTGTATAAAATGCACCTTTGATCATTAAAAAAAGTGTTTCCCAGTGCTAAACCTTTCATTCAATCTCTAAAATGCAGCATTTGTAACTTTTAAAAGCCAGTATAAAGGAATAATAGTGGTAAAGAAAAAAAAACACTTGTGGGTTTAACTAATAATTTTTTTTGTACAATTTTTCTTTAGGGGATATGGCAAGGTGTGTGTCCTATGCCTACATACATTTGCTAATATGTGTCCCTCGTTCCCATCTCAAAAAGTTGGGAGGTATGCAATTATGTCATAACATAAAATACTGTGGTGGTTATTATTACTGCTGCTTCAACTCAACTTCAAAGAAAGGAGTGAGAGGACTTATGCCATGTACACAATGTTCGATGTCCGACTGTGTGTATGCTCCATCAAACATTTGGTGTCGGACTTTCCGCCAACAAATGTTTGATAGCAGGTTCTCAAATTTTCCGCAAACAAAACTTTGTAGTTGGAAAGTCCGGTTGTGTGTACACAACTCCGTGCACAAAAGTTCACGCATGCTCAGAATCAAGTACGAGCCAGAAGTGATTGGTCTTGCAAAACTAGCGTTCGTAATGTAGATAGCACATTCGTCACACGGCAAATTTTTAAATCTCTCAATGCAGCACATTCTGTTCTTCTTTTATAATGCTAGAATAATGAATTTTTGCGTTGCTGCTGATATTCACAGAATATGAATATTCACAGAATTCTGATGGATTTTTAATTATTTCTCGTGATCTCATGAATAATCTTTGTTTTTTTTTATAGTGATCGCCAGAATAATATATATATATATATATATATATATATATATATATATATATATATATATATATATATAATTTTTTTTTTTTTTTGATTGATCTCCATATTTTGTCATTTTGTGTGTCAAGTTACCACAACACCATTATTATCTTGTATATTTTAACCTCAAAGATACAACTATGTTGGTGTCCCTTGTTTTAATTTGACATGGTGTTTTTGAAATGTACCTGCCTATTAACAAAAAAACCCCTTTGAAGTAAAATACATAGCCAAGTATTTTGTCCCAAAAAATTTGATATTTAATAGGGTTCCTAACAAAATAAAGATGAAGGCAACGCTGGAGAAACAGTTGGAATTGGTGAAGCCTTTGTACCCCAGGGCAGACATCAATTATTTGACTGTCAAAATTGGTAACCTCAGAAGTCCATGTAATAGGGAGCACAATATGGTCCAGGACTCCGAGAGATCGGGAGCAGCAGCAGATGAGATATATGTCCCGAGGCTGTGGTCTTAGAACAACCTGTGTCTTTTGCCAGATCACACTAAACCCAGGCCTCACTCTAAACACTTCCTTCCATACTGCTTTGGTGATACTGCTTTGGTGAGTTGGGTAGCTGTGGTGTTGGTGGTATTGCTGGAGGAGGAGGAGGAGTAGTATGGTCCAACTCATACAGGTGGCTTCGATTTGTGAGTTGGCCCCTCATCCCCTTGTTTAGGGCCTGAAGAATGATCCCCTCATATGAGGTGTTGGTGTTGGCCCTCCTCCATGCGTTCCAGTTTACTGGCTGACACACAGCCAAATGACTCGGGCCTCCAGGGGTCATTGTAAATACCTCAGTAGCCTGGCGAATTAAAGAAGTCATGGATGCCTCCAAGTTCCTCCTCTTCCTGGTCCTTTTGGTTGGAAGGCGGAGGGGGGAAACCTGGGATTCCATCAAGCTGCTTTCCACGGCCTCCTCCTGGCTGAGACTTTCCTGTGTATGAAAATGGTACATAGTTTTAGTTTTTTGGTCATCAATCACACAAAATTTTGAGCTCACGACTGTTGCAAATTGAATGTTAACAAAAAGAAAAGACTATCATCCTGACCCCAGCATTTTTCATTCTTGTTGCAATCATTTTTGGTCACTACTGTCTATTGATATGTAAAGCACTTTGTTAAATCAGAAATTATTAATCAATAACATCGAATTAACATGATTCAAGTTTTGACAAGAAATATGTTGAGCAATGCTATACCTGGCTCAAGCTGGGCTCCTCCACATCTTTTTCCTGGGTGGAAGGCCCAGGTTGGACTTCAGTAGTCTCATCTGATGTTGAAGGAAGTGTGGAAGGAAGTGTGGAAGGAACTGTTGATAGCGATGGCCTGGGTTCACTCTGGTCTGACAAAAACACAGTCTGTCATAGCTCCACAGCCTGGGGACATATACATCATCTGCTGCTGTTCTGGATCTCATGGAATCCTGGACCTTCTTGCACTCCCTATTATATGTGCTCCTCAGACTACCAATTTTGGCCTTTAAATAGGTGATATCTGCCGTGGGATACACCAGCTTCACCAATTTCAACAGTTTCTCCAGCGCTGCCTTCCTCTTTAGCTTGTTGGAGTATTCCCTGTTTTGGACTTGCCAGAGACATGACATCTCCCTGTACATGTCCAGGAATCTGGACAGGAAGTCTGGGTCCATGAATTTATCCACCATTTTCTCTGCAAGACACAACACAAGACAAACCCCAATGTCAGGCTAAACTCTCCTAATCATGTCCCAATATAGGCCTCAATCTCTAAGCAGTATAGGCCACTAACCAGTTAAAATTATACCTTTGTTTGCATGATCGGCACTTACGATCCTTCGTCCTCCACTCACGTATGGGTATTATGCTTTATATACACTGCACATGCATGAAACTCCGCCCCTTCCTTATTTCTACTGTATTCCCCGCCTCTTCTCTTTCGGGGCAGTGGGAGAGCACATGGCGGAGAGACAGCAGGTGCTTGCAGAGAGCAGCAACGACAAAGATGAGTAAAGCCCAGAGCAAGGCAGTTTCACATCCAGGAGGCGATATAAGGCCTTAAATATGTCCTTTGTAGAGATGGTGGAGATGGTGAACATCTTGAGGAGGGCAGACTATGATGGGAAGTATGGACCGTACCCAAACCTAAATGTGAGAAAGTCCAAGATCATCACTAACGTTGTGAGAAGTCTGCACATCATTTTGGGCTACAACGATCCAAGGAGCAATTGAGGAAATGCTGGTCAGACCTGAAATTGCAAAGTGGATTTGCCTTTAGGAAATAACCCCCACAGTGCTCTAAAATGGGCCCCAATAAGGCCATTTTAGGGACTCCAAGCAATTAATTCATGGAGTTGAAAAGGATGATTATTTTTAGCATCAATGTATTACATACATTAACAACAAAAACCTTGTGTGTGTGTAGCAGACCCACAACAGAACATAATAGTTAGCTGAACAAGAGATTGTCACCTCGTGTATCAAATAAGTTACGTTTGCACTATTGAAGAAAATGGCCAAAAATAAAACCTAGGAGGCAGATAAAAGAAACACAAGCAGTGAATCAAATTAAATATGAGTTCAGTTTTTACAAACACATTTTTTTTCAAAAGGATTTAAACATCTGGCATATCAATTGCACCCCTACCCGAAAAGTACTCCAGATAGCTTTGCCGCTCTTCACGGGCATTTTGGGGGGGGGGGGGGCAAGCCTGAATGGCCAGTTTCAAGTGCCGTCATGTTTTAGTCCAGTGAGTCAGCCTCAGTCACAACTGAGGCCAGATAGTTGGCTGCATTTTTTCTTAAAAAATTGTCAAAATGCAGCAGCACACAACAATATGGTTTAGTTTATATTCCGCCATATTTATTGAAGTTAAGAATAGCTGAAACTGGCTGGCCATTATGCCAAAGGCATTTTCCACCACTCTTCTAGCTCTGGCCAGCCGGTAGTTAAAGACCCTCTGGACTGTGGTGAGGGTCCTCATTGGGAGCGGCCGCATCAGATGGTCCCCCAGCGCAAATGCTTCATCTGCTACAAACACAAATGGGAGGCCCGCCACGTTGTCTGCTGGGGGAGGCAAGCCCAAGCTGCCAGTTTGGAGACTAGAATTCCGTCTAGGTGATGACTCGACCATCTGACATCTGGCCATTCTTCCCCACATTCACATAAAGAAATTCATAAGTCGCCGACACCACCGCCAACAACACAATACTACTATACCCCTTGTAGATAAAGTAGTACGACCCCAAGTTGGGTGGTGAGACAATGCAGACGTGTTTCCCATCTATTGCCCCACCGCAGTTGGGAAAGTCCCACTGTTGGGCAAATTAGGAAGCCACAGTCTGCCATTCCTGTGGGTTGGAATGAAACAAAAAAACAAAAAATTTGTACTTTTGCACATAACATTGCAAGCAGATTAGACACAAACATTCTTGGCCAACATAAGTATAACATTTATTTAAATGAGTATTTAATGTCAAAAGTATAAAGTTCACTTATCAGATTCCTTACCCCCTCTGATGGCCCATTGTAAAAATTTTCGGGTAAGGGGAGATGTTTTGGACAGGTAAATGTCTCCACTTCATTGAGAGCTTGAGAGCTGAATGCATAAACAATGTGTGTTACCTTGGCCAGCCCCTCCTTACTTACACTATTGGCAGCCCACTGGACAGGTAAGAAGTGTCATAATCCAAAAATATGAATACACACTGTCCAAATTGAAGCACATTTTTACATTCTGAAATTAACTATCAAGATAATAGGAGAACAAAACTTTAAGAAGTACCATTTGAAAGTATTCAGGCAGGCCCTTGCACTACATGCTTTGGTGAATTTATCCATAAATATGACACAAAAGAGGAAGGTATAGTGTGTATGGGTTTGTAAAAGTCAGCAGAGTATTGGTATTGGTTGACTTAGCGATTGGGGGGAAGGGAGGGTTCCAAATGAGTTTTGCCCCCCCCCCCCAAAAGCTACTTGCACTCTGCCTGAATTTAAGGACAACAATAACATTTGGACACATTTTTAGGGGGTGTTTAGGGTAAGCACTACAAAGAAGCTGACAAAATACATTGTTAAGTGACTAGGCTAGGTGTGTATGGGCCCAGGATAGCATGCTGGGGACTGGTTAGTGAAGGCATAATGCATGAAGGACAAAAAAGGAGCATTAAATCTTACAGCATGCATGAGGACAAAAAAGACATTCACAGCATATTACAATCATGGTAATTAGGGAATGATGAAATGAATACAATACATTAGCAAACATTAAATAAATAGAATGTGGTTTTGAAGGATAAAACTTACCTACTAACACGAGATAAACAGGAGATTAACAGAAGGAGCCCAAAGGGTGGTGCACTGGCTATTGAACTTCCTTTTTATAGTTCCGTCGTACATGTTGTATGTCACCACGTTCTCACGTTCGGAATCTTTGGCCAACATTTGTGTGACCGCGTGTATGCAAGACAAGTTTGAATCGACATCCTTCAAACAAAAATCCACGATCTTGTTGTCCGGAAATCCGATTGTGTGTACGCGGCAGTAGAGTTTTCACGGAGGCCCTGATTTGATATGCTGAAAAAGACTGGTGCACTACTAAGGACAATGTAGTTAACTGGTAAATGAATGAAAATGACCTGCAATGATGACCCCCTCTTCCCTGACAACTTCTGGGCAACAATGGGCCCTAGCAGTGTGCTAACATTGCTGACAACTCTTTTGCTACCCGTACTTGATTTAGACATACTTTATGCTAAGATTCATGACAGATGGGGAGTCATCGGTAGAATTTGGCAAACACACAAATTTGTTGGGCGCTCAGTGGGATGTTCACCCACCAAAAGCTCCACAATGCACTGCACGTTGCACAGTGCATTCTAGAGCCCTAATTGGATAAAGCCTTACACCTGACCAGTGGTCAGCAGTTAGTGTGTTCACTTATTGTAACTCTGAGTGTATAGTGTTAGTGTAGTGTTAGTATAGTGTCTAAGTATAGTGTGAGTATAGTGCAGTGATGGCGAACCTTGGCACCCCAGATGTTTTGGAACTACATTTCCCATGATGCTCATGCACTCTGCAGTGTAGTTGAGCATCATGGGAAATGTAGTTCCAAAACACCAAGGTTCGCCATCGCTGGTATAGTGTGTCAGTATAGTGTGATTATGGTGTAGTGAAGTGTTTAACACAGCATCACATAATATTTAGTGCTGTATATCCCTTATTTGGGGGGGGTAGCAGTTTCTGCCACGCTGAGGGGGCCAGCAGCGTCGTTGTTCGCAGGCAAAGGTGGATGTGATTCGTCTCTGTTTAGCAATGTTGCCTATGCTATTCGGCCACAGCATACAGAGGAGGTGTTAGACTGGCTTACTAAACCACCCTCATCTTCCTCATCCTCTATGACCCAAGCTGACACTAGAGCGCAATCCACTGCAGCTGCCAGAGCAGCTTATTCTGACCCCTTGTCCACAGCTACTCCTGCCATAGCCCCAGCATCTTGCATGGAGGAGAATTATTTGAACACAGCATCAGCATTTGCTTCTTGACGATGCACAGACATTACTTGATTCTGATGTTGGTCCTGAAGTAGAGGAAGGGAGTAACATGTGCCTACAGCCTACAGAGCCTACAGAGAAGGGAAAACACTGATCAACAACAAATTGGCAGTCATGTTCCCACAGTGAATTGGCTCCAGTAATGATGAGGATGAAGGGGATCATGATGAGGTCACTGATGTGACTTAAGTGCTGGATAGCGCAGAGGCACAGCCCCAACAATGCAGGATGTCCTCCAGAGGCAGCCATCATGCAAGAGTAGAGAGCAGCCATCCTATTCCATCAGATTGTGGAACTGTGTCATCTCCCGGGCCACTTTCCACAGCTCAGTTGTGTGGGCCTTGTTTAGCACATCTGCAGTCGATCGCACTTTTGTAATTTGCAAACTCTGCCGCAAGCAAATCAATATAAAAAAAAATATAAAAATGAAGGAACGCTAGTGTCATTTAAATGTTACAAGGAATATAACAGAATATGTAAAAAGGAAAAAAAAGGATGCAAAAATTCAAAATGAAAGACAGATTGCAAAAGACAGTAGTACAAACCCCAGAAAATTCTTCAAATTTATTAATAGTAAAAAGGTTAAGTCTGAGCATGTAGGCCCTTTGCAAAATAATGTGGAGTGGGTGACTGTGGACAAAGAGAAGGCTAACTTATTAAATACTTTCTTCAGCTCTGTGTATACAAAGGCGCATGGGGGAGCTCATGTCCATAATGGGGGTGGTACTGACGCAGCCCCAAATCCACAATGGCTCATAAGTGATATGGTCCAGAAATATTTGGACAGAATAAAGGTGGATAAAGCACCTGGACCTGATGGCATCCACCCACAGATCCTAAGAGAATTGAGCTCTGTAATTTCAAAGCCATTGTATCTAATTTTTAGGGACTCATTAATGACAGGAATAGTACCACTGGATTGGCACAGGGCCAATGTGGTACCTATATTTAAAAAGGGAACAAAGTCTTTACCAAGTAATTATAGACCCGTTAGTTTAACTTCTATAGTTGGGAAGATACTGGAGGGATTAATAAAAGACCACATAGACGAGTTCTTGCAGGAAAATAATATTTTGAGCAACAGACAGCATGGATTCATGAAAGACAGAAGTTGGCAGACAAACCTGATTTCTTTTTATGAGGTGGTAAGTAAAACCTTGGACAGAGGGGTGGCGGTGGACGTGATATATTTGGATTTTGCAAAAGCGTTCGATACAGTTCCGCACACACGGCTCATGTGTAAGGTAAAGTCTACAGGTTTGGAATTATCAATTTGTAGATGGATAGAAAACTGGCTAAAAGACAGAATTCAGAGAGTAGTGGTTAATGATTCTTACTCTGAATTGTCTAAGGTTATCAATGGTGTACCCCAAGGTTCAGTGCTGGGACCCTTGCTTTTTAATATCTTTATAAATGATATTGGGTCTGGGATCAAAAGTAACATTTCCGTCTTTGCAGATGACACCAAGCTATGCAGTGCAATAACGTCCTTACAGGATGTCTCCAATTTACAAGCCGATCTCAATGCTCTGTCTAATTGGGCGACTATGTGGCAGATGAGGTTTAATGTTGAGAAATGTAAAGTTATGCACTTGGGGGCTAAGAATATGCATGCATCATACACTCTAGGGGGAGTACAACTGGGGGAATCCATAGTGGAGAAGGATCTGGGGGTTTTGGTAGATCATAAGCTCAATAATAGCATGCAATGCCAAGCTGCGTTTTCCAAAGCGAGCAAAGTCCTTTCCTGTATTAAGAGAGGCATGTACTCCAGAGATATCATTTTGCCCCTGTTCAAATCATTAGTAAGACCTCATCTGGAATATGCCGCACCAGTTCTCAAAAAGGATATTGGGGAACTGGAGAAAGTGCAGAGAAGGGCAACCAAACTGATAAGAGGCATGGAGGAACTCAGCTATGAGGAAAGATTAGAGGAACTGAATTTATTCACTCTTGATAAGAGGAGATTAAGGGGGATTTGATCAACATGTACAAATATATAAGGGGTCCATATAGGGAACTTGGTGTCAAGTTATTCACTTTACAGTCAACAAAGAGGACAAGGGGGCACTCTTTACGTCTAGAGGAAAAGAGATTTCATCTCCAAATACGGAAAAAGGTTTCTTCACAGTAAGAGCTGTGAAAATGTGGAATAGACTCCCTGCAGAGGTGGTTCTGGCCAGCTCAGTGGATTGCTTTAAGAAAGGCCTGGATTATTTCCTAAGTGTACGTAATATAACTGGGTACTAAAATTTATAGGTAAAGTTGATCCGGGGAAAATCCGATTGCCTCTCGGGGGATCAGGAAGGAATTTTTTCCCCTGCTTTAGCAAATTGGATCATGCTCTGCTGGGGTTTTTTTCCTTCCTCTGGATCAACTGTGGGTATAGAATTGGGTATATGGGCTGGTATGATATTTATTATATATATATATATATATATATATATATATATTTTTTTTTTGGTTGAAATGGATGGACTTGTGTCTTTTTTCAACCTGACTAACTATGTAACTATGTAATATGGGAAAAACACCAGCCATTTGGGTACCACATGCTTGCAAAGGCATTTAACCTCCCAGCATGTTGGCAAGAGCACCTGAAAATCACACACAAGGGACACCATTTTTCTCCTCCTCATTCCTCACCATTCATGTCTACCCAGGCTATATTTCATGACCTCTCAGCAGCCTCCACTGACAGGGATAATGGTGTAGCAAAGGGTGTAACAGCTCCTTGTGTAGCGCCCTGCTCCTGATGAACAGACACTATTGTTTTTTTTTTAAATGTAATTATCTGAAGCTGTAGTTTGGCTCAGACAAATTTCTCTAAAGTTCTGGTTTCTGTACCAGTCCAGTTGGGTTGCACTGATTCCCACCTGACCGTAGGTGTTGCTGTCACCGTCAGTGGGTGTGGAACAGCAGCAGGCTGGGTGTATTGTATACCGCCTCTTGCTCAGAAATGGTTCAGTGGGTGTGGTTTCCCTGCTGTGCATTCTGGGAGAGGGTATTTAAGGTACCGATGCCATTTTTTTGGGTTTGTTTGTTTTCGGGGTCTGTGATCCCAACCCCAGGATTCTCCTGGCCTGGGGTCTGTGTCGCATGGTCTTGCACCTCGGGGCATGCTGGTCCGAGGCTCTGCAACTGAGAGTGTAGGCTCAGGAATGTCTTGGGGCCTGCTGATCCAGGGGTGGTCCTGCACTGTCTCGCTTGCAGGGAGAAGCCGAGGAAAGCTGAAGGATCCAGGGGAGGACTTTTCCAGTGGAGGACCGAGTGCAAGGTTGGTGTCTCTGGAGGAGGATGCATCCCTGATCAGTATCCTTACAGTATCGCTGGGTCGGCTGAAAGAATCTGGTACTGTATGGTAGTTCTTCCTAAAAACTCTCAAGAATCTCTAAGTTTAATTAACAAGTCTGTGGCAGAGACGTTGTTGTCCATCTACTCTCATGAACCACTAAGTTTCATAAACAAGTCTGTGGCAGAGACTTTGTTAGCATTTCATCGGCTGCTAGGTCAAGTGAGAGGGGCCTATCTGGTGACTGCTGGATCCAGTCTGTGGAGCTGTTTGTCCTCTGGATCTGACTGATACCTCTAACCTGCAATTACCAGATGCCTGAACTCCCCTTATCCTCTAATCCTCTATTGCAGGACTGTGTCTTTCTTTGGTGTTACCCCTAAATAAATCTTCAAAAAGGGCCACGTGTCTGATATATCTTCATTTGGGCTACTTTCCACGGGACCCCCCTAGGATGAAGAGGCGAGCAGAAGAGGTAACGGTAAGTCCGAATAAAACCAGCAGCTACTTTGTTGGTTTGTGCTACACTTGCAACACGACTGCCAGCAGCACACCACCAGCGGTAGTGTATAGCAGGCAAATTTCTCTGCCCCAGCTGCTGCAGCAAAAAAATATATATATATACTCCCTGCCACCCACATGCCCAGCATCTAAATTCCAGCTTGTTCACATTGCTGGCTTTCCATCTCCTGCCTTTCCATCTGGTGGATTCTGCCCCCTTCTGTGAATTTGCAGAATGTGTTGTACCACAATGGCAGGTTCCCAGTCGCTATTTCTTTTCATGTAAGGCCATTCCAGCTCTGTACCATCACATGGAAGTCAATGTTTTGGCATTGTTGTGCCAGGCAGTCAGCAGCAAGGTCCACATTACTGCTGACACTTGGTCCAGCAAGCATGGTCAGGGACGATATATTTAGTTTACAGCACGCTGGGTAACTCTGCTTGCAACTAAGAAGGATGCAGGACAGGGCTCAGTGCTGGAGCTTGTTTTGCCGCCATGACTCCATACAGCTGGTGGTGATGATGCAAGATCTGTCAACTCCACCCCCTCCACCTCCATGCCCTCCTCTGCTGAATTGTCCTATGAACCACCAGTACCCTCTAGTGTTCACGGGGCTTTTTAACAAGTCAGGTTAAAAGATGCCATAGGGGACAGGAGCCACACCAGAGCAGAGATTCTTTCAGTTCTTCAGGGGCAGTCCCAGAGGTGGTTCACACCATGGAAGCTTGAGCCAGGAATGGTGGTGTGCGATAATGGCACTAACCTTCTGTCTGCCCCTTGACAGGCAAAGTTGACACGTGTGCCATGCCTGGCACATGTCCTAAATTTGGTGGAAGATTATTTCTTAAACAGGTACCCAGGGTTGCAAGATCTTTTAAGGCAGACCAGAAGAGTCTGTAGCCATTTCAGGTGGTCATACACAGCCATTGTTCAGTTGGCTGAAATTCAGCGGGAATTCCACTTGATTTGTGACATGCTCAGAAGGTGGAACTCAACTTTTGCAGTGCTGCAGAGCCTGCATATGCAGCAGGTGGCCATCAATGAGTATCTGTGTGAGTATGGCAGAAAGACAGGCTCAGGGCAGCTCTCCTTTCTTTACCAACGCCAATGGCTGCTGATAAAAAATGTATGCACTGTACTGTGACCATTTGAGGAGGCGACAAGGATGGTGAGCCGTGACAATGCATACATCAGTGACACAATCTCTCTTGTATTCCTGCTGAAGGATACTCTATGTGGCATTATGGACAGGTCACTCGAGGCAGAGCAGTGGGAGGAAGAGCAGGACTTCCTTTCCTCTCAAGGCCTGCTTTATGCAGACAATTCTTGCAATGCCACAGAACACACAATAGAAGAGGGAGGTGGGGGATTCTGGCAGTTTTTGAGGCATAAAAGGCAGCCCAAGACATACGTCAAACCTTAAGACATGGTTTTCAGTCTCAAGAAACTTTGGGAGTAGTACGTGGCTGGGAGGAGACAGTTCCAGATACTGTAATCCTCCATGTAATTCTGAAGGCTCTGCTTCTCATACCTCTGCAAACTTGTGGTTCATGGGCTCCCTTATTTTTCAAAGCCTGCGAAAGGACCAGAGAATTTGTGGCATCAAGAAGCAGGGTCATTATTGGTTGGCAACCCTCCTTGGCCACCATTACAAGGGGAAAGTCTCGGAATCCATCCTGCTCTGGGAGCACAGGATGAAATATCTTGAGGACACCTTAAAGAGGAGTTTATGTAAAACCTTTCCAG
The DNA here is from genome assembly GCF_037356315.1 of Lithobates pipiens. Classification (NCBI taxonomy): domain Eukaryota; kingdom Metazoa; phylum Chordata; class Amphibia; order Anura; family Ranidae; genus Lithobates; species Lithobates pipiens. Next base: position 297,759,840 of record NW_027507903.1, read on the forward strand.
ACTCTGATAGGATATAGTCTCATTGCAAATGTAGTTTTGGGGCTTCTGTTTGTCAAAGGAGGAGCGGTGGAGAAGGGGTCTGCCTAAGTGATGCATTAAAAAAATGTTTTAGTCCTTGTTGCCCGGGCTGTCAGCTTCAACATCCCATCAGCAGCATCTGCATCATATAGTGGAAGATTATCTAGGGGCAAAAACAGACATGGACAACTCACTGTTTTACTGAGTCATAAGAATAAACCACTGGCCAGAACATGCCCAGTATACAACTGAGCTGCTGGGCTGCCCTGCATCCAGCGTGCTTTCTGAATGGCATTCAGCTCTGCCGGAGGTTTTGCAACAGATAAAATAGCATGTCTGTCCACAAACTCTGTTGAACGGCTAACATTTGCCAAAATGAATCTGTCCTGGATTAGCAGCAGCTATCACGCCCCTAATGCCAATGTCACTGTTTAAGTGTTTTTGGAATCTGTAATCTCTGCAAGACTGTCTAGGCTGCCTAGCGTTTTGGGTGTTGATTTTAACTTGAAGTAATTTTTTTGGTATAAGTTTCATGGGCACAATTACCACCCAAGAACCAATTTTTCTGTACATATTTGATAGGTGCATATCATTTACATTTTTTTTACACCATGGCCAATTCTTGCTTTCATCGAGAGTACCTCTATTAGGGTTCTGGTATGAAGGCACCACCAAAACCCAAAGACCAATTATTCCCACACCTGTTACTTCTACCCAAAGTTTGCGAAAGAGACACTAGACTTTATCTAAAAAAAAGAAATTTAATCTTGGCCTGAGTGTACTATAATTTTACTTCTTCACATAAGGCTTGCTCCCTGTGGTGCAAAACTTTGTTATTTCTATCCAAAATCTGCTAAAGAGACACCAGAATTTATCTAAAAAATCTCTAATCTTGTTCCGAGGGCAGAAAATTAAATTTAAATGTAATTTTTTTTCTTTATAAATGTCAGTTTTGCTGCAGCAGGGTTTATACAAGGTACAGATGTGCCACTTTACAGGCAGACTAAGGTGACACCCCAGGCACTATATTTAAATTTATTTAAATTTTTATTGTTTCACTAAGCATCATTATAATCACTGCTCCTTTAAAAACAATCTTTTTAAAATATATTTATATTGGTTTTGCTGTACCTCATCTGCGTGAAATTGGCTCTACCAATGGTTAAATAGTAAAATGTCCCAGTATAGACAATATACTTTCATACTCACATGTGATTCCACTTTGACATGAAAAGGCATCCTGCTTAAATCAAATATCTGCACAGCATTGTGGGAGCCAGTTTTTGACCAGTCTTTTTGATATGGGGTTATATGGTTTATTCCATCTAATTCTTTATACATTTATTTTGTTCCAGAGACACAGAGAGAGGGAAAAACATAAAGCTGGCTTAGGTGGATTAGGTGAAGTATAATTGTTCTATGTTGTGAACATCTTACTATTAAAAAAAGTAATTTGTGCATTAACATCGTTTTGTGTGTCCCTCAGTATTAACAGAGATTGGTGAGCTGTGCCATTTCCCATTCCATCATGGTCGTAGGGAACACCACACTTGTATCAGAAAAGGAAAACCTAGACCATGGTAAGGCTGCTATGTGCATACAGTTCTGTGCTAAGATATCTAGCCACTATTTCTTTGTAGCCTAAAGTGATTGTAAAGCTTTATTTCTTTTAAATTAAAATAACTAATATGTCATACTTACCTGCTCTGTGCAATGGTTTTGCGTAGAGCAGGGATATGCAATTAGCGGACTTCCAGCTGTTGCAGAACTACAAATCCCATGAGGCATAGCAACAGCTGGAGGTTTTGCAACAGCTGGAGGTCCGCTAATAGCAGATCACTGGCGTAGAGTATCGCTGATTTTCATCTTCCAGGGCTCTCCTGGCTCTTGCTCCCCTCCCCCGCTGACTGATTACCCCTATAGGAAGCTGCTTCCTATGGGTGTACGTGCTTGATCCCAAACTGGTCCCGTTGCTCTCAGCCAAGCCTGGGAAACAGGAGAGCCAGGGAGAGGGGAAAGAAGATGCTGCAGATGTGCACAGGGCTGGGTCTAGATCGGGCTCAAGGGAGTAGGTGGGGGGGGGGGGGGGGATGCTGTTAAAAGGATTTTTACCATAATGCAAACAGACCTGCATTTGTTTATGTCTTAAAAACAAAGGAAAAGGTCTGTAGCATTTTCTGTTCTTTTGGACGTAAGCGTAATGGATCTGAGGTAGTCCAGAAGGACAAACATGAGTGGACAAAACAGATTTCACAAAAGCACCCTCTGTACCATTCAGCTCCAATTCAGCAGGGGATCTGTTCACAGACCCCCTACTCAGCACAATGGACACTGTCATGTGAAAAAGCCCTAAATTGTTCTTTAAATGCACTAACCTTCAGCAACATAAGACCAGTACAAGATTGGTTGTGATGATTTGCTATGTGTTACTGCATGTAAATTTAAGCACTTTAGACAAAGAACTCAAGACTGAAGAAGGACGCTTATTAAAAACCTCTGCTCAATATCAGCATATTGAATATTCACCAAGCAAAGGCTAAAAGCTTGAGGTTTGAAAATTGGATGTTTAATGTATCCCACCATGAATATTTGGTTTGCAAAAACTAAGAATGCTCTTGAAAACGTTTTTTAAGTAGAATATGTCTTTATATCTTACTTAGTCTTTTTACAATGGTTAATAGAATTATAGATACATCTTTTCAGTGGCTGATAATGTTTTAAATAACCTTGTTTCAATGAATAGCAAGGTAAAAGGGTAAAATTACATGAAAATTACTTTTAGGCAACCTTTTACAAAAATGTATTTAAAAAAGTGTACTTAAGCGGACGACAGACGGATCGTGATTCAAATTAGTCTATAGGCAGTAGACATGTGAGATTCGTTTTGTTACGAATCGAAATTCAAATAAAATTTTTGTTTTTTGGAGATTCAGATGTATCTGAATTTCCAAATCACAAGAAAAATTTATTTCAACGAATACAAAATAAATTATAACAAAACTACGAAATGTATTAATATTCATTAGTTTCATTCTGAACTTTTTTAATGTTTGAAACACCTTAAATACTACTTGTGAAATGGAAAAATATTGCAATAAATACAGTAAGGTATAAAAGGGAAAGAAGATGATCATACTTATTGTGTTTGAGTTTGATGGAGGTGGATCCATCAGAATCTCCGAATCATAGCATAACTAATGAATCCAAAATGAAAGAGTATATAAACCCAACATTTCATATTCTTGACACGTGCCTGCTGTACCATGTAGTTGTATTAAAAAGTATCCAGTTCTCTTTGTATTGCTTCCTTTGTGTTGTTCCTGCCACTCCCTCTGCTTTACTATTAAAAACTGACCATACTACGCAGGAGAACACAGTATGGCCAGTTTTCTAGCTGTGCTGGGAACGCAGCCTTCTCTCCTTCAATGATGATCAGACTTGTCCTATATACAGCCCTCAAAAATTTCACTTGCCTCCTCACATTTTGCGAGTGGATTTTGAGGGCTACTGAGCGTGGGCTGCTTTAGAGCGAGGGGAGAGGGGAGTACCGCCGGCCGGTTGGATGGGAGTCCTTCTCCCAGTGCTTGCAGAGGGGAAGAGAGAAGAGAGATCTGGCTGGATGATTCAGAGCACGAGGGACATCACTAGCGTCTCTCATTTCAATAGTCGAGTATTCCCCGCACCCGCTGTCACACACATCCCCGCCCCTGGTCCCGGGGAATTTGATAGACAGATCACCCGTCCAATCCTGGGACAAGTATCAAAGTTCCCCGGCCAGGGGGTGGGGCTGTACTGGACGCCGAGCAGCAGGAACACAGCAATTGAAATCAAAGCTGTTCCAGTGATGTCCCTCGGCGCTCTTATCATCCTCTCCACTGCTCTCCTGCATGATTTAAATGGGTAGGCTGCATAATTTACATGGTTAGGCAGCATGATTTATATGGGATTTACATGGGTAGGCAGCATGATTGACAAGGGTGAGGCTACATTGGTGGACACGGGTGGGCTGCATTGGTCAACAGGGCGCATGAGCAGATCATCGCAGGCAGTATCCCACGATCTGCTAAGCACAGAGAGAGAAGGGTGTGACTTCCGCTGACACGATCGGATGTGATTAGCAGGAGTTCCGAGTTCAGCCTGAGCCTCTGTCAGTATCCTGATTAACTACTACAACCGAGACCCATAAACCTGCAACCCGAAAAATTAATGAGCCCGACGGCTAACGAAAAACGAACGAGCCAGGTGGCGAACGAAAAAACGGATGAGCCTGGCGGAGAGATGAGTAGCAAACAATTGGAAGCAGGCGGCCTCAGAGAGTATGCAAGGATGGACAAAGCGGACAGTGTGCGGAGCCCTCTGCAGAAAAGGAGTGGTGGAACATTGGTGCTCGACAGTCAGAAGCCCAGCACGCTTTATCCTCAGTCTGAGAAGCTGGAAAAGCCATCTAAACTGACACTGGCGCAGATGAATGCGCAACTTATGGCAGGTCTGACAGGTAAAATGGATGAGATAAAAATGGATATAGGACTGATCAGGCAGGATATGCAAAGTATCAGAGACAGGATGGTAGAAGTTGAAAACAGGATATCCTTATTGGAAGGTACAGTAACTCATATGCCCAGAAGGATGTTAACAATAGAGAAGCAGATTGTTACATGGCAGCAGAAAACAGACGATTTAGAAAATCGAGAGGAAAAGAAGAAAATGTTTTTTTTTGTTTGTGTTTTGTTGGTTTGTGGGTGTGGGGATTTGATGTGCCCCCATTGGGGGATGTTTGGAGATAATGTTTAAGGTTTTGGGCTTCCTGGTTAAAAGAATGGGTAAACATGGCTAACCACTGCACCTTTTTGTCATGGAATGTTAGAGGTATGGGCACGCAATTAAAACGTGCACAGGTCTTCACAGGGAATAGAACGTTACAGGCTAAAATAATTTGTATCTAAGAAATGCATATGGTTAAAGAAAGACTGGATTATCTAATGCACCGTACACACGAGCGGACTTTTCAACATCCAAAGTCCGACGGACTGATTCCGTCAGACTATTAGATCGTGTGTGGGCTGCAATGGACTTTTGATTCACCAAAGTCTGACGGACTTTAGAATATGGAACATGCTTCAAATTTTTTTTCAAAATGCGCTCGTGTGTATGCTATTCCGACGGACTAAAACCGACGCTAGGGCAGCTATTGGCTACTGGCTATGAACTTCCTTATTCGAATCCAGTCGTACGTCATCACGTTCGAATCCGTCGGAGTTTAGTGTGATTGTGTGTGGCCAAGTCCGCTCAGCCGAAAAGTCCGTCAGAACTCTGTCGGAACTCCGGCAGAACTCCGGCAGAACTCCTTCGGAAGTCTGTCGGACATAAGTCCTCTCGTGTGTACGGGGCTTTAGAAAGCCCTGTATACAATGGTCATACCATACATGTCATACAACCTTTTCAAGAGGGGTCTCCCTAATGGTGCATCGTGCGGTAGCGTGGGAATGCATCAGGGTGCACTCATTGCCAGTTGTTATAATGGGGATATATATAACCCCCCTCCGGCTACAATGGGAGTACTGATGGAAGCAATGTTATTTATGACAGAATATCCAGATCCGCATATTATATGAATGGGAGTTTTAATATGTGTTTAAACCCAAAGATGGACAGATTTGGGAAAAAAACTCAAAGGGGAGCGGAAGGGTCCAAATTTCTGGAACATTTCCTAAATGAGGTAGGATGGGTGGACCTATGGAGGATTAGGAACCCGGAGGCCAGAGTGTATTCATGGTATGCACCAGGTAGAGGATGAGGATGTATGTCTAGAATAGACCTGGCCCTAGGAAATAAAAAAATACTCCCAATGGTGCAATCAGCTACATATATGCTTGGGGGGGGGGGGGGGGGGTGTCTGACCATTTTGGACTGGTCTTTGAATTAATGCTAGGCCCTGGTGGAAGACGGCAGGGATATAGAATACAACCCTATTGGTTAACCCAGATTGTACCAAATGGCCGAATACCAGAGCAAATGGTAGTGTTTCTTGAAACACATGGGTATAGAACAATGGATGGTACAACTTGGGATACTTTTAAGGCATATTTAAGAGGGATAGTGAGATCCATAATATCATATATTAAATGCACTAATAGACAAGAAGAAGAGGAACTGATGGAGAAATGCAGGTAGACGGAAGCAGAGTTTATTGAAAACCCTTCAAATATAAATCAAATAAGATGGGCAGGAATAGCGCATCAATATAAAAATCAACTGATAGCTAAGGCTAAACGTAAGAGGCTCCAGTTAAAGCAAAAAAACTTTGAGAAAGGACATCAAGCTAATATGATAGTAAACTATCTGATAAAACAATAAAACACCAACATTAGCTATAGCAGAGGTGAGAAATGAGAAAGGGGAAATGGCCGATACAGTGGAGGATATTTTGGAAACTTTGCATAGATATTATGATAAAATGTATACGTTGACATTGACACGTATAAGAGAGGAAATAGAGAAATATTTAGAAGACTTCGATTTCCTGAAGTTAACTGAAGAACAAAAAGTAGAGATGCAGAAAGATATACAAGTAGATGAGGTAAAAGAAGCTATTGAGTCTATGGGAAAGAGCAAGTCGCCTGGACCGAGCGGCATACCGTTGGAAATATATCAGCGATATATGGATATTATGGCCCCAACATTAACTGAGATATATAGGGAGACATTTCTCCAGGGAGAGATGCCTCCCTCTACGTATGAGGCAACAGTAATACTGATACCAAAACCAGATAAAAATAGAAGTGAGTGTGCGTCGTACAGACCTATGTCGTTATTAAATATAGATTATAAAATACTGGCGAAAATATTAGCGAAAAGGCTTAATGTAATTTTATCTATTATATCAGATGACCAAACAGGATTTATGTTGGGAAGTCCACTACAAATAATATTAGGAGAACTCAGTTTATGGTACAATTGAGGGAGTATTTCCTGGAGTCAAGTGCCTTGGCTTCGTTGGATACAGCCAAGGCATTTGACTCCATAGAATGGGAGTTTCTTCAGGCGGTGTTGGAAAAAAAGTGGATTCGGGGAAGGATTTAGAAAATGGGTGGGAATAATGTATAAGAAACCATGCGCCAAACTATTAATAAATGGAATACTAACACCCACAATAAAATTATATAGGGGAACAAGACAGGGGTGTCCGCTGTCTCCTCAATTATTCTCTTTGGCAATAGAAGCATTGGTCAACAGATTTAGACTAAAATGTATAAAGGGATCAGAGTTGAGGATAAGGCTGAACATATAGGCTTATATGCAGATACATATTATTTATGGAAGATGTGCATACTTCACTGGGGGTGGCAATGAAAATAATAGAAACATATGGGACATTCTCTGGGCTAAAAATAAATTGGCAGAAATCTGCATTGATGCTGTTGAGGCCAGGAAAGGAAGGGAAACCACAAACCCCATTAAAAATAGTTGAAACATTTAAATATTTAGGAATAAATATTACTTTGGACCCAGAGGAAGCCCTTAAAGCAAATATAGACCAATTGGTAGACTATGTGAAGAATAAACTGGGAATATGGAAAAAAATGACCGTTATCAATGGCAGGGAGAATACAGCTGATTAAATCCATCATATTGCTGAAGTGTCTATATGTGATGGCACATTCTGCGGTAATGATACCATAATATATATTTAAAAAATTAAACTCCCAACTGACCAGGTTTATCTGGGCATATAGGCAATGCAAATTAAAACTCACAACGTTACAAAGACCTAAATCAGAAGCAGGGTTGGTAATACCAGATTATATTTATACTACCTGGCAGGGCCATTAAAACATTTAAGAACATGGGTAATGCAGGAACAAGAAATGAGGGTGGAGGAATATTTGCTAAATAAAATGCAGGTAGGAGGCCTATTGACAGGCCTAGAAGTAACAGAGTTAAGAAGGATCGGAGTAAAAATCCCCCTTCTAAAACTGGCTAGATCAGTTTGGAAGGAGGCAAAAAAACTGACGGGATTTAATGAGACCCCACCAGAAACTGTACTATGGAACAACCCAACATTAGAAGAATTAGAAAGGTTTGAAGATAGCAAATTCTGAAAACAGAAAAAAATAACAACTATTGGCCAGATGTATAATAATAATATAATAGTGCCATATGAGAATATGTGTAAACAATATGATCTCCAAAGTAAACAGTTTTATAGGTATTTACAGTTCAGACATGTATTACAGGTGCAATTTGGAAGAAAGGAATTAAACATTTCTAAATATCCTATTATAGGCATCTTGAGATCGCAGGGACCAAAGGGACTGATATCCAAATTATACTCACATCTACTACAGAGCAAAATAAGTGGAGAACCGGTGGGAGTAAGAGAGAAATGGCAGGCAGTTATTCCAGATATGAGTGATCAGGAGTGGGATGAAATATGTTCCTTCGACCTGATTTAATCCCCAGCAATGAACAACAAAATAATACAATTAAATATAATACATCAGACATACCTGGCCCTGAATAGATTGTATAGGATGGGGAGGATGCCCGTCCCAAACTGCACAAGATGCAGTGTGGGAGCATAGGGCAGTATTGGCAACAAGTGGTCAGGAAAGTAGGAAAAGTTTTAAATAAAACTATTAAGGCCACAGTGGAACTAAGCTTATTGGGAATCTTGAATGAAGAAAGAGGGTGTAGAAATACTAAGAATCTTAGATATTTTTGCAAGAAGTATTATTCCTGGCACGAAAACAATAGAAAAATTGATCCAGCCAAACCCACCAACAATAAGTCAATGGGTAAGGGCGGTAAACTAAGTTGTACCACAGGAGAGAATAATGTACAAACAAAGGGGAAATGTGCAGCATTATGAAAAGATCTGGGCAAAATGGAATAGATCATATTTAACAACGGATGCAGGAAGACCTGAATATATAATATTAAGTGAATAAAAGGATGAAGGAAATAATGACTATAAGATGGATGAGTGGGAAAAATGAGATGTAAGAGTGAATGGATATGAAAATAGGAATATATGGTAATAATTGGAAGTAAATAATATGTATAAATTATGTAAATTAATTTGTAAGAAAATAATTTGTAATAAAGAGTTTATAAAAAAAAAGCACAGAGAGAGAATGAAATTGTCAGATTCTGCCTCGCTATTGCGGGGCGGGTTGTGGGGGTGTTGAAGGGCGGGTTTTGTGTGTGTTTTAATCCGCCCTTAGACACAGCCAAAACCCACCATTTAACAGAAAACACGCTGTTTAATACAGCCAAATCCCGCCCCGCAACAGTGAAGCAGAATCTGATAATTTCATTCTCTCTCAGTGCTTAGGAGATCGTCAGATACTGCCTCCCGACGATCTGCGCATTCGGCATGTTGAAGTCACAAATTCTGCCAACCCTCCTGGCTGCAGCAACACTAACTTCAACAACACCACAGTCTCTCCCTCTGGCTCCACATCCAATCCTGGCATGTCTCTCCCAGAGCTTCTTACTGTGCTTCTCACTCACCCACCCCAGCATGGATCCCTCCTGAATGACTTTCCTGGCCATGTTCCATGACACCTCTTAATGGCCATGTAAAGAGAGGCTCCCTCCCAGTTCCCAAGCTCCAGCCCTGGGGTACACCTCCCCCCAGAAAGGGCCACCACAGCCTAACACACCATCATTCCAGTTCTTTAATCCGACAACTCCTCCCACAACAGGCTGACCATGGTCCATGGTCCATGGGTATATATAGGAGGCCTGCCCCCTGCCAATCCTAGCTGAGGATTGGCCAGGGCTTCTAAATACACCCCAAGTCACTCCGGCACTCTGCCCTGCCATGTCACAGAACAGCACAATTGACTGATTTAAGCATTTGTTGTGATACTTGAACAGCATATGACACAGCTTGAGCTGAAGGGGTTTTATGTTTCTTTGAGCCTTGTAAGGGACCTTCAAGTGGTGTTGCCACCAAAAATATAAGTTAAGTTGTATGTGCAGCAAAGGGTCCTAATAAAATGAATTGGATAAAAAAAAAAATTTTTACTTACCTATTTCTTGCGGTTGCTAGGTGGTCCCACGAAATCTGCCTCTTCCATTGCCCGGGCTAAAAACGTCACTTCCCTTGGCAGCCCGGCTCGCTAAGGCTCCTGGGAGAAGTGTGTCACCATTTCCCAGGATGCCTTGAGCATCACCGAGGGCTACAATCGCGTTATTTCCAAACCGGAAGTGACGCGATTGCATGTGTAATTAACCGGAGCTGTTGACGGCGCTCGATATTGCGCTGACTGCGCATGCGCGAGATCTTTAATCGAACGGGCGGTGCATGCTGGTCTTTTAGCAGCACACTCTCCCGGAAGAGGATGCCTGTGGGCTTCACATGCCCACAGGCAAAATGACAACCATCAGGAGACGGTTTTATAAAAATCGTTTTTGATGAGAAAACAGCATGCTGCTGTATTGAAAAAAAGAAAAAGTAAGTGTTATATTTAATAATAATAATAATGATTGTCAGTATGCCAAAAAAAAAAAAAAAGGATAAAGACAGTGGAATCCCACTTTCAGTTTTAATATGCATGTGTGCACTGTTTGCCTCTATGTTTTACAGCTGCTTTCTCAATTGTTTTTCTAATTAGGTGTTCACTCACAAGAAACTTTGACAAAGACAAACTCTGGTCATTCTGTTTGGAAGGGTCCAAAGTCACAGGTACAATTTATATGGTACATTTCTTTATCCTGCAATCTTTAACAGCCTGTAACTTGTTCTCCTTTAAATATCTTTTACCAATCTTCGTTGTGCGGCCCAACCTGGCACTGCACAGGAACATGTGCATCTGAGCTACTACTTCCTGTGTAATGCCTGGTCAGCCTCAAAAACACAGCACACTGTGTTTCTGCAAAAAAGGGAAAAAGGCTAGTGCCATGGAAGTCGGCCAAAACATTGGTTAATTAATGCAGGTGAACAAAAGTCAAAAAAGCATTTTGGCCATGATGAAAGCCTTATGGCCGAAATGCGTTGTTTTTTTGCCTGTTGTGCACCTGTATTAATTAAACAATATTTTAAATGACTTCCATGGCACCAGCCTTTCTCCCTTATTTGCAGGGCTGGCACCACACAAGCTTTACAAAAGTTACATTCAGGCTGGCCACTCTTTCTACTACACACATGCACTGTGGCCCCATTCATTGTTATGTGTGAGCCATATAAATATAGTGAGCCATATATCAAATAGATGGCTGAAGACCCCCAAGAGTAATGCTTGCCCATGGGTATGAATTGGTCTAAGACATGCATATGAGGAAGAGGAATCAGCCTGTATATATTATTATTACAAGGTTTTGTTGTGCCTTGGCATACCATGACTCAGTAAAATAAAAATTACCTGTTCCTCCGTGTGGCAGACAAATTTGTACATTTAAGGGCCGTACACACGATACGAAAATCGAAAGTAAAATTTTGTCCGGTGAACGAGCTACCGATTTTCATACTGTTAGTATGGTGCTTTCAACAGCCGATTCAGTTTTTTTGTCCGAAAAAGCTAGATGTGCAGACTATAAAATTGTTGTTGTACGTGAACTTATTGTCCAATTTTCATTTAACTAGTACGGTTTCTGTACAAAAAAAATCGTAAGAGTAAGACTAATGCTCAGAAACGAAAGAACACATAGAAAAAATTCAAACACATTAGGTCACTTCTGAAGTTGTATTCAGTCGTACGAGAATTTTCATATGATGACTAACCTCTTCACTTTCAACATGAGACTAGCATGCAACAAAAAATGGACGAACGGTCATTCAAAAATCTGATTGCGTGCACGAGGCTTTAGACTTGTACTTGACTGTCTGTTGTGAACTGTTATATAGCCAAGGGAGGGGCCACCCAGTGACGTAAGATGGCAGTCGGCAGGATGCCTCCCATAAAGGCAGAGTTTTTCTTATTTTTTGTTTGTTTTTTCTCTGGACCTTCGAAGACCTTGATTGACGATGGATTTACATCGCCTTACGCGCCGTACACACGAGCGGATTTTCCGTCGGAAAAAACTTGGATTCTGGAATTCTGCTCAAGCTTGGCTTGCATACACGCGGTCACACAAAAGTTCTCTGAACTTTCGAGCGTCAAGAATGCGGTGACGTACAACACTATGATGAGCCGAGAAAATTAAGTTCAATGCTTCAGAGCATGCGTCAAATTGTTTTCAATCATGCGTAGGAATTTTGCACATCGGAATTGGTACAGATGGTCGGAATTTCCGGTCTGAACTTTTTCCGACCAAAAAATTGAGAACCTGCTCTCAATCTTTTGCTGCCAAAAGCTCACATTGGGGCATTACACTTTTTCTTTTAAATAAAAGAATTGTCGTCTCCTGTAATTTTTACTTTTTTGACACTTTTTTGGTGAATGGGTAGAGGTACAATGTACCCCTACTCATTCACATGGGGGGGGGTGGGATCTGGGGCCAGATCCCGATAGGCCCCTCTGCCCGCAGAGCCCCACAACCAATGGCCAGGCTTGTAGGAATGAGGCCCTTGTTCCCATCAACATGACAAGGTGCTTTGGGGGGACCATGCAATTTTTTTTTCATTTTGGCTCGGGTTCCTCTTAAAATCCATACCAGACCTGAAGGGCCTGGTATGGATTTTGGGGGGGCCGTCATCATTTTGAATTTTTTTTAGAATGCATTAAGGTGAAAAACAGTGAGACTTTACAACCCCTTTAAATAAAGCCTATTTGAACGATTTAAGGTGTGTCAGTGTTTTTGGGTCCAAATAATGGCGGGTAATCACAGGTGCAGGACAGAAGGGAGTCTATTAATCAAGTAGCTCCTTTTGGAGGTGGATGCCAAACAGGGGGCTTGTCTGGGATTCCTTCTGACCTCTTTCACGGAGTGATGGTCATGTAAATGGGCCAGTGTCAAGTGTCAGGGCTGGGCTCAGCCCTCCTTTCTCAAAGCTGGCCGCTCAGCTGTCGGCTAATTGCCAGCTCCTATCTCTCCACAGTGACACACCTGTTGATGATATCCTGCTTGTCAGTCCTGCCTACTTAAGCCGTCCAGTCCAGGTGATCTCTGCCTTTGCCTTGGTCACATCTCTAGAGACCCTCTCCTGTGTTCCTGTTAAAGACTTGCTTGGCTGACATTACTTTTGGCTCCACATCCTGCTTGCTGTTCTATTACCCCCCTCTCTGGCTCCCTGATGTTTTGGCTTGTCTGACTATCCGTTCCGGTTCCTGAAATCTGGCTATGTTTTCATTACGTTTACTCTGTTTACCTTTTTTTTATTATTATTAAATAATTACCTTTTTTTATTATTATTAAAGTGTGATTGTACTTTTGTCTCAGTCTGATTCATGTTTTCTGACAATAGGCAAAGGCCATGAATTCAGAAGATGCAGTCAATCCACTTGTTGGTAATATGTTTTTCCAGATTGGATGAGCAGGATCACCGAATGGATCAGTTTACTATAGCCTTAAAAACGCTCCTGAGTCGCACCGCTCACCTGGAATCTCCCACTGTGGCTGCTCCGGTACAACCTGTGTTGCAGGCCATCCCTGCTGCTGCTCCATTCTCTGTGCAGGCACCCGCCTCGAATATTACCTCTATAAGAGCTATGTCTGGTTCCGCTCTGCTTCCCCAGCGATTTGGGGGCAATCCAGTCCAATGCAGAGGGTTTCTCAACCTGGTTAAGATATACTTTGAGATGCTGCCCCAGGCATTTCCCATGGACAGAAGCAAAGTAGGTTTCGTGATATCTTTGCTTTATGAGAGAGCCCTGGCCTGGGCAAACCCTTTATGGGAGATGCAAAAACCTGTTGTCTTGAGTTACCCTGAGTTTGTGGCTTCTTTTAAAAGGGTATTTGACATTCCCGCATGCTCCAATTCTGCTGCCAAGTGCCTCATGTACATCAAACACAGTATGAGTACTGTTGCCGATTACACCATTGAGTTCCGTACACTGGCAGCAGAGGTTTCTTGGAACAATGAGGCCCTCATGGCTGCTTTTTCTCATGGTCTCTTGGATACTGTCAAGGATGAGATAGCAGCCCGAGATATACCCACTGAGCTGGAGAGGTTGATCATGTTTGCCATCCTCATTGACTCCAGACTCAGAGAAAGACTCCCTTTTAAGGAGTGCTTGCAGAAGCCTCCAGTACATTTGTTTCCGAAACTTTGCAGTCCCACCCTTGCCTCCCTCGCCTCCCTCACCTCCCTTGCCTCCTGGTACTGAGTCAGTCTGTGAAGATGAACCCATGCACTTGAGCTTCATGTGCCTCTCTGCGGATGAGAGAACCCCTATGAGGAGAGAGATTGTGAACCTTTATTGTGGCCAGGCAGGTCACTTTTTTTTTTGTCCTACCTGTCCAGGCAATGCCCGAACTTTGAGGTCCTGTCATGGACAGACCTTAGGTGGCCTTGTTTCATCCCCAGTTATCCAGAAAGATAAGCCAGTGGTTTCATTTACCATTTCTTGGGCTGAGTCGTCTGTCGAGATGCAGCCTCTAATCGACTCTGGGGCTGCAGACCTGTTCATTGATGCTGCTTTTGTATCGAAGCCCTCGATTCCGCTGCAGCTGCATGACACCACACTTGCCATTGGGGGCCAGGGGCTCTTCACCAGGAGATAATACAATTCCAAGTTATTTCCTCACTTAAGTTTCCGCTGGTTATTGATTATCCTTGGTTACAGAGGCACAACCTCTCTTTTGATTGGCTGAGGTTCTCTCCTGGTTGCCACAATGCAGTAAGACATGCTTTCAGAAGGTAGCCAAGGTCCTGTGCACCTCTTCACTCTTCTCGCTGCTGGAGGAGTACCGCGATTTTAGCGATGTCTTTGACAAAGGTCAAGCCAGTAGTTTGCCTCCCCAGCGGGCGTATGATTGCGCAATTGACCTTCAACCTAGTGTCATACCCCCTCGTGGCCGGGTTTACCCTTTGTCGGTCTTGGAGGATAAGGCCATGGAGGAGTATGTTGCAGACTCACTTTCTCAAGGTTTCATCCACAAATCCCCCTCTCCTGCTGGTTTCTTCTTTTGAAGAAGAAGAGTGCTGAACTGGGACCTTGTATTGATTATAGGGGTCTCAATTGTTTCACTATTAAGAAGAGATATTTGACCGCCTCAAGGGAGCGACGGTTTTCACAAAGCTTGATTTGAGAGGGGCATACAATCTCTTGAGGATTAAGGAGGGCAATGTGTGGAAAATTGCGTTTAATACCAGAACAGGCCATTAGGAGTACCTTGTGGCCTTTGTAATGCCCTGGCAGTTTTACAGGAATTTATTAACGATGTCCTCCGAGATTTGTTGCAGTTATGTGTGGTTATCTCGACGATATCCTCATATTTTCCAAGTTCCTGGAGAGCCACCACACAGATGTCTGTTGTGTCCTTCAGAAACGAAGAGAGAACAACCTCTATTGTGAATTGGAGAAGAGCGAATTCCATTGTGAACAGGTTAAATTCCTGGGTTATGTCATTTCCACTGCTGGTTTTTCTTTCAGAAGTCCTACAGTGGCCCCGGTGGTTTACGTCCTCTGCAGCATTTTCTTGGCTTTGCCAACTATTACTATTACTACTATCAGAAGTTTATTCATAACTTCTCGTCTCTTGGTCAAGCCCATGACTGATATGACCATAAAGGACGGTAAACCACAGAGTTGGTCTCCGGATTTCATTAAGGCCTTTGAGAGTCTCAGGGCTGCCTTTGTTTCTGCTGCTGTGTTGGCACATCCTGATCCTACATTACCTTTTATCCTTGAGGTTGATGCTTCTAAGACTGGAGTTGGCGCCCTTCTGTCTCAACGCCTTACCCCTAAGAGCGATATGCATCCTTGTGGCTACTTTTCCAAGAAATTGTAACCTGCGGAGTGCAATTACGAGATTGGTGACAGAGAGCTGTTAGCGATCATTTTAGCCCTGAAAGAAAGGAGACATCTCCTTAAATGTACCACTGTGCCAGTTCTCATTCTTACTGACCATAAGAATCTAACATTCTTGTCTGAGGCTAAACGCCTTTCTCCCAGAAGGGTGCAATGGGCTCTTTTCTTGTCTAGTTTCAACTACATTGTCTCATTCTTACCTGGTACTAAGAATGCAAGGGCTGACGCTTTGTCACGACAATTGTCCACCACTTCCAAGATGGAGTCTGTTCCAGTTCCTCCAGATCTCACTTCTCCTTTGTGTGACAAAATTCTTGCTGCTCGGGTACATGCTCCTCCTGAGAAACCTTATGACCACTGCTTTATCCCAGAGAGTCTCTGTGATGCAGTGCTCCAGACTTACCATTCTTCCAAGGCTGCTGGCCACCCTGGGAAAAAATCAACTCTTTTAAGCCATTTCCCAACAATTCTGGTGGCCTAGTCTACGTGCTGATGTAACCGCCTTCGTAGCTGCCTGTTCCATGCATGCTCAAAGTAGGACTCCACCACACCTTCCAGTGGGCCTCCTACAACCCATACCCAATGTAAATAGGCCCTGAACCCACCTCTCTATGGATTTCATTGTGGAGATACCCAACTCCCAGGGTAACACAGTTGTCAAAGTCCGGCGGTTTGTTTTCCGGACTAAGTCTGCTGGATAGTCCAATCGTGTGTATGCGGCATCAGGGTCATTAAAAACTTACCATATGGTCTTCTTGACCTATCAACTTCTCCCCACTGTTACAAGGCCCAGAGTACAGCTTGATGGCTGTGGGAAACATGGAAACATATTTTCTAGTTTCAGCCTATTTAGACAAGATATAGTGAATGCAGGGTCCTGGGTTTAGTAACTTTATTATGTAATGCATTAAACTAGTAGGAAAAGGTTAATAAAAGTAGAAGGTTTAAATCTACTCCCACCCCCTTTCTAACTCCACTCATAGGCTTACTATAGGACATCTACTGTCTGCTGTCCCTCCTCTCCCCTAAAGTCGGCACTGGGGGCCAACCATGTGACCGTATCAGAGCTTTTTTCAGAATAAGTAAGCATACACATCTTTCCTCTACAGGGTAATTAGAATAGGTGTTAAAATGGGGGTGGGAGCAGATGTAAGATTATATTAGTTTAGTCTGGACTTCCACTTTAAGTCATCTTTCTTCAGGTCTGCATATTATAGTTTTTTTTTTTAAATCTTGGAATCTGCCCTATAAACCTGTTAAAGTTGATGTTAAGTGTGGTTAACATTTTCATATGATTTGATTACATTTTGTTATATGATGCGCAGATCACTGTGAAGACAACCCATGTGAACCCAGAGGTATATGTGAAAACGCTTTAAGAGGTTATAAATGTGTGTGCCATGAGCCCTACACAGGCAAGAACTGCAAAAAAGGTAAGTTGAAAAGGGTAAATCATAGGCAGAGTTGAGATGTTGTGAGGTTTGTAAACAAGTGCAGTAATTCTTTACTGTGAGTCGCAGTAAAAGTATATAAAAAAAAATCTTATTTTATAATATTGCATATTGTCCCTCTCTGGATGGGGTATGGGTATCAGTGTGGCTTATGTGTGGGACTGTTTTGCTAGGAAATATACTAACTTGCTCACATATTCATATTAGTTGCAGCTGCCTTGAAGAAAATACGGTAATGTAACCAGTAGATCAAAAATGCCCAATATTGTAAAATAATGATACCATCTGGGAAGGCGTATAAGTATTGTAGCTATAGAAAGAAACTAGATAGGTAAATAGACAAAATCAATGTTGCAGTTTTAATCATGGTACACATGCCAACGTTTAATAGTTCTGGTGGTATGTGGATAGTGCAAAAGCTGTGATGGCAGCAAGTAAGGGACCTTGATTTGCTGCCTCTTCCCGCCAAGTTGGCCAGAGGCCTTGCCCCCCGCTTCTTCTTAAGATACATACATACATGTCTTTAGGAGAAACTCTGCCATAATGTGTCCCATAGAACTCCAGACCCAAGGCCCACTGCCTCAAATAAAGAAATGCCCACTCATGATGCTTTTCTAATGTTTTACTGTGAAAAACAAAAACAAGTCTGTACAGCCAATTCTTCATATTACCCCTTGCAGTCTCCGGTACAGATCATTTTAGTGCAAATAACCCAGAACTTTATAAGTTCAGCCAATTCTCCCATTCTCTGCTCTGTGAGTTCCCCCTCTGTGGGCCCTCATCTACAGCTTCCTGTCAATCCACCCCCTAAGGACTCTCTCCATACTTCCGTCTGACTAGGTCTCCATCCACCATGGTTGAGAAAGTGGTGACTCCACCCACCAACCACTCAGGGGCACTTACTAAAAGGGCAACCAACCCCTGCCTACACTCCTCCCATTCACATTCACATGTCCCTCTCCTGTGGCTGCCAAACTATTGGGAGAAATTGGCCTGAACCACACACAGAAATAAAGTATCGTAAACTTAAAAATTGTTAACATAAAACAACAAAAAACATCTAACAGAAGGCATATATTTTATACCTCATACCCAGTTAGAACAAGTTACCAACTGTAAAACAAGAACACATGCACAGTATGTATAATAAATCAGATAGGCAAACACTACATAAAATAGTAGAACACCACTACAAATAATAGTTATGATCAGTATAATCCTGCCATTCTGTAGTCTCAGGGTGTTGCCTATGCTCATAATACTGGATGCCGTCTCCTTTCAGACAAACAACACAAACACCGTAATGCCCATAAGCAAGGATGCAACTATTTGGTAGTCAGGGAATTTCCATGGTACCTTTCATGTTCCCAAATGGCAGTCACATATATGTTTTGGCATTCAGCTTCCACTGGTCCAAACAAGGCTTCTGAAATATATGGAAACTTGAGTTAAAATAATTTGCACATATGGCAAACAAAGTATCTGTGGAGCCAAGATAGCTTGGTCAACTGACACCCTCGCTCCTTACCGGGAGGTAAGTAGGTGCTGGGCCTCTGTGCCATGGTGCCTGCATTCCCTCACTCCTCAGCTCCTTCCAGCTCACCCTCAATATTGATAAAGGAGCATTATTAGCGTTCCTTCCTTATTAACGTTCCTTCAAAGGGTTGAGTACTTTGCAGAACTGGAGTTTCTCCTCAACCCCTTGCAGCAATGATGCACTCCATAATACACCTGGTGCTTCCTCTGGAGCTGTAACAGCCACTGCTGACATTTACTCTTTTTCTGGACCTGGAGGATCCATAGGTTGTTGTACTGTTTCCTGCAACCCTGGGACCACCTCAGCACAGAACTCAGCTATTGCCTTGTTGCCAATGTCACTGGTCAGCAATTATTCCACTGCAGGTAGTAATACAGATGTCTCTTAGAGTTCTCATCTTTGGGCTCTCTATGGATGGGCTCAACCTCGGTGCTCTTGGGGAACCCTATTATCTTCTGCTCTCTGCATAAGGGACCATGTTTTGGGAGCCTAGGTGCAAAACTTCCAGGGTTGGACTGGCCTACTGGGATACCAGGACATTTCCCATTAGGCTACCTGCCCTGGGGGTGCTTTGGGCTAACCTGTGGCTGCAACGCAGTACAGCGCTCTGCTTCACTCCCTCCTCCTCTACTACATGTAATACACAGTCTACGGGCATCTCCCGTTGCGTGTCTCGGAGCTGAATGTGAAAACTTTGGCCGCGCTGTGAGAAAAGTCCCGTCCTCCTCCTAGATCAGCTTGTGTGATAGATGCAGTGTTCTGTCTATCACACAAGCTGATCTAGGAGGAGGGCGGGACTTTTATCCCAGCGCGGCCAATGTTTTCACACTCATCTCCGAGACATACAGCGGGAGATGCCCGCAGACTGTGTAATCCAGGCACAGACACTGACTGCAATGAGGCTGCGATTATGGGCATGGTGAGACTGCATTATGGGCACAGCGAGGCTGTGATTATGTGCATGGCGAGGCTGCGATTATGGGCATGATAAGACTGCGATTACAGGCATGGCAAGGCTGCGATTATGGGCATGGTGAGACTGCATTATGAGCATGTTGAGGCTGCGATTATGGGCACAGTGAGGCTGCGATTATGGGCACGGTGAGGCTGCATTTTGGGCACGGTGAGGCTGCGATTGTAGGTACGGCAAGTCTGCGATTATGGGCACGGTGGGACTGCATTGTGGGCACAGTAAGGCTGCGATTATGGGCACGGTAAGGCTGAGATTATGGGCATGGTGAGACTGCGATTATGGGCACAGTGAGGCTGCGATTATGTGCACGGTGAGACTGCATTATGGGCTCAGTGAGGCTGCGATTATGGCCATGGTAAGGCTGAGATTATTGGTACGGTGAGGCTGCGATTATGGGCATGGTGAGGCTACAATTATGGGCACGGTGAGACTGCATTTGGGCACAGTGAGACTGCATTATGGGCACGTCAAGGCTGTGATTATGAGCACGGCAAGGCTGTGATTATGGGCATGGTGAGGCTGCGATTATGGGCAAGGTAAAGCTGGGATTATGGGCACGGCGAGGCTGAGATTATGGGCACAGTGAGGCTGTGATTATGGGCATGGTAAGGCTGCAATGATGGGCAGAGTCAGGCTGTATTGATGGGCACAGTGACGCTGCATTGATGGGCACAGTGAGGTTGCATTTGATGGGCACTGGTGAGGCTGCATTGATCTCTTGTACCATGTCTGCAGTCTCTGACTATCTCCTGTCTACATATCTCACCATCTTTAGTATCATGTCTTCAATCTCTAACTATCTTCTGTACCATGCCCGAAGCCTCTGACATCTCCTGTACCATGACCGCAGCCTCTGCCATCTTGAAATATTGACATCTCCTGTACCATGCCCACAGCCTCTGCATGGTGCACCTGAGAGGAGGTCAGTGACAGCACCGCCAGGCTAGTCTGGGGGGGTCACTGATGTAAGGGGGGGAGTGAATACAATAATGTAAGGGGGCACTGATATAAAGGTTTCACTTTCCCTCTTATATCAGTACCCCACCCCCCTTACCTTAGTGTATTCTTTCTGCGGAAGTTTGTCTCTAGTCATCAGAGTCCCCCCAAATTCAGAGTCCCAGGTGTCCCCTTAATGATTGCTCCACTTTTACCACTTTGAACTGGAATTTGCTTTTTTATATATATATTTATGGCCGAAGCCCTATGACCGATACGTATCCGAACAATACAAACTTATCATAAGATACCCTATATGAAATGGACCTGAAAGTGTGCCCTGGTCTAATGGATGGTATACCAAAATAAGGGGGCATACCCAGTGATTAGAAATGAATGTGTTTGAAGAGAAATGTTTTGAGAAATGCCCTAAAAAAGGGGATGGGAGGGTGGGTATTGCGCACAGAAAACTGACAAAGACCACAGGCGAGTGGGCTGGTTAAATACCCCCCCGGGCTCCTCCCATAAATTCAGGCCACCATACTGGCCTTCTTACTTATGGCCGAAGCCCTATGACCGATACGTATCCGAACAATACAAACTTATCATAAGATACCCTATATGAAATGGACCTGAAAGTGTGCCCTGGTCTAATGGATGGTATACCAAAATAAGGGGGCAAAAACACTTAGGTAGGGGTAAGAGAGTTTTATTGTTTCCAGCTTTATCTTTATTGAGCCAGTTGGGTGAATGCCCGAGACATCTCTGCCTGTGGGTTAGGGATGTATCGAGCGAAGCAGGCCGATTTCCACCTGCCCAATCTTTTGATGACATGGTCCGGGACCCCATGCCGGGATGCGGATGAAGCTGCTCCGATGTGGAAGGAGTGCCCGGAGTACTCACCGGGATTGAGGAGCAAGTTACGGAGGAGAATCCTTACATGTTTAATGAACTGGCAGTTCGTTAATGGTTTGACCGGGAAGGGCAAAAGAGGACTAGAGTCCGGGAGCTCGGGTAGTAGAGAGAGTAACTGCGTAAGCACAGCAACCGGGCACCAGGCGTTGTTGGTTTTGTAGAGGTGGATATCTACCCCGGTGCCTGCCTGCTGGGTCTTGGTTACCGAGAGGTGGAGGATGAAGTGGTCCTGGTGATGGAGCAGATGACGTCTGCGAAGGACTGGACTGTGTGAGCTGTTATAGGTGAACTCGCTGGGCCGTAGAAAGCTATAGTAGGCCAGATAAATGGCCGCCTGTATGACCAGACTGGGGAGAACACCGAAGGGGTAGCTGGTAAGCATGGTGGACATGTCCCTGAAGATGGAACTGGTGATGGGGAGCCGTTTGACTTTAACTGGTGGTTGCTGCTTCTGGATGCCATGCAGGACGGCTCGGATCTCGTGGGACGAGAAGATGGATGATTTGGTAGGATCCTGGAGTGAGAGGAAGTGCTGTATGCCAGCTAAGTATAACCGGATGGTGTTGAAGGACTGGGCCAGTTGACTATGGCAGTATGAGGTGAAGGCTAGTATATGCCTGGCATCTGTGGGGGTGCCTACTGTGGAGGCAACCAGGAATGTATTAAACGCTTTCCAGGCTACCCGGTAGGCTTTCAGAGTGTTGTCTGAGAGTGATCGGTTGATGAACTGAGTGGCTCCATGTAGGTGCGGCTCTAGTCCAGGGTCAACTGAGACCAATGCGGGATAGGAGCTGACACCGTATCGGCTCCGGGAACCTGCCGAAAGAAGGAAAGGAAATTAAAGCGAGACAGTGCTTTAGCTGCAAGGTTGTACTTTCCTGGGACAAACGTGCAGTATACATTAAACTGATGCTGCAGAGACAGCTGCAGCCTGCGTAGGAAGGACATCATGGAGAGAGACTTAGACCTGCCTTTGTTGACAATTTTGGCTGTGGCCTGGTTATCGGTGGTAAAACCTAC
Source organism: Lithobates pipiens (assembly GCF_037356315.1). Lineage (NCBI taxonomy): Eukaryota > Metazoa > Chordata > Amphibia > Anura > Ranidae > Lithobates > Lithobates pipiens. Next base: position 297,782,550 of record NW_027507903.1, read on the forward strand.
GGTTTGTCCTGTCCAGGTATGACCCCAGAGCTGGGCGGCTGCTACAATGGGGTAGAGCTCGAAAAGGGATGAAGACTGGCTAAACCCAGGGATAAAGAGTATTTGAGAAGGCCAGGGTCCGGTGAACCAATGGTGGCCAAAAATAGCCCCAAACCCTGTGGAGGCTGCGGCATCTGTCACTACCTGTGGCGAGAGAGGTGAGATAGACGGGATGAACAGGGAGATACCGTTCCAGGTAGACAGGAACTCGTCCCACATTGACAGGTCTGCTATGGCTGCGGTATCCAGGCTGAGGACTTGATCCGGGTCTTGTGCCTGAGAAAGGTAGACCAACAGGCGCGAGATAAAGGAGCGACCTTGTGGAATTATTTGCATGGCAAAGTTAAGCATGCCCAATAGTGACTGTAGCTGCCTCCTTGTACATCCCCTGGTGCGGGTGAATTCGCGGAGAACTGCCCTGATGCAGGTCAGTTTGTCGAGGGGCAGGCTGGCCTGCATGGAGCTGGTGTCGAGATTGACTCAGAGGAAGGTGATAAATTGTGCGGGCCCGTCAACCTTATGTTCGGCGATGGGGACGTTGAGGTTCCCAAAGACGGTCCTTAATTTGTTGAGGTCCCTTGGAGGTATGCCCGGCTGTTCAATCAATAGGAAGTCATCCAGGTAATGGATAACTTGCTGACAACAAGCCTTGTGCAGGAGGATCCAAGCAAGAGACTGTGCGAATGTGTCGAACAGCCAGGGGCTGCTTTTAAAGCCAAATGTTAACTTAGTGGCGAAATAATATTGGTCTCTCCATTTAATGCCGTGCCAGCATCAGAGGGATGGGTGGATAGGCAACAGCTTAAAGGCATCGGATATGTCGGCTTTGGACAGCCACGCACCTGTGCCTACTTTAAGGATGGTCTGAATCGCCATGTCCACGGAGGCGTATTTTAATGAAAATTCTTCGGAAGGAATCAAGGAATTTAGGCTGGGAATGTGGAAAGAACGAGGCGCAGACAGGTCGTACACCAAACGTTTTTTATTCGAAAATTTGCCCTTGACAAGCCCAAATAGGGCTAACTCTCCACGTATTGAAGGGGGGCTGTGTGAAGGGACCTATGACGAAGTATCGTTCCACCTCGGTTTGCAGCAGCTGGTCTATGGCCTGCTCGTCGGAGGCTGCTGAGCGGAGGTTTCTGCACTCATAGGTTGTGTGGGGTAGGGAGATGAGGCCGGTATGAAAGCCTGTTGTGAAGCCACAGATGAGGAAGGTGGCTAGTGAAGGAGTGGGGTGCATGGTGAGGTAGAAGCCCAACCATAGGACGTCTATGCGGCTCAGTCATGAGCCCTTGTGAGTCTTAACCTCACACAAATTCCTGGGGTGCGCTCTGTGACATAAGACACAGACGTGCAGTAGGCGGCACTGGCTAAAATTACATGAGCCATAGTTGTAATTATTGCAAATGGCCGCCCCCTCTATGGTTTGAACCGAACGTCCAAACTTGTCAACTTGAGTCTTTGGCGCAAGGCCTGACGGGCCTTGGGCTGTACCGGAGGTGGAGGGGAACTCTACTGGGCGGCTAACCGTTACGTTGGTGCACCAGTAGGCGGTGTGGGTGGAGGACTGGCAGATGGCACACAGGGGTGAACGAAGGCCGGCAAAATGCCAGCAGAACAACTCGGTGTCCATAAGGCTCCAGTCTGTGGGTGACTGGAACTGTGCAAGCCTAGCGGCTGCTTTGGCGGAGAAGGAACGATGGTAATCGTAAAAGGAGAAGCCTCCGTATTTGTACCCTAGGTCCACCACGGTGTGGAGGTACAAGTCCAGCTCTTCCCTTCTGGTGGGGGATGCTGAGCAAATGACGTCTCTTAGCATCCCAAAGGCTAGGGCAAACTCTGGGATCGAAAGTTTGCGGTTCAGCCTGGGATCCTTGGCTTTGAGTACTACGGAGACATCTCCCCAGGTGTAGGCCTTGTTTTCTGCGAGGTCGTGGACTGAAATAAGCAGGGAGGCAAGGTTGACATCCTTGCTGTCCAGGATGTCCTTCCTTATGTGTGATGTGCTGGGCAGACAACGGGACATGTCCCTGTGGTACCTGTCAGCAGTGGTGACGGGACTGAAACTGGAACAGGGGTGGTTGTGGCTGGGTGAGCCTCTAGGAGCATCACTCTGGTCTTGACGTCCGTGACCGTGTTGGTTAAGGACGACACCATTGAATGTAGTTGAGATATAGCCGCCGAGATGGACTGGAGAGAAGCCTGAGGTGGGGTACTGGGCCCGGCCGTAGCTGGCGGGGTAGAGAGGAGCCTGAAAAGCTCTGCCTTCCTAGCCGTAGCGGGAAAGGGAATGCCCTTGCGTCTCAGCTCTGCTGTCAGCCTGGGGATAGTCCAACCCCTGAAGGACTGTATGCTGTCGCTCACTGACGGCGAGCGAGGAGATAAGGTCTTCGCTGCCGACTTGGGACATGGCTCCAGGTATATCGTGCCCTAGGAGTGATGTCCTATCTCTTTGGGGTCGAAAGATGGACGACCGAAACCTATAGAGGGTGGCATAAGTCAAGACTGTTTCTCTATCTTACCAAGCGAGGCCACCTGTTGCTGAGTACTTAGGCGGGAGCGAACGTGCATACATATATATATATCGTCACGTGCCTTCATATATATATATATATATATATACATATGCCAGCATGGTTGCTGTCGCATTTTGCCTGCGCCTTCCCCTCTTTTTTTTTACCTGGGAAAGATAACGTCCAAGCTGGTGCAGGGTGGACCTACTGAACTTGACTGACCTGGAAAGAGAAACAACAGATGACAACTGATGAGGAGCCTAATGCCGCGTACACACGAGCGGACTTTTCAACATCCAAAGTCCGACGGACTGAGTCCGTCAGACTATTTGATCGTGTGTGGGCTGCAACGGACTTTAGCTTCGCAAAAGTCTGACGGACTTTAGAAAATGAAGCATGCTTCAAATTTTCCCGACGGAACTCCGCCGGACCCGGTCCCCTTCGAAAAATCCGCTCGTGTGTATGCTACTCCGACGGACTAAAACCGACGCTAGGGCAGCTATTGGCTACTTCCTTATTCGAGTCGGGTCGTACGTCATCACGTTCGAATCCGTCGGAGTTTAGTGTGATCGTGTGTGGCCAAGTCCGTTCGGCCGAAAAGTCTGTCAGAACTCCGGCGGAACTCCGGCGGAACTCCTTTGGAAGTCTGTCGGACATAAGTCCTCTCGTGTGTACGGGGCTTTACAAGTAAACTGAAGAGTGACGTAAACGGCTGACTGATATGACCGAGGTGCACCGGTGAGTAGACAGTTTTCGCCCGTAATTCTTTCATCATCATCATCATTTTTATTTTTTTTGTATTCTGTTGTCCCTATCCGACGTATCATTTGCGTAAAGGACGAAGTGTGGGATGATCCGTGTCAAGCGCAGGAGCACGAATAAGTGCTGTAACTGTGAACGTAAAAATAAGACAACCTGTGGAAAAAGTGAAATGTGGCTGATCCCTCTGGGGCACGCCGAACCGAATCGATGCATCACGGATGCTACTGGATTCGAGTCGGAGCACGGTAAGTGACAGTGAAATGAAGTACGATTACCATGACAGAGGCACGAAATGGTCGTGTCGCCAGTGCGACTGACAACAAACCGGACTCTGGAGCATGTACTGAAATGTGGGAAATAAACCTGGGGCGGACTGGACTGAATCGGTGCGTGTTTAGGTGTGAGTGGATTCGAACCGGAGCGCGGAGCGTGACAGTGAAATGAAATTAACAACTTATGTCATGACAGAGGCCTAGATCGACCGGCCGCGAACTGCGACTGGAAACCGAACTGGTCTCTGGAGCATGCACTGAAATGAGGCTGAAAAAAAAACCTGGGGGGCGTCCAGACGAATCGACGCACAGGGATGCGACCAGATTCGAACTGAGCGCACTACGTGATAATGAAATGTTTCCTATGATAGAGATGCGAATCGGAGAGTACGCAAGACCTGCGACCATCAACGAGCGGGCTCTAGAGCATGTACTGAAATGAGGCCAACGCAACTGGGACACGCCGATCGAACCTGTGCGTTGTAAATGCGACTGGTTTCGATTTAGGACGTAATAAGTGATAGTGAAATGATTCCCATGACAGAGACCCGGATCGATAAGCCGAAGGCTACGACTAACAACGAGCGAGCTCTGGAGCATGTACCGAAATGAGGCCGAGCAACTTGGGGCACCCCGGGATGAATCGGCGCATTTGCGGATGCGACTGGATTCGAATCGGAGCGCAGTGTGTGACAGAAATGAGTGAAATGATAAAATTAAATGATCCAAGTGAGCCAGCCGTCACAGAGGCACGAATCATTGTGCCGTGTGATGCGACTGGCAACGATTTGTCTGTGGAACACGGTGATGAGGCAGACAATATAACAAGCTATGAAAATAGTGCAACATTTTTAGTTCAAGCAATTTCTACCGAAATGAGGCCCGTTGTCATGTATCAGATAAGACCAGAACTGTGTGGACTGCAACAGAGGAAACCCAAACGTGTATAAGTGAAATATGATTTATTAAAGAAAGTGAATAATATAAATACAACCACACAGTGCAATAAACCAACCAACAAAGACCCCCAAACAACAACAGACAGATATGTACAATAAATGGGAATGCAAGGACCGTAAACGGTAGGCAGGCCAGGGTCATACACAGAGGATCAGTAGATAAACAAGGGCAGTCCAGAATCAGAGTCACAAGCCAGGCCAATGTCATACATGGGGAGATCAGCAAATGGAGTAAGGAACACAGGACAGGGAGAGGATGGACGGATCAGACTGCAGGACAGGGATAATGGTAACAGGTGGGACAGGGTAGGGACCAGGACAGGGAAACAGGATCAGAACCACGGGTCACAGGTTCAGGGCACAGGAATAGGTTCAGAATCAGGATCGCCAGCAGCAGGTCAGGGCACAAGGAACAATACCAAGGCGAGGTGTGTGTGCACCTGCCGGGTATTTATAATGGCTGCTGTCAGTCATGTGACGCCTGACTGTAGAAGGCAATACCTGCTCCACACTGCCAGGATCCCTCCGCTGGTGGACACCAGTACTGCGGACCAAAGATTACATAATTCCAGCAGGAGACACCTGCTGGTGGATCGCAGTACTGCATGCCAAATGATTGATATTACCAGCGGAGGGAACCTTTCCTGACACCCGTGCAATGAAGGGGGCTGCGATAATAGTGCGTTTGAGTGACTAACGACCTGGTTTCACAACGAATGACTCGAGAGTTTAGTGTCGAGTTTTGGGTTTAAAGACACTCAATAGAAATGTTTTTAGTAAAGGAAGGTCACTCGAGACCCTTACCTGCGGCAGTCGAGCCAGAGACGTTTTACAAAAAACACAAACGGGAACGAAAACCACAAGACTTCTAGTAGAGAGACGTTATCCGAATGGCAACGAAACTCGAGCAGTCGGCCTAGTGACGTAGTATTACGCACAGGAAACCGACAAAGACCACAGGTGAGTGGGCTGGTTAAATACCCCCCGGGCTCCTCCCATAAATTCAGGCCACCATACTGGCCTTCTTACATATATATATAATATCCCTAGCCCTATGTGCTTTCATATCTGTCTTGTTTTTATATAATACGCTCCTCAAATGTGCTTTAAAATGCATGGCTTTCCCTTTTATGAACAAGAAAATAATGACGTTATGATGTTGGGCTGGTATAAAAATGCTATGGGGCTGGTATGAACTCCCAGTCCGGCCCTGAAAACTTCTGACTGTTGTGGAAGGTCCTGTTGACTGCTACCCATACAGCGTCCTCCTCCCACTGTGCTCATCTCTCACAGGAATGCTCATGTTCTGGGAGAATCTCGTAGAAGAATGCCTGACAGTTCCCACAACAGGCCCAAGGTGTTATACTCAGGGCTTTTTTTCAGCAGGAATGTGGGGGAATGCAGTTCCGCCACCTCCAGAACTTATTGGCAAGGGGTTCTGGGGTGTGCTGGAGGGTCTATTGATGCTGGTATCTATTTTTGCAGAAGAAGGGGGTCTATTATTTCTTGGGGATCTTCTGTTGCTCATTGGGAATCTATTGTTGCTGGGGGTTGGTCTTATGTTGCTTCGGGGTCAATCGTTGCTGGGAGGAAGGGGTCTTTGTTGCTGTCTGCTGGTGGGTCTATTGATGCTGGTTGCTGGGGAATCTGTTGTTGCTGGAGGGGTTCTATTTTTGCAGGGGGGTCTATTGTTGCTGGGGAGGTCTATTGTTTCTGGCGGGGATCTATTTTTGCTGGGGATGGGTCCTATGTTGCAGGGAGTCAATTGTTTACTGATGCTGGCTGTTGGGGGTCCATTGTTGCTGGGGTGTATCTATTGTTGCTAGATCTATTTTACTGCCTTTCTTGTTATCATTAACAAATTCCATACAAAATACTTAGCACCACAAAATGATACTTGGCTCTGTGTTCTCTAAAAGAGGTGGTACTGGGAGGTGGGTAAGTGGTGGAACCAAGGAACGGTGCTCACATGTGGGTAGGGGGTGGAGTCAAGGGCTTACTCAGAAGGGAGGAGTTCCTGCACCTATTCTCTGAGAAAAAAAGCCCTGGTTATACTCACTGACAACTCTCCCCAACTGAACAGACAGGAATCAGCATCTTAGCCACTCCTGTGGCAGATGGCAAATCCCTTTCAGGGGGTCACATGCAGCCCAATATCCACCATGACCCCTTGTAATGCAGGAAGGTGAATTGATGCTTAGCCAGCTCAGCAACTGGATTCCTTTCAGCATACATGGCTACATGTGACTGGTCAGCAGATGATTTACCCTGCCTCCTGGTACCACTCCAACCAGGGAGGCCAACACATCAGACAGTGGCATGCCCTATCCTGTACCAAGTCCACTCACAAACCAAGGGAAGAGCTTTACTAAAAGGGAACCTAACCCATACTTACAAGCACATCATTGAAAATGTTTTTTTTTCCCCTTACTGTTTTAACATAGAGAAAGGGGAAGATTTTTATTAAGTCTTCTGTCTTACTACAGTGAGAACATGTCAACTATATGCTAAACGTACATTATACACTTTTCGTTTTCTTAATTCACTATCAGATATGGTCATAGTAATTAGTAATTTTTGATAAGCCAGCAAAAGAAAGGTGGGTTTGATTTCAAGTGGAACAAAATATAGGCATGCATTCATTTAACCTTCTAAGTAGGGCCTGAGGAGCAAGATACATGGTAAGAACAGGACAATTACTACTGTTACCAAATACAAGAGCTAAGAAGGCTAAACGGAAGTAACAACAGAAAAATCTATCAGTTGGGATTGACAACTGGTAATTCTGGCAAGAGTGATAAAGAGTTGGTAGTAATAATAACAGATAAATACCATTTTTCCACTGACCGTTGGGAACCTTGGTTACATACATAGTGAACATTTCTGCTAAAACTAATTTTGGCTTTCATTGTGGACCTGATTACAACTCTGAATTACCTAAAACAACTGACAAGGCTTGTTATGTGGGGCCTCGCATATCTCCATAAATAGGACTTGTCATACACTATTTCTATTACAAGGGATGTTTACATTCCTTGTAATAGGAATAAAAGTGATAAAAAAAATGTAAAGAGATAGTGTAAAAATAAAAAAATAAAGGTAAAATAAACAATAAAAAAAAAAACACCCCCGTCCCCGCGTGCTCCTGCACAGAAGTGACCGCCTACCTAAGCCAAGCTCACATATGTAAACAGTGTTCAAATCACACATGAAGTATCGCTGCATGCGTTAGAGCAAGAGCAACAATTTTAGCCCAAGAACTCCTCAGTAACTCTTAACTTGTAACCTGTAAAAAAAATATAAACTGTTGCCTATGGAGATTTTTAAGTACCAAAGTTTGGCGGCATTCCATGAGTGTGCGCAATTTTAAGGCGTGACATATTAGGTATCTATTTACTCGGCGTAACATCACCTGTCACATTATGCAAAGAATTGGGCTAACTTTACTGTTTTGTTTTTTTAAAAGCATTTGACATAAAAAGACCCTAGAGCCAAAAAAACATATATAATGTTTCGGGGTTTTGAGTAATTTTCTAGCAAAAATAAGATTTTTACATGTAGGAGAGTAGTGCCAGAATAGGCCCAGTATGGAAGTGGTTAAATAGGTGAATTTAAGGTAAGGCTCACCAAAAGGAATATTTTTCTTATATACTCTGATAAACTATCCAGCAGATCTCCTCCCTGATAGGAACCCATTCAACGATTCCACTCTGATGGGAAAGTATTTGCCTTGGCTAAGCTCACGTTTAAATGCTCATGTCTTGAAGGAAACATGTACCAAATAAATATGAAAGCTGCAATTTCTGGCTTCTTCTGCAAATGTTTTGACTTCAATACTTTTTGAGTGATTACCTAGGAACAAGCTGCAAGCCAGTGGATCAACTTGACTGCCAGACACTCAGCATTTTTAAAAGGAGAGGTCCACATCAGCATAGGATTCCTTTTCCAAAGATAGACCTCAAAGCCTAGGCTAACTTAAGCTTTTCTTTAGCAGATTTTTTAATAAATAAAGTAACTTTAAATAAATAAAAAAAAAATGTTAGACATTTGAGCAAAACACACATAATATATTATTATATCTAAGCTATACATGCCTGCTGCCTCTGTGCCAGAACTTGAATAGAAGAATGATACACTTGTATTTTTCTGTTTCTCTTTACCTATAGACAAATGCTTTGATGAAACATTGCAACAGTACTTTGAACACCAAGATAAGTGGCTAAGATACAAACCCCCCATCTTGGAAGAATGCACCTGTGGCGAGAAGAGGACTGTTTGTAAAACAACAACAGGCAAACGTGAGTTGGAAGTGCACACATTAGCATGCTTTGTCCTTGTTTTCCATGATGCCATCATTGTAAATTTTGAAAAAAAGTTGAGAAGATGCATTTCAAACAGAAGCTATTGCAGGATTACCTGACAATAGGTGGGCGTGGTGGAGGGGGCATTGTGACACACATATACCTTTTTTATACACTAACGTCTTGCAAAGGATGATGTATAAATATGTGAAGGGAAGGAAACATGCTTGGTGTGTTGTAGGACACATCATACTTACATGTACGTTGGATGGCAAATCTTCATTAAAAGTACAGGCTGTAGGATCTATTATCTGGAAAGACCAGCATTAACACAGCAACGTTTGTTTTTTTTTTTTTTTTGGGTCTTGTCTCACGCATGTGCTAGAGGCCCAAGGACTTTAAAGTGGTTGTAAACCCTTACAAACCACTTTGACCTACAGGTAAGCCTAGATTAAGGCTTACCTGTAGGTCCAAGAAATATCTCCTAAACCTATACGGTTTAGGAGATATTTGCCCGAAGACAGGCACCGCTGTCTACAGCGCATGCGCCGTAGACAGCAGCGCGCAGGCGCACTGAGCTAGGCATTTCCAACAACGGAGCTGCCACGCGTGTCGGCTCCCGTGCGCATGCGCGGGAGTGACGTCATCGCGGCTCTGCCGAATGACAGCGGCGGAGCTGCGAGACCCCACCGAAAAGATTGATGCGCCGGACTACAGGGGACAGCGGTGACATCGCTGGCTCCTGTGTCAGGTAACTGACACATAATGGGCTACTATGCGATGCATAGTAGTCCATTATGCTTTGCCTTTGCAGGGAATGAAAGAGGAAGTAAACCCATCAGGGTTTACTTCCTCTTTAAACATGATCACCTGCTAAACAGCTGCATAGGGGTCTGGATCTGGTGTCATCTAATTAGATCCAGAGCCCCCCGTGAATAAAATAACACACTAGATCAGGGATGTGCAATTAGTGGACCCCCAGCTGTTGCAAAACTACAAGTCCCATCATGCCTCTGGCTCTGGGTGTCATGTTTGTGGTTGTCAGAGTCTTGCTATACCTCATGGGTCTTGTAGTTCTGCACCAGCTGGAGGTCCGCCAATTGCATATCCCTGCCCTAGATAGCAGGATAATTTTTCAATCACATGGTATGGTTCTTGGTATATAGTGGGGGTAAAAAATAAGCTGGACACCGGTCACTTTAGTCTTTTTATTGTTGAACTAAGTACTACAAGAGAGCATTTAGGCATGCAGGATACCTGATCATGGCACAAAAATAGGACAGTTAACATACCTACCAACTTTTTAATTTGAGAATTAGGGACATTTGAGGCAGATAGTAACCTGCGTTCTGCATAGCACCCTTCAGCAAAAAGTGAGTGTGGCCAAACATGATACTGGAAGGAGCTTAAGGGCTGTGGTTAAACAAAACCTGGGCTTCCATGTACCTATAAAATAAGCTTTGATTGCTGTGCCACAAGCTGGAGTCTCAGGGATACATATAAACTTCAACACAATCATTTAAAAAATACTTCCAATACATCTGGTTTTGTATATACTGAAAATAGATAGACAGAGAGATTAAAATAGAGGATCGTGAAGGATCTGAGGAACCATGGGATGGATCCAAAGAATAATTTCCTCAGTACACGTAGCACATAGTAGCAAATGATGGTCATGGTCAAGTTGCACCTAACAGTGGGAGTGACTTAAAGTGGATGTAAACCCTCACATACACACAGTGAAGTGAACATCCTCAGATGATACACAGGGATGAAACAAATCTCCCTACATAAATTTTACTTGTATATCTTCTGTCTTCATCTGTATATATCCTTTAGAAAGTGTTCGTTGTTACAGATTTTCTCTTACAGTTCAACTGCAGTGAAGCCTGGGTATACAGTCGAGCAGAGAGCCGGTGCAAGGATTTTTTTCTACTTAAGCGAAGGTGCACCAACTCCTGCCACCTCTTCCCCTCCATAATGCAAACCCCCACTCCCATATAGCATACACTTTATTTGCCTGCTGATGCTACATCAACAATGTTACCATGCATTCAGTCATGAATGTAATGCAGTGTACATCGCTTTGCATTACACTTTTTCCTTGATGGCTGGGGTAACTGTCAAAGTCGCTTCCAGTTCAGGAACAAGAAGGGGAGGAGAGTGGATGTGTGCAGTGTTGCCAACCCACCAAAGTAATTTTACTGATAGTATGCTCAAAATTTACAAACAGCACTTTTTTACTGGCAAAAATCATTACATTTACTGACAGAGCCCCATTCAAAAAAACAAAATGGCTGTTTTAGTGCAATATTTTTTCACTATCAATATTTAAGCTACAAAGTGTAAAGGAAAAATCTGAGGAAGTTGATGTAAGAGATGATTCTGCGGTCTCTGGTGTAAAGGGAAACTGTGATGTAAGGACGTTTCTGGTCACCACAGCCCCCTCCTTACACAAGAGTCCATAGAGCTCCCCCATACAACACAGTCCACAGAGAATGTGGACATGACACATGTGAGGTCAGAGTCTGCGGATATGGCACATAGGAGGTCAGATGGGAGGTCAGAGTCTGCGGACATGGCACATAGTAGGTCAGATGGGAGGTCAGAGTCTGCGGACATGGCACATAGGAGGTCAGAGTCTGTGGACATGGCACATAGGAGGTCGGATGGGAGGTCAGAGTCTGCTGACATGGCACATAGGAGGTCAGAGTCTGTGGACATGGCAGATAGGAGGTCAGAGTCTGCAGACATGGCACATAGGAGGTCAGAGCCTGCGGACATGGCACATAGGAGGTCAGATGGGAGGTCAGAGTCTGCCGACCCCGAGACTGTGCTGCGCCGCCTGCCTGTGTCAGTTTACTGAGCTGCTTAAAGATGAAAGAAGGGCTGGCACCAGCATTAGAACTTCTTGGGAAACCACTGACTTCGGCACCCTCCCTCTCCTGGTGTCCTCACTCTGGCTGTTTTATGCTGGTTGCATACAGTCTAAACAGCTGACTGGAGGACAGGCAGACACCCCCTTTTCTCATAGGTAGAGACTTTCATCTCTGTTCGTTGAATAGATCAGGGCACTGCTAATCCATTTATAGCATCCTCCCCAACACAAAACTCTGGCTGCTTTTATCATATGTGTCAGAGAACTTATTAGGCTGATAACAGAAGAACGGAACAGGAGACAGCTAGGGAACTTAGTGCTTTGAAGAGAGGTAAGAAAACGCTCCAGATATATGTGCCCTGCTCAAATTTCATGAATTGGGTTTATATCCACTTTAACCACTTCAGCCCCAGAAGATTTGGCTGCTCAATGACCAGGCCATTTTTTCCGATACAGCACTGCATCGCTTTAACTGAAAGTTGCTCGACATTGTCGTGCAACATTGTACCCAAACAAAATTCTTTTTTTCCCACAAACAGAGCTTTCTTTTGGTGATATTTGATCATCTCTGCAGTTTTTTTTTGTGCTATACTGTAAACAAAAAAAAGTGAATATTTTGGAATAAAAAAAACACTATTTTGTACTTTTTGCTATAATAAATATCCACATTTTTTTTTAAGAAAGGCAAATTTTTTCCTCAGTTTAGGCTGATATGTATTATTCTTCATATTTTTGGTAATAAAAATCGCCACAAGCATATATTGATTGGTTTGCGCAAAAGTTATAGCATCTACAAAATAGGGGAAAGATATATGGCATTTTTTTTTTTTTACTAGTAATGGCAGTGATCAGCGATTTTTATTGGGACTGTGACATTATGGCGGACAGATCGGACACTTTTGGCACATTTTTGGGACCACTGGCATTTATACAGCAATCAGTGCTATAAAATGCACTGATTACTGTGTAAATTTCACTGGCAGGGGAGGGGTTAACACTAGGGGGCGATCAAGGGGTTAATTGTGTGTCCTAAGGAGTGATTCTAACTGTGGGAGGATCGTTGTTCATACTTAGTATGAACAACAGATCGCTCTCCTCACCCCTGACAGTACGTAGATCTGTCTGTTTACATTGACAGATCTCCGTTGTGTTTCTGTGTGGAGCAATCGCGGGTGCCCAGCGGCAGTACAACTGTAGCGGCTGGTCAGGAAGGGGTTAAAGAGGAATTAAACAGAAGCTGAGCCTAGTTGCTATATACAGTGCAGGATTGCTTGAACAAATGAGCTTCAGAATTAAATATCTCAAATGTCAGAAATATGCAATATAACACTTGGGGCTCATTCACAAGAGTGGTTGTAGGGGTGGTAAAACCGTGGCGCAACCACAGGGCTTTACCACCTCACCACCACCTTACCACTTTAGCTCCAGAAGCAGCAGCCAGGGTTGTACATATGCTGCAGCCACAAAGCTGTGCTCCCCTGATGCATTGGCGGGCACTACTACCCACCGGAGCCGAGTCAATCAAAGTGAATAGGGACGCTCTGCAAAGCATAACTTTTTTAAATCGTACCAAGCTGCCATTAACAATTACTGGCACCTGCGTGCATCTCAGAAACGCAGAATGGTTGCGTGCAGTGCGAGAAATGCACACAGAATGCCCCTTTCCTGCACTGTGTTCCAACGTAAATCAACCTTTAGGGAGAGAGATTTGAAAAAGGAAAGGATCGCTGTTATTTGGAAGGAAGGATCACTATGATATATGGAAGAAAGGAAAAAGGGATTACTATGGTACATGGAAGACAGGAAGGAAGGATCACTATATTATGTGGAAGAAAGGATTAGATGGAAGGAAGAGAGAGAGGGGAGAGTTCAGTCAAAGGTTGTGTTCACTAGCCTGAGGTTGGCTGGTCTCCAGAGGCACAGGCAGCGACATCAGGAGCACTGCTTTAAAATTCCCACCCCCACACAATCCCTTGACAGGCACAGGGGGGCATGGGGAGGAGGTGGAGCAGACCTACCCTCCCTCTTCTTCCATTCTGTAGGCACTAAAGTGGGCAGGCGTGCTGGCGGGCAGGTGAGCGCGGGGGGGGGGGGGGGGCTGTGCTGGCTGTTAGTCTCAGCCTTGTCAGCTGCAGCGTGACGTAGCGCAGCACATCATTGACCTGACAGATTGATTAGTGGAGTCAAATGCCAAAATTGGTTCTGCCACTGGGTTTCACTGCAAGATTCAGCCCAGATTTGTGGGACATCAGGATTTACTTGAAATCTCGGGATGGTTGACCCTCTGATAGTAGTCAAAGATAGGTTGATTTGTAGGTAATAAAGATTGATTGATAGGTTGATTTGTAGGTAGGGAGATTTGTTTCATCCCTGCTGGACAGCCTTCGCAGCTGCAGAGTGACGTAGCGCAGCACAGCAATGTCCAGCAGTAGCTTCTACCCAACTTCTCTGCAACACTATTCAGCAAGAATGTGTACACTATGGCAGAGTAGTTAAAGAGGAAGTAAACCCTGATGGCTTTACTTCCTCTTTTTCTCCCTGCAAAGGTAAAGCATAATGGACTACTATGCATCGCATAGTAGCCCTTTATATGTCACTTACCTGACACAGGAGCCAGCTGTCACTGTCACTGTCTTTTAGTAAATATCTCCTAAACCATGTAGGTTTAGAAGATATTTCTTGGACCTACAGGTAAGCCTTAATCTAGGCTTACCTGTAGGTCAAAGTGGTTTGTAAGGGTTTACAACCACTTTAATAGTGGTCTATTGCTGGTATACTGCAACAGTGATCTACTGCTGGAGGGAGGCGCTAGACAGAGATACAACACCTCTGTCCGAGCCTCTCGCGACTTGTGATGTCACTGCATTCCTGATGTAAACACCATGCAAAAATGTATTTTATATGTTTTTTTCTCTGCTCTTATAGACTGCTCTGACAACCCATGTCTCCATGGAGGACACTGCATTCAAAGCAAACATAGCAAGGTGTGCGGCTGTAGCAAGGGGTACATGGGACCTCACTGTGAAATAAGTAAGTATTAACTATAATTTACATATCAATAAGGCAAAGACTGACAGCCCAATAACAACTTAACCATGTTTCTACATGTTTATCTAATATTTATCTTGGTCTTGTAGATAAAAAGGAAAACTGTTTATCTGGAAATGGCACCACCTATAGAGGAACTGAAAAGGTCACTATGACAGGCACACCATGTTTAAACTGGGAATCTGACATCATTCAACATGAGGTTTCTATGTACAGTGGACCTAAGGCAAAGAAACATGGTATAGGTCCTCATTCATTCTGCAGGTGAGACATCAAGATAATGTACAACCTGATGCTTAGAGAAACAATGACATGTTACAAGGCAGGAATGGTAAATCTGTGTCAGAAGGCAGACGTTTCATGGATCACTCTTAAAAAAAACGATCTATACACAAAAAGTGAAGATTTACTGCCTTATAGGCAATGTTTAAATGGGTTCATTGTGACTAAGCAGTAACCCAAAAAGCTACCCTTTTTATGGAATTCTTCCTAAAAAGCGGCAGTGTACTTCTCGATATATGACATTTTCTAGGAACTTCTGTGCCTCAAAGCTGGACATCTGCAATTTTTTACTACGCCCTTGTTGTACTGACTTGTCCCAATAAGCACAAGCATGCTTGAACTTTAAAGCGGAACATCTCTCTCTCTCAAAGAACACTGAATAGGTTTTTTAAAATTTTTTCAGTTACTTCCTGGTTTCCAGGCCTAGGGAAATGATGTCATACATCCTATGAGTCTCCAGGAGAGGAGGAGGAGCTTTCTAAGCTAAACACGTCCTCCTGCCTGCATGCCTAAACTAAGGGCAGATGGATTACAAGGAGTAAATGCTACACGAATCATCTGCCCTTACTCAGGATGGCCACGGTCAAAAATATTCTTCACAGTGATTTTTCCGCAAAATAAAGCAAGGAGACTGCATGGATGGGCAAGTTTGCACTGAATATTAAAATGTTATTAAATAGCATTTTTGGTTTATAGTACTTAGATGCAGTGAAGTTCGGCTTTAACAAGTCATTTGTAGACATTGTTAGGCAGGCCAAAAATTTGGCTATTTTCTTTTCTGCAACCACAGGTTGCAGGAAGGACAATTGCTCAATTCTCCCATAAACATAGTGCTAATGGGGGGGTTCTTCCCGCGGGCTATTGTATTCTCCCAGTGGAGGGGTGGGGGAAACCATCCCTGCCGGGAGGACACCGTGATTTTTGCTAGTGGCTATGGCTGCTGGCAATAATAACATGCTGAAAATGCAAAATGCAGGTTGTACCTATGTCGATGGATGGATGGACTTGGGTACATTCAACCTGCTCATAGATGGTTAGAATCTTGACCGGTCCCTGCCCAATTGGCTGAGATTCGAAGCATCTATGTCTAGCGTTAGTATGATCTGAGTGTTACATTTTACCTTTAGATTCATGCATTTTTGATAAAACATAAAGGACTTGATTTACTAAAGGCAAATAGACTATGCACGTTTGAAAGCGCAGTTGTACTCTGTAAGTTCAGTTGCTCCAGAGCTTAGTAAATGCGGTAAAGCCTCACTGCACTGTCTCTTTTAGATGGTAAACAGCAGCCAACACAGCAAAAGGACAATTGCAAACAACGTGAGTTAAAAGTGCAGCGCTAATGTACAATATTACAATGAACTAAAATTGAATATTGTGTAATGAACAATATATGTGAAGAGCTTGAATAATGAAAACAATGCTCATGAAAAAACCATAAAGGGACATAACACACAGTACATAAAGCAATAGTGCAAATATATTGTGTACTAAAAAGTGAATGTGATATCCACAGAAAGACAATCAAACATATGAATGAATCCAAGTCCATAAATGAATTATCATGACATTATTGTGACTCCAAAAGGGGAATATATATAGAGGTTGCAAGTAGATGATCCACCACCAATTCGTTGAAGGCTTACCGGAGGGCTTGGATTCAGACAGGCGTACGCCTAATGAGTCAAACGAGCTTATGGTGTAACACACCAAGGAATGCAGGCATCCATATAAACAACCTCTGGCTGGCGGTCAGATATTCCTATGATCTTTTACAAAGGCTCGTCAGATTAATAACCCCCCAAATGGTCAGACGAGGAGCAGGATGAATATACTCTCCTGTATGGTATGGTTAAAAAGGAAAAAGATAAAGGTCCACTAGTGTAATTCCATTAAGAAAAAGGAACACTCACATTTGTGAAGATAAAAAAGCTCTTTGTTAAAATGTGATGCAATGGCATCAGCAGAGCCCCCCCAAAATGCTTTGTCTAATGAGACATCATCTGGGGTGCTGGTCCGCTGCAGTCATTGCGTTTAAATACAGTAATGTGCCCCCCATAAGGAGATACAGCCCTGTGGTGTTTTCTCATTGGCAATTGTGTGTAATCATGCTTACTTCCTGTTGTGGCCAAGATGGCGCGGGAGTGTGCGGTTCAAGCCGCGGTTTGAAAGACTGAATGGCTTAAGACCGCGGCGGAAATTGCACAACCATGCAATCAGAGCACACCGCTCAACGTCATGTCAAACCAAGCCTCACTGTCAGATGCCGGGAAGGAGGGTCAAGCCTCATTTTCAAAGGAAAGCCTAACCTCGTGTGAGGCAGTGATAACAGCAAATGGACCCACCCCCATATGAACTGGGAGCTTTCAATAGACCATCCCTGTGCCGCCAACCTCAAACATTAAGGATAAACGCAGGTATAGCCTCTATGGAAACCCATGTCGTTGGAACCAGTATCGGCAACATCATATTATGCTGGTTAAACAACATGGTGACAATGATCAAATATTATATTAAGATAGAATAACTGTAAATAAAAACAAAAACTAAAAATTACAAATAGAGGAATGTTGAGAAATAGGTCAGTGTATTATTATAATTTGACATACATGGGGTCAATAGTATACAGACATATTGTAACCATAAAAATATATGAAAAATTTGTATATCAGATGAGCATATGTATATGTGCCTAAAAATTCCAAAAACTACCTACAGAAAAATTGTTAATCTAGGTTCTATTAATGAAGGCATTAATGTCCCACTCTACATTCATCCCGAATGGAGAGTGGGACGGTAACTCAAAAATCCAGTACATCTGGAGACGTGAGGCATATCCTCCCAAGGAAGGATATGCCTATCAATAATGAAAAACTCTGTGCCTTTATGGTCACGATTATGGTATTGTCTATAATGCCTAGGTACACTATGCTTAGTGTCTCCAATTTAAATTTTAGCAATATGTTAGTTTTCTTGTGAATGTGCGAATCATTCGACCAACATACTGTTTGCCACAAAGGCAGGTTATCAAATAGACAACGTGCCTGGTGGCACATGTACAGAATTGCTTGATAGGGTACACATGATTAGTGACATTTGATTTAAACTCCATAATTTTACGTCTACCTCGTGTGTTATGTGGACAAAATACTGCACTGTTTGCATGGGTAATACCCCGACTAAATTATGAAAAAAAGACAGACGGACGGACAGGTGGATTGGTAATATTGGGGGCAATTTTACTTTGCAAATAGGGAGCACCCCTAAAAATAATCTTGGCCTGTTCTGGCAATAGAGAGCCCAAAATACGGTCACTCTTTTTTTTTTTTTCTGCCACATCAGGGAACTTCGTCCGAGAGACTTGGATCAGCTTATCCGTTCATTTTGGTCCCTTCTCTTATTCACATCACGTGGCATTTATCATTGCTTTTTAAAAAAAATATATAATTTAATTAACCAGTCTCTTTAAAATTACAATACATCGTAACCCTCCAGGTTCTTACAGTATATTAACCACTTCAATACCGGGCACTTAAACACCTTCCTGCCCAGACCAATTTTGAGCTGTCGCACTTTGAATGACAATTGCGCGGTCATGCTACACTGTACCCAAATGAAATTTTTATCATTTTTTCCCCACAAATAGAGCTTTCTTTTGGTGGTATTTCATCACCTCTGCGGTTTTTATTTTTTGCTAAACAAATAAAAAAATACCGAAAATTTGGAAAAAAAAATGTTTTTTTTGTTTCAGTTTCAAAACTTTGTAAATAAGTAAATTTTCTCCTTCACTGATGGGCACTGATGGGGATACACTGATGGGCAATGATAAGGCAGCACTGATGGGCACCGATGAGGTGGCACCAATGAAGTGGCACTGATGAGGTGGCATTGATGGACACTGATATGTGGCACTGATAGGCGGCACTGATGGGCACTGATAGGCGGCACTGATGGGTGGCACTGATGGGCGACACGGATGGGCACTGATAGGTGGCATAAATTGGCACTGATAGCTGGCATGGGTGGGCATGGATGGGCGGCATGGATGGGCATGGATAGGCGGCAAAGGTGGGTATGGGTAGTCGGCACAGGTGGGCATGGGTAGGCGGCACAGGTGGGCATGGGTAGGCGGCACAGGTGGGAATGGATGGGCACTGATAGGTGGCATGGATGGGCACTGATAGGCGGCACGGATGGGAACTGATAGGCGGCATTGTATAATAATATACTGTACTAATGGATGCCAATCAGTGCCAAACAATAATGCATGCCAATCAGTGATGCCCATTGTGGGCACTGATTGGCATCCATTATGGGCACTGATTGGCATCCATTGTGGCACTGACTGGAATCCCTGGTGGTCTAGGGTGGCATACCTTATCCTGGGCATCCCTGGTGGTCTGGTGGCATCCCTGGTGGTCCAGTGTGGGCATCCTCGGGGGGGCTGTGCTGATAATCGATCAGCACAGGCCCCCCCTGTCAGAGGAGCAGCCGATCAGCTCTCCTCTACTCGCGTCTGACAGACGCGAGTGAGGAAAAGCCGATCACCGGCTCTTCCTATTTACACTGTGATCAGCCGTCATTGGACACGGCTGATCACGTGGTAAAGAGTCTCCGTCGGAGACTCTTTACCGAGATCGTAGTTGCCGGGTGTCAGACTGACACCCCGCAACAACGATCGCCGCGATGCGCTCCCCCGGGGGCGCGCAGCGGCTCATAATCCTGATCACGTCATATGACGTCTGATCAGGATTATGAAACCACTTTGCCACCGTCAATTTGTAATAGGGCGGGCGGCAAGTGGTTAAACCTAAGGACTAGTACTACCTCTCGGTTATATCAATGTCTTTTCTTCACCCTACCTCCCCCCTTCCCTCCTCCTTCCCAACCTCTGTGAATAGAATCTCTCCTCCTTTCTCCCTTTACACTGATGTAAATCTATCTCCTCAATCCTTCTACATAGCTCCAAGTTTTTTTAAATTCTCTCCAAGACTCACATTTTTCTTTTAAACCCACGCTATTTTCCTCCATTTCATTTCTCAAACATTCAATCTATATGTTTCTACGACTTCGTCTATCCACTCCCATACAGGCATACCCCACATTTAAGTACACAATGGGGTTTATTTACTAAAGCTGGAAAGTGAAAAATCAGGCTCACTTCTGCATAGAAACCAATGAGCTTCAAGGTTTTATTACTAAAGCTTAATTGAACAAGCTAGGGTTAGAAGCTCATTGGTTTCTATGCAGAAGGGAGCCTGATTTTGCACTTTCCAGCTTTAGTAAATAAACCCCATTGCGTACTTAAATGTGGGGTATGCCTGTATTAATGGGCTTTCTATTTCTTGCCACTTTTTGGGTATGAGCCTCTTTGTTGCATTTAATAGGTGCGGTCACTCTTGAGAATATTCCAATGCCTGCTGACAATGGCTTTAATCTATCTATGTTGTACTGAGTTTTGTATGACTAAATTCATATGTCAAAGTCATACAAAAATGAATTTTTTTAGACCTTGAAATTGAGATCAGTGCACGTTAATTTAAATTCCAAACCTATTTTAAACCAACTGACGATAATGATTATATCCCTATAGATAGTTGCCATCACAGATCATGTCTTCGTTCTGCAAGGAAATGTAAAAAAACAGCATTTTTGCCTGCACATGATTGGCTGATGGAAGGCAGCAGAGCTCTCCCTCATTTATTAAGTTCTGGAGCAACAGCACTTGCAAAGAGCAACTGAACTTTCAAAAGTGTACAGTCTATTTGCCTTTAGTAAATCAACCCCAATGTTTCAGTATTAGTGCAGTATTAACTGAACCTGGACCCTGCATAAAGTCGAACGTACAGTGTATTTCCAAGTCTAAAAGAAAAAATTCCTGACATTTCACAATGCCACAGTATCATTTCCCAGAAGAACTCCAACCAAAGCCATAAATGAGCTCCAGTCAGTGACTTTGTTTACACTGAGATGATGTCATCAGTCTTCTGCAAGCAGGAGGTAGAATTGTCTTAGTCTCCTTTCCCCCATTGATCAGACTGCAATATTGTAACTTTGTAGCCATTTACAAGGTGTGGTGGCTGCAAGAGCTGATCTATGTTAAAAATGCATTAACGCGGCCAAGAACTGCACAAGCACCAGGATAAACATGACACTGTCTCTGAGCAAGCATCTCAGTCCAATAAGTGGATGGTGACTCTGGATGATGCCTGAACAAAATGGCTTTGTCCTTCTGGACAGAAAACCAGGTAAAGACATTCCCCACACCCTTGAGTGCTGCTCACTAGGTTGAATATCTTCATCTCTGATCCAGAAATCTTCCGTATGTGGCCCTGCTCAGAGGTGAACAGGCTTTCTCCCAAAAACAGCTGTTTTGTCCTTCATGTAGCAGACAGTGTGGCCATATTCATTCCTAGCAGACAACATACTTTGTGCATTATGAAGGCTTTTTGATTTAAATTAATGGGTAGGTGGAACGCATGTGCAGTGCAAAGAACCCATTCTTGGGAGAAAACGCATTTGGTTCTGAGCTGAGCTGCAAAACAAAGATCGCTGAAGGTATTTGTCTTAGTGGGCAATACTCAGGGAGGTGAGTGGAATTTATAAAATGACAACTGTACAAAGGTCCCATGCAGCCCCAAAACTCAAGGAAATTTAATATGCAAATATCACATTGAAGAACCTCCTACATGTTACTATTGGCTTTTAAAGATTTAGTAGCAAGGTCTGCGAGGCAGGAAGGAGTGGGCTGAGGCTGGCCTTTCCTTCCTTAGGTCAATATTCCAGGAGGAGATTGAGGCCGGGTTCACACCGCTGCGATGCGGGAACGCCGTGAATCTGCAGCGTTTTCCCGCATCGCACACCTCCCGCCGGCAGTTCACACTGCCCTATGCGGACGGCTGGGAGTGTCAATGTTATGTTAATGACACCCCCAGATCCGTCCGCATATCGCAGTGCGATCTGCCGACTCGCACAGGAATCGGATCGCATGGTGTCAACCCCCATGCGATCCGATTCTGTTGCGGACCAAAAAAAGGGTCCCGTGCGAGTTTGCTGCGGGAGCGCTGCGAATTCAGCCATACTATCTGTATGGCTGAACTCGCATCGCTACGGAGATCGGATGTGATTTGCGGTGCGAATCACATCCGGATCTCCCCCCGCAGCAGTGTGAACCCAGCCTTAAGGGAATATGCTGGTTCCAGGGAACACCTGCATTTCATTAATTTGGGTAATTTACATTGTTTGTCCTAAAAAGAATAATTGAAAATGTTGAAAGGGACCCATTTACAAATACATATTTAAAAAGTCAGTTAATTGAATATCTTATAGCACTGATGACTAAAAACCTATTTACTCATTTCATTAAAGCAGCTGCATATTTTATAGATGTATTTAGGCTTTTTCCTTGTTGTCAGCACCAGAGTCTGTTCATTACCATTATCCTCCATGGGAATGGATTTCTATGGGCATTGTAAAAAGGCATGACTAGGGGACGTGCTTATTTGTGAGGCTCTTCTATAACCACTTATACTTCTACAACTACTCTATATTACTTATCTACCAAATGACCAGACGACACGTTATCCTCTTTGGAGTCAAATGGCCATAGCAGCCCATTTTTTATTACAAACATATGAAAAAATACAAAAATAATCTGAAACATAACTTAAATGCATATAAATACATTTTCAACAAAACATTATAAACCAAATATATATACATCCAGCATTAACCCATTTTTTGATCTAGAGGTCTTTGAAGGTAAATTATAATTTTAACCCACCAGTTGTATCGGTAAACCATAAACAGGCCCCCCGCCGTTTAATTACGCAAGCTCAGGGACAAACCAGCAACTTCCTTCCAGATACAACCTCCTCCATTCCATTATTAACATTTTAAGGGAGAAAAAAGGACACCCATACCTCCATCTGTGCCCAACCCCCTTAAACCTTCATTATTTTTTCCAGCACCACCTTCAAAGGCCCCATAGACCTAACGCTGCTACGACAACTAATTCCCCCTAACCTACCCAAATAACTAAAAATGAAGCAAACCGCCACCCCGAAAACAAGAAAAAACACACCCCGCATACCACTACACCTTGACTCACTGAAAATCACAAGTAGGGAGGGAGGGTGGGAAAAAACTCTCCTCCTGCTTCCTATTCCTCGGCGCGAACTGAAACTCTGCGCGCCGACTCCGCCCCCTTCTCGCGTCATCCCCCCCGCTCAAGGGCCCGCCTCCTATTCATATTTTCTTTCACCCAGCCGATCCTCACAGCCCTGCCCTCGTCATGTCGGCCCTCCCCCTAATTTTAGTGTCCGGGCCATTTCTTTTAGTGAAAGTTGAAAATAATTATTTGTACGTGGTTTTATGAAATAATAATTTTGTAATTGCTGGCATAAATCAGGACATAGCATGATTTTCCTTAAGCAATAACAGCATTTTCTAAACTAGGCTAACCTATGCATTGCATGGAAGGTACAGTAAATAGATCATAATAGAAGCCTGCCCGTGTAGCGAATATAATACCAGTTATCGGGTAGTTAAACATTTCTGCTCATGGTCACGCTTCTGCTCTGGTTTTTTGGTGTGAACAAGCTCTGTACATCCTAAATATTACAAATAAGCGTATGCAAAAAAAGGTCTGTGCTAATATTATTATTCCTGTACAGTATGACAAAAGCATTAAAGAAATGAGAAGCAAGGGACAGTCTGCCAGGAACTAAAATTTGACCAATCCTTAGCCTATATATCTTTTTCACAAATAAAACAGTATATCAATCATGCCGAGAGGGTGGACAACATATACCATATGTTACAGCCTATCTGGCATTTAGTATTAAAGGCATGCTATTGCTAAATGCTGTTGTGGTTGTTCACTTATTGACACAAAATCAAAGGTACTTGGTCTATAGAGCAGACACGTGCGTAGATTGCAGTAGTGTAGCTCTCTTTTACCACATTCCCTATAGTCTGCGATCTGGTGATCAAAAAAAATCTCTGTGATGTAGGAGAGCCGTTCTCAGTTAGGACTAGTGTTGATGAGTTTTTGTTTGCATCAGAGTTGTTTCTCTCCCCATAAACATCAATGGAAATGTAAAACCAGCTTGAAGCAGGTTGATGCAGCAAAGAAAGAGGCCAAATGCAAGTCAGAGGGAGGTCAGCTGCAGGCCAAATGCACCTGCCAATGAATCATGAAGGATCTCAGAAGCATTTAAAACTAGTGTCAAATGCAATCTGAATTCACCGTTATACACTTTGCATTTGCTCATTGAGTCCTCACCACTGGCTCCTTGCTGTATCACGTACAGAAGGACTAACGTAGAGGACTATTAGTGCTAGGAAGTTTTTCAATACTGCCAAGCAAATTCAGACCCCTCCTGGAAGTTTAAATAGGACAGGTGATGAAGTACATAGGGAGAGAGGAATGTACATAACACAGGCAACCTTGGGAGGTACTTACCGAAACATGGCTGTAGCGGACAGTGATCTCAGATTATGGTAAATAGTTTTTACCCAAGTTCCTACACTTATTCTATCTAGCGACATCATTTACATTTATCTGTATGAATGAAAACCCTTAGACCTTTTTCTTTTTTCCATTTGCCATTCCGAAGAAGTTCCTGCAAGGAAGCAGAAAAGATGAGATATACGGTACATCCTATCTATGGCTAACTATCTCCAGATGATGAATGCATGAAAATGAGAACACCGAATGATTATTTTCTCACTTCAAGATCCCTCCCATAACTATTTCAAAAGGACATTTCCTTATGTTTGTTTAAATTTTTTGCCTCCAGGCTGCCCCTTGCCTTCTTTTTTGCAGAGGCAAGAATGAAACCCAGCTCCTGCTGCCTCCTGGGATATCCTTTTTGCATATTCCAGGAAGCTGCAGGAGTAGGGACACACAGCAGCTGAAGGGCAGACATAGCTGTACACCATTGGGGGCCAGAAGAGGCAGCCCATGCAAAATAGGTAAATGGGATATAAAAAAATACACGGGGGGGGGTAAAGTTACTTGTTATTGCTTAATACTATCATAGAATAGTCTATAAGGTTTGAAGCACAACTCCAATTTATAGTAAATTTTAAAATTCCATTGCCTAGTCCACCACTTCAGCCCTGGAAGATTTGGCTGTTGAATGACCAGGCAATTGTTTGCGATTCTCCACTGCATCGCTTTAACTGACAATTGTGCAGTCATGCGATGCTGTATCCAAACAAAATTGACGTCCTTTTTTTCTTCATAAATAGAGCTTTCTTTTGGTGGTATTTGTTCATCTCTGTGGTTTTTATTTTTTGCGCTATAAACAAAAAAACAGTGACAATTTTGAAAAAACACAATATTTTGTACTTTTTGCTATAATAAATACCCCCATTTATTTTTTTTGAAAAGCTATTTTTTTCTCAGTTTAGGCCGATATGTATTCTTCTACATATTTTTGGTAATAAAAATTGCAATAAGTGTATATTGATTGGTTTGCTCAAAAGTTATAGCGTCTACAAAATAGGGGATAGATGTATAGCATTTTTTAAATTTTTTTTTTTACTAGTAATGGTGGCGATCTGGGTTTTTTTTTATCATGACTGTGACATTATGACAGAATCATCGGACAATTTTGACACATTTTTGGGACCATTGGCATTTATACAGCGATTAGTGCTATAAAAATGCATTGATTACTGTAAAAATGTCACTGGCAGTGAAGGGGGTAACACTAGGGGGTGATCAAGGGGTTAATTCCCTGCTACGTGTTCTAACTGAAGGGGGGATGGGACTTGCTAGGGGAAGAGATAGATCAGTGTTCATACTTTGTATGAACACACAATCTGTTTCTTCTCCCCTCAGAGAACTGGGATCTCTGTGTTTACGGTTTACGGTTCTTGGCGTGTCATGAGCGCACGCCTCTAGTGGCCACACGAGGAAGTACCATAACATGACGGTGATTGTCGCAGCAGTGCCATGTTGCCGCAGTACAACTTCCTTTGAAGAATTTTGTAGCTCCTCCTGCCACCCTGGGCTCTCAGTGCTTGTGTGTGGGTGCTTGGAGGAGGTTGTTGATACATTGTGAGCTTTGTTCCAAATCTGTGGTTGGGCTTTATCCTATTACTTATCTAGGTGGCTGAAGCAGCATCCACAAAGTAATGACCAGACATCATGCATTTATTTGCAGCAGTTTCAAAAAGCAACCAAATAATTATATTGGGGTGCTATGGAATATTCCACTTTATGCATCACCAGCAATCTGTTGTCATTTACAGGAGCCCAGATGGAGATGCACAGCCGTGGTGCTTCATACAGAAGGATGGAATCCTCACTTGGGAACACTGTGATATTCCTCATTGCCACCGGCCTACAGGTACACTAGAACCAACAGGAAGAAGCCTTCTGGCGATAGATAAGGAGTTAACACAATCATATAATGGATAGAAATTCCCAAATGCCTGCCCCTTTAGCATGGTATCCATCTAAGCTTGCATGTGTAACCATAACATTTTACATTTATTTTAATATTTATTACACTTTTGGACCAGTTTACCCGATTTCCCCACATCACAGATTGTACCTTGTTTCAGACCAAATGTAAATATGATCCAGAAATGCATGGAGTCTAAACTAGCCTTTCTCAAACTTTTTTCACCAGAGGAACCCTTGTAAAAAAAAAAATAGATCTCGAGGAAGCCCCAAAATAATTATCTGATCTAGAGCTCACAGTACATTGGTGTTATGTATTCAGTGAGTAGATATAATAATAAATTACAGAATAAAAAACTAAAATGTACCCCATGTGAAACATGGAATTGCTTCGGTGCTCAGTGAAAACACAAAATGTTCTTTGGTGCACAGTAACAACACTAGATTTGCTTTGGAGCACAGTGACAACATCTACATTTCTTTGGTGCACAGTGACAACACTACATTTGCTTTGGTGCACAAAGACATTATTACATTTGCTGTGGATCTTAGTAACAACACTACATTTGCTGTGGAGCACATTGAAAATACCAGATTTTTTTGTAGAGTACAGTGAATTAAATAAATTTGCTTTGGTGCACAGTGACAAATGAAAATTTCATTTTTACCTTTCAAGCAGTGTGTTGAATTGACAAATTTCAGTGACACATGCAGCCCTCAGCTTTTCTAAAGGGTCACATTTCAATGTTAAATTATCTTCAAAGAGATGCAAACTCTGCAAGCCATGACACACATTTGCACTTTACCATGAGAGCTGAGCCACTTCTCTCATCCTGCACTGCTGGCTCACAATGGGGACGTCATGTGCCATATCTCAGAGCTCTGTTGGGCTGATATCAATTCTCTTGGTGGTACACAGCACAGTAGCTTTCACTTTCTGATCCAAAAACACAACAAGAAGTGACAGAAATCTTTCCAGAGCCAGTGAAGATCTTGTATTTAACAGTATTCTCCAGAACAGGTGCCTCCATTGGAAGTCCCCCCCCCCCCCCCCCACACTTTTCCCCCTAGCCACTTTACCCACCTCTGTTCTTGCCCTTTGGGAAGTTTGGGGTATTCACATTTACCTTTGCATGTTTCAACACCTCCTTTTGGACCATCTATTATAAAAATAAACAAAACACATTAACATTTATAGAAAAGCCCCATATTTTGGCAGTAAGGTGGCACTGAATATCTTGGATCCTCCAAGGAGAATTCATACCTTTTTGGAAAAAGTTTTGCTTGTGGGGGATGTAGGGGTTGTAGACCTGAACCTGAAAAGAATAAAAAACCTTTTTTATCAGGAGGACATTTCATGTGCCACTATACTTGTTATATCTGCTCTGCGATGCCCCTGTGGGTTTGAGTATATAGGATAACTAAGAGACCCCCTTATAAAATCTATTTCTGAATATATTCATAATATCCAGTTAGGGCATAAAAATCATAGCGTCTCCCTACATTATAGAGAGGTCCACAACATATGCCAGCAGCCTGTCATTTTGGGGCATTGAGTTTGTGAGACCCCATTGGAGGAGGATAACTAGGATGAGAAGCATCTTTCAAAAAGAAACTAGATGGATTTTCACCATGAATATTTTACACGGTGGGGTTTTAACATTGAGCTGGATATTAACTGCTTTATTAGTGATTCTTGAATTGGTATTAATAGGTATTTGGGGCCTGTTTTGTCTTATAGATTTTTACTTTTTTTAAATACTTGTTATTTCTTATTATTCCATTTTAATATTTCCTAAGTACTGTGCTATATATATATATATATATATATATATATATATATATATATATACATATACATACAGTGCCTTGCATAAGTATTCACCCCCTTGGCATTTTTTGTGTTTTGTTGCCTCACAACCTGGAATTAACATGGATTGTTTGAGGATTTGCATCATTTAATTTACAGAACATGCCCACGACTTTGAAGATTTTTTTTATTTTTATTGTGTAGCAAACAACAAATAGGACAAAATAACAGAAAAAGTCAATGTGCATAACTATTCACACCCTTAGGTCTGGGCTTTGACTAGGACATTCCACTACATTTACATGTTTCCTTTTAAACCACTCAAGTGTTGCTTTAGCAGTGTGTTCAGGGTCATTGTCCTGCTGGAAGGTGAACCTCTGTCCTAGCCTCAAATCACACACAGAGTGGTACAGGTTTTGCTCAAGAATAATCCTGTATTTAGCACCATACATCTTTCCCTCAACTCTGACCACTTTCCCAGTCCCAACTACTGAAAAACATCCCCACAGCATGATGCTGCCACCAACATGTTTCACTGTGTGTTCTTTGGGTGATGTCATGTGTTGAGTTTTGCGCCAGACATAGCATTTTCTTTGATGGCCAAAAAGTTCAATTTTAGTCAGACCAGAGCACCTTCCTCCATACATTTTGGGAGTCTCCCACATGCCTTTTCACAAACTCAAAACGTGCCATTTTGTTTTTTGCTGAAAGTAATGTCTTTTTTCTGGCCATTCTGCCATAAAGCCCAACTCTGTGGAGCATATGGCTTGTTTTCGTCCTATGTACAGATACTCCAGTCTCTGCTGCGGAACTCTGCATCTCCTCCAGGGTTACCTTAGGTCTCTGTGCTGCCTCTCTGATTACTGCCCTCCTTGCCCGGTCTGTGAGTTTTGGTGTGCGGCCATCTTTTGGCAGGTTTGCTATTATGCCATGTTCTTCCCATTTGATTATGATAGATTTGATGGTGCTCCTAGGGATCATCAAAGATTTGGATATTTTTTTATAACCAAACCCTGACTTGTACTTCTCAGCAACATTGTCCCTTACTTGTTTGGAGAGTTCCGTGGTCTTCATGGCAGTGTTTGGTTAGTTGTGCCTCTTTCTTAGGTGTTGCAGCCTCTGGGGCCTTTCAAAAAGGTGTGTATATGTAATGACAGAATATGTGACACTTAGATTGCACAAAGGTGGACATAATTTCACTAATTATGTGATTTCCTAAGGTAATTGGTTGCACCAGAGCTTTTTATGGGCTTCATAACAAAGGGGGTGAATGCATAAGCACGTGCCAATTATCTTTTTTTTTTTTCTGAAAAATAATTTTATGTATATATTTTTCTAATTTTACTTCACCAACTCAGATTATTGTGTTCTGATCCATCACATATAATTCAGATTAAAAAAAAAACATTGAACTCATTGAACTAAAGGCTGTAATGTAACAAATTAGGTAAAAAGCCAAGGGGGGTGAATACTTTTGTAAGACACTGTGTGTATATATATATATATATATATATATATATATATATATATATATATATTATAAATTATTGGGAAACAAAACCCAAATAGGAGAGGAAATGGGACATTAACAGTGCAATATTTTAGTTAGCAAAGAAAAGAGAATATAAGTATAAAAATGTTTTAAATTTTATTATAACAACAATTCAGATAAAACCAAAAACAGCCTTATAATTTTACAAGGATGTTACATATAACTTGCGGTCCAGGTAATGATTCAGTTGGGGTACTTGTAATTTGCTTATCCCGACATGTTTCGCTATCGCTTCATCAGGGGATATACAAGCTAGCAGAATAATAATAACAAAATAACATAAGAATCAGGTTTAAATACAAAAATACATTCCAAAATAAATTATATAAATTTATTTATATATATATATATATATATATATATATATATATATATATATATATATATATATATATATATATATATATATATATATACATACACATAAAGGGATATGACTAGGGCTTTAGATAGAAAGGTGTGCTTACCCCCACTTCACCAACCTATCTCCTGCAGGAAAAATCATCCAGGTATTATAAAGGGTGCAACGGCAGCGAACCCAACAGCCAGATAATGCAGCAGGGGAGCACAGACGATGGTCCGTTCTGGTGCAGCCCACAATGTCCGCGGCCCCCTACTGCCCCTGGCATGCTGGCGTCCGAGACCAGCCCTACCAGGCACCTTGTCGGCTCTCTTCAACCCGCCCACCCCGTCCCTGGAGCTGTGACCCCCCCGTGCTAAACCCTGCCCCCCACCGCGCGTGCCCCCCATGTCGGAGACCCCAGGCCGAGGATCCCCTCCTCTTGCCTCTCCCCCATGGTATCAGGACCCAGAGCCCCCCGCACGTTCCCCCCCCCCCCTTCTCCGGGTTCCGGCCCGGCCCAGAGCCGGCGCCATGTGGCTGCGAGGCCCCGCCCCCCTCCGATCGGCGGTGTAACGACCGCCTGGACCAGGGAGAGCCAGGCACTTTCCGCTTCGCCGGAGGGTCCTCCCCGGGCTCCGACAGTCACGAGGTGGCCGAGGTGTAGGCCCAGGGGAAAAACGCGCCGGAGGCCGAGACCTCCGCGCACGCAGCGGCGCCTCACCTGCATCGCCGACATCCTCCGCGCCGTCCTCCAGGTCCCCGACTCGGTCCTGCAGCCACTCCGCTCCGCGCACCTCCGCCACCCGTCGCAGCCACTCGAAGATCCCGTCCAGGTCGGTCATTACAGAGGAGCAGCAAAAAAAACTGCCTCCTCTGTGTCTCGCTGGGATCCGAATGATCCCTTAGGCTCCACCCCTCCCTTTTATATTGCTCCTCCCCTTTACCAAACTTCTTCCTTCAAACTTTCCTCAGCTCCACCTATCCACATTAACCCTGTGAGTCCCTCAGTCACCCTGTCATGCCCAGCACTCCTTAGTCCTTTCACTCCTTAATCCGTGCTTCTCTGGAGCAATGCTTTCTGTTGTCAACAGGTTAGTATCAATAGTGTCTTTGGGTTAATGATGCTTACAAATAGCAGCCCTTTCATTAATTTATCATCAGAACTGCAATTTCCTCATACAAACAGCTATATAGATACTTAGATCAGCCAATACAGAGTTTTTTTGAAGTTATAACCTAATACTTCTTTGCTATCTTGATTTTTGTAGTCCCAGGTTGGCTCGTACTTTAGAAACAATGCTGCTTTAAGTTTTGTTTTTTTGTGTAATTTATGTGTGGAGTGCTTTATAGACATTTTTATGAGGTTTTGTAATATTGTTTTTAAGTCTACTAGTCAGTATTATACTGTCATGCTCTCTGATAATAATTAAGATTAATTATGCTTGAGTTGTGTAATTAATCTTTCATGGGTTTATTGCCATTTTACTGGAACAGGAATCTAAGTAGTTGGTTGATAACTGGACATAAATCGATCTATACACCACCTTTGAATAATAGTATATGTGTTTTTTTTTCAGCCAGTCCAACAAAGCTATCAAGTCAACCACGACCAACAACCAGCAAACCTCAAACACAAACCAAAAAACCTCCACTACCGACAAAAGCATCTAGTCACCCTGTTAAAACCACTGTTCCTCCTACCAGTAAATCAGTCAATAAAGATGTCAATCGGGTAATTCCTGAAGACTGTGGAAAGAGGTTCTTAAAAAGCCCTTCTATTTCCCCACGTATTGTAGGAGGAATGGTGGCACTACCTGCTTCTCATCCATATATGGCAGCCATTTATATGGGACAACAGTTATGCGGTGGATCCCTGATCTCCTCCTGCTGGGTTGTAACAGCTGCTCATTGTTTAGATGACAAGTAAGGACTATTTTACACACATGGCTTTTATCTAATTTTTGTTTTGAAAAGTCTAATTAAAAGTACTAAAAATATACTGATGGTAGGGGCGCTTAGGCAAATATAAGTATCAAAAATGTGAGAGTTTGATAATCATATAGCATCTAAAGTGATAAACACCATATCACAAAAATACAATAAACAAAAAATTACAACCAAAATAAATAAAGTCCCAATTGGGTAGTGACACCAAAAAAACTTATATAGATATAAATTCAAAGTCCAAAGCAGTGATTTTTGTCAGTGAAAAACTCCTTCTAAATCCATAAATTAGAAAAAAACTGGAATCTTCTATACGGTAATGACACGTCCCTTCACCAAAAAACTTATGGACATAGAAAAAAACACCACACTTGTGAAGATAAAGATGTCTTCTTACCAGATGCTGTTGACTACTTTAATTAAAAAGATAGTCAAATAGGCTTATGCAGGTTGATTCCCTGCTCACATGGAATAAGGTGGACCTCGTATGGACAGAAGCTTCTCCTCATAGACTCAGATAGGTCATACAAAAAAAGCCAAACAAAAATCCATAGCGTAACACCGTTTAATAATAAAAGTAAATTAAAAAAACATAAGGCCAAATGGCTGCTTACATATGCCGGTGCCCGACCTGGCACTGGGGCTGCTTGCTTAAAAACAAACGTTTCGTAATGGATACGTAGTTCCTCGTGGTGTAGGGCGTGCGTTCCACCAAGGAGCAGCCGATGACCAAAGACGACCGGAACTGTGCGTGTACGAACGTGACTGGATACCGCCTCGACGTACGTTTCGTTTGACACGTCATCAGGAAGCGTACCCAGTCACAAAGTCAGCGTTCTTTATGGTGTCTCGATTAATCCCTAGACCAATCGAGAGACCCTTCATTTAATGCGCAGCCTCAGTCCCACTTAAGGCTAACAACAATACATGGTACATTAAAACATAACTGGCAAGTGAACATTGAAACATAATTATCCCAAAAACGAAGGGATGAATTGTACATACCAGAATTTTAATAGTAAAAGGAAAAATTAAAAAAATATACATATAATAATCCGATGGGTTTATCCATTAGAAAAAACAAGAGGGAATGAGTTACTTGTAATTTACAAAATGACCTCTAGATGTCAGTCTGTAGTATAAAAATAATTTATTTCTACCACTGATTAGATGAAAAAAAAGAGGGATTTTTTACCTAACTGGTTAGTTTTAGTTTTCTTATATAAAAAAATATAATGATATATATATATAATCCTTTTAATATATTAATACCATTACCAGAAAAAGTCCAGCATTTATCTCTGGCTCAAGATGTGAGGAAAAACAGACAAAACCCCACCTCATAGGCCAGAAAAAACGCAGAATAAATTCAAAAATAGAGGAATGGCAGAAAAATGCCTAAATCAAGAAATACGGGGAACTTTTCAATCGTTGGACAAAAAACAATTTAAATCAAGCTCTATGTTCATTCCTAGAGGCTGCATCATTTTTAAATTATATATCCACTTCGTTTCATTCTTTGATATTTCCCTTTTCATGTGGGTTCCTCTCCAATGTTTTGAGATCTTATCGATCCCATAAAATTTACAGAGTGAAGGATCGCTATCGTGATGTGCTTTGAAATGTCTTGACACGCTATGATTGGGAAAACCTTTCCTAATATTTGTAAGATGTTCATTAATTCTAATTCTTAACTGTCTAGTAGTTCGACCTACATACTGCATGGAACAAGGGCATTCCAGCACATAGGTTACATGATCTGAATTACACGTGATTAGTGGTTTGATTTTATACTCCAGCTTAGTGACTTGGGATTGAAACTGAGTAATCTTCCTTGATGAACCGGGTCCTCTGGTGGTCTTACAGGCTTTGCATCTCGTGCAATAATGGAAGCCGAAACCATCAAGGAAGGTTACAAGTTTTTTTGGGGGGTCGGGGACATTGCGAGCTAGTTGATTTCTCAGGCCCGGTGCCCTTCTGTAGATAAATTTGGGATTCTGTGGAATGATAGAGGCCAAATCTTTATCTTGTTGTAAGATAGGCCAATATTTTTTAAAAATGGTTTCTACTTGTCTATACTGCCTATTGAACCCTGTCACAAAGGCTATAGCTCCTTGGTGTTCTGGTTTGGCTTTTGATACCAGTAAAGTTTGTCTGTCCATCTGTGACACCTGTGTTACAACTTTCTCTAGAGTTTTTTGTGAATAGCCTTTTTCTAAGAACCTACTGGTTAGAACCTTGGCTTGTGAAAGGAAGTCAGACTCTTCCTCACAGTTCCGTTTTAATTCATATTGCTCAAGAAGTTTTTGAAACTCTCTAAGGTACCTTTCCAAAAAAGAATTACATCATCTATATATCTTTTATAGAAAATAAGAGATTTGTGCATGTTTTTATAGATGGTTTCTGATTCCCATCTATTAAGAACAATATTGGCTACACTGGGAGCATAACGTGCTCCCATGGCCACTCCTGCTATTTGGTTGTAATACTCATTATTGGCCCAAAAAAAGTTATTACTCATAGCAAGATCCAGGCCTCTAATCAAAAAATTTATCTGAGCCTTCTTCAGTTTGGATTCTTTTGTTAGTGCCCACTTTATTGCTGTAAGTGCGTCCTTATGTTGGATGTTAGTATAGAGTGACTCAATGTCTACCGTAATCATGATGATATCTTCTGATGGCACCAAATCCTGTAAAAGTACTAGCAGATCTCTGCTGTCTTTTAAATACGAGGGACTGTTTATCACTAGTGGTTTAAAAAAACCATCTAGATATTCTCCCAACCTTGCAAACAAGGACTCCATCCCACTTATTATAGGTCGGCCTGGTGGTCTCTCGTTATTTTTGTGTATTTTTGGTAAAATGTACATAACTGGAATTTTAGGAGCGTGTGGTATAAGGTAATCAGCTTCCTTTTGATTTAAAATGTCTTTGTATAGGCCCTCTGTTACCCAATCTATAAGTAATGTTTTTATTTTTAACGTCGGATCACTATTTAATTTTTTATAAGTATTGGTGTCATTTAGCAATTGTCCCATCTCATGGTAGTAGTAGTCTCGGGATAATATCACGAGACCTCCCCCCTTATCTGCCGCTCGTATCACTATCTGTTTGTTTTCCTCTATCATTTTTATACCTTCCCATATAGTTTTATTTTTAGCCTGTCTTTTGATTTCTAAATTCCTCACATCATGTTGTACCATATTTTTAAAAACTTCTATGTGATGATGCGTTCCTTTATTGGGATTGAACACAGAATTGTTTTTTAACCCACTATGTCTATATAATGACTCAGTAATGGGAATACTGGTTTTTATATTGGGGTTAGCAAAATATTTTTTAATATTAAGTTTCCTCACATATTTCTTGATGTCGACAAATAATTCAAACTTGTCTGCATCTTTATTCGGTGCAAATTTTAAACCCTGATTTAATACTTCTAATTCTTTCTCAGAAAGCTCAACACCTGCTAAGTTAAAAATACCCTCATTTACTTGTCTCTCTTTCTTTTTCTTTCTCCTGCCTCCTCTCTTTCCTCGTTTTCTATAGATTCTTGTGGGGGGTAGGGGGTAGGAGGGATACGATAAGGCTCCTTTCATCCTCTCCCTTCCCCCCCCTGGTGATGGTTTTGGTGAGGCCCTGGTCTCCCTCTAAAGTTACCTCTAAAGGCACCTCTAGGAGGTCTCGGTGGTCTCGGTGGAAAATGATTTCTTGATGGTTCACAATAATTATAATCTGGATATCTATTGTCCAAAGGGCCATACCTATTGTAAGTATGTATCAGACGGAGAGAGGAATGGGGGTAGGAATTAGAAGGTGGATAGTAGTGGGTTTTAGGATTTCCCCCTTGTTTGATATTTGTTTTTTTGGGGGTGCTGGAAACTGGTTTGGCTTTGGTCAATGAGTCTAAAGTGGGTTCCCTTTCACCTGAAGTCTCGTTGCCAGATGTGGCCAAAAGAGTTTCCTGCCATTTGTATACTTTATTTTGTTCAAAGTCTTTAATGTCCCTCTGGTATTTTTAAATTTTTTTGTTTTTAATTTCACTATCATATTTAGCTAAATGACTCTGTAGAGTTTTAGCTCTTTCTGAATACTCATCAGTGGTACTGAATGACACCATTCTTTCTTTAAGGTCTGCGATTTTGGCATCCAAAATCGCAGATTTGGCTTTCCTTTTCCTGACCATGAGTTGCATCAATTTTTGCTCACAGGCATTGAAAAATTGGTACCATTCATCCAACATTTGGAGATCCTCAGTCCCCTCGTTAGGACTGATATCCCACCTGAGTCTCCTTGGAGTCAAGCTCTTTTCCATGTACATATCAAATGAAGCTACATCCCACCACAACCTTATTTGCTTTTCCATGTCTGTTTGTAATTGTTTAAAGCCTTTTTCTAGATCTAAATTGAGACTGGGAGTCTGTTGAAAGACCTCCTCTAAATTAATGTGCCTTTCTTTCATGAAATTAAACACATCCATGTCTGCGTGAGTTTTATAAAGTGAACAAGAAAAACTTGATACTAGAATAGATGTAAGGAAAGTAGCTGAAAAAAACAGCGACTAGTAAACTCCGCGCCACTAAAAAT
Source organism: Lithobates pipiens (assembly GCF_037356315.1). Classification (NCBI taxonomy): domain Eukaryota; kingdom Metazoa; phylum Chordata; class Amphibia; order Anura; family Ranidae; genus Lithobates; species Lithobates pipiens. The sequence goes on from NW_027507903.1 coordinate 297,819,258, forward strand.
ATATATATATTTTTTTTTTTTTAACCAATACTCAGTGAATCAAATATACTAATTAAAACACTAATAGCTGCTCCCTAAAAAAACAAGAAAAACAACTTGTCGTGCTAAAAATATACTGATGGTAGGGACGTGTCATTACGGTATAGAAGATTCCAGTTTTTTTCAGATTTATGGATTCAGAAGGAGTTTTTCACTGACAAAAATCACTGCTTTGGACTTTGAATTTATATCTATATAAGTTTTTTTGGTGTCACTACCCAATTGGGACTTTATTTATTTTGGTTGTAATTTTTTGTTTATTGTATTTTTGTGATATGGTGTTTATCACTTTAGATGCTATATGATTATCAAACTCTCACATTTTTGATACTTATATTTGCCTAAGCGCCCCTACCATCAGTATATTTTTAGCACGACAAGTTGTTTTTCTTGTTTTTTTTAGGGAGCAGCTATTAGTGTTTTAATTAGTATATTTGATTCACTGAGTATTGGTTAAAAAAAAAAAAAAAAAAAAAAAAAAAAATCATTTTTAGTGGCGCAGAGTTTACTAGTCGCTGTTTTTTTTAGCTACTTTCCTTACATCTAATTAAAAGTACTGTATCACTTTTTTTTTTTAATCAAAAAGGTGTTTATTGAACAAGTTTAGACAGTTTCCAATGTACAAGCAATGCATTAATATATGATTACATTTACATTTCGTGGTCATCTTAGCCCTCTTTACATTTATCCTGTCATCTCGACCTTCAGGTCAACAGTATACTGAGGTACATGCACTCATATGTTGTAGCTGGTGTTGAACATTTCAAACTTAATGGGCTCCTCCCGTAAAACCTTGCAAGATTCTAGACATCACCAGTTCCCTGGGGCTTAGTTCAGGAGTGTCTAGCCATGGCGACTAGATTCTTTCAAATCTACCTGGGCGTACCCTGTGTTGCTAGATATATCTTTCCATGATCAAGGTGTTCCCCATATGTGTTATCCATGAGGTGACTGGGTGGTGAGATCGATTTCCATCCCAGCAGGATGAGTTTACGGGCTTGAAACAATGCTCTAGAGAATGCTATTCGCACAACTTCCTCCGGGATAACCTCTTTCAGAACTCCTAAGATACTGTGAATTGGGTCTAAGGGGATGGTTGTCTGGAACACTTGATTAAGTGTCCCAAGTACCACATTCCAGTATCGGTGGAGCTTTAGGCATCTCCAGAGCAGGTGAATTAGATCTCCCTCATGTTGCCTACACCTGTCACATAGGGGGTCTGGCCTCCTACCCATCTTATGTAATCTGAGCGGGGTGTAGTGCATCCGGAGTGCAATATATAGTTGAGAGACTTTTTGGCCTACATTGAGAGTAGTGATTGATTGCAGCACTTCCTCCCATTTGTCTCCCATAAGTGGGCCTACGTCTTTTTCCCCATAGGGACGGTGCCTTAGTGGGGTGATCCCTTAAATGGTTGTCAATAACATTTGGTCCCTGCTGTAACTTCACCAGTTCGACATAGGAAAATTCCCCCATATCAGGCTATATTCAGTGAAGTCCAGCACTTCCTGTACTTCCTGCATCTGTCCGCCCTTGTTCCATATTTTCTGGATTAGAGTAAGAGTGGGTGTCTGTTTGTTAGATTTATGAAACATCTGTGCCTCCAGGCTCCAGAGCTGATCAGCATCAATCTTGCTGAAGAGCCCTCCGGATCATGGGGCATGGACCCAGTCAGATGCTGCATCTAAGCTGCAATATAGTACAGCCAAGGGTTGGGCAATGCCAATCTTCCGCTGTCCTTGGGGCACTGCAATTGTTCTAATTTGATTCTGGGGGGCCTGTGTTCCACAGTAGGCATCTAAAGAGGGTATTAACTACTCTAAATATTTTCAAGTGAATCACAACCGGGGAGTTATGAAGAAGGTATAGTAACTGTGGCATCAGTATCATTTTTATTAAGTTGTATATATTTAACTGGCAATAGTCCGCAAGTCTAGGTGATATTTGTATTTGCAAGTATTTGAATGAGGTCACTACTGGGATCAGGCACGAATCAGGCAATTCCACCACCCGTTCCCTGTTTAGCAGCATCAGGGCCAATTTAGCCTAGTTGATGGTCAGACCTGAGTAATGCCCAAATCTGTAAATTACGGTTGTCACTTCGGCTAAAGAGGCAGTGGTGTCTCTCAGGAAAAGCATCATGTCGGCGTACAGCATGAATTTCTCATGAAGGTTACCATATTTCAACCCAGTGATGGCCTTGACCAGTGCCGCCAGGGGCTCAATGGCGATAGCAAAAAGCAGGGGAGACAGAGGACATCCCTGCCTCGTCCCCCTGCCCAGAGCAAACACATGTGACATTCTGCCCGACATCCTAATGGTTGCTTGTGGGGATGCCTATAGCAGTTTATCCCAGGCTATGAGTACCACTTTGAAGACAGTAGGGATTTTCATTTCTGGTTTTCATATATAGATAGAGTTGTAAACAACAGTTAAACTGATTCCAATATATGGCTCCTCCAGTGTGAAGGTGTTGTAAAGATGAATTGTCTAGGTTACCCTTACTTACTACACCTATTTTATCCACCATGCTTTTAAATTAAGATAATGTAAAATTACCAAATGTGTACCTTCATACCAAAAGGCTTAGGCCTCTTTCACACTAACGTCCCGTTCAGGCCCGTCTGTCAGTTTTTCAGGCGGACCTGAACGGGTGCTCCATAGAGGTCTATGGAGCGTCGGATGTCAGCGGTGACATGTCCGCTGACATCCGACCCGCTCCGATCCGAAAAAGTGTGACGGAGGAAAAAGCTATTTTTCCATCCGTCTGCGGATCGGATCGGGTGACGACGGGCACTGCGGTCCGTCGTCATCCGATCTCCCATAGGGGAGAGCGGCGCTGTGACAGGTCCGTCCCTGCGCAGTGTGCAGAGACGGAGCTGTCATCTCCCTGCTCAGCGGGGATCGGCGGAGTGATCCCCGCTGAGCAAACGGACATCCACGGGGCGGATCAGAACTGATCCGCCCCGTGTGAAAGGACCCTTAGAAATAATTAACAGCATCATGCCTTGTCTGTGGCAGCAACATTTTTTTTAGTCATAATGGCATCTTCTAAACACATTTCTGAAAATTATGACTCTTTTAAAATGCAAGAAAAGTGTGCAGAGACCCACAATCCCTGTTACACATGTTATGGTGAATCCTGAACCTGGCCTTAAAATTCTGTGAGTGCCTGCTATAGATGGATAGAATTTCAAATGAAAATTCTTAAAGCAGAAGTAAACCCATTCATAAAACAGTTTCATTTGTGTAGCACGTGTTGAAAATGTAACACTCCCATTGGTTGTGCTCTCAACCAAACTCTCAAACCATCCAATGACTGGTGTCATAACTGAACACATGTGCAGCATCATGGCAGTTGTAGATTAAACAGAGGCAAAGATGGCAGCTTCCATGTCTAAAATCCATAGGGGAGTTTACTTACCCTTTAAGAACTGTCTTAGGAAAATTCAGAACATTTGTTTGTCATTCAAACGATTTCTTTTGCTTTTAACATTTGATTTTTTAATTATTGGACTTTACTGAATAAAAGCCACATACACGGTTATAAATTCATTTGTTCAACCTGCTCCTTCAAATTTTCTCACCATGCAGTCTAAAATGAATGTTGATTTGACCCACTAATGATTAGAAAAACAAACAAACTTTCTTAGAACCTTCTTTTTCCAAAATTTTCCATCAAAATTCTATCCATCTATTGCCAGCTTTAGATCTTCTCAATTTTATATGGAAGGCCAAGTGTGTGGCCTATTGTTCTTCTGTCAGGCATTGTCAGCTTAAGCATGCACTTTTTTTCAGGCCAAGCGTGAAGACACTCACCGTGGTGCTAGGGCAGAGTCTATTCAACACTACAGACCATCGTACAGTAAAATTTTCTGTGAAGAAATACATTCTTCATGAACTATATTCTGATGTGACTTTCCAAAATGATATAGGTAATGTATGACATCTGCATGAACAGACTCGATCATTTTTACCAAGTGCTCAAAGTGTATAGAGTAAGATATTCGTCTTCGGTTCACATAAATACAACAGATTGCTGGTTGATCTTCATGCACTATGAACTGAATTGACTTTCGCTCCAAGTATATGTAAACCATGTGAATAATTATTTTTTTTTGCTCCTTTTGGTCTGTTAAATATACCTTTGAAAATAGAAGCATAGGTGCTTTGCTTACTGCAGGGAACTATTGCATCCAGACATAGAATCCACATAAACATGCCCAGGCTCAGTGTGTCCTCCCACACTGTAGACATGTATGAAACTAAGAAGGAGAGCCGGAAACTCTGGCATCCATGTTAAAATTTTATTTTAAACAAAAATCAATCAGCGCTGAACACAATAAAATAAATATAAAATAGTGAAAAAATATATAGTGAAAAAAATATTAATGCAGCTAGAATACTATAGGTCAAAATACCAAATCCCACATTACAAAGTAAAAAGTAACAGTACAGCGCAAATAAACATAAAAATAAATATAAATAAATGAAATCAATCCATCAATATAGTGCATATAATACAAAAGTCTATAAGTGAAAGAAGAAAACAGGTGAATTGTCAAGAAGAGTCCGCTTGTGCAGTGTGTCTTCAATCAACAAAACAGGTGATGATGTGATCCCTTCACCAAAGAGCAAGATGGACTCTCACCTCAGATAATGGACCCCTGATAAATCAGACAGGTTAAAAACGCATGTTCCCATCAAGGGTTAATCACAGCAATCAGCAAACGTAACGGAAGTGCTCCAAAGATAAATCCTTTTTCATGTCCTCAAACCAATATGATTCCACATAGAAGCATAAAAAACAGAATCTAGTGCTCTCCGTTTGTAACAAATTTATTAAAAAAGAAGCAGGAATAAAAATGGTACACTCACATTTTTATGCACTGATCTCCAGTGCCGAGTAATGGGCATAAAAACAGATACAATCCAGCATCCATGCACGGATCAGTGTAACAGCTTACGGATGATGTCACGGCTTAGGTCACGTGGTCCGTACGCGTTGCGTCCCCGAAAGTAGGCGGGACTTCATCAGCGGCGACGGCGTGACGTCGGACAACCGCTTTTAAGCTAGCACACTGAAAATTGGCCAATAAGAAAGAAAATTGTGCGCAAGTCAGCTACCCAGGGACAGACACATCAAGCGTGACCCCGGAAGCCAGATTCACGCACAATGAATTTCAAGAGAGAGAGGAAATATAAAATAACAAGAAAAACCTTATGTTGGAAAAAACCAGAGGGACACACATGGATCGTGATATTCAGTAGTGATAAACATACACTACACCTCCAGCTGCCCTCAAATGGAGCAATTTAAATACAAAAAATAGCAAAAAATAGCAAAAATTATATATATAATAATTAAGAAATATTTCTAAAAATATTATATTGCTACAAACATAATCATGCAGTATTTAGTACTGAAATGGGGATATATATATATCCCTCAGCTAATCAGTACAACCCTGCTAAGATTAAATATATAAAACCACATAGCCGCCGACGTCATCCACCAGCAACACTGATCCGTGCATGAGAACAAAAACAATCTATACAGAAAAAATATAAAAAATAATAAATGAGAAAAAATAAATAAGAAAAATAAGAAAAATTAATAAAAATTTTTATTGGCTAAGTATTAAACCCCCTTCCTAACAGGTCATTTTTTGCAATACTGCACTGCATCACTTCAAATGACAATTGCACGGTCGTGCGACACTGTACCCAAATAAAATTGATGTCCTTTTTTCACACAGATAGAGCTTTCTTTTGGTGGTGTTTGATCACCTATGCAGTTTTTAATTTTTGTGCTTTAAACAAAAAAAGACCGACCATTTTGAAAAAAAACAATATTTTTTACTTTCTGCTATGAAACACATCCAACACATCCAAACTATGGGATAGAGTTTTTGTTTTTTTATTGTTTTTACTAGTAATCCGATTTTTTATCGGAACTGTAACATTACCGTGGACAAAACTGACACTAAGTGACAATTTTTGGGGACCATTGACACCAATACAGTGATCGATGCTAAAAAATTGCACTGTCACTGTATAAATTACACTGGTAGGGAAGGGGTTTTCATCAGGGGCGATCAAATGGTTAACTATGTTACTGGGGAGTGCTTTCTTACTTTGTGGGAGATGGCTTAACTGAGGAAAGACAGAGATCTGCATTCCTACTTAGCAGAAACACAAAAATCTCTGTCTTTCTTACTAGTAGAACGGCAATCTGCCTTGTTTACTCTCCGAACGATCGTCGAACCCGCTTATTGGCTCCCGCTGTGTCCAATCACAACAGGAGCGGGGCTCTGGAATCACGTACAGGTAAGAGATTTTGCGATTACAGCGTGCGCTAGGGGGCTTGTGGGGAGCATGCAAAAGGGAGAACGTCTATTGATGGCCTCCTGGCAACGTAGCTCCGGGCTGTAGCCGTCATTCGGCTATAGCGCGGATGGGAACAGGTTTAACAAGTAAAAACATAGTCAAAGGAGAGAGGGAAATTGTGCTGAATTGCAAAGATAGCTTCAGAGAACATCTTTATATCAATGACATTTCATATTAATAAAAATTCCAGATTGAGATATAGGTGTACCTCAGAGAAAATCCAAAAAGTTTAAAATCCAATATTATTGAGATTGATGCAGCATTCAGCTACATCTGAAAAATGTATCAAACCAAAATAATAAACATGAAAAATAAAGCGAAAAAGAGATACTTAGAAAAACACTGTATATCAAATCTCCCATAGCCGTACAGTCATAATAAGATGTCCTTATGATGAGATAATGCACTTGAAGGCTAAGAATATGAATGCAAGTTACTCACTAGGGGGAGAACCTTTTGGGGATTCCAGGATGGAAAAAGATCTGGGGGTCCTGGTTAATGACAGGCTCGGCAATGGCATGCAATGCCAAGCTGCAGCAAGCAAAGCTAGCAGAATAGTGGCATGCTTAAAAAATTTTTATTTACTCCAGAGATAAAACTATAATCCTACCACTTTATAAAACTCTGGTTCGGCCACATCTGCAGTATACCATCCAGTTCTGGTCACCAATCTTTAGAAAGGATGTGCTGGAACTGGAGAGAGGCCAAAGAAGGGCAACAAAATTAATAAGGGAACTAGAGGACCTCAGTTACAAGAAAAGATTACAAACATTGAAGTTATTCTCCCTGGAAAAGAGATGCTTGGGGAGGGGGAGTATAAGAAAACACGTGATCACTCAATGAAATTGGAGGAGTGGTTTAACCTTAAACTGCATAGGGGGGGTAAGGTTGGATGGTAAGGTTGTTTAACTCACTTCCACAATCGGTAGTGTCAATGGGAAATATTGATAGTTTCAAAAAACTCCTAGATGGGCATCTTAACAAGCACATTATATAGGGATATGAGATATGATTTTTGACATGAACACACACACTCACACAGGTTGGACTGGTGTCTTTATTCAACCGTACCAACTATGTAACTATGGGATGAAAATAGAAGCAGTAAATGGCAATCTCTATTTTAGGAAAAGATCCACATCCTATTTTCAAGGCTGGGCTCAGCCCTTCCTTCTCAAAGGTGGCCACTCAGCTGTCGGCTAATTGTAAGCTCCTATCTCTCCCCAGTGACTCACCTGTTGATATTATCTTGCTTGCCAGTCCTACCTACTTAAGCCGCCCAGTCCAGATAATCTCTGCCTTCGCCTTGGTCACATCTCTTGAGACGTTCTCCTGTGTTCCTGTTAAAGATTTGCTTGGCTGATATTCCTTCTGGCTCCAGATCCTGCTTTCTGTTCTACTACACTCATCTATGGCTCCCTGACATTTGGGCTTGTCTGACTATCCGAAGCCGTTCCAGTTCCTGAACTCTGGCTATGTTTTAGCTAGGTTTACACTGTTTACCTTTTTTTATTATTATTAAACAAGTGTGATTTGATCGTACTTCTGTCTTAATCTAATTCATGGTTTCTGACAGTAGGCGAAGGCCATGAATTCAGAAGATGCAGTCAATCCCCTTGTTGGTAATATTTTTTCCAAATTGATTGAGCAGGATCACCGCATGGATCAGTTTGCCAAGGCGTTACAAATGCTCCTGAGTCACACGGCTCACCAGGAATCTCCCACTGTGACTGCTCCGGTACAAACTGTGTTGCAGGCTGTCCCTGCTGCTGCTCCAGTCTCTGTGCAGGCACCTGCCTCGAAAATTACATCTATAAGAGTTATGTCTGATTCCGCTCCGCTTCCCCAGCGATTTGGGGGTGATCCAGTCCAATGCAGAGTTTCTCAGCATGGTTGAGATATACATTGAGATGTTGCCCCAGGCATTTCCCATGGACAGAAGCAAAGTAGGTTTTGTGATATCTTGGTTTTCTGAGAGAGCCTTGGCCTGGGCACCCTCTATGGGAGACACAAAAACCTGTTGTCTTGAGTTACCCTGAGTTTGTGGCTTCTTTTAAAAGGGTATTTGACATTCCCTCATGCTCGCTTCTGCTGCCAAGTGCCTTATGTCCATCGGAGTACGAGAACTGTTGCCGATTACGCCATTGAATTCCGTACTCTGGCAGCAGAGGTTGCTTGGAACAATGAGGACCTCATGGCTGCTTTTTCTCATGGTCTCTCAGATACCATCAAGGATGAGATAGCAGCCCGAGATATACCCACTGAGCTCCAGACTCTGAGAAAGGCTGCCTTTTTTATTTTATTTATAAATTTATTTTTATTGAAAGTTTTTCAACACAGTAATAACATACAAACATAACCTCCCCCCCCCGCCCATCCCAACCACACCCCCCCCCACCCGACAAAACTCCCACCCGTGCAGCCCTCCATTCTCCTTCTGGAGCTCAGTCTGTAATCATTGACAGCATCACATATATAAGAAACACATTATTTGTACCGTTACTGAGTATTTAGCTACCCAAGATGGGGATGTTATCCAATCCGAGAGGTAGCACCCTCCCACCCCGCCCCTCACCCGACATACCAGGAGTACACCACCAGCCAAGCAATCAATTCACAGTGTCTGCGGCATCAAGCCAACACCTCCACACCCTCTCAAATTTGTGAGGACACCCTCTGCTGAGATAAGTGGCTTTGTATAACGGTAAAGCTTTATTAATTAGACCTTTCCAATAAGAAACCGTAGGAGGTTCGGGTTTCTTCCAACATTGCAGGATAGATTTGCGTGCATAAAACAACGCCAGAGAGATCAGAGTCCTCTGCGCCTTTCGAGGTGCCAACTCCTCCACCAGTCCGAGCAAACATACCGCAACTGTGACCGGAATCGGCACCGAAAGGACAGATTGTATAACCTGTGTCACTCCATTTCAGAACTCCTCAATCTGCGGACACTGCCAAAACACATGGTCAAAATCAGCCCGGTCAGCTGTGCAACGCCAGCAGCCCCCCATCCCGGTACCGTAAATTCAAGCCAGTCTGGCAGGGGTGTAGTATACTCTATGTAAGATTTTAAACTGTATAAGTCTGTCTCTAGCCGATACTAGGGTCTGAAACGGGTATCCCCACATGTCGTCCCAATCCTCCCCTCCAAAGTCAGGTACCAAGGCACTCCAAACTTCTCTACATTGTTGTACAAGTTTCGGCCTGTCCGAAAACAACAGTTTGTACACAACGGAGAGAGGCCTTTTTAGATCCTCTGTCCGCAGCACAATTTCCAGAGGTGACACCCCCAACTGCAGAGCCCCCGGACCGAACTGAGAAAGAAAAGCATGTCGCAACTGTAAGTACCAAAAAAAATACCAGTTGGGAAGATCATGTTGTACCTTAAGCTGATCAAACGTCAAAAGCTGCCCCCCTCCTACCACATGCTTTAGCAGTTTAACACCTACCCTGGCCCATATCACAGGATCCGGTATACCCCCAAAATGTGACAAATTAGGATTGAACCATAGAGGAGTGTTGGGAGACCAACTCCCTTCTGGCTGTTTCATCAAGGTCTGTGCTTTCCCCCAAGCCCGGATCGTTGCCCGCATAGAGGCCATCAGAACTGGTGAAGCCCCTGGACCTCTATACACCAAATGGGACAGACTCTCATATGAGCCCAAAAGGGCCGCCTCCAGTACATTTGCCGAATCCCCGTCCTCCCGTGTCAGCCACCGTCTAGCGACTACCATTTGCCCAGCCAGATAATACTTAAAAAGATCCGGCAATGCCAAGCCACCCTGACCCCACGGCTCCTGCAAAACCCTGAGACCTATTCGGGGGTGCGTAGCAGCCCATAAAAAGGATCCAAAAAGACTATTAACCCTCCGAAAAAATGAGCAGGGAATCCAAATGGGAGAATTATGTAAGAGGTAAAGGAATACAGGCAGAACCTTCATTTTGAGCAGGTTAACCCTACCAATGAGGGACAGCGGCAGATGCTTCCAAGCTTCCAGCTGCACCTTAACCCTGGCCAGCAGGGGGAGGAGATTCAGAGACATAAAGTCGCCCACTCGTGGTGAAACTCTCACTCCCAAGTATTTAATTTCTTGCACCCAGGCGATGGGGACCCTAGTGGTCGCCCCCTCTCGCGCCTCCACGTCAATAGCCATCACGTTTGATTTCTCCCAATTAACCCGGAGCCCGGAGAACTCAGCAAATTTGTCGAGCACCCCAAACACCGCCTCCAAAGATGGCCCTGCGTCCTTCAGGAAAAGGAGCATGTCATCTGCATAGAGCGCTATACACTCCCTGATACCCCCCACCTCCAGTGCGCCTACCCCAGGCGACAGCCTCAGGGCTATAGCCAGTGGTTCTATGGCTAATGCAAATAAGAACGGGAAAAGAGGGCACCCCTGACGCGTGCCCCTGCCGACGCTAAATTGGTGTGAGACTGAATTAGCTATCTTGATACCGGCCCGTGGGGCACTGTAAAGCAAAGAAATCCAGGTCACATAGGTCTCCCCAAAGCCCATTCTCCTCAGAACTGTCAACATATACTGCCAGTCTACGGAATCAAAGGCCTTAGCCATATCCAAGGAAACTACCACTCTAGATCCCCTGTCAGTGTGTTCAATCTGTAGGTGGGTGAACAATCTGCGCAAATTTGTGTCAGTAGATTTCTGCGGAATAAACCCCGTCTGATCTATGTCAACCAGAGTCGTGATAACCTGAGAGAGTCTGGTAGCCAGTACCTTCGTTAGAATTTTTAAGTCCTGGTTCAGCAGTGCGATCGGCCTATAAGAAGAACATGATAGGGGGTCCTTTCCCGGCTTCGGCAGTAGGATCACCTGTGCCTCCAGCAAAGAAGCCGGGAGACACCTGTGTTCCAGGCAGTAATCATACAGTTTTTTAAGTCGAGGAACCAATTCTTCAATGTGCTGCCTATACCACTCGCTGCAGAAGCCGTCAGGCCCTGGGGATTTACGGGGAGGGAAAGACCTAATAGCTTTTTCAATTTCCTCAGTCGTGATGTCAGCCTCCAAAAAGTCCCTATCCGCCTCAGACAGTCTCGGTACCTGCAATGATGCTAACAACCCATCCAGCTCCGCTGTGTCGTAGGTCGGTATGGGTGCATACAGGGACTTGAAATAGTCCACAAACGTGTCTAGTATGTCCGTCGGGGTAGTCGCCCTGAGCGTTTCTAATACAGGGAATATTAGTTTGCACCCTTTGCTCAGCCACCAGCATGGCCAACAGTTTACCGTTCTTGTCCCCTTGTTCAAAGATAGATTCAGCCAGTTTCATCCTAGAGGTGTGTGTTAGATCAGAGTAATGGAGTGCCAAAGCACGCCTTGCCTCCAACAAAGCGCTATAAGTGGCATCCGACTGGTTGTTCGCGTGCTCCATGGCGCACACCCTCTCCCTGTCCTGCAATTCTTGGTCCTTCTGATTATGGGACCTGCGGGCCTGTTTGATGGCCAAAATATAGTGCCCCCGCATGCAGGCCTTAAAGGCATCCCAAACAATGGTGGCGTCGGCAGACCCCTCATTATCCTCCCAATAATGTGCAAAGTGTGGCGCTACTTGAGAGGACACCTCCTCCACCTCCAACCACCCCGGGTTCAATTTCCACCCTCTCCCCGCAGAACCCATGGCGGAGCCAATGTAAATAGACAAGGGCGAGTGATCAGAAAAACCACCCGCTAAATATTTTGCCCCCCCCTACCAATTGAAGCATAGCCGAATTTGCAAATGCTAGATCTATTCTCGAAGAAGATTTATGAGTTTTCGATAAGTGCGAGTAATCTCTGGTGATAGGATTTTTCCAACGCCAAACCTCTGTCAGGGAAGCAGCCGCCGCCCATGCAGAGAGGTCAGCCGACGCCACTCTAGATGCATTAGACGAGTCCAACGCAGTAGAAAGGATAGCATTAAAGTCCCCGGCTATAAGGAGAGGGAGATGCGTGTAGGGCGCCAATTTACCCAAAAGGTCATACAGAATCTGAATCTGGAATGAGGGTGGGATATACACATTCACCAAAACCATTTTACACGCACCAATATCTGCCACCACCACCACCAGAAACCTACCACCCGGGTCCGAGATCACATGGTGGATGGTGCACGGTACCGCCTTGCTAATTAAAATTGACACTCCCCTGGAGTAAGTAGAATATGTAGCATGCAGCGCTCTTTGTACCCAGGCTCTGCGTAAGGCCAGTACCCTGCTCCCATCCAGATGCGTCTCTTGCAAAAACACCACAGCAGGATTGAACGTTTTTAAATATTGAAACATTAAAGCTCTACGGAATTTATCATTAAGACCTCTAACATTCCATGAAACTACATTAAATCCCGATCCCGCCATCATTCCCCACGTGACTCATTAAACTTATAGTAACTTACTAACGACAGCAGTGATACATACAATTGTAGACTGAGATCGTATACAACATTAAACATAAAGATAAACAGTTTACCCTGGAGGGCTGCACCTACCCCACCCATTACCTTGTAGAACCCAAAAACACCCTGCTGCTGTGCAACAACAGAAAAAAACACGTACACGCAGCTTATCCCCAAACTGAGTCCAAAAATAGTCCTGGAAGGCATAGCCTTGATGGGTCAAAAAAGGACCCTTAGACAAAAAGTATAAGCCCTAGAACCGCAAAAAGAGGTTCAAGTGTAAACCAGAAGTCAAAAGTTATATAGACATAGTGTTCACGTGCTTGGAGCTCCCACTCCACTCGCAACACGTCCATCCTTCAGTGTAAAAAAACGGATAACCTGTGCCTCACTTCGTCTTCCACTAGCTAGTTCATCCAAGTGGGGGTAGAAACAAAAAGAGAAAAAAGAACTGATATAGGCAACCTGGACATGCGGCCCCACCCGAGGCAGGTAGTCTGCAGGAGACCGGACAGAAAAGGCCGCCATCAACTACCACCACCCACCCCCCACCCCAGCCAAAAAACGTCAGGCTGCTTGGTGGATAGCCAGTGCAGTCCAGGAGGAGACACTTATGTAGGGGAGACAGGCCACCCCGCAGCAGGGTATCAACCGCATGTGGCATCAAAGAAGAAGGAAAACAAAACAAGGACAGGTGGCTGCGAATCGGTCTGCCGTCAGGGAATCAGGAGTGACCTAGCAGGCCAGTTACAGCGACCGAAGCCATTGATCAGCTTCCGCGGGAGATTCAAAGAATTTCACCGATCCTCCATGTTGCACCCGCAGTCGGCTGGGATAAAGCATAGAATATTTCAACTCACGCTCACGAAGCCTCCTTCTGACGTCCGTAAAGGTCTTGCGTCGTCTCTGAAGATCAGCAGAGAAATCCGGATACAAATGCACCACCGTGTTCTCAAAAGGCAGGGTCTGATGTTTACGAGCCTCGCGCAGAACCCGATCTCGGTCCCGAAAATTAAGAAAGCGCACCAGGAAGGGTCTGGGAGGGGCCCCCGGGGGACCCCGACTGGTCGGGACCCTGTGAGCCCTCTCGACCACATACGTTGGTGGGACATCGGTCAAGTGAAGCAATGATTTAAAGAAATTTTCGGCAAATTCAGCTGGACGGTCCCCCTCCGCTCCCTCCGGCAGGCCCAAGACCCTGACATTGTTCCTGCGCAAACGGTTTTCAGCGTCATCCGACTTGGCCACCAGAGTCTGATCCGTACGCTGCAGCGCTTGAATGGCCTCATCATGACGGTGAGTAGTGTCCTCCGTTGCTGAGATGCGCGATTCAGTCTCCGAGAGCCTGCCCCGGAATTTATCAAAATCCGCTCTTATAAGGTTGCATTCCTCCGCCAGGTGGTCTATGCGCACCAACAAGGATGTTCTGATTTGCTCAATTGCTGCCAGAATAACAGTGGTATCATTAGTTGGAGGCAAAGTGGGTGCAGCTGGATTAGCCTCCTGAGGAGCCGCCTGCTCCATATCCGCCATTAAAGCCTTGAATTGATTTAGAAAATCACTATGAGACTGCGCAGGCTGTAACGGTGCCTTCTTAGCCGCAGACTTGCCTTTGGAGGGCATGAGGAAAAGATGACGGCAAGCTGGCCTGAAGTATACTTGTGTGCAGAAAGAGTGTAACGGCCCTTTAAGAATAATCAGCTTCAGGGGAATGATCAGGAGCAAAAAAAAAAAAAAGAAAGACACACAGTTCAGGAAGCTCCAAAGATCCTCTCACAGCCAGAAACAAAGCCAGATAGCATGTATACAGTCCTGCCTTGTGTTGGGATAGTGGATCAAGGCCCCTGGAGATATGTAGTACTTGCAGTGCTGCTGCCCAGTATAGAAATCAGCAGAGAAAAGTGCCAGGGCTGCCACCCTCTCTCCCTCTCCTCTCTCCACCTCTCCTGTGCAGCTAGTAGTGCCCCAAGGTTAGGACTCACCGCTCCAGCAAGGATGTGACAGGGCCTCCACACAATATACAGTCCTCCCAACTGCGGATGTACCACTGTGCGGCCGTTCGCGGCCGATTGCTACGGAGTGGGCAGCCACCGCATCTGCAGCCGGCGGTATGTCCCGATGGTGCGTCTCCTTCCCGCGTCCCCGTGCAGCCGAGTCCCGCACTCCGGTACTCTACAGCGGTCGGACCGAAGGCTCCACAGGCCGCAAGATGGTGGCCGGACACCGCGCCGCGACTAGGCCTCAATCCACGGATCCTCCAGAAGCACCGCTCCCCGCGCCAAGACTGCCTCCCCGCTACTCAGCGGGATGTCAGAGGCACAGGGAACAAGAATTGGCCGTCTCCAAGAAGAACCTAGCGAAGGATGGCATAGGATTTAGTTCAGGATGGCAGGAGCTCCAGCACCACACGTCCTCCTAGGTTCACATCCGGCCACGCCCCCCAGAAAGACTGCCTTTTAAGCAGCGCTTGTGGAAGCCTCCTGTACACTTGTCTCCGAACTTTGCAGTCCCACTCTTGCCTCCTTCACCTCCCATGCCTCCTGGTACCGTCAGTCTGTGGAGATGAACCCATGCACTTGGGCTTCATGCGTCTCTCTGCGGATGAGAGAACCCTTAGGAGGAGGGAGAGATTGTGCCTTTATTGTGGCCAGGCAGGTCACTTTTTGAAGGCTTGTCCTACCTGTCCAGGGAACGCCCAAACCTTGAGGTCCTGTCACAAACAAACCTTAGGTGGCGTTGTTTCATCTCCAGATATCCAGAAGGATAAGCCCCTGGTTTCGGTTACCCTTTCTTGGGCTGAGTCGTCCGTCAAGATACAGGCTTTAATTGAATCTGGGGCTGCAGGCCAGTTCATTGATGCTGCTTTTGTATTGAAAGCACTCGATTCAGCTGCACCTGCATGACACTCCACCTGCCATTGAGGCTCTTGACGGGAGACCTCTACAGCCTGTCCATGTGACTCATGAGACTGCGCCATTGTCCATGGCCCTGGGGGCTCCTCACCATGAGATAAACTAATTCCAAGTTATTTCCTCACCTAAGCTTCCATTGGTTATTAGTTATCCTTGGTTACAGAGGCACAACCCCTCTTTTGATTGGCTCCATGCTGAGGTTCTCTCCTGGTCGCCACAGTGCAGTAAGACATGCTTCCAAAAGGTAGCCAAGGTTCTGTGCACCCTCTTCACTCTCCTCCCTGCCGGGGGAGTACCGCGATTTTAGTGATGTCTTTGACAGGTCAAGCCAGTAGTTTGTCTCCACACTGGTCGTATGATTGCGCAATTGACCTTCAATCTGATGCCATACACGATCGTGGCCAGGTTTACCCTTTGTCGGTCTTGGAGGATAAGGCCATGCTGGTGCTGGTTTCTTCTTTGTGAGGAAGAAGAGTGGTGAACTGAGACCTTATATTGATGCCTATCCAAATCCGTTGATTACTGAGTTATTTGACTGCCTCATGGAGCAACGGTTTTCATGAAGCGTGATTTGAGAGGGGCATACAATCTTGTGAGGATTAAGGAGGGCGACGAGTGGAAAACTTTATTTAATACCAGAACAGGCCATAATGAGTACCTCGTAATGCCTTTTGGCCTTTGTAATGCCCCGACAGTTTTCCAGTAATTTAATGATGTCCTCAGAGATTTGTTGCAGTTCTGTGTAGGGATTTATCTTGACAATATCCTCATATTTTCCAAGTCCCTGAAGAGCCACCACAAAGATGTCTGTCATGTGCTTCAGAAACTAAGAGAGAACAATCTCTATTGTAAATTGGAGAAGTGCGAATTCTTTCATGAACAGGTTAAATTCCTGGGTAATGTCATTTACACTGCTGGTTTTTTGATGGACCCAAAGAAACTTTCAGCACTCCTACAGTGGCCCCGACCCATGGATTTAAGTTCTCTGCAGCATTTTCTTGGCTTTGCCAACTATTATCGGAAGTTTATTCATAACTTCTTGTCTCTGGTCAAGCCCCTGACTGATGTAACTAGAAAGGATGGTAACCAATAGAGTTGGTCTCCAGAGTCCATTAAGGCCTTTGAGAGTCTCAAGGCTGCCTTTGTTTCTGCTCCTGTGTTGGCACATCCTGATCCTACGTTACCTTTTATCCTTGAGGTTGATGCTTCTGAGACTGGTGTTGGCACCCTTTTGTCTCAACGTCCTACCTCTGAGAGCGCTATGCGTCCTTGTTGCTACATTTCCAAGAAATTGTCACCTGCGGAGTGCAGTTATGAGATTGGTGACACAGAGCTGTTAGCTATTACTTTAGCCCTGAAAGAATGGAGACATCTCCTCCTGACCATAAGAATCTCACATTTTTGTCTGAAGCTAAACGCCCCTCTCCCAGAAGGGCGCAATGGGCTCTTTTTTTGTCTAGTTTCAATTACATTGTCTCTTATCCGGTCCTAAGAATGTAAGGGCTGACGCTTTGTCACAACTATTTTCCTCCACTTCCAAGATGGAGCCGTTCCGGTTCCTGTGATTCCTCCTGATCATATTCTGGCTACGGTTCGCACCAGTCTCACTTCTCCTTTGGGTGACAAAATTCTCACTGCTCAGGTCCATGGTCCTCCTGAGAAATCTAGTGACCACTGCTTTGTCCTGGAGAATTTCCGTACTGCCATGCTCCAGACGTACTATTCTCCCTAAGCTGCTGGCCACCCTGGGCAGAATCAACTCTTTTGGGCCATTTCCCAACAATTCTGGTGGCCTAGTTTATTTGCTGATGTAACTGCCTTCGTAGCTGCCTGTTCTGTGTGTGCTCAGAGTAAGACTCCATGACACCTTCCAGTGGGCCTCCAACAACCCATACCCAATGGAGAGGCCCTGGACCCATCTGTCTATGGATTTCATTGTGGAGTAACCCAACTCCCAAGCCAACACAGTTATCCTTATGGTGATTGACCGGTTCTCGAAAATGTCCCATTGTATTCCACTTAAGAAGTGTCCCACTTCTAAGAACTGGCTTTGATTTTTGCTTGGGAGATTTTTCGCTTACATAGGCTACCCAAGGTGATTGTCTTGGACAAGTGTAGTCAGTTTGTGTCCGCAGTATAACGGGGCCGCAGAACGAGCCAATCAGTCCTTGGAGCAATTCCTACATTGCTATATTTCTGACCATCATAACAATTGGTCAGACCTTTTACCTGAGGCGGAGTTTGCTCACAACTGTGCCTTGAATTCTGCTTCCCGATTGTGCCCATTTATGGTGAACTATGGTTTCCAGCCTTCCATGTTGCCTGACTCATTTGTTCGCAGAGTATCCTGCTTTAGAGGAGCATCTCCGTGGCTCCAGATCCTGCTTGCTATGCTACTACGCTCATCTCTGGCTCCCTGATGTTTTGGCTTGTCTGACTATCCGTTCCAGTTCCTGAACTCTGACTATGTTTTGACTATGTTTACTCTGTTTATCTTTTTTTTATTATTATTAAAACAAGTGTGATTTGACTGTAGTTCTGACTCTGATTTATGGTTTCTGACACCGATCTATAGTTTAACCCAGTAGAAATCCTAGTCCCCAAGGTGAAAATCCACTATACCTCCTGTTCAAGGAGTTTGCTGTTGACATCATCTACACGGGAATATGTTTTAACCCTTTCTATAGTACTAAAGACGAATGAGCTCATGTTGCCAGCATGCATATGTTTGAAGTGTTTAACTGCATTAGAAATGTTTTTATTGTTAGTATGGGCAGCCCCGTTGTAATGTTTGCTAATCCTAGTACGTAAGCACCTAGATGTACAGCCCACAAAATGCACTCGAAAACGTAAATCACATTCTTTATGCTTTAAGGTGGCCATGTTGCTTCTTTGCAGATACCGTGCAGGGAGTGAATGTTGTCTTTCTATGATGGGAAGTATGTTACTGTCATTCCCACTAGGGGAAAATAAAGAAAAACAATGCTTGAAACAAAAAAAGAAAACAAATGAAGCCACTATATCAAAGACTGGAAATGAATAATATATTACTTTCTTTTTTGTTCTTGGGTTAAGATTTTGAATACATGCATGCAGCCATCTGTCACTAATGGTCATGTATTCTTATATTTAGCCAATATTAGGACCAGGTAAGGCAGTATTATAAATCACGGAGTTCAGGAAACATTTTGAAATACCCCACACACTACTTTTTGTTAACTACTATGGTTTTCCCCCCTCAGCACTGGTGAGACTTCAAGATGTGGATGGAGTGTGTGCCCAGTTCTCCCAGTTTATTCAGCCTGTATGTTTACCAAAGAACACCATGACAGCTGCATCTGCACAACATTGTGAAGTGGTTGGTTGGGGTCATCAGTACTCTGGTAAGTAGCTCAAATATGCTGTCATCGGATAGAAGATAATAAAGGTATTAGGAGGAGTCCACATTTCTTTAGAAATTTACTATTATTTTGTATTCATAGGGGCCGATCATTATGCCTCATATCTGCAGGAAGCGCATGTGCCGATTCTTTCCAATACACAATGCCAATCTCCCCTTGCCCATGGTAGTAAGATAATGGCTGGTATGATGTGTGCTGGCTTCATGGAAGGAGGTGTTGATGCATGCCAAGTAAGTTAAAAATAATGTATAGTCTTTTGCTTTCAGATATACAGTACATGTAGCACAGACTATCTATCTATGACTATTGTAATTTCACAGCAGGCTCTGCCCATTGTCATAATAACCAAGCAGTGGCTGCATCTGACTGAATGCAGCTGCTGTTTGGTCAGGGTCACCAATGTTTGACCCGGGTTCCTCAGATTTTTCAATTGAGGGATATCGGGAGGGAGACAGCTGACAGGGTCATCCACTGAGTGAATTCCATCTGGTTCAAAAATCGTATATAGCATACGGCCAGATTTATTTATAGCAACTTTGTTTATATGTATAGTTTGCAATAATTCAGCATATTTATAAGTCTACTGACTTAAAGTGCCTACTTTAACCTTTTACTATGGGATCAGGAAGTACATGTATGTTTATAATGAATATATGTGCAGCACTAAATAAGAATGGTCATAATGAATAAGACCGTATATAGTACAGTGAAAAATAAATAAACATTGACGTTTAACACTCTTAATGACACACGTGCAAACACATGAATAAATAAACTAAATATAGTCCACAACGTGATGGAAGGCAAATAGATAAAGTCCACAAATGGAAACCAAAATATTATGTTAATCCAGGTAAGTGAATGACCACCTTAGAACATCAGTGGAAGGACAAGTGCGAAGAAAGGATAATGCGAGAAGTCACCACCAACATAAGGAAGACTTACCAGAGCTATTGGACTCAACAAGGCATATGCTCAATGAGTCGTCAAGACTTGTGGTGACAGGACACCAGTAGACAGGGACATCCACGTCTGCAAACATTGGCACAAGCGGCTGGTGATCACACTGTCCCTCAGATGTCTCCCAGCAAAGAAGGAAAACTCACAAGTAGGGATGGGCCAAACGGGCCCCTGTTTGGTTCGCACCGGAACGTTTGAATACCATGAAAGTTTGGACCCAAATAACAAACCCCATTAAAGTCAATGGGATCTAAACTCCAAAAATCAAAAGTGCCCATTTTGAATGCTTATATGAAGGTAATTGGGCATACAATGGTTATAGGGTCCAGGTCCTGCCCTGAGGGACATGTATCAATAAAAATAAAAGTTTGTGAATTTTTAAATGAGCAGTGATCTTTAAAGTGAAAGCTTAAAAATGAAAAATTCTTTCCAATATAGTGTCTGGGGGGGGGGGGGGGTCCCCTTAGTCTACCTGGCAGATCTGTACCATGTCTAGAATCTGCTGCAGCAATAATTGCATTTATAAAGCCAAAAAATGAAATTTTCCCTGCAAGCTACCTTTATTTTGCGCAGCAACAGCTGGAGAGTCAGTGTGTATGATGAGGCGACAATGTAGTGCACTGGGAACAAGATTAGAGATTTTTTGGATACATTCTGGTGTTACTTTGACTTTGGATAGAAGTAACGGTGCGTAAAAATTGGTCTTTGAGTGTCGGTGGCACCTTCCCACCATAACCCTATAGAGGTACTCTTGATGAAAGCAAGAATTGGCCTTGCTGTAAAAAATTGCAATGATATGCACTTGTCAAACTTTTGCAGAAAAATTGGTCTTTGGGTGTTAATTGTGTCCATGAAACCTATACTAAAAACATTCTTCCAGATGAAATGATTAAACACCCTCAAAGCTAGGCAGCCTCAAAGTCCTGCAGAGATTCCACATCCCAAAAAGACTTTAATCAGTGACATTGGCATCAGGGGTAGGGATGAGCCGAACACCCCCCTGTTCGGTTCGCACCAGAACCTGCGAACAGACCTAAACTTCATGTGAACTTTAGAACCCTATTAAAGTCTATGGGACTCGAACGTTCACAATCTAAAGTGCTCATTTTAAAGGGTAATATGCAGGTTACTGTCCTAAAAAGTGTTTGGGGACCCGGGTCCTGCCCCAGGGGACATGGATCAATGCAAAAAAAAGTTTTAAAAACGGCCGTTTTTTCAGGAGCAGTGATTTTAATAATGATTAAAGTGAAACAATAAAAGTGTAACATTCCTTTAAATTTCGTAGCTGGTAGTCTTTTAAAATCACTTGCGGCTATTGTCGGGTCCCGTAATACAGAGAACACTCAATGAGTGTTCTCTGCATTAGCCGACAATTCATTCATTCATTGATAAAAAAAAAAAAAAAAGCGTGGGGGTTCCCCTAAATTCAATTACCAGGCCCCTCAGGTCTGACATGGATATTAAGGGGAACCCCATGTCAAATTTTAAAAAAAAATTTACGTGGGGGTCCCCCTAAATATCCATAACCAGACCCTTCAGGTCTGATATGGATATTAAGGGGAACCCTGCATCAAATTAAAAAAACATTGACGTGGGGGTCCCCCTAAAAATCCATATCAGACCTTTTATCCGAGCACGCAACCTGGCAGGCTGCAGGAAAAGAGGGGGGGACGAGAGAGCGGCCCCCCCTCCCTCCTGAACCGTACCAGGCCACATACCCTCAACATTGGGAGGATGCTTTGGGGGTCTGTGACCCCTCAAAGCACCTTGTCCCCATGTTGATGAGGACAAGGGCCTCATCCTCACAACCCTGGCCGTTGGTTGTGAGGGTCTGCGGGCAGGGGGCTTATCAGAATCTGGAAGCCCCCTTTAACAAGGGGACCCCCAGATCCCGGCCCCCCCCCCTGTTTGAAATGGTAAGGGGGTACAAAAGTACCCCTACCATTTCACAAAGAAAGTGTCAAAATGGTTAAATAAGACAAACACACTTTTGAAAAATTCCTTTATTAAAAATAAAAAAAATAAAAAAAAGATTCCAGCGGTGCTAATCCACTCTTGCTATCCAGCGACGGGTCTCCGGGGTCCAGCGATGGATGATCATATCCAGCGACGGGGGATCTCTCAGTCCAGCGCTGTCCATACATCCTTCTTCTGTCTCCACTCCAGAGACACTGCAGAGAGCCCAGCGCTGACATTTCTTATATTAGGAGGGCGGGGCCACCCGTCACCTGACCCCGCCCCTCTGATGCTGGAGAGGGAAGCCAGGGGTTCCCTCTCCATGTCCCCTCTCCATGTCCCCTGGGGCAGGACCCGGGTCCCCAAACACTTTTTACGACAGTAACCTGCATATTACCCTTTAAAATTAGCACTTTAGATTTCTCCCATAGACTTGTATAGGGTGTTTCGGCTTTTCGAATTTGCTGCGAACAGCCCAAATTGTTCACTGTTCGCTGAACAGGCAAACAGGCAATGTTCGAGTAGAACATGAGTTCGACTTGAACTCGAAGCTCATCCCTAATCAGGGGCTTCAAAGCTGGTAATCCAGGACTGATTCATTTTTATAAAAGTCAAACGGTCCATGAAGTCTGTGGACAGACGCATCCTATGATCAGTAATGAAACCTCCTGCAGCACTAAATGCTGTTCTGAAAGCACGCTGGATGCAGGGCAGCTCAACAACTCAACAACATACTGGACAAGTTCTGGCCAGTGGTCTATTCTCATGACCCAATAAGTCAGTGAATCATCAGCTGGAAAGCTCTCCATCTCTGTTTTGGCCCAGAGGTACTTGTGCACCAAGTGATGCAGACGCTGCCGATGGGATGTGGAAGCTGACAGCCCTGGGCGGTGAGGACTAAAAAAAATCCGAAATGCCTCACTTAGGCGGACACCTTCTCCAACGCTCCTCTCTTGACCAACAGAAGACTCAAAACTACGTTTTCCACCACACTGTAACCTACTGGAGTCAGGAAAAATGTTCAATAAAATGCTCTTTAACATGTCCTCAAGAGATTTTATCTTCTGCACTCTCTGTGGGGATGGGATGAGTTTTGAGACCTTCCCCTTATAACAGTGGTCAAGGAGGGTTGCCAACCAGTGCTCATCCTTCTCCTTTATGTCACGTATTCTTGGGTCCTTTTGCAGGCTTTGAAGCATGAGGTTGCCCATACGCCTCAAATTTGCCAAGGCTTGAGAAGCAGACTCCTCGGGGTCACTCAGGATGACAGCATCTGGAACTTCCTCCTCCCAGCCACGTACTACTCCCAAGGGTCCTGGGGTTGGAAAGCCATCGCTTACAGATTGACGCATGTCTTCCTCTTTTTCAAAGCCTATGAAAGTGCCAGAATCCTCCTCCTCATCATCTCTCTCCTCCTGTGCGTTCTGTGACATAGGAATGATGGTGTCTGGATAAAGTGGGCCTTGAGAGGAAAAGAAGTCCTCCTCTTCCTCCTGCTGCTCTGCCTCCAGTGCCCTGTCCATAATGCCATGCAGAATCTGCTCCAGCAGGAACACAACAGGGATTGTGTCACTGATGCATGCACTGTCACTGCTCACCATCCTTGTGGCCTCCTCAAATGGCAACATTACATTGCATACATCCTTAATGATCAGCAATGGGCGTGGGAAAAAAAGCCTAGGTGGCCTGAGCCTGTCGTCATACCGTACTAGCACAAGTACTCATTGACGGCTCTCTGCTGCATGTATAGCTGAGTTCCACCTGGTGGGCATGTCACAAATCAGGTGGTTTATGGGCAGATGGAATTCCCAATGAATTTCAGCCAACCGAGCACTGGCTGTGTATGCCCACCTGAAATGGCTACGGACTCTTCTGGCTTGTTTTAATACATCTTGCAATTTTGGGTATGTACTTAGGAAACAATGCACCACCAAACTGAGGACATGTGCCAGGCATGGCACATGCGTCAACTTTCCCTGTCTAAGGGCAGACAGGTGGTTTGAGTTATTATCGGACACCCCATTCCTGGCTCCAGCTGCGTGGTGTGAACCACCTCTGGGCCTGTCCCTGCAGAGCTGCAAGAATCTCTGCTCTTGTGTGGTTCTTGTCACCTAAACATACCAGCTGAAGCACTGCATGGCACCTTTTAGCCAGACTCTGAAAATAGCCTTTTGAACGCTTAGGGAGTACCTCATGTTCATAGGACAATTCTGCAGAGGAGGGCATGGGGGTGGCAGAGGAGGAGGAGGAGGTACAGCTCACAGGTCTGATCATCACCACCAGCTGTATGGAGACATGGGGTCACAACAAGCTGCAGCACCAAGCCCTGTCCTGCATCCTTTTGAGTTGCAAGCAGCGTTACCCAGTGTACCGTAAATTAAATATATCATCCCTGCTCATGCTTGCTGGACCATATGTCAGCAGTAAGGTGGATTTTACAGCTGACTGCCTTGCCCAACGATGCCAGAACATTCCCTTCCACGTGATGGTAGAGAAATGGCACGGCCTTACATGAAAAGTAGTAGTGACTGGGAACCTGCACATTGTGCGAATTCACGGGAGGGGGCAGAATTCACCAGACGGAAAGCCAGAAATTGGAGAGTCAACAGATTTTACAAGCTTGCATTCAGACTCTGGGCATGTGGGTGGCAGGGACTGTATTTTTTTTCCACTGCAGCAAATGGGGCAGAGATATTTGCCGGCTACAGTCTACAGCTGGTGGTGTGCTGCTAGGACCTGGGACACCCTGTGCTATACCATAATCCCTGTCAGTGGAGGCTGCTGAAAGGTAATGACTTTGTATCACAGGGGCAGACTGAAGTGGGTGAGGAGGAGGAGGAGGGACAGATTTGTGCCCCTTTTGTGTGGCTTTTAGGTGCTCTTGCCAATGGGCTGAGTGGTTGGACGTTAAATTCCTTCTTAGGCATGTGGTACCCAAATGTTTGGTGTTTTTGCCACGTTTGATGTGCCTGAGGCACAGTTTGCAGATCGTAACAGTGCGATCTGCTGTAGATCTGCTGAAAAAGGCCCAGACAGCTGAGCTTTGGGGAGTGGGCCCGGAGATAACAGCTACAGAATGTGATGAAATAGGGTGGGTGCTCTCTACTCTTTCTTGCTGTTTGCCTCCTTGGGGTTTTGCCGCTTCACTTTCAGTTTCCTCCTCTGCTCTATCTGGCACCCAGTTCGCATCAGTGACCTCATCATCATCATCATCTTCATCTCCTCCATCTTCATCATTACCACTGGAGAAAACTTGGCAATACGCTGCGATTTGGGGAACATGAATGCCAATTTGTCTACCAGTGTTTCTCCCTCTCTCTAGGCTCATGTTCCCGTCATCCTCAACCTCAGAACCAACATTTGAATCCAGTAATGGTTGGGCATCATCAAGGAACAAGTGGCTGATGCTGTGGTCATATAAATCAGCTGACTCCTCAATGGCTGATGTTGGGGCTATGGCAGGAATAGATGTGGATAAGGTGGCAGATTTATCCACTCTGGCAACTGCAGGGGACTGCACACTTGTCTCTGCTTATGTGACAGAGGATGGTTTTGTAAGCCAGTTCACCACCTCCTCTGCATGCTGTGGCTGGATACCACAGACAAACTCACTAAACAGAGGAAATTATGCCCTGCCTGAGGACTGACCACCACATCCACCTTTGCCTGTGGACACATTTGTTGCTGACCCCTTACAGTGCCAAGGGAAGGTTTGCCTCTCCTTGTTGTCCTCCCAGACATTATTGGAAGGGAGGGGCGGTGCTTATAAGCAAATTTAGAGAAGACGTTGAAATCTGTACATAGATGCACTTGTACATCTTTAATGTAAAGAGGGGTTTGGTGCACTTTAATTTGAGTACTCACACCACACACACACTCCATGGATACACTATAATATACTGCAATATAATGTTCCAAGCGTACAGTGAGGCACAGAACTATATGGCGTTAAACTGGCAGTAACGCACACAAAACGATATGGCATTAAACTGGCAATAACGCACACAGAACTATATGGCGTTAAACTGGCAGTAACGCACACAGAACTATATGCCACTAATCTGGCAGTAATGCACACAGAAGTAAATGATGTTAAACTGCCAGTAACACACACAAAACTATATGGCGATAGACTGGCAGTAATGCAAAAAACTTTATGGCATTAAACTGGCAGTAACGCACTCAGAACTATATGATGTTAAACTGGCAGTAATGCACACAAAACAAAATGGTGTTAAACTGGCAGTATTGCACACAGAACTATATGGCGTTAAACTGGCAGTAACGCAATCAAATAGACGGTGTTCAATCATCACTACACTGAACTGTCCCTACTCTAGTAATACACTAATGTCAAGATTACTGACACGGTCTCACTACACTACACTGAAACTATATGAGCTGTTCCTACTCCACACTAATGTATGTGTAGCACTGACCCCCGAAGGAGCTGCTGGTTTTATTGAGTGCTTCTCTATCTAGGGTTTCCTGTGATAGATGGCCCAAAGAACTGTGAAAACTGACACTGAATCTTCTTTTGGGTTATTTATTTGAAGCAGAAAACAAGTCTGCCACAGACTTGAGTGTAGAATACTTGAGTAGAAGTCTCTGCCACAGACTTGAGGAACAGGGACATAGGGACATATGAGGGTGAGCCGTGACAACTTATTGAGCTTCACTGACCGCCCTTTCCTTCCGAACGGAAGCTCCATTTTCCGAAAGGTAGTGGTTGTCCTTTTCCGGTCATTCCCGGCGACTCAGGCTTCGCCTCTCTTCACCACACGGCGAGCGTCATGAGATGCCAACCCGACATACACTATAGGACGCTGCTCATCGCGAATAGAGGTACTCTGGTGACTGTCTTGGCGCAGCGCTGTCTGATCCCTGGTTATCTCAACTTTAGATTAAAACAGCGCACATGTTTTTTAAGTGGACAGCAGCCTGCGATAAGTGAATTGCCAAGTTACTGCAACATGGAACTATGAGTCCTCTATGCTTTGGCTACCTGTTAATAGATCTATAGCCGAGAGTTAACTTGTTTCCTGAAGGAAGGCGGCACAGTGTACTATTACTTTTGCTTTATTCCTACTTTTGGATTTTTACTTGACTGTGCAATAAGTACATGCCTCACTGTTGTGCTGGATATTAATGATTTTACCTCTGTGCTTCTCTTTTGATTAAATGTGATATTTTTAATTAATTGATTGTATTTATGTTGAGTTCCACTGAGTGCTGATTATAAATTGACACTAAACTAATATTCTACACTGACAATTGAAGCAAAATAGCATAGTATAGCACACTAACTAACCGAAGCACTGAAAAAAGGCCTGTTCTATCTCTCTCCATGCAGAAATCACACTGAAAATGGCTGTCATTGATAGAATACTTTTATACTGTGGGGCGGGAATGGCTGTTCTCCGAATGACCGAACAATGAAAGTTCGGCCTGAACTTATGCTTGGGCCGAACTGTTCGCCCATCCCTACTCACAAGATGCAACAGTTAGTAGAGAGTGAAGTCAGCAAACCAAGGCAGCAGTCCATGGGGTATACCAGGAAGAGGCGTCGGGAACAGGCAGAGTCAGCAACCACGATCAGCGTTAATCCAAAGGAGTAGTCCAAGAAGCGTAGTCGGGAACATGCAGAAGTCAGTAACCAGAAATACAATATGTTTAACACCAACAACCAGGAAACAGTACAGTGCAAAAGTATTCACCCCCTTGGCCTCACAACCTGGAATTAACATGGATTGTTTGAGGATTTGCATCATTTAACTTACAGAACATGCCCACAACTTTGAAGATTTTTTTTTATTATTGTGAATCAAACAACAAATAGGACAAAATAACAGAAAAAGTCAATGTGCATAACCATAGGTGTGCCAGGTATACCTGGGCACAACCTAATCACTATGTGAGGTGCCGATTCCCCCTACTGCCCAGGCTTCCCCCCTTTCCTGTTGGCCCCCCTGCCCTGCAGTTGCTGCTGGCTTTCCTCCTCCCCTCCCCCCTGGAGGATGTTTCAGGATGGACAGCAGGGGACAGCAGGGGACAGCAGGGGAAGGGGCTAGTAAATATGTAATTTAATGACCCCTTCCTTTTCTAAATGAACACAGTATATACACTCACTGTGTCCATTCATAACGTAAGCATAGAAAAACTGTATTTCCTTTGCTTCTCATTCATTAACTGTCCCTCTGAGGCTGCAGAGAAAGGCGTGTGTGACTGAGCTTTGTGGTGCACACCCTAATGCAATAGGCTGCGCACACCTATGTGCATAACTATTCACCCCCCTAATGTCAGTACTCTGTAGGGCCCCCTTTTGTGGCTATCACAGCTCCAAGTCACTTTGGATAAGTCTCTATGTGCTTGCCACATCTTACCACTGGGATTTTGCCCATTCCTACTTGCAAAACCGCTCCAGCTCTTTCCAGTTGTATGGTATACCCTTGTGAACAGCAATCTTTAAGTCTGACCACAGATTTTATTAGATTGAGGTCTGGGCTTTGACTAGGCCATTCCAACACATTTACATATTTCCCCTGAAACCACTCAAGCGTTGTCCTGCTGGAAGGTGAACCTCCGTCCTACCCTCAAATCACACACAGAGTGGTACAGGTTTTGCTCAAGAATATCCCTGTATTTAGCACCATCCATCTTTCCCTCAACCCTGACCAGTTTCCTTGTTCCGACTGCTGAAAAACATCCACACAGCATGATGCTGCCATCACCATGTTTCACTGTGGGGATGGTGTTCTTTGGGTGATGTGATGTGTTGGGTTTGTGCCAGACATAGCGTTTTCTTTGATGGCCAAAAAGTTCAATTTTAGTCTCATCAGACCAGAGCACCTTCCCCCATACATGTGCCATTTTGTTTTTTTGCTGAAAGTTATGGCTTTCTTTTGGCCACTCTGCCATAAAGCCCAACTCTATGGGGCGTAGGGCTTATTGTCATCCTATGTACTGTCATAAACTAGATGTGACCAGAACTGTGTGACTGCGACAGAGGGAACCAGACATAAATAGGTGAAAGTAAGTTTATTAAAGTAAATGCTTATAAATGTGAACACACCACCAATACAAACTCAGTGAACAAACCAAACAACCAACAGTGATAATAAACTAACCAGCATATGTAGCAAAAGGGAGTACCACAATCGTAGTCAAGCCAGGCCAGGGTCATAAACAGGAGATCAGTAGATCGGGGGCCAGGGGTAAACAGACAGGGAACAAAATGGAGGGATCAGGCTGCAGGGCAAGGATCCAGGGATACAGGAGCAGATACAAACAGGTCCAGGATACAGGAATCAGGGTTCAGGGTCAGGTTGCAGGTCAGGGCACAAGGACAATACCAGGGAAAGGTGTGTGTGCACTTGCCAGGTATTTATACTATCACTGCTATCAAAGTCATGTGATACCTGATTGCAGAAGGTAATACCTGTTCCACACTGCCAGGATCCCTCCGCTGGTAGATGCCAGTACTGTGGCCCAAAGATGACAATTCCAGCAGGGAAAAGCTCTTCTGACAGCTCCAAACTGCCAGGAGACACCTGCTGGTGGATCTCAGTACTGCACGCCAAATGATCGATATCACCAGCGGAGGGAACCTTTCTTGACATGTACAGATACTCCAGTCTCTGATGTGGAACTCTGCAGCTCCTCCAGGGTTACTTAGGTCTCTGTGCTGCCTCTCTGATTAATGCCCTCCTTGCCTGGTCCATGAGTTTTGGCGTGCGACCGTCTCTTGGCAAGTTTGTGGTTGTGCCATGTTCTTTGCATTTGGTTATGATAGATTTGATGGTGCTCTTAGGGGTCATCAAAGATTTGGATATTTTTTTACAACCTAACCCTGACTTGTATTTCTTAACAACATTGTCCCTTACGTGTTTGGAGAGTTCCTTGGTCTTAATGGCAGTGTTTGGTTAGTGGTGCCTCTTGCTTAGGTGTTGCAGCCTCTGGGGCCTTTCAAAAAGGTGTGTATATGTAATGACAGATCATGTAACACTTAGATTGCAAACAAGTGGACATCATTTCACTAATTATGTGACTTCTGAAGGTAATTGGTTGCACCAGAGCTTTTTTATGGGCTTCATAACAAAGGGGGTGAATACATACGTACATGCCATTTATTTTTTTTTATTTCTGAAAAATAGTTTTATGTATATATTTTTCTAATTTTACTTCACCAACTTAGACTATGCTGTTCTGATCATCACATATAATTCAGATTTAAAAAAACAATGAACTAAAGGCTGTAATGTAACAAAATAGGTAAAAAGCCAATGGGGGATGAATATATTTGCAAGGCACTGTACATTTATAATCTTCAACGCCAGTCACTGCATTAGTGTGAACAGGCCCATAAAGTGGAATCCCCCTCCAAAATGCAAGCAGGCAGGCTTTTCTCTTTTTTGCAGGGGAGACATAGCTAGCGTGCCCTCATAATATGGTGAGCACCATTTTAACTAAGCAGATAGTCCAGTTTTAGGTCTATCTGCATCACCCGCAACAGTTTATGTTTCAGAGTGAAATAGAAACGGCCACAGGGCCTGCTCCTAATTAACAAAGGGAATGCAGCAGTTGTCAATATAGGAAACTGCCAAAGATCCCCACTAGGTCAGACCTGGCATACAGGATGTGACCTGTAAGCATCAGCTTGCATTACTCTCTCTGCTCGTATGGCCTTGTACACACAATACGAAAATCAGAAGGGAAAAGTAAGACGAACTGTCTGCAGATTTTTGGATCATTAGTACGGTGCATTCGACAGACGATTTGACTTTTACATCAGACAAAAGCTGGATGTGCAGGCTATAAAATTTTTGTCGGACATGAACTCAATATCTAATTTTTGGATGATCAGTACAGAAATCGTCACACAAAAGTCGAAAGTACAAACACGCATGCTCGGAATCAAGGAACGACTGGAAAGAGTTTGGTCTTGTAAACTACCGTTCGTAATCTAGAATCAAAGCGGGGGTCCGCCCACTGCTGCAAAAATTTAAAACCAGCAGCTGCGCATACTGACTTTTAATAATCGGATACTTACCTGTCCTGGAGTCCAGCGATGTCGGCACCGCATGCCTCCTCCATTGCGAGTAGGGGAATCCTACTGCGCATGCGCAAGGCTCCGTTCCTCTCTCCTACTGGCCCGACAGCCAGGGAAGGAGGAGGGAGGAGGAGGGAGCCCAGACATTGACATCAATACCCATGGCTGAGGCTCCTGGAAGTGGGATCAGGATACCCGTGAAAGACAGGTATTCTGCCCCCCTCCCCACGAAAGGTGCCAAATGTGGCACCTGAGGGGGAAAAGAGTACATCGAGCGGAAGTTACACTTTTGGGTGGAACTCCGCTTTAACATTCGTGATGCGGCAATTGATGAAATGTCGAAATGCAGTGCTCATTCTCATCTTTAATGAGATAATAATGAAGCTGCTTTGCTAGTGATACTGATGTAGTTATGCCAAACGTATTTTAAAAGGCATTTGTTTTGTACCATCTGAAAATCGCGAATCAACGCTCACCAAAATTCTACTAACTCCTACTAACACTAAATTAGCATAAGGGGCCCAAAGAGTGGTGCTTGAGAAATTAACTTCCTCTTTATACTCTCATAGTACGTCACTACGTTCGTGTTTGTCAAACGGCAATTTGCGGATAGTTAGTATGCTAGACAAAATCCTGCACATGCGCTTTTGACAAAAATCAAACGGTCGGTCGTCCGACAATGAAACTGTGTGTTTGAGGCCTAAGAATCAGCAGTCCTCCTCAGCTGAGTGAGGGGGTGGGGTAGAACAGGCAGAGGAGCCCCAACTCCAGCTATACTGTTCTGTGCTGTATCTGTCATAGAAACAGCATAGAACAGGGAGTGGATTGCTTCTAATTACCAGAGGGGCTTCATTTCCAAAGTTCAGCATTATGCTTGCACCACTCTTAGTTCATTTACAACATTAAGTCCTTTTGCAAAAAATCTTCTTACCTGCCTGCTTGCAAACAATGTTCTTGGCATGGCTTGGTGTTAAAGTTGCTGAACTGGGAAGAAGAATGCATGAAAATGTCAGTGCCAGTAAGTGAGAGCTCGTAGATGTTGCATCAAGGGGAGAAGGGGGGAGGGGAGAGGAATATAGGTAGATTTCAGTTACATATACTATATATATATATATATATATATATATATATATATAAAACACACACAGGGCTTTTCTTCAGCGGGAACACGGGGGAACGCAGTTCTGGCACCTCCACCTCTGAATGTATGCAATGGCAAGGAGTGCTGGGTTGTGCTACAGTGTCTATTGATGCTGGCTGCTGATGGATCTATTGTTGCTGGAGGGGATCTATTTCTGCAGAAGGGTTGATTGCTTCTGGGGAGGACTATTGTTGCTGGTGGGGGATATATTGTTGCTGGGGTGGGTCTTATGTTGCTGAGGGGGTCAGTTGTCGATGGGAGGGGGTCTACTGTTGTGGGAGCAGTCTAATATAGCTGGCTTCTAGAAGGTCTATTGTTGCTGGGTGGTATTTTGTTGTAGGTGGTCCATTGTTGTGGGGGGGGGGTCTATTGTTGTTGTTGGCTGTGGGGGATCTATTTGACTGCTTTTCTTATTTTCAAACAACAAAGGATTCGCCCTGGGACTTTAAATTAAGTGGGTACTGTTTCCGCCAGTAAACATAACAGTAGTAAATATAATATATGGTTTATTCAAGTACAATTGTTTACATGGATAAATAACATTAACGGTTGCCAATATAAAATATATAAACAAGGAGTATTGGTACATAAATGTAGAAGTAGTACATGGTACACGGGCATCATACTACCCGACTAGTTTCGTGAGATCCAGCTCGCTCTTCAGGGGTGGATGTGTGTAACAATGTACCTAGGATGAACAAAAATATATATGTTTGGCAATATAGCACAGTATTAGTTATAACAGTGCAGGGTAGGAGGGGTTGTAGGCCCCCCCATACTTACCACTGAGCTTGGCCATGGCTCCAGGTGTGCAGCCTTGAGACGGCAGCAGCGTATGCCTCCCCTGGGAGCTGAGGGGGCAGGATCAAATGGGACCCCAACCAGGGCCAAACGGAGAGCAGGCATGGCAAAGGTGTAGTGATGTATCCCTAGGGTCCTCATTGGTCGATAAAACGTATGGGCTGTGAACATAAGTATGTTTGTCAGGCATCTGAAGTAGTAGAGTAAAATCAATAGATATTGGTATAAAGATATGTATGCATGAATGAAAGGCCTGAGCCAAAAGTTGTAGGGCCATGAAGATGGTTAGAAACCTAGGACAACAGAGGGGTACTACCAGGTGACAAAGAGAGGGGGGAAAGAGGTGAACTACAATTGTGTGGGTAGTGATGTATCCCTAGGAACCCCAGTCCATAAAGCGTATAAGCTATAAACAAATATATTTATCAGGCATCTAAAGTAGTAAAGTAAGATCAATGAGTATAGGCATAAAGATATGTATAGCCAAGTAAAGCCTGAATCAAGGATGGTAGGGACATGGAGATGGTGGAAACCATAGGGTAGCAAGGGGGTACTGGCAGGTGACAAGGTAAGAAAAGAAAAAAAGAAAGATGGACTCGTGTGGAAAAATCATCAGTATCCAAGAAAAATATAAATAAATAAATAAGAATAAGTGCTCGTAAGATAAACAATGTGTGAGATATGCAAGTGTGCCTAAATAAGGTAAGTATCAAAAAGGTGAATATGGTAGGTACCTGAGTCAGGTGAATATCCTAAGTATAAAAGTAATGAGACACAGCAAGCAATCTCCACAGCTGTGTGTGTCCTCAGTGAAGAGTGAAATGAAATCCAAGCCATGCCTGACCTCCAATTTAACCCCGGAAGGCCCCAACAGACTCCGCCCCCAACACCATGTGTGGATGACTGACATGTGAGTGCAGGAGGCACCCACTGTCATAGGAAGGCAAGCAAATGCAAGCGTACCCCCATGCCATCTGATGATATAGTGCGTCCAGCTATGCCGACGTCTGCAAAATCGCAGACGCCATGCTTCTGAAGCCTAAACATGGTGCCGATGTGTAGGTGTCCCCATCCGCCAGAAAGCAGATGGGGACAGCAGGAGATTACTCATTGATCTTACTTTACTACTTTAGATGCCTGATAAATATATTTGTTTATAGCTTATACGCTTTATGGACTGGGGTTCCTAGGGATACATCACTACCCACACAATTGTAGTTCACCTCTTTCCCCCCTCTCTTTGTCACCTGGTAGTACCCCTCTGTTGTCCTAGGTTTCTAACCATCTTCATGGCCCTACAACTTTTGGCTCAGGCCTTTCATTCATGCATACATGCATACATATCTTTATACCAATATCTATTGATTTTACTCTACTACTTCAGATGCCTGACAAACATACTTATGTTCACAGCCTATACGTTTTATTGACCAATGAGGACCCTAGGGATACATCACTACACCTTTGCCATGCCTGCTCTCCGTTTGGCCCTGGTTGGGGTCCCATTTGATCCTGCCCCCTCAGCTCCCAGGGGAGGCATACGCTGCTGCCGTCTCGAGGCTGCACACCTGGAGCCATGGCCAAGCTCAGTGGTAAGTATGGGGGGGCCTACAACCCCTCCTACCCTGCGCTGTTATAACTAATACTGTGCTATATTGCCAAACATATATATTTTTGTTCATCCTAGGTACATTGTTACACACATCCACCCCTGAAGAGCGAGCTGGATCTCACGAAACTAGTCGGGTAGTATGATGCCCGTGTACCATGTACTACTTTTTACATTTATGTACCAATACTCCTTGTTTATATATTTTATATTGGCAACCGTTGATGTTGTTTATCCATGTAAACAATTGTACTTGAATAAACCATATATTATATTTACTACTGTTATGTTTACTGGCGGAAACAGTACCCACTTCATTTAAAGTCCCAGGGCGAATCCTTTGTTGTTTGTTATATATTACAGGGATGGACGTGTGTCACTGGGGACACCAGACCTTTTCCTTTGTTTCTTATTTTCAATAGCAAATTCCATACAAATTACTTAATACCTCAAATATTACCTGGTTCTGTATTCTCCCAGTGCTGGGAGCTGGGTAGGGGGTGGGACCAAGGACTGGTGCTCAGAGGTAGGTAGGGGCAAAGACAATGGGTAACTCCCAAAAGAGGCAGTTCCTGCACCTATTCTCTGAGGGGAAAAAAAACACACACACACACACATATATATATATATATATATATATATATATATATATGTATATTAGACATGGGCGCCGTCAATAAATTCGTTTCGTTCTGTTCCGTTTCGATTCATAATAAAATTAATTCGTACTTCGTATTTCGTGTCCGAAATTCCGTTCTGTTTCGTACGAAATACGAATTGTCGTTACGTTCATTTATTATGACTTGCAAAAGACTTCTGTAATAGAAGTCAATGTAAGTTGCCTGAAGACATCAGTGAAGGACTTTCCTCCTCTCTCTGGGCAGGCTGCCAAGAAAAGATCAAAGTGATACAATGTTTCTTCTTCAATGGGCTGAACTCCTGTGTAGAAGTTCTCAGTTTAACCATTTAAAGACTAAATCTTTTCTGACACTTGTTGCTTACAAGTAAAAATCCAGTATTTTCTGCTAGATAATCACTCAGAAGCCCCAAAAATTATATATATTTTTTTAGCAAAGACCCTAGGGAATAAAATAGCGGTTGTTGCAATATTTTATGTGACGCGGTATTTGCGCAGAGGTCTTTCAAACACAAGTTAGCCCTTTTTTTTCGGTCGACCTCTAGAGAGCACTGACATTAGCAGCGTGACATACACCAATGACACCTGCACTGTGATAGAGTGATCTGACACCAGCACCGTGATAGAAAGCACTGACATCAGCAGCGTGACATACAGCAATGACACCTGCACCGTGATAGAGTGATCTGACAGCAGCACCGTGATAGAGAGCACTGACATCAGCAGCGGGACATACAGCAATTTTCTTGGCAGCCTGCCCAGAGACAAGGAGGAAAGTCCTTCACTGATGTCTTCAGGCAACTTACATTGAATTCTATTACAGAAGTCTTTTGCAAGTCATAATAAGCATAATGACTGAGTCGTCGTCGATTCGACGACGTCGACAACTGATCCGAAATCCGTAAAAAAAAGTTCGTATTCTGTACAGAATTCGAACGCACGGCAATTCGTATTTCGGATCCTCCCGAATGTACGAATTTTGAGAAATTCGTACGAAACGAACCGCACATGTCTACTGTATATACATTATATATATATATATATATATACTTGACAAAAATATGGAAACACCAGGTAAAAGAATGAAATAGTTAACCAATATGGTGTTGGACCATCTTTGGCATACAAGATGGCCTGAATTCACCTGGGAATTGCCAAAAATTGTTCCAGGTAAAAATCCTGCGCAATGCCGCTTTGTCTCTTTCGGTCAGTTGATCATGTCAAATGCGCTTTTGCTTATTAGAAGAAGTTTTCCTGGAAACTGTATATGCTGTCATAACTTTTGATACTGTATCTCAAGACACCACAAATGAATTGGCAACTTCAGTCACAGAGGCACCAGCTAAGCGAGTACCAACAATTTGTCCTCTTTGAAGCTCAGTAAGCTCTGACATGACTCCGTATTACTAGCAGTGCACGCAGTGTATAATGAAATTGAGGCTTCTCATCTGTTAGCTAGGTGTCTCATCACACAGTGGAAGCAAAAGAATGTGAAGAAAGTGGGTCTAGCCTGTTTTAAAGACCCCTTTTCCCTCATGCGATGGTGGCAGGAGGAGTTTCAAACCCCCCATTATTTGATTTCAATTGAGGGTTTTGTGATAGGTCAAAAAAGTTCAGCCAATTGGGAATGTTCTGGAAGTTCTTCAGGGTCCTCTAGGATAGGTCATTTAAGGTCACCTGACCCCACAGAACATTCCAGAAATTCCCAGAACCCATATTTATGCAGGGGGTGGAGCGGGGTCTTTTTTCCCCACAAATAGAGCTTTCTTTTGGTGGTATTTGATCACCTCTGCGGTCTTTATTTGTTGCACTATATACAAGTACATAGGAGTGAGTGGACAGAAACACTCAGCTGTCAAGCCCTGTTTACATCTCTGCATAGTGGGAACTCACATTTTTTTGGTTTACTTTTGTTTGTTTTTTAACGCAGTGGGGAGGCGTTTTGGAACATTTTAACTCATCACACATAAGGGAGCCCATCCACCTGAATGGGTTGCTCTACACACAGAAATCACCCCAAAGAAGCTTCAGAGTGTTTTTTAAGAGCGGAGCTAGGTGCGTTTTTTACTGCGATTTTTGCTGCAGCGCATTTCTGAAATGCAAGGAAATGCACAGATGTGAATGGAGCCTCATTGTTCTTGTGTTATCGCACCAATATCACTTTCGGGCCTCATTCACATCTAGCATAGCGGGAGTGAGCGTTTTGTGTCTTGTTTTTCCTGTGACACGCATAGGGCAGCCCGTTGATTTAAATTGGCTGTGCTATATGTGGCTTATGGGACTTGTTGGTGTTTTGTGGGCTGCGTGTTTTTTACTGTGCATTTTGCAGCATTTACCACTCGTTTTTTCACATGGAAAAATGTGTGTTTGCTTCTGTGTTTAGTGTGCCATAACCAATTAAAGGCACTGAAAACTAGGTCATTTTAGGTGTATAAAGGTGGCCATACACTAAACAATCTCTTTTAGATTTACCAAATTTAAATAATAGGAGGAAACACCTATCTAGCCAATCACTCTATATCCGATTAGGCAGGCCCTTGCACTACATAATTGATGGCAGATCTAAAAGGAGATTGTGATGGGGCCTGGTAGTGAAATTGGTGCGATAAAACAAGAACAATGAGGCTCCATTCACATCTGTGTGTTTAATTGCATTTCAGAAATGCGCGGCAGTAAAAAACGCACCAAACTCCGCTCTAAAAAAAGTTCTGAAGCTTCTTTGGGGCGACTGCTGTGTGTAGGGTGGCCCATTCAGGTGGATGAACTGCCCTATGTGTGATGAGTGAAAATGCCTCAAAACGCTGGAAAAAAAAAACGCATGTGGGAATGCAAGTTCCCGCTATGCAGAGATGTGGACAGGGCTTGACAGCTCAAAGTTTCTGTCCACTCCCTCCTATGTACTTGCATAAAGATGGCCATACACTATGTAATCTGATTGTGTATTTAGTGGGAAGACTGATCACTGATTGATTGCATCTCATTTAAAAAACGTGCAGCTGGGAGTGGGTGGGTGGATAATGCAGGGTGTGCACTAGGTCCGGTGGTCAACTCCTTCCTGTGTCATGACCTACAGTCTGTAAGGACGTAAGACAGAAGCAATAGATACATTTGGAATCATGGATGGAGAACAGTAATGTGCGTGTCTGCAGATTTTTTGGAAAGCTTTGACATTTTTGCAAAAAAAGTACATGAATAATAATAATAAAAAAGTACATGAATCATATTGGTGCATAGGGGACCTGGAATTTAGTAAAAAAAAAAAAAAGTGAACTTAGCCTTTAACCACTTCAGCCCCGGAAGATTTAACTGCTCAATGACCAGAGAATTTTTTGCAATACGGCACTGTGTTGCTTTAACTGACAATTTCGTGGCCGTGAAACGTTGCACCCAAACAAAGTTGACGTCTTTTTTTTCCCCACAAATAGAGCTTTCTTTTGGTGGTATTTGATCATGTCTGCGGTTTTATTTTTTCGCGCTATAAACAAAAAAAGAGCGTAAATTTTGAAAAAAAAACCACAATATTTTGTACTTTTTGCTATAATAAATATCCCCAATTTTTTTTTTTTTTTTAATATAATTTTTTTTTTCAGTTTAGGCTGATGTATTCTTCTACAAATTTTTGGTACTAAAAATTGCAATAAGCGTATATTGACTGGTTTGACCATGACATTATGGCAGACACATTGGACACTTCTGACACATTTTTAAGACAATTGACAATTATACAGCGATCAGTGCTTTAAAAATGTACTGATTATTGTATAAATGTCACTTGCAGGGAAGGGGTTAACACTAGGGGCCGATAAAGGGGTTAACTGTGTTCTAACTGTAGGGGAAGGGGACTGACTAGAGGGGATGACAGATTGTGGTTTCTAGCTATTAGGAACTCACGATCTGTCCCTCCTCACAGAACAGGGATTTGTGTGCTTACACACATACCTCCCTGTTCTGCCTCTCGTGCCCACAATCGGTCGTGGCCGGCAGTCATCGTGACTGTCGGCCATGAGCATTGGCACCCCGCAGTGCGGCAGAGCTCGCGTGCCTGTTATCCCGCTTAAAGGAGCCGACGTACAGCTACAACGGCTCGCGGGAACGTGCCGACCTGCCGTAGTTTAACCGCGGCTGGTCAGCAAGCAGTTAAACAATGGCCAGAGAAGCATGTCATCAGGAGGCAGAGAAACAGCAGTACACTGATCTTTCCTGTGAAGAGCTGGGAGTTTGTCAGCAGAAGTCTGACCACAGGCAGATTGAGCTCCCAGGAAGGAAGTAAAGAAGAAAACGGACCACATTGGAATTGATGTACTTTCATGATCTGAAGTGATCATTTTGAAATAGGAAAGGAGGGGGACTGGCAGGATCCGTAGATATTTCACACAAAAGGAAGCAATACAAAGAGAACAGGCCAATTTTTAATACAGACACAGTTTGGATATATGAAATGGAGTAATACACACTTTGATATGTGCAGGGTTTTACACCAGCCTTTTTACCATTGTGTCTTGAGGCTTCTTCAGGAATGCCTTGGCAAAATTCCTAAAAATGTATAAAAAAATTGTATACAAGCCAGCGGGTGGATGAAGCCTGCCTTTTAGTTACACAAAGCCACAGGTTTTCATGGTGCACCATTACGACCTTCTAGACACTGGCATCCCAACAACCAATGATGTCATCAGTTTATAAGGAGGATTTCTGTTGCCTCCACAACATCCTTGTTCCCTCTGTCCCTCTCCCTGAGAACTGGGGTCACATTAGCTGACTGGTGGGGAGAAAATGAGGGCGAAGAGAAACATTGGGATACTAGTCAGTACCAGTGGGCAAAAGTGTATTGGATGTGGAAGAATAAATCACCTCTAACGTTGGGTGTCCTACTTGTGTGGATGTTGCTCTATATGTAAAACCATTTACACAACGGGGGCGTTTTGCAGGCACTATAGCTTTAAAAATAGCACCTGCAAACCGCCCTAAAACAGCTGCTCCATTCACTCCAGTGTGAAAGCCTGAGGACTTTCGCACTGGAGCGTTGCGCTGGCAGGGCGTCAGAAAAAGTCCTGCCAGCTGCTTCTTTGGAGCGGTGAAGAAGTGAACTCACCGCTCCTTCCCTTTGAAATCAATGGGGAAGCGGTGTCACTGCGGCAATGTTTTGCGGGCGGATTTAACCCCTTTTCGGCCACTAGCGGGGGTTAAAACCGCCCCGCTAGCGGCGGAATAGCGCAGATAAAACTACTAGCGCCGCTTTACCACTGACGCCTGTGGTGCCACAGTGTGAAAGGGGTCTTAGAATAGTTTTTTTGACATCTTAGAATGGGGTGCTGTGAGACTGTCCCTAATTTTAAAGGGCGGCTTGACTGAACAAAGGTTTAGAAACACTGTTCTACACACTGTGTGGAGTATAATATGCTGGAGTATAAAAAGTAATTGAGTTCCACAATTTCTTTTTTCTGTATTGTTTCTCTGCAGGGAGACTCTGGAGGACCACTTGTGTGTGAAGTGGACAGCAAGGTGCAGCTATTTGGTGTTGTCAGCTGGGGATCTGGCTGTGCAGAGGAGAATAAGCCCGGAGTCTACACTGATGTCTCCAAATACACAGAATGGATCTTTACTAACATTGATTAGGTTTTTTCTAGGACAGTGATACCATGCTGGCAATCGCTCATTATGCGACTGCTTTTTAAAAAGCAAAACTGTATATAAACGGCTAAATACACTGATGAAATACATTCTTTATTAGTGTTTTAGGTGTCCAAGAGTTTGTAATTCTATGCAACAAATCATGTGATTTACACACATTTTCTACATTGCACAGCCAGAAACAGGACACACAAAGTTTCGAATTAAGCAATTCATTCTCCTGGTTTAGTTATTCAGCTTCCTGTGTTGGCTCCAGCCTTCTCATTGGTGATTTGATATCACCCAGTCCATCTACTGGAAAATGAGCAGTAGTCTGCCATGAAAAGTGCCAATGCTAAACCAGGGAGCATGGGTGGTAAAAATTAT
The DNA here is from genome assembly GCF_037356315.1 of Lithobates pipiens. Classification (NCBI taxonomy): domain Eukaryota; kingdom Metazoa; phylum Chordata; class Amphibia; order Anura; family Ranidae; genus Lithobates; species Lithobates pipiens. Next base: position 297,860,537 of record NW_027507903.1, read on the forward strand.
AATTTTTTGGCAAGTAAAACAGCAAACAAATATGTTATTGAATAAAAGCAGTTATGGACAGTGTCTAATGGCAGAGAATTGCATCCACATCCCTACTTGGTTAAGAAAAAAGAACAAAGAAAGGACAGATCGAAGAACTGTCCCTAATGGTTAATTGGGACTTCACAAGATGCGTTAGTCTGTCAAGAGGTAAGCATATCAACACACATAGTTTAGAAAGACATTCATTTTATTACAAAGCGACTTCATAGATGAAAAACAACATTTATGTTACATCAAATGGCCCACATTAATAAAATCAGAACAATTGATGATAGGGTATATTATACAGCCGACGCGTTTCACAGTTGTAGTCTCTTTGTAATAAAATTAATGTCTTTCTAAATTATGTGTGTTGATATGCTTACCTCTTGACAGACTAACGCATCTTGTAAAGTCCCAATTAACCATTAGGGACAGGTCTTCAATCTGTCCTTTCTTTGCTCTTTTTTTCTTAGCAAACAAATATGTATTTCAACCATGTATTTGGATGTTGACCTGGATGGGCTTGTGTCTTTTTTTTTTTCAACCAGACTATGTAAGTATGTAATAACCATTAACTAGCAAATAGTGAATAAATATTAGTGAGACCATACATAACAAATTATGATACAAACTATTATGTGTCATTGTTATATAACAGTTTGTATCATAATTTGTTATGTATGGTCTCACTAATATTTATTCACTATTTGCTATGTAAGTATGTAACTATGTTGTCCTGGAGGTTTACCTTAAAAAGACCTGTAAAAGATCACCTTGTAAAACAACCCATTCGGTTTGAAATAGAAATGAGAGGCAACATTTGTGTATAGATTTAAAAAAAATGTTATAAATACTTTTTTTGCTTGTTTTTATAAATTATCACATTCCCTTTGTTCCCTCTGTTCTCAGCTCCGTAAGAGCTGGGGGAGGAGAAGCAGCCAGAAACTGAGCTTCCCAGTGAATGGCTGTGCGGTGTGGTCTGTACCAGGACAAGTCTGATCATTGGAGGAGAGCACACTGAGTTGCCAGCACAGCTAAAGAACTGACAACGGTGTATTCTTCTACTTAGTGTGGTCTGTTTTTAATAGGAAAGCAGAGGGACTGATAGGAACACCAGGGATTTCACACAAAGGAAGTAATACAAAGAAAACAGGATAATTTCTCATACAAGTACATGGTACAGCAGACACTTATCAGGAATATGAAATGTTGGGGTAAATGCTTTAACCGCTTCAGCCCCGGAAGATTTGGCTGCTCAATGACCAGGCCATTTTTTGCGATATGTAACATGTATTCTTGTACATATTTTTGGTTAAAAAAAAAAAAAAAAAATAGCAATAAGCGTATATTGATTGGTTCGCACAAAAGGTATAGCGTCTACAAAATAGGGGATAGATTTACGACATTTTTATTATTATTTTTTTTTTACTAGTAATGGCGGCGATCTGAGATTTTTATCGGGACTGCGATATTGCAGCAGACAAATTAGACACTTTTGACACATTTTTGGGACCACTGACGATTATACAGCGATCAGTGCTATAAAAATGCACTGATTACTGTATAAATGTCACTGGTAGGGAAGGGGTTAACACTAGGGGGCGATCAAGGGGTTAACGGTGTTCCCTCACTGTGTTCTAACTGTAGGGGAGATGGGACTGTCTAGGAGGAGAGAGAGAGAGATCGGTGTTCGTACACAGTATGAGCTCACGATCTGTCTTTACTCCCCTGAAAGTGTAAACACATAGATGCCGGTTCTTGCTCTGTCACGAGCGATTGTGGGTGCCCAGCGGTCATCACGCCCGCCAGGCACTCGGATCCGGTTCTTGCTCTGTCACGAGCGATTGTGGGTGCCCAGCGGTCATCACGCCCGCCAGGCACTCGGATCGGCTCTGGGCACATGCTGCGGGCGCGCGCCCCTTGTGGCCAAAAGAAAAAGCGACGTATGGCAACGTCGATTTGCCCAGCCGAGCCAACCCGCTGCAGTAAAACTGCGGCGGCTGGCCTGGAAGTAGTTAAGACATACTTCAGCTGACAATCTTTTTCTTAAGACAGAGGTACAACAGTCTGTTTCTTTATACTGAAGACGAAGATATGTCATGGTATTTTTACAGTGGTTGGTGCAGTAACGATAGCTATACACAGGTTCATTATTTTCACATTAGCAGCACCTTCTTAATGCATGTCTAACCCCAAAAGTAATACAGCATATCATCAGTTTACAGTACTTATGTGTGGTGGCTACAAATTTATTTTCAGGCTTTTTTCCTTTAACCCTTTACGCCACCGCCTCCAGGCCCTTTAAGAACTTCTAGATGCCGGGAGGCAGAGGCAGACACTCGGGTCATGTGATTGCTGTGATTGGCTGTCACCTGATTGAAAATCTGCTGATCGCAAGTATGCTTTAGAAGCTTTTCGGTCCCTGCCGATGACTGTGTTGGGAATGTGCTCTCAGCATAGTTTTGTGTTTACATAGGGCCGCATATATGCGCCCTCTCTGCGTTAAAGCCCACCCGCATATATGCATGTGGTTGGCGGAAAGAGGGTAATTTCATTTGGTGAGCCTGCAAGTAACACAATTCCTGTTCTAGGGTTACAGTGCTTACAAACATCATCTATGGAGGAGCAGCACTGTCACGATAGGTTGCTTTTCGGATTTGGACTACAAACACCTCCCCTTTTCTTCTTCTTGTCCATTACATAGGGAGGAGGAATTTGGTAGTTCACAGTAGATATCTGGGAAAGGTGGTAACATGGTTTGAGATTTAAGATCATTATACATGAGATTACATGGATACTATATCTTTAAAAACAGGTATTTTTCAGGACCTGTAGAAAATGTAAATGTAAAAAAGGTTTCAAAACCTCATGCACAATGCGTTTTGGTGTGGTTTTTTGATTCACGTGTCTTTAAAAACCACAGAGGATCAGTGTGAATGTAGCCTTAAAGTAAGTTGAAAAAAGAAATAATACACTTACTGACTGGATCTCCAGGTGAAAATAAAATTTTAAAAAAGAAAACGAATGCAGCCACCACATCTAAGAATTGGTAAGATGCAATTTATTACATTTTTGTTTTGGGGTTTAATACTGCTTTAAAGCCGAGTTCCACCCATTTTTTTATACTTGATGTGACTTGCATATCCATTGATCATGCTTTTACTAATGGAAATAGTTTTTTTCTTTTGTTCTGCCATGTAAATACGTTTAATTTAGGGTTTCACCCGCACTTCCGGCATTTCCCCGCCTAGGCGATTTCACCACTAGGCAATTAACAAGGACTTCTGGGATAGCGGCGTCACGTATCCTCGGAGTCCTTGCGAATCACCGACTGACGAAATCTTGCGTTATTTACAGACAGTAAATGACTCGAACATGTCGGATTGACAGGTTGCTATAGCAATGGGGCGGGAACTGATGCCGCTATGGCAACCTGTCAGGAAGACAGAGAGCAACGCATCGGCATTATTGCGCATGCGGGAAATCGGAAGGAAATCTCGAAAATGAAGACAGGAGGGCTTCAGATGCCCACAGCTTAAATGGAACCTGCCTGCTTCAGAGATCAGTACGTACAAAACTATTTTTAAAGAAATTAACCACTTAAGGACCAGCCTCATTTTAGGATTTTGCTGTTTACATGTTTAAAACAGGTTTTTTTTGCTGGAAAATTACTTAGAACCCCCAAAGATTATATATTGTTTTTTTTCTAACACCCTAGAGAATAAAATGGCAGTCAATACTTTTTTCACACCGTATTTGCGCAGCGGTCTTACAAGCGCACTTTTTTTGGAAAAAATTAACTTTTTTGAATTAAAAAAAAAGACACCAATAAAGTTAGTACAATTTTTTTTACATTGTGAAAGATAATGTTACGCCGAGTAAATTGATACCCAACATGTCGCGCTTCAAAATTGCACCCGCTCGTGGAATGGCATCAAACTTTTACCGTCAAAAATCTCCATACGCAACGTTCAAAAAATTCTACAGTTTGCATGTTTTGCATTACAGAGGAGGGCTAAATTTATTGTTCTCAATCTACTAATCGTGGCGATGCCTCACATGTGTGGTTCGACCGCGGTTTTCATATGTGGGTGCTACTCACGTATGCGTTTTCTTCTGCGCGCAAGCTCGTCGAGACGGGGACGCTTTAAAATAAAAATGTATTTTTTTTCCTTATTTATTTTACTTGATTGTATTTATTTTTTCACAGTTTAAAAAAAAAAATGGGTCACTTTTATTTCTATTAGGGCCGGTTCACACAGCGAGGCGAGGCGAGGCGACACGGCTCGCCTCGCCTCGCTCCCGCAAGTCGCCCCCGTTCTGTACAATGGAACCGTTCTGAGAGGAGCGACTCGAGTCGCTCCAACTCAGAAAAAAGGTTCCTGTACTACTTCGGGGCGACTTCGGGGGCGACTTGCATTGACTTCTATACAGAAGTCCTCTGCAAGTCGCCGCTGAGCTCCCCGCAGGTCACGGCGAGGTAAGTCGGAGACGCCTCGCCGCGCCTCGCTGTGTGAACCGGCCCTTACAAGAAATGTAAACATCCCTTGTAATAGAAAAAAGCATTACAGGTCCTCTTAGGCCCCTTTCACACTGGGGCGGTGCGGCCGTCGGCGGTAAAGCGCCGCTATTTTTAGCGGCGATTTACCGTCGTTTTAGCGGCGGTCTACGGCCGGTAGCGGGGTGGTTTTAACCCCCGCCAGCAGCCGAAAAAGGGTTAAAATCGCCCGCAAAGCGCCGCTGTGGCAGCGCTTTGCCGGCAGTATACCCGCCCTGTACCATTGATTTCAATGGGTGAATACACCGCTCCTTTCATCACTCCAAATATGCGGCTAGCAGGACTTTTTTTTACCATCCTGCAAGCGCACCGCTCCAGTGTGAAAGCCCCTCTGGCTTTCACACCGGAGTGAAAGGGGTCGGTTTTTTCAGGCGCTACACAGGCACTATTTTTAGCCCAGTGTGAAAGGGGCCTTAGGCTGGATTCACACCTAGGCATTTTTAGTGCTTTTTGCATTTTGCAAATTTGCACTACAGAATGTGTTCCATAGGAAACCATTTTAAATGGACTGTAGTGAAAATCAGAAAAATGCAAAAAGCACCAAAAATGCATAGGTGTGAATCCAGCCTTAAATCTGGGATCTGGGGTCAAAAAGTCCTCAGATCTCATATTTGTACTTAAATGCAAAAAAATAAAAAATAAATTGTCATTTGAAAAAATGACAACACAAAAATGTGCCTTTAAGAAGTATGGGCGGAAGTCATGGCCCTCTCCCGCCGCTGATAACGGAGACCACCATTATCATAAACAAAGCTGCCAGCTCTAAAGATGGATACCTCGGTTGTGGCGGCAGCTGCTGCTATTACCGAGATATCCATCTTCAAACTGCTGATGTATATATGTAAAGGAGGCGGTTGGTAAGTGGTTAAAATTGCAACACGTACAAAAAATAAAATAAAATTGCAACACATATGACATGTTGCAATTGTTAATGTACATGTTTGGACAAATGCAGAGCAGTTTATAAAAAAAAATGTTTGGGGAACTGGAACTCTGCTTTAACAAACAATTATGATGTCTTTTACATTTTAATCGTGCTGTACTCTAATCACTTTTACTTGTAATGTGTCTTGAAAATCTCCTCTTGCAGGGAATGATTGTCCCAAAATTATGTGAATACACTTTGACAAACACCATGTTTGTCAGTCATTAGTAATTATTTCTGTTTCCCTTACAATATGTGATATGGTCTTTCATAATTTCTGCTTATTTTGAGCAATATGGCAGAATTAGTCACATTATAGAAGCTACGTGTGAGCTGTTGTAACATGTTTCCTTCATGCAGCATGCTTTTTACATAATGCTGACAGATTTATGAGAAATAGAAAGTATTTTTTGTTCTAAACTGCATATTGGGATGATAGAATGATTGGATTATTGGCTGCAATACTCAGAACTCTCACTAGATGTCAGTATACTTCATACACATATATACACATATATATATATGGCAATGACTCTGTTGTTTCTCAAATTATGTTATTATTTTCAACAGTGCTTGATACAATGTTGCTAATGTTTAACTGTTGATATATATGCCGCTGTACAACAGGATCATAGTAAATTATACAGAACTAATATAAAAATGACATTTGACCAGTTTTTGATGGAAATATGGGTAGAATTATTATTTTCCATGGGATTACAGGTGGAATATCATGTTAACACCTAATGATGAACATATTTGACCTATTTCTGATAATATGCATATAACTATTTTTCTACATGCGGATGGATTATGGGTGGAATATTACAGTTAACATACACAGAAACATATTTAACCCATTTCTGATAAGAATATGCATATAATTATTTTTCTGCATGGGGATTATGGGTGGAATATTGTGGTTAAACATACCTAGGAACATATTTACCATTTCTCATAAGAATATGTGTATAATTATTTTTCTACATTGAATATTACAGTTAAACATACATAGAAACATATTTAACCTATTTCTGATAAGAATATGCATATAATTATTTTTCTACATGGGGATTATGGGTGAAATATTGTAGTTAAACATACCTAGGAACATATTTAACCTATTTCTGATAGGAATATTGGTATAAATATTGTTCTACATGGGGATTAACGGCCGAAATATCATAGATGCACATCCTATGTAATACATTTGACCTGTTTCTCATAGGAATATGGGTATAGTTATTGTTTTCTATGGGGATTATTGGTGGAACATCATGTTTACACCTAACAATGAACATATTTAACCCATTTCTGATAAGAACACACACATCATTTTTTTTTATTCATGGGCGCAATGTCATAGTTAAACATATCTAAGTATATAGTTAACTAATTTCTGATAAGAATATGGATATAATTGTTTTTCTACAATGAGATTATGGTTAGAATATCATGATCACATAATTTTTGATTGTCCCTCATTAAATTGAAAATATTTTTCTACCGGGATGGAAAATATGAAGGGTTGATGTTTATTGGGTAGAGGTGCTTTTAGGAATGTCTGGGGCTTTTGAAAACAAAAGGGGTTTTATGGCAACCTAAACTTTACTTTTATTTTTATTTTTTGCTAGAAAGTTTCTTAGAACCCTCTGGTTTGGTTCACACTGTTCCAAATTGGATGTGGGATTCCCCACATCTAATTCACATATCAGAAGACTGACCGGCTCACTATGGAGTAGACATGTGCATCATCATCAATACATTTGTTTAATTTCATACGAAAATTAATTCGTATTAATAATTCGTGTCCGAAATTCAATTCGGATTCGTATGAAATACAAATTTTCGTTAGATTTGTAAACTTTTCGCAAAATAACGAAAGTTCTTTATGATGAATTTATCATTATGAGGGGCTCCCACCATCCCTGTGCTGTGCTGACTTTCTGGGTTTTTAACCTTTAGGTTTGTTAACTTTTCATAAAAATAACCAATGTTCGTTATGATGAATTTATCATTATGAGGGGTTCCCACCATCCCTATGCTGTGCTGACATCCTCTGATTGCTGAACAAAACACCAGTCATGTTTCTGTTAATTTGGATCCAAAATTCTGAAATTCATTAACGAAATTTTGTATTTTGTATAAAATTCGTAAGCATAGAAATTCCCATAGGGTTCCCACCATCCCTGTGCTGAGTTCCCAAGTCTGTACGCCTGCTGTGTCCATTATGAGGGATTCCCACCATCCCTGTGCTGAGTTTCCGGGTCTGAGTGTACACCTGCTGTGCCCATTATAAGGGGTTCCCACCATCCCTGTGCTGTGCTGACTTCCTGGGTTTTTAACTTTTAGGTTTTTTAACTTTTCGTAACAATTATGAATGTTCGTTTCAAATTTGGACACGAAATTCGTAAACGACATTTCATATTTCGTACAGAATTCTTATGCATAAAAAATCGTATTTCGGATTCGTAAGAATGTACAAATTTCCAGAAATTTGTACAAATTTTCGATTCGTACGAAACCAAATGCATTTGTCTACTATGGAGCCAATTCACATATCTCCGGAGTGGCTCCAATGCAAATTGCACTGGGGTCCTGTGCTTCTTCTGATCCATTTCAGGTCCAAATTCAGACAAAAATTTGGGCTAAAATCGAACCTGAAGTGGTGAATTGGGATACACTGGACCCCTGCTGTGAGCCGTTTCGGTGTGCAGTGTGAACCCAGCCTCAAACATTATATATTTTTTTTTAAAGCAGAGGCTCTAGAGATTAAATTGCTGGGAGTTACATTTTTTTTATGTCGCATGGTATTTTTGCACAGCAGTTTTTCAAATGCAATTTTTTGGGAACAAATGTACTTTTTTAATTTTAATTTAAAACACAATATATAACCATATTTTTGATAAAATAAAAGATAAGGATACGCACAGTAAATAGATACCAAACCTGTCATTCTTTAAAATTGCGCATGCCGGTGCAATGGCAACAAACGATGTACATGTTATTAGCCACAGGGAATGCTTTAAAAGCCTTTACAGGTTACCACTTTAGATTTAGACAGGAGGTCCAGTGCTAGACTGTCCATGATCTGATGCTCGTAGTGATACCTCAGATGTGTGAGTTGATTGTTGCTCACGTGTTTGCAGCACCGACGTGTGCATTTGACTTTGCGCATGAGCATGCGAGATGGGGGTGCTTTAAATTTCTTTATTCATTATTTCATTTTCTTTTACACTGTCACTTTGAATTAAATTACATTTTTTTATTGCTGTCACAGAGAATGTAAACATGCCATGTGACAATAATAGACAGTGACACATACTCTTTATGGAGACCCCAGATCTCTCCTCTGCCCTTAAAAGCATTTGATTCCACTAAAATCAGTATCATCAAATGCTTGAAGTAATGTATGTTAAATCACTTCATATTTCCTATATCAGAGGCGGACAGAGCTGTTCTGGTTTTTATCCACCTCTGTGATCAGAGAGCCCCCCTTTTAACTTACCTGAACCCGGTCTTTCCAGCGACAGGGACGAGTACACCAACTTCAGTGTCTTGGGTCCTGATTGGATAGATTGATAGCAGCGCAGCCATTGGCTCCCTCTGCTGTCAAGCAAATTCAACGCTGTGAAAACGGGGGGCGGGGCCGAGTCCTGCTGTCTGTCAATGAACACAGCAACAGGAAACGGGAGCATGAGTGCACTGAGGGAAAGTAGCACTCCAATGGGGCACTCGAGAAGAGGAGTGGCCAGGAGCACTGCTGAGACCAGAGGAGGAGGATTGGGGGCCACTATGTGCAAAACCAACTGCATAGAGGAGGGAAGTATGACATTTTTATTTATTTTTTTTAAACGAACATTTAGGTTTCCTTTAAGCTTAAGCAATATATTTATCCTGTTTCTGAAAAGATTATGTGTATATTTGTTTTTGTGCATTGGGATTATGGGTGAAATTTCATGGTTACACATGGCAAGGACCACATTTGACCTGTGTCTGATAAGAATATTGGTATCATTATTTTTCTACAAGGGGATTAGGGGGTTAATATTATCATCACACATCCTGCATAACATATTTGACCTGTTTATGATAGGAATATGGCTATAATTATTGTTAAACATGGGGATTAGGGATGAAATATCATGGATATACTTAAAGCAGAGTTCCACTTAAAAATGGAACTTCCACTTATCCGGTTCCTCCTCCTCCCCCTCCCCGGTGACACATTTGGCACCTTTTCAGGGGAGCGTGGGGAGCAGATACCTGTCTAATGCAGATATTTGTTCCCACTCCCAGCGAGATAGATCGCCACAGAATCGGCATTTATACCACATCCGGCCATTTAAAAAAAAAACATTCGGCAGAACTCCGCTTTAACAATGAACATATTTAATCTATTTCTGAAAGAAATATGCACATAATTATTTGTTTACATTGGTATTATGGGTGGAATATCATGGTTATACATTCCAAGTTACAAATTTATACTGTTTCTGATAAGAATATTGGAATAATTATTTTTATACACTGTTATGTATTATGGGGGGAATGTCATGGTTATGCTTAACACGGAAAATATTTAACCTGTATCTGAAAAAGATTATTGGTATAATTTTTTTCTACATGGGGCTTATGGATGGAATATCATGGTTACACTTGACAAGAAACATATTTAACATGTTCTTGATAAGAGAATTGATCAGAAATAAGTTAAATATGTTCCTATGTATGCTTAACTGTAATTTTCCACCTATAATCCCCATGTAGAAAAACAGTTATATGCATATTCTTATGAGAAATATGTTAAATATGTTCCTAGTTATGTTTAACCGTCTCACTCCCGCCTGCCGTCATATGACGTGACGGACTTTGAGCAGGTATAGCTAAATGATGCCTGTAGCTACAGAAATCATTCAGATTTTTCAGCCTGCGATTCCCTACACCATAAGAACGATCATAGCGGCCGTTCCACCGCTTGATTTTTCTTATGGGAGGCGAGAAGGGATGCCCCCGCCGTGCTTCTACCGACTCACCGCTACGATCAGTGAGTCAGACAGAGGATCCGCTAGCCCTGGATGGTGATCAAAGAGATTTCCGATGGACCAGTCTCTATGATCGTCGGAGGCCAGGCACGATGTTATGACGTCACGCCCGGCCTCTGGATTTAAAAAAACGCCACCACTTCGGCTGGGAAGCCGTGATCGGTTTATTTTTTTTATTTCAGGCTTCCCAGCCTAGTGGTGAGATGATGAGATGTGGGGTCTTATTGACCCCATATCTCACTATAAAGAGGGCCTGCCATGTCATATTTCTATTACAAGGGATGTTTACATTCCTTGTAATAAGAATAAACGTGATCAAATTTTTTTTTCAAAAGTGTCAAAATAAAAAAAAGAAAGTATAATTAACAATCAAATATTTTTTTTAAAGCGCCCCTGTCCCCGTGTGCTCACACGCAGAAGCGAACACATACATAAGTCCCGCCCACATATGAAAACGGTGTTCAAACAAACCATACATGTGAGGTATCCATGTGAACGTTGGAGTGAGAGCAATAATTTTGTCCCTAGACCTTCTCTGTAACTCAAAACATGTAACCAGTAAAAAAAAAAATTTCAAGCGTCACCTATGAGGATTTTTAAGTACCAAAATTTGGCGCCATTCCACGAGCATGCGCAATTTTGAAGCATGACATGTTAGGTATCTATTTACTCAGCTTAACTTCATCTTTCACAATGTGCAAAAACAATGGGCTAACTGTTTTTTTTTAAGTACAAAATTGTTTCTTTCCAAAAAAACACGTTCGAAAAATTGCTGCGCAAATACTGTGCGAGATAAAAAGTTTTAACAACTGCCATTCTCTAGGGTCTTTGCTAAATATATATATATAATGTTTGGGGGTTCTATGTACTTTTATAGCAAAGAAAAATGTCAGAATTGACCTGGGTGGCAAGTGGTTAACTACAATATTACACTCATAATCCCCAGGTAGAAAAATAATTATATGCATATTCGTATCAGAAATTGGTTAAATATGTTCCTATGTATGTTTAACTGTAATATTCCACCCATAATCCCCATGTAGAAAAATAGTTACGTGTATATTATTATCAGAAATAAGTCAAATATGTTCATTGTTAGGTGTTAACATTATATGCCACCCATAATCCCCATGAAAAATAATAATTCTACACATATTTCCATCAAAAACAGGTCAAATGTAATTTTTACATTAGTTCTGTAACCCCTTCCCGCCGAGCGTACACAGATGTGCGTACTCGGCTTCCGGGGGGTATACCGGGATGATGCCCGCACCTGCAAGCATCATCCCGGTACCGTTTTTTTCAGCGGGCGATTGGCTATCCATCCATAACAACCGATGCGGCTAAAAGCTGCTCGGCTGTTATGCCGGAGGAGCGGGAGGGGACGCCCCCCTCTCCCGCCGCTGTTACTGGTGCTCCCGCTCAATCGGGAGCACCGATTCCACATCCACTGCCTCCGGCTGCTGGGGAGGAACTGGAACGAAGCCGTAATCGGCTTCGTTCCAGTATCCTAATAGTAAACACGGAAGCGACGTCATGACGTCACTTCCCGTTTACTCGGCTGCCAATGGCGCCAGTTTTAAAAAAATATACGGTATTCAGAATCGCCGTTTTCAGCGATCTGAATACATTGAAGTGTAAAGGAGGGATGGGGGGTCTAAAAGACCCCCCATCCCTCCATAAAGAGTACCTGTCCCCACCTATTACTGTCACAAGGGATGTTTACATTCCTTGTGACAGCAATAAAAGTGATCAATTTTTTTTTTTAACAATTTAGTCATTTTAAAATAAATAATAATAAAAAAAATTTAAAGCGCCCGCCGTCCCCGCGAGCTCACAAAGCAAAGAAAACGCATACGGAAGTTGCGCCCGCATATGTAAACAGTGTTCAAATCACACATGTGAGGTATCGCCGCGATCGTCAGAGCGAGAGCAATAATTCTAGCACTAGACCTGGTAACCGTAAAAAAAATTTAAAGCGTCGCCTATTGAGATTTTTAGGTACCGTACTTTGTCATCAATCCACGAGTGCGTGCAATTATAAAGTTTTACATGTTTGATATCTATTTACTCGGCGTAACATTATCTTTCACATTATGCAAAAAAATTGGGCTAATTTTCCTGTTTCGTTTTTTTTTTAATAAATGAAAGTGTCCCTTTCCCCAAAAAGTTGCGTTTAAAACACCGCTGCGCAAATACCATGTGACATAAAATATTGCAACAATCGCCATTTTATTCTCTAGAGTCTCTGCTAAAATTATATATATATATATATATATATGATGTTTGGGGGTTCCAAGTAATTTTATAGCAAAAAATATGGATTTTAAGTTGTAAACACCAAATGCCAAAAATAGGCTTAGTCATGAAAGGGGTATAATTTACTATGATCCTGTTGTACAGCTGCATATATATCAGCAAGTGAACAGTTAAACATTAGCAACTGCTTCTTGCGACATTGTATCAAGCACTGCAGAAAAGAATAACATAATTTGAGAAACAACAGGGTCATTACCATATATATGTGCATAAAGTACACTGACATCTAGTGAGAGTATTGAGTATTGCAGCCAATAATCCAATCATCCCAATATGCAGTTTAGTACATCCCTGTTTAGGGAGAATTTGTCACTTTGCCCATTCAATTGAAATTGACAGGCTCTTACAGCAGTCCACACCCTCCACCTGCTTATTTACACCTTTATGACACTTTCGGCACTTTGTCTGTTAAGCCCTGAATACAAGCTCTGTGTAAAGTTCATGACAAGGTTATTGTCTTTCTCCTCGAATCCCCATGTGACAGTATTGGGAGCTGATGGTCAGTAGCCCAGGCCCGAGTATACAACCTGGGAGAAGGTCACATGCTTTCTCATAACTAAAAGTACCATGTACAGTGCCTTGCAAAAGTATTAACCCCCTGGCTTTTTACCTATTTTGTTACATTACAGCCTTTAGTTCAATGTTTTTTTTAATCTGACTTATATGTGATGGATCAGAACACAGTAGTCTAAGTCGGCAAAGTAAAATATATACCGTATTTATCGGCATATAACACACACTTTTTTCCCCTTAAAAGCAGGGGAAAATCGTGGGTGCGTGTTATATGCCGATCCCCCGAAATTCTGAGCCTCTGGGCGGCTTTCAGCCGCCTTCGGCTCTTCAAGGCGACTTTCGGCCATTATCGGCAGCTTTCGCCCATCTTCGGCCATTCTTGGCAACTTTTGGCCGCCTTCGGGCGTTCTCGGAAGCTTTCGGCCGCCTTCGGCTCTTCTCGGCGGCCGAAAGCTGCCGAGAATGACCTAAGGCGGCCAAAGCTGACGAGAAGAGCCGAAGGCGCTGGTAGCCCGCCGAGAACTACCGCAAAATAGCAGAACTACAGCAAAATAGCAAAATAAATAGACAAGGCTGCAATGGGGGACAAGACTGCATAAGGCTGCAATGGTGGACAAGGCTGCATAAGGCTGCAATGGTGGACAAGGCTGCATAAGGCTGCAATGGTGGACAAGGCTGCATAAGGCTGCAATGGTGGACAAGGCTGCATAAGACTGCAATGATGGACAAGGCTGCAGATGACACTGATGGGCATATGAATGTAAAAAAAAATTTTTCCCCTTAACCTTCCCTCCTAAAAGTTTTTTTCCTTAAAATTCCCTCCTAAACTTGGGGTGCGTGTTATACGCCGGCGTGTGTTATACGCCGATAAATACGGTACATAAAACTAATTTTCAGAAATAAACTGATAATTGGCATGTGCGTATGTATTCACCCCCTTTGTTATGAAGCTCATAAAAAGCTCTGGTGCAACTAATTAGTCACATAATTAATGAAATTATGTCCACCTGTGTGCAATCTAAGTGTCACATGATCTGTCATTACATATACACACCTTTTTGAAAGGCCCCGGAGGCTGCAACACCTAAGCAAGATGCACCACTAACTGAACACTGCCATGAAGACAAAGGAACTCTCCAAAAAAAGTAAGGGGCAATGTTGTTGAGAAGTACAAGTAAGGGTTAGGTTATAAAAAATATGCAAATCTTTGATGATCCCTATTCCATAGGAGCACCATCAAATCTATCATAACCAATTTGAAAGAATATGGCACAACAGAAAACCTGTCAAGAGACGACCGCACACCAAAACTCACGGACCGGGCAAGGAGTGCATTAATCAGAGAGGCAGCAAAGAGACTTAAGATAACCCTGGATGAGCTGCACAGTCCCACCGCAAAGACTTGAGTATCTGTACATAGCATACCTCCCAACTTTTTGAGATGGGAATGAGAGACACCTATCAGCAAAATTATGCAGGCATAGAACACACCCTTAAAGGAGAATTGTACAAAAAAAAACAAGATTGCTTAAACCCTCAAGTGCTTTTTTTGGGGGGAATTTACAAATGCAGCAATTTAAAAATCAGATGAAAGCTTTAGCCCTGGAAAACCCTTTTTGATAGATAAATAGTGCATTTTATATACATCTATATTGATTCGACCAAAATGAGGGACAAATAAGGAGGAATGAGGGACAGAGGGACATTGTTCCAAATCAGGGACAGTTAGAAGCTATGCACATAGGACAACAACAAGTTGCATGCTCCATAGAGTTGGGCTTTATGGCAGAGTGGGCAGAAAAAAACACATTACTTTCAGCAAAAAACAAAATGGCACGTTTTGAGTTTGCAAAAAGGCATGTGGGAGACTCCCAAAATGTATGGAGGAAGGTGCTCTGGTCTGATGAGAGTAAAATTTTACTTTTTGGCCATCAAAGAAAATGCTATGTCTGGTACAAACCCAACACATCACATCACCCAAAGAACACCATCCCCACAGTGAAACATGGTGGTGGCAGCATCATGCTGTGGGGATGTTTTTCAGCAGTCGGGACTGGGAAATTGGTCAGAGTTGAGGGAAAGATGGATGGTGCTAAATATAGGGATATTCTTGAGCAAAAACCTGTGCCCAGTGTGTGTCTGATTTGAGGCTATTACAGAGGTTCACCTTCCAGAAGGACAATGACCCCAAACACATTGCTGAAGCAGCACTTGAGTAGTTTAAGGGGAAACATGTAAATGGGTTGGAATGGCCTAGTCAAAGCCCAGACCTCAAGCCAATAGAAAATCTGTGGTCAGACTTAAAGATTTCTGTTCACAAGTCCAAACCATCTAACTTGAAGGAGCTGGAGCAGTTTTGCAAGGAGGAATGGGCAAAAATCCCAGTGGTAACATGTGGCAAGCTCATAGACACTTATCCAAAGTGACTTGGAGCTGTGATAGCCACAAAAGGTGGCTCTACAAAGTATTGACTTTAGGGGGGTGAATAGCTATGCACATTGACTTTCTATTATTTTGTACTATTTGTTGTTTGCTTCACAATAAAAAAAATAAAAAAAATCTTCAAAGCTGTGGGCATGTTCTGTAAGTTAAATGATGCAAATCCTCAAACAAGCCATGTTAAGTCTAGGTTGTGAGGCAACAAAACACGAAAAAATGCAGAGGGGGTGAATACTTTTGCAAGGCACTGTATGTCTGAGCGTTACAACAGATGAACAGAATGCTTACAAATCAAGATGGGACTTTGCATAACCCACCATATAAGACAAATCAAGCATAAATGGAGGGGGAGAGGAGAGGTGAGAAATCAATGCAAGGACTTATACAGGGGCGGACTGACAACTCATTGGGCCCCTGGGCAATGGGAGATTATGGGGCCCCCAAGCAATCAGAGATTATGGGGCCACACAGTATACAAAAACACACACACACAGTATACAATCACACAGTATACACATATATGTACACACAGTATACACAAACATGTTTCTATTGGCTGAGAAGGTACTGGAGAGGTGGTGCAGCTATAATCTCTGGATTTTTAGATGAAAAGGATGTTGGTAAGGGACATTTGAGGGACAGATGTAAAAAAAATAAAACACAGAATTTTACATACAGTCCCTGGTTTTACTGAGGCTGGCAACCCTGATGGGGCCCCCTAGGGGCCCGGGGCCCTCGTCCAGTGCCCGAGTGGCTGAATGGTCAGTCCGCCCCGGGACTTATACTAATATATCTCAAGCAGACGTGATAACCGCTACACTATGGAACCTGTAAGAAGTTAACCAAATTGTTAATTTTTCTGAAAGGGAAAAGTTAAACACCAAAGAATGCTTGCATCCTATAATTCAACCTGAGATCCTTTGGCATTTCTTTGGTTTTAGGACACTTTCAAGGGTGTAGCAAAACTGATGTTTCTGGCCACTCTTTGCCAAAGAGCCATGACCTGGTACCAGCCCTTAGCAAAGAGCTCCAGGGTCACTACGGTTCCCGTATAAAAGCTATACTCTGGAAGCCGTTACTCAAGAAATGGAAGGGAGAGGGCAAAAGACTAGTTTCCAGACGAGCCTGTTGCCTCACTGCATCTGATCTTCTCCCCATTACTGACTTACCATGTCTTGTTTTATACCGTGTCTCTGTGTGGAGGTGGCCACCTCATTAGAGGCAGGGCTTTGCTTCCTCATGTCTGAAAGCCGCCAGCAAGGAGTAGTATTGACAGCCCCATATTTCACTCCAATTCCCCTGAGACTAGAAGTCAGAGTTTTCAATGCCTTAGATCTCACACTACAAACACACAGCTACTGTATGCGGCTTCAGCCACAGAAGTGCTTGGGCACACTTGCATACCAGGAAGTACCAAGCTATATTGAGGAGGAATTTCAGGCCAAAGATACATTTTTCAGGGTACTGCTTAGGAACAATTCAAATGTGTAAATGTTTCCTACGCTATAGCAAATGTTGACTTTTTGAGTTCCGTTCAACTTTGAAGGCTCTATTGCTTTGCATTGCGTTGTGTGAGGCACGATCCAAACACTGACTTTCAGAAAGTCAATAACTGATCTCATATTTCATAATGGTTCCACTGGGGGTTGAACCCAGGACCTTCCACGTGTAAAGCAGACGTGATAACCGCTACACTATGGAACCTGTAAGAAGTTGACCAAATTGTCAATTTTTCAGAAAGGGAAGGGTTAAACACCAAAGAATCCTTGCATCCTATAATTCAACCTGAGATCCTTTGGCATTTCTTTGGTTTTAGGACACTTTCAAGGGTGTAGCAAGACTGATGTTTCTGGTCACTCTTTGCATACGGGCCATGACCTGGTACCAGCCCTTAGCAAAGAGCTCCAGGGTCACTACGGTTCCCGTATAAAAGCTATACTCTGGAAGCCGTTCCTCAAGAAATGGAAGGGAGAGGGTAAAGGACTAGTTGCCAGATGTGCCTGTTGCCTCCCTGCAGCTGATCTTCTCCCCATTACTGACTTACCATGTCTTGTTTTATACTGTGTCTCTGTGTGGAGGTGGCCACCTCATTAGAGGCAGGGCTTTGCTTCCTCATGTCTGAAAGCCGCCAGCAAGGAGAAGAGTGAGCACCATAGTAGTGACAGCCCCATATTTCACTCCAATTCTACTGAGACTAGAAGTCAGAGTTTTCAATGCCTTAGATCTCACACTACAAACACACAGCTACTGTATGCGGCTGCTGCCACAGAAGTGCTTGGGAACACTTGCATACCAGGAAGTACCAAGCTATTTTGAGGAGGAATTTCAGGCCAAAGATACATTTTTCAGAGTACTGCTCAGGAACAATTCACATGTGTAAATGTTTCATACGCTATAGCAAATGTTGACTTTTTGAGTTCCGTTCAACTTTGAAGGCTCTATTGCTTTGCATTGCGTTGTGTGAGGCACGATCCAAACAATGACTTTCACAAAGTCAATAACTGATCTCATATTTCAAAATGGTTCCACTGGGGGTTGAACCCAGGACCTTCCATGTGTAAAGCAGACGTGATAACCGCTACACTATGGAACCTGTAAGAAGTTGACCAAATTGTCATTTTTCAGAAAGGGAAGGGTTAAACACCAAAGAATCCTTGCATCCTATAATTCAACCTGAGATCCTTTGGAATTTCTTTGGTTTTAGGACACTTTCAAGGGTGTAGCAAGACTGATGTTTCTGGTCACTCTTTGCATACGGGCCATGACCTGGTACCAGCCCTTAGCAAAGAGCTCCAGGGTCACTACGGTTCCCGTATAAAAGCTATACTCTGGAAGCCGTTCCTCAAGAAATGGAAGGGAGGGGGCAAAGGACTAGTTGCCAGACGTGCCTGTTGCCTCCCTGCATCTGATCTTCTCCCCATTACTGACTTACCATGTCTTGTTTTATACCATGTCTCTGTGTGGAGGTGGCCACCTCATTAGAGGCAGGGCTTTGCTTCCTCATGTCTGAAAGCCGCCAGCAAGGAGAAGAGTGAGCACCACAGTAGTGACAGCCCCATATTTCACTCCAATTCCCCTGAGACTAGAAGTCAGAGTTTTCAATGCCTTAGATCTCACACTACAAACACACAGCTACTGTATGCGGCTGCTGCCACAGAAGTGCTTGGGCACACTTGCATACCAGAAAGTACCAAGCTATTTTGAGGAGGAATTTCAGGCCAAAGATACATTTTTCAGGGTACTGCTTAGGAACAATTTACATGTGTAAATGTTTCCTACGCTATAGCAAATGTTGACTTTTTGAGCAAAGAGCTCCAGGGTCACTATGGTTCCCGTATAAAAGCTATACTCTGGAAGCCGTTCGTCAAGAAATGGAAGGGAGAGGGTAAAGGACTAGTTGCCAGACGTGCCTGTTGCCTCCCTGCAGCTGATCTTCTCCCCATTACTGACTTACCATGTCTTGTTTTATACCGTGTCTCTGTGTGGAGGTGGCCACCCCCTGGTTCGGTTCGCACCAGAACTTTCGAACTGACCCCAAATTCGGACGAACGTTAGAACCCCATTGAAGTCTACTCGATCGTTCAAAATTAAATGTGCTAATTGTAATGACTAATATACAAGATACTGTCCTAAAAAGGGTTTGGGGACATGGCTTCTGCCCCAGGGGACATGGGTCAATGCAAAAAAAAGTTTTAAAAATGGCCGTTTTGGCGGGAGCTCTGATTTTAATGACTATTAAAATGAAAAATAAGTGAAATATTCCTTTAAATATCGTGCCTGGGGGGTGTCTATAGTATGCCTGTGAAGTGCCATGTGTTTCCCATGTTTAGAACAGTCCCTGCACAAAATGATATTTAACGGAAATAACGTCATTTCAAACTGCTTGCGGTTTTAATGTTATATCTGGTTCCTGCAATATGGTTGAAAATCATTGAGAAAAATGGCATGGGTAGCCCTCCCTGCCCATTACCAGCCCCTTTGGGTCTTGTACGGATATTAAGGGGAACCCCGTACCCATATTAAAAAAAGGAAATACGTGTGGCCCCCAGGCCCTATATACTCAGAACACCAGTATACAGGCGGTGCAAACAAGACAGGGACTGTTTAGATTTGTTGTGTTAAGTTGAGTCTGTTTGTAATTTTCAACTGGTACATTTTTAAAGTGTAGTTCCAGTCAAAAAAACTATTTTTAAGCTTTTTGGAAAACATAGGGAAGGGTTATCACCCCTGTATAATTTGTTTTGCCGTCCGTCTTTTTTCATCTCACTTGCTATTGTCTCCTTCCGTTTGCAGTAGGAGATGTTTGTAAGTTGGATGTTTGAAAGTAGGGGCCTGCCCTATATGCTCTGCAGAAATGGCGGAACAAGGTGTTGGTTTTGCCACAACATTGTAAGCCCTCAAAGTGACTCTTGGTGGGTGCTGGAGCGCCCTGCTGTGAACGACTATATCAAAAATTGTAATTACATGCCATTGTTGTACAGTGGTAGAAAAATTGACCTATGGTGGTTATGGTGCTGGTGCCACAACACTATAAGTCCTCACAGTTACTCTGGGTGGGCACAGGAACAGGCCCTCCTGTGAAATATTATATCAAGAATTGTAATTACACGTCCCTGTTAAACAGGGGCAGAAAAATTGGGCCTTAGGCACTGGTGCTGGTGCCGCGACACTGCAACCTCTCCCATATACTCTAGTTTTAGTGCAGGAATTAGCCCTGCTGCAAAACATTGCATCAAAAATTGTAATTAAACGCCCTGTTAAACAGGGGCAGAAAAATTGGGCATTAGGCACTGGTGCTGGTGCCACGAGACTGCAACCTCTCCCATATACTCTAGTTTTAGTGCAGGAATTAGCCCTGCTGCAAAGCATTGCATCAAAAATTGTAATTAAACGCCTCATTTAAACAGAGGCAGAAAAATTGGGCCTTAGGCACTGGTGCTGGTGCCACGACACTGCAACCTCTCCCATATACTCTAGTTTTAGTGCAGGAATTAGCCCTGCCGCAAAGCATTGCATCAAAAATTGTAATTAAACGCCCCTCTTAAACAGGGGCAGAAAAATTGGGCCTTAGGCACTGGTGCTGGTGCCACCACACTGCAACCTCTCCCATATACTCTAGTTGTAGTGCAGGAATGAGCCCTGCTGCAAAGCATTGCATTAAAAATTGTAATTAAACGCCCCTGTTAAACAGGGGCAGAAAAATTGGGCTGGTGGCATCACCCAGAACCAAAAATGTTGTTCCAACATATCAGCAGAGGAGGAAGAGGATAGACAATCAACATAACAGGACAGTCACTCAGCATCAGCATAGGCAGTCTTGAAGGGATGTGATATTTCAAAAAAAAATTATTTGGTTACATCAGCTTCAGGTGCTTGGTAGCTGTGGGTGATCCAAGACTGATTCATCTTGATGAAGGTCTGTCGATCAACTGATTCGGTGGACAGGCGCACCCTGTGATCGGTAACAAAGCCACCAGCAGCACTGAAGGTGCGTTCCGAAAGAACGCAGGATGCAGGACAGGCCAGTAGCTCAATTGCATACTGTGCAAGCTCTGGCCAGTGATCCATCCTCAAGACCCAGTAAGCCAGAGGATTTTTGGTGGGAAAGGTGTCCAAGTCTGACCTTGCCCCTAGGTATTCCTGCACCATGTAAATCAGACGCTGGCGATGGTTGCTGGAACCGATCATACCTTGGGGCTGCGGACTAAAAAATTGCCTGAAAGCATCGGTCAGACGGCCACCTTCTCCACCGCTCCTTCTGACCGATGCCTCAGCAACTCGTTGTCCAGGACCAGGAGTTTGTAACCTCCCAGTCTCTGGAAACGCGTTGCACAGACCTTTCTGCAAGGCCTCCCGGAGATGTCTCATCCTCTGCTCCCTCTGCCACGGCAAGATAAGGTCGGCAACCTTACCCTTGTACCGTGGATCAAGGAGAGTGGCCAGCCAGTAATGGTCCCTCTCCTTGATCCGAAGAATACGAGGATCCTTCTGCAGGCTTTGCAGGATCAGGGAGGCCATGCAGCGTAGGTTAGCTGAGGCATTCGGTCCGGAGTCCTCTGGGTCACTAAGGACAACATGATCCGCAGCTACCTCCTCCCAGCCACGTACAAGTCCACGGGTTTCTTGGGACTGTAAATCTTCCCTACAAGACTGCTGCTGCTGCTGCTGATGCTGAGTGCCAGCCTCCACCTCCATGCTGACACAATCATCCTCCTCCTCCTCCTCCTCCTCCTCCTCTTCCTGTGTGATGGGTGGCACAGCAGGAACACTGTCTGGATAAAGGGGGCCTTAAGAGGCAAGGAAGTCCTCCTCTTCCTGCCTCTGTTCTGCCTCAAGTGCCCTGTCCATTATTCCACGCAGCGTAAGCTCCAAGAGGTGGACAAGAGGTACAGTGTCACTGATGCATGCACTGTCACTGCTCACCATCCTTGTGGCCTCCTCAAACGGTGACAGGACAGTGCATGCATCCCTGATCATGCCCCACTGGCGTGGTGAGAAAAAACCGAGCTCCCCTGACCCTGTCCTGGTGCCGTAGTCACACAGGTACTCATTGATGGCCCTCGTCTGTGTGTGCAGCCGCTGCAGCATGGCCAACGTTGAGTTCCACCTGGTGGGCATGTCACATATAAGGAGGTTCTTGGGCAGGTTCAACTCCATTTGGAGCTCAGCCAGCCGAGCACAGGCATTAAATGATCGACGGAAATGCACACAGACTTTCCTGGCCTGCTTCAGGACATCTTGTAAGCCCGGGTACCTGCCCAAGAACCGCTGCACCACCAGGTTAAAGACGTGAGCTACACAGGGCACATGGGTCAGTTGTCCCTGTGGGAGGGCGGAGAGGAGGTTGGTGCCATTGTCGCAAACCCCCATTCCTGGCTTAAGCTGGCGTGGCATCAACCACCTCTCGGCCTGCCCCTGCAGAGCTGACAAAACATCCGCCCCAGTGTGGCTCCTGTCCCCCAAACAAACCAGCACAAGCACGGCATGGCATCGTTTTGCCTGCATACTTGCGTAGCCCCTGGAACGCCTACGGAGCACCGCTGGTTCTGAGGACAGAGCACTGGAAGAGACCATGGAGGAAGAAGAAGAGGAGGGGGTGGAGGAGAGAGGTGTGTCACAACCAATAGTAGCATTTTGGAGGCGTGGTGGCAGAACAACCTCCAACACTACTGCACCTTGTCCTGCATCCTTCTCAGCTGCCAGAAGAGTGACCCAATGGGCCGTGAAAGACAGGTAACCTCCCTGTCCATGCCTGCTGGACCATGAGTCAGTGTTAATATGCACCTTACCACTGACCGCCCTGTCCAGTGAGGCAAGGACATTGCCTTCCACATGCCGGTAGAGAGCCGGAATCGCCTTCCGTGAGAAAAAGTGGCATTTGGGGACCTGCCACTGAGGAACTGCACATTGTACAAACTCACGGAAGGGGGCCGAGTCTACCAACTGAAAAGGCAGCAGTTGAAGTGCTAGCAATTTAGCCAAGCTAGCATTCAACCGCTGGGCATGTGGATGGCTGGGAGTGAACTTCTTTCGCCGGTCCAGCAGCTGGGGCAGGGACATTTGCCTGCTATAATCGGACGTGGGTGTACTGCTAGCAGAGTGCCCGGAAGCACTTGGCTGTGACACACCTAATTGTACACCTTCATTCCTCTCAGAGCAGGTTTCAGAGAGGACTGAAGGTCTAGTGGGGTTGGAGATCCTAGCTGATGAGGAGCAAGGAGAGGTCCGCTTTGTTATTTGGTGTGGGCCTTTGAGGTACGCTTGCCAACGAGCTGCATGGCAGGTCAACATATGTCTGGTCAAGCATGTGGTGCCCAAGCGGCTGATGTTTTGGCCACGCGAGATACGCTTGAGACATATGTTGCAAATAGCAGCGGTGCGATCTGATGCACTCGTCTCAAAAAAGGCCCACACCAAAGAACTTTTGGAATAACGTGCAGAGGCAGCGCCCTGCACAGGCGGAGCTCTGCGGTGTGATTCAGTCGGTGTGCTGCCCCTAAGCTGGCCCCCGGAGGGCTTCCTGCCTCGTTGGACATGTGCCTCCTCCTCCTCCTCCTCTCTCCTACCAGGCACCCACGTGGAGTCAGTGCCCTCATCATCCCCTCCCTCTTCATCGCTGGAGCAAACCTGGCAGTATGCTGCAGCTTGTGGAACATGACTGCCAGATTGCTGTCCTTCTTGAGCATCCCCTCTCTCTGCATTCACGCTACTGCCTTCCTCTAGCTGAGTATCATCATCAGAGCCTACAAAACACTGGGCATCCTCCTGGAGCATGTACCCAACACTGTGCTCAAAGAGTTCAGGAGACTCCTCAGGAGCACGTGGTGGGTCTAGGGAAGGAGTCACTGATGATGACATTGAGAGGAGGGAAGGCGATGCGTTGGCAGCTGCTTTGCTAGTACCCTGAGCCTGGGTGAGAGACAATGAGGAGGATGAAGAGGGCTTGGTCATCCACTCTACCAAGTCGTTGGCATGTTGTGGCTCAACATGTCCAGCTGCCGAAAAGAAGGACAAGCGTGTCCCATGGCCATGTGCTGATGATGACGATGCACCGCGTCCACGACCAGCACTGTTGTCTCTAGACACAGAGCCTGCTTGCCCTCTTTTATCGGCTCGCGCCTGTCTGCCTCTCCTTGCTGGCCTTCCAGACATGGTAATGGCCTGAAGGGAGTTGGGAAAACCAGCAATTGGGTAGTGTATATTGTGCTGGAGGCACACACAACTTCCACTAACTCCTGCAGATGGCAGATGGCTCAAATAGAGAAGAGCTATGTAGGTGGCTATAGCGGTGTATACTGGGTTCAGAGCACGCAGACAGCATGCACAATCTCCTAACACTGACTGCAAGCTCTATTTAAAATGAGCAAGATAGTTAGCTATATAGGTGGATATAGCGGTGTATACTGGGTTCAGAGCACACACACAGCACGCACAATCTCCTAACACTGACTGCAAGCTCTATTTAAAACGAGCAAGATAGTTAGCTTTATAGGTGGATATAGCGGTGTATACTGGGTTCAGAGCACGCACACAGCACGCACAATCTCCTAACACTGACTGCAAGCTCTATTTAAAACGAGCAAGATAGTTAGCTATATAGGTGGATATAGCGGTGTATACTGGGTTCAGAGCACGCAGACAGCACGCACAATCTCCTAACACTGACTGCAAGCTCTATTTAAAACGAGCAAGATAGTTAGCTATATAGGTGGATATAGCGGTGTATACTGGGTTCAGAGCACGCAGACAGCACGCACAATCTCCTAACACTGACTGCAAGCTCTATTTAAAACGAGCAAGATAGTTAGCTATATAGGTGGATATAGCGGTGTATACTGGGTTCAGAGCACGCAGACAGCACGCACAATCTCCTAACACTGACTGCAAGCTCTATTTAAAACGAGCAAGATAGTTAGCTATATAGGTGAATATAGCGGTGTATACTGGGTTCAGAGCACGCAAACAGCACGCACAATCTCCTAACACTGACTGCAAGCTCTATTAAAAAAGAGAAATATAGCTAGCTATATAGGTGGATATAGCGGTGTATACTGGGTTCAGAGCACGCAGACAGCACGCACAATCTCCTAACACTGACTGCAAGCTCTATTTAAAACGAGCAAGATAGTTAGCTATATAGGTGGATATAGCGGTGTATACTGGGTTCAGAGCACGCAAACAGCACGCACAATCTCCTAACACTGACTGCAAGCTCTATTTAAAACGAGCAAGATAGTTAGCTATATAGGTGAATATAGCGGTGTATACTGGGTTCAGAGCACGCAGACAGCACGCACAATCTCCTAACACTGACTGCAAGCTCTATTTAAAACGAGCAAGATAGTTAGCTATATAGGTGGATATAGCGGTGTATACTGGGTTCAGAGCACGCAAACAGCACGCACAATCTCCTAACACTGACTGCAAGCTCTATTAAAAAAGAGAAATATAGCTAGCTATATAGGTGGATATAGCGGTGTATACTGGGTTCAGAGCAAACAGACAGCACGCACAATCTCCTAACACTGACTGCAAGCTCTATTTAAAACGAGCAAGATAGTTAGCTATATAGGTGGATATAGCGGTGTATACTGGGTTCAGAGCACGCAGACAGCACGCACAATTTCCTAACACTGACTGCAAGCTCTATTAAAAAAGAGAAATATAGCTAGCTATATAGGTGAATATAGCGGTGTATACTGCGGTCAGGGCACGCAGACAACAACCACTAAAGAAGAAGAGCAAGAACGAAAAATCGACCGATAACGATCGGTGTATACTGTGTTGAAGGTAGACAGAACACCCACTAACTGCTACAGATGCCAACACACTACACAAGGCCCACGCGCTTGCGGCCTTATATAGTGTGGGGCGTGTACTACACAGCCTGAGCTATGATTGGCCACAGGCATCCTGCCTGTGGCCAATCATGGCTCTCCTCGCTGCCGGCGCTGTGATTGGCCAAGCATGCGGGGTCACAGTGCATGCTTGGCCAATCATGAGCCAACAATGCACTGCACCATCGCAGTGCATTGTGGGCCGTGAGCGCCACACGAATTTGGCGCGAACAGCCCATAACGTTCGGAATTCGCCGAACGGGCGAACAGCCGATGTTCGAGTCGAACACGAAGCTCATCCCTAACCAGGAAGTACCAAGCTATTTTGAGGAGGAATTTCAGGCCAAAGATACATTTTTCAGGGTACTGCTTAGGAACAATTCACATGTGTAAATGTTTCCTACGCTATAGCAAATGGTGACTTTTTGAGTTCCGTTCCACTTTGAAGGCTTTATTGCTTTGCATTGCGTTGTATGAGGCACGATCCAAGCACTGACTTTCAGAAAGTCAATAACTGATATCATATTTCAAAATGGTTTCACTCGGGGTTGAACCCAGGACCTTGTGCGTGTAATGCAGACGCGATAACTGCTACACTATGGAAACTGTAAGAAGTTGACCAAATTGTTATTTTTCAGAAAGGGAAGGGTTAAACACCAAAGAATCCTTGCATCCTATAATTCAACCTAAGATCCTTTGGCATTTCATTGGTTTTAGGACACTTTCAAGGGTGTAGCAAGACTGATGTTTCTGGCCACTCTTTGCATAAGGGCCATGACCTGGTACCAACCCTTAGCAAAGAGCTCCAGGGTCACTACGGTTCCCGTATAAAAGCTATACTCTGGAAGCCGTTCCTCAAGAAATGGAAGGGAGAGGGTAAAGGACTAGTTGCCAGATGTGCCTGTTGCCTCCCTGCAGCTGATCTTCTCCTCATTACTGACTTACCATGTCTTGTTTTATACTGTGTCTCTGTGTGGAGGTGGCCACCTCATTAGAGGCAGGGCTTTGCTTCCTCATGTCTGAAAGCCGCCAGCAAGGAGAAGAGTGAGCACCACAGTAGTGACAGCCCCATATTTCACTCCAATTCCCCTGAGACTAGAAGTCAGAGTTTTCAATGCCTTAGATCTCACACTACAAACACACAGCTACTGTATGCGGCTGCTGCCACAGAAGTGCTTGGGCACACTTGCATACCAGAAAGTACCAAGCTATTTTGAGGAGGAATTTCAGGCCAAAGATACATTTTTCAGGGTACTGCTTAGGAACAATTCACATGTGTAAATGTTTCCTACGCTATAGCAAATGTTGACTTTTTGAGTTCCGTTCCACTTTGAAGGCTCTATTGCTTTGCATTGCATTGTATGAGGCACGATCCAAGCACTGACTTTCAGAAAGTCAATAACTGATCTCATATTTCAAAATGGTTCCACTGGGGGTTGAACCCAGGACCTTCTGCGTGTAAAGCAGACATGATAACCGCTACACTATGGAACCTGTAAGAAGTTGCCCAAATTGTCATTTTTCAGAAAGGGAAGGGTTAAACACCAAAGAATCCTTGCATCCTATAATTCAACCTGAGATCCTTTGGCATTTCTTTGGTTTTAGGACACTTTCAAGGGTGTAGCAAGACTGATGTTTCTGGTCACTCTTTGCATACGGGCCATGACCTGGTACCAGCCCTTAGCAAAGAGCTCCAGGGTCACTACGGTTCCCGTATAAAAGCTATACTCTGGAAGCCGTTCCTCAAGAAATGGAAGGGAGAGGGTAAAGGACTAGTTGCCAGATGTGCCTGTTGCCTCCCTGCAGCTGATCTTCTCCCCATTACTGACTTACCATGTCTTGTTTTATACTGTGTCTCTGTGTGGAGGTGGCCACCTCATTAGAGGCAGGGCTTTGCTTACTCATGTCTGAAAGCCGCCAGCAAGGAGAAGAGTGAGCACCACAGTAGTGACAGACCCATATTTCACTCCAATTCCCCTGAGACTAGAAGTCAGAGTTTTCAATGCCTTAGATCTCACACTACAAACACACAGCTACTGTATGCGGCTGCGGCCACAGAAGTGCTTGGGCACACTTGCATACCAGAAAGTACCAAGCTATTTTGAGGAGGAATTTCAGGCCAAGGATACATTTTTCAGGGTACTGCTTAGGAACAATTCACATGTGTAAATGTTTCCTACGCTATAGCAAATGTTGACTTTTTGAGTTCCGTTCCACTTTGAAGGCTCTATTGCTTTGCATTGCGTTGTATGAGGCACGATCCAAGCACTGACTTTCAGAAAGTCAATAACTGATCTCATATTACAAAATGGTTCCACTGGGGGTTTAACCCAGGACCTTCTGCGTGTAAAGCAGACGTGATAACCGCTACACTATGGAACCTGTAAGAAGTTGACCAAATTGTCATTTTTCAGAAAGGGAAGGATTAAACACCAAAGAATCCTTGCATCCTATAATTCATCCTGAGATCCTTTGGCATTTCTTTGGTTTTAGGACACTTTCAAGGGTGTATCAAGACTGATGTTTCTGGCCACTCTTTGCATAAGGGCCATGACCTGGTACCAGCCCTTAGCAAAGAGCTCCAGGGTCACTACGGTTCCCGTATAAAAGCTATACTCTGAAAGCCGTTCCTCAAGAAATGGAAGGGAGAGGGTAAAGGACTAGTTGCCAGACGTGCCTGTTGCCTCCCTGCAGCTGATCTTCTCCCCATTACTGACTTACCATGTCTTGTTTTATACTGTGTCTCTGTGTGGAGGTGGCCACCTCATTAGAGGCAGGGCTTTGCTTCCTCGTGTCTGAAAGACGCCAGCAAGGAGAAGAGTGAGCACCACAGTTGTGACAGCCCCATATTTCACTCCAATTCCCCTGAGACTAGAAGTCAGAGTTTTCAATGCCTTAGATCTCACACTACAAACACACAGCTACTGTATGCGGCTGCTGCCACAGAAGTGCTTGGGTACGCTTGCATACCAGAAAGTACCAAGCTATTTTGAGGAGGAATTTCAGGCCAAAGATACATTTTTCAGGGTACTGCTTAGGAACAATTCACATGTGTAAATGTTTCCTACACTATAGCAAATGTTGACTTTTTGAGTTCCGTTCCACTTTGAAGGCTCTATTGCTTTGCATTGCGTTGTATGAGGCACGATCCAAGCACTGACTTTCAGAAAGTCAATAACTGATCTCATATTTCAAAATGGTTCCACTGGGGGTTGAACCCAGGGCTTTCTGCGTGTAAAGCAGACATGATAACCGCTACACTATGGAACCTGTAATAAGTTGACCAAATTGTCATTTTTCAGAAAGGGAAGGGTTAAACACCAAAGAATCCTTGCATCCTATAATTCAACCTGAGATCCTTTGGCATTTCTTTGGTTTTAGGACACTTTCAAGGGTGTATCAAGACTGATGTTTCTGGCCACTCTTTGCATAAGGGCCATGACCTGGTACCAGCCCTTAGCAAAGAGCTCCAGGGTCAATACGGTTCCCGTATAAAAGCTATACTCTGGAAGCCCTTCCTCAAGAAATGGAAGGGAGAGGGTAAAGGACTAGTTGCCAGACGTGCCTGTTGCCTCCCTGCAGCTGATCTTCTCCCCATTACTGACTTACCATGTCTTGTTTTATACCGTGTCTCTGTGTGGAGGTGGCCACCTCATTAGAGGCAAGGCTTTGCTTCCTCATGTCTGAAAGCCGCCAGCAAGGAGAAGAGTGAGCACCACAGTAGTGACAGCCCCATATTTCACTCCAATTCCCCTGAGACTAGAAGTCAGAGTTTTCAATGCCTTAGATCTCACACTACAAACACACAGCTACTGTATGCGGCTGCTGCCACAGAAGTGCTTGGGCACACTTGCATACCAGAAAGTACCAAGCTATTTTGAGGAGGAATTTCAGGCCAAAGATACATTTTTCAGGGTACTGCTTAGGAACAATTCACATGTGTAAATGTTTCCTACGCTATAGCAAATGTTGACTTTTTGAGTTCCGTTCCACTTTGAAGGCTCTATTGCTTTGCATTGCGTTGTATGAGGCACGATCCAAGCACTGACTTTCAGAAAGTCAATAACTGATCTCATATTTCAAAATGGTTACACTGGGGGTTGAACCCAGGACCTTCTGCGTGTAAAGCAGACGTGATAACCGCTACACTATGGAACCTGTAAGAACTTGACCAAATTGTCATTTTTCAGAAAGGGAAGGGTTAAACACCAAAGAATCCTTGCATCCTATAATTCAACCTGAGATCCTTTGGCATTTCTTTGGTTTTAGGACACTTTCAAGGGTGTATCAAGACTGATTTTTCTGGCCACTCTTTGCATAAGGGCCATGACCTGGTACCAGCCCTTAGCAAAGAGCTCCAGGGTCAATACGGTTCCCGTATAAAAGCTATACTCTGGAAGCCGTTCCTCAAGAAATGGAAGGGAGAGGGTAAAGGACTAGTTGCCAGATGTGCCTGTTGCCTCCCTGCAGCTGATCTTCTCCTCATTACTGACTTACCAAGTCTTGTTTTATACTGTGTCTCTGTGTGGAGGTGGCCACCTCATTAGAGGCAGAGCTTTGCTTCCTCATGTCTGAAAGCCGCCAACAAGGAGAAGAGTGAGCACCACAGTAGTGACAGCCCCATATTTCACTCCAATTTCCCTGAGACTAGAAGTCAGAGTTTTCAATGCCTTAGATCTCAGACTACAAACACACAGCTACTGTATGCGGCTGCTGCCACAGAAGTGCTTGGGCACACTTGCATACCAGAAAGTACCAAGCTATTTTGAGGAGGAATTTCAGGCCAAAGATACATTTTTCAGGGTACTGCTTAGGAACAATTCACATGTGTAAATTTTTCCTACGCTATAGCAAATATTGACTTTTTGAGTTCCGTTCCACTTTGAAGGCTCTATTGCTTTGCATTGCGTTGTATGAGGCACGATCCAAGCACTGACTTTCAGAAAGTCAATAACTGATCTCATATTTCAAAATGGTTCCACTGGGGGTTGAACCCAGGGCTTTCTGCGTGTAAAGCAGACATGATAACCGCTACACTATGGAACCTGTAATAAGTTGACCAAATTGTCATTTTTCAGAAAGGGAAGGGTTAAACACCAAAGAATCCTTGCATCCTATAATTCAACCTGAGATCCTTTGGCATTTCTTTGGTTTTAGGACACTTTCAAGGGTGTAGCAAGACTGATGTTTCTGGCCACTCTTTGCATAAGGGCCATGACCTGGTACCAGCCCTTAGCAAGGAGCTCCAGGGTCAATACGGTTCCCGTATAAAAGCTATACTCTGGAAGCCCTTCCTCAAGAAATGGAAGGGAGAGGGTAAAGGGCTAGTTGCCAGATGTGCCTGTTGCCTCCCTGCAGCTGATCTTCTCCCCATTACTGACTTACCATGTCTTGTTTTATACCGTGTCTCTGTGTGGAGGTGGCCACCTCATTAGAGGCAGAGCTTTGCTTCCTCATGTCTGAAAGCCGCCAGCAAGGAGAAGAGTGAGCACCACAGTAGTGACAGCCCCATATTTCACTCCAATTCCCCTGAGACTAGAAGTCAGAGTTTTCAATGCCTTAGATCTCACACTACAAACACACAGCTACTGTATGCGGCTGCTGCCACAGAAGTGCTTGGGCACACTTGCATACCAGAAAGTACCAAGCTATTTTGAGGATGAATTTCAGGCCAAAGATACATTTTTCAGGGTACTGCTTAGGAACAATTCACATGTGTAAATGTTTCCTACGCTATAGCAAATGTTGACTTTTTGAGTTCCGTTCCACTTTGAAGGCTCTATTGCTTTGCATTGCGTTGTATGAGGCACGATCCAAGCACTGACTTTCAGAAAGTCAATAACTGATCTCATATTTCAAAATGGTTCCACTGGGGGTTGAACCCAGGACCTTCTGCGTGTAAAGCAGATGTGATAACCGCTACACTATGGAACCTGTAAGAAGTTGACCAAATTGTCATTTTTCAGAAAGGGAAGGGTTAAACACCAAAGAATCCTTGCATCCTATAATTCAACCTGTTATCCTTTGGCATTTCTTTGGTTTTAGGACACTTTCAAGGGTGTAGCAAGACTGATGTTTCTGGCCACTCTTTGCATAAGGGCCATGACCTGGTACCAGCCCTTAGCAAAGAGCTCCAGGGTCAAACCGGTTCCCGTATAAAAGCTATACTCTGGAAGCCGTTCCTCAAGAAATGGAAGGGAGAGGGTAAAGGACTAGTTGCCAGATGTGCCTGTTGCCTCCCTGCAGCTGATCTTCTCCCCATTACTGACTTACCATGTCTTGTTTTATACCGTGTCTCTGTGTGGAGGTGGCCACCTCATTAGAGGCAGGGCTTTGCTTCCTCATGTCTGAAAGCCGCCAGCAAGGAGAAGAGTGAGCACCACAGTAGTGACAGCCCCATATTTCACTCCAATTCCCCTGAGACTAGAAGTCCGAGTTTTCAATGCCTTAGATCTCACACTACAAACACACAGCTACTGTATGCGGCTGCTGCCACAGAAGTGCTTGGGCACACTTGCATACCAGAAAGTACCAAGCTATTTTGAGGAGGAATTTCAGGCCAAAGATACATTTTTCAGGGTACTGCTTAGGAACAATTCACATGTGTAAATTTTTCCTACGCTATAGCAAATGTTGACTTTTTGAGTTCCGTTCCACTTTGAAGGCTCTATTGCTTTGCATTGCGTTGTATGAGGCACGATCCAAGCACTGACTTTCAGAAAGTCAATAACTGATCTCATATTTCAAAATGGTTCCACTGGGGGTTGAACCCAGGACATTCTGTGTGTAAAGCAGACGTGATAACCGCTACACTATGGAACCTGTAAAAAGTTGTCCAAATTGTCATTTTTCAGAAAGGGAAGGGTTAAACACCAAAGAATCCTTGCATCCTATAATTCATCCTGAGATCCTTTGGCATTTCTTTGGTTTTAGGACACTTTCAAGGGTGTAGCAAGACTGATGTTTCTGACCACTCTTTGCATAAGGGCCATGACCTGGTACCAGCCCTTAGCAAAGAGCTCCAGGGTCACTACGGTTCCCGTATAAAAGCTATACTCTGGAAGCCATTCCTCAAGAAATGGAAGGGAGAGGGTAAAGGACTAGTTGCCAGACGTGCCTGTTGCCTCCCTGCAGCTGATCTTCTCCCCATTACTGACTTACCATGTCTTGTTTTATACTGTGTCTCTGTGTGGAGGTGGCCACCTCATTAGAGGCAGGGCTTTGCTTCCTCATGTCTGAAAGCCGCCAGCAAGGAGAAGAGTGAGAACCACAGTAGTGACAGCCCAATATTTCACTCCAATTCCCCTGAGACTAGAAGTCAGGCTTTTCAATGCCATAGATCTCACACTACAAACACACAGCTACTGTATGCGGCTGCTGCCACAGAAGTGCTTGGGCACACTTGCATACCAGAAAGTACCAAGCTATTTTAAGGAGGAATTTCAGGCCAAAGATACATTTTTCAGGGTTCTGCTTAGGAACAATTCAGATGTGTAAATGTTTCCTACGCTATAGCAAATGTTGACTTTTTGAGTTCCGTTCCACTTTGAAGGCTTTATTGCTTTGCATTGCGTTGTATGAGGCACGATCCAAGCACTGACTTTCAGAAAGTCAATAACTGATCTCATATTTCAAAATGGTTCCACTGGGGGTTGAACCCAGGGCTTTCTGCGTGTAAAGCAGACATGATAACCGCTACACTATGGAACCTGTAATAAGTTGACCAAATTGTCATTTTTCAGAAAGGGAAGGGTTAAACACCAAAGAATCCTTGCATCCTATAATTCAACCTGAGATCCTTTGGCATTTCTTTGGTTTTAGGACACTTTCAAGGGTGTAGCAAGACTGATGTTTCTGGCCACTCTTTGCATAAGGGCCATGACCTGGCACCAGCCCTTAGCAAAGAGCTCCAGGGTCGCTACGGTTCCCGTATAAAAGCTATACTCTGGAAGCCCTTCCTCAAGAAATGGAAGGGAGAGGGTAAAGGACTAGTTGCCAGATGTGCCTGTTGCCTCCCTGCAGCTGATCTTCTCCCCATTACTGACTTACCATGTCTTGTTTTATACCGTGTCTCTGTGTGGAGGTGGCCACCTCATTAGAGGCAAGGCTTTGCTTCCTCATGTCTGAAAGCCGCCAGCAAGGAGAAGAGTGAGCACCACAGTAGTGACAGCCCCATATTTCACTCCAATTCCCCTGAGACTAGAAGTCAGAGTTTTCAATGCCTTAGATCTCACACTACAAACACACAGCTACTGTATGCGGCTGCTGCCACAGAAGTGCTTGGGCACACTTGCATACCAGAAAGTACCAAGCTATTTTGAGGAGGAATTTCAGGCCAAAGATACATTTTTCAGGGTACTGCTTAGGAACAATTCACATGTGTAAATGTTTCCTACGCTATAGCAAATGTTGACTTTTTGAGTTCCGTTCCACTTTGAAGGCTCTATTGCTTTGCATTGCGTTGTATGAGGCACGATCCAAGCACTGACTTTCAGAAAGTCAATAACTGATCTCATATTTCAAAATGGTTCCACTGGGGGTTGAACCCAGGACCTTCTGCGTGTAAAGCAGACGTGATAACCGCTACACTAGGGAACCTGTAAGAAGTTCCCCAAATTGTCATTTTTCAGAAAGGGAAGGGTTAAACACCCAAGAATCCTTGCATCCTATAATTCAACCTGAGATCCTTTGGCATTTCTTTGGTTTTAGGACACTTTCAAGGGTGTATCAAGACTGATGTTTCTGGCCACTCTTTGCATAAGGGCCATGACCGGGTACCAGCCCTTAGCAAAGAGCTCCAGGGTCACTACGGTTCCCGTATAAAAGCTATACTCTGGAAGCCGTTCCTCAATAAATGGAAGGGAGAGGGTAAAGGACTAGTTGCCAGATGTGCCTGTTGCCTCCCTGCAGCTGATCTTCTCCCCATTACTGACTTACCATGTCTTGTTTTATACTGTGTCTCTGTGTGGAGGTGGCCACCTCATTAGAGGCAGGGCTTTGCTTCCTCATGTCTGAAAGCCCCCAGCAAGGAGAAGAGTGAGCACCACAGTAGTGACAGCCCCATATTTCACTTCAATTCCCCTGAGACTAGAAGTCAGAGTTTTCAATGCCTTAGATTTCACACTGCAAACACACAGCTACTGTATGCGGCTGCTGCCACAGAAGTACTTGGGCACACTTGCATACCAGAAAGTACCAAGCTATTTTGAGGAGGAATTTCAGGCCAAAGATACATTTTTCAGGGTACTGCTTAGGAACAATTCACATGTGTAAATGTTTCCTACGCTATAGCAAATGTTGACTTTTTGAGTTCCGTTCCACTTTGAAGGCTCTATTGCTTTGCATTGCGTTGTATGAGGCACGATCCAAGCACTGACTTTCAGAAAGTCAATAACTGATCTCATATTTCAAAATGGTTCCACTGGGGGTTGAACCCAGGACCTTCTGCGTGTAAAGCAGACGTGATAACCGCTACACTATGGAACCTGTAAGAAGTTGCCCAAATTGTCATTTTTCAGAAAGGGAAGGGTTAAACACCAAAGAATCCTTGCATCCTATAATTCAACCTGAGATCCTTTGGCATTTCTTTGGTTTTAGGACACTTTCAAGGGTGTATCAAGACTGATGTTTCTGGCCACTCTTTGCATAAGGGCCATGACCTGGTACCAGCCCTTAGCAAAGAGCTCCAGGGTCGCTACGGTTCCCGTATACAAGCTATACTCTGGAAGCCGTTCCTCAAGAAATGGAAGGGAGAGGGTAAAGGACTAGTTGCCAGATGTGCCTGTTGCCTCCCTGCAGCTGATCTTCTCCCCATTACTGACTTACCATGTCTTGTTTTATACCGTGTCTCTGTGAGGAGGTGGCCACCTCATTAGAGGCAGGGCTTTGCTTCCTCATGTCTGAAAGCCGCCAGCAAGGAGAAGAGTGAGCACCACAGTAGTGACAGCCCCATATTTCACTCCAATTCCCCTGAGACTAGAAATCAGAGTTTTCAATGCCTTAGATCTCACACTACAAACACACAGCAACTGTATGCGGCTGCTGCCACAGAAATGCTTGGGCACACTTGCATACCAGAAAGTACCAAGCTATTTTGAGGAGGAATTTCAGGCCAAAGATACATTTTTCAGGGTACTGCTTAGGAACAATTCACATGTGTAAATGTTTCCTACGCTATAGCAAATGTTGACTTTTTGAGTTCCGTTCCACTTTGAAGGCTCTATTGCTTTGCATTGCGTTGTATGAGGCACGATCCAAGCACTGACTTTCAGAAAGTCAATAACTGATCTCATATTTCAAAATGGTTCCACTGGGGGTTGAACCCAGGACCTTCTGCGTGTAAAGCAGATGTGATAACCGCTACACTATGGAACCTGTAAGAAGTTGACCAAATTGTCATTTTTCAGAAAGGGAAGGGTTAAACACCAAAGAATCCTTGCATCCTATAATTCAACCTGTTATCCTTTGGCATTTCTTTGGTTTTAGGACACTTTCAAGGGTGTAGCAAGACTGATGTTTCTGGCCACTCTTTGCATAAGGGCCATGACCTGGTACCAGCCCTTAGCAAAGAGCTCCAGGGTCAAACCGGTTCCCGTATAAAAGCTATACTCTGGAAGCCGTTCCTCAAGAAATGGAAGGGAGAGGGTAAAGGACTAGTTGCCAGATGTGCCTGTTGCCTCCCTGCAGCTGATCTTCTCCCCATTACTGACTTACCATGTCTTGTTTTATACCGTGTCTCTGTGTGGAGGTGGCCACCTCATTAGAGGCAGGGCTTTGCTTCCTCATGTCTGAAAGCCGCCAGCAAGGAGAAGAGTGAGCACCACAGTAGTGACAGCCCCATATTTCACTCCAATTCCCCTGAGACTAGAAGTCCGAGTTTTCAATGCCTTAGATCTCACACTACAAACACACAGCTACTGTATGCGGCTGCTGCCACAGAAGTGCTTGGGCACACTTGCATACCAGAAAGTACCAAGCTATTTTGAGGAGGAATTTCAGGCCAAAGATACATTTTTCAGGGTACTGCTTAGGAACAATTCACATGTGTAAATTTTTCCTACGCTATAGCAAATGTTGACTTTTTGAGTTCCGTTCCACTTTGAAGGCTCTATTGCTTTGCATTGCGTTGTATGAGGCACGATCCAAGCACTGACTTTCAGAAAGTCAATAACTGATCTCATATTTCAAAATGGTTCCACTGGGGGTTGAACCCAGGACATTCTGTGTGTAAAGCAGACGTGATAACCGCTACACTATGGAACCTGTAAAAAGTTGTCCAAATTGTCATTTTTCAGAAAGGGAAGGGTTAAACACCAAAGAATCCTTGCATCCTATAATTCATCCTGAGATCCTTTGGCATTTCTTTGGTTTTAGGACACTTTCAAGGGTGTAGCAAGACTGATGTTTCTGACCACTCTTTGCATAAGGGCCATGACCTGGTACCAGCCCTTAGCAAAGAGCTCCAGGGTCACTACGGTTCCCGTATAAAAGCTATACTCTGGAAGCCATTCCTCAAGAAATGGAAGGGAGAGGGTAAAGGACTAGTTGCCAGACGTGCCTGTTGCCTCCCTGCAGCTGATCTTCTCCCCATTACTGACTTACCATGTCTTGTTTTATACTGTGTCTCTGTGTGGAGGTGGCCACCTCATTAGAGGCAGGGCTTTGCTTCCTCATGTCTGAAAGCCGCCAGCAAGGAGAAGAGTGAGAACCACAGTAGTGACAGCCCAATATT
The DNA here is from genome assembly GCF_037356315.1 of Lithobates pipiens. Lineage (NCBI taxonomy): Eukaryota > Metazoa > Chordata > Amphibia > Anura > Ranidae > Lithobates > Lithobates pipiens. The sequence goes on from NW_027507903.1 coordinate 297,898,428, forward strand.
TCACTCCAATTCCCCTGAGACTAGAAGTCAGGCTTTTCAATGCCATAGATCTCACACTACAAACACACAGCTACTGTATGCGGCTGCTGCCACAGAAGTGCTTGGGCACACTTGCATACCAGAAAGTACCAAGCTATTTTAAGGAGGAATTTCAGGCCAAAGATACATTTTTCAGGGTTCTGCTTAGGAACAATTCAGATGTGTAAATGTTTCCTACGCTATAGCAAATGTTGACTTTTTGAGTTCCGTTCCACTTTGAAGGCTTTATTGCTTTGCATTGCGTTGTATGAGGCACGATCCAAGCACTGACTTTCAGAAAGTCAATAACTGATCTCATATTTCAAAATGGTTCCACTGGGGGTTGAACCCAGGGCTTTCTGCGTGTAAAGCAGACATGATAACCGCTACACTATGGAACCTGTAATAAGTTGACCAAATTGTCATTTTTCAGAAAGGGAAGGGTTAAACACCAAAGAATCCTTGCATCCTATAATTCAACCTGAGATCCTTTGGCATTTCTTTGGTTTTAGGACACTTTCAAGGGTGTAGCAAGACTGATGTTTCTGGCCACTCTTTGCATAAGGGCCATGACCTGGCACCAGCCCTTAGCAAAGAGCTCCAGGGTCGCTACGGTTCCCGTATAAAAGCTATACTCTGGAAGCCCTTCCTCAAGAAATGGAAGGGAGAGGGTAAAGGACTAGTTGCCAGATGTGCCTGTTGCCTCCCTGCAGCTGATCTTCTCCCCATTACTGACTTACCATGTCTTGTTTTATACCGTGTCTCTGTGTGGAGGTGGCCACCTCATTAGAGGCAAGGCTTTGCTTCCTCATGTCTGAAAGCCGCCAGCAAGGAGAAGAGTGAGCACCACAGTAGTGACAGCCCCATATTTCACTCCAATTCCCCTGAGACTAGAAGTCAGAGTTTTCAATGCCTTAGATCTCACACTACAAACACACAGCTACTGTATGCGGCTGCTGCCACAGAAGTGCTTGGGCACACTTGCATACCAGAAAGTACCAAGCTATTTTGAGGAGGAATTTCAGGCCAAAGATACATTTTTCAGGGTACTGCTTAGGAACAATTCACATGTGTAAATGTTTCCTACGCTATAGCAAATGTTGACTTTTTGAGTTCCGTTCCACTTTGAAGGCTCTATTGCTTTGCATTGCGTTGTATGAGGCACGATCCAAGCACTGACTTTCAGAAAGTCAATAACTGATCTCATATTTCAAAATGGTTCCACTGGGGGTTGAACCCAGGACCTTCTGCGTGTAAAGCAGACGTGATAACCGCTACACTAGGGAACCTGTAAGAAGTTCCCCAAATTGTCATTTTTCAGAAAGGGAAGGGTTAAACACCCAAGAATCCTTGCATCCTATAATTCAACCTGAGATCCTTTGGCATTTCTTTGGTTTTAGGACACTTTCAAGGGTGTATCAAGACTGATGTTTCTGGCCACTCTTTGCATAAGGGCCATGACCGGGTACCAGCCCTTAGCAAAGAGCTCCAGGGTCACTACGGTTCCCGTATAAAAGCTATACTCTGGAAGCCGTTCCTCAATAAATGGAAGGGAGAGGGTAAAGGACTAGTTGCCAGATGTGCCTGTTGCCTCCCTGCAGCTGATCTTCTCCCCATTACTGACTTACCATGTCTTGTTTTATACTGTGTCTCTGTGTGGAGGTGGCCACCTCATTAGAGGCAGGGCTTTGCTTCCTCATGTCTGAAAGCCCCCAGCAAGGAGAAGAGTGAGCACCACAGTAGTGACAGCCCCATATTTCACTTCAATTCCCCTGAGACTAGAAGTCAGAGTTTTCAATGCCTTAGATTTCACACTGCAAACACACAGCTACTGTATGCGGCTGCTGCCACAGAAGTACTTGGGCACACTTGCATACCAGAAAGTACCAAGCTATTTTGAGGAGGAATTTCAGGCCAAAGATACATTTTTCAGGGTACTGCTTAGGAACAATTCACATGTGTAAATGTTTCCTACGCTATAGCAAATGTTGACTTTTTGAGTTCCGTTCCACTTTGAAGGCTCTATTGCTTTGCATTGCGTTGTATGAGGCACGATCCAAGCACTGACTTTCAGAAAGTCAATAACTGATCTCATATTTCAAAATGGTTCCACTGGGGGTTGAACCCAGGACCTTCTGCGTGTAAAGCAGACGTGATAACCGCTACACTATGGAACCTGTAAGAAGTTGCCCAAATTGTCATTTTTCAGAAAGGGAAGGGTTAAACACCAAAGAATCCTTGCATCCTATAATTCAACCTGAGATCCTTTGGCATTTCTTTGGTTTTAGGACACTTTCAAGGGTGTATCAAGACTGATGTTTCTGGCCACTCTTTGCATAAGGGCCATGACCTGGTACCAGCCCTTAGCAAAGAGCTCCAGGGTCGCTACGGTTCCCGTATACAAGCTATACTCTGGAAGCCGTTCCTCAAGAAATGGAAGGGAGAGGGTAAAGGACTAGTTGCCAGATGTGCCTGTTGCCTCCCTGCAGCTGATCTTCTCCCCATTACTGACTTACCATGTCTTGTTTTATACCGTGTCTCTGTGAGGAGGTGGCCACCTCATTAGAGGCAGGGCTTTGCTTCCTCATGTCTGAAAGCCGCCAGCAAGGAGAAGAGTGAGCACCACAGTAGTGACAGCCCCATATTTCACTCCAATTCCCCTGAGACTAGAAATCAGAGTTTTCAATGCCTTAGATCTCACACTACAAACACACAGCAACTGTATGCGGCTGCTGCCACAGAAATGCTTGGGCACACTTGCATACCAGAAAGTACCAAGCTATTTTGAGGAGGAATTTCAGGCCAAAGATACATTTTTCAGGGTACTGCTTAGGAACAATTCACATGTGTAAATGTTTCCTACGCTATAGCAAATGTTGACTTTTTGAGTTCCGTTCCACTTTGAAGGCTCTATTGCTTTGCATTGCGTTGTATGAGGCACGATCCAAGCACTGACTTTCAGAAAGTCAATAACTGATCTCATATTTCAAAATGGTTCCACTGGGGGTTGAACCCAGGACCTTCTGCGTGTAAAGCAGATGTGATAACCGCTACACTATGGAACCTGTAAGAAGTTGACCAAATTGTCATTTTTCAGAAAGGGAAGGGTTAAACACCAAAGAATCCTTGCATCCTATAATTCAACCTGTTATCCTTTGGCATTTCTTTGGTTTTAGGACACTTTCAAGGGTGTAGCAAGACTGATGTTTCTGGCCACTCTTTGCATAAGGGCCATGGCCTGGTACCAGCCCTTAGCAAAGAGCTCCAGGGTCAAACCGGTTCCCGTATAAAAGCTATACTCTGGAAGCCGTTCCTCAAGAAATGGAAGGGAGAGGGTAAAGGACTAGTTGCCAGATGTGCCTGTTGCCTCCCTGCAGCTGATCTTCTCCCCATTACTGACTTACCATGTCTTGTTTTATACCGTGTCTCTGTGTGGAGGTGGCCACCTCATTAGAGGCAGGGCTTTGCTTCCTCATGTCTGAAAGCCGCCAGCAAGGAGAAGAGTGAGCACCACAGTAGTGACAGCCCCATATTTCACTCCAATTCCCCTGAGACTAGAAGTCCGAGTTTTCAATGCCTTAGATCTCACACTACAAACACACAGCTACTGTATGCGGCTGCTGCCACAGAAGTGCTTGGGCACACTTGCATACCAGAAAGTACCAAGCTATTTTGAGGAGGAATTTCAGGCCAAAGATACATTTTTCAGGGTACTGCTTAGGAACAATTCACATGTGTAAATTTTTCCTACGCTATAGCAAATGTTGACTTTTTGAGTTCCGTTCCACTTTGAAGGCTCTATTGCTTTGCATTGCGTTGTATGAGGCACGATCCAAGCACTGACTTTCAGAAAGTCAATAACTGATCTCATATTTCAAAATGGTTCCACTGGGGGTTGAACCCAGGACATTCTGTGTGTAAAGCAGACGTGATAACCGCTACACTATGGAACCTGTAAGAAGTTGTCCAAATTGTCATTTTTCAGAAAGGGAAGGGTTAAACACCAAAGAATCCTTGCATCCTATAATTCATCCTGAGATCCTTTGGCATTTCTTTGGTTTTAGGACACTTTCAAGGGTGTAGCAAGACTGATGTTTCTGACCACTCTTTGCATAAGGGCCATGACCTGGTACCAGCCCTTAGCAAAGAGCTCCAGGGTCACTACGGTTCCCGTATAAAAGCTATACTCTGGAAGCCATTCCTCAAGAAATGGAAGGGAGAGGGTAAAGGACTAGTTGCCAGACGTGCCTGTTGCCTCCCTGCAGCTGATCTTCTCCCCATTACTGACTTACCATGTCTTGTTTTATACTGTGTCTCTGTGTGGAGGTGGCCACCTCATTAGAGGCAGGGCTTTGCTTCCTCATGTCTGAAAGCCGCCAGCAAGGAGAAGAGTGAGAACCACAGTAGTGACAGCCCAATATTTCACTCCAATTCCCCTGAGACTAGAAGTCAGGCTTTTCAATGCCATAGATCTCACACTACAAACACACAGCTACTGTATGCGGCTGCTGCCACAGAAGTGCTTGGGCACACTTGCATACCAGAAAGTACCAAGCTATTTTAAGGAGGAATTTCAGGCCAAAGATACATTTTTCAGGGTTCTGCTTAGGAACAATTCACATGTGTAAATGTTTCCTACGCTATAGCAAATGTTGACTTTTTGAGTTCCGTTCCACTTTGAAGGCTTTATTGCTTTGCATTGCGTTGTATGAGGCACGATCCAAGCACTGACTTTCAGAAAGTCAATAACTGATCTCATATTTCAAAATGGTTCCACTGGGGGTTGAACCCAGGGCTTTCTGCGTGTAAAGCAGACATGATAACCGCTACACTATGGAACCTGTAATAAGTTGACCAAATTGTCATTTTTCAGAAAGGGAAGGGTTAAACACCAAAGAATCCTTGCATCCTATAATTCAACCTGAGATCCTTTGGCATTTCTTTGGTTTTAGGACACTTTCAAGGGTGTAGCAAGACTGATGTTTCTGGCCACTCTTTGCATAAGGGCCATGACCTGGCACCAGCCCTTAGCAAAGAGCTCCAGGGTCGCTACGGTTCCCGTATAAAAGCTATACTCTGGAAGCCCTTCCTCAAGAAATGGAAGGGAGAGGGTAAAGGACTAGTTGCCAGATGTGCCTGTTGCCTCCCTGCAGCTGATCTTCTCCCCATTACTGACTTACCATGTCTTGTTTTATACCGTGTCTCTGTGTGGAGGTGGCCACCTCATTAGAGGCAAGGCTTTGCTTCCTCATGTCTGAAAGCCGCCAGCAAGGAGAAGAGTGAGCACCACAGTAGTGACAGCCCCATATTTCACTCCAATTCCCCTGAGACTAGAAGTCAGAGTTTTCAATGCCTTAGATCTCACACTACAAACACACAGCTACTGTATGCGGCTGCTGCCACAGAAGTGCTTGGGCACACTTGCATACCAGAAAGTACCAAGCTATTTTGAGGAGGAATTTCAGGCCAAAGATACATTTTTCAGGGTACTGCTTAGGAACAATTCACATGTGTAAATGTTTCCTACGCTATAGCAAATGTTGACTTTTTGAGTTCCGTTCCACTTTGAAGGCTCTATTGCTTTGCATTGCGTTGTATGAGGCACGATCCAAGCACTGACTTTCAGAAAGTCAATAACTGATCTCATATTTCAAAATGGTTCCACTGGGGGTTGAACCCAGGACCTTCTGCGTGTAAAGCAGACGTGATAACCGCTACACTAGGGAACCTGTAAGAAGTTCCCCAAATTGTCATTTTTCAGAAAGGGAAGGGTTAAACACCCAAGAATCCTTGCATCCTATAATTCAACCTGAGATCCTTTGGCATTTCTTTGGTTTTAGGACACTTTCAAGGGTGTATCAAGACTGATGTTTCTGGCCACTCTTTGCATAAGGGCCATGACCGGGTACCAGCCCTTAGCAAAGAGCTCCAGGGTCACTACGGTTCCCGTATAAAAGCTATACTCTGGAAGCCGTTCCTCAATAAATGGAAGGGAGAGGGTAAAGGACTAGTTGCCAGATGTGCCTGTTGCCTCCCTGCAGCTGATCTTCTCCCCATTACTGACTTACCATGTCTTGTTTTATACTGTGTCTCTGTGTGGAGGTGGCCACCTCATTAGAGGCAGGGCTTTGCTTCCTCATGTCTGAAAGCCCCCAGCAAGGAGAAGAGTGAGCACCACAGTAGTGACAGCCCCATATTTCACTTCAATTCCCCTGAGACTAGAAGTCAGAGTTTTCAATGCCTTAGATTTCACACTGCAAACACACAGCTACTGTATGCGGCTGCTGCCACAGAAGTACTTGGGCACACTTGCATACCAGAAAGTACCAAGCTATTTTGAGGAGGAATTTCAGGCCAAAGATACATTTTTCAGGGTACTGCTTAGGAACAATTCACATGTGTAAATGTTTCCTACGCTATAGCAAATGTTGACTTTTTGAGTTCCGTTCCACTTTGAAGGCTCTATTGCTTTGCATTGCGTTGTATGAGGCACGATCCAAGCACTGACTTTCAGAAAGTCAATAACTGATCTCATATTTCAAAATGGTTCCACTGGGGGTTGAACCCAGGACCTTCTGCGTGTAAAGCAGACGTGATAACCGCTACACTATGGAACCTGTAAGAAGTTGCCCAAATTGTCATTTTTCAGAAAGGGAAGGGTTAAACACCAAAGAATCCTTGCATCCTATAATTCAACCTGAGATCCTTTGGCATTTCTTTGGTTTTAGGACACTTTCAAGGGTGTATCAAGACTGATGTTTCTGGCCACTCTTTGCATAAGGGCCATGACCTGGTACCAGCCCTTAGCAAAGAGCTCCAGGGTCGCTACGGTTCCCGTATACAAGCTATACTCTGGAAGCCGTTCCTCAAGAAATGGAAGGGAGAGGGTAAAGGACTAGTTGCCAGATGTGCCTGTTGCCTCCCTGCAGCTGATCTTCTCCCCATTACTGACTTACCATGTCTTGTTTTATACCGTGTCTCTGTGAGGAGGTGGCCACCTCATTAGAGGCAGGGCTTTGCTTCCTCATGTCTGAAAGCCGCCAGCAAGGAGAAGAGTGAGCACCACAGTAGTGACAGCCCCATATTTCACTCCAATTCCCCTGAGACTAGAAATCAGAGTTTTCAATGCCTTAGATCTCACACTACAAACACACAGCAACTGTATGCGGCTGCTGCCACATAAATGCTTGGGCACACTTGCATACCAGAAAGTACCAAGCTATTTTGAGGAGGAATTTCAGGCCAAAGATACATTTTTCAGGGTACTGCTTAGGAACAATTCACATGTGTAAATGTTTCCTACGCTATAGCAAATGTTGACTTTTTGAGTTCCGTTCCACTTTGAAGGCTCTATTGCTTTGCATTGCGTTGTATGAGGCACGATCCAAGCACTGACTTTCAGAAAGTCAATAACTGATCTCATATTTCAAAATGGTTCCACTGGGGGTTGAACCCAGGACCTTCTGCGTGTAAAGCAGATGTGATAACCGCTACACTATGGAACCTGTAAGAAGTTGACCAAATTGTCATTTTTCAGAAAGGGAAGGGTTAAACACCAAAGAATCCTTGCATCCTATAATTCAACCTGTTATCCTTTGGCATTTCTTTGGTTTTAGGACACTTTCAAGGGTGTAGCAAGACTGATGTTTCTGGCCACTCTTTGCATAAGGGCCATGGCCTGGTACCAGCCCTTAGCAAAGAGCTCCAGGGTCAAACCGGTTCCCGTATAAAAGCTATACTCTGGAAGCCGTTCCTCAAGAAATGGAAGGGAGAGGGTAAAGGACTAGTTGCCAGATGTGCCTGTTGCCTCCCTGCAGCTGATCTTCTCCCCATTACTGACTTACCATGTCTTGTTTTATACCGTGTCTCTGTGTGGAGGTGGCCACCTCATTAGAGGCAGGGCTTTGCTTCCTCATGTCTGAAAGCCGCCAGCAAGGAGAAGAGTGAGCACCACAGTAGTGACAGCCCCATATTTCACTCCAATTCCCCTGAGACTAGAAGTCCGAGTTTTCAATGCCTTAGATCTCACACTACAAACACACAGCTACTGTATGCGGCTGCTGCCACAGAAGTGCTTGGGCACACTTGCATACCAGAAAGTACCAAGCTATTTTGAGGAGGAATTTCAGGCCAAAGATACATTTTTCAGGGTACTGCTTAGGAACAATTCACATGTGTAAATTTTTCCTACGCTATAGCAAATGTTGACTTTTTGAGTTCCGTTCCACTTTGAAGGCTCTATTGCTTTGCATTGCGTTGTATGAGGCACGATCCAAGCACTGACTTTCAGAAAGTCAATAACTGATCTCATATTTCAAAATGGTTCCACTGGGGGTTGAACCCAGGACATTCTGTGTGTAAAGCAGACGTGATAACCGCTACACTATGGAACCTGTAAGAAGTTGTCCAAATTGTCATTTTTCAGAAAGGGAAGGGTTAAACACCAAAGAATCCTTGCATCCTATAATTCAACCTGAGATCCTTTGGCATTTCTTTGGTTTTAGGACACTTTCAAGGGTGTAGCAAGACTGATGTTTCTGGCCACTCTTTGCATAAGGGCCATGACCTGGCACCAGCCCTTAGCAAAGAGCTCCAGGGTCGCTACGGTTCCCGTATAAAAGCTATACTCTGGAAGCCCTTCCTCAAGAAATGGAAGGGAGAGGGTAAAGGACTAGTTGCCAGATGTGCCTGTTGCCTCCCTGCAGCTGATCTTCTCCCCATTACTGACTTACCATGTCTTGTTTTATACCGTGTCTCTGTGTGGAGGTGGCCACCTCATTAGAGGCAAGGCTTTGCTTCCTCATGTCTGAAAGCCGCCAGCAAGGAGAAGAGTGAGCACCACAGTAGTGACAGCCCCATATTTCACTCCAATTCCCCTGAGACTAGAAGTCAGAGTTTTCAATGCCTTAGATCTCACACTACAAACACACAGCTACTGTATGCGGCTGCTGCCACAGAAGTGCTTGGGCACACTTGCATACCAGAAAGTACCAAGCTATTTTGAGGAGGAATTTCAGGCCAAAGATACATTTTTCAGGGTACTGCTTAGGAACAATTCACATGTGTAAATGTTTCCTACGCTATAGCAAATGTTGACTTTTTGAGTTCCGTTCCACTTTGAAGGCTCTATTGCTTTGCATTGCGTTGTATGAGGCACGATCCAAGCACTGACTTTCAGAAAGTCAATAACTGATCTCATATTTCAAAATGGTTCCACTGGGGGTTGAACCCAGGACCTTCTGCGTGTAAAGCAGACGTGATAACCGCTACACTAGGGAACCTGTAAGAAGTTCCCCAAATTGTCATTTTTCAGAAAGGGAAGGGTTAAACACCCAAGAATCCTTGCATCCTATAATTCAACCTGAGATCCTTTGGCATTTCTTTGGTTTTAGGACACTTTCAAGGGTGTATCAAGACTGATGTTTCTGGCCACTCTTTGCATAAGGGCCATGACCGGGTACCAGCCCTTAGCAAAGAGCTCCAGGGTCACTACGGTTCCCGTATAAAAGCTATACTCTGGAAGCCGTTCCTCAATAAATGGAAGGGAGAGGGTAAAGGACTAGTTGCCAGATGTGCCTGTTGCCTCCCTGCAGCTGATCTTCTCCCCATTACTGACTTACCATGTCTTGTTTTATACTGTGTCTCTGTGTGGAGGTGGCCACCTCATTAGAGGCAGGGCTTTGCTTCCTCATGTCTGAAAGCCCCCAGCAAGGAGAAGAGTGAGCACCACAGTAGTGACAGCCCCATATTTCACTCCAATTCCCCTGAGACTAGAAGTCAGAGTTTTCAATGCCTTAGATTTCACACTGCAAACACACAGCTACTGTATGCGGCTGCTGCCACAGAAGTACTTGGGCACACTTGCATACCAGAAAGTACCAAGCTATTTTGAGGAGGAATTTCAGGCCAAAGATACATTTTTCAGGGTACTGCTTAGGAACAATTCACATGTGTAAATGTTTCCTACGCTATAGCAAATGTTGACTTTTTGAGTTCCGTTCCACTTTGAAGGCTCTATTGCTTTGCATTGCGTTGTATGAGGCACGATCCAAGCACTGACTTTCAGAAAGTCAATAACTGATCTCATATTTCAAAATGGTTCCACTGGGGGTTGAACCCAGGACCTTCTGCGTGTAAAGCAGACGTGATAACCGCTACACTATGGAACCTGTAAGAAGTTGCCCAAATTGTCATTTTTCAGAAAGGGAAGGGTTAAACACCAAAGAATCCTTGCATCCTATAATTCAACCTGAGATCCTTTGGCATTTCTTTGGTTTTAGGACACTTTCAAGGGTGTATCAAGACTGATGTTTCTGGCCACTCTTTGCATAAGGGCCATGACCTGGTACCAGCCCTTAGCAAAGAGCTCCAGGGTCGCTACGGTTCCCGTATACAAGCTATACTCTGGAAGCCGTTCCTCAAGAAATGGAAGGGAGAGGGTAAAGGACTAGTTGCCAGATGTGCCTGTTGCCTCCCTGCAGCTGATCTTCTCCCCATTACTGACTTACCATGTCTTGTTTTATACCGTGTCTCTGTGAGGAGGTGGCCACCTCATTAGAGGCAGGGCTTTGCTTCCTCATGTCTGAAAGCCGCCAGCAAGGAGAAGAGTGAGCACCACAGTAGTGACAGCCCCATATTTCACTCCAATTCCCCTGAGACTAGAAATCAGAGTTTTCAATGCCTTAGATCTCACACTACAAACACACAGCAACTGTATGCGGCTGCTGCCACAGAAATGCTTGGGCACACTTGCATACCAGAAAGTACCAAGCTATTTTGAGGAGGAATTTCAGGCCAAAGATACATTTTTCAGGGTACTGCTTAGGAACAATTCACATGTGTAAATGTTTCCTACGCTATAGCAAATGTTGACTTTTTGAGTTCCGTTCCACTTTGAAGGCTCTATTGCTTTGCATTGCGTTGTATGAGGCACGATCCAAGCACTGACTTTCAGAAAGTCAATAACTGATCTCATATTTCAAAATGGTTCCACTGGGGGTTGAACCCAGGACCTTCTGCGTGTAAAGCAGACGTGATAACCGCTACACTAGGGAACCTGTAAGAAGTTCCCCAAATTGTCATTTTTCAGAAAGGGAAGGGTTAAACACCCAAGAATCCTTGCATCCTATAATTCAACCTGAGATCCTTTGGCATTTCTTTGGTTTTAGGACACTTTCAAGGGTGTATCAAGACTGATGTTTCTGGCCACTCTTTGCATAAGGGCCATGACCGGGTACCAGCCCTTAGCAAAGAGCTCCAGGGTCACTACGGTTCCCGTATAAAAGCTATACTCTGGAAGCCGTTCCTCAATAAATGGAAGGGAGAGGGTAAAGGACTAGTTGCCAGATGTGCCTGTTGCCTCCCTGCAGCTGATCTTCTCCCCATTACTGACTTACCATGTCTTGTTTTATACTGTGTCTCTGTGTGGAGGTGGCCACCTCATTAGAGGCAGGGCTTTGCTTCCTCATGTCTGAAAGCCCCCAGCAAGGAGAAGAGTGAGCACCACAGTAGTGACAGCCCCATATTTCACTCCAATTCCCCTGAGACTAGAAGTCAGAGTTTTCAATGCCTTAGATTTCACACTGCAAACACACAGCTACTGTATGCGGCTGCTGCCACAGAAGTACTTGGGCACACTTGCATACCAGAAAGTACCAAGCTATTTTGAGGAGGAATTTCAGGCCAAAGATACATTTTTCAGGGTACTGCTTAGGAACAATTCACATGTGTAAATGTTTCCTACGCTATAGCAAATGTTGACTTTTTGGGTTCCGTTCCACTTTGAAGGCTCTATTGCTTTGCATTGCGTTGTATGAGGCACGATCCAAGCACTGACTTTCAGAAAGTCAATAACTGATCTCATATTTCAAAATGGTTCCACTGGGGGTTGAACCCAGGACCTTCTGCGTGTAAAGCAGACGTGATAACCGCTACACTATGGAACCTGTAAGAAGTTGCCCAAATTGTCATTTTTCAGAAAGGGAAGGGTTAAACACCAAAGAATCCTTGCATCCTATAATTCAACCTGAGATCCTTTGGCATTTCTTTGGTTTTAGGACACTTTCAAGGGTGTATCAAGACTGATGTTTCTGGCCACTCTTTGCATAAGGGCCATGACCTGGTACCAGCCCTTAGCAAAGAGCTCCAGGGTCGCTACGGTTCCCGTATACAAGCTATACTCTGGAAGCCGTTCCTCAAGAAATGGAAGGGAGAGGGTAAAGGACTAGTTGCCAGATGTGCCTGTTGCCTCCCTGCAGCTGATCTTCTCCCCATTACTGACTTACCATGTCTTGTTTTATACCGTGTCTCTGTGAGGAGGTGGCCACCTCATTAGAGGCAGGGCTTTGCTTCCTCATGTCTGAAAGCCGCCAGCAAGGAGAAGAGTGAGCACCACAGTAGTGACAGCCCCATATTTCACTCCAATTCCCCTGAGACTAGAAATCAGAGTTTTCAATGCCTTAGATCTCACACTACAAACACACAGCATCTGTATGCGGCTGCTGCCACAGAAATGCTTGGGCACACTTGCATACCAGAAAGTACCAAGCTATTTTGAGGAGGAATTTCAGGCCAAAGATACATTTTTCAGGGTACTGCTTAGGAACAATTCACATGTGTAAATGTTTCCTACGCTATAGCAAATGTTGACTTTTTGAGTTCCGTTCCACTTTGAAGGCTCTATTGCTTTGCATTGCGTTGTATGAGGCACGATCCAAGCACTGACTTTCAGAAAGTCAATAACTGATCTCATATTTCAAAATGGTTCCACTGGGGGTTGAACCCAGGACCTTCTGCGTGTAAAGCAGATGTGATAACCGCTACACTATGGAACCTGTAAGAAGTTGACCAAATTGTCATTTTTCAGAAAGGGAAGGGTTAAACACCAAAGAATCCTTGCATCCTATAATTCAACCTGTTATCCTTTGGCATTTCTTTGGTTTTAGGACACTTTCAAGGGTGTAGCAAGACTGATGTTTCTGGCCACTCTTTGCATAAGGGCCATGACCTGGTACCAGCCCTTAGCAAAGAGCTCCAGGGTCAAACCGGTTCCCGTATAAAAGCTATACTCTGGAAGCCGTTCCTCAAGAAATGGAAGGGAGAGGGTAAAGGACTAGTTGCCAGATGTGCCTGTTGCCTCCCTGCAGCTGATCTTCTCCCCATTACTGACTTACCATGTCTTGTTTTATACCGTGTCTCTGTGTGGAGGTGGCCACCTCATTAGAGGCAGGGCTTTGCTTCCTCATGTCTGAAAGCCGCCAGCAAGGAGAAGAGTGAGCACCACAGTAGTGACAGCCCCATATTTCACTCCAATTCCCCTGAGACTAGAAGTCCGAGTTTTCAATGCCTTAGATCTCACACTACAAACACACAGCTACTGTATGTGGCTGCTGCCACAGAAGTGCTTGGGCACACTTGCATACCAGAAAGTACCAAGCTATTTTGAGGAGGAATTTCAGGCCAAAGATACATTTTTCAGGGTACTGCTTAGGAACAATTCACATGTGTAAATTTTTCCTACGCTATAGCAAATGTTGACTTTTTGAGTTCCGTTCCACTTTGAAGGCTCTATTGCTTTGCATTGCGTTGTATGAGGCACGATCCAAGCACTGACTTTCAGAAAGTCAATAACTGATCTCATATTTCAAAATGGTTCCACTGGGGGTTGAACCCAGGACATTCTGTGTGTAAAGCAGACGTGATAACCGCTACACTATGGAACCTGTAAGAAGTTGTCCATATTGTCATTTTTCAGAAAGGGAAGGGTTAAACACCAAAGAATCCTTGCATCCTATAATTCATCCTGAGATCCTTTGGCATTTCTTTGGTTTTAGGACACTTTCAAGGGTGTAGCAAGACTGATGTTTCTGACCACTCTTTGCATAAGGGCCATGACCTGGTACCAGCCCTTAGCAAAGAGCTCCAGGGTCACTACGGTTCCCGTATAAAAGCTATACTCTGGAAGCCATTCCTCAAGAAATGGAAGGGAGAGGGTAAAGGACTAGTTGCCAGACGTGCCTGTTGCCTCCCTGCAGCTGATCTTCTCCCCATTACTGACTTACCATGTCTTGTTTTATACTGTGTCTCTGTGTGGAGGTGGCCACCTCATTAGAGGCAGGGCTTTGCTTCCTCATGTCTGAAAGCCGCCAGCAAGGAGAAGAGTGAGAACCACAGTAGTGACAGCCCAATATTTCACTCCAATTCCCCTGAGACTAGAAGTCAGGGTTTTCAATGCCATAGATCTCACACTACAAACACACAGCTACTGTATGCGGCTGCTGCCACAGAAGTGCTTGGGCACACTTGCATACCAGAAAGTACCAAGCTATTTTGAGGAGGAATTTCAGGCCAAAGATACATTTTTCAGGGTTCTGCTTAGGAACAATTCAGATGTGTAAATGTTTCCTACGCTATAGCAAATGTTGACTTTTTGAGTTCCGTTCCACTTTGAAGGCTTTATTGCTTTGCATTGCGTTGTATGAGGCACGATCCAAGCACTGACTTTCAGAAAGTCAATAACTGATCTCATATTTCAAAATGGTTCCACTGGGGGTTGAACCCAGGGCTTTCTGCGTGTAAAGCAGACATGATAACCGCTACACTATGGAACCTGTAATAAGTTGACCAAATTGTCATTTTTCAGAAAGGGAAGGGTTAAACACCAAAGAATCCTTGCATCCTATAATTCAACCTGAGATCCTTTGGCATTTCTTTGGTTTTAGGACACTTTCAAGGGTGTAGCAAGACTGATGTTTCTGGCCACTCTTTGCATAAGGGCCATGACCTGGCACCAGCCCTTAGCAAAGAGCTCCAGGGTCGCTACGGTTCCCGTATAAAAGCTATACTCTGGAAGCCCTTCCTCAAGAAATGGAAGGGAGAGGGTAAAGGACTAGTTGCCAGATGTGCCTGTTGCCTCCCTGCAGCTGATCTTCTCCCCATTACTGACTTACCATGTCTTGTTTTATACCGTGTCTCTGTGTGGAGGTGGCCACCTCATTAGAGGCAAGGCTTTGCTTCCTCATGTCTGAAAGCCGCCAGCAAGGAGAAGAGTGAGCACCACAGTAGTGACAGCCCCATATTTCACTCCAATTCCCCTGAGACTAGAAGTCAGAGTTTTCAATGCCTTAGATCTCACACTACAAACACACAGCTACTGTATGCGGCTGCTGCCACAGAAGTGCTTGGGCACACTTGCATACCAGAAAGTACCAAGCTATTTTGAGGAGGAATTTCAGGCCAAAGATACATTTTTCAGGGTACTGCTTAGGAACAATTCACATGTGTAAATGTTTCCTACGCTATAGCAAATGTTGACTTTTTGAGTTCCGTTCCACTTTGAAGGCTCTATTGCTTTGCATTGCGTTGTATGAGGCACGATCCAAGCACTGACTTTCAGAAAGTCAATAACTGATCTCATATTTCAAAATGGTTCCACTGGGGGTTGAACCCAGGACGTTCTGCGTGTAAAGCAGACGTGATAACCGCTACACTAGGGAACCTGTAAGAAGTTCACCAAATTGTCATTTTTCAGAAAGGGAAGGGTTAAACACCCAAGAATCCTTGCATCCTATAATTCAACCTGAGATCCTTTGGCATTTCTTTGGTTTTAGGACACTTTCAAGGGTGTATCAAGACTGATGTTTCTGGCCACTCTTTGCATAAGGGCCATGACCGGGTACCAGCCCTTAGCAAAGAGCTCCAGGGTCACTACGGTTCCCGTATAAAAGCTATACTCTGGAAGCCGTTCCTCAATAAATGGAAGGGAGAGGGTAAAGGACTAGTTGCCAGACGTGCCTGTTGCCTCCCTGCAGCTGATCTTCTCCCCATTACTGACTTACCATGTCTTGTTTTATACTGTGTCTCTGTGTGGAGGTGGCCACCTCATTAGAGGCAGGGCTTTGCTTCCTCATGTCTGAAAGCCCCCAGCAAGGAGAAGAGTGAGCACCACAGTAGTGACAGCCCCATATTTCACTCCAATTCCCCTGAGACTAGAAGTCAGAGTTTTCAATGCCTTAGATTTCACACTGCAAACACACAGCTACTGTATGCGGCTGCTGCCACAGAAGTACTTGGGCACACTTGCATACCAGAAAGTACCAAGCTATTTTGAGGAGGAATTTCAGGCCAAAGATACATTTTTCAGGGTACAGCTTAGGAACAATTCACATGTGTAAATGTTTCCTACGCTATAGCAAATGTTGACTTTTTGAGTTCCGTTCCACTTTGAAGGCTCTATTGCTTTGCATTGCGTTGTATGAGGCACGATCCAAGCACTGACTTTCAGAAAGTCAATAACTGATCTCATATTTCAAAATGGTTCCACTGGGGGTTGAACCCAGGACCTTCTGCGTGTAAAGCAGACGTGATAACCGCTACACTATGGAACCTGTAAGAAGTTGCCCAAATTGTCATTTTTCAGAAAGGGAAGGGTTAAACACCAAAGAATCCTTGCATCCTATAATTCAACCTGAGATCCTTTGGCATTTCTTTGGTTTTAGGACACTTTCAAGGGTGTATCAAGACTGATGTTTCTGGCCACTCTTTGCATAAGGGCCATGACCTGGTACCAGCCCTTAGCAAAGAGCTCCAGGGTCGCTACGGTTCCCGTATACAAGCTATACTCTGGAAGCCGTTCCTCAAGAAATGGAAGGGAGAGGGTAAAGGACTAGTTGCCAGATGTGCCTGTTGCCTCCCTGCAGCTGATCTTCTCCCCATTACTGACTTACCAAGTCTTGTTTTATACTGTGTCTCTGTGTGGAGGTGGCCACCTCATTAGAGGCAGGGCTTTGTTTCCTCATGTCTGAAAGCCGCCAACAAGGAGAAGAGTGAGCACCACAGTAGTGACAGCCCCATATTTCACTCTAATTTCCCTGAGACTAGAAGTCAGAGTTTTCAATGCCTTAGATCTCACACTACAAACACACAGCAACTGTATGCGGCTGCTGCCACAGAAATGCTTGGGCACACTTGCATACCAGAAAGTACCAAGCTATGTTGAGGAGGAATTTCAGGCCAAAGATACATTTTTCAGGGTACTGCTTAGGAACAATTCACATGTGTAAATGTTTCCTACGCTATAGCAAATGTTGACTTTTTGAGTTCTGTTCCACTTTGAAGGCTCTATTGCTTTGCATTGCGTTGTATGAGGCACGATCCAAGCACTGACTTTCAGAAAGTCAATAACTGATCTCATATTTCAAAATGGTTCCACTGGGGGTTGAACCCAGGACCTTCTGCGTGTAAAGCAGATGTGATAACCGCTACACTATGGAACCTGTAAGAAGTTGCCCACATTGTCATTTTTCAGAAAGGGAAGGGTTAAACACCAAAGAATCCTTGCATCCTATAATTCAACCTGAGATCCTTTGGCATTTCTTTGGTTTTAGGACACTTTCAAGGGTGTATCAAGACTGATGTTTCTGGCCACTCTTTGCATAAGGGCCATGACCGGGTACAAGCCCTTAGCAAAGAGCTCCAGGGTCGCTACGGTTCCTGTATAAAAGCTATACTCTGGAAGCCATTCCTCAAGAAATGGAAGGGAGAGGGTAAAGGACTAGTTGCCAGATGTGCCTGTTGCCTCCCTGCAGCTGATCTTCTCCCCATTACTGACTTACCAAGTCTTGTTTTATACTGTGTCTCTGTGTGGAGGTGGCCACCTCATTAGAGGCAAGGCTTTGCTTCCTCATGTCTGAAAGCCGCCAGCAAGGAGAAGAGTGAGCACCACAGTAGTGACAGTCCCATATTTCACTCCAATTCCCCTGAGACTAGAAGTCAGAGTTTTCAATGCCTTAGATCTCACACTACAAACACACAGCTACTGTATGCGGCTGCTGCCACAGAAGTGCTTGGGCACACTTGCATACCAGAAAGTACCAAGCTATTTTGAGGAGGAATTTCAGGCCAAAGATACATTTTTCAGGGTACTGCTTAGGAACAATTCACATGTGTAAATGTTTCCTACGCTATAGCAAATGTTGACTTTTTGAGTTCCGTTCCACTTTGAAGGCTCTATTGCTTTGCATTGCGTTGTATGAGGCACGATCCAAGCACTGACTTTCAGAAAGTCAATAACTGATCTCATATTTCAAAATGGTTCCACTGGGGGTTGAACCCAGGACCTTCTGCGTGTAAAGCAGACGTGATAACCGCTACACTATGGAACCTGTAAGAACTTGACCAAATTGTCATTTTTCAGAAAGGGAAGGGTTAAACACCAAAGAATCCTTGCATCCTATAATTCAACCTGAGATCCTTTGGCATTTCTTTGGTTTTAGGACACTTTCAAGGGTGTATCAAGACTGATTTTTCTGGCCACTCTTTGCATAAGGGCCATGACCTGGTACCAGCCCTTAGCAAAGAGCTCCAGGGTCAATACGGTTCCCGTATAAAAGCTATACTCTGGAAGCCGTTCCTCAAGAAATGGAAGGGAGAGGGTAAAGGACTAGTTGCCAGATGTGCCTGTTGCCTCCCTGCAGCTGATCTTCTCCTCATTACTGACTTACCAAGTCTTGTTTTATACTGTGTCTCTGTGTGGAGGTGGCCACCTCATTAGAGGCAGAGCTTTGCTTCCTCATGTCTGAAAGCCGCCAACAAGGAGAAGAGTGAGCACCACAGTAGTGACAGCCCCATATTTCACTCCAATTCCCCTGAGACTAGAAGTCAGAGTTTTCAATGCCTTAGATCTCACACTACAAACACACAGCTACTGTATGCGGCTGCTGCCACAGAAGTGCTTGGGCACACTTGCATACCAGAAAGTACCAAGCTATTTTGAGGAGGAATTTCAGGCCAAAGATACATTTTTCAGGGTACTGCTTAGGAACAATTCACATGTGTAAATGTTTCCTACGCTATAGCAAATGTTGACTTTTTGAGTTCCGTTCCACTTTGAAGGCTCTATTGCTTTGCATTGCGTTGTATGAGGCACGATCCAAGCACTGACTTTCAGAAAGTCAATAACTGATCTCATATTTCAAAATGGTTCCACTGGGGGTTGAACCCAGGACCTTCTGCGTGTAAAGCAGATGTGATAACCGCTACACTATGGAACCTGTAAGAAGTTGACCAAATTGTCATTTTTCAGAAATGGAAGGGTTAAACACCAAAGAATCCTTGCATCCTATAATTCAACCTGTTATCCTTTGGCATTTCTTTGGTTTTAGGACACTTTCAAGGGTGTAGCAAGACTGATGTTTCTGGCCACTCTTTGCATAAGGGCCATGACCTGGTACCAGCCCTTAGCAAAGAGCTCCAGGGTCAAACCGGTTCCCGTATAAAAGCTATACTCTGGAAGCCGTTCCTCAAGAAATGGAAGGGAGAGGGTAAAGGACTAGTTGCCAGATGTGCCTGTTGCCTCCCTGCAGCTGATCTTCTCCCCATTACTGACTTACCATGTCTTGTTTTATACCGTGTCTCTGTGTGGAGGTGGCCACCTCATTAGAGGCAGGGCTTTGCTTCCTCATGTCTGAAAGCCGCCAGCAAGGAGAAGAGTGAGCACCACAGTAGTGACAGCCCCATATTTCACTCCAATTCCCCTGAGACTAGAAGTCCGAGTTTTCAATGCCTTAGATCTCACACTACAAACACACAGCTACTGTATGCGGCTGCTGCCACAGAAGTGCTTGGGCACACTTGCATACCAGAAAGTACCAAGCTATTTTGAGGAGGAATTTCAGGCCAAAGATACATTTTTCAGGGTACTGCTTAGGAACAATTCACATGTGTAAATTTTTCCTACGCTATAGCAAATGTTGACTTTTTGAGTTCCGTTCCACTTTGAAGGCTCTATTGCTTTGCATTGCGTTGTATGAGGCACGATCCAAGCACTGACTTTCAGAAAGTCAATAACTGATCTCATATTTCAAAATGGTTCCACTGGGGGTTGAACCCAGGACATTCTGTGTGTAAAGCAGACGTGATAACCGCTACACTATGGAACCTGTAAGAAGTTGTCCAAATTGTCATTTTTCAGAAAGGGAAGGGTTAAACACCAAAGAATCCTTGCATCCTATAATTCATCCTGAGATCCTTTGGCATTTCTTTGGTTTTAGGACACTTTCAAGGGTGTAGCAAGACTGATGTTTCTGACCACTCTTTGCATAAGGGCCATGACCTGGTACCAGCCCTTAGCAAAGAGCTCCAGGGTCACTACGGTTCCCGTATAAAAGCTATACTCTGGAAGCCATTCCTCAAGAAATGGAAGGGAGAGGGTAAAGGACTAGTTGCCAGACGTGCCTGTTGCCTCCCTGCAGCTGATCTTCTCCCCATTACTGACTTACCATGTCTTGTTTTATACTGTGTCTCTGTGTGGAGGTGGCCAGCTCATTAGAGGCAGGGCTTTGCTTCCTCATGTCTGAAACCCCCCAGCAAGGAGAAGAGTGAGCACCACAGTAGTGACAGCCCCATATTTCACTCCAATTCCCCTGAGACTAGAAGTCAGAGTTTTCAATGCCTTAGATTTCACACTGCAAACACACAGCTACTGTATGCGGCTGCTGCCACAGAAGTACTTGGGCACACTTGCATACCAGAAAGTACCAAGCTATTTTGAGGAGGAATTTCAGGCCAAAGATACATTTTTCAGGGTACTGCTTAGGAACAATTCACATGTGTAAATGTTTCCTACGCTATAGCAAATGTTGACTTTTTGAGTTCCGTTCCACTTTGAAGGCTCTATTGCTTTGCATTGCGTTGTATGAGGCACGATCCAAGCACTGACTTTCAGAAAGTCAATAACTGATCTCATATTTCAAAATGGTTCCACTGGGGGTTGAACCCAGGACCTTCTGCGTGTAAAGCAGACGTGATAACCGCTACACTATGGAACCTGTAAGAAGTTGCCCAAATCGTCATTTTTCAGAAAGGGAAGGGTTAAACACCAAAGAATCCTTGCATCCTATAATTCAACCTGAGATCCTTTGGCATTTCTTTGGTTTTAGGACACTTTCAAGGGTGTATCAAGACTGATGTTTCTGGCCACTCTTTGCATAAGGGCCATGACCTGGTACCAGCCCTTAGCAAAGAGCTCCAGGGTCGCTACGGTTCCCGTATACAAGCTATACTCTGGAAGCCGTTCCTCAAGAAATGGAAGGGAGAGGGTAAAGGACTAGTTGCCAGATGTGCCTGTTGCCTCCCTGCAGCTGATCTTCTCCCCATTACTGACTTACCATGTCTTGTTTTATACCGTGTCTCTGTGAGGAGGTGGCCACCTCATTAGAGGCAGGGCTTTGCTTCCTCATGTCTGAAAGCCGCCAGCAAGGAGAAGAGTGAGCACCACAGTAGTGACAGCCCCATATTTCACTCCAATTCCCCTGAGACTAGAAATCAGAGTTTTCAATGCCTTAGATCTCACACTACAAACACACAGCAACTGTATGCGGCTGCTGCCACAGAAATGCTTGGGCACACTTGCATACCAGAAAGTACCAAGCTATGTTGAGGAGGAATTTCAGGCCAAAGATACATTTTTCAGGGTACTGCTTAGGAACAATTCACATGTGTAAATGTTTCCTACGCTATAGCAAATGTTGACTTTTTGAGTTCTGTTCCACTTTGAAGGCTCTATTGCTTTGCATTGCGTTGTATGAGGCACGATCCAAGCACTGACTTTCAGAAAGTCAATAACTGATCTCATATTTCAAAATGGTTCCACTGGGGGTTGAACCCAGGACCTTCTGCGTGTAAAGCAGATGTGATAACCGCTACACTATGGAACCTGTAAGAAGTTGCCCACATTGTCATTTTTCAGAAAGGGAAGGGTTAAACACCAAAGAATCCTTGCATCCTATAATTCAACCTGAGATCCTTTGGCATTTCTTTGGTTTTAGGACACTTTCAAGGGTGTATCAAGACTGATGTTTCTGGCCACTCTTTGCATAAGGGCCATGACCGGGTACAAGCCCTTAGCAAAGAGCTCCAGGGTCGCTACGGTTCCTGTATAAAAGCTATACTCTGGAAGCCATTCCTCAAGAAATGGAAGGGAGAGGGTAAAGGACTAGTTGCCAGATGTGCCTGTTGCCTCCCTGCAGCTGATCTTCTCCCCATTACTGACTTACCAAGTCTTGTTTTATACTGTGTCTCTGTGTGGAGGTGGCCACCTCATTAGAGGCAGGGCTTTGTTTCCTCATGTCTGAAAGCCGCCAACAAGGAGAAGAGTGAGCACCACAGTAGTGACAGCCCCATATTTCACTCTAATTTCCCTGAGACTAGAAGTCAGAGTTTTCAATGCCTTAGATCTCACACTACAAACACACAGCTACTGTATGCGGCTGCTGCCACAGAAGTGCTTGGGCACACTTGCATACCAGAAAGTACCAAGCTATTTTGAGGAGGAATTTCAGGCCAAAGATACATTTTTCAGGGTACTGCTTAGGAACAATTCACATGTGTAAATGTTTCCTACGCTATAGCAAATGTTGACTTTTTGAGTTCCGTTCCACTTTGAAGGCTCTATTGCTTTGCATTGCGTTGTATGAGGCACGATCCATGCACTGACTTTCAGAAAGTCAATAACTGATCTCATATTTCAAAATGGTTCCACTGGGGGTTTAACCCAGGACCTTCTGCGTGTAAAGCAGACGTGATAACTGCTACACTATGGAACCTGTAAGAAGTTGACCAAATTGTCATTTTTCAGAAAGGGAAGGTTTAAACACCAAAGAATCCTTGCATCCTATAATTCAACCTGTAAAAATGATATAAATAAATGCAGCGCTACCTAAAAGTGCATATAAAAATGATAATAACTAGATAAATATAGTGTAATTCAAATAAATGTAGTGCAACTCAAGTGCTATCCTATTAAATAATAAATGCAGCATATAAAAGCACAAAAAAATAAATCTGCATAAATTTTCCAAATACATAAAATTCAAAATAGATTGTGAAAAAATATATATATAAATAATTAATAAATAAATATTTTTAAGTATCAATCCAGTGATTCTGTGTAAATTAATCAATATTTCAAGTGATTGTCCACAAAAAACATGCACATAAAGCTGAAAAAACTTTTTTCAAAAAACAAAAGACAAAAGTCCATGCAAAAAGTGATTTCCAATAGTGCCACTCCACTGCAAACTTCAGTGCCTATTCAGTGCACCACCTATTTCCCCCAGCCTCTCACCTCCAATAGCTGGCACAATAGGCGGTGTGTATAAACAGATAAGCTGCTGGCTCCTTATTCATCCAGTTTCACTGTTCTATCTCTGTTAGTATTTCACTGTGACTCATATACATAGTACATATTCTCCCAATTTCTCCAGAGTATCCAATAAGTATGCAATGGAAGAAAACAGAAGGGCTTTCATGTGTAGTAACTATGTATCGCTTTATTACAAAGAACAAATCCACACTTACATGAGAATACACAGTGGAACGTACAGCTGACGCGGACTTCCGGTTTCGGCCGTAACCGGAAGTGGTATGTGCGACACCCAATTCCTTCCCTGACGCGTTGCGTTACACCACGTAACTTTTTCAAAGGGTAATAGGAAGTAGGTGTCACCAGGGTATATATAGAGTGAGCGCCGTCGCCATAGTAACTCAGGACGGCGGCGCTATTACATACTAATATGTGAATCAATGTGAAAGGAATCAATATTCAATGTATTCCTGAGCAAAGAGATTAAAAAGTTTTAAATATCATATTACATAATAATATCAGTAGATAAATTAAAATTTTAAATGATAAGAATGAAATGAAAATAAAAATAAGCCATATCTAGTGCTGGCTTATAAGAAGAGTGGCATCTAGTGGTTAAATTTTAGAATGCTCTTCTTATTAATAAAACTGAATCCAAGGGGAAAAATAGAAGATAAAATGCATAAAATATATCGTTATGCTAATAATCAATAATCCTCTCTATTTAGAACTACAACAATTATGTGAAAAGGAGAATATCTCCATAATAATTATAGCTTCTACCTTAATATATATAAAATATCATATATAAATATAAAATACTATACATAGATAAAAAAAGTATATATATTAAGTATTGATAAATCACCATAAATATCAACAGATCAAATCTATACAGTACCAGTGAATAAGGATACTATTACGTATCAAGAATGAAAGATGATATATAGCGCACAAAAAATATTAAAAATATAATGTCATTTTTAAAAATTATTTTCTAAAGTTATTTCTGAATAAAAATAGGTTAAAAACGAAATTAAAAATTGGAAATAAAACAATTAAGATCGAACTCAACGTTATGGCCTGATGGTGTAAGGGTACGGAGTTCGTGTATCCACCTCGACTCAGCCTGACTAATTTTGATCACCTTGTTATCCCCTCTCCAATGAGGTACAAATTTTTGGATACCACAGATTTTAAGTGACGTGGGGTCCTTATTATGGAATTTCGCATAGTGTTTAGATAAACTATGTTTGTCAAAACCTTTCTTAATGTTTTGAACGTGTTCCCTCAATCTTTTCCATAGTTTTCTTTTTGTTCTTCCCACATACTGAATCTGGCAAGGGTGAGGGTGTATCAAGACTGATGTTTCTGGCCACTCTTTGCATAAGGGCCATGACATGGTACCAGCCCTTAGCAAAGAGCTCCAGGGTCACTACGGTTCCCGTATAAAAGCTATATTCTGGAAGCCGTTCCTCAAGAAATGGAAGGGAGAGGGTAAAGGACTAGTTGCCAGATGTGCCTGTTGCCTCCCTGCAGCTGATCTTCTCCCCATTACTGACTTACCATGTCTTGTTTTATACCGTGTCTCTGTGTGGAGGTGGCCACCTCATTAGAGGCAGGGCTTTGCTTCCTCATGTCTGAAAGCCGCCAGCAATTAGAAGAGTGAGCACCACAGTAGTGAAGGCCCCATATTTCACTCCAATTCCCCTGAGACTAGAAGTCAGAGTTTTCAATGCCTTAGATCTCACACTACAAACACACAGCTACTGTATGCGGCTGCTGCCACAGAAGTGCTTGGGCACACTTGCATACCAGAAAGTACCAAGCTATTTTGAGGAGGAATTTCAGGCCAAAGATACATTTTTCGGGGTACTGCTTAGGAACAATTCAAATGTGTAAATGTTTCCTACGCTATAGCAAATGTTGACTTTTTGAGTTCCGTTCCACTTTGAAGGCTCTATTGCTTTGCATTGCGTTGTATGAGGTACGATCCAAGCACTGACTTTCAGAAAGTCAATACCTGATCTCATATTTCAAAATGGTTCCACTGGGGGTTGAACCCAGGACCTTCTGCGTGTAAAGCAGATGTGATAACCGCTACACTATGGAACCTGTAAGAAGTTGCCCACATTGTCATTTTTCAGAAAGGGAAGGGTTAAACACCAAAGAATCCTTGCATCCTATAATTCAACCTGAGATCCTTTGGCATTTCTTTGGTTTTAGGACACTTTCAAGGGTGTATCAAGACTGATGTTTCTGGCCACTCTTTGCATAAGGGCCATGACCTGGTACCAGCCCTTAGCAAAGAGCTCCAGGGTCAATACGGTTCCCGTATAAAAGCTATACTCTGGAAGCCGTTCCTCAAGAAATGGAAGGGAGAGGGTAAAGGACTAGTTGCCAGATGTGCCTGTTGCCTCCCTGCAGCTGATCTTCTCCCCATTACTGACTTACCATGTCTTGTTTTATACCGTGTCTCTGTGTGGAGGTGGCCACCTCATTATAGGCAGGGCTTTGCTTCCTCATGTCTGAAAGCCGCCAGCAAGGAGAAGAGTGAGCACCACAGTAGTGACAGCCCCATATTTCACTCCAATTCCCCTGAGACTAGAAGTCAGAGTTTTCAATGCCTTAGATCTCACACTACAAACACACAGCTACTGTATGCGGCTGCTGCCACAGAAGTGCTTGGGCACACTTGCATACCAGAAAGTACCAAGCTATTTTGAGGAGGAATTTCAGGCCAAAGATACATTTTTCAGGGTACTGCTTAGGAACAATTCACATGTGTAAATGTTTCCTACGCTATAGCAAATGTTGACTTTTTGAGTTCCGTTCCACTTTGAAGGCTCTATTGCTTTGCATTGCATTGTATGAGGCACGATCCAAGCACTGACTTTCAGAAAGTCAATAACTGATCTCATATTTCAAAAAGGTTCCACTGGGGGTTGAACCCAGGACGTTCTGCATGTAAAGCAGACCTGATAACCGCTACACTATGGAACCTGTAAGAAGTTGACCAAATTGTCATTTTTCAGAAAGGGAAGGGTTAAACACCAAAGAATCCTTGCATCCTATAATTCATCCTGAGATCCTTTGGCATTTCTTTGGTTTTAGGACACTTTCAAGGGTGTTGCAAGACTGATGTTTCTGGCCACTCTTTGCATAAGGGCCATGACCTGGTACCAGCCCTTAGCAAAGAGCTCCAGGGTCACTACGGTTCCCGTATAAAAGCTATACTCTGGAAGCCATTCCTCAAGAAATGGAAGGGTGAGGGTAAAGGACTAGTTGCCAGACGTGCCTGTTGCCTCCCTGCAGCTGATCTTCTCCCCATTACTGACTTACCATGTCTTGTTTTATACTGTGTCTCTGTGTGGAGGTGGCCACCTCATTAGAGGCAGGGCTTTGCTTCCTCATGTCTGAAAGCCGCCAGCAAGGAGAAGAGTGAGCACCACAGTAGTGACAGCCCCATATTTCACTCCAATTCCCCTGAGACTAGAAGTCAGAGTTTTCAATGCCTTAGATCTCACACTACAAACACACAGCTACTGCCACAGAAGTGCTTGGGCACACTTGCATACCAGAAAGTACCAAGCTATTTTGAGGAGGAATTTCAGGCCAAAGATACATTTTTCAGGGTACTGCTTAGGAACAATTCAAATGTGTAAATGTTTCCTACGCTATAGCAAATGTTGACTTATTGAGTTCCGTTCCACTTTGAAGGCTCTATTGCTTTGCATTGCGTTGTATGAGGCACGATCCAAGCACTGACTTTCAGAAAGTCAATAACTGATCTCATATTTCAAAATGGTTCCACTGGGGGTTTAACCCAGGACCTTCTGCGTGTAAAGCAGACGTGATAACTGCTACACTATGGAACCTGTAAGAAGTTGACCAAATTGTCATTTTTCAGAAAGGGAAGGTTTAAACACCAAAGAATCCTTGCATCCTATAATTCAACCTGAGATCCTTTGGCATTTCTTTGGTTTTAGGACACTTTCAAGGGTGTATCAAGACTGATGTTTCTGGCCACTCTTTGCATAAGGGCCATGACATGGTACCAGCCCTTAGCAAAGAGCTCCAGGGTCACTACGGTTCCCGTATAAAAGCTATATTCTGGAAGCCGTTCCTCAAGAAATGGAAGGGAGAGGGTAAAGGACTAGTTGCCAGATGTGCCTTTTGCTTCCCTGCAGCTGATCTTCTCCCCATTACTGACTTACCATGTCTTGTTTTATACCGTGTCTCTGTGTGGAGGTGGCCACCTCATTAGAGGCAGGGCTTTGCTTCCTCATGTCTGAAAGCCGCCAGCAATTAGAAGAGTGAGCACCACAGTAGTGAAGGCCCCATATTTCACTCCAATTCCCCTGAGACTAGAAGTCAGAGTTTTCAATGCCTTAGATCTCACACTACAAACACACAGCTACTGTATGCGGCTGCTGCCACAGAAGTGCTTGGGCACACTTGCATACCAGAAAGTACCAAGCTATTTTGAGGAGGAATTTCAGGCCAAAGATACATTTTTCGGGGTACTGCTTAGGAACAATTCAAATGTGTAACTGTTTCCTACGCTATAGCAAATGTTGACTTTTTGAGTTCCGTTCCACTTTGAAGGCTCTATTGCTTTGCATTGCGTTGTATGAGGTACGATCCAAGCACTGACTTTCAGAAAGTCAATAACTGATCTCATATTTCAAAATGGTTCCACTGGGGGTTGAACCCAGGACCTTCTGCGTGTAAAGCAGATGTGATAACCGCTACACTATGGAACCTGTAAGAAGTTGCCCAAATTGTCATTTTTCAGACAGGGAAGGGTTAAACACCAAAGAATCCTTGCATCCTATAATTCAACCTGAGATCCTTTGGCATTTCTTTGGTTTTAGGACACTTTCAAGGGTGTATCAAGACTGATGTTTCTGGCCACTCTTTGCATAAGGGCCATGACCTGGTACCAGCCCTTAGCAAAGAGCTCCAGGGTCGCTACGGTTCCCGTATAAAAGCTATACTCTGGAAGCTGTTCCTCAAGAAATGGAAGGGAGAGGGTAAAGGACTAGTTGCCAGATGTGCCTGTTGCCTCCCTGCAGCTGATCTTCTCCCCATTACTGACTTACCATGTCTTGTTTTATACAGTGTCTCTGTGAGGAGGTGGCCACCTCATTAGAGGCAGGGCTTTGCTTCCTCATGTCTGAAAGCCGCCAGCAAGGAGAAGAGTGAGCACCACAGTAGTGACAGCCCCATATTTCACTCCAATTCCCCTGAGACTAGAAATCAGAGTTTTCAATGCCTTAGATCTCACACTACAAACACACAGCAACTGTATGCGGCTGCTGCCACAGAAATGCTTGGGCACACTTGCATACCAGAAAGTACCAAGCTATGTTGAGGAGGAATTTCAGGCCAAAGATACATTTTTCAGGGTACTGCTTAGGAACAATTCACATGTGTAAATGTTTCCTACGCTATAGCAAATGTTGACTTTTTGAGTTCTGTTCCACTTTGAAGGCTCTATTGCTTTGCATTGCGTTGTATGAGGCACGATCCAAGCACTGACTTTCAGAAAGTCAATAACTGATCTCATATTTCAAAATGGTTCCACTGGGGGTTGAACCCAGGACCTTCTGCGTGTAAAGCAGATGTGATAACCGCTACACTATGGATCCTGTAAGAAGTTGACCAAATTGTCATTTTTCAGAAAGGGAAGGGTTAAACACCAAAGAATCCTTGCATCCTATAATTCAACCTGAGATCCTTTGGCATTTCTTTGGTTTTAGGACACTTTCAAGGGTGTATCAAGACTGATGTTTCTGGCCACTCTTTGCATAAGGGCCATGACCGGGTACAAGCCCTTAGCAAAGAGCTCCAGGGTCGCTACGGTTCCTGTATAAAAGCTATACTCTGGAAGCCATTCCTCAAGAAATGGAAGGGAGAGGGTAAAGGACTAGTTGCCAGATGTGCCTGTTGCCTCCCTGCAGCTGATCTTCTCCCCATTACTGACTTACCAAGTCTTGTTTTATACTGTGTCTCTGTGTGGAGGTGGCCACCTCATTAGAGGCAGGGCTTTGTTTCCTCATGTCTGAAAGCCGCCAACAAGGAGAAGAGTGAGCACCACAGTAGTGACAGCCCCATATTTCACTCTAATTTCCCTGAGACTAGAAGTCAGAGTTTTCAATGCCTTAGATCTCACACTACAAACACACAGCTACTGTATGCGGTTGCTGCCACAGAAGTGCTTGGGCACACTTGCATACCAGAAAGTACCAAGCTATTTTGAGGAGGAATTTCAGGCCAAAGATACATTTTTCAGGGTACTGCTTAGGAACAATTCACATGTGTAAATGTTTCCTACGCTATAGCAAATGTTGACTTTTTGAGTTCCGTTCCACTTTGAAGGCTCTATTGCTTTGCATTGCGTTGTATGAGGCACGATCCATGCACTGACTTTCAGAAAGTCAATAACTGATCTCATATTTCAAAATGGTTCCACTGGGGGTTTAACCCAGGACCTTCTGCGTGTAAAGCAGACGTGATAACTGCTACACTATGGAACCTGTAAGAAGTTGACCAAATTGTCATTTTTCAGAAAGGGAAGGTTTAAACACCAAAGAATCCTTGCATCCTATAATTCAACCTGTAAAAATGATATAAATAAATGCAGCGCTACCTAAAAGTGCATATAAAAATGATAATAACTAGATAAATATAGTGTAATTCAAATAAATGTAGTGCAACTCAAGTGCTATCCTATTAAATAATAAATGCAGCATATAAAAACACAAAAAAATAAATCTGCATAAATTTTCCAAATACATAAAATTCAAAATAGATTGTGAAAAAATATATATATAAATAATTAATAAATAAATATTTTTAAGTATCAATCCAGTGATTCTGTGTAAATTAATCAATATTTCAAGTGATTGTCCACAAAAAACATGCACATAAAGCTGAAAAAACTTTTTTCAAAAAACAAAAGACAAAAGTCCATGCAAAAAGTGATTTCCAATAGTGCCACTCCACTGCAAACTTCAGTGCCTATTCAGTGCACCACCTATTTCCCCCAGCCTCTCACCTCCAATAGCTGGCACAATAGGCGGTGTGTATAAACAGATAAGCTGCTGGCTCCTTATTCATCCAGTTTCACTGTTCTATCGCTGTTAGTATTTCACTGTGACTCATATACATAGTACATATTCTCCCAATTTCTCCAGAGTATCCAATAAGTATGCAATGGAAGAAAACAGAAGGGCTTTCATGTGTAGTAACTATGTATCGCTTTATTACAAAGAACAAATCCACACTTACATGAGAATACACAGTGGAACGTACAGCTGACGCGGACTTCCGGTTTCGGCCGTAACCGGAAGTGGTATGTGCGACACCCAATTCCTTCCCTGACGCATTGCGTTACACCACGTAACTTTTTCAAAGGGTAATAGGAAGTAGTTGTCACCAGGGTATATATAGAGTGAGCGCCGTCGCCATAGTAACTCAGGACGGCGGCGCTATTACATACTAATATGTGAATCAATGTGAAAGGAATCAATATTCAATGTATTCCTGAGCAAAGAGATTAAAAAGTTTTAAATATCATATTACATAATAATATCAGTAGATAAATTAAAATTTTAAATGATAAGAATGAAATGAAAATAAAAATAAGCCATATCTAGTGCTGGCTTATAAGAAGAGTGGCATCTAGTGGTTAAATTTTAGAATGCTCTTCTTATTAATAAAACTGAATCCAAGGGGAAAAATAGAAGATAAAATGCATAAAATATATCGTTATGCTAATAATCAATAATCCTCTCTATTTAGAACTACAACAATTATGTGAAAAGGAGAATATCTCCATAATAATTATAGCTTCTACCTTAATATATATAAAATATCATATATAAATATAAAATACTATACATAGATAAAAAAAGTATATATATTAAGTATTGATAAATCACCATAAATATCAACAGATCAAATCTATACAGTACCAGTGAATAAGGATACTATTACGTATCAAGAATGAAAGATGATATATAGCGCACAAAAAATATTAAAAATATAATGTCATTTTTAAAAATTATTTTCTAAAGTTATTTCTGAATAAAAATAGGTTAAAAACGAAATTAAAAATTGGAAATAAAACAATTAAGATCGAACTCAACGTTATGGCCTGATGGTGTAAGGGTACGGAGTTCGTGTATCCACCTCGACTCAGCCTGACTAATTTTGATCACCTTGTTATCCCCTCTCCAATGAGGTACAAATTTTTGGATACCACAGATTTTAAGTGACGTGGGGTCCTTATTATGGAATTTCGCATAGTGTTTAGATAAACTATGTTTGTCAAAACCTTTCTTAATGTTTTGAACGTGTTCCCTCAATCTTTTCCATAGTTTTCTTTTTGTTCTTCCCACATACTGAATCTGGCAAGGGTGAGGGTGTATCAAGACTGATGTTTCTGGCCACTCTTTGCATAAGGGCCATGACATGGTACCAGCCCTTAGCAAAGAGCTCCAGGGTCACTACGGTTCCCGTATAAAAGCTATATTCTGGAAGCCGTTCCTCAAGAAATGGAAGGGAGAGGGTAAAGGACTAGTTGCCAGATGTGCCTGTTGCCTCCCTGCAGCTGATCTTCTCCCCATTACTGACTTACCATGTCTTGTTTTATACCGTGTCTCTGTGTGGAGGTGGCCACCTCATTAGAGGCAGGGCTTTGCTTCCTCATGTCTGAAAGCCGCCAGCAATTAGAAGAGTGAGCACCACAGTAGTGAAGGCCCCATATTTCACTCCAATTCCCCTGAGACTAGAAGTCAGAGTTTTCAATGCCTTAGATCTCACACTACAAACACACAGCTACTGTATGCGGCTGCTGCCACAGAAGTGCTTGGGCACACTTGCATACCAGAAAGTACCAAGCTATTTTGAGGAGGAATTTCAGGCCAAAGATACATTTTTCGGGGTACTGCTTAGGAACAATTCAAATGTGTAAATGTTTCCTACGCTATAGCAAATGTTGACTTTTTGAGTTCCGTTCCACTTTGAAGGCTCTATTGCTTTGCATTGCGTTGTATGAGGTACGATCCAAGCACTGACTTTCAGAAAGTCAATACCTGATCTCATATTTCAAAATGGTTCCACTGGGGGTTGAACCCAGGACCTTCTGCGTGTAAAGCAGATGTGATAACCGCTACACTATGGAACCTGTAAGAAGTTGCCCACATTGTCATTTTTCAGAAAGGGAAGGGTTAAACACCAAAGAATCCTTGCATCCTATAATTCAACCTGAGATCCTTTGGCATTTCTTTGGTTTTAGGACACTTTCAAGGGTGTATCAAGACTGATGTTTCTGGCCACTCTTTGCATAAGGGCCATGACCTGGTACCAGCCCTTAGCAAAGAGCTCCAGGGTCAATACGGTTCCCGTATAAAAGCTATACTCTGGAAGCCGTTCCTCAAGAAATGGAAGGGAGAGGGTAAAGGACTAGTTGCCAGATGTGCCTGTTGCCTCCCTGCAGCTGATCTTCTCCCCATTACTGACTTACCATGTCTTGTTTTATACCGTGTCTCTGTGTGGAGGTGGCCACCTCATTAGAGGCAGGGCTTTGCTTCCTCATGTCTGAAAGCCGCCAGCAAGGAGAAGAGTGAGCACCACAGTAGTGACAGCCCCATATTTCACTCCAATTCCCCTGAGACTAGAAGTCAGAGTTTTCAATGCCTTAGATCTCACACTACAAACACACAGCTACTGTATGCGGCTGCTGCCACAGAAGTGCTTGGGCACACTTGCATACCAGAAAGTACCAAGCTATTTTGAGGAGGAATTTCAGGCCAAAGATACATTTTTCAGGGTACTGCTTAGGAACAATTCACATGTGTAAATGTTTCCTACGCTATAGCAAATGTTGACTTTTTGAGTTCCGTTCCACTTTGAAGGCTCTATTGCTTTGCATTGCATTGTATGAGGCACGATCCAAGCACTGACTTTCAGAAAGTCAATAACTGATCTCATATTTCAAAAAGATTCCACTGGGGGTTGAACCCAGGACTTTCTGCATGTAAAGCAGACCTGATAACCGCTACACTATGGAACCTATAAGAAGTTGACTAAATTGTCATTTTTCAGAAAGGGAAGGGTTAAACACCAAAGAATCCTTGCATCCTATAATTCATCCTGAGATCCTTTGGCATTTCTTTGGTTTTAGGACACTTTCAAGGGTGTTGCAAGACTGATGTTTCTGGCCACTCTTTGCATAAGGGCCATGACCTGGTACCAGCCCTTAGCAAAGAGCTCCAGGGTCACTACGGTTCCCGTATAAAAGCTATACTCTGGAAGCCATTCCTCAAGAAATGGAAGGGAGAGGGTAAAGGACTAGTTGCCAGACGTGCCTGTTGCCTCCCTGCAGCTGATCTTCTCCCCATTACTGACTTACCATGTCTTGTTTTATACTGTGTCTCTGTGTGGAGGTGGCCACCTCATTAGAGGCAGGGCTTTGCTTCCTCATGTCTGAAAGCCGCCAGCAAGGAGAAGAGTGAGCACCACAGTAGTGACAGCCCCATATTTCACTCCAATTCCCCTGAGACTAGAAGTCAGAGTTTTCAATGCCTTAGATCTCACACTACAAACACACAGCTACTGTATGCGGCTGCTGCCACAGAAGTGCTTGGGCACACTTGCATACCAGAAAGTACCAAGCTATTTTGAGGAGGAATTTCAGGCCAAAGATACATTTTTCAGGGTACTGCTTAGGAACAATTCACATGTGTAAATGTTTCCTACACTATAGCAAATGTTGACTTTTTGAGTTCCGTTCCACTTTGAAGGCTCTATTGCTTTGCATTGCATTGTATGAGGCACGATCCAAGCACTGACTTTCAGAAAGTCAATAACTGATCTCATATTTCAAAATGGTTCCACTGGGGGTTGAACCCAGGACCTTCTACGTGTAAAGCAGACATGATAACCGCTACACTATGGAACCTGTTAGAAGTTGCCCAAATTGTCATTTTTCAGAAAGGGAAGGGTTAAACACCAAAGAATCCTTGCATCCTATAATTCAACCTGAGATCCTTTGGCATTTCTTTGGTTTTAGGACACTTTCAAGGGTGTATCAAGACTGATGTTTCTGGCCACTCTTTGCATAAGGGCCATGACCGGGTACCAGCCCTTAGCAAAGAGCTCCAGGGTCGCTACGGTTCCTGTATAAAAGCTATACTCTGGAAGCCGTTCCTCAAGAAATGGAAGGGAGAGGGTAAAGGACTAGTTGCCAGATGTGCCTGTTGCCTCCCTGCAGCTGATCTTCTCCCCATTACTGACTTACCAAGTCTTGTTTTATACTGTGTCTCTGTGTGGAGGTGGCCACCTCATTAGAGGCAGGGCTTTGCTTCCTCATGTCTGAAAGCCGCCAACAAGGAGAATAGTGAGCACCACAGTAGTGACAGCCCCATATTTCACTCCAATTTCCCTGAGACTAGAAGTCAGAGTTTTCAATGCCTTAGATCTCACACTACAAACACACAGCTACTGTATGCGGCTGCTGCCACAGAAGTGCTTGGGCACACTTGCATACCAGAAAGTACCAAGCTATTTTGAGGAGGAATTTCAGGCCAAAGATACATTTTTCAGGGTACTGCTTAGGAACAATTCACATGTGTAAATGTTTCCTACGCTATAGCAAATGTTGACTTTTTGAGTTCCGTTCCACTTTGAAGGCTCTATTGCTTTGCATTGCGTTGTATGAGGCACGATCCAAGCGCTGACTTTCAGAAAGTCAATAACTGATCTCATATTTCAAAATGGTTCCACTGAGGGTTGAACCCAGGACCTTCTGCGTGTAAAGCAGACGTGATAACCGCTACACTATGGAACCTGTAAGAAGTTGCCCAAATTGTCATTTTTCAGAAAGGGAAGGGTTAAACACCAAAGAATCCTTGCATCCTATAATTCATCCTGAGATCCTTTGGCATTTCTTTGGTTTTAGGACACTTTCAAGAGTGTAGCAAGACTGATGTTTCTGGCCACTCTTTGCATAAGGGCCATGACCTGGTACCAGCCCTTGGCAAAGAGCTCCAGGGTCACTACGGTTCCCGTATAAAAGCTATACTCTGGAAGCCGTTCCTCAAGAAATGGAAGGGAGAGGGTAAAGGACTAGTTGCCAGATGTGCCTGTTGCCTCCCTACAGCTGATCTTCTCCCCATTACTGACTTACCATGTCTTGTTTTATACCGTGTCTCTGTGTGGAGGTGGCCACCTCATTAGAGGCAGGGCTTTGTTTCCTCATGTCTGAAAGCCGCCAGCAAGGAGAAGAGTGAGCACCACAGTAGTGAAGGCCCCATATTTCACTCCAATTCCCCTGAGACTAGAAGTCAGAGTTTTCAATGCCTTAGATCTCACACTACAAACACACAGCTACTGTATGCGGCTGCTGCCACAGAAGTGCTTGGGCACACTTGCATACTAGAAAGTACCAAGCTATTTTGAGGAGGAATTTTAGGCCAAAGATACAT
Organism: Lithobates pipiens; assembly: GCF_037356315.1. Classification (NCBI taxonomy): domain Eukaryota; kingdom Metazoa; phylum Chordata; class Amphibia; order Anura; family Ranidae; genus Lithobates; species Lithobates pipiens. Next base: position 297,934,083 of record NW_027507903.1, read on the forward strand.
TTTTCAGGGTACTGCTTAGGAACAATTCAAATGTGTAAATGTTTCCTACGCTATAGCAAATGTTGACTTTTTGAGTTCCGTTCCACTTTGAAGGCTCTATTGCTTTGCATTGCGTTGTATGAGGTACGATACAAGCACTGACTTTCAGAAAGTCAATAACTGATCTCATATTTCAAAATTGTTCCACTGGGGGTTGAACCCAGGACCTTCTGCGTGTAAAGCAGACGTGATAACTGCTACACTATGGAACCTGTAAGAAGTTGAACAAATTGTCATTTTTCAGAAAGGGAAGGGTTAAACACCAAAGAATCCTTGCATCCTATAATTCAACCTGAGATCCTTTGGCATTTCTTTGGTTTTAGGACACTTTCAAGGGTGTATCAAGACTGATGTTTCTGGCCACTCTTTGCATAAGGGCCATGACCTGGTACCAGCCCTTAGCAAAGAGCTCCAGGGTCACTACGGTTCCCGTATAAAAGCTATATTCTGGAAGCCGTTCCTCAAGAAATGGATGGGAGAGGGTAAAGGACTAGTTGCCAGATGTGCCTGTTGCCTCCCTGCAGCTGATCTTCTCCCCATTACTGACTTACCATGTCTTGTTTTATACCGTGTCTCTGTGTGGAGGTGGCCACCTCATTAGAGGCAGGGCTTTGCTTCCTCATGTCTGAAAGCCGCCAGCAAGGAGAAGAGTGAGCACCACAGTAGTGAAGGCCCCATATTTCACTCCAATTCCCCTGAGACTAGAAGTCAGAGTTTTCAATGCCTTAGATCTCACACTACAAACACACAGCTACTGCCACAGAAGTGCTTGGGCACACTTGCATACCAGAAAGTACCAAGCTATTTTGAGGAGGAATTTCAGGCCAAAGATACATTTTTCGGGGTACTGCTTAGGAACAATTCAAATGTGTAAATGTTTCCTACGCTATAGCAAATGTTGACTTTTTGAGTTCCGTTCCACTTTGAAGGCTCTATTGCTTTGCATTGCGTTGTATGAGGTACGATCCAAGCACTGACTTTCAGAAAGTCAATAACTGATCTCATATTTCAAAATGGTTCCACTGGGGGTTGAACCCAGGACCTTCTGCGTGTAAAGCATATGTGATAACCGCTACACTATGGAACCTGTAAGAAGTTGTCGAAATTGTCATTTTTCAGAAAGGGAAGGGTTAAACACCAAAGAATCCTTGCATCCTATAATTCAACCTGAGATCCTTTGGCATTTCTTTGGTTTCAGGACACTTTCAAGGGTGTATCAAGACTGATGTTTCTGGCCACTCTTTGCATAAGGGCCATGACCGGGTACCAGCCCTTAGCAAAGAGCTCCAGGGTTGCTACGGTTCCTGTATAAAAGCTATACTCTGGAAGCCATTCCTCAAGATATGGAAGGGAGAGGGTAAAGGACTAGTTGCCAGATGTGCCTGTTGCCTCCCTGCAGCTGATCTTCTCCCCATTACTGACTTACCATGTCTTGTTTTATACCGTGTCTCTGTGTGGAGGTGGCCACCTCATTAGAGGCAGGGCTTTGCTTCCTCATGTCTGAAAGCCGCCAGCAAGGAGAAGAGTGAGCACCACAGTAGTGACAGCCCCATATTTCACTCCAATTCCCCTGAGAATAGAAGTCAGAGTTTTCAATGCCTTAGATCTCACACTACAAACACACAGCTACTGTATGCGGCTGCTGCCACAGAAGTGCTTGGGCACACTTGCATACCAGAAAGTACCAAGCTATTTTCAGGAGGAATTTCAGGCCAAAGATACATTTTTCAGGGTACTGCTTAGGAACAATTCACATGTGTAAATGTTTCCTACACTATAGCAAATGTTGACTTTTTGAGTTCCGTTCCACTTTGAAGGCTCTATTGCTTTGCATTGCGTTGTATGAGGCACGATCCAAGCACTGACTTTCAGAAAGTCAATAACTGATCTCATATTTCAAAATGGTTCCACTGGGGGTTGAACCCAGGACCTTCTGCGTGTAAAGCAGACGTGATAAATGCTACACTATGGAACCTGTAAGAAGTTGACCAAATTGTCATTTTTCAGAAAGGGAAGGGTTAAACACCAAAGAATCCTTGCATCCTATAATTCATCCTGAGATCCTTTGGCATTTCTTTGGTTTTAGGACACTTTCAAGGGTGTTGCAAGACTGATGTTTCTGGCCACTCTTTGCATAAGGGCCATGACCTGGTACCAGCCCTTAGCAAAGAGCTCCAGGGTCACTACGGTTCCCGTATAAAAGCTATACTCTGGAAGCCATTCCTCAAGAAATGGAAGGGAGAGGGTAAAGGACTAGTTGCCAGACGTGCCTGTTGCCTCCCTGCAGCTGATCTTCTCCCCATTACTGACTTACCATGTCTTGTTTTATACTGTGTCTCTGTGTGGAGGTGGCCACCTCATTAGAGGCAGGGCTTTGCTTCCTCATGTCTGAAAGCCGCCAGCAAGGAGAAGAGTGTGCACCACAGTAGTGACAGCCCCATATTTCACTCCAATTCCCCTGAGACTAGAAGTCAGAGTTTTCAATGCCTTAGATCTCACACTACAAACACACAGCTACTGTATGCGGCTGCTGCCACAGAAGTGCTTGGGCACACTTGCATACCAGAAAGTACCAAGCTATTTTGAGGAGGAATTTCAGGCCAAAGATACATTTTTCAGGGTACTGCTTAGGAACAATTCACATGTGTAAATGTTTCCTACACTATAGCAAATGTTAACTTTTTGAGTTCCGTTCCACTTTGAAGGCTCTATTGCTTTGCATTGCATTGTATGAGGCACGATCCAAGCACTGACTTTCAGAAAGTCAATAACTGATCTCATATTTCAAAATGGTTCCACTGGGGGTTGAACCCAGGACCTTCTGCGTGTAAAGCAGACATGATAACCGCTACACTAAGGAACCTGTAAGAAGCTGCCCAAATTGTCATTTTTCAGAAAGGGAAGGGTTAAACACCAAAGAATCCTTGCATCCTATAATTCAACCTGAGATCCTTTGGCATTTCTTTGGTTTTAGGACACTTTCAAGGGTGTATCAAGACTGATGTTTCTGGCCACTCTTTGCATAAGGGCCATGACCGGGTACCAGCCCTTAGCAAAGAGCTCCAGGTTTGCTACGGTTCCTGTATAAAAGCTATACTCTGGAAGCCATTCCTCAAGAAATGGAAGGGAGAGGGTAAAGGACTAGTTGCCAGATGTGCCTGTTGCCTCCCTGCAGCTGATCTTCTCCTCATTACTGACTTACCATGTCTTGTTTTATACTGTGTCTCTGTGTGGAGGTGGCCACCTCATTAGAGGCAGGGCTTTGCTTCCTCATGTCTGAAAGCCGCCAGCAAGGAGAAGAGTGAGCACCACAGTAGTGACAGCCCCATATTTCACTCCAATTCCCCTGAGACTAGAAGTCAGAGTTTTCAATGCCTTAGATCTCACACTACAAACACACAGCTACTGTATGCGGCTGCTGCCACAGAAGTGCTTGGGCACACTTGCATACCAGAAAGTACCAAGCTATTTTGAGGAGGAATTTCAGGCCAAAGATACATTTTTCAGGGTACTGCTTAGGAACAATTCACATGTGTAAATGTTTCCTACGCTATAGCAAATGTTGACTTTTTGAGTTCCGTTCCACTTTGAAGGCTCTATTGCTTTGCATTGCATTGTATGAGGCACGATCCAAGCACTGACTTTCAGAAAGTCAATAACTGATCTCATATTTCAAAATGGTTCCACTGGGGGTTGAACCCAGGACCTTCTGCGTGTAAAGCAGACATGATAACCGCTACACTATGGAACCTGTAAGAAGTTGCCCAAATTGTCATTTTTCAGAAAGGGAAGGGTTAAACACCAAAGAATCCTTGCATCCTATAATTCAACCTGAGATCCTTTGGCATTTCTTTGGTTTTAGGACACTTTCAAGGGTGTATCAAGACTGATGTTTCTGGCCACTCTTTGCATAAGGGCCATGACCGGGTACCAGCCCTTAGCAAAGAGCTCCAGGGTCGCTACGGTTCCCGTATAAAAGCTATACTCTGGAAGCCATTCCTCAAGAAATGGAAGGGAGAGGGTAAAGGACTAGTTGCCAGATGTGCCTGTTGCCTCCCTGCAGCTGATCTTCTCCCCATTACTGACTTACCAAGTCTTGTTTTACACTGTGTCTCTGTGTGGAGGTGGCCACCTCATTAGAGGCAGGGCTTTGCTTCCTCATGTCTGAAAGCCGCCAACAAGGAGAAGAGTGAGCACCACAGTAGTGACAGCCCCATATTTCACTCCAATTCCCTTGAGACTAGAAGTCAGAGTTTTCAATGCCTTAGATCTCACACTACAAACACACATCTACTGTATGCGGCTGCTGCCACAGAAGTGCTTGGGCACACTTGCATACCAGAAAGTACCAAGCTATTTTGAGGAGGAATTTCAGGCCAAAGATACATTTTTCAGGGTACTGCTTAGGAACAATTCACATGTGTAAATGTTTCCTACGCTATAGCAAATGTTGACTTTTTGAGTTCCGTTCCACTTTGAAGGCTCTATTGCTTTGCATTGCGTTGTATGAGGCACGATCCAAGCACTGACTTTCAGAAAGTCAATAACTGATCTCATATTTCAAAATGGTTCCACTGGGGGTTGAACCCAGGACCTTTTGCGTGTAAAGCAGATGTGATAACCGCTACACTATGCAACCTGTAAGAAGTTGACCAAATTGTCATTTTTCAGAAAGGGAAGGGTTAAACACCAAAGAATCCTTGCATCCTATAATTCAACCTGAGATCCTTTGGCATTTCTTTGGTTTTAGGACACTTTCAAGGGTGTATCAAGACTGATGTTTCTGGCCACTCTTTGCATAAGGGCCATGACCGGGTACCAGCCCTTAGCAAAGAGCTCCAGGGTCGCTACGGTTCCCGTATAAAAGCTATACTCTGGAAGCCATTCCTCAAGAAATGGAAGGGAGAGGGTAAAGGACTAGTTGCCAGACGTGCCTGTTGCCTCCCTGCAGCTGATCTTCTCCCCATTACTGACTTACCAAGTCTTGTTTTATACTGTGTCTCTGTGTGGAGGTGGCCACCTCATTAGAGGCAGGGCTTTGCTTCCTCATGTCTGAAAGCCGCCAACAAGGAGAATAGTGAGCACCACAGTAGTGACAGCCCCATATTTCACTCCAATTTCCCTGAGACTAGAAGTCAGAGTTTTCAATGCCTTAGATCTCACACTACAAACACACAGCTACTGTATGCGGCTGCTGCCACAGAAGTGCTTGGGCACACTTGCATACCAGAAAGTACCAAGCTATTTTGAGGAGGAATTTCAGGCCAAAGATACATTTTTCAGGGTACTGCTTAGGAACAATTCACATGTGTAAATGTTTCCTACGCTATAGCAAATGTTGACTTTTTGAGTTCCGTTCCACTTTGAAGGCTCTATTGCTTTGCATTGCGTTGTATGAGGCACGATCCAAGCGCTGACTTTCAGAAAGTCAATAACTGATCTCATATTTCAAAATGGTTCCACTGAGGGTTGAACCCAGGACCTTCTGCATGTAAAGCAGACGTGATAACCGCTACACTATGGAACCTGTAAGAAGTTGCCCAAATTGTCATTTTTCAGAAAGGGAAGGGTTAAACACCAAAGAATCCTTGCATCCTATAATTCATCCTGAGATCCTTTGGCATTTCTTTGGTTTTAGGACACTTTCAAGAGTGTAGCAAGACTGATGTTTCTGGCCACTCTTTGCATAAGGGCCATGACCTGGTACCAGCCCTTGGCAAAGAGCTCCAGGGTCACTACGGTTCCCGTATAAAAGCTATACTCTGGAAGCCGTTCCTCAAGAAATGGAAGGGAGAGGGTAAAGGACTAGTTGCCAGATGTGCCTGTTGCCTCCCTACAGCTGATCTTCTCCCCATTACTGACTTACCATGTCTTGTTTTATACCGTGTCTCTGTGTGGAGGTGGCCACCTCATTAGAGGCAGGGCTTTGTTTCCTCATGTCTGAAAGCCGCCAGCAAGGAGAAGAGTGAGCACCACAGTAGTGAAGGCCCCATATTTCACTCCAATTCCCCTGAGACTAGAAGTCAGAGTTTTCAATGCCTTAGATCTCACACTACAAACACACAGCTACTGTATGCGGCTGCTGCCACAGAAGTGCTTGGGCACACTTGCATACTAGAAAGTACCAAGCTATTTTGAGGAGGAATTTTAGGCCAAAGATACATTTTTCAGGGTACTGCTTAGGAACAATTCAAATGTGTAAATGTTTCCTACGCTATAGCAAATGTTGACTTTTTGAGTTCCGTTCCACTTTGAAGGCTCTATTGCTTTGCATTGCGTTGTATGAGGTACGATACAAGCACTGACTTTCAGAAAGTCAATAACTGATCTCATATTTCAAAATTGTTCCACTGGGGGTTGAACCCAGGACCTTCTGCGTGTAAAGCAGACGTGATAACTGCTACACTATGGAACCTGTAAGAAGTTGAACAAATTGTCATTTTTCAGAAAGGGAAGGGTTAAACACCAAAGAATCCTTGCATCCTATAATTCAACCTGAGATCCTTTGGCATTTCTTTGGTTTTAGGACACTTTCAAGGGTGTATCAAGACTGATGTTTCTGGCCACTCTTTGCATAAGGGCCATGACCTGGTACCAGCCCTTAGCAAAGAGCTCCAGGGTCACTACGGTTCCCGTATAAAAGCTATATTCTGGAAGCCGTTCCTCAAGAAATGGATGGGAGAGGGTAAAGGACTAGTTGCCAGATGTGCCTGTTGCCTCCCTGCAGCTGATCTTCTCCCCATTACTGACTTACCATGTCTTGTTTTATACCGTGTCTCTGTGTGGAGGTGGCCACCTCATTAGAGGCAGGGCTTTGCTTCCTCATGTCTGAAAGCCGCCAGCAAGGAGAAGAGTGAGCACCACAGTAGTGAAGGCCCCATATTTCACTCCAATTCCCCTGAGACTAGAAGTCAGAGTTTTCAATGCCTTAGATCTCACACTACAAACACACAGCTACTGCCACAGAAGTGCTTGGGCACACTTGCATACCAGAAAGTACCAAGCTATTTTGAGGAGGAATTTCAGGCCAAAGATACATTTTTCGGGGTACTGCTTAGGAACAATTCAAATGTGTAAATGTTTCCTACGCTATAGCAAATGTTGACTTTTTGAGTTCCGTTCCACTTTGAAGGCTCTATTGCTTTGCATTGCGTTGTATGAGGTACGATCCAAGCACTGACTTTCAGAAAGTCAATAACTGATCTCATATTTCAAAATGGTTCCACTGGGGGTTGAACCCAGGACCTTCTGCGTGTAAAGCATATGTGATAACCGCTACACTATGGAACCTGTAAGAAGTTGTCGAAATTGTCATTTTTCAGAAAGGGAAGGGTTAAACACCAAAGAATCCTTGCATCCTATAATTCAACCTGAGATCCTTTGGCATTTCTTTGGTTTCAGGACACTTTCAAGGGTGTATCAAGACTGATGTTTCTGGCCACTCTTTGCATAAGGGCCATGACCGGGTACCAGCCCTTAGCAAAGAGCTCCAGGGTTGCTACGGTTCCTGTATAAAAGCTATACTCTGGAAGCCATTCCTCAAGATATGGAAGGGAGAGGGTAAAGGACTAGTTGCCAGATGTGCCTGTTGCCTCCCTGCAGCTGATCTTCTCCCCATTACTGACTTACCATGTCTTGTTTTATACCGTGTCTCTGTGTGGAGGTGGCCACCTCATTAGAGGCAGGGCTTTGCTTCCTCATGTCTGAAAGCCGCCAGCAAGGAGAAGAGTGAGCACCACAGTAGTGACAGCCCCATATTTCACTCCAATTCCCCTGAGAATAGAAGTCAGAGTTTTCAATGCCTTAGATCTCACACTACAAACACACAGCTACTGTATGCGGCTGCTGCCACAGAAGTGCTTGGGCACACTTGCATACCAGAAAGTACCAAGCTATTTTCAGGAGGAATTTCAGGCCAAAGATACATTTTTCAGGGTACTGCTTAGGAACAATTCACATGTGTAAATGTTTCCTACACTATAGCAAATGTTGACTTTTTGAGTTCCGTTCCACTTTGAAGGCTCTATTGCTTTGCATTGCGTTGTATGAGGCACGATCCAAGCACTGACTTTCAGAAAGTCAATAACTGATCTCATATTTCAAAATGGTTCCACTGGGGGTTGAACCCAGGACCTTCTGCGTGTAAAGCAGACGTGATAAATGCTACACTATGGAACCTGTAAGAAGTTGACCAAATTGTCATTTTTCAGAAAGGGAAGGGTTAAACACCAAAGAATCCTTGCATCCTATAATTCATCCTGAGATCCTTTGGCATTTCTTTGGTTTTAGGACACTTTCAAGGGTGTTGCAAGACTGATGTTTCTGGCCACTCTTTGCATAAGGGCCATGACCTGGTACCAGCCCTTAGCAAAGAGCTCCAGGGTCACTACGGTTCCCGTATAAAAGCTATACTCTGGAAGCCATTCCTCAAGAAATGGAAGGGAGAGGGTAAAGGACTAGTTGCCAGACGTGCCTGTTGCCTCCCTGCAGCTGATCTTCTCCCCATTACTGACTTACCATGTCTTGTTTTATACTGTGTCTCTGTGTGGAGGTGGCCACCTCATTAGAGGCAGGGCTTTGCTTCCTCATGTCTGAAAGCCGCCAGCAAGGAGAAGAGTGTGCACCACAGTAGTGACAGCCCCATATTTCACTCCAATTCCCCTGAGACTAGAAGTCAGAGTTTTCAATGCCTTAGATCTCACACTACAAACACACAGCTACTGTATGCGGCTGCTGCCACAGAAGTGCTTGGGCACACTTGCATACCAGAAAGTACCAAGCTATTTTGAGGAGGAATTTCAGGCCAAAGATACATTTTTCAGGGTACTGCTTAGGAACAATTCACATGTGTAAATGTTTCCTACACTATAGCAAATGTTAACTTTTTGAGTTCCGTTCCACTTTGAAGGCTCTATTGCTTTGCATTGCATTGTATGAGGCACGATCCAAGCACTGACTTTCAGAAAGTCAATAACTGATCTCATATTTCAAAATGGTTCCACTGGGGGTTGAACCCAGGACCTTCTGCGTGTAAAGCAGACATGATAACCGCTACACTAAGGAACCTGTAAGAAGCTGCCCAAATTGTCATTTTTCAGAAAGGGAAGGGTTAAACACCAAAGAATCCTTGCATCCTATAATTCAACCTGAGATCCTTTGGCATTTCTTTGGTTTTAGGACACTTTCAAGGGTGTATCAAGACTGATGTTTCTGGCCACTCTTTGCATAAGGGCCATGACCGGGTACCAGCCCTTAGCAAAGAGCTCCAGGTTTGCTACGGTTCCTGTATAAAAGCTATACTCTGGAAGCCATTCCTCAAGAAATGGAAGGGAGAGGGTAAAGGACTAGTTGCCAGATGTGCCTGTTGCCTCCCTGCAGCTGATCTTCTCCTCATTACTGACTTACCATGTCTTGTTTTATACTGTGTCTCTGTGTGGAGGTGGCCACCTCATTAGAGGCAGGGCTTTGCTTCCTCATGTCTGAAAGCCGCCAGCAAGGAGAAGAGTGAGCACCACAGTAGTGACAGCCCCATATTTCACTCCAATTCCCCTGAGACTAGAAGTCAGAGTTTTCAATGCCTTAGATCTCACACTACAAACACACAGCTACTGTATGCGGCTGCTGCCACAGAAGTCCTTGGGCACACTTGCATACCAGAAAGTACCAAGCTATTTTGAGGAGGAATTTCAGGCCAAAGATACATTTTTCAGGGTACTGCTTAGGAACAATTCACATGTGTAAATGTTTCCTACGCTATAGCAAATGTTGACTTTTTGAGTTCCGTTCCACTTTGAAGGCTCTATTGCTTTGCATTGCATTGTATGAGGCACGATCCAAGCACTGACTTTCAGAAAGTCAATAACTGATCTCATATTTCAAAATGGTTCCACTGGGGGTTGAACCCAGGACCTTCTGCGTGTAAAGCAGACATGATAACCGCTACACTATGGAACCTGTAAGAAGTTGCCCAAATTGTCATTTTTCAGAAAGGGAAGGGTTAAACACCAAAGAATCCTTGCATCCTATAATTCAACCTGAGATCCTTTGGCATTTCTTTGGTTTTAGGACACTTTCAAGGGTGTATCAAGACTGATGTTTCTGGCCACTCTTTGCATAAGGGCCATGACCGGGTACCAGCCCTTAGCAAAGAGCTCCAGGGTCGCTACGGTTCCCGTATAAAAGCTATACTCTGGAAGCCATTCCTCAAGAAATGGAAGGGAGAGGGTAAAGGACTAGTTGCCAGATGTGCCTGTTGCCTCCCTGCAGCTGATCTTCTCCCCATTACTGACTTACCAAGTCTTGTTTTACACTGTGTCTCTGTGTGGAGGTGGCCACCTCATTAGAGGCAGGGCTTTGCTTCCTCATGTCTGAAAGCCGCCAACAAGGAGAAGAGTGAGCACCACAGTAGTGACAGCCCCATATTTCACTCCAATTCCCTTGAGACTAGAAGTCAGAGTTTTCAATGCCTTAGATCTCACACTACAAACACACATCTACTGTATGCGGCTGCTGCCACAGAAGTGCTTGGGCACACTTGCATACCAGAAAGTACCAAGCTATTTTGAGGAGGAATTTCAGGCCAAAGATACATTTTTCAGGGTACTGCTTAGGAACAATTCACATGTGTAAATGTTTCCTACGCTATAGCAAATGTTGACTTTTTGAGTTCCGTTCCACTTTGAAGGCTCTATTGCTTTGCATTGCGTTGTATGAGGCACGATCCAAGCACTGACTTTCAGAAAGTCAATAACTGATCTCATATTTCAAAATGGTTCCACTGGGGGTTGAACCCAGGACCTTTTGCGTGTAAAGCAGATGTGATAACCGCTACACTATGCAACCTGTAAGAAGTTGACCAAATTGTCATTTTTCAGAAAGGGAAGGGTTAAACACCAAAGAATCCTTGCATCCTATAATTCAACCTGAGATCCTTTGGCATTTCTTTGGTTTTAGGACACTTTCAAGGGTGTATCAAGACTGATGTTTCTGGCCACTCTTTGCATAAGGGCCATGACCGGGTACCAGCCCTTAGCAAAGAGCTCCAGGGTCGCTACGGTTCCCGTATAAAAGCTATACTCTGGAAGCCATTCCTCAAGAAATGGAAGGGAGAGGGTAAAGGACTAGTTGCCAGATGTGCCTGTTGCCTCCCTGCAGCTGATCTTGTCCCCATTACTGACTTACCAAGTCTTGTTTTATACTGTGTCTCTGTGTGGAGGTGGCCACCTCATTAGAGGCAGGGCTTTGCTTCCTCATGTCTGAAAGCCGCCAACAAGGAGAAGAGTGAGCACCACAGTAGTGACAGCCCCATATTTCACTCCAATTCCCTTGAGACTAGAAGTCAGAGTTTTCAATGCCTTAGATCTCACACTACAAACACACATCTACTTTATGCGGCTGCTGCCACAGAAGTGCTTGGGCACACTTGCATACCAGAAAGTACCAAGCTATTTTGAGGAGGAATTTCAGGCCAAAGATACATTTTTCAGGGTACTGCTTAGGAACAATTCACATGTGTAAATGTTTCCTACGCTATAGCAAATGTTGACTTTTTGAGTTCCGTTCCACTTTGAAGGCTCTATTGCTTTGCATTGCATTGTATGAGGCACGATCCAAGCACTGACTTTCAGAAAGTCAATAACTGATCTCATATTTCAAAATGGTTCCACTGGGGGTTGAACCCAGGACCTTCTGCGTGTAAAGCAGACATGATAACCGCTACACTATGGAACCTGTAAGAAGTTGCCCAAATTGTCATTTTTCAGAAAGGGAAGGGTTAAACACCAAAGAATCCTTGCATCCTATAATTCAACCTGAGATCCTTTGGCATTTCTTTGGTTTTAGGACACTTTCAAGGGTGTATCAAGACTGATGTTTCTGGCCACTCTTTGCATAAGGGCCATGACCGGGTACCAGCCCTTAGCAAAGAGCTCCAGGGTCGCTACGGTTCCTGTATAAAAGCTATACTCTGGAAGCCATTCCTCAAGAAATGGAAGGGAGAGGGTAAAGGACTAGTTGCCAGATGTGCCTGTTGCCTCCCTGCAGCTGATCTTCTCCTCATTACTGACTTACCATGTCTTGTTTTATACTGTGTCTCTGTGTGGAGGTGGCCACCTCATTAGAGGCAGGGCTTTGCTTCCTCATGTCTGAAAGCCGCCAACAAGGAGAAGAGTGAGCACCACAGTAGTGACAGCCCCATATTTCACTCCAATTCCCTTGAGACTAGAAGTCAGAGTTTTCAATGCCTTAGATCTCACACTACAAACACACATCTACTGTATGCGGCTGCTGCCACAGAAGTGCTTGGGCACACTTGCATACCAGAAAGTACCAAGCTATTTTGAGGAGGAATTTCAGGCCAAAGATACATTTTTCAGGGTACTGCTTAGGAACAATTCACATGTGTAAATGTTTCCTACGCTATAGCAAATGTTGACTTTTTGAGTTCCGTTCCACTTTGAAGGCTCTATTGCTTTGCATTGCGTTGTATGAGGCACGATCCAAGCACTGACTTTCAGAAAGTCAATAACTGATCTCATATTTCAAAATGGTTCCACTGGGGGTTGAACCCAGGACCTTTTGCGTGTAAAGCAGATGTGATAACCGCTACACTATGCAACCTGTAAGAAGTTGACCAAATTGTCATTTTTCAGAAAGGGAAGGGTTAAACACCAAAGAATCCTTGCATCCTATAATTCAACCTGAGATCCTTTGGCATTTCTTTGGTTTTAGGACACTTTCAAGGGTGTATCAAGACTGATGTTTCTGGCCACTCTTTGCATAAGGGCCATGACCGGGTACCAGCCCTTAGCAAAGAGCTCCAGGGTCGCTACGGTTCCCGTATAAAAGCTATACTCTGGAAGCCATTCCTCAAGAAATGGAAGGGAGAGGGTAAAGGACTAGTTGCCAGATGTGCCTGTTGCCTCCCTGCAGCTGATCTTGTCCCCATTACTGACTTACCAAGTCTTGTTTTATACTGTGTCTCTGTGTGGAGGTGGCCACCTCATTAGAGGCAGGGCTTTGCTTCCTCATGTCTGAAAGCCGCCAACAAGGAGAAGAGTGAGCACCACAGTAAAGACAGCCCCATATTTCACTCCAATTCCCTTGAGACTAGAAGTCAGAGTTTTCAATGCCTTAGATCTCACACTACAAACACACATCTACTTTATGCGGCTGCTGCCACAGAAGTGCTTGGGCACACTTGCATACCAGAAAGTACCAAGCTATTTTGAGGAGGAATTTCAGGCCAAAGATACATTTTTCAGGGTACTGCTTAGGAACAATTCACATGTGTAAATGTTTCCTACGCTATAGCAAATGTTGACTTTTTGAGTTCCGTTCCACTTTGAAGGCTCTATTGCTTTGCATTGCGTTGTATGAGGCACGATCCAAGCACTGACTTTCAGAAAGTCAATAACTGATCTCATATTTCAAAATGGTTCCACTGGGGGTTGAACCCAGGACCATTTACCTGTAAAGCAGATGTGATAACCGCTACACTATGGATCCTGTAAGAAGTTGACCAAATTGTCATTTTTCAGAAAGGGAAGGGTTAAACACCAAAGAATCCTTGCATCCTATAATTCAACCTGAGATCCTTTGGCATTTCTTTGGTTTTAGGACACTTTCAAGGGTGTATCAAGACTGATGTTTCTGGCCACTCTTTGCATAAGGGCCATGACCGGGTACCAGCCCTTAGCAAAGAGCTCCAGGGTTGCTACGGTTCCTGTATAAAAGCTATACTCTGGAAGCCATTCCTCAAGAAATGGAAGGGAGAGGGTAAAGGACTAGTTGCCAGATGTGCCTGTTGCCTCCCTGCAGCTGATCTTCTCCCCATTACTGACTTACCATGTCTTGTTTTATACCGTGTCTCTGTGTGGAGGTGGCCACCTCATTAGAGGCAGGGCTTTGCTTCCTCATGTCTGAAAGCCGCCAGCAATTAGAAGAGTGAGCACCACAGTAGTGAAGGCCCCATATTTCACTCCAATTCCCCTGAGACTAGAAGTCAGAGTTTTCAATGCCTTAGATCTCACACTACAAACACACAGCTACTGTATGCGGCTGCTGCCACAGAAGTGCTTGGGCACACTTGCATACCAGAAAGTACCAAGCTATTTTGAGGAGGAATTTCAGGCCAAAGATACATTTTTCAGGGTACTGCTTAGGAACAATTCACATGTGTAAATGTTTCCTACGCTATAGCAAATGTTGACTTTTTGAGTTCCGTTCCACTTTGAAGGCTCTATTGCTTTGCATTGCATTGTATGAGGCCTGATCCAAGCACTGACTTTCAGAAAGTCAATAACTGATCTCATATTTCAAAATGGTTCCACTGGGGGTTGAACACAGGACCTTCTGCATGTAAAGCAGACATGATAACCGCTACACTATGGAACCTGTAAGAAGTTGCCCAAATTGTCATTTTTCAGAAAGGGAAGGGTTAAACACCAAAGAATCCTTGCATCCTATAATTCAACCTGAGATCCTTTGGCATTTCTTTGGTTTTAGGACACTTTCAAGGGTGTATCAAGACTGATGTTTCTGGCCACTCTTTGCATAAGGGCCATGACCGGGTACCAGCCCTTAGCAAAGAGCTCCAGGGTCGCTACGGTTCCCGTATAAAAGCTATACTCTGGAAGCCATACCTCAAGAAATGGAAGGGAGAGGGTAAAGGACTAGTTGCCAGATGTGCCTGTTGCCTCCCTGCAGCTGATCTTCTCCCCATTACTGACTTACCAAGTCTTGTTTTATACTGTGTCTCTGTGTGGAGGTGGCCACCTCATTAGAGGCAGGGCTTTGCTTCCTCATGTCTGAAAGCCGCCAACAAGGAGAAGAGTGAGCACCACAGTAGTGACAGCCCCATATTTCACTCCAATTCCCTTGAGACTAGAAGTCAGAGTTTTCAATGCCTTAGATCTCACACTACAAACACACATCTACTGTATGCGGCTGCTGCCACAGAAGTGCTTGGGCACACTTGCATACCAGAAAGTACCAAGCTATTTTGAGGAGGAATTTCAGGCCAAAGATACATTTTTCAGGGTACTGCTTAGGAACAATTCACATGTGTAAATGTTTCCTACGCTATAGCAAATGTTGACTTTTTGAGTTCCGTTCCACTTTGAAGGCTCTATTGCTTTGCATTGCGTTGTATGAGGCACGATCCAAGCACTGACTTTCAGAAAGTCAATAACTGATCTCATATTTCAAAATGGTTCCACTGGGGGTTGAACCCAGGACCTTTTGCGTGTAAAGCAGATGTGATAACCGCTACACTATGCAACCTGTAAGAAGTTGACCAAATTGTCATTTTTCAGAAAGGGAAGGGTTAAACACCAAAGAATCCTTGCATCCTATAATTCAACCTGAGATCCTTTGGCATTTCTTTGGTTTTAGGACACTTTCAAGGGTGTATCAAGACTGATGTTTCTGGCCACTCTTTGCATAAGGGCCATGACCGGGTACCAGCCCTTAGCAAAGAGCTCCAGGGTCGCTACGGTTCCCGTATAAAAGCTATACTCTGGAAGCCATTCCTCACGAAATGGAAGGGAGAGGGTAAAGGACTAGTTGCCAGATGTGCCTGTTGCCTCCCTGCAGCTGATCTTGTCCCCATTACTGACTTACCAAGTCTTGTTTTATACTGTGTCTCTGTGTGGAGGTGGCCACCTCATTAGAGGCAGGGCTTTGCTTCCTCATGTCTGAAAGCCGCCAACAAGGAGAAGAGTGAGCACCACAGTAGTGACAGCCCTATGTTTCACTCCAATTCCCTT
This sequence comes from Lithobates pipiens, assembly GCF_037356315.1. Taxonomy (NCBI): domain Eukaryota; kingdom Metazoa; phylum Chordata; class Amphibia; order Anura; family Ranidae; genus Lithobates; species Lithobates pipiens. The sequence goes on from NW_027507903.1 coordinate 297,949,889, forward strand.
GAGACTAGAAGCCAGAGTTTTCAATGCCTTAGATCTCACACTACAAACACACATCTACTGTATGCGGCTGCTGCCACAGAAGTGCTTGGGCACGCTTGCATACCAGAAAGTACCAAGCTATTTTGAGGAGGAATTTCAGGCCAAAGATACATTTTTCAGGGTACTGCTTAGGAACAATTCACATGTGTAAATGTTTCCTACGCTATAGCAAATGTTGACTTTTTGAGTTCCGTTCCACTTTGAAGGCTCTATTGCTTTGCATTGCGTTGTATGAGGCAAACTCCAAGCACTGACTTTCAGAAAGTCAATAACTGATCTCATATTTCAAAATGGTTCCACTGGGGGTTGAACCCAGAACCTTTTGCGTGTAAAGCAGATGTGATAACCGCTACACTATGGAACCTGTAAGAAGATGACCAAATTGTCATTTTTCAGAAAGGGAAGGGTTAAACACCAAAGAATCCTTCCATCCTATAATTCAACCTGAGATCCTTTGGCATTTCTTTGGTTTTAGGACACTTTCAAGGGTGTATCAAGACTGATGTTTCTGGCCACTCTTTGCATAAGGGCCATGACCGGGTACCAGCCCTTAGCAAAGAGCTCCAGGGTTGCTACGGTTCCTTTATAAAAGCTATACCCTGGAAGCCATTCCTCAAGAAATGGAAGGGAGAGGGTAAAGGACTAGTTGCCAGATGTGCCTGTTGCCTCCCTGCAGCTGATCTTCTCCCCATTACTGACTTACCATGTCTTGTTTTATACCGTGTCTCTGTGTGGAGGTGGCCACCTCATTAGAGGCAGGGCTTTGCTTCCTCATGTCTGAAAGCCGCCAGCAAGGAGAAGAGTGAGCACCACAGTAGTGACAGCCCCATATTTCACTCCAATTCCCCTGAGACTAGAAGTCAGAGTTTTCAATGCCTTAGATCTCACACTACAAACACACAGCTACTGTATGCGGCTGCTGCCACAGAAGTGCTTGGGCACACTTGCATACCAGAAAGTACCAAGCTATTTTGAGGAGGAATTTCAGGCCAAAGAGACATTTTTCAGGGTACTGCTTAGGAACAATTCACATGTGTAAATGTTTCCTACACTATAGCAAATGTTGACTTTTTGAGTTCCGTTCCACTTTGAAGGCTCTATTGCTTTGCATTGCGTTGTATGAGGCACGATCCAAATACTGACTTTCAGAAAGTCAATAACTGATCTCATATTTCAAAATGGTTCCACTGGGGGTTGAACCCAGGACCTTCTGCGTGTAAAGCAGACGTGATAACTGCTACACTATGGAACCTGTAAGAAGTTGACCAAATTGTCATTTTTCAGAAAGGGAAGGGTTAAACACCAAAGAATCCTTGCATCCTATAATTCATCCTGAGATCCTTTGGCATTTCTTTGGTTTTAGGACACTTTCAAGGGTGTATCAAGACTGATGTTTCTGGCCACTCTTTGCATAAGGGCCATGACCTGGTACCAGCCCTTAGCAAAGAGCTCCAGGGTCACTACGGTTCCCGTATAAAAGCTATACTCTGGAAGCCATTCCTCAAGAAATGGAAGGGAGAGGGTAAAGGACTAGTTGCCAGACGTGCCTGTTGCCTCCCTGCAGCTGATCTTCTCCCCATTACTGACTTACCATGTCTTGTTTTATACTGTGTCTCTGTGTGGAGGTGGCCACCTCATTAGAGGCAGGGCTTTGCTTCCTCATGTCTGAAAGCCGCCAGCAAGGAGAAGAGTGTGCACCACAGTAGTGACAGCCCCATATTTCACTCCAATTCCCCTGAGACTAGAAGTCAGAGTTTTCAATGCCTTAGATCTCACACTACAAACACACAGCTACTGTATGCGGCTGCTGCCACAGAAGTCCTTGGGCACACTTGCATACCAGAAAGTACCAAGCTATTTTGAGGAGGAATTTCAGGCCAAAGATACATTTTTCAGGGTACTGCTTAGGAACAATTCACATGTGTAAATGTTTCATACGCTATAGCAAATGTTGACTTTTTGAGTTCCGTTCCACTTTGAAGGCTCTATTGCTTTGCATTGCATTGTATGAGGCACGATCCAAGCACTGACTTTCAGAAAGTCAATAACTGATCTCATATTTCAAAATGGTTCCACTGGGGGTTGAACCCAGGACCTTCTGCGTGTAAAGCAGACATGATAACCGCTACACTAAGGAACCTGTAAGAAGTTGCCCAAATTGTCATTTTTCAGAAAGGGAAGGGTTAAACACCAAAGAATCCTTGCATCCTATAATTCAACCTGAGATCCTTTGGCATTTCTTTGGTTTTAGGACACTTTCAAGGGTGTATCAAGACTGATGTTTCTGGCCACTCTTTGCATAAGGGCCATGACCGGGTACCAGCCCTTAGCAAAGAGCTCCAGGTTTGCTACGGTTCCTGTATAAAAGCTATACTCTGGAAGCCATTCCTCAAGAAATGGAAGGGAGAGGGTAAAGGACTAGTTGCCAGATGTGCCTGTTGCCTCCCTGCAGCTGATCTTCTCCCCATTACTGACTTACCATGTCTTGTTTTATACCGTGTCTCTGTGTGGAGGTGGCCACCTCATTAAAGGCAGGGCTTTGCTTCCTCATGTCTGAAAGCCGCCAGCAAGGAGAAGAGTGAGCACCACAGTAGTGACAGCCCCATATTTCACTCCAATTCCCCTGAGACTAGAAGTCAGAGTTTTCAATGCCTTAGATCTCACACTACAAACACACAGCTACTGTATGCGGCTGCTGCCACAGAAGTGCTTGGGCACACTTGCATACCAGAAAGTACCAAGCTATTTTGAGGAGGAATTTCAGGCCAAAGATACATTTTTCAGGGTACTGCTTAGGAACAATTCACATGTGTAAATGTTTCCTACGCTATAGCAAATGTTGACTTTTTGAGTTCCGTTCCACTTTGAAGGCTCTATTGCTTTGCATTGCGTTGTATGAGGCACGATCCAAGCACTGACTTTCAGAAAGTCAATAACTGATTTCATATTTCAAAATGGTTCCACTGGGGGTTGAACCCAGAACCTTTTGCGTGTAAAGCAGATGTGATAACCGCTACACTATGGAACCTGTAAGAAGTTGACCAAATTGTCATTTTTCAGAAAGGGAAGGGTTAAACACCAAAGAATCCTTGCATCCTATAATTCAACCTGAGATCCTTTGGCATTTCTTTGGTTTTAGGACACTTTCAAGGGTGTATCAAGACTGATGTTTCTGGCCACTCTTTGCATAAGGGCCATGACCTGGTACCAGCCCTTGGCAAAGAGCTCCAGGGTCAATACGGTTCCCGTATAAAAGCTATACTCTGGAAGCCGTTCCTCAAGAAATGGAAGGGAGAGGGTAAAGGACTAGTTGCCAGACGTGCCTGTTGCCTCCCTGCAGCTGATCTTCTCCCCATTACTGACTTACCAAGTCTTGTTTTATACCGTGTCGCTGTGTGGAGGTGGCCACCTCATTAGAGGCAGGGCTTTGCTTCCTCATGTCTGAAAGCCGCCAGCAAGGAGAAGAGTGAGCACCACAGTAGTGACAGCCCCATATTTCACTCCAATTCCCCTGAGACTAGAAGTCAGAGTTTTCAATGCCTTAGATCTCACACTACAAACACACAGCTACTGTATGCGGCTGCTGCCACAGAAGTGCTTGTTCACACTTGCATACCAGAAAGTACCAAGCTATTTTGAGGAGGAATTTCAGGCCAAAGATACATTTTTCAGGGTACTGCTTAGGAACAATTCACATGTGTAAATGTTTCCTACGCTATAGCAAATGTTGACTTTTTGAGTTCCGTTCCACTTTGAAGGCTCTATTGCTTTGCATTGCGTTGTATGAGGCACGATCCAAGCACTGACTTTCAGAAAGTCAATAACTGATCTCATATTTCAAAATGGTTCCACTGGGGGTCGAACCCAGGACCTTCTGCGTGTAAAGCAGACGTGATAACCGCTACACTATGGAACCTGTAAGAAGTTGCCCAAATTGTCATTTTTCAGAAAGGGAAGGGTTAAACACCAAAGAATCCTTGCATCCTATAATTCATCCTGAGATCCTTTGGCATTTCTTTGGTTTTAGGACACTTTCAAGGGTGTAGCAAGACTGATGTTTCTGGCCACTCTTTGCATAAGGGCCATGACCTGGTACCAGCCCTTAGCAAAGAGCTCCAGGGTCACTACGGTTCCCGTATAAAAGCTATACTCTGGAAGCCATTCCTCAAGAAATGGAAGGGAGAGGGTAAAGGACTAGTTGCCAGACGTGCCTGTTGCCTCCCTGCAGCTGATCTTCTCCCCATTACTGACTTACCATATCTTGTTTTATACCGTGTCTCTGTGTGGAGGTGGCCACCTCATTAGAGGCAGGGCTTTGCTTCCTCATGTCTGAAAGCCGCCAGCAAGGAGAAGAGTGAGAACCACAGAAGTGACAGCCCAATATTTCACTCCAATTCCCCTGAGACTAGAAGTCAGAGTTTTCAATGCCTTAGATCTCACACTACAAACACACAGCTACTGTATGCGGCTGCTGCCACAGAAGTGCTTGGGCACACTTGCATACCAGAAAGTACCAAGCTATTTTGAGGAGGAATTTCAGGCCAAAGAGACATTTTTCAGGGTACTGCTTAGGAACAATTCAAATGTGTAAATGTTTCCTACGCTATAGCAAATGTTGACTTTTTGAGTTCCGTTCCACTTTGAAGGCTCTATTGCTTTGCATTGCGTTGTATGAGGCACGATCCAAGCACTGACTTTCAGAAAGTCAATAACTGATCTCATATTTCAAAATGGTTCCACTGGGGGTTGAACCCAGGACCTTCTGCGTGTAAAGCAGACGTGATAACTGCTACACTATGGAACCTGTAAGAAGTTGCCCAAATTGTCATTTTTCAGAAAGGGAAGGGTTAAACACCAAAGAATCCTTGCATCCTATAATTCATCCTGAGATCCTTTGGCATTTTTTTTGGTTTTAGGACACTTTCAAGGGTGTAGCAAGACTGATGTTTCTGGCCACTCTTTGCATAAGGGCCATGACCTGGTACCAGCCCTTAGCAAAGAGCTCCAGGGTCACTACGGTTCCCGTATAAAAGCTATACTCTGGAAGCCATTCCTCAAGAAATGGAAGGGAGAGGGTAAAGGACTAGTTGCCAGACGTGCCTGTTGCCTCCCTGCAGCTGATCTTCTCCCCATTACTGACTTACCATGTCTTGTTTTATACTGTGTATCTGTGTGGAGGTGGCCACCTCATTAGAGGCAGGGCTTTGCTTCCTCATGTCTGAAAGCCGCCAGCAAGGAGAAGAGTGAGAACCACAGAAGTGACAGCCCAATATTTCACTCCAATTCCCCTGAGACTAGAAGTCAGAGTTTTCAATGCCTTAGATCTCACACTACAAACACACAGCTACTGTATGCGGCTGCTGCCACAGAAGTGCTTGGGCACACTTGCATACCAGAAAGTACCAAGCTATTTTGAGGAGGAATTTCAGGCCAAAGATACATTTTTCAGGGTACTGCTTAGGAACAATTCAAATGTGTAAATGTTTCCTACGCTATAGCAAATGTTGACTTTTTGAGTTCCGTTCCACTTTGAAGGCTCTATTGCTTTGCATTGCGTTGTATGAGGCACGATCCAAGCACTGACTTTCAGAAAGTCAATAACTGATCTCATATTTCAAAATGGTTCCACTGGGGGTTGAACCCAGGACCTTCTGCGTGTAAAGCAGACGTGATAACCGCTACACTATGGAACCTGTAAGAAGTTGCCTAAATTGTCATTTTTCAGAAAGGGAAGGGTTAAACACCAAAGAATCCTTGCATCCTATAATTCATCCTGAGATCCTTTGGCATTTCTTTGGTTTTAGGACACTTTCAAGGGTGTAGCAAGACTGATGTTTCTGGCCACTCTTTGCATAAGGGCCATGACCTGGTACCAGCCCTTAGCAAAGAGCTCCAGGGTCACTACGGTTCCCGTATAAAAGCTATACTCTGGAAGCCATTCCTCAAGAAATGGAAGGGAGAGGGTAAAGGACTAGTTGCCAGACGTGCCTGTTGCCTCCCTGCAGCTGATCTTCTCCCCATTACTGACTTACCATGTCTTGTTTTATACTGTGTATCTGTGTGGAGGTGGCCACCTCATTAGAGGCAGGGCTTTGCTTCCTCATGTCTGAAAGCCGCCAGCAAGGAGAAGAGTGAGAACCACAGAAGTGACAGCCCAATATTTCACTCCAATTCCCCTGAGACTAGAAGTCAGAGTTTTCAATGCCTTAGATCTCACACTACAAACACACAGCTACTGTATGCGGCTGCTGCCACAGAAGTGCTTGGGCACACTTGCATACCAGAAAGTACCAAGCTATTTTGAGGAGGAATTTCAGGCCAAAGATACATTTTTCAGGGTACTGCTTAGGAACAATTCAAATGTGTAAATGTTTCCTACGCTATAGCAAATGTTGACTTTTTGAGTTCCGTTCCACTTTGAAGGCTCTATTGCTTTGCATTGCGTTGTATGAGGCACGATCCAAGCACTGACTTTCAGAAAGTCAATAACTGATCTCATATTTCAAAATGGTTCCACTGGGGGTTGAACCCAGGACCTTCTGCGTGTAAAGCAGACGTGATAACCGCTACACTATGGAACCTGTAAGAAGTTGCCTAAATTGTCATTTTTCAGAAAGGGAAGGGTTAAACACCAAAGAATCCTTGCATCCTATAATTCATCCTGAGATCCTTTGGCATTTCTTTGGTTTTAGGACACTTTCAAGGGTGTAGCAAGACTGATGTTTCTGGCCACTCTTTGCATAAGGGCCATGACCTGGTACCAGCCCTTAGCAAAGAGCTCCAGGGTCACTACGGTTCCCGTATAAAAGCTATACTCTGGAAGCCATTCCTCAAGAAATGGAAGGGAGAGGGTAAAGGACTAGTTGCCAGACGTGCCTGTTGCCTCCCTGCAGCTGATCTTCTCCCCATTACTGACTTACCATATCTTGTTTTATACTGTGTCTCTGTGTGGTGGTGGCCACCTCATTAGAGGCAGGGCTTTGCTTCCTCATGTCTGAAAGCCGCCAGCAAGGAGAAGAGTGAGAACCACAGAAGTGACAGCCCAATATTTCACTCCAATTCCCCTGAGACTAGAAGTCAGAGTTTTCAATGCCTTAGATCTCACACTACAAACACACAGCTACTGTATGCGGCTGCTGCCACAGAAGTGCTTGGGCACACTTGCATACCAGAAAGTACCAAGCTATTTTGAGGAGGAATTTCAGGCCAAAGATACATTTTTCAGGGTACTGCTTAGGAACAATTCACATGTGTAAATGTTTCCTACGCTATAGCAAATGTTGACTTTTTGAGTTCCGTTCCACTTTGAAGGCTCTATTGCTTTGCATTGCGTTGTATGAGGCACGATCCAAGCACTGACTTTCAGAAAGTCAATAACTGATCTCATATTTCAAAATGGTTCCACTGGGGGTTGAACCCAGGACCTTCTGCGTGTAAAGCAGACGTGATAACCGCTACACTATGGAACCTATAAGAAGTTGCCCAAATTGTCATTTTTCAGAAAGGGAAGGGTTAAACACCAAAGAATCCTTGCATCCTATAATTCATCCTGAGATCCTTTGGCATTTCTTTGGTTTTAGGACACTTTCAAGGGTGTAGCAAGACTGATGTTTCTGGCAATTCTTTGCATAAGGGCCATGACCTGGTACGAGCCCTTAGCAAAGAGCTCCAGGGTCACTACGGTTCCCGTATAAAAGCTATACTCTGGAAGCCATTCCTCAAGAAATGGAAGGGAGAGGGTAAAGGACTAGTTGCCAGACGTGCCTGTTGCCTCCCTGCAGCTGATCTTCTCCCCATTACTGACTTACCATGTCTTGTTTTATACTGTGTCTCTGTGTGGAGGTGGCCACCTCATTAGAGGCAGGGCTTTGCTTCCTCATGTCTGAAAGCCACCAGCAAGGAGAAGAGTGAGAACCACAGAAGTGACAGCCCAATATTTCACTCCAATTCCCCTGAGACTAGAAGTCAGAGTTTTCAATGCCTTAGATCTCACACTACAAACACACAGCTACTGTATGCGGCTGCTGCCACAGAAGTGCTTGGGCACACTTGCATACCAGAAAGTACCAAGCTATTTTGAGGAGGAATTTCAGGCCAAAGATACATTTTTCAGGGTACTGCTTAGGAACAATTCACATGTGTAAATGTTTCCTACGCTATAGCAAATGTTGACTTTTTGAGTTCCGTTCCACTTTGAAGGCTCTATTGCTTTGCATTGCGTTGTATGAGGCACGATCCAAGCACTGACTTTCAGAAAGTCAATAACTGATCTCATATTTCAAAATGGTTCCACTGGGGGTTGAACCCAGGACCTTCTGCGTGTAAAGCAGACGTGATAACTGCTACACTATGGAACCTGTAAGAAGTTGCCCAAATTGTCATTTTTCAGAAAGGGAAGGGTTAAACACCAAAGAATCCTTGCATCCTATAATTCATCCTGAGATCCTTTGGCATTTCTTTGGTTTTAGGACACTTTCAAGGGTGTAGCAAGACTGATGTTTCTGGCCACTCTTTGCATAAGGGCCATGACCTGGTACCAGCCCTTAGCAAAGAGCTCCAGGGTCACTACGGTTCCCGTATAAAAGCTATACTCTGGAAGCCATTCCTCAAGAAATGGAAGGGAGAGGGTAAAGGACTAGTTGCCAGACGTGCCTGTTGCCTCCCTGCAGCTGATCTTCTCCCCATTACTGACTTACCATATCTTGTTTTATACTGTGTCTCTGTGTGGTGGTGGCCACCTCATTAGAGGCAGGGCTTTGCTTCCTCATGTCTGAAAGCCGCCAGCAAGGAGAAGAGTGAGAACCACAGAAGTGACAGCCCAATATTTCACTCCAATTCCCCTGAGACTAGAAGTCAGAGTTTTCAATGCCTTAGATCTCACACTACAAACACACAGCTACTGTATGCGGCTGCTGCCACAGAAGTGCTTGGGCACACTTGCATACCAGAAAGTACCAAGCTATTTTGAGGAGGAATTTCAGGCCAAAGATACATTTTTCAGGGTACTGCTTAGGAACAATTCACATGTGTAAATGTTTCCTACGCTATAGCAAATGTTGACTTTTTGAGTTCCGTTCCACTTTGAAGGCTCTATTGCTTTGCATTGCGTTGTATGAGGCACGATCCAAGCACTGACTTTCAGAAAGTCAATAACTGACCTCATATTTCAAGATGGTTCCACTGGGGGTTGAACCCAGGACCTTCTGCGTGTAAAGCAGACGTGATAACCGCTACACTATGGAACCTGTAAGAAGTTGCCCAAATTGTCATTTTTCAGAAAGGGAAGGGTTAAACACCAAAGAATCCTTGCATCCTATAATTCATCCTGAGATCCTTTGGCATTTCTTTGGTTTTAGGACACTTTCAAGGGTGTAGCAAGACTGATGTTTCTGGCCACTCTTTGCATAAGGGCCATGACCTGGTACCAGCCCTTAGCAAAGAGCTCCAGGGTCACTACGGTTCCCGTATAAAAGCTATACTCTGGAAGCCATTCCTCAAGAAATGGAAGGGAGAGGGTAAAGGACTAGTTGCCAGACGTGCCTGTTGCCTCCCTGCAGCTGATCTTCTCCCCATTACTGACTTACCATGTCTTGTTTTATACTGTGTATCTGTGTGGAGGTGGCCACCTCATTAGAGGCAGGGCTTTGCTTCCTCATGTCTGAAAGCCGCCAGCAAGGAGAAGAGTGAGAACCACAGAAGTGACAGCCCAATATTTCACTCCAATTCCCCGGAGACTAGAAGTCAGAGTTTTCAATGCCTTAGATCTCACACTACAAACACACAGCTACTGTATGCGGCTGCTGCCACAGAAGTGCTTGGGCACACTTGCATACCAGAAAGTACCAAGCTATTTTGAGGAGGAATTTCAGGCCAAAGATACATTTTTCAGGGTACTGCTTAGGAACAATTCACATGTGTAAATGTTTCCTACGCTATAGCAAATGTTGACTTTTTGAGTTCCGTTCCACTTTGAAGGCTCTATTGCTTTGCATTGCGTTGTATGAGGCACGATCCAAGCACTGACTTTCAGAAAGTCAATAACTGATCTCATATTTCAAAATGGTTCCACTGGGGGTTGAACCCAGGACCTTCTGCGTGTAAAGCAGACGTGATAACCGCTACACTATGGAACCTGTAAGAAGTTGCCCAAATTGTCATTTTTCAGAAAGGGAAGGGTTAAACACCAAAGAATCCTTGCATCCTATAATTCAACCTGAGATCCTTTGGCATTTCTTTGGTTTTAGGACACTTTCAAGGGTGTAGCAAGACTGATGTTTCTGGCCACTCTTTGCATAAGGGCCATGACCTGGTACCAGCCCTTAGCAAAGAGCTCCAGGGTCAATACGGTTCCCGTATAAAAGCTATACTCTGGAAGCCGTTCCTCAAGAAATGGAAGGGAGAGGGTAAAGGACTAGTTGCCAGATGTGCCTGTTGCCTCCCTGCAGCTGATCTTCTCCCCATTACTGACTTACCATGGCTTGTTTTATACCGTGTCTCTGTGTGGAGGTGGCCACCTCATTAGAGGCAGGGCTTTGCTTCCTCATGTCTGAAAGCCGCCAGCAAGCAGAAGAGTGAGCACCACAGTAGTGACAGCCCCATATTTCACTCCAATTCCCCTGAGACTAGAAGTCAGAGTTTTCAATGCCTTAGATCTCACACTACAAACACACAGCTACTGCCACAGAAGTGCTTGGGCACACTTGCATACCAGAAAGTACCAAGCTATTTTGAGGAGGAATTTCAGGCCAAAGATACATTTTTCAGGGTACTGCTTAGGAACAATTCAAATGTGTAAATGTTTCCTACGCTATAGCAAATGTTGACTTTTTGAGTTCCGTTCAACTTTGAAGGCTCTATTGCTTTGCATTGCGTTGTATGAGGCACGATCCAAGCACTGACTTTCAGAAAGTCAATAACTGATCTCATATTTCAAAATGGTTCCACTGGGGGTTGAACCCAGGACCTTCTGCGTGTAAAGCAGACGTGATAACCGCTACACTATGGAACCTGTAAGAAGTTGCCCAAATTGTCATTTTTCAGAAAGGGAAGGGTTAAACACCAAAGAATCCTTGCATCCTATAATTCATCCTGAGATCCTTTGGCATTTCTTTGGTTTTAGGACACTTTCAAGGGTGTAGCAAGACTGATGTTTCTGGCCACTCTTTGCATAAGGGCCATGACCTGGTACCAGCCCTTAGCAAAGAGCTCCAGGGTCACTACGGTTCCCGTATAAAAGCTATACTCTGGAAGCCATTCCTCAAGAAATGGAAGGGAGAGGGTAAAGGACTAGTTGCCAGACGTGCCTGTTGCCTCCCTGCAGCTGATCTTCTCCCCATTACTGACTTACCATATCTTGTTTTATACTGTGTCTCTGTGTGGTGGTGGCCACCTCATTAGAGGCAGGGCTTTGCTTCCTCATGTCTGAAAGCCGCCAGCAAGGAGAAGAGTGAGAACCACAGAAGTGACAGCCCAATATTTCACTCCAATTCCCCTGAGACTAGAAGTCAGAGTTTTCAATGCCTTAGATCTCACACTACAAACACACAGCTACTGTATGCGGCTGCTGCCACAGAAGTGCTTGGGCACACTTGCATACCAGAAAGTACCAAGCTATTTTGAGGAGGAATTTCAGGCCAAAGATACATTTTTCAGGGTACTGCTTAGGAACAATTCACATGTGTAAATGTTTCCTACGCTATAGCAAATGTTGACTTTTTGAGTTCCGTTCCACTTTGTAGGCTCTATTGCTTTGCATTGCGTTGTATGAGGCACGATCCAAGCACTGACTTTCAGAAAGTCAATAACTGATCTCATATTTCAAAATGGTTCCACTGGGGTTTGAACCCAGGACCTTCTGCGTGTAAAGCAGACGTGATAACCGCTACACTATGGAACCTATAAGAAGTAGCCCAAATTGTCATTTTTCAGAAAGGGAAGGGTTAAACACCAAAGAATCCTTGCATCCTATAATTCATCCTGAGATCCTTTGGCATTTCTTTGGTTTTAGGACACTTTCAAGGGTGTAGCAAGACTGATGTTTCTGGCAATTCTTTGCATAAGGGCCATGACCTGGTACGAGCCCTTAGCAAAGAGCTCCAGGGTCACTACGGTTCCCGTATAAAAGCTATACTCTGGAAGCCATTCCTCAAGAAATGGAAGGGAGAGGGTAAAGGACTAGTTGCCAGACGTGCCTGTTGCCTCCCTGCAGCTGATCTTCTCCCCATTACTGACTTACCATGTCTTGTTTTATACTGTGTCTCTGTGTGGAGGTGGCCACCTCATTAGAGGCAGGGCTTTGCTTCCTCATGTCTGAAAGCCGCCAGCAAGGAGAAGAGTGAGAACCACAGAAGTGACAGCCCAATATTTCACTCCAATTCCCCTGAGACTAGAAGTCAGAGTTTTCAATGCCTTAGATCTCACACTACAAACACACAGATACTGTATGCGGCTGCTGCCACAGAAGTGCTTGGGCACACTTGCATACCAGAAAGTACCAAGCTATTTTGAGGAGGAATTTCAGGCCAAAGATACTTTTTTCAGGGTACTGCTTAGGAACAATTCACATGTGTAAATGTTTCCTACGCTATAGCAAATGTTGACTTTTTGAGTTCCGTTCCACTTTGAAGGCTCTATTGCTTTGCATTGCGTTGTATGAGGCACGATCCAAGCACTGACTTTCAGAAAGTCAATAACTGATCTCATATTTCAAAATGGTTCCACTGGGGGTTGAACCCAGGACCTTCTGCGTGTAAAGCAGACGTGATAACCGCTACACTATGGAACCTGTAAGAAGTTGCCCAAATTGTCATTTTTCAGAAAGGGAAGGGTTAAACACCAAAGAATCCTTGCATCCTATAATTCAACCTGAGATCCTTTGGCATTTCTTTGGTTTTAGGACACTTTCAAGGGTGTAGCAAGACTGATGTTTCTGGCCACTCTTTGCATAAGGGCCATGACCTGGTACCAGCCCTTAGCAAAGAGCTCCAGGGTCAATACGGTTCCCGTATAAAAGCTATACTCTGGAAGCCGTTCCTCAAGAAATGGAAGGGAGAGGGTAAAGGACTAGTTGCCAGATGTGCCTGTTGCCTCCCTGCAGCTGATCTTCTCCCCATTACTGACTTACCATGGCTTGTTTTATACCGTGTCTCTGTGTGGAGGTGGCCACCTCATTAGAGGCAGGGCTTTGCTTCCTCATGTCTGAAAGCCGCCAGCAAGCAGAAGAGTGAGCACCACAGTAGTGACAGCCCCATATTTCACTCCAATTCCCCTGAGACTAGAAGTCAGAGTTTTCAATGCCTTAGATCTCACACTACAAACACACAGCTACTGCCACAGAAGTGCTTGGGCACACTTGCATACCAGAAAGTACCAAGCTATTTTGAGGAGGAATTTCAGGCCAAAGATACATTTTTCAGGGTACTGCTTAGGAACAATTCAAATGTGTAAATGTTTCCTACGCTATAGCAAATGTTGACTTTTTGAGTTCCGTTCAACTTTGAAGGCTCTATTGCTTTGCATTGCGTTGTATGAGGCACGATCCAAGCACTGACTTTCAGAAAGTCAATAACTGATCTCATATTTCAAAATGGTTCCACTGGGGGTTGAACCCAGGACCTTCTGCGTGTAAAGCAGACGTGATAACCGCTACACTATGGAACCTGTAATTCCATATTGTCATTATTCGAAAAGGGAAGGGTTAAACACCAAAGAATCCTTGCATCCTATAATTTAACCTGAGATCCTTTGGCATTTCTTTGGTTTTAGGACACTTTCAAGGGTGTAGCAAGACTGATGTTTCTGGCCACTCTTTGCATAAGGGCCATGACCTGGTACCAGCCCTTAGCAAAGAGCTCCAGGGTCACTACGGTTCCCGTATTAAAGCTATACTCTGAAAGCCGTTCCTCAAGAAATGGAAGGGAGAGGGTAAAGGACTAGTTGCCAGACGTGCCTGTTGCCTCCCTGCAGCTGATCTTCTCCCCATTACTGACTTACCATGTCTTGTTTTATACCGTGTCTCTGTGTGGAGGTGGCCACCTCATTAGAGGCAGGGCTTTGTTTCCTCATGTCTGAAAGCCGCCAGCAAGGAGAAGAGTGAGCACCACAGTAGTGACAGCCCCATATTTCACTCCAATTCCCCTGAGACTAGAAGTCAGAGTTTTCAATGCCTTAGATCTCACACTACAAACACACAGCTACTGTATGCGGCTGCTGCCACAGAAGTGCTTGGGCACACTTGCATACCAGAAAGTACCAAGCTATTTTGAGGAGGAATTTCAGGCCAAAGATACATTTTTCAGGGTACTGCTTAGGAACAATTCACATGTGTAAATGTTTCCTACGCTATAGCAAATGTTGACTTTTTGAGTTCCGTTCCACTTTGAAGGCTCTATTGCTTTGCATTGCATTGTATGAGGCACGATCCAAGCACTGACTTTCAGAAAGTCAATAACTGATCTCATATTTCAAGATGGTTCCACTGGGGGTTGAACCTAGGACCTTCTGCGTGTAAAGCAGACGTGATAACCGCTACACTATGGAACCTGTAAGAAGTTGCCCAAATTGTCATTTTTCAGAAAGGGAAGGGTTAAACACCAAAGAATCCTTGCATCCTATAATTCATCCTGAGATCCTTTGGCATTTCTTTGGTTTTAGGACACTTTCAAGGGTGTAGCAAGACTGATGTTTCTGGCCACTCTTTGCATAAGGGCCATGACCTGGTACCAGCCCTTAGCAAAGAGCTCCAGGGTCACTACGGTTCCCGTATAAAAGCTATACTCTGGAAGCCATTCCTCAAGAAATGGAAGGGAGAGGGTAAAGGACTAGTTGCCAGACGTGCCTGTTGCCTCCCTGCAGCTGATCTTCTCCCCATTACTGACTTACCATATCTTGTTTTATACTGTGTCTCTGTGTGGTGGTGGCCACCTCATTAGAGGCAGGGCTTTGCTTCCTCATGTCTGAAAGCCGCCAGCAAGGAGAAGAGTGAGAACCACAGAAGTGACAGCCCAATATTTCACTCCAATTCCCCTGAGACTAGAAGTCAGAGTTTTCAATGCCTTAGATCTCACACTACAAACACACAGCTACTGTATGCGGCTGCTGCCACAGAAGTGCTTGGGCACACTTGCATACCAGAAAGTACCAAGCTATTTTGAGGAGGAATTTCAGGCCAAAGATACATTTTTCAGGGTACTGCTTAGGAACAATTCACATGTGTAAATGTTTCCTACGCTATAGCAAATGTTGACTTTTTGAGTTCCGTTCCACTTTGTAGGCTCTATTGCTTTGCATTGCGTTGTATGAGGCACGATCCAAGCACTGACTTTCAGAAAGTCAATAACTGATCTCATATTTCAAAATGGTTCCACTGGGGGTTGAACCCAGGACCTTCTGCGTGTAAAGCAGACGTGATAACCGCTACACTATGGAACCTATAAGAAGTAGCCCAAATTGTCATTTTTCAGAAAGGGAAGGGTTAAACACCAAAGAATCCTTGCATCCTATAATTCATCCTGAGATCCTTTGGCATTTCTTTGGTTTTAGGACACTTTCAAGGGTGTAGCAAGACTGATGTTTCTGGCAATTCTTTGCATAAGGGCCATGACCTGGTACGAGCCCTTAGCAAAGAGCTCCAGGGTCACTACGGTTCCCGTATAAAAGCTATACTCTGGAAGCCATTCCTCAAGAAATGGAAGGGAGAGGGTAAAGGACTAGTTGCCAGACGTGCCTGTTGCCTCCCTGCAGCTGATCTTCTCCCCATTACTGACTTACCATGTCTTGTTTTATACTGTGTCTCTGTGTGGAGGTGGCCACCTCATTAGAGGCAGGGCTTTGCTTCCTCATGTCTGAAAGCCGCCAGCAAGGAGAAGAGTGAGAACCACAGAAGTGACAGCCCAATATTTCACTCCAATTCCCCTGAGACTAGAAGTCAGAGTTTTCAATGCCTTAGATCTCACACTACAAACACACAGATACTGTATGCGGCTGCTGCCACAGAAGTGCTTGGGCACACTTGCATACCAGAAAGTACCAAGCTATTTTGAGGAGGAATTTCAGGCCAAAGATACTTTTTTCAGGGTACTGCTTAGGAACAATTCACATGTGTAAATGTTTCCTACGCTATAGCAAATGTTGACTTTTTGAGTTCCGTTCCACTTTGAAGGCTCTATTGCTTTGCATTGCGTTGTATGAGGCACGATCCAAGCACTGACTTTCAGAAAGTCAATAACTGATCTCATATTTCAAAATGGTTCCACTGGGGGTTGAACCCAGGACCTTCTGCGTGTAAAGCAGACGTGATAACCGCTACACTATGGAACCTATAAGAAGTTGCCCAAATTGTCATTTTTCAGAAAGGGAAGGGTTAAACACCAAAGAATCCTTGCATCCTATAATTCATCCTGAGATCCTTTGGCATTTCTTTGGTTTTAGGACACTTTCAAGGGTGTAGCAAGACTGATGTTTCTGGCAATTCTTTGCATAAGGGCCATGACCTGGTACGAGCCCTTAGCAAAGAGCTCCAGGGTCACTACGGTTCCCGTATAAAAGCTATACTCTGGAAGCCATTCCTCAAGAAATGGAAGGGAGAGGGTAAAGGACTAGTTGCCAGATGTGCCTGTTGCCTCCCTGCAGCTGATCTTCTCCCCATTACTGACTTACCATGTCTTGTTTTATACTGTGTCTCTGTGTGGAGGTGGCCACCTCATTAGAGGCAGGGCTTTGCTTCCTCATGTCTGAAAGCCGCCAGCAAGGAGAAGAGTGAGAACCACAGAAGTGACAGCCCAATATTTCACTCCAATTCCCCTGAGACTAGAAGTCAGAGTTTTCAATGCCTTAGATCTCACACTACAAACACACAGCTACTGTATGCGGCTGCTGCCACAGAAGTGCTTGGGCACACTTGCATACCAGAAAGTACCAAGCTATTTTGAGGAGGAATTTCAGGCCAAAGATACATTTTTCAGGGTACTGCTTAGGAACAATTCACATGTGTAAATGTTTCCTACGCTATAGCAAATGTTGACTTTTTGAGTTCCGTTCCACTTTGAAGGCTCTATTGCTTTGCATTGCGTTGTATGAGGCACGATCCAAGCACTGACTTTCAGAAAGTCAATAACTGATCTCATATTTCAAAATGGTTCCACTGGGGGTTGAACCCAGGACCTTCTGCGTGTAAAGCAGACGTGATAACTGCTACACTATGGAACCTGTAAGAAGTTGCCCAAATTGTCATTTTTCAGAAAGGGAAGGGTTAAACACCAAAGAATCCTTGCATCCTATAATTCATCCTGAGATCCTTTGGCATTTCTTTGGTTTTAGGACACTTTCAAGGGTGTAGCAAGACTGATGTTTCTGGCCACTCTTTGCATAAGGGCCATGACCTGGTACCAGCCCTTAGCAAAGAGCTCCAGGGTCACTACGGTTCCCGTATAAAAGCTATACTCTGGAAGCCATTCCTCAAGAAATGGAAGGGAGAGGGTAAAGGACTAGTTGCCAGACGTGCCTGTTGCCTCCCTGCAGCTGATCTTCTCCCCATTACTGACTTACCATGTCTTGTTTTATACTGTGTATCTGTGTGGAGGTGGCCACCTCATTAGAGGCAGGGCTTTGCTTCCTCATGTCTGAAAGCCGCCAGCAAGGAGAAGAGTGAGAACCACAGAAGTGACAGCCCAATATTTCACTCCAATTCCCCTGAGACTAGAAGTCAGAGTTTTCAATGCCTTAGATCTCACACTACAAACACACAGCTACTGTATGCGGCTGCTGCCACAGAAGTGCTTGGGCACACTTGCATACCAGAAAGTACCAAGCTATTTTGAGGAGGAATTTCAGGCCAAAGATACATTTTTCAGGGTACTGCTTAGGAACAATTCACATGTGTAAATGTTTCCTACGCTATAGCAAATGTTGACTTTTTGAGTTCCGTTCCACTTTGAAGGCTCTATTGCTTTGCATTGCGTTGTATGAGGCACGATCCAAGCACTGACTTTCAGAAAGTCAATAACTGATCTCATATTTCAAAATGGTTCCACTGGGGGTTGAACCCAGGACCTTCTGCGTGTAAAGCAGACGTGATAACCGCTACACTACGGAACCTGTAAGAAGTTGCCCAAATTGTCATTTTTCAGAAAGGGAAGGGTTAAACACCAAAGAATCCTTGCATCCTATAATTCATCCTGAGATCCTTTGGCATTTCTTTGGTTTTAGGACACTTTCAAGGGTGTAGCAAGACTGATGTTTCTGGCCACTCTTTGCATAAGGGCCATGACCTGGTACCAGCCCTTAGCAAAGAGCTCCAGGGTCACTACGGTTCCCGTATAAAAGCTATACTCTGGAAGCCATTCCTCAAGAAATGGAAGGGAGAGGGTAAAGGACTAGTTGCCAGACGTGCCTGTTGCCTCCCTGCAGCTGATCTTCTCCCCATTACTGACCTACCATGTCTTGTTTTATACTGTGTCTCTGTGTGGAGGTGGCCACCTCATTAGAGGCAGGGCTTTGCTTCCTCATGTCTGAAAGCCGCCAGCAAGGAGAAGAGTGAGAACCACAGAAGTGACAGCCCAATATTTCACTCCAATTCCCCTGAGACTAGAAGTCAGAGTTTTCAATGCCTTAGATATCACACTACAAACACACAGATACTGTATGCGGCTGCTGCCACAGAAGTGCTTGGGCACACTTGCATACCAGAAAGTACCAAGCTATTTTGAGGAGGAATTTCAGGCCAAAGATACATTTTTCAGGGTACTGCTTAGGAACAATTCACATGTGTAAATGTTTCCTACGCTATAGCAAATGTTGACTTTTTGAGTTCCGTTCCACTTTGAAGGCTCTATTGCTTTGCATTGCGTTGTATGAGGCACGATCCAAGCACTGACTTTCAGAAAGTCAATAACTGATCTCATATTTCAAAATGGTTCCACTGGGGGTTGAACCCAGGACCTTCTGCGTGTAAAGTAGACGTGATAACCGCTACACTATGGAACCTATAAGAAGTTGCCCAAATTGTCATTTTTCAGAAAGGGAAGGGTTAAACACCAAAGAATCCTTGCATCCTATAATTCATCCTGAGATCCTTTGGCATTTCTTTGGTTTTAGGACACTTTCAAGGGTGTAGCAAGACTGATGTTTCTGGCAATTCTTTGCATAAGGGCCATGACCTGGTACGAGCCCTTAGCAAAGAGCTCCAGGGTCACTACGGTTCCCGTATAAAAGCTATACTCTGGAAGCCATTCCTCAAGAAATGGAAGGGAGAGGGTAAAGGACTAGTTGCCAGACGTGCCTGTTGCCTCCCTGCAGCTGATCTTCTCCCCATTACTGACTTACCATGTCTTGTTTTATACTGTGTCTCTGTGTGGAGGTGGCCACCTCATTAGAGGCAGGGCTTTGCTTCCTCATGTCTGAAAGCCGCCAGCAAGGAGAAGAGTGAGAACCACAGAAGTGACAGCCCAATATTTCACTCCAATTCCCCTGAGACTAGAAGTCAGAGTTTTCAATGCCTTAGATCTCACACTACAAACACACAGCTACTGTATGCGGCTGCTGCCACAGAAGTGCTTGGGCACACTAGCATACCAGAAAGTACCAAGCTATTTTGAGGAGGAATTTCAGGCCAAAGATACATTTTTCAGGGTACTGCTTAGGAACAATTCACATGTGTAAATGTTTCCTACGCTATAGCAAATGTTGACTTTTTGAGTTCCGTTCCACTTTGAAGGCTCTATTGCTTTGCATTGCGTTGTATGAGGCACGATCCAAGCACTGACTTTCAGAAAGTCAATAACTGATCTCATATTTCAAAATGGTTCCACTGGGGGTTGAACCCAGGACCTTCTGCGTGTAAAGCAGACGTGATAACTGCTACACTATGGAACCTGTAAGAAGTTGCCCAAATTGTCATTTTTCAGAAAGGGAAGGGTTAAACACCAAAGAATCCTTGCATCCTATAATTCATCCTGAGATCCTTTGGCATTTCTTTGGTTTTAGGACACTTTCAAGGGTGTAGCAAGACTGATGTTTCTGGCCACTCTTTGCATAAGGGCCATGACCTGGTACCAGCCCTTAGCAAAGAGCTCCAGGGTCACTACGGTTCCCGTATAAAAGCTATACTCTGGAAGCCATTCCTCAAGAAATGGAAGGGAGAGGGTAAAGGACTAGTTGCCAGACGTGCCTGTTGCCTCCCTGCAGCTGATCTTCTCCCCATTACTGACTTACCATGTCTTGTTTTATACTGTGTATCTGTGTGGAGGTGGCCACCTCATTAGAGGCAGGGCTTTGCTTCCTCATGTCTGAAAGCCGCCAGCAAGGAGAAGAGTGAGAACCACAGAAGTGACAGCCCAATATTTCACTCCAATTCCCCTGAGACTAGAAGTCAGAGTTTTCAATGCCTTAGATCTCACACTACAAACACACAGCTACTGTATGCGGCTGCTGCCACAGAAGTGCTTGGGCACACTTGCATACCAGAAAGTACCAAGCTATTTTGAGGAGGAATTTCAGGCCAAAGATACATTTTTCAGGGTACTGCTTAGGAACAATTCACATGTGTAAATGTTTCCTACGCTATAGCAAATGTTGACTTTTTGAGTTCCGTTCCACTTTGAAGGCTCTATTGCTTTGCATTGCGTTGTATGAGGCACGATCCAAGCACTGACTTTCAGAAAGTCAATAACTGATCTCATATTTCAAAATGGTTCCACTGGGGGTTGAACCCAGGACCTTCTGCGTGTAAAGCAGACGTGATAACCGCTACACTATGGAACCTGTAAGAAGTTGCCCAACTTGTCATTTTTCAGAAAGGGAAGGGTTAAACACCAAAGAATCCTTGCATCCTATAATTCATCCTGAGATCCTTTGGCATTTCTTTGGTTTTAGGACACTTTCAAGGGTGTAGCAAGACTGATGTTTCTGGCCACTCTTTGCATAAGGGCCATGACCTGGTACCAGCCCTTAGCAAAGAGCTCCAGGGTCACTACGGTTCCCGTATAAAAGCTATACTCTGGAAGCCATTCCTCAAGAAATGGAAGGGAGAGGGTAAAGGACTAGTTGCCAGACGTGCCTGTTGCCTCCCTGCAGCTGATCTTCTCCCCATTACTGACCTACCATGTCTTGTTTTATACTGTGTCTCTGTGTGGAGGTGGCCACCTCATTAGAGGCAGGGCTTTGCTTCCTCATGTCTGAAAGCCGCCAATAAGGAGAAGAGTGAGCAACACAGTAGTGACAGCCTCATATTTCACTCCAATTTCCCTGAGACTAGAAGTCAGAGTTTTCAATGCCTTAGATCTCACACTACAAACACACAGTTACTGTATGCGGCTACTGCCACAGAAGTGCTTGGGCACACTTGCATACCAGAAAGTACCAAGCTATTTTGAGGAGGAATTTCAGGCCAAAGATACATTTTTCAGGGTACTGCTTAGGAACAATTCACATGTGTAAATGTTTCCTACGCTATAGCAAATGTTGACTTTTTGAGTTCCGTTCCACTTTGAAGGCTCTATTGCTTTGCATTGCGTTGTATGAGGCACGATCCAAGCACTGACGTTCAGAAAGTCAATAACTGATCTCATATTTCAAAATGGTTCCACTGGGGGTTGAATCCAGGACCTCCTGCATGTAAAGCAGACGTGATAACCGCTACACTATGGAACCTGTAAGAAGTTGCCCACATTGTCATTTTTCAGAAAGGGAAGGGTTAAACACCAAAGAATCCTTGCATCCTATAATTCATCCTGAGATCCTTTGGCATTTCTTTGGTTTTAGGACACTTTCAAGGGTGTAGCAAGACTGATGTTTCTGGCCACTCTTTGCATAAGGGCCATGACCTGGTACCAGCCCTTAGCAAAGAGCTCCAGGGTCACTACGGTTCCCGTATAAAAGCTATACTCTGGAAGCCATTCCTCAAGAAATGGAAGGGAGAGGGTAAAGGACTAGTTGCCAGACGTGCCTGTTGCCTCCCTGCAGCTGATCTTCTCCCCATTACTGACTTACCATGTCTTGTTTTATACTGTGTCTCTGTGTGGAGGTGGCCACCTCATTAGAGGCAGGGCTTTGCTTCCTCATGTCTGAAAGCCGCCAGCAAGGAGAAGAGTGAGAACCACAGAAGTGACAGCCCAATATTTCACTCCAATTCCCCTGAGACTAGAAGTCAGAGTTTTCAATACCTTAGATATCACACTACAAACACACAGCTACTGTATGCGGCTGCTGCCACAGAAGTGCTTGGGCACACTTGCATACCAGAAAGTACCAAGCTATTTTGAGGAGGAATTTCAGGCCAAAGATACATTTTTCAGGGTACTGCTTAGGAACAATTCACATGTGTAAATGTTTCCTACGCTATAGCAAATGTTGACTTTTTGAGTTCCGTTCCACTTTGAAGGCTCTATTGCTTTGCATTGCGTTGTATGGCGTTGTATGAGGCACGATCCAAGCACTGACTTTCAGAAAGTCAATAACTGATCTCATATTTCAAAATGGTTCCACTGGGGGTTGAACCCAGGACCTTCTGCGTGTAAAGCAGACGTGATAACCGCTACACTATGGAACCTGTAAGAAGTTGCC
The DNA here is from genome assembly GCF_037356315.1 of Lithobates pipiens. Classification (NCBI taxonomy): domain Eukaryota; kingdom Metazoa; phylum Chordata; class Amphibia; order Anura; family Ranidae; genus Lithobates; species Lithobates pipiens. Next base: position 297,972,485 of record NW_027507903.1, read on the forward strand.
CAAATTGTCATTTTTCAGAAAGGGAAGGGTTAAACACCAAAGAATCCTTGCATCCTATAATTCATCCTGAGATCCTTTGGCATTTCTTTGGTTTTAGGACACTTTCAAGGGTGTATCAAGACTGATGTTTCTGGCCACTCTTTGCATAAGGGCCATGACCGGGTACCAGCCCTTAGCAAAGAGCTCCAGGGTCGCTACGGTTCCTGTATAAAAGCTATACTCTGGAAGCCATTCCTCAAGAAATGGAAGGGAGAGGGTAAAGGACTAGTTGCCAGATGTGCCTGTTGCCTCCCTGCAGCTGATCTTCTCCCCATTACTGACTTACCATGTCTTGTTTTATACTGTGTCTCTGTGTGGAGGTGGCCACCTCATTAGAGGCAGGGCTTTGCTTCCTCATGTCTGAAAGCCGCCAGCAAGGAGAAGAGTGAGAACCACAGAAGTGACAGCCCAATATTTCACTCCAATTCCCCTGAGACTAGAAGTCAGAGTTTTCAATGCCTTAGATCTCACACTACAAACACACAGCTACTGTATGCGGCTGCTGCCACAGAAGTGCTTGGGCACACTTGCATACCAGAAAGTACCAAGCTATTTTGAGGAGGAATTTCAGGCCAAAGATACATTTTTCAGGGTACTGCTTAGGAACAATTCACATGTGTAAATGTTTCCTACGCTATAGCAAATGTTGACTTTTTGAGTTCCGTTCCACTTTGAAGGCTCTATTGCTTTGCATTGCGTTGTATGAGGCACGATCCAAGCACTGACTTTCAGAAAGTCAATAACTGATCTCATATTTCAAAATGGTTCCACTGGGGGTTGAACCCAGGACCTTCTGCATGTAAAGCAAACGTTATAACCGCTACACTATGGAACCTGTAAGAAGTTGCCCAAATTGTCATTTTTCAGAAAGGGAAGGGTTAAACACCAAAGAATCCTTGCATCCTATAATTCATCCTGAGATCCTTTGGCATTTCTTTGGTTTTAGGACACTTTCAAGGGTGTAGCAAGACTGATGTTTCTGGCCACTCTTTGCATAAGGGCCATGACCTGGTACCAGCCCTTAGCAAAGAGCTCCAGGGTCACTACGGTTCCCGTATAAAAGCTATACTCTGGAAGCCATTCCTCAAGAAATGGAAGGGAGAGGGTAAAGGACTAGTTGCCAGACGTGCCTGTTGCCTCCCTGCAGCTGATCTTCTCCCCATTACTGACTTACCATGTCTTGTTTTATACTGTGTCTCTGTGTGGAGGTGGCCACCTCATTAGAGGCAGGGCTTTGCTTCCTCATGTCTGAAACCTGCCAGCAAGGAGAAGAGTGAGAACCACAGAAGTGACAGCCCAATATTTCACTCCAATTCCCCTGAGACTAGAAGTCAGAGTTTTCAATGCCTTAGATATCACACTACAAACACACAGCTACTGTATGCGGCTGCTGCCACAGAAGTGCTTGGGCACACTTGCATACCAGAAAGTACCAAGCTATTTTGAGGAGGAATTTCAGGCCAAAGATACATTTTTCAGGGTACTGCTTAGGAACAATTCACATGTGTAAATGTTTCCTACGCTATAGCAAATGTTGACTTTTTGAGTTCCGTTCCACTTTGAAGGCTCTATTGCTTTGCATTGCGTTGTATGAGGCACGATCCAAGCACTGACTTTCAGAAAGTCAATAACTGATCTCATATTTCAAAATGGTTCCACTGGGGGTTGAACCCAGGACCTTCTGCGTGTAAAGCAGACGTGATAACCGCTACACTATGGAACCTGCAAGAAGATTTCCCAAATTGTCATTTTTCAGAACGGGAAGGGTTAAACACCAAAGAATCCTTGCATCCTATAATTCATCCTGAGATCCTTTGGCATCTCTTTGGTTTTAGGACACTTTCAAGGGTGTAGCAAGACTGATGTTTCTGGCCACTCTTTGCATAAGGGCCATGACCTGGTACCAGCCCTTAGCAAAGAGCTCCAGGGTCACTACGGTTCCCGTATAAAAGCTATACTCTGGAAGCCATTCCTCAAGAAATGGAAGGGAGAGGGTAAAGGACTAGTTGCCAGACGTGCCTGTTGCCTCCCTGCAGCTGATCTTCTCCCCATTACTGACTTACCATGTCTTGTTTTATACTGTGTCTCTGTGTGGAGGTGGCCACCTCATTAGAGGCAGGGCTTTGCTTCCTCATGTCTGAAAGCCGCCAGCAAGGAGAAGAGTGAGAACCACAGAAGTGACAGCCCAATATTTCACTCCAATTCCCCTGAGACTAGAAGTCAGAGTTTTCAATGCCTTAGATCTCACACTACAAACACACAGATACTGTATGCGGCTGCTGCCACAGAAGTGCTTGGGCACACTTGCATACCAGAAAGTACCAAGCTATTTTGAGGAGGAATTTCAGGCCAAAGATACTTTTTTCAGGGTACTGCTTAGGAACAATTCACATGTGTAAATGTTTCCTACGCTATAGCAAATGTTGACTTTTTGAGTTCCGTTCCACTTTGAAGGCTCTATTGCTTTGCATTGCGTTGTATGAGGCACAATCCAAGCACTGACTTTCAGAAAGTCAATAACTGATCTCATATTTCAAAATGGTTCCACTGGGGGTTGAACCCAGGACCTTCTGCGTGTAAAGCAGACGTGATAACCGCTACACTATGGAACCTGTAAGAAGTTGCCCCAATTGTCATTTTTCAGAAAGGGAAGGGTTAAACACCAAAGAATCCTTGCATCCTATAATTCATCCTGAGATCCTTTGGCATTTCTTTGGTTTTAGGACACTTTCAAGGGTGTAGCAAGACTGATGTTTCTGGCCACTCTTTGCATAAGGGCCATGACCTGGTACCAGCCCTTAGCAAAGAGCTCCAGGGTCACTACGGTTCCCGTATAAAAGCTATACTCTGGAAGCCATTCCTCAAGAAATGGAAGGGAGAGGGTAAAGGACTAGTTGCCAGACGTGCCTGTTGCCTCTCTGCAGCTGATCTTCTCCCCATTACTGACTTACCATGTCTTGTTTTATACTGTGTCTCTGTGTGGAGGTGGCCACCTCATTAGAGGCAGGGCTTTGCTTCCTCATGTCTGAAAGCCGCCAGCAAGGAGAAGAGTGAGAACCACAGAAGTGACAGCCCAATATTTCACTCCAATTCCCCTGAGACTAGAAGTCAGAGTTTTCAATGCCTTAGATCTCACACTACAAACACACAGATACTGTATGCGGCTGCTGCCACAGAAGTGCTTGGGCACACTTGCATACCAGAAAGTACCAAGCTATTTTGAGGAGGAATTTCAGGCCAAAGATACTTTTTTCAGGGTACTGCTTAGGAACAATTCACATGTGTAAATGTTTCCTACGCTATAGCAAATGTTGACTTTTTGAGTTCCGTTCCACTTTGAAGGCTCTATTGCTTTGCATTGCGTTGTATGAGGCACAATCCAAGCACTGACTTTCAGAAAGTCAATAACTGATCTCATATTTCAAAATGGTTCCACTGGGGGTTGAACCCAGGACCTTCTGCGTGTAAAGCAGACGTGATAACCGCTACACTATGGAACCTGTAAGAAGTTGCCCAAATTGTCATTTTTCAGAAAGGGAAGGGTTAAACACCAAAGAATCCTTGCATCCTATAATTCAACCTGAGATCCTTTGGCATTTCTTTGGTTTTAGGACACTTTCAAGGGTGTATCAAGACTGATGTTTCTGGCCACTCTTTGCATAAGGGCCATGACCGGGTACCAGCCCTTAGCAAAGAGCTCCAGGGTCGCTACGGTTCCTGTATAAAAGCTATACTCTGGAAGCCATTCCTCAAGAAATGGAAGGGAGAGGGTAAAGGAGTAGTTGCCAGATGTGCCTGTTGCCTCCCTGCAGCTGAACTTCTCCCCATTACTGACTTACCATGTCTTGTTTTATACTGTGTCTCTGTGTGGAGGTGGCCACCTCATTAGAGGCAGGGCTTTGCTTCCTCATGTCTGAAAGCCGCCAGCAAGGAGAAGAGTGAGAACCACAGAAGTGACAGCCCAATATTTCACTCCAATTCCCCTGAGACTAGAAGTCAGAGTTTTCAATGCCTTAGATCTCACACTACAAACACACAGCTACTGCCACAGAAGTGCTTGGGCACACTTGCATACCAGAAAGTACCAAGCTATTTTGAGGAGGAATTTCAGGCCAAAGATACATTTTTCAGGGTACTGCTTAGGAACAATTCAAATGTGTACATGTTTCCTACGCTATAGCAAATGTTGACTTTTTGAGTTCCGTTCCACTTTGAAGGCTCTATTGCTTTGCATTGCGTTGTATGAGGCACGATCCAAGCACTGACTTTCAGAAAGTCAATAACTGATCTCATATTTCAAAATGATTCCACTGGGGGTTGAACCCAGGACCTTCTGCGTGTAAAGCAGACGTGCTAACCGCTACACTATGGAACCTGTAAGAAGTTTAACAAATTGTCATTTTTCAGAAAGGGAAGGGTTAAACACCAAAGAATCCTTGCATCCTATAATTCATCCTGAGATCCTTTGGCATTTCTTTGGTTTTAGGACACTTTCAAGGGTGTATCAAGACTGATGTTTCTGGCCACTCTTTGCATAAGGGCCATGACCGGGTACCAGCCCTTAGCAAAGAGCTCCAGGGTCGCTACGGTTCCTGTATAAAAGCTATACTCTGGAAGCCATTCCTCAAGAAATGGAAGGGAGAGGGTAAAGGACTAGTTGTCAGACGTGCCTGTTGCCTCCCTGCAGCTGATCTTCTCCCCATTACTGACTTACCATGTCTTGTTTTATACTGTGTCTCTGTGTGGAGGTGGCCACCTCATTAGAGGCAGGGCTTTGCTTCCTCATGTCTGAAAGCCGCCAGCAAGGAGAAGAGTGAGAACCACAGAAGTGACAGCCCAATATTTCACTCCAATTCCCCTGAGACTAGAAGTCAGAGTTTTCAATGCCTTAGATCTCACACTACAAACACACAGCTACTGTATGCGGCTGCTGCCACAGAAGTGCTTGGGCACACTTGCATACCAGAAAGTACCAAGCGATTTTGAGGAGGAATTTCAGGCCAAAGATACATTTTTCAGGGTACTGCTTAGGAACAATTCACATGTGTAAATGTTTCCTACGCTATAGCAAATGTTGACTTTTTGAGTTCCGTTCCACTTTGAAGGCTCTATTGCTTTGCATTGCGTTGTATGAGGCATGATCCAAGCACTGACTTTCAGAAAGTCAATAACTGATCTCATATTTCAAAATGGTTCCACTGGGGGTTGAACCCAGGACCTTCTGCGTGTAAAGCAGACGTGATAACCGCTACACTATGGAACCTGCAAGAAGATTTCCCAAATTGTCATTTTTCAGAACGGGAAGGGTTAAACACCAAAGAATCCTTGCATCCTATAATTCATCCTGAGATCCTTTGGCATTTCTTTGGTTTTAGGACACTTTCAAGGGTGTAGCAAGACTGATGTTTCTGGCCACTCTTTGCATAAGGGCCATGACCTGGTACCAGCCCTTAGCAAGGAGCTCCAGGGTCACTACGGTTCCCGTATAAAAGCTATACTCTGGAAGCCATTCCTCAAGAAATGGAAGGGAGAGGGTAAAGGACTAGTTGCCAGACGTGCCTGTTGCCTCCCTGCAGCTGATCTTCTCCCCATTACTGACTTACCATGTATTGTTTTATACTGTGTCTCTGTGTGGAGGTGGCCACCTCATTAGAGGCAGGGCTTTGCTTCCTCATGTCTGAAAGCCGCCAGCAAGGAGAAGAGTGAGAACCACAGAAGTGACAGCCCAATATTTCACTCCAATTCCCCTGAGACTAGAAGTCAGAGTTTTCAATGCCTTAGATCTCACACTACAAACACACAGATACTGTATGCGGCTGCTGCCACAGAAGTGCTTGGGCACACTTGCATACCAGAAAGTACCAAGCTATTTTGAGGAGGAATTTCAGGCCAAAGATACATTTTTCAGGGTACTGCTTAGGAACAATTCACATGTGTAAATGTTTCATACGCTATAGCAAATGTTGACTTTTTGAGTTCCGTTCCACTTTGAAGGCTCTATTGCTTTGCATTGCGTTGTATGAGGCACAATCCAAGCACTGACTTTCAGAAAGTCAATAACTGATCTCATATTTCAAAATGGTTCCACTGGGGGTTGAACCCAGGACCTTCTGCGTGTAAAGCAGACGTGATAACCGCTACACTATGGAACCTGTAAGAAGTTGCCCAAATTGTCATTTTTCAGAAAGGGAAGGGTTAAAATCCAAAGAATCCTTGCATCCTATAATTCATCCTGAGATCCTTTGGCATTTCTTTGGTTTTAGGACACTTTCAAGGGTGTAGCAAGACTGATGTTTCTGGCCACTCTTTGCATAAGGGCCATGACCTGGTACCAGCCCTTAGCAAAGAGCTCCAGGGTCACTACGGTTCCCGTATAAAAGCTATACTCTGGAAGCCATTCCTCAAGAAATGGAAGGGAGAGGGTAAAGGACTAGTTGCCAGACGTGCCTGTTGCCTCCCTGCAGCTGATCTTCTCCCCGTTACTGACTTACCATGTCTTGTTTTATACTGTGTCTCTGTGTGGAGGTGGCCACCTCATTAGAGGCAGGGCTTTGCTTCCTCATGTCTGAAAGCCGCCAGCAAGGAGAAGAGTGAGAACCACAGAAGTGACAGCCCAATATTTCACTCCAATTCCCCTGAGACTAGAAGTCAGAGTTTTCAATGCCTTAGATCTCACACTACAAACACACAGCTACTGTATGCGGCTGCTGCCACAGAAGTGCTTGGGCACACTTGCATACCAGAAAGTACCAAGCTATTTTGAGGAGGAATTTCAGGCCAAAGATACATTTTTCAGGGTACTGCTTAGGAACAATTCACATGTGTAAATGTTTCCTACGCTATAGCAAATGTTGACTTTTTGAGTTCCGTTCCACTTTGAAGGCTCTATTGCTTTGCATTGCGTTGTATGAGGCACGATCCAAGCACCGACTTTCAGAAAGTCAATAACTGATCTCATATTTCAAAATGGTTCCACTGGGGGTTGAACCCAGGACCTTCTGCGTGTAAAGCAGACGTGATAACCGCTACACTATGGAACCTGTAAGAAGTTGCCCAAATTGTCATTTTTCAGAAAGGGAAGGGTTAAACACCAAAGAATCCTTGCAGCCTATAATTCAACCTGAGATCCTTTGGCATTTCTTTGGTTTTAGGACACTTTCAAGGGTGTATCAAGACTGATGTTTCTGGCCACTCTTTGCATAAGGGCCATGACCGGGTACCAGCCCTTAGCAAAGAGCTCCAGGGTCGCTACGGTTCCTGTATAAAAGCTATACTCTGGAAGCCATTCCTCAAGAAATGGAAGGGAGAGGGTAAAGGACAAGTTGCCAGATGTGCCTGTTGCCTCCCTGCAGCTGATCTTCTCCCCATTACTGACTTACCAAGTCTTGTTTTATACTGTGTCTCTGTGTGGAGGTGGCCACCTCATTAGAGGCAGGGCTTTGCTTCCTCATGTCTGAAAGCCGCCAACAAGGAGAAGAGTGAGCACCACAGTAGTGACAGCCCCATATTTCACTCCAATTTCCCTGAGACTAGAAGTCAGAGTTTTCAATGCCTTAGATCTCACACTACAAACACACAGCTACTGCCACAGAAGTGCTTGGGCACACTTGCATACCAGAAAGTACCAAGCTATTTTGAGGAGGAATTTCAGGCCAAAGATACATTTTTCAGGGTACTGCTTAGGAACAATTCACATGTGTAAATGTTTCCTACGCTATAGCAAATGTTGACTTTTTGAGTTCCGTTCCACTTTGAAGGCTCTATTGCTTTGCATTGCGTTGTATGAGGCACGATCCAAGCACTGACTTTCAGAAAGTCAATAACTGATCTCATATTTCAAAATGGTTCCACTGGGGGTTGAACCCAGGACCTTCTGCGTGTAAAGCAGACGTGATAACCGCTACACTATGGAACCTGTAAGAAGTTGCCAAAATTGTCATTTTTCAGAAAGGGAAGGGTTAAACACCAAAGAATCCTTGCATCCTATAATTCATCCTGAGATCCTTTGGCATTTCTTTGGTTTTAGGACACTTTCAAGGGTGTAGCAAGACTGATGTTTCTGGCCACTCTTTGCATAAGGGCCGTGACCTGGTACCAGCCCTTAGCAAAGAGCTCCAGGGTCACTACGGTTCCCGTATAAAAACTATACTCTGGAAGCCATTTCTCAAGAAATGGAAGGGAGAGGGTAAAGGACTAGTTGCCAGATGTGCCTGTTGCCTCCCTGCAGCTGATCTTCTCCCCATTACTGACTTACCATGTCTTGTTTTATACTGTGTCTCTGTGTGGAGGTGGCCACCTCATTAGAGGCAGGGCTTTGCTTCCTCATGTCTGAAAGCCGCCAGCAAGGAGAAGAGTGAGAACCACAGAAGTGACAGCCCAATATTTCACTCCAATTCCCCTGAGACTAGAAGTCAGAGTTTTCAATGCCTTAGATCTCACACTACAAACACACAGCTACTGTATGCGGCTGCTGCCACAGAAGTGCTTGGGCACACTTGCATACCAGAAAGTACCAAGCTATTTTGAGGAGGAATTTCAGGCCAAAGATACATTTTTCAGGGTACTGCTTAGGAACAATTCACATGTGTAAATGTTTCCTACGCTATAGCAAATGTTGACTTTTTGAGTTCCGTTCCACTTTGAAGGCTCTATTGCTTTGCATTGCGTTGTATGAGGCACGATCCAAGCACTGACTTTCAGAAAGTCAATAACTGATCTCATATTTCAAAATGGTTCCACTGGGGGTTGAACCCAGGACCTTCTACGTGTAAAGCAGACGTGATAACCGCTACACTATGGAACCTGTAAGAAGTTGCCCAAATTGTCATTTTTCAGAAAGGGAAGGGTTAAACACCAAAGAATCCTTGCATCCTATAATTCAACCTGAGATCCTTTGGCATTTCTTTGGTTTTAGGACACTTTCAAGGGTGTATCAAGACTGATGATTCTGGCCACTCTTTGCATAAGGGCCATGACCGGGTACCAGCCCTTAGCAAAGAGCTCCAGGGTCGCTACGGTTCCTGTATAAAAGCTATACTCTGGAAGCCATTCCTCAAGAAATGGAAGGGAGAGGGTAAAGGACTAGTTGCCAGATGTGCCTGTTGCCTCCCTGCAGCTGATCTTCTCCCCATTACTGACTTACCAAGTCTTGTTTTATACTGTGTCTCTGTGTGGAGGTGGCCACCTCATTAGAGGCAGGGCTTTGCTTCCTCATGTCTGAAAGCCGCCAACAAGGAGAAGAGTGAGCACCACAGTAGTGACAGCCCCATATTTCACTCCAATTTCCCTGAGACTAGAAGTCAGAGTTTTCAATGCCTTAGATCTCACACTACAAACACACAGCTACTGCCACAGAAGTGCTTTGGCACACTTGCATACCAGAAAGTACCAAGCTATTTTGAGGAGGAATTTCAGGCCAAAGATACATTTTTCAGGGTACTGCTTAGGAACAATTCAAATGTGTACATGTTTCCTACGCTATAGCAAATGTTGACTTTTTGAGTTCCGTTCCACTTTGAAGGCTCTATTGCTTTGCATTGCGTTGTATGAGGCACGATCCAAGCACTGACTTTCAGAAAGTCAATAACTGATCTCATATTTCAAAATGGTTCCACTGGGGGTTGAACCCAGGACCTTCTGCGTGTAAAGCAGACGTGATAACCGCTACACTATGGAACCTGTAAGAAGTTGCCCAAATTGTCATTTTTCAGAAAGGGAAGGGTTAAACACCAAAGAATCCTTGCATCCTATAATTCATCCTGAGATCCTTTGGCATTTCTTTGGTTTTAGGACACTTTCAAGGGTGTAGCAAGACTGATGTTTCTGGCCACTCTTTGCATAAGGGCCATGACCTGGTACCAGCCCTTAGCAAAGAGCTCCAGGGTCACTACGGTTCCCGTATAAAAGCTATACTCTGGAAGCCATTCCTCAAGAAATGGAAGGGAGAGGGTAAAGGACTAGTTGCCAGACGTGCCTGTTGCCTCCCTGCAGCTGATCTTCTCCCCATTACTGACTTACCATGTCTTGTTTTATACTGTGTCTCTGTGTGGAGGTGGCCACCTCATTAGAGGCAGGGCTTTGCTTCCTCATGTCTGAAAGCCGCCAGCAAGGAGAAGAGTGAGAACCACAGAAGTGACAGCCCAATATTTCACTCCAATTCCCCTGAGACTAGAAGTCAGAGTTTTCAATGCCTTAGATCTCACACTACAAACACACAGCTACTGTATGCGGCTGCTGCCACAGAAGTGCTTGGGCACACTTGCATACCAGAAAGTACCAAGCTATTTTGAGGAGGAATTTCAGGCCAAAGATACATTTTTCAGGGTACTGCTTAGGAACAATTCACATGTGTAAATGTTTCCTACGCTATAGCAAATGTTGACTTTTTGAGTTCCGTTCCACTTTGAAGGCTCTATTGCTTTGCATTGCGTTGTATGAGGCACGATCCAAGCACTGACTTTCAGAAAGTCAATAACTGATCTCATATTTCAAAATGGTTCCACTGGGGGTTGATCCCAGGACCTTCTGCGTGTAAAGCAGACGTGATAACCGCTACACTATGGAACCTGTAAGAAGTTGCCCAAATTGTCATTTTTCAGAAAGGGAAGGGTTAAACACCAAAGAATCCTTGCATCCTATAATTCAACCTGATATCCTTTGGCATTTCTTTGGTTTTAGGACACTTTCAAGGGTGTACCAAGACTGATGATTCTGGCCACTCTTTGCATAAGGGCCATGACCGGGTACCAGCCCTTAGCAAAGAGCTCCAGGGTCGCTACGGTTCCTGTATAAAAGCTATACTCTGGAAGCCATTCCTCAAGAAATGGAAGGGAGAGGGTAAAGGACTAGTTGCCAGATGTGCCTGTTGCCTCCCTGCAGCTGATCTTCTCCCCATTACTGACTTACCAAGTCTTGTTTTATACTGTGTCTCTGTGTGGAGGTGGCCACCTCATTAGAGGCAGGGCTTTGCTTCCTCATGTCTGAAAGCCGCCAACAAGGAGAAGAGTGAGCACCACAGTAGTGACAGCCCCATATTTCACTCCAATTTCCCTGAGACTAGAAGTCAGAGTTTTCAATGCCTTAGATCTCACACTACAAACACACAGCTACTGCCACAGAAGTGCTTGGGCACACTTGCATACCAGAAAGTACCAAGCTATTTTGAGGAGGAATTTCAGGCCAAAGATACATTTTTCAGGGTACTGCTTAGGAACAATTCAAATGTGTACATGTTTCCTACGCTATAGCAAATGTTGACTTTTTGAGTTCCGTTCCACTTTGAAGGCTCTATTGCTTTGCATTGCGTTGTATGAGGCACAATCCAAGCACTGACTTTCAGAAAGTCAATAACTGATCTCATATTTCAAAATGGTTCCACTGGGGGTTGAACCCAGGACTTTCTGCGTGTAAAGCAGACGTGATAACCGCTACACTATGGAACCTGTAAGAAGTTGCCCAAATTGTCATTTTTCAGAAAGGGAAGGGTTAAACACCAAAGAATCCTTGCATCCTATAATTCATCCTGAGATCCTTTGGCATTTCTTTGGTTTTAGGACACTTTCAAGGGTGTAGCAAGACTGATGTTTCTGGCCACTCTTTGCATAAGGGCCATGACCTGGTACCAGCCCTTAGCAAAGAGCTCCAGGGTCACTACGGTTCCCGTATAAAAGCTATACTCTGGAAGCCATTCCTCAAGAAATGGAAGGGAGAGGGTAAAGGACTAGTTGCCAGACGTGCCTGTTGCCTCCCTGCAGCTGATCTTCTCCCCATTACTGACTTACCATGTCTTGTTTTATACTGTGTCTCTGTGTGGAGGTGGCCACCTCATTAGAGGCAGGGCTTTGCTTCCTCATGTCTGAAAGCCGCCAGCAAGGAGAAGAGTGAGAACCACAGAAGTGACAGCCCAATATTTCACTCCAATTCCCCTGAGACTAGAAGTCAGAGTTTTCAATGCCTTAGATCTCACACTACAAACACACAGCTACTGTATGCGGCTGCTGCCACAGAAGTGCTTGGGCACACTTGCATACCAGAAAGTACCAAGCTATTTTGAGGAGGAATTTCAGGCCAAAGATACATTTTTCAGGGTACTGCTTAGGAACAATTCACATGTGTAAATGTTTCCTACGCTATAGCAAATGTTGACTTTTTGAGTTCCGTTCCACTTTGAAGGCTCTATTGCTTTGCATTGCGTTGTATGAGGCACGATCCAAGCACTGACTTTCAGAAAGTCAATAACTGATCTCATATTTCAAAATGGTTCCACTGGGGGTTGAACCCAGGACCTTCTGCGTGTAAAGCAGACGTGATAACCGCTACACTATGGAACCTGTAAGAAGTTGCTCAAATTGTCATTTTTCAGAAAGGGAAGGGTTAAACACCAAAGAATCCTTGCATCCTATAATTCAACCTGAGATCCTTTGGCATTTCTTTGGTTTTAGGACACTTTCAAGGGTGTATCAAGACTGATGTTTCTGGCCACTCTTTGCATAAGGGCCATGACCGGGTACCAGCCCTTAGCAAAGAGCTCCAGGGTCGCTACGGTTCCTGTATAAAAGCTATACTCTGGAAGCCATTCCTCAAGAAATGGAAGGGAGAGGGTAAAGGACTAGTTGCCAGATGTGCCTGTTGCCTCCCTGCAGCTGATCTTCTCCCCATTACTGACTTACCAAGTCTTGTTTTATACTGTGTCTCTGTGTGGAGGTGGCCACCTCATTAGAGGCAGGGCTTTGCTTCCTCATGTCTGAAAGCCGCCAGCAAGGAGAAGAGTGAGAACCACAGAAGTGACAGCCCAATATTTCACTCCAATTCCCCTGAGACTAGAAGTCAGAGTTTTCAATGCCTTAGATCTCACACTACAAACACACAGCTACTGCCACAGAAGTGCTTGGGCACACTTGCATACCAGAAAGTACCAAGCTATTTTGAGGAGGAATTTCAGGCCAAAGATACATTTTTCAGGGTACTGCTTAGGAACAATTCAAATGTGTACATGTTTCCTACGCTATAGCAAATGTTGACTTTTTGAGTTCCGTTCCACTTTGAAGGCTCTATTGCTTTGCATTGCGTTGTATGAGGCACGATCCAAGCACTGACTTTCAGAAAGTCAATAACTGATCTCATATTTCAAAATGGTTCCACTGGGGGTTGAACCCAGGACCTTCTACGTGTAAAGCAGACGTGATAACCGCTACACTATGGAACCTGTAAGAAGTTGCCCAAATTGTCATTTTTCAGAAAGGGAAGGGTTAAACACCAAAGAATCCTTGCATCCTATAATTCAACCTGAGATCCTTTGGCATTTCTTTGGTTTTAGGACACTTTCAAGGGTGTATCAAGACTGATGTTTCTGGCCACTCTTTGCATAAGGGCCATGACCGGGTACCAGCCCTTAGCAAAGAGCTCCAGGGTCGCTACGGTTCCTGTATAAAAGCTATACTCTGGAAGCCATTCCTCAAGAAATGGAAGGGAGAGGGTAAAGGACTAGTTGCCAGATGTGCCTGTTGCCTCCCTGCAGCTGATCTTCTCCCCATTACTGACTTACCAAGTCTTGTTTTATACTGTGTCTCTGTGTGGAGGTGGCCACCTCATTAGAGGCAGGGCTTTGCTTCCTCATGTCTGAAAGCCGCCAACAAGGAGAAGAGTGAGCACCACAGTAGTGACAGCCCCATATTTCACTCCAATTTCCCTGAGACTAGAAGTCAGAGTTTTCAATGCCTTAGATCTCACACTACAAACACACAGCTACTGCCACAGAAGTGCTTTGGCACACTTGCATACCAGAAAGTACCAAGCTATTTTGAGGAGGAATTTCAGGCCAAAGATACATTTTTCAGGGTACTGCTTAGGAACAATTCAAATGTGTACATGTTTCCTACGCTATAGCAAATGTTGACTTTTTGAGTTCCGTTCCACTTTGAAGGCTCTATTGCTTTGCATTGCGTTGTATGAGGCACGATCCAAGCACTGACTTTCAGAAAGTCAATAACTGATCTCATATTTCAAAATGGTTCCACTGGGGGTTGAACCCAGGACCTTCTGCGTGTAAAGCAGACGTGATAACCGCTACACTATGGAACCTGTAAGAAGTTGCCCAAATTGTCATTTTTCAGAAAGGGAAGGGTTAAACACCAAAGAATCCTTGCATCCTATAATTCATCCTGAGATCCTTTGGCATTTCTTTGGTTTTAGGACACTTTCAAGGGTGTAGCAAGACTGATGTTTCTGGCCACTCTTTGCATAAGGGCCATGACCTGGTACCAGCCCTTAGCAAAGAGCTCCAGGGTCACTACGGTTCCCGTATAAAAGCTATACTCTGGAAGCCATTCCTCAAGAAATGGAAGGGAGAGGGTAAAGGACTAGTTGCCAGACGTGCCTGTTGCCTCCCTGCAGCTGATCTTCTCCCCATTACTGACTTACCATGTCTTGTTTTATACTGTGTCTCTGTGTGGAGGTGGCCACCTCATTAGAGGCAGGGCTTTGCTTCCTCATGTCTGAAAGCCGCCAGCAAGGAGAAGAGTGAGAACCACAGAAGTGACAGCCCAATATTTCACTCCAATTCCCCTGAGACTAGAAGTCAGAGTTTTCAATGCCTTAGATCTCACACTACAAACACACAGCTACTGTATGCGGCTGCTGCCACAGAAGTGCTTGGGCACACTTGCATACCAGAAAGTACCAAGCTATTTTGAGGAGGAATTTCAGGCCAAAGATACATTTTTCAGGGTACTGCTTAGGAACAATTCACATGTGTAAATGTTTCCTACGCTATAGCAAATGTTGACTTTTTGAGTTCCGTTCCACTTTGAAGGCTCTATTGCTTTGCATTGCGTTGTATGAGGCACGATCCAAGCACTGACTTTCAGAAAGTCAATAACTGATCTCATATTTCAAAATGGTTCCACTGGGGGTTGAACCCAGGACCTTCTGCGTGTAAAGCAGACATGATAACCGCTACACTATGGAACCTGTAAGAAGTTGCCCAAATTGTCATTTTTCAGAAAGGGAAGGGTTAAACACCAAAGAATCCTTGCATCCTATAATTCAACCTGATATCCTTTGGCATTTCTTTGGTTTTAGGACACTTTCAAGGGTGTATCAAGACTGATGATTCTGGCCACTCTTTGCATAAGGGCCATGACCGGGTACCAGCCCTTAGCAAAGAGCTCCAGGGTCGCTACGGTTCCTGTATAAAAGCTATACTCTGGAAGCCATTCCTCAAGAAATGGAAGGGAGAGGGTAAAGGACTAGTTGCCAGATGTGCCTGTTGCCTCCCTGCAGCTGATCTTCTCCCCATTACTGACTTACCAAGTCTTGTTTTATACTGTGTCTCTGTGTGGAGGTGGCCACCTCATTAGAGGCAGGGCTTTGCTTCCTCATGTCTGAAAGCCGCCAACAAGGAGAAGAGTGAGCACCACAGTAGTGACAGCCCCATATTTCACTCCAATTTCCCTGAGACTAGAAGTCAGAGTTTTCAATGCCTTAGATCTCACACTACAAACACACAGCTACTGCCACAGAAGTGCTTGGGCACACTTGCATACCAGAAAGTACCAAGCTATTTTGAGGAGGAATTTCAGGCCAAAGATACATTTTTCAGGGTACTGCTTAGGAACAATTCAAATGTGTACATGTTTCCTACGCTATAGCAAATGTTGACTTTTTGAGTTCCGTTCCACTTTGAAGGCTCTATTGCTTTGCATTGCGTTGTATGAGGCACAATCCAAGCACTGACTTTCAGAAAGTCAATAACTGATCTCATATTTCAAAATGGTTCCACTGGGGGTTGAACCCAGGACTTTCTGCGTGTAAAGCAGACGTGATAACCGCTACACTATGGAACCTGTAAGAAGTTGCCCAAATTGTCATTTTTCAGAAAGGGAAGGGTTAAACACCAAAGAATCCTTGCATCCTATAATTCATCCTGAGATCCTTTGGCATTTCTTTGGTTTTAGGACACTTTCAAGGGTGTAGCAAGACTGATGTTTCTGGCCACTCTTTGCATAAGGGCCATGACCTGGTACCAGCCCTTAGCAAAGAGCTCCAGGGTCACTACGGTTCCCGTATAAAAGCTATACTCTGGAAGCCATTCCTCAAGAAATGGAAGGGAGAGGGTAAAGGACTAGTTGCCAGACGTGCCTGTTGCCTCCCTGCAGCTGATCTTCTCCCCATTACTGACTTACCATGTCTTGTTTTATACTGTGTCTCTGTGTGGAGGTGGCCACCTCATTAGAGGCAGGGCTTTGCTTCCTCATGTCTGAAAGCCGCCAGCAAGGAGAAGAGTGAGAACCACAGAAGTGACAGCCCAATATTTCACTCCAATTCCCCTGAGACTAGAAGTCAGAGTTTTCAATGCCTTAGATCTCACACTACAAACACACAGCTACTGTATGCGGCTGCTGCCACAGAAGTGCTTGGGCACACTTGCATACCAGAAAGTACCAAGCTATTTTGAGGAGGAATTTCAGGCCAAAGATACATTTTTCAGGGTACTGCTTAGGAACAATTCACATGTGTAAATGTTTCCTACGCTATAGCAAATGTTGACTTTTTGAGTTCCGTTCCACTTTGAAGGCTCTATTGCTTTGCATTGCGTTGTATGAGGCACGATCCAAGCACTGACTTTCAGAAAGTCAATAACTGATCTCATATTTCAAAATGGTTCCACTGGGGGTTGAACCCAGGACCTTCTGCGTGTAAAGCAGACGTGATAACCGCTACACTATGGAACCTGTAAGAAGTTGCTCAAATTGTCATTTTTCAGAAAGGGAAGGGTTAAACACCAAAGAATCCTTGCATCCTATAATTCAACCTGAGATCCTTTGGCATTTCTTTGGTTTTAGGACACTTTCAAGGGTGTATCAAGACTGATGTTTCTGGCCACTCTTTGCATAAGGGCCATGACCGGGTACCAGCCCTTAGCAAAGAGCTCCAGGGTCGCTACGGTTCCTGTATAAAAGCTATACTCTGGAAGCCATTCCTCAAGAAATGGAAGGGAGAGGGTAAAGGACTAGTTGCCAGATGTGCCTGTTGCCTCCCTGCAGCTGATCTTCTCCCCATTACTGACTTACCAAGTCTTGTTTTATACTGTGTCTCTGTGTGGAGGTGGCCACCTCATTAGAGGCAGGGCTTTGCTTCCTCATGTCTGAAAGCCGCCAGCAAGGAGAAGAGTGAGAACCACAGAAGTGACAGCCCAATATTTCACTCCAATTCCCCTGAGACTAGAAGTCAGAGTTTTCAATGCCTTAGATCTCACACTACAAACACACAGCTACTGCCACAGAAGTGCTTGGGCACACTTGCATACCAGAAAGTACCAAGCTATTTTGAGGAGGAATTTCAGGCCAAAGATACATTTTTCAGGGTACTGCTTAGGAACAATTCAAATGTGTACATGTTTCCTACGCTATAGAAAATGTTGACTTTTTGAGTTCCGTTCCACTTTGAAGGCTCTATTGCTTTGCATTGCGTTGTATGAGGCACGATCCAAGCACTGACTTTCAGAAAGTCAATAACTGATCTCATATTTCAAAATGGTTCCACTGGGGGTTGAACCCAGGACCTTCTGCTTGTAAAGCAGACGTGATAACCGCTACACTATGGAACCTGTAAGAAGTTGCCCAAATTGTCATTTTTCAGAAAGGGAAGGGTTAAACACCAAAGAATCCTTGCATCCTATAATTCATCCTGAGATCCTTTGGCATTTCTTTGGTTTTAGGACACTTTCAAGGGTGTAGCAAGACTGATGTTTCTGGCCACTCTTTGCATAAGGGCCATGACCTGGTACCAGCCCTTAGCAAAGAGCTCCAGGGTCACTACGGTTCCCGTATAAAAGCTATACTCTGGAAGCCATTCCTCAAGAAATGGAAGGGAGAGGGTAAAGGACTAGTTGCCAGACGTGCCTGTTGCCTCCCTGCAGCTGATCTTCTCCCCATTACTGACTTACCATGTCTTGTTTTATACTGTGTCTCTGTGTGGAGGTGGCCACCTCATTAGAGGCAGGGCTTTGCTTCCTCATGTCTGAAAGCCGCCAGCAGGGAGAAGAGTGAGAACCACAGAAGTGACAGCCCAATATTTCACTCCAATTCCCCTGAGACTAGAAGTCAGAGTTTTCAATGCCTTAGATCTCACACTACAAACACACAGCTACTGTATGCGGCTGCTGCCACAGAAGTGCTTGGGCACACTTGCATACCAGAAAGTACCAAGCTATTTTGAGGAGGAATTTCAGGCCAAAGATACATTTTTCAGGGTACTGCTTAGGAACAATTCACATGTGTAAATGTTTCCTACGCTATAGCAAATGTTGACTTTTTGAGTTCCGTTCCACTTTGAAGGCTCTATTGCTTTGCATTGTGTTGTATGAGGCACGATCCAAGCACTGACTTTCAGAAAGTCAATAACTGATCTCATATTTCAAAATGGTTCCACTGGGGGTTGAACCCAGGACCTTCTGCGTGTAAAGCAGACGTGATAACCGCTACACTATGGAACCTGTAAGAAGTTGCCCAAATTGTCATTTTTCAGAAAGGGAAGGGTTAAACACCAAAGAATCCTTGCATCCTATAATTCAACCTGAGATCCTTTGGCATTTCTTTGGTTTTAGGACACTTTCAAGGGTGTATCAAGACTGATGTTTCTGGCCACTCTTTGCATAAGGGCCATGACCGGGTACCAGCCCTTAGCAAAGAGCTCCAGGGTCGCTACGGTTCCTGTATAAAAGCTATACTCTGGAAGCCATTCCTCAAGAAATGGAAGGGAGAGGGTAAAGGACTAGTTGCCAGATGTGCCTGTTGCCTCCCTGCAGCTGATCTTCTCCCCATTACTGACTTACCAAGTCTTGTTTTATACTGTGTCTCTGTGTGGAGGTGGCCACCTCTTTAGAGGCAGGGCTTTGCTTCCTCATGTCTGAAAGCCGCCAACAAGGAGAAGAGTGAGCACCACAGTAGTGACAGCCCCATATTTCACTCCAATTTCCCTGAGACTAGAAGTCAGAGTTTTCAATGCCTTAGATCTCACACTACAAACACACAGCTACTGCCACAGAAGTGCTTGGGCACACTTGCATACCAGAAAGTACCAAGCTATTTTGAGGAGGAATTTCAGGCCAAAGATACATTTTTCAGGGTACTGCTTAGGAACAATTCACATGTGTAAATGTTTCCTACGCTATAGCAAATGTTGACTTTTTGAGTTCCGTTCCACTTTGAAGGCTCTATTGCTTTGCATTGCGTTGTATGAGGCACGATCCAAGCACTGACTTTCAGAAAGTCAATAACTGATCTCATATTTCAAAATGGTTCCACTGGGGGTTGAACCCAGGACCTTCTGCATGTAAAGCAGACGTGATAACCGCTACACTATGGAACCTGTAAGAAGTTGCCCAAATTGTCATTTTTCAGAAAGGGAAGGGTTAAACACCAAAGAATCCTTGCATCCTATAATTCATCCTGAGATCCTTTGGCATTTCTTTGGTTTTAGGACACTTTCAAGGGTGTAGCAAGACTGATGTTTCTGGCCACTCTTTGCATAAGGGCCATGACCTGGTACCAGCCCTTAGCAAAGAGCTCCAGGGTCACTACGGTTCCCGTATAAAAGCTATACTCTGGAAGCCATTCCTCAAGAAATGGAAGGGAGAGGGTAAAGGACTAGTTGCCAGACGTGCCTGTTGCCTCCCTGCAGCTGATCTTCTCCCCATTACTGACTTACCATGTCTTGTTTTATACTGTGTCTCTGTGTGGAGGTGGCCACCTCATTAGAGGCAGGGCTTTGCTTCCTCATGTCTGAAAGCCGCCAGCAAGGAGAAGAGTGAGAACCACAGAAGTGACAGCCCAATATTTCACTCCAATTCCCCTGAGACTAGAAGTCAGAGTTTTCAATGCCTTAGATCTCACACTACAAACACACAGCTACTGTATGCGGCTGCTGCCACAGAAGTGCTTGGGCACACTTGCATACCAGAAAGTACCAAGCTATTTTGAGGAGGAATTTGAGGCCAAAGATACATTTTTCAGGGTACTGCTTAGGAACAATTCACATGTGTAAATGTTTCCTACGCTATAGCAAATGTTGACTTTTTGAGTTCCGTTCCACTTTGAAGGCTCTATTGCTTTGCATTGCGTTGTATGAGGCACGATCCAAGCACTGACTTTCAGAAAGTCAATAACTGATCTCATATTTCAAAATGGTTCCACTGGGGGTTGAACCCAGGACCTTCTGCGTGTAAAGCAGACGTGATAACCGCTACACTATGGAACCTGTAAGAAGTTGCCCAAATTGTCATTTTTCAGAAAGGGAAGGGTTAAACACTAAAGAATCCTTGCATCCTATAATTCAACCTGAGATCCTTTGGCATTTCTTTGGTTTTAGGACACTTTCAAGGGTGTATCAAGACTGATGTTTCTGGCCACTCTTTGCATAAGGGCCATGACCGGGTACCAGCCCTTAGCAAAGAGCTCCAGGGTCGCTACGGTTCCTGTATAAAAGCTATACTCTGGAAGCCATTCCTCAAGAAATGGAAGGGAGAGGGTAAAGGACTAGTTGCCAGATGTGCCTGTTGCCTCCCTGCAGCTGATCTTCTCCCCATTACTGACTTACCAAGTCTTGTTTTATACTGTGTCTCTGTGTGGAGGTGGCCACCTCATTAGAGGCAGGGCTTTGCTTCCTCATGTCTGAAAGCCGCCAGCAAGGAGAAGAGTGAGAACCACAGAAGTGACAGCCCAATATTTCACTCCAATTCCCCTGAGACTAGAAGTCAGAGTTTTCAATGCCTTAGATCTCACACTACAAACACACAGCTACTGCCACAGAAGTGCTTGGGCACACTTGCATACCAGAAAGTACCAAGCTATTTTGAGGAGGAATTTCAGGCCAAAGATACATTTTTCAGGGTACTGCTTAGGAACAATTCAAATGTGTACATGTTTCCTACGCTATAGCAAATGTTGACTTTTTGAGTTCCGTTCCACTTTGAAGGCTCTATTGCTTTGCATTGCGTTGTATGAGGCACGATCCAAGCACTGACTTTCAGAAAGTCAATAACTGATCTCATATTTCAAAATGGTTCCACTGGGGGTTGAACCCAGGACCTTCTGCGTGTAAAGCAGACGTGATAACCGCTACACTATGGAACCTGTAAGAAGTTGCCCAAATTGTCATTTTTCAGAAAGGGAAGGGTTAAACACCAAAGAATCCTTGCATCCTATAATTCATCCTGAGATCCTTTGGCATTTCTTTGGTTTTAGGACACTTTCAAGGGTGTAGCAAGACTGATGTTTCTGGCCACTCTTTGCATAAGGGCCATGACCTGGTACCAGCCCTTAGCAAAGAGCTCCAGGGTCACTACGGTTCCCGTATAAAAGCTATACTCTGGAAGCCATTCCTCAAGAAATGGAAGGGAGAGGGTAAAGGACTAGTTGCCAGACGTGCCTGTTGCCTCCCTGCAGCTGATCTTCTCCCCATTACTGACTTACCATGTCTTGTTTTATACTGTGTCTCTGTGTGGAGGTGGCCACCTCATTAGAGGCAGGGCTTTGCTTCCTCATGTCTGAAAGCCGCCAGCAAGGAGAAGAGTGAGAACCACAGAAGTGACAGCCCAATATTTCACTCCAATTCCCCTGAGACTAGAAGTCAGAGTTTTCAATGCCTTAGATCTCACACTACAAACACACAGCTACTGTATGCGGCTGCTGCCACAGAAGTGCTTGGGCACACTTGCATACCAGAAAGTACCAAGCTATTTTGAGGAGGAATTTCAGGCCAAAGATACATTTTTCAGGGTACTGCTTAGGAACAATTCACATGTGTAAATGTTTCCTACGCTATAGCAAATGTTGACTTTTTGAGTTCCGTTCCACTTTGAAGGCTCTATTGCTTTGCATTGCGTTGTATGAGGCACGATCCAAGCACTGACTTTCAGAAAGTCAATAACTGATCTCATATTTCAAAATGGTTCCACTGGGGGTTGAACCCAGGACCTTCTGCATGTAAAGCAGACGTGATAACCGCTACACTATGGAACCTGTAAGAAGTTGCCTAAATTGTCATTTTTCAGAAAGGGAAGGGTTAAACACCAAAGAATCCTTGCATCCTATAATTCATCCTGAGATCCTTTGGCATTTCTTTGGTTTTAGGACACTTTCAAGGGTGTAGCAAGACTGATGTTTCTGGCCACTCTTTGCATAAGGGCCATGACCTGGTACCAGCCCTTAGCAAAGAGCTCCAGGGTCACTACGGTTCCCGTATAAAAGCTATACTCTGGAAGCCATTCCTCAAGAAATGGAAGGGAGAGGGTAAAGGACTAGTTGCCAGACGTGCCTGTTGCCTCCCTGCAGCTGATCTTCTCCCCATTACTGACTTACCATGTCTTGTTTTATACTGTGTCTCTGTGTGGAGGTGGCCACCTCATTAGAGGCAGGGCTTTGCTTCCTCATGTCTGAAAGCCGCCAGCAAGGAGAAGAGTGAGAACCACAGAAGTGACAGCCCAATATTTCACTCCAATTCCCCTGAGACTAGAAGTCAGAGTTTTCAATGCCTTAGATCTCACACTACAAACACACAGCTACTGCCACAGAAGTGCTTGGGCACACTTGCATACCAGAAAGTACCAAGCTATTTTGAGGAGGAATTTCAGGCCAAAGATACATTTTTCAGGGTACTGCTTAGGAACAATTCAAATGTGTACATGTTTCCTACGCTATAGCAAATGTTGACTTTTTGAGTTCCGTTCCACTTTGAAGGCTCTATTGCTTTGCATTGCGTTGTATGAGGCACGATCCAAGCACTGACTTTCAGAAAGTCAATAACTGATCTCATATTTCAAAATGGTTCCACTGGGGGTTGAACCCAGGACCTTCTACGTGTAAAGCAGACGTGATAACCGCTACACTATGGAACCTGTAAGAAGTTGCCCAAATTGTCATTTTTCAGAAAGGGAAGGGTTAAACACCAAAGAATCCTTGCATCCTATAATTCAACCTGAGATCCTTTGGCATTTCTTTGGTTTTAGGACACTTTCAAGGGTGTATCAAGACTGATGTTTCTGGCCACTCTTTGCATAAGGGCCATGACCGGGTACCAGCCCTTAGCAAAGAGCTCCAGGGTCGCTACGGTTCCTGTATAAAAGCTATACTCTGGAAGCCATTCCTCAAGAAATGGAAGGGAGAGGGTAAAGGACTAGTTGCCAGATGTGCCTGTTGCCTCCCTGCAGCTGATCTTCTCCCCATTACTGACTTACCAAGTCTTGTTTTATACTGTGTCTCTGTGTGGAGGTGGCCACCTCATTAGAGGCAGGGCTTTGCTTCCTCATGTCTGAAAGCCGCCAACAAGGAGAAGAGTGAGCACCACAGTAGTGACAGCCCCATATTTCACTCCAATTTCCCTGAGACTAGAAGTCAGAGTTTTCAATGCCTTAGATCTCACACTACAAACACAGAGCTACTGCCACAGAAGTGCTTTGGCACACTTGCATACCAGAAAGTACCAAGCTATTTTGAGGAGGAATTTCAGGCCAAAGATACATTTTTCAGGGTACTGCTTAGGAACAATTCAAATGTGTACATGTTTCCAACGCTATAGCAAATGTTGACTTTTTGAGTTCCGTTCCACTTTGAAGGCTCTATTGCTTTGCATTGCGTTGTATGAGGCACGATCCAAGCACTGACTTTCAGAAAGTCAATAACTGATCTCATATTTCAAAATGGTTCCACTGGGGGTTGAACCCAGGACCTTCTGCGTGTAAAGCAGACGTGATAACCGCTACACTATGGAACCTGTAAGAAGTTGCCCAAATTGTCATTTTTCAGAAAGGGAAGGGTTAAACACCAAAGAATCCTTGCATCCTATAATTCATCCTGAGATCCTTTGGCATTTCTTTGGTTTTAGGACACTTTCAAGGGTGTAGCAAGACTGATGTTTCTGGCCACTCTTTGCATAAGGGCCATGACCTGGTACCAGCCCTTAGCAAAGAGCTCCAGGGTCACTACGGTTCCCGTATAAAAGCTATACTCTGGAAGCCATTCCTCAAGAAATGGAAGGGAGAGGGTAAAGGACTAGTTGCCAGACGTGCCTGTTGCCTCCCTGCAGCTGATCTTCTCCCCATTACTGACTTACCATGTCTTGTTTTATACTGTGTCTCTGTGTGGAGGTGGCCACCTCATTAGAGGCAGGGCTTTGCTTCCTCATGTCTGAAAGCCGCCAGCAAGGAGAAGAGTGAGAACCACAGAAGTGACAGCCCAATATTTCACTCCAATTCCCCTGAGACTAGAAGTCAGAGTTTTCAATGCCTTAGATCTCACACTACAAACACACAGCTACTGTATGCGGCTGCTGCCACAGAAGTGCTTGGGCACACTTGCATACCAGAAAGTACCAAGCTATTTTGAGGAGGAATTTCAGGCCAAAGATACATTTTTCAGGGTACTGCTTAGGAACAATTCACATGTGTAAATGTTTCCTACGCTATAGCAAATGTTGACTTTTTGAGTTCCGTTCCACTTTGAAGGCTCTATTGCTTTGCATTGTGTTGTATGAGGCACGATCCAAGCACTGACTTTCAGAAAGTCAATAACTGATCTCATATTTCAAAATGGTTCCACTGGGGGTTGAACCCAGGACCTTCTGCGTGTAAAGCAGACGTGATAACCGCTACACTATGGAACCTGTAAGAAGTTGCCCAAATTGTCATTTTTCAGAAAGGGAAGGGTTAAACACCAAAGAATCCTTGCATCCTATAATTCAACCTGAGATCCTTTGGCATTTCTTTGGTTTTAGGACACTTTCAAGGGTGTATCAAGACTGATGTTTCTGGCCACTCTTTGCATAAGGGCCATGACCGGGTATCAGCCCTTAGCAAAGAGCTCCAGGGTCGCTACGGTTCCTGTATAAAAGCTATACTCTGGAAGCCATTCCTCAAGAAATGGAAGGGAGAGGGTAAAGGACTAGTTGCCAGATGTGCCTGTTGCCTCCCTGCAGCTGATCTTCTCCCCATTACTGACTTACCAAGTCTTGTTTTATACTGTGTCTCTGTGTGGAGGTGGCCACCTCTTTAGAGGCAGGGCTTTGCTTCCTCATGTCTGAAAGCCGCCAACAAGGAGAAGAGTGAGCACCACAGTAGTGACAGCCCCATATTTCACTCCAATTTCCCTGAGACTAGAAGTCAGAGTTTTCAAGGCCTTAGATCTCACACTACAAACACACAGCTACTGCCACAGAAGTGCTTGGGCACACTTGCATACCAGAAAGTACCAAGCTATTTTGAGGAGGAATTTCAGGCCAAAGATACATTTTTCAGGGTACTGCTTAGGAACAATTCACATGTGTAAATGTTTCCTACGCTATAGCAAATGTTGACTTTTTGAGTTCCGTTCCACTTTGAAGGCTCTATTGCTTTGCATTGCGTTGTATGAGGCACGATCCAAGCACTGACTTTCAGAAAGTCAATAACTGATCTCATATTTCAAAATGGTTCCACTGGGGGTTGAACCCAGGACCTTCTGCATGTAAAGCAGACGTGATAACCGCTACACTATGGAACCTGTAAGAAGTTGCCCAAATTGTCATTTTTCAGAAAGGGAAGGGTTAAACACCAAAGAATCCTTGCATCCTATAATTCATCCTGAGATCCTTTGGCATTTCTTTGGTTTTAGGACACTTTCAAGGGTGTAGCAAGACTGATGTTTCTGGCCACTCTTTGCATAAGGGCCATGACCTGGTACCAGCCCTTAGCAAAGAGCTCCAGGGTCACTACGGTTCCCGTATAAAAGCTATACTCTGGAAGCCATTCCTCAAGAAATGGAAGGGAGAGGGTAAAGGACTAGTTGCCAGACGTGCCTGTTGCCTCCCTGCAGCTGATCTTCTCCCCATTACTGACTTACCATGTCTTGTTTTATACTGTGTCTCTGTGTGGAGGTGGCCACCTCATTAGAGGCAGGGCTTTGCTTCCTCATGTCTGAAAGCCGCCAGCAAGGAGAAGAGTGAGAACCACAGAAGTGACAGCCCAATATTTCACTCCAATTCCCCTGAGACTAGAAGTCAGAGTTTTCAATGCCTTAGATCTCACACTACAAACACACAGCTACTGTATGCGGCTGCTGCCACAGAAGTGCTTGGGCACACTTGCATACCAGAAAGTACCAAGCTATTTTGAGGAGGAATTTGAGGCCAAAGATACATTTTTCAGGGTACTGCTTAGGAACAATTCACATGTGTAAATGTTTCCTACGCTATAGCAAATGTTGACTTTTTGAGTTCCGTTCCACTTTGAAGGCTCTATTGCTTTGCATTGCGTTGTATGAGGCACGATCCAAGCACTGACTTTCAGAAAGTCAATAACTGATCTCATATTTCAAAATGGTTCCACTGGGGGTTGAACCCAGGACCTTCTGCGTGTAAAGCAGACGTGATAACCGCTACACTATGGAACCTGTAAGAAGTTGCCCAAATTGTCATTTTTCAGAAAGGGAAGGGTTAAACACTAAAGAATCCTTGCATCCTATAATTCAACCTGAGATCCTTTGGCATTTCTTTGGTTTTAGGACACTTTCAAGGGTGTATCAAGACTGATGTTTCTGGCCACTCTTTGCATAAGGGCCATGACCGGGTACCAGCCCTTAGCAAAGAGCTCCAGGGTCGCTACGGTTCCTGTATAAAAGCTATACTCTGGAAGCCATTCCTCAAGAAATGGAAGGGAGAGGGTAAAGGACTAGTTGCCAGATGTGCCTGTTGCCTCCCTGCAGCTGATCTTCTCCCCATTACTGACTTACCAAGTCTTGTTTTATACTGTGTCTCTGTGTGGAGGTGGCCACCTCATTAGAGGCAGGGCTTTGCTTCCTCATGTCTGAAAGCCGCCAGCAAGGAGAAGAGTGAGAACCACAGAAGTGACAGCCCAATATTTCACTCCAATTCCCCTGAGACTAGAAGTCAGAGTTTTCAATGCCTTAGATCTCACACTACAAACACACAGCTACTGCCACAGAAGTGCTTGGGCACACTTGCATACCAGAAAGTACCAAGCTATTTTGAGGAGGAATTTCAGGCCAAAGATACATTTTTCAGGGTACTGCTTAGGAACAATTCAAATGTGTACATGTTTCCTACGCTATAGCAAATGTTGACTTTTTGAGTTCCGTTCCACTTTGAAGGCTCTATTGCTTTGCATTGCGTTGTATGAGGCACGATCCAAGCACTGACTTTCAGAAAGTCAATAACTGATCTCATATTTCAAAATGGTTCCACTGGGGGTTGAACCCAGGACCTTCTGCGTGTAAAGCAGACGTGATAACCGCTACACTATGGAACCTGTAAGAAGTTGCCCAAATTGTCATTTTTCAGAAAGGGAAGGGTTAAACACCAAAGAATCCTTGCATCCTATAATTCATCCTGAGATCCTTTGGCATTTCTTTGGTTTTAGGACACTTTCAAGGGTGTAGCAAGACTGATGTTTCTGGCCACTCTTTGCATAAGGGCCATGACCTGGTACCAGCCCTTAGCAAAGAGCTCCAGGGTCACTACGGTTCCCGTATAAAAGCTATACTCTGGAAGCCATTCCTCAAGAAATGGAAGGGAGAGGGTAAAGGACTAGTTGCCAGACGTGCCTGTTGCCTCCCTGCAGCTGATCTTCTCCCCATTACTGACTTACCATGTCTTGTTTTATACTGTGTCTCTGTGTGGAGGTGGCCACCTCATTAGAGGCAGGGCTTTGCTTCCTCATGTCTGAAAGCCGCCAGCAAGGAGAAGAGTGAGAACCACAGAAGTGACAGCCCAATATTTCACTCCAATTCCCCTGAGACTAGAAGTCAGAGTTTTCAATGCCTTAGATCTCACACTACAAACACACAGCTACTGTATGCGGCTGCTGCCACAGAAGTGCTTGGGCACACTTGCATACCAGAAAGTACCAAGCTATTTTGAGGAGGAATTTCAGGCCAAAGATACATTTTTCAGGGTACTGCTTAGGAACAATTCACATGTGTAAATGTTTCCTACGCTATAGCAAATGTTGACTTTTTGAGTTCCGTTCCACTTTGAAGGCTCTATTGCTTTGCATTGCGTTGTATGAGGCACGATCCAAGCACTGACTTTCAGAAAGTCAATAACTGATCTCATATTTCAAAATGGTTCCACTGGGGGTTGAACCCAGGACCTTCTGCATGTAAAGCAGACGTGATAACCGCTACACTATGGAACCTGTAAGAAGTTGCCCAAATTGTCATTTTTCAGAAAGGGAAGGGTTAAACACCAAAGAATCCTTGCATCCTATAATTCATCCTGAGATCCTTTGGCATTTCTTTGGTTTTAGGACACTTTCAAGGGTGTAGCAAGACTGATGTTTCTGGCCACTCTTTGCATAAGGGCCATGACCTGGTACCAGCCCTTAGCAAAGAGCTCCAGGGTCACTACGGTTCCCGTATAAAAGCTATACTCTGGAAGCCATTCCTCAAGAAATGGAAGGGAGAGGGTAAAGGACTAGTTGCCAGACGTGCCTGTTGCCTCCCTGCAGCTGATCTTCTCCCCATTACTGACTTACCATGTCTTGTTTTATACTGTGTCTCTGTGTGGAGGTGGCCACCTCATTAGAGGCAGGGCTTTGCTTCCTCATGTCTGAAAGCCGCCAGCAAGGAGAAGAGTGAGAACCACAGAAGTGACAGCCCAATATTTCACTCCAATTCCCCTGAGACTAGAAGTCAGAGTTTTCAATGCCTTAGATCTCACACTACAAACACACAGCTACTGTATGCGGCTGCTGCCACAGAAGTGCTTGGGCACACTTGCATACCAGAAAGTACCAAGCTATTTTGAGGAGGAATTTGAGGCCAAAGATACATTTTTCAGGGTACTGCTTAGGAACAATTCACATGTGTAAATGTTTCCTACGCTATAGCAAATGTTGACTTTTTGAGTTCCGTTCCACTTTGAAGGCTCTATTGCTTTGCATTGCGTTGTATGAGGCACGATCCAAGCACTGACTTTCAGAAAGTCAATAACTGATCTCATATTTCAAAATGGTTCCACTGGGGGTTGAACCCAGGACCTTCTGCGTGTAAAGCAGACGTGATAACCGCTACACTATGGAACCTGTAAGAAGTTGCCCAAATTGTCATTTTTCAGAAAGGGAAGGGTTAAACACCAAAGAATCCTTGCATCCTATAATTCAACCTGAGATCCTTTGGCATTTCTTTGGTTTTAGGACACTTTCAAGGGTGTATCAAGACTGATGTTTCTGGCCACTCTTTGCATAAGGGCCATGACCGGGTACCAGCCCTTAGCAAAGAGCTCCAGGGTCGCTACGGTTCCTGTATAAAAGCTATACTCTGGAAGCCATTCCTCAAGAAATGGAAGGGAGAGGGTAAAGGACTAGTTGCCAGATGTGCCTGTTGCCTCCCTGCAGCTGATCTTCTCCCCATTACTGACTTACCAAGTCTTGTTTTATACTGTGTCTCTGTGTGGAGGTGGCCACCTCATTAGAGGCAGGGCTTTGCTTCCTCATGTCTGAAAGCCGCCAGCAAGGAGAAGAGTGAGAACCACAGAAGTGACAGCCCAATATTTCACTCCAATTCCCCTGAGACTAGAAGTCAGAGTTTTCAATGCCTTAGATCTCACACTACAAACACACAGCTACTGCCACAGAAGTGCTTGGGCACACTTGCATACCAGAAAGTACCAAGCTATTTTGAGGAGGAATTTCAGGCCAAAGATACATTTTTCAGGGTACTGCTTAGGAACAATTCAAATGTGTACATGTTTCCTACGCTATAGCAAATGTTGACTTTTTGAGTTCCGTTCCACTTTGAAGGCTCTATTGCTTTGCATTGCGTTGTATGAGGCACGATCCAAGCACTGACTTTCAGAAAGTCAATAACTGATCTCATATTTCAAAATGATTCCACTGGGGGTTGAACCCAGGACCTTCTGCGTGTAAAGCAGACGTGATAACCGCTACACTTTGGAACCTGTAAGAAGTTTACCAAATTGTCATTTTTCAGAAAGGGAAGGGTTAAACACCAAAGAATCCTTGCATCCTATAATTCATCCTGAGATCCTTTGGCATTTCTTTGGTTTTAGGACACTTTCAAGGGTGTAGCAAGACTGATGTTTCTGGCCACTCTTTGCATAAGGGCCATGACCTGGTACCAGCCCTTAGCAAAGAGCTCCAGGGTCACTACGGTTCCCGTATAAAAGCTATACTCTGGAAGCCATTCCTCAAGAAATGGAAGGGAGAGGGTAAAGGACTAGTTGCCAGACGTGTCTGTTGCCTCCCTGCAGCTGATCTTCTCCCCATTACTGACTTACCATGTCTTGTTTTATACTGTGTCTCTGTGTGGAGGTGGCCACCTCATTAGAGGCAGGGCTTTGCTTCCTCATGTCTGAAAGCCGCCAGCAAGGAGAAGAGTGAGAACCACAGAAGTGACAGCCCAATATTTCACTCCAATTCCCCTGAGACTAGAAGTCAGAGTTTTCAATGCCTTAGATCTCACACTACAAACACACAGCTACTGTATGCGGCTGCTGCCACAGAAGTGCTTGGGCACACTTGCATACCAGAAAGTACCAAGCTATTTTGAGGAGGAATTTCAGGCCAAAGATACATTTTTCAGGGTACTGCTTAGGAACAATTCACATGTGTAAATGTTTCCTACGCTATAGCAAATGTTGACTTTTTGAGTTCCGTTCCACTTTGAAGGCTCTATTGCTTTGCATTGCGTTGTATGAGGCACGATCCAAGCACTGACTTTCAGAAAGTCAATAACTGATCTCATATTTCAAAATGGTTCCACTGGGGGTTGAACCCAGGACCTTCTGCGTGTAAAGCAGACGTGATAACCGCTACACTATGGAACCTGTAAGAAGTTGCCCAAATTGTCATTTTTCAGAAAGGGAAGGGTTAAACACCAAAGAATCCTTGCATCCTATAATTCAACCTGAGATCCTTTGGCATTTCTTTGGTTTTAGGACACTTTCAAGGGTGTATCAAGACTGATGTTTCTGGCCACTCTTTGCATAAGGGCCATGACCGGGTACCAGCCCTTAGCAAAGAGCTCCAGGGTCGCTACGGTTCCTGTATAAAAGCTATACTCTGGAAGCCATTCCTCAAGAAATGGAAGGGAGAGGGTAAAGGACTAGTTGCCAGATGTGCCTGTTGCCTCCCTGCAGCTGATCTTCTCCCCATTACTGACTTACCAAGTCTTGTTTTATACTGTGTCTCTGTGTGGAGGTGGCCACCTCATTAGAGGCAGGGCTTTGCTTCCTCATGTCTGAAAGCCGCCAGCAAGGAGAAGAGTGAGAACCACAGAAGTGACAGCCCAATATTTCACTCCAATTCCCCTGAGACTAGAAGTCAGAGTTTTCAATGCCTTAGATCTCACACTACAAACACACAGCTACTGCCACAGAAGTGCTTGGGCACACTTGCATACCAGAAAGTACCAAGCTATTTTGAGGAGGAATTTCAGGCCAAAGATACATTTTTCAGGGTACTGCTTAGGAACAATTCAAATGTGTACATGTTTCCTACGCTATAGCAAATGTTGACTTTTTGAGTTCCGTTCCACTTTGAAGGCTCTATTGCTTTGCATTGCGTTGTATGAGGCACGATCCAAGCACTGACTTTCAGAAAGTCAATAACTGATCTCATATTTCAATATGGTTCCACTGGGGGTTGAACCCAGGACCTTCTGCGTGTAAAGCAGACGTGATAACCGCTACACTATGGAACCTGTAAGAAGTTGCCCAAATTGTCATTTTTCAGAAAGGGAAGGGTTAAACACCAAAGAATCCTTGCATCCTATAATTCATCCTGAGATCCTTTGGCATTTCTTTGGTTTTAGGACACTTTCAAGGGTGTAGCAAGACTGATGTTTCTGGCCACTCTTTGCATAAGGGCCATGACCTGGTACCAGCCCTTAGCAAAGAGCTCCAGGGTCACTACGGTTCCCGTATAAAAGCTATACTCTGGAAGCCATTCCTCAAGAAATGGAAGGGAGAGGGTAAAGGACTAGTTGCCAGACGTGCCTGTTGCCTCCCTGCAGCTGATCTTCTCCCCATTACTGACTTACCATGTCTTGTTTTATACTGTGTCTCTGTGTGGAGGTGGCCACCTCATTAGAGGCAGGGCTTTGCTTCCTCATGTCTGAAAGCCGCCAGCAAGGAGAAGAGTGAGAACCACAGAAGTGACAGCCCAATATTTCACTCCAATTCCCCTGAGACTAGAAGTCAGAGTTTTCAATGCCTTAGATCTCACACTACAAACACACAGCTACTGTATGCGGCTGCTGCCACAGAAGTGCTTGGGCACACTTGCATACCAGAAAGTACCAAGCTATTTTGAGGAGGAATTTCAGGCCAAAGATACATTTTTCAGGGTACTGCTTAGGAACAATTCACATGTGTAAATGTTTCCTACGCTATAGCAAATGTTGACTTTTTGAGTTCCGTTCCACTTTGAAGGCTCTATTGCTTTGCATTGCGTTGTATGAGGCACGATCCAAGCACTGACTTTCAGAAAGTCAATAACTGATCTCATATTTCAAAATGGTTCCACTGGGGGTTGAACCCAGGACCTTCTGCGTGTAAAGCAGACGTGATAACCGCTACACTATGGAACCTGTAAGAAGTTGCCCAAATTGTTATTTTTCAGAAAGGGAAGGGTTAAACACCAAAGAATCCTTGCATCCTATAATTCAACCTGAGATCCTTTGGCATTTCTTTGGTTTTAGGACACTTTCAAGGGTGTATCAAGACTGATGTTTCTGGCCACTCTTTGCATAAGGGCCATGACCGGGTACCAGCCCTTAGCAAAGAGCTCCAGGGTCGCTACGGTTCCTGTATAAAAGCTATACTCTGGAAGCCATTCCTCAAGAAATGGAAGGGAGAGGGTAAAGGACTAGTTGCCAGATGTGCCTGTTGCCTCCCTGCAGCTGATCTTCTCCCCATTACTGACTTACCAAGTCTTGTTTTATACTGTGTCTCTGTGTGGAGGTGGCCACCTCATTAGAGGCAGGGCTTTGCTTCCTCATGTCTGAAAGCCGCCAGCAAGGAGAAGAGTGAGAACCACAGAAGTGACAGCCCAATATTTCACTCCAATTCCCCTGAGACTAGAAGTCAGAGTTTTCAATGCCTTAGATCTCACACTACAAACACACAGCTACTGCCACAGAAGTGCTTGGGCACACTTGCATACCAGAAAGTACCAAGCTATTTTGAGGAGGAATTTCAGGCCAAAGATACATTTTTCAGGGTACTGCTTAGGAACAATTCAAATGTGTACATGTTTCCTACGCTATAGCAAATGTTGACTTTTTGAGTTCCGTTCCACTTTGAAGGCTCTATTGCTTTGCATTGCGTTGTATGAGGCACGATCCAAGCACTGACTTTCAGAAAGTCAATAACTGATCTCATATTTCAAAATGGTTCCACTGGGGGTTGAACCCAGGACCTTCTGCGTGTAAAGCAGACGTGATAACCGCTACACTATGGAACCTGTAAGAAGTTGCCCAAATTGTCATTTTTCAGAAAGGGAAGGGTTAAACACCAAAGAATCCTTGCATCCTATAATTCATCCTGAGATCCTTTGGCATTTCTTTGGTTTTAGGACACTTTCAAGGGTGTAGCAAGACTGATGTTTCTGGCCACTCTTTGCATAAGGGCCATGACCTGGTACCAGCCCTTAGCAAAGAGCTCCAGGGTCACTACGGTTCCCGTATAAAAGCTATACTCTGGAAGCCATTCCTCAAGAAATGGAAGGGAGAGTGTAAAGGACTAGTTGCCAGACGTGCCTGTTGCCTCCCTGCAGCTGATCTTCTCCCCATTACTGACTTACCATGTCTTGTTTTATACTGTGTCTCTGTGTGGAGGTGGCCACCTCATTAGAGGCAGGGCTTTGCTTCCTCATGTCTGAAAGCCGCCAGCAAGGAGAAGAGTGAGAACCACAGAAGTGACAGCCCAATATTTCACTCCAATTCCCCTGAGACTAGAAGTCAGAGTTTTCAATGCCTTAGATCTCACACTACAAGCACACAGTTACTGTATGCGGCTGCTGCCACAGAAGTGCTTGGGCACACTTGCATACCAGAAAGTACCAAGCTATTTTGAGGAGGAATTTCAGGCCAAAGATACATTTTTCAGGGTACTGCTTAGGAACAATTCACATGTGTAAATGTTTCCTACGCTATAGCAAATGTTGACTTTTTGAGTTCCGTTCCACTTTGAAGGCTCTATTGCTTTGCATTGCGTTGTATGAGGCACGATCCAAGCACTGACTTTCAGAAAGTCAATAACTGATCTCATATTTCAAAATGGTTCCACTGGGGGTTGAACCCAGGACCTTCTGCGTGTAAAGCAGACGTGATAACCGCTACACTATGGAACCTGTAAGAAGTTGCCCAAATTGTCATTTTGCAGAAAGGGAAGGGTTAAACACCAAAGAATCCTTGCATCCTATAATTCATCCTGAGATCCTTTGGCATTTCTTTGGTTTTAGGACACTTTCAAGGGTGTAGCAAGACTGATGTTTCTGGCCACTCTTTGCATAAGGGCCATGACCTGGTACCAGCCCTTAGCAAAGAGCTCCAGGGTCACTACGGTTCCCGTATAAAAGCTATACTCTGGAAGCCATTCCTCAAGAAATGGAAGGGAGAGGGTAAAGGACTAGTTGCCAGACGTGCCTGTTGCCTCCCTGCAGCTGATCTTCTCCCCATTACTGACTTACCATGTCTTGTTTTATACTGTGTCTCTGTGTGGAGGTGGCCACGTCATTAGAGGCAGGGCTTTGCTTCCTCATGTCTGAAAGCCGCCAGCAAGGAGAAGAGTGAGAACCACAGAAGTGACAGCCCAATATTTCACTCCAATTCCCCTGAGACTAGAAGTCAGAGTTTTCAATGCCTTAGATCTCACACTACAAACACACAGCTACTGTATGCGGCTGCTGCCACAGAAGTGCTTGGGCACACTTGCATACCAGAAAGTACCAAGCTATTTTGAGGAGGAATTTCAGGCCAAAGATACATTTTTCAGGGTACTGCTTAGGAACAATTCACATGTGTAAATGTTTCCTACGCTATAGCAAATGTTGACTTTTTGAGTTCCGTTCCACTTTGAAGGCTCTATTGCTTTGCATTGCGTTGTATGAGGCACGATCCAAGCACTGACTTTCAGAAAGTCAATAACTGATCTCATATTTCAAAATGGTTCCACTGGGGGTTGAACCCAGGACCTTCTGCGTGTAAAGCAGATGTGATAACCGCTACACTATGGAACCTGTAAGAAGTTGCCCAAATTGTCATTTTTCAGAAAGGGAAGGGTTAAACACCAAAGAATCCTTGCATCCTATAATTCATCCTGAGATCCTTTGGCATTTCTTTGGTTTTAGGACACTTTCAAGGGTGTAGCAAGACTGATGTTTCTGGCCACTCTTTGCATAAGGGCCATGACCTGGTACCAGCCCTTAGCAAAGAGCTCCAGGGTCACTACGGTTCCCGTATAAAAGCTATACTCTGGAAGCCATTCCTCAAGAAATGGAAGGGAGAGGGTAAAGGACTAGTTGCCAGACGTGCCTGTTGCCTCCCTGCAGCTGATCTTCTCCCCATTACTGACTTACCATGTCTTGTTTTATACTGTGTCTCTGTGTGGAGGTGGCCACCTCATTAGAGGCAGGGCTTTGCTTCCTCATGTCTGAAAGCCGCCAGCAAGGAGAAGAGTGAGAACCACAGAAGTGACAGCCCAATATTTCACTCCAATTCCCCTGAGACTAGAAGTCAGAGTTTTCAATGCCTTAGATCTCACACTACAAACACACAGCTACTGTATGCGGCTGCTGCCACAGAAGTGCTTGGGCACACTTGCATACCAGAAAGTACCAAGCTATTTTGAGGAGGAATTTCAGGCCAAAGATACATTTTTCAGAGTACTGCTCAGGAACAATTCACATGTGTAAATGTTTCATACGCTATAGCAAATGTTGACTTTTTGAGTTCCGTTCCACTTTGAAGGCTCTATTGCTTTGCATTGCGTTGTATGAGGCACGATCCAAGCACTGACTTTCAGAAAGTCAATAACTGATCTCATATTTCAAAATGGTTCCACTGGGGGTTGAACCCAGGACCTTCTGCGTGTAAAGCAGACGTGATAACCGCTACACTATGGAACCTGTAAGAAGTTGCCCAAATTGTCATTTGTCAGAAAGGGAAGGGTTAAACACCAAAGAATCCTTGCATCCTATAATTCAACCTGAGATCCTTTGGCATTTCTTTGGTTTTAGGACACTTTCAAGGGTGTATCAAGACTGATGTTTCTGGCCACTCTTTGCATAAGGGCCATGACCGGGTACCAGCCCTTAGCAAAGAGCTCCAGGGTCGCTACGGTTCCTGTATAAAAGCTATACTCTGGAAGCCATTCCTCAAGAAATGGAAGGGAGAGGGTAAAGGACAAGTTGCCAGACGTGCCTGTTGCCTCCCTGCAGCTGATCTTCTCCCCATTACTGACTTACCATGTCTTGTTTTATACTGTGTCTCTGTGTGGAGGTGGCCACCTCATTAGAGGCAGGGCTTTGCTTCCTCATGTCTGAAAGCCGCCAGCAAGGAGAAGAGTGAGAACCACAGAAGTGACAGCCCAATATTTCACTCCAATTCCCCTGAGACTAGAAGTCAGAGTTTTCAATGCCTTAGATCTCACACTACAAACACACAGCTACTGTATGCGGCTGCTGCCACAGAAGTGCTTGGGCACACTTGCATACCAGAAAGTACCAAGCTATTTTGAGGAGGAATTTCAGGCCAAAGATACATTTTTCAGGGTACTGCTTAGGAACAATTCACATGTGTAAATGTTTCCTACGCTATAGCAAATGTTGACTTTTTGAGTTCCGTTCCACTTTGAAGGCTCTATTGCTTTGCATTGCGTTGTATGAGGCACGATCCAAGCACTGACTTTCAGAAAGTCAATAACTGATCTCATATTTCAAAATGGTTCCACTGGGGGTTGAACCCAGGACCTTCTGCGTGTAAAGCAGACGTGATAACCGCTACACTATGGAACCTGTAAGAAGTTGCCCAAATTGTCATTTTTCAGAAAAGGAAGGGTTAAACACCAAAGAATCCTTGCATCCTATAATTCAACCTGAGATCCTTTGGCATTTCTTTGGTTTTAGGACACTTTCAAGGGTGTATCAAGACTGATGTTTCTGGCCACTCTTTGCATAAGGGCCATGACCGGGTACCAGCCCTTAGCAAAGAGCTCCAGGGTCGCTACGGTTCCTGTATAAAAGCTATACTCTGGAAGCCATTCCTCAAGAAATGGAAGGGAGAGGGTAAAGGACTAGTTGCCAGATGTGCCTGTTGCCTCCCTGCAGCTGATCTTCTCCCCATTACTGACTTACCAAGTCTTGTTTTATACTGTGTCTCTGTGTGGAGGTGGCCACCTCATTAGAGGCAGGGCTTTGCTTCCTCATGTCTGAAAGCCGCCAACATGGAGAAGAGTGAGCACCACAGTAGTGACAGCCCCATATTTCACTCCAATTTCCCTGAGACTAGAAGTCAGAGTTTTCAATGCCTTAGATCTCACACTACAAACACACAGCTACTGCCACAGAAGTGCTTGGGCACACTTGCATACCAGAAAGTACCAAGCTATTTTGAGGAGGAATTTCAGGCCAAAGATACATTTTTCAGGGTACTGCTTAGGAACAATTCAAATGTGTACATGTTTCCTACGCTATAGCAAATGTTGACTTTTTGAGTTCCGTTCCACTTTGAAGGCTCTATTGCTTTGCATTGCGTTGTATGAGGCACGATCCAAGCACTGACTTTCAGAAAGTCAATAACTGATCTCATATTTCAAAATGGTTCCACTGGGGGTTGAACCCAGGACCTTCTGCGTGTAAAGCAGACGTGATAACCGCTACACTATGGAACCTGTAAGAAGTTGCCCAAATTGTCATTTTTCAGAAAGGGAAGGGTTAAACACCAAAGAATCCTTGCATCCTATAATTCATCCTGAGATCCTTTGGCATTTCTTTGGTTTTAGGACACTTTCAAGGGTGTAGCAAGACTGATGTTTCTGGCCACTCTTTGCATAAGGGCCATGACCTGGTACCAGCCCTTAGCAAAGAGCTCCAGGGTCACTACGGTTCCCGTATAAAAGCTATACTCTGGAAGCCATTCCTCAAGAAATGGAAGGGAGAGGGTAAAGGACTAGTTGCCAGACGTGCCTGTTGCCTCCCTGCAGCTGATCTTCTCCCCATTACTGACTTACCATGTCTTGTTTTATACTGTGTCTCTGTGTGGAGGTGGCCACCTCATTAGAGGCAGGGCTTTGCTTCCTCATGTCTGAAAGCCGCCAGCAAGGAGAAGAGTGAGAACCACAGAAGTGACAGCCCAATATTTCACTCCAATTCCCCTGAGACTAGAAGTCAGAGTTTTCAATGCCTTAGATCTCACACTACAAACACACAGCTACTGTATGCGGCTGCTGCCACAGAAGTGCTTGGGCACACTTGCATACCAGAAAGTACCAAGCTATTTTGAGGAGGAATTTCAGGCCAAAGATACATTTTTCAGGGTACTGCTTAGGAACAATTCACATGTGTAAATGTTTCCTACGCTATAGCAAATGTTGACTTTTTGAGTTCCGTTCCACTTTGAAGGCTCTATTGCTTTGCATTGCGTTGTATGAGGCACGATCCAAGCACTGACTTTCAGAAAGTCAATAACTGATCTCATATTTCAAAATGGTTCCACTGGGGGTTGAACCCAGGACCTTCTGCGTGTAAAGCAGACGTGATAACCGCTACACTATGGAACCTGTAAGAAGTTGCCCAAATTGTCATTTTTCAGAAAGGGAAGGGTTAAACACCAAAGAATCCTTGCATCCTATAATTCAACCTGAGATCCTTTGGCATTTCTTTGGTTTTAGGACACTTTCAAGGGTGTATCAAGACTGATGTTTCTGGCCACTCTTTGCATAAGGGCCATGACCGGGTACCAGCCCTTAGCAAAGAGCTCCAGGGTCGCTACGGTTCCTGTATAAAAGCTATACTCTGGAAGCCATTCCTCAAGAAATGGAAGGGAGAGGGTAAAGGACTAGTTGCCAGATGTGCCTGTTGCCTCCCTGCAGCTGATCTTCTCCCCATTACTGACTTACCAAGTCTTGTTTTATACTGTGTCTCTGTGTGGAGGTGGCCACCTCATTAGAGGCAGGGCTTTGCTTCCTCATGTCTGAAAGCCGCCAACAAGGAGAAGAGTGAGCACCACAGTAGTGACAGCCCCATATTTCACTCCAATTTCCCTGAGACTAGAAGTCAGAGTTTTCAATGCCTTAGATCTCACACTACAAACACACAGCTACTGCCACAGAAGTGCTTGGGCACACTTGCATACCAGAAAGTACCAAGCTATTTTGAGGAGGAATTTCAGGCCAAAGATACATTTTTCAGGGTACTGCTTAGGAACAATTCAAATGTGTACATGTTTCCTACGCTATAGCAAATGTTGACTTTTTGAGTTCCGTTCCACTTTGAAGGCTCTATTGCTTTGCATTGCGTTGTATGAGGCACAATCCAAGCACTGACTTTCAGAAAGTCAATAACTGATCTCATATTTCAAAATGGTTCCACTGGGGGTTGAACCCAGGACCTTCTGCGTGTAAAGCAGACGTGATAACCGCTACACTATGGAACCTGTAAGAAGTTGCCCAAATTGTCATTTTTCAGAAAGGGAAGGGTTAAACACCAAAGAATCCTTGCATCCTATAATTCATCCTGAGATCCTTTGGCATTTCTTTGGTTTTAGGACACTTTCAAGGGTGTAGCAAGACTGATGTTTCTGGCCACTCTTTGCATAAGGGCCATGACCTGGTACCAGCCCTTAGCAAAGAGCTCCAGGGTCACTACGGTTCCCGTATAAAAGCTATACTCTGGAAGCCATTCCTCAAGAAATGGAAGGGAGAGGGTAAAGGACTAGTTGCCAGACGTGCCTGTTGCCTCCCTGCAGCTGATCTTCTCCCCATTACTGACTTACCATGTCTTGTTTTATACTGTGTCTCTGTGTGGAGGTGGCCACCTCATTAGAGGCAGGGCTTTGCTTCCTCATGTCTGAAAGCCGCCAGCAAGGAGAAGAGTGAGAACCACAGAAGTGACAGCCCAATATTTCACTCCAATTCCCCTGAGACTAGAAGTCAGAGTTTTCAATGCCTTAGATCTCACACTACAAACACACAGCTACTGTATGCGGCTGCTGCCACAGAAGTGCTTGGGCACACTTGCATACCAGAAAGTACCAAGCTATTTTGAGGAGGAATTTCAGGCCAAAGATACATTTTTCAGGGTACTGCTTAGGAACAATTCACATGTGTAAATGTTTCCTACGCTATAGCAAATGTTGACTTTTTGAGTTCCGTTCCACTTTGAAGGCTCTATTGCTTTGCATTGCGTTGTATGAGGCACGATCCAAGCACTGACTTTCAGAAAGTCAATAACTGATCTCATATTTCAAAATGGTTCCACTGGGGGTTGAACCCAGGACCTTCTGCGTGTAAAGCAGACGTGATAACCGCTACACTATGGAACCTGTAAGAAGTTGCCCAAATTGTCATTTTTCAGAAAGGGAAGGGTTAAACACCAAAGAATCCTTGCATCCTATAATTCAG
Organism: Lithobates pipiens; assembly: GCF_037356315.1. Classification (NCBI taxonomy): domain Eukaryota; kingdom Metazoa; phylum Chordata; class Amphibia; order Anura; family Ranidae; genus Lithobates; species Lithobates pipiens. The sequence continues at coordinate 298,013,153 of NW_027507903.1, forward strand.
CCTGAGATCCTTTGGCATTTCTTTGGTTTTAGGACACTTTCAAGGGTGTATCAAGACTGATGTTTCTGGCCACTCTTTGCATAAGGGCCATGACCGGGTACCAGCCCTTAGCAAAGAGCTCCAGGGTCGCTACGGTTCCTGTATAAAAGCTATACTCTGGAAGCCATTCCTCAAGAAATGGAAGGGAGAGGGTAAAGGACTAGTTGCCAGATGTGCCTGTTGCCTCCCTGCAGCTGATCTTCTCCCCATTACTGACTTACCAAGTCTTGTTTTATACTGTGTCTCTGTGTGGAGGTGGCCACCTCATTAGAGGCAGGGCTTTGCTTCCTCATGTCTGAAAGCCGCCAGCAAGGAGAAGAGTGAGAACCACAGAAGTGACAGCCCAATATTTCACTCCAATTCCCCTGAGACTAGAAGTCAGAGTTTTCAATGCCTTAGATCTCACACTACAAACACACAGCTACTGCCACAGAAGTGCTTGGGCACACTTGCATACCAGAAAGTACCAAGCTATTTTGAGGAGGAATTTCAGGCCAAAGATACATTTTTCAGGGTACTGCTTAGGAACAATTCAAATGTGTACATGTTTCCTACGCTATAGCAAATGTTGACTTTTTGAGTTCCGTTCCACTTTGAAGGCTCTATTGCTTTGCATTGCGTTGTATGAGGCACGATCCAAGCACTGACTTTCAGAAAGTCAATAACTGATCTCATATTTCAAAATGGTTCCACTGGGGGTTGAACCCAGGACCTTCTGCGTGTAAAGCAGACGTGATAACCGCTACACTATGGAACCTGTAAGAAGTTGCCCAAATTGTCATTTTTCAGAAAGGGAAGGGTTAAACACCAAAGAATCCTTGCATCCTATAATTCATCCTGAGATCCTTTGGCATTTCTTTGGTTTTAGGACACTTTCAAGGGTGTAGCAAGACTGATGTTTCTGGCCACTCTTTGCATAAGGGCCATGACCTGGTACCAGCCCTTAGCAAAGAGCTCCAGGGTCACTACGGTTCCCGTATAAAAGCTATACTCTGGAAGCCATTCCTCAAGAAATGGAAGGGAGAGGGTAAAGGACTAGTTGCCAGACGTGCCTGTTGCCTCCCTGCAGCTGATCTTCTCCCCATTACTGACTTACCATGTCTTGTTTTATACTGTGTCTCTGTGTGGAGGTGGCCACCTCATTAGAGGCAGGGCTTTGCTTCCTCATGTCTGAAAGCCGCCAGCAAGGAGAAGAGTGAGAACCACAGAAGTGACAGCCCAATATTTCACTCCAATTCCCCTGAGACTAGAAGTCAGAGTTTTCAATGCCTTAGATCTCACACTACAAACACACAGCTACTGTATGCGGCTGCTGCCACAGAAGTGCTTGGGCACACTTGCATACCAGAAAGTACCAAGCTATTTTGAGGAGGAATTTCAGGCCAAAGATACATTTTTCAGGGTACTGCTTAGGAACAATTCACATGTGTAAATGTTTCCTACGCTATAGCAAATGTTGACTTTTTGAGTTCCGTTCCACTTTGAAGGCTCTATTGCTTTGCATTGTGTTGTATGAGGCACGATCCAAGCACTGACTTTCAGAAAGTCAATAACTGATCTCATATTTCAAAATGGTTCCACTGGGGGTTGAACCCAGGACCTTCTGCGTGTAAAGCAGACGTGATAACCGCTACACTATGGAACCTGTAAGAAGTTGCCCAAATTGTCATTTTTCAGAAAGGGAAGGGTTAAACACCAAAGAATCCTTGCATCCTATAATTCAACCTGAGATCCTTTGGGATTTCTTTGGTTTTAGGACACTTTCAAGGGTGTATCAAGACTGATGTTTCTGGCCACTCTTTGCATAAGGGCCATGACCGGGTACCAGCCCTTAGCAAAGAGCTCCAGGGTCGCTACGGTTCCTGTATAAAAGCTATACTCTGGAAGCCATTCCTCAAGAAATGGAAGGGAGAGGGTAAAGGACTAGTTGCCAGATGTGCCTGTTGCCTCCCTGCAGCTGATCTTCTCCCCATTACTGACTTACCAAGTCTTGTTTTATACTGTGTCTCTGTGTGGAGGTGGCCACCTCTTTAGAGGCAGGGCTTTGCTTCCTCATGTCTGAAAGCCGCCAACAAGGAGAAGAGTGAGCACCACAGTAGTGACAGCCCCATATTTCACTCCAATTTCCCTGAGACTAGAAGTCAGAGTTTTCAATGCCTTAGATCTCACACTACAAACACACAGCTACTGCCACAGAAGTGCTTGGGCACACTTGCATACCAGAAAGTACCAAGCTATTTTGAGGAGGAATTTCAGGCCAAAGATACATTTTTCAGGGTACTGCTTAGGAACAATTCACATGTGTAAATGTTTCCTACGCTATAGCAAATGTTGACTTTTTGTGTTCCGTTCCACTTTGAAGGCTCTATTGCTTTGCATTGCGTTGTATGAGGCACGATCCAAGCACTGACTTTCAGAAAGTCAATAACTGATCTCATATTTCAAAATGGTTCCACTGGGGGTTGAACCCAGGACCTTCTGCATGTAAAGCAGACGTGATAACCGCTACACTATGGAACCTGTAAGAAGTTGCCCAAATTGTCATTTTTCAGAAAGGGAAGGGTTAAACACCAAAGAATCCTTGCATCCTATAATTCATCCTGAGATCCTTTGGCATTTCTTTGGTTTTAGGACACTTTCAAGGGTGTAGCAAGACTGATGTTTCTGGCCACTCTTTGCATAAGGGCCATGACCTGGTACCAGCCCTTAGCAAAGAGCTCCAGGGTCACTACGGTTCCCCTATAAAAGCTATACTCTGGAAGCCATTCCTCAAGAAATGGAAGGGAGAGGGTAAAGGACTAGTTGCCAGACGTGCCTGTTGCCTCCCTGCAGCTGATCTTCTCCCCATTACTGACTTACCATGTCTTGTTTTATACTGTGTCTCTGTGTGGAGGTGGCCACCTCATTAGAGGCAGGGCTTTGCTTCCTCATGTCTGAAAGCCGCCAGCAAGGAGAAGAGTGAGAACCACAGAAGTGACAGCCCAATATTTCACTCCAATTCCCCTGAGACTAGAAGTCAGAGTTTTCAATGCCTTAGATCTCACACTACAAACACACAGCTACTGTATGCGGCTGCTGCCACAGAAGTGCTTGGGCACACTTGCATACCAGGAAGTACCAAGCTATTTTGAGGAGGAATTTGAGGCCAAAGATACATTTTTCAGGGTACTGCTTAGGAACAATTCACATGTGTAAATGTTTCCTACGCTATAGCAAATGTTGACTTTTTGAGTTCCGTTCCACTTTGAAGGCTCTATTGCTTTGCATTGCGTTGTATGAGGCACGATCCAAGCACTGACTTTCAGAAAGTCAATAACTGATCTCATATTTCAAAATGGTTCCACTGGGGGTTGAACCCAGGACCTTCTGCGTGTAAAGCAGACGTGATAACCGCTACACTATGGAACCTGTAAGAAGTTGCCCAAATTGTCATTTTTCAGAAAGGGAAGGGTTAAACACCAAAGAATCCTTGCATCCTATAATTCAACCTGAGATCCTTTGGCATTTCTTTGGTTTTAGGACACTTTCAAGGGTGTATCAAGACTGATGTTTCTGGCCACTCTTTGCATAAGGGCCATGACCGGGTACCAGCCCTTAGCAAAGAGCTCCAGGGTCGCTACGGTTCCTGTATAAAAGCTATACTCTGGAAGCCATTCCTCAAGAAATGGAAGGGAGAGGGTAAAGGACTAGTTGCCAGATGTGCCTGTTGCCTCCCTGCAGCTGATCTTCTCCCCATTACTGACTTACCATGTCTTGTTTTATACTGTGTCTCTGTGTGGAGGTGGCCACCTCATTAGAGGCAGGGCTTTGCTTCCTCATGTCTGAAAGCCGCCAGCAAGGAGAAGAGTGAGAACCACAGAAGTGACAGCCCAATATTTCACTCCAATTCCCCTGAGAATAGAAGTCAGAGTTTTCAATGCCTTAGATCTCACACTACAAACACACAGCTACTGTATGCGGCTGCTGCCACAGAAGTGCTTGGGCACACTTGCATACCAGAAAGTACCAAGCTATTTTGAGGAGGAATTTCAGGCCAAAGATACATTTTTCAGGGTACTGCTTAGGAACAATTCACATGTGTAAATGTTTCCTACGCTATAGCAAATGTTGACTTTTTGAGTTCCGTTCCACTTTGAAGGCTCTATTGCTTTGCATTGCGTTGTATGAGGCACGATCCAAGCACTGACTTTCAGAAAGTCAATAACTGATCTCATATTTCAAAATGGTTCCACTGGGGGTTGAACCCAGGACCTTCTGCGTGTAAAGCAGACGTGATAACCGCTACACTATGGAACCTGTAAGAAGTTGACCAAATTGTCATTTTTCAGAAAGGGAAGGGTTAAACACCAAAGAATCCTTGCATCCTATAATTCAACCTGAGATCCTTTGGCATTTCTTTGGTTTTAGGACACTTTCAAGGGTGTATCAAGACTGATGTTTCTGGCCACTCTTTGCATAAGGGCCATGACCGGGTACCAGCCCTTAGCAAAGAGCTCCAGGGTCGCTACGGTTCCTGTATAAAAGCTATACTCTGGAAGCCATTCCTCAAGAAATGGAAGGGAGAGGGTAAAGGACAAGTTGCCAGATGTGCCTGTTGCCTCCCTGCAGCTGATCTTCTCCCCATTACTGACTTACCAAGTCTTGTTTTATACTGTGTCTCTGTGTGGAGGTGGCCACCTCATTAGAGGCAGGGCTTTGCTTCCTCATGTCTGAAAGCCGCCAACAAGGAGAAGAGTGAGCACCACAGTAGTGACAGCCCCATATTTCACTCCAATTCCCCTGAGACTAGAAGTCAGAGTTTTCAATGCCTTAGATCTCACACTACAAACACACAGCTACTGCCACAGAAGTGCTTGGGCACACTTGCATACCAGAAAGTACCAAGCTATTTTGAGGAGGAATTTCAGGCCAAAGATACATTTTTCAGGGTACTGCTTAGGAACAATTCAAATGTGTACATGTTTCCTACACTATAGCAAATGTTGACTTTTTGAGTTCCGTTCCACTTTGAAGGCTCTATTGCTTTGCATTGCGTTGTATGAGGCACGATCCAAGCACTGACTTTCAGAAAGTCAATAACTGATCTCATATTTCAAAATGGTTCCACTGGGGGTTGAACCCAGGACCTTCTGCGTGTAAAGCAGACGTGATAACCGCTACACTATGGAACCTGTAAAAAGTTGACCAAATTGTCATTTTTCAGAAAGGGAAGGGTTAAACACCAAAGAATCCTTGCATCCTATAATTCATCCTGAGATCCTTTGGCATTTCTTTGGTTTTAGGACACTTTCAAGGGTGTAGCAAGACTAATGTTTCTGGCCACTCTTTGCATAAGGGCCATGACCTGGTACCAGCCCTTAGCAAAGAGCTCCAGGGTCACTACGGTTCCCGTATAAAAGCTATACTCTGGAAGCCATTCCTCAAGAAATGGAAGGGAGAGGGTAAAGGACTAGTTGCCAGACGTGCCTGTTGCCTCCCTGAAGCTGATCTTCTCCCCATTACTGACTTACCATGTCTTGTTTTATACTGTGTCTCTGTGTGGAGGTGGCCACCTCATTAGAGGCAGGGCTTTGCTTCCTCATGTCTGAAAGCCGCCAGCAAGGAGAAGAGTGAGAACCACAGAAGTGACAGCCCAATATTTCACTCCAATTCCCCTGAGACTAGAAGTCAGAGTTTTCAATGCCTTAGATCTCACACTACAAACACACAGCTACTGTATGCGGCTGCTGCCACAGAAGTGCTTGGGCACACTTGCATACCAGAAAGTACCAAGCTATTTTGAGGAGGAATTTCAGGCCAAAGATACATTTTTCAGGGTACTGCTTAGGAACAATTCACATGTGTAAATGTTTCCTACGCTATAGCAAATGTTGACTTTTTGAGTTCCGTTCCACTTTGAAGGCTCTATTGCTTTGCATTGCGTTGTATGAGGCACGATCCAAGCACTGACTTTCAGAAAGTCAATAACTGATCTCATATTTCAAAATGGTTCCACTGGGGGTTGAACCCAGGACCTTCTGCGTGTAAAGCAGACGTGATAACCGCTACACTATGGAACCTGTAAGAAGTTGCCCAAATTGTCATTTTTCAGAAAGGGAAGGGTTAAACACCAAAGAATCCTTGCATCCTATAATTCAACCTGAGATCCTTTGGCATTTCTTTGGTTTTAGGACACTTTCAAGGGTGTATCAAGACTGATGTTTCTTTCCACTCTTTGCATAAGGGCCATGACCGGGTACCAGCCCTTAGCAAAGAGCTCCAGGGTCGCTACGGTTCCTGTATAAAAGCTATACTCTGGAAGCCATTCCTCAAGAAATGGAAGGGAGAGGGTAAAGGACTAGTTGCCAGATGTGCCTGTTGCCTCCCTGCAGCTGATCTTCTCCCCATTACTGACTTAACAAGTCTTGTTTTATACTGTGTCTCTGTGTGGAGGTGGCCACCTCATTAGAGGCAGGGCTTTGCTTCCTCATGTCTGAAAGCTGCCAACAAGGAGAAGAGTGAGCACCACAGTAGTGACAGCCCCATATTTCACTCCAATTTCCCTGAGACTAGAAGTCAGAGTTTTCAATGCCTTAGATCTCACACTACAAACACACAGCTACTGCCACAGAAGTGCTTGGGCACACTTGCATACTAGAAAGTACCAAGCTATTTTGAGGAGGAATTTCAGGCCAAAGATACATTTTTCAGGGTACTGCTTAGGAACAATTCAAATGTGTACATGTTTCCTACGCTATAGCAAATGTTGACTTTTTGAGTTCCGTTCCACTTTGAAGGCTCTATTGCTTTGCATTGCGTTGTATGAGGCACAATCCAAGCACTGACTTTCAGAAAGTCAATAACTGATCTCATATTTCAAAATGGTTCCACTGGGGGTTGAACCCAGGACCTTCTGCGTGTAAAGCAGACGTGATAACCGCTACACTATGGAACCTGTAAGAAGTTGCCCAAATTGTCATTTTTCAGAAAGGGAAGGGTTAAACACCAAAGAATCCTTGCATCCTATAATTCATCCTGAGATCCTTTGGCATTTCTTTGGTTTTAGGACACTTTCAAGGGTGTAGCAAGACTGATGTTTCTGGCCACTCTTTGCATAAGGGCCATGACCTGGTACCAGCCCTTAGCAAAGAGCTCCAGGGTCACTACGGTTCCCGTATAAAAGCTATACTCTGGAAGCCATTCCTCAAGAAATGGAAGGGAGAGGGTAAAGGACTAGTTGCCAGACGTGCCTGTTGCCTCCCTGCAGCTGATCTTCTCCCCATTACTGACTTACCATGTCTTGTTTTATACTGTGTCTCTGTGTGGAGGTGGCCACCTCATTAGAGGCAGGGCTTTGCTTCCTCATGTCTGAAAGCCGCCAGCAAGGAGAAGAGTGAGAACCACAGAAGTGACAGCCCATTATTTCACTCCAATTCCCCTGAGACTAGAAGTCAGAGTTTTCAATGCCTTAGATCTCACACTACAAACACACAGCTACTGTATGCGGCTGCTGCCACAGAAGTGCTTGGGCACACTTGCATACCAGAAAGTACCAAGCTATTTTGAGGAGGAATTTCAGGCCAAAGATACATTTTTCAGGGTACTGCTTAGGAACAATTCACATGTGTAAATGTTTCCTACGCTATAGCAAATGTTGACTTTTTGAGTTCCGTTCCACTTTGAAGGCTCTATTGCTTTGCATTGCGTTGTATGAGGCACGATCCAAGCACTGACTTTCAGAAAGTCAATAACTGATCTCATATTTCAAAATGGTTCCACTGGGGGTTGAACCCAGGACCTTCTGCGTGTAAAGCAGACGTGATAACCGCTACACTATGGAACCTGTAAGAAGTTGCCCAAATTGTCATTTTTCAGAAAGGGAAGGGTTAAACACCAAAGAATCCTTGCATCCTATAATTCATCCTGAGATCCTTTGGCATTTCTTTGGTTTTAGGACACTTTCAAGGGTGTAGCAAGACTGATGTTTCTGGCCACTCTTTGCATAAGGGCCATGACCTGGTACCAGCCCTTAGCAAAGAGCTCCAGGTTCACTACGGTTCCCGCATAAAAGCTATACTCTGGAAGCCATTCCTCAAGAAATGGAAGGGAGAGGGTAAAGGACTAGTTGCCAGACGTGCCTGTTGCCTCCCTGCAGCTGATCTTCTCCCCATTACTGACTTACCATGTCTTGTTTTATACTGTGTCTCTGTGTGGAGGTGGCCACCTCATTAGAGGCAGGGCTTTTCTTCCTCATGTCTGAAAGCCGCCAGCAAGGAGAAGAGTGAGAACCACAGAAGTGACAGCCCAATATTTCACTCCAATTCCCCTGAGACTAGAAGTCAGAGTTTTCAATGCCTTAGATCTCACACTACAAACACACAGCTACTGTATGCGGCTGCTGCCACAGAAGTGCTTGGGCACACTTGTATACCAGAAAGTACCAAGCTATTTTGAGGAGGAATTTCAGGCCAAAGATACATTTTTCAGGGTACTGCTTAGGAACAATTCACGTGTAAATGTTTCCTACGCTATAGCAAATGTTGACTTTTTGAGTTCCGTTCCACTTTGAAGGCTCTATTGCTTTGCATTGCGTTGTATGAGGCACGATCCAAGCACTGACTTTCAGAAAGTCAATAACTGATCTCATATTTCAAAATGGTTCCACTGGGGGTTGAACCCAGGACCTTCTGCGTGTAAAGCAGACGTGATAACCGCTACACTATGGAACCTGTAAGAAGTTGCCCAAATTGTCATTTTTCAGAAAGGGAAGGGTTAAACACCAAAGAATCCTTGCATCCTATAATTCATCCTGAGATCCTTTGGCATTTCTTTGGTTTTAGGACACTTTCAAGGGTGTAGCAAGACTGATGTTTCTGGCCACTCTTTGCATAAGGGCCATGACCTGGTACCAGCCCTTAGCAAAGAGCTCCAGGGTCACTACGGTTCCCGTATAAAAGCTATACTCTGGAAGCCATTCCTCAAGAAATGGAAGGGAGAGGGTAAAGGACTAGTTGCCAGACGTGCCTGTTGCCTCCCTGCAGCTGATCTTCTCCCCATTACTGACTTACCATGTCTTGTTTTATACTGTGTCTCTGTGTGGAGGTGGCCACCTCATTAGAGGCAGGGCTTTGCTTCCTCATGTCTGAAAGCCGCCAGCAAGGAGAAGAGTGAGAACCACAGAAGTGACAGCCCAATATTTCACTCCAATTCCCCTGAGACTAGAAGTCAGAGTTTTCAATGCCTTAGATCTCACACTACAAACACACAGCTACTGTATGCGGCTGCTGCCACAGAAGTGCTTGGGCACACTTGCATACCAGAAAGTACCAAGCTATTTTGAGGAGGAATTTCAGGCCAAAGATACATTTTTCAGGGTACTGCTTAGGAACAATTCACATGTGTAAATGTTTCCTACGCTATAGCAAATGTTGACTTTTTGAGTTCCGTTCCACTTTGAAGGCTCTATTGCTTTGCATTGCGTTGTATGAGGCACGATCCAAGCACTGACTTTCAGAAAGTCAATAACTGATCTCATATTTCAAAATGGTTCCACTGGGGGTTGAACCCAGGACCTTCTGCGTGTAAAGCAGACGTGATAACCGCTACACTATGGAACCTGTAAGAAGTTGACCAAATTGTCATTTTTCAGAAAGGGAAGGGTTAAACACCAAAGAATCCTTGCATCCTATAATTCAACCTGAGATCCTTTGGCATTTCTTTGGTTTTAGGACACTTTCAAGGGTGTATCAAGACTGATGTTTCTGGCCACTCTTTGCATAAGGGCCATGACCGGGTACCAGCCCTTAGCAAAGAGCTCCAGGGTCGCTACGGTTCCTGTATAAAAGCTATACTCTGGAAGCCATTCCTCAAGAAATGGAAGGGAGAGGGTAAAGGACAAGTTGCCAGATGTGCCTGTTGCCTCCCTGCAGCTGATCTTCTCCCCATTACTGACTTACCAAGTCTTGTTTTATACTGTGTCTCTGTGTGGAGGTGGCCACCTCATTAGAGGCAGGGCTTTGCTTCCTCATGTCTGAAAGCCGCCAACAAGGAGAAGAGTGAGCACCACAGTAGTGACAGCCCCATATTTCACTCCAATTCCCCTGAGACTAGAAGTCAGAGTTTTCAATGCCTTAGATCTCACACTACAAACACACAGCTACTGCCACAGAAGTGCTTGGGCACACTTGCATACCAGAAAGTACCAAGCTATTTTGAGGAGGAATTTCAGGCCAAAGATACATTTTTCAGGGTACTGCTTAGGAACAATTCAAATGTGTACATGTTTCCTACGCTATAGCAAATGTTGACTTTTTGAGTTCCGTTCCACTTTGAAGGCTCTATTGCTTTGCATTGCGTTGTATGAGGCACGATCCAAGCACTGACTTTCAGAAAGTCAATAACTGATCTCATATTTCAAAATGGTTCCACTGGGGGTTGAACCCAGGACCTTCTGCGTGTAAAGCAGACTTGATAACCGCTACACTATGGAACCTGTAAGAAGTTGACCAAATTGTCATTTTTCAGAAAGGGAAGGGTTAAACACCAAAGAATCCTTGCATCCTATAATTCAACCTGAGATCCTTTGGCATTTCTTTGGTTTTAGGACACTTTCAAGGGTGTAGCAAGACTAATGTTTCTGGCCACTCTTTGCATAAGGGCCATGACCTGGTACCAGCCCTTAGCAAAGAGCTCCAGGGTCACTACGGTTCCCGTATAAAAGCTATACTCTGGAAGCCATTCCTCAAGAAATGGAAGGGAGAGGGTAAAGGACTAGTTGCCAGACGTGCCTGTTGCCTCCCTGCAGCTGATCTTCTCCCCATTACTGACTTACCATGTCTTGTTTTATACTGTGTCTCTGTGTGGAGGTGGCCACCTCATTAGAGGCAGGGCTTTTCTTCCTCATGTCTGAAAGCCGCCAGCAAGGAGAAGAGTGAGAACCACAGAAGTGACAGCCCAATATTTCACTCCAATTCCCCTGAGACTAGAAGTCAGAGTTTTCAATGCCTTAGATCTCACACTACAAACACACAGCTACTGTATGCGGCTGCTGCCACAGAAGTGCTTGGGCACACTTGCATACCAGAAAGTACCAAGCTATTTTGAGGAGGAATTTCAGGCCAAAGATACATTTTTCAGGGTACTGCTTAGGAACAATTCACATGTGTAAATGTTTCCTACGCTATAGCAAATGTTGACTTTTTGAGTTCCGTTCCACTTTGAAGGCTCTATTGCTTTGCATTGCGTTGTATGAGGCACGATCCAAGCACTGACTTTCAGAAAGTCAATAACTGATCTCATATTTCAAAATGGTTCCACTGGGGGTTGAACCCAGGACCTTCTGCGTGTAAAGCAGACGTGATAACCGCTACACTATGGAACCTGTAAGAAGTTGCCCAAATTGTCATTTTTCAGAAAGGGAAGGGTTAAACACCAAAGAATCCTTGCATCCTATAATTCAACCTGAGATCCTTTGGCATTTCTTTGGTTTTAGGACACTTTCAAGGGTGTATCAAGACTGATGTTTCTGGCCACTCTTTGCATAAGGGCCATGACCGGGTACCAGCCCTTAGCAAAGAGCTCCAGGGTCGCTACGGTTCCTGTATAAAAGCTATACTCTGGAAGCCATTCCTCAAGAAATGGAAGGGAGAGGGTAAAGGACTAGTTGCCAGATGTGCCTGTTGCCTCCCTGCAGCTGATCTTCTCCCCATTACTGACTTACCAAGTCTTGTTTTATACTGTGTCTCTGTGTGGAGGTGGCCACCTCATTAGAGGCAGGGCTTTGCTTCCTCATGTCTGAAAGCTGCCAACAAGGAGAAGAGTGAGCACCACAGTAGTGACAGCCCCATATTTCACTCCAATTTCCCTGAGACTAGAAGTCAGAGTTTTCAATGCCTTAGATCTCACACTACAAACACACAGCTACTGCCACAGAAGTGCTTGGGCACACTTGCATACTAGAAAGTACCAAGCTATTTTGAGGAGGAATTTCAGGCCAAAGATACATTTTTCAGGGTACTGCTTAGGAACAATTCAAATGTGTACATGTTTCCTACGCTATAGCAAATGTTGACTTTTTGAGTTCCGTTCCACTTTGAAGGCTCTATTGCTTTGCATTGCGTTGTATGAGGCACAATCCAAGCACTGACTTTCAGAAAGTCAATAACTGATCTCATATTTCAAAATGGTTCCACTGGGGGTTGAACCCAGGACCTACTGCGTGTAAAGCAGACGTGATAACCGCTACACTATGGAACCTGTAAGAAGTTGCCCAAATTGTCATTTTTCAGAAAGGGAAGGGTTAAACACCAAAGAATCCTTGCATCCTATAATTCATCCTGAGATCCTTTGGCATTTCTTTGGTTTTAGGACACTTTCAAGGGTGTATCAAGACTGATGTTTCTGGCCACTCTTTGCATAAGGGCCATGACCTGGTACCAGCCCTTAGCAAAGAGCTCCAGGGTCACTACGGTTCCCGTATAAAAGCTATACTCTGGAAGCCATTCCTCAAGAAATGGAAGGGAGAGGGTAAAGGACTAGTTGCCAGACGTGCCTGTTGCCTCCCTGCAGCTGATCTTCTCCCCATTACTGACTTACCATGTCTTGTTTTATACTGTGTCTCTGTGTGGAGGTGGCCACCTCATTAGAGGCAGGGCTTTGCTTCCTCATGTCTGAAAGCCGCCAGCAAGGAGAAGAGTGAGAACCACAGAAGTGACAGCCCAATATTTCACTCCAATTCCCCTGAGACTAGAAGTCAGAGTTTTCAATGCCTTAGATCTCACACTACAAACACACAGCTACTGTATGCGGCTGCTGCCACAGAAGTGCTTGGGCACACTTGCATACCAGAAAGTACCAAGCTATTTTGAGGAGGAATTTCAGGCCAAAGATACATTTTTCAGGGTACTGCTTAGGAACAATTCACATGTGTAAATGTTTCCTACGCTATAGCAAATGTTGACTTTTTGAGTTCCGTTCCACTTTGAAGGCTCTATTGCTTTGCATTGCGTTGTATGAGGCACGATCCAAGCACTGACTTTCAGAAAGTCAATAACTGATCTCATATTTCAAAATGGTTCCACTGGGGGTTGAACCCAGGACCTTCTGCGTGTAAAGCAGACGTGATAACCGCTACACTATGGAACCTGTAAGAAGTTGCCCAAATTGTCATTTTTCAGAAAGGGAAGGGTTAAACACCAAAGAATCCTTGCATCCTATAATTCATCCTGAGATCCTTTGGCATTTCTTTGGTTTTAGGACACTTTCAAGGGTGTAGCAAGACTGATGTTTCTGGCCACTCTTTGCATAAGGGCCATGACCTGGTACCAGCCCTTAGCAAAGAGCTCCAGGTTCACTACGGTTCCCGCATAAAAGCTATACTCTGGAAGCCATTCCTCAAGAAATGGAAGGGAGAGGGTAAAGGACTAGTTGCCAGACGTGCCTGTTGCCTCCCTGCAGCTGATCTTCTCCCCATTACTGACTTACCATGTCTTGTTTTATACTGTGTCTCTGTGTGGAGGTGGCCACCTCATTAGAGGCAGGGCTTTTCTTCCTCATGTCTGAAAGCCGCCAGCAAGGAGAAGAGTGAGAACCACAGAAGTGACAGCCCAATATTTCACTCCAATTCCCCTGAGACTAGAAGTCAGAGTTTTCAATGCCTTAGATCTCACACTACAAACACACAGCTACTGTATGCGGCTGCTGCCACAGAAGTGCTTGGGCACACTTGCATACCAGAAAGTACCAAGCTATTTTGAGGAGGAATTTCAGGCCAAAGATACATTTTTCAGGGTACTGCTTAGGAACAATTCACGTGTAAATGTTTCCTACGCTATAGCAAATGTTGACTTTTTGAGTTCCGTTCCACTTTGAAGGCTCTATTGCTTTGCATTGCGTTGTATGAGGCACGATCCAAGCACTGACTTTCAGAAAGTCAATAACTGATCTCATATTTCAAAATGGTTCCACTGGGGGTTGAACCCAGGACCTTCTGCGTGTAAAGCAGACGTGATAACCGCTACACTATGGAACCTGTAAGAAGTTGACCAAATTGTCATTTTTCAGAAAGGGAAGGGTTAAACACCAAAGAATCCTTGCATCCTATAATTCATCCTGAGATCCTTTGGCATTTCTTTGGTTTTAGGACACTTTCAAGGGTGTAGCAAGACTAATGTTTCTGGCCACTCTTTGCATAAGGGCCATGACCTGGTACCAGCCCTTAGCAAAGAGCTCCAGGGTCACTATGGTTCCCGTATAAAAGCTATACTCTGGAAGCCATTCCTCAAGAAATGGAAGGGAGAGGGTAAAGGACTAGTTGCCAGACGTGCCTGTTGCCTCCCTGCAGCTGATCTTCTCCCCATTACTGACTTACCATGTCTTGTTTTATACTGTGTCTCTGTGTGGAGGTGGCCACCTCATTAGAGGCAGGGCTTTGCTTCCTCATGTCTGAAAGCCGCCAGCAAGGAGAAGAGTGAGAACCACAGAAGTGACAGCCCAATATTTCACTCCAATTCCCCTGAGACTAGAAGTCAGAGTTTTCAATGCCTTAGATCTCACACTACAAACACACAGCTACTGTATGCGGCTGCTGCCACAGAAGTGCTTGGGCACACTTGCATACCAGAAAGTACCAAGCTATTTTGAGGAGGAATTTCAGGCCAAAGATACATTTTTCAGGGTACTGCTTAGGAACAATTCACATGTGTAAATGTTTCCTACGCTATAGCAAATGTTGACTTTTTGAGTTCCGTTCCACTTTGAAGGCTCTATTGCTTTGCATTGCGTTGTATGAGGCACGATCCAAGCACTGACTTTCAGAAAGTCAATAACTGATCTCATATTTCAAAATGGTTCCACTGGGGGTTGAACCCAGGACCTTCTGCGTGTAAAGCAGACGAGATAACCGCTACACTATGGAACCTGTAAGAAGTTGCCCAAATTGTCATTTTTCAGAAAGGGAAGGGTTAAACACCAAAGAATCCTTGCATCCTATAATTCAACCTGAGATCCTTTGGCATTTCTTTGGTTTTAGGACACTTTCAAGGGTGTATCAAGACTGATGTTTCTGGCCACTCTTTGCATAAGGGCCATGACCGGGTACCAGCCCTTAGCAAAGAGCTCCAGGGTCGCTACGGTTCCTGTATAAAAGCTATACTCTGGAAGCCATTCCTCAAGAAATGGAAGGGAGAGGGTAAAGGACTAGTTGCCAGATGTGCCTGTTGCCTCCCTGCAGCTGATCTTCTCCCCATTACTGACTTACCAAGTCTTGTTTTATACTGTGTCTCTGTGTGGAGGTGGCCACCTCATTAGAGGCAGGGCTTTGCTTCCTCATGTCTGAAAGCTGCCAACAAGGAGAAGAGTGAGCACCACAGTAGTGACAGCCCCATATTTCACTCCAATTTCCCTGAGACTAGAAGTCAGAGTTTTCAATGCCTTAGATCTCACACTACAAATACACAGCTACTGCCACAGAAGTGCTTGGGCACACTTGCATACTAGAAAGTACCAAGCTATTTTGAGGAGGAATTTCAGGCCAAAGATACATTTTTCAGGGTACTGCTTAGGAACAATTCAAATGTGTACATGTTTCCTACGCTATAGCAAATGTTGACTTTTTGAGTTCCGTTCCACTTTGAAGGCTCTATTGCTTTGCATTGCGTTGTATGAGGCACAATCCAAGCACTGACTTTCAGAAAGTCAATAACTAATCTCATATTTCAAAATGGTTCCACTGGGGGTTGAACCCAGGACCTTCTGCGTGTAAAGCAGACGTGATAACCGCTACACTATGGAACCTGTAAGAAGTTGCCCAAATTGTCATTTTTCAGAAAGGGAAGGGTTAAACACCAAAGAATCCTTGCATCCTATAATTCATCCTGAGATCCTTTGGCATTTCTTTGGTTTTAGGTTACTTTCAAGGGTGTAGCAAGACTGATGTTTCTGGCCACTCTTTGCATAAGGGCCATGACCTGGTACCAGCCCTTAGCAAAGAGCTCCAGGGTCACTACGGTTCCCGTATAAAAGCTATACTCTGGAAGCCATTCCTCAAGAAATGGAAGGGAGAGGGTAAAGGACTAGTTGCCAGACGTGCCTGTTGCCTCCCTGCAGCTGATCTTCTCCCCATTACTGACTTACCATGTCTTGTTTTATACTGTGTCTCTGTGTGGAGGTGGCCACCTCATTAGAGGCAGGGCTTTGCTTCCTCATGTCTGAAAGCCGCCAGCAAGGAGAAGAGTGAGAACCACAGAAGTGACAGCCCAATATTTCACTCCAATTCCCCTGAGACTAGAAGTCAGAGTTTTCAATGCCTTAGATCTCACACTACAAACACACAGCTACTGTATGCGGCTGCTGCCACAGAAGTGCTTGGGCACACTTGCATACCAGAAAGTACCAAGCTATTTTGAGGAGGAATTTCAGGCCAAAGATACATTTTTCAGGGTACTGCTTAGGAACAATTCACATGTGTAAATGTTTCCTACGCTATAGCAAATGTTGACTTTTTGAGTTCCGTTCCACTTTGAAGGCTCTATTGCTTTGCATTGCGTTGTATGAGGCACGATCCAAGCACTGACTTTCAGAAAGTCAATAACTGATCTCATATTTCAAAATGGTTCCACTGGGGGTTGAACCCAGGACCTTCTGCGTGTAAAGCAGACGTGATAACCGCTACACTATGGAACCTGTAAGAAGTTGCCCAAATTGTCATTTTTCAGAAAGGGAAGGGTTAAACACCAAAGAATCCTTGCATCCTATAATTCATCCTGAGATCCTTTGGCATTTCTTTGGTTTTAGGACACTTTCAAGGGTGTAGCAAGACTGATGTTTCTGGCCACTCTTTGCATAAGGGCCATGACCTGGTACCAGCCCTTAGCAAAGAGCTCCAGGTTCACTACGGTTCCCGCATAAAAGCTATACTCTGGAAGCCATTCCTCAAGAAATGGAAGGGAGAGGGTAAAGGACTAGTTGCCAGACGTGCCTGTTGCCTCCCTGCAGCTGATCTTCTCCCCATTACTGACTTACCATGTCTTGTTTTATACTGTGTCTCTGTGTGGAGGTGGCCACCTCATTAGAGGCAGGGCTTTTCTTCCTCATGTCTGAAAGCCGCCAGCAAGGAGAAGAGTGAGAACCACAGAAGTGACAGCCCAATATTTCACTCCAATTCCCCTGAGACTAGAAGTCAGAGTTTTCAATGCCTTAGATCTCACACTACAAACACACAGCTACTGTATGCGGCTGCTGCCACAGAAGTGCTTGGGCACACTTGCATACCAGAAAGTACCAAGCTATTTTGAGGAGGAATTTCAGGCCAAAGATACATTTTTCAGGGTACTGCTTAGGAACAATTCACATGTGTAAATGTTTCCTACGCTATAGCAAATGTTGACTTTTTGAGTTCCGTTCCACTTTGAAGGCTCTATTGCTTTGCATTGCGTTGTATGAGGCACAATCCAAGCACTGACTTTCAGAAAGTCAATAACTGATCTCATATTTCAAAATGGTTCCACTGGGGGTTGAACCCAGGACCTTCTGCGTGTAAAGCAGACGTGATAACCGCTACACTATGGAACCTGTAAGAAGTTGCCCAAATTGTCATTTTTCAGAAAGGGAAGGGTTAAACACCAAAGAATCCTTGCATCCTATAATTCATCCTGAGATCCTTTGGCATTTCTTTGGTTTTAGGACACTTTCAAGGGTGTAGCAAGACTGATGTTTCTGGCCACTCTTTGCATAAGGGCCATGACCTGGTACCAGCCCTTAGCAAAGAGCTCCAGGTTCACTACGGTTCCCGCATAAAAGCTATACTCTGGAAGCCATTCCTCAAGAAATGGAAGGGAGAGGGTAAAGGACTAGTTGCCAGACGTGCCTGTTGCCTCCCTGCAGCTGATCTTCTCCCCATTACTGACTTACCATGTCTTGTTTTATACTGTGTCTCTGTGTGGAGGTGGCCACCTCATTAGAGGCAGGGCTTTTCTTCCTCATGTCTGAAAGCCGCCAGCAAGGAGAAGAGTGAGAACCACAGAAGTGACAGCCCAATATTTCACTCCAATTCCCCTGAGACTAGAAGTCAGAGTTTTCAATGCCTTAGATCTCACACTACAAACACACAGCTACTGTATGCGGCTGCTGCCACAGAAGTGCTTGGGCACACTTGCATACCAGAAAGTACCAAGCTATTTTGAGGAGGAATTTCAGGCCAAAGATACATTTTTCAGGGTACTGCTTAGGAACAATTCACGTGTAAATGTTTCCTACGCTATAGCAAATGTTGACTTTTTGAGTTCCGTTCCACTTTGAAGGCTCTATTGCTTTGCATTGCGTTGTATGAGGCACGATCCAAGCACTGACTTTCAGAAAGTCAATAACTGATCTCATATTTCAAAATGGTTCCACTGGGGGTTGAACCCAGGACCTTCTGCGTGTAAAGCAGACGTGATAACCGCTACACTATGGAACCTGTAAGAAGTTGACCAAATTGTCATTTTTCAGAAAGGGAAGGGTTAAACACCAAAGAATCCTTGCATCCTATAATTCATCCTGAGATCCTTTGGCATTTCTTTGGTTTTAGGACACTTTCAAGGGTGTAGCAAGACTAATGTTTCTGGCCACTCTTTGCATAAGGGCCATGACCTGGTACCAGCCCTTAGCAAAGAGCTCCAGGGTCACTACGGTTCCCGTATAAAAGCTATACTCTGGAAGCCATTCCTCAAGAAATGGAAGGGAGAGGGTAAAGGACTAGTTGCCAGACGTGCCTGTTGCCTCCCTGCAGCTGATCTTCTCCCCATTACTGACTTACCATGTCTTGTTTTATACTGTGTCTCTGTGTGGAGGTGGCCACCTCATTAGAGGCAGGGCTTTGCTTCCTCATGTCTGAAAGCCGCCAGCAAGGAGAAGAGTGAGAACCACAGAAGTGACAGCCCAATATTTCACTCCAATTCCCCTGAGACTAGAAGTCAGAGTTTTCAATGCCTTAGATCTCACACTACAAACACACAGCTACTGTATGCGGCTGCTGCCACAGAAGTGCTTGGGCACACTTGCATACCAGAAAGTACCAAGCTATTTTGAGGAGGAATTTCAGGCCAAAGATACATTTTTCAGGGTACTGCTTAGGAACAATTCACATGTGTAAATGTTTCCTACGCTATAGCAAATGTTGACTTTTTGAGTTCCGTTCCACTTTGAAGGCTCTATTGCTTTGCATTGCGTTGTATGAGGCACGATCCAAGCACTGACTTTCAGAAAGTCAATAACTGATCTCATATTTCAAAATGGTTCCACTGGGGGTTGAACCCAGGACCTTCTGCGTGTAAAGCAGACGTGATAACCGCTACACTATGGAACCTGTAAGAAGTTGCCCAAATTGTCATTTTTCAGAAAGGGAAGGGTTAAACACCAAAGAATCCTTGCATCCTATAATTCAACCTGAGATCCTTTGGCATTTCTTTGGTTTTAGGACACTTTCAAGGGTGTATCAAGACTGATGTTTCTGGCCACTCTTTGCATAAGGGCCATGACCGGGTACCAGCCCTTAGCAAAGAGCTCCAGGGTCGCTACGGTTCCTGTATAAAAGCTATACTCTGGAAGCCATTCCTCAAGAAATGGAAGGGAGAGGGTAAAGGACTAGTTGCCAGATGTGCCTGTTGCCTCCCTGCAGCTGATCTTCTCCCCATTACTGACTTACCAAGTCTTGTTTTATACTGTGTCTCTGTGTGGAGGTGGCCACCTCATTAGAGGCAGGGCTTTGCTTCCTCATGTCTGAAAGCTGCCAACAAGGAGAAGAGTGAGCACCACAGTAGTGACAGCCCCATATTTCACTCCAATTTCCCTGAGACTAGAAGTCAGAGTTTTCAATGCCTTAGATCTCACACTACAAATACACAGCTACTGCCACAGAAGTGCTTGGGCACACTTGCATACTAGAAAGTACCAAGCTATTTTGAGGAGGAATTTCAGGCCAAAGATACATTTTTCAGGGTACTGCTTAGGAACAATTCAAATGTGTACATGTTTCCTACGCTATAGCAAATGTTGACTTTTTGAGTTCCGTTCCACTTTGAAGGCTCTATTGCTTTGCATTGCGTTGTATGAGGCACAATCCAAGCACTGACTTTCAGAAAGTCAATAACTAATCTCATATTTCAAAATGGTTCCACTGGGGGTTGAACCCAGGACCTTCTGCGTGTAAAGCAGACGTGATAACCGCTACACTATGGAACCTGTAAGAAGTTGCCCAAATTGTCATTTTTCAGAAAGGGAAGGGTTAAACACCAAAGAATCCTTGCATCCTATAATTCATCCTGAGATCCTTTGGCATTTCTTTGGTTTTAGGTTACTTTCAAGGGTGTAGCAAGACTGATGTTTCTGGCCACTCTTTGCATAAGGGCCATGACCTGGTACCAGCCCTTAGCAAAGAGCTCCAGGGTCACTACGGTTCCCGTATAAAAGCTATACTCTGGAAGCCATTCCTCAAGAAATGGAAGGGAGAGGGTAAAGGACTAGTTGCCAGACGTGCCTGTTGCCTCCCTGCAGCTGATCTTCTCCCCATTACTGACTTACCATGTCTTGTTTTATACTGTGTCTCTGTGTGGAGGTGGCCACCTCATTAGAGGCAGGGCTTTGCTTCCTCATGTCTGAAAGCCGCCAGCAAGGAGAAGAGTGAGAACCACAGAAGTGACAGCCCAATATTTCACTCCAATTCCCCTGAGACTAGAAGTCAGAGTTTTCAATGCCTTAGATCTCACACTACAAACACACAGCTACTGTATGCGGCTGCTGCCACAGAAGTGCTTGGGCACACTTGCATACCAGAAAGTACCAAGCTATTTTGAGGAGGAATTTCAGGCCAAAGATACATTTTTCAGGGTACTGCTTAGGAACAATTCACATGTGTAAATGTTTCCTACGCTATAGCAAATGTTGACTTTTTGAGTTCCGTTCCACTTTGAAGGCTCTATTGCTTTGCATTGCGTTGTATGAGGCACGATCCAAGCACTGACTTTCAGAAAGTCAATAACTGATCTCATATTTCAAAATGGTTCCACTGGGGGTTGAACCCAGGACCTTCTGCGTGTAAAGCAGACGTGATAACCGCTACACTATGGAACCTGTAAGAAGTTGCCCAAATTGTCATTTTTCAGAAAGGGAAGGGTTAAACACCAAAGAATCCTTGCATCCTATAATTCATCCTGAGATCCTTTGGCATTTCTTTGGTTTTAGGACACTTTCAAGGGTGTAGCAAGACTGATGTTTCTGGCCACTCTTTGCATAAGGGCCATGACCTGGTACCAGCCCTTAGCAAAGAGCTCCAGGTTCACTACGGTTCCCGCATAAAAGCTATACTCTGGAAGCCATTCCTCAAGAAATGGAAGGGAGAGGGTAAAGGACTAGTTGCCAGACGTGCCTGTTGCCTCCCTGCAGCTGATCTTCTCCCCATTACTGACTTACCATGTCTTGTTTTATACTGTGTCTCTGTGTGGAGGTGGCCACCTCATTAGAGGCAGGGCTTTTCTTCCTCATGTCTGAAAGCCGCCAGCAAGGAGAAGAGTGAGAACCACAGAAGTGACAGCCCAATATTTCACTCCAATTCCCCTGAGACTAGAAGTCAGAGTTTTCAATGCCTTAGATCTCACACTACAAACACACAGCTACTGTATGCGGCTGCTGCCACAGAAGTGCTTGGGCACACTTGCATACCAGAAAGTACCAAGCTATTTTGAGGAGGAATTTCAGGCCAAAGATACATTTTTCAGGGTACTGCTTAGGAAGAATTCACGTGTAAATGTTTCCTACGCTATAGCAAATGTTGACTTTTTGAGTTCCGTTCCACTTTGAAGGCTCTATTGCTTTGCATTGCGTTGTATGAGGCACGATCCAAGCACTGACTTTCAGAAAGTCAATAACTGATCTCATATTTCAAAATGGTTCCACTGGGGGTTGAACCCAGGACCTTCTGCGTGTAAAGCAGACGTGATAACCGCTACACTATGGAACCTGTAAGAAGTTGACCAAATTGTCATTTTTCAGAAAGGGAAGGGTTAAACACCAAAGAATCCTTGCATCCTATAATTCATCCTGAGATCCTTTGGCATTTCTTTGGTTTTAGGACACTTTCAAGGGTGTAGCAAGACTGATGTTTCTGGCCACTCTTTGAATAAGGGCCATGACCTGGTACCAGCCCTTAGCAAAGAGCTCCAGGGTCACTACGGTTCCCGTATAAAAGCTATACTCTGGAAGCCATTCCTCAAGAAATGGAAGGGAGAGGGTAAAGGACTAGTTGCCAGACGTGCCTGTTGCCTCCCTGCAGCTGATCTTCTCCCCATTACTGACTTACCATGTCTTGTTTTATACTGTGTCTCTGTGTGGAGGTGGCCACCTCATTAGAGGCAGGGCTTTGCTTCCTCATGTCTGAAAGCCGCCAGCAAGGAGAAGAGTGAGAACCACAGAAGTGACAGCCCAATATTTCACTCCAATTCCCCTGAGACTAGAAGTCAGAGTTTTCAATGCCTTAGATCTCACACTACAAACACACAGCTACTGTATGCGGCTGCTGCCACAGAAGTGCTTGGGCACACTTGCATACCAGAAAGTACCAAGCTATTTTGAGCAGGAATTTCAGGCCAAAGATACATTTTTCAGGGTACTGCTTAGGAACAATTCACATGTGTAAATGTTTCCTACGCTATAGCAAATGTTGACTTTTTGAGTTCCGTTCCACTTTGAAGGCTCTATTGCTTTGCATTGCGTTGTATGAGGCACGATCCAAACACTGACTTTCAGAAAGTCAATAACTGATCTCATATTTCAAAATGGTTCCACTGGAGGTTGAACTCAGGACCTTCTGCGTGTAAAGCAGACGTGATAACCGCTACACTATGGAACCTGTAAGAAGTTGCCCAAATTGTCATTTTTCAGAAAGGGAAGGGTTAAACACCAAAGAATCCTTGCATCCTATAATTCAACCTGAGATCCTTTGGCATTTCTTTGGTTTTAGGACACTTTCAAGGGTGTATCAAGACTGATGTTTCTGGCCACTCTTTGCATAAGGGCCATGACCGGGTACCAGCCCTTAGCAAAGAGCTCCAGGGTCGCTACGGTTCCTTTATAAAAGCTATACTTTGGAAGCCATTCCTCAAGAAATGGAAGGGAGAGGGTAAAGGACTAGTTGCCAGATGTGCCTGTTGCCTCCCTGCAGCTGATCTTCTCCCCATTACTGACTTACCAAGTCTTGTTTTATACTGTGTGGAGGTGTGGAGGTGGCCACCTCATTAGAGGCAGGGCTTTGCTTCCTCATGTCTGAAAGCCGCCAACAAGGAGAAGAGTGAGCACCACAGTAGTTACAGCCCCATATTTCACTCCAATTTCCCTGAGACTAGAAGTCAGAGTTTTCAATGCCTTAGATCTCACACTACAAACACACAGCTACTGCCACAGAAGTGCTTGGGCACACTTGCATACTAGAAAGTACCAAGCTATTTTGAGGAGGAATTTCAGGCCAAAGATACATTTTTCAGGGTACTGCTTAGGAACAATTCACATGTGTAAATGTTTCCTACGCTATAGCAAATGTTGACTTTTTGAGTTCCGTTCCACTTTGAAGGCTCTATTGCTTTGCATTGCGTTGTATGAGGCACAATCCAAGCACTGACTTTCAGAAAGTCAATAACTGATCTCCTATTTCAAAATGGTTCCACTGGGGGTTGAACCCAGGACCTTCTGCGTGTAAAGCAGACGTGATAACCGCTACACTATGGAACCTGTAAGAAGTTGACCAAATTGTCATTTTTCAGAAAGGGAAGGGTTAAACACCAAAGAATCCTTGCATCCTATAATTCAACCTGAGATCCTTTGGCATTTCTTTGGTTTTAGGACACTTTCAAGGGTGTAGCAAGACTGATGTTTCTGGCCACTCTTTGCATAAGGGCCATGACCTGGTACCAGCCCTTAGCAAAGAGCTCCAGGGTCACTACGGTTCCCGTATAAAAGCTATACTCTGGAAGCCGTTCCTCAAGAAATGGAAGGGAGAGGGTAAAGGACTAGTTGCCAGACGTGCCTGTTGCCTCCCTGCAGCTGATCTTCTCCCCATTACTGACTTACCATGTCTTGTTTTATACTGTGTCTCTGTGTGGAGGTGGCCACCTCATTAGAGGCAGGGCTTTGCTTCCTCATGTCTGAAAGCCGCCAGCAAGGAGAAGAGTGAGCACCACAGTAGTGACAGCCCCATATTTCACTCCAATTCCCCTGAGACTAGAAGTCAGAGTTTTCAATGCCTTAGATCTCACACTACAAACACACAGCTACTGTATGCGGCTGCTGCCACAGAAGTGCTTGGGCACACTTGCATACCAGAAAGTACCAAGCTATTTTGAGCAGGAATTTCAGGCCAAAGATACATTTTTCAGGGTACTGCTTAGGAACAATTCACATGTGTAAATGTTTCCTACGCTATAGCAAATGTTGACTTTTTGAGTTCCGTTCCACTTTGAAGGCTCTATTGCTTTGCATTGCGTTGTATGAGGCACGATCCAAGCACTGACTTTCAGAAAGTCAATAACTGATCTCATATTTCAAAATGGTTCCACTGGGGGTTGAACCCAGGACCTTCTGCGTGTAAAGCAGACGTGATAACCGCTACACTATGGAACCTGTAAGAACTTGACCAAATTGTCATTTTTCAGAAAGGGAAGGGTTAAACACCAAAGAATCTATGCATCCTATAATTCAACCTGAGATGCTTTGGCATTTCTTTGGTTTTAGGACACTTTCAAGGGTGTAGCAAGACTGATGTTTCTGGCCACTCTTTGCATAAGGGCCATGACCTGGCACCAGCCCTTAGCAAAGAGCTCCAGGGTCACTACGGTTCCCGTATAAAAGCTATACTCTGGAAGCCGTTCCTCAAGAAATGAAAGGGAGAGGGTAAAGGACTAGTTGCCAGACGTGCCTGTTGCCTCCCTGCAGCTGATCTTCTCCCCATTACTGACTTACCATGTCTTGTTTTATACTGTGTCTCTGTGTGGAGGTGGCCACCTCATTAGAGGCAGGGCTTTGCTTCCTCATGTCTGAAAGCCGCCAGCAAGGAGAAGAGTGAGCACCACAGTAGTGACAGCCCCATATTTCACTCCAATTCCCCTGAGACTAGAAGTCAGAGTTTTCAATGCCTTAGATCTCACACTACAAACACACAGCTACTGTATGCGGCTGCTGCCACAGAAGTGCTTGGGCACACTTGCATACCAGAAAGTACCAAGCTATTTTGAGCAGGAATTTCAGGCCAAAGATACATTTTTCAGGGTACTGCTTAGGAACAATTCACATGTGTAAATGTTTCCTACGCTATAGCAAATGTTGACTTTTTGAGTTCCGTTCCACTTTGAAGGCTCTATTGCTTTGCATTGCGTTGTATGAGGCACGATCCAAGCACTGACTTTCAGAAAGTCAATAACTGATCTCATATTTCAAAATGGTTCCACTGGGGGTTGAACCCAGGCCCTTCTGCGTGTAAAGCAGACGTGATAACCGCTACACTATGGAACCTGTAAGAAGTTGACCAAATTGTCAATTTTCAGAAAGGGAAGGGTTAAACACCAAAGAATCCTTGCATCCTATAATTCAACCTGAGATCCTTTGGCATTTCTTTGGTTTTAGGACACTTTCAAGGGTGTAGCAAGACTGATGTTTCTGGCCACTCTTTGCATAAGGGCCATGACCTGGTACCAGCCCTTAGCAAAGAGCTCCAGGGTCACTACGGTTCCCGTATAAAAGCTATACTCTGGAAGCCGTTCCTCAAGAAATGGAAGGGAGAGGGTAAAGGACTAGTTGCCAGACGTGCCTGTTGCCTCCCTGCAGCTGATCTTCTCCCCATTACTGACTTACCATGTCTTGTTTTATACTGTGTCTCTGTGTGGAGGTGGCCACCTCATTAGAGGCAGGGCTTTGCTTCCTCATGTCTGAAAGCCGCCAGCAAGGAGAAGAGTGAGCACCACAGTAGTGACAGTCGCATATTTCACTCCAATTCCCCTGAGACTAGAAGTCAGAGTTTTCAATGCCTTAGATCTCACACTACAAACACACAGCTACTGTATGCGGCTGCTGCCACAGAAGTGCTTGGGCACACTTGCATACCAGAAAGTACCAGGCTATTTTGAGCAGGAATTTCAAGCCAAAGATACATTTTTCAGGGTACTGCTTAGGAACAATGCACATGTGTAAATGTTTCCTACGCTATAGCAAATGTTGACTTTTTGAGTTCCGTTCCACTTTGAAGGCTCTATTGCTTTGCATTGCGTTGTATGAGGCACGATCCAAGCACTGACTTTCAGAAAGTCAATAACTGATCTCATATTTCAAAATGGTTCCACTGGGGGTTGAACCCAGGCCCTTCTGCGTGTAAAGCAGACGTGATAACCGCTACACTATGGAACCTGTAAGAAGTTGACCAAATTGTCATTTTTCAGAAAGGGAAGGGTTAAACACCAAAGAATCCTTGCATCCTATAATTCAACCTGAGATCCTTTGGAATTTCTTTGGTTTTAGGACACTTTCAAGGGTGTAGCAAGACTGATGTTTCTGGCCACTCTTTGCATAAGGGCCATGACCTGGTACCAGCCCTTAGCAAAGAGCTCCAGGGTCACTACGGTTCCCGTATAAAAGCTATACTCTGGAAGCCGTTCTTCAAGAAATGGAAGGGAGAGGGTAAAGGACTAGTTGCCAGACGTGCCTGTTGCCTCCCTGCAGCTGATCTTCTCCCCATTACTGACTTACCATGTCTTGTTTTATACTGTGTCTCTGTGTGGAGGTGGCCACCTCATTAGAGGCAGGGCTTTGCTTCCTCATGTCTGAAAGCCGCCAGCAAGGAGAAGAGTGAGCACCACAATAGTGACAGTCCCATATTTCACTCCAATTCCCCTGAGACTAGAAGTCAGAGTTTTCAATGCCTTAGATCTCACACTACAAACACACAGCTACTGTATGCGGCTGCTGCCACAGAAGTGCTTGGGCACGCTTGCATACCAGAAAGTACCAAGCTATTTTGAGCAGGAATTTCAGGCCAAAGATACATTTTTCAGGGTACTGCTTAGGAACAATTCACATGTGTAAATGTTTCCTACGCTATAGCAAATGTTGACTTTTTGAGTTCCGTTCCACTTTGAAGGCTCTATTGCTTTGCATTGCGTTGTATGAGGCATGATCCAAGCACTGACTTTCAGAAAGTCAATAACTGATCTCATATTTCAAAATGGTTCCACTGGGGGTTGAACCCAGGCCCTTCTGCGTGTAAAGCAGACGTGATAACCGCTACACTATGGAACCTGTAATAAGTTGACCAAATTGTCATTTTTCAGAAAGGGAAGGGTTAAACACCAAAGAATCCTTGCATCCTATAATTCAACCTGAGATCCTTTGGCATTTCTTTGGTTTTAGGACACTTTCAAGGGTGTAGCAAGACTGATGTTTCTGGCCACTCTTTGCATAAGGGCCATGACCTGGTACCAGCCCTTAGCAAAGAGCTCCAGGGTCACTACGGTTCCCGTATAAAAGCTATACTCTGGAAGCCGTTCTTCAAGAAATGGAAGGGAGAGGGTAAAGGACTAGTTGCCAGACGTGCCTGTTGCCTCCCTATAGCTGATCTTCTCCCCATTACTGACTTACCATGTCTTGTTTTATACTGTGTCTCTGTGTGGAGGTGGCCACCTCATTAGAGGCAGGGCTTTGCTTCCTCATGTCTGAAAGCCGCCAGCAAGGAGAAGAGTGAGCACCACAGTAGTGACAGCCCCATATTTCACTCCAATTCCCCTGAGACTAGAAGTCAGAGTTTTCAATGCCTTAGATCTCACACTACAAACACACAGCTACTGTATGCGGCTGCTGCCACAGAAGTGCTTGGGCACACTTGCATACCAGAAAGTACCAAGCTATTTTGAGCAGGAATTTCAGGCCAAAGATACATTTTTCAGGGTACTGCTTAGGAACAATTCACATGTGTAAATGTTTCCTACGCTATAGCAAATGTTGACTTTTTGAGTTCCGTTCCACTTTGAAGGCTCTATTGCTTTGCATTGCGTTGTATGAGGCACGATCCAAGCACTGACTTTCAGAAAGTCAATAACTGATCTCATATTTCAAAATGGTTCCACTGGGGGTTGAACCCAGGACCTTCTGCATGTAAAGCAGACGTGATAACCGCTACACTATGGAACCTGTAAGAAGTTGACCAAATTGTCATTTTTCAGAAAGGGAAGGGTTAAACACCAAAGAATCCTTGCATCCTATAATTCAACCTGAGATCCTTTGGCATTTCTTTGGTTTTAGGACACTTTCAAGGGTGTAGCAAGACTGATGTTTCTGGCCACTCTTTGCATAAGGGCCATGACCTGGTACCAGCCCTTAGCAAAGAGCTCCAGGGTCACTACGGTTCCCGTATAAAAGCTATACTCTGGAAGCCGTTCCTCAAGAAATGGAAGGGAGAGGGTAAAGGACTAGTTGCCAGACGTGCCTGTTGCCTCCCTGCAGCTGATCTTCTCCCCATTACTGACTTACCATGTCTTGTTTTATACTGTGTCTCTGTGTGGAGGTGGCCACCTCATTAGAGGCAGGGCTTTGCTTCCTCATGTCTGAAAGCCGCCAGCAAGGAGAAGAGTGAGCACCACAGTAGTGACAGTCCCATATTTCATTCCAATTCCCCTGAGACTAGAAGTCAGAGTTTTCAATGCCTTAGATCTCACACTACAAACACACAGCTACTGTATGCGGCTGCTGCCACAGAAGTGCTTGGGCACACTTGCATACCAGAAAGTACTAAGCTATTTTGAGGAGGAATTTCAAGCCAAAGATACATTTTTCAGGGTACTGCTTAGGAACAATTCACATGTGTAAATGTTTCCTACGCTATAGCAAACGTTGACTTTTTGAGTTCCGTTCCACTTTGAAGGCTCTATTGCTTTGCATTGCGTTGTATGAGGCACGATCCAAGCACTGACTTTCAGAAAGTCAATAACTGATCTCATATTTCAAAATGGTTGCACTGGGGGTTGAACCCAGGACCTTCTGCGTGTAAAGCAGACGTGATAACCGCTACACTATGGAACCTGCAACAAGTTGACCAAATTGTCATTTTTCAGAAAGGGAAGGGTTAAACACCAAAGAATCCTTGCATCCTATAATTCAACCTGAGATCCTTTGGCATTTCTTTGGTTTTAGGACACTTTCAAGGGTGTAGCAAGACTGATGTTTCTGGCCACTCTTTGCATAAGGGCCATGACCTGGTACCAGCCCTTAGCAAAGAGCTCCAGGGTCACTACGGTTCCCGTATAAAAGCTATACTCTGGAAGCCGTTCCTCAAGAAATGGAAGGGAGAGGGTAAAGGACTAGTTGCCAGACGTGCCTGTTGCCTCCCTGCAGCTGATCTTCTCCCCATTACTGACTTACCATGTCTTGTTTTATACTGTGTCTCTGTGTGGAGGTGGCCACCTCATTAGAGGCAGGGCTTTGCTTCCTCATGTCTGAAAGCCGCCAGCAAGGAGAAGAGTGAGCACCACAGTAGTGACAGTCCCATATTTCATTCCAATTCCCCTGAGACTAGAAGTCAGAGTTTTCAATGCCTTAGATCTCACACTACAAACACACAGCTACTGTATGCGGCTGCTGCCACAGAAGTGCTTGGGCACACTTGCATACCAGAAAGTACTAAGCTATTTTGAGGAGGAATTTCAAGCCAAAGATACATTTTTCAGGGTACTGCTTAGGAACAATTCACATGTGTAAATGTTTCCTACGCTATAGCAAACGTTGACTTTTTGAGTTCCGTTCCACTTTGAAGGCTCTATTGCTTTGCATTGCGTTGTATGAGGCACGATCCAAGCACTGACTTTCAGAAAGTCAATAACTGATCTCATATTTCAAAATGGTTGCACTGGGGGTTGAACCCAGGACCTTCTGCGTGTAAAGCAGACGTGATAACCGCTACACTATGGAACCTGTAAGAAGTTGACCAAATTGTCATTTTTCAGAAAGGGAAGGGTTAAACACCAAAGAATCCTTGCATCCTATAATTCAACCTGAGATCCTTTGGCATTTCTTTGGTTTTAGGACACTTTCAAGGGTGTAGCAAGACTGATGTTTCTGGCCACTCTTTGCATAAGGGCCATGACCTGGTACCAGCCCTTAGCAAAGAGCTCCAGGGTCACTACGGTTCCTGTATAAAAGCTATACTCTGGAAGCCGTTCCTCAAGAAATGGAAGGGAGAGGGTAAAGGACTAGTTGCCAGACGTGCCTGTTGCCTCCCTGCAGCTGATCTTCTCCCCATTACTGACTTACCATGTCTTGTTTTATACTGTGTCTCTGTGTGGAGGTGGCCACCTCATTAGAGGCAGGGCTTTGCTTCCTCATGTCTGAAAGCCGCCAGCAAGGAGAAGAGTGAGCACCACAGTAGTGACAGTCCCATATTTCATTCCAATTCCCCTGAGACTAGAAGTCAGAGTTTTCAATGCCTTAGATCTCACACTACAAACACACAGCTACTGTATGCGGCTGCTGCCACAGAAGTGCTTGGGCACACTTGCATACCAGAAAGTACTAAGCTATTTTGAGGAGGAATTTCAAGCCAAAGATACATTTTTCAGGGTACTGCTTAGGAACAATTCACATGTGTAAATGTTTCCTACGCTATAGCAAATGTTGACTTTTTGAGTTCCGTTCCACTTTGAAGGCTCTATTGCTTTGCATTGCGTTGTATGAGGCACGATCCAAGCACTGACTTTCAGAAAGTCAATAACTGATCTCATATTTCAAAATGGTTCCACTGGGGGTTGAACCCAGGACCTTCTGCATGTAAAGCAGACGTGATAACCGCTACACTATGGAACCTGTAAGAAGTTGACCAAATTGTCATTTTTCAGAAAGGGAAGGGTTAAACACCAAAGAATCCTTGCATCCTATAATTCAACCTGAGATCCTTTGGCATTTCTTTGGTTTTAGGACACTTTCAAGGGTGTAGCAAGACTGATGTTTCTGGCCACTCTTTGCATAAGGGCCATGACCTGGTACCAGCCCTTAGCAAAGAGCTCCAGGGTCACTACGGTTCCTGTATAAAAGCTATACTCTGGAAGCCGTTCCTCAAGAAATGGAAGGGAGAGGGTAAAGGACTAGTTGCCAGACGTGCCTGTTGCCTCCCTGCAGCTGATCTTCTCCCCATTACTGACTTACCATGTCTTGTTTTATACTGTGTCTCTGTGTGGAGGTGGCCACCTCATTAGAGGCAGGGCTTTGCTTCCTCATGTCTGAAAGCCGCCAGCAAGGAGAAGAGTGAGCACCACAGTAGTGACAGTCCCATATTTCATTCCAATTCCCCTGAGACTAGAAGTCAGAGTTTTCAATGCCTTAGATCTCACACTACAAACACACAGCTACTGTATGCGGCTGCTGCCACAGAAGTGCTTGGGCACACTTGCATACCAGAAAGTACTAAGCTATTTTGAGGAGGAATTTCAAGCCAAAGATACATTTTTCAGGGTACTGCTTAGGAACAATTCACATGTGTAAATGTTTCCTACGCTATAGCAAACGTTGACTTTTTGAGTTCCGTTCCACTTTGAAGGCTCTATTGCTTTGCATTGCGTTGTATGAGGCACGATCCAAGCACTGACTTTCAGAAAGTCAATAACTGATCTCATATTTCAAAATGGTTCCACTGGGGGTTGAACCCAGGACCTTCTGCGTGTAAAGCAGACGTGATAACCGCTACACTATGGAACCTGTAAGAAGTTGACCAAATTGTCATTTTTCAGAAAGGGAAGGGTTAAACACCAAAGAATCCTTGCATCCTATAATTCAACCTGAGATGCTTTGGCATTTCTTTGGTTTTAGGACACTTTCAAGGGTGTAGCAAGACTGATGTTTCTGGCCACTCTTTGCATAAGGGCCATGACCTGGCACCAGCCCTTAGCAAAGAGCTCCAGGGTCACTACGGTTCCCGTATAAAAGCTATACTCTGGAAGCCGTTCCTCAAGAAATGGAAGGGAGAGGGTAAAGGACTAGTTGCCAGACGTGCCTGTTGCCTCCCTGCAGCTGATCTTCTCCCCATTACTGACTTACCATGTCTTGTTTTATACTGTGTCTCTGTGTGGAGGTGGCCACCTCATTAGAGGCAGGGCTTTGCTTCCTCATGTCTGAAAGCCGCCAGCAAGGAGAAGAGTGAGCACCACAGTAGTGACAGCCCCATATTTCACTCCAATTCCCCTGAGACTAGAAGTCAGAGTTTTCAATGCCTTAGATCTCACACTACAAACACACAGCTACTGTATGCGGCTGCTGCCACAGAAGTGCATGGGCACACTTGCATACCAGAAAGTACCAAGCTATTTTGAGCAGGAATTTCAGGCCAAAGATACATTTTTCAGGGTACTGCTTAGGAACAATTCACATGTGTAAATGTTTCCTACGCTATAGCAAATGTTGATTTCTTGAGTTACGTTCCACTTTGAAGGCTCTATTGCTTTGCATTGCGTTGTATGAGGCACGATCCAAGCACTGACTTTCAGAAAGTCAATAACTGATCTCATATTTCAAAATGGTTCCACTGGGGGTTGAACCCAGGACCTTCTGCGTGTAAAGCAGACGTGATAACCGCTACACTATGGAACCTGTAAGAAGTTGACCAAATTGTCATTTTTCAGAAAGGGAAGGGTTAAACACCAAAGAATCCTTGCATCCTATAATTCAACCTGAGGTGCTTTGGCATTTCTTTGGTTTTAGGACACTTTCAAGGGTGTAGCAAGACTGATGTTTCTGGCCACTCTTTGCATAAGGGCCATGACCTGGTACCAGCCCTTAGCAAAGAGCTCCAGGGTCACTACGGTTCCCGTATAAAAGCTATACTCTGGAAGCCGTTCCTCAAGAAATGGAAGGGAGAGGGTAAAGGACTAGTTGCCAGACGTGCCTGTTGCCTCCCTGCAGCTGATCTTCTCCCCATTACTGACTTACCATGTCTTGTTTTATACTGTGTCTCTGTGTGGAGGTGGCCACCTCATTAGAGGCAGGGCTTTGCTTCCTCATGTCTGAAAGCCGCCAGCAAGGAGAAGAGTGAGCACCACAGTAGTGACAGTCCCATATTTCATTCCAATTCCCCTGAGACTAGAAGTCAGAGTTTTCAATGCCTTAGATCTCACACTACAAACACACAGCTACTGTATGCGGCTGCTGCCACAGAAGTGCTTGGGCACACTTGCATACCAGAAAGTACCAAGCTATTTTGAGGAGGAATTTCAAGCCAAAGATACATTTTTCAGGGTACTGCTTAGGAACAATTCACATGTGTAAATGTTTCCTACGCTATAGCAAATGTTGACTTTTTGAGTTCCGTTCCACTTTGAAGGCTCTATTGCTTTGCATTGCGTTGTATGAGGCACGATCCAAGCATTGACTTTCAGAAAGTCAATAACTGATCTCATATTTCAAAATGGTTCCACTGGGGGTTGAACCCAGGACCTTCTGCGTGTAAAGCAGACGTGATAACCGCTACACTATGGAACCTGTAAGAAGTTGACCAAATTGTCATTTTTCAGAAAGGGAAGGGTTAAACACCAAAGAATCCTTGCATCCTATAATTCAACCTGAGATCCTTTGGCATTTCTTTGGTTTTAGGACACTTTCAAGGGTGTAGCAAGACTGATGTTTCTGGCCACTCTTTACATAAGGGCCATGACCTGGTACCAGCCCTTAGCAAAGAGCTCCAGGGTCACTACGGTTCCCGTATAAAAGCTATACTCTGGAAGCCGTTCCTCAAGAAATGGAAGGGAGAGGGTAAAGGACTAGTTGCCAGACGTGCCTGTTGCCTTCCTGCAGCTGATCTTCTCCCCATTACTGACTTACCATGTCTTGTTTTATACTGTGTCTCTGTGTGGAGGTGGCCACCTCATTAGAGGCAGGGCTTTGCTTCCTCATGTCTGAAAGCCGCCAGCAAGGAGAAGAGTGAGCACCACAGTAGTGACAGCCCCATATTTCACTCCAATTCCCCTGAGACTAGAAGTCAGAGTTTTCAATGCCTTAGATCTCACACTACAAACACACAGCTACTGTATGCGGCTGCTGCCACAGAAGTGCTTGGGCACACTTGCATACCAGAAAGTACCAAGCTATTTTGAGCAGGAATTTCAGGCCAAAGATACATTTTTCAGGGTACTGCTTAGGAACAATTCACATG
Source organism: Lithobates pipiens (assembly GCF_037356315.1). Lineage (NCBI taxonomy): Eukaryota > Metazoa > Chordata > Amphibia > Anura > Ranidae > Lithobates > Lithobates pipiens. Next base: position 298,047,363 of record NW_027507903.1, read on the forward strand.
TGTAAATGTTTCCTACGCTATAGCAAACGTTGACTTTTTGAGTTCCATTCCACTTTGAAGGCTCTATTGCTTTGCATTGCGTTGTATGAGGCACGATCCAAACACTGACTTTCAGAAAGTCAATAACTGATCTCATATTTCAAAATGGTTCCACTGGGGGTTGAACCCAGGACCTTCTGCGTGTAAAGCAGACGTGATAACCGCTACACTATGGAACCTGTAAGAAGTTGACCAAATTGTCATTTTTCAGAAAGGGAAGGGTTAAACACCAAAGAATCCTTGCATCCTATAATTCAACCTGAGATGCTTTGGCATTTCTTTGGTTTTAGGACACTTTCAAGGGTGTAGCAAGACTGATGTTTCTGGCCACTCTTTGCATAAGGGCCATGACCTGGCACCAGCCCTTAGCAAAGAGCTCCAGGGTCACTACGGTTCCCGTATAAAAGCTATACTCTGGAAGCCGTTCCTCAAGAAATGGAAGGGAGAGGGTAAAGGACTAGTTGCCAGACGTGCCTGTTGCCTCCCTGCAGCTGATCTTCTCCCCATTACTGACTTACCATGTCTTGTTTTATACTGTGTCTCTGTGTGGAGGTGGCCACCTCATTAGAGGCAGGGCTTTGCTTCCTCATGTCTGAAAGCCGCCAGCAAGGAGAAGAGTGAGCACCACAGTAGTGACAGCCCCATATTTCACTCCAATTCCCCTGAGACTAGAAGTCAGAGTTTTCAATGCCTTAGATCTCACACTACAAACACACAGCTACTGTATGCGGCTGCTGCCACAGAAGTGCTTGGGCACACTTGCATACCAGAAAGTACTAAGCTATTTTGAGGAGGAATTTCAAGCCAAAGATAAATTTTTCAGGGTACTGCTTAGGAACAATTCACATGTGTAAATGTTTCCTACGCTATAGCAAACGTTGACTTTTTGAGTTCCGTTCCACTTTGAAGGCTCTATTGCTTTGCATTGCGTTGTATGAGGCACGATCCAAGCACTGACTTTCAGAAAGTCAATAACTGATCTCATATTTCAAAATGGTTCCACTGGGGGTTGAACCCAGGACCTTCTGCGTGTAAAGCAGACATGATAACCGCTACACTATGGAACCTGTAAGAAGTTGACAAAATTGTCATTTTTCAGAAAGGGAAGGGTTAAACACCAAAGAATCCTTGCATCCTATAATTCAACCTGAGATCCTTTGGCATTTCTTTGGTTTTAGGACACTTTCAAGGGTGTAGCAAGACTGATGTTTCTGGCCACTCTTTACATAAGGGCCATGACCTGGTACCAGCCCTTAGAAAAGAGCTCCAGGGTCACTACGGTTCCCGTATAAAAGCTATACTCTGGAAGCCGTTCCTCAAGAAATGGAAGGGAGAGGGTAAAGGACTAGTTGCCAGACGTGCCTGTTGCCTCCCTGCAGCTGATCTTCTCCCCATTACTGACTTACCATGTCTTGTTTTATACTGTGTCTCTGTGTGGAGGTGGCCACCTCATTAGAGGCAGGGCTTTGCTTCCTCATGTCTGAAAGCCGCCAGCAAGGAGAAGAGTGAGCACCACAGTAGTGACAGTCCCATATTTCATTCCAATTCCCCTGAGACTAGAAGTCAGAGTTTTCAATGCCTTAGATCTCACACTACAAACACACAGCTACTGTATGCGGCTGCTGCCACAGAAGTGCTTGGGCACACTTGCATACCAGAAAGTACTAAGCTATTTTGAGGAGGAATTTCAAGCCAAAGATACATTTTTCAGGGTACTGCTTAGGAACAATTCACATGTGTAAATGTTTCCTACGCTATAGCAAACGTTGACTTTTTGAGTTCCGTTCCACTTTGAAGGCTCTATTGCTTTGCATTGCGTTGTATGAGGCACGATCCAAGCACTGACTTTCAGAAAGTCAATAACTGATCTCATATTTCAAAATGGTTCCACTGGGGGTTGAACCCAGGACCTTCTGCGTGTAAAGCAGACGTGATAACCGCTACACTATGGAACCTGTAAGAAGTTGACCAAATTGTCATTTTTCAGAAAGGGAAGGGTTAAACACCAAAGAATCCTTGCATCCTATAATTCAACCTGAGATCCTTTGGCATTTCTTTGGTTTTAGGACACTTTCAAGGGTGTAGCAAGACTGATGTTTCTGGCCACTCTTTGCATAAGGGCCATGACCTGGTACCAGCCCTTAGCAAAGAGCTCCAGGGTCACTACGGTTCCTGTATAAAAGCTATACTCTGGAAGCCGTTCCTCAAGAAATGGAAGGGAGAGGGTAAAGGACTAGTTGCCAGACGTGCCTGTTGCCTCCCTGCAGCTGATCTTCTCCCCATTACTGACTTACCATGTCTTGTTTTATACTGTGTCTCTGTGTGGAGGTGGCCACCTCATTAGAGGCAGGGCTTTGCTTCCTCATGTCTGAAAGCCGCCAGCAAGGAGAAGAGTGAGCACCACAGTAGTGACAGTCCCATATTTCATTCCAATTCCCCTGAGACTAGAAGTCAGAGTTTTCAATGCCTTAGATCTCACACTACAAACACACAGCTACTGTATGCGGCTGCTGCCACAGAAGTGCTTGGGCACACTTGCATACCAGAAAGTACTAAGCTATTTTGAGGAGGAATTTCAAGCCAAAGATACATTTTTCAGGGTACTGCTTAGGAACAATTCGCATGTGTAAATGTTTCCTACGCTATAGCAAACGTTGACTTTTTGAGTTCCGTTCCACTTTGAAGGCTCTATTGCTTTGCATTGCGTTGTATGAGGCACGATCCAAGCACTGACTTTCAGAAAGTCAATAACTGATCTCATATTTCAAAATGGTTCCACTGGGGGTTGAACCCAGGACCTTCTACGTGTAAAGCAGATGTGATAACCGCTACACTATGGAACCTGTAAGAAGTTGACCAAATTGTAATTTTTCAGAAAGGGAAGGGTTAAACACCAAAGAATCCTTGCATCCTATAATTCAACCTGAGATCCTTTGGCATTTCTTTGGTTTTAGGACACTTTCAAGGGTGTAGCAAGACTGATGTTTCTGGCCACTCTTTGCATAAGGGCCATGACCTGGTACCAGCCCTTAGCAAAGAGCTCCAGGGTCACTACGGTTCCCGTATAAAAGCTATACTCTGGAAGCCGTTCCTCAAGAAATGGAAGGGAGAGGGTAAAGGACTAGTTGCCAGACGTGCCTGTTGCCTCCCTGCAGCTGATCTTCTCCCCATTACTGACTTACCATGTCTTGTTTTATACTGTGTCTCTGTGTGGAGGTGGCCACCTCATTAGAGGCAGGGCTTTGCTTCCTCATGTCTGAAAGCCGCCAGCAAGGAGAAGAGTGAGCACCACAGTAGTGACAGCCCCATATTTCACTCCAATTCCCCTGAGACTAGAAGTCAGAGTTTTCAATGCCTTAGATCTCACACTACAAACACACAGCTACTGTATGCGGCTGCTGCCACAGAAGTGCTTGGGCACACTTGCATACCAGAAAGTACCAAGCTATTTTGAGCAGGAATTTCAGGCCAAAGATACATTTTTCAGGGTACTGCTTAGGAACAATTCACATGTGTAAATGTTTCCTACGCTATAGCAAACGTTGACTTTTTGAGTTCCGTTCCACTTTGAAGGCTCTATTGCTTTGCATTGCGTTGTATGAGGCACGATCCAAGCACTGACTTTCAGAAAGTCAATAACTGATCTCATATTTCAAAATGGTTCCACTGGGGGTTGAACCCAGGACCTTCTGCGTGTAAAGCAGACGTGATAACCGCTACACTATGGAACCTGTAAGAAGTTGACCAAATTGTCATTTTTCAGAAAGGGAAGGGTTAAACACCAAAGAATCCTTGCATCCTATAATTCAACCTGAGATGCTTTGGCATTTCTTTGGTTTTAGGACACTTTCAAGGGTGTAGCAAGACTGATGTTTCTGGCCACTCTTTGCATAAGGGCCATGACCTGGCACCAGCCCTTAGCAAAGAGCTCCAGGGTCACTACGGTTCCCGTATAAAAGCTATACTCTGGAAGCCGTTCCTCAAGAAATGGAAGGGAGAGGGTAAAGGACTAGTTGCCAGACGTGCCTGTTGCCTCCCTGCAGCTGATCTTCTCCCCATTACTGACTTACCATGTCTTGTTTTATACTGTGTCTCTGTGTGGAGGTGGCCACCTCATTAGAGGCAGGGCTTTGCTTCCTCATGTCTGAAAGCCGCCAGCAAGGAGAAGAGTGAGCACCACAGTAGTGACAGCCCCATATTTCACTCCAATTCCCCTGAGACTAGAAGTCAGAGTTTTCAATGCCTTAGATCTCACACTACAAACACACAGCTACTGTATGCGGCTGCTGCCACAGAAGTGCTTGGGCACACTTGCATACCAGAAAGTACTAAGCTATTTTGAGGAGGAATTTCAAGCCAAAGATACATTTTTCAGGGTACTGCTTAGGAACAATTCACATGTGTAAATGTTTCCTACGCTATAGCAAACGTTGACTTTTTGAGTTCCGTTCCACTTTGAAGGCTCTATTGCTTTGCATTGCGTTGTATGAGGCACGATCCAAGCACTGACTTTCAGAAAGTCAATAACTGATCTCATATTTCAAAATGGTTCCACTGGGGGTTGAACCCAAGACCTTCTGCGTGTAAAGCAGACGTGATAACCGCTACACTATGGAACCTGTAAGAAGTTGACCAAATTGTCAATTTTCAGAAAGGGAAGGGTTAAACACCAAAGAATCCTTGCATCCTATAATTCAACCTGAGATCCTTTGGCATTTCTTTGGTTTTAGGACACTTTCAAGGGTGTAGCAAGACTGATGTTTCTGGCCACTCTTTACATAAGGGCCATGACCTGGTACCAGCCCTTAGCAAAGAGCTCCAGGGTCACTACGGTTCCCGTATAAAAGCTATACTCTGGAAGCCGTTCCTCAAGAAATGGAAGGGAGAGGGTAAAGGACTAGTTGCCAGACGTGCCTGTTGCCTCCCTGCAGCTGATCTTCTCCCCATTACTGACTTACCATGTCTTGTTTTATACTGTGTTTCTGTGTGGAGGTGGCCACCTCATTAGAGGCAGGGCTTTGCTTCCTCATGTCTGAAAGCCGCCAGCAAGGAGAAGAGTGAGCACCACAGTAGTGACAGCCCCATATTTCACTCCAATTCCCCTGAGACTAGAAGTCAGGGTTTTCAATGCCTTAGATCTCACACTACAAACACACAGCTACTGTATGCGGCTGCTGCCACAGAAGTGCTTGGGCACACTTGCATACCAGAAAGTACCAAGCTATTTTGAGGAGGAATTTCAAGCCAAAGATACATTTTTCAGGGTACTGCTTAGGAACAATTCACATGTGTAAATGTTTCCTACGCTATAGCAAACGTTGACTTTTTGAGTTCCGTTCCACTTTGAAGGCTCTATTGCTTTGCATTGCGTTGTATGAGGCACGATCCAAGCACTGACTTTCAGAAAGTCAATAACTGATCTCATATTTCAAAATGGTTCCACTGGGGGTTGAACCCAGGACCTTCTGCGTGTAAAGCAGACGTGATAACCGCTACACTATGGAACCTGTAAGAAGTTGACCAAATTGTCATTTTTCAGAAAGGGAAGGGTTAAACACCAAAGAATCCTTGCATCCTATAATTCAACCTGAGATGCTTTGGCATTTCTTTGGTTTTAGGACACTTTCAAGGGTGTAGCAAGACTGATGTTTCTGGCCACTCTTTGCATAAGGGCCATGACCTGGCACCAGCCCTTAGCAAAGAGCTCCAGGGTCACTACGGTTCCCGTATAAAAGCTATACTCTGGAAGCCGTTCCTCAAGAAATGGAAGGGAGAGGGTAAAGGACTAGTTGCCAGACGTGCCTGTTGCCTCCCTGCAGCTGATCTTCTCCCCATTACTGACTTACCATGTCTTGTTTTATACTGTGTCTCTGTGTGGAGGTGGCCACCTCATTAGAGGCAGGGCTTTGCTTCCTCATGTCTGAAAGCCGCCAGCAAGGAGAAGAGTGAGCACCACAGTAGTGACAGCCCCATATTTCACTCCAATTCCCCTGAGACTAGAAGTCAGAGTTTTCAATGCCTTAGATCTCACACTACAAACACACAGCTACTGTATGCGGCTGCTGCCACAGAAGTGCTTGGGCACACTTGCATACCAGAAAGTACCAAGCTATTTTGAGCAGGAATTTCAGGCCAAAGATACATTTTTCAGGGTACTGCTTAGGAACAATTCACATGTGTAAATGTTTCCTACGCTATAGCAAACGTTGACTTTTTGAGTTCCGTTCCACTTTGAAGGCTCTATTGCTTTGCATTGCGTTGTATGAGGCACGATCCAAGCACTGACTTTCAGAAAGTCAATAACTGATCTCATATTTCAAAATGGTTCCACTGGGGGTTGAACCCAGGACCTTCTGCGTGTAAAGCAGACGTGATAACCGCTACACTATGGAACCTGTAAGAAGTTGACCAAATTGTCATTTTTCAGAAAGGGAAGGGTTAAACACCAAAGAATCCTTGCATCCTATAATTCAACCTGAGATGCTTTGGCATTTCTTTGGTTTTAGGACACTTTCAAGGGTGTAGCAAGACTGATGTTTCTGGCCACTCTTTGCATAAGGGCCATGACCTGGCACCAGCCCTTAGCAAAGAGCTCCAGGGTCACTACGGTTCCCGTATAAAAGCTATACTCTGGAAGCCGTTCCTCAAGAAATGGAAGGGAGAGGGTAAAGGACTAGTTGCCAGACGTGCCTGTTGCCTCCCTGCAGCTGATCTTCTCCCCATTACTGACTTACCATGTCTTGTTTTATACTGTGTCTCTGTGTGGAGGTGGCCACCTCATTAGAGGCAGGGCTTTGCTTCCTCATGTCTGAAAGCCGCCAGCAAGGAGAAGAGTGAGCACCACAGTAGTGACAGCCCCATATTTCACTCCAATTCCCCTGAGACTAGAAGTCAGAGTTTTCAATGCCTTAGATCTCACACTACAAACACACAGCTACTGTATGCGGCTGCTGCCACAGAAGTGCTTGGGCACACTTGCATACCAGAAAGTACTAAGCTATTTTGAGGAGGAATTTCAAGCCAAAGATACATTTTTCAGGGTACTGCTTAGGAACAATTCACATGTGTAAATGTTTCCTACGCTATAGCAAACGTTGACTTTTTGAGTTCCGTTCCACTTTGAAGGCTCTATTGCTTTGCATTGCGTTGTATGAGGCACGATCCAAGCACTGACTTTCAGAAAGTCAATAACTGATCTCATATTTCAAAATGGTTCCACTGGGGGTTGAACCCAAGACCTTCTGCGTGTAAAGCAGACGTGATAACCGCTACACTATGGAACCTGTAAGAAGTTGACCAAATTGTCAATTTTCAGAAAGGGAAGGGTTAAACACCAAAGAATCCTTGCATCCTATAATTCAACCTGAGATCCTTTGGCATTTCTTTGGTTTTAGGACACTTTCAAGGGTGTAGCAAGACTGATGTTTCTGGCCACTCTTTACATAAGGGCCATGACCTGGTACCAGCCCTTAGCAAAGAGCTCCAGGGTCACTACGGTTCCCGTATAAAAGCTATACTCTGGAAGCCGTTCCTCAAGAAATGGAAGGGAGAGGGTAAAGGACTAGTTGCCAGACGTGCCTGTTGCCTCCCTGCAGCTGATCTTCTCCCCATTACTGACTTACCATGTCTTGTTTTATACTGTGTTTCTGTGTGGAGGTGGCCACCTCATTAGAGGCAGGGCTTTGCTTCCTCATGTCTGAAAGCCGCCAGCAAGGAGAAGAGTGAGCACCACAGTAGTGACAGTCCCATATTTCATTCCAATTCCCCTGAGACTAGAAGTCAGAGTTTTCAATGCCTTAGATCTCACACTACAAACACACAGCTACTGTATGCGGCTGCTGCCACAGAAGTGCTTGGGCACACTTGCATACCAGAAAGTACTAAGCTATTTTGAGGAGGAATTTCAAGCCAAAGATACATTTTTCAGGGTACTGCTTAGGAACAATTCACATGTGTAAATGTTTCCTACGCTATAGCAAATGTTGACTTTTTGAGTTCCGTTCCACTTTGAAGGCTCTATTGCTTTGCATTGCGTTGTATGAGGCACGATCCAAGCACTGACTTTCAGAAAGTCAATAACTGATCTCATATTTCAAAATGGTTCCACTGGGGGTTGAACCCAGGACCTTCTGCATGTAAAGCAGACGTGATAACCGCTACACTATGGAACCTGTAAGAAGTTGACCAAATTGTCATTTTTCAGAAAGGGAAGGGTTAAACACCAAAGAATCCTTGCATCCTATAATTCAACCTGAGATCCTTTGGCATTTCTTTGGTTTTAGGACACTTTCAAGGGTGTAGCAAGACTGATGTTTCTGGCCACTCTTTGCATAAGGGCCATGACCTGGTACCAGCCCTTAGCAAAGAGCTCCAGGGTCACTACGGTTCCTGTATAAAAGCTATACTCTGGAAGCCGTTCCTCAAGAAATGGAAGGGAGAGGGTAAAGGACTAGTTGCCAGACGTGCCTGTTGCCTCCCTGCAGCTGATCTTCTCCCCATTACTGACTTACCATGTCTTGTTTTATACTGTGTCTCTGTGTGGAGGTGGCCACCTCATTAGAGGCAGGGCTTTGCTTCCTCATGTCTGAAAGCCGCCAGCAAGGAGAAGAGTGAGCACCACAGTAGTGACAGTCCCATATTTCATTCCAATTCCCCTGAGACTAGAAGTCAGAGTTTTCAATGCCTTAGATCTCACACTACAAACACACAGCTACTGTATGCGGCTGCTGCCACAGAAGTGCTTGGGCACACTTGCATACCAGAAAGTACTAAGCTATTTTGAGGAGGAATTTCAAGCCAAAGATACATTTTTCAGGGTACTGCTTAGGAACAATTCACATGTGTAAATGTTTCCTACGCTATAGCAAACGTTGACTTTTTGAGTTCCGTTCCACTTTGAAGGCTCTATTGCTTTGCATTGCGTTGTATGAGGCACGATCCAAGCACTGACTTTCAGAAAGTCAATAACTGATCTCATATTTCAAAATGGTTCCACTGGGGGTTGAACCCAGGACCTTCTGCGTGTAAAGCAGACGTGATAACCGCTACACTATGGAACCTGTAAGAAGTTGACCAAATTGTCATTTTTCAGAAAGGGAAGGGTTAAACACCAAAGAATCCTTGCATCCTATAATTCAACCTGAGATGCTTTGGCATTTCTTTGGTTTTAGGACACTTTCAAGGGTGTAGCAAGACTGATGTTTCTGGCCACTCTTTGCATAAGGGCCATGACCTGGCACCAGCCCTTAGCAAAGAGCTCCAGGGTCACTACGGTTCCCGTATAAAAGCTATACTCTGGAAGCCGTTCCTCAAGAAATGGAAGGGAGAGGGTAAAGGACTAGTTGCCAGACGTGCCTGTTGCCTCCCTGCAGCTGATCTTCTCCCCATTACTGACTTACCATGTCTTGTTTTATACTGTGTCTCTGTGTGGAGGTGGCCACCTCATTAGAGGCAGGGCTTTGCTTCCTCATGTCTGAAAGCCGCCAGCAAGGAGAAGAGTGAGCACCACAGTAGTGACAGCCCCATATTTCACTCCAATTCCCCTGAGACTAGAAGTCAGAGTTTTCAATGCCTTAGATCTCACACTACAAACACACAGCTACTGTATGCGGCTGCTGCCACAGAAGTGCATGGGCACACTTGCATACCAGAAAGTACCAAGCTATTTTGAGCAGGAATTTCAGGCCAAAGATACATTTTTCAGGGTACTGCTTAGGAACAATTCACATGTGTAAATGTTTCCTACGCTATAGCAAATGTTGATTTCTTGAGTTACGTTCCACTTTGAAGGCTCTATTGCTTTGCATTGCGTTGTATGAGGCACGATCCAAGCACTGACTTTCAGAAAGTCAATAACTGATCTCATATTTCAAAATGGTTCCACTGGGGGTTGAACCCAGGACCTTCTGCGTGTAAAGCAGACGTGATAACCGCTACACTATGGAACCTGTAAGAAGTTGACCAAATTGTCATTTTTCAGAAAGGGAAGGGTTAAACACCAAAGAATCCTTGCATCCTATAATTCAACCTGAGGTGCTTTGGCATTTCTTTGGTTTTAGGACACTTTCAAGGGTGTAGCAAGACTGATGTTTCTGGCCACTCTTTGCATAAGGGCCATGACCTGGTACCAGCCCTTAGCAAAGAGCTCCAGGGTCACTACGGTTCCCGTATAAAAGCTATACTCTGGAAGCCGTTCCTCAAGAAATGGAAGGGAGAGGGTAAAGGACTAGTTGCCAGACGTGCCTGTTGCCTCCCTGCAGCTGATCTTCTCCCCATTACTGACTTACCATGTCTTGTTTTATACTGTGTCTCTGTGTGGAGGTGGCCACCTCATTAGAGGCAGGGCTTTGCTTCCTCATGTCTGAAAGCCGCCAGCAAGGAGAAGAGTGAGCACCACAGTAGTGACAGTCCCATATTTCATTCCAATTCCCCTGAGACTAGAAGTCAGAGTTTTCAATGCCTTAGATCTCACACTACAAACACACAGCTACTGTATGCGGCTGCTGCCACAGAAGTGCTTGGGCACACTTGCATACCAGAAAGTACCAAGCTATTTTGAGGAGGAATTTCAAGCCAAAGATACATTTTTCAGGGTACTGCTTAGGAACAATTCACATGTGTAAATGTTTCCTACGCTATAGCAAATGTTGACTTTTTGAGTTCCGTTCCACTTTGAAGGCTCTATTGCTTTGCATTGCGTTGTATGAGGCACGATCCAAGCATTGACTTTCAGAAAGTCAATAACTGATCTCATATTTCAAAATGGTTCCACTGGGGGTTGAACCCAGGACCTTCTGCGTGTAAAGCAGACGTGATAACCGCTACACTATGGAACCTGTAAGAAGTTGACCAAATTGTCATTTTTCAGAAAGGGAAGGGTTAAACACCAAAGAATCCTTGCATCCTATAATTCAACCTGAGATCCTTTGGCATTTCTTTGGTTTTAGGACACTTTCAAGGGTGTAGCAAGACTGATGTTTCTGGCCACTCTTTACATAAGGGCCATGACCTGGTACCAGCCCTTAGCAAAGAGCTCCAGGGTCACTACGGTTCCCGTATAAAAGCTATACTCTGGAAGCCGTTCCTCAAGAAATGGAAGGGAGAGGGTAAAGGACTAGTTGCCAGACGTGCCTGTTGCCTTCCTGCAGCTGATCTTCTCCCCATTACTGACTTACCATGTCTTGTTTTATACTGTGTCTCTGTGTGGAGGTGGCCACCTCATTAGAGGCAGGGCTTTGCTTCCTCATGTCTGAAAGCCGCCAGCAAGGAGAAGAGTGAGCACCACAGTAGTGACAGCCCCATATTTCACTCCAATTCCCCTGAGACTAGAAGTCAGAGTTTTCAATGCCTTAGATCTCACACTACAAACACACAGCTACTGTATGCGGCTGCTGCCACAGAAGTGCTTGGGCACACTTGCATACCAGAAAGTACCAAGCTATTTTGAGCAGGAATTTCAGGCCAAAGATACATTTTTCAGGGTACTGCTTAGGAACAATTCACATGTGTAAATGTTTCCTACGCTATAGCAAACGTTGACTTTTTGAGTTCCATTCCACTTTGAAGGCTCTATTGCTTTGCATTGCGTTGTATGAGGCACGATCCAAACACTGACTTTCAGAAAGTCAATAACTGATCTCATATTTCAAAATGGTTCCACTGGGGGTTGAACCCAGGACCTTCTGCGTGTAAAGCAGACGTGATAACCGCTACACTATGGAACCTGTAAGAAGTTGACCAAATTGTCATTTTTCAGAAAGGGAAGGGTTAAACACCAAAGAATCCTTGCATCCTATAATTCAACCTGAGATGCTTTGGCATTTCTTTGGTTTTAGGACACTTTCAAGGGTGTAGCAAGACTGATGTTTCTGGCCACTCTTTGCATAAGGGCCATGACCTGGCACCAGCCCTTAGCAAAGAGCTCCAGGGTCACTACGGTTCCCGTATAAAAGCTATACTCTGGAAGCCGTTCCTCAAGAAATGGAAGGGAGAGGGTAAAGGACTAGTTGCCAGACGTGCCTGTTGCCTCCCTGCAGCTGATCTTCTCCCCATTACTGACTTACCATGTCTTGTTTTATACTGTGTCTCTGTGTGGAGGTGGCCACCTCATTAGAGGCAGGGCTTTGCTTCCTCATGTCTGAAAGCCGCCAGCAAGGAGAAGAGTGAGCACCACAGTAGTGACAGCCCCATATTTCACTCCAATTCCCCTGAGACTAGAAGTCAGAGTTTTCAATGCCTTAGATCTCACACTACAAACACACAGCTACTGTATGCGGCTGCTGCCACAGAAGTGCTTGGGCACACTTGCATACCAGAAAGTACTAAGCTATTTTGAGGAGGAATTTCAAGCCAAAGATAAATTTTTCAGGGTACTGCTTAGGAACAATTCACATGTGTAAATGTTTCCTACGCTATAGCAAACGTTGACTTTTTGAGTTCCGTTCCACTTTGAAGGCTCTATTGCTTTGCATTGCGTTGTATGAGGCACGATCCAAGCACTGACTTTCAGAAAGTCAATAACTGATCTCATATTTCAAAATGGTTCCACTGGGGGTTGAACCCAGGACCTTCTGCGTGTAAAGCAGACATGATAACCGCTACACTATGGAACCTGTAAGAAGTTGACAAAATTGTCATTTTTCAGAAAGGGAAGGGTTAAACACCAAAGAATCCTTGCATCCTATAATTCAACCTGAGATCCTTTGGCATTTCTTTGGTTTTAGGACACTTTCAAGGGTGTAGCAAGACTGATGTTTCTGGCCACTCTTTACATAAGGGCCATGACCTGGTACCAGCCCTTAGAAAAGAGCTCCAGGGTCACTACGGTTCCCGTATAAAAGCTATACTCTGGAAGCCGTTCCTCAAGAAATGGAAGGGAGAGGGTAAAGGACTAGTTGCCAGACGTGCCTGTTGCCTCCCTGCAGCTGATCTTCTCCCCATTACTGACTTACCATGTCTTGTTTTATACTGTGTCTCTGTGTGGAGGTGGCCACCTCATTAGAGGCAGGGCTTTGCTTCCTCATGTCTGAAAGCCGCCAGCAAGGAGAAGAGTGAGCACCACAGTAGTGACAGTCCCATATTTCATTCCAATTCCCCTGAGACTAGAAGTCAGAGTTTTCAATGCCTTAGATCTCACACTACAAACACACAGCTACTGTATGCGGCTGCTGCCACAGAAGTGCTTGGGCACACTTGCATACCAGAAAGTACTAAGCTATTTTGAGGAGGAATTTCAAGCCAAAGATACATTTTTCAGGGTACTGCTTAGGAACAATTCACATGTGTAAATGTTTCCTACGCTATAGCAAACGTTGACTTTTTGAGTTCCGTTCCACTTTGAAGGCTCTATTGCTTTGCATTGCGTTGTATGAGGCACGATCCAAGCACTGACTTTCAGAAAGTCAATAACTGATCTCATATTTCAAAATGGTTCCACTGGGGGTTGAACCCAGGACCTTCTGCGTGTAAAGCAGACGTGATAACCGCTACACTATGGAACCTGTAAGAAGTTGACCAAATTGTCATTTTTCAGAAAGGGAAGGGTTAAACACCAAAGAATCCTTGCATCCTATAATTCAACCTGAGATCCTTTGGCATTTCTTTGGTTTTAGGACACTTTCAAGGGTGTAGCAAGACTGATGTTTCTGGCCACTCTTTGCATAAGGGCCATGACCTGGTACCAGCCCTTAGCAAAGAGCTCCAGGGTCACTACGGTTCCTGTATAAAAGCTATACTCTGGAAGCCGTTCCTCAAGAAATGGAAGGGAGAGGGTAAAGGACTAGTTGCCAGACGTGCCTGTTGCCTCCCTGCAGCTGATCTTCTCCCCATTACTGACTTACCATGTCTTGTTTTATACTGTGTCTCTGTGTGGAGGTGGCCACCTCATTAGAGGCAGGGCTTTGCTTCCTCATGTCTGAAAGCCGCCAGCAAGGAGAAGAGTGAGCACCACAGTAGTGACAGTCCCATATTTCATTCCAATTCCCCTGAGACTAGAAGTCAGAGTTTTCAATGCCTTAGATCTCACACTACAAACACACAGCTACTGTATGCGGCTGCTGCCACAGAAGTGCTTGGGCACACTTGCATACCAGAAAGTACTAAGCTATTTTGAGGAGGAATTTCAAGCCAAAGATACATTTTTCAGGGTACTGCTTAGGAACAATTCGCATGTGTAAATGTTTCCTACGCTATAGCAAACGTTGACTTTTTGAGTTCCGTTCCACTTTGAAGGCTCTATTGCTTTGCATTGCGTTGTATGAGGCACGATCCAAGCACTGACTTTCAGAAAGTCAATAACTGATCTCATATTTCAAAATGGTTCCACTGGGGGTTGAACCCAGGACCTTCTACGTGTAAAGCAGATGTGATAACCGCTACACTATGGAACCTGTAAGAAGTTGACCAAATTGTAATTTTTCAGAAAGGGAAGGGTTAAACACCAAAGAATCCTTGCATCCTATAATTCAACCTGAGATCCTTTGGCATTTCTTTGGTTTTAGGACACTTTCAAGGGTGTAGCAAGACTGATGTTTCTGGCCACTCTTTGCATAAGGGCCATGACCTGGTACCAGCCCTTAGCAAAGAGCTCCAGGGTCACTACGGTTCCCGTATAAAAGCTATACTCTGGAAGCCGTTCCTCAAGAAATGGAAGGGAGAGGGTAAAGGACTAGTTGCCAGACGTGCCTGTTGCCTCCCTGCAGCTGATCTTCTCCCCATTACTGACTTACCATGTCTTGTTTTATACTGTGTCTCTGTGTGGAGGTGGCCACCTCATTAGAGGCAGGGCTTTGCTTCCTCATGTCTGAAAGCCGCCAGCAAGGAGAAGAGTGAGCACCACAGTAGTGACAGCCCCATATTTCACTCCAATTCCCCTGAGACTAGAAGTCAGAGTTTTCAATGCCTTAGATCTCACACTACAAACACACAGCTACTGTATGCGGCTGCTGCCACAGAAGTGCTTGGGCACACTTGCATACCAGAAAGTACCAAGCTATTTTGAGCAGGAATTTCAGGCCAAAGATACATTTTTCAGGGTACTGCTTAGGAACAATTCACATGTGTAAATGTTTCCTACGCTATAGCAAACGTTGACTTTTTGAGTTCCGTTCCACTTTGAAGGCTCTATTGCTTTGCATTGCGTTGTATGAGGCACGATCCAAGCACTGACTTTCAGAAAGTCAATAACTGATCTCATATTTCAAAATGGTTCCACTGGGGGTTGAACCCAGGACCTTCTGCGTGTAAAGCAGACGTGATAACCGCTACACTATGGAACCTGTAAGAAGTTGACCAAATTGTCATTTTTCAGAAAGGGAAGGGTTAAACACCAAAGAATCCTTGCATCCTATAATTCAACCTGAGATGCTTTGGCATTTCTTTGGTTTTAGGACACTTTCAAGGGTGTAGCAAGACTGATGTTTCTGGCCACTCTTTGCATAAGGGCCATGACCTGGCACCAGCCCTTAGCAAAGAGCTCCAGGGTCACTACGGTTCCCGTATAAAAGCTATACTCTGGAAGCCGTTCCTCAAGAAATGGAAGGGAGAGGGTAAAGGACTAGTTGCCAGACGTGCCTGTTGCCTCCCTGCAGCTGATCTTCTCCCCATTACTGACTTACCATGTCTTGTTTTATACTGTGTCTCTGTGTGGAGGTGGCCACCTCATTAGAGGCAGGGCTTTGCTTCCTCATGTCTGAAAGCCGCCAGCAAGGAGAAGAGTGAGCACCACAGTAGTGACAGCCCCATATTTCACTCCAATTCCCCTGAGACTAGAAGTCAGAGTTTTCAATGCCTTAGATCTCACACTACAAACACACAGCTACTGTATGCGGCTGCTGCCACAGAAGTGCTTGGGCACACTTGCATACCAGAAAGTACTAAGCTATTTTGAGGAGGAATTTCAAGCCAAAGATACATTTTTCAGGGTACTGCTTAGGAACAATTCACATGTGTAAATGTTTCCTACGCTATAGCAAACGTTGACTTTTTGAGTTCCGTTCCACTTTGAAGGCTCTATTGCTTTGCATTGCGTTGTATGAGGCACGATCCAAGCACTGACTTTCAGAAAGTCAATAACTGATCTCATATTTCAAAATGGTTCCACTGGGGGTTGAACCCAAGACCTTCTGCGTGTAAAGCAGACGTGATAACCGCTACACTATGGAACCTGTAAGAAGTTGACCAAATTGTCAATTTTCAGAAAGGGAAGGGTTAAACACCAAAGAATCCTTGCATCCTATAATTCAACCTGAGATCCTTTGGCATTTCTTTGGTTTTAGGACACTTTCAAGGGTGTAGCAAGACTGATGTTTCTGGCCACTCTTTACATAAGGGCCATGACCTGGTACCAGCCCTTAGCAAAGAGCTCCAGGGTCACTACGGTTCCCGTATAAAAGCTATACTCTGGAAGCCGTTCCTCAAGAAATGGAAGGGAGAGGGTAAAGGACTAGTTGCCAGACGTGCCTGTTGCCTCCCTGCAGCTGATCTTCTCCCCATTACTGACTTACCATGTCTTGTTTTATACTGTGTTTCTGTGTGGAGGTGGCCACCTCATTAGAGGCAGGGCTTTGCTTCCTCATGTCTGAAAGCCGCCAGCAAGGAGAAGAGTGAGCACCACAGTAGTGACAGCCCCATATTTCACTCCAATTCCCCTGAGACTAGAAGTCAGGGTTTTCAATGCCTTAGATCTCACACTACAAACACACAGCTACTGTATGCGGCTGCTGCCACAGAAGTGCTTGGGCACACTTGCATACCAGAAAGTACCAAGCTATTTTGAGGAGGAATTTCAAGCCAAAGATACATTTTTCAGGGTACTGCTTAGGAACAATTCACATGTGTAAATGTTTCCTACGCTATAGCAAACGTTGACTTTTTGAGTTCCGTTCCACTTTGAAGGCTCTATTGCTTTGCATTGCGTTGTATGAGGCACGATCCAAGCACTGACTTTCAGAAAGTCAATAACTGATCTCATATTTCAAAATGGTTCCACTGGGGGTTGAACCCAGGACCTTCTGCGTGTAAAGCAGACGTGATAACCGCTACACTATGGAACCTGTAAGAAGTTGACCAAATTGTCATTTTTCAGAAAGGGAAGGGTTAAACACCAAAGAATCCTTGCATCCTATAATTCAACCTGAGATGCTTTGGCATTTCTTTGGTTTTAGGACACTTTCAAGGGTGTAGCAAGACTGATGTTTCTGGCCACTCTTTGCATAAGGGCCATGACCTGGCACCAGCCCTTAGCAAAGAGCTCCAGGGTCACTACGGTTCCCGTATAAAAGCTATACTCTGGAAGCCGTTCCTCAAGAAATGGAAGGGAGAGGGTAAAGGACTAGTTGCCAGACGTGCCTGTTGCCTCCCTGCAGCTGATCTTCTCCCCATTACTGACTTACCATGTCTTGTTTTATACTGTGTCTCTGTGTGGAGGTGGCCACCTCATTAGAGGCAGGGCTTTGCTTCCTCATGTCTGAAAGCCGCCAGCAAGGAGAAGAGTGAGCACCACAGTAGTGACAGCCCCATATTTCACTCCAATTCCCCTGAGACTAGAAGTCAGAGTTTTCAATGCCTTAGATCTCACACTACAAACACACAGCTACTGTATGCGGCTGCTGCCACAGAAGTGCTTGGGCACACTTGCATACCAGAAAGTACCAAGCTATTTTGAGCAGGAATTTCAGGCCAAAGATACATTTTTCAGGGTACTGCTTAGGAACAATTCACATGTGTAAATGTTTCCTACGCTATAGCAAACGTTGACTTTTTGAGTTCCGTTCCACTTTGAAGGCTCTATTGCTTTGCATTGCGTTGTATGAGGCACGATCCAAGCACTGACTTTCAGAAAGTCAATAACTGATCTCATATTTCAAAATGGTTCCACTGGGGGTTGAACCCAGGACCTTCTGCGTGTAAAGCAGACGTGATAACCGCTACACTATGGAACCTGTAAGAAGTTGACCAAATTGTCATTTTTCAGAAAGGGAAGGGTTAAACACCAAAGAATCCTTGCATCCTATAATTCAACCTGAGATGCTTTGGCATTTCTTTGGTTTTAGGACACTTTCAAGGGTGTAGCAAGACTGATGTTTCTGGCCACTCTTTGCATAAGGGCCATGACCTGGCACCAGCCCTTAGCAAAGAGCTCCAGGGTCACTACGGTTCCCGTATAAAAGCTATACTCTGGAAGCCGTTCCTCAAGAAATGGAAGGGAGAGGGTAAAGGACTAGTTGCCAGACGTGCCTGTTGCCTCCCTGCAGCTGATCTTCTCCCCATTACTGACTTACCATGTCTTGTTTTATACTGTGTCTCTGTGTGGAGGTGGCCACCTCATTAGAGGCAGGGCTTTGCTTCCTCATGTCTGAAAGCCGCCAGCAAGGAGAAGAGTGAGCACCACAGTAGTGACAGCCCCATATTTCACTCCAATTCCCCTGAGACTAGAAGTCAGAGTTTTCAATGCCTTAGATCTCACACTACAAACACACAGCTACTGTATGCGGCTGCTGCCACAGAAGTGCTTGGGCACACTTGCATACCAGAAAGTACTAAGCTATTTTGAGGAGGAATTTCAAGCCAAAGATACATTTTTCAGGGTACTGCTTAGGAACAATTCACATGTGTAAATGTTTCCTACGCTATAGCAAACGTTGACTTTTTGAGTTCCGTTCCACTTTGAAGGCTCTATTGCTTTGCATTGCGTTGTATGAGGCACGATCCAAGCACTGACTTTCAGAAAGTCAATAACTGATCTCATATTTCAAAATGGTTCCACTGGGGGTTGAACCCAAGACCTTCTGCGTGTAAAGCAGACGTGATAACCGCTACACTATGGAACCTGTAAGAAGTTGACCAAATTGTCAATTTTCAGAAAGGGAAGGGTTAAACACCAAAGAATCCTTGCATCCTATAATTCAACCTGAGATCCTTTGGCATTTCTTTGGTTTTAGGACACTTTCAAGGGTGTAGCAAGACTGATGTTTCTGGCCACTCTTTACATAAGGGCCATGACCTGGTACCAGCCCTTAGCAAAGAGCTCCAGGGTCACTACGGTTCCCGTATAAAAGCTATACTCTGGAAGCCGTTCCTCAAGAAATGGAAGGGAGAGGGTAAAGGACTAGTTGCCAGACGTGCCTGTTGCCTCCCTGCAGCTGATCTTCTCCCCATTACTGACTTACCATGTCTTGTTTTATACTGTGTTTCTGTGTGGAGGTGGCCACCTCATTAGAGGCAGGGCTTTGCTTCCTCATGTCTGAAAGCCGCCAGCAAGGAGAAGAGTGAGCACCACAGTAGTGACAGCCCCATATTTCACTCCAATTCCCCTGAGACTAGAAGTCAGGGTTTTCAATGCCTTAGATCTCACACTACAAACACACAGCTACTGTATGCGGCTGCTGCCACAGAAGTGCTTGGGCACACTTGCATACCAGAAAGTACCAAGCTATTTTGAGGAGGAATTTCAAGCCAAAGATACATTTTTCAGGGTACTGCTTAGGAACAATTCACATGTGTAAATGTTTCCTACGCTATAGCAAACGTTGACTTTTTGAGTTCCGTTCCACTTTGAAGGCTCTATTGCTTTGCATTGCGTTGTATGAGGCACGATCCAAGCACTGACTTTCAGAAAGTCAATAACTGATCTCATATTTCAAAATGGTTCCACTGGGGGTTGAACCCAGGACCTTCTGCGTGTAAAGCAGACGTGATAACCGCTACACTATGGAACCTGTAAGAAGTTGACCAAATTGTCATTTTTCAGAAAGGGAAGGGTTAAACACCAAAGAATCCTTGCATCCTATAATTCAACCTGAGATGCTTTGGCATTTCTTTGGTTTTAGGACACTTTCAAGGGTGTAGCAAGACTGATGTTTCTGGCCACTCTTTGCATAAGGGCCATGACCTGGCACCAGCCCTTAGCAAAGAGCTCCAGGGTCACTACGGTTCCCGTATAAAAGCTATACTCTGGAAGCCGTTCCTCAAGAAATGGAAGGGAGAGGGTAAAGGACTAGTTGCCAGACGTGCCTGTTGCCTCCCTGCAGCTGATCTTCTCCCCATTACTGACTTACCATGTCTTGTTTTATACTGTGTCTCTGTGTGGAGGTGGCCACCTCATTAGAGGCAGGGCTTTGCTTCCTCATGTCTGAAAGCCGCCAGCAAGGAGAAGAGTGAGCACCACAGTAGTGACAGCCCCATATTTCACTCCAATTCCCCTGAGACTAGAAGTCAGAGTTTTCAATGCCTTAGATCTCACACTACAAACACACAGCTACTGTATGCGGCTGCTGCCACAGAAGTGCATGGGCACACTTGCATACCAGAAAGTACCAAGCTATTTTGAGCAGGAATTTCAGGCCAAAGATACATTTTTCAGGGTACTGCTTAGGAACAATTCACATGTGTAAATGTTTCCTACGCTATAGCAAATGTTGATTTTTTGAGTTCCGTTCCACTTTGAAGGCTCTATTGCTTTGCATTGCGTTGTATGAGGCACGATCCAAGCACTGACTTTCAGAAAGTCAATAACTGATCTCATATTTCAAAATGGTTCCACTGGGGGTTGAACCCAGGACCTTCTGCGTGTAAAGCAGACGTGATAACCGCTACACTATGGAACCTGTAAGAAGTTGACCAAATTGTCATTTTTCAGAAAGGGAAGGGTTAAACACCAAAGAATCCTTGCATCCTATAATTCAACCTGAGATCCTTTGGCATTTCTTTGGTTTTAGGACACTTTCAAGGGTGTAGCAAGACTGATGTTTCTGGCCACTCTTTGCATAAGGGCCATGACCTGGTACCAGCCCTTAGCAAAGAGCTCCAGGGTCACTACGGTTCCTGTATAAAAGCTATACTCTGGAAGCCGTTCCTCAAGAAATGGAAGGGAGAGGGTAAAGGACTAGTTGCCAGACGTGCCTGTTGCCTCCCTGCAGCTGATCTTCTCCCCATTACTGACTTACCATGTCTTGTTTTATACTGTGTCTCTGTGTGGAGGTGGCCACCTCATTAGAGGCAGGGCTTTGCTTCCTCATGTCTGAAAGCCGCCAGCAAGGAGAAGAGTGAGCACCACAGTAGTGACAGTCCCATATTTCATTCCAATTCCCCTGAGACTAGAAGTCAGAGTTTTCAATGCCTTAGATCTCACACTACAAACACACAGCTACTGTATGCGGCTGCTGCCACAGAAGTGCTTGGGCACACTTGCATACCAGAAAGTACTAAGCTATTTTGAGGAGGAATTTCAAGCCAAAGATACATTTTTCAGGGTACTGCTTAGGAACAATTCACATGTGTAAATGTTTCCTACGCTATAGCAAACGTTGACTTTTTGAGTTCCGTTCCACTTTGAAGGCTCTATTGCTTTGCATTGCGTTGTATGAGGCACGATCCAAGCACTGACTTTCAGAAAGTCAATAACTGATCTCATATTTCAAAATGGTTCCACTGGGGGTTGAACCCAGGACCTTCTGCGTGTAAAGC
This sequence comes from Lithobates pipiens, assembly GCF_037356315.1. NCBI lineage: Eukaryota > Metazoa > Chordata > Amphibia > Anura > Ranidae > Lithobates > Lithobates pipiens. Next base: position 298,068,864 of record NW_027507903.1, read on the forward strand.
AGATGTGATAACCGCTACACTATGGAACCTGTAAGAAGTTGACCAAATTGTCATTTTTCAGAAAGGGAAGGGTTAAACACCAAAGAATCCTTGCATCCTATAATTCAACCTGAGATCCTTTGGCATTTCTTTGGTTTTAGGACACTTTCAAGGGTGTAGCAAGACTGATGTTTCTGGCCACTCTTTGCATAAGGGCCATGACCTGGTACCAGCCCTTAGCAAAGAGCTCCAGGGTCACTACGGTTCCTGTATAAAAGCTATACTCTGGAAGCCGTTCCTCAAGAAATGGAAGGGAGAGGGTAAAGGACTAGTTGCCAGACGTGCCTGTTGCCTCCCTGCAGCTGATCTTCTCCCCATTACTGACTTACCATGTCTTGTTTTATACTGTGTCTCTGTGTGGAGGTGGCCACCTCATTAGAGGCAGGGCTTTGCTTCCTCATGTCTGAAAGCCGCCAGCAAGGAGAAGAGTGAGCACCACAGTAGTGACAGTCCCATATTTCATTCCAATTCCCCTGAGACTAGAAGTCAGAGTTTTCAATGCCTTAGATCTCACACTACAAACACACAGCTACTGTATGCGGCTGCTGCCACAGAAGTGCTTGGGCACACTTGCATACCAGAAAGTACTAAGCTATTTTGAGGAGGAATTTCAAGCCAAAGATACATTTTTCAGGGTACTGCTTAGGAACAATTCACATGTGTAAATGTTTCCTACGCTATAGCAAACGTTGACTTTTTGAGTTCCGTTCCACTTTGAAGGCTCTATTGCTTTGCATTGCGTTGTATGAGGCACGATCCAAGCACTGACTTTCAGAAAGTCAATAACTGATCTCATATTTCAAAATGGTTCCACTGGGGGTTGAACCCAGGACCTTCTGCGTGTAAAGCAGATGTGATAACCGCTACACTATGGAACCTGTAAGAAGTTGACCAAATTGTCATTTTTCAGAAAGGGAAGGGTTAAACACCAAAGAATCCTTGCATCCTATAATTCAACCTGAGATCCTTTGGCATTTCTTTGGTTTTAGGACACTTTCAAGGGTGTAGCAAGACTGATGTTTCTGGCCACTCTTTACATAAGGGCCATGACCTGGTACCAGCCCTTAGCAAAGAGCTCCAGGGTCACTACGGTTCCCGTATAAAAGCTATACTCTGGAAGCCGTTCCTCAAGAAATGGAAGGGAGAGGGTAAAGGACTAGTTGCCAGACGTGCCTGTTGCCTCCCTGCAGCTGATCTTCTCCCCATTACTGACTTACCATGTCTTGTTTTATACTGTGTCTCTGTGTGGAGGTGGCCACCTCATTAGAGGCAGGGCTTTGCTTCCTCATGTCTGAAAGCCGCCAGCAAGGAGAAGAGTGAGCACCACAGTAGTGACAGCCCCATATTTCACTCCAATTCCCCTGAGACTAGAAGTCAGGGTTTTCAATGCCTTAGATCTCACACTACAAACACACAGCTACTGTATGCGGCTGCTGCCACAGAAGTGCTTGGGCACACTTGCATACCAGAAAGTACCAAGCTATTTTGAGGAGGAATTTCAAGCCAAAGATACATTTTTCAGGGTACTGCTTAGGAACAATTCACATGTGTAAATGTTTCCTACGCTATAGCAAATGTTGACTTTTTGAGTTCCGTTCCACTTTGAAGGCTCTATTGCTTTGCATTGCGTTGTATGAGGCACGATCCAAGCACTGACTTTCAGAAAGTCAATAACTGATCTCATATTTCAAAATGGTTCCACTGGGGGTTGAACCCAGGACCTTCTGCGTGTAAAGCAGTCGTGATAACCGCTACACTATAGAACATGTAAGAAGTTGACCAAATACTCATTTTTCAGAAAGGGAAGGGTTAAACACCAAAGAATCCTTGCATCCTATAATTCAACCTGAGATCCTTTGGCATTTCTTTGGTTTTAGGACACTTTCAAGGGTGTAGCAAGACTGATGTTTCTGGCCACTCTTTGCATAAGGGCCATGACCTGGTACCAGCCCTTAGCAAAGAGCTCCAGGGTCACTACGGTTCCTGTATAAAAGCTATACTCTGGAAGCCATTCCTCAAGAAATGGAAGGGAGAGGGTAAAGGACTAGTTGCCAGACGTGCCTGTTGCCTCCCTGCAGCTGATCTTCTCCCCATTACTGACTTACCATGTCTTGTTTTATACTGTGTCTCTGTGTGGAGGTGGCCACCTCATTAGAGGCAGGGCTTTGCTTCCTCATGTCTGAAAGCCGCCAGCAAGGAGAAGAGTGAGCACCACAGTAGTGACAGTCCCATATTTCATTCCAATTCCCCTGAGACTAGAAGTCAGAGTTTTCAATGCCTTAGATCTCACACTACAAACACACAGCTACTGTATGCGGCTGCTGCCACAGAAGTGCTTGGGCACGCTTGCATACCAGAAAGTACTAAGCTATTTTGAGGAGGAATTTCAAGCCAAAGATAAATTTTTCAGGGTACTGCTTAGGAACAATTCACATGTGTAAATGTTTCCTACGCTATAGCAAACGTTGACTTTTTGAGTTCCGTTCCACTTTGAAGGCTCTATTGCTTTGCATTGCGTTGTATGAGGCACGATCCAAGCACTGACTTTCAGAAAGTCAATAACTGATCTCATATTTCAAAATGGTTCCACTGGGGGTTGAACCCAGGACCTTCTGCGTGTAAAGCAGACGTGATAACCGCTACACTATGGAACCTGTAAGAAGTTGACCAAATTGTCATTTTTCAGAAAGGGAAGGGTTAAACACCAAAGAATCCTTGCATCCTATAATTCAACCTGAGATCCTTTGGCATTTCTTTGGTTTTAGGACACTTTCAAGGGTGTAGCAAGACTGATGTTTCTGGCCACTCTTTGCATAAGGGCCATGACCTGGTACCAGCCCTTAGCAAAGAGCTCCAGGGTCACTACGGTTCCCGTATAAAAGCTATACTCTGGAAGCCGTTCCTCAAGAAATGGAAGGGAGAGGGTAAAGAACTAGTTGCCAGACGTGCCTGTTGCCTCCCTGCAGCTGATCTTCTCCCCATTACTGACTTACCATGTCTTGTTTTATACTGTGTCTCTGTGTGGAGGTGGCCACCTCATTAGAGGCAGGGCTTTGCTTCCTCATGTCTGAAAGCCGCCAGCAAGGAGAAGAGTGAGCACCACAGTAGTGACAGTCCCATATTTCATTCCAATTCCCCTGAGACTAGAAGTCAGAGTTTTCAATGCCTTAGATCTCACACTACAAACACACAGCTACTGTATGCGGCTGCTGCCACAGAAGTGCTTGGGCACGCTTGCATACCAGAAAGTACTAAGCTATTTTGAGGAGGAATTTCAAGCCAAAGATAAATTTTTCAGGGTACTGCTTAGGAACAATTCACATGTGTAAATGTTTCCTACGCTATAGCAAACGTTGACTTTTTGAGTTCCGTTCCACTTTGAAGGCTCTATTGCTTTGCATTGCGTTGTATGAGGCACGATCCAAGCACTGACTTTCAGAAAGTCAATAACTGATCTCATATTTCAAAATGGTTCCACTGGGGGTTGAACCCAGGACCTTCTGCGTGTAAAGCAGACGTGATAACCGCTACACTATGGAACCTGTAAGAAGTTGACCAAATTGTCATTTTTCAGAAAGGGAAGGGTTAAACACCAAAGAATCCTTGCATCCTATAATTCAACCTGAGATCCTTTGGCATTTCTTTGGTTTTAGGACACTTTCAAGGGTGTAGCAAGACTGATGTTTCTGGCCACTCTTTGCATAAGGGCCATGACCTGGTACCAGCCCTTAGCAAAGAGCTCCAGGGTCACTACGGTTCCCGTATAAAAGCTATACTCTGGAAGCCGTTCCTCAAGAAATGGAAGGGAGAGGGTAAAGAACTAGTTGCCAGACGTGCCTGTTGCCTCCCTGCAGCTGATCTTCTCCCCATTACTGACTTACCATGTCTTGTTTTATACTGTGTCTCTGTGTGGAGGTGGCCACCTCATTAGAGGCAGGGCTTTGCTTCCTCATGTCTGAAAGCTGCCAGCAAGGAGAAGAGTGAGCACCACAGTAGTGACAGTCCCATATTTCATTCCAATTCCCCTGAGACTAGAAGTCAGAGTTTTCAATGCCTTAGATCTCACACTACAAACACACAGCTACTGTATGCGGCTGCTGCCACAGAAGTGCTTGGGCACACTTGCATACCAGAAAGTACCAAGCTATTTTGAGGAGGAATTTCAAGCCAAAGATACATTTTTCAGGGTACTGCTTAGGAACAATTCACATGTGTAAATGTTTCCTACGCTATAGCAAATGTTGACTTTTTGAGTTCCGCTCCACTTTGAAGGCTCTATTGCTTTGCATTGCGTTGTATGAGGCACGATCCAAGCATTGACTTTCAGAAAGTCAATAACTGATCTCATATTTCAAAATGGTTCCACTGGGGGTTGAACCCAGGACCTTCTGCGTGTAAAGCAGACGTGATAACCGCTACACTATGGAACCTGTAAGAAGTTGACCAAATTGTCATTTTTCAGAAAGGGAAGGGTTAAACACCAAAGAATCCTTGCATCCTATAATTCAACCTGAGATCCTTTGGCATTTCTTTGGTTTTAGGACACTTTCAAGGGTGTAGCAAGACTGATGTTTCTGGCCACTCTTTGCATAAGGGCCATGACCTGGTACCAGTCCTTAGCAAAGAGCTCCAGGGTCACTACGGTTCCTGTATAAAAGCTATACTCTGGAAGCCGTTCCTCAAGAAATGGAAGGGAGAGGGTAAAGGACTAGTTGCCAGACGTGCCTGTTGCCTCCCTGCAGCTGATCTTCTCCCCATTACTGACTTACCATGTCTTGTTTTATACTGTGTCTCTGTGTGGAGGTGGCCACCTCATTAGAGGCAGGGCTTTGCTTCCTCATGTCTGAAAGCTGCCAGCAAGGAGAAGAGTGAGCACCACAGTAGTGACAGTCCCATATTTCATTCCAATTCCCCTGAGACTAGAAGTCAGAGTTTTCAATGCCTTAGATCTCACACTACAAACACACAGCTACTGTATGCGGCTGCTGCCACAGAAGTGCTTGGGCACACTTGCATACCAGAAAGTACTAAGCTATTTTGAGGAGGAATTTCAAGCCAAAGATACATTTTTCAGGGTACTGCTTAGGAACAATTCACATGTGTAAATGTTTCCTACGCTATAGCAAACGTTGACTTTTTGAGTTCCGTTCCACTTTGAAGGCTCTATTGCTTTGCATTGCGTTGTATGAGGCACGATCCAAGCACTGACTTTCAGAAAGTCAATAACTGATCTCATATTTCAAAATGGTTCCACTGGGGGTTGAACCCAGGACCTTCTGCGTGTAAAGCAGTCGTGATAACGGCTACACTATAGAACATGTAAGAAGTTGACCAAATACTCATTTTTCAGAAAGGGAAGGGTTAAACACCAAAGAATCCTTGCATCCTATAATTCAACCTGAGATCCTTTGGCATTTCTTTGGTTTTAGGACACTTTCAAGGGTGTAGCAAGACTGATGTTTCTGGCCACTCTTTGCATAAGGGCCATGACCTGGTACCAGCCCTTAGCAAAGAGCTCCAGGGTCACTACGGTTCCTGTATAAAAGCTATACTCTGGAAGCCATTCCTCAAGAAATGGAAGGGAGAGGGTAAAGGACTAGTTGCCAGACGTGCCTGTTGCCTCCCTGCAGCTGATCTTCTCCCCATTACTGACTTACCATGTCTTGTTTTATACTGTGTCTCTGTGTGGAGGTGGCCACCTCATTAGAGGCAGGGCTTTGCTTCCTCATGTCTGAAAGCCGCCAGCAAGGAGAAGAGTGAGCACCACAGTAGTGACAGTCCCATATTTCATTCCAATTCCCCTGAGACTAGAAGTCAGAGTTTTCAATGCCTTAGATCTCACACTACAAACACACAGCTACTGTATGCGGCTGCTGCCACAGAAGTGCTTGGGCACGCTTGCATACCAGAAAGTACTAAGCTATTTTGAGGAGGAATTTCAAGCCAAAGATAAATTTTTCAGGGTACTGCTTAGGAACAATTCACATGTGTAAATGTTTCCTACGCTATAGCAAACGTTGACTTTTTGAGTTCCGTTCCACTTTGAAGGCTCTATTGCTTTGCATTGCGTTGTATGAGGCACGATCCAAGCACTGACTTTCAGAAAGTCAATAACTGATCTCATATTTCAAAATGGTTCCACTGGGGGTTGAACCCAGGACCTTCTGCGTGTAAAGCAGACGTGATAACCGCTACACTATGGAACCTGTAAGAAGTTGACCAAATTGTCATTTTTCAGAAAGGGAAGGGTTAAACACCAAAGAATCCTTGCATCCTATAATTCAACCTGAGATCCTTTGGCATTTCTTTGGTTTTAGGACACTTTCAAGGGTGTAGCAAGACTGATGTTTCTGGCCACTCTTTGCATAAGGGCCATGACCTGGTACCAGCCCTTAGCAAAGAGCTCCAGGGTCACTACGGTTCCCGTATAAAAGCTATACTCTGGAAGCCGTTCCTCAAGAAATGGAAGGGAGAGGGTAAAGAACTAGTTGCCAGACGTGCCTGTTGCCTCCCTGCAGCTGATCTTCTCCCCATTACTGACTTACCATGTCTTGTTTTATACTGTGTCTCTGTGTGGAGGTGGCCACCTCATTAGAGGCAGGGCTTTGCTTCCTCATGTCTGAAAGCTGCCAGCAAGGAGAAGAGTGAGCACCACAGTAGTGACAGTCCCATATTTCATTCCAATTCCCCTGAGACTAGAAGTCAGAGTTTTCAATGCCTTAGATCTCACACTACAAACACACAGCTACTGTATGCGGCTGCTGCCACAGAAGTGCTTGGGCACACTTGCATACCAGAAAGTACCAAGCTATTTTGAGGAGGAATTTCAAGCCAAAGATACATTTTTCAGGGTACTGCTTAGGAACAATTCACATGTGTAAATGTTTCCTACGCTATAGCAAATGTTGACTTTTTGAGTTCCGCTCCACTTTGAAGGCTCTATTGCTTTGCATTGCGTTGTATGAGGCACGATCCAAGCATTGACTTTCAGAAAGTCAATAACTGATCTCATATTTCAAAATGGTTCCACTGGGGGTTGAACCCAGGACCTTCTGCGTGTAAAGCAGACGTGATAACCGCTACACTATGGAACCTGTAAGAAGTTGACCAAATTGTCATTTTTCAGAAAGGGAAGGGTTAAACACCAAAGAATCCTTGCATCCTATAATTCAACCTGAGATCCTTTGGCATTTCTTTGGTTTTAGGACACTTTCAAGGGTGTAGCAAGACTGATGTTTCTGGCCACTCTTTGCATAAGGGCCATGACCTGGTACCAGTCCTTAGCAAAGAGCTCCAGGGTCACTACGGTTCCTGTATAAAAGCTATACTCTGGAAGCCGTTCCTCAAGAAATGGAAGGGAGAGGGTAAAGGACTAGTTGCCAGACGTGCCTGTTGCCTCCCTGCAGCTGATCTTCTCCCCATTACTGACTTACCATGTCTTGTTTTATACTGTGTCTCTGTGTGGAGGTGGCCACCTCATTAGAGGCAGGGCTTTGCTTCCTCATGTCTGAAAGCTGCCAGCAAGGAGAAGAGTGAGCACCACAGTAGTGACAGTCCCATATTTCATTCCAATTCCCCTGAGACTAGAAGTCAGAGTTTTCAATGCCTTAGATCTCACACTACAAACACACAGCTACTGTATGCGGCTGCTGCCACAGAAGTGCTTGGGCACACTTGCATACCAGAAAGTACTAAGCTATTTTGAGGAGGAATTTCAAGCCAAAGATACATTTTTCAGGGTACTGCTTAGGAACAATTCACATGTGTAAATGTTTCCTACGCTATAGCAAACGTTGACTTTTTGAGTTCCGTTCCACTTTGAAGGCTCTATTGCTTTGCATTGCGTTGTATGAGGCACGATCCAAGCACTGACTTTCAGAAAGTCAATAACTGATCTCATATTTCAAAATGGTTCCACTGGGGGTTGAACCCAGGACCTTCTGCGTGTAAAGCAGACGTGATAACCGCTACACTATGGAACCTGTAAGAAGTTGACCAAATTGTCATTTTTCAGAAAGGGAAGGGTTAAACACGAAAGAATCCTTGCATCCTATAATTCAACCTGAGATCCTTTGGCATTTCTTTGGTTTTAGGACACTTTCAAGGGTGTAGCAAGACTGATGTTTCTGGCCACTCTTTGCATAAGGGCCATGACCTGGTACCAGCCCTTAGCAAAGAGCTCCAGGGTCACTACGGTTCCTGTATAAAAGCTATACTCTGGAAGCCGTTCCTCAAGAAATGGAAGGGAGAGGGTAAAGGACTAGTTGCCAGACGTGCCTGTTGCCTCCCTGCAGCTGATCTTCTCCCCATTACTGACTTACCATGTCTTGTTTTATACTGTGTCTCTGTGTGGAGGTGGCCACCTCATTAGAGGCAGGGCTTTGCTTCCTCATGTCTGAAAGCCGCCAGCAAGGAGAAGAGTGAGCACCACAGTAGTGACAGTCCCATATTTCATTCCAATTCCCCTGAGACTAGAAGTCAGAGTTTTCAATGCCTTAGATCTCACACTACAAACACACAGCTACTGTATGCGGCTGCTGCCACAGAAGTGCTTGGGCACACTTGCATACCAGAAAGTACTAAGCTATTTTGAGGAGGAATTTCAAGCCAAAGATACATTTTTCAGGGTACTGCTTAGGAACAATTCACATGTGTAAATGTTTCCTACGCTATAGCAAACGTTGACTTTTTGAGTTCCGTTCCACTTTGAAGGCTCTATTGCTTTGCATTGCGTTGTATGAGGCACGATCCAAGCACTGACTTTCAGAAAGTCAATAACTGATCTCATATTTCAAAATGGTTCCACTGGGGGTTGAACCCAGGACCTTCTGCGTGTAAAGCAGTCGTGATAACGGCTACACTATAGAACATGTAAGAAGTTGACCAAATACTCATTTTTCAGAAAGGGAAGGGTTAAACACCAAAGAATCCTTGCATCCTATAATTCAACCTGAGATCCTTTGGCATTTCTTTGGTTTTAGGACACTTTCAAGGGTGTAGCAAGACTGATGTTTCTGGCCACTCTTTGCATAAGGGCCATGACCTGGTACCAGCCCTTAGCAAAGAGCTCCAGGGTCACTACGGTTCCTGTATAAAAGCTATACTCTGGAAGCCATTCCTCAAGAAATGGAAGGGAGAGGGTAAAGGACTAGTTGCCAGACGTGCCTGTTGCCTCCCTGCAGCTGATCTTCTCCCCATTACTGACTTACCATGTCTTGTTTTATACTGTGTCTCTGTGTGGAGGTGGCCACCTCATTAGAGGCAGGGCTTTGCTTCCTCATGTCTGAAAGCCGCCAGCAAGGAGAAGAGTGAGCACCACAGTAGTGACAGTCCCATATTTCATTCCAATTCCCCTGAGACTAGAAGTCAGAGTTTTCAATGCCTTAGATCTCACACTACAAACACACAGCTACTGTATGCGGCTGCTGCCACAGAAGTGCTTGGGCACGCTTGCATACCAGAAAGTACTAAGCTATTTTGAGGAGGAATTTCAAGCCAAAGATAAATTTTTCAGGGTACTGCTTAGGAACAATTCACATGTGTAAATGTTTCCTACGCTATAGCAAACGTTGACTTTTTGAGTTCCGTTCCACTTTGAAGGCTCTATTGCTTTGCATTGCGTTGTATGAGGCACGATCCAAGCACTGACTTTCAGAAAGTCAATAACTGATCTCATATTTCAAAATGGTTCCACTGGGGGTTGAACCCAGGACCTTCTGCGTGTAAAGCAGACGTGATAACCGCTACACTATGGAACCTGTAAGAAGTTGACCAAATTGTCATTTTTCAGAAAGGGAAGGGTTAAACACCAAAGAATCCTTGCATCCTATAATTCAACCTGAGATCCTTTGGCATTTCTTTGGTTTTAGGACACTTTCAAGGGTGTAGCAAGACTGATGTTTCTGGCCACTCTTTGCATAAGGGCCATGACCTGGTACCAGCCCTTAGCAAAGAGCTCCAGGGTCACTACGGTTCCCGTATAAAAGCTATACTCTGGAAGCCGTTCCTCAAGAAATGGAAGGGAGAGGGTAAAGAACTAGTTGCCAGACGTGCCTGTTGCCTCCCTGCAGCTGATCTTCTCCCCATTACTGACTTACCATGTCTTGTTTTATACTGTGTCTCTGTGTGGAGGTGGCCACCTCATTAGAGGCAGGGCTTTGCTTCCTCATGTCTGAAAGCTGCCAGCAAGGAGAAGAGTGAGCACCACAGTAGTGACAGTCCCATATTTCATTCCAATTCCCCTGAGACTAGAAGTCAGAGTTTTCAATGCCTTAGATCTCACACTACAAACACACAGCTACTGTATGCGGCTGCTGCCACAGAAGTGCTTGGGCACACTTGCATACCAGAAAGTACCAAGCTATTTTGAGGAGGAATTTCAAGCCAAAGATACATTTTCAGGGTACTGCTTAGGAACAATTCACATGTGTAAATGTTTCCTACGCTATAGCAAATGTTGACTTTTTGAGTTCCGCTCCACTTTGAAGGCTCTATTGCTTTGCATTGCGTTGTATGAGGCACGATCCAAGCATTGACTTTCAGAAAGTCAATAACTGATCTCATATTTCAAAATGGTTCCACTGGGGGTTGAACCCAGGACCTTCTGCGTGTAAAGCAGACGTGATAACCGCTACACTATGGAACCTGTAAGAAGTTGACCAAATTGTCATTTTTCAGAAAGGGAAGGGTTAAACACCAAAGAATCCTTGCATCCTATAATTCAACCTGAGATCCTTTGGCATTTCTTTGGTTTTAGGACACTTTCAAGGGTGTAGCAAGACTGATGTTTCTGGCCACTCTTTGCATAAGGGCCATGACCTGGTACCAGTCCTTAGCAAAGAGCTCCAGGGTCACTACGGTTCCTGTATAAAAGCTATACTCTGGAAGCCGTTCCTCAAGAAATGGAAGGGAGAGGGTAAAGGACTAGTTGCCAGACGTGCCTGTTGCCTCCCTGCAGCTGATCTTCTCCCCATTACTGACTTACCATGTCTTGTTTTATACTGTGTCTCTGTGTGGAGGTGGCCACCTCATTAGAGGCAGGGCTTTGCTTCCTCATGTCTGAAAGCTGCCAGCAAGGAGAAGAGTGAGCACCACAGTAGTGACAGTCCCATATTTCATTCCAATTCCCCTGAGACTAGAAGTCAGAGTTTTCAATGCCTTAGATCTCACACTACAAACACACAGCTACTGTATGCGGCTGCTGCCACAGAAGTGCTTGGGCACACTTGCATACCAGAAAGTACTAAGCTATTTTGAGGAGGAATTTCAAGCCAAAGATACATTTTTCAGGGTACTGCTTAGGAACAATTCACATGTGTAAATGTTTCCTACGCTATAGCAAACGTTGACTTTTTGAGTTCCGTTCCACTTTGAAGGCTCTATTGCTTTGCATTGCGTTGTATGAGGCACGATCCAAGCACTGACTTTCAGAAAGTCAATAACTGATCTCATATTTCAAAATGGTTCCACTGGGGGTTGAACCCAGGACCTTCTGCGTGTAAAGCAGACGTGATAACCGCTACACTATGGAACCTGTAAGAAGTTGACCAAATTGTCATTTTTCAGAAAGGGAAGGGTTAAACACCAAAGAATCCTTGCATCCTATAATTCAACCTGAGATGCTTTGGCATTTCTTTGGTTTTAGGACACTTTCAAGGGTGTAGCAAGACTGATGTTTCTGGCCACTCTTTGCATAAGGGCCATGACCTGGCACCAGCCCTTAGCAAAGAGCTCCAGGGTCACTACGGTTCCCGTATAAAAGCTATACTCTGGAAGCCGTTCCTCAAGAAATGGAAGGGAGAGGGTAAAGGACTAGTTGCCAGACGTGCCTGTTGCCTCCCTGCAGCTGATCTTCTCCCCATTACTGACTTACCATGTCTTGTTTTATACTGTGTCTCTGTGTGGAGGTGGCCACCTCATTAGAGGCAGGGCTTTGCTTCCTCATGTCTGAAAGCCGCCAGCAAGGAGAAGAGTGAGCACCACAGTAGTGACAGCCCCATATTTCACTCCAATTCCCCTGAGACTAGAAGTCAGAGTTTTCAATGCCTTAGATCTCACACTACAAACACACAGCTACTGTATGCGGCTGCTGCCACAGAAGTGCTTGGGTACACTTGCATACCAGAAAGTACTAAGCTATTTTGAGGAGGAATTTCAAGCCAAAGATACATTTTTCAGGGTACTGCTTAGGAACAATTCACATGTGTAAATGTTTCCTACGCTATAGCAAACGTTGACTTTTTGAGTTCCGTTCCACTTTGAAGGCTCTATTGCTTTGCATTGCGTTGTATGAGGCACGATCCAAGCACTGACTTTCAGAAAGTCAATAACTGATCTCATATTTCAAAATGGTTCCACTGGGGGTTGAACCCAAGACCTTCTGCGTGTAAAGCAGACGTGATAACCGCTACACTATGGAACCTGTAAGAAGTTGACCAAATTGTCATTTTTCAGAAAGGGAAGGGTTAAACACCAAAGAATCCTTGCATCCTATAATTCAACCTGAGATCCTTTGGCATTTCTTTGGTTTTAGGACACTTTCAAGGGTGTAGCAAGACTGATGTTTCTGGCCACTCTTTACATAAGGGCCATGACCTGGTACCAGCCCTTAGCAAAGAGCTCCAGGGTCACTACGGTTCCCGTATAAAAGCTATACTCTGGAAGCCGTTCCTCAAGAAATGGAAGGGAGAGGGTAAAGGACTAGTTGCCAGACGTGCCTGTTGCCTCCCTGCAGCTGATCTTCTCCCCATTACTGACTTACCATGTCTTGTTTTATACTGTGTTTCTGTGTGGAGGTGGCCACCTCATTAGAGGCAGGGCTTTGCTTCCTCATGTCTGAAAGCCGCCAGCAAGGAGAAGAGTGAGCACCACAGTAGTGACAGCCCCATATTTCACTCCAATTCCCCTGAGACTAGAAGTCAGGGTTTTCAATGCCTTAGATCTCACACTACAAACACACAGCTACTGTATGCGGCTGCTGCCACAGAAGTGCTTGGGCACACTTGCATACCAGAAAGTACCAAGCTATTTTGAGGAGGAATTTCAAGCCAAAGATACATTTTTCAGGGTACTGCTTAGGAACAATTCACATGTGTAAATGTTTCCTACGCTATAGCAAACGTTGACTTTTTGAGTTCCGTTCCACTTTGAAGGCTCTATTGCTTTGCATTGCGTTGTATGAGGCACGATCCAAGCACTGACTTTCAGAAAGTCAATAACTGATCTCATATTTCAAAATGGTTCCACTGGGGGTTGAACCCAAGACCTTCTGCGTGTAAAGCAGACGTGATAACCGCTACACTATGGAACCTGTAAGAAGTTGACCAAATTGTCATTTTTCAGAAAGGGAAGGGTTAAACACCAAAGAATCCTTGCATCCTATAATTCAACCTGAGATCCTTTGGCATTTCTTTGGTTTTAGGACACTTTCAAGGGTGTAGCAAGACTGATGTTTCTGGCCACTCTTTACATAAGGGCCATAACCTGGTACCAGCCCTTAGCAAAGAGCTCCAGGGTCACTACGGTTCCCGTATAAAAGCTATACTCTGGAAGCCGTTCCTCAAGAAATGGAAGGGAGAGGGTAAAGGACTAGTTGCCAGACGTGCCTGTTGCCTCCCTGCAGCTGATCTTCTCCCCATTACTGACTTACCATGTCTTGTTTTATACTGTGTTTCTGTGTGGAGGTGGCCACCTCATTAGAGGCAGGGCTTTGCTTCCTCATGTCTGAAAGCCGCCAGCAAGGAGAAGAGTGAGCACCACAGTAGTGACAGCCCCATATTTCACTCCAATTCCCCTGAGACTAGAAGTCAGGGTTTTCAATGCCTTAGATCTCACACTACAAACACACAGCTACTGTATGCGGCTGCTGCCACAGAAGTGCTTGGGCACACTTGCATACCAGAAAGTACCAAGCTATTTTGAGGAGGAATTTCAAGCCAAAGATACATTTTTCAGGGTACTGCTTAGGAACAATTCACATGTGTAAATGTTTCCTACGCTATAGCAAACGTTGACTTTTTGAGTTCCGTTCCACTTTGAAGGCTCTATTGCTTTGCATTGCGTTGTATGAGGCACGATCCAAGCACTGACTTTCAGAAAGTCAATAACTGATCTCATATTTCAAAATGGTTCCACTGGGGGTTGAACCCAGGACCTTCTGCGTGTAAAGCAGACGTGATAACCGCTACACTATGGAACCTGTAAGAAGTTGACCAAATTGTCATTTTTCAGAAAGGGAAGGGTTAAACACCAAAGAATCCTTGCATCCTATAATTCAACCTGAGATGCTTTGGCATTTCTTTGGTTTTAGGACACTTTCAAGGGTGTAGCAAGACTGATGTTTCTGGCCACTCTTTGCATAAGGGCCATGACCTGGTACCAGCCCTTAGCAAAGAGCTCCAGGGTCACTACGGTTCCTGTATAAAAGCTATACTCTGGAAGCCGTTCCTCAAGAAATGGAAGGGAGAGGGTAAAGGACTAGTTGCCAGACGTGCCTGTTGCCTCCCTGCAGCTGATCTTCTCCCCATTACTGACTTACCATGTCTTGTTTTATACTGTGTCTCTGTGTGGAGGTGGCCACCTCATTAGAGGCAAAGCTTTGCTTCCTCATGTCTGAAAGCCGCCAGCAAGGAGAAGAGTGAGCACCACAGTAGTGACAGTCCCATATTTCATTCCAATTCCCCTGAGACTAGAAGTCAGAGTTTTCAATGCCTTAGATCTCACACTACAAACACACAGCTACTGTATGCGGCTGCTGCCACAGAAGTGCTTGGGCACACTTGCATACCAGAAAGTACTAAGCTATTTTGAGGAGGAATTTCAAGCCAAAGATACATTTTTCAGGGTACTGCTTAGGAACAATTCACATGTGTAAATGTTTCCTACGCTATAGCAAACGTTGACTTTTTGAGTTCCGTTCCACTTTGAAGGCTCTATTGCTTTGCATTGCGTTGTATGAGGCACGATCCAAGCACTGACTTTCAGAAAGTCAATAACTGATCTCATATTTCAAAATGGTTCCACTGGGGGTTGAACCCAGGACCTTCTGCGTGTAAAGCAGATGTGATAACCGCTACACTATGGAACCTGTAAGAAGTTGACCAAATTGTCATTTTTCAGAAAGGGAAGGGTTAAACACCAAAGAATCCTTGCATCCTATAATTCAACCTGAGATCCTTTGGCATTTCTTTGGTTTTAGGACACTTTCAAGGGTGTAGCAAGACTGATGTTTCTGGCCACTCTTTGCATAAGGGCCATGACCTGGTACCAGCCCTTAGCAAAGAGCTCCAGGGTCACTACGGTTCCCGTATAAAAGCTATACTCTGGAAGCCGTTCCTCAAGAAATGGAAGGGAGAGGGTAAAGGACTAGTTGCCAGACGTGCCTGTTGCCTCCCTGCAGCTGATCTTCTCCCCATTACTGACTTACCATGTCTTGTTTTATACTGTGTCTCTGTGTGGAGGTGGCCACCTCATTAGAGGCAGGGCTTTGCTTCCTCATGTCTGAAAGCTGCCAGCAAGGAGAAGAGTGAGCACCACAGTAGTGACAGTCCCATATTTCATTCCAATTCCCCTGAGACTAGAAGTCAGAGTTTTCAATGCCTTAGATCTCACACTACAAACACACAGCTACTGTATGCGGCTGCTGCCACAGAAGTGCTTGGGCACACTTGCATACCAGAAAGTACTAAGCTATTTTGAGGAGGAATTTCAAGCCAAAGATACATTTTTCAGGGTACTGCTTAGGAACAATTCACATGTGTAAATGTTTCCTACGCTATAGCAAACGTTGACTTTTTGAGTTCCGTTCCACTTTGAAGGCTCTATTGCTTTGCATTGCGTTGTATGAGGCACGATCCAAGCACTGACTTTCAGAAAGTCAATAACTGATCTCATATTTCAAAATGGTTCCACTGGGGGTTGAACCCAGGACCTTCTGCGTGTAAAGCAGACGTGATAACCGCTACACTATGGAACCTGTAAGAAGTTGACCAAATTGTCATTTTTCAGAAAGGGAAGGGTTAAACACCAAAGAATCCTTGCATCCTATAATTCAACCTGAGATCCTTTGGCATTTCTTTGGTTTTAGGACACTTTCAAGGGTGTAGCAAGACTGATGTTTCTGGCCACTCTTTGCATAAGGGCCATGACCTGGTACCAGCCCTTAGCAAAGAGCTCCAGGGTCACTACGGTTCCTGTATAAAAGCTATACTCTGGAAGCCGTTCCTCAAGAAATGGAAGGGAGAGGGTAAAGGACTAGTTGCCAGACGTGCCTGTTGCCTTCCTGCAGCTGATCTTCTCCCCATTACTGACTTACCATGTCTTGTTTTATACTGTGTCTCTGTGTGGAGGTGGCCACCTCATTAGAGGCAGGGCTTTGCTTCCTCATGTCTGAAAGCCGCCAGCAAGGAGAAGAGTGAGCACCACAGTAGTGACAGCCCCATATTTCACTCCAATTCCCCTGAGACTAGAAGTCAGAGTTTTCAATGCCTTAGATCTCACACTACAAACACACAGCTACTGTATGCGGCTGCTGCCACAGAAGTGCTTGGGCACACTTGCATACCAGAAAGTACTAAGCTATTTTGAGGAGGAATTTCAAGCCAAAGATACATTTTTCAGGGTACTGCTTAGGAACAATTCACATGTGTAAATGTTTCCTACGCTATAGCAAACGTTGACTTTTTGAGTTCCGTTCCACTTTGAAGGCTCTATTGCTTTGCATTGCGTTGTATGAGGCACGATCCAAGCACTGACTTTCAGAAAGTCAATAACTGATCTCATATTTCAAAATGGTTCCACTGGGGGTTGAACCCAAGACCTTCTGCGTGTAAAGCAGACGTGATAACCGCTACACTATGGAACCTGTAAGAAGTTGACCAAATTGTCATTTTTCAGAAAGGGAAGGGTTAAACACCAAAGAATCCTTGCATCCTATAATTCAACCTGAGATCCTTTGGCATTTCTTTGGTTTTAGGACACTTTCAAGGGTGTAGCAAGACTGATGTTTCTGGCCACTCTTTGCATAAGGGCCATGACCTGGTACCAGCCCTTAGCAAAGAGCTCCAGGGTCACTACGGTTCCTGTATAAAAGCTATACTCTGGAAGCCGTTCCTCAAGAAATGGAAGGGAGAGGGTAAAGGACTAGTTGCCAGACGTGCCTGTTGCCTCCCTGCAGCTGATCTTCTCCCCATTACTGACTTACCATGTCTTGTTTTATACTGTGTCTCTGTGTGGAGGTGGCCACCTCATTAGAGGCAGGGCTTTGCTTCCTCATGTCTGAAAGCTGCCAGCAAGGAGAAGAGTGAGCACCACAGTAGTGACAGTCCCATATTTCATTCCAATTCCCCTGAGACTAGAAGTCAGAGTTTTCAATGCCTTAGATCTCACACTACAAACACACAGCTACTGTATGCGGCTGCTGCCACAGAAGTGCTTGGGCACACTTGCATACCAGAAAGTACTAAGCTATTTTGAGGAGGAATTTCAAGCCAAAGATACATTTTTCAGGGTACTGCTTAGGAACAATTCACATGTGTAAATGTTTCCTACGCTATAGCAAACGTTGACTTTTTGAGTTCCGTTCCACTTTGAAGGCTCTATTGCTTTGCATTGCGTTGTATGAGGCACGATCCAAGCACTGACTTTCAGAAAGTCAATAACTGATCTCATATTTCAAAATGGTTCCACTGGGGGTTGAACCCAGGACCTTCTGCGTGTAAAGCAGACGTGATAACCGCTACACTATGGAACCTGTAAGAAGTTGACCAAATTGTCATTTTTCAGAAAGGGAAGGGTTAAACACCAAAGAATCCTTGCATCCTATAATTCAACCTGAGATCCTTTGGCATTTCTTTGGTTTTAGGACACTTTCAAGGGTGTAGCAAGACTGATGTTTCTGGCCACTCTTTGCATAAGGGCCATGACCTGGTACCAGCCCTTAGCAAAGAGCTCCAGGGTCACTACGGTTCCTGTATAAAAGCTATACTCTGGAAGCCGTTCCTCAAGAAATGGAAGGGAGAGGGTAAAGGACTAGTTGCCAGACGTGCCTGTTGCCTTCCTGCAGCTGATCTTCTCCCCATTACTGACTTACCATGTCTTGTTTTATACTGTGTCTCTGTGTGGAGGTGGCCACCTCATTAGAGGCAGGGCTTTGCTTCCTCATGTCTGAAAGCCGCCAGCAAGGAGAAGAGTGAGCACCACAGTAGTGACAGCCCCATATTTCACTCCAATTCCCCTGAGACTAGAAGTCAGAGTTTTCAATGCCTTAGATCTCACACTACAAACACACAGCTACTGTATGCGGCTGCTGCCACAGAAGTGCTTGGGCACACTTGCATACCAGAAAGTACTAAGCTATTTTGAGGAGGAATTTCAAGCCAAAGATACATTTTTCAGGGTACTGCTTAGGAACAATTCACATGTGTAAATGTTTCCTACGCTATAGCAAACGTTGACTTTTTGAGTTCCGTTCCACTTTGAAGGCTCTATTGCTTTGCATTGCGTTGTATGAGGCACGATCCAAGCACTGACTTTCAGAAAGTCAATAACTGATCTCATATTTCAAAATGGTTCCACTGGGGGTTGAACCCAAGACCTTCTGCGTGTAAAGCAGACGTGATAACCGCTACACTATGGAACCTGTAAGAAGTTGACCAAATTGTCATTTTTCAGAAAGGGAAGGGTTAAACACCAAAGAATCCTTGCATCCTATAATTCAACCTGAGATCCTTTGGCATTTCTTTGGTTTTAGGACACTTTCAAGGGTGTAGCAAGACTGATGTTTCTGGCCACTCTTTGCATAAGGGCCATGACCTAGTACCAGCCCTTAGCAAAGAGCTCCAGGGTCACTACGGTTCCCGTATAAAAGCTATACTCTGGAAGCCGTTCCTCAAGAAATGGAAGGGAGAGGGTAAAGGACTAGTTGCCAGACGTGCCTGTTGCCTCCCTGCAGCTGATCTTCTCCCCATTACTGACTTACCATGTCTTGTTTTATACTGTGTCTCTGTGTGGAGGTGGCCACCTCATTAGAGGCAGGGCTTTGCTTCCTCATGTCTGAAAGCCGCCAGCAAGGAGAAGAGTGAGCACCACAGTAGTGACAGCCCCATATTTCACTCCAATTCCCCTGAGACTAGAAGTCAGAGTTTTCAATGCCTTAGATCTCACACTACAAACACACAGCTACTGTATGCGGCTGCTGCCACAGAAGTGCTTGGGCACACTTGCATACCAGAAAGTACCAAGCTATTTTGAGCAGGAATTTCAGGCCAAAGATACATTTTTCAGGGTACTGCTTAGGAACAATTCACATGTGTAAATGTTTCCTACGCTATAGCAAATGTTGACTTTTTGAGTTCCGTTCCACTTTGAAGGCTCTATTGCTTTGCATTGCGTTGTATGAGGCACGATCCAAGCACTGACTTTCAGAAAGTCAATAACTGATCTCATATTTCAAAATGGTTCCACTGGGGGTTGAACCCAGGACCTTCTGCGTGTAAAGCAGACGTGATAACCGCTACACTATGGAACCTGTAAGAAGTTGACCAAATTGTCATTTTTCAGAAAGGGAAGGGTTAAACACCAAAGAATCCTTGCATCCTATAATTCAACCTGAGATCCTTTGGCATTTCTTTGGTTTTAGGACACTTTCAAGGGTGTAGCAAGACTGATGTTTCTGGCCACTCTTTGCATAAGGGCCATGACCTGGTACCAGCCCTTAGCAAAGAGCTCCAGGGTCACTACGGTTCCTGTATAAAAGCTATACTCTGGAAGCCGTTCCTCAAGAAATGGAAGGGAGAGGGTAAAGGACTAGTTGCCAGACGTGCCTGTTGCCTCCCTGCAGCTGATCTTCTCCCCATTACTGACTTACCATGTCTTGTTTTATACTGTGTCTCTGTGTGGAGGTGGCCACCTCATTAGAGGCAGGGCTTTGCTTCCTCATGTCTGAAAGCCGCCAGCAAGGAGAAGAGTGAGCACCACAGTAGTGACAGTCCCATATTTCATTCCAATTCCCCTGAGACTAGAAGTCAGAGTTTTCAATGCCTTAGATCTCACACTACAAACACACAGCTACTGTATGCGGCTGCTGCCACAGAAGTGCTTGGGCACACTTGCATACCAGAAAGTACTAAGCTATTTTGAGGAGGAATTTCAAGCCAAAGATACATTTTTCAGGGTACTGCTTAGGAACAATTCACATGTGTAAATGTTTCCTACGCTATAGCAAACGTTGACTTTTTGAGTTCCGTTCCACTTTGAAGGCTCTATTGCTTTGCATTGCGTTGTATGAGGCACGATCCAAGCACTGACTTTCAGAAAGTCAATAACTGATCTCATATTTCAAAATGGTTCCACTGGGGGTTGAACCCAGGACCTTCTGCGTGTAAAGCAGATGTGATAACCGCTACACTATGGAACCTGTAAGAAGTTGACCAAATTGTCATTTTTCAGAAAGGGAAGGGTTAAACACCAAAGAATCCTTGCATCCTATAATTCAACCTGAGATCCTTTGGCATTTCTTTGGTTTTAGGACACTTTCAAGGGTGTAGCAAGACTGATGTTTCTGGCCACTCTTTGCATAAGGGCCATGACCTGGTACCAGCCCTTAGCAAAGAGCTCCAGGGTCACTACGGTTCCCGTATAAAAGCTATACTCTGGAAGCCGTTCCTCAAGAAATGGAAGGGAGAGGGTAAAGGACTAGTTGCCAGACGTGCCTGTTGCCTTCCTGCAGCTGATCTTCTCCCCATTACTGACTTACCATGTCTTGTTTTATACTGTGTCTCTGTGTGGAGGTGGCCACCTCATTAGAGGCAGGGCTTTGCTTCCTCATGTCTGAAAGCCGCCAGCAAGGAGAAGAGTGAGCACCACAGTAGTGACAGCCCCATATTTCACTCCAATTCCCCTGAGACTAGAAGTCAGAGTTTTCAATGCCTTAGATCTCACACTACAAACACACAGCTACTGTATGCGGCTGCTGCCACAGAAGTGCTTGGGCACACTTGCATACCAGAAAGTACCAAGCTATTTTGAGCAGGAATTTCAGGCCAAAGATACATTTTTCAGGGTACTGCTTAGGAACAATTCACATGTGTAAATGTTTCCTACGCTATAGCAAATGTTGACTTTTTGAGTTCCGTTCCACTTTGAAGGCTCTATTGCTTTGCATTGCGTTGTATGAGGCACGATCCAAGCACTGACTTTCAGAAAGTCAATAACTGATCTCATATTTCAAAATGGTTCCACTGGGGGTTGAACCCAGGACCTTCTGCGTGTAAAGCAGACGTGATAACCGCTACACTATGGAACCTGTAAGAAGTTGACCAAATTGTCATTTTTCAGAAAGGGAAGGGTTAAACACCAAAGAATCCTTGCATCCTATAATTCAACCTGAGATGCTTTGGCATTTCTTTGGTTTTAGGACACTTTCAAGGGTGTAGCAAGACTGATGTTTCTGGCCACTCTTTGCATAAGGGCCATGACCTGGTACCAGTCCTTAGCAAAGAGCTCCAGGGTCACTACAGTTCCTGTATAAAAGCTATACTCTGGAAGCCGTTCCTCAAGAAATGGAAGGGAGAGGGTAAAGGACTAGTTGCCAGACGTGCCTGTTGCCTCCCTGCAGCTGATCTTCTCCCCATTACTGACTTACCATGTCTTGTTTTATACTGTGTCTCTGTGTGGAGGTGGCCACCTCATTAGAGGCAGGGCTTTGCTTCCTCATGTCTGAAAGCCGCCAGCAAGGAGAAGAGTGAGCACCACAGTAGTGACAGTCCCATATTTCATTCCAATTCCCCTGAGACTAGAAGTCAGAGTTTTCAATGCCTTAGATCTCACACTACAAACACACAGCTACTGTATGCGGCTGCTGCCACAGAAGTGCTTGGGCACACTTGCATACCAGAAAGTACTAAGCTATTTTGAGGAGGAATTTCAAGCCAAAGATACATTTTTCAGGGTACTGCTTAGGAACAATTCACATGTGTAAATGTTTCCTACGCTATAGCAAACGTTGACTTTTTGAGTTCCGTTCCACTTTGAAGGCTCTATTGCTTTGCATTGCGTTGTATGAGGCACGATCCAAGCACTGACTTTCAGAAAGTCAATAACTGATCTCATATTTCAAAATGGTTCCACTGGGGGTTGAACCCAGGACCTTCTGCGTGTAAAGCAGATGTGATAACCGCTACACTATGGAACCTGTAAGAAGTTGACCAAATTGTCATTTTTCAGAAAGGGAAGGGTTAAACACCAAAGAATCCTTGCATCCTATAATTCAACCTGAGATCCTTTGGCATTTCTTTGGTTTTAGGACACTTTCAAGGGTGTAGCAAGACTGATGTTTCTGGCCACTCTTTGCATAAGGGCCATGACCTGGTACCAGCCCTTAGCAAAGAGCTCCAGGGTCACTACGGTTCCCGTATAAAAGCTATACTCTGGAAGCCGTTCCTCAAGAAATGGAAGGGAGAGGGTAAAGGACTAGTTGCCAGACGTGCCTGTTGCCTTCCTGCAGCTGATCTTCTCCCCATTACTGACTTACCATGTCTTGTTTTATACTGTGTCTCTGTGTGGAGGTGGCCACCTCATTAGAGGCAGGGCTTTGCTTCCTCATGTCTGAAAGCCACCAGCAAGGAGAAGAGTGAGCACCACAGTAGTGACAGCCCCATATTTCACTCCAATTCCCCTGAGACTAGAAGTCAGAGTTTTCAATGCCTTAGATCTCACACTACAAACACACAGCTACTGTATGCGGCTGCTGCCACAGAAGTGCTTGGGCACACTTGCATACCAGAAAGTACCAAGCTATTTTGAGCAGGAATTTCAGGCCAAAGATACATTTTTCAGGGTACTGCTTAGGAACAATTCACATGTGTAAATGTTTCCTACGCTATAGCAAATGTTGACTTTTTGAGTTCCGTTCCACTTTGAAGGCTCTATTGCTTTGCATTGCGTTGTATGAGGCACGATCCAAGCACTGACTTTCAGAAAGTCAATAACTGATCTCATATTTCAAAATGGTTCCACTGGGGGTTGAACCCAGGACCTTCTGCGTGTAAAGCAGACGTGATAACCGCTACACTATGGAACCTGTAAGAAGTTGACCAAATTGTCATTTTTCAGAAAGGGAAGGGTTAAACACCAAAGAATCCTTGCATCCTATAATTCAACCTGAGATCCTTTGGCATTTCTTTGGTTTTAGGACACTTTCAAGGGTGTAGCAAGACTGATGTTTCTGGCCACTCTTTGCATAAGGGCCATGACCTGGTACCAGTCCTTAGCAAAGAGCTCCAGGGTCACTACAGTTCCTGTATAAAAGCTATACTCTGGAAGCCGTTCCTCAAGAAATGGAAGGGAGAGGGTAAAGGACTAGTTGCCAGACGTGCCTGTTGCCTCCCTGCAGCTGATCTTCTCCCCATTACTGACTTACCATGTCTTGTTTTATACTGTGTCTCTGTGTGGAGGTGGCCACCTCATTAGAGGCAGGGCTTTGCTTCCTCATGTCTGAAAGCCGCCAGCAAGGAGAAGAGTGAGCACCACAGTAGTGACAGTCCCATATTTCATTCCAATTCCCCTGAGACTAGAAGTCAGAGTTTTCAATGCCTTAGATCTCACACTACAAACACACAGCTACTGTATGCGGCTGCTGCCACAGAAGTGCTTGGGCACACTTGCATACCAGAAAGTACTAAGCTATTTTGAGGAGGAATTTCAAGCCAAAGATACATTTTTCAGGGTACTGCTTAGGAACAATTCACATGTGTAAATGTTTCCTACGCTATAGCAAACGTTGACTTTTTGAGTTCCGTTCCACTTTGAAGGCTCTATTGCTTTGCATTGCGTTGTATGAGGCACGATCCAAGCACTGACTTTCAGAAAGTCAATAACTGATCTCATATTTCAAAATGGTTCCACTGGGGGTTGAACCCAGGACCTTCTGCGTGTAAAGCAGATGTGATAACCGCTACACTATGGAACCTGTAAGAAGTTGACCAAATTGTCATTTTTCAGAAAGGGAAGGGTTAAACACCAAAGAATCCTTGCATCCTATAATTCAACCTGAGATCCTTTGGCATTTCTTTGGTTTTAGGACACTTTCAAGGGTGTAGCAAGACTGATGTTTCTGGCCACTCTTTGCATAAGGGCCATGACCTGGTACCAGCCCTTAGCAAAGAGCTCCAGGGTCACTACGGTTCCCGTATAAAAGCTATACTCTGGAAGCCGTTCCTCAAGAAATGGAAGGGAGAGGGTAAAGGACTAGTTGCCAGACGTGCCTGTTGCCTTCCTGCAGCTGATCTTCTCCCCATTACTGACTTACCATGTCTTGTTTTATACTGTGTCTCTGTGTGGAGGTGGCCACCTCATTAGAGGCAGGGCTTTGCTTCCTCATGTCTGAAAGCCACCAGCAAGGAGAAGAGTGAGCACCACAGTAGTGACAGCCCCATATTTCACTCCAATTCCCCTGAGACTAGAAGTCAGAGTTTTCAATGCCTTAGATCTCACACTACAAACACACAGCTACTGTATGCGGCTGCTGCCACAGAAGTGCTTGGGCACACTTGCATACCAGAAAGTACCAAGCTATTTTGAGCAGGAATTTCAGGCCAAAGATACATTTTTCAGGGTACTGCTTAGGAACAATTCACATGTGTAAATGTTTCCTACGCTATAGCAAATGTTGACTTTTTGAGTTCCGTTCCACTTTGAAGGCTCTATTGCTTTGCATTGCGTTGTATGAGGCACGATCCAAGCACTGACTTTCAGAAAGTCAATAACTGATCTCATATTTCAAAATGGTTCCACTGGGGGTTGAACCCAGGACCTTCTGCGTGTAAAGCAGACGTGATAACCGCTACACTATGGAACCTGTAAGAAGTTTAGCAAATTGTCATTTTTCAGAAAGGGAAGGGTTAAACACCAAAGAATCCTTGCATCCTATAATTCAACCTGAGATCCTTTGGCATTTCTTTGGTTTTAGGACACTTTCAAGGGTGTAGCAAGACTGATGTTTCTGGCCACTCTTTGCATAAGGGCCATGACCTGGTACCAGCCCTTAGCAAAGAACTCCAGGGTCACTACGGTTCCTGTATAAAAGCTATACTCTGGAAGCCGTTCCTCAAGAAATGGAAGGGAGAGGGTAAAGGACTAGTTGCCAGACGTGCCTGTTGCCTTCCTGCAGCTGATCTTCTCCCCATTACTGACTTACCATGTCTTGTTTTATACTGTGTCTCTGTGTGGAGGTGGCCACCTCATTAGAGGCAGGGCTTTGCTTCCTCATGTCTGAAAGCCGCCAGCAAGGAGAAGAGTGAGCACCACAGTAGTGACAGTCCCATATTTCATTCCAATTCCCCTGAGACTAGAAGTCAGAGTTTTCAATGCCTTAGATCTCACACTACAAACACACAGCTACTGTATGCGGCTGCTGCCACAGAAGTGCTTGGGCACACTTGCATACCAGAAAGTACTAAGCTATTTTGAGGAGGAATTTCAAGCCAAAGATACATTTTTCAGGGTACTGCTTAGGAACAATTCACATGTGTAAATGTTTCCTACGCTATAGCAAACGTTGACTTTTTGAGTTCCGTTCCACTTTGAAGGCTCTATTGCTTTGCATTGCGTTGTATGAGGCACGATCCAAGCACTGACTTTCAGAAAGTCAATAACTGATCTCATATTTCAAAATGGTTCCACTGGGGGTTGAACCCAGGACCTTCTGCGTGTAAAGCAGACGTGATAACCGCTACACTATGGAACCTGTAAGAAGTTGACCAAATTGTCATTTTTCAGAAAGGGAAGGGTTAAACACCAAAGAATCCTTGCATCCTATAATTCAACCTGAGATCCTTTGGCATTTCTTTGGTTTTAGGACACTTTCAAGGGTGTAGCAAGACTGATGTTTCTGGCCACTCTTTGCATAAGGGCCATGACCTAGTACCAGCCCTTAGCAAAGAGCTCCAGGGTCACTACGGTTCCCGTATAAAAGCTATACTCTGGAAGCCGTTCCTCAAGAAATGGAAGGGAGAGGGTAAAGGACTAGTTGCCAGACGTGCCTGTTGCCTCCCTGCAGCTGATCTTCTCCCCATTACTGACTTACCATGTCTTGTTTTATACTGTGTCTCTGTGTGGAGGTGGCCACCTCATTAGAGGCAGGGCTTTGCTTCCTCATGTCTGAAAGCCGCCAGCAAGGAGAAGAGTGAGCACCACAGTAGTGACAGCCCCATATTTCACTCCAATTCCCCTGAGACTAGAAGTCAGAGTTTTTAATGCCTTAGATCTCACACTACAAACACACAGCTACTGTATGCGGCTGCTGCCACAGAAGTGCTTGGGCACACTTGCATACCAGAAAGTACCAAGCTATTTTGAGCAGGAATTTCAGGCCAAAGATACATTTTTCAGGGTACTGCTTAGGAACAATTCACATGTGTAAATGTTTCCTACGCTATAGCAAATGTTGACTTTTTGAGTTCCGTTCCACTTTGAAGGCTCTATTGCTTTGCATTGCGTTGTATGAGGCACGATCCAAGCACTGACTTTCAGAAAGTCAATAACTGATCTCATATTTCAAAATGGTTCCACTGGGGGTTGAACCCAGGACCTTCTGCGTGTATAGCAGACGTGATAACCGCTACACTATGGAACCTGTAAGAAGTTGACCAAATTGTCATTTTTCAGAAAGGGAAGGGTTAAACACCAAAGAATCCTTGCATCCTATAATTCAACCTGAGATCCTTTGGCATTTCTTTGGTTTTAGGACACTTTCAAGGGTGTAGCAAGACTGATGTTTCTGGCCACTCTTTGCATAAGGGCCATGACCTGGTACCAGTCCTTAGCAAAGAGCTCCAGGGTCACTACGGTTCCTGTATAAAAGCTATACTCTGGAAGCCGTTCCTCAAGAAATGGAAGGGAGAGGGTAAAGGACTAGTTGCCAGACGTGCCTGTTGCCTCCCTGCAGCTGATCTTCTCCCCATTACTGACTTACCATGTCTTGTTTTATACTGTGTCTCTGTGTGGAGGTGGCCACCTCATTAGAGGCAGGGCTTTGCTTCCTCATGTCTGAAAGCCGCCAGCAAGGAGAAGAGTGAGCACCACAGTAGTGACAGTCCCATATTTCATTCCAATTCCCCTGAGACTAGAAGTCAGAGTTTTCAATGCCTTAGATCTCACACTACAAACACACAGCTACTGTATGCGGCTGCTGCCACAGAAGTGCTTGGGCACACTTGCATACCAGAAAGTACTAAGCTATTTTGAGGAGGAATTTCAAGCCAAAGATACATTTTTCAGGGTACTGCTTAGGAACAATTCACATGTGTAAATGTTTCCTACGCTATAGCAAACGTTGACTTTTTGAGTTCCGTTCCACTTTGAAGGCTCTATTGCATTGCATTGCGTTGTATGAGGCACGATCCAAGCACTGACTTTCAGAAAGTCAATAACTGATCTCATATTTCAAAATGGTTCCACTGGGGGTTGAACCCAGGACCTTCTGCGTGTAAAGCAGACGTGATAACCGCTACACTATGGAACCTGTAAGAAGTTGACCAAATTGTCATTTTTCAGAAAGGGAAGGGTTAAACACCAAAGAATCCTTGCATCCTATAATTCAACCTGAGATCCTTTGGCATTTCTTTGGTTTTAGGACACTTTCAAGGGTGTAGCAAGACTGATGTTTCTGGCCACTCTTTGCATAAGGGCCATGACCTAGTACCAGCCCTTAGCAAAGAGCTCCAGGGTCACTACGGTTCCCGTATAAAAGCTATACTCTGGAAGCCGTTCCTCAAGAAATGGAAGGGAGAGGGTAAAGGACTAGTTGCCAGACGTGCCTGTTGCCTCCCTGCAGCTGATCTTCTCCCCATTACTGACTTACCATGTCTTGTTTTATACTGTGTCTCTGTGTGGAGGTGGCCACCTCATTAGAGGCAGGGCTTTGCTTCCTCATGTCTGAAAGCCGCCAGCAAGGAGAAGAGTGAGCACCACAGTAGTGACAGCCCCATATTTCACTCCAATTCCCCTGAGACTAGAAGTCAGAGTTTTTAATGCCTTAGATCTCACACTACAAACACACAGCTACTGTATGCGGCTGCTGCCACAGAAGTGCTTGGGCACACTTGCATACCAGAAAGTACCAAGCTATTTTGAGCAGGAATTTCAGGCCAAAGATACATTTTTCAGGGTACTGCTTAGGAACAATTCACATGTGTAAATGTTTCCTACGCTATAGCAAATGTTGACTTTTTGAGTTCCGTTCCACTTTGAAGGCTCTATTGCTTTGCATTGCGTTGTATGAGGCACGATCCAAGCACTGACTTTCAGAAAGTCAATAACTGATCTCATATTTCAAAATGGATCCACTGGGGGTTGAACCCAGGACCTTCTGCGTGTAAAGCAGACGTGATAACCGCTACACTATGGAACCTGTAAGAAGTTGACCAAATTGTCATTTTTCAGAAAGGGAAGGGTTAAACACCAAAGAATCCTTGCATCCTATAATTCAACCTGAGATCCTTTGGCATTTCTTTGGTTTTAGGACACTTTCAAGGGTGTAGCAAGACTGATGTTTCTGGCCACTCTTTGCATAAGGGCCATGACCTGGTACCAGTCCTTAGCAAAGAGCTCCAGGGTCACTACGGTTCCTGTATAAAAGCTATACTCTGGAAGCCGTTCCTCAAGAAATGGAAGGGAGAGGGTAAAGGACTAGTTGCCAGACGTGCCTGTTGCCTCCCTGCAGCTGATCTTCTCCCCATTACTGACTTACCATGTCTTGTTTTATACTGTGTCTCTGTGTGGAGGTGGCCACCTCATTAGAGGCAGGGCTTTGCTTCCTCATGTCTGAAAGCCGCCAGCAAGGAGAAGAGTGAGCACCACAGTAGTGACAGTCCCATATTTCATTCCAATTCCCCTGAGACTAGAAGTCAGAGTTTTCAATGCCTTAGATCTCACACTACAAACACACAGCTACTGTATGCGGCTGCTGCCACAGAAGTGCTTGGGCACACTTGCATACCAGAAAGTACTAAGCTATTTTGAGGAGGAATTTCAAGCCAAAGATACATTTTTCAGGGTACTGCTTAGGAACAATTCACATGTGTAAATGTTTCCTACGCTATAGCAAACGTTGACTTTTTGAGTTCCGTTCCACTTTGAAGGCTCTATTGCTTTGCATTGCGTTGTACGAGGCACGATCCAAGCACTGACTTTCAGAAAGTCAATAACTGATCTCATATTTCAAAATGGTTCCACTGGGGGTTGAACCCAGGACCTTCTGCGTGTAAAGCAGACGTGATAACCGCTACACTATGGAACCTGTAAGAAGTTGACCAAATTGTCATTTTTCAGAAAGGGAAGGGTTAAACACCAAAGAATCCTTGCATCCTATAATTCAACCTGAGATCCTTTGGCATTTCTTTGGTTTTAGGACACTTTCAAGGGTGTAGCAAGACTGATGTTTCTGGCCACTCTTTGCATAAGGGCCATGACCTGGTACCAGCCCTTAGCAAAGAACTCCAGGGTCACTACGGTTCCTGTATAAAAGCTATACTCTGGAAGCCGTTCCTCAAGAAATGGAAGGGAGAGGGTAAAGGACTAGTTGCCAGACGTGCCTGTTGCCTTCCTGCAGCTGATCTTCTCCCCATTACTGACTTACCATGTCTTGTTTTATACTGTGTCTCTGTGTGGAGGTGGCCACCTCATTAGAGGCAGGGCTTTGCTTCCTCATGTCTGAAAGCCGCCAGCAAGGAGAAGAGTGAGCACCACAGTAGTGACAGTCCCATATTTCATTCCAATTCCCCTGAGACTAGAAGTCAGAGTTTTCAATGCCTTAGATCTCACACTACAAACACACAGCTACTGTATGCGGCTGCTGCCACAGAAGTGCTTGGGCACACTTGCATACCAGAAAGTACTAAGCTATTTTGAGGAGGAATTTCAAGCCAAAGATACATTTTTCAGGGTACTGCTTAGGAACAATTCACATGTGTAAATGTTTCCTACGCTATAGCAAACGTTGACTTTTTGAGTTCCGTTCCACTTTGAAGGCTCTATTGCTTTGCATTGCGTTGTATGAGGCACGATCCAAGCACTGACTTTCAGAAAGTCAATAACTGATCTCATATTTCAAAATGGTTCCACTGGGGGTTGAACCCAGGACCTTCTGCGTGTAAAGCAGACGTGATAACCGCTACACTATGGAACCTGTAAGAAGTTGACCAAATTGTCATTTTTCAGAAAGGGAAGGGTTAAACACCAAAGAATCCTTGCATCCTATAATTCAACCTGAGATCCTTTGGCATTTCTTTGGTTTTAGGACACTTTCAAGGGTGTAGCAAGACTGATGTTTCTGGCCACTCTTTGCATAAGGGCCATGACCTAGTACCAGCCCTTAGCAAAGAGCTCCAGGGTCACTACGGTTCCCGTATAAAAGCTATACTCTGGAAGCCGTTCCTCAAGAAATGGAAGGGAGAGGGTAAAGGACTAGTTGCCAGTAGTGATGGACGAACGTTTCGCCCGGCGGTCGTTTCGCGGCGAATTTCCGACTTTCGCCGTCCGCGGGTTCGAACGCCTTTTTCCGTCGTTCGCCCCGGCGGACTTACGTGTTTAATGTATACAAGAACTTTAACCTTTCGTGACACGTTTATCATGTGTTACAGGACAACCAATTGAGACATGACAGCTCATGGACACTTGGACATTCCCCCTAACCTATAAATACACCCGATCCGGTGGCCATTTTACATTCTTTCTTCTGTCACTGTAGGGAAAGGATCCTGTGTGGAGTAGGGACAGAGAAAACGCTAGCTATTTGGTACACAAAAGTTCTTTTCAGGACTGGTATAGGTGTTAGGTCAGCAGCCTGAGTTTCTTTTGTCAGTTTAGATAAAGGGACAGAGCGCTGTATGCTGCTATTTTAGGGACAGCTCAGCCAGATTAGTCTTTCTTCATCATCATCATCATCATCATCATTAGCTGTTACTATCAGGTCCACAAAAGAGCTATTCCAGCTAATCGTTCCAGCCTACTCTTTTTTGCCAATTTGTATAGGGACAGGCAGGAAGCAGTGTGTCAGGCAGTGAGGATAATTTTAAAGACTTGCTGTTACTATTAGTTCCACAAAGGTTCTTTTCAGGACTGGTATCAGTGGTACGGTAATAGGCTTGTACACGTATAATATTCTTTCTTCCAAATATAGAAAGAATATTATACTTGACTGCTGCCCTTCTGCTGCAGTCTGCTAATCATTCACAACTCACTTGTTCCACAAAGCTCTTTATCAGGACTGGTAACTTGGTCTGTCTAGGGTGCTACGGTACATAGGCTTGGGTGCGGTACAGTCTGCTGTTCTGTAAGGACCGCTATCGGTCCACAATACATAGGGTTGCCGTGCACTACTGCTGACCGCTGCCCTATACTGCAGCAGTCCTTCAGCGGTATAGGGACTGACGCACAGTCTGCTAAACACTAATACACAACCTGCTTGGTCCACAAAAGTTCTTATAAGGACTGGTAACTTGGTATAGGGTGCTACGGTACATAGGCCTGAGTGCGTTACAGTCTGCTGTTCTGTAAGGACCGCTATCGGTCCACAATACATAGGGTTGACGTGCACTACTGCTGACCGCTGCCCTATACTGCAGCAGTCCTTCAGCGGTATAGGGACTGACGCACAGTCTGCTAAACACTAACACACAACCTGCTTGGTCCACAAAAGTTTTTATAAGGACTGGTAACTTGGTATAGGGTGCTACGGTACATAGGCCTGAGTGCAGTACAGTCTGCTGTTCTGTAAGGACTGCTATCGGTCCACAATACATAGGGTTGCCGTGCACTACTGCTGACCGCTGCCCTATACTGCAGCAGTCCTTCAGCGGTATAGGGACTGACGCACAGTCTGCTAAACACTAATACACAACCTGCTTGGTCCACAAAAGTTCTTATAAGGACTGGTAACTTGGTATAGGGTGCTACGGTACATAGGCCTGAGTGCAGTACAGTCTGCTGTTCTGTAAGGACCGCTATCGGTCCACAATACATAGGGTTGCCGTGCACTACTGCTGACCGCTGCCCTATACTGCAGCAGTCCTTCATTGGTATAGGGACTGACGTACAGTCTGCTAATCACTAACACACAACCTGCTTGGTCCACAAAAGTTCTTATAAGGACTGGTAACTTGGTATAGGGTGCTACGGTACATAGGCCTGAGTGCGTTACAGTCTGCTGTTCTGTAAGGACCGCTATCGGTCCACAATACATAGGGTTGACGTGCACTACTGCTGACCGCTGCCCTATACTGCAGCAGTCCTTCAGCGGTATAGGGACTGACGCACAGTCTGCTAAACACTAATACACAACCTGCTTGGTCCACAAAAGTTCTTATAAGGACTGGTAACTTGGTATAGGGTGCTACGGTACATAGGCCTGAGTGCGTTACAGTCTGCTGTTCTGTAAGGACCGCTATCGGTCCACAATACATAGGGTTGCCGTGCACTACTGCTGACCGCTGCCCTATACTGCAGCAGTCCTTCAGCGGTATAGGGACTGACGCACAGTCTGCTAAACACTAATACACAACCTGCTTGGTCCACAAAAGTTCTTATAAGGACTGGTAACTTGGTATAGGGTGCTACGGTACATAGGCCTGAGTGCGTTACAGTCTGCTGTTCTGTAAGGACCGCTATCGGTCCACAATACATAGGGTTGACGTGCACTACTGCTGACCGCTGCCCTATACTGCAGCAGTCCTTCAGCGGTATAGGGACTGACGCACAGTCTGCTAAACACTAATACACAACCTGCTTGGTCCACAAAAGTTCTTATAAGGACTGGTAACTTGGTATAGGGTGCTACGGTACATAGGCCTGAGTGCAGTACAGTCTGCTGTTCTGTAAGGACCGCTATCGGTCCACAATACATAGGGTTGCCGTGCACTACTGCTGACCGCTGCCCTATACTGCAGCAGTCCTTCAGCGGTATAGGGACTGACGCACAGTCTGCTAAACACTAATACACAACCTGCTTGGTCCACAAAAGTTCTTATAAGGACTGGTAACTTGGTATAGGGTGCTACGGTACATAGGCCTGAGTGCGTTACAGTCTGCTGTTCTGTAAGGACCGCTATCGGTCCACAATACATAGGGTTGACGTGCACTACTGCTGACCGCTGCCCTATACTGCAGCAGTCCTTCAGCGGTATAGGGACTGACGCACAGTCTGCTAAACACTAATACACAACCTGCTTGGTCCACAAAAGTTCTTATAAGGACTGGTAACTTGGTATAGGGTGCTACGGTACATAGGCCTGAGTGCAGTACAGTCTGCTGTTCTGTAAGGACCGCTATCGGTCCACAATACATAGGGTTGCCGTGCACTACTGCTGACCGCTGCCCTATACTGCAGCAGTCCTTCATTGGTATAGGGACTGACGTACAGTCTGCTAATCACTAACACACAACCTGCTTGGTCCACAAAAGTTCTTATAAGGACTGGTAACTTGGTATAGGGTGCTACGGTACATAGGCCTGAGTGCGTTACAGTCTGCTGTTCTGTAAGGACCGCTATCGGTCCACAATACATAGGGTTGACGTGCACTACTGCTGACCGCTGCCCTATACTGCAGCAGTCCTTCAGCGGTATAGGGACTAAGAGTTTTGTCACAGGGTGATTTAAAAAATGACAGGCAGAGGAAGAGGCAGGCCCTTCCGCAGGGGTGGTAGGGGTAGGGCAGGAGCAACAGCCTTGAGCCAAAGTGGGAAGTTGCAGAAGGTGCGTTCAATTACTTTAAAGGACGCACCAGACTTGGTTGAGTGGCTCACTCAGCCTTATTCTTCTGCACCCTCCTCATCCTCTCGATCTGCACCCTCTTCTTCACTCTCTGCTATGTGCACCCCCAAAGACACTACCACCAACAACACCACCACCACCACATACCTTCCGCTTGAGTGCAAATGGGGGCCTTCATGCTCCAGTGTTTTAATAGGGACCCCCGTATAAAAAGCATGAGGGTCAAGGACCAGTACTGGGTGGCAACGTACTTAGATCCCCGGTACAAACACAAAATGGCGGAAATGTTACCGCCGTCGCAGAGGGCTGTCAGAATGCAGCACTTCCAGGCCTTGCTTCGAGAAATGCTGCATTCTGCTTTTGCGTGCGCTGGCAGAGGAGCAATTCCCACTCCCAGAGAAGGATTTGCGGGTACCAATCCAACAGCGCCTGCAAGAAGAGGCCGGTTTGAAGATGTGTTGGTGACTTCGGATATGAGGTCATTCTTTCAGCCGACCCATCGACAGGTGTCATCCGGATCCAGCATCAGGGAACGCCTAGACCGTCAGGTGTCCGACTACATTGGGTTAACGGCCGATGTGGACGCTCTGAGGAGTGATGAACCCCTAGACTACTGGGTGGGCAGGCTTGACCTCTGGCCAGAGCTTGCCCAATTTGCAATCGAACTGTTGGCTTGCCCCTCATCCAGTGTCCTGTCCGAAAGGACGTTCAGCGCAGCAGGGGGGATTGTGACCGATAAGCGTACTCGCCTAGCTCACGACAGTGTTAACTACCTCACATTTCTAAAAATGAATGAGGCATGGATCTCGGAGGAATTCAACACATGTGATCAGTAGACCATGTATATGTCTATAAACAATTTTTGGAATCAAGCACACAGACCTTCTTAATTCATTTGGCTCACTTCCCTGACCCAAAAAAGCACACCGTACTATATGCCCCTACCCTCCTCTTTGAAGAGGTTGAGCGGTGTCATATTTCTACTGGGGCTGCTTATTATGAGGGGTTCCCACCATCCCTGTGCTGTGCTGACTTCCTCCTGGGTGTTCTTATTATGAGGGGCTCCCACCATCCCTGTGCTGTGCTGACTTCCTCCTGGGGGTTCTTATTATGAGGGGATCACACCATCCCTGTGCTGTGCTGACTTCCTCCTGGGGCTGCTTACGGTGCTGCTGTCAGCGCTGTATGTCACGGAGCTGCTGTCAGCGCTGTATGTCACGGAGCTGCTGTCAGCGCTGTATGTCACGGTGCTGCTGTCAGCGCTGTATGTCACGGAGCTGCTGTCAGCGCTGTATGTCACGGAGCTGCTGTCAGTGCTGTATGTCACGGAGCTGCTGTCAGCGCTGTATGTCACGGAGCTGCTGTCAGCGCTGTATGTCACGGAGCTGCTGTCAGCGCTGTATGTCACGGTGCTGCTGTCAGCGCTGTATGTCACGGAGCTGCTGTCAGCGCTGTATGTCACGGAGCTGCTGTCAGCGCTGTATGTCACGGAGCTGCTGTCAGCGCTGTATGTCACGGAGCTGCTGTCAGCGCTGTATGTCACGGAGCTGCTGTCAGCGCTGTATGTCACGGTGCTGATGTCAGTGCTCTGTATTACGGTGCTGCTGTCAGTGCTCTGTATCTCCTGCACCCTCTTGTTTGCCTACCCTGGTCCCTGACCTTCCCTCTCCTCCATTGCCTTCATTAGCTCCATAGTCTGAATTGTCAGAACAATTTCCCAAATAAAAAAAAAATGCTTGTAGTTATCGATCCCAAATTCACCTCATACATGTATTATGCTATTGTCCAGGTGGTGGGACTACGTGCTACCCCCTAATAATTACCCCGTGGCCGCAAATTCGACCTAAAGGTTTGCGAAATTCGCCTCCCATTGAAGTCAATGGAGCCCGCGGCGAACGGTCGTTTTCGCGAACGTTTGTGTCCGTTCGCGTTTCGCGTTCGCGAAACGTCCCGTCGGAAGTTCGTCCATCACTAGTTGCCAGACGTGCCTGTTGCCTCCCTGCAGCTGATCTTCTCCCCATTACTGACTTACCATGTCTTGTTTTATACTGTGTCTCTGTGTGGAGGTGGCCACCTCATTAGAGGCAGGGCTTTGCTTCCTCATGTCTGAAAGCCGCCAGCAAGGAGAAGAGTGAGCACCACAGTAGTGACAGCCCCATATTTCACTCCAATTCCCCTGAGACTAGAAGTCAGAGTTTTCAATGCCTTAGATCTCACACTACAAACACACAGCTACTGTATGCGGCTGCTGCCACAGAAGTGCTTGGGCACACTTGCATACCAGAAAGTACCAAGCTATTTTGAGCAGGAATTTCAGGCCAAAGATACATTTTTCAGGGTACTGCTTAGGAACAATTCACATGTGTAAATGTTTCCTACGCTATAGCAAATGTTGACTTTTTGAGTTCCGTTCCACTTTGAAGGCTCTATTGCTTTGCATTGCGTTGTATGAGGCACGATCCAAGCACTGACTTTCAGAAAGTCAATAACTGATCTCATATTTCAAAATGGTTCCACTGGGGGTTGAACCCAGGACCTTCTGCGTGTAAAGCAGATGTGATAACCGCTACACTATGGAACCTGTAAGAAGTTGACCAAATTGTCATTTTTCAGAAAGGGAAGGGTTAAACACCAAAGAATCCTTGCATCCTATAATTCAACCTGAGATTCTTTGGCATTTCTTTGGTTTTAGGACACTTTCAAGGGTGTAGCAAGACTGATGTTTCTGGCCACTCTTTGCATAAGGGCCATGACCTAGTACCAGCCCTTAGCAAAGAGCTCCAGGGTCACTACGGTTCCCGTATAAAAGCTATACTCTGGAAGCCGTTCCTCAAGAAATGGAAGGGAGAGGGTAAAGGACTAGTTGCCAGACGTGCCTGTTGCCTCCCTGCAGCTGATCTTCTCCCCATTACTGACTTACCATGTCTTGTTTTATACTGTGTCTCTGTGTGGAGGTGGCCACCTCATTAGAGGCAGGGCTTTGCTTCCTCATGTCTGAAAGCCGCCAGCAAGGAGAAGAGTGAGCACCACAGTAGTGACAGCCCCATATTTCACTCCAATTCCCCTGAGACTAGAAGTCAGAGTTTTCAATGCCTTAGATCTCACACTACAAACACACAGCTACTGTATGCGGCTGCTGCCACAGAAGTGCTTGGGCACACTTGCATACCAGAAAGTACCAAGCTATTTTGAGCAGGAATTTCAGGCCAAAGATACATTTTTCAGGGTACTGCTTAGGAACAATTCACATGTGTAAATGTTTCCTACGCTATAGCAAATGTTGACTTTTTGAGTTCCGTTCCACTTTGAAGGCTCTATTGCTTTGCATTGCGTTGTATGAGGCACGATCCAAGCACTGACTTTCAGAACGTCAATAACTGATCTCATATTTCAAAATGGTTCCACTGGGGGTTGAACCCAGGACCTTCTGCGCGTAACGCAGACGTGATAACCGCTACACTATGGAACCTGTAAGAAGTTGACCAAATTGTCATTTTTCAGAAAGGGAAGGGTTAAACACCAAGGAATCCTTGCATCCTATAATTCAACCTGAGATCCTTTGGCATTTCTTTGGTTTTAGGACACTTTCAAGGGTGTAGCAAGACTGATGTTTCTGGCCACTCTTTGCATAAGGGCCATGACCTGGTACCAGCCCTTAGCAAAGAGCTCCAGGGTCACTACGGTTCCTGTATAAAAGCTATACTCTGGAAGCCGTTCCTCAAGAAATGGAAGGGAGAGGGTAAAGGACTAGTTGCCAGACGTGCCTGTTGCCTCCCTGCAGCTGATCTTCTCCCCATTACTGACTTACCATGTCTTGTTTTATACTGTGTCTCTGTGTGGAGGTGGCCACCTCATTAGAGGCAGGGCTTTGCTTCCTCATGTCTGAAAGCCGCCAGCAAGGAGAAGAGTGAGCACCACAGTAGTGACAGTCCCATATTTCATTCCAATTCCCCTGAGACTAGAAGTCAGAGTTTTCAATGCCTTAGATCTCACACTACAAACACACAGCTACTGTATGCGGCTGCTGCCACAGAAGTGCTTGGGCACACTTGCATACCAGAAAGTACTAAGCTATTTTGAGGAGGAATTTCAAGCCAAAGATACATTTTTCAGGGTACTGCTTAGGAACAATTCACATGTGTAAATGTTTCCTACGCTATAGCAAACGTTGACTTTTTGAGTTCCGTTCCACTTTGAAGGCTCTATTGCTTTGCATTGCGTTGTATGAGGCACGATCCAAGCACTGACTTTCAGAAAGTCAATAACTGATCTCATATTTCAAAATGGTTCCACTGGGGGTTGAACCCAGGACCTTCTGCGTGTAAAGCAGACGTGATAACCGCTACACTATGGAACCTGTAAGAAGTTGACCAAATTGTCATTTTTCAGAAAGGGAAGGGTTAAACACCAAAGAATCCTTGCATCCTATAATTCAACCTGAGATCCTTTGGCATTTCTTTGGTTTTAGGACACTTTCAAGGGTGTAGCAAGACTGATGTTTCTGGCCACTCTTTGCATAAGGGCCATGACCTGGTACCAGCCCTTAGCAAAGAGCTCCAGGGTCACTACGGTTCCTGTATAAAAGCTATACTCTGGAAGCCGTTCCTCAAGAAATGGAAGGGAGAGGGTAAAGGACTAGTTGCCAGACGTGCCTGTTGCCTCCCTGCAGCTGATCTTCTCCCCATTACTGACTTACCATGTCTTGTTTTATACTGTGTCTCTGTGTGGAGGTGGCCACCTCATTAGAGGCAGGGCTTTGCTTCCTCATGTCTGAAAGCCGCCAGCAAGGAGAAGAGTGAGCACCACAGTAGTGACAGTCCCATATTTCATTCCAATTCCCCTGAGACTAGAAGTCAGAGTTTTCAATGCCTTAGATCTCACACTACAAACACACAGCTACTGTATGCGGCTGCTGCCACAGAAGTGCTTGGGCACACTTGCATACCAGAAAGTACTAAGCTAT
Organism: Lithobates pipiens; assembly: GCF_037356315.1. Classification (NCBI taxonomy): domain Eukaryota; kingdom Metazoa; phylum Chordata; class Amphibia; order Anura; family Ranidae; genus Lithobates; species Lithobates pipiens. Next base: position 298,107,629 of record NW_027507903.1, read on the forward strand.
TTTGAGGAGGAATTTCAAGCCAAAGATACATTTTTCAGGGTACTGCTTAGGAACAATTCACATGTGTAAATGTTTCCTACGCTATAGCAAACGTTGACTTTTTGAGTTCCGTTCCACTTTGAAGGCTCTATTGCTTTGCATTGCGTTGTATGAGGCACGATCCAAGCACTGACTTTCAGAAAGTCAATAACTGATCTCATATTTCAAAATGGTTCCACTGGGGGTTGAACCCAGGACCTTCTGCGTGTAAAGCAGACGTGATAACCGCTACACTATGGAACCTGTAAGAAGTTCACCAAATTGTCATTTTTCAGAAAGGGAAGGGTTAAACACCAAAGAATCCTTGCATCCTATAATTCAACCTGAGATCCTTTGGCATTTCTTTGGTTTTAGGACACTTTCAAGGGTGTAGCAAGACTGATGTTTCTGGCCACTCTTTGCATAAGGGCCATGACCTGGTACCAGCCCTTAGCAAAGAGCTCCAGGGTCACTACGGTTCCCGTATAAAAGCTATACTCTGGAAGCCATTCCTCAAGAAATGGAAGGGAGAGGGTAAAGGACTAGTTGCCAGATGTGCCTGTTGCCTCCCTGCAGCTGATCTTCTCCCCATTACTGACTTACCATGTCTTGTTTTATACTGTGTCTCTGTGTGGAGGTGGCCACCTCATTAGAGGCAGGGCTTTGCTTCCTCATGTCTGAAAGCCGCCAGCAAGGAGAAGAGTGAGCACCACAGTAGTGACAGCCCCATATTTCACTCCAATTCCCCTGAGACTAGAAGTCAGAGTTTTCAATGCCTTAGATCTCACACTACAAACACACAGCTACTGTATGCGGCTGCTGCCACAGAAGTGCTTGGGCACACTTGCATACCAGAAAGTACCAAGCTATTTTGAGCAGGAATTTCAGGCCAAAGATACATTTTTCAGGGTACTGCTTAGGAACAATTCACATGTGTAAATGTTTCCTACGCTATAGCAAATGTTGACTTTTTGAGTTCCGTTCCACTTTGAAGGCTCTATTGCTTTGCATTGCGTTGTATGAGGCACGATCCAAGCACTGACTTTCAGAAAGTCAATAACTGATCTCATATTTCAAAATGGTTCCACTGGGGGTTGAACCCAGGCCCTTCTGCGTGTAAAGCAGACGTGATAACCGCTACACTATGGAACCTGTAAGAAGTTGACCAAATTGTCATTTTTTAGAAAGGGAAGGGTTAAACACCAAAGAATCCTTGCATCCTATAATTCAACCTGAGATCCTTTGGCATTTCTTTGGTTTTAGGACACTTTCAAGGGTGTAGCAAGACTGATGTTTCTGGCCACTCTTTGCATAAGGGCCATGACCTGGTACCAGCCCTTAGCAAAGAGCTCCAGGGTCACTACGGTTCCCGTATAAAAGCTATACTCTGGAAGCCGTTCCTCAATAAATGGAAGGGAGAGGATAAAGGACTAGTTGCCAGACGTGCCTGTTGCCTCCCTGCAGCTGATCTTCTCCCCATTACTGACTTACCATGTCTTGTTTTATACTGTGTCTCTGTGTGGAGGTGGCCACCTCATTAGAGGCAGGGCTTTGCTTCCTCATGTCTGAAAGCCGCCAGCAAGGAGAAGAGTGAGCACCACAGTAGTGACAGTCCCATATTTCACTCCAATTCCCCTGAGACTAGAAGTCAGAGTTTTCAATGCCTTAGATCTCACACTACAAACACACAGCTACTGTATGCGGCTGCTGCCACAGAAGTGCTTGGGCACACTTGCATACCAGAAAGTACCAAGCTATTTTGAGGAGGAATTTCTTTTTTTATTATTCTTTATTTTCAAAATTATCAAACATTATCTCTTCTTTACAAAATTCCATCTACATAACAAAATCTTCATTATTACCCTCTTTATCCCACCCTCTCCCTCCCTCCTCCCTCCCCTCTCTCACTCGATCCTGCCAATATTGAGCCTCACTAACCTTCAAGCAACTTCAGGTAGTTTTCAGTTTTTCTAAATTGCAGCCATTGCCTCCACTTGTTCTGATACCTCTCCTCTAAATGCTCTGACTTAGATATCGTATCTTCAATATTTCTTATCCTTTCCAATCTTACTACCCATTCTTTCATTGTGGGGGGATCCTGAGTTTTCCATCTACGCGGGATCAAGGCTTTAGCAGAGTTCAATAAACAAGGGATCAGGGACTGTCCATAATCTCTCTCTCCCTTTTCTGTATTATGGAATAAGCACACCCATGGATCACACCTAATCCTTTCACCTGTTATGTTAAAGCTTGCTTCTATAATTTTCCCCCAGTATGGTTGTATTTTAGGGCACTCCCACCACAGGTGTGCGAAAGATCCCACCGCCGTACATCCTCTCCAGCATGATAAGGGGTTCTCTTTACTAATCTTATTTCCTTGCTGTGGGGTTATATACCACCTAGCCAAGAGTTTGTATGACATCTCTCTGGTTTGTGAATCTTTGGCTGCCGAGTAAGTACGTCTCATTATCCTATTTCTCTGTTCATCATTACTTAAGGAACCTATTTCTCTTTCCCACTTCCCCAGGTAATCAGGATATTTATGTTCCACTGTTTCTATCAAGATATTATATATTTTTGATATCCTTTTTTCAAGGCTTTGACGGCTCACTAGTAACTTTTCTAGCGGCCTAAGTTTATCCGTTCCCCTAAGTGGCTGTGGCAAGGACTGGGTGAAATAGTGTAGTTGTGAATATCTCCATTTATCTAGTGTCTTATGTCCCCATTTCCCTATAATTTATTCATATGTGCATAATCTATCTCCTACCATAACCTCGTGTAAACTAATACTGTCTTTCTTAGCCCACCTACTAAAATATATGTATTCCTCTTTCCCTGGTCTAAAAAATATATTATCCAGCAGCGGAATTAATGGTGCGTTGTGTACCCAGTCATACCTCTTGTTTATTATATCCCAAACCCGAAGTGTGTTTTTTGTCACTCTACTTGTGTTAACCCCTAATTCTCTATATTTTGCTGGAATCCATATTAATTCTCCTACCTTCTTTGTGCTTAAGTTAATTTCTAATTCCACCCAGTCCTTGCCTTTCTCATTATGAATCCAATCCGTAACTCGTGATATCATAATAGCCTCATAATACTTTTTAAAATCAGGTGCTGCCAAACCTCCTCTCTCTTTGCATCTAGTCAAAGTATTAAATGCAACCCTCGCTGATTTTCCCCTCCAGATAAATCTTCTGACTATAGTTTTTAATTTATTTAAATATACTTGTGGTAATAAAATAGGGATCATTTGGCATGTGTACGTAAATATTGGTGAGATAAACATCTTCACTGCATTTATTCTCCCCATCCATGAAAGAGCTCTATATTGGATCGTACCAAGGTGTTGCTTAATTTTATTCAAGAGGGGGATGTAGTTAGCCTCAAACAGACCTCCCACTTTTACTGTCAGTTTTATACCCAAATAGCCTAGCTCTTTCAGGCACCATCTGAAAGGCAGTTTAACCTGCAATGCATTCTGTTCAGATACCGCTAAGTTTAGGTTTAGTATCTCCGACTTGGCCATGTTCACCTTGAAGTTAGAGAGTTTCCCAAATTTTAAGAGTTCCTTCATTACCCCCGGGATAGAAATCCTAGGGTTGGACACATATAACAGAAGGTCATCTGCAAAAGCAGCAGTCTTATACTCTCTCCCCTTCACCTTTATTCCCTGGATATCTTGATTTTTCCTGATCGCTGCCAGGAGGGGTTCTAATATCATTATGAACAGAAGCGGGGAGAGTGGGCATCCCTGTCTTGTCCCGTTGAAAAGTTCAAGGGGGACAGACAGGGACCCATTAATTCTTATTCTGGCCTTGGGATGGTAGTAGAGGGCTTCTATCCATCCCCTCATCCTTTCTCCTATTCCATAGTGCCTCAATGTTTCAAAAAGGATCCCCCAACTGACCCTGTCGAATGCTTTTTCAGCATCAATCGACACGAGTACAGTGGGGGCCCCCTGCCTGATTGCTTCCTGCATTAGAATCATGGTTTTCAAAACATTGTCTTTCCCCTCTCTCCCTTGAATGAATCCCACCTGATCCTTCTGTATCCAATCTGGTACATAGAGCCTTAATCGGTCTGCAATAATTCTGGAGAACAATTTTATATCTGAATTCAAAAGGGAGATTGGTCTATAGCTTTCCACTGCCATAGGGTCTTTAGCCTCCTTCAAGATTAATGCTATATGTGCCAGTAATGTTTCTTCCCTAAATTTACCCCCCCCCTCCCTACTTCATTAAAATACTCGCACAATTTTGGAGCCAGTTGTTTTTGGAATTTCTTATAATATAAGATGGGGAACCCGTCGGGGCCAGGGCATCCTCCTGCAGCTGTGTTTTTGATTGCTTTCTCCACTTCCTCAATCGAAATTGGGGTTTCTAATGAGTCCATTTCTTCTTGCGTAGCCCTGTGCAGATCTAACCCCCTCAAATAATCCCTTATTTCCTCTCGGGACGCACTCTCCCCGCCATGTCCTATATTATAGAGGGCACTGTAATATGCGTGAAACGTATCCACTATCTTCTCCGGCAGGTTTTGTACATCCCCTTTCTTGTCTCTCACTTTTGGGATAAAAGTTCTACTCTTCTTTTCCTTCACCCTCCTGGCCAACCATTTACCTGATTTATTTCCCCATAAATATCTTTCCTTAGCTAAAATATAATAAGCGGCCTTCCTCTCTTGCTCTAAGCAATCCTCAAGCTCACTCTTTTTCATTATTAGTTCCTGGCTCTCTGGGATCCCCCTTAATCTCCTACTCCGTTCCAGTTTCTGTATTTCCTCATACAACAGCTTCTTCCTTTTTTCCCTCTCCGTCTTTTTCCCCGCTCCAATCCCAATTAATATCCCTCTTATTACTGCTTTGTGTGATTCCCAAAGTATTGATATGGGGATTCCTGGGGTATCATTCAATCGGAAGAATTGTTCCACCTCCTGTTCAATCTTACTTACTAATTCCTTATCTTGTAGCAGTGATTCATTAAGCCTCCAGTTTATCCCCGGTCTACCGACTCCTCCCACCTCCAGTTGGATTTTTACTGGTGCGTGGTCTGAGACCGTTATTGATTTTATTTCGGCTTTCCTCACTGCCGCCAAGAACTGATGTTCTAGGAAAATATAATCAATTCTGGAGAAGGAGCCATGGACCGAGGAGAAACAGGTATAATCCCTGTCTCTTGGATGGAGTGCCCTCCAGGCGTCTTGCAGCTGATATATAGCTAACGCTTTAAGGAACGTTCTCTGTTTATCCTTAAAGTGCCCGCTCCCTCCCTCTATACCGTTTTTCTTAGCATCCATATTCCAGTTGAAATCACCTGCCAAAATCAATTTACCCTCCTTAAAGTCTTCTATTTTTTTTTAACACTTTCATTAGAAATTTATCAGAGTTCTTATTGGGAGCATAGACATTTACAATTGTACATTTCATGTTTAACAATATACCTTTTACACATAGGTACCTCCCTTCTGGGTCCACTAGTCGCTCTTTTAGTTCAAATCTCGTTGCTCTACCAAAGCCAATGGCCACCCCTCTAGAATAAGAGGAGGGGGAATCCCCATAGATCCACACAGGGAATTCCACTGAATTTAATCTGATACCTGAAGTGTGTGTTATGTGTGTCTCCTGGAGGCATACTATATTTGCTTCCATATGCTGTAGTTCATCGTTAATCATATATCTTTTCCTTTTTGTATTTAAGCCCCTAACATTATAGGTAACTACATTAATTGCTACCATACTTTACTTCTAAGTAATGATCAATTTCCTTCTTTTTTTAATGCGTCCAGTGAACCCAGGTGGACCTCTTTCTACTACCTCTGTGGCAGGATCGAGTGAGAGCCCATAAACCCAAAAAAAAAACAATACTCCCCCCCAAAACCCCACAACCCACCCACATTCCCTTCCTCCCCTATCCCACCTCCTCCCCTCTACTCCCTTCCCCTGTCCTATAATGGAACATCTCGAAAGATTGGGTAGGACACCCCCTTTCCCATTATTTCTATGGTTCTGGTTGACCATCTTCCATGGTCGTCTCGCATCCATAGTGTCCCTAGGATTCACACCCACATCCATAGGAGGCTCCACCCTACCCTCCCCCCCATCCTCCCCCCGCTCCCCCGACCCCTCAGCCTATGTTCCCATGTTAAATTCGTACATTGCTAGTTTTCCCCTCTTTCTTTCCATCCACCCCGGGACTCCTGATCCATCCTATTTTGGGTTTTTTTCCCCGTCTCTCCAACATCTTCATCCTTCTCCCACTCTAGCTGCGGGGTAGGCTTTATACCCAGGCGATCGCAAAACTCTTGCAAATCTTCCGGGAAGCGCAGAACCACAGATCGTCCCTCTTTCTTCCCTATCAAGCATGCCGGGAATCCCCATTGATATGGGATGCCGGCTGCAACCATCATTTCCGTAAGCGGTTTTTAACATCTCCTCCTCCTTAATGTCTCCACCGCTAAATCAGAATAAATCTGCAGCTCTGCGCCCCCGTAAGACACCCCTGGGCTTGTTCTAATTCTTCCCATCACCTGCATTTTTTCCTCAACATAATGGAACCTCACTATAACATCTCGCGGGGCTTCTGACCTTATTCCTGAGGGTCGGGTTATCCTATGAATTCTATCTATTCTTAGAGGATCTGAGGTTGCCTTGTCTAATAGGGGATTAAATATTTTTTGGGCTATTTCTCTGAGCGTTGAATTGCTATGGGACTCAGGGAGTCCTTTTATACGTAGATTCTTTCTCCTATTTCGGTTTTCTTGATCTTCTAATTTATACATTAAATTTCTATTCCCCTTTCGTAGCACTGAGACCTGTCCTAATATTTCCTCTATTTTCTGCTCATGGGCCTCTACTCTATTTTCTATCTCCTCTACTCTCCCCAGTACTTGCCCAATATCTGCCCTTATTGTGGCAATTTCTGCTTTTAGGGAAGTTTCCATCCTTGAGAACATCTCCAAAAGCATCTCTTTTAGCTGTGAGGTTTGTTCTAAGGGTGAAGTCTGACCATGCCCTCCCGAGGCTAACTCTCCTTTCTCTGTGTCCACCTCCGCCCTTTCCTGGACTCCTTCTTGCCTCATTCCGCGCCCCCGAATACCCGTTCCGTTTTCCTGCGTTTCGGTTAACTTTGCGGGGATACTCTTCCCTCCTCTACTTTCTTCCCCCCTCTGCCTGCTAGGGCCCGACCGCAGAGGTTTCTCCGCTCTCTGACTCCCGATCTCCTCTTCTCTTATACTGGAGTTTGCGGCCATATATTTCTGAATTCCTACCGGACTTGAGGCTGGGGTAATCGATTTGTTTGTTTTACTTGACTTCCCTTTCATGATGGCAGGGGGGGGGCACTTTTCGGATGACGGAGCGTTTTAACAACTTAACAAACAAATTGATAGGCCTTCAAACGCCCTCGTAGCTTACTTTTTCTCAGGCCCCCTCTGAGCGGTTATTTTATTTATTTTATGCACCACCTCGCCTCCTGTACCTTTAACCCCCAACACCCCTGCTTCAAGCTCCTCTGACTCTTAGTTTCGAGCCTATTTCAATAATTTTTCACCCCAATTTGGTTACCAAACCTTCCCAAGGGACCCCCCTATTATATCCCTTTAAGGATCGTCCCCCTTGTCCATATGCCTATACAGGCGTGAAGCATCCACTGATAAGGCTCAGCACCCAGGTATACTTAAACAAAGGTCTGGGGAATCACATTCATGGCTTCTTCCACCACCTAACTCCAGCATTAAGTCAATCGTTCCGAATATTACTGAGAGCCATAAGAAATTTTACACTTATAAGTCCAGCATAATAAATATCCTCCAGCGTTACCAGTCCTCCAAATAGGGCAGTTTCCAATCACCGTTATTCTCCTTTAAGCCCCAATCTTTTCATCTCAGATCAGGCAATAAACAATGTTCACCTTAGCCACTTAGGTCCGTATACTGTGCAGAGCCAGACAGAGATCTCCAGTTATTCCCCTATCGATCTATCTCTGGCTGTTTACTTGGAGAAGCACCTATACCCATAAGCAACAGTATATCCTTCAGTGTGGCAGTCTACTAGATCTTACGTCCATCTTCAATACCAGTTGGGGAATACCACTCTTCCAATATACCAGTAGGGGATTTAGGCTGTAAAAACCCCTGCAATCTTCTGACATGAGGACACTTCTCCAGCTTCCTCGTCCCAGGTCTTCTGCCCCCTTCCGTGCTGCCACACTACCCCCACAGAGCTACAGCAAGACCTCAAGCTACATCCAGCCCTCTCAGACTGTCACGCTTACCACCTCCATGCCTCAGGCTCTGACAGGTCAATCCAGCTGCTCCACAGTCTGTGTCCTCCGAAGTCGGCTGTCTTCCTTCCCAGGCCGCGGAGTGGTGTGTTGGTGGGGGAAGGTGAGCGGAGGTCCAGGCAGTGGGAGTCAATAGTTTGCATGTACGTGGGTTAGGGCAGGCATGCCGCGGTTCTTTCATATGGGCCTCACGGCACCTCGATCAGCTGGCCGGTCCGTACCGCTCTATGACGCCATCACAGCGCGCCGCGTTCAGCCAAGGAGAGGGCGGAGGGGGAGTGAAGGGGATGCGGAAGTTCAGGCTCCCGAACCCCCTACGTCATGACGCTCGTCCCCAGCCATTTTGAGGAGGAATTTCAAGCCAAAGATACATTTTTCAGGGTACTGCTTAGGAACAATTCACATGTGTAAATGTTTCCTACGCTATAGCAAATGTTGACTTTTTGAGTTCCGTTCCACTTTGAAGGCTCTATTGCTTTGCATTGCGTTGTATGAGGCACGATCCAAGCACTGACTTTCAGAAAGTCAATAACTGATCTCATATTTCAAAATGGTTCCACTGGGGGTTGAACCCAAGACCTTCTGCGTGTAAAGCAGACGTGATAACCGCTACACTATGGAACCTGTAAGAAGTTGAACAAATTGTCATTTTTCAGAAAGGGAAGGGTTAAACACCAAAGAATCCTTGCATCCTATAATTCAACCTGAGATCCTTTGGCATTTCTTTGGTTTTAGGACACTTTCAAGGGTGTAGCAAGACTGATGTTTCTGGCCACTCTTTGCATAAGGGCCATGACCTGGTACCAGCCCTTAGCAAAGAGCTCCAGGGTCACTACGGTTCCCGTATAAAAGCTATACTCTGGAAGCCGTTCCTCAAGAAATGGAAGGGAGAGGGTAAAGGACTAGTTGCCAGACGTGCCTGTTGCCTCCCTGCAGCTGATCTTCTCCCCATTACTGACTTAACATGTCTTGTTTTATACTGTGTCTCTGTGTGGAGGTGGCCACCTCATTAGAGGCAGGGCTTTGCTTCCTCATGTCTGAAAGCCGCCAGCAAGGAGAAGAGTGAGAACCACAGTAGTGACAGCCCCATATTTCACTCCAATTCCCCTGAGACTAGAAGTCAGAGTTTTCAATGCCTTAGATCTCACACTACAAACACACAGCTACTGTATGCGGCTGCTGCCACAGAAGTGCTTGGGCACGCTTGCATACCAGAAAGTACCAAGCTATTTTGAGGAGGAATTTCAAGCCAAAGATACATTTTTCAGGGTACTGCTTAGGAACAATTCACATGTGTAAATGTTTCCTACGCTATAGCAAATGTTGACTTTTTGAGTTCCGTTCCACTTTGAAGGCTCTATTGCTTTGCATTGCGTTGTATGAGGCACGATCCAAGCACTGACTTTCAGAAAGTCAATAACTGATCTCATATTTCAAAATGGTTCCACTGGGGGTTGAACCCAGGACCTTCTGCGTGTAAAGCAGACGTGATAACCGCTACACTATGAAACCTGTAAGAAGTTGACCAAATTGTCATTTTTCAGAAAGGAAAGGGTTAAACACCAAAGAATCCTTGCATCCTATAATTCAACCTGAGATCCTTTGGCATTTCTTTGGTTTTAGGACACTTTCAAGGGTGTAGCAAGACTGATGTTTCTGGCCACTCTTTGCATAAGGGCCATGACCTGGTACCAGCCCTTAGCAAAGAGCTCCAGGGTCACTACGGTTCCCGTATAAATAAATAAATAAATAAAGTCGCGCTATGGAAAAATCAAATCTCCAATGTGATAAAAATATGTGAAATAAATTGAAATTAAAGAATGGAGAGAGAAAAGGAAATATACTGGGTTAGAGCTGCCTGTGCCTGAAGCCCTCACTTCCTTATTGGGGAGGAGAGGGAAATGAAAAATGTGAAATAAAAAGGTTATGGCGCTAAACCCTATTAGTGATGAGATGAGTTAACTTATCAAATCCTAGTGTTTATTTTTTATATAAAAAGAAAAAGAGAAAGAAAAAACTGTTGGTGATACCGTGCAGAGATATCCTAAAGCAATTTTATCCAAAACAAATTGTGTGTGATTAATGTGGAGTCAACATTCATGTTCCATTATAATTAAAACCAAAAATGGGTATTAAATTATCCTATACGTATCAACCTACTGAAAACATGTAAACCTTCATTAGATGTGCAAAATAGTGGAAATAATGTTAATATTCGACAATATGTTAGTTTAAAACAGATTGTGCAAACATGTGCAAAAAATGTGCAAAAAAACAACTAAAGGTCAGAACAACCAAGGATCAAAAATAATTCAACCATAAAATCGCATGAAGGCGCTAAATGTGCGAATAGACAATATTTTCAACCAATAATCGCATGAAGACGCATCTGTGTCCAATATAGGTCCAAAATTAATATTTGGCTTGATAGTACTGCCTCTTCAGATTATTGTTGCAATTGTTACAGAAAGTCAATGGGGGGTATTTGATTCACTCGTGCAAATAGTGCGGGCTTTCAATTAGAGAACTTCATCCCCGGTGCGCCACTCTGTGCTATAGTATGTGAATGCTCTCACCAGAGTTAATGCCCCTGTGGGGCTGGATGGACCTTCACAATGTAAGCCACTGTGTCGCTCTCTGGCTGCTGCTGGTGCACTGGGTGAAGCTTCGTTATTCCGTCCGTATGGTATCCAACGTTAATTATATAAGGGAAGACATATCCATAGTGTAATACGTTCTTAACCAAATCGTTCGTTTATTAATATTAAAATCTACTCACATTTTACATTAAAAGCATATGCATATAGAAAAAACTCCGCCGTTCGTCTCAAACGAGTGCACACAACGTGGCCACGCCCTACGCGTTTCGTCACTACGACGTCCTCTGGAGCGGCCATATTGGTGCACCTTATTGCTTAAATAGGGTGCAGTGCTCCACTACGCCTGCGCTGAAATAACGGCGCCATTTTGGGTGTGGGATGCCCTTACTCTGCTGGGGATGAATACCATTACTCCCCCTAGCGCCCTTAGGGAAGACAGATATAATTAGCCTTGGAGCACTGCAGCCTACCCATAAACCATACTCAGTTTAGATGACATTCCTTAGTCTTTTCCCATTTAACCGGACGTTTATAATTAAGAAAATAAAAATGACACTAAAAATACAGTAAATAAATATATGTATAGGAATACATACATAAAATTCACATATATAAGATTCATACATATATAAAAAATTCTTACATAAAAATTCATACATAAAAAAGGGGGGGGCACATTAATACTGAAGAAAACGCATGAAAATGTATAAATATTATAAAAATTATAAAAATTATTTAAGGGGTTTTACTATGTTTAAAAAAGTTTTTTTGTGCATACTAATATGTGAATATAAATGAAGAAATTGTTCCAGAGGAAAGTTTTTCAAGAGGAAAGTTTTTTTGGGGAGGAATTAAATAAAATTCTTAAAAAGATATAGATGTATATGGAGGTGCTAAGAAGGTCTATTTAACATCGTCCTATAGGTGATTGTAATATTTGTGACTGTGTGTTTGGTTCCTACAGGGGAACTTTTAGATAATTTAGATAAGTCTTGTTGTAATTCCAACACATCTAATGTGTTTTGAATGAATAACATTCGACCTGAACCCGAAGGTGTGGGCCATGAGGTGTTATGTTGGGGTAGATAGGCTACTTATATATGTGGTTAGGTCTTGTCGGGATCCTGTAATGTTATGTATGTGTATGGATAACATTCGACTACGGAATGTTCGTCCAGCATTATCCAATGCTGAGGCAAACAGTTGACTATTAAAAGTTAGTTAAGAAGCAATTGAGGTCTAATTCTATGTTCATTCCCCTTGGCTGGAGGGTATCTAAATTAAAAATCCATTTCGTTTCGTTCCTGGATATTTTGATCGTTTTGTCTTCCCCTCTCCAGTGGCCTCTTATTTTGTCTATTCCGTAGAAAATCATTTGTCCAGGGTCCCGATTATGGAAATCCCTAAAGTGTTTGGAAACACTGTGTTTCTGGAAGCCTTTTTTGATATTTGCAATATGTTCCCTTATCCTGACTTTTAACTCCCTGGTGGTCCTTCCCACATATTGCTTATGGCAAGGACATTCAATGACGTAAGTGACGTGGGAGCTGTTACAAGTAATCAATTCTTTGATTTTATATTCTTTTCCATTAGAGGTGGAATTAAAAGTAGTTTTCTTTTTTTCGGTCTTTTTACTATTTCTGCATGGGAGGCAGTTTCCGCACTTATAGAATCCTTTTAGGGTCTCAGAGATTCTTATTTGTTTTGGTGGGTCCACCACATTTTTTACTAGTTTGTTTCGGAGTGTTGGAGCCCTCCTGTAGATGAACCGTGGTTTGTTTGGCAACATGGCCTGGAGTGAGCTGTCTGCTTGTAAAATCGGCCAGTGTTTTTTGATGATACGCTCCACATCTTTATGTTGTCTGTTATACCCTGTAAGGAACGCGATGTCATGGAGGTTTTGTTTTGGTTTTACTTTCTTGCCTTCAATTAATTTTTTCCTATCCATATGTTTTACTTCATTTTTTAATTTACGGAGATTTTCTTCTTTATATCCTTTCTTCCTAAACCTTTCGATGACGATTTCCGCCTGCTTGTCAAAGTCGTCAATTTTGCTACAGTTCCTGTATAGCCGTAGAAGCTGGCCTTTGGGTATGTTCCCTAGCCACCTAGAATGGTGGCAGCTATTTGTGGGGATGTACCCATTGCGATCCGTGGTCTTGAAGAAGGTGCGGGTGCCAAGATTTCCTTCATGTTTGTAAATTTGGAGGTCCAGATAATCTACAGTCTGGGTGTTAAACTTTCCTGTGAATTTGATGTGATATATATTGTCATTGATTTCTCCAAAAAAGTCTTGCAGTTGTTCTACCGTGCCTCCCCATACCAATACAATATCGTCTATATATCGACGGTAAAATTTCAAATTTTGCCTATGCACTCCATAGATTTGTTCTTCCTCCCATCGGTTCAAAAACAAGTTCGCCACACTTGGAGCGTACTTTGCCCCCATTGCCACGCCTTTCGTCTGTGTATAGAAAGTTCCATTGTACCAGAAATAGTTCGAAGTCATTGCCATCCTTAGGCCTTCAATGATGTATTTTATTTGTTCCTGTTTTAAATCCGATAGTCGTTGTAATGCCCACTCGACACTGCTGATGCCATCCTCTTGTTTTATATTTGTGTATAGCGATTCCACGTCTATCGTCACCAGTATGTCACTTTCACTAATGGGGATTCCATTCAAGTCCTCTAGTAATTGCTTACTGTCCCTTAAGTATGACCTTCCTTTTGTCACCAGGGGCTGTAGGAAACCATCCACATATGCCCCTAACCTGGAAAACAAAGAATCGATTCCACTTATTATGGGTCTCCCAGGTGGGTGAGTTTGATTTTTGTGGATCTTAGGGACGTAATAAATAACTGGGGTCTTTGCCGCCTTTGGAAATAGGTATTTCACCTCTTTTTTATTCAAAATGCCTTGATCTTTGCCTTTTTTGATATATTTCTTAAGTTTAGTTTCATATTCTGATTTCGGGTTTTTCTTCAACTTCTTGTATGTGTCAGGTATATTCAACAAGTTCTCCAGTTCTTTCTCATAGTCTTGTCTATCCAAAATGACAAGGCCGCCTCCCTTGTCTGCGGGTCTGATGATGATCCCCTTTCTCTTTTCTATTGATTTAATGGTGTCCCATATTCCTTTTCCTTTGGTTTTTCTCACCTCTATATTCCTTAGGTCATGTTCGACCATCTTCTTGAAGACCTTAATGTTTTCATCCTGCTGGACTTTGGGATTGAAGGTTGAGTTATTTCTTAATTGCGAGTGCTGGTAAAATGTGTTAGTATCTTCCTTCGTATATGGATTCCTGGTTGCAAAAAATTTTTTGATGTTAAGTTTCCTCACAAATCTTTGGAGGTCTATATATGTTTCAAATTTATCTAGTCCCTTATCTGGGGCAAACTTTAAGCCCATGTCCAGCACCCTGAGTTCTTCCTCCGTAAAAACCACCTTACTTAAATTATAAATGCCCTCCCCTATTGTTCCCTTCTTCTTTTTCTGGAGGCCTCCTCTCTTTCCTCGTATGCGTTTTCTGCTCTAACCCAGTATATTTCCTTTTCTCTCTCCATTCTTTAATTTCAATTTATTTCACATATTTTTATCACATTGGAGATTTGATTTTTCCATAGCGCGACTTTATTTATTTATTTATCTATACACAAGGGACCTATCGGACCCTAATTCAAAGTTGCAGCAATGGATATTTTTAAATATGTTAATAGCAGAATGGTAAACCTTGTGGAGGTATTTAATCAAGAACATGTGGTCATTAAGCAGGACTTGGATAGCTTATTCAAACACCTGAAACATAGCCTTGAGAAGCAATTGAGGGTATGGTGGGATGTGGCCATTCTTGAAAAGTATATAGCGGAACAAATCACACCCAGGAGATTAAGATGGGATGTTTCCCCAAATGATGCAATAAGCGATAGGCACCTTATGGAAGAGTGGTACCAGTTTTTCAATCAGAGCGAAAGAGCACTCCTACAGAAAATAGTGATCAGACGCCAACATAAATTGAAAAATATAGAAACAGAGATATCACAACTCAGGGATCAACTCATACCATTTAAAGAAACAGCAGAATATACAGATAGGGAAAAGATTTTACAAGAACACCTTAAAAAAGTATGATAAGGAAATACAACAGAAGAAACAAAAGAAATTCAAGAGGTATGTGCTGGATTACAAAAACCAGC
Source organism: Lithobates pipiens (assembly GCF_037356315.1). Taxonomy (NCBI): domain Eukaryota; kingdom Metazoa; phylum Chordata; class Amphibia; order Anura; family Ranidae; genus Lithobates; species Lithobates pipiens. The sequence goes on from NW_027507903.1 coordinate 298,122,723, forward strand.
AGGTTTACAAATGGCAAATAGAGGGCAACTATAACGAGGAAGACAATGAACTATCCATAATGGAAGAATCCAGGGAAAACCCAACCCAAGACACAGAACAGGAGTGGAACCAACCCACACACACACAAGATGGAACAGTAAGAAATGACATTCCACATACACCAGGGTATAGGAGACCCGAAGGGAGGACAGTAGGGGAATATGAGCAAGACAGATATAGGGGGAATCATACTCCCTATACACCCAACATTCCGAGACATCACAACAGATACTCTCCTCTAAGGGAATACCCCCAATACACCCCATTTAGAAACCGGAGATTTGAAAGAGATTTTTTTCCCAGGGGACAGGAACACAGACCACCAGGCCCGAGAGATACGAGACATGGTCCCCAGAGAGAATGGAGACCATTTCGATATCCAATAAGGAATCAACAGTACGGGCCCCCCAGAAGAAATGGTGGATGGAACCCGAGATGGACCAGAGAAGACAATACGAGGAGGAACTATGGGGGAAACGGCCATCATCGGAATCAAAGAGGGGAAGAAACACACTGGACACAAGACAGAAGAGCAGAAAACGCATACGAGGAAAGAGAGGAGGCCTCCAGAAAAAGAAGAAGGGAACAATAGGGGAGGGCATTTATAATTTAAGTAAGGTGGTTTTTACGGAGGAAGAACTCAGGGTGCTGGACATGGGCTTAAAGTTTGCCCCAGATAAGGGACTAGATAAATTTGAAACATATATAGACCTCCAAAGATTTGTGAGGAAACTTAACATCAAAAATTTTTTTGCAACCAGGAATCCATATACGAAGGAAGATACTAACACATTTTACCAGCACTCGCAATTAAGAAATAACTCAACCTTCAATCCCAAAGTCCAGCAGGATGAAAACATTAAGGTCTTCAAGAAGATGGTCGAACATGACCTAAGGAATATAGAGGTGAGAAAAACCAAAGGAAAAGGAATATGGGACACCATTAAATCAATAGAAAAGAGAAAGGGGATCATCATCAGACCCGCAGACAAGGGAGGCGGCCTTGTCATTTTGGATAGACAAGACTATGAGAAAGAACTGGAGAACTTGTTGAATATACCTGACACATACAAGAAGTTGAAGAAAAACCCGAAATCAGAATATGAAACTAAACTTAAGAAATATATCAAAAAAGGCAAAGATCAAGGCATTTTGAATAAAAAAGAGGTGAAATACCTATTTCCAAAGGCGGCAAAGACCCCAGTTATTTATTACGTCCCTAAGATCCACAAAAATCAAACTCACCCACCTGGGAGACCCATAATAAGTGGAATCGATTCTTTGTTTTCCAGGTTAGGGGCATATGTGGATGGTTTCCTACAGCCCCTGGTGACAAAAGGAAGGTCATACTTAAGGGACAGTAAGCAATTACTAGAGGACTTGAATGGAATCCCCATTAGTGAAAGTGACATACTGGTGACGATAGACGTGGAATCGCTATACACAAATATAAAACAAGAGGATGGCATCAGCAGTGTCGAGTGGGCATTACAACGACTATCGGATTTAAAACAGGAACAAATAAAATACATCATTGAAGGCCTAAGGATGGCAATGACTTCGAACTATTTCTGGTACAATGGAACTTTCTATACACAGACGAAAGGCGTGGCAATGGGGGCAAAGTACGCTCCAAGTGTGGCGAACTTGTTTTTGAACCGATGGGAGGAAGAACAAATCTATGGAGTGCATAGGCAAAATTTGAAATTTTACCGTCGATATATAGACGATATTGTATTGGTATGGGGAGGCACGGTAGAACAACTGCAAGACTTTTTTGGAGAAATCAATGACAATATATATCACATCAAATTCACAGGAAAGTTTAACACCCAGACTGTAGATTATCTGGACCTCCAAATTTACAAACATGAAGGAAATCTTGGCACCCGCACCTTCTTCAAGACCACGGATCGCAATGGGTACATCCCCACAAATAGCTGCCACCATTCTAGGTGGCTAGGGAACATACCCAAAGGCCAGCTTCTACGGCTATACAGGAACTGTAGCAAAATTGACGACTTTGACAAGCAGGCGGAAATCGTCATCGAAAGGTTTAGGAAGAAAGGATATAAAGAAGAAAATCTCCGTAAATTAAAAAATGAAGTAAAACATATGGATAGGAAAAAATTAATTGAAGGCAAGAAAGTAAAACCAAAACAAAACCTCCATGACATCGCGTTCCTTACAGGGTATAACAGACAACATAAAGATGTGGAGCGTATCATCAAAAAACACTGGCCGATTTTACAAGCAGACAGCTCACTCCAGGCCATGTTGCCAAACAAACCACGGTTCATCTACAGGAGGGCTCCAACACTCCGAAACAAACTAGTAAAAAATGTGGTGGACCCACCAAAACAAATAAGAATCTCTGAGACCCTAAAAGGATTCTATAAGTGCGGAAACTGCCTCCCATGCAGAAATAGTAAAAAGACCGAAAAAAAGAAAACTACTTTTAATTCCACCTCTAATGGAAAAGAATATAAAATCAAAGAATTGATTACTTGTAACAGCTCCCACGTCACTTACGTCATTGAATGTCCTTGCCATAAGCAATATGTGGGAAGGACCACCAGGGAGTTAAAAGTCAGGATAAGGGAACATATTGCAAATATCAAAAAAGGCTTCCAGAAACACAGTGTTTCCAAACACTTTAGGGATTTCCATAATCGGGACCCTGGACAAATGATTTTCTACGGAATAGACAAAATAAGAGGCCACTGGAGAGGGGAAGACAAAACGATCAAAATATCCAGGAACGAAACGAAATGGATTTTTAATTTAGATACCCTCCAGCCAAGGGGAATGAACATAGAATTAGACCTCAATTGCTTCTTAACTAACTTTTAATAGTCAACTGTTTGCCTCAGCATTGGATAATGCTGGACGAACATTCCGTAGTCGAATGTTATCCATACACATACATAACATTACAGGATCCCGACAAGACCTAACCACATATATAAGTAGCCTATCTACCCCAACATAACACCTCATGGCCCACACCTTCGGGTTCAGGTCGAATGTTATTCATTCAAAACACATTAGATGTGTTGGAATTACAACAAGACTTATCTAAATTATCTAAAAGTTCCCCTGTAGGAACCAAACACACAGTCACAAATATTACAATCACCTATAGGACGATGTTAAATAGACCTTCTTAGCACCTCCATATACATCTATATCTTTTTAAGAATTTTATTTAATTCCTCCCCAAAAAAACTTTCCTCTTGAAAAACTTTCCTCTGGAACAATTTCTTCATTTATATTCACATATTAGTATGCACAAAAAAACTTTTTTAAACATAGTAAAACCCCTTAAATAATTTTTATAATTTTTATAATATTTATACATTTTCATGCGTTTTCTTCAGTATTAATGTGCCCCCCCCTTTTTTATGTATGAATTTTTATGTAAGAATTTTTTATATATGTATGAATCTTATATATGTGAATTTTATGTATGTATTCCTATACATATATTTATTTACTGTATTTTTAGTGTCATTTTTATTTTCTTAATTATAAACGTCCGGTTAAATGGGAAAAGACTAAGGAATGTCATCTAAACTGAGTATGGTTTATGGGTAGGCTGCAGTGCTCCAAGGCTAATTATATCTGTCTTCCCTAAGGGCGCTAGGGGGAGTAATGGTATTCATCCCCAGCAGAGTAAGGGCATCCCACACCCAAAATGGCGCCGTTATTTCAGCGCAGGCGTAGTGGAGCACTGCACCCTATTTAAGCAATAAGGTGCACCAATATGGCCGCTCCAGAGGACGTCGTAGTGACGAAACGCGTAGGGCGTGGCCACGTTGTGTGCACTCGTTTGAGACGAACGGCGGAGTTTTTTCTATATGCATATGCTTTTAATGTAAAATGTGAGTAGATTTTAATATTAATAAACGAACGATTTGGTTAAGAACGTATTACACTATGGATATGTCTTCCCTTATATAATTAACGTTGGATACCATACGGACGGAATAACGAAGCTTCACCCAGTGCACCAGCAGCAGCCAGAGAGCGACACAGTGGCTTACATTGTGAAGGTCCATCCAGCCCCACAGGGGCATTAACTCTGGTGAGAGCATTCACATACTATAGCACAGAGTGGCGCACCGGGGATGAAGTTCTCTAATTGAAAGCCCGCACTATTTGCACGAGTGAATCAAATACCCCCCATTGACTTTCTGTAACAATTGCAACAATAATCTGAAGAGGCAGTACTATCAAGCCAAATATTAATTTTGGACCTATATTGGACACAGATGCGTCTTCATGCGATTATTGGTTGAAAATATTGTCTATTCGCACATTTAGCGCCTTCATGCGATTTTATGGTTGAATTATTTTTGATCCTTGGTTGTTCTGACCTTTAGTTGTTTTTTTGCACATTTTTTGCACATGTTTGCACAATCTGTTTTAAACTAACATATTGTCGAATATTAACATTATTTCCACTATTTTGCACATCTAATGAAGGTTTACATGTTTTCAGTAGGTTGATACGTATAGGATAATTTAATACCCATTTTTGGTTTTAATTATAATGGAACATGAATGTTGACTCCACATTAATCACACACAATTTGTTTTGGATAAAATTGCTTTAGGATATCTCTGCACGGTATCACCAACAGTTTTTTCTTTCTCTTTTTCTTTTTATATAAAAAATAAACACTAGGATTTGATAAGTTAACTCATCTCATCACTAATAGGGTTTAGCGCCATAACCTTTTTATTTCACATTTTTCATTTCCCTCTCCTCCCCAATAAGGAAGTGAGGGCTTCAGGCACAGGCAGCTCTAACCCAGTATATTTCCTTTTCTCTCTCCATTCTTTAATTTCAATTTATTTCACATATTTTTATCACATTGGAGATTTGATTTTTCCATAGCGCGACTTTATTTATTTATTTATCTATACACAAGGGACCTATCGGACCCTAATTCAAAGTTGCAGCAATGGATATTTTTAAATATGTTAATAGCAGAATGGTAAACCTTGTGGAGGTATTTAATCAAGAACATGTGGTCATTAAGCAGGACTTGGATAGCTTATTCAAACACCTGAAACATAGCCTTGAGAAGCAATTGAGGGTATGGTGGGATGTGGCCATTCTTGAAAAGTATATAGCGGAACAAATCACACCCAGGAGATTAAGATGGGATGTTTCCCCAAATGATGCAATAAGCGATAGGCACCTTATGGAAGAGTGGTACCAGTTTTTCAATCAGAGCGAAAGAGCACTCCTACAGAAAATAGTGATCAGACGCCAACATAAATTGAAAAATATAGAAACAGAGATATCACAACTCAGGGATCAACTCATACCATTTAAAGAAACAGCAGAATATACAGATAGGGAAAAGATTTTACAAGAACACATAAAAAAGTATGATAAGGAAATACAACAGAAGAAACAAAAGAAATTCAAGAGGTATGTGCTGGATTACAAAAACCAGCAGGTTTACAAATGGCAAATAGAGGGCAACTATAACGAGGAAGACAATGAACTATCCATAATGGAAGAATCCAGGGAAAACCCAACCCAAGACACAGAACAGGAGTGGAACCAACCCACACACACACAAGATGGAACAGTAAGAAATGACATTCCACATACACCAGGGTATAGGAGACCCGAAGGGAGGACAGTAGGGGAATATGAGCAAGACAGATATAGGGGGAATCATACTCCCTATACACCCAACATTCCGAGACATCACAACAGATACTCTCCTCTAAGGGAATACCCCCAATACACCCCATTTAGAAACCGGAGATTTGAAAGAGATTTTTTTCCCAGGGGACAGGAACACAGACCACCAGGCCCGAGAGATACGAGACATGGTCCCCAGAGAGAATGGAGACCATTTCGATATCCAATAAGGAATCAACAGTACGGGCCCCCCAGAAGAAATGGTGGATGGAACCCGAGATGGACCAGAGAAGACAATACGAGGAGGAACTATGGGGGAAACGGCCATCATCGGAATCAAAGAGGGGAAGAAACACACTGGACACAAGACAGAAGAGCAGAAAACGCATACGAGGAAAGAGAGGAGGCCTCCAGAAAAAGAAGAAGGGAACAATAGGGGAGGGCATTTATAATTTAAGTAAGGTGGTTTTTACGGAGGAAGAACTCAGGGTGCTGGACATGGGCTTAAAGTTTGCCCCAGATAAGGGACTAGATAAATTTGAAACATATATAGACCTCCAAAGATTTGTGAGGAAACTTAACATCAAAAAATTTTTTGCAACCAGGAATCCATATACGAAGGAAGATACTAACACATTTTACCAGCACTCGCAATTAAGAAATAACTCAACCTTCAATCCCAAAGTCCAGCAGGATGAAAACATTAAGGTCTTCAAGAAGATGGTCGAACATGACCTAAGGAATATAGAGGTGAGAAAAACCAAAGGAAAAGGAATATGGGACACCATTAAATCAATAGAAAAGAGAAAGGGGATCATCATCAGACCCGCAGACAAGGGAGGCGGCCTTGTCATTTTGGATAGACAAGACTATGAGAAAGAAATGGAGAACTTGTTGAATATACCTGACACATACAAGAAGTTGAAGAAAAACCCGAAATCAGAATATGAAACTAAACTTAAGAAATATATCAAAAAAGGCAAAGATCAAGGCATTTTGAATAAAAAAGAGGTGAAATACCTATTTCCAAAGGCGGCAAAGACCCCAGTTATTTATTACGTCCCTAAGATCCACAAAAATCAAACTCACCCACCTGGGAGACCCATAATAAGTGGAATCGATTCTTTGTTTTCCAGGTTAGGGGCATATGTGGATGGTTTCCTACAGCCCCTGGTGACAAAAGGAAGGTCATACTTAAGGGACAGTAAGCAATTACTAGAGGACTTGAATGGAATCCCCATTAGTGAAAGTGACATACTGGTGACGATAGACGTGGAATCGCTATACACAAATATAAAACAAGAGGATGGCATCAGCAGTGTCGAGTGGGCATTACAACGACTATCGGATTTAAAACAGGAACAAATAAAATACATCATTGAAGGCCTAAGGATGGCAATGACTTCGAACTATTTCTGGTACAATGGAACTTTCTATACACAGACGAAAGGCGTGGCAATGGGGGCAAAGTACGCTCCAAGTGTGGCGAACTTGTTTTTGAACCGATGGGAGGAAGAACAAATCTATAGAGTGCATAGGCAAAATTTGAAATTTTACCGTCGATATATAGACGATATTGTATTGGTATGGGGAGGCACGGTAGAACAACTGCAAGACTTTTTTGGAGAAATCAATGACAATATATATCACATCAAATTCACAGGAAAGTTTAACACCCAGACTGTAGATTATCTGGACCTCCAAATTTACAAACATGAAGGAAATCTTGGCACCCGCACCTTCTTCAAGACCACGGATCGCAATGGGTACATCCCCACAAATAGCTGCCACCATTCTAGGTGGCTAGGGAACATACCCAAAGGCCAGCTTCTACGGCTATACAGGAACTGTAGCAAAATTGACGACTTTGACAAGCAGGCGGAAATCGTCATCGAAAGGTTTAGGAAGAAAGGATATAAAGAAGAAAATCTCCGTAAATTAAAAAATGAAGTAAAACATATGGATAGGAAAAAATTAATTGAAGGCAAGAAAGTAAAACCAAAACAAAACCTCCATGACATCGCGTTCCTTACAGGGTATAACAGACAACATAAAGATGTGGAGCGTATCATCAAAAAACACTGGCCGATTTTACAAGCAGACAGCTCACTCCAGGCCATGTTGCCAAACAAACCACGGTTCATCTACAGGAGGGCTCCAACACTCCGAAACAAACTAGTAAAAAATGTGGTGGACCCACCAAAACAAATAAGAATCTCTGAGACCCTAAAAGGATTCTATAAGTGCGGAAACTGCCTCCCATGCAGAAATAGTAAAAAGACCGAAAAAAAGAAAACTACTTTTAATTCCACCTCTAATGGAAAAGAATATAAAATCAAAGAATTGATTACTTGTAACAGCTCCCACGTCACTTACGTCATTGAATGTCCTTGCCATAAGCAATATGTGGGAAGGACCACCAGGGAGTTAAAAGTCAGGATAAGGGAACATATTGCAAATATCAAAAAAGGCTTCCAGAAACACAGTGTTTCCAAACACTTTAGGGATTTCCATAATCGGGACCCTGGACAAATGATTTTCTACGGAATAGACAAAATAAGAGGCCACTGGAGAGGGGAAGACAAAACGATCAAAATATCCAGGAACGAAACGAAATGGATTTTTAATTTAGATACCCTCCAGCCAAGGGGAATGAACATAGAATTAGACCTCAATTGCTTCTTAACTAACTTTTAATAGTCAACTGTTTGCCTCAGCATTGGATAATGCTGGACGAACATTCCGTAGTCGAATGTTATCCATACACATACATAACATTACAGGATCCCGACAAGACCTAACCACATATATAAGTAGCCTATCTACCCCAACATAACACCTCATGGCCCACACCTTCGGGTTCAGGTCGAATGTTATTCATTCAAAACACATTAGATGTGTTGGAATTACAACAAGACTTATCTAAATTATCTAAAAGTTCCCCTGTAGGAACCAAACACACAGTCACAAATATTACAATCACCTATAGGACGATGTTAAATAGACCTTCTTAGCACCTCCATATACATCTATATCTTTTTAAGAATTTTATTTAATTCCTCCCCAAAAAAACTTTCCTCTTGAAAAACTTTCCTCTGGAACAATTTCTTCATTTATATTCACATATTAGTATGCACAAAAAAACTTTTTTAAACATAGTAAAACCCCTTAAATAATTTTTATAATTTTTATAATATTTATACATTTTCATGCGTTTTCTTCAGTATTAATGTGCCCCCCCCTTTTTTATGTATGAATTTTTATGTAAGAATTTTTTATATATGTATGAATCTTATATATGTGAATTTTATGTATGTATTCCTATACATATATTTATTTACTGTATTTTTAGTGTCATTTTTATTTTCTTAATTATAAACGTCCGGTTAAATGGGAAAAGACTAAGGAATGTCATCTAAACTGAGTATGGTTTATGGGTAGGCTGCAGTGCTCCAAGGCTAATTATATCTGTCTTCCCTAAGGGCGCTAGGGGGAGTAATGGTATTCATCCCCAGCAGAGTAAGGGCATCCCACACCCAAAATGGCGCCGTTATTTCAGCGCAGGCGTAGTGGAGCACTGCACCCTATTTAAGCAATAAGGTGCACCAATATGGCCGCTCCAGAGGACGTCGTAGTGACGAAACGCGTAGGGCGTGGCCACGTTGTGTGCACTCGTTTGAGACGAACGGCGGAGTTTTTTCTATATGCATATGCTTTTAATGTAAAATGTGAGTAGATTTTAATATTAATAAACGAACGATTTGGTTAAGAACGTATTACACTATGGATATGTCTTCCCTTATATAATTAACGTTGGATACCATACGGACGGAATAACGAAGCTTCACCCAGTGCACCAGCAGCAGCCAGAGAGCGACACAGTGGCTTACATTGTGAAGGTCCATCCAGCCCCACAGGGGCATTAACTCTGGTGAGAGCATTCACATACTATAGCACAGAGTGGCGCACCGGGGATGAAGTTCTCTAATTGAAAGCCCGCACTATTTGCACGAGTGAATCAAATACCCCCCATTGACTTTCTGTAACAATTGCAACAATAATCTGAAGAGGCAGTACTATCAAGCCAAATATTAATTTTGGACCTATATTGGACACAGATGCGTCTTCATGCGATTATTGGTTGAAAATATTGTCTATTCGCACATTTAGCGCCTTCATGCGATTTTATGGTTGAATTATTTTTGATCCTTGGTTGTTCTGACCTTTAGTTGTTTTTTTGCACATTTTTTGCACATGTTTGCACAATCTGTTTTAAACTAACATATTGTCGAATATTAACATTATTTCCACTATTTTGCACATCTAATAAAGGTTTACATGTTTTCAGTAGGTTGATACGTATAGGATAATTTAATACCCATTTTTGGTTTTAATTATAATGGAACATGAATGTTGACTCCACATTAATCACACACAATTTGTTTTGGATAAAATTGCTTTAGGATATCTCTGCACGGTATCACCAACAGTTTTTTCTTTCTCTTTTTCTTTTTATATAAAAAATAAACACTAGGATTTGATAAGTTAACTCATCTCATCACTAATAGGGTTTAGCGCCATAACCTTTTTATTTCACATTTTTCATTTCCCTCTCCTCCCCAATAAGGAAGTGAGGGCTTCAGGCACAGGCAGCTCTAACCCAGTATATTTCCTTTTCTCTCTCCATTCTTTAATTTCAATTTATTTCACATATTTTTATCACATTGGAGATTTGATTTTTCCATAGCGCGACTTTATTTATTTATTTATCTATACACAAGGGACCTATCGGACCCTAATTCAAAGTTGCAGCAATGGATATTTTTAAATATGTTAATAGCAGAATGGTAAACCTTGTGGAGGTATTTAATCAAGAACATGTGGTCATTAAGCAGGACTTGGATAGCTTATTCAAACACCTGAAACATAGCCTTGAGAAGCAATTGAGGGTATGGTGGGATGTGGCCATTCTTGAAAAGTATATAGCGGAACAAATCACACCCAGGAGATTAAGATGGGATGTTTCCCCAAATGATGCAATAAGCGATAGGCACCTTATGGAAGAGTGGTACCAGTTTTTCAATCAGAGCGAAAGAGCACTCCTACAGAAAATAGTGATCAGACGCCAACATAAATTGAAAAATATAGAAACAGAGATATCACAACTCAGGGATCAACTCATACCATTTAAAGAAACAGCAGAATATACAGATAGGGAAAAGATTTTACAAGAACACATAAAAAAGTATGATAAGGAAATACAACAGAAGAAACAAAAGAAATTCAAGAGGTATGTGCTGGATTACAAAAACCAGCAGGTTTACAAATGGCAAATAGAGGGCAACTATAACGAGGAAGACAATGAACTATCCATAATGGAAGAATCCAGGGAAAACCCAACCCAAGACACAGAACAGGAGTGGAACCAACCCACACACACACAAGATGGAACAGTAAGAAATGACATTCCACATACACCAGGGTATAGGAGACCCGAAGGGAGGACAGTAGGGGAATATGAGCAAGACAGATATAGGGGGAATCATACTCCCTATACACCCAACATTCCGAGACATCACAACAGATACTCTCCTCTAAGGGAATACCCCCAATACACCCCATTTAGAAACCGGAGATTTGAAAGAGATTTTTTTCCCAGGGGACAGGAACACAGACCACCAGGCCCGAGAGATACGAGACATGGTCCCCAGAGAGAATGGAGACCATTTCGATATCCAATAAGGAATCAACAGTACGGGCCCCCCAGAAGAAATGGTGGATGGAACCCGAGATGGACCAGAGAAGACAATACGAGGAGGAACTATGGGGGAAACGGCCATCATCGGAATCAAAGAGGGGAAGAAACACACTGGACACAAGACAGAAGAGCAGAAAACGCATACGAGGAAAGAGAGGAGGCCTCCAGAAAAAGAAGAAGGGAACAATAGGGGAGGGCATTTATAATTTAAGTAAGGTGGTTTTTACGGAGGAAGAACTCAGGGTGCTGGACATGGGCTTAAAGTTTGCCCCAGATAAGGGACTAGATAAATTTGAAACATATATAGACCTCCAAAGATTTGTGAGGAAACTTAACATCAAAAAATTTTTTGCAACCAGGAATCCATATACGAAGGAAGATACTAACACATTTTACCAGCACTCGCAATTAAGAAATAACTCAACCTTCAATCCCAAAGTCCAGCAGGATGAAAACATTAAGGTCTTCAAGAAGATGGTCGAACATGACCTAAGGAATATAGAGGTGAGAAAAACCAAAGGAAAAGGAATATGGGACACCATTAAATCAATAGAAAAGAGAAAGGGGATCATCATCAGACCCGCAGACAAGGGAGGCGGCCTTGTCATTTTGGATAGACAAGACTATGAGAAAGAAATGGAGAACTTGTTGAATATACCTGACACATACAAGAAGTTGAAGAAAAACCCGAAATCAGAATATGAAACTAAACTTAAGAAATATATCAAGGGGGCGTGGCCTGGACGGAGACCGAGATGGCTGCTTAACTTGGGAGCTCCCGCATTCCGGGGACGTTTTAGCTGCACATACGGGAGCCTACCACCCTTCCCTGCTATGCACAGATCCACCAGAAGCTCGTCCGTCTCCCGCACCCCTAAGGATCCCCAGACCCCTCAAGGGAGGAACATTCCGGAGATCTTTCGGTCCCAGAAATACCAGGCCCGCGTGCTTCTACAGGCCCAAGCCCCGGCCTCGCCTGACGAACTATCACCTGCTACCATGCCTGGAGCATCCCTGTCTGCGGCCGGAGGGTCCCATCCACCGAGCCTCCTGGATCTGGAGAAGGTGGCGCAGGACATTAAATGTACAGTGACAGCGGCGATTGCTGATCTTAAAGCCGACATCCTTGCGGTGGCCCACCGCATGGACAACGTGGAACAGACCACACAGACGCACGCTGCCGCCATTCGCCAGGTGCAGTCTGCCTACGATTCCCAACTTGCCCAAGTCTTTGAGCTTCACAGGCATGTCGAGGACCTCGACAATCGGGGCCGCCGGCACAATATTCGGGTACGGGGGATCCCCGAATCCGTTGAAACTGACGCCATACAGCCAACACTATGCGCCATCTTTAACGACCTCATGGAGCGGCCGGCAGACTCCCCCATAGACATGGAAAGGGCGCATCGTGCCCTCCGTCCTCCACCCAGAGACTCTGAGCCCCCCAGAGACATAATTTGTTTCCTTGTGAATTTCCCACTCAAGGAAGAAATACTCCGCAAGGCGCGGTTGAGAGGCCGTGTACTGTTCAATGGCACTGAAGTGAAGCTGTTCCAGGACCTTTCGCAAATTACCCTCCAGAACAGGAAGGCACTGCGACCATTACTGGAAGCCCTGCGCACCAGGAACATCCAATATCGTTGGAGATTCCCCTTTGGCCTATCCGCATCCTCCAGGGGGCGCTCGGCGCTCCTCCGAACGCCTGAAGACCTGCCGGCTTTTTGTGCTCAACTTGATCTCCCCTTTGTTGAACTTCCGGACTGGTATTCCATCTTCTTCCCAGCTGAACCTTGGAGGCCGGTGACGCTCAATCCTTCACCGAAAGCGGCTCGTCAGCGATCCCGTCGTCGCAGGCCTGGACCGATGTCGCCGAATGCCCGCCCGGTACGTCGCGACTCACGTCAGCGCAGCCCCTCTCCTTCGTTAATGAGAGGCGAAGATTTGGTGGAATGAGGAACTATGTTGTTGCCGTAGATCTGCCGTCCGTGAGTACCACACCAGCCTCTCCACCCCTCCTCCCCCGGGACCTACCCTGACTCTCCCTCTACCCCCCCTTCCGTTCTCACTACCGGCCCGGGTTGTTTCCCCCACAGGATCCCTTCGTTCTCTGCCCTGATGCCTATCCTCGAAGTTGCTCTTTAGCCCCTCCGGACGACTCCACCCGTGCGGATCACCGTTCTGGTTACTGTGTGCCCGTTGCTTGCTACTACTGCCGACTCGTTCAGACCCTTCGTTTCGACCCTTCGGAAATCGGAAGGGGTGAATGGATTGACCCACAGCGTAAATGTCGCTAGGGACGGCGTTCCCTTCGTATAGTGCGCAGTGGAGACCTTACCTGCATTGACTTCGCCGTGCTTCCGCCTCCTCTCCACGCATAGCTCCCGGCGATAGACTTACTACACAATGTTCCTGCGATGGATTCGTTCGCTGTACTCTGCCGTTCACACCCCTTCCAAGAACCTGTGACACGAAGCCTCTCTCGTCTCCCGAGGACCTGTAACCTGCGCCTCCCTACCTACCAGCTGCTGGCTGTCCTGCGATCTCTCCACTTGCACTCATCATTATACCTGGCAACATGTGGACCCTGAACGCCTCTATCTGCTGAGCTCTTTCTGGAGAAACTCTCTAATGGATGCATCCTGGCGTGTACCTTACCCTCTGGATGGGGCCACTGCACCAAGAGGGGGGGGTGTTGTGGGGGCTCTCTCCCCCCCAGTCCCCCCCCCCCCTTCTTTTTTTTTTTATTTTTTTTTTTTTATTTTTTTTTTTTCTCCCCCACATCCCCTTTTACTGGCTGGTGCACGGACTTACTTTTTCTTGGCCGACTTCCGGCTTTTCTGTTTTGTGCTCAATTTGAACGGCGATCTAAGCTGCTTGAATGTTAGTTATATTCTCTTTCATGTTTTGTTAGCAATTTTTACATGATATTGTGTTCACAGCTTGTTCATGTTGTCTTCATATGTGGTCCTCCCTTAAGATCTCCCCCCCTTCTTTTTTGTTTTTGGTAGGCTCCCCACTACGCTCGGGCCCACCTTGCCATAGGTGGAGCCCCCTTCACCTCCGCTTTCCCCCCCGGGACGCGGCCATCCTGCGATCCCCGCCAGTTTTACACTCCCCACACAGCGGTCTCCCTGAAGACCAAGCTGACATACCGGAATCCCCCCTCCACCCCTTTAGGTGGGTAGCTGGTCTAACCCTACCTCTGGTTATCCCCCCTCCGGATCCCCACCCTTGTCTCCTCCCCTTGCTTCTTTCCCAGCTCTTCCTTCCCCTCTTGACCCTCTTTGTCTTCTCCTCTGTCCCTCCCCGGCCCTCTCTCTCGCTCTCGCCTTTCTAAACCCTCTCCCTTCCCTTTCTCTTCCCTCTCCTTCCTGCCCTTTTTTATCCGCCTTCTTTTTGGGGTGTAGCCCCCCCCTCTATCCCTACCCCATCTAGATCCCTACTCCTACTGCTCCCGAGTACGGGTCTTGCTTCCACCTGCCTCTAACGATGCAGCCCTCTCCCCCGATTAGTAGCCCTTTACAGTTGAAATGTGTATCCCTTAACGTGAAGGGTCTGAACTTACCGGAAAAGAGGTCCCAGGTGCTCTCATCTTTAACCAAATTTAAGGCTCACTTTATTTTTTTGCAGGAGACGCATTTCCGCTCTGATGCCATTCCGAAACTGTCTAACCACGTATACCGGTCTGCCTTCCATGCCACCAATCCTGTAGCGAAATCAAAGGGCGTTTCTGTCCTTATCTCCAAGCATGCCAATTTCCATTTGACTGACTCCCTGGTGGACCCCGAGGGCAGGTATGTCTTTCTCAAAGGTACTTATGCATCTACGCCAATCACGTTAGCCAATATCTATTGCCCCAATGAGCACCAGGTCACCTTTTTCCGCAAAACTTGTGCCCTTCTATCCTCCTTCCAGAACGGAATGCTCCTTCTGGCGGGGGATTTTAATGTACCCCTAAACCCTCTTCTAGATACGTCTTCCGGAACCTCATCGTTGCCCTATAAGGCCTTGCGCCAGATCAAATCCCAGCTACAAGCCCTGTCCCTCCACGACGCGTGGCGCACCCTTTATCCCTCGACTAAAGACTACACTTACTTCTCGGCCCCCCACCAAAAATATTCTAGAATTGACTTTTTCTTCCTATCCCAAGCTGGCCTTCCCTTCCTGCACCACTCCTCCATTGAACCCATGTTCCTCTCTGACCACCATCCTATCACGCTTACACTATCTTTCCCCGAATCTAGTCCTAGGACAAAAATCTGGCGGTTCAACCCGTCCACTGTTAAAGACTCTCTCGCCCTAGAACGCATTCGCACTCGTTTGCAGCTTTACTTTCAGGAGAACTCGGGCTCGGTGATCTCCCCGATTACCCTATGGGAGGCGCACAAATGCGTGATCCGGGGAGAGCTGTTGGCCTTGTCCTCGCAGGCCAAAAAACTTCACCAGGAACGTGTATCTTCCCTTATGCAACGGCTGAACTTGCTCGAACTCGCCCACAAACAATCTCAGGCCCAATCCACCCTTCAAGACCTGATCCACACTCGCACTTTAATCGCGGAGGAGTTGGGCAGACGTACTAAGAGGCGATATATTCTTGGCCAACGAATCTTTTATGAACATGGCAACAAATGTGGCCGCCTCTTGGCGCGCTCTGTCCAGTCTGCCAAACTGTCCCCCGCTGTACACAACCTACGGTCCTCTAAGGGCCCCTTATTGACTAAGAATGCTGATATCGCAAAGGAATTTGAAGCCTTCTATACCAAACTTTACAACCTCCGACCGCCCCGACAGTCCCAGACTACGAGTGATGCTCACAATGCCCTTATTTCAGAATTTCTTTCCCTCTATGGCCCTAAATCTATCCCCCCCCAATGTGTACAGTCTCTAGAGGCGCGGTTTTCACCCCTTGAACTAGACACTGCCCTTAAACAAATGAAAGTTGGTAAAAGCCCGGGTCCTGATGGGTTCTCCCTTCAATACTATAAGACTTTCCAAGATGTCCTTTCCCCTAACCTACTCCACACGTTCGATGCCTTAGCTGATCCGTCTGCGCAACCGGGTGAGATGTTGAGAGCTCACATTTCGGTAATACCGAAGGAAGGCAAGGACCCCCTTCTACCGTCTAGCTATAGACCGATCTCGCTACTAAACGTTGACATAAAAATCTATGCGAAGATTCTCGCCAACAGACTGCTGCCCCTGATTCCTGACCTCATCCCTAACGACCAGGTGGGTTTTGTCCCGGGTAGGGAAGCCAGAGACGGCACCATCCGCGCTTTAAATCTACACCACTGGCTCACCTCGTCCAAGACCCAGGGCTTTCTGCTCTCCCTTGACGCTGAGAAGGCGTTCGATAGAGTGGCCTGGGACTACATGCGGGCGGTCCTGACGTCCTTGGGACTGGGGGACCGCATGCTAGCTTCCATTATGGCACTGTATTCCGCCCCCACTGCGGCAGTGAGAGTAAATGGCCACCTATCGAACGCCTTCCCCATCACCAATGGCACCCGCCAAGGCTGCCCCCTCTCCCCCCTAATTTATATCCTTACTCTGGAACCCCTCTTAAATAAACTCAGGACAAACCCTGATATCAGGGGGGTGGTGGTGGGGGACAGGGAATATAAGGTCTCCGCGTTCGCTGATGACGTTTTGCTCTCCCTGACGTCCCCGCGTACCTCCCTGCCCTCCTTACTCCAAGACCTTGAGACCTTTGGGAGAATCTCCAACCTCAAAATTAATTATACCAAGTCGCAGGCGTTAAATGTCACCCTGCCCCCTTCCGAAGTCACCCACTGTCAGGACGCCTTTCCCTTTAAATGGGAACGGACTGCGATCCCCTACTTAGGTATTAAACTCCCGCAACACCTCCCGGACCTTTACTCTCTCAACTTTCACGCCACTCTGATCCAAACCCAAAACTATCTCAAAGATTGGCAACACTTAAACGTGTCATGGTTTGGTAGGGCGGCCCTGCTTAAAATGATTGTACTACCTCGCTTCCTTTACCTATTCCAAACCATCCCTATAGCCCTGCCTCATTCTTTCTTCTTATCTTATCGACAGATGTGCTCTACCTTCTTATGGAAAGGTTCGCCCCCGAGGATTAAATATGCCCGTCTCACGCTACCCAAGTCAAAAGGTGGTATTGCCCTCCCGGACCTTTATAAATACTATGTTGCCTGCCATCTTACTAGAATAGCAGACTGGAACATCCACTCCCGCGATAAACTTTGGGTTTCTTTGGAAAATGCCTTTTCTCCTATACCTATCCACCTTCTTCCCTGGTTGACCCAGTCACAATGGCCCCTGGCGCTGGCCAGACACCCATTCATCCACACCTCCCTGTTACTTCTCAAGAAACTCCCAGCTGGATTAGGTTTTGCTCCGACCCCGGGCCCCTTGACCACGCTACGAGGCAATCCGGATTTCCCCCCTGGAAATTCACCCTCATTTCTTCGGCGAGAATGGCCTTTCGAGGACGTTCTGGCCTCTCATTTCTACCCAGGGGGTAAGGTTGCCTCCCATGCCAATCTCGAGAGCCTCTCCAAGTCCTCCTCTTTTCCATTCTGGACGTATCGGCAGATTCGCCACTTTCTTTCCACCCGAGGTATGCCTAATTGCTGGACGAGACGACTCACCCCCTTTGAGGACTTGTGCAATCGCAAGATACCTCAGCAGCATCTTATCTCTCTCTTGTATGCCCTCATTTCGGACCCAGGAGTCCTAGACCTCTCCCCATCACAATCCTCCTGGCATAGGGAACTAGATACTTCCCTGTCACCCGGAGATTGGACGAGAATTCACGAATATGCACACGGTGGCTCACTGAATGTCGCTGTCCAAGAGAATGGATATAAAATCCTCACGCGATGGTATAGGACCCCTTCTCGCCTCCACAAGTTTTCCCCCACCGTCCCAAATACCTGTTGGAGAAGCAATGCTGATATTGGAACGATGATTCACATCTGGTGGACTTGCCCATGCCTCCAACTATTTTGGAGGGAAGTCCACAGACTTATCCTGTCAGTTACCACCTATAACCTAGACTTTACGCCGGGGCAGTTTCTTCTCCATCACACGTCACTGTCCAAAAAAACCTACTTTAAATCGCTAGCTATGCACATGGTCAACGCCGCAAGGTTGTGCATCCCCAGGCATTGGCGGACCACGCACACCCCAACTCTGGGTGAGTGGTTTGCCACTATCTCCAGGATTGGTGACATGGAAGAACTGATCCATATTGCGCAGGAAAAGACAGAGAAATTTTCGATCACCTGGGCCTGCTGGACGCACTTTACCACTACCGCAGAGTTCAAACAACACGTTCCCTCTTCTAGTGCCTAAACCCTTTCCCGGGCTTCTGTATCCTTCCCTTGCTCCCCCCCCGATTGATCCTTGCCGTGGGGCTACACCCCCCCCCCCTTCTCTTTCATCTACCTTCTTTTTCCCCCTCCCTCTCCTTTTTCTCTTCCTCTTTATTTCCCTTCCTGTCATATCTTCCCCTCTCTTTCCTTCCCCTTTCCTCTCTTTTTTCCTCTTTCTCTTTTTCCCTCTCCCTCCTACCCGGCTGTACCGTTCCCGCCATAATTGACCCTTTCCTCCTGCACACCTACCATTAGGAGGTTTGGACGTGTACTGGTTGCCGTCCGGCTTCCCTCTCCTATCGCCTGTACCCTTGAGTTGTGTGCCCTAAAAGAAAGTTGGAACGGACCCCTTCCCCCCATACCTATTTCTGGGTTTACCCAGGAGATATCTCCTGCCCTTTCGTAAGTCTTGCCTTGACTTGTATTGTACGCTAAACCTGTTTTGCTTATGCATGTTTGTACCTGCCTATGTTATAACCTTAATAAAATCTTTATGGAAAAAAAAAAAAAAAAAGAAATATATCAAAAAAGGCAAAGATCAAGGCATTTTGAATAAAAAAGAGGTGAAACACCTATTTCCAAAGGCGGCAAAGACCCCAGTTATTTATTACGTCCCTAAGATCCACAAAAATCAAACTCACCCACCTGGGAGACCCATAATAAGTGGAATCGATTCTTTGTTTTCCAGGTTAGGGGCATATGTGGATGGTTTCCTACAGCCCCTGGTGACAAAAGGAAGGTCATACTTAAGGGACAGTAAGCAATTACTAGAGGACTTGAATGGAATCCCCATTAGTGAAAGTGACATACTGGTGACGATAGACGTGGAATCGCTATACACAAATATAAAACAAGAGGATGGCATCAGCAGTGTCGAGTGGGCATTACAACGACTATCGGATTTAAAACAGGAACAAATAAAATACATCATTGAAGGCCTAAGGATGGCAATGACTTCGAACTATTTCTGGTACAATGGAACTTTCTATACACAGACGAAAGGCGTGGCAATGGGGGCAAAGTACGCTCCAAGTGTGGCGAACTTGTTTTTGAACCGATGGGAGGAAGAACAAATCTATGGAGTGCATAGGCAAAATTTGAAATTTTACCGTCGATATATAGACGATATTGTATTGGTATGGGGAGGCACGGTAGAACAACTGCAAGACTTTTTTGGAGAAATCAATGACAATATATATCACATCAAATTCACAGGAAAGTTTAACACCCAGACTGTAGATTATCTGGACCTCCAAATTTACAAACATGAAGGAAATCTTGGCACCCGCACCTTCTTCAAGACCACGGATCGCAATGGGTACATCCCCACAAATAGCTGCCACCATTCTAGGTGGCTAGGGAACATACCCAAAGGCCAGCTTCTACGGCTATACAGGAACTGTAGCAAAATTGACGACTTTGACAAGCAGGCGGAAATCGTCATCGAAAGGTTTAGGAAGAAAGGATATAAAGAAGAAAATCTCCGTAAATTAAAAAATGAAGTAAAACATATGGATAGGAAAAAATTAATTGAAGGCAAGAAAGTAAAACCAAAACAAAACCTCCATGACATCGCGTTCCTTACAGGGTATAACAGACAACATAAAGATGTGGAGCGTATCATCAAAAAACACTGGCCGATTTTACAAGCAGACAGCTCACTCCAGGCCATGTTGCCAAACAAACCACGGTTCATCTACAGGAGGGCTCCAACACTCCGAAACAAACTAGTAAAAAATGTGGTGGACCCACCAAAACAAATAAGAATCTCTGAGACCCTAAAAGGATTCTATAAGTGCGGAAACTGCCTCCCATGCAGAAATAGTAAAAAGACCGAAAAAAAGAAAACTACTTTTAATTCCACCTCTAATGGAAAAGAATATAAAATCAAAGAATTGATTACTTGTAACAGCTCCCACGTCACTTACGTCATTGAATGTCCTTGCCATAAGCAATATGTGGGAAGGACCACCAGGGAGTTAAAAGTCAGGATAAGGGAACATATTGCAAATATCAAAAAAGGCTTCCAGAAACACAGTGTTTCCAAACACTTTAGGGATTTCCATAATCGGGACCCTGGACAAATGATTTTCTACGGAATAGACAAAATAAGAGGCCACTGGAGAGGGGAAGACAAAACGATCAAAATATCCAGGAACGAAACGAAATGGATTTTTAATTTAGATACCCTCCAGCCAAGGGGAATGAACATAGAATTAGACCTCAATTGCTTCTTAACTAACTTTTAATAGTCAACTGTTTGCCTCAGCATTGGATAATGCTGGACGAACATTCCGTAGTCGAATGTTATCCATACACATACATAACATTACAGGATCCCGACAAGACCTAACCACATATATAAGTAGCCTATCTACCCCAACATAACACCTCATGGCCCACACCTTCGGGTTCAGGTCGAATGTTATTCATTCAAAACACATTAGATGTGTTGGAATTACAACAAGACTTATCTAAATTATCTAAAAGTTCCCCTGTAGGAACCAAACACACAGTCACAAATATTACAATCACCTATAGGACGATGTTAAATAGACCTTCTTAGCACCTCCATATACATCTATATCTTTTTAAGAATTTTATTTAATTCCTCCCCAAAAAAACTTTCCTCTTGAAAAACTTTCCTCTGGAACAATTTCTTCATTTATATTCACATATTAGTATGCACAAAAAAACTTTTTTAAACATAGTAAAACCCCTTAAATAATTTTTATAATTTTTATAATATTTATACATTTTCATGCGTTTTCTTCAGTATTAATGTGCCCCCCCCTTTTTTATGTATGAATTTTTATGTAAGAATTTTTTATATATGTATGAATCTTATATATGTGAATTTTATGTATGTATTCCTATACATATATTTATTTACTGTATTTTTAGTGTCATTTTTATTTTCTTAATTATAAACGTCCGGTTAAATGGGAAAAGACTAAGGAATGTCATCTAAACTGAGTATGGTTTATGGGTAGGCTGCAGTGCTCCAAGGCTAATTATATCTGTCTTCCCTAAGGGCGCTAGGGGGAGTAATGGTATTCATCCCCAGCAGAGTAAGGGCATCCCACACCCAAAATGGCGCCGTTATTTCAGCGCAGGCGTAGTGGAGCACTGCACCCTATTTAAGCAATAAGGTGCACCAATATGGCCGCTCCAGAGGACGTCGTAGTGACGAAACGCGTAGGGCGTGGCCACGTTGTGTGCACTCGTTTGAGACGAACGGCGGAGTTTTTTCTATATGCATATGCTTTTAATGTAAAATGTGAGTAGATTTTAATATTAATAAACGAACGATTTGGTTAAGAA
This sequence comes from Lithobates pipiens, assembly GCF_037356315.1. Taxonomy (NCBI): domain Eukaryota; kingdom Metazoa; phylum Chordata; class Amphibia; order Anura; family Ranidae; genus Lithobates; species Lithobates pipiens. The sequence goes on from NW_027507903.1 coordinate 298,144,877, forward strand.
CGTATTACACTATGGATATGTCTTCCCTTATATAATTAACGTTGGATACCATACGGACGGAATAACGAAGCTTCACCCAGTGCACTAGCAGCAGCCAGAGAGCGACACAGTGGCTTACATTGTGAAGGTCCATCCAGCCCCACAGGGGCATTAACTCTGGTGAGAGCATTCACATACTATAGCACAGAGTGGCGCACCGGGGATGAAGTTCTCTAATTGAAAGCCCGCACTATTTGCACGAGTGAATCAAATACCCCCCATTGACTTTCTGTAACAATTGCAACAATAATCTGAAGAGGCAGTACTATCAAGCCAAATATTAATTTTGGACCTATATTGGACACAGATGCGTCTTCATGCGATTATTGGTTGAAAATATTGTCTATTCGCACATTTAGCGCCTTCATGCGATTTTATGGTTGAATTATTTTTGATCCTTGGTTGTTCTGACCTTTAGTTGTTTTTTTGCACATTTTTTGCACATGTTTGCACAATCTGTTTTAAACTAACATATTGTCGAATATTAACATTATTTCCACTATTTTGCACATCTAATGAAGGTTTACATGTTTTCAGTAGGTTGATACGTATAGGATAATTTAATACCCATTTTTGGTTTTAATTATAATGGAACATGAATGTTGACTCCACATTAATCACACACAATTTGTTTTGGATAAAATTGCTTTAGGATATCTCTGCACGGTATCACCAACAGTTTTTTCTTTCTCTTTTTCTTTTTATATAAAAAATAAACACTAGGATTTGATAAGTTAACTCATCTCATCACTAATAGGGTTTAGCGCCATAACCTTTTTATTTCACATTTTTCATTTCCCTCTCCTCCCCAATAAGGAAGTGAGGGCTTCAGGCACAGGCAGCTCTAACCCAGTATATTTCCTTTTCTCTCTCCATTCTTTAATTTCAATTTATTTCACATATTTTTATCACATTGGAGATTTGATTTTTCCATAGCGCGACTTTATTTATTTATTTATCTATACACAAGGGACCTATCGGACCCTAATTCAAAGTTGCAGCAATGGATATTTTTAAATATGTTAATAGCAGAATGGTAAACCTTGTGGAGGTATTTAATCAAGAACATGTGGTCATTAAGCAGGACTTGGATAGCTTATTCAAACACCTGAAACATAGCCTTGAGAAGCAATTGAGGGTATGGTGGGATGTGGCCATTCTTGAAAAGTATATAGCGGAACAAATCACACCCAGGAGATTAAGATGGGATGTTTCCCCAAATGATGCAATAAGCGATAGGCACCTTATGGAAGAGTGGTACCAGTTTTTCAATCAGAGCGAAAGAGCACTCCTACAGAAAATAGTGATCAGACGCCAACATAAATTGAAAAATATAGAAACAGAGATATCACAACTCAGGGATCAACTCATACCATTTAAAGAAACAGCAGAATATACAGATAGGGAAAAGATTTTACAAGAACACCTTAAAAAAGTATGATAAGGAAATACAACAGAAGAAACAAAAGAAATTCAAGAGGTATGTGCTGGATTACAAAAACCAGCAGGTTTACAAATGGCAAATAGAGGGCAACTATAACGAGGAAGACAATGAACTATCCATAATGGAAGAATCCAGGGAAAACCCAACCCAAGACACAGAACAGGAGTGGAACCAACCCACACACACACAAGATGGAACAGTAAGAAATGACATTCCACATACACCAGGGTATAGGAGACCCGAAGGGAGGACAGTAGGGGAATATGAGCAAGACAGATATAGGGGGAATCATACTCCCTATACACCCAACATTCCGAGACATCACAACAGATACTCTCCTCTAAGGGAATACCCCCAATACACCCCATTTAGAAACCGGAGATTTGAAAGAGATTTTTTTCCCAGGGGACAGGAACACAGACCACCAGGCCCGAGAGATACGAGACATGGTCCCCAGAGAGAATGGAGACCATTTCGATATCCAATAAGGAATCAACAGTACGGGCCCCCCAGAAGAAATGGTGGATGGAACCCGAGATGGACCAGAGAAGACAATACGAGGAGGAACTATGGGGGAAACGGCCATCATCGGAATCAAAGAGGGGAAGAAACACACTGGACACAAGACAGAAGAGCAGAAAACGCATACGAGGAAAGAGAGGAGGCCTCCAGAAAAAGAAGAAGGGAACAATAGGGGAGGGCATTTATAATTTAAGTAAGGTGGTTTTTACGGAGGAAGAACTCAGGGTGCTGGACATGGGCTTAAAGTTTGCCCCAGATAAGGGACTAGATAAATTTGAAACATATATAGACCTCCAAAGATTTGTGAGGAAACTTAACATCAAAAATTTTTTTGCAACCAGGAATCCATATACGAAGGAAGATACTAACACATTTTACCAGCACTCGCAATTAAGAAATAACTCAACCTTCAATCCCAAAGTCCAGCAGGATGAAAACATTAAGGTCTTCAAGAAGATGGTCGAACATGACCTAAGGAATATAGAGGTGAGAAAAACCAAAGGAAAAGGAATATGGGACACCATTAAATCAATAGAAAAGAGAAAGGGGATCATCATCAGACCCGCAGACAAGGGAGGCGGCCTTGTCATTTTGGATAGACAAGACTATGAGAAAGAAATGGAGAACTTGTTGAATATACCTGACACATACAAGAAGTTGAAGAAAAACCCGAAATCAGAATATGAAACTAAACTTAAGAAATATATCAAAAAAGGCAAAGATCAAGGCATTTTGAATAAAAAAGAGGTGAAATACCTATTTCCAAAGGCGGCAAAGACCCCAGTTATTTATTACGTCCCTAAGATCCACAAAAATCAAACTCACCCACCTGGGAGACCCATAATAAGTGGAATCGATTCTTTGTTTTCCAGGTTAGGGGCATATGTGGATGGTTTCCTACAGCCCCTGGTGACAAAAGGAAGGTCATACTTAAGGGACAGTAAGCAATTACTAGAGGACTTGAATGGAATCCCCATTAGTGAAAGTGACATACTGGTGACGATAGACGTGGAATCGCTATACACAAATATAAAACAAGAGGATGGCATCAGCAGTGTCGAGTGGGCATTACAACGACTATCGGATTTAAAACAGGAACAAATAAAATACATCATTGAAGGCCTAAGGATGGCAATGACTTCGAACTATTTCTGGTACAATGGAACTTTCTATACACAGACGAAAGGCGTGGCAATGGGGGCAAAGTACGCTCCAAGTGTGGCGAACTTGTTTTTGAACCGATGGGAGGAAGAACAAATCTATGGAGTGCATAGGCAAAATTTGAAATTTTACCGTCGATATATAGACGATATTGTATTGGTATGGGGAGGCACGGTAGAACAACTGCAAGACTTTTTTGGAGAAATCAATGACAATATATATCACATCAAATTCACAGGAAAGTTTAACACCCAGACTGTAGATTATCTGGACCTCCAAATTTACAAACATGAAGGAAATCTTGGCACCCGCACCTTCTTCAAGACCACGGATCGCAATGGGTACATCCCCACAAATAGCTGCCACCATTCTAGGTGGCTAGGGAACATACCCAAAGGCCAGCTTCTACGGCTATACAGGAACTGTAGCAAAATTGACGACTTTGACAAGCAGGCGGAAATCGTCATCGAAAGGTTTAGGAAGAAAGGATATAAAGAAGAAAATCTCCGTAAATTAAAAAATGAAGTAAAACATATGGATAGGAAAAAATTAATTGAAGGCAAGAAAGTAAAACCAAAACAAAACCTCCATGACATCGCGTTCCTTACAGGGTATAACAGACAACATAAAGATGTGGAGCGTATCATCAAAAAACATTGGCCGATTTTACAAGCAGACAGCTCACTCCAGGCCATGTTGCCAAACAAACCACGGTTCATCTACAGGAGGGCTCCAACACTCCGAAACAAACTAGTAAAAAATGTGGTGGACCCACCAAAACAAATAAGAATCTCTGAGACCCTAAAAGGATTCTATAAGTGCGGAAACTGCCTCCCATGCAGAAATAGTAAAAAGACCGAAAAAAAGAAAACTACTTTTAATTCCACCTCTAATGGAAAAGAATATAAAATCAAAGAATTGATTACTTGTAACAGCTCCCACGTCACTTACGTCATTGAATGTCCTTGCCATAAGCAATATGTGGGAAGGACCACCAGGGAGTTAAAAGTCAGGATAAGGGAACATATTGCAAATATCAAAAAAGGCTTCCAGAAACACAGTGTTTCCAAACACTTTAGGGATTTCCATAATCGGGACCCTGGACAAATGGTTTTCTACGGAATAGACAAAATAAGAGGCCACTGGAGAGGGGAAGACAAAACGATCAAAATATCCAGGAACGAAACGAAATGGATTTTTAATTTAGATACCCTCCAGCCAAGGGGAATGAACATAGAATTAGACCTCAATTGCTTCTTAACTAACTTTTAATAGTCAACTGTTTGCCTCAGCATTGGATAATGCTGGACGAACATTCCTTAGTCGAATGTTATCCATACACATACATAACATTACAGGATCCCGACAAGACCTAACCACATATATAAGTAGCCTATCTACCCCAACATAACACCTCATGGCCCACACCTTCGGGTTCAGGTCGAATGTTATTCATTCAAAACACATTAGATGTGTTGGAATTACAACAAGACTTATCTAAATTATCTAAAAGTTCCCCTGTAGGAACCAAGTCAATAACTGATCTCATATTTCAAAATGGTTCCACTGGGGGTTGAACGCAGGACCTTCTGCGTGTAAAGCAGATGTGATAACCGCTACACTATGGAACCTGTAAGAAGTTGCCCAAATTGTCATTTTTCAGAAAGGGAAGGGTTAAACACCAAAGAATCCTTGCATCCTATAATTCAACCTGAGATCCTTTGGCATTTCTTTGGTTTTAGGACACTTTCAAGGGTGTAGCAAGACTAATGTTTCTGGCCACTCTTTGCATAAGGGCCATGACCTGGTACCAGCCCTTAGCAAAGAGCTCCAGGGTCACTACGGTTCCTGTATAAAAGCTATACTCTGGAAGCCGTTCCTCAAGAAATGGAAGGGAGAGGGTAAAGGACTAGTTGCCAGACGTGCCTGTTGCCTCCCTGCAGCTGATCTTCTCCCCATTACTGACTTACCATGTCTTGTTTTATACTGTGTCTCTGTGTGGAGGTGGCCACCTCATTAGAGGCAGGGCTTTGCTTCCTCATGTCTGAAAGCCGCCAGCAAGGAGAAGAGTGAGCACCACAGTAGTGACAGCCCCATATTTCACTCCAATTCCCCTGAGACTAGAAGTCAGAGTTTTCAATGCCTTAGATCTCAGGCCGCGTACACACGGGCGGACTGTTCGCCCAACCTTGTCCGCTGAACAGTGTTTGGGCGGACAGTCCGCTCGTGTGTGGGCTTTCAGCGGACAGTTTCAGCGGACAGTTGGACGGACAATGTCTTTCGGAAATTCCGAAAAACTGTCCGCTGAAACTGTGTTTGAGCGAACAGTCCGCCCGTGTGTGGGCTTGTCCGCTGTACTTTCGAAATGAGCGGACTGTTCCCGCTCGGAAAGTCCGCCCATTTCGAGCGCGTGTACAGGTAGGCGGGGCCCGCGAAGGAGACGTCGCGGGCTCCGCCGCCTGGAATGGGCTTAAAGGGGAACCCCAACGCCGAAAAAAATCGGCGTGGGGGTTCCCCCAAAGTCCACACCAGACCCTTGTCCGAGCACGCTACCCGGCCGGCCAGGAAAGGGGGGCGAGCGAGCGCGCCCCCCCTCCTGAGCCGTACCAGGCCGCGTGCCCTCAACATGGGGGGTGCCTTGGGGAAGGGGGGGCCGCGCGGCCCCCCCACCCCAAAGCACCTTGTCCCCATGTTGATGAGGACAAGGGCCTCTTCCCGACAACCCTGGCCGTTGGTTGTCGGGGTCTGCGGGCGGGGGGCTTATCGGAATCCGGGAGCCCCCTTTAAGAAGGGGGCCCCCGGATACCGGCCCCCCACCCTATGTGAATGAGTATGGGGTACAATGTACCCCTACCCATTCACCTGTGAAATAAAGTACAAATAAAAACACAACACGGGGAAAAAATATTTTATTGCACAGCCGGGGGTCTTCCGTCTTCGGGGGTCTTCTCGCCGGACTCCTCCGCTATGTGTGTGTAGCTCTTTTGCCAGCGGAGGAGTCCGGCTTTCTTCCTCCCCGCCGCCGGCCTCTTCTCCCGACTTCGGGGGTCTTGTCCCCCTCTTCGGTTCTTCTGCCGGGCCACCGCGCCTGGTCCGGTGGCCCGGTCTTCTGTCGCCGTCTTCCGTTCTTCTGTCGCCGCCTTCGGTTCTTCTGCCGGGCCACCGCGCCTTCTTGTAGCTCTTTTACAGGCGGTGGCCCGGTCTTCTGTCGCCGTCGCCGCCTTCCGTTCGTGTTCTTCTTCTTGTTCTTCTTGTTCTTCTCCTGGAGATGTTGACTCGACGAGCTCTCCGGCCGGAATGCCGGGGACGCGCTGTGCGGTCACTTATATAGTGACAATGGGGCGGGGTCACATGGTATATGTCACATGGGTTGGTCACATGGGTTGATGTCACATGGGGACTATGACATCGTAAGGGGGCGGGGTCACCATGTGACATCAACCCATGTGACATATACCATGTGACCCCGCCCCATTGTCACTATATAAGTCACAGCGCAGGGCGGCTCTGGCATTCCGGCCGGAGGGAGCGACGTGTCAACATCGCCTGGAGAAGAACAAGAAGAAGAACACGAACGGAAGGCGGCGACGGCGACAGAAGACCGGGCCACCGCCTGTAAAAGAGCTACAAGAAGGCGCGGTGGCCCGGCAGAAGAACCGAAGAGGGGGACAAGACCCCCGAAGTCGGGAGAAGAGGCCGGCGGCGGGGAGGAAGAAAGCCGGACTCCTCCGCTAGCAAAAGAGCTACACACACATAGCGGAGGAGTCCGGCGAGAAGACCCCCGAAGACGGAAGACCCCCGGCTGTGCAATAAAATATTTTTTCCCCCTGTGTTGTGTTTTTATTTGTACTTTATTTCACAGGTGAATGGGTAGGGGTACATTGTACCCCATACTCATTCACATAGGGTGGGGGGCCGGTATCCGGGGGCCCCCTTCTTAAAGGGGGCTCCCGGATTCCGATAAGCCCCCCGCCCGCAGACCCCGACAACCAACGGCCAGGGTTGTCGGGAAGAGGCCCTTGTCCTCATCAACATGGGGACAAGGTGCTTTGGGGTGGGGGGGCCGCGCGGCCCCCCCTTCCCCAAGGCACCCCCCCATGTTGAGGGCACGCGGCCTGGTACGGCTCAGGAGGGGGGGCGCGCTCGCTCGCCCCCCTTTCCTGGCCGGCCGGGTAGCGTGCTCGGACAAGGGTCTGGTGTGGACTTGGGGGGAACCCCCACGCCGATTTTTTTCGGCGTTGGGGTTCCCCTTTAAGCCCATTCCAGGCGGCGGAGCCCGCGACGTCTCCTTCGCGGGCCCCGCCTACCTGTACACGCGCTCGAAATGGGCGGACTTGCCTCCGCCTTACGTGGGCGAGTCCGTTCATTTCAAAAGTTGAGCGAACTGTTTGCCCAACCTTGTTCGTCAAACAGTCCGCTCGTGTGTGGGCAAGTCCGCTCATGCAAATTTTGAGCGGACTGTTTGACAAACTGTTTGCCGAGCAAGGTTGGGCAAACAGTCCGCGCGTGTGTACGCGGCCTCACACTACAAACACACAGCTACTGTATGCGGCTGCTGCCACAGAAGTGCTTGGGCACACTTGCATACCAGAAAGTACCAAGCTATTTTGAGCAGGAATTTCAGGCCAAAGATACATTTTTCAGGGTACTGCTTAGGAACAATTCACATGTGTAAATGTTTCCTACGCTATAGCAAATGTTGACTTTTTGAGTTCCGTTCCACTTTGAAGGCTCTATTGCTTTGCATTGCGTTGTATGAGGCACGATCCAAGCACTGACTTTCAGAAAGTCAATAACTGATCTCATATTTCAAAATGGTTCCACTGGGGTTTGAACCCAGGACCTTCTGCGTGTAAAGCAGACGTGATAACTGCTACACTATGGAACCTGTAAGAAATTAACCAAATTGTCATTTTTCAGAAAGGGAAGGGTTAAACACCAAAGAATCCTTGCATCCTATAATTCAACCTGAGATCCTTTGGCATTTCTTTGGTTTTAGGACACTTTCAAGGGTGTAGCAAGACTGATGTTTCTGGCCACTCTTTGCATAAGGGCCATGACCTGGTACCAGCCCTTACCAAAGAGCTCCAGGGTCACTACGGTTCCTGTATAAAAGCTATACTCTGGAAGCCATTCCTCAAGAAATGGAAGGGAGAGGGTAAAGGACTAGTTGCCAGACGTGCCTGTTGCCTCCCTGCAGCTGATCTTCTCCCCATTACTGACTTACCACGTCTTGTTTTATACTGTGTCTCTGTGTGGAGGTGGCCACCTCATTAGAGGCAGGGCTTTGCTTCCTCGTGTCTGAAAGCCGCCAGCAAGGAGAAGAGTGAGCACCACAGTAGTGACAGCCCCATATTTCACTCCAATTCCCCTGAGACTAGAAGTCAGAGTTTTCAATGCCTTAGATCTCACACTACAAACACACAGCTACTGTATGCGGCTGCTGCCACAGAAGTGCTTGGGCACACTTGCATACCAGAAAGTACCAAGCTATTTTGAGCAGGAATTTCAGGCCAAAGATACATTTTTCAGGGTACTGCTTAGGAACAATTCACATGTGTAAATGTTTCCTACGCTATAGCAAATGTTGATTTTTTGAGTTCCGTTCCACTTTGAAGGCTCTATTGCTTTGCATTGCGTTGTATGAGGCATGATCCAAGCACTGACTTTCAGAAAGTCAATAACTGATCTCATATTTCAAAATGGTTCCACTGGGGGTTGAACCCAGGACCTTCTGCGTGTAAAGCAGACGTGATAACCGCTACACTATGGAACCTGTAAGAAGATGACCAAATTGTCATTTTTCAGAAAGGGAAGGGTTAAACACCAAAGAATCCTTGCATCCTATAATTCAACCTGAGATCCTTTGGCATTTCTTTGGTTTTAGGACACTTTCAAGGGTGTAGCAAGAATGATGTTTCTGGCCACTCTTTGCATAAGGGCCATGACCTGGTACCAGCCCTTACCAAAGAGCTCCAGGGTCACTACGGTTCCTGTATAAAAGCTATACTCTGGAAGCCGTTCCTCAAGAAATGGAAGGGAGAGGGTAAAGGACTAGTTGCCAGACGTGCCTGTTGCCTCCCTGCAGCTGATCTTCTCCCCATTACTGACTTACCATGTCTTGTTTTATACTGTGTCTCTGTGTGGAGGTGGCCACCTCATTAGAGGCAGGGCTTTGCTTCCTCGTGTCTGAAAGCCGCCAGCAAGGAGAAGAGTGAGCACCACAGTAGTGACAGTCCCATATTTCATTCCAATTCCCCTGAGACTAGAAGTCAGAGTTTTCAATGCCTTAGATCTCACACTACAAACACACAGCTACTGTATGCGGCTGCTGCCACAGAAGTGCTTGGGCACACTTGCATACCAGAAAGTACTAAGCTATTTTGAGGAGGAATTTCAAGCCAAAGATACATTTTTCAGGGTACTGCTTAGGAACAATTCACATGTGTAAATGTTTCCTAAGCTATAGCAAACGTTGACTTTTTGAGTTCCGTTCCACTTTGAAGGCTCTATTGCTTTGCATTGCGTTGTATGAGGCACGATCCAAGCACTGACTTTAAGAAAGTCAATAACTGATCTCATATTTCAAAATGGTTCCACTGGGGGTTGAACCCAGGACCTTCTGCGTGTAAAGCAGACGTGATAACCGCTACACTATGGAACCTGTAAGAAGTTGCCCAAATTGTCATTTTTCAGAAAGGGAAGGGTTAAACACCAAAGAATCCTTGCATCCTATAATTCAACCTGAGATCCTTTGGCATTTCTTTGGTTTTAGGACACTTTCAAGGGTGTAGCAAGACTGATGTTTCTGGCCACTCTTTGCATAAGGGCCATGACCTGGTACCAGCCCTTAGCAAAGAGCTCCAGGGTCACTACGGTTCCCGTATAAAAGCTATACTCTGGAAGCCGTTCCTCAAGAAATGGAAGGGAGAGGGTAAAGGACTAGTTGCCAGACGTGCCTGTTGCCTCCCTGCAGCTGATCTTCTCCCCATTACTGACTTACCATGTCTTGTTTTATACTGTGTCTCTGTGTGGAGGTGGCCACCTCATTAGAGGCAGGGCTTTGCTTCCTCATGTCTGAAAGCCGCCAGCAAGGAGAAGAGTGAGCACCACAGTAGTGACAGCCCCATATTTCACTCCAATTCCCCTGAGACTAGAAGTCAGAGTTTTCAATGCCTTAGATCTCACACTACAAACACACAGCTACTGTATGCGGCTGCTGCCACAGAAGTGCTTGGGCACACTTGCATACCAGAAAGTACCAAGCTATTTTGAGCAGGAATTTCAGGCCAAAGATACATTTTTCAGGGTACTGCTTAGGAACAATTCACATGTGTAAATGTTTCCTACGCTATAGCAAATGTTGACTTTTTGAGTTCCGTTCCACTTTGAAGGCTCTATTGCTTTGCATTGCGTTGTATGAGGCACGATCCAAGCACTGACTTTCAGAAAGTCAATAACTGATCTCATATTTCAAAATGGTTCCACTGGGGGTTGAACCCAGGACCATCTGCATGTAAAGCAGACGTGATAACCGCTACACTATGGAACCTGTAAGAAGTTGACCAAATTGTCATTTTTCAGAAAGGGAAGGGTTAAACACCAAAGAATCCTTGCATCCTATAATTCAACCTGAGATCCTTTGGCATTTCTTTGGTTTTAGGACACTTTCAAGGGTGTAGCAAGACTGATGTTTCTGGCCACTCTTTGCATAAGGGCCATGACCTGGCACCAGCCCTTAGCAAAGAGCTCCAGAGTCACTACGGTTCCCGTATAAAAGCTATACTCTGGAAGCCGTTCCTCAAGAAATGGAAGGGAGAGGGTAAAGGACTAGTTGCCAGACGTGCCTGTTGCCTCCCTGCAGCTGATCTTCTCCCCATTACTGACTTACCATGTCTTGTTTTATACTGTGTCTCTGTGTGGAGGTGGCCACCTCATTAGAGGCAGGGCTTTGCTTCCTCATGTCTGAAAGCCGCCAGCAAGGAGAAGAGTGAGCACCACAGTAGTGACAGCCCCATATTTCACTCCAATTCCCCTGAGACTAGAAGTCAGAGTTTTCAATGCCTTAGATCTCACACTACAAACACACAGCTACTTTATGCGGCTGCTGCCACAGAAGTGCTTGGGCACACTTGCATACCAGAAAGTACCAAGCTATTTTGAGCAGGAATTTCAGGCCAAAGATACGTTTTTCAAGGTACTGCTTAGGAACAATTCACATGTGTAAATGTTTCCTACGCTATAGCAAATGTTGACTTTTTGAGTTCCGTTCCACTTTGAAGGCTCTATTGCTTTGCATTGCGTTGTATGAGGCACGATCCAAGCACTGACTTTCAGAAAGTCAATAACTGATCTCATATTTCAAAATGGTTCCACTGGGGGTTGAACCCAGGACCTTCTGCGTGTAAAGCAGACGTGATAACCGCTACACTATGGAACCTCTAAGAAGTTGACCAAATTGTCATTTTTCAGAAAGGGAAGGGTTAAACACCAAAGAATCCTTGCATCCTATAATTCAACCTGAGATCCTTTGGCATTTCTTTGGTTTTAGGACACTTTCAAGGGTGTAGCAAGACTGATGTTTCTGGCCACTCTTTGCATAAGGGCCATGACCTGGCACCAGCCCTTAGCAAAGAGCTCCAGGGTCACTACGGTTCCCGTATAAAAGCTATACTCTGGAAGCCGTTCCTCAAGAAATGGAAGGGAGAGGGTAAAGGACTAGTTGCCAGACGTGCCTGTTGCCTCCCTGCAGCTGATCTTCTCCCCATTACGGACTTACCATGTCTTGTTTTATACTGTGTCTCTGTGTGGAGGTGGCCACCTCATTAGAGGCAGGGCTTTGCTTCCTCATGTCTGAAAGCCGCCAGCAAGGAGAAGAGTGAGCACCACAGTAGTGACAGCCCCATATTTCACTCCAATTCCCCTGAGACTAGAAGTCAGAGTTTTCAATGCCTTAGATCTCACACTACAAACACACAGCTACTGTATGCGGCTGCTGCCACAGAAGTGCTTGGGCACACTTGCATACCAAAAAGTACCAAGCTATTTTGAGCAGGAATTTCAGGCCAAAGATACATTTTTCAGGGTACTGCTTAGGAAAAATTCACATGTGTAAATGTTTCCTACGCTATAGCAAATGTTGACTTTTTGAGTTCCGTTCCACTTTGAAGGCTCTATTGCTTTGCATTGCGTTGTATGAGGCACGATCCAAGCACTGACTTTCAGAAAGTCAATAACTGATCTCATATTTCAAAATGGTTCCACTGGGGGTTGAACCCAGGACCTTCTGCGTGTAAAGCAGACGTGATAACCGCTACACTATGGAACCTGTACGAAGTTGTCCAAATTGTCATTTTTCAGAAAGGGAAGGGTTAAACACCAAAGAATCCTTGCATCCTATAATTCAACCTGAGATCCTTTGGCATTTCTTTGGTTTTAGGACACTTTCAAGGGTGTAGCAAGACTGATGTTTCTGGCCACTCTTTGCATACGGGCCATGACCTGGTACCAGCCCTTAGCAAAGAGCTCCAGGGTCACTACGGTTCCCGTATAAAAGCTATACTCTGGAAGCCGTTCCTCAAGAAATGGAAGGGAGAGGGTAAAGGACTAGTTGCCAGACGTGCCTGTTGCCTCCCTGCAGCTGATCTTCTCCCCATTACTGACTTACCATGTCTTGTTTTATACTGTGTCTCTGTGTGGAGGTGGCCACCTCATTAGAGGCAGGGCTTTGCTTCCTCATGTCTGAAAGCCGCCAGCAAGGAGAAGAGTGAGCACCACAGTAGTGACAGCCCCATATTTCACTCCAATTCCCCTGAGACTAGAAGTCAGAGTTTTCAATGCCTTAGATCTCACACTACAAACACACAGCTACTGTATGCGGCTGCTGCCACAGAAGTGCTTGGGCACACTTGCATACCAGAAAGTACCAAGCTATTTTGAGCAGGAATTTCAGGCCAAAGATACAATTTTCAGGGTACTGCTTAGGAACAATTCACATGTGTAAATGTTTCCTACGCTATAGCAAATGTTGACTTTTTGAGTTCCGTTCCACTTTGAAGGCTCTATTGCTTTGCATTGCGTTGTATGAGGCACGATCCAAGCACTGACTTTCAGAAAGTCAATAACTGATCTCATATTTCAAAATGGTTCCACTGGGGGTTGAACCCAGGACCTTCTGCGTGTAAAGCAGACGTGATAACCGCTACACTATGGAACCTGTAAGAAGTTGACCAAATTGTCATTTTTCAGAAAGGGAAGGGTTAAACACCAAAGAATCCTTGCATCCTATAATTCAACCTGAGATCCTTTGGCATTTCTTTGGTTTTAGGACACTTTCAAGGGTGTAGCAAGACTGATGTTTCTGGCCACTCTTTGCATAAGGGCCATGACCTGGTACCAGCCCTTAGCAAAGAGCTCCAGGGTCACTACGGTTCCCGTATAAAAGCTATACTCTGGAAGCCGTTCCTCAAGAAATGGAAGGGAGAGGGTAAAGGACTAGTTGCCAGACGTGCCTGTTGCCTCCCTGCAGCTGATCTTCTCCCCATTACTGACTTACCATGTCTTGTTTTATACTGTGTCTCTGTGTGGAGGTGGCCACCTCATTAGAGGCAGGGCTTTGCTTCCTCATGTCTGAAAGCCGCCAGCAAGGAGAAGAGTGAGCACCACAGTAGTGACAGCCCCATATTTCACTCCAATTCCCCTGAGACTAGAAGTCAGAGTTTTCAATGCCTTAGATCTCACACTACAAACACACAGCTACTGTATGCGGCTGCTGCCACAGAAGTGCTTGGGCACACTTGCATACCAGAAAGTACCAAGCTATTTTGAGCAGGAATTTCAGGCCAAAGATACATTTTTCAGGGTACTGCTTAGGAACAATTCACATGTGTAAATGTTTCCTACGCTATAGCAAATGTTGACTTTTTGAGTTCCGTTCCACTTTGAAGGCTCTATTGCTTTGCATTGCGTTGTATGAGGCACGATCCAAGCACTGACTTTCAGAAAGTCAATAACTGATCTCATATTTCAAAATGGTTCCACTGGGGGTTGAACCCAGGACCTTCTGCGTGTAAAGCTGATGTGATAACCGCTACACTATGGAACCTGTAAGAAGTTTACCAAATTGTCATTTTTCAGAAAGGGAAGGGTTAAACACCAAAGAATCCTTGCATCCTATAATTCAACCTGAGATCCTTTGGCATTTCTTTGGTTTTAGGACACTTTCAAGGGTGTAGCAAGACTGATGTTTCTGGCCACTCTTTGCATAAGGGCCATGACCTGGTACCAGCCCTTAGCAAAGAGCTCCAGGGTCACTACGGTTCCCGTATAAAAGCTATACTCTGGAAGCCGTTCCTCAAGAAATGGAAGGGAGAGGGTAAAGGACTAGTTGCCAGACGTGCCTGTTGCCTCCCTGCAGCTGATCTTCTCCCCATTACTGACTTACCATGTCTTGTTTTATACTGTGTCTCTGTGTGGAGGTGGCCACCTCATTAGAGGCAGGGCTTTGCTTCCTCATGTCTGAAAGCCGCCAGCAAGGAGAAGAGTGAGCACCACAGTAGTGACAGCCCCATATTTCACTCCAATTCCCCTGAGACTAGAAGTCAGAGTTTTCAATGCCTTAGATCTCACACTACAAACACACAGCTACTGTATGCGGCTGCTGCCACAGAAGTGCTTGGGCACACTTGCATACCAGAAAGTACCAAGCTATTTTGAGGAGGAATTTTAAGCCAAAGATACATTTTTCAGGGTACTGCTTAGGAACAATTCACATGTGTAATTGTTTCCTACGCTATAGCAAATGTTGACTTTTTGAGTTCCGTTCCACTTTGAAGGCTCTATTGCTTTGCATTGCGTTGTATGAGGCACGATCCAAGCACTGACTTTCAGAAAGTGAATAACTGATCTCATATTTCAAAATGGTTCCACTGGGGGTTGAACCCAGGACCTTCTGCGTGTAAAGCAGACGTGATAACCGCTACACTATGGAACCTCTAAGAAGTTGACCTAATTGTCATTTTTCAGAAAGGGAAGGGTTAAACACCAAAGAATCCTTGCATCCTATAATTCAACCTGAGATCCTTTGGCATTTCTTTGGTTTTAGGACACTTTCAAGGGTGTAGCAAGACTGATGTTTCTGGCCACTCTTTGCATAAGGGCCATGACCTGGCACCAGCCCTTAGCAAAGAGCTCCAGGGTCACTACGGTTCCCGTATAAAAGCTTTACTCTGGAAGCCGTTCCTCAAGAAATGGAAGGGAGAGGGTAAAGGACTAGTTGCCAGACGTGCCTGTTGCCTCCCTGCAGCTGATCTTCTCCCCATTACTGACTTACCATGTCTTGTTTTATACTGTGTCTCTGTGTGGAGGTGGCCACCTCATTAGAGGCGGGGCTTTGCTTCCTCATGTCTGAAAGCCGCCAGCAAGGAGAAGAGTGAGCACCACAGTAGTGACAGCCCCATATTTCACTCCAATTCCCCTGAGACTAGAAGTCAGGGTTTTCAATGCCTTAGATCTCACACTACAAACACACAGCTACTGTATGCGGCTGCTGCCACAGAAGTGCTTGGGCACACTTGCATACCAGAAAGTACCAAGCTATTTTAAGCAGGAATTTCAGGCCAAAGATACATTTTTCAGGGTACTGCTTAGGAACAATTCACATGTGTAAATGTTTCCTACGCTATAGCAAATGTTGCCTTTTTGAGTTCCGTTCCACTTTGAAGGCTCTATTGCTTTGCATTGCGTTGTATGAGGCACGATCCAAGCACTGACTTTCAGAAAGTCAATAACTGATCTCATATTTCAAAATGGTTCTACTGGGGGTTGAACCCAGGACCTTCTGCGTGTAAAGCAGAGGTGATAACCAGGGGCGTAACTAGAAATCACAGGGCCCCATAGCAAAATGTTGTATGGGCCCCCCCTCCACCAAAAAAAATTAACTAATGCCATTGAACAACAGATTACCACACCCATGTGGCACAGTACCCAGGCAACAGCTTATATTAATTTCAAACAACAAAGTATGCAGTATACTGTATGCAGCCCCTGAAGGACACACATTGCTGACCTCCATCAGTACAGTGCAGACCCCCCAGCAGTACAGACACCCCTCAGTACAGACATCCGCCTACCTCAGTGCAGACCCCCCAGCAGTACAGACACCCCCTACCTCAGTGCAGACCCCCAGCAGTACAGACACCCCCCTCAGTGCAGGACCCCCCAGCAGTACAGACCCCCCTCAGTAGTACAGACCCCCCAGCAGTGCAGACACCCCCCTTAGTACAGATCCACCCCAGTGCAGACCCCCCACTTAGTACAGACCCCCCCTCAGTGCAGGACCACCCCAGCAGTACAAATACCTCCCAGTGCAGACACCCCCCCCCAGTCCAGACCACCCCCTCAGTACAGACCGACCTCAGTGCAGGACCCCCCTCAGTAGTGCAGACTCCCCCCTCAGTAGTGCAGACTCCCCCTCAGTGAAGACCCCCCCCTCAGTAGTGCAGACACCCCTCCATTACAGACCCCCACTCAGTGCAGGACCCCCCAGCAGTACAGACACCCCCTTATTACAGACACCCCCAGCATTGCAGACACCCCCCAGCATTGCAGACACCCCCCAGCATTGCAGACACCCCCCAGCATTGCAAACACCTCCCCCCTGAGTAGTGCAGACGCCCCCCCTCAGTGCAGATACCCCTCAGTAGTGCAGACACCTCCCATTACAGACCCCCCTCTGTGCAGGACCCCCCAGCAGTGCAGACACCCCCCCAGCGGTGCAGACACCCCCCAGCAGTGCAGGGACACCCCCCAGCAGTGCAGGGACACCCCCCAGCAGTGCAGGCTCCCCCCCCTCAGTAGTGCAGGCTCCCCCCTCAGTAGTGCAGACTCCCCCCTCAGTAGTGCAGACTCCCCCCTCAGTAGTGCAGACCCTCCCTTAGTAGTGCAGACCCTCCCTTAGTAGTGCAGACCCCCCCCCCCTTAGTAGTGCAGACCCCCCCCCTTAGTAGTGCAGACCCCCCCCCCTTAGTAGTGCAGACCCCCCTAGTAGTGCAGACCCCCTCAGTAGTGCAGACCCCCTCAGTAGTGCAGACCCTCCCTTAGTAGTGCAGACCCCCCTTAGTAGTGCAGACCCCCCTTAGTAGTGCAGACCCCCCTAGTAGTGCAGACCCCCTCAGTAGTGCAGACCCCCTCAGTAGTGCAGGCCCCCCTAGTAGTGCAGACCACCCCTTAGTAGTGCAGACTTCCCCCTCAGTAGTGCAGGCTCCCCCCACAGTAGTGCAGACCCCCCCACAGTAATGTAGACTCCCCCTCAGTGCAGACCCCCCTAGTAGTGCAGACCCCCTCAGTGCAGGACCCCCCCTCAGTAGTTTAGACACCCCTCAGTACAGACACCCCTCAGTACAGACCCCCTCAGTAGTGTAGACCCCCCTCAGTGCAGCAGACCCCCCCCCCCCCAGTAGTGCAGACCCCCCCTCAGTGCAGCAGTCCACCCCTCAGTAGTGCAGACCCCACCTCAGTGCAGCAGACCCCCCCCCCCTCAATAGTGCAGACCCCCCCAGTAGTGTAGACCCCCCTCAGTACAGCAGACCCCCTCTCAATAGTGCAGACCCCCCCAATAGTGTAGACCCCCCTCAGTGCAGCAGACCCCCACTCAATGCAGACCCCCTCAGTAGTGCAGACCCCCCCTACATACCTCAGAACAGCGCTGATACACAGTGCCGTGCGTGTTCCTCGAGCGTAGGCTCCTCCTCCTCTGTGGATGTAAACAGAGAAGAGGGGGAGGCGGCTGCGGTCCGTGCTGCTATGTCCCTGTCCCAGCACTACAGAGAGCAGTGTTAGTGATGCGGGCGGCTGCCGCTACCCCAGCGTGTCACCCCTCTGGCGGGTGTCACCCGGAGCGGCCAGCACCCGCCTACTAACACCACTCACCAGGCCCCAACTCGGCTGCGGGCCCCATAGCGCCCGCATGGGTCGCTATGGCGGTAGTTCCGCCACTGGTGTAGTGTAGTGAGACCGTGTCAGTAATCTTGACATTAGTGTATTACTAGAGTAGGGACAGTTCAGTGTAGTGATGATTGAACACCGTCTATTTGATTGCGTTACTGCCAGTTTAACGCCATATAGTTCTGTGTGCAATACTGCCAGTTTAACACCATTTTGTTTTGTGTGTCCCAGCACTACAGAGAGCAGTGTTAGTGATGCGGGCGGCTGCCGCTACCCCAGCGTGTCACCCCTCTGGCGGGTGTCACCCGGAGCGGCCAGCACCCGCCTACTAACACCACTCACCAGGCCCCAACTCGGCTGCGGGCCCCATAGCGCCCGCGTCGGTCGCTATGGCGGTAGTTCCGCCACTGGTGATAACCGCTACACTATGAAACCTGTAAGAAGTTGACCAAATTGCCATTTTTAAGAAAGGGAAGGGTTAAACACCAAAGAATCCTTGCATCCTATAATTCAACCTGAGATCCTTTGGCATTTCTTTGGTTTTAGGACACTTTCAAGGGTGTAGCAAGACTGATGTTTCTGGCCACTCTTTGCATAAGGGCCATGACCTGGTACCAGCCCTTAGCAAAGAGCTCCAGGTTCACTACGGTTCCCGCATAAAAGCTATACTCTGGAAGCCGTTCCTCAAGAAATGGAAGGGAGAGGGTAAAGGACTAGTTGCCAGACGTGCCTGTTGCCTCCCTGCAGCTGATCTTCTCCCCATTACTGACTTACCATGTCTTGTTTTATACTGTGTCTCTGTGTGGAGGTGGCCACCTCATTAGAGGCAGGGCTTTGCTTCCTCATGTCTGAAAGCCGCCAGCAAGGAGAAGAGTGAGCACCACAGTAGTGACAGCCCCATATTTCACTCCAATTCCCCTGAGACTAGAAGTCAGAGTTTTCAATGCCTTAGATCTCACACTACAAACACACAGCTACTGTATGCGGCTGCTGCCACAGAAGTGCTTGGGCACACTTGCATACCAGAAAGTACCAAGCTATTTTGAGGAGGAATTTCAAGCCAAAGATACATTTTTCAGGGTACTGCTTAGGAACAATTCACATGTGTAAATGTTTCCTACGCTATAGCAAATGTTGACTTTTTGAGTTCCGTTCCACTTTGAAGGCTCTATTGCTTTGCATTGCGTTGTATGAGGCACGATCCAAGCACTGACTTTCAGAAAGTCAATAACTGATCTCATATTTCAAAATGGTCCCACTGGGGGTTGAACCCAGGACCTTCTGCGTGTAAAGCAGACGTGATAACCGCTACACTATGGAACCTCTAAGAAGTTGACCTAATTGTCATTTTTCAGAAAGGGAAGGGTTAAACACCAAAGAATCCTTGCATCCTATAATTCAACCTGAGATCCTTTGGCATTTCTTTGGTTTTAGGACACTTTCAAGGGTGTAGCAAGACTGATGTTTCTGGCCACTCTTTGCATAAGGGCCATGACCTGGCACCAGCCCTTAGCAAAGAGCTCCAGGGTCACTACGGTTCCCGTATAAAAGCTTTACTCTGGAAGCCGTTCCTCAAGAAATGGAAGGGAGAGGGTAAAGGACTAGTTGCCAGACGTGCCTGTTGCCTCCCTGCAGCTGATCTTCTCCCCATTACTGACTTACCATGTCTTGTTTTATACTGTGTCTCTGTGTGGAGGTGGCCACCTCATTAGAGGCAGGGCTTTGCTTCCTCATGTCTGAAAGCCGCCAGCAAGGAGAAGAGTGAGCACCACAGTAGTGACAGCCCCATATTTCACTCCAATTCCCCTGAGACTAGAAGTCAGAGTTTTCAATGCCTTAGATCTCACACTACAAACACACAGCTACTGTATGCGGCTGCTGCCACAGAAGTGCTTGGGCACACTTGCATACCAGAAAGTACCAAGCTATTTTGAGGAGGAATTTCAAGCCAAAGATACATTTTTCAGGGTACTGCTTAGGAACAATTCACATGTGTAAATGTTTCCTACGCTATAGCAAATGTTGACTTTTTGAGTTCCGTTCCACTTTGAAGGCTCTATTGCTTTGCATTGCGTTGTATGAGGCACGATCCAAGCACTGACTTTCAGAAAGTCAATAACTGATCTCATATTTCAAAATGGTTCCACTGGGGGTTGAACCCAGGACCTTCTGCGTGTAAAGCAGACGTGATAACCGCTACACTATGGAACCTCTAAGAAGTTGACCAAATTGTCATTTTTCAGAAAGGGAAGGGTTAAACACCAAAGAATCCTTGCATCCTATAATTCAACCTGAGATCCTTTGGCATTTCTTTGGTTTTAGGACACTTTCAAGGGTGAAGCAAGACTGATGTTTCTGGCCACTCTTTGCATAAGGGCCATGACCTGGCACCAGCCTTTAGCAAAGAGCTCCAGGGTCACTACGGTTCCCGTATAAAAGCTATACTCTGGAAGCCGTTCCTCAAGAAATGGAAGGGAGAGGGTAAAGGACTAGTTGCCAGACGTGCCTGTTGCCTCCCTGCAGCTGATCTTCTCCCCATTACTGACTTACCATGTCTTGTTTTATACTGTGTCTCTGTGTGGAGGTGGCCACCTCATTAGAGGCAGGGCTTTGCTTCCTCATGTCTGAAAGCCGCCAGCAAGGAGAAGAGTGAGCACCACAGTAGTGACAGCCCCATATTTCACTCCAATTCCCCTGAGACTAGAAGTCAGAGTTTTCAATGCCTTAGATCTCACACTATAAACACACAGCTACTGTATGCGGCTGCTGCCACAGAAGTGCTTGGGCACACTTGCATACCAGAAAGTACCAAGCTATTTTGAGCAGGAATTTCAGGCCAAAGATACATTTTTCAGGGTACTGCTTAGGAACAATTCACATGTGTAAATGTTTCCTACGCTATAGCAAATGTTGACTTTTTGAGTTCCGTTCCACTTTGAAGGCTCTATTGCTTTGCATTGCGTTGTATGAGGCACGATCCAAGCACTGACTTTCAGAAAGTCAATAACTGATCTCATATTTCAAAATGGTTCCACTGGGGGTTGAACCCAGGACCTTCTGCGTGTAAAGCAGACGTGATAACCGCTACACTATGGAACCTGTAAGAAGTTGACCAAATTGTCATTTTTCAGAAAGGGAAGGGTTAAACACCAAAGAATCCTTGCATCCTATAATTCAACCTGAGATCCTTTGGCATTTCTTTGGTTTTAGGACACTTTCAAGGGTGTAGCAAGACTGATGTTTCTGGCCACTCTTTACATAAGGGCCATGACCTGGTACCAGCCCTTAGCAAAGAGCTCCAGGGTCACTACGGTTCCCGTATAAAAGCTATACTCTGGAAGCCGTTCCTCAAGAAATGGAAGGGAGAGGGTAAAGGACTAGTTGCCAGACGTGCCTGTTGCCTCCCTGCAGCTGATCTTCTCCCCATTACTGACTTACCATGTCTTGTTTTATACTGTGTCTCTGTGTGGAGGTGGCCACCTCATTAGAGGCAGGGCTTTGCTTCCTCATGTCTGAAAGCCACCAGCAAGGAGAAGAGTGAGCACCACAGTAGTGACAGCCCCATATTTCACTCCAATTCCCCTGAGACTAGAAGTCAGGGTTTTCAATGCCTTAGATCTCACACTACAAACACAGCTACTGTATGCGGCTGCTGCCACAGAAGTGCTTGGGCACACTTGCATACCAGAAAGTACCAAGCTATTTTGAGGAGGAATTTCAAGCCAAAGATACATTTTTCAGGGTACTGCTTAGGAACAATTCACATGTGTAAATGTTTCCTACGCTATAGCAAATGTTGACTTTTTGAGTTCCGTTCCACTTTGAAGGCTCTATTGCTTTGCATTGCGTTGTATGAGGCACGATCCAAGCACTGACTTTCAGAAAGTCAATAACTGATCTCATATTTCAAAATGGTTCCACTGGGGGTTGAACCCAGGACCTTCTGCGTGTAAAGCAGACATGATAACCGCTACACTATGGAACCTCTAAGAAGTTGACCAAATTGTCATTTTTCAGAAAGGGAAGGGTTAAACACCAAAGAATCCTTGCATCCTATAATTCAACCTGAGATCCTTTGGCATTTCTTTGGTTTTAGGACACTTTCAAGGGTGTAGCAAGACTGATGTTTCTGGCCACTCTTTGCATAAGGGCCATGACCTGGCACCAGCCTTTAGCAAAGAGCTCCAGGGTCACTACGGTTCCCGTATAAAAGCTATACTCTGGAAGCCGTTCCTCAAGAAATGGAAGGGAGAGGGTAAAGGACTAGTTGCCAGACGTGCCTGTTGCCTCCCTGCAGCTGATCTTCTCCCCATTACTGACTTACCATGTCTTGTTTTATACTGTGTCTCTGTGTGGAGGTGGCCACCTCATTAGAGGCAGGGCTTTGCTTCCTCATGTCTGAAAGCCGCCAGCAAGGAGAAGAGTGAGCACCACAGTAGTGACAGCCCCATATTTCACTCCAATTCCCCTGAGACTAGAAGTCAGAGTTTTCAATGCCTTAGATCTCACACTACAAACACACAGCTACTGTATGCGGCTGCTGCCACAGAAGTGCTTGGGCACACTTGCATACCAGAAAGTACCAAGCTATTTTGAGCAGGAATTTCAGGCCAAAGATACATTTTTCAGGGTACTGCTTAGGAACAATTCACATGTGTAAATGTTTCCTACGCTATAGCAAATGTTGACTTTTTGAGTTCCGTTCCACTTTGAAGGCTCTATTGCTTTGCATTGCGTTGTATGAGGCACGATCCAAGCACTGACTTTCAGAAAGTCAATAACTGATCTCATATTTCAAAATGGTTCCACTGGGGGTTGAACCCAGGACCTTCTGCGTGTAAAGCAGACGTGATAACCGCTACACTATGGAACCTGTAAGAAGTTCACCAAATTGTCATTTTTCAGAAAGGGAAGGGTTAAACACCAAAGAATCCTTGCATCCTATAATTCAACCTGAGATCCTTTGGCATTTCTTTGGTTTTAGGACACTTTCAAGGGTGTAGCAAGACTGATGTTTCTGGCCACTCTTTGCATAAGGGCCATGACCTGGCACCAGCCTTTAGCAAAGAGCTCCAGGGTCACTACGGTTCCCGTATAAAAGCTATACTCTGGAAGCCGTTCCTCAAGAAATGGAAGGGAGAGGGTAAAGGACTAGTTGCCAGACGTGCCTGTTGCCTCCCTGCAGCTGATCTTCTCCCCATTACTGACTTACCATGTCTTGTTTTATACTGTGTCTCTGTGTGGAGGTGGCCACCTCATTAGAGGCAGGGCTTTGCTTCCTCATGTCTGAAAGCCGCCAGCAAGGAGAAGAGTGAGCACCACAGTAGTGACAGCCCCATATTTCACTCCAATTCCCCTGAGACTAGAAGTCAGAGTTTTCAATGCCTTAGATCTCACACTACAAACACACAGCTACTGTATGCGGCTGCTGCCACAGAAGTGCTTGGGCACACTTGCATACCAGAAAGTACCAAGCTATTTTGAGGAGGAATTTCAAGCCAAAGATACATTTTTCAGGGTACTGCTTAGGAACAATTCACATGTGTAAATGTTTCCTACGCTATAGCAAATGTTGACTTTTTGAGTTCCGTTCCACTTTGAAGGCTCTATTGCTTTGCATTGCGTTGTATGAGGCACGATCCAAGCACTGACTTTCAGAAAGTCAATAACTGATCTCATATTTCAAAATGGTTCCACTGGGGGTTGAACCCAGGACTTTCTGCGTGTAAAGCAGACGTGATAACCGCTACACTATGGAACCTGTAAGAAGTTGACCAAATTGTCATTTTTCAGAAAGGGAAGGGTTAAACACCAAAGAATCCTTGCATCCTATAATTCAACCTGAGATCCTTTGGCATTTCTTTGGTTTTAGGACACTTTCAAGGGTGTAGCAAGACTGATGTTTCTGGCCACTCTTTACATAAGGGCCATGACCTGGTACCAGCCCTTAGCAAAGAGCTCCAGGGTCACTACGGTTCCCGTATAAAAGCTATACTCTGGAAGCCGTTCCTCAAGAAATGGAAGGGAGAGGGTAAAGGACTAGTTGCCAGACGTGCCTGTTGCCTCCCTGCAGCTGATCTTCTCCCCATTACTGACTTACCATGTCTTGTTTTATACTGTGTCTCTGTGTGGAGGTGGCCACCTCATTAGAGGCAGGGCTTTGCTTCCTCATGTCTGAAAGCCGCCAGCAAGGAGAAGAGTGAGCACCACAGTAGTGACAGCCCCATATTTCACTCCAATTCCCCTGAGACTAGAAGTCAGGGTTTTCAATGCCTTAGATCTCACACTACAAACACACAGCTACTTTATGCGGCTGCTGCCACAGAAGTGCTTGGGCACACTTGCATACCAGAAAGTACCAAGCTATTTTGAGGAGGAATTTCAAGCCAAAGATACATTTTTCAGGGTACTGCTTAGGAACAATTCACATGTGTAAATGTTTCCTACGCTATAGCAAATGTTGACTTTTTGAGTTCCGTTCCACTTTGAAGGCTCTATTGCTTTGCATTGCGTTGTATGAGGCACGATCCAAGCACTGACTTTCAGAAAGTCAATAACTGATCTCATATTTCAAAATGGTTCCACTGGGGGTTGAACCCAGGACCTTCTGCGTGTAAAGCAGACGTGATAACCGCTACACTATGGAACCTCTAAGAAGTTAACCTAATTGTCATTTTTCAGAAAGGGAAGGGTTAAACACCAAAGAATCCTTGCATCCTATAATTCAACCTGAGATCCTTTGGCATTTCTTTGGTTTTAGGACACTTTCAAGGGTGTAGCAAGACTGATGTTTCAGGCCACTCTTTGCATAAGGGCCATGACCTGGCACCAGCCCTTAGCAAAGAGCTCCAGGGTCACTACGGTTCCCGTATAAAAGCTTTACTCTGGAAGCCGTTCCTCAAGAAATGGAAGGGAGAGGGTAAAGGACTAGTTGCCAGACGTGCCTGTTGCCTCCCTGCAGCTGATCTTCTCCCCATTACTGACTTACCATGTCTTGTTTTATACTGTGTCTCTGTGTGGAGGTGGCCACCTCATTAGAGGCAGGGCTTTGCTTCCTCATGTCTGAAACCTGCCAGCAAGGAGAAGAGTGAGCACCACAGTAGTGACAGCCCCATATTTCACTCCAATTCCCCTGAGACTAGAAGTCAGAGTTTTCAATGCCTTAGATCTCACACTACAAACACACAGCTACTGTATGCGGCTGCTGCCACAGAAGTGCTTGGGCACACTTGCATACCAGAAAGTACCAAGCTATTTTGAGCAGGAATTTCAGGCCAAAGATACATTTTTCAGGGTACTGCTTAGGAACAATTCACATGTGTAAATGTTTCCTACGCTATAGCAAATGTTGACTTTTTGAGTTCCGTTCCACTTTGAAGGCTCTATTGCTTTGCATTGCGTTGTATGAGGTACGATCCAAGCACTGACTTTCAGAAAGTCAATACCTGATCTCATATTTCAAAATGGTTCCACTGGGGGTTGAACCCAGGACCTTCTGCGTGTAAAGCAGACGTGATAACCGCTACACTATGGAACCTGTAAGAAGTTGACCAAATTGTCATTTTTCAGAAAGGGAAGGGTTAAACACCAAAGAATCCTTGCATCCTATAATTCAACCTGAGATCCTTTGGCATTTCTTTGGTTTTAGGACACTTTCAAGGGTGTAGCAAGACTGATGTTTCTGGCCACTCTTTGCATAAGGGCCATGACCTGGTACCAGCCCTTAGCAAAGAGCTCCAGGGTCACTACGGTTCCCGTATAAAAGCTATACTCTGGGCGCATGCGCGAAGCTCGACATGGCAGACGTCCTTCCATAGAGCTCCGCACTCCCCGCTGCCTTAACGGATCATTTACATCACCCTGAATCGCAATTCTACCCTGCTATCCATGGGATCGCCTGAATAAAGCTCCGCTGTACCTCACGGTATGGTACTCACGGGTCCCAAGGGCAAAAACAAGCCAAAACCCATCAAAGAAGCTCTGGCCCGGGCCTCCTCCAAAATGGCGGCGAAGGCCCTGGCAAAACAGCACGTTGCTTCTCCAGCCTCGGACAGCGATGAGGAAGAAGACATGAACGCTAACGCTTGCGGTTCCCCTCCTCTACCCTCCACAGGTATGTCGCAAACTGCCTTTCTAAGCCACATGGAGTCTATGCTCCAGAAAGCACTAAAAACTACTTCTGAACAGATCACTGATACGCTTTCACGAGAAATTCGTGAAATAGGTCAGCGTACTGCTGACCTGGAAACGAGGGTGGACGATGTGGAACTCACCCTACGAGAACACTCTCAGGATCTCTCCATGCTCAGGGAGGAGAATCTCACCCTTTTATCCCGCTTAGAAGACGCTGAAAATAGATCTCGCAGATCCAATCTACGTCTACGCGGCATCCCCGAATCTATCGAAGACATTCAGTCGTTCACCACTGCTCTGTTCCAGGAACTATCACCCTCTCTCTCTATAGAACGTCTTGAGTTCGATCGGATCCACCGAGCTCTCACACGCCGCCAGCCAGACGGTCCCCCCAGGGATATCATCATAAAGCTGCACTTTTTCCGAACGAAAGAGCAATTGATCAACGCAGCCCGCAAGAAGGAAGACCTCACCTTCCAAACCCACAAATATCAACTATTCTCTGATCTGGCTCCCTTGACCATCGCAAAACGGCGTGCCATGAAACCCCAGCTCCAGATCCTATTGCAACATCAAATCAAATACACCTGGAGATTCCCCTTTGCCCTGCAATTTACCCACCTGGGTCAGCAACACTCGTGCTCATCCCCGGAATCCTTACAGCGGCTCCTGGAATCCCTTCGCCTGACCCCGTCGGCCCAACACCAAGAGACCGAGCTGCCCTGTACGCCAGCCCGAACGGCTGCCCACCCGTACTCGGCTACGCCTAAACGCAACGTCTCCATTCCACCTTCCGTTCGTAAGGGGACTCCGCAACGACGATATGATGACACCGTCGTCAGTCCGAAGGTCCGCACTCCGCGCTGATTAGTCTGCACTTGTCTTCTTTGTCTTCCTCCCGGTACTCCCTGAGTGCCCCCACCGTGTCCCTATACTACGGGACTCTGTAGATACCTTGCTACGAAGATTTTTTCTCTTCGACTTCCTCAAGCTTCTTGTTACACTACATGCCCTTGCATTTTCGCTGCTTTTTTGCTAAAATTTTTGTTGTTTTTACTTTTTGCTTCCCTCCCTGCCTCTCATTTTTGATTCCCTTTTTTCATTTTTTAATTTTTTAAAAAAAAAACATTTTTTTTGTTTGTTTAAAATTTTTGCTTCAAACTTTTTATTTTATACTTTTTGCTATCCCCCCTATGCATTGACAATGCCGTGCTGGTTTCAAATAACCCCTATTGTTTTGTGAACAACCAGCTCATATTTAAATATCTCCTGAAAAGCTTGTGCTCTGCACGGCACAGTAGATAGGGGCTAGTTTTATATTTGTGTTATTTTATTGGTTTTCCTTTATTACCTAATTGCCAGCTAATTCCGTTCTGGCCAATACCGTATACCCCTTCATCGGGGTTTCCTGGGCTGCTGCACTCCCCTCCCCCCTTTTTTTTCCCCTCCCCCTATTCCCTCCTTCTTGGCCCTTGTCCTCTATCTATCTTTCTTTTCCTCCCTGTTCTTGCGTGCCTTTTCCCTCTTCTTCTCTCTCACCTTCTACCAGCTATGTTTTCGCCACAGCCCCCCCTCCTTTCTACCCTTCCCCTTCCCCCCTTCCCCTTCCACCCTTCCTGTTACCCTTGCTTCAGCCCAGGGGTTAAAAATGTTAAGCCCATTCAAAGGGGCTCTATACCGACTCAAAACTGTTTAAGTTTACATACTTTGCTTACTTACCCTGGTGTTTTCAGGATTAATGTTTTGTTTTTCATGTTCGATCCTACAGCAGCGGGGAGTAGTCACTGCTCCCCCGCCTTACGGTGCTCTTTCTCTTGGGCCACTCCTAGTTGCCCGCAGAGCAAGTGCGCTATTTAGTTGGGCACCATCAACTGTACACTACACTTCTCAAATTTAAGGATGTGCCCCACGCTGGTTTTACCATTCTCTCTTTCCCTCTGTCTTACTTTCTTTTCCTATCCCTTCTTTCCCTCTCTCTCCCCACTCCTCTTTTCTGCTCAGGTGGCCCCAATACCCTTATATCTATTTTTTATTGACCCCCCAAGTACACTCAGATGGCCCCCCTGAATATTCTCTCCCTTAATGTTAAGGGACTCAACTCCCCGCAAAAGAGGGTTAAAGCCTTTCGCACTTTCGCTTCCCTGAAGGCAGATGTGGTCGCCCTTCAGGAGACCCATTTCTCTGCCCATAACACCCCTAAATTTTTTGGCTCTCGCTACCCTTTAGTCTACACTGCTTCCGCTGAATCTAAGCACAGGGGTGTTCTCCTGGCCTTCCACCATTCCTTACCCTTTACGGTTATTAAAGAAATTAAGGACCCTGCTGGCCGTTATCTTATCTTAACGGGTTTGCTTCAAGAAATGGAGACCACCTTCGTCTCCTACTATGCCCCTAATGTTAATCCAGTCCCGTTTTTTTCTCACCTTCTGAGGGTGATTAAATCACATGTTAAGGGTACCCTAATCTTGTGCGGTGACTCTAATCTGATACTTCAACCGCACCTTGACAGATCACCCTACTCCCCGGGTCATTTCTCCCCTTCTTCACAATTATGTAGCCTCCTACAGCAACATTCCTTGCTGGATACCTGGAGAGAGTGCAATCCGTTAAAGAGAAACTATACTTTTTATTCCCATCCACACAACTCTTTCTCCAGAATTGACCATATCTTTGTCCCAATCGCCTCCTCTCCCCTCTTGATGCATTCCGTTATACACCCCATTACGTGGTCGGACCACTGCGCTGTGATTACCACGCTTTCTTCACTAATACCCCGTCCTGACGCTAAAACCTGGTGCATGAATGAAGCCCTCCTAACGAATCAGTCCTATTGCCTAGACATCCAAACGGCACTTAATGACTATCTTTCACATAACTTGATACCTGGTGTTTCATCGACCCTCTTGTGGGAGGCCCACAAGCCGGTGGTTAGGGGTACTTGTATTTCTGTTGCTACCCACATTAAAAGGGAGAAGAGGGCCAGGCTCCGACAGCTCGAGTCTGACTTTCAACTCCAGTTCTTACAATTTCAGGCTTCCCCCTCTAACACCAATAAGCAATTATTAGACAAAACCAGACTGGAACTTGACCTTCTTTTGGCCGAATCTGCGGAAAAATCCATCCGCCGGTCTGGCCACAAGATTTACACCAAGGCCAACAAGCCAGATACCTTTTTGGCACTCCGCCTTAGAAGACCAGACCATATCTACACTCCGGTTAAACTTCGACTGGCTAATGGTAACCATACCAGTAACCCTGTTAAAGTCCTTTCTGAATTTCGTAAGCACTTAGCCGATTTATATAAAGAACAGGGATCCTTCCCCTCCCGGGAGGCGGAAACACTATTTCGGGATTTATCTATACCCACGTTACCGGACGCCAGTCGAGAGTCTATCGACGAACCAATTTCGGTCGATGAAGTGCTCGGCGCCATTAAAACGCTCAAACCTCACAAACGCCCTGGTCCAGACGGTCTTCCCGGCTTATACTATAAAAAATTCGCAACCACCCTGGCCCCACTCCTTGCCAATTCTTTTAACGCCTTGTTAAATCAACAATCCCTTGGTCGTGATTCTTTGACGGCCATCATAGCTATGATCCCCAAACCCAACACCGACCACACAATATGTTCCAACTATAGGCCCATTTCCCTTTTAAATGTAGATGTAAAAATTCTAGCTAAAATCCTTGCTCTGCGACTAAACCCAATAATAGGCCGTATGATCCACAAAGACCAGGTAGGCTTCATTCCTAGACGTCAAGCCAGCGACAACATACGTCGAATTATTCTTTTACAGCACATAGCCAAGACCCGCAAAATCCCCATGCATCTCCTATCGCTCGATATTAAGAAAGCCTTCGACACAGTCTCCTGGCCCTATCTTCACTATATTTTAGGACGTTGGGGCTTTGGCCCCAATTTTCTATCTTGGATTAAATCACTGTACACACATCCACAAGCCTTTATAAAATACTCAGGTTTTAGCTCAGATCACTTTCCTATCGGTAGGGGGACGAGGCAAGGTTGCCCCTTATCCCCTTTATTATTTGCCCTAGTAATCGAACCCCTTGCCGCCCTCATTAGATCGAACCCCAACATCCATGGTCTTGATATAGCCTCCACATCCCATAAACTGTGTCTCTTTGCCGATGACGCCTTACTATTCATCACCTCCCCGCACATCTCCCTGCCCAATTTACTTCAGCTCCTCTCCCAATTTGCCAAGATATCAGGTTTGGAAGTTAATCAAGCGAAATCCAAGGCCCTAAACATATCTCTTCCCACGGCTGACCTCCATCTTATACAGGCGAACTTCCCTTTCCAATGGTCCACCGCCTCAATCCCTTACTTAGGAATTAAATTAACCAGTGACCCCACCCAATTGTTCCATTCTAACTACACCCCAATGCTGAAATACCTGTCCTCCCTACTCACTACTTGGCTGCCTCTCCACGTGTCCTGGCTTGGTCGCATAGCAGCGGTAAAAATGTCCCTATTGCCTAAGTTGCTTTACTTGTACAGGGTCCTCCCGGTCACCGTCCCGACCTACTTCCACAGAGTGATTCAGAGCAGGGTTTATAAATATATATGGGGTTCTAAAATCCCACGCATTTCCCGAACTACCCTGCTCCGTAGCAAACTCAATGGGGGTCTAGGAGTCCCTAACTTTCATCAATACTACCATGCTGCCCAACTTGCTCAACTCACTCTCTATCACGCTAGGACTGAAATCCCCTTGTGGGTCGTCCTTGAGGCTATAGATGCCCATCCAGTTTCTATTTCTAATCTCCTGTGGCTCCCTGCTCATACTCGGGGTCCTTTATCTAACCCTCTGACCCAACACTCCCTCAAGATCTGGGATAAGCTGAATAAACCGTTTCAATTAACCTCCCCACACTCACCTTTGCTTTCCTTATTTGGCCAACCGCTCTTTTACCCCGCCTTCGCCCAACCTATCTCTTTCCAGACGTGGTCTCGAGCTGGTTTGGAACGTATTCGCGATTTCTTCTCCAATGGCACTCTCAAACCCTTCTCAGTCCTTCAATCACAGTTGCGCATCCCCCCACGTGAACACTTTCGCTATATTCAAATCACCCATTTTATTCGTACCCTCCTAGGCTCTCGCAGAGCTTCGAATAGGTTATCTGTGTTTGAGGATATATGTGACTCTGATCCACACGCCCCAGGTATCATCTCCACTCTTTACGCTCATCTTACATCCCTTCCGTCATCCCTTCCTTCGTATGCTTCGGCCTGGTCTACAGACTTATCCCTCAATTTGGATGCAGGCGATTGGGCGGAGATATGGGCAACCACTAAAATATCATCACAGAATGTGATCGCGCTGGAGGCCAGCTATAAGGTACTAATGAGATGGTACCTTGTACCGTCCAGGATCGCTAGATATACCCCAGCCCACTCTCCGAACTGTTTTCGTGGTTGTGATTCTAGGGGTACACACCTCCACACATGGTGGACGTGTCCAGTAGTAGCACACTTTTGGGTACTCATATTTCAAATGGCCTCTCTCCTGTTCAACACCACCTTCATTCCTGACCCGGCCATTGCCCTGCTTAACCTCCCTCCCCCCAATTTGTCTAGGGCGCAATTGCGTCTTCTCACTCAACTTACCACAGCTGCCAAACAGACCATAGCGAAGGCCTGGAGGACGCCACTGTTACATATTGCGGAAGTTAAATGTAGGATAACCCAAGCCATGATCCATAGTAAAATTGAAGCTACAATCTTGGACAAAATTCCCCAACACCTTAAAATTTGGCGCCCCTGGGCAGATCATTACCTCCCCCACGATTTTGATAAACACCTCTTGGAACCTTGATCCTGTGATATTCGGCCTTGTTAAGATTTAGGTCCCCTTTTTTTTTTTTTTTTTCTTTTTTTTTTTTTTAGGATCAGGAGTTTGTGATATTCTCAGCTTCCTAAGTACCCGTGGACCACCTGGCCGGAACCAACTCTCCTTTTCCTTTCACCCACCTTCTTTCGTTACCCTCTCCTTCACTCCACTCTCCCCATTCTCTCTCTGCACTTTTTCCCCCTTTTTCCTTATCTCTTTTCTATCTCTTACTCCTCTTGTCTTATCCCTTAAACTCCGTTGATGATGTAGTTTTTTTATCCCTTTACTTCTCCGTTACTGTTGCCCAGCTTGCTCGGGCAGAGCCTCTCTTCTCTTTGGCTGGTCTAACAATTTCTGAACATGCAATCTGGTGTCAAGACCATGCTCGTTGTTTTGTTATACCTTTTTATTTCTCTTGTTATACGATTCTAATGTATGCCAATATCCGAATCACTCTGTAAACACTAATGCACATTTTCTCTATTCTCCTTTATCTTCCTCTGTAATAGCTCTGCTACCACTGTTAGTTCCTTGCAAACGATTGTAACAGTACCAACACTGTCTGTATCTTTTTAGCTTGTTGTCAATAAAATTATTTGAACAGAAAAAAAAAAAAAAAAAAAAAAAAAAAGCTATACTCTGGAAGCCGTTCCTCAAGAAATGGAAGGGAGAGGGTAAAGGACTAGTTGCCAGACGTGCCTGTTGCCTCCCTGCAGCTGATCTTCTCCCCATTACTGACTTACCATGTCTTGTTTTATACTGTGTCTCTGTGTGGAGGTGGCCACCTCATTAGAGGCAGGGCTTTGCTTCCTCATGTCTGAAAGCCGCCAGCAAGGAGAAGAGTGAGCACCACAGTAGTGACAGCCCCATATTTCACTCCAATTCCCCTGAGACTAGAAGTCAGGGTTTTCAATGCCTTAGATCTCACACTACAAACACACAGCTACTGTATGCGGCTGCTGCCACAGAAGTGCTTGGGCACACTTGCATACCAGAAAGTACCAAGCTATTTTTAGGAGGAATTTCAAGCCAAAGATACATTTTTCAGGGTACTGCTTAGGAACAATTCACATGTGTAAATGTTTCCTACGCTATAGCAAATGTTGACTTTTTGAGTTCCGTTCCACTTTGAAGGCTCTATTGCTTTGCATTGCGTTGTATGAGGCACGATCCAAGCACTGACTTTCAGAAAGTCAATAACTGATCTCATATTTCAAAATGGTTCCACTGGGGGTTGAACCCAGGACCTTCTGCGTGTAAAGCAGACGTGATAACCGCTACACTATGGAACCTGTAAGAAGTTGACCAAATTGTCATTTTTCAGAAAGGGAAGGGTTAAACACCAAAGAATCCTTGCATCCTATAATTCAACCTGAGATCCTTTGGCATTTCTTTGGTTTTAGGACACTTTCAAGGGTGTAGCAAGACTGATGTTTCTGGCCACTCTTTACATAAGGGCCATGACCTGGTACCAGCCCTTAGCAAAGAGCTCCAGGGTCACTACGGTTCCCGTATAAAAGCTATACTCTGGAAGCCGTTCCTCAAGAAATGGAAGGGAGAGGGTAAAGGACTAGTTGCCAGACGTGCCTGTTGCCTCCCTGCAGCTGATCTTCTCCCCATTACTGACTTACCATGTCTTGTTTTATACTGTGTCTCTGTGTGGAGGTGGCCACCTCATTAGAGGCAGGGCTTTGCTTCCTCATGTCTGAAACCTGCCAGCAAGGAGAAGAGTGAGCACCACAGTAGTGACAGCCCCATATTTCACTCCAATTCCCCTGAGACTAGAAGTCAGAGTTTTCAATGCCTTAGATCTCACACTACAAACACACAGCTACTGTATGCGGCTGCTGCCACAGAAGTGCTTGGGCACACTTGCATACCAGAAAGTACCAAGCTATTTTGAGCAGGAATTTCAGGCCAAAGATACATTTTTCAGGGTACTGCTTAGGAACAATTCACATGTGTAAATGTTTCCTACGCTATAGCAAATGTTGACTTTTTGATTTCCGTTCCACTTTGAAGGCTCTATTGCTTTGCATTGCGTTGTATGAGGCACGATCCAAGCACTGACTTTCAGAAAGTCAATAACTGATCTCATATTTCAAAATGGTTCCACTGGGGGTTGAACCCAGGACCTTCTGCGTGTAAAGCAGACGTGATAACCGCTAGACTATGGAACCTGTAAGAAGTTGAACAAATTGTCATTTTTCAGAAAGGGAAGGGTTAAACACCAAAGAATCCTTGCATCCTATAATTCAACCTGAGATCCTTTGGCATTTCTTTGGTTTTAGGACACTTTCAAGGGTGTAGCAAGACTGATGTTTCTGGCCACTCTTTGCATAAGGGCCATGACCTGGTACCAGCCCTTAGCAAAGAGCTCCAGGGTCACTACGGTTCCCGTATAAAAGCTATACTCTGGAAGCCGTTCCTCAAGAAATGGAAGGGAGAGGGTAAAGGACTAGTTGCCAGACGTGCCTGTTGCCTCCCTGCAGCTGATCTTCTCCCCATTACTGACTTACCATGTCTTGTTTTATACTGTGTCTCTGTGTGGAGGTGGCCACCTCATTAGAGGCAGGGCTTTGCTTCCTCATGTCTGAAAGCCGCCAGCAAGGAGAAGAGTGAGCACCACAGTAGTAACAGTCCCATATTTCACTCCAATTCCCCTGAGACTAGAAGTCAGAGTTTTCAATGCCTTAGATCTCACACTACAAACACACAGCTACTGTATGCGGCTGCTGCCACAGAAGTGCTTGGGCACACTTGCATACCAGAAAGTACCAAGCTATTTTGAGCAGGAATTTCAGGCCAAAGATACATTTTTCAGGGTACTGCTTAGGAACAATTCACATGTGTAAATGTTTCCTACGCTATAGCAAATGTTGACTTTTTGAGTTCCGTTCCACTTTGAAGGCTCTATTGCTTTGCATTGCGTTGTATGAGGCACGATCCAAGCACTGACTTTCAGAAAGTCAATAACTGATCTCATATTTCAAAATGGTTCCACTGGGGGTTGAACCCAGGACCTTCTGCATGTAAAGCAGACATGATAACCGCTACACTATGGAACCTCTAAGAAGTTGACCTAATTGTCATTTTTCAGAAAGGGAAGGGTTAAACACCAAAGAATCCTTGCATCCTATAATTCAACCTGAGATCCTTTGGCATTTCTTTGGTTTAAGGACACTTTCAAGGGTGTAGCAAGACTGATGTTTCTGGCCACTCTTTGCATAAGGGCCATGATCTGGCACCAGCCCTTAGCAAAGAGCTCCAGGGTCACTACGGTTCCCGTATAAAAGCTATACTCTGGAAGCCGTTCCTCAAGAAATGGAAGGGAGAGGGTAAAGGACTAGTTGCCAGACGTGCCTGTTGCCTCCCTGCAGCTGATCTTCTCCCCATTACTGACTTACCATGTCTTGTTTTATACTGTGTCTCTGTGTGGAGGTGGCCATCTCATTAGAGGCAGGGCTTTGCTTCCTCATGTCTGAAAGCCGCCAGCAAGGAGAAGAGTGAGCACCACAGTAGTGACAGCCCCATATTTCACTCCAATTCCCCTGAGACTAGAAGTCAGAGTTTTCAATGCCTTAGATCTCACACTACCAACACACAGCTACTGTATGCGGCTGCTGCCACAGAAGTGCTTGGGCACACTTGCATACCAGAAAGTACCAAGCTATTTTGAGCAGGAATTTCAGACCAAAGATACATTTTTCAGGGTACTGCTTAGGAACAATTCACATGTGTAAATGTTTCCTACGCTATAGCAAATGTTGACTTTTTGAGTTCCGTTCCACTTTGAAGGCTCTATTGCTTTGCATTGCGTTGTATGAGGCACGATCCAAGCACTGACTTTCAGAAAGTCAATAACTGATCTCATATTTCAAAATGGTTGCACTGGGGGTTGAACCCAGGACCTTCTGCGTGTAAAGCAGACGTGATAACCGCTACACTATGGAACCTGTAAGAAGTTCACCAAATTGTCATTTTTCAGAAAGGGAAGGGTTAAACACCAAAGAATCCTTGCATCCTATAATTCAACCTGATATCCTTTGGCATTTCTTTGGTTTTAGGACACTTTCAAGGGTGTAGCAAGACTGATGTTTCTGGCCACTCTTTGCATAAGGGCCATGACCTGGTACCAGCCCTTAGCAAAGAGCTCCAGGGTCACTAAGGTTCCCGTATAAAAGCTATACTCTGGAAGCCGTTCCTCAAGAAATGGAAGGGAGAGGGTAAAGGACTAGTTGCCAGACGTGCCTGTTGCCTCCCTGCAGCTGATCTTCTCCCCATTACTGACTTACCATGTCTTGTTTTATACTGTGTCTCTGTGTGGAGGTGGCCACCTCATTAGAGGCAGGGCTTTGCTTCCTCATGTCTGAAAGCCGCCAGCAAGGAGAAGAGTGAGCACCACAGTAGTGACAGCCCCATATTTCACTCCAATTCCCCTGAGACTAGAAGTCAGAGTTTTCAATGCCTTAGATCTCACACTACCAACACACAGCTACTGTATGCGGCTGCTGCCACAGAAGTGCTTGGGCACACTTGCATACCAGAAAGTACCAAGCTATTTTGAGCAGGAATTTCAGGCCAAAGATACATTTTTCAGGGTACTGCTTAGGAACAATTCACATGTGTAAATGTTTCCTACGCTATAGCAAATGTTGACTTTTTGAGTTCCGTTCCACTTTGAAGGCTCTATTGCATTGCATTGCGTTGTATGAGGCACGATCCAAGCACTGACTTTCAGAAAGTCAATAACTGATCTCATATTTCAAAATGGTTCCACTGGGGGTTGAACCCAGGACCTTCTGCGTGTAAAGCAGACGTGATAACCGCTACACTATGGAACCTCTAAGAAGTTGTCCTAATTGTCATTTTTCAGAAAGGGAAGGGTTAAACACCAAAGAATCCTTGCATCCTATAATTCAACCTGAGATCCTTTGGCATTTCTTTGGTTTTAGGACACTTTCAAGGGTGTAGCAAGACTGATGTTTCTGGCCACTCTTTGCATAAGGGCCATGATCTGGCACCAGCCCTTAGCAAAGAGCTCCAGGGTCACTACGGTTCCCGTATAAAAGCTATACTCTGGAAGCCGTTCCTCAAGAAATGGAAGGGAGAGGGTAAAGGACTAGTTGCCAGACGTGCCTGTTGCCTCCCTGCAGCTGATCTTCTCCCCATTACTGACTTACCATGTCTTGTTTTATACTGTGTCTCTGTGTGGAGGTGGCCACCTCATTAGAGGCAGGGCTTTGCTTCCTCATGTCTGAAACCTGCCAGCAAGGAGAAGAGTGAGCACCACAGTAGTGACAGCCCCATATTTCACTCCAATTCCCCTGAGACTAGAAGTCAGAGTTTTCAATGCCTTAGATCTCACACTACAAACACACAGCTACTGTATGCGGCTGCTGCCACAGAAGTGCTTGGGCACACTTGCATACCAGAAAGTACCAAGCTATTTTGAGCAGGAATTTCAGGCCAAAGATACATTTTTCAGGGTACTGCTTAGGAACAATTCACATGTGTAAATGTTTCCTACGCTATAGCAAATGTTGACTTTTTGAGTTCCGTTCCACTTTGAAGGCTCTATTGCTTTGCATTGCGTTGTATGAGGCACGATCCAAGCACTGACTTTCAGAAAGTCAATAACTGATCTCATATTTCAAAATGGTTCCACTGGGGGTTGAACCCAGGACCTTCTGCGTGTAAAGCAGACGTGATAACCGCTAGACTATGGAACCTGTAAGAAGTTGAACAAATTGTCATTTTTCAGAAAGGGAAGGGTTAAACACCAAAGAATCCTTGCATCCTATAATTCAACCTGAGATCCTTTGGCATTTCTTTGGTTTTAGGACACTTTCAAGGGTGTAGCAAGACTGATGTTTCTGGCCACTCTTTGCATAAGGGCCATGACCTGGTACCAGCCCTTAGCAAAGAGCTCCAGGGTCACTACGGTTCCCGTATAAAAGCTATACTCTGGAAGCCGTTCCTCAAGAAATGGAAGGGAGAGGGTAAAGGACTAGTTGCCAGACGTGCCTGTTGCCTCCCTGCAGCTGATCTTCTCCCCATTACTGACTTACCATGTCTTGTTTTATACTGTGTCTCTGTGTGGAGGTGGCCACCTCATTAGAGGCAGGGCTTTGCTTCCTCATGTCTGAAAGCCGCCAGCAAGGAGAAGAGTGAGCACCACAGTAGTAACAGTCCCATATTTCACTCCAATTCCCCTGAGACTAGAAGTCAGAGTTTTCAATGCCTTAGATCTCACACCACAAACACACAGCTACTGTATGTGGCTGCTGCCACAGAAGTGCTTGGGCACACTTGCATACCAGAAAGTACCAAGCTATTTTGAGGAGGAATTTCAGGCCAAAGATACATTTTTCAGGGTACTGCTTAGGAACAATTCACATGTGTAAATGTTTCCTACGCTATAGCAAATGTTGACTTTTTGAGTTCCGTTCCACTTTGAAGGCTCTATTGCTTTGCATTGCGTTGTATGAGGCACGATCCAAGCACTGACTTTCAGAAAGTTAATAACTGATCTCATATTTCAAAATGGTTCCACTGGGGGTTGAACCCAGGACCTTCTGCATGTAAAGCAGACGTGATAACCGCTACACTATGGAACCTCTAAGAAGTTGTCCTAATTGTCATTTTTCAGAAAGGGAAGGGTTAAACACCAAAGAATCCTTGCATCCTATAATTCAACCTGAGATCCTTTGGCATTTCTTTGGTTTTAGGACACTTTCAAGGGTGTAGCAAGACTGATGTTTCTGGCCACTCTTTGCATAAGGGCCATGACCTGGCACCAGCCCTTAGCAAAGAGCTCCAGGGTCACTACGGTTCCCGTATAAAAGCTATACTCTGGAAGCCGTTCCTCAAGAAATGGAAGGGAGAGGGTAAAGGACTAGTTGCCAGACGTGCCTGTTGCCTCCCTGCAGCTGATCTTCTCCCCATTACTGACTTACCATGTCTTGTTTTATACTGTGTCTCTGTGTGGAGGTGGCCACCTCATTAGAGGCAGGGCTTTGCTTCCTCATGTCTGAAACCTGCCAGCAAGGAGAAGAGTGAGCACCACAGTAGTGACAGCCCCATATTTCACTCCAATTCCCCTGAGACTAGAAGTCAGAGTTTTCAATGCCTTAGATCTCACACTACAAACACACAGCTACTGTATGCGGCTGCTGCCACAGAAGTGCTTGGGCACACTTGCATACCAGAAAGTACCAAGCTATTTTGAGCAGGAATTTCAGGCCAAAGATACATTTTTCAGGGTACTGCTTAGGAACAATTCACATGTGTAAATGTTTCCTACGCTATAGCAAATGTTGACTTTTTGATTTCCGTTCCACTTTGAAGGCTCTATTGCTTTGCATTGCGTTGTATGAGGCACGATCCAAGCACTGACTTTCAGAAAGTCAATAACTGATCTCATATTTCAAAATGGTTCCACTGGGGGTTGAACCCAGGACCTTCTGCGTGTAAAGCAGACGTGATAACCGCTAGACTATGGAACCTGTAAGAAGTTGAACAAATTGTCATTTTTCAGAAAGGGAAGGGTTAAACACCAAAGAATCCTTGCATCCTATAATTCAACCTGAGATCCTTTGGCATTTCTTTGGTTTTAGGACACTTTCAAGGGTGTAGCAAGACTGATGTTTCTGGCCACTCTTTGCATAAGGGCCATGACCTGGTACCAGCCCTTAGCAAAGAGCTCCAGGGTCACTACGGTTCCCGTATAAAAGCTATACTCTGGAAGCCGTTCCTCAAGAAATGGAAGGGAGAGGGTAAAGGACTAGTTGCCAGACGTGCCTGTTGCCTCCCTGCAGCTGATCTTCTCCCCATTACTGACTTACCATGTCTTGTTTTATACTGTGTCTCTGTGTGGAGGTGGCCACCTCATTAGAGGCAGGGCTTTGCTTCCTCATGTCTGAAAGCCGCCAGCAAGGAGAAGAGTGAGCACCACAGTAGTAACAGTCCCATATTTCACTCCAATTCCCCTGAGACTAGAAGTCAGAGTTATCAATGCCTTAGATCTCACACTACAAACACACAGCTACTGTATGCGGCTGCTGCCACAGAAGTGCTTGGGCACACTTGCATACCAGAAAGTACCAAGCTATTTTGAGCAGGAATTTCAGGCCAAAGATACATTTTTCAGGGTACTGCTTAGGAACAATTCACATGTGTAAATGTTTCCTACGCTATAGCAAATGTTGACTTTTTGAGTTCCGTTCCACTTTGAAGGCTCTATTGCTTTGCATTGCGTTGTATGAGGCACGATCCAAGCACTGACTTTCAGAAAGTCAATAACTGATCTCATATTTCAAAATGGTTCCACTGGGGGTTGAACCCAGGACCTTCTGCATGTAAAGCAGACATGATAACCGCTACACTATGGAACCTCTAAGAAGTTGACCTAATTGTCATTTTTCAGAAAGGGAAGGGTTAAACACCAAAGAATCCTTGCATCCTATAATTCAACCTGAGATCCTTTGGCATTTCTTTGGTTTAAGGACACTTTCAAGGGTGTAGCAAGACTGATGTTTCTGGCCACTCTTTGCATAAGGGCCATGATCTGGCACCAGCCCTTAGCAAAGAGCTCCAGGGTCACTACGGTTCCCGTATAAAAGCTATACTCTGGAAGCCGTTCCTCAAGAAATGGAAGGGAGAGGGTAAAGGACTAGTTGCCAGACGTGCCTGTTGCCTCCCTGCAGCTGATCTTCTCCCCATTACTGACTTACCATGTCTTGTTTTATACTGTGTCTCTGTGTGGAGGTGGCCACCTCATTAGAGGCAGGGCTTTGCTTCCTCATGTCTGAAAGCCGCCAGCAAGGAGAAGAGTGAGCACCACAGTAGTGACAGCCCCATATTTCACTCCAATTCCCCTGAGACTAGAAGTCAGAGTTTTCAATGCCTTAGATCTCACACTACCAACACACAGCTACTGTATGCGGCTGCTGCCACAGAAGTGCTTGGGCACACTTGCATACCAGAAAGTACCAAGCTATTTTGAGCAGGAATTTCAGGCCAAAGATACATTTTTCAGGGTACTGCTTAGGAACAATTCACATGTGTAAATGTTTCCTACGCTATAGCAAATGTTGACTTTTTGAGTTCCGTTCCACTTTGAAGGCTCTATTGCTTTGCATTGCGTTGTATGAGGCACGATCCAAGCACTGACTTTCAGAAAGTCAATAACTGATCTCATATTTCAAAATGGTTCCACTGGGGGTTGAACCCAGGACCTTCTGCGTGTAAAGCAGACGTGATAACCGCTACACTATGGAACCTGTAAGAAGTTCACCAAATTGTCATTTTTCAGAAAGGGAAGGGTTAAACACCAAAGAATCCTTGCATCCTATAATTCAACCTGAGATCCTTTGGCATTTCTTTGGTTTTAGGACACTTTCAAGGGTGTAGCAAGACTGATGTTTCTGGCCACTCTTTGCATAAGGGCCATGACCTGGTACCAGCCCTTAGCAAAGAGCTCCAGGGTCACTAAGGTTCCCGTATAAAAGCTATACTCTGGAAGCCGTTCCTCAAGAAATGGAAGGGAGAGGGTAAAGGACTAGTTGCCAGACGTGCCTGTTGCCTCCCTGCAGCTGATCTTCTCCCCATTACTGACTTACCATGTCTTGTTTTATACTGTGTCTCTGTGTGGAGGTGGCCATCTCATTAGAGGCAGGGCTTTGCTTCCTCATGTCTGAAAGCCGCCAGCAAGGAGAAGAGTGAGCACCACAGTAGTGACAGCCCCATATTTCACTCCAATTCCCCTGAGACTAGAAGTCAGAGTTTTCAATGCCTTAGATCTCACACTACCAACACACAGCTACTGTATGCGGCTGCTGCCACAGAAGTGCTTGGGCACACTTGCATACCAGAAAGTACCAAGCTATTTTGAGCAGGAATTTCAGGCCAAAGATACATTTTTCAGGGTACTGCTTAGGAACAATTCACATGTGTAAATGTTTCCTACGCTATAGCAAATGTTGACTTTTTGAGTTCCGTTCCACTTTGAAGGCTCTATTGCTTTGCATTGCGTTGTATGAGGCACGATCCAAGCACTGACTTTCAGAAAGTCAATAACTGATCTCATATTTCAAAATGGTTCCACTGGGGGTTGAACCCAGGACCTTCTGCGTGTAAAGCAGACGTGATAACCGCTACACTATGGAACCTGTAAGAAGTTCACCAAATTGTCATTTTTCAGAAAGGGAAGGGTTAAACACCAAAGAATCCTTGCATCCTATAATTCAACCTGAGATCCTTTGGCATTTCTTTGGTTTTAGGACACTTTCAAGGGTGTAGCAAGACTGATGTTTCTGGCCACTCTTTGCATAAGGGCCATGACCTGGTACCAGCCCTTAGCAAAGAGCTCCAGGGTCACTAAGGTTCCCGTATAAAAGCTATACTCTGGAAGCCGTTCCTCAAGAAATGGAAGGGAGAGGGTAAAGGACTAGTTGCCAGACGTGCCTGTTGCCTCCCTGCAGCTGATCTTCTCCCCATTACTGACTTACCATGTCTTGTTTTATACTGTGTCTCTGTGTGGAGGTGGCCACCTCATTAGAGGCAGGGCTTTGCTTCCTCATGTCTGAAAGCCGCCAGCAAGGAGAAGAGTGAGCACCACAGTAGTGACAGCCCCATATTTCACTCCAATTCCCCTGAGACTAGAAGTCAGAGTTTTCAATGCCTTAGATCTCACACTACCAACACACAGCTACTGTATGCGGCTGCTGCCACAGAAGTGCTTGGGCACACTTGCATACCAGAAAGTACCAAGCTATTTTGAGCAGGAATTTCAGGCCAAAGATACATTTTTCAGGGTACTGCTTAGGAACAATTCACATGTGTAAATGTTTCCTACGCTATAGCAAATGTTGACTTTTTGAGTTCCGTTCCACTTTGAAGGCTCTATTGCATTGCATTGCGTTGTATGAGGCACGATCCAAGCACTGACTTTCAGAAAGTCAATAACTGATCTCATATTTCAAAATGGTTCCACTGGGGGTTGAACCCAGGACCTTCTGCGTGTAAAGCAGACGTGATAACCGCTACACTATGGAACCTCTAAGAAGTTGACCTAATTGTCATTTTTCAGAAAGGGAAGGGTTAAACACCAAAGAATCCTTGCATCCTATAATTCAACCTGAGATCCTTTGGCATTTCTTTGGTTTTAGGACACTTTCAAGGGTGTAGCAAGACTGATGTTTCTGGCCACTCTTTGCATAAGGGCCATGATCTGGCACCAGCCCTTAGCAAAGAGCTCCAGGGTCACTACGGTTCCCGTATAAAAGCTATACTCTGGAAGCCGTTCCTCAAGAAATGGAAGGGAGAGGGTAAAGGACTAGTTGCCAGACGTGCCTGTTGCCTCCCTGCAGCTGATCTTCTCCCCATTACTGACTTACCATGTCTTGTTTTATACTGTGTCTCTGTGTGGAGGTGGCCATCTCATTAGAGGCAGGGCTTTGCTTCCTCATGTCTGAAAGCCGCCAGCAAGGAGAAGAGTGAGCACCACAGTAGAGACAGCCCCATATTTCACTCCAATTCCCCTGAGACTAGAAGTCAGAGTTTTCAATGCCTTAGATCTCACACTACCAACACACAGCTACTGTATGCGGCTGCTGCCACAGAAGTGCTTGGGCACACTTGCATACCAGAAAGTACCAAGCTATTTTGAGCAGGAATTTCAGGCCAAAGATACATTTTTCAGGGTACTGCTTAGGAACAATTCACATGTGTAAATGTTTCCTACGCTATAGCAAATGTTGACTTTTTGAGTTCCGTTCCACTTTGAAGGCTCTATTGCTTTGCATTGCGTTGTATGAGGCACGATCCAAGCACTGACTTTCAGAAAGTCAATAACTGATCTCATATTTCAAAATGGTTCCACTGGGGGTTGAACCCAGGACCTTCTGCGTGTAAAGCAGACGTGATAACCGCTACACTATGGAACCTGTAAGAAGTTCACCAAATTGTCATTTTTCAGAAAGGGAAGGGTTAAACACCAAAGAATCCTTGCATCCTATAATTCAACCTGAGATCCTTTGGCATTTCTTTGGTTTTAGGACACTTTC
This sequence comes from Lithobates pipiens, assembly GCF_037356315.1. Lineage (NCBI taxonomy): Eukaryota > Metazoa > Chordata > Amphibia > Anura > Ranidae > Lithobates > Lithobates pipiens. The sequence goes on from NW_027507903.1 coordinate 298,189,042, forward strand.
AAGGGTGTAGCAAGACTGATGTTTCTGGCCACTCTTTGCATAAGGGCCATGACCTGGTACCAGCCCTTAGCAAAGAGCTCCAGGGTCACTAAGGTTCCCGTATAAAAGCTATACTCTGGAAGCCGTTCCTCAAGAAATGGAAGGGAGAGGGTAAAGGACTAGTTGCCAGACGTGCCTGTTGCCTCCCTGCAGCTGATCTTCTCCCCATTACTGACTTACCATGTCTTGTTTTATACTGTGTCTCTGTGTGGAGGTGGCCACCTCATTAGAGGCAGGGCTTTGCTTCCTCATGTCTGAAAGCCGCCAGCAAGGAGAAGAGTGAGCACCACAGTAGTGACAGCCCCATATTTCACTCCAATTCCCCTGAGACTAGAAGTCAGAGTTTTCAATGCCTTAGATCTCACACTACCAACACACAGCTACTGTATGCGGCTGCTGCCACAGAAGTGCTTGGGCACACTTGCATACCAGAAAGTACCAAGCTATTTTGAGCAGGAATTTCAGGCCAAAGATACATTTTTCAGGGTACTGCTTAGGAACAATTCACATGTGTAAATGTTTCCTACGCTATAGCAAATGTTGACTTTTTGAGTTCCGTTCCACTTTGAAGGCTCTATTGCATTGCATTGCGTTGTATGAGGCACGATCCAAGCACTGACTTTCAGAAAGTCAATAACTGATCTCATATTTCAAAATGGTTCCACTGGGGGTTGAACCCAGGACCTTCTGCGTGTAAAGCAGACGTGATAACCGCTACACTATGGAACCTCTAAGAAGTTGACCTAATTGTCATTTTTCAGAAAGGGAAGGGTTAAACACCAAAGAATCCTTGCATCCTATAATTCAACCTGAGATCCTTTGGCATTTCTTTGGTTTTAGGACACTTTCAAGGGTGTAGCAAGACTGATGTTTCTGGCCACTCTTTGCATAAGGGCCATGACCTGGCACCAGCCCTTAGCAAAGAGCTCCAGGGTCACTACGGTTCCCGTATAAAAGCTTTACTCTGGAAGCCGTTCCTCAAGAAATGGAAGGGAGAGGGTAAAGGACTAGTTGCCAGACGTGCCTGTTGCCTCCCTGCAGCTGATCTTCTCCCCATTACTGACTTACCATGTCTTGTTTTATACTGTGTCTCTGTGTGGAGGTGGCCACCTCATTAGAGGCAGGGCTTTGCTTCCTCATGTCTGAAACCTGCCAGCAAGGAGAAGAGTGAGCACCACAGTAGTGACAGCCCCATATTTCACTCCAATTGCCCTGAGACTAGAAGTCAGAGTTTTCAATGCCTTAGATCTCACACTACAAACACACAGCTACTGTATGCGGCTGCTGCCACAGAAGTGCTTGGGCACACTTGCATACCAGAAAGTACCAAGCTATTTTGAGCAGGAATTTCAGGCCAAAGATACATTTTTCAGGGTACTGCTTAGGAACAATTCACATGTGTAAATGTTTCCTACGCTATAGCAAATGTTGACTTTTTGATTTCCGTTCCACTTTGAAGGCTCTATTGCTTTGCATTGCGTTGTATGAGGCACGATCCAAGCACTGACTTTCAGAAAGTCAATAACTGATCTCATATTTCAAAATGGTTCCACTGGGGGTTGAACCCAGGACCTTCTGCGTGTAAAGCAGACGTGATAACCGCTAGACTATGGAACCTGTAAGAAGTTGAACAAATTGTCATTTTTCAGAAAGGGAAGGGTTAAACACCAAAGAATCCTTGCATCCTATAATTCAACCTGAGATCCTTTGGCATTTCTTTGGTTTTAGGACACTTTCAAGGGTGTAGCAAGACTGATGTTTCTGGCCACTCTTTGCATAAGGGCCATGACCTGGTACCAGCCCTTAGCAAAGAGCTCCAGGGTCACTACGGTTCCCGTATAAAAGCTATACTCTGGAAGCCGTTCCTCAAGAAATGGAAGGGAGAGGGTAAAGGACTAGTTGCCAGACGTGCCTGTTGCCTCCCTGCAGCTGATCTTCTCCCCATTACTGACTTACCATGTCTTGTTTTATACTGTGTCTCTGTGTGGAGGTGGCCACCTCATTAGAGGCAGGGCTTTGCTTCCTCATGTCTGAAAGCCGCCAGCAAGGAGAAGAGTGAGCACCACAGTAGTAACAGTCCCATATTTCACTCCAATTCCCCTGAGACTAGAAGTCAGAGTTTTCAATGCCTTAGATCTCACACTACAAACACACAGCTACTGTATGCGGCTGCTGCCACAGAAGTGCTTGGGCACACTTGCATACCAGAAAGTACCAAGCTATTTTGAGCAGGAATTTCAGGCCAAAGATACATTTTTCAGGGTACTGCTTAGGAACAATTCACATGTGTAAATGTTTCCTACGCTATAGCAAATGTTGACTTTTTGAGTTCCGTTCCACTTTGAAGGCTCTATTGCTTTGCATTGCGTTGTATGAGGCACGATCCAAGCACTGACTTTCAGAAAGTCAATAACTGATCTCATATTTCAAAATGGTTCCACTGGGGGTTGAACCCAGGACCTTCTGCATGTAAAGCAGACATGATAACCGCTACACTATGGAACCTCTAAGAAGTTGACCTAATTGTCATTTTTCAGAAAGGGAAGGGTTAAACACCAAAGAATCCTTGCATCCTATAATTCAACCTGAGATCCTTTGGCATTTCTTTGGTTTAAGGACACTTTCAAGGGTGTAGCAAGACTGATGTTTCTGGCCACTCTTTGCATAAGGGCCATGATCTGGCACCAGCCCTTAGCAAAGAGCTCCAGGGTCACTACGGTTCCCGTATAAAAGCTATACTCTGGAAGCCGTTCCTCAAGAAATGGAAGGGAGAGGGTAAAGGACTAGTTGCCAGACGTGCCTGTTGCCTCCCTGCAGCTGATCTTCTCCCCATTACTGACTTACCATGTCTTGTTTTATACTGTGTCTCTGTGTGGAGGTGGCCACCTCATTAGAGGCAGGGCTTTGCTTCCTCATGTCTGAAAGCCGCCAGCAAGGAGAAGAGTGAGCACCACAGTAGTGACAGCCCCATATTTCACTCCAATTCCCCTGAGACTAGAAGTCAGAGTTTTCAATGCCTTAGATCTCACACTACCAACACACAGCTACTGTATGCGGCTGCTGCCACAGAAGTGCTTGGGCACACTTGCATACCAGAAAGTACCAAGCTATTTTGAGCAGGAATTTCAGGCCAAAGATACATTTTTCAGGGTACTGCTTAGGAACAATTCACATGTGTAAATGTTTCCTACGCTATAGCAAATGTTGACTTTTTGAGTTCCGTTCCACTTTGAAGGCTCTATTGCTTTGCATTGCGTTGTATGAGGCACGATCCAAGCACTGACTTTCAGAAAGTCAATAACTGATCTCATATTTCAAAATGGTTCCACTGGGGGTTGAACCCAGGACCTTCTGCGTGTAAAGCAGACGTGATAACCGCTACACTATGGAACCTGTAAGAAGTTCACCAAATTGTCATTTTTCAGAAAGGGAAGGGTTAAACACCAAAGAATCCTTGCATCCTATAATTCAACCTGAGATCCTTTGGCATTTCTTTGGTTTTAGGACACTTTCAAGGGTGTAGCAAGACTGATGTTTCTGGCCACTCTTTGCATAAGGGCCATGACCTGGTACCAGCCCTTAGCAAAGAGCTCCAGGGTCACTAAGGTTCCCGTATAAAAGCTATACTCTGGAAGCCGTTCCTCAAGAAATGGAAGGGAGAGGGTAAAGGACTAGTTGCCAGACGTGCCTGTTGCCTCCCTGCAGCTGATCTTCTCCCCATTACTGACTTACCATGTCTTGTTTTATACTGTGTCTCTGTGTGGAGGTGGCCATCTCATTAGAGGCAGGGCTTTGCTTCCTCATGTCTGAAAGCCGCCAGCAAGGAGAAGAGTGAGCACCACAGTAGTGACAGCCCCATATTTCACTCCAATTCCCCTGAGACTAGAAGTCAGAGTTTTCAATGCCTTAGATCTCACACTACCAACACACAGCTACTGTATGCGGCTGCTGCCACAGAAGTGCTTGGGCACACTTGCATACCAGAAAGTACCAAGCTATTTTGAGCAGGAATTTCAGGCCAAAGATACATTTTTCAGGGTACTGCTTAGGAACAATTCACATGTGTAAATGTTTCCTACGCTATAGCAAATGTTGACTTTTTGAGTTCCGTTCCACTTTGAAGGCTCTATTGCTTTGCATTGCGTTGTATGAGGCACGATCCAAGCACTGACTTTCAGAAAGTCAATAACTGATCTCATATTTCTAAATGGTTCCACTGGGGGTTGAACCCAGGACCTTCTGCGTGTAAAGCAGACGTGATAACCGCTACACTATGGAACCTGTAAGAAGTTCACCAAATTGTCATTTTTCAGAAAGGGAAGGGTTAAACACCAAAGAATCCTTGCATCCTATAATTCAACCTGAGATCCTTTGGCATTTCTTTGGTTTTAGGACACTTTCAAGGGTGTAGCAAGACTGATGTTTCTGGCCACTCTTTGCATAAGGGCCATGACCTGGTACCAGCCCTTAGCAAAGAGCTCCAGGGTCACTAAGGTTCCCGTATAAAAGCTATACTCTGGAAGCCGTTCCTCAAGAAATGGAAGGGAGAGGGTAAAGGACTAGTTGCCAGACGTGCCTGTTGCCTCCCTGCAGCTGATCTTCTCCCCATTACTGACTTACCATGTCTTGTTTTATACTGTGTCTCTGTGTGGAGGTGGCCACCTCATTAGAGGCAGGGCTTTGCTTCCTCATGTCTGAAAGCCGCCAGCAAGGAGAAGAGTGAGCACCACAGTAGTGACAGCCCCATATTTCACTCCAATTCCCCTGAGACTAGAAGTCAGAGTTTTCAATGCCTTAGATCTCACACTACCAACACACAGCTACTGTATGCGGCTGCTGCCACAGAAGTGCTTGGGCACACTTGCATACCAGAAAGTACCAAGCTATTTTGAGCAGGAATTTCAGGCCAAAGATACATTTTTCAGGGTACTGCTTAGGAACAATTCACATGTGTAAATGTTTCCTACGCTATAGCAAATGTTGACTTTTTGAGTTCCGTTCCACTTTGAAGGCTCTATTGCATTGCATTGCGTTGTATGAGGCACGATCCAAGCACTGACTTTCAGAAAGTCAATAACTGATCTCATATTTCAAAATGGTTCCACTGGGGGTTGAACCCAGGACCTTCTGCGTGTAAAGCAGACGTGATAACCGCTACACTATGGAACCTCTAAGAAGTTGACCTAATTGTCATTTTTCAGAAAGGGAAGGGTTAAACACCAAAGAATCCTTGCATCCTATAATTCAACCTGAGATCCTTTGGCATTTCTTTGGTTTTAGGACACTTTCAAGGGTGTAGCAAAACTGATGTTTCTGGCCACTCTTTGCATAAGGGCCATGATCTGGCACCAGCCCTTAGCAAAGAGCTCCAGGGTCACTACGGTTCCCGTATAAAAGCTATACTCTGGAAGCCGTTCCTCAAGAAATGGAAGGGAGAGGGTAAAGGACTAGTTGCCAGACGTGCCTGTTGCCTCCCTGCAGCTGATCTTCTCCCCATTACTGACTTACCATGTCTTGTTTTATACTGTGTCTCTGTGTGGAGGTGGCCATCTCATTAGAGGCAGGGCTTTGCTTCCTCATGTCTGAAAGCCGCCAGCAAGGAGAAGAGTGAGCACCACAGTAGTGACAGCCCCATATTTCACTCCAATTCCCCTGAGACTAGAAGTCAGAGTTTTCAATGCCTTAGATCTCACACTACCAACACACAGCTACTGTATGCGGCTGCTGCCACAGAAGTGCTTGGGCACACTTGCATACCAGAAAGTACCAAGCTATTTTGAGCAGGAATTTCAGGCCAAAGATACATTTTTCAGGGTACTGCTTAGGAACAATTCACATGTGTAAATGTTTCCTACGCTATAGCAAATGTTGACTTTTTGAGTTCCGTTCCACTTTGAAGGCTCTATTGCTTTGCATTGCGTTGTATGAGGCACGATCCAAGCACTGACTTTCAGAAAGTCAATAACTGATCTCATATTTCAAAATGGTTCCACTGGGGGTTGAACCCAGGACCTTCTGCGTGTAAAGCAGACGTGATAACCGCTACACTATGGAACCTGTAAGAAGTTCACCAAATTGTCATTTTTCAGAAAGGGAAGGGTTAAACACCAAAGAATCCTTGCATCCTATAATTCAACCTGAGATCCTTTGGCATTTCTTTGGTTTTAGGACACTTTCAAGGGTGTAGCAAGACTGATGTTTCTGGCCACTCTTTGCATAAGGGCCATGACCTGGTACCAGCCCTTAGCAAAGAGCTCCAGGGTCACTAAGGTTCCCGTATAAAAGCTATACTCTGGAAGCCGTTCCTCAAGAAATGGAAGGGAGAGGGTAAAGGACTAGTTGCCAGACGTGCCTGTTGCCTCCCTGCAGCTGATCTTCTCCCCATTACTGACTTACCATGTCTTGTTTTATACTGTGTCTCTGTGTGGAGGTGGCCACCTCATTAGAGGCAGGGCTTTGCTTCCTCATGTCTGAAAGCCGCCAGCAAGGAGAAGAGTGAGCACCACAGTAGTGACAGCCCCATATTTCACTCCAATTCCCCTGAGACTAGAAGTCAGAGTTTTCAATGCCTTAGATCTCACACTACCAACACACAGCTACTGTATGCGGCTGCTGCCACAGAAGTGCTTGGGCACACTTGCATACCAGAAAGTACCAAGCTATTTTGAGCAGGAATTTCAGGCCAAAGATACATTTTTCAGGGTACTGCTTAGGAACAATTCACATGTGTAAATGTTTCCTACGCTATAGCAAATGTTGACTTTTTGAGTTCCGTTCCACTTTGAAGGCTCTATTGCATTGCATTGCGTTGTATGAGGCACGATCCAAGCACTGACTTTCAGAAAGTCAATAACTGATCTCATATTTCAAAATGGTTCCACTGGGGGTTGAACCCAGGACCTTCTGCGTGTAAAGCAGACGTGATAACCGCTACACTATGGAACCTCTAAGAAGTTGACCTAATTGTCATTTTTCAGAAAGGGAAGGGTTAAACACCAAAGAATCCTTGCATCCTATAATTCAACCTGAGATCCTTTGGCATTTCTTTGGTTTTAGGACACTTTCAAGGGTGTAGCAAGACTGATGTTTCTGGCCACTCTTTGCATAAGGGCCATGACCTGGCACCAGCCCTTAGCAAAGAGCTCCAGGGTCACTACGGTTCCCGTATAAAAGCTTTACTCTGGAAGCCGTTCCTCAAGAAATGGAAGGGAGAGGGTAAAGGACTAGTTGCCAGACGTGCCTGTTGCCTCCCTGCAGCTGATCTTCTCCCCATTACTGACTTACCATGTCTTGTTTTATACTGTGTCTCTGTGTGGAGGTGGCCACCTCATTAGAGGCAGGGCTTTGCTTCCTCATGTCTGAAACCTGCCAGCAAGGAGAAGAGTGAGCACCACAGTAGTGACAGCCCCATATTTCACTCCAATTCCCCTGAGACTAGAAGTCAGAGTTTTCAATGCCTTAGATCTCACACTACAAACACACAGCTACTGTATGCGGCTGCTGCCACAGAAGTGCTTGGGCACACTTGCATACCAGAAAGTACCAAGCTATTTTGAGCAGGAATTTCAGGCCAAAGATACATTTTTCAGGGTACTGCTTAGGAACAATTCACATGTGTAAATGTTTCCTACGCTATAGCAAATGTTGACTTTTTGAGTTCCGTTCCACTTTGAAGGCTCTATTGCTTTGCATTGCGTTGTATGAGGCACGATCCAAGCACTGACTTTCAGAAAGTCAATAACTGATCTCATATTTCAAAATGGTTCCACTGGGGGTTGAACCCAGGACCTTCTGCGTGTAAAGCAGACGTGATAACCGCTAGACTATGGAACCTGTAAGAAGTTGAACAAATTGTCATTTTTCAGAATGGGAAGGGTTAAACACCAAAGAATCCTTGCATCCTATAATTCAACCTGAGATCCTTTGGCATTTCTTTGGTTTTAGGACACTTTCAAGGGTGTAGCAAGACTGATGTTTCTGGCCACTCTTTGCATAAGGGCCATGACCTGGTACCAGCCCTTAGCAAAGAGCTCCAGGGTCACTACGGTTCCCGTATAAAAGCTATACTCTGGAAGCCGTTCCTCAAGAAATGGAAGGGAGAGGGTAAAGGACTAGTTGCCAGACGTGCCTGTTGCCTCCCTGCAGCTGATCTTCTCCCCATTACTGACTTACCATGTCTTGTTTTATACTGTGTCTCTGTGTGGAGGTGGCCACCTCATTAGAGGCAGGGCTTTGCTTCCTCATGTCTGAAAGCCGCCAGCAAGGAGAAGAGTGAGCACCACAGTAGTAACAGTCCCATATTTCACTCCAATTCCCCTGAGACTAGAAGTCAGAGTTTTCAATGCCTTAGATCTCACACTACAAACACACAGCTACTGTATGTGGCTGCTGCCACAGAAGTGCTTGGGCACACTTGCATACCAGAAAGTACCAAGCTATTTTGAGGAGGAATTTCAGGCCAAAGATACATTTTTCAGGGTACTGCTTAGGAACAATTCACATGTGTAAATGTTTCCTACGCTATAGCAAATGTTGACTTTTTGAGTTCCGTTCCACTTTGAAGGCTCTATTGCTTTGCATTGCGTTGTATGAGGCACGATCCAAGCACTGACTTTCAGAAAGTTAATAACTGATCTCATATTTCAAAATGGTTCCCCTGGGGGTTGAACCCAGGACCTTCTGCATGTAAAGCAGACGTGATAACCGCTACACTATGGAACCTCTAAGAAGTTGACCTAATTGTCATTTTTCAGAAAGGGAAGGGTTAAACACCAAAGAATCCTTGCATCCTATAATTCAACCTGAGATCCTTTGGCATTTCTTTGGTTTTAGGACACTTTCAAGGGTGTAGCAAGACTGATGTTTCTGGCCACTCTTTGCATAAGGGCCATGACCTGGCACCAGCCCTTAGCAAAGAGCTCCAGGGTCACTACGGTTCCCGTATAAAAGCTATACTCTGGAAGCCGTTCCTCAAGAAATGGAAGGGAGAGGGTAAAGGACTAGTTGCCAGACGTGCCTGTTGCCTCCCTGCAGCTGATCTTCTCCCCATTACTGACTTACCATGTCTTGTTTTATACTGTGTCTCTGTGTGGAGGTGGCCACCTCATTAGAGGCAGGGCTTTGCTTCCTCATGTCTGAAACCTGCCAGCAAGGAGAAGAGTGAGCACCACAGTAGTGACAGCCCCATATTTCACTCCAATTCCCCTGAGACTAGAAGTCAGAGTTTTCAATGCCTTAGATCTCACACTACAAACACACAGCTACTGTATGCGGCTGCTGCCACAGAAGTGCTTGGGCACACTTGCATACCAGAAAGTACCAAGCTATTTTGAGCAGGAATTTCAGGCCAAAGATACATTTTTCAGGGTACTGCTTAGGAACAATTCACATGTGTAAATGTTTCCTACGCTATAGCAAATGTTGACTTTTTGATTTCCGTTCCACTTTGAAGGCTCTATTGCTTTGCATTGCGTTGTATGAGGCACGATCCAAGCACTGACTTTCAGAAAGTCAATAACTGATCTCATATTTCAAAATGGTTCCACTGGGGGTTGAACCCAGGACCTTCTGCGTGTAAAGCAGACGTGATAACCGCTAGACTATGGAACCTGTAAGAAGTTGAACAAATTGTCATTTTTCAGAAAGGGAAGGGTTAAACACCAAAGAATCCTTGCATCCTATAATTCAACCTGAGATCCTTTGGCATTTCTTTGGTTTTAGGACACTTTCAAGGGTGTAGCAAGACTGATGTTTCTGGCCACTCTTTGCATAAGGGCCATGACCTGGTACCAGCCCTTAGCAAAGAGCTCCAGGGTCACTACGGTTCCCGTATAAAAGCTATACTCTGGAAGCCGTTCCTCAAGAAATGGAAGGGAGAGGGTAAAGGACTAGTTGCCAGACGTGCCTGTTGCCTCCCTGCAGCTGATCTTCTCCCCATTACTGACTTACCATGTCTTGTTTTATACTGTGTCTCTGTGTGGAGGTGGCCACCTCATTAGAGGCAGGGCTTTGCTTCCTCATGTCTGAAAGCCGCCAGCAAGGAGAAGAGTGAGCACCACAGTAGTAACAGTCCCATATTTCACTCCAATTCCCCTGAGACTAGAAGTCAGAGTTTTCAATGCCTTAGATCTCACACTACAAACACACAGCTACTGTATGCGGCTGCTGCCACAGAAGTGCTTGGGCACACTTGCATACCAGAAAGTACCAAGCTATTTTGAGCAGGAATTTCAGGCCAAAGATACATTTTTCAGGGTACTGCTTAGGAACAATTCACATGTGTAAATGTTTCCTACGCTATAGCAAATGTTGACTTTTTGAGTTCCGTTCCACTTTGAAGGCTCTATTGCTTTGCATTGCGTTGTATGAGGCACGATCCAAGCACTGACTTTCAGAAAGTCAATAACTGATCTCATATTTCAAAATGGTTCCACTGGGGGTTGAACACAGGACCTTCTGCATGTAAAGCAGACATGATAACCGCTACACTATGGAACCTCTAAGAAGTTGACCTAATTGTCATTTTTCAGAAAGGGAAGGGTTAAACACCAAAGAATCCTTGCATCCTATAATTCAACCTGAGATCCTTTGGCATTTCTTTGGTTTAAGGACACTTTCAAGGGTGTAGCAAGACTGATGTTTCTGGCCACTCTTTGCATAAGGGCCATGATCTGGCACCAGCCCTTAGCAAAGAGCTCCAGGGTCACTACGGTTCCCGTATAAAAGCTATACTCTGGAAGCCGTTCCTCAAGAAATGGAAGGGAGAGGGTAAAGGACTAGTTGCCAGACGTGCCTGTTGCCTCCCTGCAGCTGATCTTCTCCCCATTACTGACTTACCATGTCTTGTTTTATACTGTGTCTCTGTGTGGAGGTGGCCACCTCATTAGAGGCAGGGCTTTGCTTCCTCATGTCTGAAAGCCGCCAGCAAGGAGAAGAGTGAGCACCACAGTAGTGACAGCCCCATATTTCACTCCAATTCCCCTGAGACTAGAAGTCAGAGTTTTCAATGCCTTAGATCTCACACTACCAACACACAGCTACTGTATGCGGCTGCTGCCACAGAAGTGCTTGGGCACACTTGCATACCAGAAAGTACCAAGCTATTTTGAGCAGGAATTTCAGGCCAAAGATACATTTTTCAGGGTACTGCTTAGGAACAATTCACATGTGTAAATGTTTCCTACGCTATAGCAAATGTTGACTTTTTGAGTTCCGTTCCACTTTGAAGGCTCTATTGCTTTGCATTGCGTTGTATGAGGCACGATCCAAGCACTGACTTTCAGAAAGTCAATAACTGATCTCATATTTCAAAATGGTTCCACTGGGGGTTGAACCCAGGACCTTCTGCGTGTAAAGCAGACGTGATAACCGCTACACTATGGAACCTGTAAGAAGTTCACCAAATTGTCATTTTTCAGAAAGGGAAGGGTTAAACACCAAAGAATCCTTGCATCCTATAATTCAACCTGAGATCCTTTGGCATTTCTTTGGTTTTAGGACACTTTCAAGGGTGTAGCAAGACTGATGTTTCTGGCCACTCTTTGCATAAGGGCCATGACCTGGTACCAGCCCTTAGCAAAGAGCTCCAGGGTCACTAAGGTTCCCGTATAAAAGCTATACTCTGGAAGCCGTTCCTCAAGAAATGGAAGGGAGAGGGTAAAGGACTAGTTGCCAGACGTGCCTGTTGCCTCCCTGCAGCTGATCTTCTCCCCATTACTGACTTACCATGTCTTGTTTTATACTGTGTCTCTGTGTGGAGGTGGCCACCTCATTAGAGGCAGGGCTTTGCTTCCTCATGTCTGAAAGCCGCCAGCAAGGAGAAGAGTGAGCACCACAGTAGTGACAGCCCCATATTTCACTCCAATTCCCCTGAGACTAGAAGTCAGAGTTTTCAATGCCTTAGATCTCACACTACCAACACACAGCTACTGTATGCGGCTGCTGCCACAGAAGTGCTTGGGCACACTTGCATACCAGAAAGTACCAAGCTATTTTGAGCAGGAATTTCAGGCCAAAGATACATTTTTCAGGGTACTGCTTAGGAACAATTCACATGTGTAAATGTTTCCTACGCTATAGCAAATGTTGACTTTTTGAGTTCCGTTCCACTTTGAAGGCTCTATTGCTTTGCATTGCGTTGTATGAGGCACGATCCAAGCACTGACTTTCAGAAAGTCAATAACTGATCTCATATTTCAAAATGGTTCCACTGGGGGTTGAACCCAGGACCTTCTGCGTGTAAAGCAAACGTGATTACAGCTACACTATGGAACCTCTAAGAAGTTTACCTAATTGTCATTTTTCATAAAGGGAAGGGTTAAACACCAAAGAATCCTTGCATCCTATAATTCAACCTGAGATCCTTTGGCATTTCTTTGGTTTTAGGACACTTTCAAGGGTGTAGCAAGACTGATGTTTCTGGCCACTCTTTGCATAAGGGCCATGACCTGGCACCAGCCCTTAGCAAAGAGCTCCAGGGTCACTACGGTTCCCGTATAAAAGCTATACTCTGGAAGCCGTTCCTCAAGAAATGGAAGGGAGAGGGTAAAGGACTAGTTGCCAGACGTGCCTGTTGCCTCCCTGCAGCTGATCTTCTCCCCATTACTGACTTACCATGTCTTGTTTTATACTGTGTCTCTGTGTGGAGGTGGCCACCTCATTAGAGGCAGGGCTTTGCTTCCTCATGTCTGAAAGCCACCAGCAAGGAGAAGAGTGAGCACCACAGTAGTGACAGTCCCATATTTCATTCCAATTCCCCTGAGACTAGAAGTCAGAGTTTTCAATGCCTTAGATCTCACACTACAAACACACAGCTACTGTATGCGGCTGCTGCCACAGAAGTGCTTGGGCACACTTGCATACCAGAGAGTACCAAGCTATTTTGAGGAGGAATTTCAAGCCAAAGATACATTTTTCAGGGTACTGCTTAGGAACAATTCACATGTGTAAATGTTTCCTACGCTATAGTAAATGTTGACTTTTTGAGTTCCGTTCCACTTTGAAGGCTCTATTGCTTTGCATTGCGTTGTATGAGGCACGATCCAAGCACTGACTTTCAGAAAGTCAATAACTGATCTCATATTTCAAAATGGTTCCACTGGGGGTTGAACCCAGGACCTTCTGCGTGTAAAGCAGATGTGATAACCGCTACACTATGGAACCTCTAAGAAGTTGACCTAATTGTCATTTTTCAGAAAGGGAAGGGTTAAACACCAAAGAATCCTTGCATCCTATAATTCAACCTGAGATCCTTTGGCATTTCTTTGGTTTTAGGACACTTTCAAGGGTGTAGCAAGACTGATGTTTCTGGCCACTCTTAGCATAAGGGCCATGACCTGGTACCAGCCCTTAGCAAAGAGCTCCAGGGTCACTACGGTTCCCGTATAAAAGCTATACTCTGGAAGCCGTTCCTCAAGAAATGGAAGGGAGAGGGTAAAGGACTAGTTGCCAGACGTGCCTGTTGCCTCCCTGCAGCTGATCTTCTCCCCATTACTGACTTACCATGTCTTGTTTTATACTGTGTCTCTGTGTGGAGGTGGCCACCTCATTAGAGGCAGGGCTTTGCTTCCTCATGTCTGAAAGCCGCCAGCAAGGAGAAGAGTGAGCACCACAGTAGTGACAGCCCCATATTTCACTCCAATTCCCCTGAGACTAGAAGTCAGAGTTTTCAATGCCTTAGATCTCACACTACAAACACACAGCTACTGTATGCGGCTGCTGCCACAGAAGTGCTTGGGCACACTTGCATACCAGAAAGTACCAAGCTATTTTGAGGAGGAATTTCAAGCCAAAGATACATTTTTCAGGGTACTGCTTAGGAACAATTCACATGTGTAAATGTTTCCTACGCTATAGCAAATGTTGACTTTTTGAGTTCCGTTCCACTTTGAAGGCTCTATTGCTTTGCATTGCGTTGTATGAGGCACGATCCAAGCACTGACTTTCAGAAAGTCAATAACTGATCTCATATTTCAAAATGGTTCCACTGGGGTTTGAACCCAGGACCTTCTGCGTGTAAAGCAGACGTGATAACCACTACACTATGGAACCTGTAAGAAGTTGAACAAATTGTTATTTTTCAGAAAGGGAAGGGTTAAACACCAAAGAATCCTTGCATCCTTTAATTCAACCTGAGATCCTTTGGCATTTCTTTGGTTTTAGGACACTTTCAAGGGTGTAGCAAGACTGATGTTTCTGGCCACTCTTTGCATAAGGGCCATGACCTGGTACCAGCCCTTAGCAAAGAGCTCCAGGGTCACTACAGTTCCCGTATAAAAGCTATACTCTGGAAGCCGTTCCTCAAGAAATGGAAGGGAGAGGGTAAAGGACTAGTTGCCAGACGTGCCTGTTGCCTCCCTGCAGCTGATCTTCTCCCCATTACTGACTTACCATGTCTTGTTTTATACTGTGTCTCTGTGTGGAGGTGGCCACCTCATTAGAGGCAGGGCTTTGCTTCTTTATGTCTGAAAGCCGCCAGCAAGGAGAAGAGTGAGCACCACAGTAGTGACAGTCCCATATTTCATTCCAATTCCCCTGAGACTAGAAGTCAGAGTTTTCAATGCCTTAGATCTCACACTACAAACACACAGCTACTGTATGCGGCTGCTGCCACAGAAGTGCTTGGGCACACTTGCATACCAGAAAGTACCAAGCTATTTTGAGGAGGAATTTCAAGCCAAAGATACATTTTTCAGGGTACTGCTTAGGAACAATTCACATGTGTAAATGTTTCCTACGCTATAGCAAATGTTGACTTTTTGAGTTCCGTTCCACTTTGAAGGCTCTATTGCTTTGCATTGCGTTGTATGAGGCACGATCCAAGCACTGACTTTCAGAAAGTCAATAACTGATCTCATATTTCAAAATGGTTCCACTGGGGGTTGAACCCAGGACCTTCTGCGTGTAAAGCAGACGTGATAACCACTACACTATGTAACCTGTAAGAAGTTGACCAAATTGTCATTTTTCAGAAAGGGAAGGGTTAAACACCAAAGAATCCTTGCATCCTATAATTCAACCTGAGATCCTTTGGCATTTCTTTGGTTTTAGGACACTTTCAAGGGTGTAGCAAGACTGATGTTTCTGGCCACTCTTTGCATAAGGGCCATGACCTGGTACCAGCCCTTAGCAAAGAGCTCCAGGGTCACTACGGTTCCCGTATAAAAGCTATACTCTGGAAGCCGTTCCTCAAGAAATGGAAGGGAGAGGGTAAAGGACTAGTTGCCAGACGTGCCTGTTGCCTCCCTGCAGCTGATCTTCTCCCCATTACTGACTTACCATGTCTTGTTTTATACTGTGTCTCTGTGTGGAGGTGGCCACCTCATTAGAGGCAGGGCTTTGCTTCCTCATGTCTGAAAGCCACCAGCAAGGAGAAGAGTGAGCACCACAGTAGTGACAGTCCCATATTTCATTCCAATTCCCCTGAGACTAGAAGTCAGAGTTTTCAATGCCTTAGATCTCACACTACAAACACACAGCTACTGTATGCGGCTGCTGCCACAGAAGTGCTTGGGCACACTTGCATACCAGAAAGTACCAAGCTATTTTGAGGAGGAATTTCAGGCCAAAGATACATTTTTCAGGGCACTGCTTAGGAACAATTCACATGTGTAAATGTTTCCTACGCTATAGCAAATGTTGACTTTTTGAGTTCCGTTCCACTTTGAAGGCTCTATTGCTTTGCATTGCATTGTATGAGGCACGATCCAAGCACTGACTTTCAGAAAGTCAATAACTGATCTCATATTTCAAAATAGTTCCACTGGAGGTTGAACCCAGGACCTTCTGCGAGTAAAGCAGATGTGATAACCGCTACACTATGGAACCTGTAAGAAGTTGCCCAAATTGTCATTTTTCAGAAAGGGAAGGGTTAAACACCAAAGAATCCCTGCATCCTATAATTCAACCTGAGGTCCTTTGGCATTTCTTTGGTTTTAGGACACTTTCAAGGGTGTAGCAAGACTGATTTTTCTGGCCACTCTTTGCATAAGGGCCATCACCTGGTACCAGCCCTTAGCAAAGTGCTCCAGGGTCACTACGGTTCCCGTATAAAAGCTATACTCTGGAAGCCGTTCCTCAAGAAATGGAAGGGAGAGGGTAAAGGACTAGTTGCCAGACGTACCTGTTGCCTCCCTGCAGCTGATCTTCTCCCCATTACTGACTTACCATGTCTTGTTTTATACCGTGTCTCTGTGTGGAGGTGGCCACCTCATTAGAATCAAGGCTTTGCTTCCTCATGTCTGAAAGCCGCCAGCAAGGAGAAGAGTGAGCACCACAGTAGTGACAGCCCCATATTTCACTCCAATTCCCCTGAGACTAGAAGTCAGAGTTTTCAATGCCTTAGATCTCACACTACAAACACACAGCTACTGTATGCGGCTGCTGCCACAGAAGTGCTTGGGCACACTTGCATACCAGGAAGTACCAAGCTATTTTGAGGAGGAATTTCAGGCCAAAGATACATTTTTCAGGGTACTGCTTTTTAACAATTCACATGTGTAAATGTTTCCTACACTATAGCAAATGTTGACTTTTTGAGTTCTGTTCCACTTTGAAGGCTCTATTGCTTTGTATTGCGTTGTATGAGGCACAATCCAAGCACTGACTTTCAGAAAGTCAATAACTGATCTCATATTTCAAAATGGTTCCACTGGGGGTTGAACCCAGGTCCTTCTGCGTGTATAGTAGACATGTGCAAAAGGAAAAAATTTGTTTAGTTTAGTTTCCTTTTAATTCGTTAATTAATTAATTTTGTTTAGTTATATTCGTTAAATTTGTTAAATTTGTTTTCGGATTTCATTTAGTTTTCTACCGAATTCGAAAAATCAGTCGCTTTCGAAAATATTTCAAATAAATTCAAAAATATTTCTACCGAATTCGAAATGATTTCAACATGATTCGAAAATATTTTGCGAACCCGACTTTAGGGCCATGTATCTCGGGGTCACTTGGTACTAGAAACCCCAAATTTGGAGATGTTGTATTGCTAGTTCTATTGTGTTTTCATTCCCAATTTGGTGTTTCTAGCTATAAGTGATCCCGAGATATTTGGCCCCAAATTCGGGTCGCAAAATGTAATTCTCCGCTGCAGAAAAGTGCTTGGCATATTGCCCATATCTGGGGTCACTTGGCGACATGTGACGTGGCAAGTGGACAATCCACAACTTGGTCACGTGGCCGGCCACGTGGCACTCGTGGCAGGTCACGTGGCACTTGTGACAGGTGTCATGGCAAGTGGACAATACACAACTTGTGGCAGGTGACGTGGCAAGTGGACAACACACAACTTGTGGCAGGTGACGTGGCAAGTGGACAACACACAACTTGTGGCAGGTAACGTGGCAAGTGGACAAATACAATAGACAACTTGTGGCAAGTGGACAATGACATACAGCATATGCACTTGCCTTGCGATCGACATCTGTGACTTTTTTCAATCAGGCATGCTGACCTGACAACTTCATTGATACCATAAATATAAATGAAATAAGATGTGTGTTGAAAAGTATGAAAAGTTGATGTGACAGATACTTACTAACCATCTTCCAAAATTTCTAATTCAAATAAAAAAGATTAGAACAGAATAGAAAAAAATATATAATTTAATAGAATAAAATAGAAAGAATATACAACTATCTTCTGAAATTCAAATCTGAATAGAATAAATTTGAATTTCGAATAGTATGAATTCAAATTTTTAAATTAATTAATTTTAAATTTGAATAGAAAAGATTATAATAAAATAGAAAATAGACTAGAAAAACGATAGAACAGAACAGAATAGAATATATTATATTTTATTCTGTTCTGTTCTATTGTTTTTCTAGTCTATTCTTTTATATTCTATTAAAATATTTTCTATTAAAATCGAAATCATTATATACTAAATAAGAATTTCAGAAGGATTTCCGGCATTTGAATTTCGTATAGAATGAATTAAAATTTGAATAGAACAGATTAGAATAGAAATAGAGAATAGACTAGAACAATATAACAGAATAGATATAAAAAAAGAAATAGATGCTAATAGTCTGCAGGAGATCTGGTGAGAAAACGAAATAGATACTAATAGTCTGCAGGAGATCTGCAAAAAATTGAAATAGATGCTAATAGTCTGCAGGAGATCTTATGGAAACAAATAGTAATCTGCAAAAGAAATTAAAAATGAAATAGATAGTATCTATATTCTATTCTGTTCTATTGTTTTTCTAGCCTATTCTCTATTTCCATTCTAATCTTTCGAATTCATTCTATACGAAATTCTATTGTCGGAAAGAAATATATATATATATATATATATATTATAAAACCACCATCTTCCGAGATTCAAATTTAGTATATAATGATTTCGATTTTAATAGAAAAGATTTTAATAGACTATAAAAGAATAGACTAGAAAAACAATAGAACAGAAAGGAATAAAATATAATATATTTTATTCTGTTCTATCGTTTTTCTAGTCTATTTTCTATTTTATTATAATCTTTTCTATCCAAATTTAAAATTAATTAATTAAAAAATTTGAATTCATACTATTCGAAATTCAAATTTATTCTATTTGAAATTTGAATTTCAGAAGATGGTTGTATATTCTTTCTATTTTATTCTATTAAATTATATTTTTTTCTAATCTTTTCTATTTGAATTAGAAATTTTGGAAGATGGTTAGTTACTTACTTAGATATATCTGTCACATCAACTTCTCATACTTGCAATGTACCAGTGCAAAAAAACACACACATCTTATTTCATTTATATTTATCACGTCAATGAAGTTGTCAGCATGCCTGATTGAAGAAGTCATGGATGTCGATCACATGGCAAGTACATATGCTGTATGTCATTGTCCACTTGCCACGTCACCTGCCACAAGTTGTGTATTGTCCACTTGCCACATCACCTGCCACAAGTTGTGTATTGTCCACCTGCCATGACACCTGCCATGAGTGCCACGTGACCTGCCACGAGTGCCACATGACCACGTTGTGGATTGTCCACTTGCCACGTCACCTGCCACAAGTTGGTTCCTAGCACCAAGTGACCCTGAGATATGGACAATATGTCAAGTACTTTTCTGCAGAGAGAGTGACATTTTGCGACCCGACTTTGGGGCCACGTATCTCGGGCCACTTATAGCTAGGAACCCCAAGTTTGGTATGCAAATACAGTAGAACTAGCACTACAATATCTCCAAATTTACGGGGCCCTAAAGTTGGGTCGCAAAATGTCAAGCACTTTTCTGCAGCAGAGAATGACATTTTGCGACCCGAATTTGGGGCCCCGTAACTCGAGGTCACTTGGAGCTAGAAACCCCAAATTTGGAGATGTTGTAGTGCTAGTTCTACTGTGTTTGCATACCAAATTTTGGGGTTTCCAGCTATAAGTGGCCCCGAGATACGTGGCCCCAAATTCGGGTCGCAAAATTTTATTTTTTCGAATTTGATTCGAATTTCGTTTGAATTCGTTAGCATTGTAATTCGGTAATTCGGATGCATCCGAATGTCCGAATAATTAAAATTCGTCCGAATTTCGATTCGGAATGAAATGAAAAGCACATGTCTAATATCTATATATATCTATATATATATATATATATATATATATATATATATATATATATATATATATATATACACATATATATATATACATACAGTGCCTTGCGAAAGTATTCGGGCCCCCTTGAACTTTTCAACCTTTTGCCACATTTCAGGCTTCAAACATAAAGATATAGATTTTTTGTGAAGAATCACCAACAAGTGGGACACAATTGTGAAGTGGAACGAAATCTATTATTTTAAACTTTTTTAGCAAATAAAAAACTGAAAAGTGGTGCATGTAAAATTATTCGGCCCCTTTACTTTCAGTGCAGCAAACTCATTCCAGAAGTTCAGCGAGGATCTCTGAATGATCCAATGTTGTCCTAAATGACTGATGGTGATAAATAGAATCCACCTGTGTGTAATCAGGTCCCTGTATAAATGCACCTGCTCTGTGATAGTCTCAGGGTTCTGCTGAAAGCGCAGAGAGCATCATGAAGACCAAGGAACACACCAGGCAGGTCTGTAATACTGTTGTGGAGAAGTTTAAAGCCGGATTTGGATACAAAACGATTTCCCAAGCTTTAAACATCCCAAGGACCACTGTGCAAGCGATCATTTTGAAATGGAAGGAGTATCAGACCACTGCAAATCTACCAAGACCTGGCCGTCCCTCTAAACTTTCAGCTCAGACAAGGAGAAGACTGATCAGAGATGCAGCCAAGAGGCCCATGATCACTCTGGATGAACTGCAGAGAACTACAGCTGAGGTGGGAGAGTCTGTCCATAGGACAACAATCAGTCGTACACTGTACAAATCTGGCCTTTATGGAAGAGTGGCAAGAAGAAAGCCATTTCTCAAAGATATCCATAAAAAGTCTCGTCTAAAGTTTGCCACAAGCCACCTGGGAGACACACCAAACATGTGGAAGAAGGTGCTCTGCTCAGATGAAACCAAAATCAAACTTTTTGCCTACAATGCAAAACGATATGTTTGGCGTAAAAGCAACACAGCTCATCACCCTCAACACACCATCCCCACTGTCAAACATGGTGGTGGCAGCATCATGGTTTGGGCCTGCTTTTCTGCAGCAGGGGCAGGGAAGATGGTTAAAATTGAGGGGAAGATAGATGCAGCCAAATACAGGACCATTCTGGATGAAAACCTGTTGGAGTCTGCAAAAGAACTGAAACTGGGACGGAGATTTATCTTTCAACAAGACAATGATCCCAAACATACAGCAAAATCTACAAAGGAATGGTTCACAAATAAACGTATCCAGGTGTTAGAATGGCCAAGTCAAAGTCCAGACCTGAATCCAATCGAGAATCTGTGGAAAGAGCTGAAAACTGCTGTTCACAAACGCTCTCCATCCAACCTCACTGAGCTCGAGCTGTTTTGCAAGGAAGAATGGGCAAGAATTTCAGTCTCTCAATGTGCAAAACTGATAGAGACATACCCCAAGTGACTTGCAGCTGTAATCGCAGCAAAAGGTGGCTCTACAAAGTATTAACGCAAGGGGGCTGAATAATTTTGCACGCCCCACTTTTCATTTTTTTATTAGTTAAAAAGTTTAAAAAATCCAATAGATTTCGTTCCACTTCACAATTGTGTCCCACTTGTTGGTGATTCTTCACAAAAAATAAAAATTTTATATCTTTATGTTTGAAGCCTGAAATGTGGCAAAAGGTTGAAAAGTTCGAGGGGGCCGAATACTTTCGCAAGGCACTGTACACACACATATATACACATATATATACATACATACATATACATACACACATATATATATATATATATATATATATATATATAAGAGGGCCAGTATGGTGGCCCGTAATAATGGGAGGAGCCCGGAGGGTATATAATCAGACCACCCACAACGGTCTGTGTCGGTTCCAGTGCAAGGTACTGCACATCAAGGGGTTGACTCTTCTCAGCTCCCTCACGGTCGACTATCTGTGCGTCCAATCGCAGGTGCACTTCGGCTTCTTCATTCGTGGTCTTCGTCGGCGGTTCCCGCTCATGGTCGCAGATAAGTAGTATCCGAATCTTTTCATATCATGTGCAAACTTGCGGCTTATCATGCTTACTATCCTCCACCCCTTTCGCAAAACCTACCTCTGAGTTGTTGACACTCATGTCCCGACATCTTTCGGCACAGGCATAGTACATTCGTAAATTCCTTCTACCAAACATACGATTCATTCATAGATCCTAGCCTCCAATTTGCTGTCGGTTGTTTTCCAATATCACTCGCAATAGGCTTCACTAGTTATAAGATTCACTGTTCTCATCCTTTTTTGAGATAAACGGGTATTGTTTGTATGGGTTTCTGTGGCTGATTGGGGTGTAATTAAACCCACCTGATGTCTTTCCTGCACTTGACTAGCCTGGGGGGATGGGTGGTTGATAGGTGTTTAGTTTCACAGTAAGGAATGGCATACACTCTACAACCAATTCGTATCAGATACTCCTTACTGTCAATTTATATCAGATTCATCTCATACATTTTTTAAGCTGATTCGTGTCAAATGCATTGCACAGGCTGACTCTGCCAACTCACTGCGTGTCCACACAGTTGTACCTTTGAGATCGGTCGTATATCTTCATCGATTGTCCCACACTCACACCGCTACACACTCGCTGTTGCAGGTAGGACTTTGTTGTTACCGCTCCTCTAAACTCTAGTAGTTACGTTATCATGTTCGTTTTGCAAAAAGTCGCACTTACGCCACCGTAAGACTTTCTATGTCATCTTTCATGTATTTCATGCTTTCTACCCAACGCGGGTTTACTCGAGCCGTTCACTTCACGGCGATGCGGTCAAATCCGACATTCAAGCCCCTTACTCACCTCGCGTCTACGGCCGATTCGAATCTAGTCGCAACTTCGCTTCTATGTTTCGGATCCTTGGCAATCACAAAGCCCCTTCAACCGCCATCACCATTTAGTTGATTCAAACCCAGCCATATCATCGGCAATATGGTCAGATCTGTCATACGAGCCCCGTAGTCACCTCACATCTATGGCCGATTCGAATCTAGTCGCAACTTCGCTTCTATGTTTCGGATCCTCGGCAATCACAAGCCCCTTCAAACCACCATCACTATTTAGTCGATTCAAACCCAGCCATATCATCGGCAATACGGGCAGATCTGTCATACGAGCCCTGTAGTCACCTCGCATCTACGGCCGATTCGAATCTAGTCGCAACTTCGCTTCTATGTTTCGGATCATTGGCAATCACCAGCCCCCTTCAACCACCATCACAATTCAATCAATCCGAACCCAGCCATATCCTCAGCGATACGGTCGGATCCCATATATGAGCCTCTCAGTCGCATCTACGGAGGATTCGAGTCTAGTCGCAGCATCGGCGCAACGATTCCAGTCCTTGCCAAACGCAACTCTAACAACCAAGCCAAATCCTGTTGCATCTCCGACTCAAATGAGTCAAATCTTTTGCAGACTATTCCATATCTATAACCCAGTTCAAACTAGTCACATCGACTGTACGAATTCAGCAGTACTTACGTTTGACTTTCTCAGTCTATCCATACATGATCATACACAATTCTCTCCACCAATTTGCTCAGTGTTGCGCACGGTCATTCCTACATAATCACATTTCCTCTATAACCTTTTCTTTCGCCTTTCAACAAAGCTCCTTGCAATCGCTGCAAGCATCAATGCAATGGCTCAATACAGCCACTCATCTCCAGTAGCAACACGGCTGTTCTCCTCATTCCTACACACTTATAATTTAATTTATAGATTCAAATAAAGCTGCTTTCTTGCAATCGCTGCAAGCATCTCTGCAATAGCTTAATACGGCCACTCATCTCCAGTAGCAACACAGCTGCTCACCTCATTCATCCATTCATTCATTCTCACCTCATAATTCAAATGAGGCCGCTTCCTTGCAATTTCAGCAGGTGGCTCAAACTGCCACTCATTGTCTCCAGTAGCAACACGGCTGCTCATCATTTTCTCTGTCGCTTTCCCCTTTTTAGGCCAGTTAGAACACCAGTTAGTCCACCCTGCACCAGGTTTGGACAGTATCTCCCAAAAAAAAACATTGTCAAGGGCTTGCATCTTCACCAGGGGGCCAGCTTTGCCCCAAAGAGCTCTTTGCAATCCCCCTTGTCAAAACGAAATTCTCATGTCACCTTACTACAGGCTTCCGGTCAACTCAGTTCTCGACCCCAACCAGTCGACTTCACAACTAGTGCATGAAGTCAGGTGTTTAGTTCAATGGGATTCCCCCTTTCTCTTAAACACTCTTTCACTACATATTTTTACTTCACTTACAGAATTTGACCTGCTCCTGAGGCATTAGCAACTGTCACATACTTCTGTGCACTTCACTCTGTTTTTGAAGCACAAGCCTTCAATACGCAGACAAGGTCGCCTAATCTCCATACTTGCTGGCAGTGCAAGCATTAGTAGACCGAACCCACGTCAATTAACTACAGATCGCAACATTCCTACTTAGTATACCAGACTTCAGCTACCCACCCCAGTCCGCCCTGGGGCACTCTGGTTCATTAGTCTGTGTCGAGCACAGACTGACACCCGAGCTATCGGTTACCTAGCCAGTCACCTCCTGGCTCACCTCGGTTGTCACGCATTCTTTTGAGTTTTCTAAAGTCACACTCAACAGCGCTCGAGCGCAAACCAACTGTCACTATGGCTGTCGTTCCTTGTCCTATTCTTCTTGTTTCCTTCCGCCTTTCATCTTATCTACCCAATGCAACTATCCCCTCCTACCTTTGCAACTTACCTCAAACATACGCACCCCCCCCTTGCTTTTAGTTGACGCCATGTCGCAGGCAGACAGTGAGGACTTTGCCTCAGCCCTGCCATCACCCTTTACAGGCTCAACAAGCAGTGGTTTACAGTCTCACAAGAGCTTGGACCAATAAAAATAAATAAAATAAAAACTCATAGCAGAACGGTGTCGCAGGAGTAAATCCTACCCTGCCACAGCCAGGAAACCAAGCCTTTAGGCTACTGTTTCCACCACCAGTGGCAGCCCTTCCAGGCACCACTTCAGTCTATCTTCTTTGCGACTACTCAGCTGCACTCCTGGGTAACCACACTGTCAACAGCAGTCGCCGAAGTCCAAGCAGAGTGACAGCCCTGGAGGTACGCCCAGCCGTGCCCCTACCAGCTCCAGTCACCACCGTCATTCCCGTACCTTCACTTACAGATACACCCAACTTCTGCACCATCGTCTTCCCTGCACACCTTGTCCTAGCAGGGCATCTAGGAGGACATCTTGGATGACAACGACGTTAACTTAGCATCCCTCCTCATAGCAGTACACAACTTGGCCTAGAACAAATCATATTCGCGGGAAGATGTCTCCGTCATCCTGAAGGCCAGAGACCCTTTACTTAATCGCAAGCTCACTGTCACAGAGTTTGTGCTGGCCTTGGGGACAGTCAGAGACATGCTAGGCAGAGCAACCCCAACAGGAGGGTAGAATTGGACCCGTATCTGCATGCAGCAGGTCACAAGTACGCAGGGTGCCCATCCTTTGACTATCACCGCTCATTTTCAGCCAAGGCAGCAGCCAGACTCAAGGGGATCCTTTACCTCCCATCTTTTAGTGTTTCTCTTCCAGGTAAAGACCCTGACTAAATCCTTAAATTAAGATGTGCCAGCTATAGCAGATCTGCCCATGGGAGTCGAATTTCTCACAAATTGGAATGGCATGCCAATGTGTATACCCTCAGCATCTCTCTCTTCATCTCAGGTAGTCATGGTCACCACAGCCTCCACAGTTCCTCGCCTCAATTTTGGCCAAATTGGGTTGATAGGGCCATGGCCGTCAGAAATCCTCTTGATTCCTGGGTTCAGTTAGTCCTCCTCTTTGTTCGACCTCTACCCCATTGTCACAGCAGCTCAAGTCTGGTGCAACAACTGGGCAGGACAAACAGTGACGTTCGCCACAGACAACCAAGCCACAGCCAGTATTATGAATAAAGGAGGTCCTAGTAGCCTGCCATCGTGGCCTTCCTGCGCAGGCTGGTGCCAATATCCCCACAGCACCAATCTAACGTCCTATGCGTCCATATCCCAGACAAACGCAATAATCTGGCCGACGCACTACCCGTTAACTTTGCTTTGTTATTTTGCAGGAAACTGGAACCGACCCGACCATGTCTCTTATCCCACACTGGTCGTAGCTAACCTTGGATTCAAACAACACTTTCACGACGCTACCTGCCTTATTAATCTTTCACTATCTCACAACACCCTGAAGGCCTACTGTGCAGCCTAGAGGTTCTATGTCAGGTTACTAGCCTCAAACTCTAGAGCAATACCAAGAGTTCTCCATCACATCCTGGTCTTCATATTATGCCACCACACACAGTTGGCATTGTCACACAATACCTTAGGCCCCACTCAGCTGACATCCAGTATTTCATCCCCTTATGAGATCCTAACAAACCGTCTTGTTTGCCACCCATACGGTCAAGACCATGTTGTGTGGTATTCACAGGCAATGACCCCAAATCAGTATCAAACGGCTACCCGTCACCAGCGCCATATTCCGAGACATGTCTTTCATCCTGTCACATTCCCCTTTGGCTAAATTCAGCCTGGTCGTTCAAGCAGCCATCTACCTGGCTTTCTACAGCTTCTTATGCCCCAGTGAATACTGTCACCATCCCAGTTGTAAAGTGTTACGTAGACGCCACCTCACACGCCATCAGACTTACTTTATCTTGCTCCTCAGGGTGTCCAAAACACAATAGTCCGATCCAGGGGTTGACATCAAACCTTTCCAAACTCTCAAAGCCTGGTGCCCCGTGTCCACCCTAGATCAATTTTTGGCCCATATGTTTGATCCCTCGCAGGACAGCCCATTACTACCGTTCCCGATTAGTACCCCAGGCAGCAACCAGTTCATTAGTCACGTCAGGTTCCTTTTGAGCAAATTAGGCCAGGACCTTGGTCATTTTCTTGGACATTCTTTCGCATTGGAGCAGCATCAGCAGCCTCACGAAACGGGGTCCCAGTCCACACGATCAAAGATGGGCAGGCGGGAATCCACCTGCTTTACTCGATACATCTCCAATCCACAAGTGGAAATGTCCTGAGCCTTCAGCAACTTTGCCCCGTAGTGTCTTGTTGTACATAAATTAATAATTACCTCCCTAAACCAAGTCTTTTGCGGCCTTCTCTTGGCATATCACCCAGCAGACCAGGGCTCACCGCCCAGCTCACCAGGGCTTACCTTACAGCAGACCAAGGGCACAATTCAGGTCTATTTTATGTTGTTAGTCTTGTGACGTGTTTATGTGTTCTTTCATATCTCTTACAGCGGAGGGCTCCGACCATAAATAAGAGGGCCAGTATGGTGGCCCGTAATTATGGGAGGAGCCCGGAGGGTATATAATCAGACCACCCACAACGGTCTGTGTCGGTTCCAGTGCAAGGTACCCACCCACCCATTTCCCTTCTCAGAGTACTTCACTTAAAACACATTTCTCTACAGAAACATCCATTTACTTTCTTAAGGTATGCGTCCTTCTCTTGGCATATCGCCCAGCAGACCAGGGCTCACCGCCCAGCTCACCAGGGCTTACCTTACAGCAGACCAAGGGCACAATTCAGGTCTATTTTATGTTGTTAGTCTTGTGATGTGTTTATGTGTTCTTTCATATCTCTTACAGCGGAGGGCTCCGACTATATATATATATATATATATATATATATATATATATATATATATATAGTAGCCTGGGGGACAGGTTGCAGGTATAAAGCTCCCT
The DNA here is from genome assembly GCF_037356315.1 of Lithobates pipiens. NCBI lineage: Eukaryota > Metazoa > Chordata > Amphibia > Anura > Ranidae > Lithobates > Lithobates pipiens. The sequence continues at coordinate 298,216,410 of NW_027507903.1, forward strand.
GGGATGAGCAGTTTCTCAGGCACAGATACCAAGTCCAGAAATGAAGTGACCAACAGTGCTGTGTTTATTTGTGGTATATACAAGTCCATATACAGGTGCTGTCAGTGCTCCAGAAAACAAAATAAGGGGAAAGTAGCAAAACACAAAACCTAGCCATGTCACGGCTCTAACTATACAATCTGCAGGCCCTCACTACCAGGCTGAACAAGTCTAACGCTTGTCAGTCTCTACAAATAACTGTTTAACAGGTTTTACCAACCATGCTCTCTTCACAGACGAACTTTGTGTGAATGTCCCAGGCAGAGAGCAAAGGCTGTCTGCTCAGGTGAGCTTAAATTAGCCTGGGGAAGAGGACCAAGATCCGAACTGGATCATGGATCACAGATTTCTGAACGTGTATGAGAGGAGCCTGGGAAAGGTATAAACCCTGAACAGGACTTTTCCTGGCTCTCTCTGGGACGCTCTGCTACATATCCTCCCCCCTTGTTTCAACACCAGGGTTGGAACACCTGTGGCCCAACAGGAGTGAACACGGGACAGGGCATCTACATTCCCCATCTCAACACCTGGCCTGTGTTTTACGGTGAAGGAGTAATCCTGTAGAGCCAAAAACCACCGGTTCACCCGTCTATTAGTCTCCTTCTTTTGGGCCATCCATTTCAGGGGAGCATGGTCAGTTACTAACTCAAACTGGTGGCCTAACAAATAGTATCTGAGCGCATCCACGGCCCACTTTATGGCTAAACATTCCTTTTCAATTAATGCATACTTTTTCTCATGGTCATGGAGCTTCCTTCTTAGGTATACCACAGGGTGTTCTTCCTCATTGTGTACCTGCGATAGTACTGCCCCAATACCTTGAACCAAACAGAAAATACAGAGACAAGTGGGACTTTATATGATTTTATGGTTGTTACCTCCATGGTCTCCACACAATCTTGGACTGCCCTCGCTCACAATCTTATCCCAGATGATGACCACCACATGGATCACACTAACTTTTATAATAAGGGGGGCACACCTGTGGGGACCAGTGTTTGCTACTAGAGTTCCATCGCTGTGTGTCTGGGCAGTCCACCTCAGCTCCCGGGGGCCTTATGTCCTTTCGTCCGGTTTCCAGTCTGCCATGTTGATGCCCCAATGTATAGGATCACCTATGATGACCACCACATGGATCACACTAACTTTTATAATAAGGGGGGCACACCTGTGGGGACCAGTGTTTGCTACTAGAGTTCCATCGCTGTGTGTCTGGGCAGTCCACCTCAGCTCCCGGGGGCCTGATGTCCTTTCGTCCAGTTTCCAGTCTGCCATGTTGATGCCCCAATGTATAAGATCACCTATGATGACCACCACATGGATCACACTAACTTTTATAATAAGGGGGGCACACCTGTGGGGACCAGTGTTTGCTACTAGAGTTCCATCGCTGTGTGTATGGGCAGTCCACCTCAGCTCCCGGGGGCCTGATGTCCTTTCGTCTGGTTTCCAGTCTGCCATGTTGATGCCCCAATGTATAGGATCACCTACACCCACTTCATACCTGCTCCTGAAGAGTGGCAGTCGCCACGAAACACGTCGAGCCAATAGATGCTCTCCTTTTCACATTATGAGCCAATAGGTGCTCTCCCCTCTACATTAGATTGTTATCTTCTATTTATTCTATAGATCAGTTGGACTGTACCAACTAACTATGATTGGAATTATTTACTATGGAGACATGTCGTGGTGAATGTGATTACTTACAAAGGTTTGCAATATGAACCAATTTGTTGTTTTACTATGGGATTGTGAGCCAAATAGTTGCCTCACTATGTTTACAATTATAACAATACATGACTCTATATATCAATTGGTTTATATGTAACTGAATTTGGAATATAATTAGTTGTCATAGAGATCTGCCCTGAATGAATTTGTTGTTTACAGCATTTACAGTATGAATTGATCATGTTGTTGATTACATCTTTTACAATATTAGAGACCTCTGTCTGATGAATTTGGGTTTTTATAATATTTATAATATGAACTATGATAATATTCTTGTTATTAATTTTTTTACAATTAAACCTTCTAGTGCCAATTGATGTCATGTGATGTTTATATGCAGCGTTTTTGTTTCTTTATATTACTTTAGGTACCTGTCATATTCACTATCACCATGTTATCTCCAGGGTGCATGCCTCATATAAAGTCCCACTTGTCTTTGTCTTTTCTGTTTGGTTCAAAGTATCGGGGATGGACGTGCTTGGTTCTACCCATCTTGCGCTTCATATAAAGTCCCACCTAGCTGTTTGGTTCCTCCAAACTTTTTTCACTGCCCCAATACCATCATCAGACACATCCGTCTGAATCAAAAAATCTTTAGAGAAATCGGGGGGAGTACAGAACTGGATTGGGAACAAAGAGCCTTCTTCAGGACTTGGAAAGACTCCTCTGCTATTGAGGACCACTTCACCATTACAGAGTCTTTACCTTTCGTCAGGTCTGTCAGAGGGGCAGCTATAGTTGAAAAATTTGGAATAAATCTTCTATAATACCCCGCAATGCCAAGAAAGGCCCTGACCTGCTTCTTGTTTGCAGGACGTGACCACTCCTATTTTACTCACTTGAGGTTTTATGACATCACGGCCAATATTGTAGCCCAAATACTTGGCTTCCTCTAGACCAATGGCACATTTTTTTGGATTTGCCGTAAAACCGTCTTTGAAGAGGGAATCGAGGACAGCCTGGACATGAGGCAAGTGAGACTCCCAGTCAGCGCTATATACCACTATGTCTTCTAAATAGGCTGCTGCATATCGTCGGTGGGGTCTTAGGGGTCCTGTCCATGGCCCTCTGAAATGTCGCGGGGGCATTTTGCAACCCAAAAGGCATTTTTTTATATTGAAAGGAACCCTCCGGGGTCACAAATGCAGTCTTCTCTTTGGCGCTATCCTTTTGTCAAGTCCAAAGTGGTAATATAGCGAGCTTTGCCAAGTTGGTCTATAAGTTCGTCTACTCTGGGCATTGGGTATGTGTCAAACTTTGTCACTGCATTAAGCTTCCTGAAGTCATTACAGAACCTCCAAGTGCCATCCGGTTTTGGGACTAACACGATGGGGCTAGACCAGTCACTATTGGATTCCTCAATAACATCCAGCTCCAACATTCTTTTAACTTCATTGCTGATGTCTTTTCTCCTCACCTCAGGAATTCTGTACGGTTTGAACTTGTCACGTACCCCAGGTTCAGTAACAATATCATGCTGAACTGCTGAAGTCATGCCAGGTAACTCTGAAAATGTCTCTCTATTCCTTATCAGGAACTCTCTAGCTTCCTGTTTTTGGGAACATGACAAGGTATCAGGAATTGTGACCTCAGGGATCAGAGGGGACTCAGTACCCGTAGACGTTACCGGGAGGGATCTCGCAGTTAACGCCAGTCTATCCTTCCAGGGCTTTAACATGTTCACATGGTAAACCTGCTCGGGCTTCCTTTTTCCTGGTTGATACACCTTGTAGTTGACTTCCCCAACTCTTTCAATTACTTCAAAGGGACCCTGCCACTTAGCCAGGAATTTGCTCTCAACAGTAGGAACCAACACCAGAACCCTGTCACCAGGTGAGAAAACCCGGAGTTGGGCCCCCCTGTTGTGTATTCTCTGTTGGGCTGTCTGGGCCTGCAGTAAGTCTTCTTTTACCATCGGCATGATTGCTGCAATCCTCTCCTGCATTTGAGCAATGTGCTCAATGACACTTTTATGGGGTGTCTGCTCCCCCTCCCAAGTTTCTTTGGCTATGTCTAAAAGTCCCCGAGGGTGTCTCCCATAAAGCAACTCAAATGGAGAGTACCCCGTAGAGGACTGGGGAACCTCCCTGATGGCAAACATCAAGTATGGTATCAGGAAGTCCCAGTTTTTCCCATCCTTGTCAACAACCTTTTTTAACATGTTCTTTAACGTCTTATTGAAGCGTTCCACCAAGCGATCCGTTTTAGGATGGTACACTGAGGTTCGCAACGGTGTCACCTTAAACAACTTGCACAGCTCCCTAGTTATTCGCAACATAAATGGGGTGCCCTGGTCTGTAAGGACTTCTTTAGGGATGCCCACCCGACTGAACACCATAAACAGCTCCTTGGTGATGTTTTTAGCAGAAGCGGTGCGTAAGGGAACCGCTTCAGGGTAACGGGTAGCATAATCCATGATTACTAGGATATGCTGATGACCCCGGGCAGACTTAGGGAGTGGACCCACAAGGTCCATGGCAATCCTCTCAAAGGGTACTTCAATAATAGGTAATGGCACTAAAGGACTTCGGAAGTGGGGTAGTGGGGCTGACATCTGACACACAGGACAGGATTGACAATAATTCTCAATATCTTTCTGTACCTCAGGCCAGTAAAACCTACGCAACACCCTTTCAGTCGTTTTTTCAACTCCTAAGTGGCCTCCTAGCAAGTGCCCATGGACAAGTTCCAACACCACTCGTCTGTATGGCTTAGGGACCACCAACTGTTCAACCACTTCATCCTTCATTTTACATACACGATACAGTAAATCCTCATTGCTGCTGAAATAAGGAAAACAGGGCCTGTCCCCTGGTTCGACAGGTACCTCATTAATCACTATTACATTTTCCCAGGCCCTGGCAAGGGTTTGGTCTTTTCTTTGCTCAGTATCAAAATTTTCTTTGTGCACATTAAGGTCAGCATACTCCAACATAGGCTCGGATTCAGCAGACGGCTGTCCGGCTCTACTGGTGGTGGGGACTTCCTCAGATTCCTCCAGTTCTCCTGCCATAACCAATAGAGGAAAACCTGGGGAGCCCTGAGAGGAATCCCCTGTACCCACCTTGTCAGTAGTGGCCAGGAGTTCTGGCTCTGCCACTGAGTCAGGCACTGCGACCGGGTCGGGATGATCCCACAGTTCCCAAAACTTAGGGAAGTCCCTACCAATGATGGCCCTGTGCACCAAGTTGGGGACAAGTCCAACCTGATGGGTCACCATACCTAAGGCAGTTTTAAACTGAACAGTGGTTATAGGGTACTTCCTGGTATCCCCATGAATACAGGTCACAGCAATTTTTTTAGCATGACAATTTACAGGTTCAATCATTTCAGCTGTAACAAAAGTCACCAGACTTCCAGAGTCCAGCAAGGCTGTAATAGGCTTATCATTAACAGTCATTTGGCATATTGGTCTTCCCATATTTGGCGCTGCAGCGCATGAAACAGCTGCAAACATAGACTGTCTCCTAATGGAAAAATCGCACTGAATCGGTTCATCTGTCAATGGACAATTTGCTGCAACATGTCCCAGTTCTTGGCAACGAAAACACCTGATGTTTCCCCAATTTGGTTTGCTGACAGGCAATGGCTTCCCTTGTTTGGGATGCCAAACTTCAGTCCTGGCAACAAAATTCCTCCCCCCTATTTCCTTGCCACCTTTACCACCCACTTCCCCTGGAACAGTCTTACTGGTTGCTTGGGGAGACCGTGGCTTTGGGTAGAAAGTCCGCGTAGTTGTAGGGGTGGTGACCAGGTTTTCTGCAGCAAAGTACCTTTCAACGAGTTCCACAAGGTTGTCCGCCGATTTGGGGTCTCCTTGACTCACCCACTTCTGCAGGGGAATTGGTAGTGACCTCAGGAACCGGTCCATGACCACACGCTCCACTATTTGTGGCCCAGACAGGGACTCCGGCTGTAGCCATTTCCTCACCAGGTGAATTAGGTCGAACATCTGCGATCTTGGGGGCTTCTCACCTTGAAAGAACCAGCTGTGGACCCGCTGTGCTCGAACTGCCAAAGTGACACCAAGTCGTGCCAGGATTTCCCGTTTGACCTTTTCATAGTCTCCCACTTCTGCTGATTCCAAATCATAGTAGGCCTTCTGCGATTCTCCAGAAAGCAGGGGAGCAACCAGTCCTGCCCACTGGGTTTTAGGCCAACCTTCCCTCTCAGCGGTCCGCTCAAACGTTAGCAGAAAGGCCTCTGCATCATCATCTGTAGTCATCTTAGCCCCTGTACACACGGTCAGAAATTCTGCCAACCAAATCCGTCGGTCGGGCCAAGTTGTCTGATTTAGCAGTTGCCAAGAACGCGGTGACGTAAGCCGTGTACGGCGGGACTAGAAAAAGGAAGTTCAGCACCACGTCCGGCACCCTTTGGGCTCCTTCTGCTGATCTCGTGTTTTAGTAGAAGTTTGGTGAGAGACGATTCGCGCTTTTCAGATTAGTGATTCAGATCGCTACCGCTCTTCAGTTTGTGCTTGTCTTTGCGTATCTGATAATCAGTGCGTGCAGTAATTAAGTATTTGCTTCTCATTGTGGACTATATCTTAGTATAGTACGCTTTGAAAGGCATTTTTTATTGTCTGCTTGCTTCTGCTATTCAGGTCGTCCTTTCAGGCCTTGCTGTTTATCGGTGCTTTCTGGTGTCCGTTCTGACCAGCCGACCGTTTTCCAAACAAGTTTCGTCTACGTACTAATCGTACAGTTTGTGCTGTGCAGGGGCTTCGTGTTGAGGTTCTTACTTTGACTTTGACACAAGCCCGGTCCATGAACAGGGAGGGGAGGCATTTGTGGCCCAAGAATCGGTTGCGCCAGCGTCACCAGTTCTCCCACATGCCTTTGCTCTGTGAGATCCACAAGAATTTTAATCCTGGATCATTTCTTGATTTTTCTCAGGATGACGGACCCCGTTTTTCACCGTCTGCTGGCTTTGCTGACTCCTTATATCACCAGGCAGGATACCTGCATGTGGCAAGCCATCACTCCGGAGCAGAGACTCATTGCCACGTTGCACTACTTGGCGACAGGGAGAAGCCTTCAGGACCTCAAGTTCTCTACAGGCATCTCCCCCCAGGCTCTGGGGATCATTATTCCAGAGACCTGTTCTGCCATCATTCAGCTCCTGCAGAAGGACTATATTATGCTAAGTTTTATCCTTAAACATCACATTCTACTGTATGTATTTCATGATTGCTAATGTATTGTATTTCTTTCCTCATTACCTAATTACCATCATTACAATATGGTCTAATTCATATGCTCTGCCCCTTTGTCCTCATGCATATTTGCCTCACTAACTTCCCCCCCATGCTCTTCTTGGCCCCTAAAACTATAGTCTAGTCACTTAACAATGTCTTTTGGCAGCTCCATAGTATTGCTTTCCCCTAAACACCCCCTAAAATCTCGACAAATGTGATGTGTGTGCTTCAATTCATGCAAAGTGACCTTTTTTGGATTTTTGGAGTTGTGCCAAACTCATTAGTAACCCCCCTCTCCCCAACTGCTAGCTCAGCTGATAGCAATCTTCTATCTGATGACTTGACCCAACCCAATACACACTCTAAATACCTTTTTAATGATCACATTTATGGACAAATTCACCAAAGCATGTAGTGTAAGGGCCTGCCTCAATACTTTCAAATGCTATTTTGATTTTTTTTAACACATTCATTTTCTTGCTATGTAATAGCAGAATGTCAAAATGTGCTTCCATTTTGTTATTATGACACTTCTTACCTGTCCGGTGGGCTGCCAATAGTGTAACTAAGGAGGGGCTTCCCAAAGTATCACACATTATTTAGGCATTCAGCTCTCAATCAAGTGGAGAGGGTTACCTGTCCTAAACATCCCTCCTCATTTTTTAGCAAGGGCCCTTCAGATGGGGGGGGGGTTATGACTCTCATAAGGGGACCTTATACTTTAGGCTTTAAATACTCAGTTAAAACAATGTTATACTAATTTTGACAAAAAATGTGGGTGTCTAATCTGCATGCAATGTTGATTTGTCAAATTACTAGTTTTTGTTCTTGTGTCACTACACAGTGTCCTTCAACGCCACAGGAATGGCAGACTGTGGCCTCCTACTTTGCCAGTTTTATTAAAGTTGTGCTTTTTTCACCAACAGTGCAAACCCAAGTTCAGAGCGAGATGAGGGGACAGTCTCTTCTTCAGATAATCTTATTATGTTGTGGGTCTGCTACACACACACACCTTCTTTTTGTTAACTAATGTATGTAGTGCATTACTGATCAAAATCATGCTAATTTTCAGCACCATGGCAGGAAAATGGCATGATTGTCCAAATTTACACCTCACTCTGGGTGTTTTTTTACTAAAGGCACATCCACTATGCACTACAAGTGCACTGCAAAAGTACACCTGAAACTGCAATTGGAGTGCAAAGTGGAGTTTCCTTTAGTAAATCGCACTCCTTCTCAGCACAAACTCAAATTTGACTACAAATACATTTTAGGACCAATGAAAAAGGAAACCACACATTGTTGACAATTCAACTTTTTAATACAAGCACATTCATATGTGTGTTTATTAAAGGTTTTTACAACAAACCAAGAAATTGTGTGTATCCAAAACAGAGTTTAATCATATTTTTTTTAAATTGTTTATTTTGTGTAAACAGGCATGTATCAAACCGTAAAATACAGAACACAGGAACTTACAAAGTTCAACTTTGAAAAGTGAAGACAATATCAGACATGAGTATGTACAAACTGGGCTGATATTGCCTTCATCACATGGGGTGTGACCCCTGAAAAAAAAACACATTTTGAAGATGCACACAGTGTGTCAACATGTGCTATATGCCATCATGGGGGATCAATGTACATGCTTTGGGGCTGCAACCCCTTCATCTCAGACACTTTACACAAAACATGTACATTGATCCCCCATGATGGGAGATAGCGCATGTTTACACACTCTGTGCATCTTCCAAATTTTTAATTTTGCAAAATACAACATTTTTATGTTAAAAAGCAAAAATAAAACCCTATCTAGTTTTTTAGTTTTCACACTCTCCCCAAAACATCAATGATGTTCTTCATTTTATTTTTAACATCATTGATGTTTTGTTGGACAATTTTCAAATCCCGATTGCACCCCATTATCTCCCCGATCAAGATCTGGGCACTTTCACTGGTAAAACGTGAATCTTCTTCCACATCACCTAGAAAACAAAGCAAACACACCATGTAATCCAAATATGGTGATATACACTGATGAGCTTACCGGAAGCTGTGTTCTCCGACACTCACCTGTTGTGGTGTCAATTTGTCCAACCTCCACAATCTCTCCTTCCTCCTCCTCCTCCTGCTCCTCTGTTTCTGCATTTGGAAGTTGCCCTTCTTTGGGAGGGGTGTGGTCCCTGGTGTCCTCATACTTGCCGAGTCTTCTCTCCCCTATGAGAATGTAAACAAAGATTAATTAGCACACAGAGGGCAGAAATAGGAATATGAAACATTGCTTGGAAGTGTTGTACAATTGTGTTTTTGGGCCGAGTTACAAGGTGAGAACATTATTGGGGACACTTTGCTAAGCTGGAATAGTTCCCTGCAGAACAATGTTTCATACGAACGAACAAAACCATGACCTTGAAAGTGGCCATTTTAAAATGCACAACATGAAATCAAAGCACATGGAGCATGTATGCAATCAAGAATAATCATATGAACACACAACTACTTACTTTTTTTAAGAACACGCTTGATCCTTAGGTACTGCTTGTGCTCCCTCAGTTTCAGGTCTGACCAGCGTTTTCTCAGTTGATCCTTGGATCGGCGTACCCCAAAATTCTTCAGAAGACTCTTCACAACTTTATTCATGATCTTGGCCTTTCTGATATTTGGGTTTGGGTAAGGTCCATACTTCCCATCATAGTCGGTCTGTTCAATATGTCGACCATCTCCAACATCTCTCCAAAAGACATATTTGAGGCCTTAAATCTTGTCTTCCTGAATAGGGACATTTCAGGCTCCGGGCTTTCCTCACCCTCCTCCTCGTTAGTGGAACTATTAGTGCGCACCTGCGTTCTCTCCACCATGTGCTCTCCCCACTGCGCGGGAAGCGAAGGGGCGGGGGAATAGTCTGGAAAGAACGTCAGGGGCGGGCGGAGTTTCACGCATGCGCACTGTATTTAAAACACAACACATGTGTATCGTCCGTACGATCTGGGAGGAGAGTGTGAGGCACGGACGCGACGAACGTGGAAACTAAGGTAACATTTTTAACTTGGTGCTTCACTAGACTAGACTGCTTCTATCTAGGCCGATGTTGGGACAAGATTAGGAGGGATTTTAATTGCATTATTAGTATTTGAGGGTTTGTCTTGTGTTGTGTCTTGCAGACAATATGGATCCATTCACCAATGCCAACTTTATGGGGCTATTCATAGAACTGTACATGAAGATGCCCTGCCTGTGGCAGTTCCACAACAAGTTTTATAATGACAGATCAAAGAGGAACGCAGCACTGGAGAAACTGCTTGCTTTGTTGCGGATCATGGTCCCCACGGCAGACATGACCTATCTGAATCGCAAAATCGTGGCCATGAAGCTTACAGATTTCAGGGAGAGAAAGAAGCACCTGGAGTCCTTGAGAGCAGGAGATACAGATGCTGTTTATTCCCCCAGGATGGTGCACTTTGACAGGCTGCATTTTCTGATAGACCAAGGGGTACCCAGGCCACCACTCAGGCCACCACTCTCCAGGCTTCCTCCAAGGCATCCTTCACCCCCAGCTGAGGCTTCTGATGTCCAACCTGGGCCTTCCAGGCAGCACCATGTGGTGGGGCCCAGCTTGAGACAGGTATTGCACTGTTTAACATATTTCTTGTGTTACATTTAATGATGTTAACTAGATGTTCTTATTGAGCAGTAAGTTGAGATTTCTCCAAGTGGTTTACATCTCAATAGACAGTAGTGACCAAAAATGTTTGGGACGGGAAAGAAAAATGCTGGTGTCAGAATGATAGTCTGTTCTATTTGGTAACATTCAATTAGCAAAAGCCAAGAGCACAAAATGGTGTGATTGATGATCAAAAAACTAAAACTATGTCCCCTTTTCATACACAGGATGACCTCAGTCGGGGGGAGGCTGTGGCAAGTGGCAACCAGGAGGTCCACCAACGCCCTCCTCCTCCTGCCCCAGCTACAGGAGCCCAGCCACAGCCTGGAAGGATGCCTGGTGGGAAGTCACAAAGGAACACCAGAGAGTGATGGCCTGGGTTGAGTCTGGTCTGCCAGAAGATGCAGCCTCTTGAAGATCCACATCCTGGGGACAGAAATGGCATCTGAATTTCCTGCTCTCTAGGACTTCGGGACCAGACTTCTCTCCCTGAGATATCTACTCCTCAGGCCACCAATTTTTTAATATCTAATTTAGTCATGTCTGCCATGGGGGCCAAAGGCTGCACCAAAGTTAAGAAGTTTCTCCAGTGCTGCGTTCCTATTTTTAGTTTATAGCGAACAAAATAATTTTTTTTTGTTTGATGAAATACTTGTGTAATGTGTTTTCCTTCCAAAAGTACAGTTTATTTGTGAGCAGGCAGGTACATTTCAAAAATACAAAGTGAACTAAATGACAAGGGGTAACAACACTAAACAACCTCCTGTAGATTAAAAAAGAAAAAGAAAATATAAAAAATACAATAATGTTGTTGTTGTAAGTTTACACACAAAAAAAAAAAAAAAAAATAAGGAGAAATGAGCAAAGTGTCTTTAAAGGAGATTTTTAGGGAATCCCCCCCAAAAACATCCAAAAAATAAAAAAACAAATCTAAAATTGTGTAGATGTGACGCAAACTAAAATTGTATTGCTGAAATGGTTAAAAAAGAGTAATGAAATCCGTTCGGGAGAAGTGTGTGTGACTATGAGCATCAAAAGAAGTTGGTTCTTGCAGCATTGTAAAGAACAAGAGAATGCGCTTGATGAATGAATTTTTAACATTGCAGCGTGACGAATGTGCTATATCGCTTACGAGCAGTAGTTTTACCTGAACGAGCACTTCCGTGTCGGAATTTGAATGTGAGCATGCGTGGCACTTTGTCCAATCAAAATGCTCTACACATGATCGGATTAGGTCCGTCCGGCCCAGTTGGTCGGGAAATACTTCCAACATGTTGGAAAATTGGGTCCGACGGAGATTCGGACGGAATCAGTTCGATGCATACCACACACAGTCGGATTATCCGATGACACGGTCCGATAGGACACATTCCGACGGATTCTCCGACCGTGTGTACAAGGCTTTAGAGAGAAAGTGACCCACATGGATGGCTGAGGGGTTGTCTCCAACATCAACTTTAGCAGGTGACCGTTTTGCTAGCGTCTCTACAACCTCCATCAAGGTTTTCCTATCCGCTTTGGCATCAGTGGCTAGGTGTTCAAACAGCCTCTGCGAATGCTCCTGTGCGATAGCATTAGCTTGCTGAAGTGCAGCATTTGTTTGCTCCTGTATAGCACTAATCTGTTGCAACAGCACCTTGGTTTGCTCCTTTACGATAGCATTAGCTTTCTACAGTGCAGCATTGCTTGCTGTTGTGCAGCATTGAGTACAGCGTTTGTTTTCTGCTGTGCAGCATTTGCTTGTTGTTGTGCAGCGTTGGCTTGCCGTAGTTCAGCATTTGTTTGCTGTTGTGTAGCGTTGGATATCATCAATTGTTTTAGGATTTCCTCCATGTTTAGTCACTCTAGGTACTGGCCTTTTAAGTAGTAACTTACTACAGCTGGTGGCAGCCTCCACCATATGTAGCCTGGGGGACAGGTTGCAGGTATAAAGCTCCCTGGGATGAGCAGTTTCTCAGGCACAGATACCAAGTCCAGAAATGAAGTGACCAACAGTGCTGTGTTTATTTGTGATATATACAAGTCCATATACAGGTGCTGTACAGTGCTCCAGAAAACAAAATAAAGGGCAAAGTAGCAAAACACAAAACCGAGCCGTGTCACGGCTCTAGCTATACAATCTGCAGGCCCTCACTACCAGGCTGAACAAGCCTAACGCTTGTCAGTCTCTACAAATAACTGTTTAAAGCGGGAGTCCGCCGGGACTCCACGTTTTTTTTTTTTTTAAAAGCCAGCAGCTACAAATACTGCAGCTGCTGACTTTTAAAATAGTGACACTTACCTGTCCAGCGCGCCCGCGATGTCGGCAACCAAAGGCTGTCTGCTCAGATGAGCTTAAATTAGCCTGGGGAAGAGGACCAAGATCTGAACTGGATCATGGATCACAGATTTCTGAACGTGTATGAGAGGAGCCTGGGAGAGGTATAAACCCCGAACAGGACTTTTCCTGGCTCTCTCTGGGATGCTCTGTTACAATATATATATACACATACACACACACACACACATATACATATATATATATATATATATATATATATATATATATATATATATACACACACACATATATATATACATACACACACATACATATACATATAGTATATGTAATCATTATAGGTGGCAGGGTAGGATATATAAAAAAGACATGCATTTATATGATCTGTTTCAAATGGCGCTTTATGCATTAGCATATCTCCTTAGGCCCAGCCTGTCTGGACAGTATGGTCACCTGCTGACTTGCTACCATCCGCAGACAGCTTGACTTCAATAAGACACAGAAGTTTACTTCTAATTGCAATACAGAGGACTATTATGATGGAGGTGTGCGTGGGACAGAACACTTGTAGGGAGTAGGGGTGATCACAAGATTCTTTATTGAGAAATTGGGCCAGCAGAGAGTTGGTTCATGAGGGCCATACAGTCACAAACAAGAAATCAGGGCAATCTAGCACAAGGGTTGAGTCCAGTGTCAGCGGGCAAAAATCCAGACACAGCAGGGTAGGTCACAATGTGGCACAGCAAGGGTTAAATCCAGTGCCGAGGGCAGTAATCAGGCACAACAAGGGTTAAGTTCAGTGCACAGGGAAATAATCTGAGCACAGCAGGGAGGGCAGCAATATGGCACAAGGGTCAGGTGACTCACCAGCCAACAGCAACCTTAGCCAAGGGGAACCAGGTGGTGTGGCAGGTAGAGGAGGTCCAGAGGGCAGAGGTTGTTCACAGGCTGATTATAGGTCCTGAGAGGGCTCTGTGTCCTGGCCACAGCTTCAGGGCTACACAGATAGAAGTTGTGAGAGGAGTGGAGACATGGCAAGGATAAATAGTCCACAGAGTAGCAAGGGGAACTAGTCCACTGGGCAGTAAGCCCATCCAATAAGAAATTGCAAGTCCCAGTGTCCAGAAATTAGCACACAACCCATGCGGGCAGCAGTCTTAAATACCTTCTAGCTTTCTTCCACTGGAACCTTCAGATATGGGTTCCCCTGTGTCCATCACTAGGAGAAAGCTCTGAATAGTCTGACCCTCATGTCTGGGCAAAGGGATGCCATCTAGTAATTTGAATTTGGCCCCCAAATCGTTGATGCTGAAGTGTCTGGCTCTATCCTGGTACAGGATACAATAACTTCTATGCTACCTGCTGAGAGGAGCCTCATCTCATACCCCCTGTGGGGCACAGGAACACACAGACCAAAGTATGGTCAAACTGAATTCAGTACACACTTCCTCTGGGTCCTCCACAATGTTTTTTCAGCCTTTTAAAGCTTAAGAAGACAATGGTTTTCTTAAGCCCTGTCTCTGTGAACAACTAACACTGACTGGGGAAACATGGAAAAAAATGAGGAGGTCTAGCTAAGACTAAACTAACTAGCACTAAACAGAAGGGAAGGACAGAGGAAATACCAAAATTACATTGTAAACAAGTCACTAAATGTCAGCATACTACAAATAATAATAACCTCATGCAGTAAAACGCTAGACATAAAAAAAAAAAATCTGTGAAAGTGGAACAGAACATACAATAAAAACTAAGAGTTTGTGCAAAGTGTAAAGTAGAACAGAAAGAGAGAAAGGGAGAAGGGAAAATGAACAGGCAGGGGGAATTAGATTCCAACCCATCGCAACCAAGAGATGACCAACTCAAGCATGTGATGGCAGCATTTGTTTTCTTTTTTTCACACTTTTCCTTTATTTTAACCTGGCAATCCTGCCAATAAGTCACTTTCTGTCCTAGGAAGACAACTGTACTGGACAAGGGTTAGAATTACATAACACAATTTTTTTGCTTAGGTATATTTAGGCTATAAAGTGACAGGAATATAACAAATACACAGTAAAAAAAACACAAATACAAAGAACACAAAGGGCCCATTCACAACTCTTTATTGTGGAAACCCTCATGTTACCGAAATGCACCATGCATGCTTTATTGCTTTTTGGTGCCAAAAATTCTAAATGGCACACTAAAGCACTAAAGGAATGCACCTGGCATTGGCGAACATGCCACGTAGTTTAGACCAGTCGCATACTGTCCTCTAATTGGGTGTTCCGAGATTGCAAATAGGACTTGTTACTATACGTCTGGGCTAGGCTCAGCCCTTCCTTCTCTGAGCTGGCTGCTCAGCTGTCAGCTAATTGCCAGTTCCTATCTCTCCACAGTGACTCACCTGTTGATGATATCCTGCTCTTCAGTCCTGCCTACTTAAACTGTCCAGCCCAGATGATCTCTGCCTTCGCCTTGGTCACATCTCTAGAGATGCTCTCCTGTGTTCCTGTTAAAGACTTGCTTGGCTGACATTCCTTCTGGCTCCAGATCCTACTTGCTGTTCTACTACGCTCATCTCTGGCTCCCTGACATTTTGGCTTGTCTAACTATCCGTTACAATTCCTGAACTCTGGCTATGTTTTGACTACATTTACGTTAGTCAACTTACCACAAATTCCCCCAGTACTACCCTCTGGAATATGTTCAATGCTGACTGTTTCTACCTCTGGACCCTGCCCCTCATTGCCTAGTTTAAAAACCCCTCTAACTTTCGGCCATCTTCACTCCCATTTAGGTGCAGTCCATCCCTTCTATAGAACTGGTGACCGACTGAGAAGTCGGCCCAGTTCTCCAGGAACCCAAACACCTTCTTACTACACCAGCTCCTCAGCCACTTGTTTACTTCCCTAATCTCCCTCTGTCTTTCAGGTGCGGGTCTATGCACTGGTAGTATTCCTGAGAATACCACCTTTGAGGTCATTTTCCTCAATTTAGCTCCCAAGCCCCTAAAATCATTCTTTAGGACTCTCCATCTGCCTTTGTTCTTGGTGCCACCGTGCACCATGACAGCCGGGTCTTCCCCAGCACCTCCCAGTAATCTGTCCACCAGATTCGTGATGTGCCGAACCCGAGCGCGCGGTAGACAACATACAGTTCAATGCTTCAGGTCTTTGTCACAGATTGCCCTCTCTGTCCTAAGAATTGAGTCCTCTATCACCAGAATCACTGGAGGAGTTATTTTCCTGGCAGCTAGGGGAGTCCCTCAGCTCCAGCAGTGCTGGTCCCTGACTGATTTCACCAATGTCACTCAATGTAGTGTACTTATTGGGATGCTCCAGCCCTAGATTAGCCTCCCTGCCACTTCCCCATCTACCCTTCCTAACTGTCACCCATCTACTCTTTTCTAGTGCCTGTACCTCTTTGTCTCCATCCGCCTCTGTGCTGGCCTCTGCCGGCACCTGCCAGGTACGTTCCTGGCTCTACTTTAGTATAGAGGATCTTCTCAGTGCTGACAGTTGTTTCCCCAGATTCAGAACCTGGGCTTCCAGGGAAACAATGTGCTTATATTTTGCACAGCAGTATTCACCCTCAATCAGATGATCAAGGAACGCATACATGCTGCAAGATGTACACCAAGTCGCACCTTCACACCCGCCGGGCGTTGTGCCTACTAATTTAATGAGGATTGGGGATTATACCTTGTCCAAATTACCTAACAACTAGCTTCCTGATACTAATACTCAATACACAGGTACTCAGCAAGACAATACACAGGTACTCACTGCCCACATGCTCTCACAGTCCACGTGCATATTGTTTTTTTATCAGCTACCAGTTTCTACAGGTTCTGTGATTTCCCACCAACTGCTCCTTGAAATGTCTTCTCCTTTGTTAAACACACAAAATCAACATTTGGTCAAATGATTCCCCTTGCTCCTGTCCTTTAGAGATGAGCTTGGGCATCTTCTGAATTCATCTATATCCAAAATTTCCCTTCATGCTATTACTTGGTTCAATCAGCTGTGAGCTGGCATATTCTCCTCCCTGTAGTATACACAAATAAACAAACAGGATGCTGGTCACGTCAATATATTGGCTAAATATGAGCCTGTGTCCATATAAGGGCATTAATATCACCAGCATCCCACTCCTTTGTTTACATATATATAATGGCCAGACCCACAACTGATTGGACTAGAAAATAGCACAAAGTGGAAATTCAGATAGAGATGAGCGTGAAGGGGGGGTGTGACCGGATGGAGTTGGGCGTGAGCGTGTGAGTGGGAGCGTGTGTGTCTGAGCTCCTGCCTCCGCCCGGTGTCATGTGGAACACCGCTCTCTGATGAGCATAGCTGTGATGATCAAGACCCCCTCTGCTGTAGCTCTGTAGCGTGAGCGTGAGCAGCGTGTAGCGTGGCGCGCATTGCTTCCCGAACGCCCACCGCTCTGCACCGACGGAAATTGACGGAGATCCCCGAGTGCTCCCGAGGGCTTCCGAGACGTGCGTTCGGAAAGATTCGCTACTACGCTGGTTGGTCGGAGATCCACGGATGGGAGGAAGCCTAGACCCCATACGAGGCTAAGCCAAGGACACGCCGAGCAAGCTCCATGACGGCCTTGGATGACAGCATTCCTCTCGGCGATACCGGTCTGCTCTATTGAGGGAACAACCTGTCGGCAGTGCGGTGAGAAAATGTTATTGAAGCTAAGGGGATGCTAGCACCTGGGCAGAGCCTGCGGCTTACCTGATACCTCAAGGTGGAGAGTTGTATAGGCAATCCCTGCTTGTTTGGAAGGTCAGCCCTTTTTTTCTACCTGTCTTGCTCTGGATGACTGTCCGTTGAAACGAGCTTATTGCATGAATATAATCAATAAGAGTTCTGGCAGTGTGTAACTCGCGCTTGGTGAGCTGTTCGGATCTCCTCCCCAGGTTCTCTCTTAAAAGCTTGAGCCCTTTGCCGGGAAGCAGCGATTTGGCAACACTAATATTACAGTATCAGCCGTTATCCCCTGCCGGTTTAGTGAACCCTCTATGTGCTTTTTACCATGCTTAGCAAACGTGCGATGGAAGACGCACTCCACGGAGAGGGGAATCAAAAAACGCGGGCTGCTAAAGAAAAGCTGAATCAAGCTTCTGCAGCTTCGAAGCTTGAGCGTTTTGCACGTGCATCCTCCCCAGGTGGGAAAGCTCAACATCACCCGCTGGGACAATCTAAAATGCAGGGGTCTGCCGGGGACAGGAGGAGTGCAGGTTGTCCCCCCACCAGATCCTGGTACCCCGCTGCCAGGAGGGGGCGTAGCTGAGCTGCCCCAAGAAGACAGCAGGGTGCCCCAAAAACCTGGGGAGGGTGGGGAACCGACTCTGCGTGAAATACTTATGGCAATCAATGACTGCAAGAACTCTATCTCTGGGCTAGACAGCCAACTGAGCAGCATCCAAAACGAAGTACACGCGATGAGCCAATTACTAAGCAATACTATTGTTAGAATGGACGCTCTGGAGGGAAGATTAAGCACGGTGGAAGATGGACTATTCCCTTTGCAGGAAAAAATAATTACACTTCAGAAACAAATTGTCGCACAGGCATCAAAAATTGATGACATGGACAATAAGAACCGCAGGAATAATGTGCGACTAATTGGCCTGCTAGAGGGTAGTGAGGGTCTTGACCCCATAAATTTCTTGGAAAATTGGTTCAGGGAATTACTGGGGGAGGTTTCCTTTTCCTCTACCTCCAGCATCGAAAGAGCCTACAGAGTTCCTCCCAGATCTCATCTATCTGAGGGACGCTGTAGACCAATGATCTTAAAATTCATTAATTATAATGATAGAGTGATCTTGATGCGGAGAGTTAGGGGAATGGGAGACATCTTCTACAAGGGGTCTAGGGTGTCATTTTATCCAGATTTTTCGCCAGACCTACAAAAACAGAGGGCGGAGTTTATCCCTGTTAAACGTACTTTAAAATCGCATAATATGTATGCCTTATTGTACCCAGCCCGTCTCCGTGTGTCTGCTTTGGGCTCAACAATCTTTTTTAGCTCTCCGCAGGAGGCCATGAATTGGCTAGAGGAGCATAAGGGAGCCCTCTAATGACACTCAGAGTTGGTCTATGCTGGTTCCTCCCCCCCCCCCCTTTTTTTTTTTTTCTCCTTTATCTGTGTGGGCAAGGTGAGATGAGTGGGGAGGGGGGAGGGGGGGGAGACAGTAAAATTTGATACTAGCATCTGTGGGAATAATTTTTCATATACTCTATATCTTATATACTTACTTTGGTGTGGAATTAAGGTGTACTAGGCTACTGCTTGTTGACTACTGATGGGTAACAATAGGGCGTAATAATTTAACTAGGCATATGGTAAAACACTATGGATTATAGAGCACTGTGGTATGATAGGATGAACTTATAGATATATAGACGAATTTATAGATAATATAATATTGCATCGTTTATTGTGAACGAGCTACGATGGAGGAGTTGAGTGTGTGGGTTTGGTTAATGTACTATAAATACGGGAACACTATAGGCTGACAAGTTGGGTGGGAATAGGTATGGTCACAGATGGGGTGAGTTGGGAGGGTGGGTGTTGGGGGGGGGCCAACTACATGGGTAAATATAATTTTGTGCTGTTATGTATGTTTATCACTAGAAACAATTGGTGAATCCATCTTGGTGAAGGAATAGGGAGCCAAATGGCTGCCGTTTTGGGTGAGATGGACGAACTAAATTGGTTAAAGCTGGGGTATAATGCTTTGGCCCATGGTACACTGAGATATATGGTGGATAGATAGCCCAAATAATTTATTATTTATAGAGGTAATAGGAGGTTAGAGTTGAGTTGGGGGGGTGGAGTGGGGGGGGGGAACTTATATGTTGTCTCCCCCCCCCCCTCTTCCCCCCCCCCCCTCTTCCTTTTTTTTTTTTTTTTTTTTTTTTCCTTTTTTTTTTTTTCTTCCCTTTCTTTTTTTTCTTGTTTTTTGGTTTAGGGGGGGGGGGGGGGGGAAAGGAAGGGTAGGATTGACATTATGGAGCGGTTATGTTTTCATCTTTCAATTATTGTGGACAGGGAGGGATATGATCGGGTGGGGGTCCAGTGAGCTCGGACATTGTTGAATGGGGTATGGGTATACCGGTTACAATTGAGACCCCTAGGGGTGGCACTGATGGGCAGGGTTGGGCGGGGGGTAGGAGGGGAGGGAGTTTTCGAACGCATGCTGAGAGGGATAAGGCGATGGGTGGGGACAGTTTGAGTAGGAGGGAGGCGACGGGGAGAGGATGCGGTTCCCTCTCCCCCTACCCTCCCCCCTTTAGGGGTATATCAATTATTGGAACAGATGGGTGAGAGGAATACTACTGGGGCCTATGGCTAGGTGGAATATAACCTCGTGGAATGTGAGGGGCCTGGGAGACCCTAAGAAACGCAGGTCTGTGATGTTAGAGACGGAGGGAAGGGGACCTGGCCTGCTTTTTCTTCAGGAAACCCATTTAACTCCAATTACGGCCCCCCTGCTCCATGATCGTAAATTCCAGGCATACTATCACTCTTTCCACTCGTCATACTCTCGTGGGGTGAGTGTGCTAGTATGGAAAGGTACGGATTTTCTATGCAAAGAGTCCCAGATAGATCAGGAGGGGAGATTTGTGTTCTTGCACTGCTTAGTGGCGGGGCAAGAGTACATTCTAGCAAATATTTATATACCCCCTCCCTTTAAATTAGAGGTTATGGATAGATTTCTTATGTTCAGCCTGGGCAAAATGGGCATCCCATGGATAATTGCCGGTGACTTCAACGAAATTATAGACAAGCGCCTAGATAGGTTTCCCTGCGCAGCTGGGAATAGTACAGGTCGTCTACATGAATTTCTACTGGAAGTGGGATTATGTGATATCTGGCGTATGCGATACCCTCAGGATAGGCAATATTCCTGCTTCTCCAGTACCCATCGGACGTTATCAAGGATAGATATGGGCTTGGGGAATAATGAGGCAGTAGGAGGGGTGACAGATATAGAATATGGGGTACGTAGTATCTCAGATCACTCTCCCTTAGTTATAACTTTGAATACGGGAGTGCGCGCCCCATGGAGAGAGTGGAGAATAAACCCCGCTTGGTTGGAACTAATTGATGGATCTAACCTCTTGGGGGATGAAATAGGGGAATTCCTTCAGGCAAATAGAGGGACAGCGGCCCCTGGTATGGTTTGGGATTCCCTTAAAGCCTTTATTAGGGGATTATTTATTCAGAAAATTGCAATACTAAAACGGGAGTCTCGAATTCAGGAAGAGCAAATTCGTAATAACGTTATTCAGGCTGAGAGAGAGTTTGTAGAAGACCCATCGCCGGGGAAACAACAAACCTGGGAGGATAATCAACAGATATACAAAATGGCACTCTTAAAAAAAGCGGAGAATCAACGTATTTTCCAACACCAATATTATTTTGGCGAAGGGGAGAAGGTAGGTCGAGTCCTCTCCTTATTAACTCGTGTCAACAGTCCCCCTACAGTAATATCGGCAATCAAAACGCAGAAGGGTGGTACTGTATTTAGGCCCTCCGAGGTTATGTCGGAACTGGGGGAGTATTATAGGACACTATACAAATCACCGGTACAGAGTTGTGAAGATCTGGCCACTAACTTTTTGCACCAAATAGATATCCCCGTGCTTTCAGACCAGGATAAGTTGAACTTAGATCTACCATTTACTCTGGAAGAATTAAAATTGGCAATGAATAGTATGTCCAACTATAAAGCTCCTGGACCCGATGGGCTACCAGTGGAAATCTATAAGCGATACAGCGAACAGCTGATACCAGCGTTACTGGAAACCTTAAATCACGCATTGGAGGCGGGGGAACTCCCCGCTTCAATGCGGGAGGCCAATATTATTTTAATTCTTAAAGAGGGGAAGGACCAACAAGAGGTCTCGTCGTACCGGCCGATCTCTCTGTTATGTTCAGACATAAAAATATTAGCCAAGGCCTTAGCAACCCGTCTAAATAGTTGCATCCATAAATTAATCCACCCAGATCAATCCGGGTTTATCCCGGGCAGAACAACTAATTCCAATATTAGGAGAGTATTTCTAAACTTACAAATACCTAGAGACGGTGGTAATCCAGGTGCTATACTAGCTTTGGACGCCACTAAGGCCTTCGACAGCCTGGACTGGGATTATCTCTGGGGTGTATTGGAACGTTTTGGCTTTGGCACCCAATTTACCAACTGGGTAAAATTATTATATAGGGGACCCAGGGCTAAGATTAAAATGGGGACCCTATTCTCCGACATGTTTTGCCTAGAAAGGGGAACGAGGCAGGGATGCCCGCTGTCTCCCCTCCTGTTTGTGCTGGCGATGGAACCCCTGGCTGTGATGGCGAGATCACGCCCTGACATCCGGGGATTCCGGCGCGGAATGGGGGAGGAGAAATTGGCTTTGTTTGCGGACGATGTTCTATTTTTTGTGGATGAGGTACGGTCAACTTTGAGCAATGTGGTACGGCTAATGGAGGAATTTGGGCAGCAGTCAGGATTGGTCATTAATTGGAGTAAATCAGCCCTTATGCCATTAATAGAGTCTGAAGAGTTAACATTGCCTAGAGTTGAGGGTTTAGAAGTGGTACCTAAGCTGAAATACTTGGGGGTCTGGATTTCCAGAGATGTAGATCGATATGTAGAGGAGAATCTGGTACCACTGCTGGCAAAGTTGAAGCAGAAGGTCAATAGCTGGTGTCGCCTCCCCTTGTCTGTGGCGGGACGCTGTAACCTTGTAAAAATGATCTGGTTGCCCCAGATTTTGTATATCCTCCATAATTCACCAGTCTGGATTAACCAGAAATGGTTTGACAGACTCGAGCGATTAATTAGAGAACTAATATGGAAAAAGAGACAGCCCCGGATTCGGTTGCGGACGCTGCAACTCCCTGTGGAGAAGGGAGGAGTGGCGATCCCACACTTAAAAACATACTTCCTATCAGCCCAGCTCCAGCATTTAGCTGGGGCTGGACTGGAGGAGGGTAGCTATCCGAATCATAAACTGATGATTGACAATGCATACCATAGAATTTTAGTTGAAGTCCTGGAGGCTAATTCATTTGCCCATAAGTGTCCCACCAACGCTCTAGCAAGGAAGGTGTGGCAGCTAGCTAAACGACTGTTGGACCAGGGGGGGGTAACAGAGTATACCCCCCTATGGAACAATAGAGAACTAGCGGAACTAAATAGTATTGATCGCTCTCTTGAATGGGAGAAGAGAGGGATTGGAAGATTGGTGCATCTCTATCAGGGGAACACTATAAAATCTTTTGAAGACCTTCGCCAGGAATTTGGTATCTCTAATAAAACATTTTTTATATACTTACAAGTGAGACATGGGATATACTCCCAGTATGGTACACTTGTAATTGAGAGGAAGAAGAATCCCCTAATACAGAGACTTCTTGAGCAAGGACAATTAAAGGGCCAGATCTCCTACCTATATACAAGACTTAAGGACAAAGTTCTGAATGGAGAGGCATTGGATAAATGTAGGAAAAGATGGGAGGATGACCTGGGTCCAATTGAGCAGGTACAATGGGACGAGATCTTAGCACAGGGGAATCTGGTGTCCATCTCCCCATCGCAGCGCATGTCCCATAAGCTTTTTCTATATAGAGCATATTACACCCCTAAAAAAATGAGGAGGATAAATAGAAAGCTTAATGGTGAGTGCCCTAGATGTGAAGCACCGGGAGATTTAATCCATATGGTTTGGAAGTGCCCAAAATTATATCGTAGTATCAATAGGATTTTCAATACTAGTTTGGAACCCGAAGCTAAACTTTGCTTGCTAGGGATTATGAATATGAGTAGAATGCCTGCTGTGACAAAAATATCTATATCTAGGTGCCTGTATCAGGCTAGACGTTTGATTGCGCTGAACTGGCAAGCAAAAACTCCTCCAGTACTGAGCGCATGGACAAATGCTATAAACTCCACGATCTGGTGTGAACGGGCAATGTATATTAGACAAAATAATCTTAAAAAATTTAAGTTGCTTTGGAATCCATGGTTGCGTGATATCGGCTACCCTCTAGATGAGATACCGTAGGATGAGACCTAGGCTGTACTGTACCTAGGCCGGGCCTGGTGGGACGTGGGAGATTATTGGAAGACTCTTACTACTGTATCCGAGCTTCCTTGCCGTATCGCTATTGGTTTGGCTTGTTGAGTAGATTTGGATGGACCTCACAGCAGGCGTTCGAAGTACAGGGTTGGGGGGGGGGGGGGGGTAGGGATTAGCTCCGTAGCCTATTAGGGATAATTAGATGTTAGCTATGGTAATGTTTTTGATATTATGTAATGTATCTTTCTCTGTTTTGTTTTAAAGGATAAGTTGTTATCCCCTGTTGGTATGCAAAAAAAAAAAAAAAACTTTTTCCTACAAACTGCAAAAGTATGTTATTTATATGTATATTTTAAATGCATATATATTTAATAAAGATTAATAAAAAAAAAAAAAAGAGATGAGCGTGAAGGATTCTAATGCCGCGTACACAGAATCCGTCGGAATGCGTCTTATCGGACCGTGTCGTCAGATAATCCGACTGTGTGTGGTATGCATCGGACTGATTCCGTCCGAATCTCCGTCGGACCCAATTTTCCAACATGTTGGAAATATTTCCCGACCAACTGGGCTGGTCGGACGTAATCCAATCATGTTTAGAGAATTTTGATCGGACCAAGTGCCATGCATGCTCAGATCAAATTCCTACATCAAAGCTATTGGCTACTAGCCTGAATCTAGTCCCATCGTAATGAAATTACGTCATCACGTTCTGAAAGATCGGATTTTTCGACAACTTAGTCCGACCGTGTGTATGCAACAGTTTCGGACACAAACCGTCAGACTAAATCTGACGGACAATATCCGACGGATTTGGTTGTGGAAATCTCCGACCGTGTGTACAAGGGCTTAAAGAGGAGGCCTCCCCACCTCTGAAAAAATGAAAAGCCAGCAGCTACCCATACTGTAGCTGCTGACTTTCAATAATAGGACACTTACCTGTCCTGGAGTCCAGCAATGTTGGCACCGCAGCTGATGTTTCCATCAGCTGTTGGGTGCTGCCACCCCCATTGCTGGTAAGGGAACCCGGCATTATAGCATTACAGCCTCACGCCGGGTCCCTACTGCGCAAAGGCACCGCTGTGCTCTCCTAATGGCCCGGTGGTGGGGGAAGGAGGAGGGAGCTGAGCTGTGACATAATTCGCCAAAGCCCAGACTCCCGGAAGTGGGGACAGGATACCTGTCAAAGACAGGTATACACTCCCCTGCCACCCCGAAAAGGTGCCAAATGTGGCACCGGAGGGGGAGGGAGGAGACAAATGAGAGGAAGTTCCACTTTTGGGTGGAACTCCGCTTTAAGCTCATCTCTACGCTACGTTAAAAGAAAAAAACTGAAATCATTTTCTGTTTTGATGTTCACCTACCACAATTTCTGTAAATCATAGCCGTGGTCTATTTTTTGTTCTAATTTTCCTATTGAAAATACTGGCTAGGCTGCAACCACTCTTGGTTAAACCCTTCACACCTAAGGGTAAAACAAATCTAAATGCCTAAGCACAATTTTGCAATTTTGACATGTGTTAGTAAAACCGTACATATCACCACAGCTGCTTTGTGCATCCAGGTGGATTATACCCTGTTTTTTTTTTCAGGACAAATTGGGCTGTCATTTGGTGGTAAATATGATATCTTATCCTTACTTGACCCAAATACTAAGAACCCTTTCACACTGGGGCTCCCCCGTGCGTTAGCGATAAAGCAGCGCTTGTTTTAGTGGCGCTTTTACTGCTGTGTAATTGGCACTTTTTGGCCACTAACAGGGTGCTTCTAACCCTTAAAGGGCCCGTGTTGCAGCGCTGTTGAATCACTTTTCAGGTGCTTCCGAAGCACTGCCCATTCATTACAATGGGCAGGGGC
This sequence comes from Lithobates pipiens, assembly GCF_037356315.1. NCBI lineage: Eukaryota > Metazoa > Chordata > Amphibia > Anura > Ranidae > Lithobates > Lithobates pipiens. Next base: position 298,242,272 of record NW_027507903.1, read on the forward strand.
GTTTTGGCAACGCTGTATACAGCGCTTGCCTATAACCTCAAGAGACTCAGAACTGAGCTGTCCACAAAGCTGGCACTGCCCTATTTGAATGTGCTCTTAGGACCTCCGAAACAGGAAGGTCTTGTGAAGACTAGGTCCTTTAATTGTCTTAACCTAGGAGGTAACTGAACGTGTTGATGCTGACTGACCCTGCCTGAAGCCACACTGGAACCAAGTACAGATTTCAGGTTTCCTGAATGAAAAGGTAGCTGCCAAGCAGGTCACCAGAGTAATTAGCTCAACGTCCAGGGGATATAGTTCTCTCACTCAACCAAGAAAGGCGGTAAATTGACTTGTTTAAATTGGAAGGAGAAATACACCCCATTGATAAAAGCAGTCTAGAGTTTTAGGACTAATCTGTCCTGGAAGAACATTAACTGAGGCTCCTTGAGTACAAAGCATATAGTTCTGATACCCTTTTTCACAGAGGTTGTAGTTGTAGCAACCAGAAATCCTCAGGGTTAGATTGCAGAGTGTACCCAATTCTGTAGGATAGAAATGAGGCCTTGATAGAAATGAGAACCATAAGCAAGTTCCATATAGGGAACAATGGTTTCCTGGGAGGTCTATAACTTCATGCAAGCCTTTTAAGAATTGCATCACCAAATGGTTAAGGACTCCTTAAACCCTTGTAAGTGTAGACAAGGCTGAACTTTGAAAACTTTTTTAACCTAGGCCTCTGTTCCGCCCCAGTTGTAAGAACTGTAGAACCTTGGCTGGTTTAGGTGATAAGGGACTGCAGGCTTTTGCTGTTTGAGATCTGCATAATTTTCCCATATTCTTTGGTAAGTCTTATGCCGCGTACACATGTAAAAGTCCGGCGGACAATCCACACGTGTGTAGGCTCCGGTGGACTAAGATTGTAGTTTTGCACATCAATACGGCCGTGTGTGTGCTAGTCTGCCGTACTTTTGAAATTAACGGACTTTTCCCGCCCGGAGAAAAGTCCGTTCATTTTGAGCGCGGCTCCAGGTAGCCGGGACCAGCAAAGGAGGCATCGCTGGCCCCATCACCTGGTATGGACTTAAAGGGGAATTCCCTACCCTGAAAAAACGCCGTGGGGATCCCCCCTAGATCCATATCAGACCCTTATCCGAGCACGCCACCTGGCCGGCCAGGAAAGGGGGTGGGGACGAGTGAGCGGGGTGCCAAAGCACCTTGTCCCCATGTTGATAAGGACAAGGGCCTCTTCCCGACAACCCTAGCCGTTGGTTGTCGGGGTCTGCGGGCGGGGGGCTTATGATGCTTATGATCCCAGAGGATGCTGGGACTGTGACATCATAATGGACAGGGACATCATCCGGCGATGTCCCTATATAAGTCGTGACCAGAGACAGCTACAGCTCAAGAAGAGAAGAAGAGAAGAAAAGAAGAACAGAAGAACAGAAGGCCAGAAGACAGCGGCGACAGAAGACCGGGCCACTGCTTGTAAAAGAGCTAGAGGAAGGCGCGGTGGCCCGGCAAGAAGAACCAAAGAGGGGGACAAGACCCCCGAAGAGGGGGACAAGACCCCAAAGTTGGAAGAAGAGGGTGGCGGTGAAGAAGAAAGGCTCCTCCGCTAGTAAAAGAAGTAGTAAAAGAGCAGAAGATAGCGGAGGAGTCCAGTGAGAAGACCCCCGAAGTTGGAAGAAGACTCCCGGAGCTGTGCAATAAACTATTTTAACCCTTGTGTGTTGTGTTTTTTTACATTTTTTTCACAGGTGAATGGGTAGGGGTACATTGTACCCCATACTCATTCACATAGGGTGGGGGGCTGGGATCCAGGGGCCCCCTTTTTAAAGGGGGCTCATGGATTCCGATAAGCCCCCTGCCCGCAGACCTGACAACCAACGGCCAGGGTTGTCGGGAAGAGGCCCTTGTCCTCATCAACATGGGGACAAGGTGCTTTGGGGTGGGGGGCCGCCCGGCCCCCCCTTCCCCAAGGCACCCCCCATGTTGAGGGCATGTTGAGGGCACGGCTCAGGAGGGGGGGCGCTTGCTCATCCCCACCCTCTTTCCTGGCCGGCCGGGTAGTGTACTCGGATAAGGGTCTGATATGGACCTGGGGGGGACCCCCACGCCGTTTTTTCGGCGTAGGGAATTCCCCTTTAAGTCCATACCAGGTGACGGGGCCAGTGACACCTCCTTCACTAGTTCCGGCTACCTGGAGCCGCGCTCAAAATGAACGGACTTTCCTCCGTGAGTGTGGGCGAGTACGTTCATTTCAAAAGTACGGCGGACCTAGTCCGCTGCAAAAGTGCCGTGTGTGGGCAGGTAGCTCGTTCGGAGAGTCCGGCGAACAGTCCGGCTGTTTGTCCGCCAGACTATGTCTGCTGGATAGTCTGATACGTGTGTACACGGCATTATTCATGAATACCTCTCTGGTTTGACATAAGGTAGGCGCTATCTGCACTGAGCAAACTTGATTTGGCAGCCCCGCCTCTCAACTTCCATGCCATAAAAAATATTCTATTGGAGCTGGATGACAAAACTGTCCATGAGAGAGCAAATCCATCATCACTGGAAGCAGCAGCGGTGACTCAATGCTTAATTGTAGGAGAGATGCTAGAGCATTCTAAGTCAAAATGGTTTATTTGCAATTATTGATACAGGTAGTTCCACTGACAGCTTAAGAATTCTACCCTTCCACTGCTGTCTAGGCACAGTACAAATCTTGCTCCTTTTTCTAAAAAGGAGTGAAAGGCAGAAGTGCTTTGAACACTACTCTCAGTTCAAGAGCATTTAAAGCTATGCCTCATAAGCTTAACATCCCATGACTTTGAGCAGCCTGCTCTTTAAAATGCATCCCCCAACCTTTCTAGCTGGGGTTTGATGTGATAATGTTCCTTTAGAAAACAATTGGTCAGTTATGAAGAACCAAGGATACTCCGGCACTGTTCTGCTGGAAGAGGACTTCACTCCCAAAAGCACCCATGGCTTTCTCTATCAGAGGATGGATATTCCCTTGTGGAAGTTCTACTGATTTTTTCCCATTGCTATTGCAGACAGTAAAACCTTTGTGAATGCCCTGGGGGGAGCTGTACAGACCGAACGGGAGGCACTGAAACTGGAAGAGGAATTGAAGATGAATTGGGACAAGTAGGTGTCTGATAAACCTACAGAGCATCCAGTCTCCCAGATTTATGAATAATATAATTGATTGGGGGTTTCCATCTTGCACGACTCCAACTTCCTGTGCTTGTTGAGTTTTTTTTTTCCTTAAACTTTAGCACTGGGCGCAGATTACCTGATTTTGATTAATTTTTTTGCTAGAACAGAGGTGAACCGAATCCTCATCTCCTCTGGGCAACTGGAACCCTCACGATTGCTTGTTTTTTTTTTTTTTTTTTAATCCAGCTACAAACTGGACCAGAATTTTTTACTTTTCCATCAACTCTGGTAGCCTGGCTGACTGGAAGAGATTGAAAGGTGGACTTCCCACCTATTAATGTTGTATGATCGTTATGCTCATTGAATTACACCCCTTCATGGGCGAACATTTGTCATGATGTTATACTTTTTCAATAAAAAATGATTGTACCAGAAAGGTGGACCTCCCTTAAATTTCCACCAATGACAATATAGCTGATATGGCCCACTGATCCTGAATCTTTTCCATCTAGGCGTGTGCGCAAAGCTTCACACAGGCACCCCCTGGATGAGTGCACCCTTAGAAGGACTTCCGCTGTTCTCCCAAGACAGGTGCCTTAGATCGTTAAGGCTTCAATAATGAAGATTGGATACTTCTCCAGTTCCTTTACCAATCTTTTTCCCGGTCTGTAGGATTTTGCCTCCATGTATCTACTTGGGAGTTGCTGCCTATATGCTGGACCTTTTTGAATTTTCATTTTTTTGTAAGATGATATTCGCCCTGACCTGCTAGTGGTCACCCTTGAGATGGCTGTATCCTGTCTACTCCCCAAAAGATTGGATCCATTGTCTGGTATCTTGAATCAATTTTCTGTAAAACTCAATGCAACATGACTACCTGGAGGTGCGCTGTACACAGAATGTGTACAGAACACCCCCCTGAAACATAATTTCCTGCTTGTATGACTGGCTCACTGATTTTCCCAGAAGTCTGCACCAAGATACAAGTCAGATTTGTGGCATCCACTGCAACAAAAATGTAATTTTTGATAAGATACTCCCAATTGGAAATCATGTCTAAAGTGATGCAGACCCTGCCACTTTCCTCAGAGTCCTGCAGGTGCACCAGCTGGTTGATAATTATGAAACCATTCCCATTAGACTCACTCAGCACATGGGCTGGTTATTGCTGGTCTGCCGCCACCTGTAGATGCTACAGTATTTAGGAGAACTTCAGATCTAGATCTCATTTTCGGCCTCCTTGAATGAGACAGCAAGGTGACATGTCTTGCCAGCTACATTAATGATGCATTCATCACCGGAGGAGACTGCTGCAGGTTGACCTTTAGCTTTTCAGGGTATATAGTTTTGACAGCCTGTTTATTCAGGCATTTTTCTCTGACCCCTTCGATTCTTCCTGGATTAACTCCTCCAGTTGATCAGTGAAGGGAATACTTTCTAAACTTGTGGAGAGTTTCCTCCACTTCACCCAAGGCAAAAGTGTCCATAGCTTCCCTTGCAAAAAGGCTCTATTGGGAAATCTTCAAAGCTTGTGGCCCCTTTAACACTTTCTTCCCATGGCAAGCTTTCCAATTTGGACACCACCTACTGGCTCTGGTTGGAAGTGCTATGCAATCCAGCCACCGACTGGGGAGCACAGGCTTCATGCATCAACTCCTTGGCTGATTCTTTAATCAAGCCGGTTGCTTTCCAGACATCCCCTTCTTTGCTCCAAGTGGACTTGACATGCTAGCTTGTGAAGCAATGTCTTTCCATCACACATGCAACAACCATTAGGGCTGGTAATCTGTGGGGTAAAAATGGGGAGCAATAATGAGAGGTGAGATGATGACATTTATCAATGTTGCCTGGATGTCTGCGCTTGAATGGTGACTGTTCTGGCTTTTAGCAAGCTACCTCCTGCCTTGTATCAACGGTTCTGGTTGGTGGTGGTGTAATGGTTTGGGGGATAATTTCTTGGCACACTTTGGGCCCCTTAGTACTAATTGAGCATCATTTAAATGCCATGACCTACCTGGCTATTGGTGTTGACCATGTCCATCCCTTTATGACTACAGTATACCCATCTTCTGATGGCTACTTCCAGCAGGATAATGCACCATCAAATCATCCCACCACTGGTTTCTTGAACATGACAATGAGTTCACTGTACTCCAATGGCCTCCACAGTCACCAGATGTGCAGCCGACAAATCTGCAGCAACTGCATGATGCTATCATGTCAATATGAACCAAAATCTCAGGAAAGTTTCCAACACCTTATTAAATCCATGACAGAAAGAATTAAGGCAGTTCTGAAGGCAACATGGGGTCCAACCTGATACTAACAAGGCGTACCTAATAAAGTGGCCGATGAGTGTATATCGTAGACTAGCAGCCTCTGTATTTGGAATTTGCAGTGCTGAAGTTTTATAAAATAACCACTAGATGGTGCAAAAACATTATCTATTTATGTGTAACTTTGCTGAACATCTTCTGGACTACTCTTGCCCTGGCTCCTTTAATGCTTTATTCTTATAATCATTTCCTTGTAGCAATAGTATCCAAACCTACAAAAGTATTTTTTTTTTTTTTACTTTTCATTCTACACAAAAAACGTACCGTATATACTCGAGTATAAGCCGAGATTTTCAGCCTCTTTTTTGAGGCTGAAAGTGCCCCCTCGGCTTATACTCGAGTCACCGCTGTCTGACTGCTCGATCAGCGTATCGAGCAGACAGACGGCGGACATTAAAATTCAAAAGCCGCGCCTCCTTCTCCGCCTCCGCCTGTGATAGGCGGAACACTGAATTTCCCAGCAGTCAGTGTTCCGCCTATCACGGACATCCGTTCATTCTCATACTACGGACGAGTATGAGAGGATGTCCGTGATAGGCGGAACACAGGCTGCTGGGAAATTGAGTGTTCCGCCTATCACAGGCGGAGGACGGAGGCGCGGCTTTTGAATTGTAGAATGGCCGCCGAGAAGAGCGGCGATCCATCGGCACGACACGGGACGGAGGAGGCACGGGACGGAGGAGGCACGGGACAGAGGAGGCACGGGACAGAGGAGGCACGGGACAGAGGAGGCACGGGACAGAGGAGGCACGGGACAGAGGAGGCTCGGGACGACGGCGGCTCGGGACGGAGGCTTGGGACACAGGTAGGCTGGACACACACACAAGGCTGCACGGACACACACACACACACACACACACACACACACACACACAGGGATGGATGGATACACACACACACACACACACACACACAGGGATGGATGGATGGATGGATGGATACACACACACACACACACACACACAGGGATGGATGGATGGATGAATACACACACACACACACACACACACACACACACACACACAGGGATGGATGGATGGATGGATACACACACAGGGATGGATGGACGGACACACACACAGGGATGGATGGATGGATGGATGGACACACACACAGGGATGGATGGACGGACACACACACAGGGATGGACGGACACACAGGGATGGACAGCCATGTCTCACCCTCGGCTTATACACGAGTCAATAAGTTTTCCAGTTTTTTGGGGGTAAATTGGGGGCCTCGGCTTATATTCGGGTCGGCCTATACTCGAGTATATACGGTATCTACAGTGGTGTGAAAAAGTGTTTGCCCCCTTCCTCATTTCCTGTTCCTTTGCATGTTTGTCACACTTAAGTGTTTCGGAACATCAAACCAATTTAAACAATAGTCAAGGACAACACAAGTAAACACAAAATGCAATTTGTAAATGAAGGTGTTTATTATTAAAGGTGAAAAAAAATCCAAACCATCATGGCCCTGTGTGAAAAAGTGATTGCCCCCTAAACCTAATAACTGGTTGGGCCACCCTTAGCAGCAACAACTGCAACCAAGCGTTTGCGATAACGTGCAATGAGGCTTTTACAGCGTCCTGGAGGAATTTTGGCCCACTCATCTTTGCAGAATTGTCCTAATTCAGTTACATTAGAGGGTTTTCGAGCATGAACGGCCTTTTTAAGGTCATACCACAACATCTCAATAGGATTCAGGTCAGGACTTTGGCTAGGCCACTCCAAAGTCTTCATTTTGTTTTTCTTCAGCCATTCGGTGGTGGACTTGCTGGTGTGTTTAGGATCATTGTCCTGCTGCAGAACCCAAGTTCGTTTCAGCTTGAGTACACGAACAGATGGTCGGACATTCTCCTTCAGGATCTCTTGGTAGACAGCAGAATTCATAGTTCCTTTTATCACGGCAAGTCTTCCAGGTCCTGAAGCAGCAAAACAGCCCCAGACCATCACACTACCACCACCATATTTTACTGGTATAATGTTCTTTTTCTGAAATGCAGTGTTCCTTCTACGCCAGATATACTTGGACACATACCTTCCAAAGAGTTCCACTTTTGTCTCATCGGCCCACAGAATGTTGTCCCAAAAGTCTTGGGGATCATCAAGATGTGTTGTGGAGAAATTGAGACGAGCTTTGATGTTCTTTTTGCTCAGCAGTGGTTTTCTCCTTGGAACTCTGCCATGCAGGCCATTTTTGCCCAGTCTTTTCCTGATGGTGGAGGCATGAACGCTGACCTTAACTGAGGCAAGTGAGGCCTGCAGTTCCTTGAACGTTGTTGTGGGGTCTTTTGTGACCTCTTGGATGAGTCGTCGCTGCGTTCTTGGGGTAATTTTGGGCGTCCGGCCACTCCTGGGAAGGTTCACCACTGTTTCATGTCTTCGCCATTTGTGGATAATGGCTCTCACTGTGGTTCGCTGGATTCTCAAAGCTTTGGAAATGGCTTTATAACCCTTTCCAGACTGATAGATCTCAATTACTTTCTTTCTCAATTGTTCCTGAATTTCTTTGGATCTCGGCATGATGTGTAGCTTTTAAGGATCTTCTGGTGGACCTTACTGTGTCAAGCAGCTCCTATTTAAGTGATGCCTTGATTGTGAACAGGTGTGGCAATAATCAGGCCTGGGTGTGGCTAGAGAAATTGAACTCAGGTGTGGACAACCACAGTTATAGTATGTTTTAACAAGGGGGGCAATCACTTTTTCACACAGGGCCATGATGGTTTGGATTTTTTTTCACCTTTAATAATAAACACCTTCATTTACAAATTGCATTTTGTGTTTACTTGTGTTGTCCTTGACTATTGTTTAAATTGGTTTGATGTTCCGAAACACTTAAGTGTGACAAACATGCAAAGGAACAGGAAATGAGGAAGGGGGCAAACACTTTTTCACACCACTGTATCTAAAGAAGGCATGTTTAGGAATGGAAAGCATAAGAAAGTTGCTCCTCACAACATTTTTATATATGGACCATTACAATACACAACACAGATTAAGGTTTATGCCTTTCTCCTCTGTAGTGTACTTTTTTTTTTTTTTTTTACATAAGGATGAAGAAAGTAACAGCTATTTTAGCAACCAGTACAGAGAGATAATGAATCCATCAGATGTGATATGGATGATATCACACTCAAAACAGTAAAATGAAATGTTAAAGTGAAACTTTAGGCAGCAAATGAAGTCCTGCTAGATATCTATGTAAAACATTAGTGTCTATACTGTATAAAATCCAGTATTACACTGTCTCACCCTGTTCTGCACATGCTCAGTTGCTATCTATTTTTAGGCACTGTGTCGAAAATGTAGAGGCTAATCAGCCTAAATATTTACAGCTGTTCAGGGGCTCTGGGCTTAAAGGGGTTGTAAACCCTTGTGTTTTTTAAATGCATTCTATGCCCCCCCCCTGTTTTACTTACCTGAGCCCCGAATTTTCATCGCGGAGACCCTCTTTTTGTCAATTCTTTCAAATCTTCCAGGGCTGAAGTGGTTAAAAAAAAAGATGAACCTAGCCTTTAATTCTAGCTATTCTCTGAGCTATACATATCAAGCCTGCCAACCATAGTGTGTGCGCGCTGGTTGTGCCAGGTGTGCCTGGGCACACCCTAATCACCACATGTGGCGCAGATTCCCCCTGTTTAGACCACTGATATTTCACCAAAGTTTCTTAATGGGGTTCCTAAAAAAAAAATTAAAAAAATGGAATTCAAAAGATAAAATGGTAAAAAAAATAATAAAAAAATAAAAACTACTGACACCATCTACTGCCCTACTGACACCAATCTCTGCCCTACTGACACCCTCCATTGCTCTACTGACACTGTAAGTATACAGTATATACATACACACACACATGCATATGTGTTTGAGCTTTGGGGTGCACACCCTAATGCAATAGGCTGTGCACACCTATTCTGACAATTATTTTCCTGGAAAAGGACCTGGGGGTCTTAGTAGATAGGCTCAGTAATGGCATGCAATGCCAAGCTGCTGCAGACAAAGCAAACTGAATATTGGCATGCATTAAAAAGGGATTAACTCCAGAGATAAAACAATAATTCTCCCGCTCTACAAGACTCTGGTCTGGTCGCACCTAGAGTATGCTGTCCAGTTCTGGGCACCAGTCCTCAGGAAGGATGTACTGGAAATGGAGCGAGTACAAAGAAAGGCAACTAAGCTAATAAAGGGTCTGGAGGATATTAGGAAAGGTTGCGAGCACTGAACTTATTCTCTCTGGAGAAGAGACGCTTGAAAGGGGATATTATTTCAGTGTACAAATACCATACTGGTGACCCCACAATGGGGATAAAACTTTTCTGTGAAAGGGAATTTAATTAGACACGTGGCCATTCAGTTTAACCATAAACTGCGTAGAGTGTTCTATACTGCAAGAGCAGTAAGGATGTGGAATTCTCTTCCACAGGCGGTGGTTTCAGTGGGGAGTATCAATAATTAAAAAAAACTATTAGATAACCACCTGAACAACCACAACGTACAGGGATATACAGTGTAAGGCTCGATTCACACTAATGTGTTTTTTGATGCATTTTGCAGAAATGCAGGGACATTTTTTAAACATGGGTTCCTATGGAACATCAATGCATTTTTGTGCCTCTGCATTTTTGGAAAGGGCCGGGGACTTTTTTCCCCACAAAATGCAGCATTTTGCATGTAATAGAATTCAATGGACCCACATCCAAAACGCAAGTACCGTGTTTTTACAGCGATTTTGCTGCAATTTGCGTTTTGTATTTTATTATATACTTTATATAGCTGGTTTCTAAGGAGGGGGCCGGGAAGCCGGCCACCGTGTCCTTTACAACCGATTAGTCATCAGAATTCAGCTGGCCTTCTGCTCAAAAAAAAAATGCCTGCTAATAAAAAAATTGTAAAAAAAAAAACAGCGTGTCCCCCCCCAGTTTTTGACAAGTCTTTTATTAAAAATCTTCTTTTTCTTCTTCTCCGCTTCTTCCTCTGGTCTTCCTTCATCTTCTCCCGCATCTTCATCCTCCAGTCTTCTCCTTCTTCCCCTGCTTCTTCTTCCGCTCTTCTTCTGTCTTCTTTGTCCTGTTTTCTTCTTCCTCTGCCGCCACTCCAGCCGACGACCCTCCTCATATGCTGTGTCCCGCTGATCTGTCGGCGCCGATGTCCTGCATTTCGTAAATAACGGTGGGGGTGTGGCAATACGTCATCCGGAGGCAACGCCCCTTTGTGACGTCACCAACTGGGGCATGATGGGTCCGTGACGTCACAAGGGGGCGTGGCCTAACACATAGGTTACTCTGCTCAGTTTTCACAGGACACAGGAGTGATCTCGCTCACTGTGTCCAATTCAGAAAAGGAAGGTAAATGACCGGACCCTTCCTCTGCTCTCCATCCTGATAGATCTCCACAGCCAGCGGGAGAGGAGAGGAGGGAAGCCGGATGTTGGGGATGAGGGGGGGCGGAGGAGGAGGACAGGAAACAAGAGGAGAACAGAGAGGGGTGGCTGGAGGAGGAGGATACAGAGAACACAGCTGTCCCTCCTGCTGCTATCGGTGCAGCAGGAGAGACAGCTGTGATCACTGCTCTCCCTGTATAGCTGTCATGGTTATGCAATAGAGTTTGTCTGCTTACCTGTCTCTATGTGTTCATCTCTAGAGACCAGCTGACCCTCACCTGCCTGCTTTTGTAATCCATCCTCTGGCATGGCTCCAACCTAGCTCCTATCAGAGAACTTTATATTAACCTATGCACTGCAGGCCAACCCTGCTGATCAACCTTTGTGTGTTTGGCTTCCTGTTACCTGCCGTGTGCTCTTCTGTTCTTCCGTTACCGACTTTGGCATGTCCTTGACTATCCCTGTTTGCCTGTGATCCTGACCTATTGGCGTGTCCCTGACTATTCCTGTCTGCTTGTGGCCCCAACCTTGGCTTTATCCCTCACTATCCCTATCCTCCTGTTGCCTACTGTGGATGCGAGCTGGGGGACCCTGGGGGTCACGACCTGGAGCCAGTTGCAGCCCAGTCCATCCTCGCCACTAGAGGCTCTGGTGAACACCTGCTGGCTCTTAGACTCCACGCCCAAGGGAATCTTATGCTCTAACCCCGGTGGGATCTGTTTTGGTGTTCTGGCGGCCCTGCCTTCCTTATCACCTTGACTCCCATCCGCAGAAGTCAGCCATAGGGTCCACAACCTCGTGGGGCACTCCTGATGCCTACGGTGTGCATCTGTCACCTGACCTCAAGGTGACCTGACAATAGCCTTTTAGCAGTCAGCTGCGGGAGGGAGAGAAGGAGAAATGTCTGTCAGCTATACAGCGAGATCTGTGTTCACAGCTGTCCATCCTGCTGCAATGTTCATCCCCAACTGTGAACCAGGGGACAATCCAGGATCAGCCCCACAGCTGGGATATCGGGCAGCACTTGCGGGTGTCCGGCAGCCGCTCCCAAAATGCGGGAGGCTCCCACACCTTGCGGGAGACTTGTGATATCTGATACTATGTTTGGAGTTTTATATAGGTATTGCTATCCAATGTAAGGTAATGTACGCAAGCTTGTCAGCGTTACACTTTTATCTAAACAGCAATCCTGTTACAGGAACCAAACAAATTGTGTGGCAGATGATATGTCTCGCCTAGATGGTTTTATATACAAGGAGAACACAATGAAATAAATATAATAGGATGGTGCCTAGAACTTAATATCTGCCTTCAGGGAAGCATTTTGGCTAGAGGAAGGAAACCCCACAGACCCCTCATGGGTCCATCTAGTCTACAGGCATCCCCCTGGCCACCTCACACCACCCCCTTGACAGACCCCTGTCAGCTGCCTCACACTCCTCAGTGACTGACATCCCCCGATCACCTCATGCCCCCGATAAGAGACAGTTCTGCCCAAGCTGCTCACACCATCCCCTGATAAACACCCCTTTGACCACCCCATGTCCCTCATTAACAGACATCTTCCCCCAAGCTGCCTTATATCCCCCTGACAAACATATTCCCCAAAATCCCCTCTAGCTGATATGTACCCCCCTAGGCTGCCTCATTCCCCCTCCACTAACAGAAATTTGCACAGTCACCAGACCCCTTAGACCCCCTTAGTTGCCTCATGGCCAACACTGATTGATAACTTCCCACTGCCTGCCTCACACCCCTTCCTGGTAGACTTCCCCACAACACCCCCTGCTTCCACCTTTCTTTATTACACACCTAACTCCTACCCATAGTCCTTATACCTTATGCACTCCTCTCCTGAATATTAGGGCTGCTTTTTATACACTTGAGCTATCCCCATCGGAGCCGCTAAGTAGATGCTCAGGGTTTTTTCCCCAGTAGTTTCCTCACAGCCAAGCACACAATTCAATCATTCAATCACTATTCAAGCTTATTAACCAGTCTAGGTACTGTACATACTTTTTATGATGCCTTAATAAGAACTTGGATAGGTAGTAGGTAATGGTAGGATACTCCCGTAACCATTAGTAATAACTTGAGGATACTGAAATTTGGGAGAGAGGGTTTAGAGTCAGGAAACCCTTAGGTAGTTGCAATGTCAATTAGCAGCCTCTGAGAAAGGTAGACAGCCATGCAGCGAAAGGCATCCAGCAAGACACCACATCTGCTTGTGTAGGAGCGCTGTCTCCTATGGCAACAGTCTTAGAACAGTTCCTGGAAGGCAGGAACCGTAGAAGAACAGCAGGCTGGACGAAGTCGTGGACAGGCCGGGTCAGGAACAGGCAGGCAGATAAGGTACCGAATCAGCAGGCAGAAGAATCGTCAGGCAAGCCGGGGTCGTGGGCAGGCAGCAAGCAAGTAGTCGTCAGGGTAAGCCGGGTCACAGGAGTAAGCGAGAATCAGGCAGGTACAAGGGGGTCACGTCAGGAACGCTGTAGACCGGACAGCAAGGAGGCAAGGTAGCAGGTCCCTCCAAATAACCTCTTTGGCGCCAAGAGCTGTCACGCCGCGCGCCCGTGCATGCTCCCTCGCACACACGCGCGCGCACACCATCCTGTCTGCGCGCCCGCGTGCGCTCAACATCACTAGCGCGCACCCACATGCGCCCGGCAGCAACAGCGCGCACCCGCGTGCGCCCACCAGCGTTAATGCGCACCCACGTGCGCCCACCAGCATTAATGCGCACCCGTGTGTGCCCACCTGCGTTAACGCGCACCCGCGTGCACCCATCAGGACATCCGCGCACCCGCGTGCGCCCACCTGCGTTAGCGCGCACCCGCGTGCGCCAACTGACACTTTTATCAAGGACTTTACGGCCCGAACCTCCGGGACAGTCGGATGATCGAGCTGACCTTCTTGACAATTGGCCAAAATGTCAAATGAAAGGTACACTAGTGAAGAAGCCAACAGGATACTGAGCATGACGGATGAGAGCCGAGGGGATTCCTCAATGTCAGATTCAGGCTCAGTATTTGAAACTGTAATGAGCAGCGGCACCCTGAAATTCCAGGAAGAGATCATCATGGCCCTTTTCTATCCAGAAGATGCTGTGGCCCAATTTCCCAATCAAGATGCAGTGAGCCAGCTAAATGAGAGGCATTTTCCGGATGTCCTCCCTTGTACCCCTACCTAAAGAGAACCCCAAAAAAGATGTCATGTCTGTAGCAAGCACGGATACAGGTGTGACACCTGCTATTTTTGTCCCTCCTGTCCTGGCGAACCTGGTCTCTGCATCGGGGACCGTTTCCATCGCTACCACACACTAGTGGAGTATTAGTATAGGGTACAGCATGGCACAGTCCTAGGGCACACTTTCATCCAGTGACTCGAAAGATATTAGATGGACATCACATTTTGAGAGGCCCTAACCTGGAACGTTTATAGTTATAATAAAAGTGTAAAAAAAAAAAAAAAAAAAGGCAAAAATCTTTGTCGTTTTATTGTTCTTATTGTTTTACTGTATTTTATGTCTTACTGTAATGTTTTATTATTACTGCGTTTTATTGTTTTCTGTTCTACTGTTTTACTGTATTGTTAATGTGTTTTATTGTTAACCATTGTTTGCTTGCTGTAAATAAGAAAACGGCGGATGTATTGAAACAGCTGACAGAAATAGATTTTCTCCATGTCTTCGACCAGTGGAAAACAAGACTGCAGCAATATATTAGTGCAAATGGGGAATATATTGAAGGGACCAAGCATTAAATCTGTAATACATATAAATAAAGGTGAGTTATTTAATCAGTCTCTTTATTTAATAGAAAGACTTTGTATATTTCCATTACTAGAATATCTTTGATTGGGTCAGAACTATACTAGCGTCCCCAATAGTATAGTGTTCCCAAAAACACGGTGTTAGCAGGATCAGCCCCGACACCTGTCAGCCCCTGCTGGCAGTATATTTCAGTGTAAGTGTAAACTTACTGCAAGTTTAATACCTTATATTTCAGTGTGTTACGTGCCGTTTAACGCAGTGTATTTCAGTGCATTACTGCAAGCTTAACTCTGTATATTTCAGTGCGTTACCTTTGGTTTAATGTAGTATAGTTCATTGCGTTATGTGCCTTTTAGCACAGTATATTTCTGTACATTAGTGCATGCTTAATGCAGTATATTTCAGTGCATTACTGTAAGTTTAACACTAAATATTTCAGTGCGTTACCTTCCGTTTAATGCTGTATATTTCAGTGTGTTACGTGCCGTTTAACAAAGTATAGTTCAGTGCAATACTGCAAGTTTAACGCAGTATATTTCAGTGTGTTACATGCCATTTAACACAGTATATTTCAGTGTGTAATTGCAAGCTTAACACCATATATTACCTTCCGTTTAATGCAGTATAGTTCAGTGTGTTGGTGCATGTTTAACATAGTATATTTCAATGCATTACTACAAGTTTAACGTCGTATATTTCAGTGCATTACCTTCCGTTTAACGCAGTATACTTCAGTGTGTTACTGCAAGTTTAACACCATATTTTTCAGTGCGTTACGTGCCATTTAATGCAGTATACTTCTGTGTGTTAGTGCATGTTTCATGCCTTGTTTCAGTGTGTTACTACAAGTTTAATGCCTTATATTTCAGTGTTTTACTGCAAGTTTAACGCTGTATATTTCAGTGCGTTAGTGCATGGTTAGCACAGTATATTTCTGTGTGTTACTGCACATTTGACACACTGTATTGCAGTGCATCAGTGCAGTTTTACTGCGGTATATTATAGCAGATCAGTGGAGTGTGTCTATGTATTGAGTACTCAAGTTAAAGCGCACCAAACACCACTTGCAGACAGCAAACACTCCCTTCAAGTCCAAATGATGTCACAAGAAAATGGAAAAACCATTCTTTATATCTTAGTGCCCCTCAGACTTGGGTGAAGGAGGTGCTTATTAGTGATGGACGAACTTCCGACGGGACGTTTCGCGAACGCGGCCGATCGTTCGCGAACCGTAACGTTCGCGGCGGGCCCCATTGACTTTAATGGGAGGCGAACTTTGCAAACCTACAGGTCAAATTTGCAGCCACAAAATAATTACTAGCTGTGCAAACATAGTCCCACCACATGTCCGATGACATAACACATGTATGAGGTGAATCTGGGATCGACAACTACAAGCATTCTTTTTTTATATGGAAAATTGTTGTGACAATTCAGGACTGTGGAAAGCATGAAGGCAATGGAGGAGAGGGAAGGTCAGGGTAGGCAAAGAAGAGGGTGCAGAAGATGATGACCAGCAGTGTGACATACAGCAATGACACCTGCACTGTGATAGAGTGATCTGACACCAGCACCGTGATAGAGAGCACTGACATCAGCAGCGTGACATAAAGCACTGACACCTGCACTGTGATAGAGTGATCTGACACCAGCACCGTGATAGAGAGCACTGACATCAGCAGCGTGACATACAGCAATGACACCCGCACGGTGATAGAGTGATCTGACACCAGCACCGTGATAGAGAGCACTGACATCAGTAGCGTGACATACAGCAATGACACCTGCACCGTGATAGAGTGATCTGACACCAGCACTGTGATAGAGAGCACTGACATCAGCAGCGTGACATACAGCAATGACACCTGCACCGTGATAGAGTGATCTGAAACCAGCACCATGATAGACAGCACTGACATCAGCAGCGTGACATAAAGCACTGACACCAGCACCGTGATATACAGCATTGACCCCAGAACCGTGATAGAGAGCACTGACATCAGCAGCGTGACATACAGCAATGACACCTGCACCGTGATAGAGTGATCTGACACCAGCACCATGATAGAGAGCACTGACATCAGCAGCGTGATATAAAGCACTGACACCAGCACCGTGATATACAGCACTGACACCAGCACCGTGATAGAGAGCACTGACATCAGCAGCATGACATAAAGCACTCACACCAGCACCGTGATATACAGCACTGACACCAGCACCGTGATATACAGCAATGACACCTGCACCGTAAGCAGCCCCAGGAGGAAGTCAGCACAGCACAGGGATGGTGGGAGCCCCTCATAATAAGCAGCCCCAGGAGGAAGTCAGCACAGCACAGGGATGGTGGCAGCCCCTCATAATAAGCAGCCCCAGGGGGAAGTCAGCACAGCACAGGGATGGTGGGAGCCCCTCATAATGAGCATAGCACAGGGATGGTGGGAGCCCCTCATAATATGCACAGCAGAGGTACAGCCCCAGGAGGAAGTAAGCACAGCACAGGAATGGTGGGAGCCCCTCATAATAAGCAGCCCCAGGAGGAAGTCAGCACAGCACAGGGATGGTGGGAGCCCCTCATAATAAGCAGCCCCAGGAGGATGTCAGCATAGCACAGGGATGGTGGGAGCCCCTCATAATAAGCAGCCCCAGGAGGAAGTCAGCACAGCACAGGGATGGTGGGAGCCCCTCATAATAAGCAGCCCCAGGAGGATGTCAGCATAGCACAGGGATGGTGGGAGCCCCTCATAATAAGCAGCCCCAGGAGGAAGTCAGCACATCACAGGGATGGTGGGAGCCCCTCATAATAAGCAGCCCCAGGAGGAAGTCAGCACAGCACAGGGATGGTGGGAGACCCTCATAATAAGCAGCCCCAGTAGAAATATGACACCGCTCAACCTCTTCAAACAGGAGGGTACGGGCATATAGTACGGTGTGCTTTTTTTGGACACGGAAGTGAGCCAAATGAAGAAAGAAGGTCTGTGTGCTCGATTTAAAAAATCGTTTATAGACATATACATGGTCTACTGGTCACATGTGTTGAATTTCTCCGAGATCCATGCCTCATTCATTTTTAGAAATGTGAGGTAGTTAACACTGTTGTGAGCTAGGCGACTACGCTTATCGGTCACGATCCCCCCTGCTGCGCTGAACGTCCTTTCAGACAGGACACTGGACGAGGGGCAAGCCAAAAGTTTGATTGCAAATTGGCCAAGCTCTGGCTAGAGGTCAAGCCTGCCCACCCAGTAGTCCAGGGGTTCATCACTCCTCAGAGCGTCCACATTGGCCGTTAACCCGATGTAGTCGGACACCTGGCGGTCTAGGCCTTCCCTGATGCTGGATCCAGATGACACCTGTCGATGGGTCGGCTGAATAAATGACCTCATATCCGAAGTCACCAACACATCTTCAAACCGGCCTCTTCTTGCAGGCGCTGTTGGATTGGTACCCGCAACTCCTTTTCTGGGAGTGGGAATTGCTCCTCTGCCAGCGCACGCAAAAGCAGAATGCAGCATTTCCCGAAGTAAGGCCTGGAAGTGCTCCATTCTGACAGCCCTCTGTGACGGCGGTAACATTTCCGCCATTTTGTATTTGTACCGGGGGTCTAAGTACGTTGCCACCCAGTACTGGTCCTTGACCCTTATGCTTTTTATACGGGGGTCCCTATTAAAACACTGGAGCATGGAGGCCTCCATTTGCACTAAACTGGAAGCGGAGTGGTGGCCTGGCTCTTGCTCATCATCCAGGATAATGTCGTCCTCTTCATTCTCCTCTCCCCATCCACGCACAACAACAGGGATCCCAGAAAGGTTTAAAGCATGCTCTTCTTGCTCCTCCTCATCCGCCCCGGCACCATCCTCCTCTGACTCCTCTTCAGACTCCTGTTGTTCACTTGTCTCAGATAGAGTAGCCCCCCCCCCTG
Source organism: Lithobates pipiens (assembly GCF_037356315.1). Classification (NCBI taxonomy): domain Eukaryota; kingdom Metazoa; phylum Chordata; class Amphibia; order Anura; family Ranidae; genus Lithobates; species Lithobates pipiens. The sequence goes on from NW_027507903.1 coordinate 298,260,810, forward strand.
GGAATTCCTCCAGCATTGCGACTTCCTCATCTTCCCGCTCCTGCTCCTCCACAGCTTGATCAATGACACGACGCAATGCATGCTCCATAAAGAAGGCATAAGGTACCGATGGCGCCATGGCTGCGACTGACCAGTTTGGTGATCTCCTCAAATGGCCGCAGAAGTCTGCATGTGTCGCACATGAGCAGCCACTGGCACAGTGAAAAAAAACTCAGCTCCCCAGAACCTGTTCTGCCGCAGAGTTCATACAGGTAGACGTTAACTGCAGGTTTCTGCTGGAGCAGCCTATCAAGCATATAGAAGGTTGAGTTCCATCGCGTCGGGCAATCGCAAATAAGATGTCTGACCGGCAGATTGTGTCGCTGCTGAATGTCAGCAAGGCGAGCCATGGCCGTGTAAGATCTTCTGAAATGGGACGAGATTTTCCTTGCCTGCCGCAAGATGTCCTGGACCCCAGGGTATTTGACTACGAATCGCTGCACGACCAAGTTTAAGACGTGTGCCATGCATGGCACGTTCTGTAATTTTGCCCTGTTTCAATGCGCTAAGCAGATTGGCACCGTTGTCACACACCACTTTACCAACTGTCAAATTGAGCGGTGTTAGCCACTGATCTGCCTGTGAACGCAAAGCTGAAAGGAGTGCTGGGCCAGTGTGGCTCTTGGCTTCCAGGCACAACAGACGCAGCACGGCATGGCAACGTCTCACCTGGCATGTCGAATAGGTTCTGGGGAGCTTGGGCGGCGCAGCGGAAGAGACGCTAGCAGTGCAAAAGGAGGAGTCAGCCGAGGAGGAGAGGGAGGAGGATGGAGTAGGAGGAGGAGGAGAAGAAGAGCCAGGCCTGCATGCAATCCGTGGTGGTAAAACCAAATCTACACGGGTGCCACGGGTTACATGCTTGATGGCCATCAGAAGGTTCACCCAGTGGGCAGTAAAAGTGATATACCTTCCCTGCCCGTGTTTGCTAGACCACGTGTCTGTGGTCAGATGTATCTTGGCACCGACACTGTGTGCCAGAGATACATTCACTTGCCGCTGAACATGGCCATATAGCTCTGGGATGCCCTTTTCTGAGAAATACTTCCTTCCTGGGACCTTCCATTGTGGTGTTCCAATGGCCACAAATTTTCGAAAGGCCTCCGAGTCCACCAGTTTATATGGCAGTAGTTGGCGGGCTATGAGTTCTGACAAGCCAGCCGTCAACCGTTGGGCAAGAGGGTTATCCGGCGTCATCATTTTTTTACACTCGAACATTAGGCCCACGGAAGCCTGCCTTTTTGCAGAAAAACATGAGCTTGGCGTGATGGGAGGTGGAGTGGAGGACAATTGTGAGGAGAGGGGAGAAGGAGAAGTAGAAGACGTTGCTGGACGGTGAGAGCCTGGAGTGTGGCTTTGTGTGTTCCATCTCTCCCACTGGGCTCGGTGATGGCTGCCCATGTGCCTTCTTAAGGCGGTCGTCCCTAGGTGAGTGTTGGGCTTACCGCGACTAATGCGTTGACTGCAAAGATTGCAGATGGCAACGCTATTGTCAGCAGCGGACACGTTAAAAAATGCCCACACTGCGGAGCCATGTGCCGGCGTCCTGGGAGAGCCAGATGTGACCATACATGGTCGATGACTCGCTCCTGATACATTAGCAGTCTGCTCTGTCCCTCCTGTGCAATGTAAGTTATTCCTGATTCTCCTCCCTATCTGCTGGTCCATATCTCCCTCTGAACTCCCCTCCTCTTCCTCTCTTGTGGGCACCCATGTGACATCACTAGACACATCATCATCGACGTCACCTTCCCCACCGCTATAAGTAGAGATCTCGGAGTAGGCAGCAACACCGGGGACCAACCTCCTCCTTGGGCTGATCTGGGTACTGTCGTCAGACTGCTGAGTGGCGGTTGTTGCTACCTCCTCTTCCTGATCCAATACCAACGGTGGCTGCGCATCAGAAATGTCTTGATATGGATCGGAAAATAATTCCTGTGACTCAAGCAGAAGGTATGTGTTGGTGTTGTTGGTGGTGTTGTTGGTGGTAGTGTCTTTGGGGGTGCACATAGCAGAGAGTGAAGAAGAGGGTGCAGATCGAGAGGATGAGGATGGTGCAGAAGAGTAAGGCTGAGTGAGCCACTCAACCAAGTCTGGTGCGTCCTTTAAAGTAATTGAACGCACCTTCTGCAAATTCCCACTTTGGCTCAAGCCTGTTGCTCCTGCCCTACCCCTACCACCCCTGCGGAAGGGCCTGCCTCTTCCTCTGCCTGTCATTTTTTAAATTACCCTGTGAGAAAACTCTCAGTCCCTATACTGATAAAGGACTGCTGCAGTATAGGGCAGCAGTCAGCAGTAGTGCACCTCAACCCTATATATTGTGGACCTATACCAGTCCTTAAGGAATAGCAGACTGTACCTCACTCAACCCTATATACTGTAACACACTATACCTTACCAGTCCTTATAAGGACCTTTGTGGAACTACTAGGTTGTGAATGATTAGCAGACTGTACCTCAGTCCCTATACTCATAAAGGACTACTGCAGCAGAAGGGCAGCAGTCAGCAGTAGTGCACCTCAACCCTATATATTGTGGACCTATATCAGTCCTTAAGGAATAGCAGACTGAACCTCACTCAACCCTATGTACTGTAGTACACTATACCTTAGCAGTCCTTATAAGGACCTTTGTGGAACTAGTAGGTTGTGAATGATTTGCAGACTGTACCTCAGTCCCTATACTCATAAAGGACTGCTGCAGCAGAAGGGCAGCAGTCAGCCGTAGTGCACCTCAACCCTATATATTGTGGACTTATACCAGTCCTTAAGGAATAGCAGACTGAACCTCACTCGACCCTATGTACTGTAGTACCCTATACCTTACCAGTCCTTATAAGGACCTTTGTGGAACTACTAGGTTGTGAATGATTAGCAGACTGTACCTCAGTCCCTATACTCATAAAGGACTACTGCAGCAGAAGGGCAGCAGTCAGCAGTAGTGCACCTCAACCCTATATATTGTGGACCTATATCAGTCCTTAAGGAATAGCAGACTGAACCTCACTCAACCCTATGTACTGTAGTACACTATACCTTAGCAGTCCTTATAAGGACCTTTGTGGAACTAGTAGGTTGTGAATGATTTGCAGACTGTACCTCAGTCCCTATACTCATAAAGGACTGCTGCAGCAGAAGGGCAGCAGTCAGCAGTAGTGCACCTCAACCCTATATATTGTGGACTTATACCAGTCCTTAAGGAATAGCAGACTGAACCTCACTCGACCCTATGTACTGTAGTACCCTATACCTTACCAGTCCTTATAAGGACCTTTGTGGAACTAGTAGGTTGTGAATGATTTGCAGACTGTACCTCAGTCCCTATACTCATAAAGGACTACTGCAGCAGAAGGGCAGCAGTCAGCAGTAGTGCACCTCAACCCTATATATTGTGGACCTATACCAGTCCTTAAGGAATAGCAGACTGAACCTCACTCAACCCGATGTACTGTAGTACCCTATACATTACCAGTCCTTATAAGGACCTTTGTGGAACTAGTAGGCTGTGAATGATTAGCAGACTGTACCACAGTCCCTATACTCATAAAGGACTGCTGCAGCAGAAGGGCAGCAGTCAGCAGTAGTGCACATCAACCCTATATATTGTGGACCTATACCAGTCCTTAACCACTTTCAGACCGGACCATTTTGCTGGTAAATGACCAGAGGTCTTTTTACATTTTGGCACTGCACTGCTTTAACTGGTAATTGCACGGTCATGCAATGTTGTACCCAAACGAAATTTGCATCCTTTTTTTCCCACAAATAGAGCTTTCTTCTAAAGGTATTTGACTGACTCTGCGATTTTTATTTTTTGCGATATAAACGTAAAAAGACCGCAAATTTTGAAAAAAAATTATATTTTCTACTTTTTGTTATTAGAAAAATCCAATAAACTCAATTTTAGTCATACATTTAGGCCAAAATGTATTCAGCCACATGTCTTTGGTAAAAAAAAAAAGTCAATAACTGCATATTTATTGGTTTGCGCAAAAGTTGTCACATCTACAAACTAAGGTACATTTTCTGGAATTTACGCAGCTTTTAGTTTATGACTGCCTATGTCATTTCTTGAGGTGCTAAAATGGCAGGGCAGTACAAAACCCCCCCAAATGACCCCATTTTGGAAAGTAGACACCCTAAGGAAATTGATAAGAGGCATGTTGAGCCCATTTTTTTTTTTTACACAAAGTTGTCACTAAATGATATATTGCTCACACATGCCATGGTTATATGTGGAATTGTACACCAAAATACATTCTGCTGCTTCTCCTGAGTACGGGGATACCACATGTGGTCGACTTTTTGGAAGCCTAGCCGCGTACGGGGCCCCGAAAGCCAAGCACCGCCTTCAGGATTTCTAAGGGCATACATATGTAATTTTACTCCTCACTACCTATCACAGTTTTGAAGGCCATAAAATGCCAAGATGGCACAAAACCCCCACAAATGACCCAATTTTAGAAAGTAGACACCCCAAGCTATTTGCTGAGAGGCATGTTGAGTCCATGGAATATTTTATATTTTGCCACAAGTTGCGGGAAAATTACAAACTTTATTAATTTTTCACAAAGTTGTCACTAAATGATATATTGCTCACACATGCTATGGGCATATGTGAAATGACACCCCAAAATAAATTCTGCTGCTTCTCCTGAGTACGGGGATACCACATGTGTGGGACTTTTTGGGAGCCTAGCCGCGTACGGGGCCCCGAAAACCAAGCACCGCCTTCAGGCTTTCTAAGGGCGTAAATTTTTCATTTCACTCCTCACTACCTATTACAGTTTTGAAGGCCATAAAATGCCAAGATGGCACAAAACCCCCCCAAATGACCCCATTTTAGAAAGTAGACACCCCAAGCTATTTGCTGAGAGGCATGTTGAGTCCATGGAATATTTTATATTTTGCCACAAGTTGCGGGAAAATTACAAACTTTTATTTATTTTTTTTTTTTTTCACAAAGTTGTCACTAAATGATATATTGCTCACGCATGCCATGGGCATATGTGAAATGACACCCCAAAATAAATTCTGCTGCTTCTTCTGAGTACGGGGATACCACATGTGTGGGATTTTTTGGGAGCCTAGCTGCGTACGGGGCCCCGAAAGCCAAGAACCGCCTTCAGGCTTTCTAAGGGCGTACATTTTTGATTTCACGCCTCACTACCTATTACAGTTTTGAAGGCCATAAAATGCCAAGATGGCACAAAACCCCCACAAATGACCCCATTTTAGAAAGTAGACACCCCAAGCTATTTGCTGAGAGGCATGTTGAGTCCATGGAATATTTTATATTTTGCCACAAGTTGCGGGAAAATTACAAACTTTTATTTATTTATTTTTTTTTTCACAAAATTGTCACTAAATGATATATTGCTCACACATGCCAGGGGCATATGTGAAATGACACCCCAAAATAAATTCTGCTGCTTCTCCTGAGTACGGGGATACCACATGAGTGGGACTTTTTGGGAGCCTATTCGCGTACGGGGCCCCGAAAACCAAGAACCGCCTTCAGGATTTCTAAGGGTGTAAATTTTTGATTTCACACCTCACTACCTATCACAGTTTTGAAAGCCATAAAATGCCAAAATAGCAAAATGACCCCATTTTGGAAAGTAGACACCCCAAGCTATTTGCCGAGAGGCATGGTGAGTATTTTGCAGCTCTCATTTGTTTTTGAAAATGAAAAAAAAAATAATGTATATTTTTTTTCTTTTTTTCAATTTTCAAAACTTTGTGACAAAAATGAAGGTCTGCAAAATACTCACCATACCTCTCGGCAAATAGCTTGGGGTGTCTCCTTTCCAAAATGGGGTCACTTGGGGGGATTTTGTGCTATCTGGGCATTCCATGGCCTCCGAAACTGTGATAGGCAGTGAGGAATTAAATCAAAAATTTACACCCTTAGAAATCCTGAAGGTGGTGCTTGGATTTTGGGGTACCGTACGCGGTTAGGCTCCCAAAAGGTCTCACACTTGTGGTATCCCCTCAGGAGAAGCAACAGAATGTATTTTGGGGTGTAATTTTACATATAACCATGGCATGTTTGAGCAATATATCATTTAATGACAACTTTGTGCAAAAAAAATAAAAAATAATAATAATAATAATGTCTTTTTTCCACAACTTTTGTCAAAATATAAAATATTCCATGGACTCGACATGCCTCTCAGCAAATAGCTTGGGGTGTCTACTTTATAAAATGGGGTCATTTGGGGAGGTTTTGAACTGTCCTGGCATTTTATACACAACATTTAGAAGCTTATGTCACACATCACCCACTCTTCTAACCACTTGAAGAAAAAGCCCTTTCTGACACTTTTTGTTTACATGAAAAAATATTTTTTTTTGCAAGAAAATTACTTTGAACCCCCAAACATGAAGTGTTTTTTTAAAGCAAAAGCCCTTCTGATTAAAATGGTGGGTGTTTCATTTTTTTTTTTTCACACGGTATTTGCGCAGCGATTTTTCAAACACATTTTTTGGGGAAAAAACACACTTTTTTTTATTTTAATGCACTAAAAATCACTATATTGCCCAAATGTTTGATGAAATAAAAAATATGATCTTAGGCCGAGTACATGGATACCAAACACGACATGCTTTAAAATTGCGCAGAAACGTGCAGTGGCGACAAACTACGTACATTTTTAAAAGCCTTTAAATGCCTTTACAGGTGACCACTTTAGATTTACGGAGGAGGTCTACTGCTAAAATTAGTACCCTCGATCTGACCTTCGTGGTGATACCTCACATGCATGGTGCAATTGCTGTTTACATATGACACCAGACCAACGCTTGCGTTCGACGTTGCGCCTTAGCAGGGGGGGACAGGGGTGTTTTTTTTTTTTATTATTTATTTTGCTTTTTTTTTTTTTTTTTAAACTGTTCCTTTCATTTATATATTTTTTTTTTAATGATTTTTATTGTTATCTCAGGGAATGTAAATATCCCCTATGATTGCAATAGGTAGTGACAGGTACTCTTTTTTGAAAAAATTAGGGTCTATCAGACCCTAGATCTCTCCTCTGTCCTCAAAGCATCTGACCACACCAAGATCGGTGTGATAAAATGCTTTCCCAATTTCCCAATGGCGCTGTTTACATCCCGCAAAATCTAAGTCATGAAATGCTCGTAGCTTCCGGTGTCTTAGGCCATAGAGATGATTGGAGCCATTCTGGTCTCTGATCAGCTCTATGGTCAGCTGGCGGAACCACCGGCTGCATTCTCAGGTTCCCTGTTGGGACAGGAGAGCCTGAGAAAACCATGGAAGATGGTGCGGGGGGGGGGGGACATTCCCTCCCACTGCTTGTAAAAGTAGTCTAGAGGCTAATTAGCCACTAGGATTGCTTTTACATAAAAGCCGACCGCTGGCTGAAAAGAATGATACCAAGATGATACCTAAACCTGCAGGCATCATTCTGGTATAAGCACTCAAAATCCAGCAACATACCAGTATGTTGCTGGAACTGGTTGGGCATATATTGTAATTTTTTTTTCATGCAGCCTGTGGGCTGAACGAAAAAAAAATATTGATCGGTGGGTATGCCCACCATTAGATACCTCCCTTCATCCACCCACTTCTAATGGTGGGCATACATGCACCATTTATATATGCCGAAGCATGGGGGCATCCTCCCGCAAAAGGTAGGAGCAGATCGCTCCTCCACCCCTTATGCCCCCATGCTTCGGCATATATGCTCTTTTTTAACTGTGGTGGTGAAATCACCTCCGACAGTGCTGGAGTCGCGGCTTTATGTATCGTGGGAGCAAACGCTGTTGCTGTCAAGATAAATAAATCCGCGCTGCAACTGAATGGCGTACCTGCTAAGCAAATGATGGTTAACAATAAAACAAAGTAACATTACAGTATAACAGTAAGACGTACCATACCTGCAAAGCAAATACAAAAAAAAAAAAAATAGCAAAAAATAACACATTTAACACAATCTGTGCCTAAAATATATATATGCCGAAGTATGGGGGCATCCTCCCGCAAAAGGTAGGAGCAGATCGCTCCTCCACCCCGTATGCCCCCATGCTTGGGCATATATGCTCTTTTTTAACTGTGGTGGTGAAATCACCTCCGACAGCGCTGGAGTCGCGGCTTTACGTATCGTAGGAGCAAACGCTGTTGCTGTCAAGATAAATAAATCCACGCTACAGCTGAATGGCGTACCTGAAAACAAAAAATGGTTAACAATAAAACATTGCAGAATAGAATACAGTACAAAGGAGCAGAACAATAGAGAGAGAATAGAGAGAGAGAGAACAATAAAACGACAACTATATATATATTTTTTTTTTTATATTTTTTTTGTTTTTTTGTTTTTGTTACTTTTTTTTTTTTTTAAACACTTTTTTATGTAACTTTAACACTTCCGTTGTAACGGTTCCAGCGGTTTAGGTCTCTCAAAATGCAATGGCACACGTTCACAGGGTCTCCCAAGATGCTAGTTCATGGTAGCGTTCAAAACATTCACCAATGCAAAGACCAGGATTGTCAGGACAGCGGGGACAACAATAACGGGAGTCACGCCTATATCCGCGCTTTCTGCAGACACGACATTTTCTTTGGGGGGCTCGTTGGGTAGGGGTACTCGGGATGACATAAGGATAATGCCTCTCATGCAGCCGGCTTACTGCATCTGGTTGGGGAACGTGAGGTGGAGCACCGCCTGGATACAGAAGGGCTCTGACGATATCCTCCTGGAATTTAAGGAAGGATCCAGTCCGTCCTGAAGCTTTGTGTAGTACATAAGCATTCAGTATAGCCAATTGGAATAAATAAACAGACACTTTTTTGTACCAGCGTCTGGCCTTACGGGCAACTAGATACGGCGCCAACAACTGGTCATTGAGGTCCACCCCTCCCATATTAAGGTTATATTTGTGGACACAGAGGGGTTTCTCCACAATACCAGTCGCCGTAGGAATTTGGACCGTCGTGTCTGCATTAAGGGAGGTAAGAACGAAAACATTCTTATTATCCCTCCACTTCATAGTGAGCAAATTATTACTGCGCAAGCAGGCTCTCTCCCCAGCCTAAGACGGGACTCTACAAGCCGCTGGGGAAAGTCCCGGCGATTAGGTTGCACGGTGCCACATGCTCCAATCTGCTGATCAAACAAGTGACTAAACAGTGGCACGCTTGTGTAATAATTGTCCACGTACAAGTGGTACCCCTTTCCGAATAAGGGTGACACCATGTCCCACACTATCTTGCCAGCGCTTCCTATGTAGTCAGGGCAGTTCTCCGGCTCTACGTGACTATCTTTACCCTCATAAACCATAAAACTACGTGTATAGCCTGTGGCCCTGTCACAGAGCTTATACATCTTGACCCCGTATCTGGAACGCTTGTTGGGGACGTATTGTTTGAATGACAAGCGACCAGAAAACTTAATCAGGGACTCATCAACGCAGACAACTTGATGGGGAGTAAACAAGTCTGCAAAACGTTGGTTGAAGTGGTTTATGAGGGGCCGAATTTTGTAGAGCCGATCGTATTCAGGGTCTCCACGAGGACGACAGAGTTCATTGTCGCTGAAGTGCATGAACCGCAAAATCAGCTCGTATCGTGCCCTGGACATGGAAGCAGAGAACACGCGCATATGGTGAATTGGGTCAGTGGACCAATATGACCGCAACTCACTCTTTTTGGTTATGCCCAGGTTGAGGGAGAGGCCCAGAAAGATTTTAAATTTGGAAACCGTAACTGGTTTCCATTGTCTGGCAAGGGCGGACTGGGGAATAGTGGCGATGTGTTGACCAGCGTACAAATTGGTTTGGTCCACAATAGATCTATAGAGATCTTCGGTGAAAAACAGTGAGTAAAAGTCAAGTGTCGTAAAATCAACTGTTTCCACGTTAATGCCAGGTTGGCCAGTGAATGGGGGAAGTATGGGTTCTGCAGAAGTGGTGGGCACCCAATTAGGATTGGCGAATTCTGCAGGAAGGGCACTATGGGTACGACGGGCCTGTCTTTGTCTTGGTGGCAGCGGGACACTACTTGTGCTTGCCAGCTTGAACTGCACTTATGGGACTCGCCACGTCACCACGTGTTACTGCAGTGCTGGATGTACGTCCAGGGTGTACTAGGCCGCTGGTGCTTGCCAGTTCACCAGAAGGATGAGCGGCTCTAGTACGTCTCTGCTCCATACGAGTGACCTGCGGTTCCTGCACCTGAACAACAGAATACATTTGGGATCGGGCACACCTGTCCTTAACAGGGACCTCATCTCCGTCGTCAGAGCTATCTGTCATGGAGCCGCTGTCCTCTACAGGATCGTATTCTGAGCCTGAATCTGACAGATGAGTGACGTCCTCTTCACTATCTGTCATGCTCAGAAACGTGTATGCCTCTTCACTAGTGTACCTTCGCTTTGCCATTTTGGGCTCTAAATTTAGGGGTACACTAGTGAGACTCACAGTTAAAAAAGCACCTAGCCTGTCAGCGACTGTTTCAAAACGCTACAAAAAAAACTGTTAGCGATCGCAGGGATCAAGCCTGACTCTGCGAACGCTGCAGTTATGTGTGTTGTGTTTTGTAAGTGACAGTGATCGATCGATACTGCACTTGGGTGGGCTGGGCTGGGCTTGGCGGAGGGGCTAAACGCAGGTGCTAGCAGGTATCTGGGCTGATCCCGCTAACAATGCGTTTTGGGAAACCTAAAATGCTGGCAACGCTAATATAGATCTGATCAGATACTATATTACTAAGGGAGGTGTATGCTTTGCGCGTGGGTGTTAGCGGTACTGGCACTAACCTGACGCTGGGGCGACGCAGACCTTATCTGACCCTCAAACTTATATCACCCGCCGGGTGATCAGGGGGTTAAACCTTTATTAGGTAATAAATGGCGGGTGCCCTGAAACAAAAAAAAAATAACTAACCAACCAGCGTCACCTGTAACAGTTATATGGTGATCACTGGTGAAAGGGTTAACTAAGGGGCAATCAGGGGGCTTTATGCGATAGTATATGGGGGTCCCTGACGCTATAAAAAGCTGCGGCGAACCTAAATACTTACCTGCCTAACTAGCGTCACCTGTGACACTAATACAGCGATCAGAAAAACGATCGCTTATTAGTGACACTGGCGACGGGGGGTGATCACGGGGTTAAACCTTTATTGGGGGGGTTAGGGGGGTACCCTAGAGCTAAAGGGGGCTAACCCTAACTGCCCTAACAGTTATTACAGTCACAAATGACACCAATGCAAAAAAAAAAAAATGCAATTGGTGTCACTGTGACTGGGGGGGCAGGGGTGATTGGGGGGTGATCGGGGGGTGAAGGGGGGGGTGAAAAGTGTGCCTGGCGTGTTCTACTGTTAGTGTAGTGTTAGGTGCAACTCACCGATCCTCTCACCTCGGTGCCGGAACGAAAAAGACAGACACGAGGAGAGATTACATCACTTCCTCTGCCTGTGTTTACATTACAGGAGAGGAAGTGATGTCACACAGCATTTCCATTCGTCAGGAGCGATCGCGAGGGGGTGGCCATGAACAAATGGCCGCCCCCTCATCCCGGATCGCTTCTGAACGGATACCGACCGCTGCAGGCACCGGGGGGGGCCCCTCACCCGCGGGAAGGCAGGGACATACAGGTACGCCCATATGCCTGCCCGTGCCATTCTGTCGACGTATATCGTCATGCGGCGGTCGGCAAGTGGTTAAGGAATAGCAGACTGAACCTCACTCAACCCTATGTACTGTAGTACCCTATACCTTACCAGTCCTTATAAGGACCTTTGTGGAACTAGTAGGTTGTGAATGATTAGCAGACTGTACCACAGTCCCTATACTCATAAAGGACTGCTGCAGCTGAAGGGCAGCAGTCAGCAGTAGTGCACCTCAACCCTATATATTGTGGACCTATACCAGTCCTTAAGGAATAGCAGACTGAACCTCACTCAACGCTATGTACTGTAGTACCCTATACCTTACCAGTCCTTATAAGGACCTTTGTGGAACTAGTAGGTTGTGAATGATTAGCAGACTGTACCTCAGTCTCTATACTCATAAAGGACTACTGCAGCAGAAGGGCAGCAGTCAAGTATAATATTCTTTCTTTATTTGGAAGAAAGAATATTATACGTGTACATTACCATACCAGTCCTGAAAAGAACCTTTGTGGACCTAATAGTAACAGCTACTGATTAAACTGACTGTCCCTCACTGCCACACACAGCTTCCTGCATGTCCCTATTTAAACTGACAAAACACAGGCTGCTGGAACAATAACTTGAGTAGCACTCAAAACTATATCCTGTACTACTTTACCATACCAGTCCTGAAAAGGACTTTTGTGGACCTAATAGTAACAGCTAATGATTAAACTGACTGTCCCTGCTGCACACAGCATCCTGTCCCTCTCTCTACACTGACAAAAGACAGGCTGCTGCAACAATCACTAGCGCAGCAGTGCCTCAAACCTATATCCTGAACTACACCTAACACCTATACCATACCAGTCCTGAAAAGAACCTTTGTGGACCTAATAGCTAGCGATTTGGGTCACTGAAGTCTCTCCCTGCTCCACACAGCAACCTCTCCCTATAGTGACCTACGAAAGAATGTAAAATGGCCGCCGGATCGGGTCTATTTATAAGTTAGGGGGAATGTCCAAGTGTCCATGTGCTGTAATGTCTCAATTGGCTGTCCTGTACCCCATGATGGATGTGTCATCATAGGTCAAAGTTCTTTTACACAGTAAACATGGAAGTCTGCCGGGCGAACGGCGGCAATAGTCCGCCGATCAGTCGGACGTCGAACAGCCGAAATTCGCCGTGAAACGACCGCCGGGCGAACCGTTCGGCCATCCATAGTGCTCATTATCAAAGCTACTTAGATATTACAAAACTGGAGATGCCATTTGCCAGAGAGCATGTATTCACTTGCTTGTGTCTGGGTAGCAAGAGTTGCTAATAAGCATCAGGCTCGATTCACATTAGTGCACTGTCCGACATCGCATGTGATTCGCACAGCATTGATTGTATGGCTGAATTTGCATAGCATTCGGACCAAAGTCGTGCACCAGAATCGTATCGCATCGGTGTTCACACCCATGCAATCCAATTCCTGTCTGAATTGACAGTTCGCACTGCGATAGGCGAACCGATCCGGGGGTGTCATTAACTTTGCATTGACACTTTCAGCGCTTTGCATAAGGCAGTGTGAGCTGCCTGCAAGTCAGGTGAAATGTGGGAACCCGCAGTGGATTCCCAGGGTTTCCCGCATCACACCAATGTGAACCGAGCCAGGTTTTAGTCATAGTGGTGAGGCTGATATTCACTAAACATTCTCTGCAGGAGAATCTTCCAGGTAAATGTGCATCAACTGATAGCAAATGATTCCCCACCAGAAAATATTTGGTGACATTCAATGTTTCCAACTTGACCATAGTTTAGGTTTTAGGACAATGGGGGCGTGAAATGGGATAGCTTATAAAAAAAGTTTTAGATGCTTTTTAATACAATGCAAATATAGATGATGTAATAACATAAGTTATATTTCACTTCTCTATTTTTTGGATTTGATGCAATACCTCATTAAAGTATATCTCTATAAAGTCAAACCTTTTTTTTTTTTTAAATAGAGTAGGGGAAGGATAAAATATTTTTTCTTTCTGTGTCTGATTGGATAGACTGCCTTTTATTTACTACGTCTAGCCTACCTAAATCAATTTGAATGACCTTGAAGTTTGTAAACCTACAGTCGGTATAGAAAAGAATAACCCACCTTAACAATAATAATCTAATTTTGTTGCTTGCAGCCTGAAATGAAGACAGACACAGTCTTTGTTGAATCCAGCTGTATTCACTTATAACATCCAAGTGAAAGATATAAAACCAGAATTGGCAGGAAAAAAAAAATCTAAGAATTCAAAAACAGAATCACTGAGTTGGAAAAGGGATCACCTTCTCAATGGCACACAAAGCCATTTGACTTCCAACTGTGATCAGCTTTGGTCATTTTGAGTAGCTTAGCATTAAATGAGGTTTCATGAAGCATTTCAGTCCCTTATAGTTCAACTGAAGCAAACAATCAGCTATGGGTGGCAGGTCACTGTCAAAAGATCTCCCGAATAAAGTTGTGGACAGGCACAAGTCAAGAGATGGATACAAAAAGAATTCAAAGGTTTTATCAATGTCCAGAAGCACAGTGAAGACTATTATTAAGAAGTGGAAGGTATTTGGAAACAACACAGAGCTTCCCTGAATCAGGACTTCACTCCAAACTGGAGACTCCAAAGAGTCAGGAGGAAACTGGTCAGAGAGGCTACAAAGCGGCCTACAGCAGCTCTGAAGCAGTTTCAGGAATGTATGACAAAGAATGGTCATTGTGTGCATGTGACAACAATATCACACATCCTCTACAAATGTGGCTTGTATGGGAGGGTTGCAAGAAAAAAGGCACTCCTCAAAAAAGGCCACATGCAGTCATGACTGGGCTTTGCCAAAACGCACATTGACGATTCTGAGGCCACATGGAAAAAGGTGTTATGGTCAGATAAGATTAATCTGCTGCCAGAAAGTTCTCAATGGGAAGAAGGTTTACTTTCCAACATGACGATGACCCAAAGTACACAGCAAAAATTACCAACACATTGGTTGATTGAGAAAAAGGTGAATGTCCTTGCATGGCTTAGTCAGAGCCCAGACCTAAACACTAGTGAAAATCTGTGGAATGACTTGAAGACTGTAGTCCACAAACAGCCACTAGACATGTGCGATTCATTTAGTACGAATCGCAAATTCGTACGAATTTCCAAAAATTCGTACGTTCGGGAGGATCCGAAATACGAATTGCCGTGCGTCCGAATTCTGTACGGAATACGAACTTTTGTTTACGAATTCCGGATTTATTATGACTTGCAAAAGACTTCTGTAATAGAAGTCAATGTACATTGCCTGAAGACATCAGTGAAGGACTTTCCTCCTCTCTGGGCAGGCTGCCAAGAAAAGATCAAAGTGATACAATGTTTCTTCTTCAATGGGCTGAACTCCATGTGTAGAAGTTCTCAGTTTAACCATTTAAAGACTAAATCTTTTCTGACACTTGTTGCTTACAAGTAAAAATCCAGTATTTTCTGCTAGAAAATCACTCAGAAGCCTCAAAAATTTTATATATTTTTTTAGCAGAGACCCTAGGGAATAAAATAGCGGTTGTTGCAATATTTTATGTGATGAGGTATTTGCGTAGAGGTCTTTCAAACGCAAGTTAGCCCTTTTTTTTTCGCTCGACCTTTAGAGAGCACTGACATTAGCAGCGTGACATACAGCAATGACACCTGCACCGTGATAGAGAACACAGACATCAGCAGCGTGACATAAAGCACTGACACCAGCACCGTGATATACAGCACTGACACCTGCACCGTAAGCAGCCCCAGGAGGAAGTCAGCATAGCACAGGGATGGTGGGAGCCCCTCATAATAAGCAGCCCCAGGAGGAAGTCAGCACATCACAGGGATGGTGAACTTTACAAACCTACAGGTCATATTTGCAGCCACAAAATAATTACTAGCTGTGCACACATAGTCCCACCACATGGCCAATGACATAACACATGTAGGAGGTGAATCTGGGATCGACAACTACAAGCATTCTTTTTTTATATGTGAAATTCTGAAAATTCAGGACCCTTGAGACAATGTAGGCGAGGGAAGGTGAGGGTAGGCAAAGAAGAGGGTGCCGGAGATGATCACCAGCACCAGCACCGTGATATAGAGCACTGACACCTGCACCGTGATAGAGTGATCTGACACCAGCACAGTGACATAACACATGTATGAAGTGAATCTGGGATCGACAACCACAAGCATTCTTTTTTTATATGTGAAATTCTGAAAATTCAGGAATCTTGAGACAATGGAGGCGAGAGAAGGTGAGGGTAGGCAAAAAAGAGGGTGCAGGAGATGATCACCAGCACCAGCACCGTGATATAGAGCACTGATACCTGCACCGTGATAGAGTGATCTGACACCAGCACCGTGACATAACACATGTATGAGGTGAATCTGGGATCGACAACTACAAGCATTCTTTTTTTATATGTGAAATTCTGAAAATTCAGGAATCTTGAGACAATGAAGGCGAAGGAAGGTGAGGGTAGGCAAAGAAGAGGGTGCAGGAGATGATCACCAGCACCAGCACCGTGATATAGAGCACTGACACCTGCACCGTGATAGAGTGATCTGACACCAGCACCGTGATAGAGAGCACTGACATCAGCAGCGTGACATAAAGCACTGACACCAGCACCATGATATATAGTTGTCGATCCCAGATTCACCTCATACATGTGTTATGTCACGGTGCTGGTGTCAGATCACTCTATCACGGTGCAGGTGTCAGTGCTCTATATCACGGTGCTTGTGCTGGTGATCATCTCCTGCACCCTCTTCTTTGCCTACCCTCACCTTCCCTCGCCTCCATTGTCTCAAGATTCCTGACTTTTCAGAATTTCACATATAAAAAAAGAATGCTTGTAGTTGTCGATCCCAGATTCACCTCATACATGTGTTATGTCATTGGCCATGTGGTGGGACTATGTGTGCACAGCTAGTAATTATTTTGTGGCTGCAAATATGACCTGTAGGTTTGTAAAGTTCACCATCCCTGTGATGTGCTGACTTCCTCCTGGGGCTGCTTATTATGAGGGGCTCCCACCATCCCTGTGCTATGCTGACTTCCTCCTGGGGCTGCTTACGGTGCAGGTGTCAGTGCTGTATAACATGGTGCTGGTGTCAGTGCTTTATGTCACGCTGCTGATGTCAGTGCTCTCTATCACGGTGCTGGTGTCAGATCACTCTATCACGGTGCAGGTGTCAGTGCTCTATATCACGGTGCTTGTGCTGGTGATCATCTCCTGCACCCTCTTCTTTGCCTACCCTGACCTTCCCTCGCCTCCATTGTCTCAAGAGTCCTGAATTTTCAGAATTTCACATATAAAAAAAGAATGCTTGTAGTTGTCGATCCCAGATTCACCTCATACATGTGTTATGTCATGGTGCTGGTGTCAGATCACTCTATCACGGTGCAGGTGTCAGTGCTCTATATCACGGTGCTGGTGATCATCTCCTGCACCCTCTTCTTTGCCTACCCTCACCTTCCCTCACCTCCATTGTCTCAAGAGTCCTGAATTTTCAGAATTTCACATATAATAAAAGAATGCTTGTAGTTGTCGATCCCAGATTCACCTCATACATGAGTTATGTCATTGGCCATGTGATGGGACTATGTGTGCACAGCTAGTAATTATTTTGTGGCTGCAAATATGACCTGTAGGTTTGTAAAGTTCACCATCCCTGTGATGTGCTGACTTCCTCCTGGGGCTGCTTATTATGAGGGGCTCCCACCATCCCTGTGCTATGCTGACTTCCTCCTGGGGCTGCTTACGGTGCAGGTGTCAGTGCTGTATATCACGGTGCTGGTGTCAGTGCTTTATGTCATGCTGCTGATGTCAGTGCTCTCTATCACGGTGCTGGTGTCAGATCACTCTATCACGGTGCAGGTGTCATTGCTGTATGTCACGCTGCTGATGTCAGTGCTCTCTATCACGGTGCTGGTGTCAGATCACTCTATCACGGTGCAGGTGTCATTGCTGTATGTCACGCTGCTGATGTCAGTGCTCTCTATCACGGTGCTGGTGTCAGATCACTCTATCACGGTGCAGGTGTCATTGCTGTATGACACGCTGCTAATGTCAGTGCTCTCTAGAGGTCGACTGAAAAAAAAGGGCTAACTTGCGTTTGAAAGACCTCTGCGCAAATACCGCGTCACATAAAATATTGCAACAACCGCTATTTTATTCCCTAGGGTCTCTGCTAAAAAAATATATATAATTTTTGGGGCTTCTGAGTGATTTTCTAGCAGAAAATACTGGATTTTACTTGTAAGCAACAAGTGTCAGAAAAGATTTAGTCTTTAAATGGTTAAACTGAGAACTTCTACACACCGAGTTCAGCCCATTGAAGAAGAAACATTGTATCACATTGATCTTTTCTTGGCAGCCTGCCCAGAGACGGAAAGTCCTTCACTGATGTCTTCAGGCAACGTACATTGACTTCTATTACAGAAGTCTTTTGCAAGTCATAATAAACGAACGTAACGACAATTCGTATTTCGTACGAAACAGAACGGAATTTCGGACACGAAATACGAAGTACGAATAAATTTTATTACGAATCCAAACGGAACAGAACGAATCGAATTTATTGATGGTGCCCATGTCTAACAGCCACCATAAAATGTAACTGAACTTGCAGTTCTACAAAGAAGAGTGGTCAAATATTACAAAGTGCAAAGTTATTAGAGACATATACCAACAGATTAAAGGCTGTAATTAAAACAAAAGATGGTTCAACAAAATACTGACACAAGGGTGGGGGGGTGGGGGGTATGATCCTTTTTCAAACTCCGCGTTTTTGATTAGTTTTAATTTTTTTTGTCTGACATGTTGGTGTTATATCTTTTACTTCAATGTTATAAGTTGTACTAGTAAATATAGCAGGATGAAACAAAAACTGTGCCTGTCTACGTTTCAGGCTGCAAGGTAACAAAATGTGATTATTTTAAAGGGGGTGATTCTTTTCTATACCCACTGTACTTTGTGAAGCCCTCCACACAATTTTCTTCTTTGAATTCTTTGGCACCTGATAACTATGCCCTGTGGTTAGGCACTAATGTGTCACACATTTCATAGATCCTTTAAGAATGCAGAGTATTCTGACTCTGATTGTTGTGAAGCTATTTATCCTTTCTGAGACCTCTATGCCTGGCCTATATAAGATATAATCACTGAGGACAATCTTCATCAGATAGCTTGAACTCACCAAATTACGATTCCATCCACAAAGGTGCTTTTATTCTGAACATCAGGTTACAGCAGATGACAGGATACACACAGATGAATAGGTTGTGGTATTTATGCATTCAAAAGATGATATTGTCTGTAGCTTACTATGCAGAATACATGTGACCTGCTACATGTGGCCTGTTAGCTGCATCCATGACTCAGGAAGTACAATCTCAGGAAGAAGGGTGGAGCATTACATACAAAGGAAGTGTGTCATAACAGAAGGGAAAAAGAACATAGGAAACAAGTGCATTACCACCAAAGGTCACTAGATGGCAGCATGTGAACTCAATATAAAACGTCCATAGAAATGGTTAGGAAAGCAATCTATATAAATTCTATGCTCCACTGGGGCAGCACACAGAGTCAGTACAGCGATCACAGCTTACAGGCAGCAAAGTACCATGGGATATGTAGTTCTTGGAGATTTAAAGTAAATGGCAGAGAAGAAGCTGCAATGCATGTAGGAAATGCAGAAAGTTGTGTAAAGAGAGGACCAGCAGGCAGGCAGAACATATGGAAAGAGGATTTTTCAAGTAAGCTTATATTGGATTGTCAATAAAACTATTGATTGTATTGCTATTACACTGATGATGTTATAAAATTAAAAGTGAATGCTGGGACCATAGTATTCCGGAAGCAAAATCCTACTAGTGGAAATTAGAACATTGGAAGATATCTCCTCTATTACAATTTTTTTTCCATTTCATGCTGATAATGGACACTAGGACAAATGGAGAAGGTGAATCTCCCTAACAGACATAGAGCGTTGGGGGTTGTAATCCTTCTACACTACATCTAAAATATAATAAAAAGATTTGCATACATTTTAATACTCCACTCTATAAAATATGAGCAATACCATGAGTGACTTTTTGGCAGCAAAGAATTAACTGTACAAAGCCTTTAAGTACATTACTTTGGCTCCTAGTTGCACTATCGTGCTGTATTATATTTCCCCTGCATAGACCTTTTTATGTGGTGCTGCTAACAGTAGGTAAACAAAATAAAGCCAGATGCTTAGTAAAGAATGAAAGCACCAGGTCTGCAAAGCATTAACTCTATCATTTCTATTTATGGTATACATATACACACATGGCTGCGTAGGCAATTACCATAATGTATTATTAAATTTTTACATGATGCGAAACTCAGAGCAGGTTGTTTTTCTATGAGTACAATATACTGTACTCAGGCAGTCATTTTAAACTGTCATGTCAGATTAATTCATAACATATTTTTGTTTTACTATTTTGTTGCTCAATGTTATATATATTTTTTTTACTGACCACCAATACACCCTGGCATTTCTCCACTTTACATCAGTGCTCCCTAGCATTTCCATACTGCCCACCATTGCACCCTAGCCTTGCTCCTCTGACTACCATTGCACTCTAGCCTTTCTTCAATTACAAACGATGCACCTTAGCATTTCTCCACATTGCATCAATACCCCCTAGCATTTCCTCACTTACTACCACCCTGGAATTTCTCCACTGAGCACTAATGCACACTAGCATTTCCCCACATACCACCAGTGCACCCCAGCATTTCTCCACTGACCACCAACACACCCTGGTATTTCTTCACTTTGCACTAGTATGCCCCAGCACTTCTCAAGTACTGACCATTACACCCTTTTTTTTCTTTTTCTCCACTGATTATAAATGCACCCTAGCATTTCCCCACTCACCACCAGTGCACCCCAGGATTTCTCAATTGCCCACCATTATACCCTAGCGTTGCTCCTCTGACCACCACTATACTCTAGAATTTCTCTACTTCTCACCAGCTAACCCAGTAATTTCTTGACTGACCACCATTGCACTCTAGCATTTCTTTAATTACTACCGGCACACCCTAGCATTTCTCCATTTTGTACCAATATACCCAAGCATTTCCTCACTGACTACCTGCAAATCCTAGCATTTTTCCACTGACCACCAATGCACATTAGAATTGACTTGCTTACTACCAGTGCACCTTAGCATTTCTTCACTGGCCACCAAAGCACGCTAGCATTTCCTTGCAGTGAACCATAGTATTTGTCCACTGACTATCAATGCACCCTAGCGTTTACTCACTACCGGTGCACCCTAGCATTTCTTCACTTACTATCAGTGCAAACATACATTTCTCCACTGACCACCAATGCACCTTAGCATTTCTTCACTCACTACCAGTGCACCCAAACATTTCTCCACTGACCACCAATAAATCCTAGCATTTGCTCACTTATTTATATTTAACACCATACATCAATGTATTTCTCAAAGAAATAGACATGAGTTTTAGGAAGATGTAAAGACAAAATCTAGTGTGGGGGGGCGTGTACAGTATAACAGGACACCAATATCTGTATCTGCTCCCTGCTGTAGGACTTCATAAAATGATTAACGACACAGAAAAAACAATGTGTTTGAGGGAGAGGCCAATCACATTACTGACAGCTTATGTGACCAGGATTCTCTCCCACGTTTTTATTTTTACTCATTGATATTTAATGGCGCTCATCTGGCGTAAGATTTTTAAAGGCTGTGGAGTGCTAAGCACAATTGTAAAGCATATTAGCTGTGCTCTATAAATGGGCCGATACCTTACATGTGTGGTCTGAACACAGTTTTCATATGCGGGCGCTACTTGCGTATGCGTTCGCTTCTGCACGCAAGCTTGGCGGGATGGGACACTTTTACACTATTTTTAAGAAAAAATTGTCATTTTTTTTCCTATTACAAGGAGTGTAAACATCCCTTGTAATAGAAAAAAGGCATGACAGGAACTCTTAAATATGAGATCTGAGGTCAAAAAGACCTCAGACCTCATATTTACACTAAGGCCGCGTACACACGAGAGGATTGTCTGTCCAACTTAGTCCGCTGAAACACATTTCAGCGGACAGTCCGCTCGTGTGTGGGCTTCAGCTGACTTTTTCAGCAGACAGTCTGGCGGACTAAGTCTTTCGGAATTTCCGTAATACAGTCCGTCCAACTTTGGTTTCAGCGGACAGTCCGCTCGTGAGTAGGCTAGTTGGACGGACTAAGTATGGCGCATGCTCAGAAAGGATTTACACGGCCGAAGGTTGCATTGCAGTGTATTGGACGTCGTATTTCTAGTCCCGTCGTACGTGCTGTACACGTCATCGCGCAAGCTTTCAGCGGACTGTCTGTTCATCGTGTGTGGTCAAGTCCGTTCATTCAAAAGTAGGACGGACTGTCTGTCGGATTGTTTGACGGACTTAGTTGGCCAGACAGTCCGCCCGTGTGTACGCGGCTTTAAATGCAATAAAAAAAATTGTCATTTTAAAAAAAATGGCCCTTTAAGAGCTATGGGCGGAAGTGACGTTTTGACGTCGCTTCTGCCCTGCAATGTCATGGAGATGGCCTCACTCGGCCCTCACTCGTCTCCATGCCCAGCTAGTAAAAGCATCTGATCGCCTCCCCCATTGCTGATGGCTCCGGTAAGCGGCAGAGGGCACCAGAGCGCAGCGGGAGGGGGCCGATAAAAGTGATCTCGCGGTGAATCTGCTGCAGAGACCAATTTTATCTTGAAGCGGACCGCCGGCCGAACAAGAAAATACTGGGGTTATGGCAGCTAGCTGCTGCCATAACAACAATATCCTCCTTCAAAGTCAGGATGTATATCAATGTACGGCGGACTGGAAGTGGTTTTTAACCACCTCAATACAGTGCACTTACACCCCCTTCCTGACCAGACCAATTTTCAGCTTTCAGCGCTCTCACAGTTTGAATGACAATTACTCAGTAATCCAACAGTGTATCCATATGAAACTTGCGTGCTTTTTTTCACACAAATAGAGCTTTCTTTTAGTGGTATTTAATCACTAGTGGGTTTTTTATTTTTTGTGCTATAAATAAAATAAAACATAAATTTTGTGAAAAAAAATGCCTTTTTCTTTGTTTCTGTCATAAATTTTTGCTAATTAGTAATTTTTCTTCATAAATTTTGGGCAAAATTTATACTGCTACCTATCTTTGGTAAAAATAACCCACATTAGTATATATTATTTGGTCTTTGTGAAAGTTATAGAGTCTACAAACTATGGTGCCAATCACTGAAAATTGATCACTTCTGATCAGGACTTCAGTACATCAGGTGTACCTCATTATTTGTTAACAAGTCAGGAAAGTACAAATACTCCCCAAATGACCCCTTTTTACAAAGTAGACATTCCAAGGTATTAAGTAAGTAGCATGGTGAGTTTTTTTAAGCTGTCATTTTTTCCCACAATTCTTTGCAAAATTAAGATTTTTTTTTTATTATTATTTTTTTTTACAAAATTGTCATATTATCAGGTTATTTCTCACACACAGCATATGAATACAACAAATTACACCCCAAAATACATTCTGCTACTCTTCCCGAGTACGGCGATACCACATGTGTGAGACTTTTACACAGCCTGGCCACATACAGAGCACCAACATTGATGTAGTACCTTCAGACGTTCTACGAGCAAAAATGACGCATCTCATTTCACAACCACCTATTATATTTTGAAGGCCCTGGAGTACCAGGACAATAGAATTTCCCATAAAATGACCCCATTTTGGAAAGCAAACACCCCAACGTATAATCTGTAAGGCATAATGAGTCTTTTGAATGGTTAATTTTTTTCCAGAAGTTTTTGGAATATGTGAAAAAAAATGAAAACGCATTTTTTTTTTACACAAAATTGTCAATTTATAAGATATTTATAACATATAGCATGTGTATAGCAAAAATCACACCCTAAAATACATTCTGCTACTCTTCCCGAGTATGGCGATACCACATGTGTAGGACTTTTACACAGCCTGGCCACATACAGAGCACCAACATTGAAGTAGTACGTTCAGGCATTCTAGGAGCATAAATGACACATCTCATTTCATTCCTATCACATTTTTGAAGGTCCTGGAGCACCAGGACAGTGAAATTACCTACAAAATGACCCCATTTTGGAAAGCAAACACCCCAACGTATATTCTATGAGGCATGGGCTGCAAATAGGTACTCGGGTACTCTGATGGGCTGGAGATAGGTACTCTGGTACTCTGATGGCCTGGTGACAGGTACTCTGGTACTCTGATGGCCTGGTGACAGGTACTCGGGTACTCTGATGGGCTGGGACAGGTACTCGGGTACTCAGATGAACTTTGATGAGCAATTTATACAGCGGGAGGGTTCCAGACATTATCAGATCTTGTATTGTAATGAAAGGTCTGCTTTAACCACAAATAGAACCAAGCCCAACTTAAACAAGTCATGTGGAAAGGATGTATAAAAATAGACGCCCCTCAAAAAATAAAGTTTATGTTATATAGTTTATATGATAGGAAAAGGGGGAAGGCAGTTTCTCCCCCACCTCTTTTGTTAATTATTTTTGGTCACGGCTGTTGTTATGTGGTAAGGTTACCTTTGTAAAAAAAAAAAAAAAAATATATATATATATATATATATATATATATATATATATATATATATAAAAATAAAATATATATATAAAAAAAGACAAAAAAACAAAAGAAACAAAGGGAGACTAGTTGTGCCATTGAATTGAAAGATCACCTTTTGTTTGTTTCACAAGAAGAAGGTTCAGATGAACATTTCAGGACTGAACTAAAAAAAATTCCTAAGGTCAGTAGGTATTGGACTGAGAAGTGACCATATCAAGTTTCAACTAAAGCAATATTTAGATGATCCTTGTGTTTCAGATGAGTTGCTTATAGAAAAAAATGAATGAATTGGCTAACATAGAGATTGAAAGGGAGTAGAAGCAAAATAAATCTCAGACCAGCAAACTGATGGATCTCAGCGAATGCCAGTCCAATACTCTACTTTGTAAGCGAGAACCAGTTGCACAGCGACAAAACAGAGCCAGTTAAAATGGGAGAGGGTTACTGTTGAGGGACAGACAGTAACCTACACCGCACCTGCAGCCCAAAGTCCCATACTTTCCTGTACCAAAGAAACTAATAAGGCAAATTCCCACACAGCAATGAGTACCCTCATTAAAAGTTTAAACTCAGACCCCTCACAGAGAAGGAGGGCTGCATTACCCAGAAACCATCCCAGACTGCTGATAGGCTGTCAGCAACAATGGACTGTATTACCTCAAAACATCATATTACATTGCTGAACCTCATTGGGATAAAATGTTATGTGAACTGTAAGATAGACAACATTCCTGTCTATGCTTTATGGGATACAGGCTCTCAGGTTAGTATAATCAATGAGGGCTGGAGAATTACTCGGACCAGGAGTTTTACATGGAAAAGCAGCCAATGAGACTGAAATTCCTTTTTCTGGATGGGTTGAAGTAACTTTCCAGCTAACATCGAGTCATAATAACACAAAGAAGATATCAGAGGATGATGAAGTAGCAGAGAAGCCAATCATTGGTTATAATGTAATTGAAGAAATATTCAAAGAAACATCTGCGGAGGCAAAGAGATCCATTCCAGGTTTTGTGGACGTACTAAGAACAGCTTTAGATTTGTCAACAAATAAAACGCAGGTCCTTGTAAACATATTACAAGCCAATTGTAGGGAAAACCATGGTGCTCTAATAAAGACTGGTACCAAGAGGCAAAGAATTCCTGCAAATAGTGTAATTCACATAAGGTGTAGAGCTCACACAGGGCCCTCTCACTGCAAGCTCTGACTGTTCTGTTTACCCCTAGTGGCATTCATTATTTGCCTGATGGGCTGTATATCAGTGAAACATTAGTAACATATCAGAGAGGACAGTTCTCCAAACTGATAATTCCAATTTGGAATAAAACCAAACAGGATATTGTTTTATCAGGCGGAACCAAGCTTGGATGCATTGAGCATATAAAGACAGTGAAGCTGAAACAAGTGGTGAATGTATCTACTCACTCAGTAAGTTATGATCCATATGCTTCTGCAACAAGACCAAAAGACCGGATGGACAATATCAACAAGGTTGATTCTCTTGAAAGCCATACTAATCAAGAGTCATGGTTTCTGCCAATGCCTCTGGAAAACCTCACTAATGAGGAACAACAAGTAGTCCAAAAGATGTTAAGGGAAGAATGCAATGCTTTTGCAAAAGATGACTCTGACGTCGGATATATTCTTTCCTTACAGTTACAGATTTGCCTCAAAGACAACACACCTGTCAAGAGAACTTATATGTCTGTGACAAAACCACTGCACCAAGAAGTAGAAGGGTACCTGCAGGACTTGCTAAACTGTGGATGGATCGCAGAATCAAAATCCTCATACTCCTCACCCAATGTATGCGTAAGAAAGAAAGATGGCAACTTTAGATTGTGCTGTGGCTACAGAGAGTTAAACCAGAAGTCCATTCCTGTCCGTCATCCAATTCCAAGGCACGCTTGACAGTTTAGGAGGTAGTTCATGGTTCTCCGTGCTAGACCAGGAAAAGCATATCATCAAGGATTTATGGAAGAAGCCAGTCGACCATCAACTGCCTTTATCACACCTTGGGGTTTATATGAATGGATCCAAATACCCTTTGGTCTTAGCTCTGCGCCTGCCAAATTCCAACGCAGTAGGGAATTATGTTTAACCGGCTTGAGGGATGATATATGCCTGCCTTACCTAGATGACAATATGGTCCACAGCAAATCATTCCATGACCACGTAGAACATTTATTGTTAGTACTTTAACGTTATCAACAACGTCAATTCAAAATAACAGCCAGAAAATGTGAGCTTTTTAAAGACAAAGTCAAGTTCCTGGCAAAATTGTGTCAAAAGATGGCCATTCCATGGATCCAGCTGAGATTGCACCTGTACTTGCATTGAGAGATAAAAGACCAGAGGCTAGGGAAATATTGTATCTTCATCGTATATATTGTATATTTGCCTTGTATCGACATGCGTAGGGGAGGGGACTGGAAGGCGCAGGAGGCAGCTGGCCTGTCTTATGGAGTAGGAGCACACAATCTCATCCACGGCTTGGCGCTATTAAGGAACGCTATAGAGCAGTACACTAACGCACCAGACCCATGTGAGTGCCCTATAATAGGGCTTTGTTTGCAGTAAATGAAATCTTTTAAAATTGTATCACACTATGGAAGTTTCTTTTTGATATCTATATATGAGGAGGCTACATCTTTGAGCAGTGTTTGGACCTTGCGACCTGACCTGGAATCCGTTTTGATGATTCAAAAGCGTGTATTGACCAAACGTAATTGCAAGGTCACACACTCTGAGGTGAGTGGCCATTACCTTGGGGTGGGGAGCACCTGAGTGTAATCACTGCTGCAGATTGCTATAGTCACAGTAACCTATCAAGTCACGTTTACTGTCTCTGTAATAAGGACACTGAAAACTGATCCTGGGTGGTCAGAGTATCACGGACTTGTATGCTCTTGAGCACTTTATGGATCGCAGTTGTATCAATATTTATATTTTATGAAATGTGTGTACATTCACGCTATATGATGTTGTAAGCTGTATAACGACATTAGTCGCTTATATATTATTATTTAAGCTTTGGTTTTGATTTTCTAGGCACATTATTTTTGATAAAACAATTTTGTTTTTTTGTTTTTTGCTGCAGGTTCAGCAGATCATTAAAGAGGAAGTAAACCCTGATGAGTCATCATCTTCTCGGTGGGTCTCGCTGCTCCGCCGCTGTCATATCGGCGTTGACGGGTGCCGAGCTCAGTGCGCCTGCGCGCCGCTGTCTACGGCGCATGCCTGTGCCTGTCTTTCGGCAAATATCTCCTAAACCGTGTAGGTTTAGGAGATATTTCTTGGACCTACAGGTAAGCCTTAATCTAGGCTTACCTGTAGGTCAAAGTGTGTTGTAAGGGTTTACAACCACTTTAAGAGGATAGTGCAGCACATGATTTATTTATCTTTGAATCTCACACGTTAGTATGGGATGTGATTAATGCTAGCAGCTGTCATCATACTATATTAAGATAGGGGGACTTTGATTTGGTAGCTCGCAAGACCTTTACTATTTTAGCAAAGTTGAATGCAACAGGCCATAGATGGGTTGCAGAACTGTCCGACTTTAACTTTGCCGTCAAGTACTGTCCTGGGAAAAGAAATATTGATGCAGATGAACTTTCTTGTATACCTTTGAGTCCTGAACAGTACATGCAACAATGTTCGCAAGAAGTAGATCCTAAGATCATCAGTAGCATAATCCAAGCTATTCAAGTACACCAGGCAGAAAGAATGCCTTGGCTGTGCCTGATGACAATCTCCAGTGCAACATCAAATACAGATCATAGTACATTAAAGAAAGTAGCTCAAATTCCCAAAGAGACAATAAGGATAACATAAAAAGGAAGATATGGTGGTTGGAAACATGGAAGTACAAAAGTCAAAAAAAGTTCACTTGCAAAGGTTGTACATGCCTATAATTGTACTCGGAATGAAGCTACGGGATATTCTCCTTTTTTCTCACTGTTTGGAAAATCTCCAAGACTACCCATTGACAGCATGTTTGACACTCCAGTCAATGAAAAATACAAAACACACTCTGAATATGTATGTGATCGCGTTGACGATCATGTCTCCATTTAGGGCGGCGGCTTCTATCTGACAGGGTGCTGCTGCCTAGATCCCATACTACTGACACTACTTTTGCCTGAACTCCCCCCGCTAAGGTATGGACATCATTATTATTCTGATTTATGATCAGTGGGCTGTCTAAGCCACAATGGGCTCATGGCCCCAGCATGAAGGACGCCACTGCACTGCTGGGTTGACATTAGGTGTCCCCACATGTGAGATTACATATTTATCTTTGTTGGGACTAGAATTTAATTGCAAGACCATTGACACTCTCTTTTTCATATCTCCAGACCATTGAATCACTCATTTGTTGAGATACAGACAGCAATCACACAGTGGTTACGGGTCCTCTAGGGATCCTTGTGTGGAATCTTGGATCCATATTGTCCATTTGCCTTATCCATCTGGGGATCTGCAGGATTCCTTCCATGAGGCACAGCGGTCTTTCACCATCAGACCACATTTGCCCTTTACTGACTGTTTTATTGGTATGCTCACATTTTTTTGTTGTCTTCTGTTACATTCTAATATGGCTGTTTCTCTCTGTTATATGTTTTATATGTCCTAATGTATTTGAATGCTCATAGAACCCTTTATGATCTTCTATGGACATTTCCCTGATGAAGGGACTCACCTTGTCCCGAAACGTGCATGGGAGAAAGCTCAAGATTGTCATAGCAGTCATCTTGCAAATTGTTAATTTATTCATGTTTTTATTGGTGACGTATACACCTGTTCTATATTTGTAATAAATGTTGATATTCATATCTATCTGTGTTTTCACTGCTGCCTCTAAAGTCCCACTAGTACTGGGGGGGGGGGGGGGGTACTCAAAATATTTCCACTCTGAATATGTGAACCCATGGACAAAGAGAATGACTGAAGCTTAAAAAGTTGCTTCAAAAACAGCTACTAAAGCTGCACAAAGAGGAAAAGAACACTTTGGCAAGGAAGTTCATGGTACTGAAATAATACCTGGTAGTAAAGTTCTTGTATGAAACCTTACTGAAAGAGAAGGTCCTGGAAAATTAAGATCCTATTGGGAAGATACCATATATGTTGTTCTTAAAAGGAAGTGTGAACATAGTCCAGCGTATGAAGTCAAACCAGAGATTGGAAAAGGTAGAACGAGAATCCTACGCCGCAATTTGTTATTGCCATGTGATTACTTACTTGTAGACCAAGGTCAGATAATGCCAGAAAGACCCAGTACAAGAAAACAAGAAAAATGTCAAAGTACCACAAGACAGCACACACAGATCTATGAAGATGAATCAGAAAATGTATCTGATAATGAACAAGAGTATTGGAAAGCTTTCATTCCTGTAACTCAATGTGACCACACAAATGCAAACACAACAGATTTGAATCCAGAAGCTGAAGAGTTCTACCCCTGTCACTTAGAAACAAGTGAGGATGCTACAGAGACAGCTACAGTAGATAATCCTGTAAGTGATATTGAACAAACTGAATGTTCATCAAGAAACATGGAAGATGAGATTTCATCACCAGAAAACTAGTATAGAGTGTTGAAAGTGTTGGAGATGAGAAAGAGGATGATTTAGATTCACTTCCTCCAAGAAGAATACAACCTGGGTCAACCAAGTACTGTTACCAGAAATCCAACTGTACAGGTTATAGACTGTAGTTATGCATTACCCGATTGCCCTAATGGGTATTTAAGTCCAGAATGTTTTGCTGAAGAATCTAAAATTTGGTAAAATTGGTTATGTGTAATGTGCCAATGTTTATTCACTGTGGCATTGTGCCACAGTTATTTAGCTATATCAAACATGTTGTATGTTACTTTCATTTAGTTAAAGATTAATTCTTATTATAGATGGTAAAGCAAAAATAGTTTTTCGGTGATGGAACTAGATTACAGAAAAAAAGGTTGGCTGGAAATGGAAATGGTAAAGGAAAAAAGTAAACAAATAATGTTATTGGTGGAAACTATCAGCTGACATTGCCAATGTACATTTACTCTTCTGCTATGCTCAAATAAGGAAAGGGACAAAAGTAAGTGTGTGTCCCCTAGTTCTTCATCATCTTTAATTTACTTAGAGTAACTTACACAAATATCTGTGAAATGGGTTTATTAACCAATTTGCTGCACCAGCAGAAAAAATGAGGGCGCACCGACCTAGTGCATTACCACTTATGCCGCGTACACACGAGCGGACTTTTCAACATCCAAAGTCCGACGGACTGAGTCCGTCAGACTATTCGATTGTGTGTGGGCTGCAACAGACTTTTGACTCGCCAAAGTCCGAAGGACTTTAGAATATGGAACATGCTTCAAATTTTTCCGAAGGAACTCCGCCGGACCCGGTCCCTTCGAAAAATTTGCTCGTGTGTATGCTACTCCGACGGACTAAAACCCACGCTAGGGCAGCTATTGGCTACTGGCTATGAACTTCCTTATTCGAATCCAGTCGTACGTCATCACGTTCGAATCCGTCGGAGTTTAGTGTGATCGTGTGTGGCCAAGTCCGCTCAGCCGAAAAGTCTGTCAGAACTCCGTCGGAATTCCAGCAGAACTCCGACGGAACTCCTTCGGAAGTCTGTCGGACATAAGTCCTCTCGTGTGTACGGGGCTTTAAAAGCTTTATTAAAAATATATAAAAGCAATGGTACTACTCACAAAATGAGCATAAAGACAAGCTTTTCTTATAGGTCAAACTGCATCTCTTGGCAACTGCAGACAAGACCTGATGACAGGTCCTGAGGAAAGGGGTGCGCCCCTGAAACAAGTCAGCCGTTTGGGGTACCATCTGATCTTCCTGTCATCGGATCCTGTCTGCAGTTGCTAAGAGATGCAGTTTGACCGATAAGAAAAGCTTGTCTTTATGCTCATTTTGTGAGTAGTACCATTGCTTTTATATATTTTTAATAAAACTTTTAAGTGGTAATGCACCAGTGTGTCCTCCTTCTTTTCTTTTTTCTTTTAGCTTTATGAACACCCATTGTTCTGAGGAGGGCCGCAAGATTGGAGACTTTACTATAAACTAAGTGGATTACGCAATTTGCACATAGCAAAAGCACCACAGCCCAGGAGATTATTGTTTTGTTTTAAGGAATATACAGTAACATGTTTCTGGTGGGAACTTCCTTCAGTTGCACCCTGTTCCTCCAGAGTAATGTATGTCCCATTTGTCTTGCAGTTAAGAAATATCAAATTCAAAGCCATAACTAGCACTAAAATGTAAATCTCTGCAAGGTTTACATAATATTGGCAGTTGTAGTGCCTCCAGATATCATGGCAGAATATACTGGGAGTTGTAGACCCTCCACAGGCTTAGATAGAGCTTACTGGGAGTTGCTGTCTGACTGTCTAGCAGCTCAAAAGCTTGCTCTTCTGCTGTCTGTTTTTTATTAGATTGAAGGATGGTATTTTTTGAAACTTTTGACTAGTGAGTAGGGATGGCCGAATGGTTTGCCCGGCGGTCGTTTCGCGGCGAATTTCGGCTGTTCACCGTCCACCCGATCGGCGGACTATTGCCGCCATTCGCCCGGCGGACTTCCGTGTTTACTGTGTAAAAGAACTTTGACCTATGATGACATATCCATCATGGGGTACAGGACAGCCAATTGAGACATTACAGCACATGGATACTTGGACATTCCCCCTAACTTATAAATAGACCCGATCCGGTGGCCATTTTACATTCTTTCGTATGTCACTATAGGGAGAGGTTGCTGTGTGGAGCAGGGAGAGACTTCAGTAACCCAAATCGCTAGCTATTAGGTCCACAAAAGTTCTATTAAGGACTGGTATCATGGTATAGGTGTTAGGTATAGTTCAGGATATAGGTTTGAGGCACTGCTGTGTTAGTGATTCTTGCAGCAGCCTGTCAGTGTAGAGAAAGGGACAGGACGCTGTGTGCAGCAGGGACAGTCAGTTTAATCATTAGCTGTTACTATTAGGTCCACAAAAGTCATTTTCAGGACTGGTATGGTAAAGTAGTACAGGATATAGTTTTGAGTGCTATTCAAGTTATTGTTCCAGCAGCCTGTGTTTTGTCAGTTTAAATAGGGACAGGCAGGAAGCTGTGTGTGGCAGTGAGGGACAGTCAGTTTAATCAGTAGCTGTAACTATTAGGTCCACAAAGGTTCTTTTCAGGACTGGTATGGTAATAGGCTTGTACACGTATAATATTCTTTCTTCCAAATATAGAAAGAATATTATACTTGACTGCTGCCCTTCTGCTGCAGTAGTCCTTTATGAGTATAGGGACTGAGGTACAGTCTGCTAATCATTCACAACCTACTAGTTCCACAAAGGTCCTTATAAGGACTGGTAAGGTATAGGGTACTACAGTACATAGGGTTGAGTGAGGTACAGTCTGCTATTCCTTAAGGACTGGTATAGGTCCACAATATATAGGGTTGAGGTGCACTACTGCTGACTGCTGCCCTTCTGCTGCAGTAGTCCTTTATCAGTATAGGGACTGAGGTACAGTCTGCTAATCATTCACAACCT
Organism: Lithobates pipiens; assembly: GCF_037356315.1. NCBI lineage: Eukaryota > Metazoa > Chordata > Amphibia > Anura > Ranidae > Lithobates > Lithobates pipiens. Next base: position 298,293,725 of record NW_027507903.1, read on the forward strand.
ACTAGTTCCACAAAGGTTCTTACAAGGACTGGTAAGGTATAGGGTACTACAGTACATAGGGTTGAGTGAGGTACAGTCTGCTATTCCTTAAGGACTGGTATAGGTCCACAATATATAGGGTTGAGGTGCACTACTGCTGACTGCTGCCCTATACTGCAGCAGTCCTTTATCAGTATAGGGACTGAGGTACAGTCTGCTAATCTTTCACAACCTACTAGTTCCACAAAGGTCCTTATAAGGACTGGTAAGGTATAGGGTACTACAGTACATAGGGTTGAGTGAGGTACAGTCTGCTAATCCTTAAGGACTGGTATAGGTCCACAGTATATAGGGTTGAGGTGCACTACTGCTGACTGCTGCCCTATTCTGCAGCAGTCCTTTATCAGTATAGGGACTGAGAGTTTTGTCACAGGGTCATTTAAAAAATGACAGGCAGAGGAAGAGGCAGGCCCTTCCGCAGGGGTGGTAGGGGTAGGGCAGGAGCAACAGGCTTGAGCCAAAGTAGGAAGTTGCAGAAGGTGCGTTCAATTACTTTAAAGGACGCACCAGACTTGGTTGAGTGGCTCATTCAGCCTTACTCTTCTGCACCCTCCTCATCCTCTCGATCTACGAGGGTGCAGATTCTTCATTCTCTGCTATGTGCACCCCCAAAGACACTACCACCAACAACACCACCACCACCACATACCTTCTGCTTGAGTCACAGGAATTATTTTCCGATCCATATCAAGACATTTCTGATGCGCAGCCACTCTTGGCATTGGATCAGGAAGAGGAGGTAGCAAGAAAGTCCACTCAGCAGTCTGACGACAGTACCCAGATCAGCCCAAGGAGGAGGTTGGTCCCCGGTGTTGCTGCCTACTCCGAGATCTCTACTTATAGCGGTGGGGAAGGTGACGTCAATGATGACGTGTCTAGTGATGTCACGTGGGTGCCCACAAGAGAGGAAGAGGAGGGGAGTTCAGAGGGAGATATGGACCAGCAGATAGCGAGGAGAAGCAGGAATAACTTACATTGCACAGGAGGGACAAAGCAGACTGCTAATGTATCAGGAGCGAGTCATCGACCATGTACGGTCACATCTGACACTCCCAGGACGCCGGCATATGGCTCCGTAGTGTGGGCTTTTTTTAACGTGTCCGCTGCTGACAATAGCGTTGCCATCTGCAATCTTTGCAGTCAACGCATTAGTCGCGGTAAGCCCAACACTCACCTAGGGACGACCGCCTTAAGAAGGCACATGAGCAGCCATCACCAAGCCCAGTGGGAGCAACGGAACACACAAAGCCACACTCCAGGCTCTCACCGTCCAGCCTCGTCTTCTACTTCTCCTTCTCCTCACAATTGTCCTCCACTCCACCTTCCATCACGCCAAGCTCACGTTTTTCTGCAAAAAGGCAGGCTTCCGTGGGCCTAATGTTCGAGCGTAAAAAAATGATGACGCTGGATAACCGTCTTGCCCAATGGTTGACGGCTGGCTTGTCAGAACTCATAGCCCGCCAACTACTGCCATATAAACTGGTGGACTCGGAGGCCTTTCGCAAATTTGTGGCCATTGGAACACCACAATGGAAGGTCCCAGGAAGGAAGTATTTCTCAGAGAAGGGCATCCCAGAGCTATATGGCCATGTTCAGCGGCAAGTGAATGTATCTCTGGCACACAGTGTCGGTGCCAAGATACATCTGACCACAGACACGTGGTCTAGCAAACACGGGCAGGGAGGGTATATCACTTTTACTGCCCACTGGGTGAACCTTCTGACGGCCTTCAAGGATGTAACCTGTGGCACCCGTGTAGATTTGGTTTTACTGCCACGGATTGCATACAGGCCTGGCTCTTCTTCTCCTCCTCCTCCTCCTACTCCATCCTCCTCCCTCTCCTCCTCGGCTGACTCCTCCTTTTCCGCTGCTAGCGTCTCTTCTGCTGCGCCGCCCAAGCTCCCCAGAACCTATTCGACATGCCAGGTGAGACGTTGCCATGCCGTGCTGCGTCTGTTGTGCCTGGAAGCCAAGAGCCACACTGGCCTGGCACTCCTTTCAGCTTTGCGTTCACAGGCAGATCAGTGGCTAACACCGCTCAATTTGACAGTTGGTAAAGTGGTGTGTGACAACGGTGCCAATCTGCTTAGCGCATTGAAACAGGGCAAAATTACGCATGTGCCATGCATGGCACACGTCTTAAACTTGGTCGTGCAGCGATTCGTTGTCAAATACCCTGGGGTCCAGGACATCTTGCGGCAGGCAAGGAAAATCTCGGCCCATTTCAGAAGATCTTACACGGCCATGGCTCGCCTTGCTGACATTCAGCGGCGACACAATCTGCGTCAGACGTCTTATTTGCGATTGCCCGACGCGATGGAACTCAACCTTCTATATGCTTGATAGGCTGCTCCAGCAGAAACGTGCAGTTAACGTCTACCTGTATGAACTCTGCGGCAGAACAGGTTCTGGGAGCTGTTTTTTTTTTAACCGCGCCAGTGGCTGCTCATGCACGACACATGCAGACTTCTGCGGCCATTTGAGGAGATCACCAAACTGGTCAGTCGCAGCCATGGCGCCATCAGTGTCATGGTACCTTATGCCTTCTTTATGTAGCGTGCATTGCGTTGTGTCATTGATCAAGCTGTGGAGGAGCAGGAGCAGGAAGATGAGGAAGTCGCAATGCTGGATGAATTCCCAGGGGGGGCTACTCTATCTGAGACAAGTGAACAGCAGGAGTCTGAAGAGGAGTCAGAGGAGGATGGTGCCGGGGCAGATGAGGAGGAGCAAGAAGAGCATGCTTTAAACCTTTCTGGGATCCCTGTTGTTGTGCGTGGATGAGGAGAGGAGAATGAAGAGGACGACATTATCCTGGATGATGAGCAGGAGCCAGGCCACCACACCGCTTCCAGTTTAGTGCAAATGGGGGCCTTCATGCTCCAGTGTTTTAATAGGGACCCCCGTATAAAAAGCATAAGGGTCAAGGACCAGTACTGGGTGGCAACGTACTTAGACCCCCGGTACAAACACAAAATGGCGGAAATGTTACCGCCGTCACAGAGGGCTGTCAGAATGGAGCACTTCCAGGCCTTGCTTTGAGAAATGCTGCATTCTGCTTTTGCGTGCGCTGGCAGAAGAGCGATTCCCACTCCCAGAGAAGGAGTTGCGGGTACCAATCCAACAGTGCCTGCAAGAAGAGGCCGGTTTTAAGATGTGTTGGTGACTTTGGATATGAGGTCATTCTTTCAGCCGACCCATCGACAGGTGTCATCCGGATCCAGCATCAGGGAATGCCTAGACCGTCAGGTGTCCGACTATATCGGGTTAACGGCCGATGTGGACGCTCTGAGGAGTGATGAACCCCTGGACTACTGGGTGGGCAGGCTTGACCTCTGGCCAGAGCTTGCCCAATTTGCAATCGAACTGTTGGCTTGCCCCTCGTCCGAAAGGACGTTCAGCGCAGCAGGGGGGATCGTGACCGATAAGCGTACTCGCCTAGCTCACGACAGTATTAACTACCTCACATTTCTAAAAATGAATGAGGCATGGATCTCGGAGGAATTCAACACATGTGACCAGTAGACCATGTATATGTCTATAAACGATTTTTTTAATCGAACACACAGACCTTCTTTCTTCATTTGGCTCATTTCCTTGTCCAAAAAAAGCACACCGTACTATATGCCCGTACCCTCCTGTTTGAAGAGGTTGAGCGGTGTCATATTTCTACTGAGGCTGCTTATTATGAGGGGCTCCCACCATCCCTGTGCTGTGCTGACATCCTCCTGGGGCTGCTTATTATGAGGGGCTCCCACCATCCCTGTGCTGTGCTGACTTCCTCCTGGGGCTGTACCTCAGCTGTGCATATTATGAGGGGCTCCCACCATCCCTGTGCTATGCTCATTATGAGGGGCTCCCACCATCCCTGTGCTGTGCTGACTTCCTCCTGGGGCTGTACCTCTGCTGTTCATATTATGAGGGGCTCCCCCCATCCCTGTGCTATGCTCATTATGAGGGGCTCCCACCATCCCTGTGCTGTGCTGACTTCCTCCTGGGGCTGCTTATTATGAGGGGCTCCTACCATCCCTGTGCTATGCTGACATCCTCCTGGGGCTGCTTATTATGAGGGGCTCCCACCATCCCTGTGCTGTGCTGACTTCCTCCTGGGGCTGTACCTCTGCTGTGCATATTATGAGGGGCTCCCACCATCCCTGTGCTATGCTCATTATGAGGGGCTCCCACCATCCCTGTGCTATGCTGACTTCCTCCTGGGGCTGCTTTACGGTGCAGGTGTCAGTGCTGTATATCACGGTGCTGGTGTCAGATCACTCTATCACGGTGCAGGTGTCATTGCTGTATGTCACGCTGCTGATGTCAGTGCTGTATATCACGGTGCTGGTGTCAGTGCTGTATATCACGGTGCTGATGTCAGTGCTCTCTATCACGGTGCTGGTGTCAGATCACTCTATCACGGTGCTGTATGTCATGCTGCTGATGTCAGTGCTGTATATCACGGTGCTGGTGTCAGTGCTTTATGTCACGCTGCTGATGTCAGTGCTCTCTATCACGGTGCTGGTGTCAGATCACTCTATCACGGTGCAGGTGTCATTGCTGTATGTCACGCTGCTGGTGATCATCTCCTGCACCCTCTTCTTTGCCTACCCTGACCTTCCCTCTCCTCCATTGCCTTCATGCGCGCCACAGTCCTGAATTGTCACAACAATTTCACATATAAAAAAAGAATGCTTGTAGTTGTCGATCCCAGATTCACCTCATACATGTGTTATGTCATTGGCCATGTGCTGGGACTATGTTTGTACAGCTAGTAATTATTTTGTGGCTGCAAATTTGACCTGTAGGGTTGCAAAGTTCGCCTCCCATTGAAGTCAATGGGGCCTGCCGCGAACGTTACGGTTCGCGAACGACCGGCCACGTTCGCGGTCCGCGTTCTCGAAACGTCCCATCGGAAGTTCGTCCATCACTACTAGTGAGACACTGCTGTCTGAGCTCTTGGCCTACACCCTGCATCTATGTACACAGCTCAAAGACTAATCATTGTTTCTTCTGGCTAAAAGTCTGCATCTATGTACACAGCTCAAAGACTAATCATTATTTCTTCTGGCTAAAAGAACAGTCACTTTAACTGGGCAGTTTGGCACCAGTTACCAGGAACTGGATCTAGTATATTGTTACATAGTTAATCTTGAAAAAAGACACAAGTCCATCTGGTTCAACCAATAAATGGAAAAAGAAAATCCTAATAAAATTAAAAAATACCAACAGTTGATTCAGAGGAAGGCAAAACCCACCTGCGAAACAGGGGAAAAAAATCCTTCCTGATCCCCCGAGAGGCGATCGGATATTCCCTGAATAAACTTTACCTAGAAATATTAGTATCCAGTTATATTATGTTCACTTAGGAAAGAATCCAGGCCTTTTTTTTTAAAGCAATCTACTGAGCTGGCCAGAACCACCTCTGGAGGTAGTCTATTCCACATCTTCATATGTCAGATCATGTGATACTTTGATTGCACACAGGCAGACCTTACATAGTCATCTAATTATAGCACTTTTTGAAATGAATTGGTTTCCACATCCCATTTAGGGGTTTTATAGCAAAGGGGGTGAATACTTATGCACATTCCATCTTAAATTATTGTTTGCGTCACAATAAAAAATATTTAGTATCTCCAAAGTCGTAGTCATTTTATGTACATCACATAGTACAAAGGCACAAAAAATCTATTTTCATTCCAGGTCCAAGAAAAACATCAAAGGTGAGGGGTTGTTGAATAATTTATTAAAATACTATATTATCTGCTCTGAGGGTAATTTTCAGGTGTGATAACTCATGTGTACGGATAGATTAACAGTACAGTTTCTCATATTATCTACTCTGAATGGAATATTCAGGTGTGATAATTCATGTATATGGATAGATTCACAGCACGGCTTTCTTTGTGTGCCCTGTGTGATAATTGTGTTTTGATAGATGGGAAATACTGCTTCCCCTTAGAAGCATGGCCAGATAGGCACAAATAAAAAAAGACATGCAGTTTCAATCAATCTGTTCATTTTTCATGTTAAATATTTATAAAATGTATATTTTAATAACTATTCTCTCCGTGTACACCTTTGTGTATAGAAATGAAAAGTATGGGAGGTGCTGAGTTTGGTCTGGAGTAGGGTTGACCGACATCCCAAAAAATCTATGTATAGAGAATTGATTCCTCTTACAGGATTTTTAAGGGAAAACAACCACTCGTATGTTATGCTAAAGTGAACAAAATGTATTCTATATTGTTAATAAGTATTTGTAGTTATGCAAAACCTACATGGCATAAGAAGAGGAGAATGGGTGAATGTAAAATGAACAGGATGCAGTAATCACAAACATGAAATACAAAAACAGAGATACACAATCATATATTCCGACGCATTTCGAGTATTGACTCTTCTTCAGGGAATAGAGATCAGCACATTATCATAAATCTATAATTGGAAAGAGAGACAGTTTGAGCAAAAACATATTGCAGAAAAAACACAACAAAATAACTTGGTAAAAGCAATAAGAGAAAAACATCTCATGTGTTGTAGTAATAAATTGACAAATGTGCTGATCATGTGGTTTATCTTGAAAACATCAAGTATAGTTGCATCCAAACATAAAAGAAAAGCCCTCTGTATGGGAAACAGAGGGGCAAGCACAGTCACCGTTCTGCATACAATGCCCAGCCCGGAGCCCACAGGTCCGCCTCGTCAACAAGTCTTCAGAAGAGATACTCCCCAACAAAGGGCGCCAAAGGATTCCCCAACAGGCGTGTGGCTGTGAGGATAAGAGTATATAACAAATGTATAGAAGAACCCTCCTCCCCCTCCCCCCGAAGACCCCCCCGGGGGGAGGGCCTTCCTATTACCTTCATATGTAACCGGAGGTGGGGACACCCCAGTGAGGAGTAAAAAATAAAAAAAATATTAAGGCAATAAAAGAACAATTACCTGCTGTGGGAAGAATTGGCGGTCAAGGTTGATGTATGGTGTGGTGAGAACAGCAGGTGTACTTTGCTTGAGGAGTGACATGCAGGGGGCACACAGAAAGTGCCACAAAGCTCCGACCTAACCCGGTGGGGCTAGAAATGCTGCTTCCCTTAAATCAATGTTTCTCAAACCCAGTCCTCAAGTACCCCCAACAGGTTATGCTTTCAAGCCATCCATTATTTTGCACAGGTGATTTGATCAGTTTCACTGCCTTAGTAATTACCAAAGCCGTTTGATCTGAAATCCTAAAACATGACCTGTTTGGGGCACTTGAGGACTGGAGTGGAGAAACATTGCTGTAGATCAGTGGTTCTCAACCCTGTCCTCAAGTACCCCCCAACAGGCCATGTTTTGTGAATTTCTCTTAGATAAAATAGCTGTCCAAAATACCAAGCCATTGACACTGATTTAACCACTTGCTGACTAGGCCATAGCCGAAAGACGGCTACATCGCGGTCGGCTTATTCTGGGAGGGCGTCCATGGACGTCCTCCCAGAATGTTCCTCTCATGCACCCCCTGGGGCGCGCTCCCGGAAATATCCGTGACTGCCGGGTCCGGAAGACCCGGCGCATCACGAACCATGGTAAATGGCCGCTGGCAAATGACAGAGCGATGTGATGTGATGACGCCGGTTCCTCCCTCCCTTCTCTGTACTGATCTGTACAGTGCGAGGGGAGAGGGGGAGAGATTATTTGTAGCAGCGCTGTGGGCTGGATCTGTAGTGCTGCCCAGTGCCCATACTCTGCAATACTCTGCCAATACACGCCAATACTCGCCAATACTCTGCAATACTCTGCCAATACTCACCAATACTCGCCAATACCCGCCAATACTCGCCAATACTCTGCAATACTCGCCAATACTCTGCAATAAATTTTAACAGAAACAAAGAATTTTTATTTATTTTTTACCGAATTTTCAGTCTTTTTCGATTTATAGCACAAAAAAAAATTAAATACCACCAAAAGAAACCTCTATTTGTTAAAAAAAAGACAAAAATTTCATATGGGTACAGTGTTGCATGACTGAGTAATTGTCATTCAAAGTGTGAGAGCACCGAAAGCTGAAAATTGGTCTGGTTAGGAAGGGGGTTTAATGCCCCATACACACGATGACATTATCGGACGAATGATAGTCCGTTTTTTATTGCATGCTAATCTCAGATCGAATCTGATGAGTTTACTAAAGTCACGAAAATTCCTACAAAACAGAAAAAAAATTCGGAAGCGATGTCACGTGTTGTAATGCATTTATATTGCATTTTTGAACGATAGCTGTACTGATTAAACAAAAATCGTACGATCTGGCATCGTACGAAAAAAAATTCCGCGCATGTCCGATAGAATAATATCGGATTAACTGTCCTGGTCGGCTCTCGAAAGCTCTGTACGAATGATCCGATTATCGTACGATCCCTTCGAAAGCGGTATTTTCCGTAGGATTTTCTGATCGGGCCTTAGTGCCCAGTGGTCAAGTGGTTAAAGCATCTGTGCAAGATAAAGGAAAACCTGCAATCATGGCCTGTTGGGGGAACTTGAGGACAGGGGTGAGAACCATTGCTGTAAGTCAATAGCTTGGTATTTTGGACAGCTATTTTATCTAAGAGAAAAACATGGCCTGTTGGGGGTACTTGAGGACTGAGGTTGAGAACCGCTGCTGTAGATTATTTGCAGTAGAGAAAATGTGTGGATGTAATTCTTCATGTTGCCCTCTGGATGGTGGTAAAGCAGTATAAAGAAGTGTTACAAAGAAGACATTTTATTTTTGTATGTTAAAACTGTGCAGAACAGAAAAAATTATGGAGCATAAATAACAACAAAATAATTTGTTTGTTTTTGATAATTTGTTGTATATAAAGATATGTAACTATGTTTTTCACGAACTCTCTCCTCCGTCCTGTATTAAAAAAAAAAAAAAAGTATTGCAAATTACACTTACCCTCTCCAAACTCCAGCACTGCCAGCTTCCTTCTCTCTCCAGTGCTGCAGGACCTCATTGGGCAGAATGACAATCAGGTTGTTTTGCCCATTTCTTGTGAACCCAGCCTGTCATTTACACTCAGATTGGGCTCACAGTACTCCAGGAATAATTTGCACTTACACATCATTACATCACTGCTGTCCAGTGGAGGCAGAATGGCCACTCCGCTTGGTGAAGAAGAACATTTTTTTTGTGATGTCGCTATACTAGCTAGAAAACTGTAGGAAAAAGCATGTATAGGGTTTTGTTTTGTTTTTTCATTTAAAGTGTTACTAAACTCACAACAGTAAAATCAGTGTGTATATGCAGTAAAGCATGCTTGTTATACTCACTTTGGAACCTAAGGGGTTAATCCTCTTTTTTATTTCCTTGGGAGGGTGCATGTGACCAGCACAGGGCCAATCATCACTGTCCAGACATAGGGTCATGGGTCCTGCAGCCCAGTCAGGGTAGAACAAAAACTCCTACAAGCTTTAACCAGACACTAATAGAAGTCACAAGACTTCTATATACTGCTGCTGAGAAAAGGTATTTGGCAGTTTATATTTTCTAAAATAATTGCATTCCCATGTTCTGTGTACTGTGGGAGACCAGATATAGTAAATGCAAGGTCCTGGGTTTAGTAACACTTTAAGTTAAAGTGTTACTAAACTGAATACAGTAAAATCAGTGTGTATATGTAGTAAAGCATGCTTGTTATACTCACTGTTGAACCTAAGGGCTGTTTGATCCTGGCTTCTCTGATCCTCCCCTCTATCGACTGTCCCCAAATAATTTCCTGATAACACAGAGTCTATGGAGTCAGGCTGCACATACCCAGTTTGGTGTGTATTACTAGAGAGTTTTTTTGTTGGGGGGGGGGGGGGGTGCATGTGATCAGAACAGGGCCAATCAGCACTCTCCAGACAGAGGGTCATGGGTCTTGTAGTCTCATCGGTCAGAAAGCTCATCCTACAAGCTTTAACCAGTACTCCACCGGACACTGACAGAAATGACAAGAATGCTATAGACTGCTGATGAGAAAAGGTATTTAGCAGTTTATATTTACTAAAATAATTGCATTTCCATGTTGTGTACTGTGGGAAACCAAATATAGTGAATGCAGGGTCCTACATTTAGTAACACTTTAAGTTAAATAGACTGAAAGGAGGAGTTGGAAAGCTGGAGTTCCTGGTTAAATATATTTCTGAGATCATATTTTTTAATGGTAGTAGGTAAATGAAACATTCTCAGAAAATAAATGCAGTAATGGAATACCAATTTAAAGCGGAGGTCCACCTAAAAAAAAAAAAAAAAAAATTAAAAGCCAACAGCTACAAATACTGCAGCTACTGACTTTTAATAAATGGACACTTATCTGTCCAGGGTGCCCGCGATGTCGGTAGCCAAAGCTGATCAATCGCTCATCTCTCGGCTGCCCCCGCTGCCATCCTCGGTGAGGGAATCAGGAAATTAAGTGAAGTGCTGCAACCTCACTTCCTGGTTCCCTACTGCGCATGTGTCCTTACTGATCCCTGCTGTGTTCTGGAACCTGTGTGTTTCCCAGAACACAGCGGGGGTTTTTTTGTGTGAACCTCTGCTTTAACTTGAATTAATGCCAGAATCCAGAAGTAGGTGTTAAGCTGTAGGGGGTAGTTCTGTTTTTCCCCTGCTGGAGCAAATTGGGTCAAGCTTTATTATTTTTATTTTTTTTGCCTTCCTCTGGATCAACTGTGGGTATAGGATTGTGTATATAGGATTAAAAAAAAATCCTTCTATTGGTTGGACTGGATGGACTTGTGTCTTTTTTCAGCTAGACAAACTATGTAACTATCTGGGGACAGAGGTGTAAAAATAGTTGAATACTGGTAAAAGCTCATTATTCTTCTTGCCAACAAGGCGCTCCAATGGTGGTGTATTGATCTACCAATTAGACCAAAGATTTATTTACCAAAATTCATAAAGACTGTCGAACACACTCTTTGGAAATCCAATATGCCTCCACATGACAAATGTTGTGGAACGCCTGTTTTAACCTGGAAAAACCCACACCACCTATACAACCACATGTATTGATCAATGCTGAAGGGCGGTTACAGGGCAGCCACAATAACTTGAATGAGTACTGTTTGGTGGGTGGTACTGCCCACTAAATGCAACAGTGGGTATAATTCTTTCCATGACGGTTACACCAGATAACTCAAATTGACACCTAAACCAAACCAAATTGAATCCAAATGAAAGTAAAAACATCCTTAACCTGTTTGGTGGTATGTTCAGTAAGGCAGATCAAGTCAAGGACAAAGGGTGCGATGGGGCAGAAGGGGCACGTGTTGAGCTGGGGCACGCTGGAGATATGTCCTGCTCCTCACTGACAGCAGTGACTTCAGTCTCACTCCTGCCAGAAGGAGCTGCAGCCAATAGCTGCTGGAGTGGAGGGAGGATTCCCTGCATCCAATTCGCCCAATTCGCATCCAAGTGTGAACCCAGCCTGACTGTGTTGATGGGGGAATTGATTAATTTTCTTTCCTGAAACCTGTGGCTGCACTAAAGAAAATTGCGCCATTTATGGCCTGCTTTAGTTCTGTAAAGGCAACCTGCTGGGTCTCTCCCATAGCTCTGCTCTCTGCATAGGCTTTGTGCAGCACAGCTAGTTTTACAATGTAATAACTGGGTTTTCAAAAAGCATTTCGTGAATACAAAGTGGATTAATATTTTTAGCACTGGCCACTCTGGGGTTGCTTGGTATTGCATGTTCTCTTATGCCTCCATAACCCTGTGAACTCTCCAATCCCTCTGACACTCTAGGTTCAGGCCTGTTGTGTATACCTTTAAATGACACACAGACACAAAGCGAATAGTTTCAACTCTCTCTGGCTTTACTTACTGGAGATGAGATGTTTAACCGCTTAAAGTGGTTGTAAACCCTTACAAACCACTTTGACCTACAGTTAAGCTTAGATTAAGGCTTACCTGTAGGTCCAAGAAATATCTCCTAAACCTATACAGTTTAGGAGATATTTACAAAAAGGCAGCCACCGCTGTATACGGCGCATGCGCACAGGCGCACTGGGCAGGCTGCAGATCGCGGCGATATGCCGCGAGTGTCGCTCCCGTGCGCATGAGTGACGTCATCGCTGCTCCGCCGGAGCAGCGAGACCCGGAACTCACTCCGGGATCCATGGCAGCGGCAGACATGAAGACGGAGGACCGCTTCGGGGGCTTCGTTCTCAGGTAAGTTATTCATAATGAGCTAGTATGCTATGCCTTTGCCTTGCAGGTTGCTTTAAAAAAAAAAAAAAAATTCCAGATGGGTTTACAACCACTTTAAGGACCGCCTCCTGCATATATAAGTCGGCAGAATGGCACAGCTGGGCACAAGCACGTACCTGTACGTTGCTCTTTAAGTGCCCTCACTAAGCTACGTGACCGTGGCCGCGGGACCAGCAGACCCGATCGCCGCTGGTGTCCCGCGATCGGGTCACAGAGCTGAAGAACGAGGAGAGGTCTGTGTAAAAAAAACACACACACACACACTTAACCCCTCCCCGCCCCCTAGAGGTTAACTCCTTCACTGCCAGTGTCATTTACACAGGAATCAGTGCATTTAAATAGCACTGATTGCTGAATAAATGACAATGGTCCCAAAAATGTGTCAAAAATGTGTCCGCCATAATGTCGCAGTCACAATAAAAATTGCTGATCGTTGCCATTACTAGTAGAAAAAAAAATATTCATAAAAATGCTATAAAACTATCCCCTATTTTGTAAACGCTATAACTTTTGTGCAAAGCAATAAATAATTGCTAATTGCGTTTTTTTTTTACCAAAAATATGTAGAAGAATGTGTATCGGCCTAAACTGATGAAAAAAAATTTTTTTTTTTATATATTTTTAAGTAAAAAATATTGTATTTTTTCAAAATTGTCGCTCTATTTTTGTTTATAGCGCAAAAAATAAAAACCACAGAGGTGATCAAATACCACCAAAAGAAAGCTCTATTTGTAGGAAAAAGAGGACGCCAATTTTGTTTGGGAGCCATGTCGCACGACCGCACAATTGTCAGTTAAAGCGACGCAGTGCCGAATCGCAAAAAGGGGCCTGGTCCTTTGGCTGCAAATTGACTAGGTTGAAATAACACTTGCAGCAATAACAATTAGCAATGACACATGAATGAAAACAATATACACAATCACCATGGGATATTATAGAAAAGCTATCAATGGATATAAAGAAATGTATTCACTTTAACGGAAAATGGGCTGACCTATAATACCTTTATCCTAATGAGAGATAGACATGTGCAGACTGAAATATTTTGTTTCTGAATTTCGTTTTCGTCCGAAAAATTTATTTATTTAGTTACTCCCGAAATTAGTTTTTATTTCGTTTTTTGTAAAAAAATTGCATTCCTCCGAAAATCCAAATTAATTACGGTCGAATCTGTCATTGAAGGCTTATAGTGTCTGCCGGAATGTATAAAGAAGATTCGACAGAGCAGTGAAACTCACTGTATGATGCTGCAATCATACATTCCCGGTCTAATATTTTGACTACAAGCTATAGTAGGATTCTAATGTTGTACATCTTCTATGTTTTTTTTTAAGGCTATTTGCATTGCACACAGGTTATTAGCATTAGCATTAAGAAAAGAAAAAAAATTAAGAAAACCAAATGTGTGGGGGTCCTTCCGAAATTCCATACCAGGCCCTTCGGGTCTGGTATGGATATTAAGGAGAACCCCGTGCCAACAAAAAAAAAATGGCGTGGGGGCCCCCCTCAACATCCATACCAGGCCCTTCAGGTCTGGCATGGATTTTAAGGGGAACCCCGTGCCCAAAAAAAATGGCACTGGGGTCCCCCTCAAAATCCATACCAGACCCTTATCCAAGCATGCAACCTGGCAGGCTGCAGAAAAAGGGGGGACGAGAGAGCAGCCCCCCTCCTGAACCGTACCAGGCCACATGCCCTCAACATTGGGAGGGTGCTTTGAGGTAGCCCCTCAAAGCACCTTGTCCCCATGTTGATGAGGACAAGGGCCTCATCCCCACAACCCTGGCCGGTGGTTTTGGGGGTCTGCAGACGGGGGGGTTTATCGGAATCTGGAAGCCCCCTTTAACAAGGGGACCCCAGATCCCGGCCTCCCCCCCTGTGTGAAATGGTAAGGGGGTACAAATGTACCCCTACCATTTCACAAAAAAAGTTACAAAAAAGTGTTAAATATGACAGGAGACGGTCTTTAACAATTCCCTTATTAAAGTCTTCTTTCATCTTCTTTCTTCTGGTCTTTTTCCTTCTTCCTTTCTTCATCCTTCGGTTTCTTCCTCCATCTTCTTCTTCCTCCGATCCTCTTCTTCCTCCGATCCGCTTCTTCTTGCTCTGGTGTTCTCGTCCGGCATCTTTCCCCACGGCATCTCTTCTTGGTTCACAGTCCACTCCGCGCAATAGGAGGCTCCCACTGTGTGACGCGTCTCTTCTTCTGACAGTTCTTTTATAACGGAGGGTGGGGCCACCCAGTGACTCTGCCCCCTCTGACACATGGAACCATGCGTCAGAGGGGGCGGAGTCACCGGGTGGCCCCGCCCTCCATTATAAAAGAACTGTCAGAAGAAGAGAAGCGTCACAAAGCGGGAGCCTCCCATTGTTGTAAGTCGTGTTGTAAGTTGTGCTGTAATTCACACTCAAGTCGTGTCCAAGTTGCCTCCCAAAGTTGCGCTGGAAGTCACATTTCCCCTGTGTGAATGAATGGGCTGTTATGATACAAGTTCAATAGACACAGATTGTTATTGTTAGAGTCACGTCGAATCTCCTATCTATATCAAACTGTGTCAAAACGAAAACGAAAATAAAGCATTTATTTATGTCGGATCTTTCGTTTTTCTCTTTTTACTCTGTGCTTTCGTTATCGTTTGTCAAAACGATAACGAAAATACTTGAAATTTGGAAGAAATGCATTCGGATGAAAACAAATGCACATGTCTAATGAGAGATAGTATACTATAATGACCAGTAAAGTGTCCCCTTAAGAGCCCTTTCACACCGAGGGCGTTTTGCAGGCGCTATAGCGTTAGAAATAGCGCCTGCAATCCACCCTCAAACTACTGCACCATTCATTTCAGTGTGAAGGCCCCGAGGGCTTTCACACCGGAGCGGTGCGCTGGCAGGACGTCATAAAAATCGTGGCAGCAGCTTCTTTGGAGCGGTGAAGGAGCGGTGTGTTTACCACTCCTCCACCGCTGCTCCCCATTGCATAGAGTCAGGAAAGGGAGGCATGCGCACAGAAAAACCCCCCCAAAAAAATCTTTTTAGATGTGCCGTGCCCCGATATTTGAAGGACTATCTCGATACCACAAAGGACATTAAGATTTGAATTTTTATTACATAGAAAATTAAACAAAATTATATAATACAAAAAAAGATAGATTAAAATTTACAGAGCCTAAACAAATGCTTTGTCACATTCATGTAGGTATACAACCATGATACAGAGGCGTCTCCAATCTTTGTTGTACAGGAGAGGCCAATGCTCCACAAAATTAATGGCGATGTCAATTGCTCTCAACTAGTTTCGCGAACAGTAGTCACTTCTTCAGGAGATATTTGGAACATGTCTAATTTGGGTAGATAATAATTTCCAGTTAAAAAAAAAAAAAAAGAGGAAAAAAAGAAAAAAGTAGTTACAATGACAACATATAAATCATATATTTGTTACAGGGAGTTTTTAACATACATTGACACATAGAGAAGTGAGGCTTACCCGTCAGAGACCCCACAATGGTCGCACAGCTAGGGTGGTGCCCAGCTGTCAGCTGGGTAAACCACCCTTGGGGGCAGACAAGGGAGGACAAAAGAGTTGTCTAGGCAGATTAAACTGTAATGGAAATTAAAAGGGGCCACAGTCAGCAATATAATGAATTAAGAGTGCATAAAAAAAGGGGGGGGGGAAGGGGGGCGGCAGCATAATGTGCCTGTATATATAGGCGCACCCCAACAGGTTGGTGTAGACGCCAATTTAAACAATAATGATACAAAATAGTTTTTATGAAGTTGATAAAATTTGAAAAAACAACCTACCAGGTCGTAAAGGCAGGGAACTTAAATTCATATGGGTAGATAGATTTGAGGGTTTAGGAAATCCCCACTGTGTATCGCTTGTAGCCTATACAAAAGCTGTGTTGGAGCGGGTCAGTACTGCCGTCCCTAGAAGTAAACAAAATAATTTGGAAAGTTACAAGCCATAAAAGTGCACAGAGTGAGGAAATATATATGTGAAAGAGACCGTATGGCTCCATAGATCCCATAAGATAAAGGTCCCCTGTTACCTGTAGGCTGTATGTTGCCTAGATCACGTCCGCATCAGACCAAAGCCAGTGCTGTGTGCGGGCTGTCTGATGCGGCACTCGTTTGTCCTCCATCCCGGTGCGTCATACGGCCAGCGACGGCACCAGCCGATGACGTCACCGGGACTGCCGCTCCTTTTGCGCATGTGTCATAACCTGACAGCGCAATTGCCTGAACCACCACGCAATGAAGCGTGAATGGTAAGGCGCCCAGTCGGCCCCGCCCACCAACCCGAAGGAGGAGAAAAAGGGAGGGGCCAGTTGGGTGAAACGGCGCATGTCCGCCCAAGAGAGTCAGTACTCCCATTGCTAATACATACCTAGGGGGGCCCGTCCATACGCCTCACCTCTCCATTACAATGGTCAATGGTAAAATTGTTTATAGCAGTTAATGAAGTGCCATAAAATGTTTAACAATAATATAAAGTATAACAACGTAAGCACATCCTGAAATAGGATACCTAATATAGAAAGAAACGATAGAACCATTGCATAGCGACACAACTATTAATTGTTTGTTCATCTGATTGTGAACCAATATGTTTTGAGTAGAAGAAAGAGAGACGCTACTAAAGCCTTCCAGATAGACTAACCATGTACTGGCTAGTAGAATCCATGAAAAAAAGGGGAGATAGAGAGAGGAAAGGGAGGAAAAAAGGTGAAAGAAAAAGAAATAGGAAAAGGGGAAAAAAGGAAAAAAGGGAAAAGAGGAATGGGGGGAATAGAAAAAGGGAAAGAGTATATATGGGGAAGGGAGGGAGGAAAGACGAAATAGGAAGGGGATCGGGAGAACAGGGTGGGAAAGAAGGGGACAAGAGTAAAAGGGAAATTATTAAAAATGAAAAAAGAGGAGGGGGGAGAGGGGGGAGGG
Organism: Lithobates pipiens; assembly: GCF_037356315.1. NCBI lineage: Eukaryota > Metazoa > Chordata > Amphibia > Anura > Ranidae > Lithobates > Lithobates pipiens. The sequence goes on from NW_027507903.1 coordinate 298,310,913, forward strand.
GGAGGGAAAGGAGAGAGGGGAAAAAAAAGGGGGAGTGGAAGGAAAGAAAAGGGGATAAAGAAAGAGGAAAGGGGAAACGGGAACAAGGGGGGGGGGGGCACGATTCAGTGTACACCGCCCCATACTGTTATTTCAGAAAACATTTATAAGATTGTGCCTCATTGAGGCCAGGTGGCACCAAGACGTTTAAACGCTCAATCCAAAGCGTTTCACGCCTTAGTATTTCGCAGTCCCAGTCGCCCCCTTGTAAGTCCTCATATACCACCTCAAGAACATAAAATTTTACACACTCTAATTGGTATCGGTGATGGATACCTATGTGTCGTCCTACTGATGTAAGCTTACCACTGGTCGAATAGTAAACGTGGTCGCCTATTCTTTGGCGTAGTTCCCTGATGGTCTTTCCTACGTAGAAAGCCCTGCAGGCACAGACCATCAGGTAAACTACACCTTTTGTGCCACAATCTGCACAATGGGAGGGTGAGAAGGTTTCCCCATTGGGGAGGGTGTGGGTAACACCCTCCAAAATCCATGGGCATTTAGGACAGTACCCACAGCGTGACGTGCCCCTAGGGCCTTGCAAGTCACGACCGTGGGCGCTGTAATGGCTGGTCGTTAGACTATCTCCTAGGGTAGTGGCCCTCCTGAAAACCAACTCTGGGGTAGGCTTAACATACTTCCCCAGAATGTGGTGATCCGTTAGGAGGTGACAATGATTAGAAATCACTTGTCTTAGCGTATTGTTATGTAGTGAAAATTTAGTTTTTTTTATTTAATTTTCGTAGTAGTTGGGTATTTAGGCCTTGGAGGGCTGAATAATAAGGATTCTCGCGAATGAGCATACGCTTTGTTAAAGGAATGTACGAATAGGTAAAAGTTAAATTCAAAGTATTATGATTGTGATGTTTCATGAATTCAATAAGAGCCTGTGTGGTGCCCGTCCATATGACCAAAATGTCATCAATGAACCTGTACCAGCTCAATATTGAGTTCAAGAAAGTCTGTAATGCATCATCGCTGAAGATGTTCCATTCCCAGCCACCTAAATATAGGTTGGCATATGACGGTGCGCAGGAAGTACCCATTGCAACTCCCTGGGTTTGTAGGTACAATTGATCCATAAATGTAAAATGATTTCTGGTGAGAATATAAGTAAGAAGCTGTAAAATTAATGATGCAATCAATGGGGCAGTGCTGCATTACCACCGGCAGGGCGGTTTTAACCCTTTCTAGGCCGTAGCGGGGGGTAAAAGTGCCCCGCTAGCGGCCGAAATGCGCTGCAAATCCAACGGTAAAACGCAGCTAAAAATAGCGGCGTTTTACCGCTGACGCTACAGGGTGTGAAAGGGGCCTTAAGGTCCCTTTCACACTGGGGTGGGAGCGACGTCTGCGGTAAAATTCTGATATTTTTAGCACCAATTAACCGTTGTTTTAGCGGCAGTGTTTGGCCGCTAGTGGGTTTTACCCCCCTGCTAGCGACTAAGAAAGTCTTAAAACCACTGCAAAGCGCTGCTGTAACAACACTTTGTCGGCAGTATAGCTGCGCTGCCCCATTGATTTCAATGCGCAGGAGTGGTGTATACACCTCTCCTTCATTGCTCCAAAGATGCTGCTAGCGGGACTTTTTTTACCATCCTGCCAGCGCACCGCTCCAGTGTGAAAGCCCTCAGGCTTTCATACTGGAGACACAGCAGCGGCTCTTTCAGAGAGCTTTGCAGGTGCTATTTTTAGCGCTGTAGCGCCTGCAAAGGGTCCCAGTGTGAAAGGGGTCTTAGAGTACTAACAACACTGTCCTAAAGGCAAGGCCTTTCACTGTCTTCACCGGCAAACTTGGAGCTCATAGAACAAAGATTCCTGACTGCAGCAAAGTGATGATGAAAAATGCAAGATAGCAAATCCCGGTTGATAGCAATACTATTTGTAATCCAAGCGAATGTCACATGTGCACTGTCTTGAAACTGTACTACTTAGCAAAGCAATGGGATCTGTGGGAATAAGCCCCCTCACCAATCCTGATAGACCCTGGAGGCTCCTGGTGGGACCAATAAATGATTCTTCCTACTACAGATGGGCAGAGACACGGATCAGTCTGCTAACTCATCAAACTGGTTCTGTGGTGTTCAGTGCTGCTGCAGGGCATCCTTCTGCCATTGGGCAATGGCTGGACTCGCTGGGGCTGGAGCTGTGGGCTGTGTGTCACGTGCGAGGCCGTAATCTTACACAGCAGCGGAGTAATGCTCACGCAATTAGATCCAGGAAGTAAGAGAGCCTTGGCCTGGTCCACAGATCCCTATATAGCCTTTCCCACTATTCCCCTGCAGAGCAGACCGTCTGCTGGGACATGCAGTTCACAGTCATTTCTGCAAGATCATCAATGCCTATCAGAGGACTACATCTCCCACAATACCTTTCTCTGTGCTTCAGGAGATGATGTCAGTGATTCAGATCCAGCATTAGGTGGACATACAGTAGGGACAAGGCTAGAGTCAGATAACCAGTCCGCTCCCGGCTACATATTTTTTGTGGCAATAATGATTTTTTTTTTAATCAAAGATTTGTGCCTGAAATTAAGCTTTAAAGGCTAAGTTCACTTTTTTTTGTTTCTAAATTCCAGATTTCATTTGTACCAATAACACATTAATGTACCTCTTTTGCAGAAAAGAAAAAGCTTTCTGATTGTTCTAGACTAAGTCTTACCTCAGCAGCCAATTTTTTGTATAGAAAACTCCTCCAATACTTTCTGGATAGCCCTTAGGTTGGGAAAACCATTAAAACACAGGAAGGAATTCACCAGCTCATCTCATTAACACACACCCTGCACCTGTCCCCCCCTTACCTCCATCTTACATAGATTGTTCATTTGGCAGAGTGTGCAGGAGCTGAGCAATCAGACAGCAGCCTATATGAAGCAGAGCTGTCGAATTGAAAACAGGAGAAGTGTGTCCCTGGAATTCTGCAAGCTTACCATACAATATACAATATGATTGTACAATCTCCTTTTGATCTACCATTAACCATGTAGTGCAAGGGCCTGCCTTATTGGATAAAGAGTGATTGGATAGATGGTGTGTCCTATTATATGGTTTTGGTAAATATAAAGATCATACAGAGATTGTACAATCAGATTGTATAGTGCATAGCCAACTTTATACACCTAAAATGAACTAGTGGCACTTTCAGCCATCAATTGGTAATGGCACACCAAATGCAGAAGCAAATGCACATTTTGCCATGTGAAAAAATGAGTGACAAACTCAGCAACACGCACAGTAAAAAAACATGCAAACAGCAACTCGCCAAAATGTATCATGAGCTACTTTACCAAATGTAGGGGAGTCCATTAAAATCAATTTCCCTATGTATGTTGCAGGAAAAATTAGTCACCAAAATTGTCTCCCACTAAGCTAGATGTGAATGGATCCTGAAAGTGAAATTGGTATGCTTACACAAGAACAATAAGGCTCCATTCACATCTGTGCCCTTGCGAACACACGACAAACTGCACAGTAAAGATGTACTTTGCCACAATTTTTGGAAACGTAATGCAAACATGGATCGCACTTGCAGCGCAATTAAGTGTTAATGGCACCCCGAATGCGTGTAGAAGGCGCACATCTGCCGCGTGACTAACAAGCTGCAAATGCAAAAAAAGGAAGGTATAAAATGTGTAATGCTCTGCTCTAAAAAAAAGTTCTGAAGCTTATTTGGCGTGTTTGTCACACATAGGGCAGCCCATTCAAGTAAATGTTTGAGGAACGGAAATGCTTCAAAACGCCCAAAAAAAAAAAAAAAACAGCATGCAGCAATGTGAGTTCCCACTATGTGAAGATGGGACCTGACAGCCGAGTGCCTCCATCCACCCTAGGTAGTTGTATAAAGATGGCCACACACTATACAATCCAATAGTACAATCTCTGTACAAATTCCTTTAGATTTACCAGAACTATGGAAAAGGTGGGCACACCTGAACAATCCATTAAAAATGTATCAGATAGCACTGCTTATTGTAGATCTAAAGGAGATTGTACAATCAGATTGTATAGCGTATGGTCAGCTTAGGGGAAGAATTAGAAAAATAAGGTGGAAATAAAAAAAAGTGGTATAGTAATAAGGGGGTTGTGGTCCAGACATGCCCTATCATGCCCTATTCTGCAATGTAGTAAGGCCTGATTCACACCTATGCATTTTTTATAGCATTTTGCAGATTTGCACTACAGTCCATTTAACATGATTTCCTATGGAACACGTCCTGTAGTGCAAATCTGTAAAATGCAAATTGCACTAAAAATGCATAGGTATGAATCAGGCATAAGCCAGTGAATGATAGGAAATTACCTACCAAAAGTAATGGAAGCAGAACGCATTTTCAAAAACTCAAACAGAAACGTGAAATTTCAAATCTGCCGTGGACGAGGTAAATGCGAAAATATTGGGATGGCTGGGGCAGAAAGGACACTGGAAAAGGCTTCTATTATGAAAAATGAAATTCTGCCCCAAAAAGGTGAACTTAGCCTTTAAGTGTGCCCACAGATGTTGATACTGTTCACCTAAATAAAAATGATATTTTTTCTTTGTTCATTCACAGTAAAACCTGGAATTGCGAGTAACGTGTTTTACGAGTTTTCTCAATACAAGTTTTTTTTTTTTTTATTCTGACTCGATTTGTGAGCGTTGTCTCACAAGACAAGCAAGATTCAAGCCTCTGGGCTGTGCAGTACTGCATGTGGCCAGAGTTGGGGGGATGCCAGAGACGCTTGGAGATGCTTGGAGACACTTGGAGACTCAAAGCGCGTCTCTGGCGACTCCCCCCCCACCCATGGCCACATGCGGTACTTCATACACTAACAGTGACAAATTATCTGAGTTTCCATTGATTCCCAGGGGACACTTTCTTTGATATATGAGTGCTTTGGATTACAAGCATGATTCTGGAACTAATTATGCACATTAGTGATGGCCGAACGGTTCGCCCGGCGGTCGTTTCGCGGCGAATTTCCGACTTTCGCCGTCCGCGGGTTCGAACGCCTTTTTCCGTCGTTCGCCCCGGCGGACTTACGTGTTTAATGTATACAAGAACTTTAACCTTTCGTGACACGTTTATCATGTGTTACAGGACAACCAATTGAGACATGACAGCTCATGGACACTTGGACATTCCCCCTAACCTATAAATACACCCGATCCGGTGGCCATTTTACATTCTTTCTTCTGTCACTGTAGGGAAAGGATCCTGTGTGGAGTAGGGACAGAGAAAACGCTAGCTATTTGGTACACAAAAGTTCTTTTCAGGACTGGTATAGGTGTTAGGTCAGCAGCCTGAGTTTCTTTTGTCAGTTTAGATAAAGGGACAGAGCGCTGTATGCTGCTATTTTAGGGACAGCTCAGCCAGATTAGTCTTTCTTCATCATCATCATCATCATCATCATTAGCTGTTACTATCAGGTCCACAAAAGAGCTGTTCCAGCTAATCGTTCCAGCCTACTCTTTTTTGCCAATTTGTATAGGGACAGGCAGGAAGCAGTGTGTCAGGCAGTGAGGATAATTTTAAAGACTTGCTGTTACTATTAGTTCCACAAAGGTTCTTTTCAGGACTGGTATCAGTGGTACGGTAATAGGCTTGTACACGTATAATATTCTTTCTTCCAAATATAGAAAGAATATTATACTTGACTGCTGCCCTTCTGCTGCAGTCTGCTAATCATTCACAACTCACTTGTTCCACAAAGCTCTTTATCAGGACTGGTAACTTGGTCTGTCTAGGGTGCTACGGTACATAGGCTTGGGTGCGGTACAGTCTGCTGTTCTGTAAGGACCGCTATCGGTCCACAATACATAGGGTTGCCGTGCACTACTGCTGACCGCTGCCCTATACTGCAGCAGTCCTTCATTGGTATAGGGACTGACGTACAGTCTGCTAATCACTAACACACAACCTGCTTGGTCCACAAAAGTTCTTATAAGGACTGGTAACTTGGTATAGGGTGCTACGGTACATAGGCCTGAGTGCGTTACAGTCTGCTGTTCTGTAAGGACCGCTATCGGTCCACAATACATAGGGTTGCCGTGCACTACTGCTGACCGCTGCCCTATACTGCAGCAGTCCTTCAGCGGTATAGGGACTGACGCACAGTCTGCTAAACACTAACACACAACCTGCTTGGTCCACAAAAGTTTTTATAAGGACTGGTAACTTGGTATAGGGTGCTACGGTACATAGGCCTGAGTGCAGTACAGTCTGCTGTTCTGTAAGGACCGCTATCGGTCCACAATACATAGGGTTGCCGTGCACTACTGCTGACCGCTGCCCTATACTGCAGCAGTCCTTCATTGGTATAGGGACTGACGTACAGTCTGCTAATCACTAACACACAACCTGCTTGGTCCACAAAAGTTCTTATAAGGACTGGTAACTTGGTATAGGGTGCTACGGTACATAGGCCTGAGTGCGTTACAGTCTGCTGTTCTGTAAGGACCGCTATCGGTCCACAATACATAGGGTTGACGTGCACCACTGCTGACCGCTGCCCTATACTGCAGCAGTCCTTCAGCGGTATAGGGACTGACGTACAGTCTGCTAAACACTAATACACAACCTGCTTGGTCCACAAAAGTTCTTATAAGGACTGGTAACTTGGTATAGGGTGCTACGGTACATAGGCTTGAGTGCGGTACAGTCTGCTGTTCTGTAAGGACCGCTATCGGTCCACAATAGATAGGGTTGACGTGCACCACTGCTGACCGCTGCCCTATACTGCAGCAGTCCTTCAGCGGTATAGGGACTGACGCACAGTCTGCTAAACACTAACACACAACCTGCTTGGTCCACAAAAGTTTTTATAAGGACTGGTAACTTGGTATAGGGTGCTACGGTACATAGGCCTGAGTGCGTTACAGTCTGCTGTTCTGTAAGGACCGCTATCGGTCCACAATACATAGGGTTGCCGTGCACTACTGCTGACCGCTGCCCTATACTGCAGCAGTCCTTCATTGGTATAGGGACTGACGTACAGTCTGCTAATCACTAACACACAACCTGCTTGGTCCACAAAAGTTCTTATAAGGACTGGTAACTTGGTATAGGGTGCTACGGTACATAGGCCTGAGTGCGTTACAGTCTGCTGTTCTGTAAGGACCGCTATCGGTCCACAATACATAGGGTTGACGTGCACCACTGCTGACCGCTGCCCTATACTGCAGCAGTCCTTCAGCGGTATAGGGACTGACGTACAGTCTGCTAAACACTAATACACAACCTGCTTGGTCCACAAAAGTTCTTATAAGGACTGGTAACTTGGTATAGGGTGCTACGGTACATAGGCTTGAGTGCGGTACAGTCTGCTGTTCTGTAAGGACCGCTATCGGTCCACAATACATAGGGTTGCCGTGCACTACTGCTGACCGCTGCCCTATACTGCAGCAGTCCTTCATTGGTATAGGGACTGACGTACAGTCTGCTAATCACTAACACACAACCTGCTTGTTCCACAAAAGTTCTTATAAGGACTGGTAACTTGGTATAGGGTGCTACGGTACATAGGCTTGAGTGCGGTACAGTCTGCTGTTCTGTAAGGACCGCTATCGGTCCACAATAGATAGGGTTGACGTGCACCACTGCTGACCGCTGCCCTATACTGCAGCAGTCCTTCAGCGGTATAGGGACTGACGTACAGTCTGCTAAACACTAATACACAACCTGCTTGGTCCACAAAAGTTCTTATAAGGACTGGTAACTTGGTATAGGGTGCTACGGTACATAGGCTTGAGTGCGGTACAGTCTGCTGTTCTGTAAGGACCGCTATCGGTCCACAATAGATAGGGTTGACGTGCACCACTGCTGACCGCTGCCCTATACTGCAGCAGTCCTTCAGCGGTATAGGGACTGACGTACAGTCTGCTAAACACTAATACACAACCTGCTTGGTCCACAAAAGTTCTTATAAGGACTGGTAACTTGGTATAGGGTGCTACGGTACATAGGCTTGAGTGCGGTACAGTCTGCTGTTCTGTAAGGACCGCTATAGGTCCACAATAGATAGGGTTGACGTGCACCACTGCTGACCGCTCACCTATACTGCAGCAGTCCTTCAGCGGTATAGGGACTAAGAGTTTTGTCACAGGGTCATTTAAAAAATGACATGCAGAGGAAGAGGCAGGCCCTTCCGCAGGGGTGGTAGGGGTAGGGCAGGAGCAACAGGCTTGAGCCAAAGTGGGAAGTTGCAGAAGGTGCGTTCAATTACTTTAAAGGATGCACCAGACTTGGTTGAGTGGCTCGCTCAGCCTTACTCTTCTGCACCCTCCTCATCCTCTCGATCTGCACCCTCTTCTTCACTCTCTGCTATGTGCACCCCCAAAGACACTACCACCAACAACACGACCACCACCACCACCACCACCACATACCTTCCGCTTGAGTCACTGGAATTATTTTCCGATCCATATCAAGAGGACATTTCTGATGCGCAGCCACTCTTGGTATTGGATCAGGAAGAGGAGGTAGCAACAAGCGCTACTCAGCAGTCTGACGCCAGTACCCAGATCAGCCCAAGGAGGAGGTTGGTCCCCGGTGTTGCTGCCTACTCTACTTATAGCGGTGGGGAAGGTGACGTTGATGATGACGTGTCTAGTGATGTCACGTGGGTGCCCACAAGAGAGGAAGAGGAGGGGAGTTCAGAGGGAGATATGGACCAGCAGATAGGGAGGAGAAGCAGCAATGACTTACATTGCACAGCAGGGACAAAGCAGACTGCAAATGTATCAGGAGCGAGTCATCGACCATGTACGGTCACATCTGGCGCTCCCAGGACACCGGCACATGGCTCCGCAGTGTGGGCTTTTTTTAACGTGTCCGCTGCTGACAATAGCGTTGCCATCTGCAATCTTTGCAGTCAACGCGTTAGTCGCGGTAAGCCCAATACTCACCTAGGGACGACCGCCTTAAGAAGGCACATGAGCAGCCATCACCGAGCCCAGTGGGAGCAACGGAACACACAAAGCCACACTGCAGGCTCTCACCGTCCAGCCTCGTCTTCTACTTCTCCTTCTCCTCTCTCCTCACAATTGTCCTCCACTCCACCTTCCATCACGCCAAGCTCACATTTTTCTGCAAAAAGGCAGGCTTCCGTGGGCCTAATGTTTGAGCGTAAAAAAATGATGACGCCGGATAACCCTCTTGCCCAACGGTTGGCGGCTGGCTTGTCAGAACTCATAGCCCGCCAACTACTGCCATATAAACTGGTGGACTCGGAGGCCTTTCGCAAATTTGTGGCCATTGGAACACCACAATGGAAGGTCCCAGGAAGGAAGTATTTCTCAGAGAAGGGCATCCCAGAGCTATATGGCCATGTTCAGCGGCAAGTGAATGTATCTCTGGCACACAGTGTCGGTGCCAAGATACATCTGACCACAGACACGTGGTCTAGCAAACACGGGCAGGGAAGGTATATCAGTTTTACTGCCCACTGGGTGAACCTTCTGACGGCCGTCAAGCATGTAACCCGTGGCACCCGTGTAGATTTGGTTTTACCGCCACGGATTGCATGCAGGCCTGACTCTTCTTCTCCTCCTCCTACTCCATCCTCCTCCCTCTCCTCCTCAGCTGCCTCCTCCTTTTCCGCTGCTAGCGTCTCTTCCACTGCACCGCCCAAGCTCCCCAGAACCTATTCCACATGCCAGGTGAGACGTTGCCATGCCGTGCTGCGTCTGTTGTGCCTGGAAGCAAAGAGCCACACTGGCCCGGCACTCCTTTCAGCTTTGCGTTCACAGGCAGATGAGTGGCTAACACCGCTCAATTTGACAGTTGGTAAAGTGGTGTGTGACAACGGTGCCAATCTGCTTAGCGCATTGAAACAGGGCAAAATCACGCACGTGCCGTGCATGGCACACGTCTTAAACTTGGTCGTGCAGCGATTCCTTGTCAAATACCCTGGGGTCCAGGACATCTTGCGGCAGGCAAGGAAAATCTCGGCCCATTTCAGAAGATCTTACACGGCCATGGCTCGCCTTGCTGACATTCAGCGGCGACACCATCTGCCGGTCAGACGTCTTATTTGCGATTGCCCGACGCGATGGAACTCAACCTTCTATATGCTTGATAGGCTGCTCCAGCAGAAACGTGCAGTTAACGTCTACCTGTATGAACTCTGCGAAAGAAACGGTTCTGGGGAGCTGGGTTTTTTTTCACCGCGCCAGTGGCTGCTCATGCGCGACACATGCAGACTTCTGCGGCCATTTGAGGAGATCACCAAACTGGTCAGTCGCAGCCATGGCGCCATCAGTGACATGGTACCTTATGCCTTCTTTCTGGAGCGTGCATTGCGTCGTGTCATTGATCAGGCTGTGGAGGAGCAGGAGCGGGAAGATGAGGAAGTCGCAATGCTGGATGAATTCCCAGGGGGGGCTACTCTATCTGAGACAAGTCAACAACAGGAGTCTGATGAGGAGTCAGAGGAGGATGGTGCCGGGGCGGATGAGCAGGAGCAAGAAGAGCATGCTTTAAACCTTTCTGGGATCCCTGTTGTGCGAGGATGGGGAGAGGAGAATGAAGAGGACGACATTATCCTGGATGATGAGCAGGAGCCAGGCCACCACACCGCTTCCACTTTAGTGCAAATGGGGGCCTTCATGCTCCAGTGTTTTAATAGGGACCCCCGTATAAAAAGCATGAGGGTCAAGGACCAGTACTGGGTGGCAACGTACTTAGACCCCCGGTACAAACACAAAATGGCGGAAATGTTACCGCCGTCGCAGAGGGCTGTCAGAATGCAGCACTTCCAGGCCTTGCTTCGAGAAATGCTGCATTCTGCTTTTGCGTGCGCTGGCAGAGGAGCAATTCCCACTCCCAGAGAAGGATTTGCGGGTACCAATCCAACAGCGCCTGCAAGAAGAGGCCGGTTTGAAGATGTGTTGGTGACTTCGGATATGAGGTCATTCTTTCAGCCGACCCATCGACAGGTGTCATCCGGATCCAGCATCAGGGAACGCCTAGACCGTCAGGTGTCCGACTACATTGGGTTAACGGCCGATGTGGACGCTCTGAGGAGTGATGAACCCCTAGACTACTGGGTGGGCAGGCTTGACCTCTGGCCAGAGCTTGCCCAATTTGCAATCGAACTGTTGGCTTGCCCCTCATCCAGTGTCCTGTCCGAAAGGACGTTCAGCGCAGCAGGGGGGATTGTGACCGATAAGCGTACTCGCCTAGCTCACCACAGTGTTAACTACCTCACATTTCTAAAAATGAATGAGGCATGGATCTCGGAGGAATTCAACACATGTGATCAGTAGACCATGTATATGTCTATAAACAATTTTTGGAATCAAGCACACAGACCTTCTTAATTCATTTGGCTCACTTCCCTGACCCAAAAAAGCACACCGTACTATATGCCCCTACCCTCCTCTTTGAAGAGGTTGAGCGGTGTCATATTTCTACTGGGGCTGCTTATTATGAGGGGTTCCCACCATCCCTGTGCTGTGCTGACTTCCTCCTGGGTGTTCTTATTATGAGGGGCTCCCACCATCCCTGTGCTGTGCTGACTTCCTCCTGGGGGTTCTTATTATGAGGGGATCACACCATCCCTGTGCTGTGCTGACTTCCTCCTGGGGCTGCTTACGGTGCTGCTGTCAGCGCTGTATGTCACGGAGCTGCTGTCAGCGCTGTATGTCACGGAGCTGCTGTCAGCGCTGTATGTCACGGAGCTGCTGTCAGCGCTGTATGTCACGGAGCTGCTGTCAGCGCTGTATGTCACGGAGCTGCTGTCAGCGCTGTATGTCACGGAGCTGCTGTCAGCGCTGTATGTCACGGAGCTGCTGTCAGCGCTGTATGTCACGGAGCTGCTGTCAGCGCTGTATGTCACGGAGCTGCTGTCAGCGCTGTATGTCACGGAGCTGCTGTCAGCGCTGTATGTCACGGAGCTGCTGTCAGCGCTGTATGTCACGGAGCTGCTGTCAGCGCTGTATGTCACGGAGCTGCTGTCAGCGCTGTATGTCACGGTGCTGCTGTCAGCGCTGTATGTCACGGAGCTGCTGTCAGCGCTGTATGTCACGGAGCTGCTGTCAGCGCTGTATGTCACGGAGCTGCTGTCAGCGCTGTATGTCACGGAGCTGCTGTCAGCGCTGTATGTCACGGAGCTGCTGTCAGCGCTGTATGTCACGGAGCTGCTGTCAGCGCTGTATGTCACGGAGCTGCTGTCAGCGCTGTATGTCACGGTGCTGCTGTCAGCGCTGTATGTCACGGAGCTGCTGTCAGCGCTGTATGTCACGGAGCTGCTGTCAGTGCTGTATGTCACGGAGCTGCTGTCAGCGCTGTATGTCACGGAGCTGCTGTCAGCGCTGTATGTCACGGAGCTGCTGTCAGCGCTGTATGTCACGGTGCTGCTGTCAGCGCTGTATGTCACGGAGCTGCTGTCAGCGCTGTATGTCACGGAGCTGCTGTCAGCGCTGTATGTCACGGAGCTGCTGTCAGCGCTGTATGTCACGGAGCTGCTGTCAGCGCTGTATGTCACGGAGCTGCTGTCAGCGCTGTATGTCACGGTGCTGCTGTCAGCGCTGTATGTCACGGAGCTGCTGTCAGCGCTGTATGTCACGGAGCTGCTGTCAGTGCTGTATGTCACGGAGCTGCTGTCAGCGCTGTATGTCACGGAGCTGCTGTCAGCGCTGTATGTCACGGAGCTGCTGTCAGCGCTGTATGTCACGGTGCTGCTGTCAGCGCTGTATGTCACGGAGCTGCTGTCAGCGCTGTATGTCACGGAGCTGCTGTCAGCGCTGTATGTCACGGAGCTGCTGTCAGCGCTGTATGTCACGGAGCTGCTGTCAGCGCTGTATGTCACGGAGCTGCTGTCAGCGCTGTATGTCACGGTGCTGATGTCAGTGCTCTGTATTACGGTGCTGCTGTCAGTGCTCTGTATCTCCTGCACCCTCTTGTTTGCCTACCCTGGTCCCTGACCTTCCCTCTCCTCCATTGCCTTCATTAGCTCCATAGTCCTGAATTGTCAGAACAATTTCCCAAATAAAAAAAAAATGCTTGTAGTTATCGATCCCAAATTCACCTCATACATGTATTATGCTATTGTCCAGGTGGTGGGACTACGTGCTACCCCCTAATAATTACCCCGTGGCCGCAAATTCGACCTAAAGGTTTGCGAAATTCGCCTCCCATTGAAGTCAATGGAGCCCGCGGCGAACGGTCGTTTTCGCGAACGTTTGTGTCCGTTCGCGTTTCGCGTTCGCGAAACGTCCCGTCGGAAGTTCGTCCATCACTAATGCACATTATCCAAGGTACTACTGTACATATTTAATGCAATTATATATAAAGCTGTGAACAGCCCTGCTCACTCTTCACTAGCCCTGAAGAATAATAGGCTATTCATTAAACAATTCCAAGCATGATAATAGCCTTCATTCACTAAAACTCAAAGTGACTTTTTTTTAAAATAATGCTTGACGAACAATATCAATTAACTCCAAAAGCATTGAAAAGTAGAATAAATCAATCATTGCTCAAAAGAGCAATTTTAATTAAGTAAAATAAAAAAAATTAAAAATTAAATAGTAAGATTTGGATTTAAGTTCAAATAATAACTAAGCATGAACACTCAAAGCAGCATCCTCTTAACCTGCATTGGGGTTTCACAATTATACAAGCTCTGAGATAGACTATAGCATCGATGCCTAAAATAATATGCTGCATGGATAATAAATCAGCCTTTAGCAATAAATATTCTTACATTAAAGCTGGAGGTTTTCAGACCATCAACCAGCTTTCTTTCCCTTTATATACGAAAAGCAGACAGCGTAGGGCGTATGCGTGCTAGGATATGCAAATACAATTCTCAGTAATGCCTATAGAATAGCAGAAGGAGGATATAATTGCTTCATTTGGGTGTATAATTTCCGTATTTATTATCCAGGTGGCATTATAGAGAATGTACTGTAGAAAATAGATTACCTTGAAGCAAATCATCCTATAAATGTATGTTAACATATTACACTCCGGGGTGTGTTTATAAAGGACTCTGCAAGAATTATGCCCAATGTTTGCCCATTCTGTGCCCAAGATTCAACTTTCTATGTCTGCCCACCAAAAGCAGCATTTTGAAAAGGAAATCAAATGGGAGTTGCCCAGTATATGTTTTTGCGCGGGAAAGTACTTTAGTAGTAGTAGTAATCCTAATTATCGCTCAGTGAACACAGATTTATTCTGAACTTTATCCAACGTTTTCCCATGTTTCCCTTTGCACAACAATCAAACTATTTTCCAGTTTAAAGTGAAAAATTTATATTTTCTTTGAAGCTGTGGATTTTTAGCTAACAGAGAGTGCTGAACCTCGGTTTTCCTGATGCTGCTCCAATGGCTTCAGGACTTTTTACAGTATATTATTATTACTATAATTATACAGGATTTATATAGCACTGACAGTGTACGCAGTGCTTTACAACTTGAGGGTAGACAGTACAAATATAATACACTTTCAATACAGTAGGAATTACAGAGCCCTGCTCGTTAGAGCTTACCATCTAAAATGGAGGGTCAAGAGATACAAGGGATAACTGTGGGGGATTACTGACCTTGAACCAGAGCTGCCAGGGGTGGCATAAAACCATACATCACAATGGTGACTGTCAATAAACGCATTCTTGTCTACAAAAAAAAAAAATACTCTGCCTACTAGTGCAAGACGGCAGCTGTAAGCAGACAGTTTGCTCTATTCTTCTATTAGTTATACATATTAACTACTTCAGCCCCAGAAGAATTTACTCCCTTCCTGACCAGAGCACTTTTTGCGATTCAGCACTGCATCGATTTAACTGACAAATTGCGCGGTCATGTGACATTGTACCCAAACAAAATTGATGTCCTTTTTTCCCACAAATAAAGCTTTCTTTTGGTGGTATTTGATCGCCTCTGCGTTTTTTATTTTTTGTGCTGTAAACAAAAAAAGAGGGAACAATTTTGAAAAAAAATATTTTTTTTTCTTTTTGCTATAATAAACATCCCGCAAAAATATATATAAAAACATTTTTTTTCCCCTCAGTTTAGACCGATAATTGTCCGATATGTCCGTCATAATGTCACAGTCATGATAAAAATCGCAGATCGTCGCCATTACTAGTAAATAATAAAAATGCTATAAATCAATTGCTATAAGGCTCTCAGTCAAGATGGTTGACCTTCTCTCTCTTTCTTTCTTTCTTATCCCTCTTTTTCTTTGTCCCACCCTCCCTCACTTTTTTCCCCTATCCCTCTTCTCCCCCTCTACCTCTCTTTTTACCTCCCCCCATATCCCCTTCCCCCCCCCCCCCCTTACCCCCTTCTCCCTCAAATATCTCCTATGTTCTTCTCATACTCCTAGTTCTCCCCCACCACAATGGAGATCAACAACTCAGACACTCACACTTGATGTACTACAAGATCTGTTTCCTAACCCAGTTTAGGCAAAATGCTACCAAGTTAAAGATTAACAACATAAGGAAACAATTACACGCTAGATGATATAAAATCAATTACTGTTACATATTCCCCTTGTTCATACTGTTCAGTTAAATGTAGTTGATTGGTTTACTTTTACTGGATATCAATGTACGAAAATGGATCACATTGTTGCTGTTTCTTTTCTGTACTGTCTTTCGCTTCAATAAATTCTTTAATGGTTAAAAAAAAAAAAAATGCTATAAATCTATACCCTATTTTGTATCCTCATATTTTTGGTAAAAAAAATTGCAGTAAGCATATCTTGATTGGTTTGCACAAAAGTTATAACATCTACAAAATAGGGGATAGATTTATAGCATTTTTATTATAATTTTTTTACTAGAAATGATCTGCGGTTTTTATCATGACTGTGACATTATGACGGACAAATCGGAAAATTTTGACACATTTTTGGGACAATTGCATTGATTACTATAAAAATGTCACTGGCAGTGAAGGGTTTAACACACTAGGGGGCGCTCAAGGGGTTATCTGTGTTCCCTGGGAGGTGATTCTAACTGAAGGGGGAGGGGACTGACTAGAGGAAGTGACGGATCGTGGTTCCTATCTGATATGAACACGCGATCTATCACTCCTGTCGGAACAAAACAGGGAAGTGTGTGTTTACAGACACTCATCCCTGTTCTGTGTCTCCTGCTCACGATTGCTCGTGGCCGGCGGTCATAGCGATCGTCGGCCATGAGCATCGGCACCCCCGCTGTGCAGACCCCCCACGCGCCTGCTATCCTGACACCGTGAGCTGACGTACAGCTACAACAGCTCGTGCAGGAGAGCCAGCCTGCTGCAGTATAACTGCGGTGGTTGGTCAGGAAGCGGTTAAAACAGAATGCGCAAACTGTTGTGCCGTTGTGTGGATATGATATCTGAATTTAGAAATATGATATTAAGCATATCATGTCAACTTGGATGGTGACATAAGCCTGTTTGCCCAGGAAAGCAGGAATAGACAAAACAGTCTTGCGTTGAACATATACCGATTAGGAGATGTGATTTCACTGTTACTTTATTGATCTGCATACCTGTTCCAGGTCAGTGGCTAGTAAAAAGATACCCAGCCACTGCTCTCTGATTTTTGTAGCTCAGTGAAGGTGTTTCCTTACATTGGCTATTTCTTTAGGGGTATGTAGGGCTTTTTTTTCTCAGAAAATAGGTACAGGAACGCAACCACGACCTCCGAAACCCCTCCCCCCCATACACACACCCTCCAAACTGCATCAAATAGTGGGCGTGGTCAAATTTCACTAGCAGTGGGAGGGTCTTAAAGGGGCAATAAATACTGAGAGTGCATTTCATACAGGGTGCAGAATTCAGGGGATGGGGAAGTTTACACACACAGTGCAGAGTTCGAGGTGCGCTACACACACAGTGCAGAGATCAGCCTTCTTCCACAGTTACTTACCTCTGCATCCGAATCAACATCGCATATTCATGCCTCTACAGCTCTGACCTCTGCATTCAACCACCCCCCTTCACTGCCCCCATCTTTTCCCCACCAACTTAAAAGCTCCTCCATCTACTACATGTCATATTTTTGTTGCTGTATTACTCTGAAGCACGCAGTCAGCTTTAGTACCTACCCGCACACTGTAGTTGGCTCTACCTCTCTCACTTGCAGGGAGATCATCCAGACGGGGGTGTCAGCATCTTCCCTCCCCCCCCCCCCGGGCACCTATATCTCCCTTGTCCTCATCCTGCACTCAGTGGGAGCCAGATCTGTGGTAGCTGTTGGGAGACAAGCTGTCACTTGTAAACAAAGAAGCTAGACTTCTGTTTTTACAAGTGATAGTAGTGAGCAGGGAGCACAGGGCCTAAGCTAGAGGTGATGGGGAACTGAGTTCCATCAAGTTCCAGCTGAAAAAAAGCAATTTGTCTTCTCAAACTACCCATACCTTTATTACTTAGTATGGGTAGTTGCTTAGTTTTTCCTTACTACTCAGTATGGATGGCACCCCTTTGATATTTCTACTTTAGGTAGTGGAGTATTTAACGCTTAATTTAACACTTTATATCAATGCATGTTTTTTAAAAACTTCTTTTGGGTTCAGTGTCTTCCCTCTTGAGCCATTGGGTGGCCACTGATGACTCCTGCACATATGTAGGAAGGTGGTTTCATTGTCCTGGCACCCAGCTGTTCTTGGCATCCTACATATTCCAGGAATGAGCTGGGAGAGCACACACTACAGCTTATGTGCCACAGGCAGTGTAAACAAAACATTAATTTGCTAGAAGGAAGAGGATCGATTTTATTTTTTGCATAAAAGATGTGCAGAGTGTCTTCTGACAAATAGATACAAATCCTGATAATGAGTTTTCTTACTTAAAGAGGAACTTCACAGACAGCAATCTCAGGTTTGCAGAGACAGTCAATCTGTCCCTGGAAATGTCTCCGAATTCTGTTTCCTATTAACCCAGATAGAGCCCCACTGCCTGTCAGATAAAGGAGTTTTATGATTGCATTAACCATTGTAGCAGATGTGCTGTGCAGGGGGTAGTGCATGGATTGTGTAGAGCGGGGGTGGCCAACCTTTCAAAGAGCGAGGTCCACTTAAGCGACTTAGTAACCAGTCGCGGAACACAATGAGCAGATGACAGTTCTGTGCCCACTCTGCATATGCACAGCGGACACAGCCCACTCTACTCTATGGGCCCTCTCATCTGATCAAATGGAAGGGGACGGATCCACTTTCTGTTTTTTCAGCATATCGGATTGGAAGGAGGCAGGTGTAAACGGACACAAGTCTGTTTACATCTGCCGCTCCATAGAGGTGAATGGAGGGTCTGATTGGGTCAGACAGATCATGTTAACCACTTGCCAACCAGCGCACGCCGATGTACATTGACAGAATGGCACGGGCAGGCAAATGGGCATACATGTACGTCCCTTTAAATTTGATGCCCTGCCATCGGGAGCACGCCGGCGGCGGCGCACTCCCACGCTGGTCGGGACCCCCATGAGTCCGGTCGCGGGACCCGCGATCGTCTCACGGAACGGCCAAATGAAGAAATGCTGTTGTAAACAGCATTTCTCCATTCTGCCTAGCAACTAGTGACGCTGATCTCTGCTCCATGTGATTGGAGCAGAGATCAGTGTTCACTAAATGAAAGCCCAACCCCCCCCACAGTTAGTAACACACCCCTAGGAACACTTAACCCTTACACTGCCACCTACTGGTTAACCCCTTCACTGCCAGTGTCATTTACACAGGAATTACTGCATTTATATAGCAGTGATTACTGTTGTAAGGATTAAGGGGTGTCAAAACAAAATGGTTGACAATATGTCTTACTAAATACATGTCTTTCTCTATCCTTCTCTGTAAAATAAGGACTCGTCATCTTTAGTCACGTACTCATCAAGAAGAGGCCGCATCAGCCCTAAAAAGCAGTCTACGCCCAGAAGATTGTCTTATCAGCTGATAACACCCGGAGAATTGTCTTTCCTTTGCAAAAATGTTGTTTTTTTTTACATTTGCTGATGTTTGCCCTTTTCTGTCTATAAAAGAGAAGTAATAAAGAGCTCAGAGCCAGAGTCAGTCAGTGTCAGAGTTACGACGGACTTCTGAGCAGAAATACTGAATACCTCCGTGTCTCTTTGCTTAGATAAGAACTCTAACTAACAATTGGGAAACGGTAACATAACCTGACAAATAGGTGACTTGTTGAGGTCACACCTAACATTTCTGGCGCCGCGAACAAGGGACCTGCAGAAAGAAACTACAAGAGGCGAACGAACATAAGGACGGAACAAAGAGGCTGGGCACATCAAGAACCACAGACAAATCCTGCGCAGGTAAGAAAAGCTTTATTTTCTTATAAACTCTGTGCTTCTTAGATTTGTGCCCACCTGATCTGTCTGAATTGTTCTTCAGGTAAACACCAACCTCTGTAGTAAGCGGGTCTTGAACTTAATATTTTGGCTTATGTTACCGTTGTTTCTTGTCTGTCTACTTGTCATCTGTCTGTTGTGAATGAGATAAGCCCTGTTTGTATGGTGTGAATTGAAACATATATCATCCCAATGGGTAACGGAATGCGCCCTTAACTCGTAAGAGTACTTTGGGGGTCCGACACTTAAGTTTGATATACGCTTTTTGATTCATGAGCCTAAAAACGGGTTGAAAGTATAAGTCCTGACTGCCTCAATAAAGCAGGAATAAGAAACGAATGCTGAGAGATTCCATGGTAATGGGAAGGGAATAAAGGTCTCCACAAAGTCCCGGAGACCTAGTCATATGTGTTTGGCCACCAAAAGGGAATGCTTGTATATGTTGTAGCTGTCAGTCTGGTCATAATATTTGTCAGTTGGCTAGCATATAAAGTAATTCAATCTCATCTAGGAGAGGTTTTTAGTATTTTGGCACCCTAGGAGGAGAAGGCAACGAGACACTTAGTAAGTGATCCAAACGCCACCTAGGCAGGACTGTCAAAATGGGCCAGACACATGGTAAACCCCAGGAGGAATCTCAGAAATGTTATGCTGTTAAAGACATAATTACAATGTTGTATGGGAAGGATAAGGCACAGGGCACAAATAGGATTCTCAAGAAATTGGGGATGGATGGAGAAAATGGATTAAGTGTAGAAGGTTGGGAAGAAATAAAGAAAGACAGACAGGGAGAGATATTGCAGAACAGATGGGTATCACAAATACAATGTTTAATTAAGGTTTCCAACAGGGCTGAAGAGGAGGGATGGGAGTATTGTCAGGAAAAGGGTGGATGGGATATGAAGGTCCGACACAAAAGTCTTCCTTCTGCTCCCGGCGATAGGGTTAATACGGGAGATACTCCACCTCCTTATAACACCACCACACCAGGTAATGAAAGACCAAAACTTTATCCTTCCTTAAGAGGAAGAGGATGGGTATGCCGAGTATGCGGTACCCAGAACCCAGACTGGGCACAGGAATGTGTGCATTGCGGCGCTCAAAGACCAGAGCCCGTAGCTCCAGTCCATAGTCGGACTAGGGTAATACAAGTAAATAATCCAAATGCGGGTCAAGCAGGACAGCCACCTACAGTGACCCGACAAGTCGTTCTGAGGACATGGACACCTTGGTCGGCTGACACTCTTATGGCATTAATACAGAATGCTCCTGATCCCGTAGCAAAACCTGCCGCATTCTGTAGATTCGTGACACAATTACTAGACACACATGAAGCAACTTGGCAAGATGGGGAAGATTTGTGTAGACATAAAATGACACTAACGATGTTTAATCAATTTATGAATGAAATTGCTCCACATAGACCACAAGGGGATCCAGCGGCAGATCCGCCAGGAGTACATCCCCGTCATATAGACTCTAGACCCCTGTTTATAGCTCAGTTACGAGAATTTTGCCAAGGGAAACAGCAGGAAAGGGGTTCGACAGCGCCCATAAAACAGGCCCCAGGTCAGACTGTTACAGAATTTTACCTCAACATGGAAAGCATGATGGCTGACGAAGGTCTAGATTTAGCCTTACCCGTCACCATTAGGGCTTTCAATCGACAGTTTATGGAAGGACTAGTACCCCAAATAGGTGACAAACTGAAGGCATGTACTCCCGAATGGAGAGCCATACGGGACAGAGGAACATTGTTGCAGAAAGCACAAGGCATAGAGGCTGATTTAGCAGAAACTAAACCCAGAAGGACACCGGGAGTTAACACTGTTGCCCGGGTCAATGAAGGAGGGAATTCCTCCCGTAAACCTCTTACCTGTTATTACTGCAACAAGGTGGGACATATAAAAAGAGACTGTAGGAAAAGGATAAAAGACGAACAGGAAGGAAACACGGACGGAGACACGAGGGACTACAGACAGAGGCGTACCAATGATAGGGACGATCCGACCGCATGACTTGCCCCAGTCCTAGCTGAATCAGAGAACAAAATGCTCCACATGTTGATGAAGGTGGAAGGTAAACATATTCCTTGTTTGGTTGACACAGGAGCGTCACGCAGTCTGTTGTCTAATTCAGTAGTCCCTCCACACATGACCTCCCGTGACACCATACCCATAAGTGGTTATGACGGACTCCTGACTGATGCCCCGCTGACTAAACCTTAAAAAGTAAAAATAGGGGGAATGGCAACCGCCTGACACTTGTGTATTGTTGCAATATGTAGATGACCTATTGTTATGTTGTCCGGATAACGATACTTGTTTAAAAGCCACTCTCTCATTGTTACAATTCCTGGCTGAAAAAGGGTGCAAGGTGAATAGAACTAAGTTACAGGTATGTCAGAAAAAGGTTGTCTTTTTGGGCCACTGTATATCCCAGGGTACTCGACACCTCACTGAAGACCGAGTCCAGGCCATAAGACAAATGAATATCCCACGCAACTTTAAGCAACTTCGTATGTTTCTGGGAATGGTGTCATATTGTAGACAATGGATACCACATGCCAGTTCTCTGATGCAGCCATTATATGATTGCTTGAAAATAGTACCCTATGTACTCACAGAAGCAGGTCATGAATCTTTTAGCACCTTAAAAAGGTTACTGATTTCGGCACCTGCGATCGGGATCCCTGATTATACCAAAACATTTCATTTGTACATTGCTGAAATCACGGGACACGCAACAGGGGTGTTGACACAACAACACATCAAACAAAGGCCGGTAGCATACTTCTCGGCGGCTCTCGATCCTGTCTCTAGAGGATCACCGTCCTGTGTACGAGCAGTTGCAGCAGTGTCAATTATCATTGACAAATCCTCAGAAATTGTCTTAGACAATCCTGTAGTGGTACATACCACACATGACATACACGCCATCTTGTCACAGGTCCAGCCAAAACACATATCAATGGCAAGGCAGCTGCGTCTACAATGCACCTTGCTCCTACCCCCCAATGTTACCTTTCAGCGATGCACTTCTTTTAACTTAGCACAGCTTTTACCATTACAGACAGATTTGACAGGGGGGAATAATGATGATAATGGTGTAGACACAGCACAAGATACTCAGGATTCTGACACACTTTCGTTTCAGGACATAACATCTGATGAACACGATTGTTTCCAACTTATGGAACAAGAAACCACGGGGTTCCCACATGTCACAGACATACCCATTACAAATGCAGAACACACACTGTACATAGATGGTAGTAGATTTGCCGATGACAAAGGTAAATATCACACAGGTTATGCTGTGGTAACGGACACACAGGTAATTGAGGCAAAGTCACTACCAGCACACATGTCGGCACAAGAAGCGGAACTAACCGCTCTAGAGAAAGCCCTAGAACACTTGGAGGGACAAGAAGGGAACATTTACACTGATTCCGCATACGCCTACGGTGTGGCACATGATTATGGCCACATATGGAAAGCTAGAGGTTACCTTACAGCAGCAGGCACACCTGTTAAACATGGTGAAGGAATCAAAAGAGTCCTGAACAATCTTCAAAAGGTTAAAAGAGTAGCCATCATGAAGATAGCGGCACACACGAGCGCAAAAACAACTGAGGCAAAAGGAAACGCATTTGCAGATTTAACTGCAAAGAAGGCAGCTCTAGGGGAAGTAAGCCCTGAGACCTTAGCCACGGTACAGGTGAGTATGCCCGAAACCACATGGCAGCAGCTAATCGAACTACAGGAACAAGCAGGGGCTATTGAGAAGGACCGTTGGGTTAAGGAGGGAGCTGCACCAGGCCTTGACAATGTATGGAGAGAAGGAGACAAAATATGTCTACCCGCTTCTCTATACCCCGCAATGGCAGCGGCTGTCCACTTACCCACTCATGTCAGCTCCAATTCTATGTATAGGATTGTAAGCCAAGGATGGCTAGCCCCTGGATTCAGTAGTACTGCAAGGAACTACTGTGCTGCATGCCAAATCTGTCTGATTAATAACCCAGGACAGAGAGTGAAAACCCCACGTAAACATCAGGTCCGGGCCCAATATCCCTTTCAGAGACTGCAGATTGACTACATACAAATGCCTAAGAGCGGCCCCTTTGAATTTGTTCTCGTGTGCATCTGCCTATTTTTAGGCTGGCCCGAAAGTTATCTTGTGAAATCAGCTACGGCAAAAGCCACCGCCAAGAAACTGATTACTGAGCTGATACCTAGGTTTGGTCTCCCAGAAACAATAGAATCAGATAGGGGGACACATTTCACGGGAGAAATAATGCAAAATGTGATGGCAATGTTAGGGGTTCAACAAAGTTTTCATACTCCTTACCACCCACAGAGTTCAGGATCAGTAGAAAGAGTAAATGGTACAATCAAGCTGAAAATACAAAAAGCTATGCAGGAGTTGAACAAACCATGGCCTGAGTGCCTACGTTTAGCTTTGTTCTCCATAAGGTATACTCCAACGGGAAAAACAGGGTTATCCCCATATGAAATACTGTTTGGAAGTGCACCTAGATTAGGTTTATATTTTCCTCAAAGTATGCAATTACAATGTGATAGTTTAACTACGTATGTAATACAGTTGCAACAGCGTCTGACTAAAATCCACAAGAGTGTGTATTCTTCTCTTCCAGACCCTAATTCTGTCACAGGTACTCACGATCTACAACCAGGAGACTATGTGTATGTAAAGAAACATACCAGAAAGACACTGGAACCAAGGTTTGAAGGTCCTTTCCAGGTGCTATTGATTACAGCAACCTCAGTGAAATTGGAAGGGAAACCTACCTGGATCCACGCTTCTCATTGTAAAAAGGAGCCAGTTGGCAAATGACAACATGTATCTTTTTATTGTTTCAGTAATTCTGGCTAATAGTTTGGTTACCTCACAGAATAAAATACACAAGGATGAAGGATTTTCTAAAAAAATGTTATTACTGAAGTTTAAATATGCTTATGCCCAGAAGTCAGGATATGAGAAATGTTGGATTTGTAGCAAATTACACCCCAGCACAGCAAGTATACCACTGATGGCAGTTCCTATAAACTATACTGATCTTGCTAACAGTAGCATTAACATAATTAGAACAAATACCAGCGAGACAGTAATGTTTAAGTCAAATGGTCTCGCCTTTTCCCCTGACTGGTGTTTCAACTTAGGGAACACAACGGGAGGAAATGGAGAATGCCAAGACAGCAAGTTTAATTTGTCCATTGTCGTATTAAATGGAAGCTTCTATCCCAGTAATTCCAGCACACACCAGACATTATCTGACTTCCTCACTAACATTGTGGATAATAATGTTAGGTGGTTAGTATCCAACTTATCCCTCTATGGATACACCTCTCGTTATAGAAATGATATCAGTTCAAGATCAGTAGCTCTGGGAAATAATATATATATCTGTTGTGAGGATAAATGTTATACTTGGATACCTAGAAGAGCTCAGGGATGGTGCTACCTCGCAAGTTTAGTACCAGTAATGGGAGTAGTAGGTGATGAACGAGGTGATCACCTATTAGAAGCTAGCATGCACCCTAGATATCCCCTCAGGTATCGTAGTAAAAGAGAAATATTCCTGAAGAAGGACATGGCATGGGCTTGGTTCCCGTCCTGGACAGGATGGGGTATAGACTTAATGAAACGACTAAATAACTATACAGGAATTATTAATGATGTTTTGGAGAAAAACTCTGATGACATTACTAAGTTAAATCTGGAGACCAGAGCCATCAGACAACAATTAGAATTACATGAATTAGCAATTGAAAGTATGAGTGCAGCACTGACAGGACTCTGTGAAACTACTGAGGACTATGAGTGCTGTACTTGGATACATAACACCAGCATTGAGGTACCTGATTATTATGACATCATTGCACAACACCGTACGGAAGTAAAGAATTTACAAGAGAAGGCCCGAAATATTGGTCGCGACTGGGATCCGTTTGGTGGAACTTTTAGTTTCTCAGGGTTATTCTCTTGGGTTAAGAAGGCAGCAATGACGATTATAGTGGTGCTCTTATTCGTATTTTTCTTTTATGCATGCTTTAAGTTGTTTATGTGCTTTTGCAAGAAAGCCAAGGTAAATGATGCGGAAAAGATGGAACTTTTGTGAAGATAGGTAGATTTAGATCCTTGACATCACCCATCTGTCAGAAAAGCCACTCTTCCTGAATTTTAGATGTTGGTACTGTCCAGGGGGATGGGTGTATACCCCTCTGACAACTCGCGGTCAGGGAGAGTACTCTGGATATAGGCTGACTAGAACTTGTTCAGGTGGACCCAGGGCAAGAGGGAGGGGTGATGTCAAAGGGGGAAATGTAAGGATTAAGGGGTGTCAAAACAAAATGGTTGACAATATGTCTTACTAAATACATGTCTTTCTCTATCCTTCTCTGTAAAATAAGGACTCGTCATCTTTAGTCACGTACTCATCAAGAAGAGGCCGCATCAGCCCTAAAAAGCAGTCTACGCCCAGAAGATTGTCTTATCAGCTGATAACACCCGGAGAATTGTCTTTCCTTTGCAAAAATGTTGTTTTTTTTTACATTTGCTGATGTTTGCCCTTTTCTGTCTATAAAAGAGAAGTAATAAAGAGCTCAGAGCCAGAGTCAGTCAGTGTCAGAGTTACGACGGACTTCTGAGCAGAAATACTGAATACCTCCGTGTCTCTTTGCTTAGATAAGAACTCTAACTAACAATTGGGAAACGGTAACATAACCTGACAAATAGGTGACTTGTTGAGGTCACACCTAACACTGTATAAATGACAATGGTCCCAAAAATGTGTCAAAAATGTCCGATGGGTCCCCCACAATGTCGCAGTCACAATAAAAATCGCTGATCGTCGCCATTACTAGTAAAAAAAAATAATAAAAAATTATTAATAAAAATTATATAAAACTATCCTGATTTTGTAAACGCTATAACTTTTGCGCAAACCAATCAATAATCGCTTATTGCGATTTTTTTTACCAAAAATATGTAGAAGAATACGTATCGGCCTAAACTGAGGGAAAAAAATGTTTTTTTATATATTTTTGGGGGATATTTATTATAACAAAAAGTAAAAAATAATGCGTTTTTTTCAAAATTGACGCTCTATTTTTGTTTATAGCGCAAAAAATAAAAACCGCAGGGGTGATCAAATACCACCAAAAGAAAGCTCTATTTGTGGGAAAAAAAGAACGTCAATTTTGTTTGGGAGCCACGTCGCACGACCGCGCAATTGTCAGTTAAAGCGATGCAGTGCCGAATCGCAAAAAGTGGTCTGGTCTTTGACCAGCAAATTGGTCCGGTCTGAAAGTGGTTAAAGGGGCCTAAGGCTACTTTTACACTGATGGTCTGAGGTCCACCCACACCTGTAGCTTTCCTGCGGGTTAGCTGTACTTTTTCCATAGAATTCTATCATATTCTGCAGGTATGGTGCACTTTCTGAAAGTGCACCAAACCCACAGGTAAAACCAGAAGTCTATGGCTCAGTGCAGGTAAGCCACAGGTACACTGCGCTACACCTGCTGATCAGTTTAAAAGCAGCTCAGTAACCATTGCAGAACAGATATGTCCATATATACACTGTGATTTTAGGAATAAATTTGCTGTCCCAGGCAGAGTGCATTTGGTGTCACTCCACCTATGACAGGAGCCGGTGCTATACAGGAAGCATTGTGTTATGCAGCTCTGCTCTGAAGCTGCTTGCTTCCTGTACTGCTGGCTTCATTCACATCACTGATGCTCTGGCATGGTGGGTAGACAACCTGCAATCTGGGCTTGCCAACCCCCCATCCCAGATCAGGAGGGCCGTGGGCCACATCAAAGGGCTCCCCTGGGCCACTGGTTGGGCACTCCTGGTGTAGGGGGTAATGCATGGTGTGTGCAGAGGGTAGAGCATGGAGTGTGTAGGGGTAATGCATGGTGTGTGCAGAGGGTAGTGCATGGAGTGTGTAGGGGGTAATGCATGGAGTGTGCAGAGGGTAGTGTTCAGCTAAGTAGACATTTTCTGCACCTGTTGTATTGTGTTAATTTTTTTAAATCTTCATATTGGAAATGTACAATTTTTGGCACTTTTTAATGTACGTGTATTTTTCTTTATTTTCCTAAATTATTAAACATTTGTTTTGAACATATTGTTGAGAAATTCTGTGATGAATGCATATAATGTGGCCAGAGCAATATGTAGGTGAGGCTTTGTGTGAATGTAGCTTGAGTGTGGGCAGGGTCACAGGAGGCCCGATGATCTCCTATTTCTCGGGGGCCCCCATGAGTTGTCAGTCCACCCCTGGGAGAACAATCAAACTCCAGGCAGGTTGTGACATTTAAACGGACGACTCCAGTGCTGCCAGGCAGAAGTGCTGACCACTTAGGCACTGTGCTGTTAACCGCTTCAGCCCCGGAAAATTTTACCCCCTTCCTGACCAGAGCACTTTTTGCAATTTGGCACTGCGTCATTTTAACTGACAATTGCGCGGTCGGACAACGTTGCACCCAAACAAAATTGATGTCCTTATTTTCTCACAAATAGAGATTTCTTTTGGTGGTATTTGATCACCTCTGGGGTTTTTATTTTTTGCGCTATAAACAAAAAAAGAGTGACAATTTTGAAAAAAATACAATATTTTTAACTTTTTGCTATAATAAATATCCCCAAAAATATATATAATTTTTTTTCCCCTCAGTTTAGGCTGATACGCATTCTTCGACATATTTTTGGTAAAAAAAAATCGCAATAAGCGTATATTGGTTCGTTTGCACAAAAGTTATAGAGTCTACAAAATAGGGGATAGTTTTATGGCATTTTTATTAATATTTTTTTTGTTTACTAGTAATGGCAGCGATCTGCGATTTTTATAGGGACTGTAACATTATGGCAGACACATTGGACACTTCTGACACATTTTTGGGACCAATGGCATTTATACAGCGATCGGTGCTATAAAAATGAATTGATTACTGTAAAAATGTCACTGAGAGGGAAGGGGTTAACAATAGGGATGATCAAGGAGTTAATTGTGTTCCCTAGTGTGTGTTCTAACTGATTGGGGGAGGGGACTGTGTAAAGGAGATGACAGATCGCTGTTCATACTCTGTACTGCCACACTGAAGCACATGAAGGGCAAAATTAGAACCAAAACCTTGAGAATTCACTAAAAATTTCAACGACATCCATCAAACCAGATATTGATGCGTTTGTTTATCAAAAACAGTGTAAAAGATTGCATTTGTTTTATGATGCCCTCTTTTACTTTTATAATAAAAAAAATATGATAAAAAGTGAAATTTTATTACTCAGATAGGAACATTATCTACTATAGCGGTGATCGTTAATTGTAATATGCCTGACTTATTCTGCTCATCATCTATTAATATTTTGAGTGTAATTTATGTGCGGCCCAAGACAATTCCTGATCTTCCAACGTAGCCCAGGAAGGTCAAAAGGTTGGAGACCCCTGTGTTAAAGTCTATTTAAAGAAAAAAAATATTAAAAGACATGGACTATTGTAATAGTAGCCTATAGTTTTACTGCTGCTGTCTTACAATAACAGTTTTACTCTGTGTTTAACAACTTCAATACCGGGCATTTTCACCCCCTTCCTGACCAGGCCAATTTTCAGCTTTTAGCGCTGTCGCAATTTGAATGACAATTGCGCGGTCATGCTACACTGTACCCAAATGACATTTTTATAATTTTTTTCCCCACAAATAGAGCTTTCTTTTGGTTCTATTTGATCTGAGTTTTTTTTTTTTTATATATATAAACAAAAGAAGAGCGACAAGTTTGAAAAAAAGCATAATATTTTTTACTTTTTGCTATATTAAATATTCCAATTTAAAAAAAAAAGATTTTTTTTCCCTCAGTTTAGGCCGATATGTATTCTTCTACATATTTTTGGTTAAAAAAAAATGCAATAAGCATATATTTATTGGTTTGCGCAAAAGTTATAGCGTCTACAAAATAAGGGATAGTTTTATGGCATTTTTCGTATTTTTTCTTTTACTAGTAATGGCGGCGATCTGCGATTTTTATCGTGACTGTGACATTGCGGCGGACAGATCGGACACTTTTGACACCATTTTGGGACCATTGGCATTTATACAGCGATCAGTTCTATAGGAATGCATTGATTACTGTATAAATGTCACTGGCAGGGAAGGGGTTAACACTAGGGGGCGATCAAAGGGTTATAATATATATATATACCGTATTTATCGGCGTATAACACGCACTGGTGTATAACGCGCACCCCAAGTTTAGGATGGAATTTTAAGGAAAACAACTTTTAGGAGGGATGCCCATCAATGCAGCCTTATCAGTGTCCAACTGCAGCCTTGCCCATCATTGTAGCCTTGCCCAATGTCCATCTGCAGCCTTGTCCATCATTGTAGCCTTGCCCAGTGTCCATCTGCAGCCTTGCCCAGTACCTTTGCAGCCCTGCCCAGTGCCTTTGCAGCCTTGCCGGTCTCCTTGCAGCATTTCCCTGTTTTAAATTTGGCGCCGATTTCCGCTGACTGTCAGTGGACAGTGGAGAGGAGCGAGCGGAGCCAGGATACAGAAAGCCGAGCGTACTTCGGCTTTACTCGCCTCTGCTCACAGTCCCGCCCATCTTCATTGATTGCGAGAGGAGAGGAGCGAGCGCCGCTGACATACAGAAAGCCGAGTGTACTTCGGCTAGACTCGGCTCTTCTCACAGTCAGGGGCGGGACTGTGAGAGGAGCCGAGACTAGCCAAAGTACATTTGGCTTTCTGTATGTCAGCGGCGCTCGCTCCTCTCGCAATCAGTGGAGGTGGGCGGGACTTCGAGAGGAGCCGAGTAAAAGCCGAGTGTACTTCGTCTTTGTGTATCTTGCCTCCGCTCACTTACACTTTCCTTA
The DNA here is from genome assembly GCF_037356315.1 of Lithobates pipiens. NCBI lineage: Eukaryota > Metazoa > Chordata > Amphibia > Anura > Ranidae > Lithobates > Lithobates pipiens. The sequence continues at coordinate 298,341,125 of NW_027507903.1, forward strand.
CAATCAGTGGGAGATCGGCGGGGATCGGTGTATAACACGCACCCATGATTTTCCCCTGATTTTAAGGGGAAAAAAGTGCGTGTTATACGCCGATAAATATGGTATATATATGTGCATATATATATACAGTGCCGCGCTACTACTGACCATTAATGCATAGAACCTGTTCTATAATCCAATATAATGCATGTCATGAAGTGAATAAAATATATATTTATGTAGCCGACATGCCTTCATATATGCTGTGCACCTGCCTGGGGTTGCCAACACGGTGGCTGACGCTCTGTCTCGTTTTCAGTGGGACAGGTTTCGGGGACTGGCACCAGAGGCAGAGCGTCACGGGATCAGCTGCTCGGAGTGGATGTGGCGAATAGCTTTGGAGTCGCAGCAAGGTGGATTGAATTGTCTGTGAGCAGGACTACGTGGAAGGCTTATTCGAGGGTATGGCAGGAATGGTTTGACTGTTTAGCAGCGATCAGCATGGGCCCGGGCGATACGGGCATGGCTCAAGCTGTGTTTTACTTCCTTAGCGAAGCTATGGACAAGGGGGTTTCGGCAGCCTCGATCGTCAGGAAACTGGCGGGGTTGGCCTTTTTGTTCAAATGGGAGGGAGGTCGTGACTATACCAAGGAATTCTGGTTGTGACAGGCAGTGAAAGGTTACCGGAAGGAGTACAGACGGAGGGATGGGCGACGTCCGGTTTCCTTTCAAGTGCTCCATGGCCTTTGCCGCGCGATGGGGATGGTGTGTAGTTCGGTGTATGAACAGGTGTTATTTAGGGTGGCCTTTTCTGTGACCTTTTTTGGGGCTTTCAGAATTGGCGAGCTGTTTTGCCCGGCCACGGCAAGAACAGGGGGGTTGGCAAGGGAGGAGGTTGAGCTAGGCTGGGAAGTTTTGAGGATCTGGTTACGCAGGTCCAAGACGGACCAGAAAGGTAAGGGGATATGGGTGGAAGTTGGCTCAAATACAGAGAGCGACATTTACCCGGTGAGGGCGGTAGAAGCTTTCCTGCAAGTCAGGCCTCAGAACCCGGGCACCCTTTTTTATACATAGGGATGGTTCCTTTTTGTCCATGTTTCAGTTCAGGGCGGTTTTTAAGAAATGCCTAGTGGCGGCGGGTTTTGACCCCAAAAATTTCTTCACACTCCTTCCGCATTGGGGCGGCTACTGAGGCGTCTAGGGCTGGGCTTAGTGCTGAGGCGGTTAAGAGGATTGGGAGGTGGGACTCCGAGAGGTTTAGGTCGTATGTTAGGCCAAACATGATAGCATGAACATGGTGGGTGTTTGAGGTGTGGGGTTTTACATGTGTATTGGAGGTGGGCGATGTCAGATAAAAAAGGTGGATAGGGCAAGGGTTAAGGTCAATAAAGAAGTGAGCAGGTTCTTTATCAGGAATGGGGGATTGTCAGTCAGACATCGGGAGCTGGAGTTTGAGACTTGGAGGTATTTGAGGAGTGATGGGGTACATCTGAACAAGGTTGAGACGGATCTGTGGACACTAGGTATCCAGGAGGGGATTCAATGGGGATTGCGTGTGTGGCGCTGCTCGAAAGGGTAATGCTTTACCACCTTTCTAGCTGTGGCAGTGTTCTGGGGGTAGTGGAGAAGGTCAAGTGGTGCAGGTGGAGAATAGGTGGTACCCATCCATGGTGATGGGGGTGGTTGGATTTGTACTTCACGGTTATATGGGGTCAGGGCCGTCTTTAACGCAGGGCAAAAGAGGCAGCTGCCCTGTCATTGTTGGGGGCCCTGAGCTGCCCACCTTTTGAGCCCTGCCCCCCCCGCCGGCTACTTGCTAATGTCACTTGGAAAAACAGAAGCTCTGCTTCTGTATTTCCAAGTGACAGTGCTCCTCTCCCGGCGGCCGCTCTGGGGAGTGTCTGATACACACACACTCTGTGAGAGCAGAGGAGGAAGGGGGCGGGGAATCTGCACAGGGGAAGCTACCTCACACTGGCATGCTGCACGGACATCGGGGGACTGGACAACATGCTGTGAGAAGCTTTTGGGACAGAGGAAAACTCTCTACTGGAATGGCAGGGTGGGGGCTTTGAGGGATGAAAGTTTTACCTTGTACTTGGGGGGAGAGTGGAGTGTGGAGCTCTGTACTGGAATCTGGAGAGAAGGAGAGCCATGCATCCCTACACTCTGCACCCACCTCACCACCTGCACTCTGCCCCCACCCTTCACCCCCTCCCTGTACCCACCCCTCACCACCTGCACTCTGCACCCACCCCTCGCCCCTTCCCTGCACTCTGCACCCACCTCACCCCCTGCACCCACCTCACCACCTGCACTCTGCACCCACCCCTCACCACCTGCACTCTGCACCCACCCCTCACCACCTGCACCCACCCCTCACCCTCTGCACTCTGCACCCACCCCTCACCACCTGCACTCTGCACCCACCTCACCCCCTGCACCCACCTCACCCCCTGCACTCTGCACCCAGCTCTCACCCCCTGCACTCTGCACCCACCCCTCGCCCCCTGCACTCTGCACCCACCCCTCGCCCCCTACACTCTGCACCCACCTCGCCCCCTCCCTGCACTCTGCACCCACCTCACCCCCTGCACTCTGTACCCACCCCTCACCACCTGCACTCTGCACCCACCTCACCCCCTGCACCTAGTGCACCCCTTAACCCTGCACTCTGTACATAGCTCACCCCTGTCCCTGCACTCTGTATATAGCGCACCCATGAACCTTGCACTCTGCACATAGTGCTCCCCTCAACCCTGCACTCTGAAAGTAGCGTACCCCTCAACGCAGAATTCTGCACATAGCGCTCCCCTCAACCTTGCACTTTGCACCTAGCATCCCCCCAACCCTGCACTCTGTAAATAGCGCATCCCTGCACTCTGTACCTAGCATACCCCTGAATGTTGCATTCTGTACATAGTGCACCCTTCAACCCTGTGTGTATGTAGCACAGATTTCAACTATTTATTTGCAGTAACCTCAAGAAACCAATTAATGAGCAGTAATGTTTTGTAACCTCTAGCAACCAATCAGCAAGCGGAAATGATGTGCTGTAACCTCTATCAACCAATCACAATCGCTACCTGATCTGCTGACGTAAACTAATTTTGAGTCTAGCTGGGGGGGGGGCATTAAAATGTTTGCCCAGGGTCCAATCAATATTAAAGACGGCCCTGTACGGGGTTAACCGGAAGAGTAAAAGGGGTAGGTCACTGCATTGGTTGGGATAGCCTCCGAGACAGGGGATTCCGTCTGGAGGTCAAGAGGTTAAAGGTAATGTGCAGTAACCAGTAGGGTCGAGTATATGCTATGACCCAGGATACAGTTTAATGGAATTTTTTTTTTTTTTTTTTTTTTGGGATAAATAAATCAAGGCCTGTCGGCCATTTACTCCAAACTTAGTCTGGTCTGGTTAATGGGGGGAGTTGGGTTTGGAGAGAGGGGGAGGTATTGCTATGGTTAAATTATCATGCAAAAGGGGTCAGACAATACAGAGGTCAAGTAGAAGTCCACCCTAACACTAAAATCTCCACATCTACAGACATCCACGATCTAACACTAACCTATCTAGCCCTGTAAGGCTTGATTCACACCTATGCAGATTGCAGTTTTCATATTGCAGGTGTGTTTTGCGTTTTTCAATATATGCTTTTCATCCATTGAAGTCTATGAAACCAAAAACTGGAAAAAAGTCCCTGGCTCTTTCCATAAAATGCACAGATGTGAACTATATCCATAGGAAACCATGTTAAATTGACTGTATGTGTTTCTGCAAAACTGAAAACGTGCTAAAAAATGCATAGGTGTGAACCAGGCCTTGAGAAGTCAGTATACATACCTTTTTTGAAGCCAATCCGACCCGATCCATGCTAAGCTGTCAGCTGCAGCTTCGCTGTTGTCATTGAAAGTAAAGGTAAAAGAAAATCACAAATTTCGGGTTGTCCCCAGAAAAGTAATAAAGGGGAAATCTTCCAATGGGGAAACTAGTTCTGATGACCTGGGGGTCCCCAAGGAATTCCCTTAATTTGTAGGGAATTCATCTTACTTCCTGTTTGGCTATGGGACAGGAAGTGAAAGGAAAGCTCCACAATGGGACACAGATGGCGGAAAAAAAACTGACAAGTTATTACTCTCCCATGCTTTATCCAAAATGAAAAAAAAAAAACAATGTGCCTATAGTTCTACTTTAAGATACGATTATAACTTATGATTGTATCTTAAAGTAGAACTATAGGCACATTGATTTTTTTTTCATAACTTAACTTATGATCAGGTCATTGACCAAATTTGATTAAAATACGATCAAAGCAATTCACTGAACAAAGCAACTCAATCGATGCAAAACAATCAATAATTTTCCACCCTGCCCAAAATGACTCAGCTTGATTGAATGCAATCTAAATAGAATATAAATCAATCATAAGGGAAGTTATAGCCATTTGCTTCTTTGCAGATTTGATCATTATGATTGAATGACACATCGATCAAATAACAATTTCAAAGTGCGTATGGCCGTTTTTAAGTGAAAATCAATGAAAAATAATAGTGTTATGTAATGCTTGGCTTATCCTTATTCCTGCTCAGCGGTGTTTCATTAGGAGTAGGGTGGTGCTTGAGGGAAATTTATTCTAGTAACAATGTAATTATGTCCTAATAAGGTTTAATTCACTGGACAAGTAAAATCAGTAAGCCAGGCTTCTCCTGGTGCCCTGGTCATTTTAATTTCTTCTGATTGCCCATTATATGTACAATCATTGTTAAATAATGATGTAACTTATTGTACAGTATAAGTCCCTGCGTTCATTATATACAGAACTTCTTGTCTCATAGTGGGGGGAGCCCTTCTGTCCGTCTCTGGGGAATGAATGAGATTGTAGCTGCTGTCCATGATATTTAACATATAGATCCTATGTGAGAAACCACTTCAATCATTTAGAGGAAGTGTTTCCTGTCTCCTTATTTGACTAATTGCTTCAGATACAATTATGCTTCCAGAGAAGAGGGGCAGTTCATAAGAAGTTCAATAGTGTTTGCAGTGCTATCAAGAAGTTAAATGATCTGCATTAATAACTATATTTATGCATACCAATAACCTCTATAATTATCTAATGTCACCTAACGAACGAATGAAACATGTCAAGGTTTTCTCAGCATATATAATGCAGCATGCTAATATTCAATCTCAATAAACATAATAAAAATGTAGAAGCCCAAATTGGGGTTGAGCCTACATTGCAAGGGTTAACTGCTTATTCAATCTGGGGTAAAAGTAAAAGCATTTTATTTAGCTGATCCTGCACTGTCTCTGCATTCACAGTTGTCCCTTTTCCCTTTTGAGGCAGTACCACCACCTGGCTTATTGTTTTTTACTCCCATCTGTAGTCTTGAAACTGCCAACCTCTGTATGAGTTTGTGTACTTTTGTCCTAGATCAAGAGTGATGCTCAAAACACACCAGTCGGCTTCTACATCAAAACTGTTACACTTGACATGGAGATTTTGCTATACGCCATGCGTAATCTACCGTATTTATCGGCATATAACACGCACAGACGTATAACACGCACCTTCATTTTAGGAGGGAAGTTTTAGGAAAAAAACTTTAAATAATGAACTTTGAAGCAAAATAAGGGTCAGTGCCTATCAATGCAGCCTCACCATTGCCCATCTACAGCTTGCTCAATGCCATCTGCAGCCTCACAATTGCCCATCAATGCAGCCTGATCAATGCCATCTGCAGCCTCACAATTGCCCATCAATGCAGCTTGATCAATGCCATCTGCAGCCTCACAATTGCCCATCAATGCAGCTCGATCAATGCCCATCTGCAGCCTGATTAATGCCCATCTGCTGCCTCACCTCAGATTACTGCTGCCTCAGAGGGGACAGGGAGGAGGGTGGGACGAGCGCCATCAGATTACATACAGCGAGAATCTCCTGTTTAATTGGCTGCCTCTTTAATAAAGTTCTGTCATGGTTATGCAACAGAGTTCGTCTGCTTACTTGTCTCCATGTGTTCATCTCTAGAGACCAGCATGGCTCCACCCTAGCTCCTATCAGACAACTCTATATTAACCTGTTCACTGCAGGCCAACCCTGCTGATCAACCTTTGTGCTCTGCTGTTATTCCGTTACCGACTTTGGCGTGTCCTTGACTATCCCTGTTTGCCTGTGATCCTGACCTTTTGGCATGTCCCTGACTATTCCTGTCTGCTTGTGGTCCCGACCTTGGCTTTGTCCCTCACCATCCCTATCCTCCTGTTGCCTACTGTGGGTGTGAGCTGGGGGACCCTGGGGGTCGTGACCTGGAGCCAGTTGCAGCCAAGTCCATCCTCACCACTTGAGGCTCTGGTGAACACCTGCTGGCTCTTAGATTCCGCGCCCCAGGGAATCTTATGCGCTAACCCCGGTGGGATCCATCTTGGTGTTCTGGCGGCCCTGCCTTCCTATCACCTTGACCCCCATCCACAGCAGTCAGCCGTAGGGTCCACAACCTTGCGTTGCACTCCTAATCCCTACGGTGTGCATCTGTCACCTGGCCTCAAGGTGACCTGACAGTTTGATCAGCCATGGACCCGGCTGACGTGCCGCTTCCTGCAGTTGATCCTTTGCAGGGCATAGTTCGGAGACTCGAGACCCAGGAATCTAATCAGACTCAGGTGATGCGATTCCTTCAAGATCTGGCTTTCCACTTTGAGCAGCTACAGGCTTCCTTGGGAACCCCGAACCTGCAGCCTCAAGTACAGTCTGCAACTGCACCTATCGCACCAGTCGCATCCACGCATTCATTATTACTGCCAGCTCCGTCCCGTTTCTCTGGGGACTCCAAGGCCTGCAGGGGCTTCCTCAGCCAATGCACCATTCATTTTGAGCTCCAGCCTCAAAACGTTCTGTCTGATCGGGCAAAGGTAGCCTATATCATTTCCCTCCTCTCTGGTGAAGCTTTGGCCTGGGCTGCTCCCCTGTGGGAGAAAAATGATTCGGTGGTTTCCAGCCTGTCCAACTTCTTGAAGCTCTTTCGTAATATCTTCGAGGAGCCAGCTCGGTTTTCCTCTGCGGCTAGTGCCCTTTTACGCCTTCGCCAAGAATCTTGTTCAGTGGGACAATATGCACTTCAGTTCCATATCCTCACAGCTGAATTGAGCTGGAACAATGAGGCCCTGGTCGCAACCTTTCTACATGGCCTCTCTGACCGAGTGAAGGATGAATTAGCAGGAAGAGCTATCCCTGCCGGTCTGGACGATGTAATTTCCTTATGCAATCAGATTGACATTCGTTTCCAGGAGAGGTCCTTAGAAAAAAGACGCCAGCACCCCCTATGTCCTAGTCAGCCTGAACTTTTTTCCCATCGCCCTGTGGAGCATCCTCTGTCTGCTGAGGAACCCATGCAGCTGAGCCAGACCAGACTAACCCCCGAAGAACATGCTAGACGCAGAACTCTGGGCTTGTGTCTTTATTGTGGGGGCAAGGGTCATTTTCGTGACTCCTGCTCGCTTCGTCCGGGAAACGCTCGGGTCTAATACATTTGGAAGGTGGAGTATTGGACCCAGAAACATCACCTTCTCGTCTTCTTCTTCCGGTGTTCCTCCATGTAGGTACTTCTCCCCAATTGGTCCTAGCATATTTGGACTCTGGGGCTGCCGGCAATTTTATGGACTGGAGAATTGCTTCTTCTATGAAGCTTACCCTTTCTCCCCTCGCTACTCCACTGGTAGTCTCGGCAATTGATGGCACTGTGCTCCCAGGGGGCCCTATCCGTTTCCAGACACTACCTATTAGGATGTCGGTAGGGATACTCCACCAGGAGTAGATCTTCTTCCTCATCTTACCCAAGGCCTCTACCCCCATTGTATTGGGCCTTCCCTGGCTACAGCTCCACTCGCCACATGTGGACTGGGTCTCTGGGCAGATCCTGGCTTGGGGTCCTTCGCGTTCCTCATCCTGTCTTCTCAAGGTGACAACCAAGGGGAAACTTCCCATTGCTACCACATCCGTATCGTCTGATCTTCCCGTGGCATACAGCGATTTCCGGGATGTGTTCTGTAAGAAGTCTGCTGAGGTGCTTCCTCCCCACAGATCTTTTGACTGTGCTATTGGCCTTGTCCCTGGAGCAACCCTACCCAGGGGTCGTACCTACCCTCTGTCCATTCCAGAGACCCAGGCCAAGTATGTCGCCGAGAATCTGGAGAGAGGTTTCATCCGGAAATCCTCATCGCCTGCAGGAGCAGGGTTCTTTTTCGTTGCCAAAAAGGATGGTACCCTCAGACCCTGCATCGACTATAGAGGTTTAAACGCAGTGACTATCAAAAACCGATATCCCTTACCCCTAATATCTGAGCTATTTGACAGGTTGAAGGGGGCTTCCATTTTCACTAAGTTGGATCTCAGAGGTGCATACAATCTCATTCGAATACGGGAAGGTGACAAATGGAAGACCACGTTTAACACTGGGACGGGCATTACGAATACCTGGTTATGCCTTTTGGTTTGTGTAATGCTCCAGCTGTGTTCCAGAACTTTTTCAATGAGATATTAAGGGATCTACTGTACCAGTTTGTTGTCATCTATCTGGATGATATTCTCATCTTTTCTGAAAATCTGCCTGCTCACAGAAACCATGTACGCACCGTACTTCAGCACCTTAGAGAGAATAATCTCTATGCCAAGATGGAGAAATGTTCCTTTGAATGTTCCGGGGTCCTGTTTCTGAGATGTTTTGTTTCTAGTGCGGGTCTACGCATGGATCCCAGAAAGGTCTCAGCCATTACCAACTGGCCCCTTCCCGCTAGCCTCAAGGCCACACAGCGCTTTCTTGGCTTCACAAATTATTATAGGCAGTTCATAAGGAATTACTCTTCCATTGTCGCGCCTATTATCGCTTTGACCAAGAAGTGTGCGAATGCCAAGGACTGGCCTCCCGAGGCTTTCTCTGCGTTTCACGATCTGAAACAGGCCTTTGTCTCTAGACCTCTCTTGAGGAGACCAAATCCTGGGGACCCATTTTTTATTGAAGTAGACGCTTCTTCGATGGGGGTGGGAGCTGTGCTTCTTCAGTTCTTTGAGAAGAAACGTCAACCATGTGTGTTCTTCTCCAAAAAAAATTCTTAGGCAGAGAGAAATTATGCCATTGGTGATCGGGAACTTCTCACAATTAAATTGGCGTTGGAGGAGTGGCGTCATCTCTTGGAAGGTTCCCCTCACTCCATAAAGATCTTTACTGATCATAAGAATCTACAGTACCTACAGAATGCTAAACGTCTGAACCCCAGACAGGCCAGGTGGAGTCTCTTCTTTTCCCGGTTTAAATTCACGATTACGTACAAACCTGGTTCCTGCAACGGTCGAGCTGATGTGCTCTCTAGGTAATTTGACATTTTGGACGTGGAGTCCAACCCTTATCCTGAGCCGATCATTCCTACCTCATGCATTGTTGCCCATTCTACCACCCTGGAATCAAAAATTCCTCCTGGCAAGACCTTTGTTCCCACGGAGCTAAGAGCTAAGATCCTTCATTGGGGACATGATTTCAAGGTGGCAGGTCATGCTGGGTTCCTCCGATCCTTCCTGCTCATCAGTCGTCACTACTGGTGGCCTAATCTCCGCTCGGATGTTAAAGACTACGTTAAGGCTTGTCACGTCTGTGCTCAGTCTAAATCTTCCACTCTTGTGCTATAAAGTGCCATTTCAGCCTTTTGGTATAATGCATCTTAATAAGCCCGTGTCTCCCGCATTTCCCCAAGTAAACAGACATAGTCACCGTGCTCACATTCTAAGCTCCATTGCTTGACTGCCTGCCCTCACGAGCAGGGGCACCTTTTATTTATCGGCAACAAAAAGGAATGACAAACAGGAAGTCATGGCCCCAACAGCCAATCGCTTCCTCCATGCAAAATGACATCACCAGAAATAACCACACAGGAAATGACAACACTAAAGGGGAGGGCATTCACAGGAGTGGGAGCGATAAGTGCACATGTCTCATCCACTTGAGGCAGGTACACTGCCCTCTGCCCAGCCAGATGCATGCACATCCACCATCTTCCTAGTGCAAACTTGGTTTGCCTTTTCGTAAATAACCCCCAGTGTGTTGCTGAAGGGCATTTGCATGCTACAATATTCTGCGCATGTGATGCAGTGTTCTGCTAGGTACTGGAACTGGTTGAGACCTAGCATGAAGTATGCACACACACAAGGCATTTCTGTGAATGCACACATATGTAGCGGTACCCCCATAGGGGCTGCTGATTGCCTCTATAACCCACTGGCTACTCCGACTCTGCAGATCCTCTTTTACCTCTGATACTTCGAGTTCCATATTGTAATGTAATGTTATCAATGAGAACCACACACTGGGGGTTATTTACTAAAGGCAAATCCACTTTGCACTGCAAGTTTACTTGGAATTAAAGTAATTGTAGATCCAAGGGGGATATGCAAGGAAAATAAAAAACAGCATCTTAGCTTGCACATGATTGGATGATAAAATCAACAGAGCTTCCACTCATTTCAGATGCACCCCTTAGATTTATAGTGACTGCACTTCTAAGTTCACTTGTAGTGCAAAGTGGATTTGTCTTTTGTAAATAACCCCCATAAAGTTACTAAACCACTTAAGTAATTTACTGTAATAAATGTTGAACATTAGAGAAAGTGCAATTCAGTGTAAACAATAAGTGACAAGGGATAACATTAAATATAAACTTGAGGATTGTAGATATTATAGTTACCGTAATGAATGTATGTAGACAGGTGCACAATGGGATAAACGTCCAATATATTCCAACACTTATATTAAGCACTTCCCACCGAAATCTCAAATCACTAATCCGCAGTACAATGTTATGAACATGCAACAGTACAATACTATATATATATATATATATATATATATATATATATATATATATATACAGTGGTGTGAAAAAGTGTTTGCCCCCTTCCTCATTTCCTGTTCCTTTGCATGTTTGTCACACTTAAGTGTTTCGGAACATCAAACCAATTTAAACAATAGTCAAGGACAACACAAGTAAACACAAAATGCAATTTGTAAATGAAGGTGTTTATTATTAAAGGTGAAAAAAAATCCAAACCATCATGGCCCTGTGTGAAAAAGTGATTGCCCCCTAAACCTAATAACTGGTTGGGCCACCCTTAGCAGCAACAACTGCAACCAAGCGTTTGCGATAACGTGCAATGAGGCTTTTACAGCGTCCTGGAGGAATTTTGGCCCACTCATCTTTGCAGAATTGTCCTAATTCAGTTACATTAGAGGGTTTTCGAGCATGAACGGCCTTTTTAAGGTCATACCACAACATCTCAATAGGATTCAGGTCAGGACTTTGGCTAGGCCACTCCAAAGTCTTCATTTTGTTTTTCTTCAGCCATTCGGTGGTGGACTTGCTGGTGTGTTTAGGATCATTGTCCTGCTGCAGAACCCAAGTTCGTTTCAGCTTGAGTACACGAACAGATGGTCGGACATTCTCCTTCAGGATCTCTTGGTAGACAGCAGAATTCATAGTTCCTTTTATCACGGCAAGTCTTCCAGGTCCTGAAGCAGCAAAACAGCCCCAGACCATCACACTACCACCACCATATTTTACTGTTGGTATAATGTTCTTTTTATGAAATGCAGTGTTCCTTCTACGCCAGATATACTTGGACACACACCTTCCAAAGAGTTCCACTTTTGTCTCATCGGTCCACAGAATGTTGTCCCAAAAGTCTTGGGGATCATCAAGATGTGTTGTGGAGAAATTGAGACGAGCTTTGATGTTCTTTTTGCTCAGCAGTGGTTTTCTCCTTGGAACTCTGCCATGCAGGCCATTTTTGCCCAGTCTTTTCCTGATGGTGGAGGCATGAACGCTGACCTTAACTGAGGCAAGTGAGGCCTGCAGTTCCTTAGACGTTGTTGTGGGGTCTTTTGTGACCTCTTGGATGAGTCGTCGCTGCGCTCTTGGGGTAATTTTGGGCGGCCGGCCACTCCTGGGAAGGTTCACCACTGTTCCATGTCTTCGCCATTTGTGGATAATGGCTCTCACTGTGGTTCGCTGGATTCCCAAAGCTTTGGAAATGGCTTTATAACCCTTTCCAGACTGATAGATCTCAATTAGTTTCTTTCTCAATTGTTCCTGAATTTCTTTGGGTCTCGGCATGATGTGTAGCTTTTAAGGATCTTCTGGTGGACCTTACTGTGTCAAGCAGCTCCTATTTAAGTGATGCCTTGATTGTGAACAGGTGTGGCAATAATCAGGCCTGGGTGTGGCTAGAGAAATTGAACTCAGGTGTGGACAACCACAGTTATAGTATGTTTTAACAAGGGGGGCAATCACTTTTTCACACAGGGCCATGATGGTTTGGATTTTTTTTAACCTTTAATAATAAACACCTTCATTTACAAATTGCATTTTGTGTTTACTTGTGTTGTCCTTGACTATTGTTTAAATTGGTTTGATGTTCCGAAACACTTAAGTGTGACAAACATGCAAAGGAACAGGAAATGAGGAAGGGGGCAAACACTTTTTCACACCACTGTATATATATATATATCCTGTACTCAAGGGAGCCCCCTAGACTGTAATGCAATGTTCCAAATGCAAAGCGAACTGTGATGCTTTGGAACTGTGATGCTTTGTAGAAGATGATGAAAAGTCTCTTGTCTTCTTTAAATCTTCAGCTAGCTTATGTTATTTAGACTGCAGTATTTGTAAATCCAAACAGGGAATGAGTAGAGAACAAACTGTAGCATAAATGATGCACTAATAATTGTATACTTGCACATATAAGGCACTTGTAACACTTTCTCCTTAGTAGTGAGTACAACTCAACATTAACTTTATAGCACAGGAAAGGCAAACCCTTAAGTTCCACTGCATGCAGCCTATGAATAAGTGAGATCACTCCTGTGGGACTACAAGTCTCTCCAGCAGTCTGTAACTAACTCACACAGCAAGAGTGTGCTATATTGATCTGGGCAAGTGCCCATTCACCACACCAGACCCAGATGTTTGTAAGGCTCCTTTCCTGATATCTCAGTCAGATCCAAAGCTGGCGCCGTCACACCACACTGTCTGATGGCTGATGACTGTAATGCTGGAGACCTTCAAATGTCTTGGGTCCTCTGGTCCATCTGCATGCTGGTCCAGCTGGCTGTGCTCTGGAGCACCTCAGAGGCTGATCAATTATGCTTTGTGTCTCACAGGCCTCAGTCTTCTGGTCACACACACAGACCTCACTGCGGGCAGGTATTGAATGGTGTCCCAAGAGGCAGAAATATGGCCGCGCTGTTCCTTTTATCACTGCTCTCAGCATGCAGTGCAGTAACTTAGCGTTGTGGGTCTGTGTCTTAGCACTGTGGGTTTAGTAGTTCCCATGTCATGTCACATTCGGCTACCCATCACATTTTGATACCCGCTGGAGTGCGCATGCGCAACGCGGCTATATGCATTCCAACACAGGGCCCCTCGTGGGCTCGCTGCGATTCGGGCACGGCCTCACTTTACTTGGCATAATTATGATCTAACTCTATGTCCACTTGGATGGTGGGGCTTGAACCTGGACTCAGGGGCGTGAGCACAAAATTCTGCGCAAGCACAGATCGCTACAGTGTTGGAATGCATATGCCGTTGCCAGCGGGTAGCCAAATGTGATGGGTCGCCATATGTGACGAAACTCCCAAACTAAGTTAACACATGAGTCACTTCCTCATTAAACTATATCTCCCACAATGCTATGTAACTGCTTCACAGAAACTAAACAAAGTCTTAATAGCATACAAAGGACACTAGAGGGAGCCAAACTCATTTGTAACCAGTATTACTGTAATGCCTGTTTTAGCAAAGCATGGCTACACATATAACTCAATCCCCCCTGTAAAATGGCCTGAAGAAACCAGCAGTGGGATCATGCAAGGACCTGGTAGAGACTGTGGCACATCTGCACATGCAAGAGAAAAGTAAAGATGGTAATGCACAAAAGGGGGGTAGAAGTTACCTACAGGCATACCCCACTTTTAAAGTGGAGGGCCACCCTGAAAAAAAAATATGTTAAAAATAAAAAAAATCTGAAAAAAAAATGATTTTTTTTTTTTTTTAACTTACCAGAAATGCCTGTTGCTAGGCACATCATCCTAATCTGCCTCTTCCTCCTCCGCGGAGATCTTCTAACTTCAGAAATGCAGAAGTGAGCCTGATTTTGCACTTTCCAGCTTTAGTAAATAAACCCCATTGTGTACTTAAATGTGGGGTATGCCTGTATTGCTGGAGTAATGTTCCTCTTTAACTTATGATTTACATGCTTATCTTGCCTATAGTTTTGGTTTAGGCTTGCATGCAGGACCATTGAAAAATATGCAGATGGATATGGTAACGCTAAATTCAATAGAACACACTTTACCTTGCTGGTTCCATGTAATTTAGTTATTTCTGTGGACCCCAAGTTCAGTATAGGGACACAGTGACTGACATGCAACTATTATCCCAGTAACCCATACTGTTTTACTGACAAATTATTTTTGTCTGTACACAAACCCCTGTGTTATCTCTGCTTCCAGAAGAGTTTGCACGAACTTCAGGGACTACTTCATCCTATGACAGACCTTATGGAAAACATACCAATGACAAGTGACTGCTCCTATCTGCTCTCTCTGTATTTGGTGGTGCTCATTCTAGAAATTGTCTGTTTGCTGCTATCATCAGCTTTGTGCTGATGCAGAAAATAACTTACTCAAGATTGTTAACCCTTTTTCTGTGTAACTGCTCCTCTGTCAATTAACTTTGACATGTCTTCCAAGTTTTTTTTGTAAACTGGTCAGTTTGCCGAAAACCAATTAAGTGCAACAATAAAGACAATTTATAAATCTGAAATATAATGCAGGGTATTGCAAATTATAATTTAAGCATTCGATTATTACACAGCAGGAAAATATTAATCTTAGATAGCAAACAAGAAGATTTTATGCAGACCTAGGGGGTTATTTACAAAAGACAGATCGACTTTGCACTACAAGTGCAAATTACAAGTGCAAACTACAAGTGCAAAGTGCACTTGGAATTGCAGTCACAGGGGGTTATTTACTAAAGCAAAATCCACTTTGCACTGAAAGTGTACTTGGAAGTAAAGGCGCTGTAGATCTGAGGGGGGCATGCAAGGAAAAAAAACAACAGCATTTTACCTTGCACATGATTGGATGATAAATCAGCAGAGCTTCCCCTCATTTCATATCTACCCCTCAGATTTACAGCGACTGCAATTCCAAGTGCACTTTCAGTGCACTTTGCACTTGTAGTTTGCACTTGTAGTGCAAAGTGGATTTGCCTTTCGTAAATAACCCCCCTAGTGCCACTGGATTTTCTGTTGGCATTCTTATATATATGTCTTAAGGTTTCATAAAATATCGTTTTTGTAGCTATTATCTTATACTCTGTTATTTGTTTCTGTAAAAGGAACGAGACGTTGCTTTGCTACAGTTCTATGCATTTAGTACTACATTAGAAAAGATTGGTAAATAAATAAATAAATGGTAACTAAAATTGGTTAATTTAATTTACAAAAAGTAGCAATGCCCAGCCAATCCCACCCCCAATCCTTCTAGTTCCCCTTTATTCTGGGGTAGGAAAGGTTTTTATTAATGAATATACTAGCCTCCACTGAGAAGAATGGGGACCCTGACACCGGAAGGCATGATATTACTATGTGCCTACAAACTCTTTGTTGGATGGAGCTAGTTTGTGAACACTAAAGAAGCTCTCTAATATGGGGAGAAACTATATATTTGTGTGTTGTTTTCTTACTGGGTTTGATTGATTTTACAGTAAAGCAGTAATAAACCCAAAACCAAAAATGGTGCATCAAATTCACTTTAGTGTGTTGCAAAGCTCCTGAAAACCTAATGGTGATGCCGTACATTGATGGGATAATAAAGCTTATTGGTGTTTATTGTTTGCACAGGCATACCCCACGTTTAAGTACACAAAGGGGTTTATTTACTAAAGCTGGAAAGTGCAAAATCAGGCTCACTTCTGTATAGAAACCAATGAGTTTCTAACCCCAGCTTCTTCAATTAAGCTTTGGTAATAAAACCTGGAAGCTCATTGGTTTATATGCAGAAGGGAGCCTGATTTTTCACTTTCCAGCTTTAGTAAATAAACCCCATTGTGTACTTAAAAGTGGGGTATGCCTGTAATCATTGTCACTCTAGAAATAGTGATCAATGAAGTTCCAATATCTGGCTGCAAAAGTGCATACATGGTGTAGTGATTGAATCTAAAGCCCCATACACAAGGGCCAAGACATTGGGCAGTTTTTATTGAGCTGGCCCATGTGTATGTAGGTCTGTCGGAAGTGCATGCTGGAAAATCAGCAGCTGACCGACTCCCGACCAGCTCTCTCAGCCAATGACAGAGAGCGCTAATCAGAGTGTTCTGGTGGGAGCCATCCCCCTGTCAGAACACAACAGCTCAGCAGGGAGATCGCTGCACTAACTTCAGATAGTTAGTACAGCAGAATTGTTTTTGTTTAAGCCGCTGGGTTGGATGAAAAAAAACTTGTGGTATGTACCAGGCATTAGAAAGATGGGTCTGTAGATGTATATATGACCTAGCATGGTCATTACTGATTGGCACACTTAGACTCCTTTCACACTGGGTCGGTTTTCAGGCACTTTAGCGCTAGAAATAGCCTCTGCAAAGCTCATGAAAACCGCCTCCCATTCATTGCAGAGTGTCTTTTCACACTGGGGCGGAGCGCTTGTGGGATGTTATGAAAAGTCCTGCAAGCAGCATCTTTGGGGCGGGTTGGGAGTGCTGTATTTAGAACTCCCAAAATGCCCTGTCCATTGCAATGAATGGTCAGCGCTTTGAAAGCACCGCAAACCAGGACTTTTTACCATTTTTTGGGGGGTAAGAAGCACCCCCCTAAAGCGCAAAAGCGACGAGCGTCGCTTTAGCGCTAACGGCCGGCGCTGCCAGTGTGAAAGTAGCCTTGAACAATGCTAGAGTAAGATACTCCACTCCCACAACGATTGTCATCAACAGTGAGCAAGCTTCATAAATAAATCTATAGAAGTAGTATTGCCTTTGAAATTAAGGTTACATAAAGGGTCCTGTGTTGAAGGGCTTTGGGCTTGTGTCGATTGCCTCAATTTGACACGCTTCCGAGAAGTATTGAGATAGTGGGATTTTTAGGGTGCCATAAACAAATCAAAACCGGATGTATAAAAATAAATGTATTATACATAGATAAAATAACGCTTCTGAGAAGAAACTGAATTTATTGACCAGTCTTATGGATATGCAGAGCAGCACCAAATATGGCAAGAGATTTATCTTCTGTATGTGTTTTCTGACATAAAGTCTCCTGCTGTTCTTCCTCATCTGCAAATTCCACTTGTGTTTGTGTATGAAATTTCCAGTTTTGGAAAGCAGAGGAGTCGATTCCTAAGAGGTAGCAGGGTTGCATGCCAGTCCCCAAGGGTCGGTGGCCTTTCTTTTGTTCTTACATTTGACCTCTAGTTGACTGCCTTCTCATCTGCATTTAATCTGCTTCTAGTGGATTTTGCATTTCCATATGTCTGTATGGGAAAGAAAAACATACCTGAAGTGAACAAAAACCCATGGACACAGGTCATTACCATTCACCCCTATAGAATCTACACCAAAAAGGCAGCAAACTGGATTTTTTTTAGCACATTGCTTCTGCACCATGTTGGGACAGCTCATGGCAAATGATGTAAATGGCCCTTTACACCCCTCTGTTCCAACACAAAGACAATGCAATTTACCTTGACTCCTGTCCAGTCAGTTCACATCACTGCATTGTGGTGGCGTGCACTGATAAAAGTACTGCATGCGCTAAATTTTTCAGTGTTGCAACACAAATGACCTCGTTGCATCGCTGCTGCAGTGAATGGAATCTAAATGAAATGTAAATTGTGACCTCTCAACAGAGTTCTGACCAAAAAAAAGTGCAATGCACCAGATTTCATCACTTCACACTAGCCATGCATTCAGTGTGTCTGCTGGTGTGAACATTCCTGATGCACCACATTGGGAATGAAAAATAGAGAAGTCACTGTGCTTTATGTAAGAGGAAATATCAATCTATAGCAATTATTGTTTTATTGTAAAAATAAATTTCAAGGAGAACTCTTTGTAGACCAAGGGTAGGCAGCCTTTTGAGCACAGTGTGCTAAAAAATGTTTTCAAAGAAATTGAGCGTGCCGATTTTATAACAAAGAAAGTCAACTTCACACTCTCAATCACGATAAATAGGATTTTTGTACTCACCATAAAATCCTTTTCTCTGAAGTTCATTGAGGGACACAGCATCTTCACTTTGATAAGGTCAAATCGCCCCTTTAGGAGAGAACTAGGCAGAAAGTGTTAAAAACAGCAACACTTGCACAGTACCGCCCAGGGGGGTGGTCCTACTGGCTATAACCCCTCAACATAAATAGAAGGGGTGGGTGCTGTGTCTGTCAATGAACTTCAGAGAAAAGGATTTTACAGTGAATAAAAAACCCTATTTTCTCTTTCGTTCATTGATGGACACAGCATCTTCATTTTGACCTTAGCGACGTCCCCAAGCAGTGTCAAAGAAAGGAGGGGCGGGAATAGCGAAAAATAACTTCACCCATAACAACCAGAGCTCCTCAATGGAAGAGTTACAACCTTAAACAGCCACCTGCAAAACCTTGCGGCCGATGTAAGCATCCGAAGATGCGCTCACATCAATCTTGTACAATTTTGTGAAAGTGTGAACGGACGACCGGGTCGCCGTCTTACACACCTGGGAAATGGACGCTTGATTTCGGAAAGCCCAAGAGGCACCAATTGCCCTGGTAGAATGTTCCCTGACAGGAAAGGGGGGCGCCCGACCCCTTATGACATAAGCCTGAACCACAATCTGTCTGATCCACTGAGAAATGGTGGCCGATGAGACCGCCAGTCCCTTCTTCGGACCAGCCACCGATACAAACAGCGAGCCTGACCTCCAAAAAGGAGCCGTAGCAGACAGATACACCCACAGGGCCCGGACCACATCCAAGGAATGCAAAGCCACCTCTTTGGGGTGTGATGGTCGAGGACATAAGGACGGAAGCACAATATCCTCATTTAGATGAAAGGCCAAAACAACCTTTGGCAGAAACGAAGGCTGCAGACGCAGCACCGCTTTATCCTTGTGGAAGATCTAGTAGGGAGACTTGCAAGACAAGGCCGCCAACTCAGAAACCCTCCTGGCAGATGTAATAGCCACTAGAAAGACTACTTTTTGAGAGAGTGACAATAAGGGGATCTCCCTAATGTTTTCAAATGGCGTTTTCTGAAGCACCAAGAGCAACAGATTCAAATCCCACGGAGGTAGTGGTGGTAGAACCCCCTTAACAAACGTACTTACCAATGAATGAGTCGCCAAGGGTCGCTGAAAAAAGACAGCCAAAGCTGATATCTGCCCCTTGATGGTGCTTAAGGCAAGTTCTCTGATCCACTCCTCGCTGCAAAAACAGCAGGATACTGTAAATCGTGTATGTGCACGGATGCCACCCCATCTCTTCACACATGGAGATGTAGGCCTTCCACGTACTATGATAAATCTTCAGAGAAGATGACTTTCGTGCCCTCAGCATAGTGGATATTACCGAATCCGACAGACCTTGTTCCCTTGGCACCTGGCTTTCAACAGCCATGCCATTAAAGCCAGTGGCGGTAAAGCAGGATGAAGTATTGGTCCTTGCGACAGAAGGTCCTCTGGCATCGGCAGTCGCCAAAGAACATCCGCCACCATTCATACTATGTCGGTGTACCACGGATGCCGAGGCCAATCTGGGGCAATCAGAATTACCAGAATCCCCTCGGCCTCCACTCTGCGAAGCAGATGTGGTAGAAGTTTGAGTGGGGGAAAAGCATAAATCAGGCGATAATGCCCCCATGGAGCCACCAATGCATCTGACGCGTCCGCCCAGGGATCCTTTGACCTGGCCACAAACCTCTGTACCTTCCGATTGAGTCGAGAAGCCAGGAGATCCACATCTGGTGTGCTGCACCTTAGGCAAAGGAGCCAAAATACATTCGGATGTAGCGGCCATTCCCCCTGATCCAGCATCTGATGACTTAGGTAGTCTGCTTGGCAGTTTTCTGGAATGTACACTACTGACAGAGCCGGCACGCGCTGCTCTGCCCACTGCAGCATGTGAGTGACCTCCAGTGCCGCAGCTAAGCTCCTTGTTCCTCCTTGATGGTTGATACATGCCAACGCCATGGCGTTGTCCAACTGGATCCTGACTGGACACCCCTGCAGCCTCTGTGACCATGTGGAGAGGCACCGCCTGATTGCCTGAAGTTCCAGCACATTGATCGGCAGGCAGGATTCTTCCTGGGTCCAGCGACCCTGGGCTGACTGTACGCCCCAAACTCCCCTCCAACCAGTCAGGCTGGCGTTTGTTGTGATCATCGTCCAATGAAGAGGAAGGAACGACTTCCCAGACCGAAGGGTCAGCGACCTCAGCCACCAGAGAAGGGAATCCCTGACAAGCTGGCTCACCCGAATTTGACAATCCAGGGACAACTGAGATTTGTCCCATTTTGACAGGATCTCCTTTTGCAAGACTTGAATGTGGAATTGAGCATACGGTACCACCTCGAAAGTTGCTACCATGAGACCCACGACTCGCATGCAAAAATGCAGCGACAACCACCTGCAGAGCACCAACAACTTCACCGCAGCTTGAAGAGTCTGCAGCTTGTCCGAAGGGAGAAAGACTTGCACTTCTGAGGAGTCCAGAAGCAGGTCCAGGTACTCCAGATGTTGAGTCGGCAACAACACCGGCTTCTGTAGGTTCGGTACCCAACCATAGTGTGCATAGTGATTGCCACATCCTCCCTTAATTCTGAGGTGGAAGCTGCTCTCAGAAGGAGGTCGTCCAGGTAACCCACTATTGAGATCCCTCGCTGCCTTAGCAAAGCCAAAATTGGAGCTAGCACCTTGGTGAAGACCCTCGGTGCCGATGCCAGGCCAAGAGGAGAGCTACAAAATTGGTAGTGCTCGTCCCCAACCGCAAATCACAGAAACCTCTGATGCTTGATGCATATGGGGACATGCAAGTATGCATCCTTGATGTCCAGGGATGCCAGAAAATCCCCCTGATGGAGTGGAGCAACCACTGAGCGAACTGATTCCATCCTGAACATTTGTACCTTCACAAACCTGTTGAGGGCCTTGAGGTCCAGGACCGGATGGACCCCTCCCTTCTTTGGGACTACAAACAGATTGGAGTAGAATCCCTGAAACCTTTCTGGCGTCGGTACAGGTACTATCAACCCACGCAGCAGCAGGCCATTTACTGACCCAAACAGGGCCTCCCGACGAGCAGATGAAGGTTGGAGGGAAAAAATCTGTTTGGCGGACAAGAAAGAAACTCGCAGACCCACTGGTCAGAAAGTAGGGAGGTTCACCGGGCCGCAAACTACCGAGGGAAACCCCCCACCCAAGAGTCGGGTGGGGGCAAAACTTCATGTGGTAATAGATTTGATTGCAGGCTTGTTTGCTTGTGAAACCAGGGACACTTTTGTCCCTCAGCAGGCACCTTGTTGGACTGGGAACGCCTACCTGCCGACCTGGGCGGACGAAAAATCAGCTTCTGAGGGGAAAAGGAGGGCCCTTGCCTACGTCGCGGCTTTTCTGGACTGTGGGAGCAATGTACTCTTACCCCCAGTAACATTCTTAATAATGTCATCCAGCGAGGCACCAAATAGCCTCTCTCCCTGGAAGAGCAAGTCCGCCAGTGCTTTCTTAGATGTCTGGTCTGCAGACCAGCATTTCAGCCAAATCAGGCGACATAACACTACTGCTGATACAGAGGCTCTAGAGAGCAGGGGGGCCGTATCTAAGGCCGCATCACAGACATACTTAAGGCCTGCACCAACTGGTCCGCCTGCTCCATGCAGACCGGGGAAGCTTGTTGCTTCCCCAACTCACATTGCAACAATTTTGCCCATTCAGTAAGCGTCTATGACACCAGGGCCGTGGCTAACAATGGCCGCAATGCTGGCCCCACCACCGTAAACAAGGACCGGGCAACCACCTCGGCCCTTCTGTCGGCAGGGTCCTTGACACAAGGGCAGATCCAGAGCCTAGTCTCGGGAGGGGCACTGCCAGAAAAAAAGTTTTTTACAGGCAATTTATCGGGGAAATGGCTGGTGTTGGCTCTTCAATGATCCCGGCACCATGGTTGTTATGGTGTCCGGATGATTGAAGCGCATTATTTCTATTAATACATTGTAATATAAAATGAAATGGTTCAACTCACCTGTGTCGTAGCAGTTTGGCTGCTATGCTCACAGCCCCACTACCTACTTTGTGCTTCCAATAAGCACCCATTTCCGTCTTAATGATATAATGCTTTCAGGTTACCTTCCAACACATTCATCCCAATGAACAGACTCAACCATCCTTCTACGTTCTCAGTTCCATGCTTCTGCCCCCCCCCCCTGGGGGCTCAACATCGCCTTTTATTATCTCCCAAAGAATGACAAACAGGAAGTCCTGCCCCCAACAGGCTGGACTTCCTTAGTACAGAAAATGACATCACAGGAAATGACATACATTAAAGGGGAGGGCATTCACAAGAGGAAATGCACACGCCCCCTTTTAGTCAGAATGGAGCACAGACCATAGTGCCTTTAAAGTAAACAGTATGGGGTGAGCTCATTATGATTCTTAAAAGCTTGAGACAATCTGTGGGGACTTTGCTACTGGTGTTGTTAACATACGGTACAAGTATATTAACAAGACAGATACCAATGTCCTCTCATTAAAGCAGATATGTATCCAAAAAGGATAACGTAGCCACACAGAGATAAAATAATATGTCTATCTTGTTATGTAGACTTCGCTTCTCTAATGCCCATATTCATTTGAAGGCAAGAAGCCCAGCGCATTGCGCTTGATGCCTACAAACATCCACAGACACAGAGAACACGTCTCAAATCCGATGAGAAGGTTTTCATACTGACTTTTTACCACTGGTCTCGATTTGACCCAAGTGCGCTCTGATAGAGCGCTCCTCTGTCAAACCAGACACAGGGAGACAGATGGCAAACTATAAAACACACATCCTAGAATAAAATGTTATACAATCAAATTTTCCACAACAGTCCTTCCTTTTTTGTCATATGCTCCCATGTGTCCCTCGATGAATCTTGATCTTCTTCTTACACCTGGCCTTACAGTCCATATGAGTCCATAAAAAGGAAAACACGGCTTGACATGTAGACTTTTCCTCAGGAGGGATGACATGGTGAGCTGTAGTAGTCGCTGGTCGGTCTGGGATCCTCTGTGTCTTTTTCTTGGGTCAGGCATCTTGGGCTCATCTGCTCGGGCTCTGGTCACGCGTCCAATCAGGCAACAGGAACACCTCATCATGGAATATAGAAGAATAGAAACAAAAACAACATGAGTAAATATACCCCTAATTCCTTCAAATATGATCCGCTGCAAAAATAAAAATTAAATGCCCCCCGATTCCCAGACCCTTAAGAAGATTCCAACCTTCACTAGCTATAGCTCTGGCTTTGCCTTTTAGGTTTCTTAGCCTTATCCATATGGGTCTGAACTTTGTCACCAGTATCCCCAAACCAGGTATAGCAATCTTTACTTATAAAATCCCAGGAACCACCCTTGGGCTGTGGGAACTTCCTTGTAGCTTCAACAGTTACATGAAAACATCCCATCCTCAATGGATGAGAAATTGTTCAATCGTTTCATAAGCTCAAGCCCCACCGTGTACAAGCAATTCCCTTCCAGCTGTCCCTGCCATTCTCACCGTCTCTCGCGCCATCAGAATCGGCCGCGACATAAGATGCTGGGACAAGATTCACCAGCACACATGAACCTCTTGCCTTAGGGGAATTACCTTATAAGCTGTAGATCCACATTAATACCAGACTAGAGCTGAAACACGCTTGTTATCCCAATACCAAAACTGGCAAGAACCAGAGCTATTTTTAAAATTATAATAAATTTTACCCTCTAGAAAGGTCTCATTAAATTCTATTGTCATGTGTCTGTTTGGATTGTACTAGTTTGTCAAAAACTCCTCACACCAATATGCCTATATATCTCATACACCGCTGTCATTGCTAGGGCACTTAGAGCTCAGTGGAGACTCAGAGTAGACCCCACCATGTGTCCTGTTCACTTCCTTAGCTAGTTGGAAAATACACTTTAAAAATATAAATAAAAAGATACTTCTCATCCTTTTCTCCTTCTTCAATCTTCTTTACAACGACCCAGTCACCTGTCACAAACTTGGCTAGAATTAGATTAGTTATTATTGGTTTGAAAAATTTGTCATTCTCACCTCTCTCATCCCCCCTTTTTCCTCATTAGTGATGGCCGAACGGTTCGCCCGGCGGTCGTTTCGCGGCGAATTTCCGACTTTCGCCGTCCGCGGGTTCGAACGCCTTTTTCCGTCGTTCGCCCCGGCGGACTTACGTGTTTAATGTATACAAGAACTTTAACCTTTCGTGACACGTTTATCATGTGTTACAGGACAACCAATTGAGACATGACAGCTCATGGACACTTGGACATTCCCCCTAACCTATAAATACACCCGATCCGGTGGCCATTTTACATTCTTTCTTCTGTCACTGTAGGGAAAGGATCCTGTGTGGAGTAGGGACAGAGAAAACGCTAGCTATTTGGTACACAAAAGTTCTTTTCAGGACTGGTATAGGTGTTAGGTCAGCAGCCTGAGTTTCTTTTGTCAGTTTAGATAAAGGGACAGAGCGCTGTATGCTGCTATTTTAGGGACAGCTCAGCCAGATTAGTCTTTCTTCATCATCATCATCATCATCATCATTAGCTGTTACTATCAGGTCCACAAAAGAGCTGTTCCAGCTAATCGTTCCAGCCTACTCTTTTTTGCCAATTTGTATAGGGACAGGCAGGAAGCAGTGTGTCAGGCAGTGAGGATAATTTTAAAGACTTGCTGTTACTATTAGTTCCACAAAGGTTCTTTTCAGGACTGGTATCAGTGGTACGGTAATAGGCTTGTACACGTATAATATTCTTTCTTCCAAATATAGAAAGAATATTATACTTGACTGCTGCCCTTCTGCTGCAGTCTGCTAATCATTCACAACTCACTTGTTCCACAAAGCTCTTTATCAGGACTGGTAACTTGGTCTGTCTAGGGTGCTACGGTACATAGGCTTGGGTGCGGTACAGTCTGCTGTTCTGTAAGGACCGCTATCGGTCCACAATACATAGGGTTGCCGTGCACTACTGCTGACCGCTGCCCTATACTGCAGCAGTCCTTCATTGGTATAGGGACTGACGTACAGTCTGCTAATCACTAACACACAACCTGCTTGGTCCACAAAAGTTCTTATAAGGACTGGTAACTTGGTATAGGGTGCTACGGTACATAGGCCTGAGTGCGTTACAGTCTGCTGTTCTGTAAGGACCGCTATCGGTCCACAATACATAGGGTTGCCGTGCACTACTGCTGACCGCTGCCCTATACTGCAGCAGTCCTTCAGCGGTATAGGGACTGACGCACAGTCTGCTAAACACTAACACACAACCTGCTTGGTCCACAAAAGTTTTTATAAGGACTGGTAACTTGGTATAGGGTGCTACGGTACATAGGCCTGAGTGCAGTACAGTCTGCTGTTCTGTAAGGACCGCTATCGGTCCACAATACATAGGGTTGCCGTGCACTACTGCTGACCGCTGCCCTATACTGCAGCAGTCCTTCATTGGTATAGGGACTGACGTACAGTCTGCTAATCACTAACACACAACCTGCTTGGTCCACAAAAGTTCTTATAAGGACTGGTAACTTGGTATAGGGTGCTACGGTACATAGGCCTGAGTGCGTTACAGTCTGCTGTTCTGTAAGGACCGCTATCGGTCCACAATACATAGGGTTGACGTGCACCACTGCTGACCGCTGCCCTATACTGCAGCAGTCCTTCAGCGGTATAGGGACTGACGTACAGTCTGCTAAACACTAATACACAACCTGCTTGGTCCACAAAAGTTCTTATAAGGACTGGTAACTTGGTATAGGGTGCTACGGTACATAGGCTTGAGTGCGGTACAGTCTGCTGTTCTGTAAGGACCGCTATCGGTCCACAATAGATAGGGTTGACGTGCACCACTGCTGACCGCTGCCCTATACTGCAGCAGTCCTTCAGCGGTATAGGGACTGACGCACAGTCTGCTAAACACTAACACACAACCTGCTTGGTCCACAAAAGTTTTTATAAGGACTGGTAACTTGGTATAGGGTGCTACGGTACATAGGCCTGAGTGCGTTACAGTCTGCTGTTCTGTAAGGACCGCTATCGGTCCACAATACATAGGGTTGCCGTGCACTACTGCTGACCGCTGCCCTATACTGCAGCAGTCCTTCATTGGTATAGGGACTGACGTACAGTCTGCTAATCACTAACACACAACCTGCTTGGTCCACAAAAGTTCTTATAAGGACTGGTAACTTGGTATAGGGTGCTACGGTACATAGGCCTGAGTGCGTTACAGTCTGCTGTTCTGTAAGGACCGCTATCGGTCCACAATACATAGGGTTGCCGTGCACTACTGCTGACCGCTGCCCTATACTGCAGCAGTCCTTCAGCGGTATAGGGACTGACGCACAGTCTGCTAAACACTAACACACAACCTGCTTGGTCCACAAAAGTTCTTATAAGGACTGGTAACTTGGTATAGGGTGCTACGGTACATAGGCCTGAGTGCAGTACAGTCTGCTGTTCTGTAAGGACCGCTATCGGTCCACAATACATAGGGTTGCCGTGCACTACTGCTGACCGCTGCCCTATACTGCAGCAGTCCTTCATTGGTATAGGGACTGACGTACAGTCTGCTAATCACTAACACACAACCTGCTTGTTCCACAAAAGTTCTTATAAGGACTGGTAACTTGGTATAGGGTGCTACGGTACATAGGCTTGAGTGCGGTACAGTCTGCTGTTCTGTAAGGACCGCTATCGGTCCACAATAGATAGGGTTGACGTGCACCACTGCTGACCGCTGCCCTATACTGCAGCAGTCCTTCAGCGGTATAGGGACTGACGTACAGTCTGCTAAACACTAATACACAACCTGCTTGGTCCACAAAAGTTCTTATAAGGACTGGTAACTTGGTATAGGGTGCTACGGTACATAGGCTTGAGTGCGGTACAGTCTGCTGTTCTGTAAGGACCGCTATCGGTCCACAATAGATAGGGTTGACGTGCACCACTGCTGACCGCTGCCCTATACTGCAGCAGTCCTTCAGCGGTATAGGGACTGACGTACAGTCTGCTAAACACTAATACACAACCTGCTTGGTCCACAAAAGTTCTTATAAGGACTGGTAACTTGGTATAGGGTGCTACGGTACATAGGCTTGAGTGCGGTACAGTCTGCTGTTCTGTAAGGACCGCTATAGGTCCACAATAGATAGGGTTGACGTGCACCACTGCTGACCGCTCACCTATACTGCAGCAGTCCTTCAGCGGTATAGGGACTAAGAGTTTTGTCACAGGGTCATTTAAAAAATGACATGCAGAGGAAGAGGCAGGCCCTTCCGCAGGGGTGGTAGGGGTAGGGCAGGAGCAACAGGCTTGAGCCAAAGTGGGAAGTTGCAGAAGGTGCGTTCAATTACTTTAAAGGATGCACCAGACTTGGTTGAGTGGCTCGCTCAGCCTTACTCTTCTGCACCCTCCTCATCCTCTCGATCTGCACCCTCTTCTTCACTCTCTGCTATGTGCACCCCCAAAGACACTACCACCAACAACACGACCACCACCACCACCACCACATACCTTCCGCTTGAGTCACTGGAATTATTTTCCGATCCATATCAAGAGGACATTTCTGATGCGCAGCCACTCTTGGTATTGGATCAGGAAGAGGAGGTAGCAACAAGCGCTACTCAGCAGTCTGACGCCAGTACCCAGATCAGCCCAAGGAGGAGGTTGGTCCCCGGTGTTGCTGCCTACTCTACTTATAGCGGTGGGGAAGGTGACGTTGATGATGACGTGTCTAGTGATGTCACGTGGGTGCCCACAAGAGAGGAAGAGGAGGGGAGTTCAGAGGGAGATATGGACCAGCAGATAGGGAGGAGAAGCAGCAATGACTTACATTGCACAGCAGGGACAAAGCAGACTGCAAATGTATCAGGAGCGAGTCATCGACCATGTACGGTCACATCTGGCGCTCCCAGGACACCGGCACATGGCTCCGCAGTGTGGGCTTTTTTTAACGTGTCCGCTGCTGACAATAGCGTTGCCATCTGCAATCTTTGCAGTCAACGCGTTAGTCGCGGTAAGCCCAATACTCACCTAGGGACGACCGCCTTAAGAAGGCACATGAGCAGCCATCA
This sequence comes from Lithobates pipiens, assembly GCF_037356315.1. Taxonomy (NCBI): domain Eukaryota; kingdom Metazoa; phylum Chordata; class Amphibia; order Anura; family Ranidae; genus Lithobates; species Lithobates pipiens. Next base: position 298,369,493 of record NW_027507903.1, read on the forward strand.
CCGAGCCCAGTGGGAGCAACGGAACACACAAAGCCACACTGCAGGCTCTCACCGTCCAGCCTCGTCTTCTACTTCTCCTTCTCCTCTCTCCTCACAATTGTCCTCCACTCCACCTTCCATCACGCCAAGCTCACATTTTTCTGCAAAAAGGCAGGCTTCCGTGGGCCTAATGTTTGAGCGTAAAAAAATGATGACGCCGGATAACCCTCTTGCCCAACGGTTGGCGGCTGGCTTGTCAGAACTCATAGCCCGCCAACTACTGCCATATAAACTGGTGGACTCGGAGGCCTTTCGCAAATTTGTGGCCATTGGAACACCACAATGGAAGGTCCCAGGAAGGAAGTATTTCTCAGAGAAGGGCATCCCAGAGCTATATGGCCATGTTCAGCGGCAAGTGAATGTATCTCTGGCACACAGTGTCGGTGCCAAGATACATCTGACCACAGACACGTGGTCTAGCAAACACGGGCAGGGAAGGTATATCAGTTTTACTGCCCACTGGGTGAACCTTCTGACGGCCGTCAAGCATGTAACCCGTGGCACCCGTGTAGATTTGGTTTTACCGCCACGGATTGCATGCAGGCCTGACTCTTCTTCTCCTCCTCCTACTCCATCCTCCTCCCTCTCCTCCTCAGCTGCCTCCTCCTTTTCCGCTGCTAGCGTCTCTTCCACTGCACCGCCCAAGCTCCCCAGAACCTATTCCACATGCCAGGTGAGACGTTGCCATGCCGTGCTGCGTCTGTTGTGCCTGGAAGCAAAGAGCCACACTGGCCCGGCACTCCTTTCAGCTTTGCGTTCACAGGCAGATGAGTGGCTAACACCGCTCAATTTGACAGTTGGTAAAGTGGTGTGTGACAACGGTGCCAATCTGCTTAGCGCATTGAAACAGGGCAAAATCACGCACGTGCCGTGCATGGCACACGTCTTAAACTTGGTCGTGCAGCGATTCCTTGTCAAATACCCTGGGGTCCAGGACATCTTGCGGCAGGCAAGGAAAATCTCGGCCCATTTCAGAAGATCTTACACGGCCATGGCTCGCCTTGCTGACATTCAGCGGCGACACCATCTGCCGGTCAGACGTCTTATTTGCGATTGCCCGACGCGATGGAACTCAACCTTCTATATGCTTGATAGGCTGCTCCAGCAGAAACGTGCAGTTAACGTCTACCTGTATGAACTCTGCGAAAGAAACGGTTCTGGGGAGCTGGGTTTTTTTTCACCGCGCCAGTGGCTGCTCATGCGCGACACATGCAGACTTCTGCGGCCATTTGAGGAGATCACCAAACTGGTCAGTCGCAGCCATGGCGCCATCAGTGACATGGTACCTTATGCCTTCTTTCTGGAGCGTGCATTGCGTCGTGTCATTGATCAGGCTGTGGAGGAGCAGGAGCGGGAAGATGAGGAAGTCGCAATGCTGGATGAATTCCCAGGGGGGGCTACTCTATCTGAGACAAGTCAACAACAGGAGTCTGATGAGGAGTCAGAGGAGGATGGTGCCGGGGCGGATGAGCAGGAGCAAGAAGAGCATGCTTTAAACCTTTCTGGGATCCCTGTTGTGCGAGGATGGGGAGAGGAGAATGAAGAGGACGACATTATCCTGGATGATGAGCAGGAGCCAGGCCACCACACCGCTTCCACTTTAGTGCAAATGGGGGCCTTCATGCTCCAGTGTTTTAATAGGGACCCCCGTATAAAAAGCATGAGGGTCAAGGACCAGTACTGGGTGGCAACGTACTTAGACCCCCGGTACAAACACAAAATGGCGGAAATGTTACCGCCGTCGCAGAGGGCTGTCAGAATGCAGCACTTCCAGGCCTTGCTTCGAGAAATGCTGCATTCTGCTTTTGCGTGCGCTGGCAGAGGAGCAATTCCCACTCCCAGAGAAGGATTTGCGGGTACCAATCCAACAGCGCCTGCAAGAAGAGGCCGGTTTGAAGATGTGTTGGTGACTTCGGATATGAGGTCATTCTTTCAGCCGACCCATCGACAGGTGTCATCCGGATCCAGCATCAGGGAACGCCTAGACCGTCAGGTGTCCGACTACATTGGGTTAACGGCCGATGTGGACGCTCTGAGGAGTGATGAACCCCTAGACTACTGGGTGGGCAGGCTTGACCTCTGGCCAGAGCTTGCCCAATTTGCAATCGAACTGTTGGCTTGCCCCTCATCCAGTGTCCTGTCCGAAAGGACGTTCAGCGCAGCAGGGGGGATTGTGACCGATAAGCGTACTCGCCTAGCTCACCACAGTGTTAACTACCTCACATTTCTAAAAATGAATGAGGCATGGATCTCGGAGGAATTCAACACATGTGATCAGTAGACCATGTATATGTCTATAAACAATTTTTGGAATCAAGCACACAGACCTTCTTAATTCATTTGGCTCACTTCCCTGACCCAAAAAAGCACACCGTACTATATGCCCCTACCCTCCTCTTTGAAGAGGTTGAGCGGTGTCATATTTCTACTGGGGCTGCTTATTATGAGGGGTTCCCACCATCCCTGTGCTGTGCTGACTTCCTCCTGGGTGTTCTTATTATGAGGGGCTCCCACCATCCCTGTGCTGTGCTGACTTCCTCCTGGGGGTTCTTATTATGAGGGGATCACACCATCCCTGTGCTGTGCTGACTTCCTCCTGGGGCTGCTTACGGTGCTGCTGTCAGCGCTGTATGTCACGGAGCTGCTGTCAGCGCTGTATGTCACGGAGCTGCTGTCAGCGCTGTATGTCACGGAGCTGCTGTCAGCGCTGTATGTCACGGAGCTGCTGTCAGCGCTGTATGTCACGGAGCTGCTGTCAGCGCTGTATGTCACGGAGCTGCTGTCAGCGCTGTATGTCACGGAGCTGCTGTCAGCGCTGTATGTCACGGAGCTGCTGTCAGCGCTGTATGTCACGGAGCTGCTGTCAGCGCTGTATGTCACGGAGCTGCTGTCAGCGCTGTATGTCACGGAGCTGCTGTCAGCGCTGTATGTCACGGAGCTGCTGTCAGCGCTGTATGTCACGGAGCTGCTGTCAGCGCTGTATGTCACGGAGCTGCTGTCAGCGCTGTATGTCACGGAGCTGCTGTCAGTGCTGTATGTCACGGTGCTGCTGTCAGCGCTGTATGTCACGGAGCTGCTGTCAGCGCTGTATGTCACGGAGCTGCTGTCAGTGCTGTATGTCACGGAGCTGCTGTCAGCGCTGTATGTCACGGAGCTGCTGTCAGCGCTGTATGTCACGGAGCTGCTGTCAGCGCTGTATGTCACGGTGCTGCTGTCAGCGCTGTATGTCACGGAGCTGCTGTCAGCGCTGTATGTCACGGAGCTGCTGTCAGCGCTGTATGTCACGGAGCTGCTGTCAGCGCTGTATGTCACGGAGCTGCTGTCAGCGCTGTATGTCACGGAGCTGCTGTCAGCGCTGTATGTCACGGTGCTGATGTCAGCGCTGTATGTCACGGAGCTGCTGTCAGCGCTGTATGTCACGGAGCTGCTGTCAGCGCTGTATGTCACGGAGCTGCTGTCAGCGCTGTATGTCACGGAGCTGCTGTCAGCGCTGTATGTCACGGAGCTGCTGTCAGCGCTGTATGTCACGGAGCTGCTGTCAGCGCTGTATGTCACGGAGCTGCTGTCAGCGCTGTATGTCACGGAGCTGCTGTCAGCGCTGTATGTCACGGAGCTGCTGTCAGCGCTGTATGTCACGGAGCTGCTGTCAGCGCTGTATGTCACGGAGCTGCTGTCAGCGCTGTATGTCACGGAGCTGCTGTCAGCGCTGTATGTCACGGTGCTGCTGTCAGCGCTGTATGTCACGGAGCTGCTGTCAGCGCTGTATGTCACGGAGCTGCTGTCAGTGCTGTATGTCACGGAGCTGCTGTCAGCGCTGTATGTCACGGAGCTGCTGTCAGCGCTGTATGTCACGGAGCTGCTGTCAGCGCTGTATGTCACGGTGCTGCTGTCAGCGCTGTATGTCACGGAGCTGCTGTCAGCGCTGTATGTCACGGAGCTGCTGTCAGCGCTGTATGTCACGGAGCTGCTGTCAGCGCTGTATGTCACGGAGCTGCTGTCAGCGCTGTATGTCACGGAGCTGCTGTCAGCGCTGTATGTCACGGTGCTGATGTCAGCGCTGTATGTCACGGAGCTGCTGTCAGCGCTGTATGTCACGGAGCTGCTGTCAGCGCTGTATGTCACGGAGCTGCTGTCAGCGCTGTATGTCACGGAGCTGCTGTCAGCGCTGTATGTCACGGAGCTGCTGTCAGCGCTGTATGTCACGGAGCTGCTGTCAGCGCTGTATGTCACGGAGCTGCTGTCAGCGCTGTATGTCACGGTGCTGCTGTCAGCGCTGTATGTCACGGAGCTGCTGTCAGCGCTGTATGTCACGGAGCTGCTGTCAGCGCTGTATGTCACGGAGCTGCTGTCAGCGCTGTATGTCACGGAGCTGCTGTCAGCGCTGTATGTCACGGAGCTGCTGTCAGCGCTGTATGTCACGGAGCTGCTGTCAGCGCTGTATGTCACGGTGCTGCTGTCAGCGCTGTATGTCACGGAGCTGCTGTCAGCGCTGTATGTCACGGAGCTGCTGTCAGTGCTGTATGTCACGGAGCTGCTGTCAGCGCTGTATGTCACGGAGCTGCTGTCAGCGCTGTATGTCACGGAGCTGCTGTCAGCGCTGTATGTCACGGTGCTGCTGTCAGCGCTGTATGTCACGGAGCTGCTGTCAGCGCTGTATGTCACGGAGCTGCTGTCAGCGCTGTATGTCACGGAGCTGCTGTCAGCGCTGTATGTCACGGAGCTGCTGTCAGCGCTGTATGTCACGGAGCTGCTGTCAGCGCTGTATGTCACGGTGCTGCTGTCAGCGCTGTATGTCACGGAGCTGCTGTCAGCGCTGTATGTCACGGAGCTGCTGTCAGCGCTGTATGTCACGGTGCTGATGTCAGTGCTCTGTATTACGGTGCTGCTGTCAGTGCTCTGTATCTCCTGCACCCTCTTGTTTGCCTACCCTGGTCCCTGACCTTCCCTCTCCTCCATTGCCTTCATTAGCTCCATAGTCCTGAATTGTCAGAACAATTTCCCAAATAAAAAAAAAATGCTTGTAGTTATCGATCCCAAATTCACCTCATACATGTATTATGCTATTGTCCAGGTGGTGGGACTACGTGCTACCCCCTAATAATTACCCCGTGGCCGCAAATTCGACCTAAAGGTTTGCGAAATTCGCCTCCCATTGAAGTCAATGGAGCCCGCGGCGAACGGTCGTTTTCGCGAACGTTTGTGTCCGTTCGCGTTTCGCGTTCGCGAAACGTCCCGTCGGAAGTTCGTCCATCACTATTCCTCATTACAAACTGGAGGAAAACACACAGGGTAAACTGTGAAATAGCCTATGATACTTTTACCTTCATATACACTTTCAGAAACTCCTTGGACCTGAAAAGATACTTATAAACAAAAGTTATTACTCTGTCCTTCATAGACAATACAACATTCGTGTACATTGGTAAATTGTCATTGACATTCCTCAAAACCGATAATAACTAAACCCCTCTGTAACCCTTACTTCCACGTTCTTACTAAAAATACAACACCCGCGACACGTAAGAGGGCTGCCGCGGTGGGTTCAGACATCTTCTTGTTACCACATACAAACAATGAGAATACTAAAACCTGAGACAAACACTTAGATACAAATGTGGGGGAGATATTTCATAGTTCCAAATCAAAAATTACAAATTTAAAAACAACCAAATGGAATTCTGCCTTCACTCTTAGCGATAGAAAAAAAAGGAAATACACACAATGGGAAAGACACAAGGACATCTCAGAATATTGTATGGACCAGCCACACAAAGTTCTGAAATGGGCATGAGAATTCCAACCACAGTTCCTCCTCTGAAAATCACAAAAGCAAGTACTACACATCCATCAGCTCACTCAGCCTTACAGATTTCTGAAGCCTCAGTTGCGATATATCAACTTCCAGAGGGATACCCAAAATAGTATCCTTGGACCACCTATGTCAATCTTTGAAGGGCTAATGGCCTTTAGCCCCAAAACTAGGATCCTTATGTACTGTGCAGCAGTCTGACTGCGGGAAGCCTCCAATCCTTCCCTTGCATGGACCTCCTAGTGCCCATGGCGATTCGAATCGGCTTATCATCTTACCCCTGCGTCCAGGGAAACCGTTGCACCTACTTTGAGGACCACCGCCAGGTGTCTTCTTCTGCGTGGATCAACGGACTACAGCTAGTCCCTCAACTAGAAACTCCACCTGAGGTGTTATCACCCCCCGAATTAAGTCTCTACCCCTCACCGTGTATGCGTACACAAACGTTTCCTTTGTACGCCCATACACTGCGTCGCCAGATTTAGCCGCACAGAAAACACAATTACTCCCGCTTACTCTACAGAACAATGTGGCTTCTCTCTCTGTATCTAGATATTACAACAACCAACATGGATGCCTCCTGTTTGCTCTCTACCCAAAACTGTATTACAGTATAAACCTTAAAAAAACTGAAATTCAAATTTAAAACACTCTTTCAAACGCCATTATTTTCCATTGTGTTTCCAAACATGAGTCAGAAGACCCCCGACTCCTCCCACCAACTTCCTGTCTCTCCAAAAGGTTGCAGCATGAACCCAGCAAACAAGTTCATTTACATATCAATGTTACAGGAAAAGGGAGAGGGAGCCTCGCCCCATATGCAGGCTATACAATACAAGCCTAACAAAAAACAAATAAATTGCCCTCTGTGAAACTTCCATACATTTGTAATAAAAATAACACACTGCTGTGTACAAAACCTCAGTTCAAGCTAGTTTCACCATCCACTGAAATTCAACGCAAAATAGAGATTTACACTGAAAACCAAAAATTCACTACAGAAAATGCAATAGCTTAACTGAAAAATCACATAAAAGGTACAAAAGTAGAATTCACTTAAAGGAGATGGCGCCTAGAGAGAGGTGCCCAGACCACATGGTCTAAGAACAAGATGGTGGTTCATGTCACATGGTTTCACACACAAGGCAATGGTGTCTGCACCTTCCCCTATAGGAATGCTTAGATTTTCAAAAATGGCCACCAAGCCTGGTCACATGGCAGACAACAAAAGCTAGGCTTCAACAAAATGGCGTTTTTTTCCCGCCAAAACCATCATTTCTCCCCACAAACTTACACATTTGAAAATGCACACTTAAACAGACACACAGTTTAGGAACAGTTTCACTGAAAAGTATGTAATCTTACTACACAATTGAGAATGCACTCTTAGTAACACATGTTATCCAATGAAACAAAAACACCACATAAAACTAAAATATAACACAATATATCCCAGGCCAGCTCAAACATAGCTTCTTTTCTTAAACAAAGCTTCCATAACAAGCCATTGTTTCCCTTCCCACAGGGCGTATCCTATTCAACACAAGGCCACATGGCACACAAACTTGCAGTTACAAACTGCTCTACAAGACTCATGCAGTCTACCTGTTCCATACATAGGTAAAAATCCATTTCTCATTCAGTTACACAACATGCAGTTTTCAAACACATACACTCAAACTGATCCAAAACACACACACACACACACACACACACATTCTCACACACACACACAATCAAACTTCCAGCATTATCTCAAAAAGATGGAAAATTGTTCTTTTCACAAATCAGAACCTCCCCAATGCATCAGGCAGAGAAGACGTACCTCTTGTCTCAAGACAACAACATTTTGATGTCCTGGACATGGTTCTGTTCTCCCCCTTTCTGCCTGTGCAGAGGGGGGCTCTGTTTGGTCCATAAGACCGTGGCTCACCATCCTGTTGTGGTAATTTGACACCTGCCACCAGATGCGGATTGTCACTTGCCACGTTACCTGTAGTGATGGACGAACTTCCGACAGGATGTTTCACGAACGCGAACCTCGAGCGCGGCCAAAAGTTCGCGAACCGCAAAGTTTGCGGTGGACCCCATTGACTTTAATGGCAGGCGAACCTTAAAAACCTCCAGGTCATATTTTCAGCCACAAATTACTTACTAGCTGTGCCCACATAGTCCCACAACATGGACACTGACATACCAGAAGTATTAAGTGAATCTGGGATCGACAACGACAAGCATTCTTTTTTTATCTGTGAAATTTTGACAATTCAGGAGCGCATGAAGGCCATGGAGGAGAGGCAAGGTCAGGGCAGCCTATGAAGGGGGTGCAGGAGATGATCAGTGCCACAATCAGGGCAGCGCAGTCCTGTGCCAGTGTCCCAGTGTGCCAACTTGTGCTTGAGCCCCTCCCTCTGCCCGGCCCTTACCCCCACCTATGCAGGGCCCCACTGCGGTGGTCCGGAGGTGCCAGTTCAGTGCTGATCCTCAGCCATGGTGCTGGCACTGCCTGCTGATTGACTTCTCTGCTGCTATCTTCCTCACTGACACCAGCACTGAGATAGAACACTGACACCAGCACCGCGATAGAGACTGAGCACTGACACCAGCACCGTGATGGAGAGCACAGACACCAGCACCGTGATAGAGAGCACTTACCCCAGCACCGACATAGAGAGCACTGACACCACACCAGCACCGACATAGAGAGCACTGACACCAGCACCGTGATAGAGAGCACTGACACCAGCACCGTGATAGAGAGCACTGAGACGACACCAGCACCGAGATAGAGAGCACTGACACCAGCACCGAGATAGAGAGCACTGACACCAGCACCGTGATAGAGAGCACTGAGACCAGCACCGAGATAGAGAGCACTGACACCACACCAGCACCGTGATAGAGAGCACTGAGACCAGCACCGAGATAGAGAGCACTGACACCAGCACCAAGATAGAGAACACTGACACCAGCACCGAGATAGAGAGCACTGACACCAGCACCAAGATAGAGAGCACTGACACCAGCACTGTGATAAAGAGCACTGACACCAGCACTGTGATAGAGAGCACTGACACCAGCACTGTGATAGAGAGCACTGACACCACACCAGCATTTTTTAAATGACCCTGTGACAAAAGTCTCTAGAGAAATGCAGTATGTATGTGGAAGAAGGTATATAACACCTCGCTTCAATCTGTCGTTTTTGGGGGCCACCAGTCTATCACACTAGTTATAATACTTTTTTTTAAAAATGATAGTGTTTTATTCCTGCGCTACCACTGGTGATCTATCAAATGTCAAGGGCTGCTGCTACTACCGGAATGGATCACACCGTATCCACTTAATATGAAACTTAAGATATGTTGGTATTGCGCTGCCCCTATATTAAATAACCCTCCGAGGACCATCTGAGACAGCGGATTAGAATTAAGCTGTGTGTGAGCTCTTATAATGTTTTCTGTGGTTTCTGTAAACATTAGCAAAGATTCCTGTTGCTGGTAATTGAGAATTAATGAAAAAAAAAAAAAAAAAAAAAAAAATAACCCTCCGAGGGTGATAAGTATAATGCCTAGTTACATAAATCAATAGTGTAATATAAAAATATATATATAAATGTCTACTGAATAATATCAAAAAGTGCAAAGTGCTACATTAAATAAAATAAAATAAACACACCACAGAGGTGATAGAATCCAAATAAATGAAAATCAAGTGAACAAAGGTAAGTAACTAAAAACAGTCTCTTAAAAAATTACTATTTTGATAAAGTGCAGAGAGAATGCAAAAAAAAAAGTCAATTGAAAACCTCCACGGAAACACAACTGCTTCAATTGAGTGCAAAGCCAAAAAACAGTGAATTGATCATAAAGTGCCAAGTGCATCTTATAAATGTGCAAATAAGTAAACACTCTCCAGAGGTGATATAAGTGAACCACCCTAATAATAAACAAATGATATACAAGAAAATAAGAAAGAGTATACCTAGACCAAAAAGAGGGTACCCTCTCCTGATCACATGGAAATAAACTTTAGAATTAAACAAAATATATATATAGTAGTAAACGCACTACAGAGCCGGCTGTAACATACGTTATATCAGAATGAATCCGGCCTCTATAGATTAAAGAGGAGGGCCGTTTAAAAAAAAAAGTCAGCAGCTGCAAACACTGCAGCTGCTGACTTAATAAACACACTTACCTGTCCAGGGCGCCCGCGATGTCGGCCGCCCGAGGGCGACCCGTCCCTCGGCTCTCGAGTCCCGGCGGCGCCATTCCCTCTAAGGGAAACAGGCAGTGGAGCCTTATGGCTTCACTGCCCGTTTCCTACTGCGCATGCGTGAGTCCCACAGCACTTTCTGAATGGGACGCGCTGTGTTCTGGAACACACAGTTCCCAGAACACAGCGCGACCCATTACCCAGAAGACGCCGCGACGAGGAGAGAAGACGGAAGATCTCCGCGGAGGAGGAAGAGGAAGATTAGGATTATGTGCCTAGCAACAGGCATTTCTGGTAAGTAAAAAAAAAAATTTTTTTTAATTTTTTTTTTTTAGATTTTTTTGTAATTTTTAATATTTTTTTGTTTTCAGGGTGGCCCTCCACTTTAAATATACATATTGAAATCCATCAAAAAGAAAAAAAGAAAAAGATATAAATATTCAAGTCCATAAATAAACAACAGTCTCCTTTAAGTGCAAGTGCTTTGTGCAAACTTGTGCAAATTCAACTGAGGTGTGGATCTCCCAGTGCTTAATCCCGTTGTGATCACACTTTAGTGGGCAGTGGCCCCTTACCTATAGCATGGAGGGATTCGCATAGAGGTATATAGATTTCTTTATATGTCTTCTCTCCTGGTAAATTCGGTCACCTTCTCCTTTAAATTGTATTCTTATTGCTCCGTAGGACCCAATAGATTAATAGAGAGGGAATACCATAGTGTAGTATTTCACAAATAGCATTTATTAAAAAATTTCATACACAGGGTACTCACACATTAATAGATAGAAAAAAGCCTTTTTCTAGTAATCAGCAGAAAGTGCATCCACAGTCAGCTTCCTTCCCGTCCCTACGCGTGACATCACATTACGTGACTTCATCAGAGGCATCCCCTGATGATCCTGCGATCTCCCCGTCCCATCCTGCGATCTCCCCGTCCCATCCTGCGATCTCCGCGTCCAATCCTGTGATCTCCCTGTCCACCCCTCTGTCCCATCCTGAAATCTCCCTGTTCCATCCTGCGATCTCCCCGTCCCATCCAGTGATCTCCCAGTCCCATCCTGCGATCTCCCCGTCCCATCCTGCGATCTCCCAGTCCCATCCTGCAATCTCCCAGTCCCATCCTGTGATTTCCCCGTCCCATCCAGTGATCTCCCCGTCCCATCCTGCAATCTCCCCGTCCCATCCTGCGATCTCCCCGTCCCATCCTGCGATCTCCTTGTCCAATCCTGCAATCTCCCTGTCCAATCCTGCACTATCCCTGTCCACCCCCCGTCCCATCCTGTGATCTTCCCGTCCAATCCTGCGATCTCCTTGTCCAATCCTGTGATCTCCCCATCCAATCCTGTGATCTCCCTGCCCACCCCCCCCCCCGTCCCATCCTGCAATCTCCCCGTTCCATCCTGCGATCTACCTGTCCAATACTGCGATCTCCCCGTTCCATCCTGTGATTTCCCCGTCCCATCCAGCGATCTCCCCATCCTATCCTGCAATCTCCCCATCCCATCCTGTTATCTCCCTGTCCCATCCGGTGATCTCCCGTCCCATCCTGCAATCTCCCGTCCCATCTGGTGATCTCCCTGTCCCATCCTGCAATCTCCCGTCCCATCCTGCAATCTCCCGTACCATCCTGCGATCTCTCTGTCCACCCCCTGTCGCATCCTGCACTCTCTCTGTCCAATCCTGCGATCTCCCCGTCCCATTCTGCGATCTCCCTGTCCAAACCTACACTCTCCCTGTCCACCCCCAGTCCCATCCTGCAATCTCCCCGACCACCTCCCCATCCCATCATGCGATCTCCCCATCCAATCCTGCGATCTCCTCGTCCAATCCTGTGATCTCCCTATCCAATCCTGCGATCTCCCCGCCCACCCCCCGTCCCATCCTGCAATCTCCCCATCCAATCCTGCGATCTCCCCGCCCACCCCCCCGTCCCATCCTGCAATCTCCCCGTTCCATCCTGTGATCTCCCTGTCCCATCCGGTGATCTCCCCGTCCCATCCTGCAATTTTCTGTCCCATCCTGCGATCTCCCCATCCCATCCAGTGATCTCCCGTCCCATCCTGCAATCTCCCGTCCATAATGCATAAACATAAGAGTGCTGTTCAGTCCAACTGTATTCAACTAGATTACATTCTTCTATTAAACTTTAAGCAAAATACTCTAAAAATGGTCTAAACAACACACTGAAAAAGACTGACTTTTGTTAAATTGAGAGATTTTATATATATATATATATATATATATATATATATATATATATATATACAGTATATATATATATATATATATATATATATATATATATATATATATATATATATATATATAAAACTTTTTTTTTCATATTGCTCATGAAACAGAGTTCAGAAAAAAGCAACAGGCTATTGAAATAGTGCAGCATTGGGAAGGGAGCAGCGGGTCAGCAACATCGCAGAGCACAGGTACGTTTTTTTGCTCAGTTTCACAGCTGGATAGGTACCTACAGTAGGAGAAATACAATGATTTCCCTAGATGGAACTTCGGAAGGTAATGCCTTTTGATCTGGCTGCATGCTAGTCTGATTGTGCTATATCGCTTGGGTTCATACCTGTGTAGTGTGAGAGCCTTACTGAGTGATCTGTTTAATTTATAACCAATCAGGACACCAAACTTCATAGTGTTGGTGAATTTAAAGGAGAATCTCCTAATGTCACTCCACAAGTTACAATATTATAGTTCCCAACTGTCCCTGATTTCGAGGGCCTGTCCCTGATTTGGGGTAATGTCCCTCTGCCCCTCTTTTCTCCTCATTTGTCCCTCATTTTGCTCTGCTCTGTATAGTTGTATATAAAATGCACTTTTTATCTATCAAAAAGTGTTTCTGAGTGCTAAACTTTTAATTTAATTTCTATATTGCTGCAATTGTGAAAATTCCAAAAGCCAATATAAAGGAATAGTAGTGGGGGAAAAAAGCACTTATGGGTTTAACCAATAATTTCTTTTTGTGCAATGCTCCTTAAAGGGAGCAAATACTTTTGCTAATTGGTGTCCCTCATTACCAGCTCAGAAAGTTGGGAGGTATGCTGTACCCTCTTCTCATCTATGATATGTGTGATATGAAGAGTGGTGAAAGGAAGCAGAGATGAGACACATCTACCTGTCCTGGAACACTTATACTGCTGATCCACCTCTCCCATCCAGCCCACGTGCTTGTATGTGATGTATGTGATGTATGTGACGCATGTGATGTGTATGATGTATGTGATGTATATGATGTCACATACAAGCATATGGAATTTTCTGAAAGCAGTGGGCCTGTGTGCCGGATCATAGGCTAGGCCCCCGCAGCTGAGAAAAAGTGGTTAGGTGTGATTTTCATTGTGCTGAATACTGGCTCTGGCTTAAAGGGACACAGAGTGCTGGGGTTCAGTAGTAAGTGACAAAAAGGTTCAGGAATCATTTCAACAAAGTTCTCATAAGCTCAACAGTAAGTGCCCGTTCACACAGGGGCGACGCGACTTGCAGCGCGACTCACAGACGCGACCTGCACACGACTTCAGCGGCGACTTGCAAAATGACTTCTGTATAGAAGTCAATGCAAGTCGCCTGAAGTCGCCCCGAAAATACTACAGGAACCTTTTTCTAAGTCGGAGCGACTTGAGTCGCTCCTATTAGAACGGTTCCATAGTACAGAACGGAGCGCGACTTGTCAGGCGGCTAAGTCGGCTGACAAGTCGCGGTAGTGTGAACGAGCACTAATTCCACAAACTGTCACCTGATTGTGGTTTTCTTAATCACAGTGAAATCCCTTCTTTCTGAGATTGGTAGTGGCAGCCAATCAAGTCCTCTTCCTCCAGATGGTGGGCAGAGCTAGCAGAACTGTGAATGGCTTTAGCAGTGGCCAATGACAGTCCTCCTCCTCCTGGAAACAGAACTGCACCCAATCTCTTCCCAAACACAAAAGCTGGTGATTGCAGTTACAGCAAAGTTAGAGAATCAATCAATGCTTGCCATCTTCTGCAATGTGTGGCGGCACAGTGCCTCCCCCTCACTGCAGGTATGGTGTGGGGAATTCTGAAATTGGAATGCATTAGTGTCTCACTGACACTTCCCTGCGCTGCTCTGCTCGAGTGTCCCGGCACAAGAGGCTTTGTGTGCCGGGGGGTGCCTACCCCTGTTGTAGACGATCTTTGAAATACCATTGTATCAGCTTGTAACAATAAAATGCATCGCTTTGAAAATGGTAAATAACTAAAATGTACTGGGCTTTAACTAATTAAATATACGACAGTATCTTCTTGTGATTCAAATGCGGAAAAGTGTTCTAAACTTTTGTCCTGCAAGAAGAGATATAAAGGTTCAGCCCATCCTGTGATATACTTCTGTCAGCAGAACAAGAATACCAGCACAGGAGAGTCAAAAGTTCAGTTTGATTATTTTAGTTCAAATTAAGCAAAATCAAATAGAAAATAATGATTATTATTATTATACAGGATTTATATAGCGCCGACAGTTTGCGCAGCGCTTTACAACATGAGAACAAAAAAGTGGAGACGAAAGCTATTGGCTACTGGCCTCTACGTAGTCCCGTCGTACTTGTTTTACGCCACCTCTTTCGGAATGATCGGATTTTCCAACAACTTTGTGCGACCATGTGTATACAAGACAAATTTCGGCCAAATTCCGTCAGAAAAAATCTGATGGATTTTGTGGTCGGAATGTCCAATCGTGTGTATGGGGCAAAGGTCTAGCAAAGCAGCCTACAATGGCTAATATGGACAGCAAACAGAACTGTTCACATTTAAAAAAACATGTAGCGATTGATTTGCTTTGTTTTTTTTTTTTTTTTTTTGCTTTGTGTTGCTGTGCAGCAAAAATGGATCTCAAATCTGGAATGAGTTGAAGCTTGTCAACCCCTTCCATTCAAGTCAATGGAATGTGTGCACAGCGTACATGAGAAGCATTTATCAAATATCATTCATGTGGAAAAAAAAACTTCCCCCTTAATGAAAAAAAATCTATATCTTGGAGGACATCTGCATTTGTTTAAACCTCCTTAAATGCATGTTAAACACATAAAAAATACATGTTACCGATATAGGCGCATTGGTTCACGTTAGTATCAGTGTTCAAATTTTTGGCAAATATGAACTTAGCTTAACAGGAGTTGAGTTACTGGCCAGATCACCAGGTAAAATCAGAGAGGAAAAGCCTAAAACAATAAAACAAATGCAACCACCACATATAATGATTGGTAAGCTGCAACATATAACATAATTGGTTTTCGGTTTAATACTGCTTTCAAGCTCCACCAACTTAAAAGTCAGCAGCTACAAAAAGTGTAGCTTACCCGTCCCACGGTCCAGCGATGTGGGGGCAGAAAGACTCGTCCTCTCCCCCTCCTCTCCGAGGCGCCGGCATTCTAATTGCCCAGCTGTGGCTTCACAGCCAGGTACGCACTGTGCATGCGCGAGACGTGCTGCACGCTGCGGATGGCCGGGCAATCTTCTTTGCAGGGAGGGAGGGGGGAGATGTGAACTTCCTTTCTGGTGCCACGGAGCCCCTGCGGTAAGTGGGAGCTGGGTGCCTGTAAAAACAGGGTACACACTCCTCCAACAAAAAAATTACATGCCAAATGTGGCATATCAGAGGGTTGCCAACACTTAAAGCAGAAGTTCAATTTTTGGGTGGAACTCCGCTTTAAGTATTTTTTTTGCTAGTGCATTGTTGTTTTATTTTTGACGTTCTAATGTATGCGGACATCTAGTGGTGGCGCTGCACAACTACAACTAGTTTATGTTCTGCATTTGGTATGCTCCTTTTGTTTCTCATTTGTTTTGTTCTAGTTGGTTCAGTCCTATCTGGACCCTGCCTGTTTTTTTCAGATAGTTCAGTTTAGCCCAGAGACAGAAAAGTATTGTCTATTTCATTTTAAAAGACTAGAAAAACTTCCTTTGCATTGCAATATATTTAGTAAAATTGTGTCGGATTAAACTTCTATGTCCTATGGAAGTTAAAGCAGAGTTACAGCCAGCTGAGAAAAAAATAAAAGTCAGCAGCTACAAAACCTGTAGCTGCTGACTTTTAAAAAACAGCCACTCACCTGTCCAACGATCCAGTAGTGTGCTCACCTCAGTTGGTCTCACTCACTGTCTTCAGTCCCGGGCGCCGACATCTTCACTATGAGCAGCCGGCTATGATGGCTTGTGAAACACGAACTTGAAGTGGGAAGCAGGTACCTGTTCCGTCCCCGCTCCTCAAAAGTGGCAATTGTTCCCGAAAAGGGGATGAGTCCTCAAAGCAGAACCCCTTTTTAAAAAAAATCCTATGCATTAAGGTGAAAAAAACACCTGCCAGTGATTGGCTCCCTAGCCCCCCCTGTTTTACTTACCCGAGCCCTGGAATTTCACACACTGTAGACATGCTCTTCCCCTTCCCGGGGTTCTCGGCTCTTGATTGGAAAGATTGATAACAGAGCAGCCATTGGCTCCTGCTGCTGTCAATCAAATCCAATGACGTGGGTACCGGGGGGCGGAGCCGAGTCCAGCTTTCATGTCTATGGATGCAAATGCTGGACCCGGGAGCATGCCCGCAAGGTAACTCCCTGGGAGAGCGCTTCTTCTAGGGGGTTATCTGATGCAGGGAGGAGCCACAAGAGCCTCCGGGGGGCCCCAGAAGAGGAGGCTCGGAGCTACTCTGTGCAAAACAAGCTACACAGTGGAGGTAACTATGACATGTTTGTTATTTTAAAAAAAATTAAAAAACGAGCCTTTACAATCACTTTAAGTCAGCAAGTTGTCATACGGTATGCAAAGGCTGGGTCTAAGGAGGTATATGTCTCAATATTTTACATTCTGCAATAAAGTGTCTGCCTGCTCACTGTTTGTGATTTAGTTCCTCTTTAAATTTGGGGTCAGAGCTGGAAAATTCATTGGGAAGCTCATGCTCCTGGAATCCCTCAAAGAAAAAACAAGGCAGTTAGTGATTAATTACCATTATCAGTTCTGGTTTGAATGATGTTTTAAATCTATCCAGAAACAAAAAATAGATTCAGATAAAATGTTTGGATCAAAAAAAAAATAGCTTCAGGTGGACAGATAGTCCTTCTGAATCTAGTTTTTGTCTCTGGATCCCCCCTAGTTCTCCTTTAATGATTGTTTGGTTTATTTTTGATAGCACGGACTAAAGGGATATACTTTTAGTGATGCTTTAAATAGATGCATATATAGTACGTTATACCATCTCAAAAAAGTGGACACATAATGTGTCCCCTTTTTTCATGAGATTGTAGGACACACCTCCCCCAAAACCCACAACCTTAGAATACCTTAACTAAATAAAACAACGAGACCATCTTTTAATTTTGGCAAAACTTGGCCGCGGCACCTTTATTGGTTTTTAATCATCACCATTTATTAAATTACGTAACCATAAATTCAACCAAACAGAATTCTATCTGCTCAGTTCTCAGAACTCGAGCATTAGCACAATTTTAAATATAAATAACAGTCCCCACAAGCCGACCTTGAGCAACAAGGACGGCCCACCCCAACCGCCGCGGCCACAGCCTCCTCTATACTATATTGCAGGCCTAAATTGAATATATCTAATCCCACCTCTGATAAGTGCACTCCATCAGGTCTATACAGTCCCGGATAGCCACCTTCTAAGTCCACATAGCGGTAAGATAATCCACCAAGCTGCGGCATGAATTTCTCCAGCTCCCTATTAACTCTTATCCTCATCTTTACCATAACCCTCCTCTGATCAGAGGAGAGCCAGGAAAGACGAGGGACTAGTGATGGACGAACTTCCGACGGGACGTTTCGCGAACGCGAAACGCGAACGGACACAAACGTTCGCGAAAACGACCGTTCGCCGCGGGCTCCATTGACTTCAATGGGAGGCGAATTTCGCAAACCTTTAGGTCGAATTTGCGGCCACGGGGTAATTATTAGGGGGTAGCACGTAGTCCCACCACCTGGACAATAGCATAATACATGTATGAGGTGAATTTGGGATCGATAACTACAAGCATTTTTTTTTTATTTGGGAAATTGTTCTGACAATTCAGGACTATGGAGCTAATGAAGGCAATGGAGGAGAGGGAAGGTCAGGGACCAGGGTAGGCAAACAAGAGGGTGCAGGAGATACAGAGCACTGACAGCAGCACCGTAATACAGAGCACTGACATCAGCACCGTGACATACAGCGCTGACAGCAGCTCCGTGACATACAGCGCTGACAGCAGCTCCGTGACATACAGCGCTGACAGCAGCTCCGTGACATACAGCGCTGACAGCAGCTCCGTGACATACAGCGCTGACAGCAGCTCCGTGACATACAGCGCTGACAGCAGCACCGTGACATACAGCGCTGACAGCAGCTCCGTGACATACAGCGCTGACAGCAGCTCCGTGACATACAGCGCTGACAGCAGCTCCGTGACATACAGCACTGACAGCAGCTCCGTGACATACAGCGCTGACAGCAGCTCCGTGACATACAGCGCTGACAGCAGCACCGTGACATACAGCGCTGACAGCAGCTCCGTGACATACAGCGCTGACAGCAGCTCCGTGACATACAGCGCTGACAGCAGCTCCGTGACATACAGCGCTGACAGCAGCTCCGTGACATACAGCGCTGACAGCAGCTCCGTGACATACAGCGCTGACAGCAGCTCCGTGACATACAGCGCTGACAGCAGCTCCGTGACATACAGCGCTGACAGCAGCTCCGTGACATACAGCGCTGACAGCAGCTCCGTGACATACAGCGCTGACAGCAGCTCCGTGACATACAGCGCTGACAGCAGCACCGTAAGCAGCCCCAGGAGGAAGTCAGCACAGCACAGGGATGGTGTGATCCCCTCATAATAAGAACCCCCAGGAGGAAGTCAGCACAGCACAGGGATGGTGGGAGCCCCTCATAATAAGAACACCCAGGAGGAAGTCAGCACAGCACAGGGATGGTGGGAACCCCTCATAATAAGCAGCCCCAGTAGAAATATGACACCGCTCAACCTCTTCAAAGAGGAGGGTAGGGGCATATAGTACGGTGTGCTTTTTTGGGTCAGGGAAGTGAGCCAAATGAATTAAGAAGGTCTGTGTGCTTGATTCCAAAAATTGTTTATAGACATATACATGGTCTACTGATCACATGTGTTGAATTCCTCCGAGATCCATGCCTCATTCATTTTTAGAAATGTGAGGTAGTTAACACTGTGGTGAGCTAGGCGAGTACGCTTATCGGTCACAATCCCCCCTGCTGCGCTGAACGTCCTTTCGGACAGGACACTGGATGAGGGGCAAGCCAACAGTTCGATTGCAAATTGGGCAAGCTCTGGCCAGAGGTCAAGCCTGCCCACCCAGTAGTCTAGGGGTTCATCACTCCTCAGAGCGTCCACATCGGCCGTTAACCCAATGTAGTCGGACACCTGACGGTCTAGGCGTTCCCTGATGCTGGATCCGGATGACACCTGTCGATGGGTCGGCTGAAAGAATGACCTCATATCCGAAGTCACCAACACATCTTCAAACCGGCCTCTTCTTGCAGGCGCTGTTGGATTGGTACCCGCAAATCCTTCTCTGGGAGTGGGAATTGCTCCTCTGCCAGCGCACGCAAAAGCAGAATGCAGCATTTCTCGAAGCAAGGCCTGGAAGTGCTGCATTCTGACAGCCCTCTGCGACGGCGGTAACATTTCCGCCATTTTGTGTTTGTACCGGGGGTCTAAGTACGTTGCCACCCAGTACTGGTCCTTGACCCTCATGCTTTTTATACGGGGGTCCCTATTAAAACACTGGAGCATGAAGGCCCCCATTTGCACTAAAGTGGAAGCGGTGTGGTGGCCTGGCTCCTGCTCATCATCCAGGATAATGTCGTCCTCTTCATTCTCCTCTCCCCATCCTCGCACAACAGGGATCCCAGAAAGGTTTAAAGCATGCTCTTCTTGCTCCTGCTCATCCGCCCCGGCACCATCCTCCTCTGACTCCTCATCAGACTCCTGTTGTTGACTTGTCTCAGATAGAGTAGCCCCCCCTGGGAATTCATCCAGCATTGCGACTTCCTCATCTTCCCGCTCCTGCTCCTCCACAGCCTGATCAATGACACGACGCAATGCACGCTCCAGAAAGAAGGCATAAGGTACCATGTCACTGATGGCGCCATGGCTGCGACTGACCAGTTTGGTGATCTCCTCAAATGGCCGCAGAAGTCTGCATGTGTCGCGCATGAGCAGCCACTGGCGCGGTGAAAAAAAACCCAGCTCCCCAGAACCGTTTCTTTCGCAGAGTTCATACAGGTAGACGTTAACTGCACGTTTCTGCTGGAGCAGCCTATCAAGCATATAGAAGGTTGAGTTCCATCGCGTCGGGCAATCGCAAATAAGACGTCTGACCGGCAGATGGTGTCGCCGCTGAATGTCAGCAAGGCGAGCCATGGCCGTGTAAGATCTTCTGAAATGGGCCGAGATTTTCCTTGCCTGCCGCAAGATGTCCTGGACCCCAGGGTATTTGACAAGGAATCGCTGCACGACCAAGTTTAAGACGTGTGCCATGCACGGCACGTGCGTGATTTTGCCCTGTTTCAATGCGCTAAGCAGATTGGCACCGTTGTCACACACCACTTTACCAACTGTCAAATTGAGCGGTGTTAGCCACTCATCTGCCTGTGAACGCAAAGCTGAAAGGAGTGCCGGGCCAGTGTGGCTCTTTGCTTCCAGGCACAACAGACGCAGCACGGCATGGCAACGTCTCACCTGGCATGTGGAATAGGTTCTGGGGAGCTTGGGCGGTGCAGTGGAAGAGACGCTAGCAGCGGAAAAGGAGGAGGCAGCTGAGGAGGAGAGGGAGGAGGATGGAGTAGGAGGAGGAGAAGAAGAGTCAGGCCTGCATGCAATCCGTGGCGGTAAAACCAAATCTACACGGGTGCCACGGGTTACATGCTTGACGGCCGTCAGAAGGTTCACCCAGTGGGCAGTAAAACTGATATACCTTCCCTGCCCGTGTTTGCTAGACCACGTGTCTGTGGTCAGATGTATCTTGGCACCGACACTGTGTGCCAGAGATACATTCACTTGCCGCTGAACATGGCCATATAGCTCTGGGATGCCCTTCTCTGAGAAATACTTCCTTCCTGGGACCTTCCATTGTGGTGTTCCAATGGCCACAAATTTGCGAAAGGCCTCCGAGTCCACCAGTTTATATGGCAGTAGTTGGCGGGCTATGAGTTCTGACAAGCCAGCCGCCAACCGTTGGGCAAGAGGGTTATCCGGCGTCATCATTTTTTTACGCTCAAACATTAGGCCCACGGAAGCCTGCCTTTTTGCAGAAAAATGTGAGCTTGGCGTGATGGAAGGTGGAGTGGAGGACAATTGTGAGGAGAGAGGAGAAGGAGAAGTAGAAGACGAGGCTGGACGGTGAGAGCCTGCAGTGTGGCTTTGTGTGTTCCGTTGCTCCCACTGGGCTCGGTGATGGCTGCTCATGTGCCTTCTTAAGGCGGTCGTCCCTAGGTGAGTATTGGGCTTACCGCGACTAACGCGTTGACTGCAAAGATTGCAGATGGCAACGCTATTGTCAGCAGCGGACACGTTAAAAAAAGCCCACACTGCGGAGCCATGTGCCGGTGTCCTGGGAGCGCCAGATGTGACCGTACATGGTCGATGACTCGCTCCTGATACATTTGCAGTCTGCTTTGTCCCTGCTGTGCAATGTAAGTCATTGCTGCTTCTCCTCCCTATCTGCTGGTCCATATCTCCCTCTGAACTCCCCTCCTCTTCCTCTCTTGTGGGCACCCACGTGACATCACTAGACACGTCATCATCAACGTCACCTTCCCCACCGCTATAAGTAGAGTAGGCAGCAACACCGGGGACCAACCTCCTCCTTGGGCTGATCTGGGTACTGGCGTCAGACTGCTGAGTAGCGCTTGTTGCTACCTCCTCTTCCTGATCCAATACCAAGAGTGGCTGCGCATCAGAAATGTCCTCTTGATATGGATCGGAAAATAATTCCAGTGACTCAAGCGGAAGGTATGTGGTGGTGGTGGTGGTGGTCGTGTTGTTGGTGGTAGTGTCTTTGGGGGTGCACATAGCAGAGAGTGAAGAAGAGGGTGCAGATCGAGAGGATGAGGAGGGTGCAGAAGAGTAAGGCTGAGCGAGCCACTCAACCAAGTCTGGTGCATCCTTTAAAGTAATTGAACGCACCTTCTGCAACTTCCCACTTTGGCTCAAGCCTGTTGCTCCTGCCCTACCCCTACCACCCCTGCGGAAGGGCCTGCCTCTTCCTCTGCATGTCATTTTTTAAATGACCCTGTGACAAAACTCTTAGTCCCTATACCGCTGAAGGACTGCTGCAGTATAGGTGAGCGGTCAGCAGTGGTGCACGTCAACCCTATCTATTGTGGACCTATAGCGGTCCTTACAGAACAGCAGACTGTACCGCACTCAAGCCTATGTACCGTAGCACCCTATACCAAGTTACCAGTCCTTATAAGAACTTTTGTGGACCAAGCAGGTTGTGTATTAGTGTTTAGCAGACTGTACGTCAGTCCCTATACCGCTGAAGGACTGCTGCAGTATAGGGCAGCGGTCAGCAGTGGTGCACGTCAACCCTATCTATTGTGGACCGATAGCGGTCCTTACAGAACAGCAGACTGTACCGCACTCAAGCCTATGTACCGTAGCACCCTATACCAAGTTACCAGTCCTTATAAGAACTTTTGTGGACCAAGCAGGTTGTGTGTTAGTGTTTAGCAGACTGTGCGTCAGTCCCTATACCGCTGAAGGACTGCTGCAGTATAGGGCAGCGGTCAGCAGTAGTGCACGGCAACCCTATGTATTGTGGACCGATAGCGGTCCTTACAGAACAGCAGACTGTAACGCACTCAGGCCTATGTACCGTAGCACCCTATACCAAGTTACCAGTCCTTATAAGAACTTTTGTGGACCAAGCAGGTTGTGTGTTAGTGATTAGCAGACTGTACGTCAGTCCCTATACCAATGAAGGACTGCTGCAGTATAGGGCAGCGGTCAGCAGTAGTGCACGGCAACCCTATGTATTGTGGACCGATAGCGGTCCTTACAGAACAGCAGACTGTAACGCACTCAGGCCTATGTACCGTAGCACCCTATACCAAGTTACCAGTCCTTATAAAAACTTTTGTGGACCAAGCAGGTTGTGTGTTAGTGTTTAGCAGACTGTGCGTCAGTCCCTATACCGCTGAAGGACTGCTGCAGTATAGGGCAGCGGTCAGCAGTGGTGCACGTCAACCCTATCTATTGTGGACCGATAGCGGTCCTTACAGAACAGCAGACTGTACCGCACTCAAGCCTATGTACCGTAGCACCCTATACCAAGTTACCAGTCCTTATAAGAACTTTTGTGGAACAAGCAGGTTGTGTGTTAGTGATTAGCAGACTGTACGTCAGTCCCTATACCAATGAAGGACTGCTGCAGTATAGGGCAGCGGTCAGCAGTAGTGCACGGCAACCCTATGTATTGTGGACCGATAGCGGTCCTTACAGAACAGCAGACTGTAACGCACTCAGGCCTATGTACCGTAGCACCCTATACCAAGTTACCAGTCCTTATAAAAACTTTTGTGGACCAAGCAGGTTGTGTGTTAGTGTTTAGCAGACTGTGCGTCAGTCCCTATACCGCTGAAGGACTGCTGCAGTATAGGGCAGCGGTCAGCAGTAGTGCACGGCAACCCTATGTATTGTGGACCGATAGCGGTCCTTACAGAACAGCAGACTGTAACGCACTCAGGCCTATGTACCGTAGCACCCTATACCAAGTTACCAGTCCTTATAAGAACTTTTGTGGACCAAGCAGGTTGTGTGTTAGTGATTAGCAGACTGTACGTCAGTCCCTATACCAATGAAGGACTGCTGCAGTATAGGGCAGCGGTCAGCAGTAGTGCACGGCAACCCTATGTATTGTGGACCGATAGCGGTCCTTACAGAACAGCAGACTGTAACGCACTCAGGCCTATGTACCGTAGCACCCTATACCAAGTTACCAGTCCTTATAAAAACTTTTGTGGACCAAGCAGGTTGTGTGTTAGTGTTTAGCAGACTGTGCGTCAGTCCCTATACCGCTGAAGGACTGCTGCAGTATAGGGCAGCGGTCAGCAGTAGTGCACGGCAACCCTATGTATTGTGGACCGATAGCGGTCCTTACAGAACAGCAGACTGTAACGCACTCAGGCCTATGTACCGTAGCACCCTATACCAAGTTACCAGTCCTTATAAGAACTTTTGTGGACCAAGCAGGTTGTGTGTTAGTGATTAGCAGACTGTACGTCAGTCCCTATACCAATGAAGGACTGCTGCAGTATAGGGCAGCGGTCAGCAGTAGTGCACGGCAACCCTATGTATTGTGGACCGATAGCGGTCCTTACAGAACAGCAGACTGTAACGCACTCAGGCCTATGTACCGTAGCACCCTATACCAAGTTACCAGTCCTTATAAGAACTTTTGTGGAACAAGCAGGTTGTGTGTTAGTGATTAGCAGACTGTACGTCAGTCCCTATACCAATGAAGGACTGCTGCAGTATAGGGCAGCGGTCAGCAGTAGTGCACGGCAACCCTATGTATTGTGGACCGATAGCGGTCCTTACAGAACAGCAGACTGTAACGCACTCAGGCCTATGTACCGTAGCACCCTATACCAAGTTACCAGTCCTTATAAGAACTTTTGTGGACCAAGCAGGTTGTGTGTTAGTGATTAGCAGACTGTACGTCAGTCCCTATACCAATGAAGGACTGCTGCAGTATAGGGCAGCGGTCAGCAGTAGTGCACGGCAACCCTATGTATTGTGGACCGATAGCGGTCCTTACAGAACAGCAGACTGTACTGCACTCAGGCCTATGTACCGTAGCACCCTATACCAAGTTACCAGTCCTTATAAAAACTTTTGTGGACCAAGCAGGTTGTGTGTTAGTGTTTAGCAGACTGTGCGTCAGTCCCTATACCGCTGAAGGACTGCTGCAGTATAGGGCAGCGGTCAGCAGTAGTGCACGGCAACCCTATGTATTGTGGACCGATAGCGGTCCTTACAGAACAGCAGACTGTAACGCACTCAGGCCTATGTACCGTAGCACCCTATACCAAGTTACCAGTCCTTATAAGAACTTTTGTGGACCAAGCAGGTTGTGTGTTAGTGATTAGCAGACTGTACGTCAGTCCCTATACCAATGAAGGACTGCTGCAGTATAGGGCAGCGGTCAGCAGTAGTGCACGGCAACCCTATGTATTGTGGACCGATAGCGGTCCTTACAGAACAGCAGACTGTACCGCACCCAAGCCTATGTACCGTAGCACCCTAGACAGACCAAGTTACCAGTCCTGATAAAGAGCTTTGTGGAACAAGTGAGTTGTGAATGATTAGCAGACTGCAGCAGAAGGGCAGCAGTCAAGTATAATATTCTTTCTATATTTGGAAGAAAGAATATTATACGTGTACAAGCCTATTACCGTACCACTGATACCAGTCCTGAAAAGAACCTTTGTGGAACTAATAGTAACAGCAAGTCTTTAAAATTATCCTCACTGCCTGACACACTGCTTCCTGCCTGTCCCTATACAAATTGGCAAAAAAGAGTAGGCTGGAACGATTAGCTGGAACAGCTCTTTTGTGGACCTGATAGTAACAGCTAATGATGATGATGATGATGATGATGAAGAAAGACTAATCTGGCTGAGCTGTCCCTAAAATAGCAGCATACAGCGCTCTGTCCCTTTATCTAAACTGACAAAAGAAACTCAGGCTGCTGACCTAACACCTATACCAGTCCTGAAAAGAACTTTTGTGTACCAAATAGCTAGCGTTTTCTCTGTCCCTACTCCACACAGGATCCTTTCCCTACAGTGACAGAAGAAAGAATGTAAAATGGCCACCGGATCGGGTGTATTTATAGGTTAGGGGGAATGTCCAAGTGTCCATGAGCTGTCATGTCTCAATTGGTTGTCCTGTAACACATGATAAACGTGTCACGAAAGGTTAAAGTTCTTGTATACATTAAACACGTAAGTCCGCCGGGGCGAACGACGGAAAAAGGCGTTCGAACCCGCGGACGGCGAAAGTCGGAAATTCGCCGCGAAACGACCGCCGGGCGAACCGTTCGGCCATCACTACGAGGGACTATCTCTGAGAAAACTAAATTTGTGCCTGGAAAAATAGTACTAAAACGAAGGAGGTCCTGCTTGATCATAAAAGGCAAGTCTAAAGTTCTAAGGCTCCTCAAATCATTTCCGCCTAAATGAATTACCAATATAGAGGGCGAGGGGCATATTTGACATAACTTATTTAACTGAAAATAGAGTTGATACCACTGAAATCCTCTAATGCCCTTCCAAAGTAACTGAAAAGATTCTGGTTATAGCGACAGATTCGTTGGATAACTGCGTTGAGCCACTCTTTTTTGCGCCCAGTATCTAAACGAATGTCCCAATATCCACACCGTGTTTTGTGTACCTAGAAATTAAACAAAGAGATTAGGTCGCACATATAACCGTAAACATTGGGACTTCAACCTCCCCATTTCCTTAATGTCAGCATCCGGGAACCTTAACCGAACCGCTTCAGAGGCTGCACCTATCCTAAATGAGTGTGATGAGAACTCAAAGCCACTCAAACCCAGACGTTCTAGACATCTTCTGAGTACTGCATCAAATTGATATTTTGTCAGAGGCCTCAGATTTGCATGAATCAGGAAATGCCCCATTCCCAGTGGTCTAATAGCCAGAAATTGTTTAACTGCTGCTACTGGGCACATGAATATATCCCCGTATTCCTGCAAGTGAACCCACCTGCCCTTGCCACATTGATCCGTCTTGGAATATTGCAACCAAATGTGTACCCCAAAGCTGTCCACCACCCCCCGTTCGTTCCTAATACCTGAAACACCCAGCCTATTTGCAGGCACCAATTCGGAAATGCGGAACGCTCCGAAAAAAGCAAGTGTGAATGCTGTCTTGAACAGTAAAACCTCATAGGCCGAGAACATATGACCTCAGTCATCCTACAAAGGCCACCAAGGATGTCGAGGGAGATCGTTCTCCTGGCAACCGCCACGAAGGTTAACCTCCTGTATCCCTTTAGTACCTGTTTCAAAGAAAATTAGGAAGAACAAGGCTGCAGACCCCTCAACTTAAAGAAAAAGAATATACCAGCCAACATTTTCGTTAGATAACTATACGAGTAGCTTTGCTGTATTAAAACCGGGCAAGAAAGGCTTGGTTTGTTAAAATGAAAACCTCACACACTGGCAAAGGACAGCCAACTTCTCCAAGCTGCTGACTATTCCGCCCACGTCTTGGGCGCTAAGTACCTTTGAATGGCTTCTGATACTTCCTTCATAACACTCCCCACAGATAGTCTGGGCATGGAATGCCATCTCTGTCTGCTTCTGGGAGCAACCTGAAAACGATCCATCTAAAAGCGAGATAGAGAATCGGCTATGTTATTCAAAATCCCCGGGGTATACTTAGCCTTCAGCCAAATATTGAATTTAAGGCACCTACAGACCACCTGCCACAGAACTTTGATCACTAATTCCGAACTAGATGACAACAGTTCACTGCATACAGCACGCCTTTATTATCTGTCTCCACCAGTATACGCCTATTTGAAAAATGTGAACCCCACAATTCCAGAGCCACCAAGATTGGAAATAATCCTAACAGAACCACGTTCTCATTAGCACCCCGCTGCGCCCATGAATCAGGCCAGTTCGTACAGCACCAATTATTCTGCCAGATAGCACCGAATCCTTTCGAGCCAGCTGCATCTGTGAACAGACGGAAATCTGGGGCAAAAATAAACTCAGACTGAAAGAAAGACCAGCCATTGTAACCCTCTAAGAACCTAAACCATACCAATAAATCCTCCTTAATAGGGACAGTCATGCGAATGTGAGCCATAGGGGATTTCATACCTGAAATGTCCAGGTAAAGGCGACTTTAAAAAAAAAAAAAATTCTGCCCACTGGCATAATTTTACAGGCAAAAGCCAATATACCAAGGAGCAATTGCATGTCCTTCAACCTAATTTTCTTCTTTTGCAGTACTTTTGCAATCAACCCTTTCAATTTGCTAAGTTTCGCCTCAGGCAAACAAAACTCCATCCTGCATGTATCATTTTCAATGCCTAAAAATTCCAATACTGTACCAGGCAAGCATGTTTTTTCTTCAGCCAGTGGAACTCCAAATTCCAAAGCAACGGCTTGAGATAACACCACAATTTAACGCAACACGTAGAGTCTGATGGCCCTACAAACAAAATCATCCAAATAGTATATCCAAATAGTGTACTACACTATCCAAACCAGATCTCACACCCAACACCCTTTGAAGAAATGTGGAAAAACCTCAAAATAGGTGCATGACAGTGAACACCCCATAGGGAGACATTTGTCAAAGAAATATTGCTTCTCAAAGAAAAACCTAGGGAATTGAAATCCTCCGGGGAAATAGGCAGGAGATGAAAAGCCGATTTTTCAGTCTTTGGCAACAAAGCCCCAGTGCCGCACTTCCTAGTTATATTGGTTGCGACCTCAAATGTCGCATACGAAACGGAGCATAGGTTTTCATCAATATCATCATTCAATGAATCTCCTCTCGGGAATGACAAATGATGGATAATGTGGAAGGCAATAGGCTCACGCTGAGGAACTACTCCCAATGAGGAAATTCAAAAATTAGGGAATGGCGGATGCTCAAAAGGCCCTTCTATTAATCCTTCCGCCAGTTCCTTACACAACTTATCCCAAACTATCTGAGGGTACAAGTCTACTGACTTTAAATTCCCCACTAATTTACAACCAACCAAGAAGGTAAAGGAAAACCTCTAGAAAAACCCTCAATGAGGAAACATGCCTTCTCCTTGTCTGGGTAGCTGTCCGGCCATGGGCGCATTTTTTCCAGCCTTACTGGAGTGCAGGCTTTTTGGAAAAAATATCCCTTGCGCAGGACCAAGACTGACATTCAAAAAAAATTTTCTTTTTTTTTTCTTTTTAAAAACATTTCGCTGCTGGGTGCGCACCGGCGCAAATTGAACATACATGCCTGTATTTACAAGCCAAGTTCCAATGACACTGAGGCCGCGTACACACGGGCGGACTGTTCGCTCAACTTTGTCCGCTGAACAGTGTTTCAGCGGACAGTCCGCTCGTGTGTGGGGCTTCAGCGGACAGTTTCAGCGGACAGTTTGACGAACAAAGTTTTTCGGAAATTCCGAAAAACTGTCCGCTGAAACTTGGTTTGAGCGGACAGTCCGCCCGTGTGTAGGTCACTTTTGAAATGAGCAAACTGTTCCCGCTCGGAGGAAAGTCTGCTCATTTCGAGCGCGTCTCCAGGTAGGCGGGGCCCGCGAAGGAGACGTCGCGGGCCCCGCTGCCTGGTATGGACTTAAAGGGGAACCCCAACGCCGAAAAAAATCGGCGTGGGGGTCCCCCCAAAGTCCACAACAGACCTTGTCCGAGCACGCTACCCGGCCGGCCAGGAAAGGGGGGCGAGCGAGCGCGCCCCCCCTCCCGAGCCGTACCAGGCCGCGTGCCCTCAACATGGGGGGTGCCTTGGGGAAGGGGGGGCCGCGCGGCCCCCCCACCCCAAAGCACCTTGTCCCCATGTTGATGAGGACAAGGGCCTCTTCCCGACAACCCTGGCCGTTGGTTGTCGGGGTCTGCGGGCGGGGGGCTTATCGGAATCCGGGAGCCCCCTTTAATAAGGGGGCCCCTGGATACCGGCCCCCCACCCTATGTGAATGAGTATGGGGTACAATGTACCCCTACCCATTCACCTGTAAAATAAAAGTACCCAAAAAAAAAACACAACACACGAGATAAAATATTTTATTGCACAGCTCCGGGGGTCTTCCGTCTTCGGGGGTCTTCTCGCCGGACTCCTCCGCTATCTTCTTGTAGCTCTTTTGCTAGCGGAGGAGTCCGGCTTTCTTCCTCCCCGCTGCCGGCCTCTTCTCCCGACTTCGGGGGTCTTGTCCCCCTCTTCGGTTCTTCTGCCGGGCCACCGCACCTTCTTATAGCTCTTTTAGAGGCGGTGGCCCGGTCTTCTGTCGCCGCTGGGGTTCCCCTTTAAGTACATTCCAGGCGGCGGAGCCCGCGACGTCTCCATCGCGGGCCCCGCCTACCTGCACACGCGCTCGAAATGAGCCGACTGTTGCCTCGTGTGTGGGCGAGTCCGTTCATTTCAAAAGTTGCGCGGACTTAGTACGACGAACAAAGTTTGCCGTATTTGTCCGCTCAAAAAGTGCCGTGTGTGGGCGTGTTCGTTCATTCAAAAGTTTGAGCGGACTGTTTGACGAACTTAGTTTCGGCAGACAGTCCCCGCGTGTGTACGCGGCCTGACTCTCATTGAAAGCAAAACAACAGCCTTTACTAAAAGCCAGATTTGCAGTGGTAAACGTAGCTGGCCTGGGTGACACCGTCCTCTGAGGGAGTATCAAATTAAGCCACAAGCCAACATTCTTCATTCCCCATTTTAATGCTGGGTGTATGGACAGTTTCTGACGAAAAGACTCATCATAGTAAAACCAGCCCAGGCCCCCAAAGCTCCTATCAGCCTCTAATATATGGTCTAAATGCTGAAAAAGACCCCCACACAGCTCCTGGTGCTTCTCTGCTAGTATGCCAGCATAAATACAAAAGGCCTGTAGCCAGGGCTGGTGCTAGACTATTTTACACCCTAGGCGAGACCAGCTACTTGCGCCCCCCCCCCAAAAAAACGTCTGAACCGCTAAAATATAATTTATATACCTCTATACGGTATAGAATGGGCGCAAAATAGTCTAACACGGCCCTATCTATACCCCCCTGTGATGTTTGTTTCCCCCTTCATTGAACTGCTGTACACAGCGAGCATAGTTGACAACATTTAAAATTATTTTTTTTAGAGAAATGGGTGACAGCAGAGGGCTGGGTGACAGCAGGGCAGAGGACTGGGCAACAAAAGGGCACTGAATGACAGCAGAGGGCTGGGTGACAGCAGGGCAGAGGACTGGGTGACAGCAGGGCAGAGGGCTGGGTGACAGCAGGGCAGAGGGCTGGGTGACAGCAGGGGGCTGGATGACAGCAGGGCCGAGGACTGGGTGACAGCAGGTAGAGGACTGGGTGATGCAGATTAGGGGACTGGGTGATAGGCAGACGAATGGCAGACAACAGGGGACTGGGTGACAGCAGAGGGCTAGGTGACAGCAGTTCAGAGGACAGGGTGAATGCAGGGCAGAGGACTGAGTGACAACAGGGGACTGGGTGACAGCAGAGGACTGGGTCAACGCAGGGCAGAGGACTGGGCGACAACAGGGGACTGGGTGACAGCAGGGCAGAGGGCTGGGTGACAGCAGAGGGCTGGGTGACAGCAGTGCAGAGGACTGGGTGACAGCAGAGGGCTGTGTGACAGCAGGGCAGAGGGCTGGGTGACAGCAGAGGGCTGGGTGACAGCAGGGCAGAGGACTGGGTGACAGCAGAGGGCTGGGTGACAGCAGGGCAGAGGACTGGGTGACAGCAGGGCAGAGGACTGGGTGACAGCAAGGCAGAGGACTGGGTGACAGCAGGGCAGAGGAATGGGTGACAGCAGGGCAGAGGACTGGGTGACAGCAGGGCAGAGGACTGGGTGACAACAGGGGACCTGGTGATAGCAGAGGGCTGGGTGACAGCAGGGCAGAGGACTGGGTGACAGCAGTGCAGAGGACTGGGTGACAGCAGGGAAGAGGACTGGGTGACAGCAGGGCAGAGGACTGGGTGACAGCAGAGGGCTGGGTGACAGCAGGGCAGAGGACTGGGTGACAGCAGTGCAGAGGACTGGGTGACAGCAGAGGGCTGTGTGACAGCAGGGCAGAGGGCTGTGTGACAGCAGAGGGCTGGGTGACAGCAGGGCAGAGGACTGGGTGACAGCAGAGAGCTGGGTGACAGCAGGGCAGAGGACTGGGTGACAGCAGGGAAGAGGACTGGGTGACAGCAGGGCAGAGGACTGGGTGACAGCAGGGCAGAGGACTGGGTGACAGCAGAGGGCTGGGTGACAGCAGGGCAGAGGACTGGGTGACAGCAGGGCAGAGGACTGGGTGACAGCAGGGCAGAGGATTGGGTGACAGCAGGGCAGAGGATTGGGTGACAGCAGGGCAGAGGACTGGGTGACAGCAGGGCAGAGGATTGGGTGACAGCAGGGCAGAGGATTGGGTAACAGCAGGGCAGAGGACTGGGTGACAGCAGGGCAGAGGATTGGGTGACAGCAGAGGGCTGGGTGACAGCAGGGCAGAGGACTGGGTGACAACAGGGGACCTGGTGACAGCAGAGGGCTGGCTGACAGCAGGGCAGAGGACTGGGCAACAAAAGGGCACTGAATGACAGCAGAGGGCTGGGTGACAGCAGGGCAGAGGACTGGGTGACAGCAGGGCAGAGGGCTGGGTGACAGCAGGGCAGAGGGCTGGGTGACAACAGGGGGCTGGGTGACAGCAGGGCCGAGGACTGGGTGACAGCAGGTAGAGGACTGGGTGATGCAGATCAGGGGACTGGGTGCTAGGAAGACGAATGGGAGACAACAGGGGACTGGGTGACAGCAGAGGGCTAGGTGACAGCAGTTCAGAGGACAGGGTGAACGCAGGGCAGAGGACTGAGTGACAACAGGGGACTGGGTGTCTGCAGAGGACTGGGAGACAACAGAGGACTGGGTGAATCCCGGTCAGAGGACTGGGCAACAACAGGGGACTGGGTGACAGCAGAGGACTGGGTCAACGCAGGGCAGAGGACTGGGCGACAACAGGGGACTGGGTGACAGCAGGGCAGAGGGCTGGGTGACAGCAGAGGGCTGGGTGACAGCAGTGCAGAGGACTGGGTGACAGCAGAGGGCTGTGTGACAGCAGGGCAGAGGGCTGGGTGACAGCAGAGGGCTGGGTGACAGCAGGGCAGAGGGCTGGGTGACAGCAGGGCAGAGGACTATGTGACAGCAGGGAAGAGGACTGGGTGACAGCAGGGCAGAGGACTGGGTGACAGCAGAGGGCTGGGTGACAGCAGGGCAGAGGACTGGGTGACAGCAGGGCAGAGGACTGGGTGACAGCAGGGCGGAGGACTGGGTGACCACAGGGCAGAGGATTGGGTGACAGCAGAGGGCTGGGTGACAGCAGGGCAGAGGACTGGGTGACAACAGGGGACCTGGTGACAGCAGAGGGCTGGCTGACAGCAGGTAGAGGACTGGGTGACAGCAGGGCAGAGGACTGGGTGACAACAGGGGACTAGGTGTCTGCAGGGGGCTGGGTGACAGCAGAGGGCTGGGTGACAGCAGGGCAGAGGACTGGGTGACAGCAGGGCAGAGGACTGGGTGACAGCAGGGAAGAGGACTGGGTGACAGCAGGGCAGAGGACTGGGTGACAGCAGAGGGCTGGATGACAGCAGGGCAGAGGACTGGGTGACAGCAGTGCAGAGGACTAGGTGACAGCAGAGGGCTGTGTGACAGCAGGGCAGAGGGCAGGGTGACAGCAGAGGGTTGGGTGACAGCAGGGCAGAGGACTGGGTGACAGCAGAGGGCTGGGTGACAGCAGGGCAGAGGACTGGGTGACAGCAGGGAAGAGGACTGGGTGACAGCAGGGCAGAGGACTGGGTGACAGCAGGGCAGAGGACTGGGTGACAGCAGAGGGCTGGGTGACAGCAGGGCAGAGGACTGGGTGACAGCAGGGCAGAGGACTGGTAGACAGCAGGGCAGAGGATTGGGTGACAGCAGGGCAGAGGACTGGGTGACAGCAGGGCAGAGGATTGGGTGACAGCAGAGGGCTGGGTGACAGCAGGGCAGAGGACTGGGTGACAGCAGGGAAGAGGACTGGGTGACAGCAGGGCAGAGGACTGGGTGACAGCAGAGGGCTGGATGACAGCAGGGCAGAGGACTGGGTGACAGCAGTGCAGAGGACTAGGTGACAGCAGAGGGCTGTGTGACAGCAGGGCAGAGGGCAGGGTGACAGCAGAGGGTTGGGTGACAGCAGGGCAGAAGACTGGGTGACAGCAGGGAAGAGGACTGGGTGACAGCAGGGCAGAGGACTGGGTGACAGCAGGGTAGAGGACTGGGTGACAGCAGAGGGCTGGGTGACAGCAGGGCAGAGGACTGGGTGACAGCAGGGAAGAGGACTGGTAGACAGCAGGGCAGAGGATTGGGTGACAGCAGGGCAGAGGACTGGGTGACAGCAGGGCAGAGGATTGGGTGACAGCAGAGGGCTGGTAGACAGCAGGGCAGAAGATTGGGTGACAGCAGGGCAGAGGACTGGGTGACAGCAGGGCAGAGGATTGGGTGACAGCAGAGGGCTGGGTGACAGCAGGGCAGAGGACTGGGTGACAACAGGGGACCTGGTGACAGCAGAGGACTGGGTGACAGCAGGCAGAGGACTGGGTGACAGCAGAGGACTGGGTGACAGCAGGCAGAGGACTGGGTGACAGCAGAGGACTGGGTGACAGCAGGCAGAGGACTGGGTGACAGCAGAGGACTGGGTGACAGCAGGCAGAGGACTGGGTGACAGCAGAGGACTGGGTGACAGCAGGCAGAGGACTGGGTGACAACAGGGGACTGGGTGTCTGCAGGGGGCTGGGTGACAGTAGGGCAGAGGACTGGGTGACATCAGAGGGTTGTGTGACAGCAGGGCAGAGGGCTGGGTGACAGCAGAGGTCTGGGTGACAGCAGGGCAGAGGACTGGGTGACAGCAGAGGGCTGGGTGATAGCAGGACAGAGGACTGGGTGACAGCAGAGGGCTGTGTGACAGCAGGGCAGAGGGCTGGGTGACAGCAGAGGGCTGGGTGACAGCAGGGCAGAGGACTGGGTGACAGCAGAGGGCTGGGTGACAGCAGGGCAGAGGGCTGGCTGACAGCAGGTAGAGGACTGGGTGACAACAGGGGACTAGGTGTCTGCAGGGGGCTGGGTGACAGCAGAGGGCTGGGTGACAGCAGGGCAGAGGACTGGGTGACAGCAGGGCAGAGGACTGGGTGACAGCAGGGAAGAGGACTGGGTGACAGCAGGGCAGAGGACTGGGTGACAGCAGAGGGCTGGGTGACAGCAGGGCAGAGGACTGGGTGACAGCAGTGCAGAGGACTGGGTGACAGCAGAGGGCTGTGTGACAGCAGGGCAGAGGGCTGTGTGACAGCAGAGGGCTGGGTGACAGCAGGGCAGAGGACTGGGTGACAGCAGAGAGCTGGGTGACAGCAGGGCAGGGGACTGGGTGACAGCAGGGAAGAGGACTGGGTGACAGCAGGGCAGAGGACTGGGTGACAGCAGGGCAGAGGACTGGGTGACAGCAGAGGGCTGGGTGACAGCAGGGCAGAGGACTGGGTGACAGCAGGGCAGAGGACTGGGTGACAGCAGGGCAGAGGATTGGGTGACAGCAGGGCAGAGGATTGGGTGACAGCAGGGCAGAGGATTGGGTGACAGCAGAGGGCTGGTTGACAGCAGGGCAGAGGACTGGGTGACAACAGGGGACCTGGTGACAGCAGAGTGCTGGCTGACAGCAGGTAGAGGACTGGGTGACAGCAGGGGACCTGGTGACAGCAGAGGACTGGGTGACAGCAGGCAGAGGACTGGGTGACAGCAGGGGACCTGGTGACAGCAGAGGACTGGGTGACAGCAGGCAGAGGACTGGGTGACAGCAGGCAGAGGACTGGGTGACAGCGGGCAGAGGACTGGGTGACAACAGAGGACTGGGTGACAGCAGAGGACTGGGTGACAGCAGGCAGAGGACTGGGTGACAGCAGACAGAGGACTGGGTGACAGCAGAGGACTGGGTGACAGCAGGCAGAGGACTGGGTGAAATTGGGTTGAAAACTGCTCTGCCCGATATCTCACAGTCAAGACACTGCTACAGGAAAGAGCAGATATCATCTTGATCTTTGTCACTTTTTTACTTTTGTTTAAAAGTCTAAAGATAGAAATAATAACGTTGACAAAGACCAAGATGATATCTGCTCTTTCCTGTAGCAGTGTCTTGACTGAGATATCGGGCAGAGCAGTTTTCAACCCAATTTCTCCCAGTCCAGTGGCTGCATAAAAAAAAAACCAACAGAATTTTTAGAGCCTTTTTTACCTCCATGATGCTCTGCCCAGAAGGACCTGCGATCATCCCTGAGGCTGACTGCTCCGCCCCCTGTCCCCCATCCCCCAGTGACATGTGGGATCATCCCTTGGCTGGCCACACCCCCTCACGAGTCCCGACCAGTGACAATGAAGGAGGTGGGCCAGCTCCTCGGTATCAATCAGAGCCCTGAGCCGCCGAACAGCTCTGCAGCTGGGGGAGCCGGGGGAGGGATCTGTCAGTGTAATACATGTGATAGTTCCCTCCCCGCACCCCTGCACCATCCCTGGTAACAGACATTCCCTCTCCTCCTCCAGACACACTCCTGCAGACCCGACACACGGGGACAGCGGCTCCATAGGTTACATCCAGCGGGGATGAGGAGGTGACAGGCCATGGCTGCGCCCTAGGCGGCAGTGCGCCCTAGGCGGCTGCCTAGTCCGCCTAGTGGTAGCGCCGGCCCTGCCTGTAGCCAATTATTAAAGACCTGGGGACCGGCCTACGCCTATCTTCCTCACCTTTCCCTACCCCCTTCTTGTCTGATCTAATCATAAATTCCTTGTAGGAGGGAAGGAGCAAAAGTATGTCTACATATTCCTCCTTCCATGCTCTATCTTTTACTGATGCATTTAAATGACATCCTAATGATGACATCTCACCCGGCATAACCCCTTTCATGCATGTTTCAGGTACATTCAAGAGGAAGTAAACCCTTCCAAACAACTTGGACCTATAGGTAAGCCTAGATTAAGGCTTACCTGTAGGTCCAAGCAATATCTCCTAAACCTATATGGTTTAGGAGATATTTGCCCGAAAATGGGCACCGCTGTCTACGACGCATGCGCCGTAGACAGCGGCGCGCAGGTGCACTAAATGCGGCAAATCCAAGAATGGATTTGCCAAATTTGTCGACTCCCGTGCGCATGCGCGGGAGTGACGTCATCGCGGCTTCGCCGTATGGCAGCGGCGGAGCTGCGAGACGCGACTCCCGTGCGCATGCGCGGGAGTGACGTCATCGCGGTTGCGCCGCTGTGATTCGTCGGAGCTGCGAGACGCCACAAGCAACATGGATGTGGCGGACTACAGGGGACAGCGGCGACTTCGCTGGCTCCTGTGTCAGGTAAGTGACACATAATGAGCTACTATGCGATGCATAGTAGTCCATTATGCTTTACCTTTGCAGGGAAAAAAAGAGGAAGTAAACCCATCAGGGTTTACTTCCTCTTTCAGTATATTGATGTGAATAACAGTGCAGCGCTTGCTATTGAATAAATTTACATATAACTAAATACAGTAAAATACATTTTCATGAAGAACCTAAGTGTTAGTGATTCCGAAAACTGAACATCAGTGATGAGAGATATTATGCAAAAAGTTATTTAGTCGTTAAACCAAAAAAAATTTCCAAAAAATTATTAATGCAAAAAAGTGTGTTTACCAAAAATTGTTGCTAGAAAAGCAAACAAAAGACAAAACAAAAACATGAAGTTTCAAACACGTGGAATTTATTTCTCAACCAAATACATGTTGGAAACTACGAATGACTCGATCGAGTCGCATAAAATTAGTCGTAACATAAAAAATGGTTTTGCTAGCAAAAAGTATAAGACGAGCGGATAAAAAATAGCACGAAGTGTAAGCGTATCTACCCAATACGCTTACACTTCGTGCTATTTTTTATCCGCTCGTCTTATACTTTTTGCTAGCAAAACCGTTTTTTATGTTACGACTAATTTTATGCGACTCGATCGAGTCATTCGTAGTTTCCAACATGTATTTGGTTGAGAAATAAATTCCACGTGTTTGAAACTTCATCACACGATTGGGCGTGCTTTATCTCTCTTTTTTTATCCATTCGATGATACGACACCTTGAGACTTCCGAACAGACCGGAACGGACTTCGATCACGGAACACCCGAAGGTGTGGGCTGTGTTTTACCTTCCCGCCCGGAAAGAGGATTCGAGTCGTCCGGGTGACTGTGGAGCGTCCGAGGAACCGTCTCGACCGATTCGAATCGTTTGGGAATTCGTATCTGCGCACATTATTAGATGTTCTGGTAAGCCTGCATTACTTACTTGAGTTGCTGCTGTGAAAAAGTTTACGGGGTCAAGCACCTTCACCTGAGATACACGGGATCAACTTTATTTTTTGTTCACCTATATCTCATATGATCAATCAATTTTATTTTTTGTTCACCTATATCTCATTTGATAAATAATTATCTTCATGTGTATGGGACCTTGAAAAGTCACTTTCACACATTCAAGGCAGGGGACTTTCTTTGAATGTTTTTGTTTTGTCTTTTGTTTGCTTTTCTAGCAACAATTTTTGGTAAACACACTTTTTTGCATTAATAATTTTTTGGAAATTTTTTTTGGTTTAACGACTAAATAACTTTTTGCATAATATCTCTCATCACTGATGTTCAGTTTTCGGAATCACTAACACTTAGGTTCTTCATGAAAATGTATTTTACTGTATTTAGTTATATGTAAATTTATTCAATAACAAGCGCTGCACTGTTATTCACATTTTTGTTACTTAGGCCTAGTATCTGGGTTATTGTGTTCAGCTGCTGTTTTCTTAAATAACTTTCTTCATCGTAATATTTTTTACTAAGCGCAGATTTTATATTTTGACATTTAGTATATTAGCAGGTGCAGCTGTATGTAATGACTCAGGGCCTGTAATGTCATCATGCAATCCCTTATTAACATTCCTATTGTGAATTGTTAAACTAGTAGGAGCAGAAGAGAGCACAGCAACAGAAGAGTTAACAGGCAATGATGCCACAGAAGAAGAGGGAGGTACAGACACCTGAAAAAGAGATTGAACCAGAGAAGACAAAGATCCTAAAGAATATGCAATTGGTTTAACTCACCAGCTGCTGGAGGCTGCCCCACATATTGCTGACTTTCCACCTCCAGCAGCGCTGCTGTGTCTGGGGGTTGCCAGGAATATCAAACCTGGGACTGCTGAGGCACCTCAGCTCGCCAGGTGCCTTGCTGTGTCATTTCAGCTGCAGGCTGCCTTGAGAGGTGCTGTGCTGGCTTCCTTCCCTTTGGCTCTGCTGCTGGCTGCTTTACCTGACTCCACCGACCGTTTCTGTCCGCTGGTGGCTGGGAGCATGTCCGCCACTTCTTCGAGCCACGGTGGCCCCTTGACACACCGACCGAATCTTCCGACCGCTCGCGAGGTCCGTTCTCCTCCTCATCTGCCTCCACAGCCTGCCGCAAACCTTTCGGGAGGAACACTCCTCCTCGTTCTTCCGCGAAGGGCTGGCTCTTGCTCACTCCTCCCTTCGCCATTAAGACCAGCCTGCTCGCCGCCCACTGCTGAGTCTCCGCCTCCATCTTCTTCCAGCTGTTCGGCAGAGTCTAACTCTAGACAGCGGCAAAGCCATTTCTCTCCTCCTGCACCGCCCTCCTTCTCCAGGAGCTGACGCAATAGGGATTCCATTATGAGGAGAGCTTCAATCTTCTTGGTGGTCCACAGGCAAAGAGGAAAACCCCTTTACCTGTTACCCTTATATAGCCTCAGGAAAGCTTCCAGCAAATTCCGTTAAACCTGATTGGTTCTTCCCTAATCCCTTGCTTTCACCTTCTTAAAGGGGCCTCACCCAGATATCCTAATCTTTGCTGTCCTGCTAGCTGCACTAATCTATAATAGCTGACGGGGGGGGGGGGGGGGGGAGTCCAAAGTGGACGCATAATGTGTCCCCTTTTTTCATTCTCTTCTGAGATCACGGCAGCTTCCTCCCCTCCTCCTAGGCATCCAATAGGATCACCTGAATTTTCAGCCAATTGGGAAACGAGTAATAGTCTCGCGTTTCCTGATTGGCGGAGAGGCCATTCAGTGTTAGAAAAGCGAATATTCATTTGCTTTTCTAACACACCTGGGTGAGCTCTGAGCGCAATGCTCTGCACTCCGAGTCCACCCTATTTTGAAGCCTATTAGAGCCAAAGCTCTAATCGGGTGCTTCAAAAAACACCCCCGCCGGTGTAATTCAGGTGCCCGGCGTTCTGAAAGGGGCCGGACACATAAATAGGGGTGGCCGCGGTGGCCGTGGATAGATTCATGCTATGCGTGAATTTATCCATTAACCATGTAGGTGGGTGGCATGGATAGAGGGGGCGGCGCCGTGCACCCTTAATAGATGGGCCGCCTCTGATATATATATATATCTATATATTCATATATAGATATATATAGATAGATAGATTTTCATGCAATGCTAAGATATACAGCAAAATATAAAAGAAAATAAACATACAATAGACCTTTGCATGGCATATGGTTTATGTTCTGTGCAGAAGAATGACAATACAGGGCAGAAAGAATGAGTTAATTCTATGTGATGTGGCCCCTCGCACACTCTGTATATTGCCTGCCATTGCCACTGGGCAATTAATCCTTTTTTTGGACACTATACAAATATGGTGTTTTATTATGTGAGACAGAGATGTTGATATGACTTAGACAACGAATGGTAAATTGAATGGCACAGACAATGAGGAAGCTGAAGATTGATGCTATATACAGAGAGGTTACAATGGGCAGGCACCACTATGGAACAATGACAGCTTGCTAAGACGGAATCTTGGGAGTCGGGACATCTCAACAGCAGTGTAAATTGCCATTCTGTCAGTCACAGCAGGCTGTATATTTTCCAGCGCTGAGCAAAATCCTATTGAGCAATACTTGCTGGCAGCAAATTGCAAGTCATTTGCTATATGTGGTACGAACTTCCTTTTGCACTGTTTGCTTTGCAAATCCTCTGTTAATTATCATTACTATAGTTAGAATAAATGATTTCTGTCCAATAAATCAGACACAATGTACAGATGCCCTTATTAGCCATGTCAGGCAAATATACTTTTCTAACACATGCCACTGGATGGCACTGCTCTATTGCTATCAACAAATAATAATTTCACCTATGGCAATATAACAGGACTATAATGTAATGAAGAGAGAATTTGATTATCTGTATAATAAAAAAAAATATTTTATTTAGATCTAGGTCTGCAATGTTTACTGAGGATCTTTACACATACACTAAATTGACAAAAGTATTGGGATGCCTGCCTTTACACGCACATGAACTTTATTGCCATTCATTTAACTTGTCCAAATCATTTGGAGGGGGGATTATGATGTGGGGTTGTTTTTCAGGGGTTGGGCTTGGCCCCTTAGTTCCAGTGAAGGGAACTCTTGACATTTTGGACAATTTCATGCTCCCAATGTTGTAGGAACATGACTGCGCACCAGTGCACAAAGCAAGGTCCATAAAGACATGGATGAGCACGTTTGGGGTGGAGGAATTTGACTGGCCTGTACAGAGTCCAGACCTCAACCTGATAGAACACCTTTGGGATGAATTAGAGTGGAGACTGTGAGCCAGGCCTTCTCCTCCAACATCAGTGCCTGTCCTCACAAATGTGCTTCTTGAAGAATGGTCAAACATTCCCATAGACACACTCCTAAACCTTGTGGACAGCCTTCCCAGAAGAGTTGAAGCTATTATAGCTGCAAAGGGTGGGTCAACTCAATATTGAACCCTACGGACTAAGACTGGGATGCCATTAAAGCTCATGTGTGCGTAAAGGCAGGTGTCAAAATACTTTTGGAAATATAGTCTATCTCCCTGCGTGGTGACTTTTGAGGTTCTATTTGATAACTATCTTGTAAACGATAGCATGTTTACTACCTAGTAAAATATTTGAACTGGTTTGATGTGTGAACCTCTATAAAGAAATTACTATTTACTACCAAATGTGCTGTACTATACTCACTCTGTGGGCCATCCTCTATATTAGGCTTTTTTAACCATGTTGCCCAGACACTCTGGGGTACCTTCAGGTTTCATCAGGGGTACCTTGGCAAAATGCTTAAAAATTGCCCAAAAATTTGTATGCAAACCAGTGCCTGCCTTTTAGTTACGCAAAGCCATAGGCTTTCATTGTGCACCATTACAACCTTCCAGTTGCCGGCATCCTAGCAACCAATTATGGCACTGGTTGATAAGGAGGATATCGGGCACCCGCACAGCATCCTTGTTTGCTCCTCCGCTGCCCTTCACCGTCAGCACTGGGGTCACATTAGCTAAGTGAGGGAGAGAATCTGAGGGAGAAGAGAAATTCTGGAATACGAGTCAGTAGCAGTGTGCAAAGGTACATCCTTTGGAAGAATAAATCACCTCTAACGTTGGATGCCTTACTTGTGTGGATGTTGCTGTGTTATTTAAAACTATTAGCTTTGTTTTTTACATTTTAGAATAGGGAACCTCAAGCTTGTGCATCATTTTAAAGGGTGCCTTGAATGAAAAAAGTTTGAGAAACACTGCTCTATATCAGTGGTCTCCAAACTATGGCCCGGGGACCAGATGTGGCCCTTTGCTTGCCTATTTCTCTCACTGATATGAGGCACTATTCCTTCTACAGTCTACTACAAACGAGAAGTCACCGTTCCATCCACTGACACCAACAGTGTCCACTGATATACATGAAGAAACATTATTCCTCCCCTTGACACCAAAGATAGGACACTATACCTCTCAGTGACACCAATGATGGGGCATTATTCCTCCCACTAACACCAACAATGGGGCGCTATTCCTCCCACTGACCCCAATGATGGGCCGCTATCCCTCCCACTGACCCCAACGGTGGGGCACTATTCCTCCCACTGACCCCAACGATGGGGCACTATTCCTCCCACTGACCCCAACGATGAGGCACTGTTCCTCTCACTAACAACAACTATAGCTGTTCTTCCCACTAACAGCCACAATGCCTCCCACTGACAGCAGTGCCTATTCACAAGACATAGTGAATACGTGTCACAGAATTAAGGGAAGTAAATGTACGTTTACAAACTTCAAGATAATTCAGAATAATTGGAGTAGGCTTGAAATACAATGTGGAAATTAATATATGATTTAAATTTTCACCATAAATACACTTTAATTTTAACACTTATTATTTATTCAGCCGCTTGTGCCAATATATCTTCAGCGCAACTTGCAAATGACTTCTGTAATAGAAGTCAATACAAGTTTCCTGAGTCTTCAGTGAAGTGACTTGTTTCCTCTCTGGGCAGTCTGCCAAGAAAAGAGCAAAGAGATACAGAGAAGATGTTTACACTTATGAATGAACTTAACTCTGTGTGTAGAGTTCTCAGTTTAACCATTTAAAGACTAAATCTTTTCTGACACTTCTTGCTTACAAGTAAAAATCCTGTATTTTCAGCCAGAAAATCACTTAGAACCCCCAAAAATTATATATATATATTTTTTAGCAGAGACCCTAGGGAATAAAATAGCGGTTGTTGCAATATTTTATGTCACACGGCATTTGTGCAGAGGTCTTTCAAACTAATTTTTTGGGGAAAAAAGACACTAATGATTTAAAAAAAAAAAAAAACAGTAAAGTTAGCCCTTTTTTTTGCCCCAAAGTTTTGATTACCCGTTTTTGGGTATTTAATATATAGTTTTTGGGGGATTTTTTTTAAAATCTAAATTATACATACAAGTGAACTGATTGGAGGTTTGTTTTGTTTAATAAATGTTTAAATGTAATAAATTTGCTGTATCACTAATTACTTAAGGCTGCTTTCACACTGGAGCGGGCAGGCGTCGACGGTAAAACGCTGCTAGTTTTAGCGGCGCTCTACCATCATTTTAGCGGCGCTATTCGGCTGCTAGCGGGGCACTTATAACCCAGCTAGCGGCAGAGGAAGAGGTTAAATACGCCTGTGAAGTGCCCCTGCCAAATCGCATTGCATGCGCTTCGGCAGTGGTGCCCATTCATTTCAATGGGCAGTAGTGGTGGAGGAGCGGTATACACACTCCAAAGATGCTGCTTGCAGGACTTTTTTTAACGTCCTGCCATCGCATCTCCTCAGTGTGAAAGCACTCGGGCTTTCACACAGACTGCAGGGGAGCCATTTTGCAGGCACTTTACAGGTGCTATTTTTAGCCCAAAACCGCCTGAAAAATGCCCCCAGTGTGAAAGGTGTCTGTTAGATTTTATGAGATGAAGGGGAAAAAAATGAAAAAAAATAAATGAAAAATCGGCCTAACATATCGGTCCAAAAAAAATCGGCATTAGCCACGATTTCTAAATATCGGCATCGGCCAGAGAAAAACCCATATCGGTCGACCTCTAATATATATATATATATATATATATATATATATATATATATATATATATATATATATATTGTACATCTAACACTGACATAAAATATTATTGGATAGCCATTATGCTTTATCTTTAACACTAAATCTGTATAAGAACTTTCTTGTTATTAGGCCTCCTCCCTTGCAAGATGCAGAATGCAGAATAGTTTTTCTATATGAGATGCCCTTAAAAACTGACCTTTTGTATGGAATTCATCCTGAGAAATAGCCAAACACTTCCTAGCATGTGAGTGTGCCTAGATATCAATAACATTGGGTAGATATATCAAATGTTGCTGTTGTCTCTTACCCATGTCCTATGTTTTTATCAGCAGTTGATTTTTAGCCTTTGTTGAAGATTTTCAATAAAATGTTATGGATGCAATGTCTCAGTGTCCGATGGACCTTAT
The DNA here is from genome assembly GCF_037356315.1 of Lithobates pipiens. Lineage (NCBI taxonomy): Eukaryota > Metazoa > Chordata > Amphibia > Anura > Ranidae > Lithobates > Lithobates pipiens. Next base: position 298,414,191 of record NW_027507903.1, read on the forward strand.
TTTGGGATATGTATTTAGTTTGCACGTTATCATACATTTTGGGGTATTTTAATGTTGTTAATTGTTAATTTAATGTATTGTATACAGTATATCCTTTTAAGACTTAAAATTCAACTAAACCTACAATTAAATACAATTTGACCATTTGTATAGCTCTAATACCCATTTCCCCACTGCACACAGTGGTTCCTTCTGTCAAATTGTATGTCTTGTAGAAAACACATTGTGCAGACGGGAAGTAGGTATTTCAGTGGTCAGGGAGAAGCAAAGAAGTAGCTTATCACCAAGCAGGTCACCAGAAAGTTGACTATAGTAATTTTTCTATTACAAGCATAGTGTACCATACAAAGTACACCTGTGCTGAAAGGGTCACTTTAAAGAGCCACTAACCTCAGTTTTTTTCACTTTAAAGGAAACCACTGTTTTTTTTGGAAAACATTTTTTGTTTAGTGCTAGATTTGCCATATCATCCCCATAAAACGCGACACATATGAACTCCACAGTGCCAGTGGGTAATTACCGGTAAATGGCTAATTTATTCAAATCAATTAATTCATTTGGAGCCTTACTTTAATATGAGTCTAGTTTTAAAATGACGAGCTAGCAAAAAAACGACCTACCTGGCTGTCATGCTGAAATTATGATTTGTAACCTTGCTGGCTGCATTCTTATTCTAGAAAAGTGACTCAGAGAGTACTCCGAGAGTAGAGGCCACAAAGTAGAGGCCACAAAGAGGAAACTATGTAAAAACTATCTTATGACTGAAATAATTAATAAATTGCATAGCAGTGGCAGCTGGTGCTCAATATTGAGGGGGGGGGGGGGGGGGTTGGGGGTTTGGGTTGGTTTGCTGGCCACCCAAAATTCTGAGCACCAGCCGCCACTGCTAATCGGGAGATGGCTGGGAGATGGACGGGAATATGCGGCGTTGGCCCCCCCCCCCCCATGGAAGATGGATGGGAATACGGAGATCACCCCCCGCGGGAGTCAGACGGGAATGCGGCGGCATTTAGAGTCCCCCTTACCTTATGACTGAGGTAGAAAATCGCCCAGACATGGGCTGCAGCTCCTCGCTCTGGGCCATTGCTTCACCTCCTGGTCGAACAGGGAGTGGATCCTGACTGAGACTCAGAGACTCGATTGGCCAGGAGTCCTAAGACTCCCTGGCCAATCGGGTTTCAGGAACTGCTTCCTGATTGGCCGGGAGGAGAATCAGGAAGACAATAGCGAATATTAATTCGCTATTGTCACACAAGTAGGTGGGCTCTGTGCCCCAAAACCACTCTTTTTTTAAGCCAATTGGAGCCTCCAGCTCTAAGCATGTGCTTAAAAAAAAAACCCATTGAAATCCATGTGTCCGGTGCCCCGCACTTAGATTAGGGGGCTGGTCACATGGATGGGGGGGCGGCGCCCTTGCGCCCCCTATGGTCGGACCGCCACTGTTGCAAGGTTTTAGAAAACCACTGTGCTCAATTTGATACATTCCTAACAATCCCTGAGGTCATGCCACAGATACAGTGCTAATTAATTTGACTGAAACTATTTGTCATGAGAAGAGTTTTCACAACAATGTTTGTATGTACTAAAACAAATTACATCAAAAATTATTATTTTCATAAGTAATAGTATTAACTATAATCATAATATACTTGGTGGATTACTGTGTAAATTATACATGAAATAGCCAAACCTGTATAAATAAGAACATTCTGAAGAAGCATTGTATTGCTATTGTCTGACACCAGTGACTCATAAATTTGACAGTTAAATCTGTTGTAAATTTCCCTTTTGTATGATGCTTTTGGTCACAGTAAGGCTCATTGTATTAATGTTTTTCTTTGGATGCTCTAGTGCCTCTTGTATAGCTTTCTCCTATACTCTACCCTAGCTGAAGAAATTTAAGGCATTATTGGTCATCAGAACACTCTCATTTTTTACAGTCACTCAATATCTCTCTGAACAGGCTGGTTGTTCTCTCACAAAACTTTAACAGGATCTGAATTCTGGGTGTGATTGGTTATCACACCAGTTACATATCTCTTCATGGAATTTTGACAAGGATCAAGTCCAATATCTGCTCTTATCTGTGTCCAGGAGGGACACTATTCTGGCTTTTTGACATTTATCACTGGCTGTATAATGCTCTTCCTAGTATGATAGGGGGTCCTGAGTGCCCCCCCTTTGGAAAGGAACCCAAATTAGGCTTCCATTGGATAAGGTGAGAGTTGGCAGTACTTGCCTAGTGTGGAGGGACCCAAGTGGCCCAGTGCCTACTGATTTTAATGGTGCTATCTGGTTTGACTAAGGGCTGGGAAGAGCCCCCTGTGATTGGTGACCTGGAGGTGCACTAGGCATTGACACTTCTTGCTTTACCTCATACACCAAGTCTTTGGCTGAGATCAGGGCAATTTTTTCTACTGGACCTAGCCATTGTGTATTATTTTGGAAGTTGTTTTTCTTCACTTGTCTTTACACTTCTCTTTTTTTTTCACTCTGCAAGGATGATAGGGTGTGGGTCTCTAGGCCTACCCTGAAGTCTAGGGGTAGGATGTGTGTCCCTCAGGTTCCTTCACCCCCTGCCTTGGGGGTCTCTTTGTAGGAGAGTCCCTAACCTTATACTCAATGTTTGGCTTTGGCTTTGGCTAGCCATGAGGATAGGGAGAAGGAATTGGGCCTTAGATATCAAATATACACATAACTATACCACAACTGCTGCTTAACACACTTTGGTTCAAACCTGTGTCATGACCTCCCTGAGATATTTGGATAGTTAAAACAAGAAAGCCAAGAATGTTTTTTGAGATGACCATCTGGCAACATATGTCGAAGGTTATCCTGTACCTTGTGCGTTGTTTATCTATAGTGTGACATACCATACTTGGCATATCCCAAATCAGTCATGCTGACAAAATGGCTGATATCTGTCAAGCAATCAGTTGTGTGCCTTCTACACTGTATAAAAGCTCTGTGAAATAACAGTCTTGGGGGGGTTGGATTGAGGACCTTTTCCTTGAGAGAAGGTCCCTGCACATGTGTTTTTGTTCACTGTAAGATGAGTCGTTTTACAATAATAGGGGGGCCAGAGTGCCTTGACCCGTTTAGGAGCCTTGCACCCAAGGGGGTCTGGAAAGGACCCTTCCTCTTTGGGAAGGGGTCAGTGACATATCCGGCACACTTTTGTTTGTAATGTGTGCCCTTTTTTGGTTCACTTGGTGTTTCGTTTTTTGCGCTTTTCGAATTAAAAAAAAGTCACATTATTGGAAGCTTGTAAACAATGATTGGGAGCTTACAATCATGTCGTTTTTTTGTCCATGACAGCTTAGTCACTGTGTGGAGAGTATGCAGTGAGTGTACTCTCAGCACAGAAAGCCATTCCCTATAGACGCATATGTGTGACGGCTTGGTATTAAAGCCCACCTGGCTTAATGTGCCTACACCATGACAATAACAAAATCCAATCCCATGATTAAAATTCTGAACATGCACGAGTGTGCCCACACACCAACAGTGCGACCCTCCATCTATAGGAGCAAAACTCACTGAAAAAATAAAAATTACCTCCCAATTATAGGTACAGTAGATCAAACGCTTTTCCACATATAATACTCAATATGAAATCCTAAATCAGCAGATGGATGGCACTTCCATCCAAAATAACCTCAGATACACTTACTTTTGCACTCCTGTGAACCAGAATCAACCGACAGCAGTCTAAAGCCCACCTTTAGCTGATGTCACAGAGCCGCTCCAGGCTCTGGGAGGATTCCAACCATATTGTCAGGATCTATCCAGCTGCCTAATTGACAGCTGACTTCTGCTGTCATCTTTCGGCTGAGAAACAAAGCCAGCCACTTCAGTCTCCTCTATTGCCCAGCACTCCAGTGAGCCCTGGAAGGGCAGAGCAGAGAGTGGTGACTGACAGTCCCTGCTCTCCACTCAGAGCTGATCGAGAATTGAGCGATTAGAGGTCATGTGATCGCTCAGTTTCATGTTCAGTTTCATCTACAAGTCAGACCTTTGTGCAGGGGCTACAAGAGGCAGATATCTAGTCAAATTTAGATATACAATATACACTGCTTGCAATTAAAAATAAAAATTTTGATGCATCAGTGACTACAGAGCTGCATTCATTTGGGTGTTTTATATCTGCTTGGAGTTCAGCATAAGCACCCTCGCCATAAGGTGTCAGATGGTACATTATTCCATTGTGCAAAATAATATTGCATCGACATACAATGTACCGCCACCTATGCCTTGAGATATTTAACCCTTTGTTAGGACAGACCGTGTGCACATCTAGTTCACAACTGATAATGTAGGTCTGCCGGTACAGGCAAGGGTAATTGTGGTATACATAATTCCTCAGCCCTTCTCCCTCATATTATGTGGAAGAGAAAACCTTCAGTTTTGAAGTTTTACAGAAAAAAAAAAAGATAACCAGCAAGTTTAAAAAGTTATGTTTTGTGAATGGGAACATGTACTGTAATTAATATAAAGTTCTAGCAAGATAAAGTTTGGTTTAAGAACTGTCCATCAACAGAAAAATAAGTTGCGAGGTAGACATGAAATGGAAAATGGAAAGACATCTACTTACTGTATGTAGCTGACCCCAATTCACTGAAATTAATAAAAAGACTGTCAGTCTGGGTGGATGGTTTTTTTTTTCTCCTTTTTTTGGGCCAGGGGGCAACATGTGTACAACACATCATTCTGACTTCTCTTTTCAGCTTAACACTGCCTGGAGCCACACAGGTCAGGGCAGGGAGCCGATGGATGGATGGGGGAGGTAAATCCAAACTGTTTATACAAAAATTTCACTCTAATGTAAATATAATAGAATTGTATATAATAGATGCTGGTTTTAGTAAGTGATCTTGACATAACCGTTGTCTGAATTACAAATGTGACATTTCTTCAGAGGCATTGCCAAGGGCTCTCTACATGTGTCAAGTAAGCTTTATATCTACGTGTCATTTTAGATTATAGGGCTGCTTATAAAAGTCTAAAAAAATAATGGCTTTCTATTTCACCCGCTTTTGCTGGTAGCTAAGGTCATTTTTATGCATGATAAAAAAAATCTCGTAAATCAATTGTAGGGAAACTGCGCTTACCTTCACCCTTCCTTAGGTACAATGATAGCCATTGGGGTTGATTTACTAAAGGCAAATAGACTGTGCACTTTGCAAGTGCAGTTGCTCCAAAGCTTAGTAAAGGAGGGGAAGCTCTGCTGACTTCAATCATCCAATCATGTGCAATGCAGTTTTTTTTTTTACATTTCCCTTGCATGTTATTGGGTATTCTTTGCAAAGTGAAGCTTTACCTAATTTATGCTCTGGAACAACTGCACTTGCAGAGTGCAAAGTCTATTCTTTAGTAAATCCACCCAGCAGGGGCGTTGCTAGGTCTACAAAAAATCTGGGGTAAGAGCCCATGGCAGCGAAGTAAAGAAAGTCATACGCTTGGGCGGGCATACATTTGTATATAATATATACGTGTGTGTGTGTAATATATCTATCTATCTATCTATCTACTGTATATATATATATATATATATATATATATATATATATATATATATATATATTTAGATAGATAGATAGATATAGATATATATAAAATATTGTTACATATCTGAGTGTGAATCCCATGGTTTGGTATTATTGATTGATTGGGTCCCCAGAGCCCCGCTTACATCAGGGTCCCCAGAGAGCTCCCCTTGTGTTCGTTCAGGTGCTTATCTAATAGTTTTTTGAAACTATCAATACTCCCCACTGAGACCACCACCTGTGGAAGGGAATTCCACATCCTTGCCACTCTTACAGTAAAGAGCCCTCTGCGTAATATAGGGTTAAACCTCTTTTCGTCTAAATTTAATGATTGGCCAAGTGTCTTGTTAAACTCCCTTTCGCTAAAAAGTTTTATCCCTATTGTGGGGTCACCAGTATGGTATTTATACATTGAAATCATATCCCCTCTCAAGCATCTCTTCTCCAGAGAGAATAGGTTCAGTGATCGCTACCTTTCCTCATAAATAATATCCTCCAGACCCTTTATTAGCTTAGTTGCCCTTCTTTGTACTCACTCCATTTCCAGTACATCCTTCCTGAGGACTGGTGCCCAGAACTGGACAGCATACTCCAGGTACGGCCAGACCAGAGTCTTGTAGAGCCGGAGAATTATCATTTTTATCTCTGGAGTTGATCCCTTTTTTAGTGCATGCCAATATTCTGTTTGCTTTGTTAGCAGCAGCTTGGCATTGCATGCCATTGCTGAGCCTATCATCTACTAGGACCCCCAGGTCCTTTTCCATCTTAGAATCCCCGCCACTTGCTAAGGGGGAACTTGTGCATTTTTGCTCCCAAGCCACCCCTGTGTGTTCATAACACATAGAGGTCATGCCTCTACCCCACACCCTCTTCATTGACTGTGATTAACAGCAGCAGAAATCAATGACTCCTGCAGCTGTTTCTAAGCCAATGAGGAGAGAGAGAGACAAGAGAGCCTCTGCTCTCGTGCACATCGCTGGGTTGAAATGAGACTCAGGTAAGAATAAGGGGGGGTGGGGCGGCTGCACTCTACCTAGGCTACTTTCACACTGAGGTGCTTTACAGGTGCTGTAGTGCTAAAAATAGCACCTGCAAAGCGCCTGTAAAGCACCTCTCCTGTCACGCCAATGTGAAAGCCCAAGTGCTTTCATACTGGAGCGGTGCGCTAGCATGACACTCAAAAAAGTACCGCAAGCAGCATCTTTGGGGCGCTTTAGGAGTGGTGTATACACTGCTCCTAAAGCGCCCCTGCCCATTGAAATCAATGGGCAGTGCCGCCAAAGCTTTTAACCCTTGAAGCTCAGTTGGTCACCTAATGATCTGTCTCCACCTGCGCTATTCCTAATGATAATATAAAATGTTGCTAGTTTTTATATTGAACAGGAATGTACACCATTCAGCCATAACTTAATGCTCACTGGCAACTAAAGTGAATAACATTGATTATCCCATTAGGATGGCATCTGAAAGTGAGTGGGGTATATTAGGCAGCATGTGAACATATTGTCCTGAAGCTAGTATGTTGAAAACAGACTTGAGAAACAGATTTGAGAGACTTTGACAAGGGCCAAATTGTAATGGCAAGATGACTGGGTTAGAGCAACTCCAAAACTGCAGCTCTTGCGGGATGTTCTGGCAAACTGCCAACAGGGTCATGGGTGGCCAAGTCTCATTGATGCACGTGGGGAGCGACAGCTGACCGTGAAGTTCAATCCAATAGAAAAGCTGCTGTAACATAAATTGCTAGTTTTGCTAGAAAAAAAGTGTCAGAACACAGACTGTATTACAGTATGTTGTATATGGGGCTGTGTAGCGCAGACTGGTCAGGATGCCCATGGTGGCCTGTGTCCACAGCCTAAAGAGCCTGCTATGGGCACGTGAAGATCACAATTAGACCAAAAATAAATGGAAAAAGGTGGTGTGGTCCGATGAATCACGTTTTCTTTTACATCATGTGTGTGGCTGGGTGTGTGTGCATCACTTACCTGGGGAAGAAATGGCATCAGGATGAAGTATGGGATAAAGGCAAGCCAGTGGAGGCAGTGTGATGCTTTGGCCAATGTTCTGCTGGGAAACCTTGGATCCTATGGATGTTACTTTGGGGTCCATGCCTCGATGGATCAGGACTGTTTAGGTTGCAAAAACAGGACCTACTCAACATTGGGTGGATGGTCAAAATGGTATGGTGAGTGGTCATAATGTTATGACTGATCAGTGTATATTTTCTCTAAAAATACATGTTCTGTCCCACCTTTAATCGATCTTTTGTTGTTTGCAGTGAACTGTATTGCGCTATGATGTATGCTGACATCTAATATTGCTGTGGCTCTAAACCAACTTGTCTCTCTGTATTTGGTGCATGCCTTTGTTTCTCCTCTCTTGTCCAGGGCTTGTTAGTATAGTCCTCATTAGGCACACTTCAGTCCGCATTAGCCATGGGACAAAGCTAGGAAGTCATTGTCTTTTTCTCCTCAAAAGACTGGAATAACATCCTCTGTACTGCAATTATCTGAACTAAAAATGCACTGAATTCAATTTCTGTGTTTTATTGAAGATTTTAACTGCCTGTGAATGGTGCAAACTGTCCAAACATACTGAGTCTATGGAGGTATGTCAATGCATAAAGTGGCGTATGAAACAGAGCAATACATTTAAAATGTAGAATACATTATCGACATATACTGTATGTGTTATGGAAGGAACATGTTAAAATGGATCTATACTCACATTCATTTCAGTGCTGCGGTGACCTGGAGTTCCCTGGTGGCCACAGTCATCTTCAACCAGTCTCCTGGGTACCGATCTTAGGCCATTTTCATTGATGGGTCAAGATGATACCATTCACGCACATGCCCAGGAGTTCATTCATCAGTTCTTTTAGGTTACATTTTTATGCTCCCACTTCCTGGTTATGGCATTAACCATGGTAGGTCCTGTGGTTAACAACTGCCCCCTGGAAAGGGTACATCACCCGTGCCTTCCAGGGAGATCCTGGGAGATCTTGTGAGATTTTGGTCAGGCAAGTAAAGGAGAGATTGTGGACGAGAGCCTCGTTTAGATCTTGAGCAGACATTATTGGTGTGGAAGACAATTATTATTTTTATTTTTTTTGTAACGCCAGCATGGGAAGCCGAGAACAGACGGGAATAACTAATGCCTGAAGAGCAAAAAAAATTAAATATGCCGATCCTGCTTTGTGACAGTTTATTTTTTAATAACCCAGCGACAGAGTCTCTTTAACGGAAAAATCTATTGAAAGGGTAGGGGTGGCTGCCATCGCTGACAGAACTTTTCTTTAAATTCTTATGCTATACCTATCATGCTGATCCTTTGGTTTCAATACTTCATGGACCTGATAAAAATACGCAGGTAAGAAGCTTTGACTTGACTTTTATGTACCTTTAGACATCTTCCAGAGAATTCAGGAATCCCTAATTAATAGTTGGGAATATATATATATATATATATATATATATATATATATATATATATATATATATATATATATAATATCTAATATATATATTATATATATATATATATATATATGTATATATATATATATATATAATATCCCTTCTGACTGCAGGTGCATGTTCACAGGGGATTCCCGACTGAAAGCCAGGTAGACGACAGACCCTGCCGGGAAGAAATCTCCCGCGCGCATGCGCGGGAGTGACGATATCGCGGCTCTGGCCACTCACAGCGCCGGAGCCGCGATACCCGGAAGAAACACAGAGGGAACATGTCAGTTCCTTCGGCGTGGATCAGACCAAATGTCGGTGCATACTAGCTCATTATGCCTCTTCCTTTGCAGGTAGGAAAAAAAAAACACATCAGCGGGTATACAGCCGCTTTAAATATATTAAATAGTTTTTTTAAAGCTCTCCCATCCCCGTGTGCAGTGGTGAACACATACGTAGGTCAAACCCACATATGTAAATGGTGTTTGCACCACACATGTGAGGTATCACCATGAAGATCGAGAGCAATTATTTTAGCAGTTGAACTCATCTATAACTCTAAACTGGTAAGCTGTAGACATTTTTTAAATCAACGCCTATGGAGATTTTTAAGTACCGTAATTTGGCGCCATTCCACAGGCGTGCGCAAGTTTGAAGCATGACATGTTGGGTATCTATTTAATTGGCGTAACATCATCTTTCATATTTTACAAAAATAATTGGGGTATATATTGTTTTGTTTTTTAACCCCCCTGGCGGTATTCCCGAGACTGGCTCGGGGTGGAATTTCAGTACCATAAGCGGTAACCCCGAGCCAGACTCAGGATCGCATTGCAGGATACAGGGAGAGTTACTTAGCTTGTCCCCTGGATCCAGCGATGTCTCCCTGCTGTGTGTGCGAGCCGTCCTCCGCTCGATTCACACAGTGCCCGAGTGCCACTGAGCTCCGTTCCCTGCGACGTTACGACACATGGGAGTGGTGATCGGTGCCAAATTCAAAAAAGTAAAAACACACAATACACATACAGTACTGTAATCTTACAGATTACAGTACTGTAAAAAAAATGACACACCCACTTTGTCCCTAGTGGTCTGTCCAGTGCCCTCAATGCACTTTTATATTATAAATACAGTTTTTTCTGCCTGGAATTTGGAGATTGTCCATAGCAACCAAAAAGTGTCCCTTTATGTCAAAAGTCCAGCTAGAAAACAGCGATAATAAATTAAAATCACTTGCAGAATTGTGCGATAGCAAATTTCAGTGTTTTTGATTTGATTACATTATTGAATATTTTTTATTATTATTATATTATTATTTGTTATAATTATTTATAGTTATTTATTATATTATCATTTATGATTTTGTCTTTCAAACTACTATCATACCCGGGATGAGTTATTCCTAAGCCCTTGTACACACGGTCGGACAAACGACGGAAAATCCGCGTTGTCGGATAATCCGACAGTGTGTGGGCTCCATCAGACTGTTTCCGTCGGAATATCCGACGGACAAAGTTTTAGAGCTGGGCTATAAAACTTTCCGACAACATGATCCGATCGGACTTTGTCCGATTGTGTGTAGAGAATTCCGATTGGACAAAGTACCACGCATGCTCAGATCAAATTCCTAGACCAAAGCTATTGGCTACTAGCCTGAATGTAGTCCCGTTGTAACGAAATAATGTCATCACGCTGCGAACGATCGGATATTCCGACAACTTTGTCTGACCGTGTGTATGCAACACAAGTTTTGGACAAAATCCGTCGGACAAAATCCGACGGATTTTGTTGTTGGAATGTCTGACCGTGTGTACAAGGGCTAAGAATTGCAGGCCTACAATATAAAATGCCAAATTTCCATGCAAAATAATGGTACCGCTTTCGGCACCTAAAATCATAAATAATCATACTGCCAGGAAGGTTAAAATGTATTTTCTCCCAAAAAATTGATTTAAAAAAACTGCTGCGCAAAAACTGTGTGATATACAAAAATGCAACGCCTGCCATTTTAATCTCTAGGGTCTCTGCTAAATAAATATATATATATATATATATATATATATATATAATATTTTATTATATCTTTTCATTTGACAACACTGAAGAAATGACACTTTGCTACAATGTAAAGTAGTGAGTGTACAGCTTGTACAACAGTGTAACTTTGCTGTCCCCTCAAAATAACTCAACACATAGCCATTAATGTCTAAACTGCAGGCAACACAAGTTAGTACTCCCCTACATGAAAATGTCCAAATTGGGCCCAATTAGCCATTTTCCCTCCCCGGGTCATGTGACTCGTTAGTGTTACAAGGTCTCAGGTGTGAATGGGGAGCAGGTGTGTTAAATTTGGTGTTATCGCTCTCACTACATACTGGTCACTAAAAGTTCAGTATGCCACCTCATGGTAAAGAACTCTCTAAAGATCTGAAAAAAGTTATTGTTTCTTTACATAAAGATGGCCTAGGCCAGGGGTAGGCAACTTGGCCCTCCAGCTGTTTTGAAACTACAAGTCCCAAATTTACATTGTAATGCCGCGTAGACACGACTGTTTGTTTTTTGCATCAGAATAAACTCTGACGGTCTTTCCGATGGAGTTCCGCTGAAACGGACTGGCCTAGACATGATCACACCAAAGTCAGTTTGTTTAGAAAGCGATGACGTACGGTGGGACTAGAAAAAGGAATCTAAATAGCCAGTAACCAGCAGCCCTTGCGTTGTTTTTGGTCCGTCGGAATAGCATACAGACGAACGTTTTTTCCTGATAGGCATTGATTCCGGAAAGATTTAAAACATGTTCTAGGTCCGTCCGAATTTTTTTGAAAAAAAAAGTCAGATGAAGCCCGCACATGATCGGAATATCCGATTAAATTATTCCGTCTGTCTTTTTCTGCTGGAAAGTCCGACCCTGTGTACATGGCACTATACAAGCTGTACACTCATTACTTTACATTGTAGCAAAGTGCCATTTCTTCAGTGTTGTCACATGAAAAGATATAATAAAATATTTACAAAAATGTGAGGGGTGTACTCACTTTTGTGAGATACTGTATGTGTAAGTATTATATATCATGTTTGGGGGATTTTCTAGCAAAACAAATGCTGATATTTTACTTGTAAACAACAAGTGTCAGAAAAAGGCCTGGTCAGCAAGTGGGAAAACGAATGTAGCCATCACATCTAAGAATCGGTAATCTGCAAAATAATAAATGTTTGCATCCAGGTTTTAATACCACTTTAACCATCTATTTTTATTGACCCCTGAATGCAAATGTAAACTAGGCCTAATGTCAGCAAGTAGCTACGGTTTAAAAATACTCCATATTTAGGTTTCTATAACAGTATATTTATTAAACAACCTTTATTCCACCCACTCCTTCCTCATCAATTAGTAAAACATCATTACTGACCTCTAAGCCTAGGTTCACATTAAAGCAATTTGGAATGTGATTTGACAAATCGCATGCCAAATCGCTGCAAACCCAAAAGTAGTAATTTTACTACTTTTGGTGCCGGGGGGGGGTTCTATAGACATCTGTGCAGGTAGTGCCACAAATGTCTGTCAAATCGCGCCTGAACTCGGACTGCATTGCCAGGTTGAAATCATGAATATGTGCGAGTTGAGCTGAAATCGCACAATTTCTAACCTGCTTCAATGTGAACCTAGGTAGATTCACACTTTTCTTTTTACATAACACAATGATCCCTCAGCTCTGTGAAATGGGCACTCCCAGCCAGATAGCCCAACCAACCAGAGAAAATAATAGCATCATGCACTTTTCAGCTTGTCGCACTACACTATGTAATGTAAACACTGATTGGCCCTAAGCATTACCTGGCATCTGATATTTTGTGGTTATATTTCACAACTTAATAAGGAAGACACCTGGAGGGCAGGTTAGATAAAGGTTATGTTTTAAAGGTACAGTTAGGCCTTAATCACACTATGGTGCGTGACATCAGGCGCACAGATATGCTTTCTTTTGTGCATGCTTTTACGTTTTGCACATAGGACAGCTCTTTCATTGCAATGGGCTGCCCTTCACGTGGCAAACTAGCTCATGCACCTTTCTAAGTGTTGTGTTTCATGCATTTTGCATTATCAAGTTTGCTTTTGGGGGTGCTTTAAAAAAAAAACGAACGGCACTGTAAGTGCGACGTGTATTTTTGCGTGTTTTGTGAAACACATGCAAAATTGCGCGATTTTGCACATATTCACAAAGTGTTATAGTGTGAATGCAACCTTCCCCTTTAACCACTTCCCATCCAGCGACGTACCATAATGTTGTTGGATAGGAAGGGTGATATTCTTTAGTGCTGCCGATTCTGCACAAAATAAAAGTATTCAGAGTAGGGCTGCACATTTAATCGTTAAAAGATCGCAATCTCGATTCAACCCCCCTGACTATCTGTATTGCAGAGTTTCCCGATTCTTTCATGTAACAAGTATAGAGAGTTCTCTGTTCACTCTAGCAGTCTGCCAAACCGGCAGTCTGCTAAGTTTTTAAAGAGGAAGTAAACCCTGATGGGTTTACTTCCTCTTTTTTTCCCTGCAAAGGTAAAGCATAATGGACTACTATGCATCGCATAGTAGCTCATTATGTGTCACTTACCTGACACAGGAGCCAGCGAAGTCGCCGCTGATCCCTGTAGTCCACCGCGTCCATCTTGCTGGTGGCGTCTCGCAGCTCCGACCAATGACAGCGGCGAAGCCGCGATGACGTCACTCCCGCGCATGCGCACGGGAGTCGCGCCTCGCAGCTCCGCCGCTGTCATACGGCGAGGCCGCGATGACGTCACTCCCGCGCATGCGCACGGGAGTCGACAAATTTGGCAAATCCATTCTTGGATTTGCCGCATTTAGTGCGCATGCGCGCCGCTGTCTACGGCGCATGCGCCGTAGACAGCGGTGCCCATTTTCGGGCAAATATCTCCTAAACCATATAGGTTTAGGAGATATTGCTTGGACCTACAGGTAAGCCTTAATCTAGGCTTACCTATAGGTCCAAGTTGTTTGGAAGGGTTTACTTCCTCTTTAACAACATTGTAACTCTTCTGTCTTAGATCAAAGGGATAAAACTTCTGTGTGAATATGCAGGAAGTTTAACCACCTAAAGTCTAAACCTTTTTCTGACACTTGTTTCTTACAGTTAAAATGAGATTTTTTTGCTAGAAAATTACTCGGAAACCCCCAAACATTATATATATATATATATATATATATATATATATATATATATTTTTTTAGCAGAGACCCCAGGGAATAAAATGGCGATTGTTGCAATATTTTATGTCACACGGTATTTGCACAGTGGTCTTTCAAACGCAATTATTTGGGAAAAATATGCTTCAATGAATAATAAAAAAAACAAAAAAAACAGTAAAGTTAGCCCGATTATTTAGTTTAATGTGAAATGTGAAAGAATAAATTAATGTGAAAGATGCTGTGAGAAAAAAAATTGCGATTCTCATTTTAGCCAGAATAGTGCAGCTCTAATTCAGAGTGGCTATAGAGGCAGCGGAAGAGGGTGCCACCCCTCCCACCGCTGCTCTTATCAGGATCTCCCGTGCGATCTTTCAGAAACACAATAAACGGAACATACGGTAAGTCATTCCTCCCACTGAGTGACATCAGAAACCAGAAGCAATGAGGATTTTGTCAATTCCAGGTTTCGGTTTCTTGTTTTCTGGCCATTGCTGGCTTAGGAAAGCTCTGGTTTGAACCAATCCAAGTTTGATCCGAAGCTTTCAAGAGCAGAGAAGACATCTGGGGTCTAATAGACCCCAGATGTCTCAGTAAAGAGGACCTGTCACTGCTTATTGTTATTACAAGAAATGTTTATATTTCTTGTGATAGCAATGAAAGTGATCAAAAAATAAATAAATAAATAAACAGTGCAAAAATAAAAAAACAATCAAATAAAAAAAATATTCAAATCAGAAAAAAATATGTAAAGCGCCCCTGTCAGCCTGTGCTCACGCACAAATGCAAGCACACACACCATGGAAATTGCACCACACATGTGAGAGAGAGCAATATTTCTAGCTCCAGATCTCTTGTGTAACTGGCTATTAAAGTGTCTATGGAGATTTTTAGGTACCACAGTTTGGCACTGTTCCATGGGCAGACGTGATTTTAAAGTGTGACATATTTGATATCTATTTACTCTGTGTAACATCATCTTTCATATTTTACCAAACAATTGGGTATTATATTGTATTTTTGTGCATTAGAATTCATTAAGGTATATTTTTTTCCAAAAAACGTTGTTTGAAAGAAAAACACTGAGCAAATATTGTTTGAGATAAAAATATGCAACACCCACCGTTTTATTCTCTAGGGCTTCTACTTAAAAAATATTTAATGTTTGGCGGTTCTAAGTAGCTTTCTAGCAACAAAAAAAATATGTTTTACTAATGTAGAAGAGGAATGTCAGAATTGGCTCACCAAATGGTAAAATGAACACTGGGCCATAGCACCCATAGCAAACAATGTTGACTGGATGGAACATGATTGTTTGGTGTGGGTTTTTACATATCACCATTGCCTTTTCCCCTGATTTCTTAAATAAACTGGAATATTGCACATATGCCGCATTAGAATAATTGACTTAAATAATAATATAGTACAACAAGTAGGGTTGTGCTGCAAACCGTTTACATCAGGGATAAGCAATTAGCAGGCCTCCAGCTGTTGCAAAACTACAAGTCCCATCATGCCTCTGCCTCTGGGTGTCATGCTTGTGGCTTTCAGAGTCTTGCTATGCCTCATTGGACTTGTAGTCCTGCAA
This sequence comes from Lithobates pipiens, assembly GCF_037356315.1. Taxonomy (NCBI): domain Eukaryota; kingdom Metazoa; phylum Chordata; class Amphibia; order Anura; family Ranidae; genus Lithobates; species Lithobates pipiens. The sequence continues at coordinate 298,429,992 of NW_027507903.1, forward strand.
CAGCTGGAGTTCTGGTAATTGCATACCCCTGGTTTACAGGATTTAACATTTCAAAAGTTTAGAGACAGTAAGTTAAACCTTACTGTATTTTTGTTTGGTTACTGCTCACTAAGTATCTGTTTTCGGTACTGATATATACCAACAATATGCCAGCAATTAGGTGTAAAAGTGTATGCAACGTTTTTTTTTTTCGTTTTGAATAGAGCAAGGATGTTTTAGAACCACAGTTAGGTTTTTATTGCTGTCTGTGTCCCCACGAGGGAAACTCACCCTCTCTACAGTGGTCACTGAGACAGAAAATGATGGCAAGTTTAGAGTTGTCACCGGAACAAGAGCTTGCGGGAAATGTGTCACTGGGGACAGTTGTCTTAAGTTAAGGCTATATACTGTGCAAGTTTCTGCTGATTCCAGGTGGACTGGTCAAATTCATCAAAACCGACAGCAGAGCTGGCTGTCAAAATTCAATACTTATAGTGGGAGATTTGTCCATCCACATTGTATATAGGTGTATGCCAAGCTTAGGAAGGGAATTCCCCTTACTTTGTAGAAATGTTTTACTTCCTGCTGTGTCTCCAGGACAGGAAGTGAAAGTAAATCTCCCAACAGCACACAGGCATCCAAAACAAAACTCGTAAGTGTTGAACCCCTTTCTTCTGTATTCAAAGCTAAAATGTTTTGGCTATACTAACTTTTTTTTTTCTGCTTTCAAACACAAGAGGTAGAATCTGTTTTGTTGATTTGTAACTGAAACATTTTATCGGTTAGATAAATTATCTAGAAAAGGTATGGAGGAAAAATATATATAAACTAGCTTAAATGAACAAAAACGGTAACGGTAAACATAAATCACTAACCTCCGATAAATTTTCATATATTGTATCGATAAACCACACATGCTCAGCTGGAAGATATGAAATGTGAAATGTACATATTTATTTGTGAATACGACAGAGACACTAAATGTCCCGAAGCCCAGTGAGCTCCATAAGAACAGACAAGCCATACTCAAATGCACTGATGTCTTAACTGATGACAACAAATTTAGAGGACTAATGTCTTAACTGATGACAACAAATTTAGAGGACTAATGTCTTAACTGATGACAACAAATTTAGAGGACTGATGTCTTAACTGATGGCAACAAATTTAGAGGACTGATGTCTTAACTGATGGCAACAAATTTAGAGGACTGATGTCTTAACTGATGGCAACAAATTTAGAGGACTAATGTCTTAACTGATGACAACAAATTTAGAGGACTGATGTCTTAACTGATGGCAACAAATTTAGAGGACTAATGTCTTAACTGATGGTCTGCGGCCCATAAAGGTGTGCTAGACAACATATAAAACATTTACTGGAACTTGCAAAAATGATATAAAGTTTTAACACTTTCCTATACGCTACTGTATACGTCACATTTCTTTTATTGTTCACATGGTCCTTTTTGAACTACGCCTGAGCAGTTTGCGGAATGCTTTCCGGAAATCCCGGTTAAAGACAGTGTATATGACAGGATTTAAACTGCTGTTACAATATCCAATCCAGAAAAAAAAGTTAAAAAGTGCATCAGAAATGCCACATCTGCCCGGGCACACAGACTCCAGGCTGTAGGTGAAAAAGAATGGGAACCAGCAGATTACAAATCCACCAATCACCACCGCTAAAACAAACGTCAGCCTCTTCTCTCTTAGCTGCGTTAAGCGTGTCTGAGAGATAGAGACTGAACGGTCTCTTTTTGGCTGTCCCCGGTTTACAGTCCACGAAAGCCTTTTTGTTTTGGCATTACTAGTCTCATCGCCTGACTTATGGTGAGCTGAATCTGAGAATTTGTGAATCGACGAAGTGCTCTCCTCTAAGTCCATTTCATCATTATCATGGTGGGGGTCAGGGTTAGGTTGCCTGATGTAGTCCTGGTGGCAGCATGCATTTGGTGTGACTTCGGCACAGTCGTGAAGCCCATTCCTGAGATTAGAAACTGTAGATGCTCGATGTTTTGCCACTCTGTATATACGACAGTACAGGAATATCATAATGATGCATGGAAGAAAGAAGGATACAGTACATGAAAACAAAACATACCAGGTGTCATCGTTCAGGTCACACTTGTCCTCTTTATGGGAGTTCATTTTAAGAAGTGGTGGGAAAGAAATTATGGCAGATACCACCCAGATGACCGCGATCATGCTCTTGATCCTCCTAGGCGTTCGCCGATGGTTGTAACTGAGTGCTTTGGTAACAGACCAGTACCGATCGATACTGATGGCACACAAGTGAACTATCGACGAGGTGCAGAATAAAATGTCTAGAGCCAGGTATGTGCTGCACCATATATTTCCAAAGTGCCAGTAGCCCATGACCTCCTTGGCTAGTGAAAATGGAATAATTAAAGCTCCCACAAGAATGTCTGCTGAAGCCAGAGACACCAGGAACAAGTTCTGTGGAGCCCGTAAAGCCCGGCTGCTAAATATGGCTAAAACTACCAGGATGTTGCCCACAACGGTGGACACGATTATGGACCCTACGGCGAACACAATGAGGGCAAACTCCCATGCTGCATAAGGCCAGACCTTTGGCTCTTGCTGGCTGCTGTTTCCAGAATCATTATAGATGACAATAGAAACTAAAGTTGTAAACTCCATCTTGGTCACATGATAAAGTCAGGTGAACTTACCAGCCAACTTTATGCCATTGTTTTGTCCAGCTGATCCATTATAAGAGTGCTGTGGAAGTCAATTCATGTAAAGCACCTTCAGCAGTTCTAATATATACTATTAATAGGTTGTACTCACAGACCAGGCAGACTGTAGTCCTCCAGAATCCTTGTACATCCAACTACTGCAACACATTTAGAAGAATTATTATTCCTTGCATTAAGACAATCCAACCATTTTGCAGATCTCAGTCCCTTTTGTCAGTTGACTTTGCCAAGTTGCTGTGTTTGTCCTATTTGGCTGCAGAGTAGGTACATTTCCTTGCTTTATGAGTTACAAGAGAAGAAGCAACATCATGAAGTTTTTCTGTTGCCCAGATCTTTGTGTGTGAGTCATTGGTAGTCTCCCTTCTCTTGCAGCACACATCTCAGGCAGTAGGATCTGTGTGTACTCTCATCTCCCCTCCACTTCTCACAGGTGACCATGGTATGACAGAACTGTGCTGTGTGTACAGAGCATTCCTCATAGCAGCAGCCTGCACCTCCCCACTCACATGGTGGGAGGGAATGCTACTACCCAGTATAATGAACATGAAGTGCAGTACAAAGTCAGCACTCCAGCCTGTTGTGTCACTGAGGTTGATGCATATAGCTTCAAGCACCATAAAAAATGTTTTGTTTGTGGTCCTCATAAACCTCCCTGTCACACACAGCTGTCTCGTTTACTTTCCCTCGTATCTTTATTAATATGTATAGACTTCCTATTCTCTACGGAGGTCCTTATAGAGAGGAATGACCTGTGGGGACAGCAGGCATGGCATTCCTTCAGAAATATGTATATTTCTGGACTATGGTTATGATGAGAACCTTTCCTGCTTCCTGTCGTCCAATGCACATGGGTGTCATATAGGGAATAAGAGCATTTAAACATTTAGAGGACAGGCATTTCCCACGCATGACATGTACCCTGATCCGCCTCATACACATAGGATTGATGGCAGGAGACAGCTGGAGGGAAATGTGCTTTTTTTTTTTTTAATTGACACTGCTGCATTCCTAGTTTACATTCACTAGCCATGATAAGCTGACAGGACTTTTAAGGCACAATTAAGATCACACAAATAATTTCTAAATATAAAAAATGAAAACGCATTATTGATACAAGTTAACAACACCATATGTATACAGTCAAAATCACGTGTACGTGTAAAGAATAAACATGTAGTATAATCTTACATATGCTCTCATATACAGGTGTGCTATTATCGCCGATGTTCCCTTGTATTGCCAAATATTCAGATCATCCTATAAATATATATACTATGCTATCCATTAACCATATATTATAGTGTATTTTGTATCTGCCCTGTTCTGAAGAAGCAGACCTAACCTTGAAATGCGTTGACAGAGCGTTTTAAACAATTTGCAAACCAAACATGTTGGAGTTATGGTTTAATGTGTGTATGCTGTACACTATGTAATACACATCTGTGTATGCTGTTTTTAGAGATATTCTTGATATGGAATTTATTTGTATATACCAGGGATATGCAATTAGCGGACCTCCAGCTGTTGCAAAACTACACGTCCCATCATGCCTCTGCCTCTGGATGTCATGCTTGTGGCTATCAGAATCTTCCTATGCCTCATGGAACTTGTAGTTCTGCAACAGCTGGAGGTCCACTAATTGCATATCCCTGGTATATGCAATAACATTGTGAGATTTTTATTTTAAGAAAATGTCAGAAAAGTTGCTTTTCCTTAAAATCTTAGTAAGGGCTAATAACAATTATACTTAAAATTGTGCCCCCTATTTCCCCCTATGTAAGGGAGCACTCAACAACGAATTCTAGGAGATGTGATGTCTCCCATAGGCTCCTCCGAAAACAGGATTTGGCAGCTCTGGCTCCTCTGTATAAGGAAGCGCCTAACAATGGCTGTAAATTTCAGGAGTGTCACCCACAGGCTCCTCCGAAAACAGGATCTATCAGCTCTGATTCTCCCATGTAAGGGAGCACCTAACAACGACTGTGAATTCCAGGAGAAGTGATGTCACCCATAGGCTCCTCAGAAAACAGGATCTAGCAGCTCTGGCTCTCCTGGGTTAAGGGGTTCCCAACAACAGCTGTGAATTTCAGGAGAAGTGATGTCACCCATAGGCTCCTCAGAAAACAGGATCCAGCAGCTCCAGCTCTCCTGTGTAAGGGAACGCTTAACGACTGTGAATTTCAGGAGGAGTGAGGTCACACAGAGGCTCCTCTGAAAACAGAATCTAGCAGCTCCGGCTCTCCTGTGTAAGGAAACGCCTAACAACGACTGTGAATTCCAGGAGGAGCAATGTCACCCATAGACTCCTCTAAAAACTGGATCTAGCAGCTCCAGTTCCCCTGTGTAAGGGAGCGCTCAACAATGGCTGTGAATTCCAAGAGGAGTAATGTTACCCATAAGCGCTTCCGAAAACAGAGGGCAATATGTTTTTACCTGGTTGTCCTTATACACGGTGGTTGTGGAATTAATGATTCATGAAATAAAGACTTTTCCACCATTTTCTTTGTTTTTATATTTATTTCTTATGCATTTTTTGCCACCCAGCATTAGAGCAGGAGAGAGCGTGGAGTCAACATTGGAAGAAGAACAGATGGAGAAGACAGCGGAGAAGACCTGGCAAAACAGCGAGAAAACAGTGGAGAAGACCCGGCAGAGGCAGAAGACAGCGGACAGAGGAAGAAGAATCGGAGAGGGCTAGAAGACATCAGTGGAGAAGACCTGGAGAGGGGAGAATAACCGGCAGAGGCAGAAGACATCCACGCAGGAGGCAGAAGAGGGAAAAAGAAATCGGAAACAACGCCGGAGCTGCCTTACTAAATTACTTTGTTTTATTTTTGACACCTTTTTTTAGGCGAATGGGTAGGGGTACAATGTACCCGATATTCATTCGCATAGGGTGGGGGATGGGACAACAAAAAAATGTATTTTGTGTTGAGTCCTAATAAAGGACGAGTGGTGTCGCCCCTGAAACGCATTGGTTATTGTTAAGCCCCATACACACTATCAGATCTTAGAAGTTTCAATTTGTATGTAATCAGGCAGGCCCTTGCACTACATGGTTTTGGTAAATCTGAAGACAAAAACCAGCTGAAAATCTGATAGTGTGTATGAGGCTTTATAAATCACAACACTTAAAATAATCTTGGACACTTTCATCAAGTTTTGGTCTAGCACTCCTTTCTGTATTTCTAGGTGTGTGCTACTGTTGGGTGGTCATCGAGGGAAGCCTTGCTGTGTGAGTGTTGTCTTGCCAGAGCAATTAAGCTTGTTTCAAGTTTTACATCAACTGGCTACATGTGCAAGAGGATTTTCATGAGCAGATTTTCCATCAGAAAAAACTTGGATGGTTTTTCCGACTGAATTCCGCTCAAGCTTGGCTTGCATACACACGGTCACACAAAAGTTCTCAAAAACTTTCAACCGTCAAGATAGTGGTGACGTACAACATTATGAGAAGTTTCCAAGCATGCGTAGGAATTTTGCGCATCAGAATTTGTAGACAGTCGGAATTTCCGAACGGAACTTGTTCCGACCGAAAAATAGAGAACCTGCTCTCAATCTGTAATTCTGCCAGCAAAAGTCCGATGGAGCATACACACAGTTGGAATTTCTGACCAAAAGCTCACATCAGACTTTTGCTGGCGGGATTCCTGATCATGTGTACGTAGCATAAAAGTTCTCAGTGCCTCTTTCTTTGAGTATGTTATTCTAGAAGTTTTGCAATGGCAGCCTCTATATTTCTCCCTTATAAGGTTTTCTTAAAAGGTGACTATGTTGCATTTTGAAAAAACTCCACAAAAAGGTTGCCGCCGTAGAATATTGTATGTACTTACCTGTGGGTAGGGAGTATGAATTCTGCTTTGATCAAGCAATACAGCCTGCAGGCAAAGTCTTCACATCCAAAACACTTTAAGTTCTGTCAGATGCCTGGTCTTCCATTTTGCTCAGTGGTTCCTCCTACTGTCCCTCATGTCATTACTGTGTCCTGTAGTGACTTAGTGGCCTGCAGGAGGAACCACAGCATGTGGCAGAGAACACAGACATTCAACATATCAAATTCTGAAGACTTTGTCAGAGGCTGTATGTCTGTTAAAACCGATTACAGTTATGATCATTCAGGCAGTTCGGGCATGAATAGTCATATTTGTGTCACTTTGTATAGAAAGTCACTTGATATAGAAAGCATCACAGTGAGCCTATCTAACATGCTTTTTCAGTTTGGCAGGATATTATTATGGACATTTTTAAAAGTAACTTGATTTAAACTACAAGCATATATGTGATTTTGCAGTTCTGCCCACGTATGTGCGTGTTTAATGCTGTAAAAATATTTTTAAGGCTGTTTATCTTTAACGTATGCTGATTTTATCACCTAACACTGCTCAAGTCTTAAATAAGGGCTGGGAGGTGGTTTCTGTGACTTCTTTGTTGGGTACTGTCTATGCTCAGTCAAACACATATATTTATGTTCAGTAGGCGTTTTATTGTCAGATGTGGCACACCTAACACCAGTCTGACCAGTGCCGGGACAAGGTCATCCAGCGCCCAGGGCAAAGATGCCAAACTGCACCCCCCCTTTCCTTAGGGTTAGGGTGCCCCCTACCCCTGCAATAAACCAATGCGCCAGGGGCAGTCGGCCCTCCTGCCCACCCCTTGTCCCGGCCCTGAGTCTGACATCACTAGTATAAAGCACAACTTTCCAATCATCAGGTATCCATATGTACCTACCAAGTGCCACATCTACCTTTTCAAGTGCCAGCTGACGCCTGAAATGCAGGGCATACCTATCAGCAAGTACTATCAAGTGCTCTTGTGCTCTTAGTTACTGGTTATTGAGTGTGGCAATCATGCTTAGGAACCAATACTTCGATATGGGCAGACCAGCCTTAATTTTGGGACGCAACGTTGTTATTTGCTTAGCAGAGCATCTCTGAATGTCAGGTAACCCATGAAGCTCAAAAAGACCACTGAGAGTGTTTTTGAAAGTTGTATTTCTCTATTGAGCTATCACCAATCTAGTTAGCCTTCTTAAAGAACATTATTATGTTAAAGCACTGTTGTATCTTATAAAAAAAAAAGTGAAATTCTTGTTTTCACTATTTTTCCAATATTGCATCTCAGTGGCGCTAAACCTCTCAGCCACTTTCTGTCTAAACGCATGCAGTTCACTAATGGCTGCATGTTAAGGTGGATCTTCACTACATCTGAGCACCACAAACCAAAAACACAATTTAATTCATTTTTAATATTCAAATATTTCAAACTCCCCCATCCATCCATGTCCTCATGCTTTGTTTTGTTGAGAAATCACTTTGAAAACACCACCCTAGCATTTCTGGTTGTGGCCATCTTGAGTAAGGGCAAATTATCAGACAGTCCAAGTCTCCCGTGAGTTGCGGGAGTCTCCGGCATTTGACTGTAGGCTCCTGGACCCCCCCCCCCCCCCGAACGTCAGGCGATTGCCTGGCTGAGCCTGCCACTCAGCCAGGGCCAGACTGGATCACCACTGTCAGCTAGGAGCTTTGGAACTTTTTTATTTTACAAAGAAGAGCTGAAAGAGAAGCAGTGGGGGGTTGAAGGGGCAAGTGGCTATTGTGTCATGTGCAGCAGACAGTGTAACCCTCCCCCTCTGCAGCCCGCCACATTTGACTGTACAAAGGTGCTGAATGGGGGCACTGGGAGGGAGATACACAGTACCTGAAGCCGAGGACATAGCAGAAGGTATGACCACAGCAAAATGAATCCTGCAGCACACAGTTGAATGGAAACAAGATCGTGGGGAGAACAGTCACATGTAATGCTGGCCGGACAGTGTCTTAGGCCGCGTACACACGCGCGGACTGTTCGCCCAACTTTGTCCGCTGAACAGTGTTTCAGCGGACAATCCGCTCGTGTGTGGGCTTCAGCGGACAGTTTCAGCGGACAGTCTGACGAACAAAGTTTTTCGGAATTTCCGTAAAACTGTCCGCTGAAACTTGGTTTGAGCGGACAGTCCGCTCGTGTGTAGGCTTGTTCGTCAAACTAAGTTCCGCGCATACTCAGAAAGGATTTACACGCCGAAGGTTGCATTGCAGTGTATAGGACGTCGTTTTCTAGTCCCGTCGTACGTGCCGTTCACGTCATCGCGCACGGTTTCAGCGGACTGTTCGTTCATCGTGTGTGGTCAAGTCCGTTCATGCTAATTTTGAGCGGACTGTTTGTCAAACTGTTTGACGAACAAGGTTGGGCGAACAGTCCCCGCGTGTGTACGCGGCCTTACAGAAATGTATGTCTTCAGGCAGTGTGCAGGTTACTGATCAGCCTCCCCCTTACTCCATACTCTATACTTTTCATAGCTGCCTAAACACACTGATAAGATCTCTGGAAACGCTGACGCCAGCCAGGATTTTGTGTCCAGTGACAGTGTCACACATGGTTGTTAACAATTTCAGCTCACAGTTTGATGTTTTTGTGAAGGATTTACTGCGGATTCAGGCTAGAAGCTTCACAGACCCATTAACTGTTTACTGTCCTCCACTAATCCTGACCAGTTCACTGTTTGTAAGATAATTTTTATTTTGGAAATTGAATGTGCTGCTTCCTTGTCACTTGGTTGTACTTTTCAAAGGAGGATTACTGACTTGATCTTGCAGAGCTGGTTTAAATAGGGTGGCGCAGCCCTGTAATACTGTACACTTTTACACTGAGTTCAGCCATAAATGCAGGCTCTGACCATCTCCCATAGTATGTCTTCAGTCTCTGACCATCTCCTGTAGTATGTCTGCAGGCTCTGACCATCTCCTGTAGTATGTCTGCAGTCTCTTGTGTAGTAAGGCTGCATTTAATTGAAATCAGTTTGCCACCTTCCTGAAATTAGTTTTTGCAGGTTGGGATGTCTGAATTATTCATGTAGCATTTAGTTCCTGGAATCCATCTGCCCTTAGCTCAAGTTTGCATGCATCAGAGTGTGATTAGCTGAGAAAACCCCTCCTCCTCTCCTCCCCTCCTGAAGACTCCTGGGATGTCAACATCATTTGCCTAGGCAAGAAACCAGGAAGTAACTTAAGAAATGTAAAAAAATTTTTTTTTTTTATGTAAAACGTAATTAAAAAAGTAACTGTGACATACTTTCCTATCTATTTACTAATTTTAGCAACATGAGGATTGAAAATAATCAATGTTGATTAGGAGAGTGAAGTTCTACTTTAAATTGGACACTCCATCATAGCCCATGTGACAAACTGACAATGCAGGAGCAAAGGGGCAGACTGGTCACCATATAGCAGGCAGTGTCTTAACAACTTTATTGACAGTATTACCAGATATTAATTTAACTGGATGCCGACCGCCGGCCATCAAATGACGGCCAGGCGGCGCGGCTCTTGTGGCGAGAGGGCGTCATATGATGCCCTCCCATTTAAACAGGGAATGCGCATGATCGTGCGTGCGCATCCCTGTTCCTTCGGTGGCAGTGTGTCACAGAGACACAGCTTGCCACAGAGGGGGGGGTGAACAGCCACTGTTTAACACATGATCGGCCGTAATGAAGTCACGGCCAATCACAGATGGTTTCAACCCCACTGTGCATGGTACATGCGCACGATCGCGGTGCTCATGCACGCCAGTGGCGGCGTGTTCACGTGTGTGAGGAGGAGATTGCGGTAACATCTCGTTACTGCTTACAGTACACACCAATCACACTGATTGCCTCCCCCCCAATAAAGAGGACCTGTCACCACCCATCAGAGTACCTGTCCCAGTCCATCAGAGTACCCGAGTACCTGTTCCAGTCCATCAGAGTACCCGAGTACCTGTCACAGTTCATCTGAGTACCTGTCAAAGTCCATATGAATACCTGATTACCTGTCACAGTTCATCTGAGTACCTGAGTACCTGCCAGTCCATCTGAGCACCTGTCACAGTCCATATGAGTACCCGAGTACCTGTCGCAGTCCATCAGAGTACCTGAGTACCTGCCACAGTCCATCAGAGTGTCAGGTCACCTAGAGCCCAGGTGACAGGTGCACACCATAGGGTTGGGGGTGCACCGCTAGGCTGTGGACCCTACGGCTGACGGCTGCAGACGGGGGACAGATCCCACTGGGGTAAGAGCGTAAGATTCCCCGGGGCGCGGAATCTAAGAGCCAGCTGGTGTTCACCAGAGCTTCGAGTGGTGAAGATGGTCTTGGCTGCAACTGGCTCCAGGTCGCAACCCCCAGGGTCCCCCAGCTCACACCCACAGTAGGGAACAGGAGGATAGGGATGGTGAGGGACAAGCCAAAGTCGGGGCCACAAGCAGAACAGAATAGTCGGGTACACGCCAATAGGTCAGGGTCACAGGCAAGCAGGGATGGTCAGAACACGCCAAGGTCGGTAACGGAAATCAGTAGCAGAGCACACGACAGGAAACAGGAAGCTAATACACAAAGGAATACACAATGGTTGATCAGCACTGAGCCCTGCAGTGCACAGGTTTATATAGGCTCCCTGATAGGGCCTGGGGTGGAGCCATGCTTAGAGGAGAGGTTATAAAAACCACCAGGTGGAAGTAGCTGGCTTCTTAGTCTGAAGACATGAGGGAAGGTAAGCAAACACAGGAAGATCACTGCATAACCATGACAGTACCCTCCCTCTTACGAGGCCTCCCCCTTCCCTGCCTGGGTCCAGGCTTAAAGGGAAACTCCAGATGGAACCTCCTTAACAGATAGGGAGCAAAGACCTCAGATGCAGTGATCCAAGACCTCTCCTCAGGACCCAACCCTTTCCAAAGTACGAGGTATTGAAGAATGCCTTTACGGAGCCGGGAATCCAAAACTTGACTAACCTTGTATTTTAGATTATCCTCAGAAACCAAAGCAGAGGTAGGGAGAGGACGAGAGGACTTGGGGACTAAAGGCTTTTTAGGAATGGGTAAGGGCATGAGAAGATCAGGAGTCTGAGCAGGGACCACCTCACCCTTAAAGTTGAGTTGGGCATCCATCACAGGACCACCAAACTGGGCAGAGGTCAGTGGATCCCTGAGGTCAGGTTGGTTAGGGGGTGACATGTCGCAAGATTTAAGCTGGATAGCAGAAACACAAACAGAACCCTGAGAAAAAGATTGAAAACCCCTCCTGGCCGAATGAGGTATTCTATCCAAAGGATGGATTGAGCCTCTTAAATGGGGTTGAACGGACATAGTAGTAGTAGGGTGAGGCTGGGTCACAGAAGGTCCTGAACAAGAAGCAGGAAGCTCATAGGGCATGGGCTGGACTGGCATAAGTGGTGTGGAGGCCGACTGATTAGTATTGTCTGATGTGGCGACCATCTCGATCGCATCACAAGGCATAGTGACTCTGGAACTTGCAGACAAGTTAGCCTGGCTGTGCGTCCAAGGGAGATTAGGGACAGGCAGAGGTAAATGGTTATGCGAACTGGAGCGAATGATCGACTCAGGTTCATAGGTGGGCTCCTCATCCAGAGTATCACATGACCCAGAGAGTGCACCAGTCCGACTATTGCAGGACACGTCCCAGAGATCACCATATACAGCAGAAAAAGCAGAAGATACTGGGATGGTGGTAACGGGAAGTCTCTCCTTTGGGGTACCCTTGAGTAGGCAGGAAGAGGAACAGGAGGAACCCCAAGCCAGGATCCGTCCAGCAGACCAGTCAACGTGTGGAGAATGGAGCCGAAACCAAGGAAGACCTAATGTGATAGGAGATGAAGCCTTAGGTAAGACAAGGAAGGATATCCACTCCTGGTGGAGTGTCCCTACTGACATCTTAACAGGAATAGTCTGGAAGCGGATAGGACCCCCTGGGAGAACCGTGCCATCAATCGCCAAGACCACCAATGGTGTTGTAAGGGGCAAAAGGGTAAGTCTCATGGAGGATGCAGTTTCCCAATCCATGAAATTGGCAGCGGCTCCGGAATCAAGATGTGCTGAGACCGAACGAGAGGAAGCACCGACATGAAGCAACACAGAAAGGAGAAGACGAGACGGTGAAGGTGATATTTCAGGGTCTAATACTCCACCTTCCAGATGTATTAGCCCTGAGCGTTTTTCCGGACGAAGAGAACAAGTGTCACGGAAATGACCTTTAGCCCCACAATAGAGGCATAGGCCCAGAGTTCTGCGCCTAGCGCGTTCCTCGGGAGATAACTTAGTCCAGCCCAACTGCATAGGTTCCTCGGTAGGCAGGGGGTGCTCCTCGAATCGAGGAGAAGGGACTGGGGACTCAGGCTGCCTAAAGAACGGGGAGTGCTGGCGTCTTTTTTCCAGGGCCCTCTCCTGAAAGCGAATATCGATCTGGTTACAAAAGGGGATGACACTGTCCAGGTCAGCAGGAAGGGATCTTCCTGCTAATTCATCCTTCACTCTATCAGAGAGGCCATGTAAAAAGGTTGCAACTAGGGCCTCATTATTCCAGCTCAATTCAGCTGAGAGGATACGGAACTGAAGAGCATACTGTCCCACAGAAGCGGCCTCTTGACGGAGACGTAAAAGAGCGCTAGCCGCTGAGGAGACACGACCTGGTTCCTCGAAGATATTCCGAAAAAGTTTCAAGAAATCAGACAGGCTAGACACCACTGGATCATTCAGTTCCCACAGAGGGGCGGCCCAAGCCAACGCCTCGCCGGACAGGAGGGATATGATATATGCGACTTTTGCCCGATCGGACAGGAAGTTTTGGGGCTGAAGTTCAAAATGAATTGTGCATTGGCTGAGGAAGCCCCTGCAGGCCTTGGAGTCCCCAGAGAAACGGGACGGAGCTGGCAGTACTAATGAATGCGTGGATGCGACTGGTGCGATAGGTGCAGTCGCAGATAGCGGTTGAGGTTGTTGAACTGGGGGTCCTAATGAGGCCTGAACCTGTTCAAAACGGGATGCCAAATCCTGAAGGAATCGCATCACCTGCGTCTGATGCGATTCTTGGGTCTCAAGTCGCCGAACTAAGCTCTGCAATGGATCATCTGCAGGAAGCGGCACGTCAGCTGGGTCCATGGCTGATCAAACTGTCAGGTCACCTAGAGCCCAGGTGACAGGTGCACACCATAGGGTTGGGGGTGCACCGCTAGGCTGTGGACCCTACGGCTGACGGCTGCAGACGGGGGACAGATCCCACTGGGGTAAGAGCGTAAGATTCCCCGGGGCGCGGAATCTAAGAGCCAGCTGGTGTTCACCAGAGCTTCGAGTGGTGAAGATGGTCTTGGCTGCAACTGGCTCCAGGTCGCGACCCCCAGGGTCCCCCAGCTCACACCCACAGTAGGGAACAGGAGGATAGGGATGGTGAGGGACAAGCCAAAGTCGGGGCCACAAGCAGAACAGAATAGTCGGGTACACGCCAATAGGTCAGGGTCACAGGCAAGCAGGGATGGTCAGAACACGCCAAGGTCGGTAACGGAAATCAGTAGCAGAGCACACGACAGGAAACAGGAAGCTAATACACAAAGGAATACACAATGGTTGATCAGCACTGAGCCCTGCAGTGCACAGGTTTATATAGGCTCCCTGATAGGGCCTGGGGTGGAGCCATGCTTAGAGGAGAGGTTATAAAAACCACCAGGTGGAAGTAGCTGGCTTCTTAGTCTGAAGACATGAGGGAAGGTAAGCAAACACAGGAAGATCACTGCATAACCATGACACAGAGTACCCGAGTACCTGTCACAGTCCATCAGAATACCCGAGTACCTGTCCCAGTCCATGTGTGTACCCGAGTACATGTCACAGTCCATATGAGTACCTGAGTACCTATCACTGCCCTTCAGAGTACCCGAATACCAGTCACCAGGCCATCAGAGTAACCGAGTACCTGTCACTAGCCTATCAGAGTACCGAGTACCTATCTGCAGCCCATCAGAGTTCCCGTGCCTCATAGAATATACGTTGGGGTGTTTGCTTTCCAAAATGGGGTCATTTTGTGGGTAATTTCACTGTCTTGGTGCTCCAGGACCTTCAAAATTGTGATGGGTAGGAATGAAATGAGATGTGTAATTTATGCTCCTAGAATGCCTGAGGGTTCTACTTCAATGTTGGGCCTCTCTATGTGGCCAAGCTGTGTAAAAGTATCACACATGTGGTATTTGTACTTTCCTGACTTGTTAGTGTCTCAAGAAATGAGATACACCTGATGTACTGAAGGCCATAGTTTGTAGACTCTATAACTTTCACAAAGACCGAATAATATATACATGTGGGTTATTTTTACCAAAGATATGTAGCAGTATAAATTTTGGCCAAAATTTATGAAGAAAAATTACTAATTAGCAAAATGTTATGACCGAAACAAAGAAAAAGGCATTTTTTTCACCAAAGTTATGTATTTTTTTATTTATAGCACAAAAAAAAAACAAAAAAAAAACACTAGTGATTAAATACCACTAAAAGAAAGCTCTATTTGTGTGGAAAAAAGGACACAAGTTTCATATGGGTACAGTGTTGCATGACTGAGTAATTGTCATTCAAACTGTGAGAGCGCTGAAAGCTGAAAATTGGTCTGTACAGGAAGGGGGTGTAAGTGCACTGTATTGAGGTGGTTAAAGTGGATGTAAACCCACTGTCATTAAATTTATAACATTAACACATTTACAATCTGTAATGATATACATGCCTCCTGCATGTATCCTTATTTTATAAAAGTCACCCATCACCTGCCATGAGCCCTGCAATATTGCCGAATCTGTGGGCGTTTTTTTTTTCCGCGCTCGATGGGCAGAGTCGGGATGTCATAGCACTCCTCCACCCACCACTACACTCCTACGGCCAGCTAGCATTGCAAGGACGAGCCTCGTGCCTGGTGAGACTGGCATGCATATGCAGGAGTGACAGAGCGCATTCTGTGAAGAAGCAGAGTGCGCTCATGTCCCTCCTGCACATGTGCAGAACATGAAACAAGAGAACAGAGAGGCATAACCATTGTAAATTGTTGTAGAAGAAGAGAGAAGTGAGAAAATGGTGAGGCTCAATTTCACTTAAATTTTTTTTTTTTGTCTTCATTGCTCACAATTGCCGTTATTCTGTCTGTAAATCACCAATCGCCTGTACTGAACAACCAATCCTTGCAGAGCTGCTAAAGAAAGGAGTGGGGGTGGGAATTAAAAAATAATGCTTGTCTTAGGCTAGTGCACGAGAGATGTAAATCACCTGTCAATCACAGCAAGGGGAACCAATTGACAACGTTTTCCAAGTTTGTCTGTTTTATTTCACTGAAAAAAGATATGAGGATTGCTCAGAGCTGGATTAACTCTTTGTGACAAGACTGGGCACAGATGATCTGAAATTCCATACTCTATATTGTGCCAGACAAAAAATAAATAAAAAAATTGCGGGTTTACATCCGCTGTAATGAAAGCTGCACAAGTAAAAAGAATAAAACCAACTTTAAGGCCGGGTTCACACCGCTGCGATGCGGGAACGCCGCGAATCCGCGGCGTTTTCCCGCATCGCATGACTCCCGCCGGCAGTTCACACTGCCCTATGCGGATGGCTGGGAGTGTCAATGATATGTTAATGACACCCCCAGATCCGTCCGCATATCGCAGTGCGATCTGCCGACTCGCGCAGGAATCGGATCGCATGGTGTGAACCCCCATGCGATCCGATTCTGTTGCGGACCAAAAAAAGGGTCCCATGCGAGTTTGCTGCGGGAGCGATGCGAATTCAGCCATACTATCTGTATGGCTGAACTCGCATCGCTACGGAGATCGGATGTGATTTGCGGTGCGAATCACATTCGGATCTCCCCCCGCAGCAGTGTGAACCCAGCCTTAAAGTATATACGATTTTAATGACTGTTTTTCATAAATACTTACTATCACAGTGAAGAGTATATTTCTCAGAGAAATAGAAGCTTGGCACAAAAGACTTTAAAGTGCAGGTGCAGAAACAAAGCCCAACCAAAGAGAGGGAAATCCACACTTTGTTTATTATTATTTATTATTTTTGTTTTTATTATTAAACAGGTTTTATATAGCAAACAAAATAAAGGCAGACATTACAGTTGCATTACAATTTGGTACAAAAGGAAGCAGAGGGCCCTGCTCATTAGAGCTTACAATCTAAAAACGGAGGGTCAATTGGTACAAAAATGAATAGCTGTGGGGGATGAGCTGATGGAGGAAGTAAAACAGTGTTAGTTAGAAGCAGGATAGGCTTCTTTAAAGAGAAGGGTTTTCAGGGATCATCTAAAGATGGATAGATTAGGGGACAGTTGAACAGATTGGGGTAGGGAGTTCCAAAGGATGGGAGAAGCGCTGGAGAAATCCTGGAGGTGAGCATGGGAGGAGGTGACAAGGGAGCTAGAGAGCAGGAGGTCTTGGGAGGAGCGAAGAGAGCAGCTTGGTTGGTATTTTGGGACTAGGTTAGTGATGTAGCTGGGGGCAGAGTTATGGATGGCTTTTATTCGTTGGGTGAGTGTGGATTGTGTGGATTGCAGCTGCTATCAGAGGATGGGGGTGCTGGATATGTTGGCTGAAGGTAAATGATGGTGGTCCAGGATTTGGGGAAATATCTCCAGAAGTTAGGAGAAGCAGAAGGGTGAGAGAGGTGATATGGGAGGGTGACTTATGTGGGGGGGGGGGGGGGGGGTAGGCATGTCCCATTGTTCTGCAGGTTTTATTGGTATATGGGTTCAGGATCAGCAGGAGCTGTTATGTGCCATAATAAGGTGGAGACAGGAATGAGGGTGATATATATAAGCTGTGGGGTGAAGAAGATGGGTGAAGGAGGGAGAATTTAAGAAGAGGATGCAACTGTGAGAAGGAAATATAGGGAGTGCATGATACTAGGGTTGCCACCTGTCCGGTTTTGACCCGGACAGTACGGGTTTAGGAGGCTGTGCCCGGGTTTCCCTCTGCCTCACACCCAGGCAGCTGACAGGGGTACCATGGGGCCTCCTTTTACGAGCCCCAGCACACAGGGGGACCTGGACAGCAGGGGCATCGGAGCGGCGGGCGGGGGGAGCAATTACAGAGCAATCAAAACATATGGGAGAGAGAGGCGACAGACAGCTGCTGGTGCGGAAGGTTTTAATAAAATAAATGCTTAAAAGCAATCCACTCACACTCCATGTCAGAGCTGTATATGTCAGTCTGTGAAGTTGGACGTCCCATCCCCCCCTCCGATCTGCTCTTATCACTGAATCGCTGGAGGAAGCCGAGGATACAGAGCTGCGGGGAGACTGCAGTGAGCTGCCAGCCTGGGATGCTGTGACCAATCGGAGCATTCCAGAGGCTTAACCACGCCTCCATCATCAGAGGCTGACAGTTCACATGAGTTTCCCGATTCAGTGATAAGAGCAGCGTGGAGCGGAGGGGAGGATGGGACATCCAACTTCACAGACTGACATATACAGCTCTGACATGCAGAGTGAGTGGATTGCTTTTAAGCATTTATTTTATTAAAAACTTCTGCACCAGCATCTGCCTGTCGCCTCTCTCTCCCTTATGTTTTGACCCTTCTGTGTTTGCCCCCCCCTCTGTAACTGCCCCCCCTCCTCTGTAATTTCCCCTCTCCTCTGTATTTGCACCCCTTTCATCTGTAATTGTCCCTCATTTCTCTGTAATTGCACCCCTCCTCTGTATTTGCACGGGTCCCTCCTGTCACACCGCACCCCCTCCTGTCACTCTGCACCCCCTCCTGTCACACTCTGCACCCCCTCCTGTCACACTCTGCACCCCCTCCTGTCACACCGCACCCCCTCCTGTCACACCGCACCCCCTCCTGTCACACCGCACCCCCTCCTGTCACTCTGCACCCCCTCCTGTCACACTCTGCACCCCCTCCTGTCACACTCTGCACCCCCTCCTGTCACACTCTGCACCCCCTCCTGTCACACTCTGCACCACCTCCTGTCACACTCTGCACCACCTCCTGTCACACTCTGCACCACCTCCTGTCACACCGCATCCCCTCCTGTCACACCGCAGCACCACCTCCTGTCACACCGCAGCACCACCTCCTGTCACACCGCACCCCCTCTTGTCACACCGCACCGCACTGCCCTACTGACACCATTTACTGCTCTACTGACACTGTCCACTGCCCTACTGACACCATTTACTGCTCTACTGACACTGTCCACTGCTCTACTGACACCATTTACTGCTCTACTGACACCATGTACTGCCCTACTGACACCATGTACTGCCCTACTGACACCATGTACTGCCCTACTGACACCATGTACTGCCCTACTGACACTGTCCACTGCCCTACTGATACCATTTACTGCTCTACTGACACTGTCCACTGCCCTACTGACACCATTTACTGCCCTACTGACACAATTTACTGCTCTACTGACACTGTACACTGCCCTACTGACACTGTCCACTGCTCTACTGACACCATTTACTGCTCTACTGACACTGTCCACTGCCCTACTGACACCATTTACTGCCCTACTGACACCATTTACTGCCCTACTGACACCATGTACTGCCCTACTGACACTGTCCACTGCCCTACTGATACCATTTACTGCTCTACTGACACTGTCCACTGCCCTACTGACACCATTTACTACCCTACTGACACAATTTACTGCTCCACTGACACTGTACACTGCCCTACTGACACTGTCCACTGCCCTACTGACACCATTTACTGCCCTACTGACACCATTTACTGCCCTACTGACACCATTTACTGCTCTACTGACACTGTCCACTGATCTACTGACACAATTTACTACCCTACTGACACCATTTACTGCTCTACTGACACTGTCCACTGATCTACTGACACCATTTACTGCCCTAATGACACAATTTACTGCCCTAATGACACCATGTACTGCCCTACTGACACTGTCCACTGCCCTACTGACACTGTACACTGTCCTACTGACACTGTACACTGTCCTACTGACACCATTTACTGCTCTACTGACACCATTTACTGCCCTACTGACACTGTCCACTGCCCTGCTGGCTGACAGTGTCCAATTTTAAGGTAGGCTATTGTCACTGACATTTCTTTTATTAATCGAATCATATTTTATGGGTACACTAAATGCTTTTGTTTTATTTAATCATGCCCATTTAAGTCCCTCCGCTGTTAATGCAATTTGGCTATAGCAACTGTTCTGTGTAGCACACTTCATTACTACTCTTTTTGGGTAACCCAAGGTATTTTACAATCCTATAGCGTGTACTACAAAAAAATTGCCGTGCGCCGTGAAAATGTTCGGGTTTGGCTTGAAGAAAAGGTGGCAACCCTACATGATACAGAGGGGTGAGATTGAGAAGAGGCCTGGATGAGAGATGAAAAAGTTTGATGGAGAATCAGGTCACCTGTAGTCTGTTTAGTGTTCTGCAGAAGTCTGTTGTGGATTTTTGCTTTGTGCATTTGCTGAAGTGCTGAGCCGCAGTGTAATACTTAATCCAATATGAATACTTTATCCAAGATGATAGTTACCAATGCAATCCCTGCCTGTGCATCCCCTAGAGGAGGATTGTATAGGAGGAATACATGGCTAACAGAATGATCTTCTCACACCAATTGCTGACTACAAGACACAGCAAGAGAGCAGGAGGGTCACAGTCATAAAGATAACAGCTCATAATTTAGATATAGACAATAAGAAAGTAAAATAAACATCACAGTGATATGGACAGAAGTAAAGAATTTGAAGGCAGCATAGATCACCAAAAGCACATACACAGAATTAGCAAGCAGATCCCAGTTTCAATTAAAGGTGGAAGATGTGGTTGAGCTGTGGTTATTATGGTCTCAGACACCTTTATTGTTAATCAACAGGTTACAGGAAACAAACACGATCTGGGTGGAATTTGCTCTGTTGAAGTGCCAGCTTCCTTTCATTCAGTTTAATGTTTAGGCAAGTGTGGCTATAATTTGAAGTAGAGTTTAGCAGTTAATTGTTAATCTTCCATTCTCTCTTCATATCCACCAATTCTCATTATCATTGAAAAGAAAACAAAATCCCAGGGGTTACCATCGAAAGACTAACAGAGGGGAAATCTCCCCAATGGGGTAGAGATGGTAAGAAAAATGACGGGGGTTCTAACCCTCCCTAACCTTATCCAAAATGGGGAAAAAAAAGTTTTCCCCCTTATGCCGCGTACACACGATCAAACAATCGGGTGGAAAAGTCTGGCAAACTCAATCCCCCCGTGTGTAGCCTCCGGCTGACTTTTTCTACCCGAAAGTACGGCGGACTTAGAAAGTATTTTTGCACTCCAATCTTCCTGCCGGATTTGCATTTCGGCGGACAATCCGGCCGTTGGTATGCCAGTCCGCCGTACTTTTGAAATGAGCGGACTTTTCCAGCGCGGAGAAAAGTCCGCTCATTTTGAGCGCGTCTCCAGTTAGGCGGGGCCCGCGAAGGAGACGTCGCTGGCCCCACCACCTGGTATGGACTTAAAGGGGAACCCCAACGCCGAAAAAAATCAGTGTAGGGGTCCCCCCCAGGTCCACATCAGACCCTTGTCCGCGCATGCTACCCGGCCGGCCAGGAAAGGGGGGGACGAGTGAGCGCCCCCCCTCCTGAGCCGTACCAGGCCGCGTGCCCTCAACATGGGGGGTGCCTTGTCCCCATGTTGATGAGGACAAGGGCCTCTTCCCGACAACCCGGGCCGTTGGTTGTCGGGGTCTGCAGGTGGGGGGCTTATCGGAATCTGGGAGCCCCCTTTAATAAGGGGGCCCCCGGATCCCGGCCCCTCACCCTATGTGAATGAGTATGGGGTACAATGTACCCCTACCCATTCACCTGTAAAAAAAAGTAAAAAAAAAACACAACACACAAGGGTTAAAATAGTTTATTGCACAGCTCCGGGGGTCTTCCGTCTTCGGTGGTCTTCTCGCCGGACTCCTCCGCTATCTTCTTCTAGCTCTTTTACTAGCGGAGGAGCCCGGCTTTCTTCCTCGCCGCTGCCCTCTTCCTCCGACTTTGGGGGTCTTGTCCCCCTCTTCGGGGGTCTTGTCCCCCTCTTCGGTTCTTCTTGCCGGGCCACCGCGCCTTCTTCTAGCTCTTTTACAGGTGGTGGCCCGGTCTTCTGTCACCGCTGTTGCCTCCCTTTCACTTTATTTTTGCATGAATTGATATGAATTACTAGTCTTTTATGCTAATTAAGAGACACTTTTAGGAACCCCCTTTTTTTGGATTGTTGTCTTTTTACTTTTTGATATATTTTTCACATATCTTTATATATTCTTTTATTGTGTATTTATTTGTTGGTTTCTTTTTCCTTACACGAGTTTTCTGTATACACGTTGGCACTTGGATGCACTTTCATGGACTGAGACACATTTGTTTGATTTCACGATTCTTTTGAAGTGATATTATCAGGATCTGCGTTTTTATCTGTATTGCTTCACTTGCACTTTATTATGATTGTATAGATCATTTAGATTTCTCTTTTATGAATAACACTAGGAACAAGTGTATATTCTGAACACCCTACTAATCACTTGGTATAAATTTTAGCACAAAAGTTTGTAGATATAATTTAAAGTAATTTTAATCGCATAGGTGCGTCTTTTAGATTTTATGCGATTATTTATCAATTTTGTTATTAGATTTAATTCATTTTGTGTGGAGCGCAACACCATTCTTGGTTCACAAAATATATATATGTAACAAAATATAAACTTTCAATAAATAACCATAATTAACATGTAAACAACTTTCCTTTAAAACTGTATCCTGGGTCATGGCATAAATAGACCCTACTGGTCACTGCACATTACCTTTAACCTCTTGACCTCCAGACGGAAACCCCTGTCTCGGAGGCTATACCCAACCAATGCAGTGACCTACCCCTTTTACTCTTCCCGGTTAACCCCATGTAACCGTGAAGTACAAATCCAACCACCCCCATCACCATGGATGGGTACCACCTATTTTCCACCTGCACCACTTGACCTTCTCAACTGACCCCAAAACACTGCCAACCCACCTAATCCTACCCCGCTGAACCATCCCTGAAAAAAAACAAAAAAACAAAAAAGGGAGGGTGGGTGGGAATCACTTCCTCCTCCGCTCTCCGACTGGCACTGGCTTCCTCTGCCTCGTGACTGCAAAACGGCAGGCTCCGCCCACCGCCCCGCCTACTTCAATCTCTTAAAGCGGCCACTCTCCTTGCCCCTTAAAACGGCGACAGTGCATTCAAAGCAGCTGTCATGCCGTCCCTACGCCCATAGCCTGCTGCTGCGGCTCCGTGGACGTTCTTGACCTCTGTATTGTCTGACACCTCACCTCAATATCACTCTTACCCAAAAGATACTTCCACCTCTCTCCAAACCCAACACCACCCATAAACCAGACCAGACTATATTTGGAGTAAATGGCCGACAGGCCTTGATTTATTAAACCAATATATATATATATGTAACAAAATATAAACTTTCAATAAATAGCCATAATAAACATGTAAACAACTTTCCTTTAAAACTGTATCCTGGGTCATAGCATAAATAGACCCTACTGGTCACTGCACATTACCTTTAACCTCTTGACCTCCAGACGGAAACCCCTGTCTTGGAGGCTATACCCAACCAATGCAGTGACCTACCCCTTTTACTCTTCCCGGTTAACCCCATGTAACCGTGAAGTACAAATCCAACCACCCCCATCACCATGGATGGGTACCACCTATTTTCCACCTGCACCACTTGACCTTCTCAACTGACCCCAAAACACTGCCACAGCTCGAAAGGTGGTAAAGCCTTACCCTTTCGAGCAGCACCACACACAAACCCCTGTGAATCCCTTCCTGGAGACCCAAAGTCCACAGATCCGTGCCCACCTCATTCAAATGAACCCCATCACTCCTCAAATACCTCCAGGTCTCAAACTCCAGTTCCCGATGCCGAACCGCCAATCCCCCATTCCTGATAAAAAACTTGCTCACTTCCTTATTAATCTTAACCCGGGCCCTATCCACTTTTTTGTCAGACAACGCCCATCTCCACGACGTCCTGCTAACCATGTCTGACAATATCATGACCATGCCCGGGTAAGCGGCTTTTAGCCTAAGAAAATCACATTTAACGTCTCTGATGAGGTCCCTCATGGACCTGACCCCCATGTCATTACCCCCCACGTGCAAGAGTAGAACATCAGGCGGACGATCCAGGCGAGAAAATCTGTGCACCTCACCCAACACCCTGTTCCACCTCATACCGGGGACCCCAATCCAGCGAACCTGCGCCTCGTTCCTAGGAATCCGAAGCTGTCTCCCATTCGGCCGAACGTCCGCTCTCTTCGAACCCCAAGACACGTATGAATGGCCCAGAATCCATACCAAGCCAACATCATATCCTGCAAACAAAAACCAAGTAAATACACGACAACCATAACTCCACCCCAGAAAACATATACATATCCCCACCTCATCCCCCAACATGCTCATGCTAACAGTTCTGGCCAAACATACAGCCTAAACCTCTCGGAGTCCCACCTCCCAATTCTCCGAACTGCCTCCGCACTCAGCCCGGCCCTAGCCGCCTCAGTGGCCGCCCCGATGCGGAAGGAGTGTGATGAAAAATTTCTAGGGTCAAAGCCCGCTGCTATCACACATTTTTTAAAAACAGCCCTGAATTGAAATGTGGACAAAAAGGAACCATCTCTGTGCACGAAAAAGGGGCCCGGACCCGGAGGCCTCACTTGCAGGAAAGCCCCCACCGCCCCCACAGGACAAATAGTGCTCTCGGCAATCGAACCCACTTCCACCAGCATCCCCTTCGCTTCCTGTTCCGTCTTGGACCTGCGTAACCAAATCCTCACCACCCCAAGGGAGTCCCTGATGAAGTCACGTGATCAATGACGATACGCGTAGGATTGGCCTAGGAGGACACCGGAAGTGACGTCCAGGGTACGAACGAGGAAGCCGTTCGTTGTTTTAGCTGTAAACATTTGCATTTCATTACTTAAATGTGAGTACCCAGGACTTGGTCCTTTTTATAATAAAGAATTTGTGTGACTTACTTCACTATTGGAGCCCCTTTCTCTCTTTCTTGGGTCTGACTTGTGATCCTTTGCGGAGTATCTGGAGGAAAAGTTTTGGGGGCGCTTACACTGCACCTAGGATATACACCGCAAATCATTGGAGTGTACCTATACCTACTGAGGACATACATCCTAATCGAGGATATACCCTATATATTGGAGCATATTGCTGTCTAACTGACAGCAGTGAGGTAAGGTACCCACTGCACTCAGTGTGTGAGCACCCACGTTTGAAGAGCTGTAAGATCACCGGTGGAACTATCCCGTGGTTGTTCACAGGATTAACCCTTCACATAGCACAGCGTGGATTCACTTTATTTTTGCATGAATTGATATGAATTACTAGTCTTTTATGCTAATTAAGAGACACTTTTAGGAACCCCCTTTTTTTGGATTGTTGTCTTTTTACTTTTTGATATATTTTTCACATATCTTTATATATTCTTTTATTGTGTATTAGTTTGTTGGTTTCTTTTTCCTTACACAAGTTTTCTGTACACACGTTGGCACTTGGATGCACTTTCATGGACTGAGACACATTTGTTTGATTTCACGATTCTTTTGAAGTGATATTATCAGGATCTGCGTTTTTATCTGTATTGCTTCACTTGCACTTTATTATGATTGTATAGATCATTTAGATTTCTCTTTTATGAATAACACTAGGAACAAGTGTATATTCTGAACACCCTACTAATCACTTGGTATAAATTTTAGCACAAAAGTTTGTAGATATAATTTAAAGTAATTTTAATCGCATAGGTGCGTCTTTTAGATTTTATGCGATTATTTATCAATTTTGTTATTAGATTTAATAAATTTTGTGTGGAGCGCAACACCATTCTTGGTTCACTTACTATCACTTGAGGGGAGGGTTTGCACCTCT
Source organism: Lithobates pipiens (assembly GCF_037356315.1). NCBI lineage: Eukaryota > Metazoa > Chordata > Amphibia > Anura > Ranidae > Lithobates > Lithobates pipiens. The sequence goes on from NW_027507903.1 coordinate 298,455,511, forward strand.
GCCGGTGTTTTTGCTGCAACCATACCAGTTTTCTCTAATTTACCATTGTAGCGCGAGGATAACCCATTATTACCATATATATATTTTGGTTTAATAAATCAAGGCCTGTCGGCCATTTACTCCAAATATAGTCTGGTCTGGTTTATGGGTGGTGTTGGGTTTGGAGAGAGGTGGAAGTATCTTTTGGGTAAGAGTGATATTGAGGTGAGGTGTCAGACAATACAGAGGTCATGTGCTCCACCATTTACCGAAGGTCCACACGGGGTTAATCCCCCTTGTTGGTCGACCTATTGTCGCAGGAATTGGCTCCTTAAATGAGCGCCTTGGTGAATGGTTGGACAGTCAATTGCAACCGTCGGTTTGATCAAAAAACTCACGGATCGGATCGTTCCTTGGATCAGAGTCACGGATCAGATAATTTTTCGGATCAGCAAATAATAATTGAATTTGCAAAAACCTGTGAAAATATCCACAATCTCCCCACTGTAATATACATCTCCCCCACTGTAATATCCATGTCATCTCTCCCACTGTAATATTGGCTGAGCATGGCTTGGTATGGCTGGGTATCGCCGAGTATGGCTGGGTATTGCTGGGTATGGCAGAGTATTGGCAGGGTACTGGCAGAGTATGGAAGGATGACTGTGACTGCAATTGTCACAGAGCAGCACTGTGGGCACTACAGATGCAGCCCACAGCGCTGCTGCCATCCGATCTCTCCCCTCCACTGTACATATCTGTACACAGAGGGGAGAGAGGAACCGGCGTCACCATGATGCTGGTTTGTTTACAAGTGATCGCTCCGTCATTTGACGGAACAATCACTTTGTAAACAGCCAACGGGTGCACCAAGATGGCTGCCGTTCCAAAGCTAGGCCGAAGCCGCAGCCTATCCTAAGGCCGAGACTGCGGAGCGCTCCATTCGGATCACGGATCGGTGACGATCCATTGCACACGTATTTCTCAGAGACACCAAACAATTGCTTAACAAATCAAAAGGTATACACTGGTGAGACAATTACAGGTGGATTACCTGTGATGTGACCAGCCTATATTATAGCATTCCGCATGTTTTAGGTATACAGGCAGTTGCCTTCTTCTTAAAAGAATCTGGGAATTTCTCACTGGCACTTCAGGAGTTTTACTGTCTTTAGCGTTTCTGTTAACACATAATTTGTTTGGGTTGGTGGGAGAGGAGCCGCATCTTTGGACATGATAGCCCCCGGATACGGTTACGTTTTTTTTCTGTTGCTACATTGATGACCAGCTGTTTATTACATCAGATGATAATGTTTCATTAGAAAACTGACTTTTTTTATTTAAACAACAACTCCCTTAATCTTAAGTTCACTTGGGACCTCCAAGAGAGCTCGATTGCATTTTTGGATTGAATCTACAGCCGGAAATGCTCTGCTTTTGAGCATTTTTGCAGTGCTTTTTTGCGGTGCTTGCCACGTTTTTGGACACACGTTTTTATCGTATTTTTGCCACGTTTTGCATGTTTTTTTTTTCATAGTGTGGTTGCTTAGCAACCAGCTATATACAGTGTAAAAAAAGAAGAAAAAAAAAACGCAAAATGCAAAATCGTGGTAAAAATGCGGTATTTGCGTTTTGGATGCAGGTCCATTGACTACTATTACATGCAAAACGCTGCATTTTGCATGAAAAAAAGTCCCTGACCCTTTCCAAAAACGCAGAGGCACAAAAATGCATGGATGTGAACATGTTCCATATGAACCCATGTTAAAAAATTTCCCTGCATTTCTGCAAAATGCAAAATGCATCAAAAAATGCATTAGTATGAATCAAGCCTTAAAGAGGAAGTAAACCCTGATGGGTTTACTTCCTCTTTCATTCCCTGCAAAGGTAAAGCATAATGGACTACTATGCATCGTATAGTAGTCCATTATGTGTCACTTACCTGACACAGGAGCCAGTGAAGTCACCGCTGTCCCCTGTAGTCCGGCGCATCCATCTTCTCAGTGGGTCTCACTGCTCCGCCGATGTCATTCAGCGAAGCCGCGATGACGCCACTCCCGCGCATGCGCACGGGAGCCGCCATTCGCGGCATATCGCCGTTGACCGCGGCGCGCTCAGTGCGCCTGTGCGCACTGAGATGCCTGTCTTTCGGCAAATATCTCCTAAACCGGTGCCTGTCTAGCACACCAGAAACATTTCAAAAAGAGGCCATGGACATGACCCAAAGGTTCAAGGATAGAGAGTACCCAGAGAAAGTCATTTTTAGGGCCCTCTCTGCAGCCAATAAGGTCCCTAGAAGCACCTTACTGGAGGAGAATAAAGATAAAAAGCATGTCAAACAGAAACTTTCCATTTCTATTGCCAATGTTTCTATTTTTTCTACACCCTATAGTACAGAATTTCCAAAAATCTGTAATACAGTAACTAAATACCTACTCATCTTATTTAATGACCCTATTTACAATGAAATTCCTTCAAAGGGTATAAGATCGGTTACTCGTAGAGCTCCCACCTTGGGAAGATCCCTTTTACCCAGTTTGTTCTCCAGCACACAATCAGGTTCCAACTGGCTTCACTTTAAAGGTAACTTTAAATGTGGTATTAAAGGATGCGACTATTGTCGCTATATAAAAAGAGGCCAAGTTGTGAGCTCTAGTGTAAATGGTAAAACTTTTGACATCACATCTTCATTAACTATAATTCCAGATTTCTCATCTATCACATGAGAACAATGTGAGATCCAGTATGTTGACTGTACTACACGTAGGCTGAAAAATCGATTATACGATCATCTATACAACATTGAAAAAATAAATCCACAAATGTAGCTAAACATTGGAATCTCATATATTTTAAGGATGTCACTAGCCTTTCTATACAGGGTGTGGAGAAAATTACTACCCCCAAAAGAGGAGGGGACAAGTTCAGAATGCTTTGCAAGCGCAAAGTATTCTGGATATTTATTTTACACACCAGAATCCCGACAGGATTAAACTTTGAGTGGGATGTTTCTCACTATTATGACTAGATTCATGGCGGTGTATATGGGTTGTAGTGCAGACAAGATTTGCCATTCAGGCTTCAGTTTACTATGGTTCATATAATTTACATTGTTGTGTATGCCCGTTTTTAACGGGAAGTGTGGCAATACTTTGGACGTCTTGATACTGACCACTCTGTTCGCATAGTGTTGTGGACATGAGTGTGAGTATTACATTTAGATGGCTTTTTCCTACATGTGGGCAGTTTAGGTAGTCATCAGGACTCCAAACGGTACATGTTTTAAACACTGTGAACCAATGTGAGGTTTGAGCGAGGATAGGCCTACATAGTTTTGTCTTTCACTGCCTGTTTTCATTAACAACAATCTTTTCCCTCGTTTCCTCTTTTCTCCCTGCCTGGATTTTGTTTTTTGTCTTTTTTCCTTGTCCCCTTTACCCTAAGCTTGTGTAGAATGGTTCATTTGATTTTGCATTTTTTTGTATTCATTTATATGATTGGATTCTGTTTCATGTTGGACACACTTATCAATAATGTTCCATATTATGTTAAATAGTTTTTACCAGTAGCTGACATCTTGTAATTCTTGGAGGTTTGTAATGCCAGCATGGGTTTAGACTGTGGTTTGCGAGTCTGATATGAATAGTGATGCTTTTATATAGAGGTTTGTTCTTATATATATTCTGTATGCACATTTGCTTAGCTATATTTACAGCTTTATAGCATGACAATGTGGGTTTCTTATCCAACACCTTATCCAGTACCCCGTCCAATAATTATAGTTTCACTATGGTTACGGTATCGACATTGTTGCAGATTTCTGTATGTATGCCGAACACTAGCGGCCACTACACATTAGGACAATTGTGGTATTTTTTACACATCTGCAGAGTGAAATATTTCGTTTCGGAATTTCGTTTTCGTCCAAAAAATAAATTTATTTAGTTACTCCCAAAATTCATTTTTATTTATTTTGTTTTTCGTTCAAAAATTGCATTTTTACGGTCGAATCTGTCTTTGAAGGCTTATGGTGTCTGTCGAATGTATAAAGAAGATTCGACGGAGCTGCTAAACTCTATATAGCCTATAGGCGGAGCATTTGACTCTGGAAATGTACGATTGCAGCGTCGTACAGTTTCGATGCTCCGTCGAATATTATTATAAACGTGTGTGTTTTTCGTTGCTTTGTCGAATCTCCGTCGTTCATGTTGAATGAATGGTCTAATGCCGCGTACACACGTAGCCGACTATCCGGCGGACTTAGTCTGGCGGACTTCCCGCCGGACTGTCCGCCGGACTTTCCGAACGAGCTACTTGCCCACACACGGCACTTTTTCAAAGGACTAATACGGCGTACAAAGTCCGCCGGACTATCCGCCGTACTTTTGAAATGAACAGACTAGCCCACACACGTGGAGGAATGTCCGCTCATTTTGAGCGCGTCTCCAGGTAGCCGGGGCCAGCGAAGGAGGCGTCGCTGGCCCCGTCACCTGGTATGGACTTAAAGGGGAACCCCTACGCCGAGAAATCGGCGTGGGGGTCCCCCCAGGTCCATATCAGACCCTTATCCGAGCACGCTACCCGGCCGGCCAGGAAAGGGGGTGGGGACGAGCGAGCACCCCCCCTCCTGAGCCGTACCAGGCCGCGTGCCCTCAACATGGGGGGTGCCTTGGGGAAGGGGGGGCCGCATGGCCCCCCCCACCCCAAAGCACCTTGTCCCCATGTTGATGAGGACAAGGGCCTCTTCCCGACAACCCTGGCCATTGGTTGTCGGGGTCTGCGGGCGGGGGGCTTATCGGAATCCGGGAGCCCCCTTTAATAAGGGGCCCCCCGGATACTGGCCCCCCACCCTATGTGAATGAGTATGCGGTACAATGTACCCCTACCCATTCACCTGTGGAAAAAAGTTAAAGTAAAACACAACACACAAGAGTTAAAATAGTTTATTGCACAGCTCCGGGGGTCTTCTGTCCGTCTTCGGGGGTCTTCTCGCTGGACTCCTCCGCTATCTTCTGCTAGCTCTTTTTGACTTGAGTCTGCCGGACTTTTCCACCAGATTGTTTGATCGTGTGTACGAGGCATAAGTCTCACAGTGTCAGGTGTCAGATAGTGAGTGACTGATAATAACGAATATGGCGGCAACCCATTGTGAGAGCGACATGGAGGCATTGGAGGATAATCCTGGGCCATCTACAAGTGTTTCTGTATATATATTATATACTCGTTCAAACAGAAACTGGTGGACTGGTGTAACGATCACTGATCAGACAGGTAACAAGATTCTATAATAATAAATCCCCCCTCACAACACAGGTAGCCTCTGAGGCTATCACAACAACACTAGCAGCAACACTAGTATCACTATAAGGTTCTTACACTAACACAATAGCAGAAGATTATTAGGAAAGAGCTAAGCTGAACTGTAGCTTGCTTCACTATTGTTCTGCTGCTGTGCTTATGCTTAATAATAATTCAGGCATAGTTGCCAACTGTCCCGAATTTCGCGGGACATTTCCGCCATTAGGACATTTGTCCCGAATTAAAATGTCCCGCGAAATTCGGTTTGTCACAGAAAATTGAATTTCCCGTTTTTTTGCCGCCGGCTGCCATTTTTAAGAAGACCAGAAGTTGGTCTACACCTGTGGCACCGCTCACCCCCGCTGCTAGTATGTGTTTGTGTCAGTGAAGGGCAGTGGGCGGCGCCACAGTTATGTGCGCGCGGCAACGGCGGCCAGTATGAATGTGTATGTCGGGGGCTAGTCGGATGCCAGTCGGATGTCGGGGGCCAGTCGGATGTCGGGGGCCAGTCGGATGTCGGGGGCCAGTCGGATGTCGGGGGCCAGTCAGTCGGATGTCGGGGGCCAGTGACAGTCATGGTATGTGGCCAGTCTGAGAATGTGGGGGGCCAGTCTCTGAATGTGGGGGGCCAGTCTGTGAATGTGGGGGCCAGTGGTATGTCGGGGGCCAGTCTGTGGATGTGGGGGGCCAGTCTGTGGATGTGGGGGGCCAGTCTGTGGATGTCGGGGGCCAGTTGTATGTCGGGGGCCAGTCTGGAGATGTGGATGTCGGGGCGGGGGCCAGTCGGATGTCGGAGGCCAGTCGGATGTCGGGGGGCCAGTGACAGTCATGGTATGTGGCCAGTCTGTGAATGTGGGGGTCCAGTCTGTGAATGTGGGGGTCCAGTCTGTGAATGTGGGGGCCAGTGGTATGTCGGGGGCCAGTCTGTGGATGTGGGGGCCAGTCTGTGGATGTCGGGGGCCAGTTGTATGTCGGGGGCCAGTCTGGGGATGTTGGGGGGCCAGTGGTATGTCGGGGGTCAGTCTGGAGATGTGGATGTCGGAACAGGGGCCAGTCGGATGTCGGGGGCCAGTCGGATATCGGGGGCCAGTGACAGTCATGGTATGTGGCCAGTCTGTGAATGTGGGGGTCCAGTCTGTAAATGTGGGGGCCAGTGGTATGTGGGGGGCCAGTCTGTGGATGTGGGGGGGCAGTCTGTGGATGTGGGGAGCCAGTCTGTGGATGTCAGGGGCCAGTTGTATGTCGGAGGCCAGTCTGGAGATGTGGATGTTGGGGCAGGGGCCAGTCGGATGTCGGGGGCCAGTGACAGTCATGGTATGTGGCCAGTCTGTGAATGTGGGGGTCCAGTGGTATGTCGGGGGCCAGTCTGTGGATGTGGGGGCCAGTCTGTGGATGTCGGGGGCCAGTTGTATGTCGGGGGCCAGTCTGTGGATGTTGGGGGGCCAGTGGTATGTCGGGGGTCAGTCTGGAGATGTGGATGTCGGGGGCCAGTCGGATGTCGGGGGCCAGTGACAGTCATGGTATGTGGCCAGTCTGTGAATGTGGGGGTCCAGTCTGTGAATGTGGGGTCCAGTCTAGGAATGTGGGGGCCAGTGGTATGTGGGGGGCCAGTCTGTGGATGTGGGGGGCCAGTCTGTGGATGTAGGGGGCCAGTTGTATGTCGTGGGCCAGGCTGTGGATGTTGGGGGGCCAGTGGTATGTCGGGGCCAGTCTGGAGATGTGGGGGCCGGTCTGTGGAGTGTGGGGGGGCAGTCTGTGCAGGATGTGGGGGGCGGTCTGTGGATGTCAGAGGGACACCAGATGTAAGGAGGGGCTCCGCTGATGGACACAGATGTGAGGAAGGTACCTCTGATGGGGCACCTGATGTAAGGACAGACTCCGCTTGGGACACCTGATGACATCTGGTGGCAGGCAACGTGGCTAGTGACGCGCGCATGGCTACCACTGATTCTGCATTATGGTGAGTGGAAGGATTTCATTTTATATTACAATTTAATAATAGAAATAATGCGCTTCAATCATCCTGACACCATAACAATCATGGCGCCGGGATGATTGAAGCGCCAACACCAGGTATTTGGAGTATCTTTATCTGCTGATTGTCAAACTCATATTACTATTGTGGTGTAGGATCGGGGGGCTGCTGTCCCTCCTTCCCCCCCCTCTCCATCCCCCTCCTTTCCCTCTCTCCACCCCCCTCCTTTCCGTCTCTCCATCCCCCTCCTTTCCCTCTCTCCACCCCCCTCCTTTCCGTCTCTCCATCCCCCTCCTTTCCCTCTCTCCATCCCCCTCCTTTCCCTCTCTCCATCCCCCTCCTTTCCCTCTCCATCCCGCATTCATCTCAGACTCTAACCACACCCCTTTGAGCCACGCCCATGTAAGCCACGCCCACTATTTTACGTAAACCACGCCACATTTTTACCTTTTCCTATGCCACCCCTTTAAGCGCATGCCCCGTCCCCTAATTATACCACGACTCCGCCCACTGCCAAAAAAGTGTCCCGATTTTTTTTTTTACAATGTTGGCAACTATGTTCAGGTTCTCTGACAAGTGACAATTCAAACGGACCAGCTAAGATTGACTGTCTTCTGAAATGATTCAGTGTGTGTGTGTCTCTCTCTGCTAGCAATCGTAAGTGAAAGTAAGTTGGCTGTCCGTGTGTACTTAGTTCCGGCTATTTTACTGCTCCTCCTCTTTGGTTACAATCAGCCAATAACATTCATCATTATCATTTTTATTTTACTTCCCCCACCCAATTCCAGAATCTTTTCTCTGTCGAATATTTTCTCTATATAATCTTGGACTAATAGAGGTAAGGTTAGGCACATTTGACCACAAGTTCAATAGACACAGATTGTTTTTGTCACGTCGAATCTCCTATTCTATATCGAACTGTTGTAACAACGAAAATGAAAATAAAGCATTTATTTATGTCAAATCTTTCGTTTTTCGGATTCTGTGCTTTCGTTATCGTTTGTCAAAACGAAAATACCTGAAATTCAGACGAAAATGCATTCAGATGAAAACGAATGCACATGCCTAGTATTTTTTGGATAGTGGACATATAGATACCCACTGTCATATTTATATATGTGTATATGGGTACATGGAGGTTTTTCATTACAGTAGAATTTTGATCATTTTTATACTTGTGGTATGGTGGCCTTCATGTTTTCGATTATTTGACTAGCTACCATTTTTCTTCTTTATCATTATTTGTTTTTTCTACTGTTTTACTAAAGGTAGTTCCTCTGGATCTCCCAAATCGTCATCAGATCTAAAATGAGGGTTCTTGCTATACTTTCTCCCCATGACCATTTCTTCTGTTTTGTCCGTTATACGTAATGAAAGAACATTCACAACATGGTCTTTACATTTCAATGAATGGAGTGATTTATAGACTGGATTTGCTCAACAGTTCTTTTGGACATCACTAGAATGCTCATAGATGCATATATATACATATTTTTTCATCTGTTGTACATGCTATGATACAGTTCTTTTATACATAAATGAAATATTTTTAAAATTTTGTGATAATAATAATATGTATAATATAATATAATATAATAATATGTATAGAATTTTTCAATGTTGATAAGTGTTTAATTGGCTAGGGTATTAATAATTGTTTTATGTGATGATAAATATTTAATTGTTCACTTATATTTGGAATCTACGTCCACAATTAGTTGGGCAAACAAGGATTATGTTTATATGTATTTTATTATTGTATTATTATATTGTATGTACATAGGCTCATATATACATTCTTTCGTTCTTTGCAACATATGTGACTTCATGATATACCCAATGCATAGACAACAACAGAGATATAGATCTGGTGGATCCCATATAAGAGTATATTAGTGAGTCACTTATTCCATTTAAATGTTTAATTTTTATAACATTTTATTTTTTATTTCATTTCATTTATTCACCAACTATTCAGGTGTTCACCTATTATTTGGACATATTTACAGCTCACAGTTCATTGGAATAATTTATTTAAACAAAATAAGTTATTTAGACACTTATTTTAGTTGGTTTAAATTTAATTTAAAACATTATAAAAGCATATAAAAGCATTTGCCTCATCTTTGTACTGAATTCACACATGCATGTGTATTCCCCCAGCTCACACACATTGAACACATTTGATAATCAAGGGTTTCTATCAATTGAAGATCGAATTGAGTAATTAACCACACATGGAGTCACATATTTGAAATATTTTAATAAGTATATATATATATATATATTGCACTGTTTGTGGTGGTAGGGTAGCTATGACTAAGCACTGTTAAGTGTGAAACGCGTAAGCACGTTTGTCTCTTTTCTTCCTGTGTCTTGTATCTGTTGGACTTTTTACAAATAAAGGCTATATTCCAGAGTGCGGCTGTCCAAAACTTCCTTTTTTCCTCATGTTGCTATATGCTTAGCTAGTACCTGGTGTTCCAGATCTGAGGAGAGTTCTAGACACACATTCCCACCTGGAGCGATGACCCCCTTCCCTTCCACGGCTCATCTCTAAGTTGGAAAACTGCCTTTATGTTTGATTCTCACATGATCGCAGTCCCTCCCTGGTCTCGGACATTGATGAGCGCATGCACTGCGAAAGGTAGCCCCCACGTGCAGGGCTAGTGGCCATAGTTGTCAGGATAAACCCAAACATGCTGCACATGCTAGTTAGCATAGATGTTAGAAAAGGGGGTTGTGGGTGTGTTCAATTTTATGGTCATTGTAAGAGCTACCAATACCAGTTTTCAAGTTTATCTTAATGCCCTGTACACACGACCAGTTTTCCTGTCAGAATAAACTCTGAAGGTTTTTCAGATGGAATTCCACTGAAACTGTCTTGCGTACACACGATCACACCAAAGTTCGACTTGTGACGTACAACATGTACGACGGGACTAGAAAAAGGAAGTTCAATAACCATACTTGCTTCAGAGCATGGTCCGTCGGAACAGCATACAGACGAGTGGTTTTCCCGATAGGAATTGGTTCCATCGGAAATATTTAGAACATGTTCTATTTCTAGGTCCGTCAGAATTTTCGACGTAAAAAGTCAGATGAGGCATACATCAGAATATACGATGAAAAGCTCCTGTCGGACTTTTTCTGTTGGACATTCCACTCGTATGTACGCAGCATAAGACTACAACAACCGAAAAAAAAATTCTTTGTTGATAATGAGGATACATCAGATATGTCCAGGATATAAGTGATCCTTAATATTTCCTCATTATTAAGATGTTTAGGGGTGTGTGTTGAACTTTGATGTGACACCTAAGTTCCTTTTGCATATGTCTCAAGACCTGTCATTACTGTTGATCAGCACATTTCAGGTCTAACAGTGCTTGGCCTACTAAAATGGCTAGAGAACATTGGTGTTTTCTGTGGTATTTTTTTAAATTAAAGCGGAGTTTCACAAAAAAAATTGAACCTCCACTTTTCAGAACCTTCCCCCCCTCCGGTGTCACATTTGGCACCTTTCAGGGGGGAGGGGGGTGCAGATACCTGTCTAAGACAGGTATTTGCACCCACTTCTGGGCATAGTCTCCCACGGGAGCCTATGCCTCTTCCTGTCCCACCGCGTTGTCTGCTGGGACACACACGAGTCCCAGAGACAGCAGGGACATCGGATTGCGCAGCGCGACTCGCACATGCACAGTAGGGAACCAAGAAGTGAAGCTGCAAGGCTTCATTTCCTGTTTCCCTTACTGAAGATGGCAGCAGCCGCATCCGAGGACCGAGGGACGGTTCGGCCTCAGGTGCCGACATCGCTGAACCCTGGGACAGGTGAGTGTCCTTATTTTAAAAATCAGCAGCTGCAGTAGCTGATTTAGAACAGAGACTGTAAGCCAGGCCTTCTCGTCCACATGAGTGCCTGATCTCACAAACACGCTTCAGGAAGAATGGTCAAACATTCCCATATACACACTCCGAAACCTTGTGGACAGCCTTCCCAGAAGAGTTGAAGCTGTTATAGCTGCAAAGGGTGGGCCAACTCAATATTGAACCCTACGGACTAAGACTGGGATGCCATTAGGTCATGTGCATATAAAGGCAGGCGTCCTGATACTTTTGGTAATATAGTCTATCTGTTAAACAGTGTTTAGCTTGTAGTTCTGCTGTAAATAAATGGACTTTATACCTTTATGTTTGTTTACAGGCTCTGGTGCCTAGCAGTTAATTTATTTTTCCTGAATACATGCACTAAATTGGTAGAGTTCGGTGTTAAAATAGCATTGCCACAAAAAGGCAGCTGATAAGGCCGTTGCACATCTGTTTTATCTTACTTGGTCAGGGGTTCACAGAGAAAACCTTCACTGGTTGTCAGCTTCACCACACGCTAGAAGCGTCCTGTCAGCTTGTTCTTCGTAGAATGTAAATCCTGATAATGAAAGTGAAAAACAGCCACTATTGTGAACAAACAGCCATGTTTGAGTACAGTAGGATGGAATATTTGGCCCTTATCTAAGACACTGTATCTGCCATTAGAAGAATTTTGAAAAAGGATAATTCCCGTAAATTAAAGGAGAAAGGCACCCTTAGCTGTTGGGAATAGACATATGGCTGTAATTAATATTTTACACGTTGCATTGTTTCTCTCTGTGCTTATACTCCTTTGTATTAAAAGCAATAGGTTACTGCCCAAACAGTCGAGTAAATGAAAACCTCACAGCTCTACAATACAACCCCAACCAAAAAAAAAAAGATTCACCGAAATGAGTGCATGTCATGGTTTGCTTGAGAGTCTTAATAAGTTGCTGTGCTGTCTGTACACAGATGGTTATTACTTATCGTATTAAAGAGGAACTTCTGGCAGATATTAAATTAGGATTTTTATTACAGTTTACCTGTAAAATCCTTTTCTTGGAGTACATCATAAGACACAGAGCCTTAAGTATTAACTTAATGGGTTATAGGCCACCTTCAGGTGATGAACACTTGCACACCCTAAAGAGTAAGTTGCCTCCCTATATAACCCCTCCTCCTACCAGGAGTAACTCAGGTTTTGTAGCAAAGCAATATACGTATACATATACCCCAGAAAATAGGGGTGGGACCTCTGTGTTCCATGATGTACTCCAAGAAAAGGATTTTACAGGTAAGCTGTAATAAAAATCCTATTTTCTTTATCATACATCATGGGACACAGAGCCTTAAGTAATAAATTAATGGGACATCCCATACCAATGCTATTTGAGGGGGAGGGAGACACAACCCGTAGGGAGCCAACAGGCTTGAGGACCTATACTGCTGCCTGCAGCACACTGCGCCCCAAGGTGATATCCTCATGCCCTTTTTTACATCCACTTGATAAAATCTGGTGAATGTAAGGACTGCAGACCAAGTTGCGGCCTTGCAGATCTGGCCATGGAGGCCTGGTGATGCACTGCTCAAGAAGCACTAACCGACCTGGTAGAGTGCGCTTTGACTTAAAAAGGGGGAGTCTTATCCCTTAAATCATAAGTCTGAATTATAACTTGTCGAATCTACTTAGCGACAGAGGATTTTGAGGCTGCCTGTCCTTTCTTAGGACCTTCTGGCAGAATAAATAAGACATCAGTCTTCCGAATCTGAGCAGTTGTCTTTACATAGACTTTCACTGCTCTCACCAAATCAACACAATGTAGTGACTTTTCTTCCCTGGAACATGGTTTTGGAAAAAATTATGGTAGGACAATATCTTGGTTCAGGTGAAAACCTAAGACCGCTTTTGGCAAAAAATCTGGACGAGGGCATAACACCAATCTATACTCATGAATAATCAAGTATGGCTCTTTACAAGAAAGAGCAGCCAATTCTGAAACCCTCCTTGCTGAGGATATAGCAACCAAGAACACCAGCTTCCTGGTCAGAAGGACTAAGGGAATATGCTGTATCTGTATATCAAATGGCTGTTTTTGAAACACTGACAAAACTAAGTTCAAGTCCCAAGGGTTCAAAGGTGATCTAACTGGCGAATGAATTTGCATCACCCCTTGTATAAAACCCCGGACTTTAGAATGTGTAGCAGCGGTCTTTGAAATAAGACTGTTAAAGCTGAGACTTGGCCTTTAATAGTACTCAAGGCCAACTTCATCTCTACCCTTAATTGTAGAAAGGCAAGAATTCTACCTATGATATATCTCTGAGGATGCCAACACTTGGATTCACACTAGGAAACATAAGCCCTCCAGATTCTATAATATATAGTTCTGGAAGCTGGCTTCCTTGCTTTAATTAAAGTAGTGATAACTGATCCAGAAAGCCCACGTTTCTTCAGAATGTGGGTTTCAATAGCCCAGCCATTAAATTTAGCGTTTGTAAGGTAAGATGGAATATTGGCTCCTGTGAAAGCAGGTCTGGCCGTAGTGGAAGGGACCATGGATCCTCCACTGCCATCTTTTACGATTTCTGCATACCTTGACCTTCTGGGCCATGCTGGTGCTACCAGAATTACTGGCTTTCTTTCCAGCCTGATCTTGCAAAGAAGTCCAGGCAGCAATTGAATAGGGGGAAATGCATAGATCAGTGGGAACTGATCCCCCGGGGTCACCAACACATCTGAAATGGGAGTAAAAGTATTCTCGCGCCTATCAATGTGTCCTAGAACTAGTGTGGTTGCAGCAAAACACCGGCAGGGGTGTAAACCCTCCCCAAACTAAGTGATAGTGATTAAGAAATGGTGTTGCGCTCCGACTGAATGAATCTAATTAAACTAAAATACATTAGCATGTACCTAGGTAACAGCCACAAAAAAAAAAAAATTTGAAACTATGTGTTTAAATAAGCTCAAACAATATACATAAATTCTAAAGTGCAAAACACCAAATCAGATTGTGCACTTAACATAAAAGACTTGGTATAAAGGATCTTCTGTAAATGACAGTGAAACAGTGTTGGGTGCACACATATGCATAAATAATATGGTGCAAAAAGCAATGTAAATTAACTACATTGGAAAACAACTACATTGAAAAAAAAAAAAAAAAAAAAAAAAATGGGAAGTCATATGACGATACGCGTAGGAACACAATTGGCCAGTGAGGACACCGGAAGTGACGTCCGGAAGCACGAACGTGGCGCGCGTTCGTTTAGTTGTGCTTTTTATTACTGTTTTAAATGTGAGTACCTATACCTTCGTTTTATATCCAATAAACTGTGAATACTTACTTCACCATTGGAGTGTTCCCCTTGCTTTCTCTACATGTTATAACGTGCCCACGGTGAATGAGAGCCTAGGATCACATCACCTATCGAACCTGCATTACTGGACAACAAGTGTTACTTTGGAAGTGCTGTTTACCTTACAGCAGTAAGGTAAGGTAATTACTGCAGCTAGTGTGAGGATATAATACGCACAGGAACACTGGTGGAATTTACTCCTTGTTTTTGGAGCACGCAGGATACTGCTTTATTTTTCATTAAACGGACATGCTTTTTGCATAATTAATTTCATCACTAAATGGACATGTTTCTTGTATAATTATAGTTCACTTTATTTTTGTTTTAGAACTGTTGTTCAAACACATGTTTCACTGTACATGGACTATTAGTATTTTGTGCATTTTCTGATTTTTATTGCACGTTTATAACGACACTCAGTATTTTTTTTTTTTTTTTTTTTCCAATGTAGTTGTTTTCCAATGTAGTTAATTTACATTGCTTTTTGCACCATATTATTTATGCATTTGTGTGCACCCAACACTGTTTCACTGTCATTTACAGAAGACCCTTTATACCAAGTCTTCTATGTTAAGTGCACAATCTGATTTGGTGTTTTGCACTTTAGAATTTATGTATATTGTTTGAGCTTATTTAAACACATAGTTTCACATTTTTTTGTGGCTGTTACCTAGGTACATGCTAATTTATTTTAGTTTAATTAGATTCATTCAGTCGGAGCGCAACACCATTTCTTAATCACCACCAACACATCTGTTCAGCATGCAAATGGATCTCTTGTCCTGGACACAAAGTTGACTAACTTCATCTTGAATCTTGACGCTAGAAGATCTATGTCCAGAGTCCCCCATCTTTGACAAACAGCCCAAAAAATGTCGGGGGGAATAACTGCTGATGACTCAAGTAGTCCGTCTGCCAATTCTCTATTCCCAGAATGAAGACTGCCGATAGGCACAGAATATTCCTTTCTGCCCAAGTTAGAATATGGTTCACCTCTGTCTGCATGCAAGACTCTTGGTGATTGATATAGGCCACCGCTGTGGCGTTGTCGGTTTGGATCCTGACAGGACAATCCCGTAACCTGGAAGTCCAGGCCTTCAGAGCCAGGCGCATGCCCCGAATCTCTAGGATATCGATGGGCAAGGCTCTTACTACTTGACCACTATCCCTGGACAGTTTTCTACTCTAGTACTGCTCCCCAGCCTGAAAGGCTGGCGTCTGTCGTTACCACTTTCCAGATAACTGGTCTGAAGGATCTTCCTTTCAGCAGATTCTGGGTTAGTAACCACCATTGAGGCTTTGGGACACCCTTGGGGACAGCCACATTTGAAAGTCTGAAGCTTGGATCATTTTGTTCCAAACAGATAGAATACTTTTTCGCAACAGTATCGAATGGAACTGGGCATAAGGAACTGCTTCGAATTAAGCCACCATCTTTCCTAACAACCTCATGCGAAGCGAATGGAGGGATCTCCTTTCGACCTGACCATCCACACCAATTCTCTTATGGAGTTGATTTTGCCTGAGGCAAATACACCTTTTTCTGGGCTGTATCTATGATTAGACCCAAATACTCTAGATTTTTTAGCGGTTTTAAGGAAGACTTTTCTAGGTTGAGAACCCCACCCAGACTTTCCAGGTAACTGGTTGTAATACGTACACTTTGCTCCAAACAAGCCACCAATTGGTCTATTAGCAATATTTCAACGCTGCCTGGGTGCTGTAGCTGGCCCGAAGGGCAAGGCTACAAACTGAATGCTGTTCTACTTCGAACCACAGAAACCGTTGGTGGGTGGGAAATATAGGGACATGCAGATATGCATCCCTGATGTCGATAGACGCCAGAAGTTCTCCTCTTTGTAGGATAGAAACTACTGACCTGATCGACTCCGTCGAAAGGAGTGGTTCTTCAAGAACTGATTTAGATTCTTTAGATCAGAATGGGTCTGTCGAATAAAACCTCAAACCTTGCGGATTTGTGCATGTACAGGAAATGCATGAAAAGGTTGTGAAGGTTTTAAGGAACCTAAAAAGGAAACAGAACTATCAGCTGACTCTGCTAGAGGTAGCTTGAAGAGGCACGAACCATCTCTGTAAGAGAGTGTAGCTGAAAAAGTCTACCTTTGTTTCCTCTGCAGAGGAGTAATCAGTTTGCCTTTCTTCCTGATCACCTGAGGGTAACCCCTCATCCTCTACCCACTGTTCCCTTGATAAGGGGTTTAAGGTGGGGGAGGGGGATCTAACGCGCTTCCTATCCTTTTGGATAGCGGATGCGATTAAAGTCTCTATACTTCCTTCTAAGCCCTTCAGGGCAGAAGAAAATGGATTTTCAGTCACGTAAACAGGGGCTGAAATGTGAGAAGCAGTTGCACCACTAATTGGTCCCAATGACTCACCTTGCCATATCTGGTAATTCAGGCGAGGATGACAGTGTGGACACACGACTGAAATTCCCAGCGTCTGGGGGTGGAACTTTTGGTACCCTTTGGGGTGTCTTTTTTGGGAGCCACAGTGCTGAGCACAAAAAATAGAGTCAGTTTAAGTAAACAAGACAATGTAGTGACTTGCACAATCGCTGAGCAAAATGTTTAGCAAAAGAAAATGCCAATAAAGTTCAGCTTTAGTTGTTTATCAGAGCTGTGGAGAAATTGGTGTAATCACACACTCACCCTGCTCCCTGATAAGAAAAAAAAACAGGTAAGGATTAACCACACTGATAATTTGTTGTTTCCTGTACTGGAAATGGCATGTATCCCTTACGTGCCCCAGCGCTCTGTGTCCCATGTGTTTGCTGCAGCTGTTGAGCTGTGAGAGTGAACGTCTGTCTCTGTCCCCAGCGATTGCCTCGTGTACTCACATCCTGCACATGGTTCCACGCCCCCTAGCCACGCCCGTAAGCCACGCCCCCCCTCTGTCAATCACCGTCCTCCCTCTGTTTAAAAAATAATAATAATTAGCCCTTAGTCCGCGGATGGCTGACACGCTCTTTGAGTAAGAGGAGAGGCAAGGGAGGGCTGGGCGGTGGAAAGTTCAAAAAAGCTTCTGCGGGGAATAGAAAAATGTTGAATAGAAAAGCCGCTGCGCCTCCTGATGGGGGTGGGGGTACAAGTTTCAGTTGCACATCCCTCCCCCAGGGGGGAAATGTTCAGAATTAGGATCCCCCTTTAGCTTTTGAGTTTGGCTATACTTCTGAGCTACTGAGAAGCAACATACTAAGGTGTGCATTTACTCCCTCTAGTGGAGACTTTAGACATGACAACATTATTACTTTATGTAAGGTAAGAAAAAAGCATAGGTGGACTTTTTACAGTTCCTAGGCTTCTTCCCTTACCTTTTCCTCGCTGCAGGATACTGCTGTAACAGACAGATCCAAACTTTACCCATCACGGCGGGTTGCATTAGCAAACCTTCAAGGACTGGGTCCCTATTATAGGGGGTCCATGGCCTTGGACCTGTATAGCAACCCACAGGTAAACTTTAGGTAATGTAGCATGACCAAAAAGTCCTGGGTCCCGGGGTTCAGCCCTCAAGGAGAGGCATTACAGGCTAAACCTCGTTCCTCTTAAGTGAGGCCTAGGTACTATCCAGCTTGGCCTTAATGGCACTTTGGATGGATCCGGTTTATAGAGGTTGTTTAAATCCAGATTGGGATCCCTCCAGCTTGGAGTTCTTTCAGAGCACATCTTCACTTGTGACCAACACCTTAGACACTGGCGAAAAAAACTGAGTTATTCCTGGTAGGAGGAGGGGTTATATAGGGAGGCGGCTTCCTGTTTAGGGTGTGCCAGTGTCAATCACCTGAAGTAGCTTATAACCCATTAAGTTATTACTTAAGGCTCTGTGTCCCATGATGTACGATAAAGAACATTATTTAATGCTGAAGTTTAATTTTGCTTTTTATGTTTGCATTATAGCTTTAGTGACATCACTTACCTGTAATGAAGGATATTCCACATCTTACAGGCAACTGGATTCTGTAGAAATGTTTCCAGCAGGGATGCCCCATCCTCTTCCTGTGGATGAGCTTAAAGCACACAGAGGGTTAATAATGTTGGGCTCCAGGATAAGTAAAGTTCTTTTATTGAGTTAAATGTCTGTAACATGATCTATGAGGGGAATAGAGATTCCTGTGACCCGGTTTTACAGATCATGAATTTGTCTTGATATTAGCCTCCTGTTATCCCTTTAAGGGCTGATACCACTGGTGCAATGTCCGACTGCAGTGCAAATCACGTGCAATCTCTGTGCGATGCGATTTCAGACATACAGATAGTATGGTTGAATTTGCATCGCATTAGGACCAAACTCGCATAGGACCCTTTTTTGGTCTGTAGCAGAATCGGATCACATGCGTGTTCATAAAGTATGTTACGTATGCCAGTCTCTCCCTTTGTGTGCCCCTGGGTGTGCTGAGGTACTCACACTGTCTTTTACTCCATGCTACACTGAATCTTTCAATATGCTATCTTTATACTGGATGTACTGAATGGATGACAGCAGAGCTTTAGATTCATTCCTGTGACCTCATGTATGACATCTTGGATTTTCCCATATGTGCAATTTGACTCCCTGCAATAGGTGTCAATTAAGTCTAGTAAGTGCATTGTGTGTCCTCACTGAGCATGTTTATTCATGTATGGGATTTATACATGGACTTCACAATTGTTATGTATTTTTATAACTTAAATGCAGATTTATTTGTTTATTCACTATGGCAATTTATATGTAATTTATGATATAAGAGCGCGGTTCAAAACAAAATTGAATAGAAAAGAACAGAATAGACTAAAATATAATATAATAGAAACAAATAGAATAGAATAACTTAGAAAGAATATAACCATCTTCTGAAATTTGAAATTTCAATTAGAAAAAATTTTGAATACATAAAAAAATACATAAGAAAAGAATAGAATACAAAAAAACAATAGAATAGAATATATTAGAATAGAAAAGAATAAAAAAATAGAATAGAAAGTATATAAACATTTCCCCAAATTCAAAAACAATCAATTTGAATTTAAATAGAATAGAAAAGAATAGATTAGAATGGGAAGATGGTTACATACTAGGTAAGGCAGAACAAAAATGTGTCAGTGTCTATAACAAATTCCAATATCCCTGTATGTTGTGTTTTTTAGGATGTACATTCATGGTTCTATTCATTCTATTATATTGTTTTTTTCTATGCTATTGTGTTATTTTCTTTTCTATTCTAGTCCATTTTCTATTCTATTCGAATTGATTCTATTTGAATTTTGCAAAATGGTTATATTACTTCTATTCTATTTTTTTTTATTCTATTCTTTTCTCTTCTATTCGAATTTCAAAAGATGGTTATAATCTTTCTATTTAATTATATTCTTTTTTACTCTATTCTATTCCATTCTATTCTGTTCTTTTATTTTCTTTCCTATTTTGTTCTGTTTTACTCTTAGAATACTATTATATTCAATTTTTTTTATTTTCTGTTATATTGTTTTCTGTTCTATTATATATATCTTTTCTATTCTATTCCTTTATTTTTTATTCTATTTTACTCTCTTTGGAAATTGAAAAACTTTTCGAATTTGAAAATTATTCGAATTCGAAAACTATTCAAACTCGAAAATGATTTGAATTTAAAAACATTTCAAAAACTTTTCGAATCAATCCGAATTTGAAAATTCGAATCGATTTGAATACGAATAAACAAAACAAATTCCGAATAATGAACTAAACTGATTAAACAAATTTAACTAAACTAATTTATGTAAATAACGAATCAAAACAAAACACATTTTTTCGTTCTGCACGTGTCTAATTCACACTACAATATTTGACCTGACCTGATCACACAAAATGGTGATCATGCTATAACCATGTGTATAGATAATGAAGTAAATAAGGTAAATATTGTTGAAAAAGAGCGTGCAAGATGCTACAGCATATACATGTTGCCAGAGACACTGAACTACTGGGCAAGTCCACCAGGTATGAATAAAAGGAACCAACCTCCGAACAGCCATGAAAACAATGCATAAATATGACAGGGCTAATGTGTACTAGTCTAAGTAGAAACCATACACCACCAGGGTAGTACTTTATAGTTCGTTTTAACTACAGCCACATTGCAAGAGTAGGATTTCATAGTGTTCCAGATCTGGTCCCACTGGTAGTGGTCTATAGACTGCTGCAGATCCCACTTTGTGTGTTCCCACTTACAAACATAATTTAATGGATCAGTTCAAAATGGTATATAGTAGAAATAGTAGCAGATACTGAAAGAACTTGTAAAGCGGCAAATAGGAGGTTTTATTTTGGAGATAAGACCTTAGGGGGTCAGTAATGTGTGAAAGCGGTTACTCTTATGGCAGTCTGATGTTTAAAGGCCCGGCGACTCAAAGCCAACTGCAGTGGAGAGGTGGATCTGTCTCTGGACTTTTACTTGCATCTTCCTCTGGTTTGGTACATACATATACTTTAAGGATCCTGCAGATCGTAAGGCGGAATGTCCCTTGCACGTTCCATGTTTGCTGTCACTGTGCCAGTGTTGCAGCCTGTTTTGGCCATGGCCCCAGTGTTGCACACTTTGACTGAATTGGCCAAGGTTTGACAGCAACGTGCGGCCTTTAGTGACGTGTCCCAGGAGAATGTGGAACTGGCGGACTAGTTAGTATAGGGCAGCCTTTCTCAACCTTTTCAACACAGAGGAACCCTTGAAATAGTTCTACAGTCTTGGGGAACCCCTGCAAAAAATTAGAATCTCTAAAACTCATGATACAATAGTGTGATGGTCAGTGGGAAGAATGGTCGTTACACTTGGTCACTGGAAAGAATTATCTCCTTGGATATAGCTAAAAAAAGATCAATGGTGTCAATGGGAACTTATCTGAGAGGCAGAAATTGCCCAATGCGGAAGGAACCCCTAGCAACCTTTGGAGGAACCCTAGGGTTCCACGGAACCCTGGTTGAGAATCACTGGTATAGGGGTTGAAATTCGTGTGTGACGCAGTATTTGATGCTGCCCTGCTGCTCTCCAAGCTTTCCATTTCAGCAGTGGTGCTTCGACGCATTTTCTAGCTTAAGTGCTGGTTGGCTGACCAGACCTTGAAGAAGGCTCTGACGGATTTGCCTCCAGTGCAAACATCTTTTTGGGGCTATGTTGGATGGCATCATCAAGAATTTAACTGGTGGCAAGAGTACCTTCCTCCCTCATTCAAAGTTAGAGGGAGGAGCCGCACCTGAAACCTAGATTTGCTTTGCGGCTCACAAGTAGATTTTTTGTTCCTCTGGGACTTTGGGCTCAAAGTATTTTAAGGCCCCTGCAGGTGTCACCAAGCTTTCCTGGCCCCACAAGCCAAATAAACCAGTCTCAGCGTGAAGGTGTGCCTCCACCCGTGTCTGGGGTAGTATGTCACCTTCGCTGGTTCTCAGACCCATGGACCTCTCATTTCCAAAAGTGGGCTCGCGATCTGGTGACATCTGCTTACAAGAATGAGCTTCATTCCCTTCTGCCAGAAAAAGGATTTCCCTCCAATATTCACCTCTCTCCTCAGCATCTTCCAGCCCTGAAATGCCAGGGTGGGATTGTTCTGGGAACAGTTCCTGGGTATTCAATTCAATCTGTTCACGGTTCCTAAGAAGGATGAGGTTTGTCCAATTCTGGACCTCAAGGCCTAGAATGCATTTGTGCGGGTTCAGAAGTTCAAGTGGAATCCATTTATTTGGTGGTGGCCTTCCTTCAAAGGGGGACTTCCTGGCTTCCATAGATATCAAGGACATTTACTTGCATGTCCCTTATCATGAGGGGCAACAGCGGTTTCTTTGCTTTGCAATTGGGAAATCAAATTTTCAGTTTGTGGCATTCCCCTTTGGTCTAATCTTTGCTCCTCAGGTATTTAAAAACGTTTTTGCCCCAGTCCTTGCTCTGCTGGGCCAGTGTGGGATTGCTGTTCTCGGTCCTCCATGCGATCTTGCATGCCGCCTCTGGGCCTGATGGTCTTCACCTTTGAGGCAGTCCCCTATGTGCAGTTACATACGAGGACTCTACAAAAGAGGATCCTGGCAAACAGGAGCAAGTCCCCCTTATCTCTGGATCACCAGATTTGTCTGGATCTGTTTACAAGGGCCTTTTTTTCTCTGGTCTCTGTTGCTCTGAACGAGGAAGTCCTTTCTTCCTGTTCGTTGGACAGTAGTCCCGGTTGATGAAAGTCAGTCCGGTTGGGGAGGAGTCCTGGGCTTGAGTTTGGTTCAAGGTAGTTGGACTCCGGAAGATGCTTGACTGTCCATCAATATTCTGGAGTTAAAAGTGATCAGGCTGTCCATGAAATGTTGGTCAGATCGTCTCTGTGGTCTGTTGGTCCAGATTCAATTGGACATTAACAAAGCAGTGGCCTATGTCAATCACCCAGGGAGCACGAGGAGTGTGGCAGAAGCTCAGGAGGTATCCCACATTCCACCATACATACAGTTGTGCTCATAAGTTTACATACCCAGAATTTATGATTTCTTGGCCATTTTTCAGAGAATATGAATGATAACACAAAAACTTTTATTTCACTCATGGATACTGTTTGGCCGAAGCCATTTATTATCAATCAACTGTGTTTACTCTTTTTAAATCATAAAGGCAACAGAAACTATCCAAATGACCCTGATCAAAAGTTTACATACCCCAGTTCTTAATACCGTGTATTGCCCCCTTTAACATCAATGACAGCTTGAAGTCTTTGCAGGATTTGTGGATGAGGCTCTTTATCTTCTCAGATGGTAAAGCTGCCCATTCCTCCTGGCAAAAAGCCTCCGGTTCCTGTAAATTCTTGGGCTGTCTTGCATGAACTGCCTGTTTGAGATCTCCCCAGAGTGGCTCAATGATATTGAGGTCAGGAGACTCCAGAACCTTCACTTTATTCTGCTGTAGCCAATGACAGGTCGACTTGGCCTTGTTTTGGATCATTGTCATGTTGGAATGTCCAAACATGTCCCATGCGCAGCTTTCTGGCTGATGAATGCAAATGTTCCTCCAGTATTTTTTGATAACATACTGCATTCATCATTACCAACAATTTTGACCAAATTCCCTGTGCTTTTGTAGATCACACATCCCCAAAACATCAACGATCCGCCTCCGTACCTTTCATCATAGGTCTTGTTAACTCCTCTCCAAATGTAGCATTTATGGTTGTGGCCAAAAAGCTCAATTTTGGTCTCATCACTCCAAATGATTTTGTGCCAGAAGGTTTGAGGCTTGTCTCTGTGCTGTTTGGCATATTGTAAGTGGGATACTTTGTGGCATTTGCGTAGTAATGGCTTTCTTCTGGTGACTTGACCATGCAGCCTATCTTTCTTCAAAAGCCTTCTTATTGTGCATCCTGTATTTCACCTGAAGTTATTTGTGGGTTTTTCATTGCATCCCGAATAATTTTCCTGGCAGTTGTGGCTGAAATTTAAGTTGGTCTACCTACCTGACCATGGTTTGGTTTCAACGGTACCCCTCATTTTCTACACTACTTTTTTCAAAACATGAACAAGCCCAAATTAATGTTTTCAATTTTATGAGTTATCACCAAATATTTTTGTAACTAGAATAATTGAATGCAGATTGATTTGCTAAATTTCCATAAGATCATTTGAAAAAAAAAAAATTCTGTGTTTGGAAGCCTTACTTGTCCTAATTAATGGGTTATCCTTTGTCAGTTTAATAACAACAGAGAGTTACAGATATGTCAAGTGCTAATGATAATGATAATAGCTTGAAACTCCTTGAGATTACGTCATGATGGCAAATCTATTCTATATGGACATTTTGACAGAATTGACAGACGTATGAATCATTTTTATGCCTTTTGCATTTTTAATAAATCATATTGGGAATTGGTTTTATGAACAAAAAACAAACAACTGATTAAAGACTATAAAATGTAGGATGATACAATATTTTATACAAAAAAATCCTTATGATGACCCAAGAAACTATCAACAATATGGGAACAGTTGACCCTAGATTTATCAAAAAAAAAGGATATGTCACAACCCATGAATGTTGTTTATCCATTGCAATAGCAATAAAGTTGATCCAAAAAAAAAAAAGCAGGGTACAGTGTAAAACACACCACACGTGAGGTATTGCTGCGAACATTAAAACAAGCGCAATAATTCAAGCACCAGACCTCCTGTGTATCTCTAAACTTGTAACCTGTAAAGGCTTTTAAAGCATCGCCTAAGGATAATTTAATGAACAGTAGTGTGTTGCTAGTCCGCGGCCATGCGCAATTTTAAAGCGTGACATGTTTGGTATCTATTTACACAACATCGGATTTTATATTATACCAAAAAAATGGGCATTATATTGTGTTCACCAAAAGTCATAAAAAGTGTATTTTTTCCAGAAAAATTGTGCTTGAAAAACAGCTGTGCAAATATCATGTGACATAAATTGCAACAGCTAACATTTTGTTCTCTTGGGCCTCTGCTTAAAAAAATATATAATGTTTGGGAGCTCTAAGTAATTTTCTAGCAAAAAAATTGCAGATTTTTACATGTATGAGGGAAATGTCAGTCTTGGCCTTGGGGTCAGTGGTTAAGCCCCTCTTATTTTTAAAGCACAATTGGCCAGTCCCACCATTCAGCATGGAACAATAAGGGCACTGCAGTTAGTCCCACACATTTTATATACTTCCCAGGTATGGTTATGTCCTCGGCAACCAAATACTGACACCCTATAACAGTGATGGCGAACCTTGGCACCCCCGTTGTTTTGAAACTACATTTCCCATGATGCTCATGCAATCTGCAGTGTAGTTGAACATCATAGGAAATGTAGTTTCAAAACATCTGGGGGGCCAAGGTTTCGCCATCACTGCCCTATATTAACAGAGCTAGAAATTGTCATTGGTTGCTATGGGAAACCCGATCACTGTCCTAAGTCATGCCTTAGAACAGGGGTCCAATGTGAAGCTACAAAAACAACAAAGGGGAAGGCGTAAACACCTGGTGCATTACCCGAAATTTTTTTTTTTATTCAAAGGCAATGAAACCCAAAAAGTGTATACTCACAAAAGTGCAGTGTAAACCATGTGAATCGGAAGATGCCATATGGTGCAAGGTAGATCAAATATCACTGGGGGCCGGCTTCCTTTTCCCCCCACAGTTTACTAGGCTTCAGTTATGAATGAACACCATGCATGATCCGTACCAATCACTCGGGGTGTTCATTCAGAAAAGGAATGGGCTGGTAAATGACACTTACCAGCCCCTTCCCCTGCTCTCCATCTGAAAAGCATCCCTCACAGCAGCCGGAAGGAGGGGAACCCAGCAGCAATGCGAAGATGTGGGAAACACCAGGGGAGCATCCAAGGGGAACCTGGACAGGGAGGGCAGTGAGGGTGGCATTTACTGGAACTGAACCCCCTTTTTTTTCCTCCTGCAGCAGCTGAATGCTATCAGGAGAAGCCAACTTTCAGCTTTTGCAGGAGAAAAATACAGTGGTTGGGTTCCAGTGAATGCCGCCCCCACTCCTGTCTGGGGGTTAGCAAGGAAGATTTGCGATGTACCCATCTGACACCTGCCCACGATCAACAGGTAGATCACAAACAGCGGTTTGCGGACCCATGATGATGATATATATATTGTGGCAGTGGGACCCTGTGCTACCTGGAAGATTGCTGGTTTACGCCAGATTTTGGAAAGACAGGTACGCTGAGCTGTGTGCTGGGCCACAGGTTAGTTGTGACCTGACTATGGCTCAGGGCTCCACCCAACAGACAGGAAGTCTGTGCATGGGAGCAAGGTAGACTCCCATTTCTCTGAGAGGAGTCAGAGGCTGCATGGGGCAGCTAGAGCATACATGTCTGCAGGAGGCAGAAGTACTTTATGACAGAGCTGCAAGGCACTGATCAGGAGTAATCTAGGAGAGAGCGTAACTCTAGAAAGCTCTTTTTACTCTGAGGAGCAGACCTAAGACCTAGGCTAGAGGCCTGAACCAGCCGCGTGGCAAGAATGTAAGCCAGGAGGGTAAAGTATTGAGTGTGCAAGATACAGTAATGGGGGAACTCCCTGCATGGGTTACTGATGTCTCTTGTAAACTTTTCTGATCTTTTAAATAAAAGTAGGCTACCAGGCCTGTAAAATACAGTTTTTGACTGGCGCACTCATGGAAGATGTACCTACCGCTTGATTCTGATCACCCCAATCTTCATACACATATATATATATATATATATATATATATATATATATATATATATATATACAGTGC
This sequence comes from Lithobates pipiens, assembly GCF_037356315.1. Classification (NCBI taxonomy): domain Eukaryota; kingdom Metazoa; phylum Chordata; class Amphibia; order Anura; family Ranidae; genus Lithobates; species Lithobates pipiens. Next base: position 298,482,207 of record NW_027507903.1, read on the forward strand.
CTTGCGAAAGTATTCGGCCCCCTTGAACTTTTCAACCTTTTGCCACATTTCAGGCTTCAAACATAAAGATATAAAATTAAATTTTTTTGTGAAGAATCACCAACAAGTGGGACACAATTGTGAAGTGGAACAAAATCTATTGGATATTTTAAACTTTTTTAGCAAATAAAAAACTGAAAAGTGGTGCGTGCAAAATTATTCGGCCCCTTTACTTTCAGTGCAGCAAACTCACTCCAGAAGTTCAGCGAGGATCTCTGAATGATCCAATGTCGTCCTAAATGACTGATGGTGATAAATAGAATCCACCTGTGTGTAATCAAGTCTCTGTATAAATGCACCTGCTCTGTGATAGTCTCAGGGTTCTGTTGAAAGCGCAGAGAGCATCATGAAGACCAAGGAACACACCAGGCAGGTCCGTAATACTGTTGTGGAGAAGTTTAAAGCCGGATTTGGATACAAAAAGATTTCGCAAGCTTTAAACATCCCAAGGAGCACTGTGCAAGGGATCATTTTGAAATGGAAGGAGTATCAGACCACTGCAAATCTACCAAGACCTGGCCGTCCCTCTAAACTTTCAGCTCAGACAAGGAGAAGACTGATCAGAGATGCAGCCAAGAGGCCCATGATCACTCTGGATGAACTGCAGAGAACTACAGCTGAGGTGGGAGAGTCTGTCCATAGGACAACAATCAGTCGTACACTGCACAAATCTGGCCTTTATGGAAGAGTGGCAAGAAGAAAGCCATTTCTCAAAGATATCCATAAAAAGTCTCGTCTAAAGTTTGCCACAAGCCACCTGGGAGACACACCAAACATGTGGAAGAAGGTGCTCTGGTCAGATGAAACCAAAATCAAACTTTTTGCCCACAAGGCAAAACGATATGTTTGGCGTAAAAGCAACACAGCTCATCACCCTCAACACACCATCCCCACTGTCAAACGTGGTGGTGGCAGCATCATGGTTTGGGCCTGCTTTTCTTCAGCGGGGACAGGGAAGATGGTTAAAATTGAGGGGAAGATGAATGCAGCCAAATACAGGACCATTCTGGATGAAAACCTGTGTGAGTCTGCAAAAGACCTGAAACTGACGGACATTTATCTTCCAACAAGACAATGATCCCAAGCATACAGCAAAATCTACAAAGGAATGGTTCACAAATAAACGTATCCAGGTGTTAGAATGGCCAGGTCGAAGTCCAGACCTGAATCCAATTGAGAATCTGTGGAAAGAGCTGAAAACTGCTGTTCACAACTGCTCTCCATCCAACCTCACTGAGCTCGAGCTGTTTTGCAAGGAAGATTGGGCAAGAATTTCAGTCTCTCGATGTGCAAAACTGATAGATTCATACCCTAAGCGACTTGCAGCTGTAATCGCAGCAAAAGGTGGCTCTACAAAGTATTAACGCAAGGGGGCTGAATAATTTTGCACGCCCCACTTTTCATTTTTTTTATTAGTTAAAAAAGTTTCAAAAATCCAATAGATTTTGTTCCACTTCACAATTGTGTCCCACTTGTTGGTGATTCTTCACAAAAAATAAAAATTTTATATCTTTGTTTGAAGCCTGAAATGTGGCAAAAGGTTGAAAAGTTCAAGGGGGCCGAATACTTTCGCAAGGCACTGTATATATATATATATATATATATAATATATATATACAAACACACACACACACACACACACACACACAGAAATATATATAAAATTAGACATACACACATACATAACACACACAATATAATTCTGTATATCTGGTAGTTGCCTTGTGAGCGTCTATGACCCGAGCCAGGTAGCTGTTATGGAAATGTAGCCCCATGCATAAGTGTTGCTATACAGTTAGGTCCATATATATATATATATTTGGACACAGGCATCATATTTTTTTTCAAGTATTTGCCAAAGCATATTGATGCTATAATTATATAATGGATATGGGCTGAAAGTGCACACTCTCAGGTTTAATTTGAGGGTATGTGCATTCAAATCAGAGGAAGGGTTTAGGAAATACAGCTCTTAAAACAGAGTTCAACTCAAAAGTGGAACGTCCGCTTATCCATTTCCTCCCCCCCTCTGGTGCCACATTTGGCACTTTTCGGGGGGGAGGGGGGAACAGGTACCATTCCCCACTAACGGGATACGGGGATGGCAGTGTGGTCTCTCGGATGTTTGGCCCCTCCTCCTTCCTCTGCCTCCGGAACAATAGGAAAGCACAGCATACTTTGCGCATGCGCAGCAGGGACCCGACTGTGAAGCCGAAAGGATTCACTGCTGGGTCCCCATTACTAGGAATGGTGGCGGCTGCACTCGACAGCCGATCCAAAGATCAGCTGCGGTGCCGACATTGTGCCGACAGGTAAGTGTCCTAATTTAAAAAGTCAGCAGCTTCAGTATTTGTAGCTGCTGACTTAAAATTTTTCACGGGGGGGGTTTGAATCTCCTCTTTAAGAATAGCCACCCCCTTTTCCAAGAATCAAAAGCTGTTTAATGGCCAGGTGTGGGCTACTCCTTTTGTTATTTCTTTATCAATTAAGCAGGTTAAAGTTCTGGAGTTGATTCTAATGCCGCGTAAACATGATCGCACATTCCAATGACAAAATCCATGCTTTTTTTCCGACAGATGTTGGCTGAAACTTGTCTTGCATACACATGGTCACACAAATCTTGTTGGAAATTCCTAACATCAAGAACACAGTGATGTACGACGAGCCAAGAAAATTGAAGTTCAATAGCCAGTGTGGCTGTTCTGGTTGATTCCAAGCATGCGTGGAATTTTGTGCATCAGAATTGTGTACAAACTATTGCAATTTCTGACAGTGGATTTTGTTGTCGGAAAATATGAGATCCAGAGCTCAAATTTTGTTTGTCAGAAATTCCGAAGGAAAATGTCCGATGGAGCCTACACACGGTCGGAATTTCCAGCAACAAGCTCCCATCTAGACATGTGCATTTCGTTTCATTCCGAATCGAAATTCGGAGGAATTTTCATTATTCGGACATTCGGATGTATTCGAATTACCGAATTACAAGCTAATGAATTCAACCGAATTCGGACGAAATTCGAATCAAACAATTCAAATTGAATTCGAAAACAATTCTAGTCGAATCGAATTCGAAAACAATTCGAATCAAATTTGAAAACAAATTTGAAAAAAAAATAGAAAAAATATAAATTGATTTCTAAAAAATAATACAGTAAAATAGAATATAAAATAATAACACAATAGAATGAAAATGAAAGAATAGTAAATAACAGAATATAATTTAATAGAATGTAATAAAATACTATAGAAGAATATGGCCTTCTTCTGAAATTATAATTTTGAATGGTATAAATTTGAATTCGAGAATAGATTTGAAAATAACTCAAAACAATGGAAACTAAAATTATATATATTATATTTTATTATAGTCTATTCTTAGTCTATTCTTTTCTATTATTTTATATTCTAATATTTTCTATTCGAATTTGATCCAAATTTTTATACTAAATTAGAATTTCAGCAGATGGTTTTATATATATATATATATATAAAACCATCTTCCGAAATTCGAATTTCCTATAGAATGAATTAGAATAGAAAATATTTGAATAGAAAAGAGTAGACTAGAAAAACAATTGAAAAGAATAGTATAAAATATTATTTTATTCTATTCCAATCACTGAGTCCAAGCCTTATTCTTCAAGGGGAAACCGTAACCCCAACCCCAACCCTAAGCCTAACCCGAACTCCAAGTTGTGGATTGTCCACTTGCCACATCACCTGCCACAAGTTGTGTATTGTCCACTTGCCACATCCCCTGCCACAAGTGCTATGACACCTGCCCCGAGTGCCACGTGACTGGCCACAAGTCCCACGTAACCTGCCACGTGACCAAGTTGTGTATTGTCCACTTGCCACGTCACCTGCCACAAGTTGTGTATTGTCCACTTGCCACATCACCTGCCACAAGTTGTGTATTGTCCACTTGCCACTTCACCTGCCACAAGTTGTGTATTGTCTGCTTGCCACATCGCCTGCCACAAGTTGTGTATTGTCCACTTGCCAGGACACCTGCCACGAGTGCCATGTGACCGGCCACGAGTGCCACGTGACCGGCCACGAGTGCCACGTGACCGGCCATGAGTGCCACTTGTCTGGTCACGAGTGCCACTTGACCGGGCCACGAGTGCCACGTGACCTGCCACGAGTGCCACATGACCAAGTTGTGGATTGTACACTTGCCACATCACCTGCCACCAAGTAACCCCAGTTATGGGCAATATGCCAAGTACTTTTCTGCAGCAGGGAATGACATTTTATGACCCAACTAGAAACCCCAAATTTTGTATGCAAACACAGTAAAACTAGCACTACAACATCTCCAAATTTGGGGTTTATAGCACCAAGTGACCCCAAGATACATGGCCCCAAAGTCTGGTCACAAAATGTCAAGCACTTTTCTGCAGCAGAGAATTACATTTTGCGACCCAACTTTGGGGTCACATATCTCTGAGCCACTTATAGCTAGAAACCTCAAATCTGGTATGCTAACACAATAGAAGTAGCACTACAACATCTCCAAATTTGGGGTTTATAGCCCCAAGTGACCCCGAGATACGTGGCCCTAAATTCGGGTTGCAAAATATTTTCGAATCCGGTTGAAATAGTTTAGAATGAGGTTGAAATAATTTCGAATCATGTTGAAATAATTTTGAATCCAGTAGAAATATTTTCAAATTTGGTTGAAATATTTTCGAATGCGACCTATTTTTTGAATTCGGTAGAAAACTAAACAAAATCTGAAAAGAATTAAAAAAATTTAACGAATATAACTAAACTAAATTAATTAACTAATTAAAACGAAAAAAAGCTAAACAAATTTTTTTCCTTTTGCACATGTCTACTCCCATCAAATATTTATTGTCGGAAAATCAGATCGTGTGTACGCGGCATAAGTGTGGTATTTGCATTTGGTATTTGCAAGTGAAACAGGCCATTGTAAGGCTTAAAAATCTAAACAAATCCATCAGGGAGATAGCAGCAACATTTGGCGCGGCCAAACAGTTTGGTACATTCTAAGGAAAGAAGAATGCACTGGTGAGGTCTGGACGTCCATAAAAGACAACAGTGGTGGATGATAGCAGGATCCTCTCTATGGTAAAGGAAAACCCATTCACAACATCCAGACAAGTGAAAGACACTCTCTAGGAGGTGGGCGTATCATTGTCAAAGTCTACAATCAAGAGAAGACTTCACGGGAGCAAATACAGAGGGTTCACCACAAAGTGCAAATCATTCATAAGGCTGAAGAATAGAAAATTCAGATTAGACTTTGCCAAAAAACATTTAAAAAAGCCAGACCAGTTCTGGAAAAGCATTCTTAGGACGGATGAAACTAAGATTAATCTGTATCAGAATGACAGGAAAAAAAAGTGTGGAGAAGGCTTGGAACAGCTCATGATCCAAAGCACACAACGTCATCTGTAAAACAGGTGGAGGCAGTGTGATGGTATGGGCATGCATCGCTTCCAGTGGCACTGGGTCATTGGTGTTTGGGGATGATGTGACAGAGGTAGGGTTGCCACCTTTTCTTCAAGCCAAACCTGAACACTTTAGCGACGCAGGGCATGTCACCCGACAAATCACGACAGAATCGTGGGATGCCTGTCACCCAAAAAAGTTTTGCTTCGCGATTTGGGGTGCCATCATCCCCATCCCTCCTATTACAAATCTTCTTCCCCTACCAGCACAAATCAGGGGGGTACCATGGGGTCTCCTGTAGGGGCCCCAGTACACAGGCGGGACCCGGACAGCAGGGGGATCGGGGGGGCAAATACAGAGGAGTCAAAACATGAGAGAGAGAGGTGCTAGGTAGCTGCTGGTGTGGTCGTTTTTAATAAATTAAATGTTTAAAAACAATCCACTCACTCTCCATGTCAGAGCTGTAGGCATGTCAGTCTATAAAGTCTGCTGCCCCATTCTCCCGATCCACGCTGCTGTTATCACTGAATTGCTGGAGGAAACTCATGTGAACTGTCAGCCTCTGATGGTGGAGGCGTAGTTAATGATCCGAAACGCTCTGATTGGTGACAGCGTCCCAGGCTGACAGCTCACTGCAGTTTCCCTGCGGCTCTGTATCCTTGGCTTCCTCCAGCAAGTTAGTGAAACAGCAGCGTGGATCAGAGTGGAAAATGGGGCAGTGGATTAAACAGACTGACATGCCTACAGCTCTGACATGCAGAGTGAGTGGATTGTTTTTAAACATTTTAATTTATTAAAAATTACCACACCAGCAGCTTCCTGTTGCCTCTCTCTCTCCTTTATGTTTTGACTCCTCTGTAATTGCCCCCCCCCGCCCGCCGCTCTGATCCCCCTGCTGTCCGGGTCCCCCTGTGTGCTGGGGCCCCTACAGGATGCCCCATGGTACCCCTTGTCAGGCAGAGGGAAACCCAGGCACAGCATTCTAAACCCGTAGTGTCCAGGTCAAAACCGGACAGGTGGCAACCCTAGACAGAAACAGCTGGATGAATTCTGCAGTATTTAGAGATATACTGTCAGCCCAGATTCAGCCAAATACAGCAAAGTTGATTGGACCGTACTTCACAGTACAGATGAACAATGATCCAAAACACACTGCAAAAGCAACCCAGGAGCTTTTGAAATAAAAAAAAGTGGAATATTCTGCAATGGCCAATCACCTGATCTTAACCCAATTGAGCATGCATTTCACTTGCTGAAGGCAAAACTAAAAGGCACAAAGACCCACAAACAAAGAACTGAACGTAGCTGCAGTTAGATCCTGGCAAAGCATCAGAAAGGAGGCAAACCAGTCTTTGGTAATGTCCATGGGTTCTAGACTTCAGGCAGTCATTGCCAGTAAAATTTTATTTATGATTATATTCATTTGTCCAATTACATTTGAGCCCCTGCAAATGGGGGGACTGTATAAAAATGGTTGCAGTTCCTAAAATTTGTATTTCATATTTATGTTCAACCCCTTGAATTAAATCTGAAAGTCTGCACTTCAAATTCATTTGGATTGTTTTGTTTTCATTTTATTCTGGTGGCATAAAGAGCCAAAAGTATGAAAACTGTGCCTGTGTCCAAATACATATGGACCTAACTGTATAGACTCTACATGTTGGATATAATATGCAGTAGTCTAGATAACATTTGCTAAAAAATGCCATCTAAAAATGAACAGTGTATCCAAATTTTAAAGTGAAACCAAAAAATAAATAAAAAATGTACGCTCTGGTATGGAGGTGTGCCTGTCACTGGCTGCTAGTCTCAGGAGATTTGGTTTCACTACTGTGCTGATCTCCATTCTCCTTGCTGGAGGCTCTGGGATGAGGAAGCAAATATGAAAGGGAGCCAGGCATGGACTTGAGAGGAGCCGCACATGCTGTAGAGACAGCAGAGGCTCCGGAAGGGGCCACCACTATATCGGACGCAAAGGAAAGGGATCAGGCTGCTCCAGCAGAGACCAGCTCCAGCCATGTGAAGGTAAGGGGAACCTAGGGTGGAACTCCCCTGGCCTGAACTCACAACTCCCCCCCCCCCCCCCCCGATTTTTTAACAGGGCAGGGTTACTAAAGTATTAATACTGTGTTTTTTTTTTGTTTTATGTCTTTTCAGAAAACAGACAAAACCAGGCTTTCTCAAAGCTTAAAAAGGAGGTGTCCTTCTTGTAAAACCACCCTTCGAGACTCCTGGGAGAAAGCATTATGTAAAGAATGTATTAGTAAATTAGCAAAAGAACATTCAATGGAGCAGAGTTAGCTAGCGGCATCTGTTAAAGAGTTATCCAGTACTTTCGAATCCTTTAAAACCTTATTTGAAGGGCTTCAGATCCTGCAGCCTCAGACTGCTCCTACCCCAGTACAGACAGCGTTACCAAAGACGCAAGCAATACCCTCCACTAGTGAAGGCCCTTCAGTAGCCCCTAGAGAGGAGGCGGAAGAGGGACCTGACAGTGCAGCATCCGGCTCTCAGGAATCTGAGGGTGAGGCTCTGGATGGGGATTCCAGAAAGCCATCCCATTTATACCACACTAGGTATACAAACGGAAAAGAAACCTCTATCCCTACATGATCAATTGTATGGGGGCCTAGGAGAACAGGAAAATAAGGAATTTTCCTGTTCATGAGGTCTTAATAGAGGCAATTAAAAAAGGACAGGAACCAGAAAGAAAACCATTTTTTTTCTAATGCCTTAAAGAGACGGTTTCCATTCGCAGATGACCCGGCATCACTATGGAACAAAACCCCAAAGTTAGATGCAGCCTTCTCACAAGTTTTGAGACACATGGATTTAGCATTTGAGGATATGGGGGTCTTATCCGAGGCGATGGATAAAAGGATGGACTCTCTATTAAAAAAGTCATGGGACTCAGCAGTGGGCAGCTTAAAGCCAGCTATGGCAGTCACTATAGTGGCCAGAAATGTAGAGTTCTGGTTGACCCAAATGCAGGCACACATTGAGGAAGTAACTGCAAAAGAGCAGATTCTATCTTGCTTTCCCACACTTCTGCGAGGCATCGCGTATATCGCAGGCGCTTCAGCAGAATTGGTACGGATGGCAGCCAGATCCTTCACACTAGCCAACTCTACAAGAAGGGCCCTATGGCTAAAGACATGGCAGGGGGACTGCGCGTCCAAACCCAAACTCTGCGGGATCCCATTTACAGGGAACCTGCTGTTCGGGCCAGGGTTAGAGAAAGTGCTGGACCGTACAGCGGATACAAAGAAGGCGTTTGCACTGAAACGCAAAGCAACTTGGAGTCAGCCACAGCAGAATAAAAGAAGACAAAAAGGGGACACAAGATCCCGGTTTACAACACCCAAGGCTGATAACCAGAGAAAACCTTGGGTTCAGAGAGGGAAAGGCAAGGGAGGGGCAATTTTTTGTCCTCCTGAGCAAACTCGAAATAAAAAAATGACAAAGTAGTTATAGTGGGAGGAAGACTGGGCGCTTTCCTCCCACAATGGGAAGAGATATCCTCCAATCGGTTTATTTTGAGAACGATAAGAGACGGGTATCATCTAGAATTCTCAAGATCACCCCCAAACAGGCTCTACACCACCAAGCTTCCAAAAAAACAAAGAAAAGGCCAAAGGGTTAATGAGAGAAATAAAGGATCTCAGGGAACAGGGAGTAATCACCAAGGTACCAAAGGAAGAAAGAGGGCAGGGTTTCTACTCCCACATATTCGGGGTACAAAAACCCTCAGGTCAGACCAATCCTCAACCTCAAGCCCTTAAATGTGTCCATAACTCACAAACGATTCAGAATGGATTCCATATATTCAGGAAGGCTTTATTACCTCCAAACTGTTATATGGTTTCCCTAGACTTAAAAGACGCGTATATATGTACACATCCCGATACATAAAAGTTGTCAGAAATTTCTAAGGTTAGCAATAGAAACAAAAAAGGAAACCATGCACCTTCAATTCCGAGCTCTACCCTTCGGCCTTTCCTCTTCACCCAGAAATTTTACAAAGATTCTGGCGGAAGCCCTGGCACCATTGCGAGCCAAAGGCATATCCATCATTGCCTATTTATATGGCCTTCTTTTTGCAGAAACTCCCGAGAGTTTACTAGAAAATCTCAAATACACGAAGACATTTTTAGAAAATCTAGGTTGGTTGATAAATATAGAAAAATCCAACCTACAACCCACTCAACAGATAACGTACCTGGGATAAATAATAGGCTCAGCTCAACAAAGAGTGTTCTTACCCAAAGAGAAGATAGAAAAAATTCAAAAAGAAGTAAGCGTAATGCAGGCAAATCTACCATGTGCTATAAGACAGATAATGTCAACGCTGGGATTACTAACTTCTGCAATCTCAGCAGTACAATGGACAAGCCTGCATTTTCTCCCACTGCAGATGTTCCTACTAAAAATATGGGATCACAGGCAGGAGTCTTTAGACACAAAGGTTCTAATACCAGCAAAGGTAAAAAGAACAATATGGTGGTGGAGGAGAACAGGAAATGTGAACAAAGGATGGCTGTGGAGCTACCAATTTCCCGAATCTTAACCACAGACACAAGCGGTGTAGAATGGGGAGTACATCTAGGCTCCCAGATAACACAAGGGACTTGGGAGAAGGAAGAAAGGATGAGATCATCCAACTGGAAAGAATTGAAGGCAGTATGGCTTTCACTTCAAACCTTCCAGAGAGAGTTGAGAGGACATCATTTGCAGGTCAGGTCCGACAATTAATCAGTAATCACCTACATAAACAAACAGGGGGGAACAAGAAGCGGAACCCTGTGGACTTTAGCAGAGAAAATCTTGAACTGGGGAGAGGAAAACACACTCTTGTTGTCAGCAGTCCACTTAAAGGGGGATTTAAACAAAGTGGCAGATTTCCTCAGCAGGAAGAAAGTGAGAGAAGGCGATTGGGTACTAAAACAGGAGGTATTCAAGCAGATTACTCAAAAATGGGGAACCCCCCAGAGGAACTTATTTGCCTCGAAAGAAAGCAGAAAAGTCTGAGTGTTCTTCTCCCTGAAAAGAGAGGATGGAGCGCTCGGGGTAGATGCATTATCACAGAGGAGGGCATTTAACAAATGTTATACCTTTCCCCCACCAGTACTACTACCAGTGGTAATAAGAAAATTCCGTACAGAGAACACTAATTCTCATAGCACCTCACTGGCCCAGGAGACTGTGGTTCTCTATGCTCAAAGAACTCACAGTAGAGCCCCCCTGGTTATTACCAATCCAGGAAGATCTACTCTACCAGGGCCCAATATACTGTCTCCAAATGGAAAGGTGGAACTTGGTCGCCTGGTATCTGAGGAGTAGCTGCTGAAAGCAAAAGGGTTCTGAAGCCATTTAATAGATACACTTCTAAAAAGCAGGAAGGTTGAGACACGTAATATCTACCAGAGAGTAAGGAAGTGCTTTAATGGATGGTGCACAGAAAACAACTTCAAAGCAGAAAGCTCAGTAGCAGTCTTAGAGTTTCTACAGAGCAGTGTAGATAAAGGACTAAGCCTTAGTACATTCAAAAGAGTCAAGTGTCAGCACTTTCAGTTTACCAGGAAATCCATGGATAATCAGACTCTTTAGATCCTTGAGCAGACACAGACTGATAAGGAGTACAGTCTTTCCAAAGTGGAACATGTCTTTAGTGCTGCAAACTATCACAGCAGACCCCTTTGAACCATTAGGAAATTGCAATCTGAAGATGCTGACACTTAAAGCAGCCTTCTTGGTAGCAATTACTACAACCAAAAGGGTCTGTGAGATAGAGGCCCTATCAATCAGACCCCCCTTTTGTCAGATGTTCCCAGACCACGTAATCTTTAAAATGGATCTGGGATTTCTGCCTAAAGTGGCCTTGAGATTTCACAGAGGCCAAGACATTGTGTTACCATCATTTTGTCCAAATCCTTCTAAGGAACAATAAATAAAGTTTCATAAATTAGAAGTCGGGAGATGTGTCTTTATTTAGAGGTAACAAAAACTCTTAGGAAGACAGATTCCTTATTTATTTTATGGAGCTAAGAAAGGGCACAAGGCCTCAAAACGCACCATAGCCAGATGGCTAAGAGAAGCCATTGAACAGGCTTATAAGTTAGGAGGCATGCAGATCCCAAAGGGTATCAGGGCACACTCCACAAGGTCAATGGCAGTGTTAGAGGCAGAGAGAGCTGAAGCAAAGCTGGAACAGATTTGTAAAGCGGCAACATGGTCCAGACCTTTGGACGCAAGGTCTTACAAGCAGTGGTCCCGCCCTAGGGGTAAGTGCTCATTTATCCTCTAAGGTGGCTGTCCTGAAAGACGATTAGGGGAAAAACAAAGTTACTTACTTGTAACGTTCTTTCCCGGAGTCTTTCAGGACAGCCGGGTACCCACCCAAATGTATATGAAAAAAACATGATTTCCTTACAGGAAATGTGATATAGTTGACTATGTATATCATATGTTCATGTGTCTCCCCAGCGGTCTGGAGGTGCTCTTTTAAGAACTGAGGAGCCAGCAGGGGAGGAGGAAATGTACAGAGGGGAGGAGCCAAGGTCTCTCAGATGGCTGTCCTGAAAGACCCCGGGAAAGAACGTTACCGCTAAGTAACTTTTTTTCTTTTTTTTTACCTTTAAAAATGCACATTCAACATGTTCTTGTACTCTGACCCAAAATCATAGGTATTATTTTGGCAGGCAGAGGGACACCAATGATCTTTTTAGCTGTTTGAGGTGGGCATTCTGATCACTAGTGTAGGGGATTTTTTCCTTATGACCCTAATGTAAGGGGCATTCTTTCTACTGATGCCCATGGGGGAATTCTTCTTCATGATCCCCCCAAAAAAATTATTTTAGCGGGGGGTTCCTTGAGACCTGAAAATTATTTAATAGGTTCATCTGAGGTGAAAAGGTAGAAATGTAGAGAAAAACTGCCCTTTAGGAACAAAGAATATAGTCTTCCTTTGGACAATGTACAACAGGAACCCCCAATAGGTATTAAGAAGTTTATGATTGTCTTCTTGCTTTAGATTATGCCATTTGCTAGAAACTTACGAAAGGATGGAATGACAATATTGCTGTTTAACCACTTTAATACCAGGCACTTTCACCCACTTCCTGTCCAGGCCAATATTCACACTTTAAAAAGAATGAAAGGACAGGTTCCCCTTGGGGTTTTCAGGCAGCGACAAGAAGCAGAAATAAATTTGTAAAAATATATTTATTTTATTAATTCAAAGGCTTAATCGCCGTCATAAATGTAAAATACGGACTCTGGTATATGTTATTACAGCATATCGATGGGTAAAGGATATATACAACATTTGGTACAAAGATAGTTACAGGAACAGTTTACAAATACATCAATATTTCAAAAGCTACAAATAGCACCCATGCTACCCCAATGCATTTTGACCTCCAGGGTCTTCTTCAGGGGGGGGGGGACAAAACCCAAGCAGAAGGGGTGATTATATTGTATATTCTGCAAATAGTCAAAAGAAAAAAGACTTTCAATAAAAAAGTTTTTTAGCCTACAGATTAGTTAATTATTATACCTTATTTCAGTAATATTTACCAGTTCCACCAAACCGTTACTGTTCAACCAGAGACTTTTATTAAAATCTGAAAAATAAATGAGTGCCTTCTCTCGAAGGGTCATCCTGGTGCCGCTGCCCTGCTGTTCTAACCCACTTCACCCACCCACCAAACTGGGGGAAAGAAGGGGGGGGGGGAGGAAAATGACTTCACAGGGGCATCGATCGCTGACTTGCAAGAATTGACAGTATCTGGAGTTTATCCAGGGGAACCAGAGGAACAGAAGAAGAGGTTCTTGACACACCCTAGGTGGCCACACCTAAAAATAATGAAATATAATAAAATATAAATTAAGTGTTCCACGTCAAGATATTCTAAGTGAATAGATAAAATGTTGTGTTACAATATTGTACTATTATATAGGTGCATATATGAATATAAATAAGAAATAGAAAGTGGAAGAAAAGTAATGCTTAGTTGCCCAAATATTCATTTATTCAATATTCAATATTTTCATATGTGGGCGGGACTTACGTATGCGTTCGCTTCTGTGTGCGAGCTCACGTGGACAGGGGCGCTTTATATTTTTTTATATATATTTTTTTATTGTTAATTTTATTTTAATTTTTTTAGTTTGACACTTAAAAAAAAAAAAAAATTTGATTACTTTTATTCCTATTACAAGGAATGTAAACATCCCTTGTAATAGGAATATGGCATGATCAGACATATCTCACCTCTAGGCTGGGAAGAATAAAAAAATAAAAAAAAATAAACGATCCTGGCTTCCTAGCCAGATCGGTGCCGTTAATTTGAATATTGTTCGGAGGCCGGACGCGATGTTATGACGTCACGCCCGGCCTCCGAACGATCATAGAGACTCCGGGGATGATCTGGTCCACCGTAAATCTCTATGGTAACTGGCGGGGGCCGGCGGATCCTGTCAATGACTCACCGATGGAAGCGGTGAGTCGGTACAAGCACCGGAGGGCGGCGGGAGGGGGGGGCATCCCCTCCCACCGCCCGTAAGAACGATCAAGCGGCGGAACAGCCGCTATGATCATTCTTATGGTGCAGGGAATCGCCGGCTGAAAACGCAGATATCTGAATGATGTCTGTGGCCTCAGGCATCATTCAGATATAACCACCGAAAGCCCATGACGTCAATAGATGTAGTATGGGCGCCAAGTGGCTGGGCTGTATGTTTAAGCCATTTGATCATTGAAAATGATTTCTATTACTTAAAGCGGGGTTCCACTTTAAGGCCTCCTCCCCAGCTCCTGTTTGTGAAATGGAGTTTTTGGGGAGGAGCGAGTAGCGAATTTTTACAGGTACCCGCTCCGACCGCCTTAGGTGATTGGAAGGGGAAGTTTTCCCCTCTCCCAAAGTCTTTTGGGACACATGACAGGGGACCAGTCAGAAAGCGCAGCGCCGCTTTCACAAGCACAGTGGGCACCCAGCTGTGAAGCCGCAAGCTGTCACAGCCGGGTGCCCATAGTTAACATGCGAGGGAGGAGACAGAGACAAAACGGCTGGGGTGAGCACACCGCTGGATTGTGGGACAGGTGAGTGGCTCTTTATTAGAAGTCAGTAGATACAGTTTCTCGTAGCTGTTGACTTTTAATTTTCACTTAAAGGGGTTGTAAAGGTTCATTTTTTATTTTCTAAATAGGTTCCTTTAAGCTAGTGCATTGTTGGTTCACTTACCTTTTCCTTCGATTTCCCTTCTAAATGTTTTTTTTTCTTTGTCTGAATTTCTCACTTCCTGTTTCTCCTCAGTAAACTTAACACCATCATCCGAGCGGTGTTTAGTCAGCCAGAACAGCTTACTGAACAGCTTACTGAGGAGGAACAGGAAGTGAGAAATTCAGGCAAAGAAAACAAAGAAAAAAAATATTTAGAAGGTAAATCGAAGGAAAGGGTAAGTGAACCAACAATGCACTAGCTTAAAGGAACCTATTTAGAAAATAAAAAATGAACCTTTACAACCCCTTTAAGAGACTGGAACTCCACTTTTAATATAACTAAGAATAACACTCATCAGTAGTTTCTCATATATTTTTAGTCCTTGTTGGCTGTGCCTTGATATGTGGAATACCCTGGTTACTGCCAGTGTTGTTACTGTGTTCCTGTGTGTGGAACCTATCAGTTAATACCAGTGCTCCCGCTACTCCCTGTATTCAGAACGCAGGGTTATTTCTGGCTCTTTCCAGTATATAAAGCGCGCTGCTGCCATATTGTCACACCTCTGATGACATCAACTGTGCCGAAACATGTAAGACAGGAACTACGACATCAGCATGGGATGCCACGGACATTTTTTTGGTTTGAAACAAAGCGCTGTTCCTCCTTGATATATGGGATTTGATTGCTTTAATAAACAATTGATTTTATTTGTACATATTACACTATGGAGGTTTTTTTTATTTTTATTTCACTGAGGATATGGCCATATGCCTTGGATCTGTGCCAGCTATTAAATTACCATTTAACCCTTGGAGCCTCTCTGGCATTGGGGTATTTGAGAGATCTGCATAATATTGAGCTTCTATGACTCCAATTATTGAGAACAAGCACAACCAGGAAACTAGCATTTACTGAATTTGGGATTTCAGCAATTGCAGTCTGCATAATTCTTATATAGTTTTTCTAGCAAAAGCTAAGCAATCCATGATTTAACCCTTTAACTGCCTAACCATTTTTGCACATTTAAAAAATAATTGTATAGTGGGTGATCCCTAATACCCCACCATTGCCATATTGTCCTTGCTGCCTGGCTCCTACAAATAGAACAAAAATAATTTACTCTGTCGCTTTTTGACAGCGGCCTGCACTGTCATATCTAGTAACTGAAGACAATTGGGTACTCCCTCTCTCCTTGAATGGGCTTGTGGGATAGACTCCCGTTGCTATCTAAAGCAGCTGGTCTCTTGGGAAAATCAAAGAGCTACAAGAGCACATGGACCTATATTTCAGCCACCCTTCAGACTTTGCAACATATTCTAATTAACATAAATCCATCCATAACTGAGAGCATAGGTCCTGGCCCATACCACCGGTTTGGAGAATTCAAGCAGGCGATGGGTTACTAAATAATTTTTTACCCACTCTTCTTTCTCTCTCTCCTTCTTTATGTACACTACTCATCTCCTAAGCGTTGCAATAACTCTTGAAGATACTCTGGACCACAAACTCAGGGTACAGTAGTAAGCTTATTGTCAAGTGTCCACTCTTCCCACCTCCATAGACATGTAGCCCCATTTATCCATACAGTTTTCCATGTTACCTCCTATACCATAATAGTCTACTTATGCCATAATGCCACTGGTCTCTGGGGCTACAAGTTCAGGTCGTATATTGTCATTTGTTATCACTTTTGGTTGTAACCAGAAAGGCAGCAGGAGCTTAACAAGGGACTGAGAAACTGGTGCAGAGAAGAGGAGTTTGGCTTCATGGAGAACTGGGCTGACTGTGGTCATTTACTAGCTCTATAGCAGGTATGGACTGCACTTAAATGGGAGGGGTGAAGCTTTTTTGGGAGTGAAGATGGCCAACAAGTTAGAAGAATTTTTAAATTAGATGTTGGGGAGGAGGGTTCAGAAGAAGACACATAGTTTCATAGTTAGTAAGGTTGAATAAAGACACCAGTCCATCCTGAGTGAGTGTCTACAATTGTCCCTATCCCTGTACATTGCACTCTCACATCAATTTTGGATAGAAGCCAAATAACCTACCCGCTTGTC
Organism: Lithobates pipiens; assembly: GCF_037356315.1. Classification (NCBI taxonomy): domain Eukaryota; kingdom Metazoa; phylum Chordata; class Amphibia; order Anura; family Ranidae; genus Lithobates; species Lithobates pipiens. The sequence goes on from NW_027507903.1 coordinate 298,498,945, forward strand.
TTTGGATTGTGGGAGGAAACCAGAGAACCCGGAGTAAACCCACGCAGGCACAGGGAGAACATGCAAACTCCAGGCAGGTAGTGTCGTGGTTGGGATTTGAACCAGCGACCCTTCTTACTGCTAGGTGAGAGTGCTAACCACTACACCACTGTGCCGCCCCATGATAGAGGATCTCTGAGTCAAGCCATTATCACTGGAGTGTCCTCTGAAGTCATCGCGCTATGGAAGGACTTTCATTAGCATCGGCCTCCAAGAAAGAACTATCACCTGTTCTCTTCACAAACAGGAGTGCCTCAGTGGTTTTTTGCAGGTGTGTGTTGGACCAGCTATGAGGGGAGGTTGGAGGCTGGTACTTTTTAGGCGCGTGTTGGACTGGCTATAAGGGGAGGTTGGAGGCCATTTTTTTTTTAGTTTTTTTTTATCATCTGGTACTCTCGAACCAACAATAAAACAGTGGCTGGAATAATATAAATTTCTTTTCACAATAAATGGTGGAAATAAATGTTTCGAGTGCTAGAGACATTCTTAACCTAACACCAGTATCACTACAAGCACCCAAGACTTAGAGGGGTAACAGGCATGTACCCTGGAGACATTACATTAGAGGGACACAGAAATCCCAATCGTACAAGGTCTCACTGTGACCTAGCACAAGCCATAAGGAAGATCCAATGGGATCCCTGGGAGCTCTATGTAGCTTCACTTATGATAGCAAATACAAATATATTCCATGAAAACCTCTAGTTAAAATTTAAAGAGGAGTTCCCCTTAAAAAAATTTAAAGTCAGCAGCTACAAATACTGCAGCTGCTGACTTTTAATAATAGAACACTTACCTGTCCCAGGGTCCAGCAATGCGGGGGAATGAAGCCCCACTTGTTCCCTCCTCCGCTCGCCGGTGCCGGCATTCTAACTGTGGGCTCCCGGCTTCACAGCCAGGCACCCACTGCGCATGCATGAGCGCCACGCGCCATGATTGGTCAAGCAGTCATTTGGGACCTGTCACGTGTCCCAGATGACTGACAGGAGGGAGGGGGCAGAGCTGAGCCCTTCCCACGCCGAGGGGGAAGTGATGTCACCAGCCCAGGCACTGAAGGAGGCAGACTACGAGGGACCCCCTAGCAACAGGCATTTAGAGGTGAGTTAAAAAAAATCCAAATTTATTTTTATTTATTTTTTTAGGAATTTTGATTATTTTTTTTTTTTTTGTGCAACACCACTTTAACTAGTTTAGACACTCAATTTATTTCTTGCTATATATTTCTCAGTTTGGAAATGTTAGAGTAGAGTTAGGGACCACCCTTTTCAGCGGGGTTTTGGCATGGCAGTGCGGCTTCACATATATTTGCATTCAATGTAAATTGTGGAAACAGTTTAGACTTTTTTCTTTATATTTTGCTGGCTAGCTGGTAAGAATGTTGGGGAATTTTGTGTTTTGGATTGTTCTGTGGACTGCCATGCTTAAGCGCCAAATCACACTTTTATGTTGTGGTAACATGCATTACTGCACATTACAAGCATCAGTGCATTGCAGTGCCACCCATCGTCAATGGTACCCCAACACATTGACCCAACGCACTTCTAACACACATGCATTGCAACACGACACAATGCAGATCAACGCACTACCATGAATTGTGGTGCATCATGGCAGAGGAAATTAATGATATTTTTATTGTTATTGTACAAAAACATTTAATACAATTTGATTATACAAAAAATAAATAGTGTGTGCGATTTATTTATTTTATTTATCATTCTAAACACAATGCACCGGAATGCAGGTTTCCAACCTTGTAGCATCTAGTCAGAGCAGGTGCAACTCTGATGCCTGTTAAACCAGCCATAGATGGTTAGATTTTAAATCTGTAGTTGCAGAAAAATCCACCTATTTTCTTTCTTGTAACCTACACCTATCAATGTTTCTGCAAGAACTCTCTTACAGGGAGCCACGGAATGATCCGACCCCCAAGGGGAGGGGTAATGAGGGGCGGGCATGACCTGGTGCCTGGGAGCCAATAGAAGGAAGGGAAGTTGGAAGTAACTGAGAGAAGCAAGGGGGGCGGAGCCATATAAAAAGGGGGCGGTGCTTATACTGGGCCAGTACACGTGGAGAGTTCACAGGAGGAGGCAGCTTTCCCACCCTCCCTCCCTAATGTGGGGTTGTTTGAGTATTAAGGTTATCGGTATCTGGCTGGTCGTTGTTTTTCTTTCTTTCTTTCAGGAGCAGAGGTTTGGTCGTCACAACAGTGAAAACGGCCCTATTGGGGGCTGCAGCGTTATCTTTCTGGTGGTCTTTGACGGTGGCGGTAAATGGAGGTGATCTAAAAGGGGTGGGGGGCTCATCAGTAATATGGGGCCCCTCCGGTGTATTCCCGAACGGTGGACGGAATACTGGGTGTTTTTCACTGCAGGAATTGGTTGTCTCCGGGCGGTCACAGCTGGAGGCCTGGTTATGTTAATGGTACCGCAGTGAGGTTGGTTTTTGGTTATAAAGTGGGTCACCGTCAGAGATCACCAGACTGGACTTTGGTTTAAAATGTTGTTTATGGTTGTATATATGTATTTATATATTTATATATTTATATACATATCTTTGGAGTGAGTTAAAATTTGGGTGTGTTAATAAAAGGCTGTTGTGGCCAGTTTACTCCAAAGAGAAGGTGTGGTCTCATTATTATTATTAAAGGTTGATAAGAAGGGGATAGAGGTGTTATGGGGTTAACAATAAGAAAGGGGACATTTGGGCTACGCAGGTCATGCCTTAATCTGAGTAGCAGATAGAATCTCTGACATGCTAATCTCTGGTATGCTTGTTGATAACGAAATATGGAGTGAGATCCAGAAACTGCAATAGATCTTTCTTCCTTGGTGACCGATCCTCACGACTCCCCTCAAAAGTTGTGCAAACTGAAGGATTCTTGGTCCTTTCAAATGTGTTAATGCCAATATAGCCCACACTCGTGAGCTATGTGAGTATAGGCTAAGGCCTGGAGGAAGAATAGACTAGCTGACACTGGAAGGGCAGTAGGATCAATGTCTCGCCCTACCAAGAAAAAGCAAACTTGTTCCAGAATTAGACCTAGATGTTGTAAGTAGAATGTCACCTCAAACACAACAAAAGTAGAGATCACTCTGGAGTAAAACTGGAGCAACCGGAGTTGCCCATCCTCCCCCTTTAGTGCCCCTGCTTGCAGCTCCAGTCTGCATATGTTATAGAGGGGAAATGTCTTCTGTATCCTGAAATGAATGGCCAGGGAAAACGAGGGCCTCCTGGTCAATATGGAGGACTGCCTATGACAACTATGTTCTCCCTTAACAGCCTTAAGGGGAATCTCATTTATGGGAAATGTTGGGGAAAATATATAGGTTAGATTACAGTCCCAGGGAGAGACCAGAGCATCTGCCCCTTGCGCCTTGGAGTACAGACAAAATCAGACCAAAGTTTGTGATTACTGTGGGAAACGAGGAGGTCTGTCTGTGGTAGGCCCCATCTGTGCACCAGCTCAGAGAAGACCTGGGTCATAGACCCACTCGTTGTGCTCTGGGAAGCTTGTACTTGTCCAAAAATAACCACTGGGAGGTAAACTGTTTCCGAAATTTTGCCGGTGATCTTCCGCCCCAGGAATTATGGGTTTCACCTCTCTCAATAGCATATTGTTGAGAGTTTGATCCTGGAGCTAAATATAGGAAACTGATGCCCTATTGCTAAACTGCAAGGAGATTGACCTTACTACACTTAGTCAAGGAGGACCAAAGTGCTAAAAGGGCTGTTTGAACCCCAGCGTGTTCAAGATCACCCTCCTTGGCTGGGAATCTCTGCTTGTCTTGACCGAAAGTCCTTTGCAGTACATATTCCCGGCTGTCTTGCAGACATGATTCGTAGCCATTCTCCAGTCTAAAGACTTCCTCAAGGTCTTTCCATCACCGTGGACCGCTATTCATACTAAGTAACATTTATTAACTGTGAAATGTATGAGAAAAAGATAGGGATTTTCACGGTGCTTGGATAACAATTTCAAAAGAGAAAATAGCAACTTTTAGATATAATATTTATTGAAGTCAAGGTTAAAATCAATTCATACATAAAACATGCAGAGATTTACATAAGAGGTGGTATTCAAGGTCGAAAGTGAATTTAACAGAAATGTTGATTGCACATTATCCCGACATGTTTCGCTGGTACGCTTCTTCAGGGGATGTGCAAGTTATCATCAAAGACACTGTACAAAAATAGTGAAAAAAACACACAAAGTACACAAAAATAAATTAATAACTTGTTATGACTTGGGTATGGAAGCACATCAACCAACCAACATCACAGAAGCAGCGCTTACCCCAGACCATTACCACATGCAGAGAACCACTGCCTGATATAGCACACCTGCCGCCAAAACCCCGGAGTTTTGCTTACCCTGCACCACAAAGCCAATGGAATAATTGGTTCTAAGGTTAAAATATTAAGAAGAGGACCAAAAATTAATAGAAATAAGGAAATAGGGCTTTGTGGTGCAGGGTATTCCAAGTCGCCCTCTTATCTATGCTCTGATAATCTGTGTTTTAAGTGAGTATCTTTCTATATAAATATATATATATATATATATATTTTATAGGTCTCCAATTTATTTTAATCTATTATATACTCAAATTTATTTGGAGAGATGCACAATGCATCTTTTGTCTTCTGCTAGTCTCATTTACAGCAGAAACTTAAATAAATATTATATCTAAAAGTTGCTATTTTCTCTTTTGAAATTGTTATCCAAGCACCGTGAAAATCCCTATCTTTTTCTCATACATTTCATTGTTTTAGTCTGGGATGTGGTCTATCTACCATTTATTAACTGTGTTCTATCCTGTTTACTCCCTTGCACTAAGAATTCTTGTTAAAATTTCTGCAGGTGCTCCTGCACCCCAGGAAACATCTATATGCATGATGACGTTGTGCCCAGATGACTGAGGCACTGAGAAGCCATCAAACAAGCGGAAGTATTCATCCTCCGATATCTGTTCCTGACTGTCACCACTTCCTCTGATGGAAATAAAACAGAGAAAATAGCAGCGCACCCCCGGGTACACCAACCATTGGGATAGAGAAAGGTTGGCTTTACTTTCCCTCTAAAGTGTGAGGATAGGATACGCATCCTGACGATCCAGCAACAGACTCCAGCCATGTGGTTATACTGTTTAATGGACTCCGTCTTAAAGATCTCAAAGAGGGCCCAAAAGGGTTTGACCTCTTCCGATCTGCAACTGGATCCTAACCAGCCTCCCCTGCGGACACCAAACAATATTGGGTAGAAATGATGATGTGGTGCACTTGGCAGCTCCATGGGAGAGAAATGGTCCCAAAGTGACTATGAGTGTCTGATACCTTCTTCCAAGGCTCTGTACAGCATGCTGTCCAGAAACCCGTGAAGAGTGCCTTCTAGGTCTTACCTTAAGAGTCTGGGTATGCACTTGTGTGACTGGCTTACTAATTTTCCTAGAAGCCTGCACTAAAATACAAGTCAGATTTTTGGCATCCACTGCTACAAAAATATAATTTTTTTTCCCAATAGGAAATCATGCAGACCCTGCCACTCTCCTCAGAGACCTACAGGTGCAGCAGCTTGCTGATAATTATTAAACCATTCCCATTAGACTCACCCAGTACATGGACTGGATATTGCTGGTCTGTCAGCACTTGCAGATGCTACAGTATGTGGAAGCAGGCTGACCATTCGTTTGTTCGGGGTACACAGTTTCGACAGCCTGCTTATACAGGCATTTTTCTCAAACCCCTTCCATCCTTTCCCACTTTTGTTTCTAGAAAGCAATACGCAGTCCAGGGTCTCAACCATATGACCTCCCTAGCCGCCAAAGTGCTAGGGTGCTCTTCCAGTGGTTATACAAGCAACCAGGGGGGACTTCCTGGTCAGCCTCCCTATTTTGAGTAGCAGACTGCTGCATCTATAATATATGTAGTAAGGGCCCAGGAATCCTTCAGTCCAATGAGAACCTCCAGAGCCTTGAGTTGTCGACCTCCCTCCACATAGAGTGGGTCGTAAGGCATAGTAGGTGCAGAGCATGTCTTTGGATTGTGGTGAGAAACCCACACAGGGAGAAGACTTCAACACAAGCATTAGCGTGTTGGGGAATTGAACCAGCAACCCCAGTGCTGCTAGACAGAATCGCCACCCACTTAGTCAGCAGGCAGCCTCTGCAATGTAGATTTATGGGTGCCAGACATCTAGGGTCTGCCACCTGTCCAGGATTCAGCCGCACAGTTCAGGTTTTGAATCAAGTATCAGGGTTTCAGTCCACCTGAGACCCAAACATATTACCCGGACCAGGCTGGGGTTCCCCAAGTGACCGAGATAGTCATACACAAATCTGTTACCGCCAATGGCGGCTGTTTTGATGATGTCAACAAGGGCAATTTGGCCACACCCACTAGCGCGCTCTGAGCACTACATTACCACTCTCCTTGGGGCACCCAAATGTGTCTGTGTAATACTAACCCGGTAAACTCCTAGACTTCTACAGGACAGCCACGCAGGGAAAAGCATCCAGAAAGATGCCACACCTGCACGGATGAGAGCGCTGTCTCCTATGGCAACAGTCTCCAACAATTTCCAATACAAGTGTAACAGTTGCTTCAGGCAATTAAGGCAAGTTCAAAACAGAATCTTGTGCCACTCTTATCAACAATAAAGACATTTGGCATTACCTGTTAGCTGTATACTCCTCCAGGAAGTGTCTACTCACCAGCCTCCTGGGTATAGATACTGCGCCATGGGCCCTGCAGGATTCTTGCTGGGGCGCTGGCTCTGGGGAAGAGGAGCAGAGACATCTTCCTTGGAGCTTTTCTCCTGAGTGGAAGCGCCTTTTTTTTTTTACACTGGGCATGGTCACTGCTTGCTGAAGTCCCCGGCTGATCTTCCAATGAGACCCTTTGGGCGGGTGGCTGGGCTGAGGTAAACTCAGACAAGGAATCTTGTACTACCTTCTTCAGTACTGATGAGACTTGCGCAGTGTCCTGCTCCCTGTCTACTGCAGACTCCTCTAGACAGTCTTTTTACTGTATTATTATTATTATTACTGTATAAATGACACTGGAAGGGGTTAAACACTAGGGGGCAATGAAGGGGTTAAGTGTGTCCTAGGGAGTGATTCTTACTGTGGGTGGGATGGGCTAACATGTCATGTCACTAGGCAGAACAGGGAAATGCCTTGTTTACAAAGACATCTCCCCATTCTTCCGCTCCGTGACGCGATCCTGGGCCCCCGGCGGACATTGAGTGACCCACGAGACCCATGGGCACAGTCACAGAGTATGCGGCGGGCACACGTCCACAATGCCGCATCTAAAAGGGGACATACAGGTACGCCCATTTGCGCAGCCGTGCCATTGTGCCAATGTAGATCGTCGTGCAATGGACGGCAAGTGTTTAAAAACTCTTGCCTTTGCTTCCTTTGCTTGTTGCATACAGTATATTCCTGATCTATGAGCTTAAAGAAAAAGTTCACCTTTAAGCTGGCCATAGATGGATCAAATATCAGCCAGTATAGCAGGGATCAGCTAAGGTTTGATTGTCTTGGGTACAATCACCCTGACGGATTTTTTTTTTATATGCAATTACTGCTGGCAGCTATAGCCGCTAGCAGTAATCATTGTGTTCTGCTGTTTGGGAAGACTCTCTGCTGGTAAAACACAATAGCGCAGAAGGAGGAATTCCCCCATCAACACTGACTGCGTTGATGGGGAAATAGAGTGATTTTCTTTCCTTCCACCCATGGGGGAAGAAAACAAATTCAAATCATCTATGGAGTAAGATGTTACATCTTACCTCCGTATTTAGGATGTGACATGTTACTAATGCATCAGCCCCTCTATCCTAGCACCTGCTTTCCGCTCACACATCCACATCATTCATTCACACGAAGGATGAGCTCCGGGGTGTTTGAATACTCCACGTGCAGAGCCCGCCAGGAAGTTGGCGCAGTGCTGTGCTAATCACAGGCAGTGAGACATTGCCCCGATGCCTGGCTGCAGAGATCGGGCAATGTCTCAGTGCCTGTGATTAGAGCAGCTCTGCGTCGACTTCCTGGCGGGCTCTGCAAGTGGCATATGCAAACACACCGGAGCTCATCCCTAATTCACACAGATCTGTGAATGGATGTACTACAAGTCCCATCTTTCATTGCAGCAGACAGCTTGATATTATCAATGAACTGCAAGGCCTGATGAGCACTCTCGTAGTTAATTGACACTTCCTGCAATTCAGTAACTGTCTGCCCATACGGGAAGTATGGGCAAACGGCTGTATTGAGTGTCAGAAGGAGCCTGACATTGCACCTGTGATCTGCTGATCACGGGTGCAATGCTCTGCAGGCTCTAAGAAAAAAAAAAATAGGTGCACATTTTTATATGCAAAAAAATGTGCATTTATTATTTTTTTCTAAAATGTGAACTTAGCTTTTAAATGCAGCTATCCTATCCTGGATCTGAGCAATGTTTTTGATTACACTTTTGTGACATGTGGTGTCCTGCTTCTATGATTCCCGGGCCATATCCAGGTATTACCAGGGTCATCTACTGTTCAAATGTCTAAATGGGGAGAGCCTTGTGGAGGCTATTTCCTTATTGAAAACATTAAACACTGTAACAGGAAGTCCCAGTTTTTTCTGTCCTTATCCACAACAATTTTTAGCATACCATTCAGGATTTTATTGAACCTTTCTACCAGCCCATCAGTTTGGGGGTGGTACACTGAAAAATTTGGTGAATCATTTTCAACAATCAAAACAACTCTTTGATTACCTCATGACATGCAATGGGTTCCTTGGTCTGTCAACATTACCTTAGAAATACCAGTATGGGAAAACACGTGGAATAGTTCTTTCATTATAACCTTGAGCTTCTGACTGCCGTATGGCATAATAAAGGACTTCCAATATGTGCTTTTGCCCTCTGGTGATCTACAGCAGTGGCCTGATCGGATCCAGAGCAACCCCCTTAAAAGGTGCACCAAATGTGGGTAAGGTGAATTAAAGTGGATGTAAACCCAAACTTTATTTTTTTTGTCTGGTGCAATATAGAGTATGAGATTTCAGATCAGCTGTGCCCAGTCTTGCCACAAAGAGTTAATCCAGCTCTGAGCAAACCTCATATCTTTTTTCAGTGAAATAAAATGGACAAACTGTGAAATCTTTGTCCGTTCTTCCCCCTTGCTGTGATTGACAGGTTATTTACATATCTCGTGCACTAGCCTAAGACATGCATTTTTTTAATTCCCACCCCCACTCCTTTCTTCAGCAGCTCTGCAAGGATTGGCTGTTCCACACCTCAACATGATTTGGCATGCTGAAGTCATGTGGGGACTTTTCTGGGTTTTGACTGGATGTTAGGCTGGATTCACACCTATGCATTTTTAGTGCTTTTTGCATTTTGCAGATTTGCACTACAGAACGTGTCCAATAAGAAACCATGTTAAGTGGACTGTAGTGCAAATCTGCAAAATGCAAAAAGCACTAAAAATGCATAGGTGTGAATCCAGCCTTAGTGATCATAGCAGAAGTTCAGTGTAAGAAATACACAGGAGAAAATGCATGTTAATAAGGGGAGTGTAGAGGTGGACGGGGAGTCTACTGACATTACTACTCCACCCACTGAGCCCTGGAAAACAGACCCACCCACAAAATCTGCAGTTTTTCGGGTCTCATAGCAGACAGAGGGAGACATTTGACAGATAAGTATACATGCAGGAGGCATGTATACCCTTCTAGATAACCAATATTGCAGTAGTTTAGAAAGGATGAGAGTGGGTTTACATCCACTTTAATTTAACAGTCAGGGTAAGATGTACAGTACTTGTTTGCTTTTGTATACATGGTCAGAAACAATGCTGCTCAATCTACTCTTTTGTTTTTTCTACCTGTAAATGACCACCCAACATATGAAAGTGGTCCAGATCAACACCATCCTTGTGTGGGACTAAGGAACCTTGAGCTACTCCACAACTTGATTGTGTTCTGTTTTTACACAACACAGCAAATATATACTGAAAATGGGAGTACACCATACTAACTTCTGCTTCTTGATGTATCCCTGAGGCAACCTTACACTATTTCATGCATTTTCCAAACTGGGATCTCACAACTATGCAGTCCATAAATTTTTCCTGGTCACTGGTATATCTATTATTTATGGTACTGGAGTAGTTTCCTCTGACTCATTTTTATCACTGTATATAATGTAGTCCCATTTGGTCTGAGATAAGCTTGTCAGGGTCCTCCAGACTGGCATGGACCAATGTGACTAGACGTCCAGAATATAATATTGCCTTCACTGGATGTCTTTTTAGAATGTATCTGATTTCCAATCTCAGTTTCTAGGTGTGCTGCGAGAACATGCTTGGCAAATAGTGACTCCACAATTCACATTCAAGAGGTTCATGTAATCTAGGGTATTTGACAGTCAGTCATATGTCCTAGTTCTTTGCAATTCCAGTGCCTAATACGCCTTGTCTCTGTCAAGGAAAAGATTCCTTTTGGGCTCGGAACCTTTTCAAATCTGGGACTCGAGTGTCCCACCCCCTTATTCAGGAGCATTTTTTTTTTATTATTGTATTTTTATTGAAAATATAAAGATAACAATGACAAAGTGTCTTATGCTTGCATAAGTGCACAGGTAAACAGTCAGTCCATCATATAAGACAAATCAAAAACAGAGAGGGGGGAGAGGAAGGAGAGGGGAGGGAAGAAAGAGGAGGGGGGGGGGCAGGATATTTCAGCACATTCAGTATATCCTCACATAAATTAACAATTATTTGCGGTACAAAACAGCAATCGTCACAATCAAATAGGCATAGGACAGTGAGCAAGAAATGTGGAAACTTCATTCCTTTAGAAGGGCATGAAACAGTGTGAACGGTCAATTTGAGCCTTAAACTCAGCGTAGGAGGTCAAAAATCAGAAGACTATATTAAGTAGCAGCATACAGTTTAGAGCGATACCACAGATCCCAAATCATAGAGAACTGAGGCATAGTGTCATGGACTATGGCTGTAAGCTTCTCCATACGGCCGATATGTTCTAGGTTCTGCAAGACTTGGGGGAAAGTGGGCGGAGTACGTGATAGCCACCGTATAGGGATAGCTCTCTTAGCTGCTAACAAAATAAAGGTGGCGAGCTTCTGAGCATGTCTAGAGAGTCCAGGAATCGGTAACCCTAGTAGGAAATACAGAGGGTCTAATGGGAGGGAAATCTCAAACAAGTCTTGGATGAAGGATTGTATTGTAATCCAAAATAGGCGGATCAATGGGCATTCCCAGAAGATATGGAAATGGGAACCTATATCCCCTCGACATCTCCAGCACATCGCAGGGGTCTTGGGATCATATTTATTTAAAATTTCAGGCGTTCTATACCAAAAGAGCAGAATCTTGTAAGCCATTTCCTTCTGTTCCACACAGCGGGATGTCTTAGAGACGGCTTCCCATATTCTCTGCCATTGTGGGAGTAGGATGGGATGTTCTAACACTTGCGACCACTTACGCATATATGAATGAGAAGATTCCGTAATGGGCACCGATTCATGGAGTATTCTATAAATGTCAGAGATTAAATGGGCCTGGTATGGGCCCTGAGCACATAAAAATTCAAATGGAGTTGGCTTGTCAAGACAGAGAGTGGGGGATTTAGAAGCAAAATAGTGTCTGATTTGCAGATAGGAGTGGAAGAGTTGTTTGGGAATTTGGTGCTGTTTCTGCAATTCCGCGAATTATAGAAGCCTCCTGGTGAGCGGATGCACTATATTGCGGAGTTGAAACAGGCCAGCTTCGGACCAAGGAATCACTCTATCATATGCTAGGCCAGTGATGGCAAACCTTGGCACCCCAGATGTTTTGGAACTACATTTCCCATGATGCTCCACTACACTGGAGAGTGCATGAGCATCATGGGAAATGTAGTTCCAAAACATCTGGGGTGCCGAGGTTCACCATCACTGTGCTAGGCTGTCTGGGATATCTGGATTAAACAGTATGTTTATCAAAGGAGGGCATTGGGAGGCCAGAGGAAACAACTTTAGGCATTTCCTCCAGATTTCCAAGGAAAACAGCATCGGGGCCAGACAAATGCTACGAAGTGGACCCATGGAGGTTTGAAGGTCTGCCCAAAGCATGGCACAGATGTGTGCAGGCCCGGTGATGCTCATCTCAATTTCAGCCCATACTGTAGGGGCTTTCCGGGATGATCAGGTAATAACTGGTTTAAGGTGTGTAGCATAGTAATATTTGATCAGATCTGGGGCTCCCAGACCTCCACGCCATTTAGGAGCCAACATCACCGGACCTGCAACCCTATGTGCTCGATAATGCCAAATGAAGTTAAGAAAAGCTCTTTGGACAGCCTTAAGTTGGGACATAGGGATTGGGATTGGAAGAGTATCAAAAAGATAGAGGAGTCTAGGCATCACTGACATTTTTAGGACATTAATACGGCCCAAAAGTGAGAGGGGAAGCGAATCCCATTGCTTCAAAAGCCTAGCAATGTCACGAAAAAGTGGGGGGTAGTTAGCCAAGTATAAGGTCGGATAGGAGGGAGTAATGTTAATCCCCAGGTATTTAATGGAGTCTGTGCACCAGTGAAAGGTATAGTTGTCTTGCAGTATTGTGAGAGCAGAAGAGTGAATGTGTATAGTGTGGTAGTTCGGAATCTCCAATCCTGGGACCGGGTTTTGGGAACAGTCAGAAGTCTGGCTGCATGATTGCACAGGTGGGTCTTGGGCTTAAAACAAAGCCAACACCATGGTTCTGGGCTCCACCCTCCCGAGGAGTCCAGGCGTGTAAGGGAGAAGAAGTGTGCATGTCTGCACAGGTCGGTCTGTCAGAGTAGACAGAGGGTCCAAGCTGGTGGGCTGAAAGAGAAGCTGTTAAAGAGTGCTGAGGTACTGGGTGTACGGGAACTCTGTTAAAGAGCCAAGAGGGCTGCAGCAGAAGTCTGAGCAGCAGTGCTGCTAAAGAGAGCCAGGTGGCTTGGTATTTTTGGTTCTACATACATTACTGCTGTGGAAAGCTGAAACCCCTGTGTGGGCAACTATTTTGTTATTTGACTTTTCTTTCTTTAATAAAAGTGGGCCTACGAGCCCTTAAACGACATCTGGTGTGGATCCAGCTCACTGGTAAGCTCTACCTTTAAGCTAAAATAACCCCCAAATATTACAAGTGGTGTTCGAATGCGGGCATTAGACGGTGGAATCCGGGTCCTTGCTCTACAGTAAGTCGCATCAGGAACTATTGGCTGTGTGTGGAAGTGCAGCCAGGCAAAAGGCATTGCGTGTTGCAGGTGGTGTACCTGTGAATGAAAGTCAAATTTTTTTTTTTTTCTCTTGCTATGAACTGTGTTTGTGTGCATGAGACAGCACAATCAGTGTGTGCAATGTGCAGGTGAGGAAAGCTTGCATGAAGAGAAAAGCAACTTGCTTTAAATGAGAGACAGAGCTCTGTGGTTGGAGGGGTTGTTACCACCCAAACGAGCCCCATACATACCTGATCAGAGTGTATCCAGGAGAAAAAGGGCTGGGGTTGTCCCTAGCAACCCAGGTGCAATGAGTGCACAGGTGACTGCTATTATGGAGAGTCCACCAGCATTTGAATCTGCAGTGGATTGGTGCAAGCGGCATTTAGCAGCACTGGACCAAGCTACAGAGGAAAGGAAGCCAACCCTCAGTGCAAGGGGAAAGCCGCTGGATGTCCATAACTGGAAGAGGGCTGTTGTTGCCCCTGGCAAAGCTGATGCAGTTAAAACAGCTATTGTGAAAGATGTGAATGTGTCACAGCATGAGATGGGATCCAGCAGAGAGAAGCCCATGCTATATGCAAGGAGAGAGGCTGATCAAAGGCTGAGGATGAGAGTGGTTGCCCATAGCAACGCAGAGGAAGCCAGTCGGGCTGTCTCTGTACCATGGGCTATGTCTAATAAGGATCGTGGAAAGTGGCTTAAGGAGGAGCCAATTTATCATGTTGGAGAGAACCAGCAAAGTTCTGCTGGGAGAGTGCGGTCTCCCATGGCAACCGGAGTGAAATTTATGCCTGAAAGGAGCTGCAGTAGAGGTTTGGTTCAGCGTCCCCACAAAGAGGCCTGTGCATTCCGGCCAGCTGGGAATCACCAGGAGAGAATCGCTTTGGGAAAAAGTCATCCAGTAACATGCCTGGAATGTGGCCAGCTGGGGCATGGCATGTTTTCTTGCCCTAGGTTGTGGAATACGGCTGGAGATAATGTTGCTGAGAAGGTTTTGTCTGTAGGCCCAGATTCCGGTGAAAATATGTTTGCAGTGACCCCTAGCAACAAGAAGTTTCCTGTGGTGCCTGCAGGGGGTGCTAAACGGTGGGAGATGCCTGCTGTAGTTTCATCCCATGGCCACCAGGAGGAGTTGGCCAGTAAAAGTGCAGCAGAGGACTGGTGCATAAGACAACGTACTCAAATGAAGATGGTGACACCAACTACTGCGGTGGGTAAGACTGTCTTTAATGAAATGATGGCTGGAACTGCTGATTTCATGTATAAAAGGACTGGTTACGAGACTGTCCATGATGAGGTGAGAGTGACCCCAGTTAGTGGGGCCACTGAATGTGCACTTGAGAATGACTTTTCCCTATATAGTGGGAATGCAAGGGTTAAAATCCACATAGAACCTGTGTTGATGTCTAAAAGTGTTGTGTCTAATGGCTATCAGGCTCAAGTTGACCATGGGCTAGGACAACCTACAAATGTGAAAAATGCTATAAGTGTTACTGTTAATGAAAAGTTTAATGCTGTTGGGAAAACTTTTGCTCTGAAAGAACCTGGGGTTATGAAAAATGGGCGGTTGCCTGTAGCAACTGGTGGTAAGACAGCACAGTTGTCCACAGGAATCTCCAGGGAACTTCATGTGTTGGAGTCAGAGGTTGCCCTGGACAACTGCGATGTCACTCTGGTGGGACAGAATGGAACTGTACCGTGTAATAGTAATGTGTTGGTGCAAACTGCTAGTACTAAAAATGTGCAGGTAAATGGTGGATTAACACAACCTGTGAAAAATGCAAACGTGTGTGAGGCTTATGAAATGCAAGCAGAGAAAGGTGGTGAATATGGTGTATTGCAACCTGTGCTACCACAGTCTGACATGATTTACAATGACTGGTGTAATGAGTCTGCAACTAAGCCAGTCTGTTCTTATGTGTCTCCTTGGGCAGATGGATCGGTGCTGAGGAGTACCGCAGAAGGGAGCGCACATACAACAGATTGGGATAGTTGGAGCAAAAATCTTATCTCCCTGATAGATGAGGCTTTTATGCACAAAGATAAGGTGGACACGGTTTCTGCTGGGCCAGCAGGAGGGGCTGCAGAACAGCCTGTACCTGAGGGCACGGTGGCTGCTGCAGGGGTTAACCCTGGTGAGCAGGATGAACCAAATAAGGGCGCAGCAGAGACATTGTCCGTGACCCACAAAACTGAGGTTGACATGGAGTGTCAACGTGACGTCACTGGTAATGTGCTGGAGCAGTTCACTGATGCTGAGCCTGAGAAGTTGAGTATGAGTCCAGTACCTGGCAGCGCTCTGGTGGAGCATCAGGCTGTGTTTACCTCCAGCCGGGAGGAGGTTCCGTTAACCATTGCAACTTTTCAAGTCTCAGCAAGTGAGTCTCTCTGCATCCCCAGGGTCATGAAAGTCCCCAGGAAGGACTTAGGTCTGGAGTCAAGGGCCTGGTTTATAACTGAAGCATTAAAAGAGATGCTTGAACTTTGGGATGTACAGCCAATCTATACTAGTGTGTCTCCTCCACAGTCTGATGGGCTGGTACTGCGCAGTACCACTAGGTGGAGCACTGTATGGCAGGCTGTACAGAGCAAAGCAAAACAGGACAGGAATGGTTTATTCCTAAATTTGCTACTTTTGTTAAAAGTTGCCGCTACATTTGCTGCTAGATTAGATCCAGAAGAAATATTTGAGACAGATGTTGGAGAAGTTGAAAATAAGCCTAAATTGCCTGTGGTTACACCTCCTAACAGCCAGATGGGAAGCATTTCTGCTGCTATGGTCCAGTGTGGTGCTGGTCAGTTGGTGAAGGGCACGTATACTGCACCAGTAGAAAAACCACATGAGGTGGAAGGGCCATGTGTGGACCTGAAAGCAGCAGAGATCCTGACCAGGGCTCAAACAAAGGTGGTTAAAGAGACTGGGGTCCCCAGTCCAGTGCTTGGTCTAGGTGACAAACCTAATAAGGTCCCCAGGACAGGGGAATGGGCAAGGAGCGTGGATAAAAATACAGATGGCATCAGAACGGGTCAAGTGGTAGGACAGCTGCCTGCAGAGTGGGTGAACCCAGGGGAGGTGGCGTCCTGTGAGGTTCCTGTGGGTGATGGCGGCCCTCTGGTATGTGTGCCCTCTGCAGACTCTGCCCTAGCAAATTTTGAAAAAAAAGGCATTGGTGACATGTGCAACATTGAGAGGTCTAATGTTGGTTTGAATATGTCTGTCAATGATGAACCAAATAATGTGTTAATGGTACATGATAATGTGGTGTCCAAAGGTACAGGTAAACCTGGTAATCAATTAGTGACTGCTGAGTCAGGTACCAGAAATAAGAGGTGGGTTTCCGTTCTAAACACTATAGAAATAGGCCCCCTACAGTCTCAGAACAGTACTGCTGAGAGAGTTTTGGGGAAACCTGGGAACCTGAAGCGTGGAGGCAGAAGGGTTGGTAGGAAGACCAACGGGAACCCATTAAGATTTCGGGAGAGGAAGTGCTTATGGAAATGCACTCGGAAGAAAAGTTGAGAAGGTCGCATCAAAGCGCATAGCAGAGTGACAGTAAGGCTTAGAGGGAGACACCAAAGGAGGCATTGGGTGGAGTTCCCCGTTAGGAGAAGCGAGGTTGTACAGGAGGATACTTCTGTAAATGGTATCTGGCACAGAGGTGCCAAAAGTAACTTGGGTGTTCCGCCCTCTGGGTCGAAACAAAGGGGGGGGATATGTGGTAGTTCGGAATCTCCAATCCTGGGACCGGGTTTTGGGAACAGCCAGAAGTCTGGCTGCATGATTGCACAGGTGGGTCTTGGGCTTAAAACAAAGCCAACACCATGGTTCTGGGCTCCACCCTCCCGAGGAGTCCAGGCGTGTAAGGGAGAAGAAGTGTGCATGTCTGCACAGGTCGGTCTGTCAGAGTAGACAGAGGGTCCAAGCTGGTGGGCTGAAAGAGAAGCTGTTAAAGAGTGCTGAGGTACTGGGTGTACGGGAACTCTGTTAAAGAGCCAAGAGGGCTGCAGCAGAAGTCTGAGCAGCAGTGCTGCTAAAGAGAGCCAGGTGGCTTGGTATTTTTGGTTCTACATACATTACTGCTGTGGAAAGCTGAAACCCCTGTGTGGGCAACTATTTTGTTATTTGACTTTTCTTTCTTTAATAAAAGTGGGCCTACGAGCCCTTAAACGACATCTGGTGTGGATCCAGCTCACTGGTAAGCTCTACCTTTAAGCTAAAATAACCCCCAAATATTACAATAGGTAAAGCTTCAGTTTTACTGGTGTTAATCTTGTACCCTGATATCGAGCTAAAGTCTTTCAGCAAGGACAAAAGGTTCGGAAGTGAGATATGGGGATTGGTCAATGTCAGGAGGATGTCGTCTGCAAATAAGGACATTTTATATTCCCTGTGGCGTAGGCATATCCCTCTAATGTCTGGGTGAACGCGGATGGCCTCCGCCAGAGGTTCCAGGCAGAGGATAAAAAGAAGAGGTGACAGGGGGCAGCCCTGTCTCGTGCCGTTGCTCAAAGGGAAGGAGGATGATAGGTAGGATGCCAATTTGACATGGGAAGAGGGGCAGGAGTAAAGGGCTTCAAGAGCTGATCAGGAGCATTTTTTAAAGGAACAGTAGTTCACACGGCAAATGTTTTTCTGCTTCCAATAAGCAGCTTGGAGGGCAGATCTTAGAGATACCGTATTTTCCGGCATATAAGACGACTTTTTAACCCAGGAAAATCTTCTTAAAGCGGGAGTCCGCTGGGACTCCGCGTTTTTTTTTTTTTTTTAAAAGCCAGCAGCTACAAATACTGCAGCTGCTGACTTTTAAAATAGTGACACTTACCTGTCCAGCGCGCCCGCGATGTCGGCACCCAAAGCCGATCTCTAGATCGTCTCTCGGGTCCTGCCGCCGCCATCTTGGGTATGGGAATCAGGAAATGGAGCCTTTCGGCTTCATTTCCCAGTTCCCTACTGCACATGCGCGAGTCGCGCTGCGCAATAAGGACGGTCCCCGCTGCCTCTGTGTTTCCCAGCAGGCAGCGGGGCACTTGCGGAAAGGGGCGGGCACTTGCGGAAAGGGGCGTAATCTACGCCCCTTTCCGCAGAGAGCTATCCCGGAAGTGGGTGCAGATACCTGTACTGTACAGGTATCTGCACCCCCCTCCCCCCTGAAAGGTGCCAATTGTGGCGCCGGAGGGTTCCGATGAGCGGAAGGTCCACTTTAGGGTGGACCTCCGCTTTAAAAGTCGGGGGTCGTCTTATATGTCCGGTGTCGTCTTATAGGGCAGACTGGAGACTCTGTGGTCGTTGTGGAGGGAGCTCCAAAACACCACGGCCGCCGTCACATCCGCCCTGTATTCAAGCTACAATTAGTGAGCAAGCTGCAGGCATCCCGGATGCCCGGAAAAAAAGACATAGAGCGGCCCAGAAAAACACGCCTCTTTCACCTGTCTGGCCCGCCCTTATATGCTATTACCATACCTCTTTCTCTGACTCAGATCTTTCGCTCCTGAGGACTGGAGTGAAGTGGCACAGGCATTCATGTGCGAGATCTGAGAGGCTGAGGTATGGTAATAGGATACAAGGGCGGGCCAGACGGGTGAAAGGAGCGTGTTTGCGTTAGTCTTGGAGACATGGAGGGCTGGGCAGGCAGGGAGAGCTGACCAATCATAATATCATTTGTTTACAACAATCAGCAAATTGCTGGTAAGGTGGCTGTTATACCACAAACAGTACAGCACCAGTATCTACCGGTATACCTGTACATACAGTACAGCACCAGTATCTAAAGTGCAGCACCAGTACGGTATCTATACCTGTA
Source organism: Lithobates pipiens (assembly GCF_037356315.1). Lineage (NCBI taxonomy): Eukaryota > Metazoa > Chordata > Amphibia > Anura > Ranidae > Lithobates > Lithobates pipiens. The sequence continues at coordinate 298,518,032 of NW_027507903.1, forward strand.
CATACAGCACCAGTATCTATACCTGTATATACAGTACAGCACCAGTATCTACAGTACAGCACCAGTATCTATACCTGTGCATACAGTACAGCACCAGTATCTATACCTGTACATACAGTACAGCACCAGTATCTATACCTGTACATACAGTACAACACCAGTATCTACAGTACAGCACCAGTACAGTATCTATACCTGTACATACAGTACAGCACCACTATCTACAGTACAGCACCAGTATCTATACCTGTACATACAGTACAGCACCAGTATCTACAGTACAGCACCAGTACGGTATCTATACCTGTACATACAGTACAGCACCAGTATCTACAGTACAGTACCAGTAGGGTATCTATACCTTTACATACAGTACGGCACCAGTATCTATACCTGTATATACAGTACAGCACCAGTAGCTATACCTGTACATACAGTACAGCACCAGTATCTATACCTATACATACAGTACAGCACCAGTATCTACAGTACAGCACCAGTATCTATACCTGTACATACAGTACAGCACCAGTATCTATACCTGCACATACAGTATAGCACCAGTACATACCATAGTACAGTATAGTATACAAATACTAACATATAGTTAGTATTTGTATACTATACTGTACTATGGTATGTACTGGTGCTATAAATATATATAATACAAACACAGTACAGTATACAAATGTCCAGCAGTCAAAACCCCACCATGGCTCCACCAGCAAGAAGAAAGAAGTATGAAGCCAGTTTCAAACTTAAAGTTGTAAACTTTGCCATGGAACATAATAACTGCGCTGCTGCAAGACAGTATGGAGTAACAGGAAAGATGGTTCAGGACTGGAACGCAAATGAAAAAACATTAAAGAGTATGCCAAGGGGTAAGTGTGCATTAAGAAGGGGCACCCCACATTGGCCAGAACTTGAAAAACATGTAGCAGACATGGTGAATGAGCATCGCCAAAACGGTTATGTAGAGACACGAAATAAAATACATTTGTTTGCACTTAAGTGGGCCAAATCTAACCCAGATCACAGCAACAGATTTAAGGCCACTGTATCCTGGTGTACAAGATTCATGGGAAGGCATAATATGGTACTGAGGCAAATTGATGAAAATTGACCAAAAATTGCCCGCAGATCTTGATAGTAAAGTAAATAGTTTCCATCAATATGTTATACAACAGTGCGCTAAACATGGCTATGTGTTAAGTAGTATTGGAAATATGGATGAAACTTCAATGAATTTTGATATGGTTGGAAATAAAACTGTCCATCAAAAAGGTGAAAAAACTATTTTAATTAAAACAACAGGACATGAGAAGTCCAGTTTTACAGTGGTACTAGGATGCACAGCTGATGGCGCCAAACTGAAACCAATGATTATTTTTAAAAGAAAAACAATGCCGAAACTCAAGTTCACTGTTGGTTGTTTTGTACATGTGAATGAAAAAGGCTGGATGGATGAAGAAGGGGTAAAGCTATGGCTTGATAATGTATGGAGCAGGAGGCCAGGGGGACTTATTCAAAAATGTAGTCTACTGGTGTGGAAAATGTTCAGGGCTCATTTAATTCCTAGCACCAAGCAAAGGCTTGCAAGACTAAACACAGATGCGGCAGTTATTCCTGGAGGATTGACATCGTTGGTACAGCCACTGGATGTGTGCCTAAACAAGCCATTTAAAGACCGCATTTGAGAACAGTGGAATGAATGTATGGTTAGCGGAGAAAAGTCATTTACAAAAGGAGGAAACATGCGTGCTACACAGTTGGATGTTTTGTGCAAGTTTGTCATAAAAGCCTGGAATGATATTGTTGCAGAAACAGTAATCAAGTCTTTCAAGAAGTGCGGCATATCAAATTTATTAGATGGTATGGCTGACGACTACTTGTGACAAGATGAGGAAGAGGAAGCCGAAAAAGAGGAAGCTGAAGCTGAGACCACACCATCTGATACAGAATTCGATCCATATGATGACTGCCTTACAAATGTATGACAAGATGTACAAGAGTACATATGATGTACTTATGATATCAGATGACGAACAGGAGGATTTTGAAGGCTTTTAAAGGCTTTTAAACTGTCACGCCAGCAAAACCTGTAAAAATACGGTAGCTTGCGGGTTATGATGGGTGTTGCTAACTTGCCAGGGACTTGTCTGACACTTACTTTCTCTCTATTGTTTGTTATCTTCCTCTTATCATCAGTTCCAGTTTGGTTGACAGCTTAGAAAACAAACAGCATGGTAGCTCCCATGAGTTTATTGTCTTATCCTTCCTTTCAGCTTCAGAGTGAATTAGGAAAAGTTTAACCCACTTGCACTGTTTTGTGTTTTCCTGCTAAGTACCTGCATGTCATAAGCATTTGAATTAAAATGACCATATTGAAATAAAATCTGATGTTTTTTAAATTTTTATTTGGTGTGCATTGGAAGAGGTAGTCTTATATGGCGAGTATATCCCAAACTCTATATTTTAACTGGAGAAGTTGGGGGTCGTCTTATACGCCGGAAAATACGGTAGTCCTTGGTACCAGTTTGTTGCTCCACATGGGACATCACGCTCTTTCAAGCTCCTGGAATCTGTATGCCCAAAAAGATGCTGTATCTTAACTAGCAAGCCTCTGATGTAATGGTCAGTGTGACAGCTCTGCAATTTTAGCAACTTACATACATCTGGGATCTCATGGGCTTCCTAGGGTCATAGTCTAATGTATCGGTTGCTATACTCAGACAGCCACGGTAATGTCATCTCTGGCTAAGATTTCTCCCCTGAGTTTAAGATGCTCCATAGCATCATGATGTTGTAAGTCAAAGTAGGTCCTCATTAGAAAGGGTGCTAGCAAATCAACCCACTGCTCCTTGGGTAGTGTCCCACATTCAGAGACTCACTCAAAGTTTGGTTTCAATACTATACTCCAAGGACAATTTCTATATAGCACTCTGCTGCTGGCAATGTGTAGACGTCAGCCATTGATATGACAATGTTAAATGTCCTTTAAATTAATTCAAATCACACAAACATTTTTGAATTAAACACAGTCACATAAATTCAGTTCTTATGACTTTTTAATGATCTTCACTATTCTAGAGGAATCATGTTTTGATATTTGTAATATTCCTAACAAAAGGAATCTGTGTACCTATATGTGTATCTATAAATCAATTTAATAGAATCAATGGACATAAGCTTGCCTACTGCAGGGATCAATGATCTCTATATTTACTGGCATCAGCTTTTATTCACCTTGAGGTATTGTTCTGAAGCATAAATGCGCATTTAGTTCTAGTGAGGTGTGCAGTTAACAGAAATAAGAGTGATTACTAAAAGATTGCTGACAGTCCATACTACTGGCATTTTTGTTTACCCACCTGGAAAAGAAATATGACTAGCACTGACAATGTTAATTGACTGCTTAAAACAGTAACTGCTTTACAGTATTTTTCCTAGCAACAGCTAAACGGACTCCCACATGGAGGCCTCTCATACCTACTGCCGGATGTGGGATCACAGCAGCAAAGACTGAGCTCACAGCTTATGCTGAATCTTTTCGTTGACATAGGAGTGATGAACACAACAATATGAGCATTTTTCATCACTTAACACACATTGTTGATCTATCTGTATGACTGTCCTGGACACAAGATATTATGTTAACAGGACAAAATGATTGAGCACCAAATAAAAGTGTCACGATTATATAATTATTGTGGTTCATACCCACTTACACAGGCCAGACAAAATATTATTAAGGTTATAACTTTGTAGATAAGTATCAAAAATGGTTTTAAATTGTGACCCTTGTTCTGCCATTTAGGATGGTCACATATGATCAGATTTCTTATCAGTTTCAAAGGAAGTTTAACCTATTCTGGGCAAGCATCTGCATCTTCTATGATCATGTGCTTTGAAAAGATGGGGAGGAAGGGGGCAATTGAGAGATATTAGCTCAGTGGTCTGGATGGGGATCAGAGATCTAATCTAATGTTGTGTTAACAATATCTGATATAGGGAGAGACTCTATTTCTAGAAAGAATAATGTATGTTTGGGTTTCTGGATATTAGAATAGTACCATTGCCTGGATAACAGACAAGATTTATTGGCTTTGTAGATAATTGGAAGGAAAGGATGGCCCTCCATAAGCTACCTCCAGATCTCTGAGTTAGTCCAATGCTGGTTTTAGAATATGCAGTGCCTCATCAACATAGTATATTCAAATGCATTAAGAAAAATATGTTGTTGGGTCCTTTCCCAGAACTATAAAGCCTCGTACACACAATCAGATTTTACGACGGGACATGTGTGATGACAAGCTGTTGGCGGAAAATCCGACTGTGTGTATGTTCCATCGAACAATTGTTGGCCAACTTTCCGTGGACAAATGTTGGATGGCAGGTTTATAAATTTTCCACAGACAAATGTCTGTTGTCTGATTTTCTGAGCGTGTGTACACAAGTCCGTTGGACAAAAATCCAAAGTACAAACACACATGCACGAAAGCAAAGATGAGCCAGAATCGATCAGTCTTGTAAACTAGCGTTTGTAATGGAGAATTAACATTCATGACATGGCAAATTATGAAATCTCGAAATTCAGCACATATTCTCTTATTCTTTAATGGGATAATAATTAAGCTGCTTTGCTGGTGATACTGATGGAGTTATTGCAAACTAATTTTCAAAGGCTTTTTTTTTCTAGTGATAGCAAGAATAATATTATTATGCTTTTTTTATTTTTATTTGGGCAACACAAATGTGTTACCCTAAAAATGTTACCATAACATCATTATCCCGTAGTTTTAAAGATCAAAAATACAACTATGTTGGTGTTAATTGTTAATTTTACATTGTATTTTTTAAAATGTAACTGCCTACCCCCAAAATGTCATTTGAAGTAAAACACATAGCCAAGTATTATTCTCCACAATTTTTTTTATTGTGTATTAAAAAAAGAAAACAAATAAAATTAGACACGCTATCTGCCAATAGAACTTAAACAAAAAGTGCATTCTATGCATCCAAAAATATAGAAAATATACCAAATCAAATCATTATTTAACCAAAAAAATAATGTCAAAGCAATAACTCCAAGGCCAGTAATAAATAACACGTTATCTCCTCCAGGCTCCACCTGGCTGGTTGAATAATGGCCTTTTAGAAATGAACTTAAAAGTGCGAAATAAAAAGTGCGAATCAACACTCACCAAACTTCTACTAACACAAAATTAGCAGAAGGAGCCCAAAGGGTGGTGCTAAAGAGCTGAAAAACAATGTAGTACGTCACTACATTCGTAATTGTTGGCAAACAAATGTGTGGTCGTGTGTATGCAAGACAAGTTTGGACCAACGCCCTTGGGACAAAAGTCCACGGTTTTGTTGCCCAACAATTTGGTTGTGTGTACGAGGCTTAAGTTGAAATAAATTCAGTAAACAACTTCTTAAGGTCTACATACATCTGGTACACATTGTTGATTTCCATCTCAGCTGTTAATTTTACAAGAAGCATATTGAAGATGTCTGTTATAATGGCCTTGAAGTCTGTTGCTTATAAACTACCGCTTATGTGAATGTTTTTTCTCTGGTTGTTTTTTTTTAAAGTCATTTACCAAAAGGTGGAATATGCAGGTTTGAGTGCAGGAGGTATCTTAATCACATTTAAAAAGTGGAGTCAAGTTGTTTCAAGGCAAGTTTTTTTTTTTGTTTAAATCTGGAGACTGCAGCAAATATTACTGACACATTTTCTCAGATTTTAGGGATGTCCTTTCCATTCCATACCTGTAGAGTCAACATTGGTGGAAAGTGATTAAAGGATCTCTTTGGTGTTTTGGCCTGCTCATTGTTATTCCTGTGGCTGCCATTCAAAAAGGTGATGGGTGAGCTTGCAGAAGATAATTCAGAGGTTAAGAAAGTGCAGATTATATCTTAGGCCCTTGCATCGCTTCTATATGAGCTAAGTAAACCCAGAAGGGTTTCAGTGCCACCTGGGTTGTTGTTAGAATCTAAATTTTCCCCATAGTGGAATATGCACTTAAAGAACAGTTTGGATGTTTCTGATGATTTGTGGAAATTTTGCACATTGGGGGTTATTTACGAAAGGCAAATCCACTTTATACTACAAGTGCACTGCAAGTGCAGTCATTATAAATCTAAGGGGTAGATCTGAAATGGAAGCTCTGCTAATTTTATCATCCAATCATGTGCAAGTTAAAATGCTGTTTTTTATTTTCCTTGCATGTCCCCCCTCGGATCTACAGCAACTTTACTTCCAAGTGCACTTTAAGTGCAATTTCAAGTGCACGTGCAGTGCAAAGTGGATTTGCCTTTAGTAAATAACCCCCATTGTGTCATCTTGGATATTGTAAATGCCATAATAAAAAGCTGGATAATCATGCTGGAAAAAGCTGTAAATCAGGAGCTCAATGAAATGGAACTTTATGCTGCCATAATAAAGACATTAAAAATGTGTGGCCCTTAGGCCGCGTACACACGGGCGGATTGTCTGCCCAACTTAGTCCGCTGAACCGTGTTTCAGCGGACAATCCGCTCGTGTGTGGGCTTCAGCGGACTTTTTCAGCGGACAGTCTGACAGACTTTGTCTTTCGGAATTTCCGTAATTTTGTCCGCTGAAACTTGGTTTTGTCCGTCCAAACTTGGTTTCAGCGGACAGTCCCCTCGTGTGTAGGCAAGTTGGACGGACTAAGTATGGCGCATGCTCAGAAAGGATTTACACGGCCGAAGGTTGCATTGCAGTGTATTGGACGTTGTTTTTCTAGTCCCGTCGTACGTGCTGTACACGTCATCGCGCAAGTTTTCAGCGGACTGTCTGTTCATCGTGTGTGGTCAAGTCCGTTCATTCAAAATTTGGACGGACTGTCTGTCGGATTGTCTGACGAACTTAGTTGGGCAGACAATCCGCCCGTGTGTACGCGGCCTTAGAGGAGCTAGGAGTGAGACCCTCAAAATCTAACAGGTTCTTAAACTGACTTAAACCAGCCTTTTTCAACCAGGGTGCCTTCAGGTTTCTTCAGGCAAAAGCCTCTTACCAAAAGTCTAAAAATTCCCCCACAAATGTGACAAGCCAGTGAGTGGATCAAGCCTACCTTTTAGTTACACAAATGGCACGTACACACGATCAAACAATCGGGTGGAAAAGTCCGGCAAACTCAAGTCCGCCGGACAATCCCCCCGTGTGTAGCCTCCGGCAGACTTTTTTTTACCCGAAAGTACGGCGGACTTAGAAAGTAGTTTTGCACTCCAATCTTCCGCCGGACTTTTCGGTGGACAATCCAGCCGTGCGTATGCCAGTCCGCCGTACTTTTAAAATGAACAGACTTTTCCCGCCCGGAGAAAAGTCCGCTCATTTTGAGCACGTCTCCAGGTAGGCGGGGCTCGCGAAGGATGCGTCGCTGGCCCCGCCACCTGGTATGGACTTAAAGGGGAACCCCAACGCTGAAAAAATCGGCGTGGGGGTCCCACCCAGGTCCACATCAGACCCTTGTCCGAGCACGCTACCCGACCGGCCAGGAAAGGGGGGGAGGAGCGAGTGGCCCCCCTTCTGGGCCGTACCAGGCCGCGTGCCCTCAACATGGGGGGGGGTGCCTTGAGAAAGCACCTTGTCCCCATGTTGATGAGGACAAGGGCCTCTTCCCGACAACCCTGGCCATGGTTGTCGGGGTCTGCGGGCGGGGGGCTTATCGGAATCTGGGAGCCCCCTTTAATAAGGGGGCCCCCGGATACTGGCCCCCCACCCTATGTGAATGAGTAGGGGTACAAAGCTACAGAAGACCGGGCCACCGCCTGTAAAAGAGCTAGAAGAAGGTGCGGTGGCCCGGCAGAAGAACCGAAGAGGGGTACAAGACCCCCGAAATCAGAAGAAGAGGGCGGCGGTGAGGAAGAAAGCCGGGCTCCTCCACTAGTAAAAGAGCTAGAAGAAGATAGCGGAGGAGTCCGGCGAGAAGACCCCCGAAGACGGAAGACCCCCGAAGCTGTGCAATAAACTATTTTAACCCTTGTGTGTTGTGTTTTTTTGTACTTTATTTTACAGGTGAATGGGTAGGGGTACATTGTACCCCATACTCATTCACATAGGGTGGGGGGCCGGTATCAGGGGGCCCCCTTATTAAAGGAGTCTCCCGGATTCCAATAAGCCCCCCGCCCGCAGACCCCGACAACCAACGGCCAGGGTTGTCGGAAAGAGGCCCTTGTCCTCATCAACATGGGGACAAGGTGCTTTGGGGTGGGGGGGCGCGCGGTCCCCCTTCCCCAAGGCGCCCGCCATGTTGAGGGCAAGCGGCCTGGTACGGCTCAGGGGGGGGGGGCTCGCTCGTCCCCCCCTTTCCTGGCCGGCCGGGTAGCGTGCTCGGACAAGGGTCTGATGTGGACCTGGGGGGGACCCCCACGCCGATTTTTTTTGGCGTTAGGGTTCCCCTTTAAGTCCATTCCAGGTGGCGGGGCCAGCGACGTCTCCTTCGCGGGCCCTGCCTACCTGGAGACGCGCTCAAAATGAGCGGATTTTCCTCCACGTGTGTGGGCACGTCCGTTCATTTCAAAAGTACGGCGGATAGTATGGCGGACTTAGTACGCCGTATTAGTCCCCTGAAAAAGTGGCGTGTGTGGGCAGTGTCCAGCGGACAGTCCGGCGGGAAGTCCGTCCGGATAGTCGGCTATGTGTGTACGCGGCAAAAGTCACAGGTTTTCATTGTGCACCGTTACAACCTTCCAGCTGCCAGCGTCCTAACAACCAATGATGTCATCAGGTAATATGCAGGACTTCAAATACCTACACAGCTTCCTTGTTTAACTCTCCCCTGCCCCTCTGAGGGAAACTGAGGGACAAGAGAAACATTGGAGTACTAGTCAGGACCAGTGTGCAAAGGTGTCTTTGCTTTGGAAGAATACATAACTTGTAAAATTGGGTATACCATGTATGGATGTTGCTGTGTTATGTTGGTTTCATTTTGCACACTTTAGAATGAAGTGCCTCGAGATTTTACATAATTTTGCCTTGACCAAAAATAGGCTGAGAAACACTGACTTAAGCTATAATGAAATTCTACATTAATTTATTATTATTATTAAATGCCATTATTTTCATAAATGCGCCAAAATAGTTTGCTTTATTTACACTTCAAAGGGTGCAAAATAGGCATCTACATGACAATAAATTTGTCCGTAGAAAAACTCTCTATTTCACCATTGCCAGCATAGCCAATGTGTTTTGTGTTTTAGTCTCTATGCTGCACCTTTCTATGTAAAACCCTTTCATGTGCCACCTACATTCCAGCTCAGTGGTGCAGAGAGAGATAAGCAGAAGAGAAAGCAATGAATATTAATAGGTATTTTTAGTTCTCTGGAGAGTCATATAAAGCCTGGAAAAATAAAAACACAAAGTAGGTTTTGTGCCACACGTACTCTACTGTGCAATAAACAAGGCAGAAATGCCCTGGAAAAATGCCATGTATTAAACTCCCCACAAACATTTAAAGTTAATTTGAGGATGTTTGATACAGCAGGAATTACTTCAGAAAAGGACCAACAAAACAGGGTTTCCAGGTACAGGCAAAGGTAATGCAACTGATCTGAATCTATATAATTTATATATATATATATATATATATATATATATATATATATATATATATATATATATATATATCAGGTTTTATATAGCGCCAACAGTTTGTGCATCGCTTTACAACATGAGGGCAGACATTAAAGTTACATTACAATTTTACAATTTGCTACAAGAGGAATCAGAGGGCCCTGCTCGTTAGAGCTTTCAATCTAAAAAGGAAGGGTCAATTGATACAAAAGGTAATAGCTGTGGGGAGATGAGCTGATGGAGGAAGTAAAACAGTGTTAGTTAGAAGCAGGATAGGCTTCTTTGAAGAGAAAGGTTTTCAGGGATTGGCTAAAGATGGATAGATTAGGGGACAGTCGGACAGATTGGGGTAGGGAGTTCCAAAGGATGGGAGAAGCTCTGGAGAAATCCTGGAGGCGAGCATGGGAGGAGGTGACAAGGGAGCTAGAGAGCAGGAGGTCTTCGGATGACCGAAGAGAGTGTCTTGGTTGGTATTTTGGGACTAGGTTAGTGATGTAGCTGGGGGCAGAGATATGGATGGCTTTGTAAATTATTGTTAAAACTTTGAATTTATACATATATTTGAAACCTTCTGTGAAACATCTCTGCAGCTTTTAGGCTCCGTTCACATTTGTGTGATCCGAATCATTGGCGGAATCGCCCCGATTCTTCTTGCGATTCGAAATAGCGGTGGAAAATCGCGGGGCGCCCGTGCAATCCCTGTCACTTCCAATGGCATCCCAACTGAGACGCATATTTGCCACGATTGTCGTCTGACAAATTGCGCAAACAGAATCACAAAATGACTGTCGTCCAAAAGAAGTTCTTGTATTTCTTTTGGGTGACTGGTGTCCTGCGATTCTGTTTGCATGGTTTTACTGTGATTAGTTGGGGCGACAATCGTGGCAAAATTGTGCCACGATTGGGGTGCCATTGATGGGGATCGCATGGGCATCCCGTGATTTGCCGTTATTTTGAATCACGGGCAGAATCGTGGCTATTCCTCCCTCGATTCGGATCGCTCAAATGTGAACAGAGCCTTACTCTTAGGCACAAAGCATTGGAGTATGCATTAACATAATGTAATACTAAATGGTAAACTGGCTGATGCTGACATGTATAAAATAATGAAAAAAAAATCATCATGACCATTCAAGAAACCAATGATACTGTAACAAAGATACAAAGAAAATTAAAACTTGCACAGGAATTTCAGGGGTTCCAGTGGCAGAATCAGACAAGGGGCAAGTGATATAAAGATAATGGCAGTTATACTTTTGGCATTGTTTGGGATGATGTTAGAGATCTGCAACCTTTTAGGCAGCAAAGGAAATAGGCCTCAGTCACACAGAGGAGGAAGCCTGAGGGAGTGAGGAATAAGTACCGTATATCACCCTATTCACTATCCACTAGGACACACTGCAAGGGTAAAGGTTTTTTCAACAAAATCTACAGATTTTTTTGAATATAGATGCAAATCAAATGCTCTTAAAAAATTCATTGTAAATACCTACAAGTATCACCACAATGATCATTAAAAACTGTCTGTGTAAACCACTAGGCCAAGATCTTCATAAATACAAAAGGGTGTGTGCTGTAGGGCCAGGAAAAGGGATGCCAACAAACAGATTGTATTCTATATTAAAAAATGTATACATAGGCTAAATTAAAACATTACATCCAGAACATACGATGAAACAATGTGGAATAAGACTATATCTGTGTGTAGTTACCAAATAATACATCCCTAAACAAAAAAGGGGTGAGGGGAGAAGAAGAAGAGCAAGGAGGAAAGAAAACTCTAAGTACCTTCCAATAGATCTCACTTCACCTATCTGAATGTAGGCCCAAACAAAGATATTGCAGGCATACTCCACTTTTTTTATTTCAAAGTATTTTATATTGTATAACAAGATGAATAAATTTGAAAACGACATTCAATATATCGAAGATGAAAGAGCATATAAAGATTACACCATAACAATATTATTTGAACGTAAAACGTCAGAAGAACAATACGAAATAGAATTTTAGGCAGACATGTCTATCCGAAGGTTTTCGGATTGTCGGGCGGGGGGGTTCCTCCTCCTCCGGCACCCCTTCTGGGAACTAGCTGTGCCTGAAAGGAGGAAGTCAACCATGACTCCTAGGGGTGTATGTAAGATGCGGGACAAAAGTTCCCATGTGTCTTTTTCTTTGAGATAACATTTCATAATGAGGCGTTAGCGTAAAGCCATCTGTCGCTTTCCAAATATGCTTTTTGAAACGAGGGGGAAAGAAGAAGGAAAAGAAAGCAAGGAAAAGTGAGGAGAAAGGCTAGGAAATTGAAAAGGGAATAGGATGGGATTAGAGAGGAGCATCCGTTACGGGAGTTGGAATAAGTCAAGCTGGCAATGAGTTAGTGGTCAGAGGTGATCCCACATGAATGGGCCATGGTTCCCAGGTGGATTCAAATTTACCTACCCTGTCTGAAAGTATGCTAGATAACTTCTCCTGTGACATTATCCAGGAGACTTTTCTAATTACCGCTTGGAAGGATATTTTAGTTTTTTTTCCACAGTAAGTTTAGCTCCCAGGAGAATTAAATGGATTAGCCTACGAGAGGCTTTGGATATATTTAGGATGTGCGCATTGAGAAGGACGACTAGTGGGGTTCTGGGGATCTGGCTTCCCACAAGCCTATTGATCAAATTAAATATTTTTTTCCAGAATGAATGTATTCTGGGGCATTCCCACCAGATGTAGGGCATCATACCATTGAGTTTACATCCTCTGAAACACAGAGGATCCGCTGCAGGAAAAATTGAGGCGGGTAGGTCTAACTTTTTGTTACAGTAGGAGAGGGTGATAGGGCCTGTTGTTGTAAAGAAGTGTCTAAATCGGTATAGCCCCTTGTCCAACCACCATTTAAATGCCAGAATGTTCTCTCCTGGTGGAAAGGCTGGATTGTTGAAGATGTGTGTCAACGGTTTATATGCTGATACTAAAGTGGAGTTTGAATGCAAAGAATCCCAGAGAGTATACGTGTGGGAGAGAGTGGGGGCCATGATTGGGGGGAGGGTTTTCGGGTTAGACCAGAGAAGGTAGTCAAGGGATAATTGTGGTACTGATGAAAAGATATTGAAATATATGTGTACAACAACGTGTAAGAAAATTGGTATATATATATATAAAAAAAATTGAAAAAAAATAAAAATTTGTAACAGTGACTAAAGGTCCAAAAATAAATGTCCACTGATATCTGTTCACTTCTTGAGGATCTAATCTTCCAGCATCCACAAACACAGTAAATCTTGCATCAGACTGCTACAGCATACAGACCAGAGGATGGGTACTCTTACCATGTATGTTGGACACATCTACCCTACGGCAATGCGAGCTCAAAACTGCTATGATAGCCAAGGTCACTGGGCATCCTGCTGGATGATATCCTCCTCAAGATGGATTCGATCCTCATCCACTACCGTCAGAGGTCCATGGTTCCAAATTGGTAACTCAAAAGTGGGTAGGCAACCTGGGGGTCAGTCTTTCAAAGCTTGGTCTGGGTTGACTCAGCAGAAGCCAAACATAATAAAGAAAAGAACATGGAGGCGCTCCACATCGTGTAGATCAACCGGTAAAGGTTTATTGAAAAAAGTATTAAAAAACACCAAACAGCTGGTGATAGAGCATAAAAATCACGTGATAAATAGATAAAAGAGAAAAAATATGGGGAGCAGAAATATGCTTGCCCGGCATTGATAGGTTGTGTTTGGACCATGATGTGAGATTTCCAGTTTCCGGTACATGGGGGGGGGGGGTTAATTGCTATTGTAGAGTTCTTCGGTTGTTGCCGTGAGGTTACTTCCCAGATATCTAATGGAGGAAGTACTCCATTGGAATTTAAAGTTATTTTGTAAGAGGTTAACAGCATCTGATTGAAGGGAGATGTTGAGGGCTTGTGTCTTAGCCCCTGTACACACGATCGGAGATTTCCACAACCAAATCCGTCGGATTTTGCCCGTCGGATTTTGTCCGTCGGATCTTGTCCGAAACTGTTGCATACACACGGTCGGACAAAGTTGGCGAAAAATCTGATCTTTCAGAATGTGATGACGTAATTTCGTTGCGATGGGACTACATTCAGGCTAGTAGCCAATAGCCTTTGATGTAGGAATTTGATCTGAGCATGCGTGGCACTTGGTCCGATCAAAATTCTCTACACATGATCGGAGTATGTCCGACCCGCCCAGTTGGTCGGGAAATATTTCCAACAAGTTGGAAAATTGGGTCCGACGGATATTCCCGACGGAATCAGTCTGATGCATACCACACACAGTCGGATTATCTGACGACACGGTCCGATAGGACACATTCCGACGGATTCTCCGACCGTGTGTACAAGGGCTTAGAGTAATTCATCTGGAGGCTGGAGGTCTTGGAAAATTTGTCTAAAGAGTGGCATAGATTGGGGAGGGAATTTATAGGGGAGGTGAGGAATAGGAGAATGTCATCCGCAAAGAGACCACATTTGTGGACCTGAGAGTCACATTAAACTCCCTGTATGCTGGGGTTTTGGAGAATGGAAATGGCGAGTGTCTCAATTGCTATTGCAAAAATTAGTGGAGATAAAGGACAGCCTTGACTGGTGCCTTTAGCTATATGTATTGGTTTGGAGTAGTGTCCTTGAAGCCTAATGTAGCCTTTAGGATTTGAGTAAAGAGCCTGCATCAGGCCCATAAACTTGTCGCCAAAGCTCAAGGATTGCAAAGATGTATGACCAGGAGACCAAGTCAAAGGCCTTTTGGAGGTCCAGTGTCCTCTGACCAGTTTGTTTGGAGGATGGAGACTATGTCTATGGCTCTTCTGATCTGATCGGGACCCTGTCTACCCATGATAAACCCCACTAGATCCTTATGTACAGTGGTGTGAAAAAGTGTTTGCCCCCTTCCTCATTTCCTGTTCCTTTGCATGTTTGTCACACTTAAGTGTTTCGGAACATCAAACCAATTTAAACAATAGTCAAGGACAACACAAGTAAACACAAAATGCAATTTGTAAATGAAGGTGTTTATTATTAAAGGTGAAAAAAAATCCAAACCATCATGGCCCTGTGTGAAAAAGTGATTGCCCCCTAAACCTAATAACTGGTTGGGCCACCCTTAGCAGCAACAACTGCAACCAAGCGTTTGCGATAACGTGCAATGAGGCTTTTACAGCGTCCTGGAGGAATTTTGGCCCACTCATCTTTGCAGAATTGTCCTAATTCAGTTACATTAGAGGGTTTTCGAGCATGAACGGCCTTTTTAAGGTCATACCACAACATCTCAATAGGATTCAGGTCAGGACTTTGGCTAGGCCACTCCAAAGTCTTCATTTTGTTTTTCTTCAGCCATTCGGTGGTGGACTTGCTGGTGTGTTTAGGATCATTGTCCTGCTGCAGAACCCAAGTTCGTTTCAGCTTGAGTACACGAACAGATGGTCGGACATTCTCCTTCAGGATCTCTTGGTAGACAGCAGAATTCATAGTTCCTTTTATCACGGCAAGTCTTCCAGGTCCTGAAGCAGCAAAACAGCCCCAGACCATCACACTACCACCACCATATTTTACTGTTGGTATAATGTTCTTTTTATGAAATGCAGTGTTCCTTCTACGCCAGATATACTTGGACACACACCTTCCAAAGAGTTCCACTTTTGTCTCATCGGTCCACAGAATGTTGTCCCAAAAGTCTTGGGGATCATCAAGATGTGTTGTGGAGAAATTGAGACGAGCTTTGATGTTCTTTTTGCTCAGCAGTGGTTTTCTCCTTGGAACTCTGCCATGCAGGCCATTTTTGCCCAGTCTTTTCCTGATGGTGGAGGCATGAACGCTGACCTTAACTGAGGCAAGTGAGGCCTGCAGTTCCTTGGACGTTGTTGTGGGGTCTTTTGTGACCTCTTGGATGAGTCGTCGCTGCGCTCTTGGGGTAATTTTGGGCGGCCGGCCACTCCTGGGAAGGTTCACCACTGTTCCATGTCTTCGCCATTTGTGGATAATGGCTCTCACTGTGGTTCGCTGGATTCCCAAAGCTTTGGAAATGGCTTTATAACCCTTTCCAGACTGATAGATCTCAATTACTTTCTTTCTCAATTGTTCCTGAATTTCTTTGGGTCTCGGCATGATGTGTAGCTTTTAAGGATCTTCTGGTGGACCTTACTGTGTCAAGCAGCTCCTATTTAAGTGATGCCTTGATTGTGAACAGGTGTGGCAATAATCAGGCCTGGGTGTGGCTAGAGAAATTGAACTCAGGTGTGGACAACCACAGTTATAGTATGTTTTAACAAGGGGGGCAATCACTTTTTCACACAGGGCCATGATGGTTTGGATTTTTTTTCACCTTTAATAATAAACACCTTCATTTACAAATTGCATTTTGTGTTTACTTGTGTTGTCCTTGACTATTGTTTAAATTGGTTTGATGTTCCGAAACACTTAAGTGTGACAAACATGCAAAGGAACAGGAAATGAGGAAGGGGGCAAACACTTTTTCACACCACTGTATATACCAGTTAATGAAGGAAGCTAGATGGTTTGCTAGAATTTTGGCGAGGATCTTTAAGTCTCTATTGATGAGGGAGATGGGTCTGTAATTACTAACCTCTTCTGGATTTTTATCCGGCTTCAGTATTACTGCAATATAGGCAGTATTTAGGTGAGGATCAAGTGGGGAACCCTGTGTCTTTGTGTTAAGAAATTTTGTCAAGTGTGGGGTCAGGGTGGTGGTGAATGTCTTATAGTAGGGATTAGGAAGACCATCTGGGCCCGATGTAGAACCCGATTTGAGGGCTTTGATAACTTCCTGTACATCTTCTTCTGAGAAGGTGGCTTCCAGTATTTCTCTATGGTCTGCGGAGAGAGAGAGGATGGGGAGACTGTTGAGTTACTCCGAAATGAAAGCTTTGTCTTTGGTTCTAAGGGGACTATATAGTTTGGAGTAAAAGTCGTGGAAGACCTCAAGAATTTTGGCAGGGTTGTTTGAGGTGCCTTGGCTTGGGATAGTGATCTTGGTTTCTATGCAGAAGTGAGCCTGATTTTGCACTTTCCAGCTTTAGTAAGTAAATCCCATTGTGTACTTAAAAGTGGGGTATGCCTGTATCTAGGGAAACAAAAGGGACAATTGTACAGGTCCTTCTCCAAAAATTAGCATATTGTGATAAAGTTCATTATTTTCTGTAATGTACTGATAAACATTAGACTTTCATATATTTTAGATTCATTACACACAACTGAAGTAGTTCAAGCCTTTTCTTGTTTTAATATTGATGATTTTGGCATACAGCTCATGAAAACCCAAAATTCCTATCTCAAAAAATTAGCATATCATGAAAAGGTTCTCTAAACAAGCTATTAACCTAATCATCTGAATCAACTAATTAACTCTAAATACCTGCAAAAGATTCCTGAGGCTTTTAAAAACTCCCAGCCTGGTTCATTACTCAAAACCGCAATCATGGGTAAGACTGCCGACCTGACTGCTGTCCAGAAGGCCATCATTGACAAACTCAAGCAAGAGGGTAAGACACAGAAAGAAATTTCTGAACGAATAGGCTGTTCCCAGAGTGCTGTATCAAGGCACCTCAGTGGGAAGTCTGTGGGAAGGAAAAAGTGTGGCAGAAAACGCTGCACAACGAGAAGAGGTGACCGGACCCTGAAGAAGATTGTGGAGAAGGACCGATTCCAGACCTTGGAGGACCTGCGGAAGCAGTGGACTGAGTCTGGAGTAGAAACATCCAGAGCCACCGTGAACAGGCGTGTGCAGGAAATGGGCTACAGGTGCCGCATTCCCCAGGTCAAGCCACTTTTGAACCAGAAACAGCGGCAGAAGCGCCTGACCTGGGCTACAGAGAAGCAGCACTGGACTGTTGCTCAGTGGTCCAAAGTACTTTTTTCGGATGAAAGCAAATTTTGCATGTCATTCGGAAATCAAGGTGCCAGAGTCTGGAGGAAGACTGGGGAGAGGGAAATGCCAAAATGCCTGAGGTCCAGTGTCAAGTACCCACAGTCAGTGATGGTCTGGGGTGCCATGTCAGCTGCTGGTGTTGGTCCTCTGTGTTTTATCAAGGGCAGGGTCAATGCAGCTAGCTATCAGGAGATTTTGGAGCACTTCATGCTTCTATCTGCTGAAAAGCTTTATGGAGATGAAGATTTCATTTTTCAGCATGACCTGGCACCTGCTCACAGTGCCAAAACCACTGGTAAATGGTTTACTGACCATGGTATTACTGTGCTCAATTGGCCTGCCAACTCTCCTGACCTGAACCCCATAGAGAATCTGTGGGATATTGGGAAGAGAAAGTTGAGAGACGCAAGACCCAACACTCTGGATGAGCTTAAGGCCGCTATCGAAGCATCCTGGGCCTCCATAACACCTCAGCAGTGCCACAGGCTGGTTGCCTCCATGCCACGCCGCATTGAAGCAGTCATTTCTGCAAAAGGATTCCCGACCAAGTATTGAGTGCATAACTGAACATAATTATTTGAAGGTTGACTTTTTTTGTATTAAAAACACTTTTCTTTTATTGGTCGGATGAAATATGCAAATTTTTTGAGATAGGATTTTTGGGTTTTCAGGAGCTGTATGCCAAAATCATCAATATTAAAACAAGAAAAGGCTTGAACTACTTCAGTTGTGTGTAATGAATCTAAAATATATGAAAGTCTAATGTTTATCAGTACATTACAGAAAATAATGAACTTTATCACAATATGCTAATTTTTTGAGAAGGACCTGTATAAGCTTAAAATTGTGTCAAAATGGTCACTATAGAGCTAGTGAGAAAGTTTTCAAATCACAAGAAAATGGTCTGTTGTGTACCCGAAGGTCTTATCAGTAAGCCTCAATCCATCCTGTGTCCCAAATCAGATGCCAAAGGAATCATACATTCTAGACCCCACCTATATACCTCCAAATAAATGTCACATGATGCTAAGGACCAATTTATATATAGAGCCAGATAGTGTGTGTTCAAATTCCTTTAGCACCATGGCAGCATGAAAAGAATGCTCCTATCCCCTTCATTGGCATCCCCACACCAACTGCCGGTTATTGGGCTATGCACAAATGATGTCGTTGTGCTGCCCCACACATGTGTGTGGACCAGCAGGACGTGATCCCAGAAGTAGTGCCAGTAAATGTGTTCCTGCTAATCCCCCAACAACAAAGCGGGAAAGGCACAAATATCTCCAGACAGAGATATCCATAGAGGAACTCAAAACAGTCAGATCGAGGCCCAGACTGTATTTTTTCGGGGTTTTGTCCATAATAATCTGGGTTCAATGCTGATACCTAGGGACAGAGTGGAAGAGGACATGGACACAGTTAAACTATATTAATTATAGAGAACTAGATACCGTTAACAAACATTACGTAGTATAGTTACCAACAAATTTGACAAACCCAAAATTACCAAACCATAGATCAATTCAAGGAAATAAATACATGCACAAAAATAATAATGACGCTATATAAGAAGGAACAAATAGCAGACAAATTATATTTCAGATTTCCCAGATACAAAGCTGTCCAAAAACGGGGCAAAGTTCCTTGCCTTGTTTAAACCCGGCGGAATAGTCACCTTTAATTCATAGATCCACCCTAATTCACACTGCAAATGTTTCCAGTATTCAGTGCATGGATATGATCATATTTGTTTCTACCAAGGTCCCTGCATCTCCCCTAATTAAAATGCCCCACATGGGCATAAGTAGATGTAAATTACTCCCACCGTGTTGCAGTTTACAAAATGTTAAGGAGTACTGTATACTGGCCAAAAGACAACTTTCTCTTTGCATGATATCTTTATCTAGATGGTAACTCACCTCCTCATAGAAGGTTAGTAGATTGGTTTGGCAAAAACGATGCTTCATGAATCCATTCTGATTACTGCTAATGATACCATTCTCATTACTAAAATCTTGGATATAGTCCCTTATCATCCCCTCCAAGAGTTTACATACTATTGATGTTTGGCTAACTGGTCTGTAATTCCCTGGGATGTATTTTGGGCCCTTTTTAAATATTGGTGCTACATTGGCTTTTATCCAATCAGCTGGTACCATTCCAGTCAGTAGACTGTCAGTAAAAATTAGGAACAATGGTCTGGCAATTACTTGACTGAGTTCCCTAAGTACCCTCGGGTGCAAGTCATCTGGTTCTGTGATTTAATAATGTTAAGTTTCCCAAGTCTAACTTTAATTCTGTCCTCTGTTAACCATGGAGGTGCTTCCTGTGATGTCATGAGGATAAACGCTGCAGTTTTGGTTACTGAAGCCCCCTGATTTTCTTGTGAAAACTGAGGAGAAGAATAAACTCAATACCTTCGCCATCTCCCCATCCTTTGTAACCAGATGTCCTTCCTCATTCTTTATGGGGCCAATATGGTCTGTCCTCCCTTTTTTACTGTTTACATACTTAAAGAATTTCTTGGGCCTTTCATGTTCTATCTTAGACGTCCTTATTGCACCCTTACATTTCTTGTTGCATTCTTTATAAAGTCTGAATGCTGATGATGATCCCTCAACCTTGTATTTTTTGAAGGCCTTCTTCTTTGCTTTTATATGCATTTTTACATTGGAGTTAAGCCATCCAAGACTTTTGTTTGCTCTTTTAAATGTATTACCCAATGGTATGCATTGGCTAATGCCCTTATTTGATATGCTCTTAAAGCAAACCCATCTCTCCTCCACGTTCTTTGTTCTTAAGATTTTATCCCAATTTATGCTTTCTAGTAAGGTTCGTAGTTTAGGGAAGTTGGCTCTTTTGAAATTCAGTGTCTTTGTATTCCCCTTATGTTTCCTATGTGTGTGATTTATACAGAAGCCAATTGACCTGTGATCACTGTTCCCTAAATTGCCCCGTATTTCCACATCCGTGATCAGGTCTGTATTGTTGGTAACCAGTAGATCCAGTAACGCTTCATTTCTAGTTGGTACATCTACCATCTGACCCATAAAATTGTCCTGCAAGACATTTAGTAACTGGCGAGCCTTAGATGAATGCGTGGTTCCCTCCGCCCAGTCTATGTCTGAATAATTAAAATCCCTCATTATGATAACACTTCTCATCCTTGCTTCTAATCCAAATTGTGATAGGAGATCTGTCTCCCCTTCCTCCCTCAGATTAGGGGGCCTATAGCATACTCCCGGTATTATTTTCCCCTTAGCTTCATCCCTTTGGAGCTCTACCCATAAGGATTCCACCTCCTCCCTAGCTCCCTTAGTGATGTCATCTCTCACATTCACTTGTACATTATTCTTGATATATAGACATACCCCTCCCCCTTTTTTACCCTCTCTATCCTTGCGATAAAGGGTATACCCTTGAATGTTTGCCAGCCAATCATGAGAGCGGTTGAACCAGGTCTTTGAAATTCCCACAAAATCCAAATCTTCCTCATACAATAGTATCTCTAGTTCACCCATCTTGTCCGCCATACTCCTGGCATTGGGGAACATTCAACGTAGTTGAGATCGGTCGCATATTATCCTCTTATTGGGTGTTCCGAGATTGGAACTAGGACTTGCTACTATACTTACCTTGGGTTTATGTGCTTTGGTCAACCTAACACTAATGCCCACAGTACTACTCTCTGGAATATGTTCCGCACTGACTACCTCTACCTCTGGACCCTCCCCCCCCATAGCCTAGTTTAAAAACCCCTCTTTTCGGCCATCTTCATTCCCAGCTGATCTGTACCCTCCTCATTTAGGTGCAGTCCATCCCCTCTATAGTACCGGTTATCAACTGAGAAGTTGGCCCAGTCATACAGGAACCCAAACCCCTCCTTACTACACCAGCTCTTCAGCCACTTGTTTACTTCCCTAATCTCCCTCTGCCTTTCTGGTGTGGCTTGATGTACCGGTAGTATTCCTGAGAATACTACCTTGGAGGTCCTTTAGCTCATAAGTCCCTAAAATTGTTCTTTAGGACACTCCATCTGCCTCTGACTTTGTCTTTGGTGCCAACGTGCACCATGACAGCTGGGTCTTCCACAGCCCCTCCCAGCAATCTGTCCACTAGATCCATGATGTGCGCTTCAGGTCTTTGTTACAGATTGCCTTTCTGTCCTTCTAAGAATAGAGTCCCCTACCACCAGAATTTGTCTTTCCTTTCCCTCCGCTTCCCCCCCACTGTCACTGGAGGAATTCTTCCCCTGGAAGCTAGGAGAGTCCCTCAACTCCAGCAGTGCTGGTCCCTGACTGGTTTCACCAATGTCACTCAGTGGAGCATACTTATTGGGATGCTCCAGACCTGGATCGACCTCCCTGGCACTTCCCCCTCTACCCTTCCTGACTGTCACCCATCTACTCTTTGCTAGTGCCTGCACCTCTTTGTCTCCACCCGCCTCTGTGCTGGCCCCTGCCATCACCTGCCATGTACGTTCCTGATTCTCCTTTACATCCAAATCAACAAAGGAATGGCTTCACCAGAAGAAGATTAAAGTTTTGGAATGGCCCAGCCTGAGTGCAATTGAAAATCTGTGTGATCTGAAGAGGGTGTTTTTGCAAAGAAGAGTGGGCAAATATTGCAAAGTCAAGATGTGCCATGCTGATAGACTTATACCCAAAAAGACTGAGTGCTGTAATAAAATCAAAGGGCGCTTCAACAAAGCAGTCGTTTAGCCACTATCACTACCAATCGCGGCAATACCTCATGTGTGGTTTGAACACCGTTTTCATATGCAGGCACTACTCAATTATGCGTTTGCTTCTGCACGTCAGCTTGGCGGGACAGGGTGCATTTAAAAACATGTTTTTCTTATTTAATGTAAACATCCCTTGCAATAGAAAAAAAGCATGACAGGACCTCTTAAATATGAGATCTGGGGTCAAAGAGTCCTCAGATGTCAAATTTACACAAAAATGAAAAAAATAAAAAATGGCCCTTTTGACGTCGCTTCCGCCCTGCAATGGTATGGAGATGGGTGGGGTTACCAAAACCATGTAGTGCAAGGGCCTGCCTGATTGCATACAAATTGAAACTCCTAAGGTTTGACCTCATATTATAAGGTTTTGGTAAATCTGAAGACAAAGACCAGTGGAAAATCTGATAGTGTATATGGGGCTTTACTGTCCTGTTTTATAATGATGCAATTGAAGGTTTTTATACACATGAGTATGTAGGGATCACAGTAATATTACAATTGTACTTTTATAGTAACAAGGGGCGTAACATAGGCAGGCTAATTCTAATCAGGACTCGAAAGAATGCAAACATTTCATGAAAACATTTTTAGTGCCATGTGCACAATGAGTGCAGTGTGCAATACATACAAAATAGAATACAACTTTATACAGAACCTACAGATTTGCTTTACAATCTCCCCTCTTTTGATCAATATTTTGATCATTAACCATACCTGCTATCACCTTTAACCTGGAACCTCCACACGCTTAGGTGGAGGTAGTCCTGGCAAGCGAGGCAAACTCCATTGTGGAGAATATAATAGCCAAGCAACTTTCTCATTACAAAATTACTTTTCATTGTGAAAAACAAATGATTGATAAATATTTATAGAGTACTGGCTGTACACTCCTGTGGCCAAAAGGGCCTTCCAGCTTAATTGTTGGTATGCTGACACAGACAATTCTACATAAAATGGAAGACGTATAAAAGACAACATGCCCCGAAGGCTTTCACACTGGAGACGGCTCTTTCAGGGCGCTTTTCAGGTGCTATTTTTAGTGCTGTAGCTCCTGCAAAGTGCCCCAGTGTGAAAGGCGTCTTAGGGGCTTAATAAAATATACAGTGCCTTGCGAAAGTATTCGGCCCCCTTGAACTTTTCAACCTTTTGCCACATTTCAGGCTTCAAACATAAAGATATAAAATTTAAATTTTTTGTGAAGAATCACCAACAAGTGGGACACAATTGTGAAGTGGAACGAAATCTATTGGATATTTTAAACTTTTTTAGCAAATAAAAAACTGAAAAGTGGTGCGTGCAAAATTATTCGGCCCCTTTACTTTCAGTGCAGCAAACTCACTCCAGAAGTTCAGCGAGGATCTCTGAATGATCCAATGTTGTCCTAAATGACTGATGGTGATAAATAGAATCCACCTGTGTGTAATCAAGTCTCTGTATAAATGCACCTGCCCTGTGATAGTCTCAGGGTTCTGTTGAAAGCGCAGAGAGCATCATGAAGACCAAGGAACACACCAGGCAGGCCCGTAATACTGTTGTGGAGAAGTTTAAAGCTGGATTTGGATACAAAAAGATTTCCCAAGCTTTAAACATCCCAAGGAGCACTGTGCAAGCGATCATTTTGAAATGGAAGGAGTATCAGACCACTGCAAATCTACCAAGGCCTGGCCGTCCCTCTAAACTTTCAGCTCAGACAAGGAGAAGACTGATCAGAGATGCAGCCAAGAGGCCCATGATCACTCTGGATGAACTGCAGAGAACTACAGCTGAGGTGGGAGAGTCTGTCCATAGGACAACAATCAGTCATACACTGCACAAATCTGGCCTTTATGGAAGAGTGGCAAGAAGAAAGCCATTTCTCAAAGATATCCATAAAAAGTCTTGTCTAAAGTTTGTCACAAGCCACCTGGGAGACACACCAAACATGTGGAAGAAGGTGCTCTGGTCAGATGAAACCAAAATCGAACTTTTTGCCCACAATGCAAAACGATATGTTTGGCGTAAAAGCAACACAGCTCATCACCCTCAACACACCATCCCCACTGTCAAACATGGTGGTGGCAGCATCATGGTTTGGGCCTGCTTTTCTTCAGCAGGGACAGGGAAGATGGTTAAAATTGAGGGGAAGATGGATGCAGCCAAATACAGGACCATTCTGGATGAAAACCTGTTGGAGTCTGCAAAAGACCTGAAACTGGGACGGAGATTTATCTTACAACAAGACAATGATCCCAAACATACAGCAAAATCTACAAAGGAATGGTTCACAAATAAACGTATCCAGGTGTTAGAATGGCCAAGTCAAAGTCCAGACCTGAATCCAATCGAGAATCTGTGGAAAGAGCTGAAAACTGCTGTTCAAAAACGCTCTCCATCCAACCTCACTGAGCTTGAGATGTTTTGCAAGGAAGAATGGGCAAGAATTTCAGTCTCTCGATGTGCAAAACTGATAGAGACATACCCCAAGCGACTTGCAGCTGTAATCACAGCAAAAGGTGGCTCTACAAAGTATTAACGCAAGGGGGCCGAATAATTTTGCACGCCCCACTTTTCATTTTTTTATTAGTTAAAAAAGTTTAAAAAATCCAATAGATTTCGTTCCACTTCACAATTCTGTCCCACTTGTTGGTGATTCTTCACAAAAAAATAAAAAATGTTATATCTTTATGTTTAAAGCCTGAAATGTGGCAAAAGGTTGAAAAGTTCAAGGGGGCCGAATACTTTTGCAAGGCACTGTAAGAAAACATTGAGGCAATCGTTTTCTAGTTTCTTACTCTACTTTTTCCACTACATTGTAGACAGTAGGGGGTATAAAATAAAACCTCAAAACTAGTAAGGACTCTCCTATAAAAATGATTTCCTCTGTTACTCTCTGTAGATTCTGCACTTTGTACTTACAAACTACTTCTGATAACACTTTTTACTGTGGCCTTTGCAGTAGCATTTGCCATTGGACATCCAGAAAACATGTCTATACAGACAACATGCATAGTCATAAAATCCTGACTTGGACATATTGATATCTCTTTTTGTAATCTCTGGAAGGGAAGTTCAGCTTTTGGTAACAGGTAAAACTAGAAGATGTATGTTATAAAAACAACTGTGGTGAAACCTGGATCTATCCCATGCTCATTTACTAAGGCAGCCATAACTGCTTGTGACTGATGACACGGTCCATGTGTCAAGCTGGAGGGAAAAAGCGTGGCTGGCAGACATAAAAGATCACCTTTTTCCAAAGTCCAGTTTCATAAGAAGTTGCTCCCTGTGGACCACTTGTTCTTCTTGTTCTGGGGTCCTTAAAGTTTAATTTTTTTAATCCCAATTCTCTACTGGGCCAGAAACTGCATACTCAGTATGGGTATTGCCATCCTTAGTATAAAACTGGGATCAAATCTACAAAAAAATAAAATATTTATTTCTTCAAAAGGTGTGCCCTGCACTGGTTTCACAGCAGCTAATTCCTACGTCATCAATTTAACACGTGTTTTTTCTTTGTCTCCAGCCTCCTCCAATAGAGGCAATAAGGTAGGTGGATTCAAGTGTATGCATTTTTCATTGTTAGCTTTGTACATAAACAACAATGCAAATTCATATGTTAAACCTTTCATTAGACAAATATTTAGTTTAGCTGTTTGCAATATTTGCTGCGCAGAATGTGGACCCATAAAAATTATATAACTGACCAAAATAATATTTGTAACTTTGTCCAGTAGCACCTTGCTACTACTACTCTGATATATCGGGGTGAGCACTTCATTACTAAGTCCAGTTTGCATAATTATATTACAATGGCTTGTTTTTTCTATCATGCTGTTTGAGCTCCAGTTTTATTTTTATTTTTTTTAGTTTTAGCAAGATAACTCAAGTCCTTAGTTTCCATCTGACATTATTTTCCTGATGTCATAACATAATAAATGATAACTGTACCATGCTCTTATGCAGAGATGTCCGTAAATTCAAAGTATTCTTCAGCTTATTAAAACATTGTTACCTATAAGTATTTATATATGATAGAGGTAAAAAGTAGTGCTTAGGAATGGTGAAAACACTCAAGAAAAGTCCCATCAGTGAAAGAGTGCACAGGAATACATAGAAATATTGCTAGTCCATTAATAGTCCATAAGCAACTTCACATTCAGATTTATGATATTGAGTTTCCAACTGTCACCACACCGTGTGAATATACGTGGTCCCACTTTCCCAGTCAGTACACTCACCAGCTAATATTGCCTCACACTCTCATGTTTTGGAAAAAAGAGCAGTCAGCAAATCAAATTACAGCTATATCACCATAGATGATGATCCAAAAATAATTGTGATATGCGGAGAGAATAAACTCCAAATAGTGTGATACCGTTTAAAAAGTTTATTAGACAAACATTCTTTACATCAGCAGCCTAATGGTAGTGTACTTACAAGAAGGTGGTGAAATAATCGCATTAGTATCATGTAGGATGCCAGAGATATCAAAATATATTTGAAGTTTAAAATTCTGCTTGTTTTTTTCTCATCCAAACACTCGGAACGTCACTTCTGGTGGTACTTGACCGTTACCTCCGGTTGCCGTACAGCCACGTCCCGACGCATTTTGTCATACCGACTACCAACTACCAAATCTACGTTAAAAGCATTGACCCACATAAATCAGATTACAAAATCATTCCAGCAGTACATGACTAATCATTTCATAAACTATAAATGAATATACATTCATAAATTAAAATTAGAATAATGCATATATTAATCAAAATAGCATACAGCCAATTACAATAATACACTTAATGACATCAATCAATATAAATGAATTAAGTACAGAATTATTTTTAAAAATATTTAAAAAATATATATAATTAAATTAAATATTATATATTATACATCTACTACTCTACTCCCATTAGAAGTTGTTTGTAAAGCAGTTTAGATCTAGCTCTATGTTCAAGACAAACGGTGTGAAACATTTCATGAGGAATATGCATTTTATCTCCCTCTGGGACAAATCCCTCACTCTGAAAACACACAGTCTATCCCACAAAATTGTAGTAAAGATGGATCCCTATCATGCTTCTCTCTAAAATACAGAGACACACTATGTTTTCTAAAACTGTTCCTAATATTGGTGAGATGTTCAGCAATATGAATCCTAAGCATTCTTTTTGTTCTTCCTATATAAAACAACAGGCCACACAGACACCATAGCAGGTATTAAATGTGATAACTCACCTTCCCGATTGGTGAAATGTGTGCATCCCCTGTTACTTACTTCCACTGTCCTGCAGGTATTACATTTTCTACAAGAGAAAAAGCCTTTTTATCTATATGTATTTTTTGTTGTCCAGGGGCATCCAAAACCTCCAAAATACAAAAAACTACTCAATCAACCAAAATGAGGTGCTTTCCTATATATGAACTTAGGTCCATCAGGCAATACAGGGCCCAAATGTCGGTCCATACATAGGATACGCCAATGTTTTTTTAAAAATCCCTATATTGGCAATAGAAATCTGAAATAAAACCCCATTTGTAAGGGTTATTACCAGTCTTAAAGACCTTGCCTGCAAGGCATTGGTTCCCAGGGATAGTTCCTATTTCACAAATAGTATTTTCTAGTGTATTACCATTGTATCCTTTTTATACAAATTTCTCTTTTAAAGTACAAGATTGTAAAACAAAATCCTCAGATTTGCTGCAATTCTATTTGACTCTCATTATTTGTTCCTTGGGGATATTTATGATCCATATCAGATGTTGACCACTGTTAACAGACAAGTAACTATTTCGGTCTGTAGGCTTGAAATAGACTTTTGTGTCCAACCTGGGTCCTGACCGATCAATAGTGATATCTAAGAAATGAATAATGGTGTCATTAATCTGAAAATCTAATTTGATGTTACTATTATTCTGATTCAGCTAAAAAATAAATGTCTCAATGGTATCCTTAGGACCTACCCAGATGAATATTTGGTCATCTATATCCCTATGATAAAATAACAGTCTTGGTCTATGGGTATAAAAAATGTATTTATCCTTCCATTCAGTCATAAACAGGTTGGCAATGCTGAGAGCTAATTTTGCTCCTATAGTAGCATCAACCTGC
The DNA here is from genome assembly GCF_037356315.1 of Lithobates pipiens. Classification (NCBI taxonomy): domain Eukaryota; kingdom Metazoa; phylum Chordata; class Amphibia; order Anura; family Ranidae; genus Lithobates; species Lithobates pipiens. Next base: position 298,546,369 of record NW_027507903.1, read on the forward strand.
TGAGTGAAAAAAACACCCTGATACCAAAAAATAATTGTGTAAGATACAGTAGTCCAAAGCTTTACCTAAAAAAACATTTCTGGTTATGCGGAATGTCATCTTGTTTACTTAACGCCCAATTTAGGGCTAACAATGCGTCTTCATGTTGAATGATAGTATAAAGTGATGCTACATCCACAGTACTCAGAAACACCGGCTCCTCAAAATTCAATTGAATTTCTTCAAGGGACTTTAAAAGATCCTTATTATCCTTAAGATAGGCTTTAGTGACCTGAATACATGGCTGAAGAAATGTATCAAGATATTCACCCAACCTACCAGTAACCCAGACTATGCCATTTACAATTGGTCATGCCGGAGCTACTGTTGCATTTTTATGGATTTTCGGTAATGTGTAAATAACCGGAATTCCACATGTACTAGGAACCAAATATCTTTTCACTTTTTTATTAATGCGTTCATTTTAAAACCTGAGTCCACCAATTCAGCTCGTTGTTTCCCATATAATTCTGTAGGGTCACCATTAAATCGTTTGTATGTGTCCCTATTATTTAGCATTTCCATAAACTGATTATGACAGAATGTTTTCTCAAATATTACTACACCACCCCCCTTATCAGCTGGGCGTATAACAACATTATTTCTACCTTCCAGTGATTTAATGCCATTCATAATATATTCTGGGTTAATCCCTTTCTTTACCTATAACCCTTCCATATCTTTCAATGTTAAGTTTTCAAATACCTCTATATGATGGTTAAAATTATTTTGAGGGTTGAAAATGGATCTATTACATAATCCACTATCAATATCGTCAGGCACCACAACTGCATACTTGTCAACAGTCCCCATTTTCCTGGGACAATCTTGATTTTGGGACTCTCGTCCCGATCAGAGCTTGTCCCGAATAAATTCCCAGGATTTTGCTTTTTGTCCTGGGAAAATCAGGAACGTTTTATCAAAAACAGCCAGCGGGCTACAAGAAGATGGCCGCCTCTGCTGCCGTGAGGACTAATCCCCTTGTGTTCAGTGGAGAGGGGATTCCCCACAATAGGGTACAGGAGAGTATATACAGGTGATAGCCTAGTAGTGGAGCATATTCAAGAACAAATACGTAGGGTAGGGCCTATGGTTGGGTGTTTTCTTAGGGTCTGACTTAGATCTTAGCACCAGACTGCCCATCTCAATGGGACCATAATTTGGGATTGGGTAATCCTTGGCCACAGTTTGAAATCTGCGTGTCTGCACCAGTCTATTAATCTCCCTATATGTGCTGCCTGGTAATATTTCTGAATATATGGTACCGCCATCCCTCCAAACTGCTTTGGCATGGTCATAAGTCGGCGTTGCAGTCAAGGTCTTTTGTTGGCCCAGTTAAACTGAGTTATTGTTGCATTGATCTATTTAAAAAAATTCTTGAGGGATGTGAATTGGCAATGTTTGAAAAAGATACACAAGTTTAGGTAGGATTGACATTTTGATTATATTACACCGACCAAACCAGGAAAATAAATCCTGATGCCATTTAGCAAGTAGATTCCGTATCCTACTGAGTAAAGGTGGAAAATTCAATGCATATACTTGAGATAGCTTAGGTGGAATAAACGTACCAAGGTATTTAAAGGCCGTTGTAGTCCATCTAATCTTAAAATTAGCCTTTAGAGTTTCAATCTGGGATGGGGGTATAGCTACCCCCATTGCCTCAGATTTTTACATATTGATTTTTAAGTTAGAAAGATTTCCATATTGATCTAGTTCTCTCAAAAGGTTTGGTAGGGATATACTTGGTTTAGTAAGTGAAAATAAGAGGTCATCCGCATAAGCGGATACCTTATGATGTAAATCCTCAGTTTGTATACCCATAATATCGGGGTTTTGCCGCACTTTACAAAGGAATGGCTCTAGGGATAAAGCGAATAGAAGGGGTGATAGGGGACATGCTTGTCGGGTTCCATTTGAAATTGAAACCGGGTCCGATAAGTATCCATTAATTTTAATTTGTGCTGTTGGTTTCCAGTATACACTCGAAATCCATCCAATCATCCTCTCCCCTAGCCCCACATATCGTAATACCGAGAACATAAATGACCAGTTCACCGGGTCGAGCGCCTTCTCGGCGTCCCTTCCCAAGAACACAGATTAAATATTAGAAGTGTCCGCTAGGTAGATAAGGTTCAGGGCCTTAATGATATTATCTCAGGCCTCACAGGTTGGTATAAAGCCCACCTGATCAGGATGGATTAGGTCCGTCAGATGTTGTTGAATACGTGCAGCTTTAATTTTTGTAAATAACTTCAGGTCCACATTTAGTAAAGAGATAGGACGATAACTTCCACATACTGACGGATCCTTATCCTCCTTAGGTATGACCATAATATATGCTTTCAATGCTTCATTTGAAAATACCATCTCCTGTCCTAAGGTATTAAATGTTTGTATCATCTGCCTGCCAAGTTGGGGTAGAAATAACTTATAATATTTATAGGTAAACCTGTCCGGGCCTGGCAATTTACCAGGTTTGGATGTGTTGATCACCTTTTGCAAATCCTCTAGCATAATAGGTGCCTCTAATTGCTCTCTAATCTGTTCTGTTAACTGTGAAATCCCTGAAGATGAGATATATTCCTCAATGTTCTGTTGTAGTTGCTGTCTCGTAGATAGATTATATAAAGATTGGTAGAACTTTCGGAAAGTAGATGCTATCTGTGTAGGGGTATGTACCTTTCTGTTCTCTGAGTCTACAATAAAAGGTATATAGGCTTGTGCACGCTGTTCTTGTAGGGCTTTAGCTAATAAATGGCCGCATTTATCTCCTGACTCATAATAATATTTACGGCAATGTTGCATTGCTGCCTTGGCTTTATAATGACGTAAAGAAGTCACTTGTCTATGTAAATTACTAAGTTCAGCCTCCACAGCTATCTCAGGTTTCCATTTATGTTTATTCTCTAAGGCCTGTATCTCCGTTAATATTTTTGTCAATTCCGCTTCTCTGGCTTTTTAAATTCTAGAGCCCTGTTTAATAAGGACCCCCCTTATTACGGCTTTATGCGCTTCCCATATTGTCCCCATGTCCACTTCTGGTGTAATATTGTATCGAAAGTAATACTGCAGTTATTTAGTCACCTCTTCAATTACTAACTTATTATCTAATAGGCTCTCACTGAGTCGCCACTGTCCTCTGTTAGAGCTTGGATGTTCGGTTACCCTCCATGTCAGGGTGACCAGGGCATGATCTGACCATGTAATGTTCCCTATATCCACTGCCCTGATTGCCAGTAACATTTGATGTGGGATGATAAATAAATTGATTCGGGAATATGCCTTATGTGGGGAGGAATAAAAGGTATAATCCCTTTCCTCAGGGTGAAACAATCTCCAAGCATCTATAAGTTGGTCATTATGTAGTGCCTGTAATACTTGTTTACGGCATCTCCTGGTGGTTGAGGAATTGCCCATCGATGTATCTACTTTAGGTTCTAGTGCTCACTAGCATTAGCTTACCTTCAGCGAATTTCATGAGATCATTAAGAGTAGAGCAGTTAAATTGGTCTTGATTGTAATTTGGTACATAAACCGTGGTAAATGTTACCTTAATGCCACAGTTCGTACCTTTAAGAAACAAAAATCTACCTGGTCTATCTGCTTTTATATCTTGTAGACTCCACGGAACTTGTCTGGATATCAAAATTGATACCCCTCTAGTCTTAGATATTTTATTTGCAGCATGATATAAAGATAAATAAAGGCTATTCTTTAGGATTGGTATCTTGCCTTCTTTAAAGTGGGTTTCCTGAATATATGCCACATCAGAATGTGATCGTTTCAAATCTTGAAGGAGCATCCTATGTTTCTCAAGTACATTGAGCCCTTTGGCGTTTATAGATGTAATTTTCAGTACCTCCAACTTCCCTATAGGTGGTTAAAGAAAGAAAAGAGAAAAGAAGAGAAAAAGAAAAAAGAAAAGAAAAAAAAGAAAACAGCAAAAGGGTTCTATTAACCCTAATGTATCAGTGAGGGATTTACTAACCTCTCACCCTTCCCTCTTACAGACCAAGAGGGATCTAAGAAAAAAAATAAATGCTCACATATATATTACCACTTAAGTGAGCGCAACCCTAAATGGGGGCGTGTTCAACTATAGACGGACTAGGAGCCACTCCCCTCCCTCCGATGACCATAAATCATATTTATTTTTATATTTATTTACACCGACCTGTATATCCAAGAAATTCCCTAGAACAGTAGTAACTATAATCTATACCGGCTCTGGGTATCCTAATCAAAGTAAAGGACTTTTGGGGGGGGGGGGGGATAAAAAGAAAAAAAAAGAGATGTCCCCTCTTTCCCTCCCCCTCCCCCCCCTAAAAAGGGGGTAGAAGGAGAAAGGGGGAAGGATGAGTTTAACATATCCTGACCCAGGTAAATTGGCCTCTATTGGCCTCTCTAGGTATATTCTCGGGGGGCATGAATCCTATGACGCAGGTCACCCCCAGTGCAGGCTAGCCCAGAGCATTCACGTGCAATACAAACACTAAAACACTAAAACCCAACCACCACAAAAATCAATAAATAAATAAATAATTATAAATAAAAAAAATACCCCACGTCCAAAAAAAAAACCTCTAGGTCCCATCTAAGTGCACCTTGTTATGTACCCCAAAACTAGTATATTAAAATAATCCTTCCCGGTATGGACATTTCTCTCCATATCTGGGTTGAATATAAAAGTACCATTCTATTGTGGTACTATCCAGTGATTGAAGTGTACTATACATGTATGTATATATATATATATATATATATATATATATATATATATATATATATATATATATATATATATATATATATATATATACATATATATATATATATATATATATATATATATATATATACATATATATATATATATACATACATATATATACACAGTGATCTGTTTATTGCAGTTTAATGACAAATTAATTAGTGAATTATGTTTATGACTTATATAGTATTATAACAAGTTTGTGAGAGAGAGAAAAAAAATTTCAAAATATAAATATTTATATTACTAACATCCCACTAAAGTCTTGCTGTGAGTCAGTCCCTTCCCAGTTGATCCCTGCACCACCCTGCCCCCCCCCCCAAGGTATTCTCCCCTGGGTCCCTATACCTTCTGCCCATCCGTCCTATCTTCCAAAAAAAAAAAGAAAGGGGGGGGGAACAAATATAATTCAAACAATAATTCTACTAATATTTCTCCCATAGTAAATCCCTACATAGTCACTCAGATATGTCTCAAAAAAAAAAAAAAGGGAATAATGATCTCCCATTTAAGATCTAACCGACTATGATCCCAGGTTGGTCTTCTAATTCAGATTAATTCCCTCCCCCATGGTAAACCCCCCTATATTCTATATTCACTCAAAGTATCGCCCAAAAAAGAAAAAAAAGGGGGAAAAAAACAAAAACAAACCCTTTCTTAAACTTAAAGTGGATGTTAACCCACTGTCATCCTTTCTAAACTACTGCCATAGGGGTTATCTATAAGGATATACATGCCTCCTGCATGTATCTTTACCTGCCAAATGTCTCCCCCCTGTCTGCTATAAGACCCGAAAAACTGCATATTCTGTGGGTGGGTCTGTTGTCTGGAGCTCGGTGGGTGGAGTCGTGATATCAGTAGACTCCCCGCCCACCTCTACACTCCCCTCAATATGCATATTCTCCTGTGTATTTCTTACACTGAACTTCTGCCGTGATCACTAACATCCAGTGAAGAGACAGGAAAGTAACCACATGACTTCAGCACTCCAAATCATGAGGTGTGGAACATCCAATTCTGGCAGAGCAGCAGAAGAAAGGAGTGGGAGGGAATTAAAAAATAATGCATATCTCTTATACTAGTGCATGAGATATGTAAATCACCTGTCACTCACAGCAAGGGGGAGGATTTGACAAAGTTTTTCTCTGTTTGTCAAGATTTAAATCACTGAATGAATGAAATACTTGTATAGCGCACAATGCGAACTGAATCGCCTCTAGGCGCTGTGGCGAGCTTTGATCATCTGCTAAAAGAGGAAGGTCTTGAGTTTTTTCCTAAAAGCCAGGTGATTTTCTTCCAGGCGGATGTTGATTGGTAGAGCATTCCATAGCTGAGGCCCTTGGACAGCGAATCTCCGATCACCCTTGGATTTATACCGGGCTTTGGGCATGAGGAGGAGGTTTTTGTTGGCTGATCGAAGACTGCGGTTTGGTGTGTAATGATTTATTTTCTCCATTAGGTATTGCGGAGCTTCTCTATGCACGCATTTGTGGGTGAGGCAAAGGGTCTTGAACGTGATCCGATTTTTTACGGTTAGCCAATGTAAGCTCCTCAGTGAAGGAGAAATGGATTCCCAGGGTTTTTTTCCTATTATCAGCCTTGCTGCCGTGTTTTGGATCAGTTGTAATCGCGCAAGTTGATATTGTGGTAATCCTATGTAAAGCGAGTTTGCGTAGTCCAGTCGTGAATTAATGATTGTTCCAACTACCACTGCTTTGTCATTCTTTGGGATAAAAGGGATGAGTCTGCGAAGCATGCGCAGCAGATGGTGAGATCGACTGACTACAGATCCTATTTGCGCATCCATTGACAATTGTGCGTCTAAAATAACCCCGAGACTCTTCGCTTTGGTCTTTGGGGAGATAGTCTGCCCAAAGATGGTTGGTGGAGACCAGGAGGTTTTGGTTGCGGGCTTATGATTTGGGTGATAAGATAAGATAAGATAAGAAGCTCTGTCTTTGATTGGTTCAGCTGGAGGGAGTTGGTGGTCATCCAGTCCTCTATTGATTTGAGGCAGTTTTCAAGTTGTTGTTGGTGATCTTTTTTTCCATTGATCCGGAAATAAAGTTGCGTGTCGTCAGCGTAAGAGTGGAAGCAGAGATCTGAGCATCTAATGATTTGAAGGAGTGGGCGAATGTAAATGTTGAAGAGAACGGGTGACAACGGAGAGCCTTGAGGGACTCCGCAGGTGACTGCCCGAGTTTCGGAGAGGAATTTTCCTAGTTTCACTGTCTGTGACCGATTTCCTAGGAAGGACGCGAACCATTGGAGATCTATGTCTTGGACTCCGGCTACTTCTGTGAGGCGGACGAGTAGAGTATTGTGATCTACTGTATCAAACGCTGCACTTAGGTCTAGCAGTACGAGGAGACATGGCTCTCCGTCATCTGCTGCTTCGAGGGCGTCATCCCAAATCTTGAGGAGAGCTGTTTCTGTTCCATGACCCGGGCGGAAGCCTGATTGCAGCGGGTCCAGGAGTTTGTGAGTATCCAGGTGAAGTTGTAGCTGATGTACTACAGCTTTCTCTATGATCTTAGAAATGGTGTTGAGGCTTGTAATCGGCCTACGGTTGTTTGGATCCTGAGGGTCCAGGTTTGGTTTCTTGAGTAGAGGTTTGACGATGCCTTGTTTGAGGATGCTGGGAACAATCCCTTCGTGGAATGATCGGTTTATGAGGTGGGTTATGGTTGGAGCCACGATGTCGGAGCATTCTTTCAGTAGTTTTGTGGGGATGATGTCAATAGGTGAGGTACTGTCACGCAGTTTATTAATGATGTTTTTTGCGGTGTCTACGGTAATTGGGGATAGTGAAAATTTTGGCGGTTGCGGTATGTTGGTGCAGACATCCTCTTTATGTATTTGCTGGCTGAGGTTGGATGTTTTCTTCTGACAAATTGTTTCCCTGATGGTTTTGACTTTATCGATGAAAAAATCCGACAGTTTGTCACAGTAATCCTGGGATTCGCTTTCTGGGGGTTCTAGGCACACCGGATTCATTGATTGATTAACCAGTTTAAACAGTTCACGTGGTTGGTTTGCGGCCGTTGAGATTGTATATGAGAAGTGGTCCTTTTTGGCTTTGAAGATTGCTTTCCGATAATTCTCTGTCAGACCTTTGTAGTTAAATAGGTTTTCCTCGGTGGGATTTCTTCTCCATGTTCTTTCCGCTCTTCTGCGTTCTTGCTTTAGTACGGAGAGGGAGCTATTAAACCATCCAGCATTTTTCTTCCTGATGAGTGCCCTGCATTTTGGTGCTACCGAGTCTGCTGATTGCAGTAATGCCTTGTTCAGGGAGTTGAGTGTTTCCTCCGTAGAGTGGTTTAAGGTTATTGTAGATATCTTTTTGGACAGAGTGGTTTTGAAGGCTTCGGAGTACAGTTTTTTATGTGATCTGGTCCAGTGCGTTGTTACAGGTTTCCGTTTTACGTTGGTGATGTTGGTAGTGATTTTGAATTTGATGGCCTGGTGATCCGTCCATGGCAGAGTTATGTTGTCGCATATGTTGACGTCGATGTTCTGTTTGAAAATGAGGTCCAGGGTGTGTCCTGACCCATGCGTGGGATTCTTTATCAGTTGCTGTAGACCCAGTTCTTCTAGTTGATTGATGCAGGCAGTCGCGATGGGGTCTTTAGGCTCGTTTGCCCAAAGGTTGAAATCTCCGAGTGCCAGGAAATTTTTGAATTTTAGGGTGTGCATTGCAAAGGATTCCGTGAGGGGTGAAAGAAGATTGGACTTTGGTCCCGGTGGTCTGTAGCACAGTAGAATATGAGTGGTGTCATGGGGTGTTGGTTGAAGATGTAGCGTCAGGGTTTCCATAAAAGGAACTGGGTTCTGAGATGATGGTTTAGTGAGATCCAGGTGACCTTTAAAGATCACTGCTAGGCCTCCTCCTTTTTTCCCTATCCGGTGTTCGGTTAGGATCCTGTAGTTTTCCGGCACCAATTCGGTGAGGATGGTGTTGCAGTCAGAGGTTAACCAGCTTTCGGTGATGAAGAGGCGGTCTACATTGTTCTCGATGATGAAGTCGTGTACTTCCAGTCTATGTTTGACTGCAGACCTGGCGTTAATCAAGGCGCAATCTAATTGTAGTGGTCGAGTAGATGTCTTCCTGTGGTTGGGAGCTGGCTGTCGTCCTGTTTTTAATAGTTGTTCTCTTTGAAGTATTTTTTGTATGGAAGATGGCAATGTGGTATTGATGTTCCTTAGTCTGTGCAGAACTTCAGCTGAGTATTTGAAGTAGCACATGGTTTGTGGATGCTGTTGATGGTACTATGGGCCTAAGATGATGATCCTGATCAGGGTATTGATCCTGAGGTGGGGCTAGGTATCAGACTTGCCGCCGTGCTTGAGGCTATTAGCGCGCAAGTTGATCAGGGGATGCCTATATGGATGCGGAAGGAGTTGTTGTATTCGGTTGCTGGCTGTTCCAGCTACCTTTACTTAAGGTGGAGGTCTCCGCTCAGAAAAGAAGTCTGGCTGTGATCTGGAATAGTCGTCCTAGGATAGCGTAAAAAATGGAAAGGAGGCCGGAGGTAGGGGTATGCTAACCTATGGTTGTTCCAGAGGAAGGCAAAAAACCCCCTGACAGTAGCAGCCAAACGCACCAGTGGGGCAAAAATTCCTTCCTGACCCCCGTAGGCGGTCTGACGGAGTCCCTGGAACAATCACTGGGGGGGGGGGGGTGGAGGTGCAAGCTTACCTGGCTGCGGTGGTCCCCTTTAACCACTTTCAGACCGGACCATTTTGCTGGTAAATGACCAGAGGTCTTTTTACAATTTGGCACTGCGCTGCTTTAACTGGTAATTGCGCGGTCATGCAATGTTGTACCCAAACAAAATTTGCGTCCTTTTCTTCCCACAAATAGAGCTTTCTTTTGATGGTATTTGATTGCCTCTGCGATTTTTATTTTTTGCGATATAAATGGAAAAAGACCGCAAATTTTGAAAAAAAATGATATTTTCTACTTTTTGTTATTAGAAAAATCCAATAAATTCAATTTTAGTCATACATTTAGGCCAAAATGTATTCAGCCACATGTCTTTGGTAAAAAAAAAGTCAATAACTGTATATTTATTGGTTTGCGCAAAAGTTGTCACATCTACAAACTAAGGTACGTTTTCTGGAATTTACGCAGCTTTTAGTTTACGACTGCCTATCTCAGTTCTTGAGGTGCTAAAATGGCAGGGCAGTACAAAACCCCCCCAAATGACCCATTTTGGAAAGTAGACCCCCTAAGGAAATTGATAAGTGGCATGTTGAGCCCATCGAATATTTTATTTTTTTGCCTCAAGCGATTGAATAATGACAAAAAAATATATATATTTTTTTTTTACACAAAGTTGTCACTAAATGATATATTGCTCACACATGCTATGGGCATATGTGAAATGACACCCCAAAATAAATTCTGCTGCTTCTCCTGAGTACGGGGATACCACACGTGTGGGATTTTTTGGGAGCCTAGCCGCGTACGGGGCCCCGAAAGCCAAGAACCGCCTTCAGGTTTTCTAAGGGCGTAAATATTTGACTTCACTCCTCACTACCTATTACAGTTTTGAAGGCCATAAAATGCCAAGATGGCACAAAACCCCCACAAATGACCCCATTTTAGAAAGTAGATACCCCAAGCTATTTGCTGAGAGGCATTTTGAGTCCATGGAATATTTTATATTTTGCCACAAGTTGCGGGAAAATTACAAACTTTAATTTTTTTTTTTTTTTTTCACAAAGTTGTCACTAAATGATATATTGCTCACACATGCTATGGGCATATGTGAAATGACACCCCAAAATAAATTTTGCTGCTTCTCCTGAGTACGGGGATACCACATATGTGGGACTTTTTGGGAGCCTAGCCACGTACGGGGCCCCGAAAGCCAAGAACCGCCTTCAGGTTTTCTAAGGGCGTAAATATTTGACTTCACTCCTCACTACCTATTACAGTTTTGAAGGCCATAAAATGCCAAGATGGCAGAAAACCCCCACAAATGACCCCATTTTAGAAAGTAGACACCCCAAGCTATTTGCTGAGAGGCATGTTGAGTCCATGGAATATTTTATATTTTGCCACAAGTTGCGGTAAATTTACAAACTTTTTTTTTTTTTTTTTTTTTTTCACAAAGTTGTCACTAAATGATATATTGCTCACGCATGCCATGGGCATATGTGAAATGACACCCCAAAATAAATTCTGCTGCTTCTCCTGAGTACGGGGATACCACATATGTGGGACTTTTTGGGAGCCTAGCCGCGTACGGGGCCCCGAAAACCAAGCACCGCCTTCAGGCTTTCTAAGGGCGTTACAGTTTTGAAGGCCATAAAATGCCAAGATGGCACAAACCCCCCCAAATGACCCCATTTTGGAAAGTAGACACCCCTAAATGTAGGGGTACACTAGTGAGACTAGGTAATAAATGGCGGGTGCCCTGAAACTATAAAAAAAATAACTAACCAACCAGCGTCACCTGTAACAGTTATATGGTGATCACTGGTGAAAGGGTTAACTAGGGGGCAATCAGGGGGCTTTATGCGGTAGTATATGGGGGTCCCTGGCGCTATAAAAAGCTGCGGCGAACCTAAATACCTACCTGCCTAACTAGCGTCACCTGTGACACTAATACAGTGATCAGAAAAACGATCGCTTATTAGGCTGGGTTCACACTGGAGCGATGTGGGAACGCCACGAATGCGCGGCGGGTTCCCGCATCACATGCCTCCCGGCGGCAGTTCACACTGCCCTATGCGAACTGCTGGGAGTGTCAGTGAAATGTTAATGACACCCCCAGATCAGTTCGCATATCGCAGTGCGATCTGCAAACTCGGATCGCATGGTGTGAACACCCATGCAAACCGATTCTGCTGCGGACCAAAAAAAGGGTCCCGTGCGAGTTTGCGGCGGGTGCGGTGGGTGCGACACGAATTCAGCCATACTATCTGTATGGCTGAACTCGAATCGCACAGAGATCGGATGTGATTTGCACTGCAGTGCGGTGCGAATCACATCCGTTCTCATAAACTGCTGCAATGTGAACCCAGCCTTAGTGACACTGGCGACGGGGGGTGATCACGGGGTTAAACCTTTATTGGGGGGGTTAGGGGGGTACCTTAGAACTAAAGGGGGCTAACCCTAACTGCCCTAACAGTTATTACAGTCACAAATGACACCCGCCGGGTGATCAGGGGGTTAAACCTTTATTAGGTAATAAATGGCGGGTGCCCTGAAACTATAAAAAAATAACTAACCAACCAGCGTCACCTGTAACAGTTATATGGTGATCACTGGTGAAAGGGTTAACTAGGGGGCAATCAGGGGGCTTTATGCGGTAGTATATGGGGGTCCCTGGCGCTATAAAAAGTTGCGGCGAACCTAAATACCTACCTGCCTAACTAGCGTCACCTGTGACACTAATACAGCGATCAGAAAAATTATCGCTTATTAGGCTGGGTTCACACTGGAGCGATGCGGGAACGCCACGAATCCGCGGCGGGTTCCCGCATCGCATGCCTCCCGGCGGCAGTTCACACTGCCCTATGCGAACTGCTGGGAGTGTCAGTGAAATGTTAATGACACCCCCAGATCAGTTCGCATATCGCAGTGCGATCTGCAAACTCGGATCGCATGGTGTGAACACCCATGCGATCCGATTCTGCTGCAGACCAAAAAAAGGGTCCCGTGCGAGTTTGCGGCGGGTGCGGCGGGTGCGACACGAATTCAGCCATACTATCTGTATGGCTGAACTCGAATCGCACAGAGATCGGATGTGATTTGCACTGCAGTGCGGTGCGAATCACATCCGTTCTCAAACCGCTGCAATGTGAACCCAGCCTTAGTGACACTGGCGACGGGGGGTGATCACGGGGTTAAACCTTTATTGGGGGGGTTAGGGGGGTACCTTAGAACTAAAGGGGGCTAACCCTAACTGCCCTAACAGTTATTACAGTCACAAATGACACCAATGCAAAAAAAAAAAAAAAAAAAAAAGCAATTGGTGTCACTGTGACTGGGGGGGCAGGGGTAATTGGGGGGGTGATCGGGGGGTAAAGGGGGGGTGTGAGTGTGCCTGGCATGTTCTACTGTATGTGTGGTGTGTTGGTGCAACTCACCGAAGCTCTCTCCTCGGTGCCGGAAAGAAAAATACCGACACGGAGGAGAGAATACATCACTTCCTCTCCTGTGTTTACATTACAGGAGAGGAAGTGATGTCACGGAGGATTTCCATTCGTCGAGAGCGATCGCGAGGGGGTGGCCACGAATGAATGGCCGCCCCCTCATCCCTGATCGCTCTCAAAGGAATGCCGACCGCCGCATGCACGGGGGGGGGGCCCCGATCGGGCCCCCCACCCGCGGGCAGGCAGGGACTTATATATACGCCCATATGCCTGCCCGTGCCATTCTGCCGACGTATATCGTCGTGCGGCGGTCGGCAAGTGGTTAAACACTCTGGTTCCGGTGAATCTGGCTTGCTGTCAGCCTGACGTTTCTGGAAAGCTGTCTGCTTGCCCCTTGCAGTGGGATCTTTAAAATGGATGGGAGGATGGATGTAGGATAGAGGTTAGAGACTCCTGTCTTAACTCCTGTTTTCAACTCCTGGTTGTTAACTCTCCACTTTAGTTCACAAAATCCACATGCAAGCCACAATGAATAAATCACTGAATAATAAACGAGGATTGCTCAGAGATGGAATAACTCTTTGTGGCAAGACTGGGCTCAAATGATAGGAAATTTTATACTCTACATCATGACATCAAAAAAATTTTTTAACATTTTCGAGTTTACATCCACTTTAAGTCTCTCCCGCCTATCTATTGTCCCTGGGTTCTACTCTCCTATCCTGGTCTCGGGTCTCCCCTCCTGACCCTATATAGGGGTATGACTCTGGTCCTGTGATCTCCGTCTCATTCTACCAGGACGAGGTTGTAGTCTTCCTTGTTGACTCAAGGTGGGGATATCCACTCGCTGTGTATGTGAAAGTGTCTGAAGCCAATCTGGTACCTCTATAGGTGGGGTCCCCAAAACAGCAAATAGTTCTGGGAGATCTGTAGGTCAGTATAATGTGAATATAGATGTTCCCTTCCATTAGTTAGTACAAACGGGAATCTCCATTGATACGTATGGCCCATCTGTATGAATCGGTCCAATAAAGGCCGTAACATCGCTCGGCGTTGCAAGGTCGCTTTAGATTAAATTTCAATATTTGCTCCCTCAAAAAGAATCGTTCCTTTTGTCCAGGCCTTGCGCACAATGTCCTCTTTATAAGTGTATCTATATAGGCGACATATAATATCACTGCGTCTATTCAAGTCTATTGCTCTAGGGCCACTTACCTTATGCACCCGGTCGATTTCTGTTGGCTCCAGGGCCCCCACCTCCAAGACTTGATGAAATATAAAGCAGTAACTGTGGCCCTTAAATTCTCCCGACCAGTAGTCTCGGGGAGGCCACGAATCCACACATTCTGTCTGTGGCTTCGATCTTCCAAATCTTCGATCTATAATGGAAATTCTAGTGACCTTTTCCTCTGACGTATCTGCTCCTGCTCCACTCCCGCCAGCCTCTCATCCACAGCTAGTATCGTAGCCTCTCCACCTGCCACTTGTTCCGAGAGCTGCTGGACATCAGAGCGGACCCCCTGCCGGTCTTATTGGTGTGCCTCCGTCACTCGCAGAATCAGCACCTTTAAATGTACCTGCCTACTCACAAACAAACTGTCCTTTTTGAATAAAAACACATAGGAAAGGATGTTGTGAAAATAAAATATCCATTTATTCTGGGTAACAAAATAAAGAGGAAGTCAACGCTGGACAAACTTTTGGAATTTGCAAAACCTTTTGGCCCCCATGGCACACATCAACAAGTCTGTGGAAAATAAAATTGTAAGCTTGAGGAGTCCATATAATAGGGAGCTCAATCTGGTCCAGGAATCCCAGAGATCAGGACCAGCAGCAGATGACATATCTGTCCCCAAGCTGTGGTACTACCACAGTCTGCGTCTTCTGTCAGACCAGACTGAACCCAGACCATCACTTTATTCCCTTCGCTGCAGCCTTCCTTGGAGGCTGTGGCTCTGGTGGTGGACCTGTGACAGGAGGAGGAGGATAGGCTTGCTCAGATATGTGGCTGTTCTCAGTCAGCTGGCCCCTAACCCCTTCTGAAGGGCATCATAAAAAATTCCCTCACAGAGGAGGCGTTGGCCCTTCTCCAATTCCAGCAACCTGGTGGCTAGATAGCAGCCATAGGCCTCTTCAGCATTGGGGGGTTCCTGAGGAAATTGCTGGGTTCCCTAATGAGGCCCAGTGCTGCCTCCTCCATCATTGTCCCCTTCCGGGGCCTTTTGGTGGTAAGGCAGAGGGGAGGCACCTGGGATTGGGTGAGGCCCAGCCACCTCCTGGCTTTCACTGGGCATGGCCACCTCCTGGCTGCCAAAGGGCACTGCTATCTCCTGGCTGACACTGGGCACGGCCATCTCCTGGCTGCCACTGGGCATGGCCTCCTCCTGGCTGCCACTGGGCACGGCCACCTCCTGGCTGCCACTGGGCACTGCCACCTCCTGGCTGACACTGGGCACGGCCTCCTCCTGGCTGCCACTGGGCATGGCCTCCTCCTGGCTGCCACTGGGCACATCCTCCTCCTGGCTGACGCTTTCCAGACCCTCCTCCTGGCTGAACTCATCCTGTGTATAAAAAAGGGACATAGTTATAGTTTTTCCTTCATCAATCACACACAATTTTCAGCTCATGACTTGCAAATTGAATGTTAATAAATAGAAAAGACTATCATTCTGACCCCAGCAGTTTCCAAGCTGGTCCCAAACATTTTTGACCACTACTGTCTAGTGATATGTATATATAATTTTTTGGATAAAATCATTGATTTGTAATCAATTATAACATCTAGTTAACATCATTAATATTAAAACAGTAAATATGTCAAAAAATAATATACCTGGCTCCAGCTGGGCGCATCCACGTGTTCCAGGATGGAAGGCCCAGGTTGTTCCTCATCAGCCTCTGCTGGGGTTGAGGGAACAGTGGAGGGAAGGCTTCAGGGAAGGGTCAAAAGAGATTCCCTGAGGGGGCGTGTCCGGCCGGCGGAGAAGATGGCCGCATAGCTGTGAGCTCCCGCTGCCTCACGCTACATAGCGGCTCATAACGACACACCGCCGAGGTTTCTGTTACTACTCGTTCGTTCCTGACCAAACGAACGTCACAGGCGGCGATGACAAAATGAAGAAAAGGCTCTAAACCACCGCAGCGGCTCACGGATTTCTATCCGGCGGTGATCCCGTCGGATTCCCAAGATGGCGCCGGCACTTCTCACAACGAAGGGAACGGACAGCACACCGGCCTTCCACACGGCGGGGTGAGTCGGGCTCCTCTTCGGATGGCAGACACGGGGGATGTATCACCCCCTTCTACTCCCACTATGCGTAGCCCAGCTAAAACCAGGCCATGCAGGGAAGAAGATGCTCTGTCTGCTGGGCCGCAGCATCTCCATGCACAGCCTGTCTCCACACAGATCTCCCCACAGGGCATTCATACTGAGCCCCTCATAGAAGGATTCCTGCTTCAGACCAGGCTATTTCAGAGAGCACTATGAAAAACATGCTCTTGTCCCTCAGGAGAACTTTGTTTAATGATTTTTCTGACATGTTTGTCTCAGTGAATAATACTGTCCACACTCATTCTACCCAAATCCAGCACTTAGAATCTAAAATGGCTGATCTCTATACTGCCCATAATGACCTAGTCGATGCATATGCTGACCAAGAATCTGCCTTACAACACCTTCAAAATAAATTATCGGATTTGGAAGACCGCTCAAGGCGCAATAATATAAAATTCAGAGGCATCCCTGAAACCATCCCTCCGAGTGAACTCACTAATTTCGTCCAGCACCTTATGAAAGCCCTTATACCATCTCTGACGGACATTGAATTGTGCGTGGACAGGGCCCATCGCATTCCTAAACCGAAATTTCTTCCTGACACAGCGCCTAGAGACACTCTGGCGCGCATTCACTACTACCATGTAAAAGAGAGGGTCATGGCGGCTGCTAAACAAAATCCAGTGGTCCCGGATGAATTCATAGGTATATCTCTGTATACCGACATTTCACAACAGACCGCATTGAACAGAAAGAAGCTCAATCCGCTGCGTAACAATAACATAATGTATAGATGGGAATTTTCCCACAAAACTTCTCATTTAGTGGAACGGCAGTGTGGTCCCTATACACAGTGTGGAAAAAGGACTACAACTGTTCAAGCAATGGAATCTGCTCCCTCATGATGCTCCATCTCCTGCTCCGTCGGCTCCAAACCGCCTGGGTTCAGAATGGACCTGACTGTCTTGAAGAAACTCAGCGAACCTCTCCCTACCTTTGCTACACACCTGTAGCGTGAGGCACGGAGGCCTACTACTCTTTTTGTTTTTGTTTTTTCTGTGCCTAGTGCACGGCACTAGTGATTTCTATACCCCCATTTTCTGCAGAAGCAGCCTCGGCTGCCCATTGACCTGAATGCTCAGGTCCTTTTTAGTGATGTTGTCCTCCATCCTTCCCTTTCCCTTCCTTTTGTGCTTTCTCCTTCCCCCTTTTTGCTGGGTCACCATCTATAGTATTCCTTTCCCTACAGATGAGAGTGATGTATGGTCTGTAACGCTACATTGTCCTCTATTAATCTACAGAAACGTTGCCCCATTTCAGGGATGTGTTGTAGTACCCTCCCATGGGAAGCATGTTTCCTGTTCTGCTACATTCCATCAAGTAACCCCAAGATGACATGCCATTGAAATTTATGTCCCTTAATGCAAAGGGCCTTAACAGCCAGTTTAAGTGATCTGCCCTACTAAAGGAAGCCCGTTCGCTTAAGGCAGATATCATATTCGCCCAAGAGACACACTTTGCTGCCCATAAATGCCCTAAGTTGAACTTCCGAGGTTACTCTCAAGTTTTTACATCCAATGGTCCCAAGAAAGCTAGTGGAGTTCTGATTGCTGTTAAAGATTCGGTCCTGTTCTGCCCCATTCGCACGATCCAAGACCCACTAGGCCGGTATTTGATTCTTATTTGTGAACTCAACCACACCGTGTTTACATTGGTTAACCTGTACGCCCCTAACTCCAAACAAAGAAGTTTCCTTGCACCTCTGCTTGCCAAGATTTCGGACATTGTTCAAGGCACCCTTCTTATCGGTGGGGACTTCAATACAGTCTTAGATCCCACTATGGATTCCTCCGCCCGGACCAGGAGACCCCTACACTCTATTGCTCCTCTACTTGCAAAGTATGAACTGTATGATGTCTGGCTATGTTTTCACGGCTCTGAAAGGGATTACACATTCCTGTCAGCAGTGCACTCTTCTTACTCCCGTATTGACTTTTTTCTGACAGGGAAAATGTCGCTCCAAAATGTACTGAGCTCGGACATTGGCACAATATCTTGGTCGGACCATGCACCAATTCTACTGGAATTTGATGATACCTTAAAAAATACTCCCCCTCCTATTTGGAGGTTGAACTCCTCACTTCTGGGAGACAAGCTATTGTGCCAAACGATCCAGCAAGAACATTGTGATTTCTTTCTCTATAACGACACTCCTGATGTTAACCGGTTCACATTGTGGAATACTTACAAAGTGTACATGAGAGGGGTATTGCTTAAATTAGCGTCAGTTGTTAAAAAAAAGAGGACGAAGCAGATTGATGACTTGTTGCACTCTATATCCTCTAAAGAACGGGTTAATAAAATTACGCCTACTCCCTTGCTTACGCAAGCTATTCTTAAAGATAGACAACAGCTAAGATCTTTACTGCTTTACAAACAAGCAAACCATCTAAAGTTCCTTAAAGCTTCTTGTTACGGTTTGCATAACAAAGCCGGATCTTGGTTGGCTAGAATACTGAAGGCCAAACAGATCAAACGTAGGATAGCTACTCTTACTCATCCATTCACTAAAAAGCCTGTCACGAATCCTAAAGACATAGCTAATGTCTTTGCGGATTATTATCAATCACTATATGACCTTTGTAATGATGGGGAAACCCACCAACCTTCGCCAACTCTTATTGACGAGTTTTTTACAGAAAATAAAGCTTCTCACCCTTTCTAAGGATCAACTTGACTCCATCTCTCGCCCATATACAATTTCAGAGATCTGTTTGGCCATCCAAAGACTTCCCAACCGTAAGTCTCCAGGTGTGGACGGGTTCATAAATGAGTATTATAAATTCCTCTCCACTGACCTTGCTCCTCATTTACAATCGGTTTTCAGTTTGGCTTCATCCTCTGGCACGTTTCCACCTGAAATGCTTAAAGCGGTGATAGTGACTTTGCCAAAATCCGACAAGGATCCTACTAACCCTGCGAATTATAGACCCATATCCCTTCTCAACACGGATGTGAAACTCTTTGCTAAACTCTTAGCTACCCGGTTGCAGACGGTCTTACCTGATCTTGTCCATCCAGATCAAGTGGGCTTTGTACCCGGACAACAGGCCCTGGATGGCACTAGACGTCTTATTAATTTAATTTCCCAGGCTGGATCCTCTCGAGTGCCTTCTCTGCTTCTCTCTTTGGATGCAGAGAAGGCATTCGACAGGGTACATTGGGGTTACCTAAATGCAGTACTCAATAAATTTGGATTTGTGGGATGGATTCAGACGGCCATCATGGCACTGTACTCCAACCCTTCGGCCACAGTACTCACCTCGGGCATTACCTCTAAATTGATACATATAACTAATGGGACGAGACAAGGATGCCCCCTTTCACCGATAATTTTTACGCTTCTCATGGAACCATTAGCAGAACATATTAGATCCCATCATAATATAACTGGGCTTACTATAGCTGGTAGAGAACATAAAATCAGCTTATTCGCTGATGATGTTATGCTCATACTTTCTAACCCCTTGACATCATTGTCTGAGACACAGAAAGTACTGCAGGACTTTAGCGCCGTTTCTTATTATAAACTGAATGCTACTAAATCTCAAATTCTAGGTATCCATGTGTCAGCTTCCATGCAATTGGCTTTGACTAGGGATTTCCCTTTTACTTGGTCTTCTCACTCTATACGCTTTTTGGGTACTCATCTGACTAGGCAGACCTCACAATTGTATATATATAATTTCAAACCCTTTTTAGAGTCTTTACCCCAGCAATTGTCGCATCTACATACTCAGGATCTATCGACAGCAGGTAGAATTGCAGCACTTAAGATGATCATACTCCCGAAACTCCTTTATCTATTTCGCACACTGGCTATCCCCATCCCACGATTTCCTTTCCTCGGTACAAACGATATTTAATCAATACATATGGAATCGTAAACCGCCTAGGTGTTCTGCTACGATTTTGCAGACACATAGGAAGCATGGGGGTATGGGTGCTCCTAATGTAACAGCATATTATAAAGCTTGTGTCTTAGACCAACTTAAATATTGGTGGACCCCCTCTGAACACAAAACGTGGATAGCCATGGAAGTTGATGGCACTCTGCACCGGGACCTCAAATCCACTCTTATTGCTATTATATTGGGTGCACCAATCCCTACTTCCTTTATACCTACGATTCAAATCTCCACAAAACTATGGTCTGAACTTCCCGTCTCTTCCATACATGATCAATCGTTCTGTAAAATTCCTATCCCGCTCTCAGTCCTCCGCCACTTTATTCCACGCCTTGATTTGAAAATATGGATCTCCAAAGGTATAACCTTGCTCCAAGATCTATATCATAACTTGTCCCTTTGTACGTTTGATCATTTGGTATCGAGATTTCAACTCCCTGCTTCTGCCTATTTTCCCTACCAACAAATTTCCTCTTTTCTACGGAAGCAACCTCTACCCTATTACCTGCAAATACCTTCACTACTAAACAAACTCCTTTGGGATCCCAATGGCCTTGTTAAAGGAATATCTTTATTTTACAACATCTATAACGCCCAACATTCCTTTTCCAAAACTACTACTATTACTAAATGGGAACACATCCTTGGTAAAACTTTTTCTGATGATCATTGGAAGAATGCATTCTCTACTACATATACTTCTTCCAGATGTGCCATTCATTGGGAAAATTATTCTAAAGTAGTTCATTTCTGGTACCTTACACCTTATAAACTTAGTAAATTTTGCCCAGATCGTACAGCCTTATGTTGGAGAGGATGCGGAGATGTTGGTACATTGTACCATATCCTGTGGACGTGCAAATCAGTCCGATCCTTCTGGAATAAGGTTTTCACAGTGATATCTGATATCTGTGATACACATGTGGATCCCACACCTGAGTTAGCCTTATTACATCTAACAATACATGAGTTTCCTTCTAAGGCCGCGTACACACGGGCGGATTGTCTGCCCAACTTAGTCCGCTGAAACGTGTTTCAGCGGACAATCCGCTCGTGTGTGGGCTTCAGCTGACTTTTTCAGCGGACAGTCTGACGGACTAAGGCTGCGTACACACGGGCGGATTGTCTGCCCAACTAAGTTCGTCAGACAATCCGACAGACAGTCCGTTCAACTTTTGAATGAACGGACTTGACCACACACGATGAACAGACAGTCCGCTGAAAACTTGCGCGATAACGTGTACAGCACGTACGACGGGACTAGAAAAACGACGTCCAATACACTGCAATGCAACCTTCGGCCATGTAAATCCTTTCTGAGCATGCGCCATACTTAGTCCGTCCAACTTGCCTACACACGAGCGGACTGTCCGCTGAAACCAAGTTTGGACGGACAAAACCAAGTTTGGACGGACAAAATTACGGAAATTCCGAAAGACTAAGTCCGTCAGACTGTCCGCTGAAAAAGTCCGCTGAAGCCCACACACGAGCGGATTGTCCGCTGAAACACGGTTCAGCGGACTAAGTTGGGCAGACAATCCGCCCGTGTGTACGCGGCCTAAGTCTTTCGGAATTTCCGTAATTTTGTCCGTCCAACTTTGTTTTCAGCGGACAGTCCGCTCGTGAGTAGGCAAGTTGGACGGACTAAGTATGACGCATGCCCAGAAAGAATTTACAGGGCGGACAGGGCGGAAGCGCTCGGTCTTGTAAAACGAGTGTTCGTATTGAAGCTAGCATATTCGTCATGCTGCTAATTTTGTGTTTTTTTAATATAGCCCATTATTTTCTTCTTCATAATGCAAGAAAAGTGAAGTAGCTTTGCTGCTTATATTCACACAGAGTTATACCAAATGTTTTTATTCATCCTCATCCTATGATATATATAAATATATAAAAAAAAAAATATATATATATATATATATATATATATAAAAAAAAAAGAAACTAAAAAAAATATATATATATATATATATAAAAAATAATAATATAATAATATATATATATTTTCAAAAAAAATTATACAATTTATCTATTACTATATATTTTTGGAACTACTATTGTCAGTTTAAATTTTTTTTTTTTTTGTGGGGGGGGGGGGTTTGAAACAAGATGGACTTGCATTTTTTTTTAGATAGATAGATAGATAGATAGATACCCAAACCAGCATTTTAGCTTACACATGATTGCATGTTCAAAATCAGCAGAGCTTCCCCTCATTTCAAATGTTAAGCCTCAAATTTACAGCGACTGCACTTCCAAGTGCACTTGCAGTGCTTTAAAAATTGCACTTGAAGTTAGCATATTTATATTAACATGAACGTGTGTTTTGTAAATAACCCCCAGAGTCTTTTGACATGTACCTGCCTACTCACAAATAAACTCTGTTTTTTAAGCCAAAATAACAAAAAAAAACATACAATATTTTTGGAAATAATAAATATTTATTTTTCGTCAGAACAAAACTAAATCAAGAGGGAGGCAACACTGGAGACAATTTTGACGTTTGTGAAGCCTTTTGTCCCCCAGGCACACATCAAGTGAGTGGCCACCAAAATTCAGAACCTGTGTAACATGTAAATAGGGAGCACAACATGGTCCTAGAATCCCAAAGACCAGGAACAGCAGCAGATGAGATCTATGTCCCCAGACTGTGGTACTACAACAGCCTGCGTCTTCTTTCAGAGCAGACTGAAGCCAGGCAGTCACTTCCGACTCTTCCGTCTAGCCTTCCCTCCACGCTTCGCTGAAGGCTGTGCCTCTGGTGGTGGACTTGTGGTAGGAGGAGGAGGAGGAGGAGGAGGAGGAGGAGGAGCAGTAGGGTCTGTGTTATACAGTTTGGTGGTCGGTGTTAGCTCACCCTTCAGACCCCGTTGAATGGCATAAAAAAATGGCTTCGCACAAGTTGCGCTGTGCCTTCTCCATTTCTAGCAACTTGCTTGCCAAGTATGTACCGTAGGCCTCCTCAGGATTGGGGGGTTTGCTCAGCACTTGGGTGGCTTGGCGTATAAGTGCCAAGGACTCCTCCTCTGTCCGTGTCATCCTCCTGGGCCTTTTGCTGGCTAGGCGGAGGGGAGGGACCTGGCTTTCGGTCCAACTCCTGCTGGGCCCAGCTAGCTCCTGTGTGTGGCTGGTCTCCTCCTCCATACCATTGGTCCCGGCCTCCTCCTGGGTGAGCTCATCCTGTGTAAAAAACAAAGAAATCAATAAATAAAATATGTCTATATTTTGAAATCATCAATCACTAACAATTTTACAGTTCTCACTTGCAAATACATTTGTCTTGAAATACAAAAGGCTATCATTTTGACACCATCATTTTTCCATCAGTTCACCAAGATTTGAGCCACATTTGTGTAAACTACTGTATCCTTATAGAAATAGGTTGGTCCACACTATCCCAGAGACACATTACTGTTAAAGGTACCTCATCCCCTAATAATTCTATAAATATTGTATCCAAGAATAGGAAAAAGGGGGGGGCAGGGGATTTTTTTACGGTACACTATATAAAGAAACAGAGATTTCTTAAAAAAGAATTCATAGCTTTAATATTGGAAATATGTTAAAATTATTTTGGAAAAACCAAAATAGCAAAAATATAATAACAAATACACTTTTTATACAAAAGATTACATGACACAAAGTATAGGGGATCCTGAAAATGTTAGTTGCTGAGAATGATCATGTGTCCTCCCGACATGTTTCGCGTTTTTGCTTCTTCAGGGGAGTATGCAACTAACATGAACATAAACACAAAAAAAGGTTTAAGAATACAGAAAATACATTTATGCCATACAATTGGATACACATAAATTTCAGAACATTAAGTATGAAATTGGTCTCAATTCGCTCAGTCCAAGGAGGTACTATGCTTACCCAGGTATAATCATTCCCGGCATCGCAACCCACAAGCCAATAGATGGTGAAATAGGTGGCAAGAATTGGGTGACAGGATCAAATGCTAAAAACAACCCGGCCCCACGCAGGGCATAGATGGAGGTAGACAAGCGCTACAAAGATCAAAAACAAAATCCAGAGATAAGTACCAAGTTTACAAATCCAGCACAGGTATTGAAAAATGTTAGTTTGTAACAGAAAGGGTAACTGATATCAATCCCTAAATTATAAGAGGGAATTGGGGCTGAAAAACAAGCCTCCATAGTAGAACATGAGATACTCATTATCAAAGGAATAAAACAATTGATTTTAATTACGCTTGATTGGTAGCTTGTAAAAAGTGGCTGCTAGGGGTATACTACCAATATACTGTTAAAGAAAGCGAAAGGAATAAAAATTATTTTTACCTGCAGTTAGAGTCAAAGATGGAAGAGTTAATTCCATATGATAATATTGGTGCAGTACAAATGCAACAGATTACAAAGAAAGAATCAATTGATTCAGTGTGGTATTTTGTAAATTACAGAGTGCAGCGGTATGCTGCCACTGCCAGGCTTGCTGAACCTACAAGCAAATAAAAAGAAGGATGAGTAGATATGGGTATAGAAAGATGAGAAACAGTGTTGTAACAATATGAAGTTCAACTAAAAAAAGTATATTTACCAAAGGGAAAGTCAGCGTGGCGGTAGTATCTGTGCTGAACCTGCACTACAGATGAAGTGACAGCGCTGCCTTTTGTATCCCCCATCCATCGAGCCGGCGTCTGACGTCACCGGCTCGATGCGGACAGCCATAGGTGGAAGCAGTGAGCATGTGCAAAGCCTTCCAAGTCGGCATTTAAACTACCAACCCCATAATGCCTCAGTGCTGACACGAGGTTCATTTGGATACATGCTGATGGAGATAGGGCTATGCTAGCTCTCCGCCCTTAAAGGGGCGGGAAGACACAAGCCTGCATATAGGGCAGATAAAACGACGATTGTCATGGCTTTTAACCCTTGAGGGGATTACATGCTCCCTTCCACCTCAAATCGGGAGCCGCCTGGGGATATGACCCAGCGGCGCCCTTGGGTGTCCATATGCCCTTGCATACTTGGAGCAAGGGAAGATAAAAAACAGAGGATCCGGTCCCAAATCACAAAATAGTAAGGCTTAGGAATGCGGTGTAGGGAAGGAGGGAAAAAGCAAAGCTCCTCAATGTGGGTGGGACTCATAGAGAGCAACAGAGATCCCCAAGTGTGCAAACCATGAAACCCACCTTGGGCCAAGCATAGCGAGATATTAAACGGTATATGTTATCTGTACAGCGTTAATAGTAATTAGAAATGACATTTTTTGATGTACAGAGATATTTTTAAATATAACATAAACATATCAATAAAGAAAAATAAAAATAAAAATAAAATAAAAAAATAATAAAAAACAAAAAGAAAACCAAATAAATTGGGGAAAGGGTAGGAGGAATAGAGGGAAGGGGGAAGGGATAAACAAAAAGGGGAAAAAGGGATATCACTTCTCTCTCTTCATGGCAGGCTCCACGGGGGCTCACAGCTGAGGTATGAGGGTTCATGAAACAAACAAACAGAGATTAGCTATAGAAAAGATCTGTAGCTTATATTTTCATTGAAACCAGGGTATTTTGTGGCTTTTAGGATAAAGATCCACTTGGCTTCAGTTTGTAAGAGAAGCTTGTCCACTGAGCCACCTCTTGAGTTTAGAGGTATATGGGCCAGGGCTGAAAATCGTATCCAGTTGGGGTCAAAGGCATGATGGGTGCCTATGTGCCTGCTTATGGCTGTAATAATTTTTTTATTGAGAATGGGTTTGATGTGGTCTTTTATGCGGATAGAAAATAGTCTTTTGGTTTTACCCACGTAAAATCCTCCACAACGGCATTGGGCCAAATACACAACGCCTGGAGTGGAGCATGTAACGTGGAATTTCGAAACAAACAGGTTGCCATTTGGCAGTCTGATCTTTCGAGAATTATATATATAAGGACACATGTCACATTGCCCGCATGAATAAGTGCCTGGATATTTAGGTTTAGTTTCACCTGAGGAGTCCTGAAAGTGACTTCTAACTAAGCTGTCCTTGAGTGATTGAGGTCTCATATAGGTGATTGATGGTACATCGTTTATGTACTGATTAACAATAGAGTCGGCTTTTAGAAGAGGCCGGAACTTATTAATTATAGCACGGAAAGAATGATGTTGGTTAGAGTATTTGGTAATGATACGTACTTTATTATCAAAATTTTTTTGTTTATTAGAGAAGAGAAGGGAAGTCCTATCTTTATTTTTTACTCTATTATATGATTTTTTCAGAGATACATGACTGTATCCACGTGCTCTGAGTCTATTATATAAGTCATTGGCTGCAATCTTAAAGTCAGAGTCAGTACTGCAATTACATTTGGCCCTTAAATACTGGCTATAAGGGATGCTCTTAAGGAGAGGTTTAGGATGAAAGCTTGTCGCATGCAAGACTGTATTGCCTGCAGTGGGCTTTCTGTATAAGGCAGAATATACATGTCCAGTGGCATCAATTTTAATGGTTAAGTCCAAAAATTCAATAGAGTTTTGACTGTAATTCAACGTAAACTTTAAATTGAATGGATTCACAGAAAGTAAATTGAAAAAGAGCAACAAATCTGATTCTGATCCAGACCAAAAAAATAAAATATCATCAATGTACCTGTACCAGGCTGTGATGTTACTTAGAAAAGGGACGAGGTCTTCACGTGCGAAGGTATCTTTTTCCCACCCCCCCAGGTACAGGTTGGCATACGATGGGGCACATTTAGTCCCCATCGCAACCCCCTGCACCTGGAGGTAGTGGGATTGGTTAAATTGAAATACGTTGTGCTTCAAAATAAAATCCAATAGCTTCATAACAAATTCGTTGTAAGCAAAGAAGTTTGAGCCTCTTTCTTGCAAATAGGAGCGTATTATTTGTAAACCTTTGGTATGTGGTATAGCGTTGTACAAACATTCCACGTCGATGGAAACCAACCAGGACTGTGCCGGTAGGCTGATACCCTCGAGTATCTTTAAAAGATCGATGGTATCCTTTACGTAGGAAAAAAGGGAAATGACGTGCGGTGTAAGGTGTTTATCTACAAGGCTACTTGCATTTTCTGTCAAACTATCACAGCTGGAGATGATGGGACGTCCCGGAGGGTCAGTTAGAGATTTGTGCACCTTCGGAAGGGCATAGAAAGTAGCAACTTTCGGATCTTTAGAATTTAGAAAGTTCCATGTGCCTTTGTCTATAGTACCTGATTTGTATGCATTAAAGATAATCGAACGATATTGTGTGTCAAAATGAGAGATTAAAGACACAGAAATTGGTCGATACCAATCAGAGTTTTGAAGAATCTTATTACACATAGTAAGATATTGTGAGGTATTCATAATTACGATGTTTCCACCTTTATCCGCAGGTTTTATGACTATATTAGGATTAGTTTTAAGTTGTTTTAATGCCGTCAATTGATTATGCGTTAGATTATGTTTCTTGGTCAATGGAAAATGCGTCTGTTCGATTGCCTGGCAAACTTGTTGGGTAAAAGCCCAAATATTTGGATTTGTATTTAGGAGTGGAAAGTTTGTTGACTTAGGTTTGAACATTTCTAAAGGAGGGAAAGAAACTGACTGTACCGATAAACCAGTGGAAGAGATAATCATCTCATCATCAGGGGGTACTTGGCCCTCTTCCCATAAATCCATCAAATTGGAGAGGGCTTGTTGATCAGCACTATTTACCTCATTGGTGAGTTCCGATGTATTTATTTGTACAGTAGGTTGATTGGGCTTATGGAAAAAGGTTCTAAATATCAGTTTTCGTGCAAATAGATGTATATCCTTTATCAGAGAGAATTTGTCCGAGCTTGAATCAGGGCAGAAGGTCAGTCCTAGTTTCAGAACATCGAGTTCATGACTCGTGAGCACATAAGACGATAAGTTGACTATAGATAATTCATTCCCTGAATTGGATTCTGGGTTAGTAGAAGGAGATTGGGTTAGGTATTGGGTGGTTGAGGGGGTTCTTTCCCTAAAAAAATAGGGGCGATTCGGAGGTCCGCCGGTAGGGGAGCACCACTAGGTGAAATGATGATGTCATTAGTGTTGGTGATGGGTAGGGATGATGTCAAAGGAGCTGATTTAGTGAAGGACGACGTGAGAGTGGTAGACATGGAAGTGTTACTGGAGGTGGAGATGGACAAGGATGTGTTACTGGGGGTGGGAGTGATGAGAGGTGGGGGTGGTGGTGGGTGATGAAACATCATTAGAGGACGAACAGGGACATGGTTGGAAATAGGATGAGTTCGAGGTGGTAAAGGGGTACTGAGGTGTTGGTTGGGTGCTGCCATAGCGGCGCCCTCCGAATCGCTTTTTCTCCTCTTTGGGAGTCTGTCTCCAGATAAGTCACGATAAATTGTGGAATGATTGGATGGAAAAGAGGTTGATGAAACACTCGATCTAGTTTCATCATCATTATAGTCCCTCCTGTTGGAGGGGCGTGATGCTTTAAAGAATTTATTTTTATTTTTTCCATCTGTTGGCCATTTGTATGCCGAACCATTCGAGTAGGAATTGCTATCACGTGTGAGTTTATTTTGTTTTAAGCGTATTATCTCTAAGGTATAATTCTCAATGTGTTTGGATAATTCAGATTCCTTACGTTTAAATTTGGGAGTGGAGGTTATTTTAGCATATTCATCGTACCATTTTTTAATGGAATTATCTATCAGGTCGATATCATGCGAGTATTGGATGGCTAATAAAGTCATCATTGCTATCGAACACGTTTGTAGGCTTGTGTCTTCCCGCCCCTTTAAGGGCGGAGAGCTAGCATAGCCCTATCTCCATCAGCATGTATCCAAATGAACCTCGTGTCAGCACTGAGGCATTATGGGGTTGGTAGTTTAAATGCCGACTTGGAAGGCTTTGCACATGCTCACTGCTTCCACCTATGGCTGTCCGCATCGAGCCGGTGACGTCAGACGCCGGCTCGATGGATGGGGGATACAAAAGGCAGCGCTGTCACTTCATCTGTAGTGCAGGTTCAGCACAGATACTACCGCCACGCTGACTTTCCCTTTGGTAAATATACTTTTTTTAGTTGAACTTCATATTGTTACAACACTGTTTCTCATCTTTCTATACCCATATCTACTCATCCTTCTTTTTATTTGCTTGTAGGTTCAGCAAGCCTGGCAGTGGCAGCATACCGCTGCACTCTGTAATTTACAAAATACCACACTGAATCAATTGATTCTTTCTTTGTAATCTGTTGCATTTGTACTGCACCAATATTATCATATGGAATTAACTCTTCCATCTTTGACTCTAACTGCAGGTAAAAATAATTTTTATTCCTTTCGCTTTCTTTAACAGTATATTGGTAGTATACCCCTAGCAGCCACTTTTTACAAGCTACCAATCAAGCGTAATTAAAATCAATTGTTTTATTCCTTTGATAATGAGTATCTCATGTTCTACTATGGAGGCTTGTTTTTCAGCCCCAATTCCCTCTTATAATTTAGGGATTGATATCAGTTACCCTTTCTGTTACAAACTAACATTTTTCAATACCTGTGCTGGATTTGTAAACTTGGTACTTATCTCTGGATTTTGTTTTTGATCTTTGTAGCGCTTGTCTACCTCCATCTATGCCCTGCGTGGGGCCGGGTTGTTTTTAGCATTTGATCCTGTCACCCAATTCTTGCCACCTATTTCACCATCTATTGGCTTGTGGGTTGCGATGCCGGGAATGATTATACCTGGGTAAGCATAGTACCTCCTTGGACTGAGCGAATTGAGACCAATTTCATACTTAATGTTCTGAAATTTATGTGTATCCAATTGTATGGCATAAATGTATTTTCTGTATTCTTAAACCTTTTTTTGTGTTTATGTTCATGTTAGTTGCATACTCCCCTGAAGAAGCAAAAACGCGAAACATGTCGGGAGGACACATGATCATTCTCAGCAACTAACATTTTCAGGATCCCCTATACTTTGTGTCATGTAATCTTTTGTATAAAAAGTGTATTTGTTATTATATTTTTGCTATTTTGGTTTTTCCAAAATAATTTTAACATATTTCCAATATTAAAGCTATGAATTCTTTTTTAAGAAATCTCTGTTTCTTTATATAGTGTACCGTAAAAAAATCCCCTGCCCCCCCCTTTTTCCTATTCTTGGATACAATATTTACTGTATCCTTATATCTAATTTAATTTGTGATGAAATCCTAGATTTGGAAGCAATTCAAACATTGAACTTTACATCATTAATATTTGAGCAATCCAAACTTTAGAAACTAAAATATACCTGGCTCCAGCTGGGCGCATCAACTTCGTCCAGCAAGGAAGGGTCTGGATCTTCCAGGGATGGCTCACCTGAGGTGGAGGGAAGGGTGGAAGGAAGGGTAGACGGAAGAGTGGAAAGTGACTGCCTGGCTTCTGACGTGTCATCCAGAAAACGCAGCCTGTCATAATACCACAGCCTAGGTACATAGACCTGACCTGCTGCTGATCCTGATGTTTGGGAGTCTAGGATCTTTTTGCGCTCCCGCCTATACACGCTACGCAGGTTCTGAATTTTGGAGTTCACAAAGTCAATGTCTGCCTGGGGGAGTCGGGTTTTCACAAACGTCAAAACTGTCTGCAGTGTCTTCCTCCGGCCAGGACGGCTAGAATATTGTGGGTGTTTTGAATCCCAAAGGCTCCTGTGTGACCCTATTAGATCAATAAATGTGGAGAGGAAGGCCTCCTCCTTAAAGGGGTCTGGGTTATACTTTTGCATTTTGATTTCTGAAAAAAAAACCAAAAAAACAAAAAAAAAACAAAAAATAAATAAATAATGTCAGACCAAATGCACACTATTTATATTGTGACAATGTAGGCGAGACACACACTACACCCACACACACACACTACCACACACGCTACCCCCCCACACACACACACTACCACACACGCTACCCCACACACACACACACTACCCCCACACACTACCCCCCACACACACACACTACCCCCCCATACACCCACCCCCCCCCCACACACACACACACACTACCCCCCCCCATACACCCACCCCCACCTCCACACTACCACACAAAACACCAACCCCACTCAACCACCAACCCACATAAAAATCAATTAACCATCAATAAGGTGAAATTTCACTATATACATCCCTAACGTAGGCTTAAAATTTAAATAAAAAGATAACTATCTTAGCGTCGCGTGTAGCACTCGCTGCTTCCGTTCGGACAAGCGTACGGCCTCGCGGTAACGCTTTATATACAGCGCATGCGTTCAAGCTCCGCCTGCGTCGCCCGCCCCTGACGTTCCGTGTGACCGTATTTCCCCGCCCCTTTTACCCTCGTTCCGCTGTGGGAGATTGATAGGTGAAAATGGCGGACGGAAATTCAGTGAGAAATTCGGAGGAAAGCCCTGAACCCCATGCTTCCGGAGCAAGGAAGAGATATAAGGCCACAAACATGGCCTTTGAAGAGATGGTGGAGATGGTGGATATATTGAGAAGGGAGGATTATGATGGGGAAAATGGCCCGTACCCCAAACCCAATATCCGCAAAAGCGGCATCATGGATATGGTCGTCACAACTTTGCAGAGCAAATTTGGGGTACGAAGAGGCAAGGACCAGCTCCGGAAACGATGGTCCGACATCAAGTCCAGGGAGCCGGACCAATATCATCGCATCAAAAAGGCCCTGAAAAAAAGTGAGTAAACTCTGCGTTTATCGTGACTGTCGGACATAATCGTTCGTATAGGTATTATATGTAAATCTGGCGAATTTGATCGTGTCTGTCGGACATAATCGTTCGTATAGGTATTATATGTAAATCTGGCGAATTTGATCGTGTCTGTCGGACATAATCGTTCGTATAGGTATTATATGTAAATCTGGCGAATTTGATCGTTCGTGTAGTTAATAGTTCATGTAATGAGCGAATATGCTTGTTCGTATATGTGGACGTAAATAGCATGAATTTGTATATGGTGTAAATTTATCTGGTGTTGGATTAGATTTTAATTAGTTATTAATTTTTTTGTATTGTTCATGATAAACTGAATTGTCACACTCAGTTTAGGATATACATTTTTAATAAAGTTTCATAAATTTATTCAGTGCAATGTAGTCTCAATAAAAAAATGGGTTAGATAGATAGATAGATAGATAGATAGATAGATAGATAGATAGATAGATAGATAGATAGATAGATAGATAGATAGATAGATAGATAGATAGATAGATAAAATGCTGGTTCAACATCTGGACTGGGAATCATTTAGTGTAGTTTGGGACATCATAGAACATTTTTTGACATAATCACACACAGGTACTCCAGGGGATGATTCGAGTGTGTCCGTATGTGAAACTTGGACAAAAGATATAAAGTATCACAGTTTGGTTAAAGGCTAGGTTCACATTGCTGCAATGTACGAGATCAAATGTGATTTGCACCGCACTGCAGTGCAAATCACATGTGATCTCTGTGTGATGCGATTTCAGCCATACATATAGTATGGCTGAATTCGCATCGCATCCGGCCCAAACTTGTACATGGCCCTTTTTTTAGTCCACAGCCGAATCGGATCACATGGGTGTTCACACCATGTGGTCCGATTCCTGTCCGAGTTTAAAGATTGCACTGTGATATGAGAACTAATTTGGAGGTGTCAATAAAACTTTACACTGATACTCCCAGCAGGTCACATAGGGCAGTGCGAACTGCCTCCGGGAGGCATGCGATGCGTGAAACCACAGTAGATTTGCAGCGATCGCACATCGCAGCAGTCTGAACACAGCCTAACTAAAAAAATGTAATTTTAATGATGTATAAAACTAGGAGCTTGTAATAACCAGCTAATAATTGTACACCACTTCAAACCAATGTTTCATATTCCAATTTCTGAACTCAAATATCACTATGCTTAAAAGTATACCTTTTTTTGTTTGTTTTTTCATTCTCATAGGGCAGTGATGGCGAACCTTGGCACCCCAGATGTTTTGGAACTACATTTCCCATGATGCTCAACTACACTGCAGAGTGCATGAGCATCATGGGAAATGTAGTTCCAAAACATCTGGGGTGCCAAGGTTTGCCATCACTGTCATAGGGGAACAAAGACTCAGACAAGAGGCGGAGCAGCCCAGGACCCCCCGACCTCACCAGCCTGATTGGGCAGTTAGCCCCAGCCCCGTGTCCGTGATGGAGCTGCCCAGCCCCATGTCCGTGAGGGAGCAGCCAAGCCCGGTGTCCGAGCTGGATCAGCCCAGCCCAGGGCTAGATGTAGAGGAGGAAGAGGTGGTGGAGATACACACCCCACAAAGTGAGTGTCTGACAACCCAGCTTAAGGTAAACAATTAATGGCTGTATATTTTAACCAATTTTTTATCTACACATGTTTTTAGGTGATGATCTGGTTATGGAAGGACAAGCCGCGGAGCCATTTTCCACAGACAGTGCCCAGAGGCTGATTGGGCAGATCATGGCCTGGAATGGCAGGATTGATTTAATGGAGAACAACATCCATGCCATGCAACACCAAATCCATGCCATGCAACAACAACTGGACACTATGAGGCAGGAAATGAAGAACATGATCGATGTTTTAGGGAGAATCTAAGCCCCTTTTCCCTAAAACGGAAGATCATGTTCTTCATTTCCTTGCCAAAAATTTTTTAATGTTTTTAGAACATTGTTTTTAGAGGCCAAATTTTGAAGATGCACACGGTGTGTCAACATGTGCTATGTGCCATCAGAGGATCGCAATGGACGCATTTGGTGTTTGCAAACCCTTCCTCATTCTAGTATGTGAGAGGAAGGGATTGCACCCACCAAACACATCCATTGATCACTCATGATGGTACATAGCACATGTTGACATTACCAATTTTTGGTGTGCATCTTCAAAATTTGGCTTTACCCCTTGTTTTCTGTAAATAGTTAAAAATTAGATTTTATGTATTTTTTTTTATAATTTTATTTTATATATATATATATATATATATATATAGATATATCTATATATTTATATGTTTCCAAAAAATAAAAAATAAAAAATTACTTAAAAAAAACAAAACAAAAAGAAAAATATCTAAAAAAGAGGCACTGGTTGGAATGTGCACTATTAAAAATTCCAAAAAAAAAGATGTGTGTGTGTGTGTGTCTTCTTCTTTCAATACTCAATACCAGTTTGGGAATTCATTTTGTGTTTTCTGTCACAAAGGGCCTTATTTACTATTGGCAAAAACCACTTTGCAATACAAATGCACTAGGACAGGAATATGCAATTAGTGGAAATCCAGCTGTTGCAGAACTACAAGTCCCATGAAGCATAGCAAGACTGACAGCCACAAGCATGAGACCCAGAGGCATGATTGACTTGTAGTTTTGCACCAGCTGGAGGTTGGCCAATTGCATATCCCTGAATTAGGAGAATGTAGGAGACAAGCACCGTGAAAAGCAAACAAGAACCAAACTTAAAAATTTGAACAGACAATACATATTTCAAGAAAAATAAATTTTCATTGGTCATCTGGCATTGGAATAGCCCCCCTACCATTAAAATAGCTGACATAGCGGTCACGCACCTCACGTGCTGTTTGGGGGGCTAAGCCAGGAAGGGCATGATCCAGCCCTGTGAGTTCTGGTAATATTAGTCCGGCCTCAGGCCCAATAGGTTGCAGGTACTGGTTCCCTGAAAGTTTGTGGAGAAAATTGTGCAAAATGCAGCAGCAAAGTATTACATAGTTCAGTTTATACTCTGCTAGGTTGATAGCTGTCAGTAACAGACGGAACCGGCTGGCCATAATGCCAAAGGCACTCTCCACAACCCTTCTTGCTCTGGCCAGCCGGTAATTAAAAACCCTCCTCTCCGGGGTGAGGGTCCTTTGGGGGAAGGGTTTCATCAGATGGTCACTCAGACCGAACGCTTCATCAGCTAGAAACACAAACGGTAGACCCTCCACATTCTCGGCATCTGGTGGCAAGTCCAGGCCACCAGTGATGAGACGGTGGCAGAACTCGGTCTGCCTAAAGACTCCTCCGTCAGACATCCGGCCGTTCTTCCCCACATCCACATAAAGAAAGTCAACTTGTGCTGACACCACCGCCATTAGCACCACACTATGGAACCCCTTATAATTCCAATAGTAGGACCCCGAATGGGGTGGGGGCACAATCCTCACATGTTTCCCGTCGATCGCCCCTCAGCAGTTGGGAAAGTCCCAACGGGTAGTGAATTGGGAAGCCACAGTCTGCCATTCCTGTGGCGTGGAAGGAAACTGGGGAGTCAAACACAGGAAAAAAAAAAATTAGTCATTAAATCAAAACAATTCCTAACAAATAAAAATCAAAAACATTTTGGAACAACAGTTAAACAGAAATATTGAAAAAAAAATTCTGCCAAAAAAAAAAATAGACGGCCCAATTCACAGATTACTCAGCCCTCTGATGGACCAGGGGACATAAGTTAGGTGGGTGAGTGGGGTGGGGGAACTAATTAATGAGTAGACAATACCTGCAACCAATTTGAGTTGGGTGGGGGGACTAATTAATGAGTAGACAATACCTGCAACCAATTTGAGTGGGGTGGGGAGACTAATTAATGAGTAGACAATACCTGCA
This sequence comes from Lithobates pipiens, assembly GCF_037356315.1. Classification (NCBI taxonomy): domain Eukaryota; kingdom Metazoa; phylum Chordata; class Amphibia; order Anura; family Ranidae; genus Lithobates; species Lithobates pipiens. Next base: position 298,582,104 of record NW_027507903.1, read on the forward strand.
ACCAATTTGAGTGGGGTGGGGGGACTAATTAATGAGTAGACAATACCTGCAACCAATTTGAGTGGGGTGGGGGGACTAATTAATGAGTAGACAATACCTGCAACCAATTTGAGTGGGGTGGGGGGACTAATTAATGAGTAGACAATACCTGCAACCAATTTGAGTGGGGTGGGGGGACTAATTAATGAGTAGACAATACCTGCAACCAATTTGAGTGGGGGGGGGACTAATTAATGAGTAGACAATCTATATATATATATATATATATATATATATATATATATATATATATATATATATATATATATATATCTATATCTATATCTATATCTATCTATCTATCTATCTATATCTATCTATCTATATCTATCTATCTATATCTATCTATCTATATCTATATCTATCTATATCTATCTATATCTATCTATCTATCTATATCTATCTATATCTATCTATATCTATCTATCTCTATCTATATCTATCTATCTATCTATCTATCTATCTATCTATCTATCTATCTATATATATACACACACACATACACACAAAGGGTGTATACAAAGAGTATACAAAGGGTGGGGGGGCAGTAAAATAGTACAATGGAGCTGACAATATGAATTATAGAGAAAAACAGTCTCGGCTGTGGGTGTATAGGGGCCCAGGATTGAATGCTGAGGACGTTAGTGAAAGCAAATATGCACGTGGGACACAAAAAGGTAAAAAGCTCCAAAAAAAATGACACAAAAAAAATAAAATAAAAAAAAAAACCATCAAAAAAAATAAAAATAAAAATAAAATAAATGCATGCATTCATATAAAGGGGACATTTACATCATATTCCTGTCATGGATATTAAAAGTCATGATGAAATGAATACAAACATACAATGCATATAATGCAATATTAAAAGAACAAACTTACCTTCATATATTCCTTCTGCAGGACCCGAATAATGGCAGAACAGGTCTCTGGAATAATGATCCCCAGAGCCTGGGGGGAGATGCCTGTCGAGAACCTGAGGTCCTGAAGGCTTCTCCCTGTCGCCAAGTAGCGCAACGTGGCGACGAGCCTCTGCTCCGGAGTGATGGCTTGCCACATGCAGGTATCCTGCCTGCTGATATAAGGGGTCAGCAAAGCCAGCAGACGGTGAAAAACGGGGTCCGTCATCCTGAGATAATTCCTGAAATCATCAGGATTATTCTCACGGATCTCACGGAGTAAAGGCATATGCGAGAATTGGTCACGCTGGCGCAACCAATTCTTTGTCCATGAACTCCTCCTTACCCTGTTCACAGACTGGGCTCGGGTCAAAGTATTAACCCCAACACCAAGCCCCAATATAGCACGAACTCGTTCCCGAGTACGTCCACTCTCCATGGCTTTGAAACGGTCGGCTGGACTCGGATCTCACGGAGTAAAGGCATATGCGAGAATTGGTCACGCTGGCGCAACCAATTCTTTGTCCATGAACTCCTCCTTACCCTGTTCACAGACTGGGCTCGGGTCAAAGTATTAACCCCAACACCAAGCCCCAATATAGCACGAACTCGTTCCCGAGTACGTCCACTCTCCATGGCTTTGAAACGGTCGGCTGGACAAACAAGCTCAACTGAACGCACTGAAGAACAGCCAGACCTATGAAGAACGACCTGAAACCCAGAAACGAGCGGACCAGAAGCGCCTAACAACAGGTACAACTGATCCACGCGTACCGAAAGACAGATACAAACCTCACAGGCAGACTGCGCCGCAGTAAACGGACAAATTAAGCTGAAGTCTGAAAAGCGCGAATCGTCTCTAACCAAACTTCTACTAACGCAAAGTCAGCAGAAGGAGCCCAAAGGGTGCTTTGCTGTGTCTTGGACTTCCTATTTCTAGTCCCGTCGTACGTGCCGTACGTCATCGCGCAAGCTTTCAGCGGACTGTCTGTTCATCGTGTGTGGTCAAGTCCGTTCATTCAAAAGTAGGACGGATTGTCTGTCGGATTGTCTGACGAACTTAGTTGGGCAGACAATCCGCCCGTGTGTACGCGGCCTAAGATTAGAGTAGTGCTCACACAAATATTGCTTGCGGCCAAACTCACTATCACACGTTTATGGAATTCAAGGGATTCTCCTTCTCCCTCTGATGCTGTTCTCACCCTCAACCATCAGTGCGAGATGGAGAGACTCTTAGCCTTTATACATTTTAAAGCCACGCCGTTTAGGCTTAAATGGAGTAGCTGGCTTTCCCACCCCAGCTGTTCGGTTAAAGATTGAGTTCTAAGGTTGATAACTTGGTTTACGAATACAATCCAATTTATACTCTGTTGGGATGTTTACTATACACCTGTTCTTCGTGTTACAAATGGTGACCTGTCCCCCCCCCCCCTACTTCCCCCTCACTTATCCTCTCCCTGTGTCTGTTCCTTCCTTTCATTGTTTTGGTTTATGTACCATTTTTGGCGGGAAAAGGGGTCTCCACCCTTGCTGGCACAGTGTGATCCCATTGGGGTGCCAGTAAGTGAGTGCGGGATTCCTTCTTCCTGATTATCACTCTAGCCTCAGTATATCCGCCATCTGCCTTATTATTGCTATTGCTTTATTATTGTTATGTTATGCTATGTTACTCCACTCTTTCATGTTGGTTGTTTACTATTTGGCGGATACTAGCTCTACACATATCCTACTTGGCTGTATTTGTATGTTCTTTCATATAAAAACTCAATAAAAAACTATTGAAACATAAAAGAGATTCCCTGGCTTCAGTCTGGTCGTCCAAAAAACGTAGTTTGTTGAAGTACCAGAGCCTGGGGACATAAACATTCTCTGCTGATGCTCCTGATTGGAGTGATTTCTGGATCTTATTATGCTCCTTCTTATACATGTTCCTCAAGATCCAAATTTTATTTTCCAAAAACATCATGTTTGCTTCGGGGACCAGAGTCTTCACAAATTCCAGGAGTTTCTCCAGCGATTACCTCCTAGCTTGTTTATTATAATATAAGCTATTTCACCTCAAACAAATTCCTCATCTTCCTGTATCTGTCTATGAAATTGCCCATGAATTCTGGATCCTTAAACTGATTCATCTTTGCTGTAAGACAATACACAAGACAAAAACACTAATGTCAGCCTAAACTCTCATTATCTTATCCCAATATAGGCCTCAATCTTAAAGCAGTATAGGCACGCTCGCCACTTCCGTTAGTCCTTCCTCCACACACAGATCATAAATACGACACATGCATGTTAGCTTTATATACACTGCGCATGCGTGAAACTCTGCCCGTGTCGCCCGCTCCTGACGTTCTTTTTCACGAATATTCACCGCCCCTTTTCTCTTCAGTGCGCAGTAGGAGAGAGACGCAGCAGGTAGTTGGGAATCATTCCTGTAGCGAGGAGGAAAGCCCGGAGCCCGAAACGTCCCAATCCAGGGGGAGGAGATTTAAGGCTTCCAACATGGCCTTTAAAGAAATGGTGGAGATAAGGGACATCTTGCGGAGGAAGGATTATGATGGTAAACATGGACCATACACCCAACCGAATTTGCGCAAGGCCAAGTTTTGAAAACTCTGGAGCAGAATTTTGGGGTACGAAGCCCCAAAGACCAATTAAGGAAACACTGGTCTGACCTTAAACTGAGGGAGCCGGATCAGTATAGAAGAATAAAGAAAGTGCTTCAAAAGAGTAAGTAGTTGTCGTGTGTTCCTATTATTATGATTATTAACTTGCATGCTGCTCCATGCGCTTTTCTTTACTGTTGTACAGGTTTAAATGGCTACTTTCATGTTCGTGGGCACAGTAATCGTTCGTAAGGAAACATTGTTCGTTTGCAAATAAATACAATGTTTTTAGCTGATACAGGGATTTAACTACATTTTGGTCATGCTAATTCGTCTTATTAAAAGAAGTTTAGGGCATTCTTGTCTAGATGTCTTTGAAACTAGAATGAATTGCAAACTTAATTCAGTGGAATGTAAGGAGAGGACACTCAACAGCTGTTTACACATCTGGACTCAGGAGCACTAGTGTGGGACACCAGAGCACATTTTTTAGGGTGACCCACACCGGTGCTCCAGTGGATACTTGGGGTGTCTCCTCTGTGAAACTTGGCCAAAAAAGGAAAAAGTATTCGAGCTTGGTTAAAAGGGAATTAATCAGACAATTGTACACCACTTCCAAGCAATGTATCCTATTTTTGGATTCAAATATCTGTGTGCTATGTATACCTTTTGTTTCATTCTCATAGGGGAGAAAAGACTCGGAGGACACCACCCAGAGGACACCAAGGACCCCCCACATCACCAACAAGATTGGGAAATCAGCTCAAGCCTCCCTAAGGATCTGGAGGAAGGAGATGTGGAGGAAGTGGGCAAGATAGTCACCCCAATGAGTGTCTGACACCCCAGCTTTAGGTAAGCTATGTAGGCCTGCATATTTCTAAATACATGTTTGTTTTTAACCAATTTTTAGGTGATATGCTTGTTGTGGAGCAGGAATATGAAACCTTTCACCAGGGCCAGCACCCAAAGGCTCATCCACAACATCATGCAGTGGAATGCGGAAACCGACAATATTGAAAATAGACTGAATATTATGGAACGGCAAATGAAGAACATGATAGATGTGTTGAGGCAAATCTAAATTTTTGGCTAATCACATCCAGTTTTAGTTTTTTTGTACATTTTAAAAGCCAAATTTTGAAGATGCACACGGTGTGTCAACATCTGCCATCAGGGGATCTCAATGTACGCGTTTTGTGCAAACCCTTCCTCATAACTCTAGTAGGTGAGAGGAAGGGGTTGAACCCCCAAAACACATCCATTGATGATGGGAGATAGCACATGTTGACATTACCCATTTGAATTCCCAATTTGTGTGCATCTTCAAAATTTGACTTTTACAGGGGTGATATCACCTCATCTGATGAAGGCAATATCAAGACATTTTTGACACTATAATGTCTGACATTGCCTTCAGTTTTTATATGTTGAACTTTGTAAGTTCCAGAGTTGTGTATGTTATGTTAAACATGCCTGTTTGTAAAAAAAACATGTGAATGTGCACAGAGTAAAAATTATGAGAAACAACAATGTGTGGCTTCTTCTTTCAATGCTCAATACCAGTTTTGTAAGTGATTTTGTGTTTACAGTGACAAATGGGGCTTATTTACTAAAGGAAAATCCACTTGGCGCTACAAGTGCTACAAGTGCACTAGGAGAACATAGGAGACAGCCAAAAAGAAATGCAAGCAATAAATAAAGACATTTCTAGATTTTATCTGATCATTTTTTTTATCAATAAAAATTAGACATTGCCTGGCATTGTAATGGCCCCCCTACCCGTAAAATAATTAACATATTGCTCTCAAACTTCACAGGCGCTTTGGGGTGCCAAGACAGTACAGCCAGTAACCAGGCCCGTCAGGGAATTCTCTGTAATAAGTCCGGCCTCAGGCCCAACTTATAACTGTAATTCAGTGAATTTTTTCTTAAATAATTGTGCGGTATGCAGCAGCATAGGATGATATGGTTGATTTTGTAGTCCGCCATATGGATTGCTGTCAGAAACAGGCGGATCTGGCTGGCCATTATCCCAAAGGTATTCTCAATGACTCTTCTTGCTCTGGCCAGCCGGTAATTAAAAATGCTCCTCTCCGGGGTGAGGGTCCTTTGGGGGAATGGCTGCATCAGGTGCTTGCCCAGACCAAAGGCTTCATTTGTAATAATGATGATGCTGGTAAAACTCCCTCTGGGCAAAGACTCCTCCATCCGACATCTGGCCATTCTTCCCCACATCCACATGAGGAACTCATAGTGTGCCTACACCACCGCCATTAACACTACACTATTAAACCCCTTATAGTTATAATAGTAAGACCCCGAATGGGGTGGTGGCACAATGTGAAAATGCTTCCCATCTATAGCCCCTCCACAGTTGGGAAAGTCTCAATGGTCAGCAAAATGGGAGGCTGCAGTCTGCCATTCCTGTGGCATTGAAGGGAACTGTGGAGCCAAACAAGAAAAAAAATATAAGTACTTTTGCTCATAACATTCTTGTACAACATCAGTATAACATTTATTTTAGGGAGTATTTAAAGACAAAATATAAGGTCCACTTATCAGATTCCTCAAAACCCCTCTGATGGCAAATTGATAAATTTGTATGGTGGGGGGGGGGGGGGTTTGAGGTGACTTTGGGAGCCAAAAAAAGCCTCCAGCACTGTGCCCGAATTTAAGGAGACACATAACAGTTGGACACATTTTAGGGTGTGTTTCGGGGAAAGCAGTATAATGGAGCTGTCAATATACATTGTTTAAGGGACAAGGCTATAGGTGTATATGGGCCCAGGATAGCATGCTGGGGAGGTTAGTGAAGGCAAATATGCATGTAGGCCAAAAAAGGAGCATTAAAAGATTCCGGCACGCATGAGGATAAAGGAAACATTCACAGCATATTCCAATCATGGTAATTAGGGAATGATGAAATAAATACAATACATTAGCAAACATTAAATACATATAATGTGATGTTAAAGGAGAAAACTTACGTTAATATAGTCCTTCTGCAGGACCTGAATGATGGCAGAACAGGTCTCTGGAATAATGTTCCCCAGAGCCTGATGGGAGATGTCTGTTGAGAACTTGAGGTCCTGCAGACTTCTCCCAGTCGCCAAGTACCGCAACGTGGTTACTAGCCTCTGCTCCGGAGTGATGGCTTGCCGCATGCAGATGTCCTGCTTCATAATATAAGGGGTGAGCAAAACCAACAGACGGTGAAAAACGGGGTCCATCATCCTTACATAATTCCTGGTAATTCCTCAAGCTCCTCGTTTCGGATACTCAGGGTCACCTGTAAATCCTGCTCCTTGCTGGCTTGCCACCTGACCTGGACATTTTATAGATAGGCAACTCCTATCCTCATATTGATTAGTGGTTCCAAATTAATAATACCTACTGCAGTATGGAACAGACACAAAAGATACACTCAGCATCTTTCCAAATAACTGTTCTACTTTATTATGACGCAATTGAAGGTTTTTATATACATGATTACGTAGGTATCACATTATTATTACAGTTGCATGGTAACAAGGGGCATTACATAGGCAGGCTAATTCTAATCAGGACTCAAAAGAATGCAAACGTGTGCTGAAAATATTATTAGTGCCGAGTGCACAGTGAGGGCAGTGTGCAATACAAGCAAAATAGAACACAATTATATACAGAACAAATTTCCTTAACACGTCCAATATGAATCAGAAATATCCCTAAGAGACAAATAATGAGAGTCAAACAGATATGTTTGTAAGCAAATACAGTATGAGGATTTTGTTTTACAATCTGGTACTTTGAAAGAGAAATTTGTACAAAACGGCTACAATGGTAATACACTATTTGTGAAATAGGAGCTATCCCTAGAAACCAAGGCCTTGCAGACAAGGTCTTTAAGACTGATAATAGCCCTCAACAATGGGGTTTTATTTCAGATTTCCATTGCCAATATAGTGACGTTGAGGAGATTTTTAAAGAACACTGGCATATTCTATGTATGGACAGATATTTGGGCCCTGTATTGCCTGATCGACCCAAGTTCATATGTAGAAAGGCACCTAATTTTGGTGTTCGAGTAGTTAAAAAGGTTTTGGATAACCCTAGACAACAAAAAATACATAGATAAAAAGGACTTTTTCTCTTGTAGAAAATGTATTCCCTGCAGGACAGTGGAAGTACGGTAAGTAACAGGGGATGCACATATTCCACCAATCGGGAAGGCAAATCATTCGCAATAGATGGGTTTATTACATGTAATACAACACATGTGATATACCTGCTATGGTGTCCGTGTGGCCTGTTTTATATAGGAAGAACAAAAAGAATGCTTAGGATTCGTATTGCTGAACATCTCACCAATATTAGGAACGGTTTTAGAAAACATAGTGTGTCTCTGCATTTTAGAGAAAAGCATGATAGGGATCCATCTTTACTGCAATTTTTTGAGATAGACTGTGTGTTTTCATTATGGAGAGGCTCCAACAGAGTGAGAGATTTGTCCTAGAGGGAGACGAAATGGATATTCCTCATGAAATGTCTCACATGGTTTGGCTTGAACATAGTGCTAGATCTAAACTGCTTTATAAACAACTTCTAATTGGAGTAGAGTAGTGGATGTATAATATATAATATTACATTTTATCATATATATATATTTTTAAATATTTTTAAAAATAATTCTGTACTTCATTTGGTTGTATGCTATTTTGATTAATATATGCATTATTCTAATTTTAAGAGTTCCGCATTCACACACATATACCATTATCTCTCTAAAATCGCTTACATTCCCATTTGTACACAGCACATGCATATAATTTTCTCACTTTCTCTCTTCAAAATTTCCACTCTTAGTTTTACCTCCTAAATTCTGCTTTACTTATTTTAATATGATATCCCTATGATATCCCTTGCATCCCATGTATTGTAATCCCATACGTCACATACTAGCTTTTATGATCAGACGAGCAGCCATTGTTATGCTCATCCCATCTTCCACTGAGGGAATCCAATCTATCAGAGTAGTGCAGACAAACAGGGAGCTTTTTTACACATGTAATAAATGCAATATCACAAGCATGAGACTGCAAGCTTGCCTGGCTTAAATCAAGTTTGGTCTCCACTTTAGAGACTGATCACATCAATCACCTTGCAGGTTGACAGGCAGAGAGAATGTATCACAAGTAAAACCTGGTTGCTGGAATAGGATCAATAGCTGTTAAGGATCAGGAGCGCTATATGCTCCTGACATGTACTATAGCAATTTGGACACACACTATCTGGACCTCTATATTGACTGGCCCTTATTATCATGTGATATTTATTAGGATGTATATTGGCTGGGTCTAGGCCAGTGATGGCAAACCTTGGCACCCCAGATGTTTTGAAACTACATTTCCCATGATGCTCATGCACTCGGCAGTGTAGACGAGCATCATGGGAAATGTAGTTCCAAAACATCTGGGGTGCCAAGGTTTGCCATCACTGGTCTAGGCTGTATACTTCCTTTGGAATTTGATGTGGGACACAGGATAAATTGAGGCATGTTGGTAAGACCTTCTGGTATGCAATAGACCATTTTCTTGTGATTTGAAAACGTTCTCACAATCTATAATGCCAATTTTGACTCTATCTCAAGCTTATACTATTGTCCCCCGTTTTACCAAGATAATATCTTCCTTTGTGCCTACATCCAGATAGTTCAAATAAGATCGGTTGGGAGTCACTTGGAGTTTGCTTTCCTCCTGGTTCTTCTTCTTCTCCCCCAACCTTTTTGTGGGGGTGTATTATTTGGTAGCCATACAAAGATATAGACTTATTCCACATTGTTTGGTCATGTGTTCTGGATGTAATGATTTAATTTAAGCTATGTATACATTTTTAATATTGAATACAATCTGGTGGCTTTTGTTGGCATCCCTAGTTATGGCCCTAGAGCATGCCCTCTTCTCTCCTTATGGAGATGTTGGCTTATTTAGATTATGCTGAAAATATAGTGGTTCACACAGCGTGTTTTTAATGATCACTGTCATGATACATGTAGGTATTCACAATTAATTATTTAAGAGCATTTGATTTGTATATTTATGACAATCTGATAATGGTGTGTTATATTTGTAGGCTTTGTTCACATGTGCTCCTGAAAACAACAAATGTTCAAAATGTGTTGAGTTTTCCTGTGGATTATTTAATTCAAGAAAGAAATGTCTGTGCAGGTGATATTTGCAGTGGCGTCGCTAGGGTGGGGGGGTGCGGTCTGCACCCAGGTGCCACCCGCTACAGGGGGTGACACCATCCCAAGGGTGACAAAAGCCCAGGCTCTCTTTGGCAGTTACTTTCTTCAGCCGGAATACATTGCCAGCGCCGCAGCCGTGACTGTGTTCTCCTCCTTCTCTGCTCTGTCTCTAACTTTTGCGCTGCTGTCCAAGCCTGTCACAATCTGCTCTCCACCTGGACGGTGCAGCTGCACACTGTCCTCTCCTCTCTAGCTGCCGCCCGAGTGTTCCATGTACCTGAGCCACCGGAGCTGGTGCGGTAACGGGCGGGGGTGTTGGCTTGCAATTGGGGAGATGTCCTCCGTTGCCGCTTGAGGTGAGGTGTTGCGAAGGGAGGTGGGCGAGCTTGCTGATGAGGTTGGTTTTTGCTGCTGTAGACAGCTATATTATATGGAGGGGGTGGTTTGTCCTGGGGGGTCTGTACTAATGGAGGGGGGTGGGTTGTCCTGGGGGGGTCTATACTTATAAAGGCGGTTGTTTTGTCCTGGGGGTCCATACTAATGGAGGGGGAAGGTTTGTCCTGGAGGTCTGTACTATTGGAGGAGGGAGGTAGTTTGTCCTGGGGGGGGGTCATTACTAATGGAGGGGGTGGTTTGTCCTGAGGGAGGGTCCGTACTATTGGAGGGGGTGGTTTGTCCTGGGGGTCTATACAAATGGAGGGGGTGGTTTGTCCTGAGGGGGGTCTGTACTAATGGAGGGAGTGGTTTGCCCTGGGGGGGTCTATACTAATGGGTGGTGGTTTGAACTGAGGGGGTCTGTACTAATGGAGGGGGTGGTAAATACTGAAGGGGAGGTCTATACTGAGGGAGGGGGGTCTGTACTGAGGAGGGGGAGGTCTATACTGAGTGTGGGGGTCTGTACTGATGGAGGGGTTCTATAGTGAGGGGAGGTCTGTACTGAGGGAGGAGGGTCTGTACTAAGGGGGAGGGCTATACTGAGGGAGGAGGGTCTGTACTAAAGGAGATGGGGGTCTGTATTGAGGTGGGTCTATACTGATGGAGGGGGCCTGTACTGAGGGGGGTTTATACTGAGGGAGAGAGGTCTTTACTGATGGAGGGGGTTTATACTTAGTGGAGGGGGGTCTGTACTGAGGGAGGACTATAATTGGTGGAGGGGATCTATACTTAGTAGAGGGGGGTATGTACTGAGGGAGGGTGTCTATACTGAGGGACGACTATAGTTGGTGGAGGGGGTGACACCATGTTTTACCACACTGGGTGATACCAACCCTAGTGACACCACTGGATATTTGAGCCTTTTTAATGTCACACATGGATATGGTGATATGAATGTTTTTAACCTTTGTAAATTAAAATTTCCATATTTAATGGTATGAAATGTATTGTTACCACGTTTTTTGAATATGCTTGTTAAAGTCCTTTGCTACACAAAAGTTCTCTTTTCTATGCATGAAATATAGGATGTGGGCATATTTGCACAGACATTTCTCCTTCCAGTTTCTTTGGTACTAGTATGGTATAAAGTGGTAAAATGCCATTGTAGCTGGAGGGAAGTTCTCTGCTTACTGTTTGAATTTATTTTTCTCTTTGCTCAGTTTGATTTATATTTTATGTGACCATTGGATGCATATGTATCAAAACCAATATGAATGTCAAGATAAACCATTGGCAGAGATAGTGGTACTTTTTGAGAGACTGGGAAAAATTCTGGAAAATAAATCAGCATTGTCCTGGCACATCTCTAGATATATGAAGGAAGGCTACAATCCTTTTGGACTTAGGGTCCAGATTTTTCTCTTTTATTAGGTTATTTAATTTAATTTAATAAAATCGAAGACTTTTTTTACATGAAAATGTGGTACTATTTTTGAAGTACGAAGCCTTAAACTTCCTTGTTTTGGTGTTGGTATATATTGGGATGCTGCATCGTACAATCCTTCCCTGAGACATGGTAATATTTTTGGCTGTTGTGATAATACAGGTGGAAAACATGATAAAAAGATGGGGTTACCACCGCTCCAGGTAGGTCTTCTGAAACAAAAAGGTTTTTCCTCCAGGAAATTAAGAGCCCCAGGTGCCAGCTAATGCATATAGCAAATCAAGGTGAGTAGAAAATTCTGGACAGCCGCATTCCAAATTAAATTTCTTGTCCCTTTATTAGAACATCAAGATCACACTGTACATGTCACAGTAAAGTAATACAGAAACAAAACAGCTGACGCGTTTCACACTAAACGTAGTGCTTACTCATAGCTAATGATCAATAAAATTGCTAACAAATATATACTATTTGTGATAAAACATGTGACTGAATGGTTGATTAATTAGTTGATTGGCTAACTCACTGGCTGAAAAAAATCAGTCCTGCCAGATGATACCAATCTTGTGAGGTCTCAGCACATGTTGCAGAACCATCAATCCCAAACTAAACCAAATTGTGATCATACAATATGTAAGCACAAAGTTATAGTATCTGTGCACAAATAATTAGTAAAAAGATATATATATAAGCAGTGAATAGGAATTAAAAAAGTAAAGTAGTAAAAAATATTGAAAAATATATGTATACAAATATATGGTGTGAAATAGTGAAAAACATCTATGTGAATACGTGAAAGTAAAAATTAAACTAATGACCATAAAAAATATTGATGATGTATAATGTGAAAATTACTACAAGAGAGTAAATTAATGAATAATAAAATCATGTATAATAAAGATGTTAATTCAAAACTATGTAAAACAATGTGAATCAAATCGTGTTAAGAGCATGTAAATAAATGAATAGATATGTAGCGCCCTGTAGTGATGGCCGAACGGTTCGCCCGGCGGTCGTTTCGCGGCGAATTTCCGACTTTCGCCGTCCGCGGGTTCGAACGCCTTTTTCCGTCGTTCGCCCCGGCGGACTTACGTGTTTAATGTATACAAGAACTTTAACCTTTCGTGACACGTTTATCATGTGTTACAGGACAACCAATTGAGACATGACAGCTCATGGACACTTGGACATTCCCCCTAACCTATAAATACACCCGATCCGGTGGCCATTTTACATTCTTTCTTCTGTCACTGTAGGGAAAGGATCCTGTGTGGAGTAGGGACAGAGAAAACGCTAGCTATTTGGTACACAAAAGTTCTTTTCAGGACTGGTATAGGTGTTAGGTCAGCAGCCTGAGTTTCTTTTGTCAGTTTAGATAAAGGGACAGAGCGCTGTATGCTGCTATTTTAGGGACAGCTCAGCCAGATTAGTCTTTCTTCATCATCATCATCATCATCATCATTAGCTGTTACTATCAGGTCCACAAAAGAGCTGTTCCAGCTAATCGTTCCAGCCTACTCTTTTTTGCCAATTTGTATAGGGACAGGCAGGAAGCAGTGTGTCAGGCAGTGAGGATAATTTTAAAGACTTGCTGTTACTATTAGTTCCACAAAGGTTCTTTTCAGGACTGGTATCAGTGGTACGGTAATAGGCTTGTACACGTATAATATTCTTTCTTCCAAATATAGAAAGAATATTATACTTGACTGCTGCCCTTCTGCTGCAGTCTGCTAATCATTCACAACTCACTTGTTCCACAAAGCTCTTTATCAGGACTGGTAACTTGGTCTGTCTAGGGTGCTACGGTACATAGGCTTGGGTGCGGTACAGTCTGCTGTTCTGTAAGGACCGCTATCGGTCCACAATACATAGGGTTGCCGTGCACTACTGCTGACCGCTGCCCTATACTGCAGCAGTCCTTCATTGGTATAGGGACTGACGTACAGTCTGCTAATCACTAACACACAACCTGCTTGGTCCACAAAAGTTCTTATAAGGACTGGTAACTTGGTATAGGGTGCTACGGTACATAGGCCTGAGTGCGTTACAGTCTGCTGTTCTGTAAGGACCGCTATCGGTCCACAATACATAGGGTTGCCGTGCACTACTGCTGACCGCTGCCCTATACTGCAGCAGTCCTTCAGCGGTATAGGGACTGACGCACAGTCTGCTAAACACTAACACACAACCTGCTTGGTCCACAAAAGTTTTTATAAGGACTGGTAACTTGGTATAGGGTGCTACGGTACATAGGCCTGAGTGCAGTACAGTCTGCTGTTCTGTAAGGACCGCTATCGGTCCACAATACATAGGGTTGCCGTGCACTACTGCTGACCGCTGCCCTATACTGCAGCAGTCCTTCATTGGTATAGGGACTGACGTACAGTCTGCTAATCACTAACACACAACCTGCTTGGTCCACAAAAGTTCTTATAAGGACTGGTAACTTGGTATAGGGTGCTACGGTACATAGGCCTGAGTGCGTTACAGTCTGCTGTTCTGTAAGGACCGCTATCGGTCCACAATACATAGGGTTGCCGTGCACTACTGCTGACCGCTGCCCTATACTGCAGCAGTCCTTCATTGGTATAGGGACTGACGTACAGTCTGCTAATCACTAACACACAACCTGCTTGGTCCACAAAAGTTCTTATAAGGACTGGTAACTTGGTATAGGGTGCTACGGTACATAGGCCTGAGTGCGTTACAGTCTGCTGTTCTGTAAGGACCGCTATCGGTCCACAATACATAGGGTTGCCGTGCACTACTGCTGACCGCTGCCCTATACTGCAGCAGTCCTTCAGCGGTATAGGGACTGACGCACAGTCTGCTAAACACTAACACACAACCTGCTTGGTCCACAAAAGTTTTTATAAGGACTGGTAACTTGGTATAGGGTGCTACGGTACATAGGCCTGAGTGCGTTACAGTCTGCTGTTCTGTAAGGACCGCTATCGGTCCACAATACATAGGGTTGCCGTGCACTACTGCTGACCGCTGCCCTATACTGCAGCAGTCCTTCATTGGTATAGGGACTGACGTACAGTCTGCTAATCACTAACACACAACCTGCTTGTTCCACAAAAGTTCTTATAAGGACTGGTAACTTGGTATAGGGTGCTACGGTACATAGGCCTGAGTGCGTTACAGTCTGCTGTTCTGTAAGGACCGCTATCGGTCCACAATACATAGGGTTGCCGTGCACTACTGCTGACCGCTGCCCTATACTGCAGCAGTCCTTCATTGGTATAGGGACTGACGTACAGTCTGCTAATCACTAACACACAACCTGCTTGTTCCACAAAAGTTCTTATAAGGACTGGTAACTTGGTATAGGGTGCTACGGTACATAGGCTTGAGTGCGGTACAGTCTGCTGTTCTGTAAGGACCGCTATCGGTCCACAATAGATAGGGTTGACGTGCACCACTGCTGACCGCTGCCCTATACTGCAGCAGTCCTTCAGCGGTATAGGGACTGACGTACAGTCTGCTAAACACTAATACACAACCTGCTTGGTCCACAAAAGTTCTTATAAGGACTGGTAACTTGGTATAGGGTGCTACGGTACATAGGCTTGAGTGCGGTACAGTCTGCTGTTCTGTAAGGACCGCTATCGGTCCACAATAGATAGGGTTGACGTGCACCACTGCTGACCGCTGCCCTATACTGCAGCAGTCCTTCAGCGGTATAGGGACTGACGCACAGTCTGCTAAACACTAACACACAACCTGCTTGGTCCACAAAAGTTTTTATAAGGACTGGTAACTTGGTATAGGGTGCTACGGTACATAGGCCTGAGTGCGTTACAGTCTGCTGTTCTGTAAGGACCGCTATCGGTCCACAATACATAGGGTTGCCGTGCACTACTGCTGACCGCTGCCCTATACTGCAGCAGTCCTTCATTGGTATAGGGACTGACGTACAGTCTGCTAATCACTAACACACAACCTGCTTGGTCCACAAAAGTTCTTATAAGGACTGGTAACTTGGTATAGGGTGCTACGGTACATAGGCCTGAGTGCGTTACAGTCTGCTGTTCTGTAAGGACCGCTATCGGTCCACAATACATAGGGTTGCCGTGCACTACTGCTGACCGCTGCCCTATACTGCAGCAGTCCTTCAGCGGTATAGGGACTGACGCACAGTCTGCTAAACACTAACACACAACCTGCTTGGTCCACAAAAGTTCTTATAAGGACTGGTAACTTGGTATAGGGTGCTACGGTACATAGGCTTGAGTGCGGTACAGTCTGCTGTTCTGTAAGGACCGCTATCGGTCCACAATAGATAGGGTTGACGTGCACCACTGCTGACCGCTGCCCTATACTGCAGCAGTCCTTCAGCGGTATAGGGACTGACGTACAGTCTGCTAAACACTAATACACAACCTGCTTGGTCCACAAAAGTTCTTATAAGGACTGGTAACTTGGTATAGGGTGCTACGGTACATAGGCTTGAGTGCGGTACAGTCTGCTGTTCTGTAAGGACCGCTATAGGTCCACAATAGATAGGGTTGACGTGCACCACTGCTGACCGCTCACCTATACTGCAGCAGTCCTTCAGCGGTATAGGGACTAAGAGTTTTGTCACAGGGTCATTTAAAAAATGACATGCAGAGGAAGAGGCAGGCCCTTCCGCAGGGGTGGTAGGGGTAGGGCAGGAGCAACAGGCTTGAGCCAAAGTGGGAAGTTGCAGAAGGTGCGTTCAATTACTTTAAAGGATGCACCAGACTTGGTTGAGTGGCTCGCTCAGCCTTACTCTTCTGCACCCTCCTCATCCTCTCGATCTGCACCCTCTTCTTCACTCTCTGCTATGTGCACCCCCAAAGACACTACCACCAACAACACGACCACCACCACCACCACCACATACCTTCCGCTTGAGTCACTGGAATTATTTTCCGATCCATATCAAGAGGACATTTCTGATGCGCAGCCACTCTTGGTATTGGATCAGGAAGAGGAGGTAGCAACAAGCGCTACTCAGCAGTCTGACGCCAGTACCCAGATCAGCCCAAGGAGGAGGTTGGTCCCCGGTGTTGCTGCCTACTCTACTTATAGCGGTGGGGAAGGTGACGTTGATGATGACGTGTCTAGTGATGTCACGTGGGTGCCCACAAGAGAGGAAGAGGAGGGGAGTTCAGAGGGAGATATGGACCAGCAGATAGGGAGGAGAAGCAGCAATGACTTACATTGCACAGCAGGGACAAAGCAGACTGCAAATGTATCAGGAGCGAGTCATCGACCATGTACGGTCACATCTGGCGCTCCCAGGACACCGGCACATGGCTCCGCAGTGTGGGCTTTTTTTAACGTGTCCGCTGCTGACAATAGCGTTGCCATCTGCAATCTTTGCAGTCAACGCGTTAGTCGCGGTAAGCCCAATACTCACCTAGGGACGACCGCCTTAAGAAGGCACATGAGCAGCCATCACCGAGCCCAGTGGGAGCAACGGAACACACAAAGCCACACTGCAGGCTCTCACCGTCCAGCCTCGTCTTCTACTTCTCCTTCTCCTCTCTCCTCACAATTGTCCTCCACTCCACCTTCCATCACGCCAAGCTCACATTTTTCTGCAAAAAGGCAGGCTTCCGTGGGCCTAATGTTTGAGCGTAAAAAAATGATGACGCCGGATAACCCTCTTGCCCAACGGTTGGCGGCTGGCTTGTCAGAACTCATAGCCCGCCAACTACTGCCATATAAACTGGTGGACTCGGAGGCCTTTCGCAAATTTGTGGCCATTGGAACACCACAATGGAAGGTCCCAGGAAGGAAGTATTTCTCAGAGAAGGGCATCCCAGAGCTATATGGCCATGTTCAGCGGCAAGTGAATGTATCTCTGGCACACAGTGTCGGTGCCAAGATACATCTGACCACAGACACGTGGTCTAGCAAACACGGGCAGGGAAGGTATATCAGTTTTACTGCCCACTGGGTGAACCTTCTGACGGCCGTCAAGCATGTAACCCGTGGCACCCGTGTAGATTTGGTTTTACCGCCACGGATTGCATGCAGGCCTGACTCTTCTTCTCCTCCTCCTACTCCATCCTCCTCCCTCTCCTCCTCAGCTGCCTCCTCCTTTTCCGCTGCTAGCGTCTCTTCCACTGCACCGCCCAAGCTCCCCAGAACCTATTCCACATGCCAGGTGAGACGTTGCCATGCCGTGCTGCGTCTGTTGTGCCTGGAAGCAAAGAGCCACACTGGCCCGGCACTCCTTTCAGCTTTGCGTTCACAGGCAGATGAGTGGCTAACACCGCTCAATTTGACAGTTGGTAAAGTGGTGTGTGACAACGGTGCCAATCTGCTTAGCGCATTGAAACAGGGCAAAATCACGCACGTGCCGTGCATGGCACACGTCTTAAACTTGGTCGTGCAGCGATTCCTTGTCAAATACCCTGGGGTCCAGGACATCTTGCGGCAGGCAAGGAAAATCTCGGCCCATTTCAGAAGATCTTACACGGCCATGGCTCGCCTTGCTGACATTCAGCGGCGACACCATCTGCCGGTCAGACGTCTTATTTGCGATTGCCCGACGCGATGGAACTCAACCTTCTATATGCTTGATAGGCTGCTCCAGCAGAAACGTGCAGTTAACGTCTACCTGTATGAACTCTGCGAAAGAAACGGTTCTGGGGAGCTGGGTTTTTTTTCACCGCGCCAGTGGCTGCTCATGCGCGACACATGCAGACTTCTGCGGCCATTTGAGGAGATCACCAAACTGGTCAGTCGCAGCCATGGCGCCATCAGTGACATGGTACCTTATGCCTTCTTTCTGGAGCGTGCATTGCGTCGTGTCATTGATCAGGCTGTGGAGGAGCAGGAGCGGGAAGATGAGGAAGTCGCAATGCTGGATGAATTCCCAGGGGGGGCTACTCTATCTGAGACAAGTCAACAACAGGAGTCTGATGAGGAGTCAGAGGAGGATGGTGCCGGGGCGGATGAGCAGGAGCAAGAAGAGCATGCTTTAAACCTTTCTGGGATCCCTGTTGTGCGAGGATGGGGAGAGGAGAATGAAGAGGACGACATTATCCTGGATGATGAGCAGGAGCCAGGCCACCACACCGCTTCCACTTTAGTGCAAATGGGGGCCTTCATGCTCCAGTGTTTTAATAGGGACCCCCGTATAAAAAGCATGAGGGTCAAGGACCAGTACTGGGTGGCAACGTACTTAGACCCCCGGTACAAACACAAAATGGCGGAAATGTTACCGCCGTCGCAGAGGGCTGTCAGAATGCAGCACTTCCAGGCCTTGCTTCGAGAAATGCTGCATTCTGCTTTTGCGTGCGCTGGCAGAGGAGCAATTCCCACTCCCAGAGAAGGATTTGCGGGTACCAATCCAACAGCGCCTGCAAGAAGAGGCCGGTTTGAAGATGTGTTGGTGACTTCGGATATGAGGTCATTCTTTCAGCCGACCCATCGACAGGTGTCATCCGGATCCAGCATCAGGGAACGCCTAGACCGTCAGGTGTCCGACTACATTGGGTTAACGGCCGATGTGGACGCTCTGAGGAGTGATGAACCCCTAGACTACTGGGTGGGCAGGCTTGACCTCTGGCCAGAGCTTGCCCAATTTGCAATCGAACTGTTGGCTTGCCCCTCATCCAGTGTCCTGTCCGAAAGGACGTTCAGCGCAGCAGGGGGGATTGTGACCGATAAGCGTACTCGCCTAGCTCACCACAGTGTTAACTACCTCACATTTCTAAAAATGAATGAGGCATGGATCTCGGAGGAATTCAACACATGTGATCAGTAGACCATGTATATGTCTATAAACAATTTTTGGAATCAAGCACACAGACCTTCTTAATTCATTTGGCTCACTTCCCTGACCCAAAAAAGCACACCGTACTATATGCCCCTACCCTCCTCTTTGAAGAGGTTGAGCGGTGTCATATTTCTACTGGGGCTGCTTATTATGAGGGGTTCCCACCATCCCTGTGCTGTGCTGACTTCCTCCTGGGTGTTCTTATTATGAGGGGCTCCCACCATCCCTGTGCTGTGCTGACTTCCTCCTGGGGGTTCTTATTATGAGGGGATCACACCATCCCTGTGCTGTGCTGACTTCCTCCTGGGGCTGCTTACGGTGCTGCTGTCAGCGCTGTATGTCACGGAGCTGCTGTCAGCGCTGTATGTCACGGAGCTGCTGTCAGCGCTGTATGTCACGGAGCTGCTGTCAGCGCTGTATGTCACGGAGCTGCTGTCAGCGCTGTATGTCACGGAGCTGCTGTCAGCGCTGTATGTCACGGAGCTGCTGTCAGCGCTGTATGTCACGGAGCTGCTGTCAGCGCTGTATGTCACGGAGCTGCTGTCAGCGCTGTATGTCACGGAGCTGCTGTCAGCGCTGTATGTCACGGAGCTGCTGTCAGCGCTGTATGTCACGGTGCTGCTGTCAGCGCTGTATGTCACGGAGCTGCTGTCAGCGCTGTATGTCACGGAGCTGCTGTCAGTGCTGTATGTCACGGAGCTGCTGTCAGCGCTGTATGTCACGGAGCTGCTGTCAGCGCTGTATGTCACGGAGCTGCTGTCAGCGCTGTATGTCACGGTGCTGCTGTCAGCGCTGTATGTCACGGAGCTGCTGTCAGCGCTGTATGTCACGGAGCTGCTGTCAGCGCTGTATGTCACGGAGCTGCTGTCAGCGCTGTATGTCACGGAGCTGCTGTCAGCGCTGTATGTCACGGAGCTGCTGTCAGCGCTGTATGTCACGGTGCTGATGTCAGTGCTCTGTATTACGGTGCTGCTGTCAGTGCTCTGTATCTCCTGCACCCTCTTGTTTGCCTACCCTGGTCCCTGACCTTCCCTCTCCTCCATTGCCTTCATTAGCTCCATAGTCCTGAATTGTCAGAACAATTTCCCAAATAAAAAAAAAATGCTTGTAGTTATCGATCCCAAATTCACCTCATACATGTATTATGCTATTGTCCAGGTGGTGGGACTACGTGCTACCCCCTAATAATTACCCCGTGGCCGCAAATTCGACCTAAAGGTTTGCGAAATTCGCCTCCCATTGAAGTCAATGGAGCCCGCGGCGAACGGTCGTTTTCGCGAACGTTTGTGTCCGTTCGCGTTTCGCGTTCGCGAAACGTCCCGTCGGAAGTTCGTCCATCACTAGCGCCCTGCTCCTAATGGGCAGATGTTATTATTTTTCAAAATTAGTTGTCTGAAGCTTCAGTTTGGCTCATGCTGATTTTTCAAAAAAGTTCTGGTTTCTGTGCCAGTCTAGCTGGGTTGCACTGATTCTCACTTGACCACAGGAGTCGCTGTCACCGCCGGTAGGTGTGGAAATGCAGCAGGCTGGATATATTGAATACTACCTCTTGCTCAGGAGTGCCTCAGTGGGAGTGGTTTTGCCTGCTGTGCATTCTGGGAGAGGGTATTTAAGGTACCGACGCCATTTTTGGTGGTCACCGGGGTCCTCCATGGCCCTGCTGGCCTGGGGTCTGTGTCGTATGTTTCTGCACCTCGGGGCCAGCTGGCCCGAGGCTCTGCAACTGAGAGGGTAGGCCCAGAGAAGTCTTGGGGCTTACTGATCCAGGGGTGGTCCTATGCTGTCTCACCTGCGGGGAGAGGCCAAGAAAACTGGAGGATCCAGGGGAGGACTTTTCTAGTAGAGGACCGAGTGCAAGGCTGGTATTTCTGGAGGAGCCTGGGAACTCAGTTAGAGGACGCAACCCGAATCGTCACCCATACAGTATAGCCCGGTCGGCTGAAAGAAACTGGTACTGTATGGTAGTTTTTTAAAACTCTCAAGATTTCTTAAGAATGCTTTAGTTTGATTAACAAGTCTGTGGCAGAGACTTTGTTGAGCATCTCATTGGCTGCTAGGTCAAGTGAGAGGGGCCTATCCGATGGTTGCTGGATCCAGTCTGTGGAGCTGTTTGTCCTCTGAATCTGACCAATACCTCTAACCCGCAATTACCAGGTGCCTGAACTCCCCCTTTATCCTTTGACCCTCTATTGAAGGACTTTGTGCTTATCCTGAATAAATGTAAAAAAAAGGACTAAGCGTCGGATTCAACATCATTTGGGCTACTTTCCAACGGGACCCCTGTGACGGAGAAGCAAGCAGGTGAGGTAACGGTGATCCCAAATAAAACCAGCAGCTCCTTCCGGAGTTAGTGCTAAAGATACATGCGTTAACCAAAATGGTTGCGCATGTGAATAATGCCATAAAAGGTAATGTTCGTGAAAAATGCATAATTACATATTACATATATCGCCGCGATCTGCGGCCTGCGCGCCGCTGTCTACGGCGCATGCACCGGAGACAGCGGTGGCTGTCTTTTTGGAAATATCTGCTAAACCGTATATGTTTAGGAGATATTACTTGGACCTACAGGTAAGCCTTAATCTAGGCTTACCTGTAGGTCAAAGTGGTTTGTAAGGGTTTACAACCACTTTAACGCATGTATCTATTCATTTATTTACATGCTGTTAACGCGATTTGTTTCACATTGTTTGACATAGTTTTGAATTAACATCTTTATTATACATGATTTTATTATTCATTCATTTACTCTCTTGTAGTAATTTTCACATTATACATCATCACTATTTTTTATGGTCATTAGCTGAATTTTTACTTTCATGTATTCACATAGATGTTTTTCACTATTTCACACCATGTATTTTCAATATGTTTTACTACTTTCCTTTTTTCATTCCTATTCACTGCTTATATATATATATATATATATATATATATATATATATATATATATATATATATATATATATATATATCTATATATATATCTATATATATATCTATATATCTATCTTTTTACTAATTATTTGTGCACAGATGCTATATCTTTGTGCTTACATAGCCATAGACTGAGTATAGCCTCGAATACAAAATATACGTAATACATATAACAGTACCATCATCCCAATTGATAATTGTCAAGAATTGGGAATTCTAAGGATATTGGGGCAGTTGCTGAGGCTGCTCCCTTGATATCCACACCCAAAAAGGTTTGTTGAGGGGACTATTGCGGTACTAAATAAATCATAAAAGACTTTGTTATAAAAAAATTACAAGTAATTTAATAGGGACAAAAAAAATGAAATCCATCAAAACTTTCATATTGCTAAAATCATATACACCACAATTTAATAAACTACCGACGGGTAAGCCCGTAAGGTTTCTATTGAAGAGGGGTACAGAAACGTTTCCTCTACCGGTTTCGCGGCGAACCGCTTCTTCAGGAGGATAGTCTACAGAGTAAATAAAAATATTTGCAAATAATCAAATAGCAGCGAATCATATAATGACATAACAGAAGAGTTACAGTAATTTAAATAGCGAGGGGATCAGCTCACCCACAAAGGAGGAAGCAGTAGATCACAGGACCCATCGGTTTCCTCCCACGGCAGATGCGGGGGGTTGTAAAGGACTCTTCAAATTTAAACAGATATATATGATATGAGAGTTAAAGTGAGATGAGACATTAACCTATACACACCTAAAGAGCGATATATAGGTGAAAAGGGATGGAAAATAGACTGTGTATAGGGGCTGTAAAAAGAGCCTATAAAAAGGAAATGTTTAATTGTGCATCCTAAGGTGTCCTACGCAAGAAAAAATTACCAAAGAAATGTGACCAAATTGGGAAGAAAAGGAAAAAGAAATGTGGAAAAGGGCAAACCACCACAAAAAATAGGGTAAAAAGGATATAAGTGAAACAAGTGTGAAAGTAAAAGCCAAACATACCGTTTGTGCTATATTATCCAGTGCATACCACCCATGTTCATAGAGAGAGAGAGATCGAACAGGGCAACACCATAGTAGCCAAGGAATACAAATGTATAGTGTGCAGGGCAGGTATCACCTACTATATATATAATACACTCCCCAAAGGGAGGAACTGGTAAGCATGTATGCACAGGTTGCTGTTGTAGATGGACACCACAGGTGTATTGCAGGTTAGCACACCAGGTAATCATGATAATTAATATGGTAATTCATTAGCCAGGAAACAAACATGAACCTGGGTATTGATCGCCATCTGTGGGGGTACACACAGAGCAATCACTTTAAGCATATATGAAAAAAGGCATAAAGTAAGATAAGACCAGGAGACCTAGGGTACTAGAGGTCCTAGTCATTGGGTACAAAAACAGCAATACTCTAACCTGTATAAACATGTCCAACAGCGCAACCCGGCATGTGGAGTCCTGAAAACTGCTCAACAGTGGTCTAACACAGACCACTATTTAAGCCCCCAACCCTTCCGGCATCAGCGTACGCCACTAAACGGCGGCGTCTGATGTCACGGGGGTCCGCCCACCCACACCGCGCACTCGCACGGCCATGCAACCATCGCGCACGCTGATGCGGACGCACTGTGCATGGATGTGCGCACAGCGCATGTGCGCGCCGGAGGGGCCCATGGACCAAAAGGTCCGGGCGCATCCAGCACAAGAAGGACCCAAAATAAGGGACCCACCAGGGCGAGCGCACATCTGCCAGACAGGAGAACACAACAAAGGATCCAAGAAAAGACCCAAGCTTCCCCCTGGGGGGAGCGGATCTCCTTTACAGCAACACTATTCACAAAATACAAAAATAATATATAAACAATAATACTACAAACATCGTATAATCAAGGTAATAATGTAATAAACAAAGCATGGGAACAACTATACTTCAGTGTCACCAACAGCATAAGGAATGACAATCCCACTAGCTATCGTGGTGAAAAAATAAATAAAGTAAAGTAATGTATATCTAGATACAAAAAATAGAGGCACTCAAAAGAGACACCCACCACTGTTGCTGTTCAGAGGTTGGTGCCTCTAAAAAACGGGTGTGTTATCCACCCTGGGTGTATTATCCACCCCATGAATATAGCCATAGACTGAGTATAGCCTCGAATACAAAATGTACGTAATACATATAACAGTACCATCATCCCAATTGATAATTGTCAAGAATTGGGAATTCTAAGGATATTGGGGCAGTTGCTGAGGCTGCTCCCTTGATATCCACACCCAAAAATGTTTGTTGAGGGGACTATTGCAGTACTAAATAAATCATAAAAGACTTTGTTATAAAAAAATTACAAGTAATTTAATAAGGACAAAAAAAATGAAATCCATCAAAACTTTCATATTGCTAAAATCATATACACCACAATTTAATAAACTACCGACGGGTAAGCCCGTAAGGTTTCTATTGAAGAGGGGTACAGAAACGTTCCCTCTACCGGTTTCGCGGCGAACCGCTTCTTCAGGAGGATAGTCTACAGAGTAAATAAAAATATTTGCAAATAATCAAATAGCAGCGAATCATATAATGACATAACAGAAGAGTTACAGTAATTTAAATAGCGAGGGGATCAGCTCACCCACAAAGGAGGAAGCAGTAGATCACAGGACCCATCGGTTTCCTCCCACGGCAGATGCGGGGGGTTGTAAAGGACTCTTCAAATTTAAACAGATATATATGATATGAGAGTTAAAGTGAGATGAGACATTAACCTATACACACCTAAAGAGCGATATATAGGTGAAAAGGGATGGAAAATAGACTGTGTATAGGGGCTGTAAAAAGAGCCTATAAAAAGGAAATGTTTAATTGTGCATCCTAAGGTGTCCTACGCAAGAAAAAATTACCAAAGAAATGTGACCAAATTGGGAAGAAAAGGAAAAAGAAATGTGGAAAAGGGCAAACCACCACAAAAAATAGGGTAAAAAGGATATAAGTGAAACAAGTGTGAAAGTAAAAGCCAAACATACCATTTGTGCTATATTATCCAGTGCACACCACCCATGTTCATAGAGAGAGATCGAACAGGGCAACACCATAGTAGCCAAGGAATACAAATGTATAGTGTGCAGGGCAGGTATCACCTACTATATATATAATACACTCCCCAAAATTACTTGTAATTTTTATATAACAAAGTCTTTTATGATTTATTTAGTACCGCAATAGTCCCCTCAACAAACATTTTTGGGTGTGGATATCAAGGGAGCAGCCTCAGCAACTGCCCCAATATCCTTAGAATTCCCAATTCTTGACATTTGTGCTTACATATTGTATGATCACAATTTGGTTTAGTTTGGGATTGATGGTTCTGCAACATGTGCTGAGACTTCACAAGATTGGTATCATCTGGCAGGACTGATTTTTTCAGCCAGTGAGTTAGCCAATCAACGAATTAATCAACCATTCAGTCACATGTTTTATCACAAATAGTATATATTTGTTAGCATTTTTAGTGATCATTAGCTATGAGTAAGCACTACATTTAGTGTGAAACGCGTCAGTTGTTTTTGGTGCTGTATTACTTTGCTGTGACATGTACATGTACGAGAAATTTCATTTGGAGTGCGGCTGTCCAGAATTTTCTACTCATCTTGAATTACAGGTGTAAAACCTGTCATGATTTACCATTTTCAGAGGAGGTTTACCACAATTTTATATTTAAAGTAATTGTAAAGTAAACAAAAAAAAAAACCTTATACTTAACCTGTTTGGTGTAGTGATTTAGCACAAAGCAGCCCAGATCCTCCTCTTCTCGGATCTCCTGCTGGCTCTCTGCCCCCCCCTTGCCGAGTGCCCCCATAGCAAATCGCTTGCTGTGGGGGCACTCGTGCATGCCCCCTCCTGGGCCGGATCTCTGCATAAGATGCAGAGAGCACAACTCAGCCCAGCAACCCCATTCCCCCTTACTGGCTGTGATTGACAGCTGAATCTTAGCCAACCAGGAGGGAGAGACCAGGGAGAGCCCCAGGTCCCGTGCACATTGCTGGATCGAGATTGGGCTTAGGAAAGTATTGGGAGGGCTGAGGGGGGAGCTACACACTGAAGGATATTTTTACCTTTATGCATAGAATGCATGAAGGTAAAAAACTTTCAGCCTTTTCAACCACTTTAACCACTTGAGGACCGCCGTATTGCCATTGTACGTCAGCACAATGGCACAGGCAGGCATAATCACGTACATCTACGTGATTGCCTTCCAGCGGGTGGGGGGTCCCATCGGACCCCCTCCCGCTGGTTACGGCGGTCCGATTCGGTCCAGGAGCGCTCCGTGATGAGGGGATGGCCGTTCGTTTTCGGCCACCCCCTCTGGATCGCTCCTGGCCAATGAGAAGCTTCCTCCCCTGTGTATTGTTTACACAGGAAGGAGGAAGTGATGTCATTCTCCTCGGGGCGGTCTTTTTGACCGGACTACGAGGAGAAGAGTAAAAGTAAGTCTGCACGAACACTACACTGACATGTAGGTACACACAGGCACACAAACCCCCCCCGCCCCCCCCTCCCCCCCCAGTCACAGTGTCACTGATTGCATTGATCATTTCTTTACTGATCAATGCATTCAGTGTCAGTTGTGACAGTAAAAACTGTCAGGACAGTTAGTGTTAGGTCCAGGGTAGCCCCCTATCACCCCCCAATAAAGATTTAACCCCCTGATTGCCCCTAGAGTTAACCCTTTCACCCCCTTTTGCCAGTGTCACTAAGCGATCATTTTTCTGATCGCTGCATCAGTGTCGCTAGTGTCGCTAGGTAGCTAGTTATTTTTTTAGGTTCACCGCCAGGTTTTTATATCGCTAGGTACCCCGATATACTACCCAATAATGTTTTTAACCCCCTGATTGCCGCTAGTTAACCCTTTCACCCCCTTTTGCCAGTGTCACTAAGCGATCGTTTTTCTGATCGCTGCATTAGTGTCGCTACAGTCGCTAGGTAGCTAGTTATTTTTTTAGGTTCACCGCCAGGTTTTTATAGCGCTAGGTACCCCGATATACTACCCAATAATGTTTTTAACCCCCTGATTGCCGCTAGTTAACCCTTTCACCCCCTTTTGCCAGTGTCACTAAGCGATCATTTTTCTGATCGCTGCATGTGTCGCTAGGTAGCTAGTTATTTTTTTAGGTTCACCGCCAGGTTTTTATATCGCTAGGTACCCCGATATACTACCCAATAATGTTTTTAACCCCCTGATTGCCGCTAGTTAACCCTTTCACCCCCTTTTGCCAGTGTCACTAAGCGATCGTTTTTCTGATCGCTGCATTAGTGTCGCTACAGTCGCTAGGTAGCTAGTTATTTTTTTAGGTTCACCGCCAGGTTTTTATAGCGCTAGGTACCCCGATATACTACCCAATAATGGTTTTAACCCCCTGATTTCCGCTAGTTAACCCTTTCACCCCCTTTTGCCAGTGTCACTAAGCGATAATTTTTCTGAACGCTGCATCAGTGTCGCTAGTGTCGCTAGGTAGCTAGTTAACTAGGCTCCCAAAAAGTCCCCCACATGTGGTATCCCCGTACTCGGGAGAAGCAGCAGAATTTATTTTGGGGTGTAATTTGACTTCTGCCCATAGCATGTGTGAGCAATATATCATTTAGTGACAACTTTGTGCAAAAAAAAAAAAGTTTGTAATATTCCCGCAACTTTTGGCAAAATATAAAATATTCCATGGACTCAACATGCCTCTCAGTAAATAGCTTGGGGTGTCTACTTTCCAAAATGGGGTCATTTGGGGGGGTTTTGTGCTATTTTGGCATTTTATGGCCTTCGAAACTGTGATAGGTAGTGAGGAGTTAAATCAAAAATTTGCACCCTTAGAAATCCTGAAGGTGGTGATTGGTTTTCGGGGTGCCGTGCGCGACTAGACTCCCAAAAAGTCCCACACATGTGGTATCCCCGTACTCGGGAGAAGCAGCAGAATGTATTTTGGGGTGTCATTTCACATATAACCATGGCATGTGTGAGCAATATATCATTTAGTGACAACTTTTTTTTTTTTTTTTTTCATTATTCAATCCCTTAGGACAAAAAAAATAAATATTCAATGGGCTCAACATACCCATCAGCAATTTCCTTGGGGTGTCTACTTTCCAAAATGGGGTCATTTGGGGGGGATTTGTACTGCCCTGCCATTTTAGCACCTCAAGAAATGAGATCGGCAGTCATAAATTAAAAGCTGTGTAAATTCCAGAAAATGTACTCTAGTTTGTAGACGCTATAACTTTTGCGCAAACCAAAAAATATACGCTTATTGACATTTTTTTTACTAAAGACATGTGGCTGAATAAATTTTGCCCTCAATGTATGACTAAAATTTAGTTTATTCGATTTTTCTTATAACAAAAAGAAGAAAATATCTTTTTTTTTCAAAATTTTCGCTCTTTTTCCATTTATATCGCAAAAAAAAAAATCGCAGAGGCAATCAAATACCATCAAAAGAAAGCTCTATTTGTGGGAAGAAAAGGACGCAAATTTCGTTTGGGTGCAATATTGCATGACCGCGCAATTACCAGTTAAAGCAGCGCAGTGCGAAATTGCAAAAAGACCTCTGGTCCTTAAGGTGTTTATTGGTCCGGAGCTGAAGTGGTTAAAGGGGTTGTAAAGGTAAATGTTTTTTCACCTTAATGCATTCTATGTATTAAGGTGAAAAAACATCTCACACTGCCGGCGCTCCCAGTCCCCCCGTTTTACTTACCTGACCCCTTGAAAGTCCCACGCTCGCCCCCGACGTCCTCTTCGCTGCTCAGCCTGGCCGCTGATTGGCTGGAGTGGATGGATTAAAAGCAGCGCAGCCATTGGCTCACGCTGCTGTCAATCACATCCAATGACACGGCGCACCGGGCCGTGTTAGACAGCGATCGGCTATAGCTGCCGGCTGTATCACGGGAGCAAGCATGAATGTGAGAAGTACCTGCGGGAGGAAGCAGAGACAGCTGCCGAGGGACCCCAGAAGAGCAGGTTTGGGGCCACTCTGTGCAAAATGAGCTGCACAGTGGAGGTAAGTATAACATGTTTGTTATTTTAAAAAAATACTTTACAATGCCTTTAAGTTTTTGTACTTTATGATTAATTAGTCCTTTGAAGATTTTTGATTCATAATTTTGAGAGTGTTAAGAATTTTTTTTTTTTGTAATTCATTTATTAACCTCCCTGGCTGTACGATTATTTCAGATTTTAGGTGCTGAAAGCAGTACAATTATTTTGCATGAAAATTTGGTGTTTTATATTGTAGGCCTGTAATTCTTAGGAATAACTCACTTAAATCTGTCCAAATCAAAGTCTAGCAGACATCCCGGGTATGATAAAGTTTGAAAAATGAAATCATGAATTATAATATAATAAATAACTATAAATAATTATACCAAATAATAATATAACAATCATAAAAATTATTCAATAATGTAATCAAATCAAAAACACTGAAAATTGCCCAGTTGCAGAATTGTCACTGTCATTACTTTTAATATTTGATGACGGATCTCACCACAAATCGCTATCGCTCAATTCTGCGAGTGATTCCAATTTATTATCGCTGTTTTCTAGCTAGTCTAAAACCATTTTTGATGTGAAGGGACAGTTTTGGTTGCTAGGGACAATCTCCAGTTTCCAGGCATAAAGAACAGTTTTTATATTATAAAACTGCATGCAGGACACTGGACAGAACACTAGGGACAAAAGGTATGTGAAATAATTACATACAGGCATACCCCACTTTTAAGTACACAATGGGGTTTATGTACTAAAGCTGGAAAGTGAAAAATCAGGCTCACTTCTGCATAGAAACCAATGCGCTTCCAGGTTTTATTACCAAAGCTTAATTGAACAAGCTGGGGTTAGAAGCTCATTGGTTTCTATGCAGAAGGGAGCCTGATTTTGCACCTTCCAGCTTTAGTAAATAAAGCCCACTGTGTACTTAAAAGTGGGGTAGGCCTGTACAGCAATGGAATCTGTAAGATTACATTATACTGTATGTAATGTGTGTGTTTCACTTTTCGAATTTGGCGACCATTCTCTGTCCCCATGTGTCGCAATGCTCGCAGGGAACGGAGATCAGCTCCGTGATAGATCGAGCGGAGGACGGCTCGCTCGCACAGCGGGGGGACATCGCTGGATCCAGGGGATAAGGTAAGTAAACTCTCCCTGGATTCAGCGATACGGTCCCGAGTCTGGCTCAGGGTTACCGCTTTTGGTATAAAATTTCCACCCCGAGCCAGACTCGGGAATACCGCCAGGGGTATTAATGTAAGCATATATGATGCAAAAAATGTACGTACATATTGCCGATAAATAAAGAACGTTGGACATTTTTTGAATATGTCTGTTAAAGAACTTTGCTACACAAAAGTTCTCTTTTCTATGCATGAAATATAGGATGTGGGCATATTTGCACAGACATTTCTCCTTCCACTTTCTTTGGTACTAGTATGATATAAAGTGGTGAAATGCCATTGTAGCTGGAAGGAAGGACTCTGCTTACTGTTTGATTGTTTTTTCTCTTTTCTCAGTTTGATTTATGTTTTATGTTTTATGTGACCATTGGATGCATATGTATCAAAACCAATATGAATGTCAAGATAAATCAGAGCTAGTGGTACTTTTTGAGAGACTGGGAAAAATTCTGGAAAATAAATCAGCATTGTCCTGGCACTTCTCTAGATATATAAAGGAAGGCTACAATCCTTTTGGACTTAGGGTCCAGATTTTTCTCTTTTAACAGGTTATTTAATAAAATCCAAGACTTTTTTTATATGAAAATGTGATGCTATTTTCGAAGTATGAAGCCTTAAATTTCCTTGTTTTGGTGATGGTATATATTGGGATGTGCCATCGTACAATCCTCCACTAAGACATGGAAATGTTCTGATAATACAGGTGTAAAACCTGTCATGATTTACCATTTTCAGAGGAGGTTTACCACAATTTTATACTTAAAGTAATTGTAAAGGAAACATTAAGAAAAAAAACCTCATTCTTACTCATTCTCATTCGTTTGGTACAGTGATTTTGCACGAAGCATCCCCGATTCTCCTCTTCTCGGATCTTCTGCTGGCTCTCTGAAATATAGGATGTGGGCATATTAGCACAGATGTTTCTCCTTCCACTTTATTTGGTACTAGTATCATATAAAGTGGTGAAATGCCATTGTAGCTGGAAAGAAGTTCTCTGCTTACGGTTTGCATTTTTTTCCTTTTTACTCAGTTTTTTTCTTGTAATTATTATTGTTAGCATATATGATGCAAAAAAAAAAAAATTTACGTACATATTGCCGATTTAC
The DNA here is from genome assembly GCF_037356315.1 of Lithobates pipiens. Lineage (NCBI taxonomy): Eukaryota > Metazoa > Chordata > Amphibia > Anura > Ranidae > Lithobates > Lithobates pipiens. Next base: position 298,613,727 of record NW_027507903.1, read on the forward strand.
ACAGAACATTGGACATTAATGCCACAGAATGTAATGTCAAACAAGCAACATCAGAGAAATCCACGTAACATGAGAAAGTGTATTTGTTGTAGAGTCATATAAAAGACGAAATCAAGAATTAATCAAAAAACCTTTGGCACAAGGTTTTTTTTTAAAAACAATGTGAACACAATTACGTGAAACTCTATGGGAAGAATATCAAGGGTAAGGAAAGGGGGGATTAAAGCAAACACTGAGGAAGACTGATTTTTCAAGACATCGTAGGTCAAGCATGGAAAGCGTGGCGCTGCCAGCAAAAATGTCCTGGTTTTGTTTATGATGGCTAATCTATTTGGAACCAATTGGGACATGTTTATGTACTCAATTAAAAAAACATGTGCCTTTTAATCCCAAAAGAATGTTGATTTGAATATCTATTTTTTTTAACTTAAAAAATGATTAGAAAGAAAATCAATCTTTTCTGGCAAGCCAGATATTTGGACCAATAACTCAAGGACGGTATTATTCTGTAGGGACTCCATGTAGAGATTTTCCCATAATTTTATATGACTGATGTGGAATTCAAAAGTCTTTGGGAGAAAAATGTAACTCAGTGAACCTCTAAAATGATGGAGATGATAAAGGAAAGGTATATTAAAGAGCTAGTTGAATTAGATAAAGATACTGAGAAAATGGTGGTTTGTAGCAGAATTCAGAGCTTAACCTGAGGGAACAGGATCTCTTAGCACATCTAGAAAAATATAAAAAAATATAGTTACCAACAAAGACTTAAAGTTTCATAAGGTCAAACTTGCCTTTTCAGGCCGCTATATATATACAGTAAGTAGCATGGCAGCCATAAAATATCTATGCAATGGAATCAGTCTGAATTTGTATCATAAATTTCCCCTTTTTTCTCTTCTCGGAAATCTTACACATCACCTCTAAAGGTGGAAATGGGGCCAAGGACCCTCACATAAATGTACTAATGGTAGTGGGTATGAGTCACATGGCATCAGTAATAAAAAGCATAATGTTTCATCCAAACCTTTTCAAAATCGGCAAGGAGGAGGCAATTCTTTGCGGTCTATTCGCTCAACTATGTTTAAGGAAGGGCAGTTGGGGGTTCTTCTAATGGCGAATAGGACTTAGGACTTGGGTGCCCCCCCCCCCCCCCCCGACATCTACACTCTCATCATTATCTTTTTTTATTTCAGACACCTGGTAGAGAGGAACGTGATATCTCTGGATCAATATGTGATTTCATCTAAATCAGACAAAACTAGACATTATTAATTTATCCCTGTGACCATGGAGAAGGAAACCCACATGCATCTTTTTGCATGTAATCTTATATTTACATTTTTACATGATAAGGAATGGAAATCTCAGATTCACACTAGGGGTGAGGATACCTGGAAAGATTTCACAGTCAAGAACTGTAATAATCATGCTACCAAAATTAGTGTGGGCTGTAATTTGCCTCCAGCATTTCTCCTGTATCTTCCTTTTTACTCAGTTTTTTTCTTGTAATTATTATTGTAAGCATATATGATGCAAAAAAAAAAAAAAATTTACGTACATATTGCCGATTTACACAGAACATTGGACATTAATGCCACAGAATGTAATGTCAAACAAGCAACATCAGAGAAATCCACGTAACATGAGAAAGTGTATTTGTTGTAGAGTCATATAAAAGACGAAATCAAGAATTAATCAAAAAACCTTTGGCACAAGGTTTTTTTTTAAAAACAATGTGAACACAATTACGTGAAACTCTATGGGAAGAATATCAAGGGTAAGGAAAGGGGGGATTAAAGCAAACACTGAGGAAGACTGATTTTTCAAGACATCGTAGGTCAAGCATGGAAAGCGTGGCGCTGCCAGCAAAAATGTCCTGGTTTTGTTTATGATGGCTAATCTATTTGGAACCAATTGGGACATGTTTATGTACTCAATTAAAAAAACATGTGCCTTTTAATCCCAAAAGAATGTTGATTTGAATATCTATTTTTTTTAACTTAAAAAATGATTAGAAAGAAAATCAATCTTTTCTGGCAAGCCAGATATTTGGACCAATAACTCAAGGACGGTATTATTCTGTAGGGACTCCATGTAGAGATTTTCCCATAATTTTATATGACTGATGTGGAATTCAAAAGTCTTTGGGAGAAAAATGTAACTCAGTGAACCTCTAAAATGATGGAGATGATAAAGGAAAGGTATATTAAAGAGCTAGTTGAATTAGATAAAGATACTGAGAAAATGGTGGTTTGTAGCAGAATTCAGAGCTTAACCTGAGGGAACAGGATCTCTTAGCACATCTAGAAAAATATAAAAAAATATAGTTACCAACAAAGATTTAAAGTTTCATAAGGTCAAACTTGCCTTTTCAGGCCGCTATATATATACAGTAAGTAGCATGGCAGCCATAAAATATCTATGCAATGGAATCAGTCTGAATTTGTATCATAAATTTCCCCTTTTTTCTCTTCTCGGAAATCTTACACATCACCTCTAAAGGTGGAAATGGGGCCAAGGACCCTCACATAAATGTACTAATGGTAGTGGGTATGAGTCACATGGCATCAGTAATAAAAAGCATAATGTTTCATCCAAACCTTTTCAAAATCGGCAAGGAGGAGGCAATTCTTTGCGGTCTATTCGCTCAACTATGTTTAAGGAAGGGCAGTTGGGGGTTCTTCTAATGGCGAATAGGACTTAGGACTTGGGTGCCCCCCCCCCCCCCCCGACATCTACACTCTCATCATTATCTTTTTTTATTTCAGACACCTGGTAGAGAGGAACGTGATATCTCTGGATCAATATGTGATTTCATCTAAATCAGACAAAACTAGACATTATTAATTTATCCCTGTGACCATGGAGAAGGAAACCCACATGCATCTTTTTGCATGTAATCTTATATTTACATTTTTACATGATAAGGAATGGAAATCTCAGATTCACACTAGGGGTGAGGATACCTGGAAAGATTTCACAGTCAAGGACTGTAATAATCCTGCTACCAAAATTAGTGCGGGCTGTAATTTGCCTCCAGCATTTCTCCTGTATCTTCTTGCTGCAAGCTGCCATTTTGCTGAAGCCCAACCCCTGCACAGCAGTAAATCATAAAGCAGAACTAAACCGATCGATTTAACATTTTTTTCAAAAAACAGTTACATTCCTGTAATGTTTAAATTTGGGGGCTTAAATACTGCTCATGTATCTGCACAGAGAAGGTTGTCTTCTTGCCAAACGAAAAGAAGTATACTCCTAAACATTTTATAAACTGCAGCACTTTGGGAGTAATTTACTTCTTTTTATGCCCATGTGGGGAATTTTACGCAGGGAAGATGCAGAGGTGCTTGGTTAAAACAAATCTATGATCATATCCATCTGATGAATACTGAGAACATTTAGGCTCCATGCACACTGGCTTAAAAAAATTTGCTTCTACAGGAGTTTTGTGTTCTGTCTGTAGAAGTTACACAATGTTATCCTATGTGTCCATGCCCATTAGGACGATTAAAGGCATATTTTGAACTCAACGTTTAGAGGCAGGAAAAAAATTCCTTCTGGTTTGTGTTTCTGATTGGAGCTTTCTGACAGAAAAAAATGTAAAACTCTCCTAAACTTGTCTAAACTTTGTACACAAAATGTTCTAAATGAGCGTTTTTAACTCCCAAGAGTACAGACTTTTTTTTAAGCCCAGTGTACACGCAGCCTTATAGTACATTGAGTAAACTTGTAGCAGACAAAAATAAATATTGTGTAGCTCCATTTCAATTTCTGGCATTAGACAGGACCCATCCTAGCCAAAAAAAGGGAGGACTTATCGGAGTGTGAATTAGGATTCATCTATGAGTTAAAGGTGACTATTCCCCTAGGTTTAAATGAAGCAAAAAACTTTGTCCTGTTTTTGGCCAACTTTGTATTAGGAAAACCTGATGTGATTGTAGCTGTATTAGTGCAATTGTGACAGAGAAAATTGAGTACTGTCCGTGATACTTTTTTTATTTGCACGAACATACAATTTTTCAGGACAAGCTTTCGGGGTATGTCCCCTTCTTCAAGGCCCAAGCAGTACTGATTCACACATTTTTAAGCACAATGTTTAAAAAAAAACAAAAAAAACACATCTCTGAGGGAAAGGAGAGAGAAAAAAAAGAGAGACAAACAAACACATACAAATCAATGGTAATAAAGATAGTAGCAGAGTTAGTGAGATAAGACAGAGGGAGAGCTAGCAAATGGAGGGGGGGATGCTAGTCACAGAGGAGGTCATAAAACTTTGGTATAATGGGTAAGGAGACCGATATCTAAATTCAGGCCATTATTTTTTGTGATAATTCTTTTTGACACAAAAAATACTATGCTACTATCTTTATTACCATTGATTTGTATGTGTTTGTTTTTCTCTCTTTTTTTCTCTCTCCTTTCCCTCAGAGATGTGTTTTTTTTAACATTCTGCTTGTGAATCAGTACTGCTTGGACCTTGAAGAAGGGGATATACCCCAAAAGCTTGTACTGAAAAATTGTATGTTAGTGCAAATAAAAAAAGTATTACTGAGAGTACTCAATTTTCTCTATTAGGAAAGCCTGAAATATACAGTCTCTGCTCTGTCCTGATTTAGCATCATAATTTTTATTGTGCACATATTTGGTTGTTTGGATTGAATAGTGGTTTGATCATTTTTGCATTGTTAAATTTGTTTGTAACTATACTATGTCATTATCGGCAATCCTTTTTCTATAATTAATATTGTTTGACTGTGTCCATATCCTTTTCCACTCTGTTCCTAGATGTCAGTACGGAGCGGTGGACCCAGGTCATTATGGACAACACCTGGCTTAATACAGTCTGGGTCTCAGTCTGGCTGTTTTGGGCTCCTGTAGGGATATCTTTGCACGGAGATGTTTGTGCCTCCCCCACTTTGTTGTTGCAGGATTATCTGGAACCCATTTACCGGCACTACTTTTGGGATTGCATCGTACAATCACACACCGTACACCACACCTGCACAGGGGGTGTGACTCGGGACATCATTCGCACATGAGTGGTTAGTGTGCATGATGTTGTCAGAGTTTCACCACTTCAGGTAACCTAAAGTTGCTGGGGAACACCAGTGAAGTGGGATAGGAACATCCCCATCATGCCGCAATGGTGCTACAGCAATTTGAACACACACTATCTGGATCTCTATTTTGATTGGCCCTTATTTTCATGTAACATTTATTTGGACATATATAGGTTGGATCTAGGCTTCCTTTGGCATTTGTTTACTTCCTTTGGCATTTGATGTGGGACACACAATGGATTAAGCCTTGCTGGCAAGACCCTCGGGTACACAATAGATTTTTTTCTTGTGATTTGAAAACTTTGTCACTATCTATATAGTGACCACTTTTGACATTAAGCTTATACTATTGTCACCCTTTTTTATCTAGATAATATCTTCCTTTGGGCCTTCATCCAGATAGTTAAAAGAGACATAAGGACATATAACAATATATATACTTTTTTATACTTACAACTATCAGACTTTCCTTATTCTGGCACAAAGTATTTATATGTTTATACGTTTATGATTTGCGTGTAACAACTAGTCACTAAGTGGCATACTACCTAAAATTAGTAATTTGTTTTGGGCCCCCAAATGGCATTTAAATAGCCCTTTTAGATTGTATACTGTATATATGAATTGAAATTGTACTTTTGTATTTATTGGAGTATACACAAGGGTGAATTCAGCATATATTGGATTTTTATATATATGAATTAAAGCACTGTTAGTTTTTTTTTTCAAATATGCATTAGGGCACAGACAGTAATAGATTATTTGACATATTGCATGGCACTATTGTTCTATATATATATTTTACATAGAAATGAAGGTGTGAACACTTTGTTGGAGTCAACAGCAATATATTTCCACATATATTGGTATATTATTTGCACACATATTTGTGCTGAAGTAACCTCAAGAACATTGTCTGCATATGGCGCTATCTTTTCCTCCATGGCACCTCTAGCCAAACCAATAACTTCTTAAGAGGTTCATAGAAGACAGGCGAGAGGCTCAATAGCAATATCAAAAAGCAGGGGAGACCATGGCCACCCCTGCCTAGAGTCTGAAAGTGGAAAACTGGAGGCCATTGACCCTAATTGATGCTCTAGGAGAAGTATACACCAGCCACACTCATTGGCTGAAGATAGAGCCAAGGCCAAACTTTCCAAGAGCTTCCCACAAATATGGTCACTCTACACTATCAAAGGCCTTAATGGCGTCCAACGTTAAAAAGGTACAATTTGAATGGTCCAAAACCAGAACCTGCATGTTTAGGTAAGCATGCCTAATGTTAACCTCCGTTGACATATTATGCATAAATCCCTCCTGATCAGGGTGGATAATATGCTATATAACCTTATTTAATATAATAGCAAGTTCTTTTTAGCAAGTATTTTAACATCTTAAAGATAATAGAAAAATTGATCTATAGGACTCGGGATATAGAGGGTTTTTATCTTTCTTTGGTATGACTACTATAATGGCCTCACCCATAGAGTCTGGGAGCTGACCAATGGAAAAAGCTTTATTAAATGTATTAAAAAGCAACGCTTCCCTATATTTTTTGTAGATCTCCATAGGGAGACTGTCAACCCCTGGAGCTTTATAGTTAGGAAAGCTAACTACTGCATTTTCCAGTTCTTGTATGGTAAGTGGAGCATAAAGGATTTCCTGGTCCACCAATGGCAGAACCATAAAATTAATAGTACCAGGTAGGCGGACAGCTCAGCTGAAGTGCAGTCAACCCTAGAGGTATATAAATCCTGATAATAAGACTGAAAATAGACACAATACAGCTAGTCTGAGTATTAATATTTCCCTCTCCTTTAATCAGAGCTGAAACATGAGTAGGATTAGATTGGGACTGCACTATCTGGGCCAGCAACCTACCAGTTGGCTCTTTTGAAAAACTGTTTGCTACTCGCCTAATTTCCAGCTACTCATGCAGCCTTCTTTGAGATGACAACCACTCAAGTTTTAGTAATTATCTAAAGCAGGGTCCTGAATGTAGTTGGATTCCGCCATAGAAGTCTCCACCTTCACAAGTTCCAGTTCCCTATAGGAAGCAGTTTTAATAGCACAATTTTTTTTTAATTAACAGTCCCCTAAGAAAGGCCTTGAGAGCATCCCATACCACCCGTAGAGAAGCGGAGTCCACATTAAGGGACAAAAAGCTCTCAATGGAAACAGGAGAAAATATTCTTTGGGAAACAGATCCAACCAAAAGGGGTTTAATAAACGGTTTATGATGTGAAACATAACAGGTAAGATTATATTTTGTGAATCCTCTATTTATTATATTAAAGGATAAGTTCACCATGTCGTAACACGTTACATATTCAGGGTGTAACATGTTACGAACAGACTGGTCCCCTGCTTCTCCCTGATCCCCAATCTAACAGCTAGCGGGAATCTTCTCCAATAACCCCCCCCCCCCCCCCCGCCAGCAGTCACACCTTTAAAAAAAAAGCGGCTGAGTGGCACTCCACCCGCCCAGCTGCGTCATGCATTCACAGTCCTCTGTGAATGTCACACTACAAGTCCTGACAGTCTTTGTGGCTGTCTGCTTATAGTTTTTAATGAACTACCATAGCACTGTGGAGTGCCATGGTAGTTCATTGAGTCTTCCTGTCAGATTGTATCTGCTTGCCCGTATGAAGTATGGGCACACAGATATACTGACAGTGTGCAGGAGACCTGCATGGCTGGTGAAATGCGTTACAGGCTCCAGAAACCCAAAATTATAAATACAATTTTTTTTACCTGCAAATTTTTTTTCATTTATTATGTTTTAATAAAAGGTGAACTTATCCTTTAAAGTTGGTTTTACACCGATGATGGTATCAGTGTGGGGCTGGTTCATTTCAACTTGACAAGAGGCCACTTTCTTACTTACAGTCTTCGACAATTTAGTAATATTTACCTCTGTTATTACTGTCCCTAGTGGAATAGTTTTGCTCCTAGCTGCCTAGTGCATTCTGGCAGGGCCAATCACAGGCGACTAACGGGAATAAATGCAATCTCTCTCACCTACTGTTCCACTGTATATTTTGCTGGTTGATAACATGTCGACTCTGCTATTGGAAAACCTGTTTGACAAGTTATTTTCCCACAGGGCTTATTGCTATTTTAATAAACCTGATTTAAAGACACTGGTGTGCCAGCATGTTGTCAGATTCAAATATGGGACAGGTCATTACTGGAAACAGTAGGGGAACCTATCATTTCTTTTACGCTCAGAGTTTTGATTTCTTAACTAAAACCTGCCTAGTTTCTCTGATGTCTACCTCTAAAACTGTGGTCTACTAACACCATTTACAGAGTATGCATCAAGTCTGTAAATTTTTTGTGTTTTTTTTTCACTGACATACAGTAATATACTATAATTTTGTCTAGCTCTGTCTCCCTCTGAAACTGTAGCCTACTGAAGTCACTTACAAATGTATATTTAATCTGTACAATTATTGTGGCTTTCATGGAATTAAACTTCAAATTCCTTTGAATTCCTTTGAAACGTCAGCTTCTACCTTTTTCATTATGGGATGAATACTCTCCGTCATTGACAGAAGTCCCCAGGGATACAGCTGAGAATAAATCAAGAAACTGTTTTACATCATAGACTGATGTACAGATAATGTGAGCAGAGACAATATTACCTCTGTTAGGCCAGTACCTGAGATTGCAGGCTTGCAAAGAGCCCATTGTTTACAATGTTGGACTTTTTGCACAGGTAGTGCCCAAGTTACATTGCTGTCTCTCCCATGTTTTTTCAACACAACATGATTAGACTTACAGTGGAAAAAAAGATGTTAAGATTAAAGATTGAAATATCAAAATAGAAAATACTGTTTGAATATACACTCACTGCATACAGAACCGCCGTCCCTCACTTTAGGCCTTGCCGACTTTGAGTTTTAATAAAAGGGATTAAATAAATTTAGGTCACCCATGGCAATAGTGGGGACAAAATAGAAGGTACTTTGGAGCACACCACTGTTGCGCAGAAGTAAAGACATCTTTTAGGATTTTTCATCCTTCAGTAAAGCCTCCAGTGCAGCAGATCCAGAGACCATTGGAAAATATGGCAAGGACAATTCTTTGTCATGCTACTTTAGGGCACTTTAATCACCATCATGGATGGTGGCAGTAGATTCCTGCATGATTTTCCCCTTGTATTGTTAAGGGCTGCCACATCCCCTTTGAGGACTCCTTAAAAAATGACTCCTCCTCCTCACACCGAAACACTCCCTCTCTCCACTGCCAAGACAGCAACACATACTACAGGTGGTTGGCAGGGAAGGCCTTCTGTGGCACTGGCTCTGGACTTCCTGGTCCGAATCATATATGCTGATTACCTTTCAATGTAGTGTAGTACATGCCCCCCCCCCGAAGAAGAAAAAAACACATTAGCAGTCCAATAAAAATGGCTGCCGTGCACTCTAGAGGAGGGGAGAAATAATGTGCATCTGTGGGAAAGGAGGAGAAAAACAAAATGCTGCATTAGAAGGCCAGAAATAGGGCTCTTATGCACCCTAATAGAGGAGAAGGAAGAAAAGGTCAATTAGGAGTTTGTTAAAATGGTGAGCCTATGGGGGAGGAGAAGGAAGGAAATTATGTGTTAGCAGCTTTTGCAGGAAGAGGCTGTTTTGCACCTGGGAGGATTACAAAGAGAAATGGTTTATCTGGCATTTCTATTCCTCTTTCGCCAGTATGTCTCCACACTGCCTTTCTAAGATAGTTGAAAATGTGAAGATTTGGGGAAGGGAGGGCAGCCTTTGGTTGTAGCATTCTACTCCTAAATGTTGCTGCTGCCTGCCTTTCCCTATGGCCATAGAATTTACCCTCTTGATTTTCTGTTGCCTTCCCTTCCCCCTCTGCATTGTGGAAGGATGAGCAGCCTCTTTGATTTTTGCATAGGGACAGGGGGTGTGACTTCATGCCTTTCTGTTCTTTAAAAAAAAAAAATAACGTCACTTATAGTAAATGGGGGGACAAAATATTGGGTGCTTTGTAGCATACCACTGTTGTGCACAAAAGCGATTTTTGCTGTTTCAGCAATAAGTGTCAAACCCAAGAACCCCTTGGAGGGAAACCATCCTTCTCCAATTATGTTTTCCCCTTCATCTATGCCTAAAGTGCAGCGAATCCTGCCACCATCAGGAAATGCTGCAAAGAGCTTTTTTGCCACCCATCTTCAGAGTGGGGTACTATGTGCTCTTATGGATAGTGCCAGCAGATTCCCTACATATTTTTTTCCTTAGTAAAGTAAAGGTACCAAAGAAAAGGGGGAATTGCACTTTGAGCCCATGTTTCATTTTTTGGTTCAGTTTTTCCATCAAAATAAATTGCCCATTTAGACATAGCATTTTATATATTGTATATATGTTTGACTGATGATAATGTGCAGTTTTTGACAACCATTCCATAAATATTGCATTCTTACTGATATCTTCCCATACTACATCTAATCCATTTTCTGGCAGCAAATGCATGCATGTAATGTAATCAGGATTAAATGTAATATGGAGTTCCATATGGAGTTCCATTTGGATATCTGCCGATTGTACTCATTTCTGGTGTTCCACATCAATGGCTCTGTACACATGGTTAAATTCAATGTATAACTTAGAGTCTGATCTATGTAATACATGTTGTATGTGACTCTACATGGAATGTGGGCTCACTGTCACATAAAATATCAATTCCAAATTTGAGTCTGCAAGCTCTAAAATATGGTTAACCTTTTCACTGGTATAGGAAAGAATGGGCAATTCTTTCCAATTTTTGTGTTTCATTGCAGGAAACCAAACAGGTGTAATAGGCCCCTAGTAAACAGACATCAAATACTTTAGTACAGTTGTAGTTTGTCTTAATATTAGCAGTGATCAGTTTTGCTTGTTTGACACAGTTTATATCTATGCACAGCAGAGAATAAATTAAATGGTTACAATGGGGTACTTAACCCCTTCATGATGAGGGCGAAACAAATCCTAATGCCTAAATATTTCTTTCTACTACCATAATCTAACACCAAAGAACAACTAAAAATAAATTCTCTTGCTACTGACAATCACAGTGATACCATATATGTGTATGTTATTTTTTGTTTGTACCCGTAGCACAGCCCAGAAACAATGATGCACATTTTGCTTTTTTTATCCTACCTAAAACACACTGATGCTGACACTAACGACACTGATAGTAATTAAAAAAAACCCTGACACCTAACTCTAATGCCCCGTACACACGAGAGGACTTATGTCCGACAGACCTCCAAAGGAGTTCCGCCAGAGTTCCGCCGGAGTTCCGACGGAGTTCTGGCGGACTTTTCGACCGAACGGACTTGGACACACACCATCACACCAAACTCCGACGGAGTCGAACGTGATGACGTACGACTGGATTCGAATAAGGAAGTTCATAGCCAGTAGCCAATAGCTGCCCTAGCGTCGGTTTTAGTCCGTCGGAGTAGCATACACACGAGCGGATTTTTCGCAGGGGACCGGGTCCGGCGGAGTTCCGTCGGGAAAATTTGAAGCATGCTTCATTTCTAAAGTCCGTCAGACTTTAGCGAAGCTAAAGTCCGTTGCAGCCCACACACGATCGAATAGTCTGACGGACTCAGTCCGTCGGACTTTGGATGTCGAAAAGTCCGCTCGTGTGTACGGGGCTTAAGGCTAAGTACACACACTCAGTTTGTTTTAGTTTAACCCTGCAGGCTGAATAAAAAAACCTTGACAGATTACTGTACTAACACAAGCGATGTTAGTGTGTTGATCTTCCCCACTGTGCCTTTATGTTCTGACTGGAAAAGCCCCCACCCCTGCCAGAAGACACCGATCCATACAGTATCTCACAAAAGTGAGTACACCCCTCACATTTTTATAAATATTTTATTATATCTTTTCATGTGAAAACACTTTGCTACAATGTAAATTATTGAGTGTACAGCTTGTATAACAGTGTAAATTTGCTGTCCCCTCAAAATAACTCAACACACAGCCATTAATGTCTAAACCATTGGCAACCAAAGTGAGTACACCTCTAAGTGAAAATGTCCAAATTGGGTCCAATTAGCTATTTTCCCTCCCCAGTGTCATGTGACTCATTAGTGTTACAAGGTCTCAGGTGTGAATGGGGAGCAGGTGTGTTAAATTTGATGTTATCGCTCTCTTTCTTTCTCATACTGGTCACTGGGAGTTCAACATGGTACTTCATGGCACAGAACTCTCTGAGGATCTGAAAAAAAGAATTGTTGCTCTACATAAATATGGCCTAGGCTATAAGAAGATTGCCAAGACCCTGAAACTGAGTTGCAGCATGGTGGTCAAGACCATACAGTGGTTTAACAGGACAGGTTCTACTCAGAACAGGCCTCGCCATGGTCGACCAAAGAAGTGTACATGCTCAATAGACGTCTTGAGTGCTGCCAGCTACACTGCAGAGGGTGAAGGGGGGTGGGTGAGCCTGTCAGTGCTTAGACCATACACCTCACACTGCATAAAATTGGTCTGCATGGCTGTCATCTCAGAAGGAAGCCTCTTCTAAAGATGATGCACAAGAAAGCCTGCAAACAGTTTGCTGAAGACAAGCAGACTAAAGACATGGATTACTGGAGCCATGTTCTGTGGTCTGATGAGACCAAGGTTCAGAAGGTGCCAAGCGTGTGTGGTGGCAACCAAGTGAGGAGTACAAAGACAAGTGTGTCTTGTCTACAGTCAAGCATGATGGTGGGAGTGTCATGGTCTGGGGCTGCATGAGTGCTGCCGGTACTGGGGAGCAACAGTTCATTATATACATACATACATAGTTACATAGTAGGTGAGGTTGAAAAAAGTCCATCAAGTCCAAACTATGTGTGTGATTATAAGTTAGTATTACATTGTATATGCCTGTATGCTTTGGTCGTTAAGGTGCTTATCTAATAGTTTTTTGAAACGATCGATGCCCCCTGCTGAAGACACTGCCTGCGGAAGGGAATTCCACATCCTGGCCGCTCCTACAGTAAAGAACCTCTACGTAGTTTATGGCGAAACCTCTTTTCTAATTTTAACGAGTGGCCACGTGTCTTGTTAAGCTCCCTTCCGCTAAAAAGTTTTATCTCTATTGTGGGGTCACCAGTGCGGTATTTGTAAATTGAAATCATATCGCCTCTCAAGCGTCTCTTCTCCAAAGAGAACAAGTTCAGTGCTCGTAACCTTTCTTCATAACTAATGTCCTCCAGGTCCTTTATTAGCTTTGTTGCCCTTCTTTGTACTCGCTCCATTTTCAGTACATCCTTCCCGAGGACTGATGCCCAGAACTGGACAGCATACTCTAGGTGCGGCCTGACCAGAGTCTTGCAGATTGGGAGCATTATCGCTTTATCCCTGGAGTTAATCCCTTTTTTAATGCATGCCAATATTCTGTTTGCTTTGCTAGCAGCAGCTTGGCATTGCATGCCATTGCTGAGCCTATCATCTACTAGGACCCCCAGGTCCTTTTCCATCCTAGATTCCCCCAGAAGTTCTCCCCCTAGTGTATATATTGACTTCATATTTTTGCCACGAAAAAGCATTGATTTACATTTTCTACATTAAACCTCATTTGCCAGGTAGTTGCCCATCCTATTAATTTGTTCAGATATTCTTACAAGGTTTCCACATCCTGCGGAGAAGTTATTGCCCTGCTTAGCTTAGTATCGACCGCAAATACAGAGATTGAACTGCTTACCCCATCCTCCAGGTCATTTATGAATAAATGAAATAGGATTGGTCCCAGCACAGAGCCCTGTGGGACCCCACTACCCAACCCTGACCATTCCGTGTATTCCCAATTTATCACTGCCTTCTGAACTTGCCCTTGTAGCCAGTTTTTCAATCTAAAAACTTGTATATAGTCCCTTATCACCCCCCCCCCCCCAAGAGCTTGCATACTATTAATGTTAGGCTACCTGGTCTGTTGTTCCCAGAGATGTATTTTGGGCCCTTTTTACATATTGGTGCTACATTGGCTTTTCTCCACTCCACTGGTATCATTCCAGTCAGTAGACTGTCAGTAAAAATTAGGAACAATGGTCTGGAAATTACTTGACTGAGTTCCCTAAGTACCCTCGGGTGCAAGCCATCCGGTCACAGAGATTTATTAATATTAAGTTTCCCAAGTCAAATTCTAATTCTGTCCTCTTTTAGCCATGTGAGTGCTTCCTGTGACTTGTCATGAGGATAAGCACCGCAGTTTTGGTTACTAAAGTCCCTCGTGAAGACTGAGAAGAAGAATAAATTCTTGAGGGAACCAACATGTACTGTGACATACTGAAGCAGAACACGATCCTCTTCCTTAGGAGACTGGGCCGCAGGGCAATATTCCAACATGATAACGACCCCAAACACACCTCCAAGATGACCACTGCCTTGCTAAAGAAGCTGAGGGTAAAGGTAATGGACTGACCAAGCGTGTCTCCAGACCTAAACCTTATTGAGCATCTGTGGGGCATCCTCAAACGGAACGAGGAGTAGCGCAAGATCTCTAACATCCACCAGCTCCGGGATGTCGTCATGGAGGAGTGGAAGAGGACTCCAGTGGCAACCTGTGAAGCTCTGGTGAACTCCATGCAGAAGAGGGTTATGGTAGTGCTGGAAAATAATGGTGGCCACACAAAATATTGAAACTTTGGGCCCAATTTTGACATTTTTACTTAGGGGTGTACTCACTTTTGTTGCCAGCGGTTTAGACATTAATGTCTGTGTGTTGAGTTATTTTGAGGGGACAGCAAATTTACACTGTTATACAAGCTGTACACTCATAACTTTACATTGTAGCAAAGTGTAATTTCTTCAGTGTTGTCACATGAAAAGTTATAATAAAATATTTACAAAAATGTGAGGGGTGTACTCACTTTTGTGAGATATGTGTCCAACATACAGCAAGAGGTTAACTGAGCACATAATTTAAAGTGTATTTAAACACAAAAATAAGAATTTACTATATCGCAGCTTACTGTTCCTTCTGGCAGACTTGGTTCGGCAGACCGGAATCCATCGGACAATTTGATCGCATGTGGGCTACAGCGGACTTTTTTTCCCAAAAGTCAGACGGACCTAGAAATAAAACATGTTTCAAATCTATTCGAGGGACTAAATATTGGGAAAACCGTTCGTCTGTGTGCTAGTCCGACGGACCGAATACGAAGCAAGGGCAGCTATTGGCTACTGGCTATTGACTTTCTTGTTTAGTCCCATTTACGTCATCACGTTCAAAATGAACATTAGTTCAGAAAGTCCGTCGGACCTCCGCCGAAAGTCTGTCCGGAAGACCGTCGGACCTAGTCCGTCGAAAACTCCGGTTGTGTGTACGCGGCATTAGATGTGGTGGCTGCATCAGTTTTATGGGTTTTTTAAAGGCATTTTTTTGTTTATTTTTACCTAATAATCCTGTAAATAACACACTTCCTGTGTCTGGGTGGTTACATTTACTCCACCACTGTACCTATTAAGAATGTTATGGTTGCCATCCCTATTACATGGGAGACATAAGTAGTTTACAGGACAAAAATATATTTTTAAATATATCTTTTCAGTTCAGCTCACAGAAACTGACAAGAACACTGTAAGATCAACAGGTATTTTTTGTGCTTGTTAGATGCATGCTCTTCTTACATGGAACCATGGGATAGCTTGGAATACTCGGGGTAATGTGAGTTAAATTATACAATTTGAGCCAGGTGCAACGTTTATGCCAAATATTGAAAGGACAAGGCAGCTTCCTGTGTAACCGACATATTTTCTAGGTGTGTATGACTGCAGGTGCACTTTAATGCATGTCATACATACGACAGTGGTACTCTCATCCTCAACAATCTAAGTGGTAAAAGGCTGAGAGTGATCATCACTGGGGGGTCACTTACCTCACACATGCGCTCTAAACACACACCTTTCACATTATCTGTTATAGCAGTTGTAACAATTAGGAAATGTCTGGGACACCCACTGCTATGCCAGGCAGAAATGAAACATGGTAAAATTCTTCAATGATTAAGAATTATTTCATTCCTGGTTTAAAGCATTAGAGATAAAGTATAACAATTCTAAAGTATTATTTTATTAAAGAATAACAAAATGGTGCAAGAAAAATATTTACAGAAAAAGAAATTATGAAAATAGACAATAGGCAACAATAAAATAAACGGGAATAAAAATAAAAATACTTATGCTGTGTACACGCGATCAGACTATCCGGCAGACTCAGTCCGGGGGACAATCCGCTGGACTTTGCAGTGGAGGTCTGTCGACAATCCGCCGGACTTTTGAAATTAACGGACTTGCCCACACACGGAGTAAAGTCCGTTCATTTTGAACGTGACTCCAAGTAGACGGGACTAGCGAAGGAAGTCAATGTCGCCGTCTCCATCGGCGAGATTAACACCTCGCTAGCCCCGTCACCTGGTATGGATTTAAAGGGGAACCCCTACGCCGAAAAAACGGTGTGGGGGTCCCCCAAAGTCCATAGCACACCCTTATCCGAGCACGCAGCCCAGCCGGTCAGGAAAGGGGGTGGTGACAAGCGAGCGCCCCAACTCCTGAGCCATACCAGGCCTCGTGCCCTCAACATGGGGGGGTGCTTTTGGGAACGGGAGCCCTGTGGCCCCACCACCCCAAAGCACCTTATCCCCATGTTGATGAGAACAAGGGCCTCATCCCGTCAACCCTGGCCGTGGTTGTCGGGGTCTGCGGGCGGGGGGCTTATCGGAATCCGGGAGCCCCCTTTAATAAGGGGCCTCCAGATCCCGGCCCCCACCCTATGTGAATGAGTATGGGGTACGATGTCCCCCTACTCATTCACCTGGGGGGAAAAAAGTGTAGATAAAAAACACACAACACAGCTTTTTAAAATACTTTATTAGTCAGCTCCAGGGGTCTTCTTCTATCTTTGGGGGTCTTCTCACTGGGCTCCTCCGCTATCTTCTGCTCTTTTACTAGCGGGGGAGCCCAGCTTTCTCCTTCGTTGCCACCACCATCCGGGGGTCTTCTTCCGACTTCGGGGGTTTTGTCCCGATCTTCGCTTCTTCTTGCCGGGCCTCCTATTTCTTCTTCCAGCTCTTTTACTAGCGTTGGCCCGGTCTTGTCGCCGCCTTCTTCTTCTTCTTCTTCCTTCTTCTTCTCTTCTTCCAATGTTGACACGACGCTCTCTCTGGCCGCAATGGAAGGGACACATCGCCTAGCGACTTATATCGACATAAGGGGCGGGTCACTGGGTGATGTCACATGGTGACCCCACCCCTTTAGATGTCACAGTCCCCGGGGATGCTGGGACTGTGACATCATAAGCCCACTCATGGGCGAATTGTCTGCTGGACTCCGCAAGTCCACCGGATAGTCCGATCGTCTGTATGCGGCATTAAAGTGATATAAAAGGCAATTTATTTAGCTGTAAAAATAAAAAAGATGCTATACCTACCTGTTCTGTGCAACGATTTTGCACAAAGTGGTCTTTTTATTTTTTATTTTTTGAATAAAATTTTATTGAAAGAAATAGTGCATTACATAAAGTCATCATCAGCAGGCACAAGTATTTTTTGTTTTTTTCTGTGTAAAGTACAGTGTACAAGGCAAAATAAAACAACAAGACGAGTCACGCAACATCTTGAGGGCATAAAAAGAAAACGTAATCGAGAGAGGACACTAATCCTCTCCCTAGCAAGACTAGGAAAACACGAGGAGATTGTAACTGGATGGATCTAATGGCCATAAGGCTCTAAACTAAGCTGGGGCTAACAAAGTATGGTACAAAACAAAAGGGAGGATGGGAGAGGGGGGGGGAGGAAGCGGGGCAAAGTGGTCTTTTACCTCCTCTTCTGGAATCCTTGTTGGTGCTCTCTGCTCCTAGTGCCTCCATATGCAATGGGGCACCATGTGGGCATGCTCCCAAGCCAGGCAGTGTGAGTCCATAGACACATGTAGCAGCAGTAGGCCACACATCTGCTTCCTCCTCACAGGTGTTTGACTGGCAGCAGCAGGAGCCTATGGCTGTGAGACCAGGAAGTGGAGGAGCAGTGCTGCAGATGAGATAGCATTGAGGGGAGCCAAATAAGTGTTTGGAGGCAGAGGGGCTCAGGTAGGCTTATCTCCCAACTGCACAAAAACAGGCGCCTCTGCCCCATCTATAACTGCCCATTTCAGGAAGCAGCATTGGGGGGGGGGCAACTTAAGGTAAAAATAAGGCCAAGGATAAATCCAAGAGAGAAAGACCAAGCTTACTTGCCAACCAGCTTGCAGACAACCAAATAAACCCATCTAACAGTATGAGTTAAAAGCAGGGGTTTAGTCTGCATGCATTTTCAAATGCATGTGTAAGCCACAGAGCCTTGCCACGGCACCCTGGTATTTGTGGTCCCTAACACTAACTTATAAGTGTCTCCACAGGGAAAGTACATGCATCCTGATGGATAGGTGAGAGCAGGTGAACTGAAGGGAAGTGATTGTAAAGGCTCGTTTTTAATTTTTTTTAAATAATAAGCATGTCATACTTACCTCCACTGTGCAGCTCGTTTTGCACAAAGTGGCCCCTATCTTCTTCTTCCGGGGTCCCCCAACGGCTTTCATGGCTCCTCCCCGCATCAGAAAACACTCTAGGAGAAGCGCTCTCCTGGGGGTTACCTTGCGGGCATGCTCCAGAGTCTAGCATTTGCATCCATAGACACGAAAGCCAGACTCGGTGAAAAACTAAGACTAAGGTGAAAAAAAAAACCTTTTAAAGGTACAGGAGCACACTGAGCACCCAGCATGTAGCTCAGTGGCTGTAAAGGTTTCAGTGCGTCGCCTGACCAATATACTGTGATACAAAAACAGGCGCCACTGCCCCCATCTATAACTGGCATCTCAGTAACTAGCATTGGGGGGCGACATAAGGTAAAAACAAGGCCACGGATAAATCTAAGGGAGAAAGACAAAGCTTACTTACTAAAACCCCTGCTTTTAATGCATACTGTTAGACAGGTTTATTTGGTTGTCTGCGAGCTAGTCGATAAGTAAGCTAGGTCTTTTTCCCTTGGATTTATTTTTGGCCTTGTTTTTACCTTATGTTGCCCCCCAATGCTGCTGTGATGGGAGTCACTTTTGGGCGCAGGGTGACCAAGAAAAGAATGAACCCGTAGAATATCATTGGATTACTTCAAATGGGACAGTAATATTCATTAACAATATCTCTGAAGAAATATGAAGATTTCATCCCCTGTACACTGTGATGTCTATGGCCAGGAAGTATAGCTCCTAATATGGGCATTCCAGGAAGTTTAGTGTAAGAGACTGACCATCTATTGCTAACGATGTTGCTTTTGTCTGGATAAGTAAACCGTGTTAATCTTTTCCCTTCCCCTATTATTAAGTGTGCTAATGAACTCACCTGTTGTCTGCTAGATAATGTGTATTGGGGGCTCGTTATGTAACCATTGTGTGATGCTGTGGGTGGATCCAGGTCATTGTTCAATATTGGCGCCTGCAATATTCTGAAGTGTTTAAACAGAACCTGCATTAGTTTCAATAAAGAGTCTGATTCCTGTTTGACCCTCTGCACAGAGCCTCGTCTCATTCTTGGGGGGAAGAGTTATTCGTATGGATTTCTTGTTCAACTGATTGGAGTGTTTGGTAGCTGCCTTTGTGTTTGGAAATGGAATGTCCTAAACGGTTTTAACCCCTTTCATACTCGGGGTGTCGTTACAGCTGCTTACTGTGATAGCCAGTTATAGATGGGGCAGTGGCGCCTGTTTTTATGTCACTGTATATTGTTCAGGCAACGCACTGACACCTTCACAGCCATTGAGCTACATGTTGGATGCTCAGTCCACCTGCCCTTACCTATCTATCAGAATGCATGTGCTTCCACTGCGGAAACACTTATAAGTTAGTAAGTTAGTGTTAGGGACCACAGATACCAAGGTGCCATGGAGAGGATCTGTGGCTTTCGCATGCATTTGCAAATGTGTGCAGACAAAACTCCTGCTTTTAACGCATACTGTTAGGCAGGTTTATTTGGTTGTCTGCGAGCTGGTTGGTAAGTAAGCTTGGTCTTTCTCTCTTGTACTTATCCTTGGCCTTGTTTATACCTCCCAACCGTCCTGGTTTCACCTGGACCGTCCTGAGATTTTATGTAAATCCCAGCATCCCAGCAAACCAAAGCTAAGTCCTGAAATGGAGCCCAGTGCTGGAAAAAGTTCCAGCACTGGGCTCCATTGACATTCCTGGCAAGGGCCCACTGGTGCAAGCACCAGCAGGGTTTTATTTAGCCGGAAAGTTCTGCAACCTCCGGCACACTACTTTCACTGCTTCACTATTTACAAGTCAGAGCTCTACTCTGCCATTGGCCGCACAAAATCCCCTCCCATCTAGGAGAGCAGAGGAGGGAGGGGGCGAAGCCACCACAGCAGAGGCTCCTCCCGCACAAGCAGCCTGCACAGATATGATGTAAGTTGTAGCTGCTGTTTTGCAGCAACCCCACTCTTTGATGCTTTCTTGGGAGAGGATTTGTGGCAAGAAGAGAGCTTTGTACTGGAATGGGGGAAACGGGGTGAGCTCTGTACTGGAATGGGGGAAGGGGGGTGAGCTCTGTAATGGAATGGGGGAAGGGGGGATGAGCTCTGTACTGGAACCATGGGGGAGAACTTTGTACTTGGGGGAAGAACTTGTGAGTACACAGCAAACCTCTCAACCCTGCATTTGTATGCAGTCCATCCCTCAGCCCTGTACTCCATACATATGCACCCCTCAACCCTCCACCCTTTACATAGCGCACCCCTTAACCCTACACTTTGTATGTAGAGCACTCCTCAACCCTGCACTCTGTACACAACACACCCCCAAACCCTGTACTCTGTATGTAGCGTACCCCTCAGCTCTGCACTCTGTATGTAGTGTATTTTCGAAAACCCTGCACTCCCTGTACATAGCACACTCCTGGTATGTAACAATGCCCAATCTGCATTGCTGCGTGATTTATATGCAATCCAGGTGCAGTGCAATTTCTGCCCATTCATTTGAATGAGCTGAAATTGCGCCAGACTGCACCAAAAGAATTGCACGCACTACTCTAAAAAATGCACAGCAACTGGATCGCATGATATTCTTGTACCATGTGATCTGGTGCAGGCAAACATACTGCATTTGCAACCTATATTTTGGTTGCCGTTAAGGTCAACTGCGTTAGAAATTAACACTGACACCCACTGCAGCATTGCAACTGCAGTGCATGTTGAACGGGGTGCAGGAAACAAGCATGGAATGTGGGTTTCCCACAGCTCGTTCTGTTGTGAATGGGCCCTTTGTCTGGATTTGTGGGATTTTGTTCATATCTTAGGAAGGTTCCACCAAAACTGGGACAGTTGGGAAGTATGGTTATATTTTAGAAGGAGAGAGTATTTGTGTTTTTAGGGTCTGTACTGGGAGGGGGGGGGGGGGGGATTTGGGTGGAAGATTGGTGATAGAACTGAGGAGAGAACATGTGCAGGTATGGGGTATTTGGGGGAAAGAGGATTTGTGCTGGGGAGGATAGGGGTGGGAAAGGATTTGACCCAAGATGGGAAGGAGGTTGTGCTGGAAGGGAGAATTTGGGAGAGAGGATCTGTGCTAGAATTGTGGAGGGTTTTTTTCGGGGGGGGAGGGGGGGGGTTGGGGATGTGGGGCAAGATTTGTCCTGGAGGGTTTTGAAGAGGGGGAAGAAAGGTTTGTTCTGAGATGGAGGGGTGGGGTGGCTTCATGCTAAAAGAAGGGAGAAGATTTGTGCTGGGAGTGGGGATTTGGAGGGAGCAGGGTGGAAGAAGATCTGTTCTGGGAAGGGGGATTAGGGAGAGATGATTTGTACTAGAAGTGAAGAAAGGATGTACGTTGAGAGGAGGAGGATCTGTAGTAAAATAGGGATTGAGGGGGGCATTTTTGATTGAAAAAGGGAGAGAATGTTTGCTGGGAAAATAAATTTGGGGGGATTTGTTGTGCTGGCATGGGGGATGGGGGGTGAGAAGATTTGTGCTGGGGGGATTGGAGAGGGCGAATTGGGTGGGAGAGGAGTACTACAATGGAGGGGGGGGGGGGGGGGTTGTGCTGGGACAGAAGATTTATGAGGTAGAAGAGGATTTATTTTGAGAGGAGTACTGGGGAGAAGGATGACTTATGCTGTGAGGGGGAACTATGCTTTGGGAGGGGGAAGATGCATGAGAGGTTTTGTTCCAGGAGGGGAAGAGAGGATTTGTACTGGGGGGAGGGGGTCAGTGTGCAAATTAGTTCTTTTTTTTGGAGGGGAGGGAGTGGGATTTTTTCCTGAAAGGGTAAAGTTGGGGAGAGTATTGCTTACGAGGGGGAAGGGGTGATTTTGTACTCTCCTTGCCCCTACACTGTGCGTTATACACCCCTGACACCTGCACTTTTTTTATTTTGTTTGTCTGACTCCTATGCATTACACACTCCTGTCCCCTGCATTCTGTGCTCTACATACTTCTGACCCCTGCATTCTGTGAATGGCACTCCTGTTCCCTGCATTCTGTGCATTACATACTCTTGACCCCTGCATTCTATGGATAATACTCCTGTTGCCTACACTCTGTGCTTTCTGTGTGTCATGTACTCCTAAACCCAGCACTGACTACAGTCATCTGTGCATCACATATTCTTCTTGAACATATTGCATTACAAACCCTGGACCCCTGCAGTCTGTGGTATGTATCCTAAACTCAACAGTGACTGCAGCACTCAGTGCATTGCACATCCCTAACCCCTGTGCTCTGCCTTACACACTCCTGCACTAAATTCACAATGCTTTACATTATATACTTCTCACCAAAGGGTTCATTGTCTCAACAGTTGGTGGTTTCTATGTAGTCCCTGACTATTTTAATGAAATTTGTCTTTAAGGTAGGCTCAGACAATGCAATCAAAGTATATTTTATAGGTGCAAGGAAGCTTTGTTTTGTTTAAGCATGCCCCTTAAGTCCATCTCACTGGTTAGACTTTGGCCACACCCATATTTTGTCCTTAAGTGTCCCTTATTCTGAAGTTCAAAAGTTGGGAGGTATGGGACAGGCAGTGGAGCAGTTTCTACTTTAAGGCAGAGATTTTTTTTAAATAACTCGCATGACAGACATACATAAAAAATTGGCATGTGCTGCATATCATATAGTTTCCAATATTTTTACATGTCTTGGCACTTACTTGGAACTCCTGATCCAGCAAGCAGCCACCCTGATTGTGGGCATCTGAAGCCCACTGGGACTCTCTTTCAGGATTAGGTGCAGCTGGCTACCCAACATGTACCTCCATATCTCGCGCAGGTGAAGTAGGAACGAATCATCGCCCACTGTGTGTATAGCAGGTTGCCATAGTGATGGCGGCATTGGGAGAGGTTCCCGCCCCGTTGTTATGGCAACCTGTCAATCGATCAAGCAACCTGGCAAGTGAGGCTGAGCAAAGGAGCAACCTAGGAATGCTGCACTAAATCTAAGGTACATAATAACTGATCATTTATATTGACACATTAATATATTATAATACTTATATAAGTATATTACAAACAAAAGACTGAATTCCCCATTCAAAAATGGCACCTATCTCTGTCTAGCATCGCATCATTTCCAGTTTTGAAATAATGCAATGCTAGCAGCAGGGGATGCCATTGACTACTGGGATTGATGACACTGCTATCCCAGGAGCCAATAGGAAAAAGGGAAATTACATACTTCACTGTGCTCAGGATGTGAGGAGTGGTAGGTAAAAGTGTCAAATCATTTTTAAGATTTTCAGCAGACTCTCAAACAAATTTAGTTTTCTAACTGTATTAATATTTACCGGTATATATTAGTATATGTTACATGTACATGTTATTATCACATAGCATGGAATCATGAATGATAGTGACCAATCATAATGTACAGTATCTCACAAAAGTGAGTAAGCCCCTCACATTTTTGTATATATTTTATTAGATCTTTTCATGTGACAACACTGAAGAAATGACAATGTTTTCTACAATGTAAAGTAGTGAATGTACAGCTTGTATAACAGTGTACATTTGCTGTCCCCTCAAAACAACTCAAAACACAGCCATTAATGTCGAAACCACTGCCAACAAAAGTGAGTACACCCCTAAGTGAAAATGTCCAAATTGGGTCCAAAATGTCAATATTTTGTGTGGCCACCATTATTTTCCAGCACTGCCTTAACCCTCTTGGGCATGGAGTTCACCAAAGCTTCACAGGTTGCCAATGGAGTCCTCTTCCACTCCTCCATGACGACATCACTGAGCTGGTGGATGTTAGAGACCTTGCGCTCCTCCACCCTGCGTTTGAGGATGCACCACAGATGCTCTATAGGGTTTAGGTCTGGAGACATGCTTGGCCTGTCCATCACCTTTACCCTCAGCTTCTTTAGCAAGGCAGTTGTCATCTAGAACGTGTATTTGGGGTCATTATTATGTTGGAATACTTCCCTGTGGCACAGTCTCCGAAGGGAGGGGATCATGCTCTGCTTCAGTGTGTTACAGTACATGTTGGCATTCATAGTTCCCTCAATGAACTGTAGCTCCCAAGTGCCGGCAGCACTCATGCAGCGCCAGACCATGACACTCCTACCACCATGCTTGACTGTAGGCAAGACACACATGTCTTTATACTCCTCACCTGGTTGCCGTCACACTTGCTTGACACCATCTGAACCAAATAAGTTTATCTTAGTCTCATCAGACCACAGGACATGATTCCAGTAATCCATGTCCTTAGTCTGCTTGTCTTCAGCAAACTTTTTTCGGGCTTTCTTGTGCATCCTTTTTTAGAAGAGGCTTCCTTATGGGATGACAGCCATGCAGACCAATTTGAAGCAGTGTGCGGCGTATGGTCTGAGCACAGACAGGCTGACCCCCCACCCCTTCAACCTCTGCAGCAATGCTGGAAGCACTCATATGTCTATTTCCCAAAGACAACCTCTGTATGGGACATTGAGCCCATGCACTCAACTTCTTTGGTCGACTTGGTTCTTAGTCTTACCTGTCTTGCTAAACCGCTGTATGGTCTTGCTTCAGCTCAGTTTCAGGGTCTTGGCAATCTTCTTATGTAGAGCAACAATTATTTTTTTCAGATCCTCAGAGAGTTCTGTGCCATGAGGTGCCATGTTGAACTTCCAGGGACCAGTATGAGAGAGTGTGGGTGATAACACCAAATTTAACACACCTGCTCCCCATTCACACCTGAGACCTTGTAACACGAATGAGTCACATGACAACAGGGAGGGGAAATGGCTAATTGGGCACAGTTTTTGGACATTTTTACTTAGGGGTGTACTCACTTTTGTTGCCAGTGGTTTAGACATTATTGGCTGTGTGTTGAGTTATTTTGAGAGGACAGCAAATTTACACTGTTATACAAGCTGTACACTCACTACTTTACATTGTAGCAAAGGGTAACTTCTTCAGTGTTGTCACATGAAAAGATATAATAAAATATTTACAAAATTGTGATGGGTGTACTCACTTTTGTGAGATACTGTATCTCTCCGCTTTCTTTAGGAGATGTATTGTGACTAATTTGACTACTGTACATAATAGCATAGTAATAAGAGGCATCACATGATGGTTATTCATTTCTGCATTTGTGTAGACAATGTTTTAAAAATAATTTTTATTATACCATGATTTATGCATTAGGTAAAGATTTTGGATCTGCAGTGAGAAGTACCCAGACAGGAACGTGAATTGTTATTGAAACAATAAACTGTAGAAAAAAAATCATCAAAATATATGTAAAAGATTAGGAGGCTGATTAAGAGGAGTAACGTCCTCAAAGCATGTTCCACAATCTCCTGTTATTGCACAATAGTGGGTGTAGCATCCTCTAATGTGGTAGGAGTGATAGTAGGTGTGTTTTTTGTGATCTGAGAAGGGAGTGACTCAGAATAGAGTTGGGTGTCTCACAGGTGGTGTCACTAGGACCTCACATTTCTTTCCAGAATCTTCTGGTGTTTTCTGCAAAGAGAGGTGGAGAAGGGGTGTGGAGCCACAAGGTAGAAGACTTGACCAATCCCCAATCTGGATTGGCAGGGAGCAGGCCTCCTAAATACCCAGGGTCAGCCCAGCTGGGGAGGAGTTGATCGGGTGGAAGATGGAGTCAGGGCCGGACTGGGAATAAAAACCAGCCCTGGAAAAAATATCATACCAGCCCCATAGCATTATTATACCAGCCCAACATCATAACGTCATTATTTCCTTGTTCATGAAAGGGAAAACCATGCATTTTAAAGCACATTTGAAGAGTGTATTATATATATACATAGAAGGCAGGGCAGATAGGGCTTTATATATATATATATATATATATATATATGAGCAAATTCCAGTTAAAAGTGGGAAAATTGGTCCATCGTCAAGGGGCACCCCAGGAACCTGGGGGGGACTCTGGTTTCCAGAGACCACCTTCCGCAGAAAGAATGGGGGGGAGTACTGATATAAGGGGGAAACCTTTATATCAGTGCCCCCTTATATTATTGTATTCACTCCCCCTTACATCAGTGACCCCCATCAGACTTGCCTGGCGGCGCTGTGACTGACCTCCTCTCAGGTGCACCATGCATGGCTCAGTTAGACGGCTCCAGGTTGGTGACTCTTATTTTATCCTATAGTGTCCTCTCCACAGTACACACACATCTGACTTCTCCCATGACCCCCATCTTGGCAGCACTCCCATTCTTAACTCCTCTCCAGACTCCCCCTCAGAGACTGCAGACATGATATAAGACAAGAGGTGGTCAGAGGTTGCGGACATAATACAAGTGATGTTTAGAGACTGAGGACAGAATACAAGAGATGGCGAGAGACTGAGGACATGATACAAGAGATGGGTAGAGACTGAGGACAGGATACAAGAGATGGCTAGAGACTGAGGACAGGATACAAGAGATGGGTAGGGACTGAGGACAGGACACAAGAGATGGGTACAGACTGAGGACAGAACACAAGAGATGTGTAGAGACTGAGGACATGATACAAGAGAATGTCAGAGGCTGGAGACATGATACAGGAGGTGTCAGAGGCTGCGGGCATGGTACAGGAGATGGTTAGAGACTGGGGACATCATACTAAAGATGGTCAGAGACTGCAGACATAGTACAAGAGATGGCCAGGGACTGCAGACATGATACAAGAGATCACTGCAGCCTCATCAGTGCCCATAAAATGCAGCTTCACTGTGCCCATCAATGCAGCCCCGCCATGCCCATCAATGCAGCTTTGCCGTGCCCATCAATGCAGCTTTGCCGTGCCCATCAACGCAGCCTCGCCGTGCTCATCAGTGCAGCCTCGCTTGGTCATCAGTGCAGCATCGCGGTGCCCATCAATGCAGCCTCGCCATGCCCATCATTGCAGCCTCACAGTGCCCATCAAATGCAGCTTTACCATGCCCAGCAATGCAGCCTTACTGTGCCCACCAATGCAGCCTCATTGTGCCAAACCAATGCAGCCTCTCTGTGCCCATCAATGCAGCTTCGCTGTGCCCAATGGAGTTTCTCTGTGTCAATGAATGCAGTCTCACTGTGCCTACCAATTACAGCCTCTGTGCCCACCAATTGCAGCCTCTCTGTGCCCACCAATTGCAGAGCCTCTCTGTGCCCATCAATTGCAGCCTCTCTGTGCCCACCAACTGCAGCTTCTCTGTGCCCATCAGTGCAGCCTCACCGTGCCCATCAATGCAGCCTCACCGTGCCTATCATTGTAGCCTCACAATGCCCACCAATGCAGCCTCACTGTGCCCATGAATGCAGTCTCACTGTGCCCATGAATACAGTCTCACTGTGCCCACCAATGCAGCCTCCCTGTGCCCACCAATGCAGCCTCACTGTGCCAATCATTACAGCTTCATTGTGCCTATGAATCCAGTCTCACTGTACCCACTAATGCAGCCTCTATGTGCCCATCATTGCAGCCTCTCTGTCCCCATCATTGCAGCCTCACTGTGCCCATCAATGCATCTTCACTGTGTCCACCAATGCAGCATCACTGTGCCCACCAATGCAGCCTCACTGTGCTCACCAATGCAGCTTCACTTCATTGCAGCCTCACTGTGCCCATCAGTCCAGCCTCTCTGTGCCCACCAATGCAGCCTCGCTGTGCCCACCAATGCAGCCTCACTTTGCTCGCCAATTGCAGCCTCTCTGCCCACACTAATTGCAGCCTCTCTGCCCACTAATTGAAGCCTCATGGTCTCACCATTTTCTGGATAACAGCACTCTCCTCCCTCTGTCCTCCAGCGCTCGTATATCACAGAGCTGGGTCTGTGTGCAAGGTCCCACCCCCTAGACCGGCTCGTGTGATAGGCGGAACACTGATTGAACCTACTATCACACAAGCCGGTCTAGGGGGCGGGCCCTTGCACACAGACCCAGCTCTGTGATATACGAGCACCAGAGGACAGAGGGAGGAGAGCGCTGCAGTCATTGTTCAAAGCGGCCCCAGGGCAGGCAGCCTGCCGGGAAATTTCCCGGTATCCCGGTAGGCCAGTCCGGCCCTGGATGAAGTGTTAGGCTGTCAGGGCCTTTCTCCCCATTCTTGGGGGGATGACCTTGGACCTAGGGATCCTCTTACAACCCACAGAGGTGTCCTGACCAAAAGGCACATGAGGAGCAAGAGAGGACAGCGGGAGAACACTGCCTGGCAAGTCTCCAGGAGTTTCAGAGGCAGTCAAGAGGGCTGGTGAGTGTTCACACAGTTAGGTGTGCCTTCCAGTCCTCCCGAGAGGACTGAGATTTTGTTGTTCAGTTTGGGATGGGTGCAGAGCCAGTCTGGAGGATTGTGGTGACATGGGCAATGGAAAGGGGCAACTGCAGGCAGGAGGGCTGGCAGTGCCTGAAGAGGTGGTACTGGGAGCAGTTAGCACTGGGACTTTCTATTTTTTGCTACACCATAGGGGCCCTGCAAAGGGCATCTGCTTTAGGCCTGACTGGGCCAGTGTCAGGCCTACATTGTTAGATGGTCCGGGAAGTGCAAGCAAGTGATGTACTGGAGGAGTGAGGAGTGATAGTCTGCAAGCAAGGAAGTGCAGGAGGAGAAGAGGAGATTATATATATCGTGTTGTATATAGTTGGTCTTAATTTTGATCGTCAATTACCTGGGCATCTCATAACTTTCCTATCCCTAGCCAAGTTAAATTCTCCTTGATAACACACAAAAGAAAATAAGTGCAAGGAGTGCTTTCATGTCTCTGGATGCTTGAAAAGTGTGTGTCTGGCTGGGCAGGGTGACAGACAAACTACAACACTCAGCAGCCCCTATGGGGGTACCGCTACACGGGCAAGACAACTGCTAAGAGGAGGAGGTACCAGAGGATCATGAGAGAGGTGTTTGTGTTGCAACATCAGCATGTGTTGGAACATGCCCTGGATAGTTGGCTAGCTGCTGTTGTAGAGCATCCAAGCTCTACAACATCAGCCAGCAATTCAGATACATTCAACCTTGTTCACTAATCAGCTCAAAATTCTTTAATGCAGAAGTTTGTTGAAACCCCATCCCCAGATAGCTTTATTGGCTGGCTCAATGATGCCACAGATTCTTCCTCTTCTGCTCCAGCAGTAGTGAGGGATGCATACATAATAAACTGTAAATTACTTTCAGTGCAGTAATACTTGGAGCCCATACACAAAACATATCCAGAAGTTCTTAGAAGCCACTGTATTTGTTCCTTATAGTCTCTCACTGGAACATCACCATGGATCAGTACTGTATTAATAAAAATAATACAGCACCATTCACTAAAAAAGGATAAAACCACAGTGTATTTATTTATGTACTTATTTTATTTTTTTATTAATACTGACCCATGGTGAAGGAGATGCTCCAGCGAGAGACTTTAAGTACAAACACAGTGGCTCCTAAGCACTTCTGAATATATTTTGTCTATGATTTTTATCCACCTTTCCAAGTGGTTATATCTATAACAGCTGTGGACAACCTCTGGGACTCTTGTAATTTTCCATTCACACAGATTTTGGTGCCAGATTCTTATAAGATTTTATACTTGGAACCCAGGCCGCATACTGATACTACCCTTGGGGCTAGTTCCATGATAGCCTGAGGAGGAATAGGAAGTGGGTTGAATCTGGCCAGTTAAAGGCATTAAAACCCCTTTGAGGTTTTACTACTTTCTGCATCCCTGATGAATATGTTATCAATTTTTTAATAATGTTGACTATACAGGAAGTGACAGAAAGTGTCTTTATGACAAAGGTATGAAAAAAAATGTCAAACTATTTTACCTAACTTTTTTTGCCACCTCTGTCACTGTTTTACATATTCCACTCATTCATTTTCCTGGTAACCACACAGGAAATGAGGGGACATTTCTCAAATTGGAACACATAATGGCAGTCTTTGGGTAAGTGAAGGCACCTGAGCATAGTGCATACAGTAGTAACAGAGAAAGCAGACTAATGCCCCGTACACATGATAAGAAATTCCGTCAGAAATAACTTGGAAGGTTTTTCTGACGGAATTCCGCTCAAGCTTGCCTTGCATACACATGGACAAAAGTTCTCTGAATTTTCGACTGTCAAGAACACGGTGATGTACAACACTACACAAAATGAGAAAATTAAGTTCAATGCTTTTAAGTATGTGTCGAATTGTTTCCAACCATGCATAGAAATTTTGTACGTCGGAATTTGTACAGACGATCGGAATATCCGATCTGAACTTTTTCCAACCAAAACATAGGGAACCTACTCTCAATTTTTTGCTGGTGGAATTCGGCCAGCAAAAGTCTGATGGAGCATACGCTCGGTCGCATTTTCCAACCAAAAGCTCTCATCGGTCTTTTGCTGGCTGAATTTCTAAAAGTGCGTACGGGGCATTTGAAAAATCTTTGGGCTTGAGACAAAAAACATTGTTAACATGAGAAAGGGTGTGTTAGAGATTAAAAAGGGTAGCAGGGCCGTGCCAGGTCAGGATAGCTGGACAGGGAAACTAACCAGAAGGCCAAGATTCAAGTCCACAATTGAGGAAACTGGAACAAAAGGTGAAAAGAGAATGAAAATAAATAATCCAGAGCCAAATAAATAATATGGATAGATACACTATTATGAACACAAACTTTTGTTTGCTTCCAAGGTCCCTTTTTCTCCATACAAGTCAATGTGAATGCAAAAGCAATTTGAAGCATCTAAGTGCAACTCAGAAGCATGTAGGCAGGACCTGACCTCAATATCTTGTATTGAGATGAAATACTTGCACAAGCTTTATAGCATACTGATGTCTTTTACACAAATCTTGAATTATTTTGTTGCAATAACAGATAAACTATTCTTCACTACTCATGTAAGCAATCTGAATAATATACAACCTCAGTGTTTACACACTCCCCTACTCAAGATGGCCGTCAAAGTCTCTTGAGAGTTCAGTATCAAATCAGATTGCTTTCCCCTCCCAGGGCACTGAATGAAGTCTCTGAGTGACCAATTCCCTTAAAAGGCTTCCCTTCCCATGCATTAATGGCATTAGGCCACCTGCAGGTAGGAAGGCTAACTGCACCTGCCTACAGGCAGCTTGAAGAAACATACTTGACCTAATCAAAGCACATCAAATTTATGATGTCTATGCATCTCAGAAGCACCTGAAAGCATACCACATTTGACTTTTTACTTCTGAGCCGGGCAGCCATCAGAAATGGTGGAGCCTCTTACACAGCTTTAAGCCTGGGCCCCCTGGGCCTGACCACTAACATTCCCCAGGGGCCCATTGGCTGTCCATCCTAATCCATCCACTGGCCATCCCACTGAGTTCTTCAGTGCACCCACTTTTATTTTAACACTCTTACAACTTAATATATGAAAATCAAAAGTGTATTCCAAGTCAGCAGTGCTTTCAATATTTAACAAAAAGGAATTATATTTTAGCCAAAAAGAATGAAGTCCTTCACCACAACAAGGTGGACTCTTTTGAGCAGGACCCTACATGAACACTAACTGCACTACCTTTTCAAAGAGACAGTCCAATCCAGCAAAGAGACAGCCCCATATATTCAGAAAAGAGACATCCCAATCCAGCATATTCAGCATAGAGACATCCCTATATATTCAGCAAAGAGAATGCCCAATCCACCAAAGAGACATCCTCATATAATCAGCAAAAAGACAGCCTTATATATTCAGCAAAGAGACAGCCAGGTCCAGCAGCGATATACCTATACATTTAGCAAAAATTCACCCCAATCCCACAAAGACATCCCCATATATTCAGCAAAGAGACGGCCCAATACAGCAGCGATATCCACATATATTTAGCAAAGAGACATCCTATATCAGGTAAGAGACATCCCATTCCAGCAAAGAGACAGCCCAATCCAGCAAAGAGACACCTCAATTCAGCAAAGAAACATCCCCAAATATTTAGCAAAGAGACAGCCCATTCCAGCAAAGAGACATCCCATTCTAGCAAAGAGACATCCCAATCCAGCAAAGAGACAGCCCCATTTATTCAGTAAAGAGATGGCCCAATCCAGCAGAGATATCCCCATATATTCGGCAAAGGGACATGTCAATCAAGCAAAGAGATATGCCCATATATTCAGCTCAGGGACAGCCCAATAAGGCAGAGACATCCCCATATATTCAGCAAAGAGACATCCCAATCCAGCGAAGAGACAGTCACAGCACACCTCCAAGTCCCACTCAGCCCCCACAGCTTTTCCTACTTCAGCAGTCCCTGCCTCTCATCTGCACCAGGCATCACTCATCTGAGGCCCCTAATCTCCTGCACTAAGTCAGCACTCCAAGGATCCCCTTCACCAGAATTCCAGTGCTGTTCTCAGAAGCAGGAGGGGTGGTGGAAGCCAGAAGGCAGAGCACTAGTATGCAGTGGAACAGGGAGGAGGAAGTTACATCACCTCTGCTGGGGCCTGTGAATTCACGTGATTGATTGTTAGGACACCAGGCAATCCTAGCCACCAATCATTTTGACAGTGGTGAGACTGGGACTCAGGAGCCAGTGGAGTGGGAGCACCAGTGGGAGTTGGGACTAGTTGCTTGTCAGTGTGAAACAAAGGGGAGGTGCCAACTTGAGGACCGAGATGCCTAGGCCTCCTACATCAGTATGGGCTGTCCCCCTCCTGCTTTTGAGTCAGAAGCCCACCCTTACAAAAGCCTAAAAAGAGAAGGTAAATCAGAAATCAGGAAACAAACAGTGAGCTGAACAGCAATGGGAATGTCTAAAGAAAAGATGATTACAGGGAATAGTGATGGACGAACGTTTCGCCCGGCGGTCGTTTCGCGGCGAATTTCCGACATTCGCGGTCCGCACGTTCGAACGCCTTTTTCCGTCGTTCGCCGCGGCGGACTTACGTGTTTAATGTATACAAGAACTTTAACCTTTGGTGACACGTTTATCATGTGATACAGGACAGCCAATTGAGACATGACAGCACATGGACACTTGGACATTCCCCCTAACCTATAAATACACCCGATCCGGTGGCCATTTTACATTCTTTCTTCTGTTACGATAGGGACAGGTTCCTGTGTGGAGTAGGGAGAGATAAACCACTAGCTATTTGGTACACAAAAGTTCTTTTCAGGACTGGTATAGGTGTTAGGTGTTGATAGGTTTGCTGTGCTGCTGATTCTTGCAGCAGCCTGAGTGTCTTTTGTTAGTTTAGAGAAAGGGAAAGGACGGTGTATGCTACAGGGACAGCCAGATTAGTCTTTCATCATCATCATCATCATCATCATCATTAGCTGTTACTATCAAGGTCCACAAAAGAGCTGTTCCAGTAACCACTAATCGTTCTCTTTTTTTGCCAATTTGTATAGGGACAGGAAGGAAGCAGTGTTGTCAGGCAGTGAGGGTAATTTTAAAGACTTGCTGTTATTATTAGTTCCACAAAGGTTCTTTTCAGGACTGGTATCAGTGGTACAGTAATAGGCTTGTACATGTATAATATTCTTTCTTCCAAATATAGAAAGGATATTATACTTGACTGCTGCCCTTCTGCTGCAGTCTGCTAAACATTCACAACTCACTTGTTCCACAAAAGTTCTTATAAGGACTGGTAACTTGGTATAGGGTGCTACGGTACATAGGCTTGAGTGCGGTACAGTCTGCTGTTCTGTAAGGACCGCTATCGGTCCACAATAGATAGGGTTGACGTGCACCACTGCTGACCGCTGCCCTATACTGCAGCAGTCCTTCAGCGGTATAGGGACTGACGTACAGTCTGCTAATCACTAACACACAACCTGCTTGTTCCACAAAAGTTCTTATAAGGACTGGTAACTTGGTATAGGGTGCTACGGTACATAGGCTTGAGTGCGGTACAGTCTGCTGTTCTGTAAGGACCGCTATCGGTCCACAATAGATAGGGTTGACGTGCACCACTGCTGACCGCTGCCCTATACTGCAGCAGTCCTTCAGCGGTATAGGGACTGACGTACAGTCTGCTAAACACTAATACACAACCTGCTTGGTCCACAAAAGTTCTTATAAGGACTGGTAACTTGGTATAGGGTGCTACGGTACATAGGCTTGAGTGCGGTACAGTCTGCTGTTCTGTAAGGACCGCTATCGGTCCACAATAGATAGGGTTGACGTGCACCACTGCTGACCGCTGCCCTATACTGCAGCAGTCCTTCAGCGGTATAGGGACTGACGTACAGTCTGCTAAACACTAATACACAACCTGCTTGGTCCACAAAAGTTCTTATAAGGACTGGTAACTTGGTATAGGGTGCTACGGTACATAGGCTTGAGTGCGGTACAGTCTGCTGTTCTGTAAGGACCGCTATAGGTCCACAATAGATAGGGTTGACGTGCACCACTGCTGACCGCTCACCTATACTGCAGCAGTCCTTCAGCGGTATAGGGACTGACGTACAGTCTGCTAATCACTAACACACAACCTGCTTGTTCCACAAAAGTTCTTATAAGGACTGGTAACTTGGTATAGGGTGCTACGGTACATAGGCTTGAGTGCGGTACAGTCTGCTGTTCTGTAAGGACCGCTATCGGTCCACAATAGATAGGGTTGACGTGCACCACTGCTGACCGCTGCCCTATACTGCAGCAGTCCTTCAGCGGTATAGGGACTGACGTACAGTCTGCTAAACACTAATACACAACCTGCTTGGTCCACAAAAGTTCTTATAAGGACTGGTAACTTGGTATAGGGTGCTACGGTACATAGGCTTGAGTGCGGTACAGTCTGCTGTTCTGTAAGGACCGCTATCGGTCCACAATAGATAGGGTTGACGTGCACCACTGCTGACCGCTGCCCTATACTGCAGCAGTCCTTCAGCGGTATAGGGACTGACGTACAGTCTGCTAAACACTAATACACAACCTGCTTGGTCCACAAAAGTTCTTATAAGGACTGGTAACTTGGTATAGGGTGCTACGGTACATAGGCTTGAGTGCGGTACAGTCTGCTGTTCTGTAAGGACCGCTATCGGTCCACAATAGATAGGGTTGACGTGCACCACTGCTGACCGCTGCCCTATACTGCAGCAGTCCTTCAGCGGTATAGGGACTGACGTACAGTCTGCTAAACACTAATACACAACCTGCTTGGTCCACAAAAGTTCTTATAAGGACTGGTAACTTGGTATAGGGTGCTACGGTACATAGGCTTGAGTGCGGTACAGTCTGCTGTTCTGTAAGGACCGCTATAGGTCCACAATAGATAGGGTTGACGTGCACCACTGCTGACCGCTCACCTATACTGCAGCAGTCCTTCAGCGGTATAGGGACTAAGAGTTTTGTCACAGGGTCATTTAAAAAATGACAGGCAGAGGAAGAGGCAGGCCCTTCCGCAGGGGTGGTAGGGGTAGGGCAGGAGCAACAGGCTTGAGCCAAAGTGGGAAGTTGCAGAAGGTGCGTTCAATTACTTTAAAGGATGCACCAGACTTGGTTGAGTGGCTCGCTCAGCCTTACTCTTCTGCACCCTCCTCATCCTCTCGATCTGCACCCTCTTCTTCACTCTCTGCTATGTGCACCCCCAAAGACACTACCACCAACAACACGACCACCACCACCACCACCACATACCTTCCGCTTGAGTCACTGGAATTATTTTCCGATCCATATCAAGAGGACATTTCTGATGCGCAGCCACTCTTGGTATTGGATCAGGAAGAGGAGGTAGCAACAAGCGCTACTCAGCAGTCTGACGCCAGTACCCAGATCAGCCCAAGGAGGAGGTTGGTCCCCGGTGTTGCTGCCTACTCCGAGATCTCTACTTATAGCGGTGGGGAAGGTGACGTTGATGATGACGTGTCTAGTGATGTCACGTGGGTGCCCACAAGAGAGGAAGAGGAGGGGAGTTCAGAGGGAGATATGGACCAGCAGATAGGGAGGAGAAGCAGCAATGACTTACATTGCACAGCAGGGACAAAGCAGACTGCAAATGTATCAGGAGCGAGTCATCGACCATGTACGGTCACATCTGGCGCTCCCAGGACACCGGCACATGGCTCCGCAGTGTGGGCTTTTTTTAACGTGTCCGCTGCTGACAATAGCGTTGCCATCTGCAATCTTTGCAGTCAACGCGTTAGTCGCGGTAAGCCCAATACTCACCTAGGGACGACCGCCTTAAGAAGGCACATGAGCAGCCATCACCGAGCCCAGTGGGAGCAACGGAACACACAAAGCCACACTGCAGGCTCTCACCGTCCAGCCTCGTCTTCTACTTCTCCTTCTCCTCTCTCCTCACAATTGTCCTCCACTCCACCTTCCATCACGCCAAGCTCACATTTTTCTGCAAAAAGGCAGGCTTCCGTGGGCCTAATGTTTGAGCGTAAAAAAATGATGATGCCGGATAACCCTCTTGCCCAACGGTTGGCGGCTGGCTTGTCAGAACTCATAGCCCGCCAACTACTGCCATATAAACTGGTGGACTCGGAGGCCTTTCGCAAATTTGTGGCCATTGGAACACCACAATGGAAGGTCCCAGGAAGGAAGTATTTCTCAGAGAAGGGCATCCCAGAGCTATATGGCCATGTTCAGCGGCAAGTGAATGTATCTCTGGCACACAGTGTCGGTGCCAAGATACATCTGACCACAGACACGTGGTCTAGCAAACACGGGCAGGGAAGGTATATCAGTTTTACTGCCCACTGGGTGAACCTTCTGACGGCCGTCAAGCATGTAACCCGTGGCACCCGTGTAGATTTGGTTTTACCGCCACGGATTGCATGCAGGCCTGACTCTTCTTCTCCTCCTCCTACTCCATCCTCCTCCCTCTCCTCCTCAGCTGCCTCCTCCTTTTCCGCTGCTAGCGTCTCTTCCACTGCACCGCCCAAGCTCCCCAGAACCTATTCCACATGCCAGGTGAGACGTTGCCATGCCGTGCTGCGTCTGTTGTGCCTGGAAGCAAAGAGCCACACTGGCCCGGCACTCCTTTCAGCTTTGCGTTCACAGGCAGATGAGTGGCTAACACCGCTCAATTTGACAGTTGGTAAAGTGGTGTGTGACAACGGTGCCAATCTGCTTAGCGCATTGAAACAGGGCAAAATCACGCACGTGCCGTGCATGGCACACGTCTTAAACTTGGTCGTGCAGCGATTCCTTGTCAAATACCCTGGGGTCCAGGACATCTTGCGGCAGGCAAGGAAAATCTCGGCCCATTTCAGAAGATCTTACACGGCCATGGCTCGCCTTGCTGACATTCAGCGGCGACACCATCTGCCGGTCAGACGTCTTATTTGCGATTGCCCGACGCGATGGAACTCAACCTTCTATATGCTTGATAGGCTGCTCCAGCAGAAACGTGCAGTTAACGTCTACCTGTATGAACTCTGCGAAAGAAACGGTTCTGGGGAGCTGGGTTTTTTTTCACCGCGCCAGTGGCTGCTCATGCGCGACACATGCAGACTTCTGCGGCCATTTGAGGAGATCACCAAACTGGTCAGTCGCAGCCATGGCGCCATCAGTGACATGGTACCTTATGCCTTCTTTCTGGAGCGTGCATTGCGTCGTGTCATTGATCAGGCTGTGGAGGAGCAGGAGCGGGAAGATGAGGAAGTCGCAATGCTGGATGAATTCCCAGGGGGGGCTACTCTATCTGAGACAAGTCAACAACAGGAGTCTGATGAGGAGTCAGAGGAGGATGGTGCCGGGGCGGATGAGCAGGAGCAAGAAGAGCATGCTTTAAACCTTTCTGGGATCCCTGTTGTGCGAGGATGGGGAGAGGAGAATGAAGAGGACGACATTATCCTGGATGATGAGCAGGAGCCAGGCCACCACACCGCTTCCACTTTAGTGCAAATGGGGGCCTTCATGCTCCAGTGTTTTAATAGGGACCCCCGTATAAAAAGCATGAGGGTCAAGGACCAGTACTGGGTGGCAACGTACTTAGACCCCCGGTACAAACACAAAATGGCGGAAATGTTACCGCCGTCGCAGAGGGCTGTCAGAATGCAGCACTTCCAGGCCTTGCTTCGAGAAATGCTGCATTCTGCTTTTGCGTGCGCTGGCAGAGGAGCAATTCCCACTCCCAGAGAAGGATTTGCGGGTACCAATCCAACAGCGCCTGCAAGAAGAGGCCGGTTTGAAGATGTGTTGGTGACTTCGGATATGAGGTCATTCTTTCAGCCGACCCATCGACAGGTGTCATCCGGATCCAGCATCAGGGAACGCCTAGACCGTCAGGTGTCCGACTACATTGGGTTAACGGCCGATGTGGACGCTCTGAGGAGTGATGAACCCCTAGACTACTGGGTGGGCAGGCTTGACCTCTGGCCAGAGCTTGCCCAATTTGCAATCGAACTGTTGGCTTGCCCCTCATCCAGTGTCCTGTCCGAAAGGACGTTCAGCGCAGCAGGGGGGATTGTGACCGATAAGCGTACTCGCCTAGCTCACCACAGTGTTAACTACCTCACATTTCTAAAAATGAATGAGGCATGGATCTCGGAGGAATTCAACACATGTGACCAGTAGACCATGTATATGTCTATAAACTATTTTTTTAATCAAGCACACAGACCTTCTTAATTCATTTGGCTCACTTCCTTGACCCAAAAAAGCACACCGTACTATATGCCCCTACCCTCCTCTTTGAAGAGGTTGAGCGGTGTCATATTTCTACTGGGGCTGCTTATGATATCCCTGTGCTGTGCTGACTTCCTCCTGGGGGTTCTTATTATGAAGGGATCACACTATCCCTGTGCTGTGCTGACTTCCTCCTGGGGGTTCTTATTATGAGGGGATCACACCATCCCTGTGCTGTGCTGACTTCCTCCTGGGGCTGCTTACGGTGCTGCTGTCAGTGCTGTATGTCACGGTGCTGCTGTCAGCGCTGTATGTCACGGTGCTGCTGTCAGCGCTGTATGTCACGGTGCTGCTGTCAGCGCTGTATGTCACGGTGCTGCTGTCAGCGCTGTATGTCACGGTGCTGCTGTCAGCGCTGTATGTCACGGTGCTGCTGTCAGCGCTGTATGTCACGGTGCTGCTGTCAGCGCTGTATGTCACGGTGCTGCTGTCAGCGCTGTATGTCACGGTGCTGCTGTCAGCGCTGTATGTCACGGTGCTGCTGTCAGCGCTGTATGTCACGGTGCTGCTGTCAGCGCTGTATGTCACGGTGCTGCTGTCAGTGCTCTGTATTACGGTGCTGCTGTCAGATGCCTCTATCACGGTGCATGTGTCATTCCGGTATGTCACGCTGCTGGTGATCATCTCCTGCACCCTCTTCTTTGCCTACCCTGGTCCCTGACCTTCCCTCTCCTCCATTGCCTTCATTAGCTCCATAGTCCTGAATTGTTAGAACAATTTCCCAAATAAAATAAAAATGCTTGTAGTTATCGATCCCAAATTCACCTCATACATGTATTATGTCATTGTCCAGATGGTGGGACTACGTTTTACCCCCTAATAATTACCACGTGGCCGCAAATTCGACATGAAGGTTTGCAAAGTTCGCCTCCCATTGAAGTCAATGGGGCCCGCGGCGAACGTTCGGTTTCGCGAACGTTTGGGTCCGTTCGCATTTCGCTTTCGCGAAACGTCCCGTCGGAAGTTCGTCCATCACTAACAGGGAACCATTTTTATATTTGCAGTTGTTATGTGCTAACTGAAGTATATAAAGATGATGGGTTTATGAACCAAAGCTTCCTTTTTATTGTAAAAGAATGCATGTGTATTTAAATACACAAAAATCAACTGAGCCATTGTTCATATTGTTTCTTCTTCGATAATTACTTTGTTCATAAAGTTTATTACTTTATTAAATAAATAATAAATGCACTTTCTTCACTTTCAAAAACTAACCACACACTGTGATGTTCTTTACACTCTGATGCAACCATAATTGAACACAATCTATATAGCCAATTTTCCCTCATACATTAAATATATACTCATTTAAAGTCTCATAACTCTGATAGGGGTTGTGTAGACTTTGAGTGTCCTCTGAGTTGTTCTTGAGAAGACTGGAGACATCATTTAGCGGACTCCACAGAAGATAGCGGTCACCAGAATTCATTGGAGAACATTCTTCTGTTTGAGACTTTGGTATTGAATATGGGTTTTCTGGTGCATCTTCTCTTTTTGGTATCCGACCAATGACAAATGTCACTAAATTCAGTATTAGCTCTAGGAACTCAGCCACTGTGCAAACAGACACTCCAATCCAAAGGCCCACCAGACCTCCTATACTAGAAAACAGGTCCACCAACTACAAGACAGAGAAAAACCATATACATTAAAATCTAACTAGAAAGCACAGATTTATGCAGCTCTGTATCCTTTAATAAACCATTCATTTTTTTTTTTTGTAAATGCAGCAGCTCTCTGTGAGGGAAATCGATAAAGAGGAGGGGCCAGGAGCACCATCCGGGGACCCCAGAAAAGGAGGATCAGGGCCACTCTGTGCAAAACCCTTATTACAGATTACAAATTAGGACATTACAGGAGGCTGTAATAGAGGCAGGCCTGGATACTTTTGAAAGTTGTATATAAAACGATATTGCATTGACTGTATTAAATAGTCTTTCTGTACCTGATTGGAGTTCAGCTTAAACTGAATGCAGACAACTCCTATGTATACTAAATTACCAAAAGCATTAGGACGCCTGCCTTTACACGCATATGAATGTTAATGGCATCCCAGTCTTCGTCCGTAGGGTTCAATATTGATATGAGACTGAAGCTCATAAATCCAGAAGGTCTCTAGACCGGAAACCCCTCTGGTCATGGCACCCCCTTTTTGCCATGACCAGAGGAGTCTCCCATATAGAGACCTTTTGGATTTATGAGCTTCAGCCCCACTCTCTGTTTGGAATGAACGTGGAGTGGGACATTAATGCTTACATTAATGAATCCTAATCGGGTTTTGGTTGTTAGATCTTTTTTCCATATATTTTCTTATATAATTTGTTATTTTTTTATATGTTTTTTAATCATACTTCTCTACAATTTTTGTGGGTATATATATATATATATATATATATATATATATATATATATATATATAGTTAAAAGATTAAAAGATTCAGAATTTTGGGCTGTGTTTAATTTAATATTTAAGATTGCTGCTATTGATGTAAGGCCCCTTTAATAGAAT
Organism: Lithobates pipiens; assembly: GCF_037356315.1. NCBI lineage: Eukaryota > Metazoa > Chordata > Amphibia > Anura > Ranidae > Lithobates > Lithobates pipiens. Next base: position 298,655,313 of record NW_027507903.1, read on the forward strand.
TCACCTTGAATATGTGTCTTACTATTTACTGTATTCTGTCTCCTTTTGGTTTAATTTGAGCTGTTCCTTGCCATCTGAGATGTTATTTATATTACAAACATCATGGAATTGGTCACAGAATTACACGGGATTTGTTTCTCTTTTTTCCCTTTTTCATTATTAATTTTAATCAGTGGGTTTTTAGTGGGTTCAGAGTGAGGCTTTGGCATTTTATGTAACTTATCCATAGAGTTGAATTAATTCTTATATGACCCCTTAGGTCCCTTAGGTTGAGTTAAAATCATCTGGTAAACCTGCATCTGTTTCGGTGGTGGTGCTGTTACACTGGTGGTTTCAAGTTCCATCTTTATTGTCAACATGGTGGTTTAAATGATCTTCAAGGCTCTGGTTAAACACTGGGGACTGTATAACATTTCTCATGGACATATCTATATAAACTTTGGATTTATTTCTGTAATTATTCATATGGCACTATTTATATGTGATAATTGGTGTGATATAGTTTATGTTATAAGTCTTGTCACTACTCCCTTGATATTGGTGTGATATATAGTATATGTTACAAGTCTATTCACCTGGAATTATTGTATACAGAATTTCTGGCATTAGTTTGGCTATGCCATTAATTCAAACACTTAAGCGCTACACTTTATGCACCGCTTTCTATTTTAAACAAAATTATCTGTTTGTTGTGTCAGCTGCTATTATCTGTTTAGGCAGCGTAGGGTATTTTTTACACTACATTTAAACCTTGTGGACAGCCTTCCCAGAAGAGTTAAAGCTGTTATACTTGCAAAGGGTGGGCCAACTCAATATTGAAACCTGCAGACTAAGCCCTTGTACACACGGTCGGAGAATCTGTCGGAATGTGTCCTATCGGACCGTGTTGTCGGATAATCCGACTGTTTGTGGTATGTATCGGACTGATTCCGTCGGACCAAGTTTTCCAACTTGCTGGAAATATTTTCCGACAAACTGGTCCGATCAGACATACTCCGATCATGTGTAGCCTACTCCGATGGACAAAGTGCCACGCATGCTCAGATCAAATTCCTAGATCAAAGCTATTGGCTACTAGCCTGAACGTAGTCCTGTCGTAATGAAATAACGTCATCACGTTATGTACAATCGGATTTTCCAACAACTTTGTCCGACCGTGTGTATGCAACAGTTTCGGACAAAATCCGTCGGACAAAATCCGTCGGACAAAAGCCAACAGATTTGGTTGTCAGAATGTCCGACCGTGTGTACAAGGGCTAAGACTGTGATGCCATTAAAGTTCATGTTAAGGGAGGGGTCCCAATACGTTTGGTAATGTAGTGTATAATCAAGATGGCTTCACTGTTCCTCATCAGTGTTAATTTTATCGACTAACATATTTTTATGGACTAAATTAACAATATTTTAGTTGACTAAAATACGATTAAAACTAAAACAATTCAGATGACTTAAAAAAATGTGACTAAAACTAAAATGACATTTTAGCCAAAAGACTAAAATACGACTAAAACAAAAATAGTATTTTAGTCAAAGGACTAAAACTAAAATTGACATCAAAATGAACACTGCATTACCACATAAGAATAAATAGGGTACATCTACTAAGCTGCTGAAAGAAAAAAATATATGAGAAAAATACTTATATTTATTTATATCATTTAATGTTGGTAATATATTCAGGAAATGTGTGCAATGGCATTACAGCCAATAGAGTTTACAGTTTTTTGAGGTTTTGCACTTCTGTTTGTCAAAAAGCAATATTTTTGTTTATGAAACTTTTAATGTCTCAATATGTATCTGAATGTCCTGTTTTTATCCATTTTGTTTGAATAAAATGTTGTATTTTACACTATGTGCAAACTGTTCAGGGTACCAAGATTTTTTCCTCCTTCCCTGTTTGTCACGTGGCCTTAAAAAAAGCAAGCCGCTAGTGCCCAAAAGGCCGCAAAAGCGCAGCTAAAATGCTGCTAAAGCACTGTTAAAATGAACAGTGCTTCAGTGGCTGTTTTTGCAGCAATTCAGTGTGAAAGGGCTCTCATGCATGTTCAAATCTTAATGCTATAAATATTGACATCTTATTAGATTCTTTATTCCAGGAGTATAGAACGAGTTTGGAAATTCAAGAGAAATACTTAAATAATGCATTACAATTTAACTAAACCCATTCGATTTTAGTCTACTAAAATGCGACTAAAACTAAAACAATACAGATGATTAAAATATGACTAACATTAAGGCCCCTTTCACACTGTTGGACCGTTCAGGTCCAACTGTCAGTTTTGACGGCAGACCTGAACGGGCTCTCCATGCTAGTCTATGGATGGTTGGCCCTATGTTCGGATCCGTCGCTAGCGGATCGGATCGGGTGAGATCGGATGAAAACGGACATGCTGTCCGTTTTCATGCGATCTCTCCATAGAAACCAGTGATGCTCAACAAACCTGTCATCCACCGGCTCAGCGGAGATCAACGGAGAGATCTCACGCTGAGCTGGCGGGCAGAGGCGGAATCTGTGCAAGTGGATCCGCCTCGTGAAAATGATTTTGGCATTTTGGTCAGAAGAGTATGTCTAAAACAAAATCAAAATTGCATGTCAAAATGAACACTCTTCTTCACCTGTGTCAGGTAGCTTGTTTCATATCTTACCTGCATTGAGGGCACTTCTTCTATCAGTTCATAATTTAGCTGCTGGTAATAAACCACAAGCTTTACTATATTGTCCCTGATGGAAGAAAAGAATGCATTTTAGGCCATCAAACAGAGTTAATAATAAATAACTTTTAAATCTTCCTATGTAAAATCTAGTAGAGAAAACTCTGTGGGACACCACAGGCTCCACACTGTGGCCTACATTTTAGGAATGGGCTGTGTGGACTAACATTGTGATACATAGCGGAGAGCAGGTAGCAAGATCTGCTCTTCATTATAGTCATCTCCTAATTTTCAGTAAAAGACAAAGCATTGAAGTGAAACATTATTTTTATATTGGTTTACACTACACATTCTGCATTTATGTACTAAAAATAGTGTTTGTTGTATTCATGTTCCACTTAACACATTTTTAGATAGACCAAGTCAAATCACTAGAATGGGATTAATCTTAATGATTCAAAAACACAATATATTACAAATGTTTTTTTGGGAGGAGCTATAGGGGAAGGCAGTACAACCATTCTTGTCATAGGCCTGCATTAAACATATATTCAGAAACAATGCCAATTTAAAATACCAAACAGGAGAACACTAGTAGAGTCTTTAGGAACACCTGATTCATTTGGAATAGCTGCATTTTCCTTTTTCATCAGCAAATTGTGTTTTTGTCACTTTAGTGCTTCTTTTGCTTGTTTAACAATATTGTCATTTAGCAATGCAAAATCCACAAAGCGCAGGATAATGTGTCTTCCTTGTTATATGACTCTAGTATAGATAAGGTTAATGGCTGTTATAAGGTATATGGTGGTTATAATACAAACAGTAATCAAACATCTGTTTTACAACTCATTTGTTTCTTAGCCATTTCTTTCTGTGTCCTAGGCACATGACATTAAAAATAAATGCTTTTTATCCAAAATCCTTATTGGCAGACAGCCTATAAATTAATAAATAATGTTATTTTGTATATCTCTAGTATGATTACACTATGCCTTTTGATTCAATATTTTCTTATTTCTTATTAAACCTTCTTATTCTTATTTTTTATTAAATCTTCTTTTTTTTAAAATATCTTAATATCCTTGGTGGATTTAAAGTTCAAAGTGAACTTGAATCTGACTTGATTTACATATTTTATTGAAATCCGCAGGTGTCTGCAGGGCCGGCGCTACCACTAGGCGAAGTAGGCAGCCGCCTAGGGCGCACTACCACCTAGGGCGCAACTACGGCCTCTGCCCAGTGTGAGCTCCTCTTCTGCTCTCTCGCCCCCCCTGTGGTGTTCCACCGGCGCCACCAATCCCCCATGTTTCCCGCTGAGCGCCCCACCGTGCTCATCTCACAGCACCGCTCCGGGACTCCTTTGCTCCAGCCTGTCCCTCTGGAGCGGCTCTGTGTGAGTGCAGCGGAGGGGCGGGGCTCGGCGGAGATGGGAGCATTGAGAGGTCGGTCAGCTGACCTCCTGCCCGGCGGGGACATCATTGAGCGGGGTTGACAGCGTTGGCCTGGTCCCGGCGGGGATATTATGGAGGCGGAGAGGATGGATGGCGCTGACGTGGCGGAGCGGGTGGACGGCGCTGGCGTGGCCCCGGCGGAGCAGGTGGACGGCGCTGGTGTGGCCCCGGCGGAGCGGGTGGACGGCGCTGGCGTGGACTCCTGAACAATTCTGCACACCCAGTGCGGAGGAGTCGGAGAGGCCCGGATGATGGTCACTGAAGGCAACATCAAAGAGCAGAGGTAAGGAGGAGGATGGATCCATTGAGCTGTATGGAGGGGGTTTGTGTGTGAGTAATGCAGGAAGTAGGAGTCAGGTAGGTCAGTGTGATGTGTGTCAGTGTGATGTGTGTCAGTGTGATGTGTGTCAGTGTCATGTCAGTGTGATGTGTCTGTGTATGTGTCATGCCAGTGTGATGTGTCTGTGTATGTGTCATGCCAGTGTGATGTGTCTGTGTATGTGTCATGCCAGTGTGATGTGTCTGTGTATGTGTCATGCCAGTGTGATGTGTCAGTGTATGTGTCGTGTCAGTGTAATATGTCAGTGTATGTGTCGTGTCAGTGTAATGTGTCAGTGTATGTGTCATGTCAGTGTAATATGTCAGTGTATGTGTCATGTCAGTGTAATGTGTCAGTGTATGTGTCAGTGTAATGTGTCAGTGTATGTGTCATGTCAGTGTAATGTGTCAGTGTATGTGTCATGTCAGTGTAATGTGTCAGTGTATGTGTCAGTGTCATGTGTCAGTGTAATGTGTCAGTGTCATGTGTCAGTGTCATGTGTCAGTGTAATGTGTCAGTGTATGTGTCATGTCAGTGTAATGTGTCAGTGTATGTGTCGTGTCAGTGTATGTGTCGTGTCAGTGTAATGTGTCAGTGTATGTGTCATGTCAGTGTAATGTGTCAGTGTATGTGTCGTGTCAGTGTATGTGTCATGTCAGTGTAATGTGTCAGTGTCATGTGTCAGTGTAATGTGTCAGTGTATGTGTCGTGTCAGTGTAATGCGTCAGTGTGATGGTCAGTGTGATGCGTCAGTGTGATGCGTCAGTGTGATGTGTCAGTGTGATGTGTCAGTGTATACATCAGTGTATGCGTCAGTGTATGCGTCAGTGTATACGTCAGTGTATGCGTCAGTGTGATGGTCAGTGTGATGCGTCAGTGTGATGCGTCAGTGTATGCGTCAGTGTGATGGTCAGTGTATGCGTCAGTGTGATGGTCAGTGTAGGTGTCAGTGTGATGGTCAGTGTATGTGTCAGTGTGATGGTCAGTGTATGTGTCAGTGCCAGTGTATGTGTCAGTGTATGTGTCAGTGTATGTGTTTTCAGGGTATGTGTTTTCAGGGTATGTGTTTTCAGGGTATGTGTTTTCAGGGTATGTGTCAGCGTGATGGTCAGTGTAGGTGTCAGCGTGATGGTCAGTGTAGGTTTCAGCGTGATGGTCAGCGTAGGTTTCAGCGTGATGGTCAGTGTAGGTGTCAGCGTGATGGTCAGTGTAGGTGTCAGCGTGATGGTCAGTGTAGGTGTCAGTGTGATGGTCAGTGTAGGTGTAGGTGTCAGCGTGATGGTCAGTGTAGGTGTCAGCGTGATGGTCAGTGTAGGTGTCAGCGTGATGGTCAGTGTAGGTGTCAGTGTGATGGTCAGTGTATGTGTCAGTGTGATGGTCAGTGTAGGTGTCAGCGTGATGGTCAGTGTAGGTGTCAGCGTGATGGTCAGTGTAGGTGTCAGTGTGATGGTCAGTGTAGGTGTCAGTGTGATGGTCAGTGTATGTGTCAGTGTGATGGTCAGTGTAGGTGTCAGTGTAATGTGTCAGTGTATGTGTCATGTCAGTGTAATGTGTCAGTGTTTGTGTCATGTCAGTGTAATGTGTCAGTGTCATGTGTCAGTGTAATGTGTCAGTGTATGTGTCATGTCAGTGTAATGTGTCAGTGTCATGTGTCAGTGTAATGTGTCAGTGTATGTGTCGTGTCAGTGTAATGTGTCAGTGTATGTGTCGTGTCAGTGTAATGTGTCAGTGTATGTGTCATGTCAGTGTAATGTGTCAGTGTATGTGTCATGTCAGTGTAATGTGTCAGTGTCATGTGTCAGTGTAATGTGTCAGTGTATGTGTCATGTCAGTGTAATGTGTCAGTGTATGTGTCGTGTCAGTGTAATGTGTCAGTGTATGTGTCGTGTCAGTGTAATGTGTCAGTGTATGTGTCGTGTCAGTGTAATGCGTCAGTGTGATGGTCAGTGTGATACGTCAGTGTGATGCGTCAGTGTGATGTGTCAGTGTATACGTCAGTGTATGCGTCAGTGTATGCGTCAGTGTGATGGTCAGTGTGATGGTCAGTGTGATGCGTCAGTGTATGCGTCAGTGTGATGGTCAGTGTGATGGTCAGTGTGATGCCTCAGTGTGATGCGTCAGTGTATGCGTCAGTGTATGCGTCAGTGTGATGGTCAGTGTAGGTGTCAGTGTGATGGTCAGTGTATGTGTCAGTGTGATGGTCAGTGTATGTGTCAGTGTGATGGTCAGTGTATGTGTTTTCAGGGTATGTGTTTTCAGGGTATGTGTCAGCGTGATGGTCAGTGTAGGTTTCAGCGTGATGGTCAGTGTAGGTGTCAGCGTGATGGTCAGTGTAGGTGTCAGCGTGATGGTCAGTGTAGGTGTCAGCGTGATGGTCAGTGTAGGTGTCAGCGTGATGGTCAGTGTAGGTGTCAGCGTGATGGTCAGTGTAGGTGTCAGCGTGATGGTCAGTGTAGGTGTCAGCGTGATGGTCAGTGTAGGTGTCAGCGTGATAGTCAGTGTAGGTGTCAGCGTGATGGTCAGTGTAGGTGTCAGCGTGATGGTCAGTGTATGTGTCAGTGTGATGGTCAGTGTAGGTGTCAGTGTGATGGTCAGTGTAGGTGTCAGCGTGATGGTCAGTGTAGGTGTCAGTGTGATGGTCAGTGTAGGTGTCAGTGTGATGGTCAGTGTATGTGTCAGTGTGATGGTCAGTGTAGGTGTCAGTGTAATGTGTCAGTGTATGTGTCATGTCAGTGTAATGTGTCAGTGTATGTGTCGTGTCAGTGTAATGTGTCAGTGTATGTGTCGTGTCAGTGTAATGTGTCAGTGTATGTGTCGTGTCAGTGTAATGTGTCAGTGTATGTGTCGTGTCAGTGTAATGCACCAGTGTGATGGTCAGTGTGATGCGTCAGTGTGATGGTCAGTGTGATGGTCAGTGTGATGGTCAGTGTGATGCGTCAGTGTGATGCGTCAGTGTGATGCGTCAGTGTATGCTTCAGTGTATGCGTCAGTGTATGCTTCAGTGTATGCGTCAGTGTATGCGTCAGTGTGATGGTCAGTGTGATGCGTCAGTGTATGCGTCAGTGTGATGGTCAGTGTATGCGTCAGTGTGATGGTCAGTGTATGCGTCAGTGTGATGGTCAGTGTAGGTGTCAGTGTGATGGTCAGTGTATGTGTCAGTGTGATGGTCAGTGTGATGGTCAGTGTATGTGTCAGTGCCATTGTCAGTGCCAGTGTATGTGTCAGTGTATGTGTCAGTGTATGTGTTTTCAGGGTATGTGTTTTCAGGGTATGTGTCAGCGTGATGGTCAGTGTAGGTTTCAGCGTGATGGTCAGTGTAGGTGTCAGCGTGATGGTCAGTGTAGGTGTCAGCGTGATGGTCAGTGTAGGTGTCAGCGTGATGGTCAGTGTAGGTGTCAGCGTGATGGTCAGTGTAGGTGTCAGCGTGATGGTCAGTGTAGGTGTCAGGGTGATGGTCAGTGTAAGTTTCAGCGTGATGGTCAGTGTAGGTGTCAGCGTGATGATCAGTGTAGGTGTCAGCGTGATGGTCAGTGTAGGTGTCAGCGTGATGGTCAGTGTAGGTGTCAGCGTGATGGTCAGTGTAGGTGTCAGCGTGATGGTCAGTGTAGGTGTCAGCGTGATGGTCAGTGTAGGTGTCAGCGTGATGGTCAGTGTAGGTGTCAGCGTGATGGTCAGTGTAGGTGTCAGTGTGATGGTCAGTGTAGGTGTCAGTGTGATGGTCAGTGTATGTGTCAGTGTGATGGTCAGTGTAGGTGTCAGTGTGATGGTCAGTGTAGGTGTAGGTGTCAGCGTGATGGTCAGTGTAGGTGTCAGCGTGATGGTCAGTGTAGGTGTCAGTGTGATGGTCAGTGTAGGTGTCAGCGTGATGGTCAGTGTAGGTGTCAGCGTGATGGTCAGTGTAGGTGTCAGCGTGATGGTCAGTGTAGGTGTCAGCGTGATGGTCAGTTTAATTGGCAGTGTAGGTGCCAGGTGGGTTGGTGTAGGTGCCAGGTGGGTCGGTGTAATTATCAGGGGGGTCAGTGTAGGGGTTTAGTGTGATGTGAGTAGTGCAGGAAGTAGGAGTCAGGTGGATTAGTTTATGTGTCAGGGGGTCAGTGTAGGGGTCAGATAGGTCATGTGTAGCAATGGCAAGGTAAGGTGGAGTCATGGGCGCAGCCGGGGGGGGGGGGCGGCAAAATTAGGTTTTCGCCTAGGGTGTCAACGATCCTTGCACCAGCCCTGGGTGTCTGGCTTGGTTTCTTCTTTGCTGGTGGGAAATAAATTAAATAATTAAATAATTCATGTAATATGTTACTGGTTTCCAAAAAAGTGTCAGTTAAGTGTCCGATTTGTCTGCCGCAATGGCGTAGTCTTGCTAAAACTCGCTGATCACTGCCATTACTAGTAAAAAAATAAATAAATACAAAATTCCATAAGAACATCCCATAGTTTGTAGACACTATAACTTAGCCGCAAACCAATCAATATACACTTATGCCGCAGACAGCCTATAAATTAATAACGTGTGGCAGGGGGCTTATCAGAATCTGGGAGCCCCCTTTAATAAGGGGGCCCCCAGATCCCGGCCCCACACCCTATGTGAATGACACGTGATTGGTGTGTGAGCTCAAGCAGACTTTTTCTTCCCAAAAGTCTGGCGTACTTAGAAAGAATACTTGCTTCAAAATTGTCCGCCGGACTGGGCTTTCTAGCGGACTATCTGCTTGTCTGTGTGCTAGTCTTTCCAAATGAATGGACTTGCCCACATACGGACTAACGTCCGTTCATTTTGAACGTGACTTCAGGTACGACGGGACTAGAGAAGGAAGTCAATGTCGCCGCTTTCATTGGCGAGATTGACACCTTGCAAGCCCCGTTGCCTGGTATGGGTTTTAAGGGTAAACCTCTATGCCAAAAAAATGCCGTGGGGAACCCCCAAAGTCCATACCAGACCCTTACCTGAGCACGTAGCCTGGCCAGTCAGGAAAGGGGGTGGGGATGAGCGAGGGCCCCCCCTCCTTAACTGTACCAGGCCGGATGCCCTCAACATGGGGGGGTGGGTGCTTTGGGGAAGAAGGGCCCCCCACCCCAATGCACCTTGTCCCCATGTTGATGAGGATAAGGGCCTCTTCTCGACAACCCTGACCGTTGGTTGTCGGGGTCTGCGGGTGGTTATCGGAATCCGGGAGCCTCCTTTAATAAGGGGGCCCCAGATCTCTGCCCCCCACCCTATGCAAATGAGTATGGGGTACATCGTACCCCTACCCATTCACCTGAGGGAAAAAGTGTCAATAAAAAAACATACTACACAGGTTTTTAAAGTAGTTTATTAGGCAGCTCCGGCGGGGTCTTCTTCAAGCTTCGGGGGTCTTCTTCCGACTTCTCCACACTTTCCAGTTCTTCTCACCGGGCTTCTCCTCGTCATCGCCGTTGCTGTCTTCTTTTTCTTCTTCTTCCTTCTTTTGTTCTTCCGATGTTGACACGATGCTCTCTCCTGCTGTAATGCCATGGACATGGTGCGTGGCGACATATATAGGCATGTATACCTCATACTCATTCACATAGGGTGTGGGGCCGGGATCTGGGGCCCCCTTATTAAAGGGGGCTCCCAGATTCTGATAAGCCCCCTGCCCGTAGACCCCGACAACCAACGGCCAGGGTTGTCGGGAAGATGCCCTTGTCCTCATCAACATGTGGACAAGGTGCTTTGGGGTGGGGGTCCCCCTTCCCCAAAGCACCCACCCCCCATGTTGAGGGCATGCGGCCTGGTACGGCTCAGGAGGAAGGGGGTGCTCGCTCGTCCCCACCCCTTTTCCTGACCGGCCGTGCTGCATGCTCTTATAAGGGTCTGGTATGGACTGTGGGGGGGAACCCCACACCATTTCTTTGGCATAGGGGGTTACCCTTAAAACCCATACCAGGCGACGGGGCTCGCAAGGTGTCAATCTCGCCAATGAAAGCGGCGACATTGACTTCCTTCTCTAGTCCCATCGTACCTGAAGTCACGTTCAAAATGAATGGACTTTAGTCCATGTGTGGGCAAGTCCATTCATTTGGAAAGTCCGGTGGACCTCAGCCAAAAGTCCGGTGGATTGTCCGCCAGACTAACTCCGCCGGATAGTCCGATCGTGTGTACGGGGCTTTACAGGCGGTCCCCGGGCTACAAACAAGATAGGGTATGTAGGTTTGTTCTTAAGTTAAATCTGTTTGTAAGTCAGAACAAGTAAATTCTTTAAGTGTTGCTCCAGACAAAAAAAATATATTTTCAAGCTTTTTGGATAACATAGGGAAGGGTTATCACCCCTGTAACATTTGTTTTGCTGTCTGTGCCCTGTTAAAAAGATTTCACCTCACTTTCTGTCCCAATGTGATTTTGCAAATTTGGGTTGTTGTGGAAACAAGGATTCATGATAAAGAATCAGTGGAGACACCTTTTTCCTATAATAACACACAAGCAGATTTTCCGTCTGAAAAATCTTGGATGGTCTTTCTGGCGTAATTCTGCTCAAACTTGGCTTGCATACACACGGTCACACAAAAGTTTTCTGAACTTTCGACCGTCAAGAATGCGGTGACATACAACACTACGTCAAGCCGCAAAATGAAGTTCAATGCTTCCGAGCATGCGTCAAATTGTTTCTGAGCATGCGTAGGAATTTTGCGCGTCGGAATTGGTACAGACAATCTGAATTTTTGATCAAAACTTTTTCCGGCCCAAAAAATTGAGAACCTGCTCTCAAAATTTTGCTGGCAGGAATTTGGGTAGCTAAAGTCTGATGGAGCATACACACGGTCGCATTTTCCGACCAACAGCTCTCATCGGTCTTTTGCTGGCTGAATTTCCGATTGTGTGTATGGGGCATTACAGGAGTGAATTTCCCTTCCTAGAGGTAGATTTCCTCTCACTTCTTGTTGTCTCCCTCCGTTTGTAAGTAGGAGTTGTTTGTAAGTCGGATGTTTGTAACTAGGGGATCGCCTGTATTGGGATTTTTTTACTAAAAAACAGGTAGCAGAGTGCATATTGGCTTAAATTGATGAAGAAATTAGATTTCTTACTTACCGTATTTATCGGCGTATAACACGCGCTGGCGTATAACATGAACCCTAAGTTTAGGAGGGAATTTTAAGGAAAAAAACTTTTAGGAGGGAAATTTAAGGAAAAAAAACTTACATTTAAATGCCCATCAATGCAGCCTTGTCAGTGTCCATCTGAAGCCTTGTCAGTGTCATTTGCAGCCTTGTCATGCAGCCTGTCCATCATTGCAGCCTTGTCATTGCAGCCTGCAGCCTGTCCGTCATTGCAGCCTTGTCATTGCAGCCTTGACATTGCAGCCTTGACATTGCAGCTTTGTCATTGCAGCATTGTCCATCATTGCAGCCTTGCCATTGCAGCCTTGCCATTGCAGCCTTATCATTGCAGCCTTGTCCATCATTGCAGCCTTGTCATTGCAGCCTGTCCATCATGTAGTTTGTCCGTCATTGCAGCCTTGTGCATCGCTGTCCCCTCAGCTTTTGTTTTTAAAAATGGCGCCGCCGAGATGTCCTTCGTATCTCGGCGGCGCCTGGAAGTTCTCGGCGGCTTTCGGCCGCCTCGGCCGTACTCGGAGGCTTTCGGCTGCTCTCGCCGCTTCTCGGCGGTTTTCGGCCGCCTCGGCCGTACTCTGAGCCTTTCGGCCGCCTCGGCCATACTCAGAGCCTTTCCGCTGCCTCGGTCGTACTCTGAGCCTTTCGGCCGCCTCTCAAAAACCACCGAGAATGCCCGAAGGCGGCTTAACGCCGCCCAGAGCCCAAAAATTGCAAGGGAATAGCTGCGGATCGGCATATAACACGCACCCGCGATTTTTCCCTGATTTTAAGGGGAAAAGAGTGCGTGTTATACGCCGATAAATACGGTACTTTTTTTTTATTCGATATGTATTATAACATAAAGTAAAAATTATTGGAGTTTTTTTATGCTTTTTTTTTTCAAAAACCGCAGAGGTGATCAAATAGCATCAAAAGATAGCTCTATTTGTGGGGAGAAAAAGGACGTCCATTTTATTTAGGTACAGTGTTGCTCAACTGCACAATTGTCAGTTAAATTAATGCAGTGCCGTATTCACAAAAGATGGCCTGGTCATTAATGGGGTAAATCCTTCCTGTCCACCACTGTTTTTTTTATTTTTTGCAAAAAATTTGGAAAAAAAAACCCGGCTTGGTTCGTTTCCATTATAAAATTTTGCAAACAAATAATCTTTCATCCAAAATGTAGGCCAAAATGTATTCTGCTACAATTCAGTGTAGCAAATCAGTGTTTATTATTTAATCTGTAGGAAAGTTATAGAGTCTACAAACATGATGGTATGATATAAGTTTACACACCCTGGCAGAATTTATGATTTTTTTGGCCATTTTTTAGAGAATATGAATAACACAAAAACTTTTCTTTCACTGATGGTTAGTGTTTGGCTGAAGCCATTTATTATTAATCAACAGTGTTTACTCTTTTTAAATCATAATGGCAACAGAAACTATCCAAATGACCCTGATCAAAAGTTTACATACCCCAGTTCTTAATACCGTGTCTTCTGTGGTATTTGTGGATGAGGCTCTTTATCTTCTCAGATGGTAAAGTTGCCCATTCCTCTTGGCAAAAAGCCTCAAGTTCCTGTAAATTCTTGGGCTGTCTTGCATGAACTGCACGTTTGAGATCTCCCCAGAGTGGCTCAATGAGATTGAGGATATAAATGATCTGGAGGATGGGGTAAACAGTTCAACCTCTGTATTTGCGGACAATAAGCTAAGCAAGGCAATAACTTCTCCGCAGGATGTGGAAACCTTGCAAAAAGATCTGAACAAATTAATGGGGTGGGCAACTACATGTCAAATGAGGTTCAATGTAGAAAAATGTAAAATGATGCATATTGGTGGCAAAATATGAATGCAATCTATACACGGGGGGAGAACCTCTGGGGGAATCTAGGATGGAAAAGGGCCCTTTAGATGATAGGCTCTCCCAGTACCACGGTTCCTCTGACAGATTGTTGCGGCGGATAGCTAACAGTTCTCCCATTTCTCTATATATTCTTTGAGCCTATGAACTTAAGTAAGTCATTGTTGAGCATTTGTTTCCCAAACATTAGAGTTAGCTGATCTATTTTGATACTAAGTACATTTTTGTTCTTGATTTTTTTAGATCTCTCTAGTTATCTAATAGTGCTATCCAGATTCAAGTGGGTCCAGTGGCATGTGTCTGCTCCATACTCCAGCTGGACTTTCTAGACATGCTGTATTTAACCATTAAATACAGGATTACAATATTGATTCAATTCTTTCAACAGTGGATCTGAGGTAATTATCATGTAATTATCTCTAACTACTATTTGCAGTTTGCTTGTTCAATATTTTCATTTGATATCCAATTTTTTTTATTACATACTTTCCTTTTTTTTTCTTCAGGAAATCTGTGTTTTAAAACCTTTAATTAATTTCCTCCTGCGATTACATGAAAATAAACCTCAAGGCGGGGCACTCTGAATCCATATGGGACGTGCAATTTCTTCATTCCAATCAAGTTTTATTTATGATTTTCTGCAGTCTAGGTAGAATTAATTTCCTTCCACATTAATATACTTTTATGTACAATTGTTTCAATTTTACTATATTGTATTTGTATCTGCATGCCTAAAGGTATGCCAATATGTACAATATATATATACAGTATATATATATATATATATATATATATATAACTCCTGAAGAAGAAACATATTGAGTGGTAGTGCCTGTATATGTGCTTATGTGCTCTTTAATGGAACATACAATTATTGATATGGGTGGTCTAATTTCCTCATGTTTTTGACTTCTTTAAGAAAAAAATAATGTTTTATTGATTTTGTAACTGTGTTTCCTACTCTTTTTACTTCTAACACCGTCAAAGTCCTGGGGTTTGTTATCCCTCTTCCCCTACTTCATGTCTCACCTGTGATCTGTTTGCTTGTAATTAGTGTGTGTGTTTATAAAAGGTCATTGAGTTTCTGGACTACTGACAGACCCTTACATCTTTCATTCAGTGCTGCACTGACGTTTCTGAATTCTGAATCATGGAGAAAGCAAAATAATTGTCAAAGGATCTGCTGGAAAAGGTAGTTGAACTGTATAAAACATGAAAGTGATATAAAAAGATACCCAAGGAATTGAGCATGCCAATCAGCAGTGTTCAAACTCTAATCACGAAGTGGAAAATTAGGGGTTCTGTTGAAACCAAACCATGGTCAGGTAGAACAACTAAAATTTCAGCCACAATTGCCAGGAAAATTGTTCAAGATGCAAAGAAAAACCCACAAATAACTTCAGGTGAAATACAGGACTCTGAAAACATGTGGTGTGGCTGTTTCAAGATGCACAATAAGGAGGCACTTGAAGAAAGATGGGCTGCATGGTCGAGTCGCCAGGAGAAAGCCATTACTATGTAAATGCCACAAAGTTTCCAGCTTACAAGATGCCAAATAGCACAGAGACAAGCCTCAAACCTTCTGGCACAAAGTCATTTGGAGTGATGAGACCAAAATTTAGCTTTTTGGCCACAACCATAAACGCTACATTTGGAGAGGAGTCGACAAGGCCTATGATGAAAGGTACACCATTCCTACTGTGAAACACGGAGGTGCATCGCTGGTGATTTGGGCATGGGACAGGAAATTTGGTCAAAATTGATGGCAAGATAAATGCAGTATGTTATCAAAAAATACTGGAGGAACATTTGCATTCATCAGCCAGGAAGCTGCCCATGGGACATACTTGGATATTCCAACATGACAATGATGCAAAACACAAGGCCAATTCGACCTGTCATTTGCTACAGCAGAATAAAGTGAAGGTTCTGGAGTGGCCATCTCAGTCTCCTGACCTACATAGTTACATAGTAGTTGAGGTTGAAAAAAGATGCAAGTTCATCAAGTCCAACCTATGTGTGTGATTATATGTCAGTAACACATTGTATATCCCTGTATGTTGTGGTATGTTGTGGTCGTTCAGGTGCTTATGTAATAGTTTCTTGAAACTATCAATGCCCCCCACTGAGACCACTGCCTGTGGAAGGGAATTCCACATCCTTGCCACTCTTACAGTAAAAAACCCGCTACGTAGTTTAAGGTTAAACCTCTTTTCTTCCAATTTTAAGGAGTGGCCACGAGTCTTGTTAAACTCCCTTTTGCGAAAAAGTTTTATCCCTATTGTGGGGTCACCAGTATGGTATTTGTATATTGAAATCATATCCCCTCTCAAGCGTCTCTTGCCCAGAGAGAATAAGTTCAGTACTCGCAGCCTTTCTTCATAACTAATATCCTCCAGACCATTTATTAGCTTTGTTGCCCTTCTTTGTACTCGTTCAAATTCCAGTACATCCTTCCTGAGAACTGGTGCCCAGAACTGGACAGCATACTCCAGGTGTGGCTGGACCAGAGTCTTGTAGAGCGGGAGGATTATCATTTTATCTCTGGAGTTGATCCCCTTTTTAATGCATGCCAATATTCTGTTTGTTTTGTTAGCAGCAGCTTGGCATTACATGCCATTGCTGAGCATATCATCTACTAGGACCCCCAGGTCCTTTTCCATCCTAGATTCCCCCAGAGGTTCTCCCCCCAGCGTATAGATTGCATTCATATTTTGCCACCCAAATGCATTTTTTTACATTTTTCTACATTGAACCTCATTTGCCATGTAGTTGCCCACCCCATTAGTTTGTTCAGATCTTTTTGCAAGGTTTCCACATCCTGCAGAGAAGTTATTGCCCTGCTTAGCTTAGTATCCTCTGCAAATACAGAGATTGAACTGTTTACCCCATCCTCCAGGTCATTTATATCCTCAATATCATTGAGCCACTCTGGGGAGATCTCAAACGTGCAGTTCATGCAAGACAGCCCAAGAATTTACAGGAACTGGAGGCTTTTTACCAAGAGGAATGGGCAGCTTTACCATCTGAGAAGATAAAGAGCTTCATCCACAAATACCAAAGAAGACAAAGTATTAAGAACTGGGGTATGTAAACTTTTGATCAGGGTCATTTGGGTAGTTTCTGTTGCCATTATGATTTAAAAAGAGTAAACACCATTCATTAATAATAAATGGCTTCAGCCAAACACTAACCATCAGTGAAAGAAAAGTTTTTGTGTTATTCATATTCTCTGAAAAATGGCCAAGAAATCATAAATTCTGCCAGGTTATGTAAACTAATATCATGCCATTGTTTGTAGACTCTATAACTTTCCTACAGACTAAATAATAAACACTGATTTGCTACACTGAATTGTAGCAGAATACATTTTGCTCTAAATTTATGATAAAAGATTATACATTTGCAAAATTTTATAACAGAAACTAAGCAAAAAGTTTTTTTCAAAAAAATGAGCAAAAAAAAATAAAAATCAATGGTGGACAGGAAGGATTTACCCCCTTGTGCGACGCTGTACCTAAATAAAATGAATGTCCTTTTTTTCCGTACAAATAGAGCTTTCTTTTGATGGTATTTGATCACCTCTGCAGTTTTTAAAAAATAAAATAAAATAAAAAACCCCAATAATTTTTACTTTATGGTATAATACATATCGAATAAAAAAAATAAAAAAATCAAATTTCTTCATCAATTTAAGCCAATATGCATTCTGCTACCTGTTTTTTAGTAAAAAAAAATCCCAGTACAGGCTATCCCCTAGTTACAGACATCCAACTTACAAACAACTCCTACTTACAGAGGGAGACAATAGGAAGTGAGAGGAAATCTACCTCTAGGAAGGGAAATTCACTCCTGTAAGAGTTATTATAGGAAAAATGTGTCTCCACTGATTCTTTATCACCAATCCTTGTTTCCACAACAACCCAAAATTTGCAAAATCCATTTGGCATTGGGACAGAAAGTGAGGTGAAATCTTCTTAACAGGGGCACAGACAGCAAAACAAATGTTACAGGGGAGCTACACTTAAAGAATTTACTCGTTCTGACTTACAAACAGATTCAACTTAAGAACAAACCTACATACCCCATCTTGTTTGTAACCCGGGGACCGCCTGTAAGTGTATATTGATTGGTTTACGCAAAAGTTATGGCGTCTACAAACTATGGGATGTTCTTATGGAATTTTGTATTTTTTTTTTTACTAGTAATGGCAGTAATCAGCGATTTTTAACAGGACTGCGGCATTGCGTCGGACAAATCGGACACCTAACTGACACTTTTTTGGAATCCAATGACATTATTACAGTGATCAGTGGTAAAAATTTGCACGGTTACTGTACTAATGACACTGGCAGGGAAGGGGTTAACGCCATGGGAGATCACAGGGTTAAGTGTGTCCCTAGGGGATGCTTTCTTACTGTGTGGGGGATGGACTGACTGTATGAACAGAGAGATCCATGTTCCTGCTTAGCAGGAACACAAGATCTCTCTGTTCATACCTGGCAGGATGAGGATCTGCCTTGTTTACATTGGCAGACCGTTGTCCTGTCTCTCTGGGGAACGATTGCAGGTGGCCAGAAGACATCTCGTTCGCCGGGCCCGCTACATGGCTCCCGCGCTGGCCAATCGGCATGAGTGATACGTCGTTTCACGCAGCCGTGCCTCCTTGCTGCAGTATATCTGCAGTAGGTGGTCGGCAAGTAGGTAAATACTGCCAAAAGGAAGCTTTATTTATGTTAGAAAAATTTTAAAAATATAGTTTGGGTCATTTGTAGCCATATCCACAAAGTCAGGCCCCATTTTTTACAAGCCTTGCTATAACTGACCACAGACTTTTGGCACAAGAGGCAGGCATTGAAGGGCGCCATAACAATGAGAATGATGTGACAAACTACATGCGAATTTCGGGTATAGTCTACCTGTGGTAGCTTGTGGGTGGAGCTTGAAGGAGTTTGGTTAACTAACACTCAAGCCTACACTGCTGTAAGTCAAGAAATTGTAAAAGCACATTTCAGGGGTCAGAATTAATTATTTACTGGTTCTTTAATTAGGCCGTTTGGGCCACGTTGGCCCAAAAAAACGATTTCCAACACTAACAGATATTCCCAATGGGTATACTGTATAAACTGTAAGTAGCCTCAGCTACGTACAGTATACAGACTTGTGTTCAGGCATGAAAGGGGAACTTCCCATCTCACACTTGGAACAAAATAAAGTTGGGCTGAGCAGCACTTGGCCATTCATAGGCAGCTTTGCATTCTCTGAATAAATACAAAGCTTCTTCTGCAGAGCTGCAGTTAAAACACATTCAATGTAACACACCTACAAATTATCTCGTTAAAGAGCTGTATTCTCAAAATATATATGTGGTGATATACATATGCATATAGAAATACTGTAAATAAGGGCATTCAGGCTCACCTTAAATTTTCCACATCTTCATAGCCATGTCTGATTTGAATGTGCTGTGAAAAGTAGTCCTGATAAATGAAAAAAAAGCATATATATTATCTATAGCTTTGATTTATGTACATGTTTTAGCAATCTATGTATATATAATTATTAGTTTTCAATAAATTTTATGAAACCATGCTTAAAGAAGGAAACTAAGAGAGAGATTAACTAAAACTGAAGCACACAGAATCTGGTGCAGCTGTGCATAGTAACCAATCAGCTTCTAACTTCAGCTTGTCCAATTAAGCTTTGACAGTACAACCTAGAGGCCGATTGGTTACTATGCATAGCTGCACCTATCCGACCGTGTGTACGCTCCATTGGACAAACTTTTTCGGTTTTCTGACTTTTGTTGGCTGTGTGAACAGACAAACTTTTTGACAACATAAGTCCGATGGCGCAAAGTCCGATCGTGTGTACAGAAAACCTTCGGACTTTACAAACACGCATGCTCAGAACCAATGCAAAAGATCAGACAACAATACAGAAGTTGACCAAAGGTGGCGGTAAAGAGCAGAAAAATCACATGATTTGGTGAAAGTTGGCTGAAAAAGTCTGATCGTGTGTATGCTTAACAAGTCCAGGGCCAGCGCCATTTGTACAAAAGTCCATGGGAAAGTCCAATCATGTGTATGAGGCTTTATACTGAACTTCTGCTGGTCTTGTGGATTATGCCCCATGATTGACATCCAGTCAAAACCCAGGAAAGTCACCACATGACTTCAGCATGCTCAATCATGCTGAGCTGTGGAGCAGCCAATCCTGGGAGAGCTGGAGAAGAAAGGAGGGGGGGTGTGAACTACACAGAATGCCTCTCTCACACTCCTGCATGAGATAAGGAAATCACCTGTCATTCACAGCAATGGAGAGGAATGGACACCTATTTCTCTGTCCATTTTTATCTTACTGAAAAAAGATAAGAGGATTCCTCAGAGCTGGATTAACTCTTCGTGGCAAGATTTGGCACAGCTAAAATGACATCCTCTGCTGTAACAGATATGAGTCTAATTAAAAAAAAATAATTGGGGGTTTACATTCACTTTAATGAAAATTGTCATATGGCTTCAAACACACTGCCTTAAAGTAGAACTAAAGTGTAATAATAAAAATAAACGATGATCACTCTCAGGCTCTTTATTGGGGAAAATACAATGAACTAAACCAATCAATTTAACTATTTCCCAAAATAGTTACTTCCAAGGCATGCCATGCATGATAACTGTCACAGTTGCCTGTACTTTCAACTGAACTGTCAAGCCATCTAATGGCTGGTATTATAACTGATCACATGTGGAGCACCATGGCAAATGCAGATTAAACAGAGGCTATGATGGCAGTTTCCTTAGCTGTAAAAATAGGAGGGCTTAGTTTTACTTTAAGCTGCTGTTCAAGCTTTGTCAATTGGGCCCACTGTATGTGAATGACGCCCAATACACAAGCACAGTAGATACTAACAGGGTTATTTTGCAGTACACCACAACCTGCATACCATGTGTTGCAATCCTGTTCAATAAAAAATAGTTTTATGTCTATTTTTCTGCATTGACATTTGGAATGGGCTACCTCAACATGATTAATGTTAAGGTGTGTGCGATAAAGGAGCACTAAACAGTGTCTACGTGCCTATCTGTGTATAATCTTTTTGTTGTCTTAGGTCAATGCAGTAGACAAACTCAGCTTTGCACTGCTATTTGCACGGATCCCAGTGATACTTCAAGGGTTCAACAGATATTTTCATGTTGTCCTTTTAAAAGAAATTTATACTGGCAGCAGTGTATTGGCTGTCATTGACGACATACTTTTTACAAACCTTGATGTCCAAGTGTATTTGAATTTATTTTGTGGTAAATCACCGACGAAAAAAAAAGCATGCAGCAAGTAAGATCAGTAAGTGAAGTCAGACCATCTGACCTACATACTCTTTTCCAGATCAGTAACCCTAGGTTCACACATATTCAGCTCTGTGAGCTTCCGTGCCTCCTGAAGCACAGGAAAAAGGTCCCTGCAGCATTTAAGAAATCCCAGTCCACACTGGAAATGCAAGAGCAGCGTGGTTGCAATTTCCAGTGAGAGCGGCACTTGCATGCATCCAGCACGTTTTTCTGCGTGGGAGGTTGCGGCTGCAGGAACAGGTGTGGACCCGCATTGGGAATCACCCACACAGATGTGAACCTAGGGTGACTCAGAAATGACCAAAGCCACTGTGAGAGCCAGGAAACCAGTATTTTCAAAATGAGAGGTCAGTAATGACAATCTGCACATTATTCTCAATACAGGTTTCCTTTAAAGCAAAGCCTTACTGAGAGAATGGCCAAGACCACAATTGCTGATTTTGTTCTGCAGATGTTGGTTGCCTAGCTATTACAGGCAGTCCCTGAGTTACGAACAGGTTAGGGACTGCCTGTTTGTTCTTAAGTCGGACGTGCATGCGCAGAACAGCGTTTTCCGATGTTTTCCCTGTTTTCTGACGTTGTTTTTTGCTGTTTTCCGATGTGCCCGTTGGCGCCACCTGCCGTTCGTAAGTAGGAGTTGTTCGCAAGTCAGAGATTCTTAACTCGGGGACTCCCTGTACTTTGACGCACTTCATTACTTTCTGAGTCTCTGACTTGGAACAAGTATGTAGATCAGTTAAGTCAGAGTAAAGTCAGAAGCCCCTATCTGCATGCATAACAATTTTTTGGCTTTTAACTCACAAACTAATTTCTTCACTCACAATGATGCAGAGTAGGTCAACCTATCATTTCATTTAATATTCTAGGAGCCACAGCTTTAAGAGTTAATTCATTAAAGGATTGAGCCTGTTCACTTAGCAAGATGGATGTCCATTTTTTTTAAAGTGAATGTTACTAAACAAGGCAAACATGATCACTTTGAATACCCAGTTATGTTCTAGAAAAAAAATCCTTTTTTTGAATTTCCCCCGCACATGAATGGGAAGTCAAAGGAAACCCAGCTTCACCTTATTTACCAATGCTAACCATAATTTTTTTTTATTAAACTAATTAATAAATTATATGTTTTAGATAGCTAAACTTACCAAATATTTACTGCTTGGCCATTGCGATGAAGACAGCGTGAGTTGAAAATTCTCTTCCCTAGCAATAAATAAATATTTACTTTGAATATATTGTCATATCAAATACCATTACAAGATATATTATTAATCTGTTATATTCTGTGTTTTTTTTTAAGGATACAGTAGAAGAGTTACGACAAGTGGTTCAGTAGAAGAGAGGATGGCCAAATGGTCCATCGAGTCAGCCTCGTTTTATTTTTTATTTATTTATTTTTAGTATAGATCTATGTTTGTCCCAAGCATGTTTGAATTCACTTATTGTTGACTGATTCACTACCTCTGCTGGAAGACTCTTCCAAGAATCAACTACTCTGTCAGTAAAATAATACTTTCTAAGATTAGTTTTAAACTTTCCTCCTGCTAATCTGAGGTCATGTACTTGATCTTTGCTTCATATTGGAAGTCCTGCCCTCTTGAACTTGATGTATTTGAATATTTCATCTATGTCTCGCCCTTCCCTTTCTTTCCTTCAGACTGTACATATTAAGTTCTTGAAGTCTCCCTTGGCATGCTTCATCCCTCAGACCTTGCAGCATTTTGCTGCCCTTCTTTGGACTCGTATCTTATCAGCACATTTTTTGTAAGAAAGGCATCCAGAATTGGATACAGTATTCTAAATGAGGAACTGAACATCTACAGTATATAGGGGAATCAGAACTTCCTTTCCCCCCGCTGGTGACCCCTCTAGTGAGGCTTTCAAGAATTCCATTTGCTTTTCCTATTGCCTGGTCACACTGTTTTCTCCTTTCGCAATCATCTGAGATAAGTACTCTTAGCCCTTGTACACACGGTCAGAGATTCCGACGGAATGTGTCCTATCGGACCGTTTTGTCGGATATTCCGACTGTGTGTGGTCTCCATCGGACTGTTTCCGTTGGAATATTCGACGGACCAACTTTTCCAACTTGCCGGTAAAATTTTTTACTTTTTGCTATAATAAATATCCCCCAAAAATATATATAAAAAAACATTTTTTCCCTCAGTTTAGGCCGATAGGTATTCTTCTACATATTTTTGGTAAAAAAACAAAAAAATCACAATAAGCATTTATTGATTGGTTTGCACAAAAGTTATAGCGTCAGTACAGATACAGTATATAGATACAGTATTGGTCCAGCAACTATACATTGAAGTTCTCTGGGGTGAATACCATCAGGACCCATTGCTTTATTAGGCTTCCATCAAGTTCCTCTGCTACCTCTGTCTGCAGAAATCCTGATAATGAACCGTCGTTACTAAAACCAATATGATTCCCCAACTTGTTATTGTTTGTACAATTTATTTATGAGAAGACTGAACAGAAGTAATTGTTTAAATGGTTTGCTATATCGAGGCCTCCCTGAGGTACTGATGCACCGACAAAAATATGTTTTCTTCTTTCTTAATAGATTTATAAATTTCCTCCTCTTTGGGTCCTTTGGCAGCACTGCTGTTTGGCCTCCTTTTGTCCATTTTTTACACTTCTCTATTAGCTACGCTTCCTGTTCCCTTGAATCTCATATTTGCTGATTTTTTTTCTCCTTTACTATTCTACTTATCTCTTTAATGAACCAAATAGTTTTTTTTAATCTCCATTTACTCTTATTAATTAATTCCAGGATGTTAGACACCTATAGTGCCGACTGATTATTGACTCTTGTTTTACTCCACCCTTCTAATTAGTTTTTTTAGAAATTCACCAATTTCAGCAAAATGTGTCCTTTTGAAATCCAAAACATTTTTGTACATGATTTTGCAGCTCTTGTTTTAATATCAAACCAAAGACCTTGGTGATCAATAGAACCCACATTCTCTCCAACCTCAGCATCAAACAATTGATCCCCATTTGTTAGTACTAGGTCTAGAATATAATTTCCTCGGCTTGGCCTTTTAACCACTTCATTTCTGGAAGGTTTTACCTCCTTTATAACCAGGCTGTTTAACACTTTTCTATTTAAAGTGATTGTAAACCCTTACAGACCACTTTTACCTACAGGTAAGCCTAGATTAAGGCTTACCTGTAAGTGCAAGAAATATCTCCTAAACCTACACGGTTTAGGAGATATTTGCAAAAGACAGGCACCGATGTCTATGGTGCATGCGCCGTAGACAACGGCGAGCAGATGCACTGAGTGTGCTGTTTCTAACGGCGATCATGCCATTATTGGCGGCTCCCGTGTTCATGAACGGGAGTGACGTCATTGCGGCACAGGCCAGTCACAGAGCCGCGATATCCGGAAGTCACTCCAGGAGATATGGCAGCGATGGAGGAGGGGAATGAGGACCGCTTCAGGTGCTTCGATATCAGGTAATAATTTATAATGAGCTAGTATGCTATGCATACTAGCTTATTATGCCTTTGTCTTGCAGGGTGTTTATTTATTTATTTTTTGCCAGAGGGTTCACTTCCTCTTTAACACTGTGATAATTTAACTGGTAATTGCACGGTCATGCAATGCTATACCCAAACAAAACTTAAATAATTTTTTTCACCCAGAAGATGTACAAGTATAAAAGTGGTGGCTTCTTTGCCTGATCCCACACTCACCCTGGGGGAACCTTGTGACCTCCAGTTTATGGGGTTTTCCCATCTGCAGTGCATCTGATATCCAGAGTAAGCATTCTGGTGATTACTACAGCTATCAAAACTGCATTAACAGGTGTTTATGTATTTTCTATTAGTTATACATTTGTATATCTATATTCTATTTTGTAGGATTATTGTTCTCCCATTTTTACTGTTTACAGTATACACTTAAAGAATGTCTTGGTATTTTTTTTGCTCTCCTCCGCTATGTGTCTTTCGTGTTCCATCTTAGCTGCCCCAATTGCACCCTTACATTTCCTTATACCTTATTCTTTATAAAGTCTGAATGCTGATGATGATCCCTCAACCTCGTATTTTTTTGCTTTTATATGCATTTTTAAATTGGAGTTAAGCCATCCAGGACTTTTGTTGGCTCTTTTAAATGTATTACCCAATGGGATTCATTGGCTAATATCCTTATTTAATATGCTCTTAAAGCAAACCCATCTCTCCTCCGTGTTCTTTGTTCCTAAGATTTTATCCCAATTCATGCCTTCTAGCAAGGGTCATAGTTTAGGGAAGTTGGCTCTTTTGAAATTTAGTGTCTTTGTATTCGCCTTAAGTTTCCTATTTGTGTGATTTATACTGAAGCCAATTGACCTATGATCGACGTTTCCTAAGTTGCCCCGTATTTCCACATCTGTGATCAGGTCTGTATTGTTTGTAATCAGTAGATCCAGTAACGCTTTATTTCTAGTTGGTACGTATACCATCTGGCTCATGAAATTGTCCTGCAGACACCCAGTCTATGTCTGGAAAATTAAAATCCCCCATTATGATAACACTTCCCATCCTTGCTGATAATCCAAATTGTGATAGGAGATCTGTCTCCCCCTCCTCCCCCAGGTTAGGGGGCCTATAGCATACTCCCAGTATTATTTTCCCCTTAGCTTCATACCTTTGGAGTTCTACCCATAAGGATTCCACTTCCTCCCTAGCTCCCTTAGTGATGTCATCGCTCACATTCACTTGTACATTATTCTTGATATATAGGCATACCCCTCCCCCTTTTTACCCTCTATATCCCTGCGATAACGGGTATACCCTTGAATGGTTGCCAGCCAATTATGAGAGCCGTTGAACCAGGTCTCTGAAATTCCCACAAAATCCAAATACTCCTTGTATAACAGTATCTCTAGTTCACCCATCTTGTCCACCAGGCTCCTGGCATTGGAGAACATGCCACGTAGTTTAGATCGGTCGCATACTATCCTCTTATTGGGTGTTCCGAGATTGCTAGGACTTGTTACGATACTTACCTTGGGTTTATGGGTTTTAGTCAAGCTACCACTAATGCCCCCAATAACACCCTCTGGAATATGTTCCGTGCTGGCTATCTCTACCTATGAACCCTCCCCCCCATTGCCTAGTTTAAAAACCCCTCTAACATTTTGGCCATCTTCACTCCCAGCAGATCTGCACCTTGCTCATTTAGGTGCAGTCCGTCCCTTCTGTAGTACTGGTGACCGACTGAGAAATCGGCCCAGTCCATCAGGAAACCAAACCCCTCCTTACTACACCAGCTTTTCAGCCACTTGTTAACTTCCCTAATCTCCCTCTGCCTTTCTGGTGTGGCTCAAGGTACCGGTAGTATTCCTGAGAACACTACCTTGGAGGTCCTTTTCCTCAATTTAGCTCCCAAGTCCATAAAATCGTCCTTTAGGACACTCCACCTGCCTCTGACTTTGTCATCAGTGCCAACGTGCACCATGATAGCCATGTCTTCCCCAACCCCTCCCAGTAATCTGTCAACCAGATCCATGATGTGCTGAACTCGAGCGCCCGGTAGATGACATATAGTTCAGCGCTTCAGGTCTTTGTTATAGATTGCCCTCTCTGTCTTTCTAAGAACTGAGTCCCCTACCACCAGAATCTGTCTTTCCTTTCCCTTTGCTTCCCCCCTACCTAACTGGAAGAGCATTTCCCTTGGCAGCAAGGAGAGTCTCTCAGTTCTAGTCGTGCTGGTCCCTGACTGGTTTCACCAATGTCACTCAATGGAGCGTACTTACTGGGATGCTCCAGCCAGGGGATTGGCCTCCCTGCCACTTTCACCTCTACCCTTCCTAACTGTCACCCATCTACTAGTTTCTAGTTCCTGCACCTCTTTGTCTCCACCTGCCTCTGTGATGGCCCCTGCCAGCATCTGCCAGGTACCTTCCTTCTAGTATGGAGGGTCTTATCAGTGCTGACAGTTGCTTCCCTAGATTCAGAACCTGGGCTTCCAGGGAAACAATGTGCTTACATTTTGCACAGCGGTATTCACCCTTGTTCGGATGAGCAAGATTTACAACGAGTCGTTGTACAACGAGTCGCCTCTCCACACCGACTGGGCATCATACCTACTAATTTAATGAGGATTGAGGATTATACCTTGTCCAAATTACCTAACAACTAGCTTCCTGATACTAATACTCAGCAAGACAATACACAGGTACTCCCAAACCTATGTGCCCTCGCAGACCCACGTGCACTCGCAGACCAACATGCACTCACAGACTCACATACATTCCCAGACCCACGTGCACTCCCAGACCAACATGCACTTGCAGATCCATGTGCACTCACAGACCCACGTGTACTCACAAACCAATGTGCACTCGCAGACCCATGTGCACTCACATACCAACATGCACTCGCAAACTAACGTGCACATACAATACACAGGTACACACAATACACAAGTACTAACGATCCACACACAAAACTCAGACAACACTCAGGTACTCATAATACACAGGTACTACCTGACACTAATAACTAATACAGCCCATGTGCACTCGCAGCACTCATGTACTTACAAAACACAGGTACAAACTCACACTACACAGGTACTTTGACCCCTGTTATAACCTCCTGTTTTAATGTGAAAAAACATGCAACAAATGTTGGTACTTGCCCCAAAACTAGGGTTGTTCCGATACCGATACTAGTATCGGTACCGATACCGATACTAGTATCGGTACCGATACCGAGCATTTTCCCGATACCTGGACAGTCAGGGTGATCGGTGCGGAGGGGGAGTTACAAGCAACGATCTCCCTGTATAGATTTCAATAAAGCCTGACAGCCATTTCTCCGCTTCTCTCTCCCCCCATCCCCTTTCAGCTACTTTAGTGAAATCTACACAGTGGTGATCAGTGCTTGTAACTGCCCCCAAAGCCGCACCGATCACCGCTGACTATCCCTGTATTCTCCTCCAGTCCTCCTCTGTTCTGTTGCTGTCCCCCTCCGTGCTGCTGTCCCCCTCCATTCTCCTCTGTTTCCCCCTCCATTCGGTCTCCCCCCATTCTACTGTCCCTCTCCGTTCTCCCCCTCTGCCCCCTCGATCTTTCAGGATGGAGAGCGGAGGTAGGAGCCAGTAAATCTGGCTCCTTCCTTTTCCGAATGAACAGTCAGTGATAACTGACTCTGTCCATTCACATAACTGAAACATCGTAACCTGAGTTTACGATGCTTCAGTTTATGAATGGAGAGGGAGCCTCTGTCTCCTCTCCATTCATTTTCAGTGCAGCTGAGGCTGCTGAAAAGGGGACTGGGATACATGTGTCCTCAGTCCCTTTCCCTGTCTCAAAGGGGAGATGTCGGGTTTTGCAACAGCTGGAGGTCCGCTAATTGCATTTCCCTGGCCTAGGCTATAAGAAGATTGCCAAGACCCTGAAACTGAGCTGCAGCATGGTGGCCAGGACCATACACTGGTTTAACAGGACAGGTTCCACTCAGAACAGCCCTCTCCATGGTCGACCAAAGAAGTTGAGTGCACATGCTTAACGTCATATCTAGAGGTTGTCTTTGGGAAATAGATGTATGAGTGATTTCTGCAGAGGTTGAAAGTTTCCTCCCAGAAGGAAGCCTCTTCTAAAGATGATGCACAGGAAAGCCCACAAACAGTTTGCTGAAGAAAAGCAGACTAAGGACATGGATTACTGGAACCATGTCCTGTGGTCTGATGAGACCAAGATAAACTTATTTAGTTAGGTCTGGAGACATAATTGACCAGTCCATCACCTTTACCCTCTTTAGCAAGGCAGTGGTCATCTTGGAGGTGTGTTTGCGGTCGTTATGTTGGAATACTGCCCTGCGGCCCCAGTCTTTGAAGAGAGATGATCATGCTCTGCTTCAGTATGTCACAGTACATGTTGGCATTCATTGTTCCCTCAATGAACTGTAGCTCCCCAGTGCCGGCAGCACTCATGCAACCCCAGACCATGACACTCCCACCACCATGCTTGACTGTAGGCAAGACACAGTTGTCTTTGTACTCCTCACCTGGTTCCTGCCACACACGCTTGACACCATTTGAACCAAATAAGTTTATCTTGGTCACATCAGACCACAAGACATGTTTCCAGTAAACCATGCCCTTAGTCTGCTTGTGTTCAGCAAACTGCAGGCTTTCTTGTGCATCATCTTCATAAGAGGTTTCCTTCTGGGATGGCAGCCATGCAGACCAATTTGATGCAGTGTGTGGCGTATGGTCTGAGCACTGACAGGCTGACCCCCCCCACCCCTTCAGCCTCTGCAGCAATGCTGGCCGCACTCATACGTCTATTTTCCAAAGACAATCTCTGGATATGACGCTGAGTACGTGCACTCAACTTCTTTGGCCGACCATGGCGAGGTCTGTTCTGAGTGGAACCTGTTCTGTTAAACCACTGTATGCTCCTGGCCACCATGCTGCAGCTCAGTTTCAGGGTCTTGCCAATCTTCCTTTAGCCTAGGCCATCTTTATGTAGAGCAATGATTCTTTCCGATCCTCAGAGAGTTCTTTGCAACGAAGTGCCATGTTGAACTTCCAGTGACCAGTATGACAGAGTGAGAGCGATAACACCAAATTTAACACTCCTGGTCCCCATTCACACCTGAGACCTTGTAACACTAACGAGTCACATGACACCAGGGAGGGGAAATGACTAATTGGGCCCAATTTGGAGATTTTCACTTAGAGGTGTACTCACTTTTGTTGCCAGCGGTTTAGACATGGCCGTGTGTTGAGTTATTTTGAGGGAACAGCAAATTTACGCTGTTATACAAGATGTACATTCACTACTTTACATTGTAGCAAAGGGGGTTATTTACTAAAAGAAACTACACTTTGCACTGCAAGTGCACTTGAAAGTGCACTGAAAGTGGACTTGGAAGTAAAGTCGCTGTAGATCCGAGGGTGACATGCAAGGAAAATAAAAAACAGCATTTTAGCTTGCACATAATTGGATGATAAAATCAGTAGAGCTTCCCCTCATTTCAGATCTACCCCTTAGATTTGGAGCGACTGCACTTCCAAGTTCACTGCAAGTGCACTTTCAAGTGCACTTGCAGTGCAAAGTGGATTTGCCTTTCGTAAATAACCCCCTATGTTTCATTTCTTCAGTGTTGTCACATGAAAAGATATAATAAAATATTCACAAAAATGTGAGAGGTGTACTCACTTTTGTGAGATAATATGTATATATATATATATATATATATATATATATATATATATATATATAAAAACAATTTACGGCCTTTAAAAAATCAGCAGTGCAGTATCTTCAATCACACAGCCGGGTACTTCACTGTAGGGGGAGGAGGCACTCAGGAAGACACCTTTCCCCCTTCGCTTTCACTTTGCTGAGTGTCTTCACTGTCTGATGGAGCTCCCAGTGCCGATACATGATGGGGTTTGGTCTGACAGCCTCTCTCTACCAGCTGCACAGGCCCCCCAGAGCAGAGGTGGGGTCGCCGTTGCAACCCCTGTGACCCCTGTAGCTACGCCACTGCTTATATGTAGTTCTTCTGTGTATTTAGCTGTTTGTTTGGTGTTCACCTTTCATCTCAGCAGGGGCTATGACTAGCCATTAAAAGTAGCATTTACAAATCTGTCAACTCAAAATGACTTTCATCTAAGCATTACCATAATATCTGAACATGAGCACTTGCTAAAAATACCCTCACATAATGAATTTTTAAATAATCCTCAATGCCTGTAAATTATATCATTATGGGTGCTTTGTTGATACTCACTGACATTGAAGAGGACAGTGGCATTTCAGCTGATCGTGGGAAAGTTTATATTCATACATTTCCACACAGTCATCTAATAAGAGAAAACAGATTATTGGAGAGTGAGTTATAGCGGTCAAAAAACAGAGATCCTGTTCCTTTAAAGCAGGACACACAGCAAAGTGCTTGTACTGTGTCATTTGTCCCTCTCTATGTTCTAAAAAAACCTGGTTGATTCTACCTGTTCCTGTGCCCCCCTATGTAAACTGACCATGGTAATAATGGCTGTTGATTGTCAGGGCTGGGCTCAGCCCTTCCTTCTCTGAGCTGGCTGCTCAGGTGTCGGCTAATTGCCAGCTCCTATCTCTCCACAGTTACTCAGCTGTTGATGATATCCTTCTACTTAAGCCATCCAGTCCAGAGGATCTCTGCCTTCATCTTACTCAACATCACAGAGACGTTCTCCTGCATTCCTCTTAAAAGATTTGCTTGGCTGACATTCCTTCTGGCTCCAGATCCTGCTTGCTGTTTTACTACGCTCATCTCTGGCTCCCTGACGTTTAGCTTGTCTGACTATCCGTTCCGGTTCCTGAACTCTGGCTATGTTTTGACTACGTTGCTTCAATTTACTTTTATTATTAAACAAGTGTGATTTAACTGTACTTCTGTCTCGGTTTGATTTCATGGTTTCTGACACTGATCCATGATACCGTGGTCAGTTTACATGCCCCCCCCCCCCCCACTCTCCCTCCCTCCCTGTCAGCTCCTGTATCTGAGCCAATAAACATATCCCCCCCTCCCCTCCTGCCACTATTAGTAGCTGGCAATAAAATCAAAGAAGGATTATCGCCAGCCCCTCTAGTCTACAAAGCTATACAACACTGTGTACTTGTTTGTTTAAAATTATGCCTCTAATGAACTTATTTAAAATCTGTTCTCTTCAGTCACATGACCTCCCATCTGACATCAGAGGGGGATCTCCGCCCTTCCTGCTGTAGCCCTTGAAATGGAGGAAGCGGGCACATGACCAAAGAGAACCAATCTAAAAGAAGGTATTTAGAGGTATAATTTTAAACAAACACGTACACATTAGTTGTAAAGATTTGTAGAACAGAGTGACTGGCAATACTCTCTTTATGACTTTACAACCACTTTAATTGTCATGTGCTAATACATGTAAAGAAGGGGTTGACTGCACTCTAGTCCTCAGATAAACACAAGCTTTATTGGGTAAAATCCAGATAAGATGTACACCACAAGCCCATGAAATGAGACGACAATACAAAATGTTAACGCATTTTATGCAGATTGCACTTAGTCATAACAAGTCAACTAAATATCAGCAAACTCAATTAACTTAATTGGATGCAATCAAGTGTAGCTTCTGTCTACTCGTATAAAACTTTATACACCAACATTTCACATTAAAACAAAATCATTTAGTAAGTATCATTTGCTGCCCATAGATTTCGGGAATGTGTACTTACTGACAGGTGGTTCACTGATATTACATATAGGTATATCAGTCCCAAGGGGTGCTGGGAACTCCCACATTCTGCACCCACAATTTTTGATCATTTTGATCTGAGCACAGGTTTTCTTGCATGCCTATAGAGAAAAATGCATTTACACATACTGTATATTTTATACATATGTATATTGTTTGTAGATGCAAACAAAGATAAGGTGCTACTTGAATTTATGATTTCCTTCTGCTTCACACAGAGCATGATCTAATGAAATGTTCAATCAGCATCAGCCTAATGAAATCTTAAATACTAAAATTCTTTCTAAATAAATCCTAACAACAACTTCCAGCTAGTTCACTTATTGCTTGCTGTATCTATGGCCACATTTTTCTACACTTTATAACAAAATACATGTTTTATACATCCAGCAGGCAGTAATTTACTAAATCTATTGACTTTCTGCACCCCCAGCAACTGAGTATCCAGAATTGTATCAGAAAAACTTGGGAATTTTTTTAGAATCTTTTTTTTAATTAGATTTTTGTATGTAGGAAATATGGAAACTACAAATTGCAACACGGAAGAACATTTGTGTATGATACAATACAGAAACTGCATTGTGAATGGAAAATAGTACAGAGCTATTGCATAGTATATAACAGGGGTCTCCAAACTTTCTAAAGAAAGGGCCAGTTTACCATGCTTCAGGCTTTAGGGGGCCATACTGTGCCCAGTGGGAGCAAATAATGCCAGATCTTTGGTATTAGGGTGAGGAATACTGCTCTATCGTTGGCATCAGTGGAAGGAATAGTGCCCCATTGTTGGCGTCAGTGGCAGGAATAATGCCACAAGGGCCGGATAAAGGGAACCAAAGGGCCGCATTCGGCCCAAAGGCCACAGATTGAAGACCACTGGTATATAAGATGATGTTTCTCCACAAAGGGCTGTTTTGTTTTAATTATGCTGCGATAAGATCAGCCTAAGTCATATATGCAGCAGTATCTCACAATAATGCACGTAAAAATTGTTACAGGCAGTCCCAGAGTTACATACATCCGACTTACATACGACTCATATTTACAAATGGAGGGAGACAACAGGAAGTGAAAGAAAGTCTAATCCGAGGAATGTAAATTCACTCCTTTAAGAGTTATTATGCGAAAAAGGGGTCTCCACTGAAGCTTTATCACCAATCCTTGTTTCCACAACAACCCAAATTTTTCAAAATCCAATTATCCCAGGGATAGAAAGTGAGGTGAAATCTTCTGAACAGAGACAGACAGCAAAACAAATGTTACTGGGGTGTTAACCTTTCCCTATGTTATCCAAAAAGCATTAAAAAAGATGTTTTTGGGCTGAAGTTACACTTAAAATATGTACCTGTTTCAACTTACATACAAATTCAACTTAAGAACAAACCAACAGAACCAATCTTGTTCATAACCCAAAGAATGCCTGTATTTAGATAGAAGGATATAGAGAAAATTTTGTGATAATAAGAATAGCCTCTGAGGATTAAAGGACAGAAAGGAGAGGAGTGTTAAAATGTAGGAGGTGGTGAGAAGGGAAGGGGTATCAGCATTCCCTCCCATCGGACAGTTTAGGCATTACATTTGATGGTAATTTAAAATGGAAATAGGACCTTGGTAATATGATAGGAGATTCAGAAGAGAGTCATAAACGGAAAAAAGACTTTGTTAAATGTGCTTAGAGAGTTATTTAATCTTACTGTAAGGTATTGTTACAGATTTCATGGTTTCATTTATATACTGTAGGCCCATTTTAGAACGTGATTTTGTTTATCACCATTTTAAGGCAATTAGGCATCTGCCTTCAGTCAGAACATAGTAGGGCTTGGGAATGTTTTGGGTTTTTTGTGGAATCCTTATGTCACCAAAAGATTTTTATGGCCATATGTTTCCTTAACATACAGGGTCTCAGAATTTCCCAGGTTTTACCAAGGGTCCCTGTGTATATCCTGTCTAGATTCTTAGCTTTATACACTAGTGATAAGTGAAAGGAATATGAGGTAGTAAACTGTCAGGTAAGCACACAATTCATAAACAGGAACAAGCAGATGACATTCAGACAGTTGTATACCCCACAGAATGTTTACTTACATAGTCAGGTTGAAAAAATACACAATCCATCTAGTTCAACCATTAAAAAAAATAATAATAATAATTAAATAAATAAAAAATCATACAATCCCATATACCCAATCCTATACCCACAGTTGATCCAGAGGAAGGCGAAATAAACCCCAGAAAAGGTAGGTGTTTCTTCAGGTTAGGCAGAATTTGTAACAGAAGTGACGTTCCATCGCCACCATCTTTCTACACCCAGCACTCCTCGATATTAATGATACAGTGAGAAGGCAGCAAGCAGACATCTTGTTACATCCACTGGAGTTTTGCATTTCACACTTATTTTTACCAGTAAACTGAGCTTATATATAGTGAAAAATAGTATTTTAAAATCCCTCAGACTGTTTTGATGTTGATTTTTCAAAGGAGCGGTGTTCTGTCAGATTAGTAAACCCGTGAGATCAGCAGGCTTGCCACTGCTTTTATAATTCAACATCTAAACAGTGAGACGGATTTTTAAATACTGTATTTCACTATAGAAGCTTGGTTCACTGTTAAAAATAAGTGTGAAATGCTTGACTCCATTGGGTGTTACAAGATGTCTGCTAGCTACCTTCTCACTATATCCTTACTGTGGACGATTACTGGTTATAGCAAGATGGCGGCAACAGAACGTCACTTCCGTTACAAATTCTGACGGGTCACATAATCTCACAAAACGCTGGCAGCAGAAAGGTAAACAGCAGGAATTAGAGAAAAAGTTAGGGCAGGGGTCTCAAACTGGCGGTCCTCCCGCTGTTGCGAAACTACAAGTCCCATCATGCCTCTGCCTGTGGGAGTCATGCTGGTAACTGTCAGTGTTGAAATGAAAGGTAAATAGCAGGGATTAGAGAAAAAGTTAGGGCAGGGGTCTCAAACTGGCGGTCCCCCAGCTGTTGCGAAACTACAAGTCCCATCATGCCTCTGCCTGTGGGAGTCATGCTTGTAACTGTCAGTGTTGAAATGCCTCATGGGACTTGTAGGTGGAGGGCTGCCAGTTTGAGACCCCTTAGTTAGGGTAATAATTAGAGTAGCAACCAGGAATACAGTAGAAGTACTCAAACTCGCAGGAACGTTTTTGCTCTATCAGAGTGCACCTATCAGAAATTGCGTTTAATTTTTAAATTGCTTGAAGTTAATCTAATGATTTAACATACAAATTTATCCCAAAGACTATACAAAGGGCATGGGTTATTATCAGATGCATATGGAGAACAGACAATTTTACAACAAGTTTAGAACGCATTTTTAAAGGGAATTAATGCATGAGATAATAAAAGGTATCCAGTGATCATTTCTAGAACCTGTGGTAGCATTTTGGTCCAGGAAATTGATTTAACTGGCTGGCAGAGGTTGCACAGATTTTTTTTTGCCATCAAGCAAAACTGGCCAGGGATGTCAGACTTTTCTTTACCCTCCTCATTTTTAAAAAGACCAGAAGCTGGTCTTCAATAGAGAACCTGTGGCGCCACCCACCCCCGCTGCCAGTGTGTGTGTGTAAAGTGCAGTGGGCGGTGCCACAGTTCAAAGTCTCCGCGTGGCAACAACGGAATGTCAGAGGCCAGTGGTATGTCGGGGGCCAGTCTGTGGATGGGATGTCATAGGGGGCCAGTCTATGGATGGGTGTCAGATGGGGCCAGTCTGTGGATGGGATGTCAGAGGGGGCCAGTCTGTGGATGTCAGAGGGGGCCAGTCTGTGGATGGGATGTCAGAGGGGGCCAGTCTGTGGATGGGATGTCAGAGGGGGCCAGTCTGTGGATGGGATGTCAGAGGGGGCCAGTCTGTGGATGTCAGAGGGGGCCAGTCTGTGGATGTCAGAGGGGGCCAGTCTGTCTGTGGATGTCAGAGGGGGCCAGTCTGTGGACGTCAGAGTGGGCCAGTCTGGATGTCAGAGGGGGCGCCAGTGAGTCTGGATGTCAGAGGGGGCGCCAGTGAGTCTGGATGTCAGAGGGGGCGCCAGTGAGTCTGGATGTCAGAGGGGGCGCCAGTGAGTCTGAATGTCAGGGGGGCGCCAGTGAGTCTGGATGTCAGAGGGGTGCAGTCAAAGTCTGGATGTCAGAGGGGCGCAGTCAGAGTCTGGATGTCAGAGGGGCGCAGTCAAAGTCTGGATGTCAGAGGGGCGCAGTCGGAGTCTGAATGTCAGAGGGGTGCAGTCAGAGTCTGGATGTCAGAGAGGCGCAGTCAGAGTCTGGATGTCAGAGGGGCGCAGTCAGAGTCTGGATGTCAGAGGGGCACCAGATGTTAGGAGGGGCTCCGCTGATGGACACCAGATGTGAGGAAGGCTGCTCTGATGGGGCACCTGATGGCATCTGGTGGCTAGTGACGCGCTCATGGCTCCCACTGATTCTGCATTATGGTGAGTTGAATGATTTAATTTCATATTACAATGCAATAATAGAAATAATGCGCTTCAATCATCCTGACACCATAACAATCATGGCGCCGGGATGATTGAATCGCTAACACCAGGTATTTGGAGTATCTTTATCTTCCGATTGTCAAACTCTGGAAAACACATTGCTTTTGCGGTGTGGAATCGGGGGGCTGCTGTCCCTCCATCCCTCCACCCTCCCCCTTTCCCTTTCCCTCTCCATCCCGCATTCATCTCAGACACTAACCACACCCCTTTGAGATACGCCCCATGTCGCACGCCGCATTTTATCCTTTTCCTATGCCACATCTATAATCGCATACCCCGCCCCCTAATTATAACACAACTCTGCCTACTGCCAAAAAAGTGTCCAGAATTTTTTTTTTACAATGTTGGCAACTATGGGGGAGGTGCAGCGGCAGTAAATACTTAGAGTCCAGTTGTAGTAACAGAACTGTATTGAATTTAAGGTTTACTAAAGCACAACTACCTAGTGGGAAGACAACTGTAGGTTGTAAGAGTATAACAGTAGGTATCGGGTGCACTGACAGCATCTGTCTTGATGGGCGGAATGCAGCCTGGCCAGTACATGCCCAAACAAGGAGGCGTCCATGAAGGATTTCTCTTTCCCTACTCATCTGGAACTTCTCCCTGTTGCTAATCACTGTCTCTGATAGAGAAGTGACCTATCGCTACACTACCCACACACGAAATGTACGCCAAGCCTAAGAGCTAAGGTCCTAAATAGACTCTGCTTGACCCAAGATGCCCACCAGAGTCATATGGGTCACCAGCATCCAATCGGATAGCTCTGCCAGTGACCGAGGAAACCATGGAGGAACCGTGCATCTCTTGACTTCCACTTCCTCTACAATGCTGCTGCAGTTGAGCATCACCTGCAGTGGAGAAAGTGAACTGCACCTGCCTAAGACACAATGTCGCTTTTCTTGTACATGGACAAGGTGATGGTGTCTGTTTAATGGTAGATCACAAATTTGTAAAATAAATATTGTAAGATTGATTAAAAGTTCTCCAACAGAATGTATAAGTTACAGCGATGAGACAAATTTAATACTAGCAGGGGTGCCTATAATGATCAGGCTTTAATTTAAGTAAAACCTTCATCCCAAAAGGAAAAAAAAAAAACAGTTTGCTGTTCCTAATTATAAAGTGTGAGCTGGAGTTTGGCTTCAATCTATTCGTTTATCTAAATCTATTAGTACATCCAACATTTTCTTCCCCCCAGACTGACATTGCTGCTGTCTGCTCTGCCCCCTGTGATTCTTCATCCAGGGTAGGGGCACTCAAATACAAGGAGGCATGATCCTGGCAAGACCACCTGGTAAAAGTAGAGGGACAAAAGCCTAAAAAAGAAAACGGAGGAAGTCACCACATGTAATGATTTGTAAGCTGCAATACCGTATATACTCGAGTATAAGCCGAGATTTTCAGCCTCTTTTTTGAGGCTGAAAGTGCCCCCCTCGGCTTATACTCGAGTCATCGCTGTCTGCCCGCTCGATCAGCGTGTCGAGCAGACAGACAGCGGCCATTCTGATTCAAAAGCCGCGCCTCCGGCTCCGCCTTCGCCTGTGATAGGCGGAACACTGAATTTCCCAGCAGCCTGTGTTCCGCCTATCACGGGCATCCGCTCATCCTCGTACTACGGACGAGGATGATACGACGTCCGTGATAGGCGGAACACAGGCTGCTGGGAAATTCAGTGTTCCGCCTATCACAGGCGAAGGAGGAGGCGCGGCTTTTGAATTTTACAATGGCCGCCGACGAAGAGGGCACGGGACGGAGGCAAGGCAACGCACGGCACGGGACAGGACGGGACGGGACGGGACGAAGGCAAGGCACGACACGGGACGGAGGCTCGGGACAAAGGCTCGGGACACAGGTAGGCTGGACACACACACACACACACACACACACACACACACGGATGGAGACACACACACACGGATGGATGGATGGATGGATACACACACACACACAGGGATGGATGGATGGATGGATACACACACACACAGGGATGGATGGATGGATGGAGACACACACACACAGGGATGGATGGATGGATGGATGGAGACACACACACACAGGGATGGATGGATGGATGGATGGAGACACACACACACAGGGATGGATGGATGGATGGACACACACACACACAGGGATGGATGGACGGACACACAGGGATGGACGGACACACAGGGATGGACGGACACACAGGGATGGACGGACACACACACAGGGATGGACAGGCATGTCTCACCCTCGGCTTATACACGAGTCAATAAGTTTGCCAGTTTTTTTGGGGGTAAATTGGGGGCCTCGGCTTATATTCGGGTCGGCCTATACTCGAGTATATACGGTATATAATTTTTGTGGTTTGTGGTTTAATACCACTTTAAGAAGGATATCATTCCCCGAACAAATAAAAAATAGTAAATAAAAAATTGGTATGGGGGGGAGGGCATTACAAGAGGGGACAGGACAGGATTGGGAAAGCCAATGCTTCCCTGTAATTTATGTTTGGTGAGGTTACTAGCAATTACACTATGTTGTTTATTGGCCCAGAGGACTTATTGAAACTCTGACTGAATTAGTTTGAGAAAAGAACTCAGAATTTTGATTCGGAGGGTCTCTAGTAAATAAAGAAGGCACAAAAAGCACACTCACTTTTAAAAAATCTATTTCTCCCAAAACATGAAAAGCTGTCCCTTTTCTAGTTTTTCTGAATTGTTACAAGAAAGTGTGGAAAGTTCAGTATGAATATTTTGTCCATTGAGGTGGCAATTTTACCTCTTAGCCCTTGTACACACGGTCGGACATTCAGATGGAAAATGTTTGATCGGACCGTATTGTCGGATAATCCGACCGCGTGTGGGCTCCATCGGACTGTTTCCGTCGGAATATCCGATCGGACTTTGTCTGATCATGTGTAGAGAATTCCGATTGAACAAAGTGCCACGCGTGCTCAGATCAAATTCCTAGACCAAAGCTATTGGTTACTAGCCTGAACGTAGTCCCGTCGTATCTAAATAACGTCATCACGTTCTGAACGATCGGATTTTTCGACAATTTTGTCCGACCGTGTGTATGCAACACAAGTTTCGGACAAAATCCGTCAGACAAAATCCGAAGGATTTTGTTGTCGGAATGTCCCACCGTGTGTACAAGGGCTTAGGTATTTACAGTCTGAAATGAACCACATGCTAACACATTATGTTAGACTTACCTTTACAACAGATCCCTCCAGCGGCACCCTGTCACTGCAGGCAGGGGATTCATATTCACCCGGTCTTCTTCCGGGTTCACGCCCCCTCCCCCAGCCATCTGATTGGCCGGAGCCGTGATGCCGTCACTCCTGGTATGCCATTCCTTCAGAGCGCATGCACAGGTGATGTAACCGGCTGCTGCTCACTGGAATATCTCCTAAACAGTACATGTTTAGGAGATATTCATTCTACCTACAGGTAAGCTTTATTATAAGCTTACCTAAAGATAAAAATGCCAAAAAAGGGTTTATTACAAATTTAAATACTTTAAAAACTTTTTTTAAACCCACCTATATCTTTTAAGTACACAACATTTTTATTTCTTTCTAACTTTTCTAACTTTTATTTACTTGCAAAAATGTACTTATTCTGTCTTACTACTGCAAACACAAACTTTCTATTTCTGTCTCACTTATACACTAACTTTCTATTTCTGTCTTAAAAGAAAAGTCCCCGGTTAAAAAAAAAAAAAAAACACACATACTCACCTATGTGGATGCAGCATCAATCCAATGCTGCCTCTGTCACCTGCCATCACTAATGCCCCGTACACACGATCAGACTTTCGGACAACAAAACCGTGGATTTTGGTTCGAAGGATGTTGGTTCCAACTTGTCTTGCATACATACAAATGTTGGCCAACAATTACAAACGTAGTGACGTACAAGACGTACGTGATATCTCCATTATGAATGCTAGTTACTTGATCCCGAGCATGCGTGGACTTTTGTCCGATGGACATGTGTACACATGATCGGAAAGTCCGACAACAAACATTTGTTGGTGGAAAATTTGAGAACCTGCTAGCCAACATTTGTTGGCGGAAAGTCAGACAACAAATGTTCGATGGAGCATACACACGGTCTAACTTTCCGCCAACAAGCTCCCATCCAACATTTGTTTTTGTAAAATCCGAATGTGTGTATGAGGCATCAAGACCATTAATTGCCCTGTGCTCAGTCTTCAGTGAGAATGTGACAGTCACTGGCTCTCTGTTCTGCCCTCCAGCACTCACTGGAGCGCTGGGTTGTGGTGGGTGTGGTCTGAGATCGATTTATTTTTTGATCTCAGGCTTTCCAGCCTAGAAGAGAGAGGTGGAATCTTATAGACCACACATCTCTCCGTAAAGAGGATCTGTGATGCCCTATTCCCATTACAAGGGATGTTTAAATTCCTTGTAAATGGAATAGGGACGACCTGAACACCCCCCAGTTCGGTTCGCAGCAGAACATGCGAACAGACAAAAAATCAGTTCGAACACTCGAACACCGCTAAAGTCTATGGGACACGAACATGAATAATCAAAAGTGCTCATTTTAAAGGCTTATATGCAAGTTATTGTCATAAAAAGTTTTTTGGGGACCTGGGTCCTGCCACAGGGGACATTTATCAATGCAAAAAAAGTTTTAAAAACAGACGTTTTTTTCGGAGCAGTGATTTTAATAATGCTTAAAGCGGAGGTCCACCCTAAAGTGGACCTTCCGCTCATTGGAATCCTCCCCCCCTCCGGCGCCACAATTGGCACCTTTCAGAGGGGAGGGGGGTGCAGGTACCTGTACAGTACAGGCAGGGCCGGCGCTCCCACTAGGCGAACTAGGCAGTTGCCTAGGGCGCACTGCCGCCTAGGGGCGCAGCCACAGCCTTGGTCCACTCCAGAGGATCAGTTCCCCCTTGGCGAGTGGTGCAGACTGTAGCAGGAGGTGGCTCCATATGGCTGGCTGAAGAGTTGCTTGGCGGGGGAGCAGGCAGATCTCACCCTTCGGACTAAGCCAGGGATGACCATGCGGATGTCCAGCAGCCATGGGTGTCAGCTCTCTGGCCGCCCCACCTCCCTCCCTGGGTGATGTGCAGCCATTGGAGGAGCAGGGCGGGTGGCATGGATCCACCCAGGCCCGGACTAGCTATAGGAAAACGCAGGGCCGAGGCTGCCGGGCCACTTGTCTTGGAGAAGCGAGGACCAAAAAGCAAAGCTTTTCCTGCAGCTCATCCAGCCTCTCCGCGGCCGCCGCCGGAGCGGGGGAGCGGGGGAGCGGGGGGGGGGTGGATCAGCTGAACGGGGGTGGAGCTGAAGGAGGTCTCCTGGACGTGACACGGACTGCCGCCCGCTGCCTGACATGTGGAGGAAGCGAGAAAGAAGTGCACCAAGGTAAGAACTTGTCAGGTGGTGGGGGGAAGCGCTGGGGATGAAGGCTTCCAGTCAGAGCTTATCTTTGGTGTGTGATCCCATCCCATCCCCTGGCCCCATCCCTCCGCCTGGCTCCCTCCCTTCGCCTGGCTCCCTCCCTCCGCCTGGCTCCATCCCATCCCCTGGTACCATCCCTCCACCTCGCCCCATCCCTCCGCCTGGCTCCCTCCATCTGCCTGGCTCCATCCCTCCGCCTGGCTCCCTCCCTCTGCCTGGCTCCATCCCTCCGCCTGGCTCCATCCAATCCCCTGGCTCCATCCCTCCGCATGGCTCCCTCCCTCCACCTGGCTCCATCCCTCCGCCTGGCTCTATCCCTCCGCCTGGCTCTATCCCTCCACCTGGCTCCATCCCATCCCCTGCCTCCATCCTATCCCCTGGCTCCATCCCTTCGCCTGGCTCCCTCCCTCCACCTGGCTCCATCCCATCCCCTGGCTCCATCCCATCCCCTGGCTCTATCCCTCCACCTGGCTCCATCCCATCGCCTGGCTCCATCCCATCGCCTGGCTCCATCCCATCACCTGGCTCCATCCCATCGCCTGGCTCCATCCCTCCGCCTGGCTCCATCCCATCCCCTGGCCCCATCCCTCCGCCTGGCTCCCTCCCTCCGCCTGGCTCCATCTCTCCCCACCTGGCTCCATCCCTCCCCACCTGGCTCCATCCCTCCCCGCCTGGCTCCATCCCTCCCCGCCTGGCTCCATCCCTCCCCGCCTGGCTCCATCCCTCCCCGCCTGGCTCCATCCCTCCCCGCCTGGCTCCATCCCTCTGCCTGGCCCCATCCCTCTGCCTGGCCCCATCCCTCTGCCTGGCTCCATCCCATCGCCTGGCTCCATCCCATCGCCTGGCTCCATCCCTCCACCTGGCTACCCCCATCTCCTGTCCACTTTGCTATATCCTCCCTCCACCTGGCTGCACCCCATCTCCTGTCCACCTGGCTCCATCCCTCCACCTCGCTCGATCCCTCCACCTGGCTACCCCCTCCTGTCCACCTGGCTCCATCCCTCCACCTAGCTGCACTAGCTGTCCATCTGGCTATATCCTCCCTCCACCTGTCTGCACCTCCCCTCTCCTGTCCACCTGGCTGCACCCCTCTCCTTTCCTCCTGGCTGCACCCTATCTACTGTCCACCTGGCTTCATCCTTCATCCCACCTGGTTGCACCTCCCCTCTCCTGTCCACCTCACTCCATCCCTCCACCTGGCTGCACCCCCCCTTTCCTGTCCACCTGGCTATATCCCTCCCCCCACCTGGCTGCACCCCCTCTCCTGTCCACCTGGACCAGTTCTGGTGCTAAAGTTATTGAATACATTTTTTTTGGGGGGGGGGGGGGGGCGCAAGTAGCTGGTCTCGCCTAGGGTGCAAAATAGTCTAGCACCGGCCCTGAGTACAGGTATCTGCACCCACTTCTGGGATAGCTCTCTGCGGAAAGGGGCGTAGATTACGCCCCTTTCCGAAAGTCCCCCGCTGCCTGCTGGGAAACACACAGATCCCAGAGG
This sequence comes from Lithobates pipiens, assembly GCF_037356315.1. Classification (NCBI taxonomy): domain Eukaryota; kingdom Metazoa; phylum Chordata; class Amphibia; order Anura; family Ranidae; genus Lithobates; species Lithobates pipiens. The sequence goes on from NW_027507903.1 coordinate 298,698,652, forward strand.
CAGCGGGTCCATCCTTATTGCGCAGCGCGACTCGCGCATGCACAGTAGGGAACCGGGAAATTAAGCCGAAAGGCACCACTTCCTGATTCCCATACCCAAGATGGCGGCGGCAGCACCCGAGAGACGATTGAGAGATCGGCTTCGGGTGCCGACATCGCGGGCGCGCTGGACAGGTAAGTGTCACTATTTTAAAAGTCAGCAGCTGCAGTATTTGTAGCTGCTGGCTTTTAAAAAAAAAAAAAGCGCGGACTCCCGTTTTAAAGTGAAACAATAAAAGTCAAGTATTCCTTTAAATTTCGTACCTGGGGGGTGTCTATAGTATGCCTGTAAAGGGGCGCATGTTTCCCATGTTTACAACAGCCCCTGCACAAAATGAACTCTTAAAACAGATTTTATGACAATACCATGCATATAAACCTTTAAAATTGCACTTTTGATTTCTCCCATAGTCTTTTTAAAGGGTGTTCCGTGGCTTTCGAATTCGCCACAAACACCCAAAATTGTTCACTATTCGGCAAACACCCGATGTTCCAGTTGAACTTCGACTCGGACATCGGGCTCATCCCTAAATAGGAATAAAAGTGATCAAAAAGTAAAAAATTAAGGGGAAAGTGTAAAATGATTTTTTTTTTAACAAAATAAACGATGATAAAAAAACGATGATAAAAAAACGATGATAAAAAAGTTTAAAAGCACCCCCCATCCCTGTGTGCTCGCACACACAGAAGCAATGGACATGTAGATCCTACCAGTATATGTAAACAAAATTCAAACCACACATGTGAGGTATCGCCATGAACGTTAGAATGGGAGCAATATTTCTAGTAACTCTAAACTATTGAAGCATGGGGGATTTTTAAGTACAGAGGTCTGGCCCCATTGCACAGGTGTGCACAATTTTAAAGCGTGACATGTTAGGTATCTATTTTACTCAGCACAGCATCATTTTACACATTATACAAAAAAACAAAAAAATAAAACAAACAAAAAAAAATCGGACTAACTTTAGTGTTTTTTTTTTTTTTTTATTCATGAAAGTGTTTTTTTTTTCCCAAAAAATCTGGTTTGAAAAATTACTGCCATTTTATTCCCTAGGGTCTAAAAAAAGGTTTGTGGGTCCTGAGTAATTTTCTAGCAAATAAATTATGATTTTTACATGTAGGCGAGAAGTGTCAGAATTGGCTTTGAAGACAAGTGATTATTGGACTTTCTTCGGATTAATGCATGTGGCCATGAGCCCCTTAGGCTGAGTTTAGATATGCAGCAAGATTCCTGGACCTCTTAAAAGCATTCCATGTTCGAATTGATTGCCATTTTGACTGACAGTGAAGAGGTGTTATGACGCCTCCCCTTCACTCGTTTTGACCCCTTTAATGCCACACCAACAGGCAGCAATCATGTGCATTGCATGAGGTTGCAGGAAATTTGTGGTGTGTCCCCATTCACTTGAATGGGTTGCATTCGCTGAATGTTTTGGGGGGAAATAATTTGCCATGGGTGCAAAGCATGGCAACCATGGCATGTAAATACCCCCATCTGCTGCCTTTATAGCTTAAGGGGGGGGGGGGGGGGGCGATTGAAGGAATGCTAAATACGTGGCTCAACTGCACGTTTTTAACGACCCCCCAACCACAAGTCTAAAAGAGCCCTTAGAGTACAGGAAATTCTGGGTGGGTGGTAAGATTCTGATCCTCTAGATTCCTGGGCTACAGCTCTAGTAAACAAGATATGTGAACAATAATTACATATAGAAATCAATTATGAATTTGTGAACAGTAATATAAAATCTGCTAAATTGTTGTAATGTTGGGTAATATTATCCCATTGTACCATGTTATAGAAGAATGAATCACAGAAAAGTAAATTTGTATTTTTATGCATTCTGGCCAGGCTAGGCCCTCCAATTTGATCTACCATAAAAAAAATCTATTTTCTGAATATAATCATAATGGGTTATAGTAATTTTTCTAGAGGATCTGCTTAACTATCAGGTGACTGTAATCAGATAAGTAGTGAGAGGCTCAGTAAGCAGATTGTATAAATGTTGGAGAAACTGAACAAAGCATTTCCATGTATTCAGATGATTGTCACAGTCAAAGGCTTACCTCTCGGCTGTAGTCAGTTCCATAAACATCCGCATAATAATTTCTTATACCATGACCACTACTACATCGACTGTTGTATGGTTCTTGCAAACGTTTCACATGGACCTGCCACAAAGAGATTCTTTTACTTTTTGCTACAAAAAATGCTTGCACATGTCTTTTACTGGGATAGGCAAGTAAAGAATAATAAAAGGGTAATAAAAGACTTAGAATAATGTTAATTTAACAATTGAGTATAAGTATGCTGGAAAATTATCGATTATATCGATTTATAGACATTGTTGCTATGACATATTCATTGCTAAATTTTCACACATATACTGTACATCTAATACAAGGAGGTATGAGTATACTGGACCGGATCACCTTGATTATATATGGCATATGGGAACCTGTGCAAATTTCCAGGTATAAAGAATAACACACATAAATAAGTGAAAACATATTTTTAAATATGTACGATGTCCTTTATTACTAGACATCAACAAACTTTTTCCAAAAAGTTGTTCTGGCAGTGATTTACTGCCCCTACAATGGCATAGAGAGGTCTAGTCCCAGTTGGGGCCCAGTTCCTATGCCAGTGATGGCAAACCTTGGCACCCCAGATGTTTTAGAACTACATTTCCCATGATGCTCAAATACACTGTATAGTGCATGAGCATCATGGGAAATGTAGTTCAAAGCATCTGGGGTGCCAAGGTTCGCCATCACTGGCATAGGAACTGGGCCCCAACTGGGACTAGACCTTTATTCCTGAGGACCTGTAGGGATCCACTTCCATTTTCTCACAAGACCACCAGTTGACATGGAGTGGAAGCAACAGTTTTAGCTGTTACATGCCGCTCATATCTCAATGGCAGTGCATTTACATGCAGCATATTGCCCATCAGTGTAATAAATAGCATTATCCTGCTCACTGTGCCATGACGAACCAATGAGGATATTACACCTCCCCTCTTTGTCCTCCTTTGTACTAAAGGTGAAACAGTGCACCATTTTTGGTGTGGCTTGTTGGGGACAGAGTTTCATTTGCATTTTTTTCAAATCATTGAATTGTTTTGAGACATTAACTAAACATTTGTTGTGAATGCACAAATGGTAAGGGAGGGAAGGTAGTTTAACAAGACACGTGGCCGCTCATTAAAATTAGAAGAAAAGAGAGATTTAACCTTAAACTACGTAGAAGCTTCTTTACTTTAAGAGCAGCAAGGATGTGGAATTACCTTCCACAGGTGGTGGTCTCAGCTGGGGGGATCGATAGTTTCAAAAAAACTAGTATATAAGCACCTGAACAACATACAGGGATATACAAGGTAATACTGACATATAATCACACACATAGGTTGACTTAATGTCTTTTTTCAACCTTACCTACTATGTAACTATGTAAGGCTCTAAAATTGGTAATGTAGAGGGAAGTTGGGATGCTGGGATGCTGAAAGGCAAAATGTGCTAGCTGCTGAATGTCATCTCAAGTAAAAAAGGTAGAAATCTTTTTGATGCATTATTTGTATTCATTGGACTACATTTATTGCTGGGTTCAAAAGCAGTTGAGAATGAGAAGGACTGCAATGGCCATTATAATGAGAAAGCAGGGGTTACCGTGCCATATTTTCAGTAAATGGCCATAGTCCTGCTGTTGGGTAAGCTACATTTTAAGCTATAAAATAGAAGACATATGTCTGTAAGGAGCTTACATTACCTGTACAAAATGGGGCTACAGCTTAAAAGCACATTGACCACTGACCAAGGCAGAATCAAGAACTGACTGCTTTTAAAATCAGCACGTTTACAGATAGCGTGGCTAATCAAACTGCCTAAACATTCTACATTGATTTTCACTTCATTCCAACAACAGTGCAACCTCATAGTATAGCATTAAAAATTAAATGGAAATTTATTGAACAATGGAAATGCGCTCACAAAAGTATGCATGTGTAGTGCATGGCATAAAGGTGACTTGGGAGCCAGAAATGCCTGAGGGGCAGCCCCAGAGAACCACCCGGTTGTGGATGAAACGTGCTGAAGATGGAAGAAGCTGTTGACACTGCAACTGCAAATAGTGTTCAACCCGGAACTGGAATCCCCAACGTCTCTGTAGGCACATGTGCTGTAGACACGGGACACATTTCAAAACCGGTCTGTTTCTTCATCAACCTGTCTATGCTGGGCGATAGGAACTTGGTTCCTCTATGATTTCCTCGGAGGCAGCTATTCAATTGGATGTTGGCACCCCATGTGTTTCTGGTGGCCATCTTGAGTATGGCACTGTCTATTTAAGACCCTGGCACCCAGGCTTGGTGTGCTTTTTGTGAGTAGCTAGAGTAGAGAAAGGATCATCTGTCAGGGACAATATTTAGAGATAGGGAAAGGTTCCCAAGGAGTAGGGACAGTGCAGGGCCTATGTCTATCTCTCAGGAAGCCTTCCCTATTGGATGAGGAATGGCTAGGCCGCATTCTGCTCCTTGTGTTAGGTGCATCTTCCAGTCTGCATATCACTAATCCCCTGCTTTCTCTGTTGTAAGTGGCTCTGGTTGGGTGTGCTCCCCATTGGGCCTGTTGTATTTGCTGAAGTTTTCTACACTCTGTGTGTTCACTGCCCACCACACAATGCTGAACCTATTCACATGGTTACCACACACAGTGAATGCCTTAGAAACTGCTTTTGCGCAGCCACTCAGCTATATTCACCATTAACACTCTTAATGGGACACTGCACCACGTAAAGAAGGGCCCCACCGAAAGCCAGCCAACATTAACCATTAGGTGCTAGGTATTTACTGCCACCTTCTGGGGTACCCTTACACTAGAAATGCATACGCCCACCAGCTATTGGGAATGTATGTACAGCAAACACGCAAGAGCCCTATTATACTTCTGAGTTCATTTATACCATTCTAGAAAATCTGGCTGCACCCGTTACAGTTCAGTTTAATGTGCTAAAGTCTTTTGAGTGCCAGCTAGTGAGTCATTGAGCATTCATTCATGTTAGTGCCCCTAATACTGTGTAATTGCCTGCTCATTGATTTATGCCTTGTTTGATAGCATTTGCCATATTACATTTCATTTATTCACTTCCATTTATCACATTGCTCTTCCTCCTATCGGTGTGCTCTTTGCACTACAGTACATTTAATTACTCCTTTTGTTGCATCTCCCTCCAGCTCTCTGAGTTCTGCTGTGTCTTAAGATGCATTCAGCTGGCCATAGAAGTGTATAGCTGTATGCACTTCTATGCATACAGCTATGCACTTCTATGCATACCCATATGCACTTGTACTCATGTAAATGCAAATACGCTTTTTGTATTGTCATCTGCCTGCAGATGTATGAATGACATATTTCCCAAATGTGGAAGTTTCACAATTGGGAAATATGTCATATGTGCATGTATGGGTAAATGCCAAATCAAAGGAGTATCAGTGTTTACACAAGAACAAGTGTGTATAACTAGTCAATTCTTTAACCAAGCTGTATGTGCCACCTGCTGTTGTCCAGGCATTGGAAAAGACTGGGAAAAACGTACTTTCACCTCTCACTGTCCGTGTGCATGTATCCTCAAGGATTACAGATTTGCATTACTTGTGCATTTTATATCTGCCTGGAGTTCAGCTTTAAACTCAGTTAGTACAATCAGCTTTGGAACATTCTTCGTCTTGGAGCAGTTTACAAAGAGTCATTTCATACCTTCACAACTCCAATGTCTGACTCCTGCCCAGGAGGAATGTTGACTCCCTCATCTTCAGGGAATGGCATCTTCCCTTGTCCATGCAGAACTACTCGCAGTCCTGCCGCTGTGCTCACATTACTCATATATTCATTCTGCTCAATATAAAGCTCCATAGTCAGACCTGTCAGTGACATAAGCAATGTACATATTATTGTATTGGCAGCATAGGTATTTATTTACCAGTATATTCACAAGAATGGTCATATGGAGCTTCTGACCTAAAATAACTGCAATACAGAATTGTTTCCAGTGACTGGAAACACAGTTCTTCTGTCTATAAACATATAATCTGGAGGGTAAAGGGGGGCATTAAATAGATGCAAACCCCAACTTTTTTACTCTTTGTTGCATATCAGCTATGCAGATCTCCTGCAGTTCTGTTGCAGCCACTTCCTGCCTACATACATGCACTCAATTAGAAGTGTATGCAACATGTGACAAAACAGGGTCCTAGTGTTGTGCACTGTTGGAGGAGGTGATTGTACAAAGACCTTCTTAGCAGAACTGGCAGGTATTATTTTAAGTAAAAGTGCAGATTTAATGTGTATGTCAAGAGGGGAAAAAACATATGGAGAACAAGAAGGACTTCTTAAAAGGGTTGTAAAGCTTTGTTTTTTATTTTCTAAATAGGTTCCTTTAAGCTAGTGCATTGTTGGTTCACTTACATTTTCCATTGATTTCCCTTCTAAATGTTTTCTTTACTTTGTCTGAATTTCCCTCTTCCTGTTTCTCCTCAGTAAACTTCACACCATCATCCGAGTGGTTATTAGTAAGCCAGAATAGCTTACTGAGGAGGAACAGGAAGTGAGAAATTCAGACAAAGAAAACAAAGAAAAAAAAACATTTAGAAGGGAAATCTAAGGAAAAGGTAAGTGAACCAACAATGCACTAGCTTAAAGGAACCTATTTAGAAAATAAAAAACGAACCTTTACAACCCCTTTAATAATGAATAAATGTTAAAGTTTTTGTTTAATATTTTATTGACTGGGTTAACATATACTCAGTTACGGGACAGGGTCACCCAGTGCCCAAGGCAAAGATGGCAAACTGTGCTACACAGTTGCAAATTAAAAAATAAAGTCCCTGCATCAGGGGTATCACTGAAAGGAAAAAATGTCTGGTAGTAGTGACACTGGAAAGAAACATGTTCCTGCATTACTGGAAAAAAATGCACTTGCATTGGTGATGTCACCAAAATGAAAAATGCTACTGCATTGGTGGTGTCACTGGAAGAAAAAATGCTCCTACATCAGTAGTGTCACTGGAAGAAAAAATGCCGCTGCATTGGTGGTGCCACTGGCAGGAAAAACCATCCCTGAGCCAGTGGTGTCACTGAAAAGAAAAAAAAAGTCCAAGAGTCAGTGATAACACTAAAAGGAAAAAATGCCACTGCATTGGTGGTTTCAATGGAAGAAAAAAAGTCCCTGTATCAGGGGTGTCACTTAAAGGAAAAAAAATGTCCCTGAGTCAGGGGTGTCACTGAAAGGAAAAAATGCAGCTGGGAAAGCTTCCTATCTAGGGTCATGTGATATGTCACATGACAAAGGGAGACAGGAAGAAGGCCAGTCCACCCTCACTCCCCAGTGGAGCCTCACTGAGATGGAGGAGTGTCCTCAGTGGGCACCTACCCTCTTCCTCCCACAGTAAGCTGCTATTGGAGGGAGGATAGAGAACAATCCTCCCTCCAGGGACTATAGAGGCATCTGCTCCTTCTGACAGGAGTGCCACTGCAGGAGAGTGAAGTAGCTGAAACTCCTAATGCACCATGACCACTCCACATATTAACATTGCACCCAGGGCCCTTCCCACTAATAAGAAAAAAAAGCTGTCATACAACATAATATATCCAGTCTGTATATAATCTGCACAGTAATCTTTTCAGCAAAAGTGCACCTGTTATAACACAGGTCACATATGGGTTAGGCATTGAACACTGATGTTGTAATCACCATAACTGAAGCCGGCTTTGGTGGCATTTAAAACATCTGTTTCTTGAATTCTTGATGATGGGTAATTCGGTCCATTGAAGGTGTAACAGTTTCCAAGCTTCGGGTTCAAGAAAGTGGTGAAATAGCTAAAGCACAAAAGGAAATATGTAACAAATTTACAATGTTCATATGCAGGAATGTATACATTTCAGACTTGTACTAAAGAGGTTTTTCAGGATAGATGGACATTTCTGATCTGTTTTGGATCTCTTCTGGTATAATAGAAAGATTGCCCCCCCCCCCCCACATTTCTTACTGAGGCCGGTCATACATGGTGTAAATTTATTTCCTGCAACCTGTGGTTGCAGGAGAGAAATTTGCACGGTTCCCCCATAAACACAGACAGTGCTGACAGGGGAATCAGCCATTGTCTTCTCCCTGCGAGGGTCGGGGGCGGCCGAGGGAAGCCGTCTCTTGAATTGCCTTGTCCTACTGTTTAAATCTGACCTTTAGTAACTTTGCAAATCTGCATTACTTTATTGTTGACATCTGACGTGATCTGCGCATGCAGGAGAGAATCCTGTGATTGATTACACCCTCCCCCATTCACAGGTTGTGTTACAACTTACAAGCAGCATATTTAATGAAAGAACCTTATTTAAGGGAGGAGGAATGAGACGGGGGCATGTCCCCATCAGACCATCGGTACTGCTGTTCTACCTGAAGACCTGAAGCTGTTACCATTGCAGTGTCCATTGTTTAGAGACAGGAAGAGGAACTGCCCTGCACAACCGTGGGACATACAGTACTTCATTATAGGCAGGGCTTTTTTTCTCAAACAATAGGTGCTGGAACTTAACCACGGCCCCACAAAACCCCTCCCCCCATACACACCCTCCAAATCACATCAAATAGTGGGTGTGTTCAATCAAATTTCACGAAAAAAGTAGGAGGGTCTTGAAGGGGCATTAAATACCAGGATTGCATTATATACAGAGTGCAGAGCTGTCACTTGTAAACACAGAAACCAGACTTCTGTGTTTACAAGTGATTGTGGTGAGCAGGCACCAAAGGGTCTGAGCCAGAGGTGGCAGAACTGAGTTTCACCAAGTTCCCCCTGAAAAAAAGCCCAGGTAAGTGATGTGACTAAAGCTGTAGGCATTTTTTTTATTTTGTGCTAAACTTTAGCCTTAAAGTGGTATGAAACCCAAAAGCACACATTTTATATGTTGCAGCTTAGCAAATGGTGGTAGGTTTATTTTTTTAGATTTCCTTTTCTTTATTTTCACCTGGTGATCCGGCCAGTAAGTCTGTTGTTTTTCAACAGAACAAGTTGTTCAGCAGATGTAACATTTAGAAGGTTAACACAAACCATTTGCCACTGAGAGGGGTGCTTTTATTTATGTATTATGTAAAACCTTTATCCCAAAAGGAAAAAAAAATATATAACTACAGGTCCCATGCCTCCTATCATGCTGAGTCTATTTTATATAACACACACCCATCTGTCAATCAAACTATTAAAACGTATACATAGTCATTTATTGGTAAATATGTCTTTAACCACTTGCCCACCGGCTCACGCTGATATATATTGGCAAGGTGGCACGGGTGTGCAAAACGACGTACCCGTACGTCACTCCGTCATCTGCGGCTAGCGGGCGCGTTGGTCCCGTGGACTCGATGTCTGCCGGAGGCCTGCGATCATGGCAGGGAGAGGCAGAATGGGGAGATGCCTATGTAAACAAGGCATTTCCCTGTTCTGCCTAGCAAAATGACAGGGATCTACTGCTCCTAGCGGTCGGAGCAGTGATCTCTGTCATGTTCCAGTGAGCCCATCCCCCCTACAGTTAGAACACGCTGAGGGAATGCACTTAACCCCTTTATTGCCCCATAGTGTTTAACTCCTTCCCTGCCAGTGACATTTACACAGTAATGAATGCATTTTTATAGCACTGATCGCTGTATAAATGTCAATGGTCCCAAAATAGTATCAAAAGTGTCTGATCTGTCCACTGCAATGTCGCAGTCATGATAAAAATCACAGATCGTCACCATTACTAATAAAAAAAATGAATAATAAAAATGACGTAAATCTATCCCTTATGTTGTAGACACGATAACTTTTGTGCAAACCTATCAATATACACTTATTGCAATTTTTTTTACCAAAAATATGAAGAAGAATACATATCGGCCTAAACTGAAATTAGTTTTTAAAAAAGCTCTAATTGTGGGGAAAAAAAGGACATCAATTTTGTTTGGGTACAACATTGCACGACCGTGCAATTGTCAGTTAAAGCAATGCAGTGCCATAACGCAAAAAGGCTACATCCCTTTGCCACATACATGGAAACACTCTGTGACTTGTCAATTAATCTATGGGCCGCATTGCCAAGCCCCTGGCTTCAGCCTCTCCTGCGGGCACATTCTCTTTGTAAATTTTGAGCCTATTGAGGCTTTTTGCTTATTTTGAGTAAAACCTTTTGTATATGAGAATTAAGGCACCTACAGATTTGTGCAACCCATTTTTTCTTTACACAGAAGATTGGGGTGGACCAAAAGGAAAGTAGTCATGGCCAAATACCAGTCTGGGACAAAGCCACACAAACCAATGACAGGCATTTGTATGGAATGGTTCCAATACATCTATCTTTGATTTAATATCTCAGAATTATCAACTTACCACCCAACTTTTTGCTCTTCATCCCTGAGGAAAGTTTTCAGCAACTAGAAACGGGTCGGGTGTGGGGCCATCAGCTTAGAGTATTATTAATATTTATTGGTTGTTTTTTTTTTTTTTATGTAATTATGTGTTTATAACATTTTGCTACACCATTGGGACACTGTTTGCTTAGTGGTCCCTCTGGTTTTAATGTATTTATGTGTATCTTTTGTTCTGTATTTGTTAATAAAATATTTATGTTTTTGATTTGTGTGTGGTGTTGGTGGTCACTTATAATCCCATTTATATAGGGGGATTTTTTTTGTTCAAAATGTATCAGGGATGAGACCACCACACTAGAATCTTTTGATCCACTGAGAGCCCCCTTCCCTCCTTCGCATAACGCAAAAAGGGGCCTGGTCAGGAAGGGGGTAAATCCTTCCGGGGCTGAAGTGGTTAATTTTGTTATATTAAAAAAAAAAAAAATAATTACAGAAAGTATTTTTTTATTCGAATAAAAGATCTAATATTGCATTTATTACCTGCAGATACCTTTGTTCACTGATTTTTCAATTTCATTGTATGCTACCGTCAGTCTGTTTACTTCTGTGAAAATGAGAAGGCTAGCAGATGGGAAACAGACTGTCTGGACATGAGTCCAGCAGTGGGTTGGAATAGACGAAGCATTATCTCCTGATCACATGGAGGTGTGGGCAAAGCCTAGACGTGACTACTATTTTGATTGACATGCCAGGGCTTTCCATGGAATGCAAGAGCACCTCCCCTAATGATGTAATAACTTAACGCTGTAGTCTCCTCGGAGCAGCATAACGCAAAAGGGGATAACGGAAGCCTTTGGAAACATAGGAAACGGCATTGTATTAATCACTTGAGCTCTGGAAGGTTTCACATCTTTCATGACCAAAGCATGTGTTGCTACTCAGCACTGTGCTACTTTAACTGGAAATTGCACTGTCATGCAACCCTGTATGCAAATTACCTTTTTATTAAAAAAAAATAAAAAAATTCAAACAAATAGAGCTTCTTTTGTGGTGGTATTTGATCACCATTTTTTTATGTTTTGCGATATAAACGAAAAAAGTGTTACTAAACCCAGGCCCCTGCAATCACTTTATCTGGTCTCCCACAGTACACAGAACATTGAAATGCAATTATTTTAGTAAATATAAACTGTTTAATACCTTTTTGCATCAGCAGTTAGAGCAGTCTTATCACTTTTAGCAGTGTCAAGCCAAGCACTGGTAAAGCTTGTAGGGGGAGTTTTTTGATTGCCCTATGAGACTGCAAGACCCCTGACTCTCTGTCTGGACAGCACATTTACTGCGGCAGGGCAGCACAAGCAGGCAGGATGACACACATGTATGTGATCCTGCCTCTTCCTGTTTAGGGGCTGGTGGACTGGACAAAGTGGCTTGTGGTACTTGGCTGCTTTGAGAAACCAGAGGATCATGTGATCGCTAAGCTGTTATGAATGAATTATTAATAACAGCTGTGTCTCCTATAGTGATGCTGTGATAAGCCCATAACTATCACATGGTAACTGGGCCAATCACAACACCCTGTATTATGTGATAGCTGTGGGCCAATCACAGCATACAAAAGTAAATCACAGCTGTTATGAATGTAAAACATTTATGACTAATCAAAAAATTGCTGTTACAGTGATCATCACTGTAACAACTATCAAAGTGTAAAAAAAAACAAAAAAAAAAAACCCCTGATTTTCCCCCTTTTACAGTGTCACTATGGTACACCGATGACTACACCGAAAAAAAATGACATACTGTCACCAGTCAGTATCACCACCACACATCAGTCATATGATGATGCAGTACTGCACTAGCGACAGTATGTAAAAAAAAAATTGAAAAAAAAAAGATTTTATTTAATTTCTTAATTCTTCAAAAAATGTTGAAGAAAAATTTGCAACCTCAAAAAACTTACCACACTTCTTAGTAAATAGCTCAGACTGTCTACTTTCCAGAAAAAGTAATTTTGGTGGGGGGAGAGTATTTGTAGTGTCCTGGCACATTAACCACTTGCCAACCAGCGCACGTCGATGTACGTCGACAGAATGGCACGGGCAGGCAAATGGGCGTACATGTACGTCCCTTTAAATTTGCCGCCCTGCCATCGGGAGCGCGCTGCCGCCGGCGCGCTCCCGCGCTGGTCGGGACCCCCGTGAGTCCGGTCGTGGGACCCGCGGACTCGATCGCCGCGGGCATCCCCGCGATCGTCTCACGGAGCGGCCAAATGAAGAAATGCCGTTGTAAACAGCATTTCTCCATTCTGCTTAGCAACTAGTGACGCTGATCTCTGCTCCATGTGATTGGAGCAGAGATCAGTGTTCACTAAATGAAAGCCCAACCCCCCCACAGTTAGTAACACACCCCTAGGAACACTTAACCCCTACACTGCCACCCACTGGTTAACCCCTTCACTGCCAGTGTCATTTACACAGGAATCACTGCAAAAAATAAAAACCGCAGGGGTGATCAAATACCACCAAAAGAAAGCTCTATTTGTGGGGAAAAAAGGACGTCAATTTTGTTTGGGAGCCACGTCGCACGACCGCGCAATTGTCAGTTAAAGCGACGCAGTGCCGAATCGCAAAAAGTGGTCTGGTCTTTGACCAGCAAATTGGTCCGGTCTGAAAGTGGTTAAGGACCTCAAGAAATGACATAGGCAGTCGGTACATCAGAATCAGTAAATTTTTTCAATATTGGGATTTTTCTTTACCAAGGACATGTAGCAGAATAACCTTTGGCATAAATTTATCAAGAAATTTTATTTTATTGGATATATTTTATATCAAAAAGTGGAAAATGTCGTTTTTTTTTCAAAACTTTCCGTTTTTGTTCAAAGCAAAAAATAAAAACAGTGGTAATGAAAGACTGTCAAAAGAAAGCTTTATTTATGTGAAACAAAAATTATATAAATTTAAATTGCTTACAGTGTTGAATGATCACACAATGGCCAGTTATAGCATTTGTTACCTCAACAATTCATATACCTGATATGTGCCTGCTGTACCATGTACTTGTATGAGAAAGTATCCTGTTCTCTTTGAATTGCTTCCTTTGTGGGAAATCCCTGGCATTCAAAAACTAACAACACTAAGCAGGAGAACACAGCGTGGTCAGTTCTATAGCTATGCTGAAAACTCTGCCTGCTCTTCTAAAAGGATCAGACTTGTCCTGAAACACCTCCCCTGCACAGCCATTCTCTGGCACGCTCAGTGTGCTGCTGGTTCTCCTCTCCTCTCCTAGCTCGTATGGAGCTGAGAACAGAGGGAATGTGATCAGATCACTTATAAAAGGGGGAAAAGGGTATTTATAATTTATTTTCTATATCTATAAAAAAAATGTTTTGCCTTGCATTCTTATTTTAAACCAAATGGGTTGTTTTGCAAGGTGATCATTTCTGATCTTTTTAACCACTTTCAGACCGGACCATTTTGCTGGCTTAAGACCAGACCACTTTTTGTGATTAGGCACTGCGTCGCTTTAACTGACAATTACGCGGTAGTGTGACGTGGCTCCCAAACAAAATTGATGTCCTTTTTTTCCCACAAATAGAGCTTTCTTTTGGTGGTATTTGATCACCTCTGCGGGTTTTATTTTTTGCACTATAAACAAAAAAAGCAACAATTTTGAAAAAAAGCACATTATTTTTTACTTTTTGCTATAATAAATATCCCCCAAAAATATATAAAAAAACTTTTTTTTGCCTCAGTTTAGGCCGATACGTATTCTTCTACATATTTTTGGTAAAAAATATCGCAGTAAGCGATTATTTATTGGTTTGCGCAAAATGTATAACGTTTACAAAATAGGGAATAGTTTTTTGGCATTTTTATTAATAATTTTTTTTACGAGTAATGGCGGCGATCAGCGATTTTTATTGTGACCGGACATTTTTGACACATTTTGGGGACCATTGTCATTTATATAGCAATCAGTGCTATACAAATGCACTAATTCCTGTGTAAATGACACTGGCAGTGAAGGGGTTACCCAGGGGGTGGCAGTGTAGGGGTTAAGTGTGTCCTAGGGGCGTGTTACTAACTGTGGGGGGCTGGGCTGTGTGTTAGTGAACACTGATCTCTGCTCCAATCACAGGGAGCAGAGATCAGTATCACTTGTTGCTAGGCAGAATGGGGAGATGCTGTTTACATCGGCATCTCCCCATTCAGCCTCCCCGTGAGACGATCGCGGGTATCCCCGCGGGACCCACGACCGGACTCACGGGGGTCCCGACCGACACACGCGCACGCCGGCGACGTGCACGCAATCGCAGGGCGACAATTTCAACTGGACGTACCTGTACGCCAGTTTGCCTGCACGTGCCATTCTGCCGACGTACATCGTCGTGCGCCGGTCAGGAACTGGTTAACCACTTTCAGACCGGACCATTTTGCTAATGACCAGAGGTCTTTTTACAATTTGGCACTGCGCTGCTTTAACTGGTAATTGCGCAGTCATGCAATGTTGTACCCAAACGAAATTTGCGTCCTTTTTTTCCCACAAATAGAGATTTCTTTTAAAGGTATTTGACTGACTCTGCGATTTTTATTTTTT
The DNA here is from genome assembly GCF_037356315.1 of Lithobates pipiens. NCBI lineage: Eukaryota > Metazoa > Chordata > Amphibia > Anura > Ranidae > Lithobates > Lithobates pipiens. The sequence goes on from NW_027507903.1 coordinate 298,713,682, forward strand.
GCGATATAAACGTAAAAAGACCGCAAATTTTGAAAAAAAATGATATTTTCTACTTTTTGTTATTAGAAAAATCCAATAAACTCAATTTTAGTCATACATTTAGGCCAAAATGTATTCAGCCACATATCTTTGGTAAAAAAAAAGTCAATAACTGTATATTTATTGGTTTGCGCAAAAGTTGTCACATCTACAAACTAAGGTACATTTTCTGGAATTTACGCAGCTTTTAGTTTATGACTGCCTATCTCATTTCTTGAGGTGCTAAAATGGCAGGGCAGTACAAACCCCCCCCAAATGACCCCATTTTGGAAAGTAGACACCCTAAGGAAATTGATAAGAGGCATGTTGAGCCCATTGAATATTTTATTTTTTTACCTCAAGCGATTGAATAATGACAAAAAAAAAAAAATTTTTTTTTTTTTACACAAAGTTGTCACTAAATGATATATTGCTCACACATGCCATGGTTATATGTGGAATTGTACCCCAAAATACATTCTGCTGCTTCTCCTGAGTACGGGGATACCACATGTGGTCGATTTTTTGGAAGCCTAGCCGCGTACGGGGCCCCGAAAGCCAAGCACCGCCTTCAGGATTTCTAAGGGCATACATATGTCATTTTACTCCTTACTACCTATCAGGCCGCGTACACACGGGCGGACTGTTCGCCCAACCTTGTCCGCTGAACAGTGTTTGGGCGGACAGTCCGCCCGTGTGTGGGCTTTCAGCGGACAGTTTCAGCGGACAGTTGGACGGACAAAGTCTTTCGGAAATTCCGAAAAACTGTCCGCTGAAACTGTGTTTGAGCGAACAGTCCGCCCGTGTGTAGGCTACTTTCGAAATGAGCAAACTGTTCCCGCTCGGAAAGTCCGCCCATTTCGAGCGCGTGTACAGGTAGGCGGGGCCCGCGAAGGAGACGTCGCGGGCTCCGCCGCCTGGAATGGGCTTAAAGGGGAACCCCAACGCCGAAAAAAATCGGCGTGGGGGTTCCCCCAAAGTCCACACCAGACCCTTGTCCGAGCACGCTACCCGGCCGGCCAGGAAAGGGGGGCGAGCGAGTGCGCCCCCCCTCCTGAGCCGTACCAGGCCGCGTGCCCTCAACATGGGGGGGTGCCTTGGGGAAGGGGGGGCCGCGCGGCCCCCCCACCCCAAAGCACCTTGTCCCCATGTTGATGAGGACAAGGGCCTCTTCCCGACAACCCTGGCCGTTGGTTGTCGGGGTCTGCGGGCGGGGGGCTTATCGGAATCCGGGAGCCCCCTTTAAGAAGGGGGCCCCCGGATACCGGCCCCCCACCCTATGTGAATGAGTATGGGGTACAATGTACCCCTACCCATTCACCTGTGAAATAAAGTACAAAAAAAAACACAACACAGGGAAAAAATATTTTATTGCACAGCTCCGGGGGTCTTCCGTCTTCGGGGGTCTTCTCGCCGGACTCCTCCGCTATCTGTGTGTAGCTCTTTTACTAGCGGAGGAGCCCGGCTTTCTTCCTCCCCGCCGCCGGCCTCTTCTCCCGACTTCGGGGGTCTTGTCCCCCTCTTCGGTTCTTCTGCCGGGCCACCGCGCCTTCTTGTAGCTCTTTTACAGGCGGTGGCCCGGTCTTCTGTCGCCGCTGTCGCCGCTGTCGTCGCCGCCGCCGCCGCCTTCCGTTCTTGTTCTTGTTCTTCTTCTTGTTCTTCTTCTTCTTCTCCTGGAGATGTTGACTCGACGAGCTCTCCGGCCGGAATGCCAGAGCCGCGCTGTGCGGTCACTTATATAGTGACAATGGGGCGGTGTCACATGGTATATGTCACATGGGTTGATGTCACATGGGGACTATGACATCGTAAGGGGGCGGGGTCACCATGTGACCAACCCATGTGACATATACCATGTGACACCGCCCCATTGTCACTATATAAGTGACCGCACAGCGCGGCTCTGGCATTCCGGCCGGAGAGCTCGTCGAGTCAACATCTCCAGGAGAAGAAGAAGAAGAAAAAGAAGAAGAACAAGAGCAAGAACGGAAGGCGGCGGCGACGACAGCGGCGACAGCGGCGACAGAAGACCGGGCCACCGCCTGTAAAAGAGCTACAAGAAGGCGCGGTGGCCCGGCAGAAGAACCGAAGGCGGCGACAGAAGAACGGAAGGCAGCGGCGACAGAAGACCGGGCCACCGCCTGCAAAAGAGCTATAAGAAGGCGCGGTGGCCCGGCAGAAGAACCGAAGAGGGGGACAAGACCCCCGAAGTCAGGAGAAGAGGCCGGCGGCGGGGAGGAAGAAAGCCGGACTCCTCCGCTAGTAAAAGAGCTACACACAGATAGCGGAGGAGTCCGGCGAGAAGACCCCCGAAGACGGAAGACCCCCGGAGCTGTGCAATAAAATATTTTTTCCCTGTGTTGTGTTTTTTTTTGTACTTTATTTCACAGGTGAATGGGTAGGGGTACATTGTACCCCATACTCATTCACATAGGGTGGGGGGCCGGTATCCGGGGGCCCCCTTCTTAAAGGGGGCTCCCGGATTCCGATAAGCCCCCCGCCCGCAGACCCCGACAACCAACGGCCAGGGTTGTCGGGAAGAGGCCCTTGTCCTCATCAACATGGGGACAAGGTGCTTTGGGGTGGGGGGGCCGCGCGGCCCCCCCTTCCCCAAGGCACCCCCCATGTTGAGGGCACACGGCCTGGTACGGCTCAGGAGGGGGGGCGCGCTCGCTCGCCCCCCTTTCCTGGCCGGCCGGGTAGCGTGCTCGGACAAGGGTCTGGTGTGGACTTTGGGGGAACCCCCACGCCGATTTTTTTTCGGCGTTGGGGTTCCCCTTTAAGCCCATTCCAGGCGGCGGAGCCCGCGACGTCTCCTTCGCGGGCCCCGCCTACCTGTACACGCGCTCGAAATGGGCGGATTTGCCTCCTCCTTACGTGGGCGAGTCCGTTCATTTCAAAAGTTGAGCGGACTGTTTGGCAAACAGTTCGTTGAAACAGTCCGCTCGTGTGTGGGCAAGTCCGCTCATGCAAATTTTGAGCGGACTGTTTGCCGAAACTGTTTGCCGAACAAGGTTGGGCGAACAGTCCGCGCGTGTGTACGCGGCCTCACAGTTTTGAAGGCCATAAAATGCCAAGATGGCACAAAACCCCCACAAATGACCCCATTTTAGAAAGTAGACACCCCAAGCTATTTGCTGAGAGGCATGTTGAGTCCATGGAATATTTTATATTTTGCCACAAGTTGCGGGAAAATTACAAACTTTATTTTTTTTGCACAAAGTTGTCATTAAATGATATATTGCTCAAACATGCCATGGTTATATGTAAAATTACACCCCAAAATACATTCTGTTGCTTCTCCTGAGTACGGGGATACCACAAGTGTGAGACCTTTTGGGAGCCTAACCGCGTACGGTACCCCAAAATCCAAGCACCACCTTCAGGATTTCTAAGGGTGTACATTTTTGATTTCATTCCTCACTGCCTAAAATAAAAAAAATAATAATAATGTCTTTTTTCCACAACTTTTGTCAAAATATAAAATATTCCATGGACTCGACATGCCTCTCAGCAAATAGCTTGGGGTGTCTACTTTCTAAAATGGGGTCATTTGGGGAGGTTTTGAACTGTCCTGGCATTTTATACACAACATTTAGAAGCTTATGTCACACATCACCCACTCTTCTAACCACTTGAAGAAAAAGCCCTTTCTGACACTTTTTGTTTACATGAAAAAATATTTTTTTTTGCAAGAAAATTACTTTGAATCCCCAAACATGAAGTGTTTTTTTTAAAGCAAAAGCCCTACCGATTAAAATGGTGGGTGTTTCATTTTTTTTTTCACACGGTATTTGCGCAGCGATTTTTCAAACGCATTTTTTTGGGGAAAAAACACACTTTTTTTTATTTTAATGCACTAAAAATCACTATATTGCCCAAATGTTTGATGAAATAAAAAATATGATCTTAGGCCGAGTACATGGATACCAAACACGACATGCTTTAAAATTGCGCAGAAACGTGCAGCGGCGACAAACTACGTACATTTTTAAAAGCCTTTAAATGCCTTTACAGGTGACCACTTTAGATTTACGGAGGAGGTCTACTGCTAAAATTAGTACCCTCGATCTGACCTTCGTGGTGATACCTCACATGCATGGTGCAATTGCTGTTTACATATGACACCAGACCAACGCTTGCGTTCGACGTTGCGCCTTAGCAGGGGGGGACAGGGGTGTTTTTTTTTGTTTTTTTATTATTTATTTTGCTTTTTTATTTTATTTTTAAACTGTTCCTTTCATTTATATATATTTTTTTATGATTTTTATTGTTATCTCAGGGAATGTAAATATCCCCTATGATTGCAATAGGTAGTGACAGGTACTCTTTTTTGAAAAAATGAGGGTCTATCAGACCCTAGATCTCTCCTCTGTCCTCAAAGCATCTGACCACACCAAGATCGGTGTGATAAAATGCTTTCCCAATTTCCCAATGGCGCTGTTTACATCCCGCAAAATCTAAGTCATGAAATGCTCATAGCTTCCGGTGTCTTAGGCCATAGAGATGATTGGAGCCATTCTGGTCTCTGATCAGCTCTATGGTCAGCTGGCGGAACCACCGGCTGCATTCTCAGGTTCCCTGTTGGGACAGGAGAGCCTGAGAAAACCATGGAAGATGGTGCGGGGGGGGGCATTCCCTCCTACTGCTTGTAAAAGTAGTCTAGAGGCTAATTAGCCGCTAGGATTGCTTTTACATAAAAGCCGACCGCTGGCTGAAAAGAATGATACCAAGATGATACCTAAACCTGCAGGCATCATTCTGGTATAAGCACTCAAAGTCCAGCAACATACCAGTATGTTGCTGGAACTGGTTGGGCATATATTGTAATTTTTTTTTCATGCAGCCTGTGGGCTGAACGAAAAAAAAATATTGATCGGTGGGTATGCCCACCATTAGATACCTCCCTTCATCCACCCACTTCTAATGGTGGGCATACATGCACCATTTATATATGCCGAAGCATGGGGGCATCCTCCCGCAAAAGGTAGGAGCAGATCGCTCCTCCACCCCTTATGCCCCCATGCTTCGGCATATATGCTCTTTTTTAACTGTGGTGGTGAAATCACCCCCGACAGTGCTGGAGTCGCGGCTTTATGTATCGTGGGAGCAAACGCTGTTGCTGTCAAGATAAATAAATCCACGCTGCAACTGAATGGCGTACCTGCTAAGCAAATGATGGTTAACAATAAAACAAAGTAACATTACAGTATAACAGTAGGACTTACCATACCTGCAAAGCAAATACAAAAAAAAATAGCAAAAAATAACACATTTAACACAATCTGTGCCTAAAATATATATATATGCCGAAGCATGGGGGCATCCTCCCGCAAAAGGTAGGAGCAGATCGCTCCTCCACCCCGTATGCCCCCATGCTTCGGCATATATGCTCTTTTTTAACTGTGGTGGTGAAATCACCTCCGACAGCGCTGGAGTCGCGGCTTTACGTATCGTGGGAGCAAACGCTGTTGCTGTCAAGATAAATAAATCCACGCTACAGCTGAATGGCGTACCTGAAAACAAAAAATGGTTAACAATAAAACATTGCAGAATAGAATACAGTACAAAGGAGCAGAACAATAGAGAGAGAATAGAGAGAGAGAGAACAATAAAACGACAACTATTTTTTGTTTTTTGATTTTATATTTTTTTAGTTTTTTTTGTTTTTTTTGTTTTTTTACTTTTTTATTTTTTTTTAAACACTTTTTTATGTAACTTTAAGGCCGCGTACACACGGGCGGACTGTTCGCCCAACTTTGTCCGCTGAACAGTGTTTCAGCGGACAGTCCGCTCGTGTGTGGGCTTCAGCGGACAGTTTCAGCGGACAGTCTGACGAACAAAGTTTTTCCGAATTTCCGTAAGACAGTCCGCTGAAACTTGGTTTTGTCCGTCCAAACTTGGTTTCAGCGGACAGTCCGCTCGTGTGTAGGCAAGTTGGACAGACTAAGTATTGCGCATACTCAGAAAGGGTTTACACGGCCGAAGGTTGCATTGCAGTGTATAGGACGTTGTTTTTCTAGTCCCGTCGTACGCGCCGTTCACGTCATCGCGCACGCTTTCAGCGGACTGTTCGTTCATCGTGTGTGGTCAAGTCCGTTCATGCAAATTTTGAGCGGACTGTTTGTCGGATTGTTTGACGAACAAAGTTGGGCGAACAGTCCGCCCGTGTGTACGCGGCCTCACACTTCCGTTGTAACGGTTCCAGCGGTTTGGGTCTCTCAAAATGCGATGGCATCTTGGGAGACCCTGTGAACGTGTGCCTAGCCTGTGCAATGCTGTACCCTACTCTAAAACTCAACTAGTTCATGGTAGCGTTCAAAACATTCACCAATGCAAAGACCAGGATTGTCAGGACAGCGGGGACAATAATGACGGGAGTCACGCCTATATCCGCGCTTTCTGCAGACACGACATGTTCTTTGGGGGGCCCGTTGGGTAGGGGTACTCGGGAGGACATAAGGATAATGCCTCTCATGCAGCCGGCTTACTGCATCTGGTTGGGGAACGTGAGGTGGAGCACCGCCTGGATACAGAAGGGCTCTGACGATATCCTCCTGGAATTTAAGGAAGGATCCAGTCCGTCCTGAAGCTTTGTGTAGTACATAGGCATTCAGTATAGCCAATTGGAATAAATAAACAGACACTTTTTTGTACCAGCGTCTGGCCTTACGGGCAACTAGATACGGCGCCAACAACTGGTCATTGAGGTCCACCCCTCCCATATTAAGGTTATATTTGTGGACACAGAGGGGTTTCTCCACAATACCAGTCGCCGTAGGAATTTGGACCGTCGTGTCTGCATGAAGGGAGGTAAGAACGAAAACATTCTTATTATCCCTCCACTTCATAGCGAGCAAATTATTACTGCGCAAGCAGGCTCTCTCCCCCAGCCTAAGATGGGACTCTACAAGCCGCTGGGGAAAGCCCCGGCGATTAGGTCGCACGGTGCCACATGCTCCAATCTGCTGATCAAACAAGTGACTAAACAGTGGCACGCTTGTGTAATAATTGTCCACGTACAAGTGGTACCCCTTTCCGAATAAGGGTGACACCATGTCCCACACTATCTTGCCAGCGCTTCCTATGTAGTCAGGGCAGTTCTCCGGCTCTACGTGACTATCTTTACCCTCATAAACCATAAAACTACGTGTATAGCCTGTGGCCCTGTCACAGAGCTTATACATCTTGACCCTGTATCTGGAACGCTTGTTGGGGACGTATTGTTTGAATGACAAGCGACCAGAAAACTTAATCAGGGACTCATCAACGCAGACAACTTGATGGGGAGTAAACAAGTCTGCAAAACGTTGGTTGAAGTGGTTTATGAGGGGCCAAATTTTGTAGAGCCGATCGTATTCAGGGTCTCCACGAGGATGACAGAGTTCATTGTCGCTGAAGTGCATGAACCGCAAAATCTGCTCGTATCGTGCCCTGGACATGGAAGCAGAGAACACGCGCATATGGTGAATTGGGTCAGTGAACCAATATGACCGCAACTCACTCTTTTTGGTTATGCCCATGTTGAGGGAGAGGCCCAGAAAGATTTTAAATTCGGAAACCGTAACTGGTTTCCATTGTCTGGCAAGGGCGGACTAGGGAATAGTGGCGATGTGTTGACCAGCGTACAAATTGGTTTGGTCCACAATAGATCTATAGAGATCTTCGGTGAAAAACAGTGAGTAAAAGTCAAGTGTCGTAAAATCAACTGTTTCCACGTTAATGCCAGGTTGGCCAGTGAATGGGGGAAGTACGGGTTCTGCAGAAGTGGTGGGCACCCAATTAGGATTGGCGAATTCTGCAGGAAGGGCACTATGGGTACGACGGGCCTGTCTTTGTCTTTGTCTTGGTGGCAGCGGGACACTACTTGTGCTTGCCAGCTTGAACTGCACTTATAGGACTCGCCACGTCACCACGTGTTACTGCAGTGCTGGATGTACGTCCAGGGTGTACTAGGCCGCTGGTGCTTGTCAGTTCACCAGAAGGATGAGCGGCTCTAGTACGTCTCTGCTCCATACGAGTGACCTGCGGTTCCTGCACCTGAACAACAGAATACATTCAGGATCGGGCACACCTGTCCTTAACAGGGACCTCATCTCCGTCGTCAGAGCTATCTGTCATGGAGCCGCTGTCCTTTACAGGATCGTATTCTGAGCCTGAATCTGACAGATGAGTGACGTCCTCTTCACTATCTGTCATGCTCAGAAACGTGTAGGCCTCTTCACTAGTGTACCTTCGCTTTGCCATTTTGGGCTCTAAATTTAGGGGTACACTAGTGAGACTCACAGGTAAAAAAGCACCTAGCCTGTCAGCGACTGTTTCAAAACGCTACAAAAAAAACTGTTAGCGATCGCAGGGATCAAGCCTGACTCTGCGAACGCTGCAGTTATGTGTGTTGTGTTTTGTAAGTGACAGTGATCGATCGATACTGCACTTGGGTGGGCTGGGCTTGGCGGAAGGGCTAAACGCAGGTGCTAGCAGGTATCTGGGCTGATCCCGCTAACAATGCGTTTTGGGAAACCTAAAATGCTGGCAACGCTAATATAGATCTGATCACATACTATATTACTAAGGGAGGTGTATGCTTTGCGCGTGGGTGTTAGCGGTACTGGCACTAACCTGACGCTGCCTGGGGCGACGCAGACCCTATCTGACCCTCAAACTTATATCACCCGCCGGGTGATCAGGGGGTTAAACCTTTATTAGGTAATAAATGGCGGGTGCCCTGAAACAAAAAAAAAATAACTAACCAACCAGCGTCACCTGTAACAGTTATATGGTGATCACTGGTGAAAGGGTTAACTAGGGGGCAATCAGGGGGCTTTATGAGGTAGTATATGGGGGTCCCTGACGCTATAAAAAGCTGCGGCGAACCTAAATACTTACCTGCCTAGCTAGCGTCACCTGTGACACTAATACAGCGATCAGAAAAACGATCGCTTATTAGTGACACTGGCGACGGGGGGTGATCACGGGGTTAAACCTTTATTGGGGGGGTTAGGGGGGTACCCTAGAGCTAAAGGGGGCTAACCCTAACTGCCCTAACAGTTATTACAGTCACAAATGACACCAATGCAATAATAAAAAAAGAAAAAAAAATTCAATTGGTGTCACTGTGACTGGGGGTGCAGGGGTGATTGGGGGGGTGATTGGGGGGTGAAGGGGGGTGAAAAGTGTGCCTGGCGTGTTCTACTGTTAGTGTAGTGTTCGGTGCAACTCACCGATCCTCTCTCCTCGGTGCCGGAACGAAAAAGACCGACACGAGGAGAGATTACATCACTTCCTCTGCCTGTGTTTACATTACAGGAGAGGAAGTGATGTCACACTGCATTTCCATTCGTCAGGAGCGATCGCGAGGGGGTGGCCATGAATGAATGGCCGCCCCCTCATCCCGGATCGCTCCTGAACGGATACCGACCGCCGCTGGCACCGGGGGGGAAGGCAGGGAAGGCAGGGACGTACAGGTACGCCCATATGCCTGCCCGTGCCATTCTGTCGACGTACATCGTCGTGCGGCGGTCGGCAAGTGGTTAAAGATGAACATCAGCCCAACACACAATGGCATACAAATATACAGCTTACTTAAAAAAATTAAATTTGGGCCAGTTCTCCTTTGATAAAAAAATAAGGAGGTATATATTACTTTTTCCCACCAAATAAAACCCAAATTTCTCCTGGGAAAAAACAAAACAAAAAAACAACAAGGATGCAGTCCGCTTGGATACACTAAGGCGCCGCAGTGTGAACCAGCCCTAAGTAGTTGCGATGATATGTAAAGTTTTTCTAACACATGCCAAAGCTGCAAAATTGGGCTTGGGAGTTAAAGTTTGTTTTGACCTTGGTCATGAAGGGGTTAATAACTTTTTTACATTCACCACTGAGTAATTTATACTGTATTTAGGGATCCAATAATAATAATAATAAATATACAATGGTATCTATAAATATTCAGTAGATGCTTCACTGACCTTTCATTACAAACCTCATTGTGAAAAACGCAGGAAATCAGCATGTCCTTTAGTTGGTGTCCCAGTTCCATCTGATCCTGGGTACTTAGCTGAGACAAAGCAAAAGCAAAGTTTCTTTCATGTTCGTGACCGTGCACCCCCTCCTCATAGTTATCTGGCGATGGATCTGTCAAATAGTCCTGTAGAAAATGATACTTTGACAAGTTAAGTTGTGACATTCTGGCGCGATTAAGATTGCAAAATGTTACAGCTGGAAAAGGAAGCCTGGCGCTGTTCACAAGCGTGACCTTTTCTTGTGTTGGGTATTGCAGATAGGTAGCCGTTAACTGACTGCACTGCCACAGCATACAGCCTAGCACCAGCAACACAAATGTCGTCCAACAGCAACTTCTCCACCGATCCTGGGAATGTATGATATTGGGCACTCCATGAGCGCTGGTATGACGTAGGGTACGGCTGCAAATTGACCGTAAAGAGGTGCCCTTCTGCCAGGTCATGTGTAAGCAGTTATAGATGCCCAGTGCATTAAATCATAAGCCTATAGATGAAATGGCATAGGTAAAGTTGGCGATTGCTCTAAATTATCATCACCGCTTGATTCGGATTTAGAAACTCAGTTGCCAGTACCGAGAGCTTACTGGTCAGTGAAGTCAGGAAGTCTATGGTTTAAATAACCCAATTAGCAAAGCGATCCATCCCTGGAGATCCTACCTTGCTGTTAATTAGAGGTCAGGTAATTAAAAGAAAGAGAAAGCGGCTTTAAATAATCTTGCAGCAGTCCCAGTACGGGGAGTACCAATCTATTTACTTGCTTCAGAAAGAGATAACAATGATGTTTTAATGTCATAATTTCAGGAGAATGAAATAACCGTAACAAACAATTATGATTAATGAGTGCTCTTAGTGACTTTGTAAATACGGTAAATAAAAAAAACTGAAGTATGAAAGAAAAGGGCACAACTAATATGGGTTGGTAAACAGAAGCAGATGTGCCTCATTTCAAGAGTAGTCCGTACATAGTAAAAAAATTAAAATAAAATAGGATTACCGTATTTATCGGCATATAACACACACAGGCGTCTAACACGCGCATTCATTTTAAGAGGGACGTTTCAGGAAAAAAATAATTTAATTTTAAATAAGGAACTTTGAAGCAAAATAAAGGTCAGTGCCCATCTGCAGCCTCATCATTGCCATCAATGCAGCCTCACCATTGCCATCAATGCAGCAGCCTCACCATTGCCATCAATGCAGCAGCCTCACCATTGCCATCAATACAGCAGCCTCACCATTGCCATCAGTGCAGCAGCCTCACCATTGCCATCAGTGCAGCCTGATCAATGCCCATCTGCAGCCCAGAGGGGACAGGGAGGGGGGCGGGACGAGTGCCGACAGATTGCATACAATGTGAATCTCCTATGATAGGCAGAACAGTGGTCCAATGGTGACCCAGGAGATGGGACTTCCTACTACAGAGGTCGCCAAGTAAACAGGAGAGTCTCACTGTATGTAATCTGACCGCGCTCGTCCCGACCCCCTCCCTGTCCCCTCCGATGCAGCTAAAATTGTAGTATTGGCGTATAAAACACACACGCTATTTGCACCCAATTTTCATGGTGAAAAAGTGAGTGTTATACGCCAAAAAATACAGTATATATGCAAAACTGGTTATTGTATTTTCTCCATATATTGTAGTTTCTGCCTTACAAAGAATATGAAATCATTCACATTGTTCCTTAAAGTGGATGTAAACCCTCACATGTATCCAGTGAAGTGAACAGCCTCAGATGATACACAGAGATGAAACAAATCTCCATACATAAGTTTCACAAGTATATTTGCTGTCTTCTCCTTTCTACACTCTTTGGAAAGTGCAGCTTGTGTTAGAAATCTTTCTTCCTCTTTCAGCAGTGGGTGAGGAGTCTGTACTTACACTGTGTGAGGATTGATTGGAGGAAAGGGACACTCCCAACCCACATAGGCAGGGGAACGAAGGAACATGCAGAGCTGTAGTCTGAATAGACAAGCTCCCTGCTAATCTCTCTAAGCACCCTCTCCCACACAAATTTTCAGCTACTGTTATATCATGTCGAAGAACTTGTCAGAAGTAACACATGCTGATAACAGAGGATCGGAACAGCAGAGAGAAACGGCACTCAGAGCTTTGGAAAGAGATAAGTAAACACTACAGATATATTTGCTTAGGTCAAATTTCATGAATGCGGTTTACAGCCACTTTAATAAAGTCATATTGTCACAAACGGTCACACATTAAAGCCTATTCTAAATAAAAAACAAATCATCTGTCAGGCTTAGTTCACACCTATGCAGTTTGCTTTTGATTCATTTCTGCTGTGCGTTTTTGCAAATGCGTTTTTCACAAATTTTTTGATGTGTTTTGCATTTTTTTATGCTTTTTTTTTTTTTTGGTCAATTTGTCATTGGGCAGATTAAAAAAAAAAATCAAATTGTGGCACAATCTCTGCACGAAATACACTACATGCGATTCTGCAGATTCTCCATTGAAGTCTATTAAACTTAAAAAAGCTCAGTTTTGCTGTTAAAAAAGTCCCTGACCTTTTCCAAAAACGCATGAAAAAAGCATAGATGTGAACTTGTCCCATACTAAACCATGTTAAATGGACTGTAGTGAGTTTCTGCAAAAAGTAATAAAAAAAAACGCTTGAACCAAACCTTAGATGTTGCGCATACATTCGTTTTCCTTTTTTCAGGCCTTTTTCTCCCCTTATTATTCAGTTGTTATTGTTGGGAATAACACATTTCCTTTCCTTGTGTGGCTACACTCACTCCTCCATCTATGGATTTAACACTACGCTGCTCTCCTGATTTTGTGTATAAAAAAGGTTTTCTCTATTCATCTCCATTACGTGCAGCTTGGAAAGCAGATAAGAAGGAAGTTACAAGAACACTGCATTTCTTACAAGATCAACAGCCATTTTCTGCTCTTGCTAAAAGAGGTTCCTAGTCTAAAAAATAAAACAAATGCAGCCACCACATCTGCAGTATATTATTTTTTTTTTGTAATTTGGTTTTAAACCAAGGGCTTCAGTGCGAAATTACTTAAACATCACGTGGCAGGTAAGTAGACATGGGAGTGAAATAGTATTGGCCTCTTGTCCAAACCTACATCACTGTAGGACGCAATAGATCTATGGAGCATCAGGCCTCATTCACAAGTGTAATAAAAACAAAATTGGGGGGCGCAGATTCAGGATGTGACAACAGATCAAATGAAGATGAAAATCCACACAAAATTAAAAACTGTTTATTGCTGACAAATCATATGACCAATACATAGTAGAATTGGAGATAACAATCGAAAGGGCCAAACTCGCTATGATGATGCCGGTACTGGGGCCAAAAGGTGGCGAAGAAATGGCTGTCCCGCAGGTATAAGGGCTATAGAAGGAAGTTGCTGATATCAAAAACCTCCAATAACTGGGAGCGGTAAACAAAGCCAGAACGGCGGGCAGCATCAAGGGGAAGAAAGGCTCTGCACCGATCCGGGATGCACGATCCCTGTGTGACCAGAACGGAGAAAGACAGAGCTGCTGCAGTTACCGGTGGAACCAAAGATGGATTCTGATGGAACAGCAGGAACGAGGCTGGGCTTCAGAGTGTCCGGACACCACAGGACTCCTCCCCGGCCGCGTCCTGCACTCTGACCACAGACAGATGTTGGCAAAAGCAGATGAAACATACAGATCAGAGCAGGAGATGTGAAGAAAGTCAAAGCAAGTGACAGAGCTTGAGCGGTATTCGATTACATTTTTTGGGGTTTAACCCCGACCTCAGATAACAAAATCCAGCAATGAACAAGGATTTTATATTCACAAGGCGGGACAACACATCTATTCCCCACCAATCATCTAATACCTGGATATCGTGACAGGTGTGATCATTTAACAACATTTTAACCAAATAAAAACATTTGTAAGTATTTATGTTAGTTCATTAAATTAGTAATGCATTAAAACGAATATAAAAACTATTTATCAAAAACAAATAAATATATATGTAGCACTAACCCCCAAAGGAGCTGTTGGTTTTGATTGGGCCTGCACTCTACTTAGAAACCCCACTAAGTTGACTCGATCCCCTTGGTACAGCTGTGGTTCAATGTAAAACAGTACAATATGAAACAATGCAAAGTACCTGTATTGTACCCTCAGGATTCACTGGCTCCACCTGGTGGGGAAAAACAATACGCTACACAACTGGATACTTAACCAGAAATATTGTTTACTATAAAATATTAAGACAGATGGCTACAGTAATTGTGCTGTCATCCCAACATAGGATGACAGCACAATATATTTCAATATAACAGAATTTAACATATGTATTTAGATATATTTATATGAACCTGGGAGCTCCCCTTGCTTTAAAAGCTATACGTGAGGCCTTACTTAAAGTACTTTGATCCAGGGTTTTATTTTCTTCGCTAGCTAAAGTCACTCCTTTGTATTTGTAATCCAAAGTAATGTGGAAGATTAAGTTGAAATGCTCCTGATGTAATTCCAGTAACTTATTTACATGCGCTGAGGTGCCAAAGTAAATAGGCCAAAGTAAACTGAGCCTGCTCAGTGTCAGTGGCTCTGCTATGCCTCCGTAGAATTTCAGATTCAAGCGAGGTCTGTAAGTGAGTCTAACTGCGTGCAAAAGTTAACAAACGGTGGGCTGTAACCCACTCACCAACTGGATCAGAGTTCCCCGTGATCACTTTGGTCCGGTGACTGCAGCTTGTCTTTCCGTCAGCTGGGCCAGATGCTCTGTATTGCTCAGCTGAATCGATCTGGTTCTCCGATTCTCCGCCGAGTGTTTTTGGACCTTCTCAATCTGGCTACCAACTTTCCGGCTCCGTCAGGTCACCTGTATAGACATCGCACGTGATCTGTACAGCAGTGCAGTGCTAATTACACATGCAATGTCTAACCTCGCACCAGCGTGAACCCAGCCTTAGTAATAGTGTTTATTTTTTTTAAAACATATAGGATATAGTCCTAGAAATTCTGGTATGCTTTAACAAGACAATGTCAAATAAATGTTTTCTTGCTATGGTTGTTAAGGAAATATTACCTAAACCCTTTAACTGAAAGGAAATGCATGCAAAGCCAAATAAGAAAGTTCTCTAGAGACCATTATCCTGTTTCTTACAGCACATAATATCTATGCTTAACAAGATAAAGAAGACAGTGACCTCCCACACCTACCCCAAGCTTACATGACATCCTATCTATAATTGGTATATTTTTAAGCAAAGTTAATCCAGCTGAGCTTTGTATGTTCCCCAATGAGTCTGTCAATAGGATCCTGCTTTGACATTTACCCTACTGAACACCATACTTTGTGAGTATTATTGTGCATAAAGTTGCTCAACTCTGCAGGCTTTGCAAAGGGTTAGATTATGTGTATGATTTAAATCGTTTACGTAGAATTTTTACCAAATTGACATTCTCTTTTTTCAAGCGTAAAATGAGTCACTAATCACCATAATTGAGACTGCACTGGAAAATTACACATGCTTGCTCTGACAAATTGTCAGTGACCTAACCACACAAATTCAGAAGATTGCACAGATCCAAACAACAATAGCAGGCAGATCACCAGGAACGGGGTAATACTCCTATCGCAGCCCACCTCACACAGATTCAGTCGCAGTTGGGGCATCTTTAGGACAGAAGTCATAAAAAAAAAATCTGAGAATAAAGGGTTTTCCAGAAGGTACTCCAGCCTTGCAGCATAGTAGGCCACTGTCTAGGGCATACTTAACCATTTATTAGATAACACTAGTCATTCTGACATCAAGCAAGTTAGGGTCCATCGAGCAATAAACTTATGACAACAGACCCTATGATGTACTGCGTTGGGTCCAGTTATTTCACAGTAATAAAAGAGACCATTTCAAAGGGCTGGCAGCAGTAGCAAATCAGCTTTTATGATACACAACAACAATTGTGCTGGATGTTTAAAGGAACATACTCAAGTGCTGGGCTCTTATGTAATGCAGATCCTATGTACAGGTGGGGTACCCCCTCTAACTCATTGTCCTAAAAGAGAGGGCCACTTACATGACCAGACACCTAAAGACTGAGGATGGGCTGAACGGACCCCTGTTCGGTTCGCACAAGAACTTTCGAACACCATGAATGTTCGGACCCAGATAGCGAAACCCCATTAAAGTCAATGGGACCCGAACATCAAAAATCAAAAGTGCCCATTTTAAGGCTTATATGCAAGCAAATGGGAATACAATGGTTATAGGTGTCTGGGTCCTGCCCTGGAGCACATGTATTTATAAAAAAAAAAGTTTGTGAAAAACAAAATTTTTAAATGAGCAGTGATTTCTTGATTTTTAAAGTGAAAGCATAAAAATTTAAAATTCCTTCCAATATAATGCTTGGGGGGTCACCTTAGTCTACCTGTAATGTGGCAGATCTGTACCCTGTCTAGAATCTGCTGCAGCAATAATTGCATTTATAAAGCGAAAAAATAAATAAAAAATTCCTTGTAAGCTGCCTTTATTTTGGCCACATCGTAGTGCACTGGCAACAAGATTAGAGTGTTTTGGATACATTCTGGTGTCATTTTGTGTTGGATAGAAGTAACAGGTGCGTAAAAATTGGTCTTTGGGTGTTGGTGGCACCTTCCCACCGTAACCCTATAGAGATAATCTTGATGAAACCATGAATTGACCTTGCTGTAAAAAATTGCAATGATAAGCACCTGTCAAACAGCTGCAGAAAAATTACTCTTTGGGTGTCGGGGGCACCATTGCAATGATAGGCACCTGTCAAACAGGTGCAGAAGAACTGGTCTTTGGGTGTCAGTGGCACCTTCCCACCATAACCCTATAGAGGTACTCTTGATGAAAGCAAGAATTGGCCTTGCTGTAAAAAATTGCAATGATATGCACCTGTCAAACGAGTGCTGAAAAATTGTGCCCATGAAACATATACCAAAAGCATTCTTCCAGTTTAAATGATTGAACACCCTCAAAGCTAAGCAGCCTGCAAGTCCTGCAGAGATTCCACATCCCCAAAAGACTTAGGCCGCGTACACACGGGCGGACTGTTCGCCCAACTTTGTCCGCTGAACAGTGTTTGGGCGGACAGTCCGCTCGTGTGTGGGCTTTCAGCGGACAGTTTCAGCGGACAGTTTGACGAACAAGGTTTTTCGGAAATTCCGTAAAACTGTCCGCTGAAACCTTGTTTGAGCGAACAGTCCGCCCGTGTGTAGGCTTGTTCGTCAAACTAAGTTCCGCGCATGCTCAGAAAGGATTTACACGGTGAAAGTTATAATGCAGTGTATAGGACGTCGTATTTTTCGTCCCGTCGTACGTGCCGTTCACGTCATCGCGCACGGTTTCAGCAAACTGTTCGTTCGTCGTGTGTGGCCATGTCCGTCCATGCTAATTTTGAGCGGACTGTTTGCCGAAACTGTTTGACGGACAAAGTTGGGCGAACAGTCCCCGCGTGTGTACGCGGCCTTACATCAGCGGCTTCATAGCTGGTAATCCAGGACTGATTCATTTTAATAAAAGTCAAACAGTCCGCGGAGTCTGTTCTATAATCAGTAACGAAACCTCCTACAGCACTAAATGCCCATTTTGAAAGCACGTTGTGGATCAGTAGATCGTCAGCTGGAAAGCTTTCCACCTTTGTTTTGGCCCCGAGGTAATCATCCACCATGTGATGCAGACGCTGCCGATGGGATGTGGAAGCTGACAGCCCTGGGCGGCGAGGACTAAAAAAATTCAAAAATTCATTTCCAATGCTCCTCAGTTGACCAACATAAGACTCAAAGCGATGTTTTCCATGAAACTGTAAACTACTGGAGTCTACTGGAGGAAAATTGCTCAATAAAATCTCTTTAACTTGTCCTCAAGAAATTTTATCTTCTGCACGTGGGGACGGGATGAGTTCTGAGACCTGCTCCTTATAACGGTGGTCAAGGAGGATTGCCAACCAGTAATCATCCTTCTCCTTTATGCCATATTCTTGGGTCCTTTCGCAGGCTTTAAAGTATGAGGTTGCGCATGTGCCTCAAATTTGCTTAGGCATGAGAAGCAGACTCCTCGGGGTCTCTCAGGATGACAGCATCTGGAACTTCCTCCACCCAGCCATGTACTACTCCCAAGGGTCCTGGGTTTGGAAAGCCATCACTTACAGATTGACGCATGTCTTCCTCTTCTTCGAAGCCTATGAAAGTGCCAGAATGCTCCTCCTCATCCTCCTCCCCTCTCTCCTCCTGTGTGTTATGTGACATAGGAATGATGGCATCTGGATAATATGGCCTTGAGAGGAAAGAAAGTCCTCCCCTTCCTCCTGCTGCTGTGCCTCCAGTGCCCTGTCCATAATGCCATGCGGAGTCTGCTCCAGCAGGAACACAACAGGGATTGGGTCACTGATGCATGCACTGTCACTGCTCACCATCCTTGTGGCCTCCTCAAATGACGACAATACAGTGCATGCATCCTTAATGATCAGCCATTGGCGTGGGGAAAAAAAGCTGAGGTGGCCTGAGCCTGTCATTGTGCCGTACTGGCACAGGTACTTGTTGACGGCCCTCTGCTGCATGTATAGCCGCTGCAGCATTCCGAAAGTTGAGTTCCACCTGGTGGGAATGTCACAAATCAGGCGGTTTACAGGCAGGTTTGAATTCTCGCTGAATTTCAGCCAACCGAGCACTGGCTGTGTATGACCACCTGACATGGCTACAGACTCTTCTGGCCTGCTTTAGTACATCTTGCAACCCTGGGTGCGTACTTAGGAAATGCTGCATCACCAAATTGAGGACATGTGCCAGGCATGGCACATATGTCAACTTTCCTTGTCTCAGGGCAGACAGGAGGCTTGAGTCATTGAGTCATTGAGTCATCGGACACCACCATTCCTGGCTCCATCTGGCATGGTGTGAACCACCTCTGGGCCTGTCCCTGCAGAGCTGCAAGAATCTCTGCTCCAGTGTGTTTCCTGCCCCCTAAACACACCAGCTGAAGCACTGCATGGCATCTTTTAGCTTGACTCTGGAAATAGCCCTTTGAATGCTTAGGGGGTACCTGATGTTCATAGGACAATTCTACAGAGGAGGGCATGGAGGTGGTGGAGGAGGAGGAGGTAGAGCTCACAGGTCTGGCATCATCACCACCAACTGTATGGAGACGTGGGGGCACAACAAGCTGCAGCACTGAGCCCTGTCCTGCATCCTCTCTTGTTGCAAGCAGCGTTACCCTGTGTGCTGTGAACTAAATATATTGTCCCTGCTCATGCTTGCTGGACTACGTGTCAGCAGTAAGGTGGATTTTATGGCTGACTGCCTTGCCCAACGATTCCCTTCCACGTGATGGTATAGAGATGGAATGGCCTTACGTGAAAAGTAGTAGTGACTGGGAATCTGCCATTGTTCCATTGTGGTACAGCACATTATGCGAATTCACGGAAAGGGGCAGAATCCACCAGGCTGAATGGCAGAAGTTGGAGAGCCAACAGCTTTGACAAGCTTGCATTCAGACGCTAGGCCTGTGGGTGGCAGGGACTGTATTTTTGTTCTGCTCCAGCAGATGGGGCAGAGAAATTTGCCAGCTACAGTCTACAGCTAGTGGTGTGCTGCTAGGACCTGGGACACCCTGTGCTATACCATCATCCGTTTCAGTGGAGGCTGCTGAGAGGCAATGGCTCTGTATCGCAGGGGCAGACTGAAGTGGGTAAGGAGGAGGAGGGACAGATTTGCGCCCCTTTTGTGTGACTTTTAGGTGCTCCTGCCAATGGGCTGAGTGGTTGGACGCTAAATGCCTTGTTAAGCATGTGGTACCCAAATGGTTGGTGTTTTTGCCACGTTTGATGTGCCTGAGGCACAGTTTTCAGATAGCAACAGTGCGATCTGCTGCACATGTGCTGAAAAAGGCCCAGATAACTGAGCTTTGGGGAGTGGGCCAGGAGATAACAGCTGCAGAATGTGATGGAATAGGGTGGCTGCTCTCTATCCTTTCTTGATGTTGACCTCCACGGGGTTGTGCTGCCTCACCTTCAGTTTCCTCCTCTGCTCTATCTGGCACCCAAGTTGCATCAGTGACCTCATCATCATCATCATCTCCATCTCCATCATTACCACTGGAGACAACTTGGCAATATGCTGCGGCTTGGGGAACATGAATGCAAATTTGTCTACCAGTGTTCCTCCCTCTCTCTAGGCTCATGTTCCTGTCATCCTCAACCTCAGAACCAACATCTGAATCCAGTAATGGCCAGTAATTGTCTTGCTTGCGTGACAGAGGATGAGGAGGATGAGGAAGGTTTAGTAAGCCAGTCCACCACCTCCTCTGCATGCTGTGGCTGGATAGCATGGGCAAACTCACTAAACAGAGGAAATGATGCCCTGCCTGAGGACTGACCTCCATGTCCACCTTTGCTTGTCGACACATTTGTTGCTGGCCCACTTACAGTGCCAAGGGAACGTCTGCCTCTCCTTGTTGTCCTCCTAGACATTATTGGGAGGAAGGGGGCAATGCTTATAAGCAAATGTAAAGAAGAAGTGGAAATCTGTACATAGATGCACTTTTTTTTTGCTAAATCTTTTTTATTAAATTTTTCATTAGCATACAAAATTAGCCCACACAGGGGCCAAACCTTTGCCCATGCAGGGGCAGTTCTTCTGATGCAGCAACATACCGCAACAGGGCACAACATACAACATAAACAAACTTACTTTTACTATAACCCCAATGTGGGGAGAGGTTCAGTTTAGGAGAATCTGTGCTCAAATTGGTAGCAACAGGATAATGCAACATGAGAGTAGTTGGGTCAATATACTAACAGACTAGAGATATAGTGTTAACCTAAGAATTGGTTACTGCATCAGTTGCCGTGGTATTATCATCTAGCCAACAGGTCAATACTTTTTCAAATGTTTGTGGACAACCCTTGCCCGAGTAGGTGGCTTTATACAGGGGTAAACTGGCATTCCCTAGGCTTTTTCAGGATCTGGGGGGAGACGATTGTTTCCAGTTCATCGTAATGGCCTTATGAGCATAGTACAATAGCAGGGATATGAGTATTTTCCTGGCTCTGAGCATTGACAGTTGTTCCACCAGCCCTAACAGACAATATTTAGGAACATAAGGAACACAAGTCTTAGTGACCTTAGCAATCACCTGGAGTACTTCCTTCCAATAATGTTCGATTGCTGGGCAAACCCAAAAAATTTGGAAAAAGTCACCCAGTTGGTAGAAGCAACGCCAGCAGGCCAGAGAATGCGCCGGCGACATCTGTAGCAGCCTGTGAGACGTGTAGTGAGCTCTATGCACAATTTTATATTGGACCAGTTTGTCCCTAGTTGAGACCAGAGGGGAGAAGGGAAAGTCCCAACTGTCCCTTCAGTCGTCCTCGTCCAGCTCCGGTATGCCCCCCACCCATTTCCTGCGGTAGGTCAACTCGGGGACGGCAGCAACCAGCAGGTGGGTTTCTCCAAGTCTTTCACCCGAAGAGTGGATTTGAGCTCTGAGTATGCCAATTCAACTGGTTAGCCTAAGAACTGACACCTGTAGGCATGAGCGATTTGAAGATACCTAAAATGGGCCCGTGCAGACACATTAAATGTGGAGTGTAAAATATGAAAGCTCTCTGTTGGTGATAACATGCTCAAGGGTCAGTATTTTGTATGGCCCAGGCCTGTGGATCCAGGATGGTATTGAACTGTGATAGGTTAGGGTTCAGCCACATGGGGGTGTGAGGAGACCAAGAGTTCGGCTGGGGTGCCCTCAGCACCTCACCCACCTTCCATGCCCACATATACGTACGTACGCATAGAAGGGGTGATATGTTGAGGCATTTTAGGTCCCCTGAATAGCAACCCCTTCAAGGCCTCCAGAGACCCCACTATAGCTGCCTCCAGCACCACCGCAGAGTTGGTCAGGTCTGGCTGCAACCACCAATGGGTGGTCACAAGCTGAATGGCCAAGAACTACTTGTGTCAATCAGGGAGAACCAAGCCCCCACTGTCCACAAGCCTGGTCAGAGTGGTGTATTTGAATCTAGGTGGTTTAGGCTCCCACATAAATGAGAGGAAGAGTTTAAGAGAATTAAAGAAAGTTTTGGTCAGCCATTGTGGGGAGTTCTGAAAAATTGACGTAAATTTAGGGAGGACTTTCATTTTGAGAAGATTAAGGCGCCCAATGAGGGAAAGGGGAAGATTGCTCCACGCCTTCAGTTTGGTTTTAATTGCTACCAAGACAGGGTCAAGATTGAGCCGCACAAAGTCCCTACTCTCTTCTGGGATGATAATACCTAAATAGGTAAACTGGTCAACCCACTGGAGTGGGAGAGAGGAGGGTGAGGAGGACCTGGCCACCTCATCCACTGGGAACAGTTTAAACTTGGGCCAGTTCACTCTTAAGTCTGTGAAGGCAGAGAAGGCATCCATGATACCGAGTGTGCCCCACAGAGAGTAACCAGCGTCATTCAAAAAAAGCAGCAGATCATCCAGAGCCACTCTCTCCTCCAGCCAGCCCACCCTAAGACCACAAACCTCGACCGAGCTCTTGAGGGCCTCAGCAATAGGCTCCATGGCCAGGGCAAACAGAGGCGGGGAGAAAGAGCATCCCTGTCTGGTGCCCCTCTGCAGGGGGAACGGAGGAGCCTGGGAGCTATTCAGTTTAATGCATGCCATGGGACTGGTATACAGTTTGCGTATCCAAGCAATAAATTTCAGTGGGAAACCTTCCACAGATATACCCACTCCACAATGTGTCAAATGCTTTTTCTTTATCAAGGGTGGCAATGGTCCTAGTGCCCTGGTTAGTATGGGGGGCATGTATATTAGAAAATAGTCTACGTATATTAATGTCTGTGGACCTACCGGGCATAAAGCCCATTTGATCAGAGTCAATCAGGGATTTTATTACTTTATTAAGTCTAGTGGCCAGTAACTTGGTTAGTATTTTTAGGTCACAATTGAGAAGTGCGATTGGTCTATAGGAGGCGCACAGCTTAGGGTCTTTATTAGGCTTTGGAATGAGAACAACATGGGCTTCCCTCATAGAGGATGGCAAGGAGCCCTATTGCAAACAGGCTTGAAACATCTGAGCTAGTTTGGGGGCAAGTAGTTCTGTGTGGGTTCTATAATACTCTATGGGCAGGCCATCCAGCCCTGGGGTTTTACCTGCCGGTATAGACTTAATGGCCATCATGACTTCTTCTGGAGTGATCTCTGAGACAAGGAGTTGCCTTTCTGCGTCAGAAAGCCATCCCAGTGCTAGCGTGTCCAACACAGAGATCATAGGTGTATGGTCAAACCCGTCAGGGAGTGAGGAAACATACAGAGAGGTATAAAATGTGGTAAATGCAGACAGGATATCCTCCTGAAAGGTGACTAATATGCCATCTGCCGTAAGGATTTCCGATATAACCGCTAAGGGCCGATCCTGCTGTGCTAGCATCGCTAACAGTTTGCGATTCTTGTCTCCATGCTCAAAGAATTCCTGTCTGCTATGTTTTATACCCAAACTGATGGTGTCTGAAACACGGAGATGCATTTCTCGCCTAAACGATGAAAGGTGCTCAAAGTTGAGGACTGTTGCCGAGGCCGAATATTGATTCAGAGCCTCGTCAACCTTGTGCTGCAGGTCAGAGACTCTGTCCTCAAGCTCCACCTTCACCGCCACCACAGCTGAGATATACTGACCCTTGCTGTGAGCTTTGGAAGCGTCCCATGTCATCTCCAGGGAGGCTGATCCCGCATTATGCGCTTAATAGTCCTGCAAGGAAGGAGAAACTCTGTCATGGACTGCCTCGTTATTAATCCAATAGGGTTGTAACCTCCAAAGGGCTTTGCTCCACAACCTGGCGGTCAATTTAAGTGGGTGGTGGTCAGAGAGGCCAGAGGGAAGGTAACTTGCCTCCTGAATGCTGGCCAGCATTGGCAAAAGCCAGATCAATTCGGGAGGAGGTTTTAAATGTGGTCGAGAAGCAAGAATGGGGGTGAAGCCACCGCCATGCCTCTTGGAACTCTGTTGCCTGGGCCCATGTTCCGAGATCAGAATTAAAAGTGGATTGAGGGGAAGGCCTATCCAGGTCACGGGACAGTGTAGCATTGAAGTCTCCCATGAACAGAACATGTGCTGGGCAATGCAGAGCCACCCTCCCATAAAGCACGTACAGAATCTGTATCTGGCTCGAAGGAGGCAGATAGACATTCATAATGACATATTTCTTATTATAAATGCTCAACACTACCATAATAAATTTCCCCATGGGATCTAAATGAACATCATGAACTAAACATGGTACACTTTTGCTGATCAGTATAGACACCCTAGAGAATACGAGGAATAGGTCCCATGAAGCACCCTTTGCACCCAGGGCTTTTTCAGAGCCAGAACTTTGCTACAAGTTAAGTGCGTCTCCTGCAGCAGCACTATGTGGGGGTTATGCAGTTTTAAATATTGGAAAAACAGTGCTCTTCTATATTTGGATTTAAGCCCCCTGACGTTCCATGACAAAAACCCAATAACCCAACATAACTGGGCTAGTAGTTTAATCCCTAAACCTCTAGGCCCCTTTCACACGGATGGCTGTCCTGCCGCAGTTTAGCGTGTTTATTTTTTTCTGTGAAATTCAAGACTCCAGGCACAACGATCAGCTGCATTTTTACAGTGCAATTAACTGCATTTATGTGCGTTTCTGTGCAGTTGCGTTCAGCTGCAGTTATCTAATATAGTCATTCCCATAGCAACCCTTTTTTTTTATTAATTTTTTTGGTCCCTTGAATCCCTTCTCATGCTGCTATCTGCAGTTGACACAAGACAGCGATTACCTGTGGTTATGTGCATATATCTGCGCTACATTGCACCAGGATGCATTCAACGCATGTAACAAAATCGCAGCTAAACGCTGTGTGTGAATGGGGCCATAGGAAAGCATTGTGTGCTTTTAGCTGCGGTAGAAAACTTCAGCTAAAAGCACCATTCTATCCGTCCGTGTGAATGTACCAAAAGTCGCTTACGTGAGGCTCAAAGTTCCAGGGAAGAAACCTGTTGAACTCCCTACTGACCAGCAACCCCAACAACAATGCCAGTCAGTTTAAAACCCTTAACAGTTAGATCTTCAGACTTCTTTGAAGAGTTCTTCAATAGGCTGAAAAAACTGAGGGGTTAGATACTTCAGTGAGTTGTGTCCAACAAGGTAACTCCGAAGTAGAAGGATCTAGAAGAAAACATACATCTAGTCCAGGACCAGGAGGAACTCCAGCTTTCAATGGCTCTATTGAGAGAGGAACCAAAAGCAGGGGTAAGTCATACACCTCAGCCTCAGGAAGTAGAACTGTAGCCCATCTGAAATGGCAGGTATGGCTTGCGTGAGAGACTTAGGAGTCAGCCTGCAGCAAAGTAGGTGGTGAGACCAGAGGGCTAGACAACAAAAGACTGATGACTGAATAAACAACTCCTTAATGCGTGGGTCCTGAGGGAAAATAGCATCTTTAAGGCAACTTTCTCAAAGCAACTTGTAGTGAGGAACAGCTTACCGCGCCTACAGCAGGGTGTCCAGCCGAGGAGTCGAAGAACCTGACCGAGCCATTGTGAGGGACCCGGAGAGGGCTGGGGTACAACATGCTGTATTTAATGTCCTTTTCACGTAGGTGCCTATGGACCTCATTAAAGTAATTCCTCTTACACTGCAGTTCAGCCGAGAAATCCAGGAACAGTAGGACCAAGAAGTTGCCGTATGGAAGTGAGGGGTGTTTGCGGGCTTCGGAAAGGATCCTGTCACGGTCCCTGATGTTAAGGAATCGGAAGGAAGGGTCGGGGATTTGCACCAGGGATAGTGTGTCCCGTGGGTACACGGTGGGCGCGCTCAACGACATAGGTCGGGGAGATATCCGTGAGACCTAGCAGTTTCCTGAAGAACTCTTCCGTGAACTCAGCTGGGCGATCGACCTCCTCTCCCTCCGGGAGACCCAGGACTCGGACATTGTTCCATCTTGTCCTGTTTTTTGCGTCATCGGATTTGGTGACACGTAGTTGTACCGTGCGTTGCAAGTACGCTATGGTGTTAGTGTGAGTACCCGTAAGGTCTCCAGTGGCAGAAAGTCTGGATTCCGATTCAGTCAGTCTACCTATGATCATATCTAGGTAGTTTCTAATGAGATTACATTCTTCTGCGATCTATTCTCACCAGCATGGAGGTTTTGCTCAGTTCAATGGCGGCCAGGATCACTGCTGTGCTATCCTGGGAGGAGGGGGCAGGAAGAGCAAGACCTGGGGAAGTCTCAGACCCCATAGCTAGTTTAGCCAGCAGGGCCTGCAACCTCCCTACAAGACAAGGATCCATCCTAGAAGCCCTGACAGGGGGCGGGCGGCTTGAGGTGGATGAGTTTTTGGCCCAGTTTTTAGGGCCCATCAATCTGAGGGTAAGGGTCTGGCAGAGGCGTACCTAGGGTCTCCAGCGCCCTTGGCAAGAATCTGTATAGGCGCCCCCCCCCCCCCCCCCGCACTCCCCCTCTCCTTCATTAAAGAGTTATAATTTCAGTTGTTTGTTTTTTTACATCAATTTCCTTTCATTTTAAATTGTCTGCATATCCATTAAAGATAATGTTTAGCTTCAAGTAAATTCTTTCTAATTATACCAATCTATTGTATCCCAGAATCAATGTAACACGTTATAGCTTCAATGTATTGTCACTGAGCACAGAAATGCAGCTGGTCACTTGCATGCCCCACACTAAAAATGATGAAGTTTTTATTTTATTTTATGTTAAAATAAATTACATGTACAGAATATAAGACAAATTATGTGATACCAGAAATAAAAAGTAGACATATTGAAGTACGGATGATACAAAGCAAAGAAGAATTTCAACATATTCTTGTGGGAAGGACAATAAATGGCCTTATATATTTTAGAATTTGAAAACATTCTTATAGCTGAGTTTTAAACATTTTGATCCCAAGAAAATATAAATATGTCTAAAAGAAAATATATGATTTTAAAGTTTTGACCATAACTTCTAAAGTATGTTTATAGTAAGTATTATATAGTAAGGGAAGAACATAAAAGGTATATAGGAGGGGACGGGGAGGGAATAATTCTCCGGAGGAGGTTTTACATATCATCTAATGTTGTAATTCTATAGAAAATCTTAATCACCATAACAATAAAACTCGGTTGTCAATATTATCTGACGTATAATATTTAATCTAGGGTTTCCATATGATATCAAACGTTGTCATCTGGTTTTTATCTATAGCGTCCATTTTAGCATGGATGAAAGATTGATTCATTCTACGTTTGGTTTCTGCAATATTCACCACATCTGTTTTCCACGCATTGGCTATAGTCTGCTTTGTGGCTATCAGGAGTGTAAGAACTAATTTGAATTGTTTCTGATTCAGAAAGGTTGGTTTTAAATTAAGGAGAGCTATAATTGGGTCTGGAAAAATTGGACGATCACAAAATTTTGTAATTATCAGAAAGATCTTTTTCCAAAATGATTGTACAATTGAGCAATGCCATCAGGTATGTATATAGGTACCTTTTTCTGGACAGCCACGAAAGCAGAGGCCAGTGTTGTCTGTTGAGAATTTGGCGATTCTCGCAGGAACCAAATACCAGCGTGTGAGAACTTTATATGATGATTCAGACGCCAATATATTTATAGAGGAAGATTTTGTGAAAGACCATATGTTGAACCAAGACCTAGAATCGATCGTACAATCCAAATCTTTTTCCCACTTGGCCACATATTTAGGTATAACAGTATTAGAATTAGATATCAATTGTGTATACAATGATGTAATATGACCTTTAGCATGTGGTTCCTTGAGACAAAATCTTTCAAATTGAGAAATATTATGTAAGTTTACATTTAAATTGAGAAGGGGAGTATAAAAATCTTTGATTTGGAGATATCTGAATATTTCTGATTGTGGAAGCTTATATAATTCACATAGATCTGTAAAAGATTTTATTGATGTAGTTGAAGTTAAATTATATAGACAAGTGATACCAGCCTTAGACCAAGCTTTAAAGGTTTTGGGATATTTCCAGGCTGGGTAAAAAGTTGGATTCTTGTGGAAAGATAATAGCGGATTTTGTGGAGATTGCAGACCATGTGAATTTCTATACATATCCCATATAGATAGAGAGTGCTTAGAAATGGGGTTATTTATAGACTTACGATCCGCAGGTTGTAACCATAATATATTGTTTATAGGAAGAGGATCACAGTCTACAGCTTCAGGGGACCCATAAAGGAATCTCTGTAGAAGAGTGATATTTTGTTAATTGAGATAATTGAGCTGCCTTATAATATATGTTAAAGTCTGGGAATCCCGAACCACCCAAAGCTTTGGGGAGAACAAGTGTTTTTTTGTGAAGTCTGGGTTTTATTTTCCCCCAAGTAAATTTCGTTACTTTTTGTTGAATCAGCCTAAGAAAATATGCAGGAATATGAATCGGGAGAGTTCTGAATAAATATAAAAATTTCGGAAGAACAGACATTTTTATGATATTGATTTTCCCAAACCATGATATCGGCATTGATGACCAATTAGATAACGACCTTGTAATATTTTTTAATAGAGCTGGGTAATTAGCTGCAAATAAATCGGAGGGGTTAGGAGTAAACTGCACACCCAGATATGGGAGGCTATGATCTACCCACTTAAAGGGTAGTGAATTTTGTAAAGATTGTTTATCTTTTTCGACAAGTGAAATGTTTAATGCTGAAGATTTTTGAATATTGACCTTAAGGCCCGAAATAAATGAGAATTCTTGTAGTACAACCATAAGATTTGGGGCCGAAACATGTGGAGAAGATAGAAAAAGGAGAATATCGTCTGCGAATAAACAGAGCTTATGATGAAAGCCACCCATTTCAATACCTGTTATAGTGGGTTCCATCCTAATTCTTTGTGCTAAAGGTTCAATGAGTAAAGCAAATAATAATGGTGAAAGTGGACATCCTTGACGAGTCCCCCTCAGTATATTAAACTCGTCCGATTTGTACCCTGCATATCTGATATAAGCTTTGGGATCTTGATACAAACTAGAGATCCATCGTAAAAAATGAGGGCCGAATCCCCATTTGGAAAGGGTATAGTGTCAAAAGCTTTCATAATATCTAAAGAAAGAAAACAAGTGGGAATACGCCTTTTTTTAGCGGCATGTGACAGGAGTGTTGCACGTCTAATATTATCTCCTGCCTGACGTAATGGAATGAAGCCCACTTGATCACGATGTATTAAATTGCCTATAATAGTATTTAATCTGTTAGCTAGAATTTTGGCTAAAATTTTTATGTCCAAATTTAATAACGAAATAGGGCGATAATTAAACCATATTGAAAAAATATTGAATCGTCTGTGTGAGGTTTAGGGAACATACAGATAATTGCAGTTATGGTTTCTCTTCTAAAAGAATGACCTTCCAAAAGGGAATTAAAAGTGTTTGTCAAGACTGGAGATAGGGTGTCTACAAACGTTTTGTAATACAGCGCAGAAAAACCATCAGGACCTGGCCTTTTATTTAGTTTCAGATTTTTGATAACTTCAGATACCTCTATAATTGACACTGGTTCCTCCATCATTTCCATTTGTGTTTTAGATAGTGTCGGTAGAGATATATGAGAGAAAAAATAATTTGCTCTAGAAGGGTCCAACTCATTATTAGAAGAGTATACATTTTTTAATTGTGTTTTGAATTTTTGTAATATTTTTAAAGGATTATTTGTGTATACCCCCCTAGAGATTTTCAGACGTATCGGTTTCCTTGGGTTCTGGCAGGATTTTAATGCCCTGGCTAATAGTGTGTGAGGTTTATTCGCACTGATACAGAAATTGTGTTGTGATCTCTGGATGGTTTTATCCACTGCTTCGGTAAGGAATAGATCAAATTCCAAATTAGCTTTGTCAAGATTTATTTTAGATAAAGAAGAAGGGTTATTTTGGAATGCTGTGTGACATTTATTGAAATTTGTTTCTAAAGTCTGACAAAGGATTTTCTGCTCTCTGTTGAATATGTTTGCTTGCTGTAGACATATGCCACGGAGAACAGGTTTGTGTGCTTCCCATAATGTAGTCGGAGAGACGTTAGGTGTGGAGTTATATTTTATATAATCTTTGAGCGCAATTTCAATATTATTTTTATGAGCTGGATTTTTGAGTAGGAAATCTCTTAATATCCATGTTGGATCTTTTTTTTTTTTGGAATTATAGAGGCAACAGTAATGTAGCCTGCACTATGATCGGACCATGGGATGGGAATAATTTTTGTAGATATTATTTCTGGAATTAGCCCTATGGACATAAATATATGGTCTATCCTAGAGAATGAGCGATGAGGGAACGAGTAATGTGTGTATTGTCTCTTGGTTGGATTCAATTCTCTCCAAGTATCTACTAGGTTATGTTTTGTAATTAGTTTTGATAAGAGTTGTTTGTCTGCTGTATGTGACTGTGGGATTGGTGATTTATCCAAAAATGGGAATATGGTCTGATTAGAATCTCCACATAGAATTGTAGTACCTATTTTGTGGTGTTCTATAGTTTGAAATAAATGAGAAAGAAAAGAAATAGGATTTTTGTTAGGAGCGTAGTATGATGTAATGGTGATAGCGGTATCAAGTAGGTGTCCTTTAAGAATCAAGTAACGACCTTCTGGATCCTTGATTTCCTTCATTCGTGAAAATGGTGTATTGCGATGGAAAGCTATAAGCACGCCTTGTTTTTTAGAGGAGGCCGAAGCTGTGTATACTTGGGGGTAGTCTTTACTGAAAAATTTGGGAGTGGATTGTGATGCAAAATGAGTCTCTTGGAGGCAAACTATATGTGCTTTCTTGGATGAAAATGTGTGGAAGGCTTTAGTGTGTTTGTGTGGAACGTTTAGTCCCTGAGTATTTAATGATATGATGTTTAATGGGGCCATGGAGTTGGGAAAAGTAAATATGTGTTGGTGTTTATGTTAGAACGTGTGTCATATAAGAAATTATTTGTCTCCAGAGTATAGGGGTGGAGGGAAAGGAGATAATGACTGAAAGTACAATTAATATACAATATTGAAATATATCTTAACATATCTATGTTCTTAACCACTTTCAGACCGGACCATTTTGCTGGTAAATGACCAGAGGTCTTTTTACACTTTGGCACTGCGCTGCTTTAACTGGTAATTGCGCGGTCATGCAATGTTGTACCCAAACAAAATTTGCGTCCTTTTCTTCCCACAAATAGAGCTTTCTTTTGATGGTATTTGATTGCCTCTGCGATTTTTATTTTTTGCGATATAAACGTAAAAAGACCGCAAATTTTGAAAAAAAATGATATTTTCTACTTTTTGTTATTAGAAAAATCCAATAAACTCAATTTTAGTCATACATTTAGGCCAAAATGTATTCAGCCACATGTCTTTGGTAAAAAAAAAGTCAATAATTGTATATTTATTGGTTTGCGCAAAAGTTGTCACATCTACAAACTAAGGTACGTTTTCTGGAATTTACGCAGCTTTTAGTTTACGACTGCCTATCTCATTTCTTGAGGTGCTAAAATGGCAGGGCAGTACAAAACCCCCCCAAATGACCCCATTTTGGAAAGTAGACCCCCTAAGGAAACTGATAAGAGGCATGTTGAGCCCATTGAATATTTTATTTTTTTGCCTCAAGCGATTGAATAATGACAAAAAAAAAATTTTTTATTTTTTTTTACACAAAGTTGTCACTAAATGATATATTGCTCACACATGCTATGGGCGTATGTGAAATGACACCCCAAAATAAATTCTGCTGCTTCTCCTGAGTACGGGGATACCACATATGTGGGACTTTTTGGGAGCCTAGCCGCGTACGGGGCCCCGAAAACCAAGCACCGCCTTCAGGCTTTCTAAGGGCGTAAATTTTTGAGTTCACTTCTCACTACCTATTACAGTTTTGAAGGCCATAAAATGCCAAGATGGCACAAAACCCCCACAAATGACCCCATTTTAGAAAGTAGACACCCCAAGCTATTTGCTGAGAGGCATGTTGAGTTCATGGAATATTTTATATTTTGCCACAAGTTGCGGGAAAATGACAAACTTTTTTTTTTTTTTTTTAACAAAGTTGTCACTAAATGATATATTGCTCATGCATGCCATGGGCATATGTGAAATGACACCCCAAAATAAATTCTGCTGCTTCTCCTGAGTACGGGGATACCACATATGTGGGACTTTTTGGGAGCCTAGCCGCGTACGGGGCCCCGAAAACCAAGCACCGCCTTCAGGCTTTCTAAGGGCGTAAATTTTTGAGTTCACTTCTCACTACCTATTACAGTTTTGAAGGCCATAAAATGCCAAGATGGCACAAAACCCCCACAAATGACCCCATTTTAGAAAGTAGACACCCCAAGCTATTTGCTGAGAGGCATGTTGAGTCCATGGAATATTTTATATTTTGCCACAAGTTGCGGGAAAATGACAAACTTTTTTTTTTTTTTCACAAAGTTGTCACTAAATGATATATTGCTCACGCATGCCATGGGCATATGTGAAATGACACCCCAAAATAAATTCTGCTGCTTCTCCTGAGTACGGGGATACCACATATGTGGGACTTTTTGGGAGCCTAGCCGCGTACGGGGCCCCGAAAACCAAGCACCGCCTTCAGGCTTTCTAAGGGCGTTACAGTTTTGAAGGCCATAAAATGCCAAGATGGCACAAACCCCCCCCCAAATGACCCCATTTTGGAAAGTAGACACCCCTAAATTTAGGGGTACACTAGTGAGACTAGGTAATAAATGGCGGGTGCCCTGAAACTATAAAAAAATAACTAACCAACCAGCGTCACCTGTAACAGTTATATGGTGATCACTGGTGAAAGGGTTAACTAGGGGGCAATTAGGGGGCTTTATGCGGTAGTATATGGGGGTCCCTGGCGCTATAAAAAGCTGCAGCGAACCTAAATACCTACCTGCCTAACTAGCGTCACCTGTGACACTAATACAGCGATCAGAAAAACGATCGCTTATTAGGCTGGGTTCACACTGGAGCGATGCGGGAACGCCACGAATGCGCGGCGGGTTCCCGCATCGCATGCCTCCCGGCGGCAGTTCACACTGCCCTATGCGAACTGCTGGGAGTGTCAGTGAAATGTTACTGACACCCCCAGATCAGTTCGCATATCGCAGTGCGATCTGCAAACTCGGATCGCATGGTGTGAACACCCATGCGATCCGATTCTGCTGCGGGCCAAAAAAAGGGTCCCGTGCGAATTTGCGGCGGGTGTGGCGGGTGCGGCGGGTGCGGCGAATGGCTGAACTCAAATCGCACAGAGATCGGATGTGATTTGCACTGCAGTGCGGTGCGAATCACATCCGTTCTCATAAACCGCTGCAATGTGAACCCAGCCTTAGTGACACTGGCGACGGGGGGTGATCATGGGGTTAAACCTTTATTGGGGGGGTTAGGGGGGTACCTTAGAACTAAAGGGGGCTAACCCTAACTGCCCTAATAGTTATTACAGTCACAAATGACACCAATGCAAAAAAAAAAAAAAAAAAATGACATTGGTGTCACTGTGACTGGGGGGCAGGGGTAATTGGGGGGGTGATCGGGGGGTAAAGGGGGGGTGTGAGTGTGCCTGGCATGTTCTACTGTGTGTGTAGAGTGTTGGTGCAACTCACTGATCCGCTCTCCTCCGTGTCGGAACGAAAAATACCGACACGGAGGAGAGAATACATCACTTCCTCTCCTGTGTTTACATTACAGGAGAGGAAGTGATGTCACCGGGGATTTCTATTCGTCGGGAGCGATCGCGAGGGGGTGGCCATGAATGAATGGCCGCCCCCTCGTCCCGGATCGCTCCCGGACGAAAACCGACCGCCGCAGGCACCGGGCGGGGGCCCGATCGGGCCCCCGACCCGCGGGAGGCAAGGGACGTACATGTATGTCCTTATGCCTGCCCGTGCCATTCTACCGACGTACATCGGCGTGCGGCGGTCGGCAACTGGTTAATGTGTCCATTGGGAGGAGAAAATCTCTCCCTCCAAGGGTACATGAGCCACTGTCAACTGCCCGGTGTACACCGAGCTGCTGAGGGTAGCAAGAGAGGGTGCAAGGAACTTCCCTGCAGGACACCAAGAGCCAATCATATAATTTCATTTTTCAAGCAAAAAATAAAAATTTAAGATTAAGGCAACCTCAGAGACAAAGAAGAGAAGAGAGAGCAAAAAAAGTTATAATAAGGTGCCTAAATTATTAGGAACATTTCTTAAATAAGATTATGATAAAAAATATTGATTGGAAGTCAGAGAAAAAACTCGGCAGTAGCCATTCTGTTGAAAAGGCAAGATAGTAGCCTCAGTACAAGTGTTTATCAGTCCATAGTGTCAGCCAGATCTGGAGGTGGAGATTGTATGGGACTTCTTTTCTGTGGATTGTAGTCTTCTTCTCTTCTGGAAGCAGAGGAGGGATTATCAACATATGAGGATGATTTTTGGCGAGTGTCCGCAGCATCTCTTGATGTGTTTATCATCCCTAGTTTCTGTAAAGTAGTTTGCAGGTCCTTAGCTGTTCGGCACATATATTTGCGACTTTGGAAAGTAAAACGCACTGAGAAAAGAAAGCCCCATTGGTAGATTATGTCATTTCGCTGTAATATTTGCAGTAGTGGTTTCAGGGTTCTTCTTTTGTTGACTGTAATCTGTGAGAGGTCTGTGAATAATTGATATTAAGGACCCTGGAAAATTAGGGGATCTTTATTTCTAGCTGTATTTAGCAGTAGTTCCTTAGTGCGGTAGAAATGCAATTTTGCGATAATGTCACGGGGAGGACCATCTATTTTCTTTGGTGCTAGGGCTCTATGAACCCGGTCCATTTCAAGACGCTCTAGTGGGATAGCTGGTTGTAATTCTTGAAAAAGTGCAGTAAT
Organism: Lithobates pipiens; assembly: GCF_037356315.1. NCBI lineage: Eukaryota > Metazoa > Chordata > Amphibia > Anura > Ranidae > Lithobates > Lithobates pipiens. The sequence goes on from NW_027507903.1 coordinate 298,748,583, forward strand.
AGCACCGTTTAAATCAGTCACAGATTTGGGTATTCCTCTAATACGTATATTGGAGCGTCTTGCACGATTTTCGAAACCCTCCAATTTGGATTGTAATATGTAATTTTCCTCTTTAAGAAAATCAATTTCTGAGGCAATGTTAGATGTATAATTTTCCAGATCGTCTGCTCTAATTTCCAGTGCTGATGTACGCTGACCAAGTATTCTAATTTCTTTAGTAAGGTTTGTGGTGATGATATCTGCAGTGGTTTTTAGTGATTTTTGAAGCAGATTTTCTATTTGTTTCAGCGTTACAGGAGGGGATAAGTCTTTTTGTGTGGAAAGTTCTAAATTCTCCAGAACTGACATATTTTTCTCAGGTATTTGGTTAGAGAGACTATGTGCCTTTAATGAGAGAACATCTTTATGTAAAGCAGCAGAAGGGGCTGTCTGTTTGTTCTCCTCACTGTGTCTCCCCTCAGAGGGGGAGGGTTTCAGTGCCATACTGCTGTGTGTGTGAGGCGGCGCTTTCTTGTTAATTTTCTGCCTCATGAGTCTCCTCTGACCCCCCCCAAATGTCACCAATGTAAGGTAGTGATATTTATCTACCGTTTGGTATGATATACAATGGTGTGAAAAAGTGTTTGCCCCCTTCCTCATTTCCTGTTCCTTTGCATGTTTGTCACACTTAAGTGTTTCGGAACATAAAACCAATTTAAACAATAGTCAAGGACAACACAAGTAAACACAAAATGCAATTTGTAAATGAAGGTGTTTATTATTAAAGGTGAAAAAAAATCCAAACCATCATGGCCCTGTGTGAAAAAGTGATTGCCCCCTAAACCTAATAACTGGTTGGGCCACCCTTAGCAGCAACAACTGCAACCAAGCGTTTGCGATAACGTGCAATGAGGCTTTTACAGCGTCCTGGAGGAATTTTGGCCCAATCATCTTTGCAGAATTGTCCTAATTCAGTTACATTAGAGGGTTTTCGAGCATGAACGGCCTTTTTAAGGTCATACCACAACATCTCAATAGGATTCAGGTCGGGACTTTGGCTAGGCCACTCCAAAGTCTTCATTTTGTTTTTCTTCAGCCATTCGGTGGTGGACTTGCTGGTGTGTTTAGGATCATTGTCCTGCTGCAGAACCCAAGTTCGTTTCAGCTTGAGTACACGAACAGATGGTCGGACATTCTCCTTCAGGATCTCTTGGTAGACAGCAGAATTCATAGTTCCTTTTATCACGGCAAGTCTTCCAGGTCCTGAAGCAGCAAAACAGCCCCAGACCATCACACTACCACCACCATATTTTACTGTTGGTATAATGTTCTTTTTATGAAATGCAGTGTTCCTTCTACGCCAGATATACTTGGACACACACCTTCCAAAGTGTTCCACTTTTGTCTCATCGGTCCACAGAATGTTGTCCCAAAAGTCTTGGGGATCATCAAGATGTGTTTTGGAGAAATTGAGACGAGCTTTGATGTTCTTTTTGCTCAGCAGTGGTTTTCTCCTTGGAACTCTGCCATGCAGGCCATTTTTGCCCAGTCTTTTCCTGATGGTGGAGGCATGAACGCTGACCTTAACTGAGGCAAGTGAGGCCTGCAGTTCCTTGGACGTTGTTGTGGGGTCTTTTGTGACCTCTTGGATGAGTCGTCGCTGCGCTCTTGGGGTAATTTTGGGCGGCCGGCCACTCCTGGGAAGGTTCACCACTGTTCCATGTCTTCGCCATTTGTGGATAATGGCTCTCACTGTGGTTCGCTGGATTCCCAAAGCTTTGGAAATGGCTTTATAACCCTTTCCAGACTGATAGATCTCAATTACTTTCTTTCTCAATTGTTCCTGAATTTCTTTGGGTCTCGGCATGATGTGTAGCTTTTAAGGATCTTCTGGTGGACCTTACTATGTCAAGCAGCTCCTATTTAAGTGATGCCTTGATTGTGAACAGGTGTGGCAATAATCAGGCCTGGGTGTGGCTAGAGAAATTGAACTCAGGTGTGGACAACCACAGTTATAGTATGTTTTAACAAGGGGGGCAATCACTTTTTCAAACAGGGCCATGATGGTTTGGATTTTTTTTCACCTTTAATAATAAACACCTTCATTTACAAATTGCATTTTGTGTTTACTTGTGTTGTCCTTGACTATTGTTTAAATTGGTTTGATGTTCTGAAACACTTAAGTGTGACAAACATGCAAAGGAACAGGAAATGAGGAAGGAGGCAAACACTTTTTCACACCACTGTATGTGCGGAGGGTCAAGTTACCTCCGCCGTTATATGGCTCCGTTGTCCTGCTGAGAATGGAGCTCTAAGCCAGCATTACCTCTCGGCTAGGCTCCGCCTTCTCCCCCCCATGATGACGTTTTTCAAGGAAAACTTTATCATAGTCTCATCATAAGCCTCTATTAGATGCTAAAATAGTGGATCTATCTATGTATTGGGTTGCTTAAATAAATGCAGTATTTGTATAGTTATTCGTATTTAAATCCAAGAAGAAATATTTTACATATTGCAGCTTGAGCTTACCAGTCCTTTGAAGTGACAGTGTCACTATCATTCATTTTTGTTCAGGCAGCAGGCTTTTTTATCCCTTTATTTTGAGTGAGCCCGGTAGTGATTTCCGTTGCTCTAGGATGATGTGCTTGCACGTGCCCCACTGCACTTGACCTAGGACTCCCTGGGCAGTTCGCACAAGTGCCTGTCTGTGCAATGCCCTCTGCTCTGCATTAGAGGAAAAAACAGCAGGCAGCGCTGGGGGGAGACCACTGGTCTGGCACGTGACCTGACTGACCAGCTGACCTATGTGGCCTGAACAGGAGGAGGGTCAGTGCGCCGCCGCCGCTTGCAGCGCTGTGCCACAAATATATCTCTCCCTCCAGCACCTGAAGCTGACACAGGAGGGAGAGGGAGACCGAGACTCCCCCGTGCCCCGCCCCCTATCAGCGGCTCTGCACAGTGGCAGCAGCAAGCAGCAGTGCTCGGCGGCGGTGCCGTCAGCTGTGTGCCGAAGCCTGGCCCTGAACCGAAGACTTCAGTGACTGAGACAGCACCCCCCCCCCTCAGCCTGCGCCCCCAGGCGCCGGTCTCGCTAACAGCATGGTACGGCCCTGGGGTCTGGTAGGGTGGAGCAGGCAGATGGAAAAACAAAGAAAAAATCGCGCTACAACCTATAAATGCAGGAACATTTTAAATCCTGTGAAAAATGCTGCAGTTCTATTATATAACCCAAAAAATTATATAAAAAAGAATTTTTGAAAACAGAAAAAGAACCGCGCTCTTATGCTACTCAAACTTCCCATGTGATCCCAATGTTCAAACCAATGAACCGTATTGGATAAAAGTAAAAAATATATATGAAAATAAAGTGCACAAAATATAATTAAATAATCGTAGTGAGCAAAATTATCATTCACCAAACCATACTAATATGAATTACATTTTAAGCTTGCATATTAATAGTCACAAAAATAAAAATGCATAAAAAAGTGAAAAGGAAAAGTCATCCTTAATTACTAAATATGTCCTTATGTGATAGTCCTCAAAAAAACTTGTGAACTTAATTATAAGCAGAAAAAACACCACGTGTCAATAATAGTGTCCAAAATATTCTGAGTTCTTGCTTCGTAGATCGTGGAACAAAGCGTAGTGCACCACCACCAAACATCAAAATTGGCTCCTTACCAGATGTCAAACAAATATTCGCACATCAAAAGGATTAGATCCCGCTATACATGCTCCTCAGTCCTGCAGAACTCCACCCTCTTCCAAGATCATGGTATAGAGAGGCTCCCCATATGAACATATTACCAAATTCACCATAGAAGGGAGAAAAAAGCGCTCCAATAGTGTAAAATTGCTTTTTTTATTATAAAACTCAAACTAAAAAGGCACACTTACAATACAGTAGTGAGATTAGGCATGAACGAGTGGAAAGCGTCGGCCGTACGCTGATATCCACGAGTCTCTCCTTCTCCAACTGGTACAGTTTCTCTAGGCAGTAAACAGCGTGTCACACCGGAGCAGGCAGATGTTGTGATGTTGTGATGATGATCTGGCAGAGGGGCCACACAGCAGTCAGACAGTCTCAGGGTGTTAGTGTAGGGTGACCAGACATCCCCGGTTCCCGGGGACAGTCCCCGGATTGAGGACACTATCCCCGGACCAAATCTGTCCCTGGTTTTGTCCCCGGATTGAATTTGAACAGGGGCCTGGGCAATTTCAAAGACAGTCAGTGCAGAATAAAAAAACGTTCCTACTAGCTTAGGGGGGTGTATTTTTATCCATTATCTGTGCCCCTCTCTTATAATCATGTGCTGGTCGGAGCGGAGGAAAAATTTCTTCAGTTTTGTGCCCATTCTGCTCCCTCTCCCATATTCTTCTGCCTTGGCTCAATCTTCTTGCCTTGCCCAGCTTGTTAACTTATTAGTCATAAGTATCAGCACCCAGCAGCCATGTCATGCGACACACAATGACAGAGCACTGCCAGCCAGAGCCATGATAGAGTGCTTGCTGCCTGTGTGTTATTATAATGCTGATGATCTTAACCAGTTGCTGACCGCCCAATATCACATTTACTGCTACAGGGCAGGCGCTCTGCGCAGGATCATATGTATGTATATATATATATATATATATATATATATATATATATATATATATATACGTGATCCTGCATTTATGGGTATCGGAGCCAATCGTTCTGTACACAGGCAGAACATCGTCTCCCGATGTAAACTAGGCAGATCACCCTTCTTTCAGTATGAAAGACATTGATCCTGTATTCCTGCAAAGCAGGGACAGGGATGTATGCCTTCCCTTAGTAAAAGCACCTCCCCACAGTGAGAAAACACTGGTTAGGCACACATTTAACTTCTTGATTGCCCCTGCTGTTAACCAGCTAGTGTCATTAGTACAGTGACAGTGCATATTTTTAGCTCTGATCACTGCTTTAATTTCACTGGACCCCAAAAAGTGTCAAAAATATCACTTGGTATCTGATTTTCCCACCGCAATATCGCAATCCCATTATAAGTCACTGATTGCCGGAATTACCAGTATAAAAAAAAAGTCCCTGGATTTAATTTTAAAAATCTGGTCACCTTATGTTAGTGGACACCACTGGGGTACTCACCAGGGCAAGCAGCTCAGCACAAGCTCAGGCCTCTCAGAGAGTGCTGCCATAGCAGATTAGGTAGGATCTGAGAAGCACTGTGTAGGCCTCAAGATGGCGGTGGGCCTCCAGTATAAGGAGCCAGCCTCGGCCGGATTACTGCTGCAGGGCCGGCGAGCCAGACACAGAAATAATGACTGGATCTGAAGCAGGGGATGTCAGGGATTAGGTAGGGCAGATGTACAGGCTCACCAGGCTGTTCAGCAACAAGGATGGCGAAGGATTCCAGTAGGATGATCAGAGCCGCAAGTATATGGAGCCAGCCTTGGCCGGATTACTGCAGCATGGCCGGCTGGCTGGGCACAGAAATAGTCACTGGATCTGAAGCAGGGGATGCCAGGGATTAGGTAGGGCAGATGTACAGGCTCGTGTAAAATATAAAGTGTAGGCGCTAAATATGTATTGATAAAAATGTGACAAGTTATCATATACAAAGTGAAAAATAAAGAGAAATGTATATATATGTGAGAGAGTGTGTGGGAAACCCTCTATAATGTTAAATGCACCCAAGCATTAATACAAAAAATCCATAGAGTGATTAGATATAGTCCATATCACAAATCCGTAGTGCATGAAATAAAGTCCAAAAAAATGAAGGATAATATGAGGAACATCCAAAAAAGGTGTATCCAAAAAATTCACCGCTGTGCTGATACCATCACCATAAAGAGTGCAGGCTTACCAGACATTAATGACCCAATTAAACATACGTTCAAGGGGTTACAAATCGCTTATTGCTCCAAGTTCTGGGGCACTGGTTTGGCGATCTCCGGTCTACTGGGTCTCACTACAGAAGTAGCCCTTTCTGCAATGCTTGAGCATGTGTGGTTACAATATTTGAAGAGACAGCTCCGACATCAACCAAAATTAACATGTAATGGAAGGATAAAGCCAGAATAGCATAATACCGTTTAAAATAAAAATGTAATAAAAATAAAGTAATGGACTCACATTTAAGTAGTCATTAAGAAGCATATCAATAAAAGTAGGCAGTGGTAGGGTCTTCCCGATGCATTTCGTCCGCTAGGACATCATCTGGGGTATACTGCTACCACTGCTGCACTGCCTTATATAGAATACATACCATGATGCAATCAGAATCAATCAGAATCAACCCCTCTGTGTCACAGGTGTTCACTTCCAGTTTGTAAAAGATGGCCGCTGGGCGTGCGTTCCACGCCTCTATTCCATATAATGGTGATGCGTTCCACCCATTCTCCCCATTGATCTACCGCCCGTGCACTTTACAACTGATTATAGGCCCATTATAAAAACCCATAGCCTCAAAATGATAGCGATATCATAGAACATTGAGCGAATTTTAAATGATTACATTTCTAACTGCCAGGCAAAGTGTCAGATGTCGGCGACTAAACCACTTCCGAGATAGCACCAGCACATAACACTGCTTGAAAGGGGCGGTGCCGCAATCCTCGAGACCAACCTCCGGAGCTCCGCCGTGTCTCCGGATATTTCCAGAGACGCATCCCCAAACAAACAACGTCACATCCGGGGACACGCAGGGGAGCACAAATGCAAACCAAGCATGCGCTCCAAGCCTCGATTTAGACATGGATTAAAATTGTGTGAGCGGAAGTAAACAAACATCACTTCCGGAAGCACGAGAATGAGGCCTGAGTATCCCATCTTTACAACAACAACAACCTCACACTCCTCACAGATTCCGGACAAAGCAAAAAGGAACAACAATGAAAGCAATTCCCTTTTCCTTATGCCTTAAGTGGAGCAGAGGGGGCCAAGGAAGGGGGGAAAACATTAATAATAAAAAATATATAGAAAATATATAATATATAAAAATGAAATGGTTCCCAATACACCTAACAATGGGATAATCCGCAAATAGGAAGGATGAATATAAGAGGCAACAAAGCACAACCAATTTGTCGTAATCTCTATAATGTGAGGCTATGGGTTTTTATAATGGGCCTATAATCAGTTGTATAGTGCACGGGCAGTAGATCAATGGGGAGAATGGGTGGAACGCATCACCATTATGTGGAATAGAGGCGTGGAACGCACGCCCAGCGGCCAACTTTTACAAACCGGAAGTGAACACCTGTGACATAGAGGGGGTGATTCTGATTGATTTTTATTGTATCATGGTATGTATTCTATATAAGGCAGTACAGCAGTGGTAGCAGTATACCCCAGATGATGTCCTAGCGGACGAAACGCGTCGGGAAGACCCTACCACTGCCTACTTTTATTGATATCCTTCTTAATGACTACTTAAATGTGAGTCCATTACTTTATTTTTATTACATTTTTATTTAAAACGGTATTATGCTATTCTGGCTTTATACTTCCATTACATGTTAATTTTGGTTGATGTCTCTTCAAATATTGTAACCACACATGCTCAAGCATTGGAGAAAGGGCTACTTCTGTAGCGAGACCCAGTAGACCGGAGATCGCCAAACCAGTGCCCCAGAACTTGGAGCAATAAGCGATTTGTAACCCCTTGAACGTATGTTTAATCGGGTCATTAATGTCTGGTAAGCCTGTACTCTTTATGGTGATGGTATCAGCACAGTGGTGAATTTTTTGGATACACCTTTTTTGGATGTTCCTCATATTATCCTTCATTTTTTTGGACTTTATTTAATGCACTATGGATTTGTGATATGGGCATTAAACTGGCAGTAACGCACAGAGATCTATATGGCATTAAACTGTCAGTAATGCACACAAAACGATATGGCTTTAAACTGATAGTAATGCACAGAAGTAAATGGCGTTAAACTGGCAGTAACGCACACAGAACTATATGGCGTTAAACTGCCAGTAAAACACACAGAACGATATGGTGTTAAACTGGCAGTAGTGCACACAATACGATATGGCGTTAAACTGGCAGTAACGCACACAGAAGTAAATGACGTTAAACTGGCAGTAACGCACACAGAACTATATGGTGTTAAACTGTCAATAACACACACAAAACTATATGGCATTAAACTGCCAGTAACGCACAGAAGTGAATGGCGTTAAACTGCCAGAAATGCACACAGAACTATATGGCGTTAAACTGCCAGTAACACACACAATATGATATGGTGTTAAACTGGCAGTAACGCACACAGAAGTAAATGGCATTAAACTGGCAGTAAGGCCGCGTACACACGCGCGGACTGTTCGCCCAACCTTGTCCGCTGAACAGTGTTTGGGCGGACAGTCCGCTCGTGTGTGGGGCTTCAGCGGACAGTTTCAGCGGACAGTTGGCCGAACAAGGTCTTACGGAAATTCCGAAAAACTGTCCGCTGAAACAAGGTTTCAGCGGACTGTTCGCTCGTGTGTAGGCTTGTTCGGCCAACTAAGTCTCGCGCATGCTCAGAAAGGATTTCCACGTCGGAAGGTTGCATTGCAGTGTATAGGACGTCGTATTTTTCGTCCCGTCGTACGTGCCGTTCACCTCATCGCGCACGGTTTCAGCAAACTGTTCGTCCGTCGTGTGTGGCCATGTCCGTCCATGCTAAGTTTGAGTGGACTGTTCGCTCAAACTGTTGGACGGACAAAGTTGGGCCAACAGTCCGCGCGTGTGTACGCGGCCTTACACACACAGAAGTAAATGGCCTTAAATTGGCAGTAATGCATACAGAAGTAAATGGTGTTAAACTGGCAGTAACGCAATCAAGTAAACAGTGTTAAACCGTCACTACACTGATGCTATCTGAACTGTCCCCACTCTAGCTATACACTAATATAAAGATTACTGACACAGCCACACTACACTACACTGAAAGTGGTTGTAAACCCTTACAAACCACTTTGATCTACAGGTAAGCCTAGATTAAGGCTTACCTGTAGGTCCAAGAAATATCTCCTAAACCTACACGGTTTAGGAGATATTTACTAAAAGACAGTCACAGCTGTCTACGGCGCATGCCTAATCATAACCTCCTGTGTAGGGATGAGCCGAACACCCCCCGGTTCGGTTTGCACCAGAACTTTCGAACGGACCGAAAATTCGTGCAAACTTTAGAACTCCATTGACGTCTATGGGACTCGAATGTTTGAAATAAAAAGTGATAATTTTAATGGCTAATATGCAAGATATTGTCCTAAAAAGGGTTTGAGAACCTGGCTCCTGCCCCAGGGGACATGGGTCAATGCTTAAACTGTTTTTAAAAACAGCCGTTTTTTCGGGAGCACTGATTTTAACCACTAGGCTTCCGCTCTATAGCCAAAAGACGGCTGCAGAGCAGACGCCAATCGCTGGCTCTCCCTCCTCACGCAGACAGTGTGTGAAGAGGGAGAAATTAGCGGCTGCAGCGGCTGTAAGTAATAGTGTGCCATCTGTCCCCAGTGTGCCATCTGTCCCCAGTGTGCTAATAAATCTGTCCCCAGTGTGCCATCTGTCCCCAGTGTGCCACCTGTCAGTGCCATCTGTCCCCAGTGCCATCTGTCCCCAGTTCCATTTTCCCCAGTGCCACCTGTCAGTGCAGTTTGCCCCAATGCCACCTGTCAGTGCCATCTGTCCCCAGTGCCACGTATAAGTGCCATCTGTCATCAGTGCCATATATAATGCCATCTGTGATCAGTGCCACGTGTCATCAGTACCACACAGTGCCATCTGTCATCAGTGCCACCTGTCAGTGTCACGTGCCATCTGTTATCAGTGTCAGGTGTCATCAATGCCACATATCAGTGCCATCTGTCATCAATGTCATGTGTCAGTGCCACGTATTAGTGCCATCTGTCATCAGTGCCACGTATTAGTGCAATCTGTCAGTGCCACGTATTAGTGCCACATGTCATCAGTGCCACATATTAGTGCCATCTGTCATGAGTGTCACGTGTCATCAGTGCCACGTATTAGTGGCCTTTCTCATCAGTGCCACATCAGTGCCACATGTCATCAGTGCCACGTATCAGTGCCATGTGTCATCAGTGCCACGTTAGTGTCACGTGTCATTGTCCTGGTGCGCCAGGGCCTTCAAAAGTGTAATAGTTAGTCAACAAGTTAGATGTGTAATTTATGCTCCTAGAACATGTGATGGCGCTCCCTGCATGTTGACCCTCTCTAAGTGGCCAGACTGTGGAAAAGTCCCACACATGTGGTATCATAATACTCAGGAGGAGTAGCAGAATTTATTTTGGGGTGTCATCTGTGGTATACAATGCCATGTGAGAGAAATAGCCTATTACAATGACAATTTTGTGGAAAAAAAAAATCTTCATTTTGCAAAGAATTGTGGAAAAAAAATGACAACACCAAAAAGCTCACCGTGCCTCTTACTAAATACCTTGGAATGTCTACTTTAAAAAAAATGGGTCATTTGGGGGGTATTTGTACTTTACTGGCTTGTTCGGGTCGCAAGAAATGAGATAGGCCACCAGTACATCAGATGTGTTCAATTTTGTATGATTTGCACCATAGCTTGTAGACTCTCTAACTTTCACAAAGACCAAATAATATCCACTAATTTGGGTTATTTTTACCAAAGATATGTAGCAGTATAAATTGTGGCCAAAATTCATGAAAAAATGAATAATTTGCAAAATGTTATCACAGAAAAAAAGAAAAATTATGTTTTTTTCAAAATATTCGGTCTTTTTTAATTTATAGTGCAAAAAATCAAAAACCCAGAGGTGATCAAATACCACCAAAAGAAAGCTCTATTTGTGGGAAAAAATGACAAAAAATTTATTTGGGTACAGTGTTACATGAGTAATTGTCATTCAAAGTGTGAGAGCACCGAAAGCTGAAAATTGGTTTGGTCACGAGGGGTGTTTAAGTGCCCAGTTGTCAAGTGGTTAATGATGATTAAATTGAAAAAAAGTGAAATATGCCTTTAAATATTGTGCCTGGGGGGTGTCTATAGTATGCCTGTGAAGTGGCACGTGTTTGCCGTGTTTAGAACAGTCCCTGCACAAAATAATATCTGATTCCGGATGAAAATCATTGAGAAAAATGGCATAGGTAGCCCCCCCTGCCCATTACCAGCCCCTTTGGGTCTTGTACGGATATTAAGGGGAACCCCGTACCCATATTAAAAAAGGAAAGGCATGGGGCCCCCAGGCCCTATATACTCAGAACAGGAGTATACAGGCGGTGCAAATAAGACAGGGACTGTGTAGGTTTGTTGTGTTAAGTAGAATCTGTTTGTAATTTTGAACTGGTACATTTTTAAAGTATGACTCCAGTCAACGATTATATCAAGAATTGTAATTACATGCCATTGTTGAACAGTGGTAGAAAAAATGGGCTTTTGGTGGTTGTGGTGGTGGTGCTGGTGCCACAACACTATCAGTCCTCACAGTTACTCTCGGTGGGCACAGGAACGGGCCCTGCTGTAAAATATTATATCAAGAATTGTAATTACATGCCCCTGTTAAACAGGGGCTGAAAAATTGGGCCCTAGGTCCTGCCTGCTGGTGACACAACACTGCAACCTCTCCCAGATACTCTAGTTGGAGTGCAGGAATGAGCCCTGCTGCAAAGCATTGCATCAAAAAATTTAATTACATGCCCCTGTTAAACAGGGGCTGAAAAATTGGGCCTTAGGCACTGGTGCCCCGACACTGCAACCTCTCCCATATACTCTATTTGGAGTGCAGGAATGAGCCCTACTGCAAAGCATTGCATCAAAAATTGTAATTACATGCCCTTGTTAAACAGGGGCTGAAAAATCGAGCCTTAGGCACTGGTGCTGGTGCCACGACACTGCAACCTCTCCCATATACTCTATTTGGAGTGCAGGAGTGAGCCCTGCTGCAAAGCATTGCATCAAAAATTGTAATTACACACCCCTGTTAAACAGGGGCTGAAAAATTGGGCCTTAGGCACTGGTGCTGGTGCCCCGACACTGCAACCTCTCCCATATACTCTATTTGGAGTGCAGGAATGAGCCCTACTGCAAAGCATTGCATCAAAAATTGTAATTACATGCCCCTGTTAAACAGGGGCTGAAAAATTGAGCCTTAGGCACTGGTGCTGGTTCCACGACACTGCAACCTCTCCCATATACTCTATTTGGAGTGCAGGAATGAGCCCTACTGCAAAGCATTGCATCAAAAATTGTAATTACACGCCCCTGTTATACAGGGGCTTAAAAATTGGGCCTTAGGCACTGGTGCTGGTGCCACGACACTGCAACCTCTCCCATATACTCTATTTGGAGTGCTGGAATGAGCCCTGCTGCAAAGCATGGCATCAAAAATTGTAATTACACGCCCCTGTTAAACAGGGGCTGAAAAATTGGGCTGGTGGCATCACCCAGAACCAAAAATGTTCTTCCAACTTATCAGCGGAGGAGGAAGAGGATAGACAGTCAACATAACAAGACAGTCACTCAGCATCAGCATAGGAAGTCTTGAAGGGAGGTGATATTTCAAAAAGAAAATATTCTGTTACATCAGCTACAGGTGCTTGGTAGCTGGTAGTGATCCAAGACTGATTCATCTTTATGAAGGTCAGTCAATCAACCGAGTCGGTGGACAGGCACACCCTGTGATCGGTTACAAAGCCACCAGCAGCACTGAAGGTGCGTTCCGAAAGAAAGTAGCTCAACTGCATACTGTGCAAGCTCTGGCCAGTGATCCATGCTCAAGACCCAGTAAGTCAGAGGATTTTCGGTGGGAAAGGTGTCCAAGTCTGACCTTGCCCCTAGGTATTCCTGCACCATGTAAATCAGACGCTGGCGATGGTTGCCGGAACCAATCATACCTTGGGGCTGCGGACTAAAAAACTGTCTGAACGCATCGGTCAGATGGCCACCTGCTCCACCATTCCTTCTGACCGAGCCTCAGCAACACATTGTCCAGGACCAGGAGATTGTAACCTCCCAGTCTCTGGGAACATGTTGCACAGACCTTTCTGCAAGGCTTCCCAGAGATGTCTCATCCTCTGCTCCCTCTGCGACAGCACGATAAGGTCGACAACCTTACCCTTGTACCGTGGATCAAGGAGAGTGGCCAGCCATCCCTCTCCTTGATCCGAAGAATACGAGGATCCTTCTGCAGGCTTTGCAGGATCAGGGAGGCCATGCAGCGTAGGTTAGCTGAGGCATTCGGTCCGGAGTCTTCTGGGTCACTAAGGACAACATGATCCACAGCCACCTCCTCCCAGCCACGTAGAAGTCCACAGGTTTCTTGGGACTGTAAATCATCCCTACAAGACTGCTGCTGCTGATGCTGAGTGCCAGGCTCCACCTCCATGCTGACACAATCATCTTCCTCCTCCTCCTCCTCCTCGTCCTGTGTGATGGGTGGGACAGCAGGAAAACTGTCTGGATAAAGGGGGCCTTGAGAGGCAAGGAAGTCCTCCTCTTCCTGCCTCTGTTCTGCTTCAAGTGTCCTGTCCATTATTCCATTCAGCATATGCTCCAACAGGTGGACAAGGGGTACAGTTACATAGTTACATAGTTACATAGTTAGTCAGGTTGAAAAAAGACACAAGTCCATCCAGTTCAACCTTAAAAACAAATAAATAAAATAAAAAATAATCGTACAATCCAAATACCCAATTTTATGCCCACAATTGATCCAGAGGAAGGCGGAAAAAAAACCCAGCAGAGCATGCTCCAATTTGCTACAGCAGGGGAAAACAATTCCTTCCTGATCCCCCAAGAGGCAATCGGATTTTCCCTGGATCAACTTTACCTATGTTAGTACCCAGTTATATTATGTACATTCAGGAAAGTATCCAGGCCTTTCTTAACCACTTGAGACCCGCGCTATAGCCGAATGACGGCTACAGCGCGGATCTCCTTTGCCGGGACTACATCTATTGACGTCGTCCCGTGCACGAGCGGCCTGCGCGCCCCCTGAGGGGCGCGCGCGGCACGCTCTGTGATCGGCGAGTCTATGAGACTCGCCTGATCACCGATCCGTGCAAGGGGTCGATCCCGACCCCTTATCATGTGATCCGCTGTCAGCCAATGACAGCTGATCATGTGATATAACGGAGCCGGTAATCGACTATTATTCCTCCTCGTGCTGACAGCGCGAGAAGAAAAAAAAAAGGCTGATCACTGGCGGCCGTGATCAGGACATCAGTCCCGATCACGGCCAGCCCTGCCAGTGCCCACCTGCCCCCTGCCAGTGCCCACCTGCCTCCTCATAACTAAACATAATAAAAAAATAAGTGCCCCCTGTCAGTGCCACCCAGCAGTGCCCACAGTGCCACCCAGCAGTGCCCACAGTGCCACCCAGCAGTGCCACCCAGCAGTGCCCACAATCTGCCTCAACAAGGGTGCTGCACCCCAGTGCCACATAGCCGTGCCCATCAGTGTCATCTACCAGTGCCCATCAGTGCCCAGCAGTGCTGCCCAGCAGTGCCACCTATCAGAGCCACCTATCAGTGCCCATCTATCAGTGGTACCTATCAGTGCCCATCCGTGCCACCCATCCGTGCCACCCATCTGTGCCACCCATCCGTGTCATCTTATCTGTGCCCATCTTTGCCCATCAGTGCCGCCTTATCTGTGCCTATTAGTGCCGCCTTAACTATGCCTATCAGTGCCCACCAGTGCAGCCTATCAGTGCCCACCAATGCAGCCCATCAGTGCCCACCAATGCAGCCCATCAGTGCCCACCAGTGCAGCCCATCAGTGCCCACCAGTGCAGCCCATCAGTGCCCACCAGTGCAGCCCATCAGGGCCCACCAGTGCAGCCCATCAGTGCCCACCAGTGCAGCCCATCAGTGCCCACCAGTGCAGCCTATCAGTGCTGCCTCATCAGCACACTTCAATGAAGGAGAAAAATGACCTGTTTGCAAAATTTTATAACAAACTATTAAACATGATTTTTTTTTGCATCTTTTTTTGTTTGTTTAGCAAAAAATAAAACTCTGAGCTGTAATTAAATACCACCAAAAGAAAGCTCTATTTGTGGGAAAAAAATGATAAAAATGTCATTTGGGTACAGTGTTGTATGGCTGCGCAATTGTCATTCAAAGTGCATCAGCACTGAAAGCTGAAAATTGGTCTGGGACTGAGGGGGGTTTAAGTGCCCAGTAAGCAAGTGGTTAAAGCAATCTACTGAGCTGGCCAGAACCACCTCTGGCGGGAGTCTATTCCACATTTTCACAGCTCTAACTGTGAAGAAACCTTTCCGTACTTGAAGATGAAATCTCTTTTCCTCTAGACGTAAAGAGTGCCCCCTTGTCCTCTGGGTTGACCGTACAGAGAACAACTCAACACCAAGTTCACTATATGGACCCCTAATATATTTGAACATGTTGATCATATCCCCCCTTATTCTCCTCTTCTCAAGAGTGAATAAATTCAGTTCCTCTAATCTTTCCTCATAGCTGAGTTCCTTCATGCCTCTTATCAGTTTGGTTGCCCTTCTCTGCACTTTCTCCAGTTCCCCGATATCCTTTTTGAGAACTGGTGCCCAAAACTGAACTGCATATTCCAGGTGAGGTCTTACTAATGATTTGAACAGGGGCAAAATGATATCTCTCTCTCTGGAGTCCATACCTCTCTTAATACAAGACAAGACTTTGCTCGCTTTGGAAACAGCAGCTTGGCATTGCATGCTATTATTGAGCTTATGATCTACCAAAACCCCCAGATCCTTCTCCACTATGGATCCCCCCAGTTGTACTCCCCCTAGCATGTATGATGCATGCATATTCTTAGCCCCCAAGTGCATAACTTTACATTTATCAACATTAAACCTCATCTGCCACATAGTCGCCCAATTAGACAGTGTATTGAGGTCTAGTGATGGCCGAACGGTTCGCCCGGCGGTCGTTTCGCGGCGAATTTCCGACTTTCGCCGTCCGCGGGTTCGAACGCCTTTTTCCGTCGTTCGCCCCGGCGGACTTACGTGTTTAATGTATACAAGAACTTTAACCTTTCGTGACACGTTTATCATGTGTTACAGGACAACCAATTGAGACATGACAGCTCATGGACACTTGGACATTCCCCCTAACCTATAAATACACCCGATCCGGTGGCCATTTTACATTCTTTCTTCTGTCACTGTAGGGAAAGGATCCTGTGTGGAGTAGGGACAGAGAAAACGCTAGCTATTTGGTACACAAAAGTTCTTTTCAGGACTGGTATAGGTGTTAGGTCAGCAGCCTGAGTTTCTTTTGTCAGTTTAGATAAAGGGACAGAGCGCTGTATGCTGCTATTTTAGGGACAGCTCAGCCAGATTAGTCTTTCTTCATCATCATCATCATCATCATCATTAGCTGTTACTATCAGGTCCACAAAAGAGCTGTTCCAGCTAATCGTTCCAGCCTACTCTTTTTTGCCAATTTGTATAGGGACAGGCAGGAAGCAGTGTGTCAGGCAGTGAGGATAATTTTAAAGACTTGCTGTTACTATTAGTTCCACAAAGGTTCTTTTCAGGACTGGTATCAGTGGTACGGTAATAGGCTTGTACACGTATAATATTCTTTCTTCCAAATATAGAAAGAATATTATACTTGACTGCTGCCCTTCTGCTGCAGTCTGCTAATCATTCACAACTCACTTGTTCCACAAAGCTCTTTATCAGGACTGGTAACTTGGTCTGTCTAGGGTGCTACGGTACATAGGCTTGGGTGCGGTACAGTCTGCTGTTCTGTAAGGACCGCTATCGGTCCACAATACATAGGGTTGCCGTGCACTACTGCTGACCGCTGCCCTATACTGCAGCAGTCCTTCATTGGTATAGGGACTGACGTACAGTCTGCTAATCACTAACACACAACCTGCTTGGTCCACAAAAGTTCTTATAAGGACTGGTAACTTGGTATAGGGTGCTACGGTACATAGGCCTGAGTGCGTTACAGTCTGCTGTTCTGTAAGGACCGCTATCGGTCCACAATACATAGGGTTGCCGTGCACTACTGCTGACCGCTGCCCTATACTGCAGCAGTCCTTCATTGGTATAGGGACTGACGTACAGTCTGCTAATCACTAACACACAACCTGCTTGGTCCACAAAAGTTCTTATAAGGACTGGTAACTTGGTATAGGGTGCTACGGTACATAGGCCTGAGTGCGTTACAGTCTGCTGTTCTGTAAGGACCGCTATCGGTCCACAATACATAGGGTTGCCGTGCACTACTGCTGACCGCTGCCCTATACTGCAGCAGTCCTTCAGCGGTATAGGGACTGACGCACAGTCTGCTAAACACTAACACACAACCTGCTTGGTCCACAAAAGTTTTTATAAGGACTGGTAACTTGGTATAGGGTGCTACGGTACATAGGCCTGAGTGCAGTACAGTCTGCTGTTCTGTAAGGACCGCTATCGGTCCACAATACATAGGGTTGCCGTGCACTACTGCTGACCGCTGCCCTATACTGCAGCAGTCCTTCATTGGTATAGGGACTGACGTACAGTCTGCTAATCACTAACACACAACCTGCTTGGTCCACAAAAGTTCTTATAAGGACTGGTAACTTGGTATAGGGTGCTACGGTACATAGGCCTGAGTGCGTTACAGTCTGCTGTTCTGTAAGGACCGCTATCGGTCCACAATACATAGGGTTGCCGTGCACTACTGCTGACCGCTGCCCTATACTGCAGCAGTCCTTCATTGGTATAGGGACTGACGTACAGTCTGCTAATCACTAACACACAACCTGCTTGGTCCACAAAAGTTCTTATAAGGACTGGTAACTTGGTATAGGGTGCTACGGTACATAGGCCTGAGTGCGTTACAGTCTGCTGTTCTGTAAGGACCGCTATCGGTCCACAATACATAGGGTTGCCGTGCACTACTGCTGACCGCTGCCCTATACTGCAGCAGTCCTTCATTGGTATAGGGACTGACGTACAGTCTGCTAATCACTAACACACAACCTGCTTGGTCCACAAAAGTTCTTATAAGGACTGGTAACTTGGTATAGGGTGCTACGGTACATAGGCCTGAGTGCGTTACAGTCTGCTGTTCTGTAAGGACCGCTATCGGTCCACAATACATAGGGTTGCCGTGCACTACTGCTGACCGCTGCCCTATACTGCAGCAGTCCTTCAGCGGTATAGGGACTGACGCACAGTCTGCTAAACACTAACACACAACCTGCTTGGTCCACAAAAGTTTTTATAAGGACTGGTAACTTGGTATAGGGTGCTACGGTACATAGGCCTGAGTGCAGTACAGTCTGCTGTTCTGTAAGGACCGCTATCGGTCCACAATACATAGGGTTGCCGTGCACTACTGCTGACCGCTGCCCTATACTGCAGCAGTCCTTCATTGGTATAGGGACTGACGTACAGTCTGCTAATCACTAACACACAACCTGCTTGGTCCACAAAAGTTCTTATAAGGACTGGTAACTTGGTATAGGGTGCTACGGTACATAGGCCTGAGTGCGTTACAGTCTGCTGTTCTGTAAGGACCGCTATCGGTCCACAATACATAGGGTTGCCGTGCACTACTGCTGACCGCTGCCCTATACTGCAGCAGTCCTTCATTGGTATAGGGACTGACGTACAGTCTGCTAATCACTAACACACAACCTGCTTGGTCCACAAAAGTTCTTATAAGGACTGGTAACTTGGTATAGGGTGCTACGGTACATAGGCCTGAGTGCGTTACAGTCTGCTGTTCTGTAAGGACCGCTATCGGTCCACAATACATAGGGTTGCCGTGCACTACTGCTGACCGCTGCCCTATACTGCAGCAGTCCTTCATTGGTATAGGGACTGACGTACAGTCTGCTAATCACTAACACACAACCTGCTTGGTCCACAAAAGTTCTTATAAGGACTGGTAACTTGGTATAGGGTGCTACGGTACATAGGCCTGAGTGCGTTACAGTCTGCTGTTCTGTAAGGACCGCTATCGGTCCACAATACATAGGGTTGCCGTGCACTACTGCTGACCGCTGCCCTATACTGCAGCAGTCCTTCAGCGGTATAGGGACTGACGCACAGTCTGCTAAACACTAACACACAACCTGCTTGGTCCACAAAAGTTTTTATAAGGACTGGTAACTTGGTATAGGGTGCTACGGTACATAGGCCTGAGTGCAGTACAGTCTGCTGTTCTGTAAGGACCGCTATCGGTCCACAATACATAGGGTTGCCGTGCACTACTGCTGACCGCTGCCCTATACTGCAGCAGTCCTTCATTGGTATAGGGACTGACGTACAGTCTGCTAATCACTAACACACAACCTGCTTGGTCCACAAAAGTTCTTATAAGGACTGGTAACTTGGTATAGGGTGCTACGGTACATAGGCCTGAGTGCGTTACAGTCTGCTGTTCTGTAAGGACCGCTATCGGTCCACAATACATAGGGTTGCCGTGCACTACTGCTGACCGCTGCCCTATACTGCAGCAGTCCTTCATTGGTATAGGGACTGACGTACAGTCTGCTAATCACTAACACACAACCTGCTTGGTCCACAAAAGTTCTTATAAGGACTGGTAACTTGGTATAGGGTGCTACGGTACATAGGCCTGAGTGCGTTACAGTCTGCTGTTCTGTAAGGACCGCTATCGGTCCACAATACATAGGGTTGCCGTGCACTACTGCTGACCGCTGCCCTATACTGCAGCAGTCCTTCATTGGTATAGGGACTGACGTACAGTCTGCTAATCACTAACACACAACCTGCTTGGTCCACAAAAGTTCTTATAAGGACTGGTAACTTGGTATAGGGTGCTACGGTACATAGGCCTGAGTGCGTTACAGTCTGCTGTTCTGTAAGGACCGCTATCGGTCCACAATACATAGGGTTGCCGTGCACTACTGCTGACCGCTGCCCTATACTGCAGCAGTCCTTCATTGGTATAGGGACTGACGTACAGTCTGCTAATCACTAACACACAACCTGCTTGTTCCACAAAAGTTCTTATAAGGACTGGTAACTTGGTATAGGGTGCTACGGTACATAGGCTTGAGTGCGGTACAGTCTGCTGTTCTGTAAGGACCGCTATCGGTCCACAATAGATAGGGTTGACGTGCACCACTGCTGACCGCTGCCCTATACTGCAGCAGTCCTTCAGCGGTATAGGGACTGACGTACAGTCTGCTAAACACTAATACACAACCTGCTTGGTCCACAAAAGTTCTTATAAGGACTGGTAACTTGGTATAGGGTGCTACGGTACATAGGCTTGAGTGCGGTACAGTCTGCTGTTCTGTAAGGACCGCTATAGGTCCACAATAGATAGGGTTGACGTGCACCACTGCTGACCGCTGCCCTATACTGCAGCAGTCCTTCAGCGGTATAGGGACTGACGTACAGTCTGCTAAACACTAATACACAACCTGCTTGGTCCACAAAAGTTCTTATAAGGACTGGTAACTTGGTATAGGGTGCTACGGTACATAGGCTTGAGTGCGGTACAGTCTGCTGTTCTGTAAGGACCGCTATAGGTCCACAATAGATAGGGTTGACGTGCACCACTGCTGACCGCTCACCTATACTGCAGCAGTCCTTCAGCGGTATAGGGACTAAGAGTTTTGTCACAGGGTCATTTAAAAAATGACATGCAGAGGAAGAGGCAGGCCCTTCCGCAGGGGTGGTAGGGGTAGGGCAGGAGCAACAGGCTTGAGCCAAAGTGGGAAGTTGCAGAAGGTGCGTTCAATTACTTTAAAGGATGCACCAGACTTGGTTGAGTGGCTCGCTCAGCCTTACTCTTCTGCACCCTCCTCATCCTCTCGATCTGCACCCTCTTCTTCACTCTCTGCTATGTGCACCCCCAAAGACACTACCACCAACAACACGACCACCACCACCACCACCACATACCTTCCGCTTGAGTCACTGGAATTATTTTCCGATCCATATCAAGAGGACATTTCTGATGCGCAGCCACTCTTGGTATTGGATCAGGAAGAGGAGGTAGCAACAAGCGCTACTCAGCAGTCTGACGCCAGTACCCAGATCAGCCCAAGGAGGAGGTTGGTCCCCGGTGTTGCTGCCTACTCTACTTATAGCGGTGGGGAAGGTGACGTTGATGATGACGTGTCTAGTGATGTCACGTGGGTGCCCACAAGAGAGGAAGAGGAGGGGAGTTCAGAGGGAGATATGGACCAGCAGATAGGGAGGAGAAGCAGCAATGACTTACATTGCACAGCAGGGACAAAGCAGACTGCAAATGTATCAGGAGCGAGTCATCGACCATGTACGGTCACATCTGGCGCTCCCAGGACACCGGCACATGGCTCCGCAGTGTGGGCTTTTTTTAACGTGTCCGCTGCTGACAATAGCGTTGCCATCTGCAATCTTTGCAGTCAACGCGTTAGTCGCGGTAAGCCCAATACTCACCTAGGGACGACCGCCTTAAGAAGGCACATGAGCAGCCATCACCGAGCCCAGTGGGAGCAACGGAACACACAAAGCCACACTGCAGGCTCTCACCGTCCAGCCTCGTCTTCTACTTCTCCTTCTCCTCTCTCCTCACAATTGTCCTCCACTCCACCTTCCATCACGCCAAGCTCACATTTTTCTGCAAAAAGGCAGGCTTCCGTGGGCCTAATGTTTGAGCGTAAAAAAATGATGACGCCGGATAACCCTCTTGCCCAACGGTTGGCGGCTGGCTTGTCAGAACTCATAGCCCGCCAACTACTGCCATATAAACTGGTGGACTCGGAGGCCTTTCGCAAATTTGTGGCCATTGGAACACCACAATGGAAGGTCCCAGGAAGGAAGTATTTCTCAGAGAAGGGCATCCCAGAGCTATATGGCCATGTTCAGCGGCAAGTGAATGTATCTCTGGCACACAGTGTCGGTGCCAAGATACATCTGACCACAGACACGTGGTCTAGCAAACACGGGCAGGGAAGGTATATCAGTTTTACTGCCCACTGGGTGAACCTTCTGACGGCCGTCAAGCATGTAACCCGTGGCACCCGTGTAGATTTGGTTTTACCGCCACGGATTGCATGCAGGCCTGACTCTTCTTCTCCTCCTCCTACTCCATCCTCCTCCCTCTCCTCCTCAGCTGCCTCCTCCTTTTCCGCTGCTAGCGTCTCTTCCACTGCACCGCCCAAGCTCCCCAGAACCTATTCCACATGCCAGGTGAGACGTTGCCATGCCGTGCTGCGTCTGTTGTGCCTGGAAGCAAAGAGCCACACTGGCCCGGCACTCCTTTCAGCTTTGCGTTCACAGGCAGATGAGTGGCTAACACCGCTCAATTTGACAGTTGGTAAAGTGGTGTGTGACAACGGTGCCAATCTGCTTAGCGCATTGAAACAGGGCAAAATCACGCACGTGCCGTGCATGGCACACGTCTTAAACTTGGTCGTGCAGCGATTCCTTGTCAAATACCCTGGGGTCCAGGACATCTTGCGGCAGGCAAGGAAAATCTCGGCCCATTTCAGAAGATCTTACACGGCCATGGCTCGCCTTGCTGACATTCAGCGGCGACACCATCTGCCGGTCAGACGTCTTATTTGCGATTGCCCGACGCGATGGAACTCAACCTTCTATATGCTTGATAGGCTGCTCCAGCAGAAACGTGCAGTTAACGTCTACCTGTATGAACTCTGCGAAAGAAACGGTTCTGGGGAGCTGGGTTTTTTTTCACCGCGCCAGTGGCTGCTCATGCGCGACACATGCAGACTTCTGCGGCCATTTGAGGAGATCACCAAACTGGTCAGTCGCAGCCATGGCGCCATCAGTGACATGGTACCTTATGCCTTCTTTCTGGAGCGTGCATTGCGTCGTGTCATTGATCAGGCTGTGGAGGAGCAGGAGCGGGAAGATGAGGAAGTCGCAATGCTGGATGAATTCCCAGGGGGGGCTACTCTATCTGAGACAAGTCAACAACAGGAGTCTGATGAGGAGTCAGAGGAGGATGGTGCCGGGGCGGATGAGCAGGAGCAAGAAGAGCATGCTTTAAACCTTTCTGGGATCCCTGTTGTGCGAGGATGGGGAGAGGAGAATGAAGAGGACGACATTATCCTGGATGATGAGCAGGAGCCAGGCCACCACACCGCTTCCACTTTAGTGCAAATGGGGGCCTTCATGCTCCAGTGTTTTAATAGGGACCCCCGTATAAAAAGCATGAGGGTCAAGGACCAGTACTGGGTGGCAACGTACTTAGACCCCCGGTACAAACACAAAATGGCGGAAATGTTACCGCCGTCGCAGAGGGCTGTCAGAATGCAGCACTTCCAGGCCTTGCTTCGAGAAATGCTGCATTCTGCTTTTGCGTGCGCTGGCAGAGGAGCAATTCCCACTCCCAGAGAAGGATTTGCGGGTACCAATCCAACAGCGCCTGCAAGAAGAGGCCGGTTTGAAGATGTGTTGGTGACTTCGGATATGAGGTCATTCTTTCAGCCGACCCATCGACAGGTGTCATCCGGATCCAGCATCAGGGAACGCCTAGACCGTCAGGTGTCCGACTACATTGGGTTAACGGCCGATGTGGACGCTCTGAGGAGTGATGAACCCCTAGACTACTGGGTGGGCAGGCTTGACCTCTGGCCAGAGCTTGCCCAATTTGCAATCGAACTGTTGGCTTGCCCCTCATCCAGTGTCCTGTCCGAAAGGACGTTCAGCGCAGCAGGGGGATTGTGACCGATAAGCGTACTCGCCTAGCTCACCACAGTGTTAACTACCTCACATTTCTAAAAATGAATGAGGCATGGATCTCGGAGGAATTCAACACATGTGATCAGTAGACCATGTATATGTCTATAAACAATTTTTGGAATCAAGCACACAGACCTTCTTAATTCATTTGGCTCACTTCCCTGACCCAAAAAAGCACACCGTACTATATGCCCCTACCCTCCTCTTTGAAGAGGTTGAGCGGTGTCATATTTCTACTGGGGCTGCTTATTATGAGGGGTTCCCACCATCCCTGTGCTGTGCTGACTTCCTCCTGGGTGTTCTTATTATGAGGGGCTCCCACCATCCCTGTGCTGTGCTGACTTCCTCCTGGGGGTTCTTATTATGAGGGGATCACACCATCCCTGTGCTGTGCTGACTTCCTCCTGGGGCTGCTTACGGTGCTGCTGTCAGCGCTGTATGTCACGGAGCTGCTGTCAGCGCTGTATGTCACGGAGCTGCTGTCAGCGCTGTATGTCACGGAGCTGCTGTCAGCGCTGTATGTCACGGAGCTGCTGTCAGCGCTGTATGTCACGGAGCTGCTGTCAGCGCTGTATGTCACGGAGCTGCTGTCAGCGCTGTATGTCACGGTGCTGCTGTCAGCGCTGTATGTCACGGAGCTGCTGTCAGCGCTGTATGTCACGGAGCTGCTGTCAGCGCTGTATGTCACGGAGCTGCTGTCAGCGCTGTATGTCACGGAGCTGCTGTCAGCGCTGTATGTCACGGAGCTGCTGTCAGCGCTGTATGTCACGGAGCTGCTGTCAGCGCTGTATGTCACGGAGCTGCTGTCAGCGCTGTATGTCACGGAGCTGCTGTCAGCGCTGTATGTCACGGAGCTGCTGTCAGCGCTGTATGTCACGGAGCTGCTGTCAGCGCTGTATGTCACGGTGCTGCTGTCAGCGCTGTATGTCACGGAGCTGCTGTCAGCGCTGTATGTCACGGAGCTGCTGTCAGCGCTGTATGTCACGGAGCTGCTGTCAGCGCTGTATGTCACGGAGCTGCTGTCAGCGCTGTATGTCACGGAGCTGCTGTCAGCGCTGTATGTCACGGAGCTGCTGTCAGCGCTGTATGTCACGGAGCTGCTGTCAGCGCTGTATGTCACGGAGCTGCTGTCAGCGCTGTATGTCACGGAGCTGCTGTCAGCGCTGTATGTCACGGAGCTGCTGTCAGCGCTGTATGTCACGGAGCTGCTGTCAGCGCTGTATGTCACGGTGCTGCTGTCAGCGCTGTATGTCACGGAGCTGCTGTCAGCGCTGTATGTCACGGAGCTGCTGTCAGCGCTGTATGTCACGGAGCTGCTGTCAGCGCTGTATGTCACGGAGCTGCTGTCAGCGCTGTATGTCACGGAGCTGCTGTCAGCGCTGTATGTCACGGTGCTGCTGTCAGCGCTGTATGTCACGGAGCTGCTGTCAGCGCTGTATGTCACGGAGCTGCTGTCAGCGCTGTATGTCACGGAGCTGCTGTCAGCGCTGTATGTCACGGAGCTGCTGTCAGCGCTGTATGTCACGGAGCTGCTGTCAGCGCTGTATGTCACGGTGCTGATGTCAGTGCTCTGTATTACGGTGCTGCTGTCAGTGCTCTGTATCTCCTGCACCCTCTTGTTTGCCTACCCTGGTCCCTGACCTTCCCTCTCCTCCATTGCCTTCATTAGCTCCATAGTCCTGAATTGTCAGAACAATTTCCCAAATAAAAAAAAAATGCTTGTAGTTATCGATCCCAAATTCACCTCATACATGTATTATGCTATTGTCCAGGTGGTGGGACTACGTGCTACCCCCTAATAATTACCCCGTGGCCGCAAATTCGACCTAAAGGTTTGCGAAATTCGCCTCCCATTGAAGTCAATGGAGCCCGCGGCGAACGGTCGTTTTCGCGAACGTTTGTGCCCGTTCGCGTTTCGCGTTCGCGAAACGTCCCGTCGGAAGTTCGTCCATCACTATTGAGGTCGGCTTGTAAATTGGAGACATCCTGTAAGGATGTTATTCCACTGCATATCTTGGTGTCATCTGCAAAGACAGAAATGTTACTTTTGATCCCAGACCCAATATCATTTATAAAGATGTTAAAAAGTAAGGGTCCCAGCACTGAACCTTGGAGTACACCACTGATAACCTTAGACCATTCAGAGTAAGAATCATTAACCACGACTCTCTGAATTCTGTCTTTTAGCCAATTTTCTATCCATTTACAAACTGATATTTCCAAACCTGTAGACTTTACCTTACACATGAGCCGTGTGTGGGAAACTGTATCAAACGCTTTTGCAAAATCCAAGTATACCACGTCCACAGCCTCTGTCCAAGGTTTTACTTACCTCCTCATAGAAAGAAATCAGATTTGTCTGACAACTTCTGTCTTTCATGAATCCATGTTGTCTGTTGCTTAAAGTGTTTTTGTTCAGCAAGAACTCGTCGATGTGGTCTTTTATTAAACGCTCCAGTATCTTCCCAGCTATAGAAGTTAAGCTAACAGGTCTATAGTTACTTGGTAAAGACTTGGTAAAGACTTTGATCCCTTTTTAAATATAGGCACCACGTTCGCCCTGCGCCAATCCAGTGGGACTATTCCCGTCATTAATGAGTCCCTAAAAATTAGATACAATGGCTCTGAAATTACAGAGCTCAATTCATTTAGGATCCGTGGGTGGATGCCATCAGGGCCAGGTGCTTTATCCACCTTTATTCTGTCCAAATATTTCTGGACCATATCACTTTTGAGCCATTGTGGATCATTTGGGGCTGTGTCACTATCACCCCCTTATGGACATGTGCTCCCCCATGCTCTTTTGTGTACACAGAGCTGAAGAAAGTATTTAATAAATTAGCCTTTTCTTTGTCCCCAGTCACCCATAAAGGGCCTACATGCTCAGACTTGACCTTTTTACTATTAATATATTTGAAGAATTTTTTGGGGTTTGTCCTACTATCTTTTGCAATCTGTCGTTCGTTTTGAATTTTTGCATCCTTGATTTCCTTTTTACATATTCTGTTAAATTCTTTGTAACATTTAAATGACACTAGTGATCCTTCATTTTTATATTTTTTAAAAGCTCTTCTCTTATAGTTTATAGCTTTTTTTGCTTTGGCTGTGAGCCACATAGGTTTTGTTTTTAGCCTTTTAAACTTATTGCCCATGGGAATATACTTTGCAGTGAGGTCCCAAACAGTCTTTTTGAAGAATTCCCATTTCTGTTCTGTGCCCATTGAAGCAAATATTCTCTCCCAGTCTAAGTCCTGGAGAGCAGCCCTCATCCTTGGAAAATTTGCTCTCTTGAAGTTAAGTGTTTTTATCTTACCCGTATGTATTTCTTGTTTAGCGCTAACATCAAAGGAAATCATGTTATGATCACTGCTACCCAGGTGTTCCTTTATCTGGACATTAGTAATAAGCTCTGCATGGTTTGAGATTACCAGGTTCAACAGAGCTTCATTCCTAGTTGGGGCCTCAATAAACTGGACCATAAAATTGTCCTGTAATAGGTTTATCATTTTTTGCCCTTTAACTGTCCCAGCAGTGCCATTACTCCAGTCAATTACTGGGTAGTTAAAATCCCCCATTATTATCACTGTCCCAGCCCTGCACTGTCACTGCTCACCATCCTTGTGGCCTCCTCAAACGGCGACAGGACAGTGCATGCATCCCTGATCATGCCCTACTGGCGTGGTGAGAAAAAACCGAGCTCCCCTGACCCTTTCCTGGTGCCGTAGTCGCACAGGTACTCATTGATGGCCCTCTGCTGAGTGTGCAGCCGCTGCAGCAAGGCCAACGTTGAGTTCCACTGGTGGGCATGTCACATATAAGGCGGTTCTTGGGCAGGTTCAACTCCTTTTGGAGCTCAGCCAGCCAAACACTGGCATTAAATGATCGGCGGA
The DNA here is from genome assembly GCF_037356315.1 of Lithobates pipiens. Lineage (NCBI taxonomy): Eukaryota > Metazoa > Chordata > Amphibia > Anura > Ranidae > Lithobates > Lithobates pipiens. The sequence continues at coordinate 298,776,096 of NW_027507903.1, forward strand.
AATGCACACAGTTTTTCCTGACCTGCTTCAGGACATCCTGTAAGCCCGGGTACCTGCCCAAGAACCGCTGCACCACCAGGTTAAGGATGTGAGCCACACAGGGCACATGGGTCAGTTGCCCCTGTCGGAGGGCAGAGAGGAGGTTAGTGCCATTGTCGCAAACCACCATTCCTGGCTTAAGCTGGCATGGCGTCAACAACCTCTCGGCCTGCCCCTGCAGAGCTGACAAAATATCTGCCCCAGTGTGGCTCCTGTCCCCCAAACAAACCAGCGCAAGCACGGCATGGCATATTTTTGCCTTCCTACTTGCGTAGCCCCTTGAACACCTATAGAGCACCACTGGTTCTGAGGACAGAGCACTGGAAGAGGCCGTGGAGGAAGAAGAAGAGGAGGGGGTGGAGGAGAGAGGTGTGTCACAACCAGTAGTAGCATTTTGGAGGCGTGGTGGGGGAACAACCTCCAACACTACTGCACCTTGTCCTGCATCCTTCCTAGCTGCCAGAAGAGTGACCCACTGGGCCGTGAAAGATAGGTAACGTCCCTGTCCATGCCTGCTGGACCATGAGTCAGCGGTAATATGCACCTTACCACTGACCGCTCTGTCCAGTGAGGCAAGGACATTGCCTTCCACATGCCGGTAGAGAGCCGGAATCGCCTTCCATGAGAAAAAGTGGCGTTTGGGGACCTGCCACTGAGGAACCGCACATTGCACAAATTCATGGAAGGGGGCCGAGTCTACCAACTGAAAAGGCAGCAGTTGAAGTGCTAGCAATTTAGCCAAGCTAGCATTCAACCGCTGGGCATGTGGATGGCTGGGAGTGAACTTCTTTCTACAGTCCAGCAGCTGGGGCAGGGAAATTTGCCTGCTACAATCGGACGTGGGTGTACTGCTAGCAGAGTGCCCGGAAGCACTTGGCTGTGACACACCTAATTCTACACCTTCATTCCTCTCAGAGCAGGTTTCAGAGAGGACTGAAGGTCTAGTGGGGTTGGAGATGCCAGCTGATGAGGAGCAAGGAGAGGTCCGCTTTGTTCTTTGGTGTGGGTCTTTGAGGTACGCTTGCCAACGAGCTGCATGGCAGGTCAACATATGTCTGGTCAAGCATGTGGTGCCCAAGCGGCTGATGTTTTGGCCACGTGAGATACGCTTGAGACATATGTTGCAAATAGCAGCGGTGCGATCTGATGCACTCGTCTCAAAAAAGGCCCACACCAAAGAACTTTTAGAATAATGCGCAGAGGCAGTGCCCTGCACAGGCGGAGCTCTGCGGTGTGATTCAGTCGGTGTGCTGCCCCTAAGCTGGCCCCCGGAGGGCATCCTGCCTCGTTGGACATGTGCCTCCTCCTCCTCCTCCTCTCTCCTACCAGGCACCCACGTGGAGTCAGTGCCCTCCTTATCCCCTCCCTCTTCATCGCTGTAGCAAACCTGGCAGTATGCTGCAGCTTGTGGAACATGACTGCCAGATTGCTGTCCTTCTTGAGCATCCCCTCTCTCTGCGCTCACGCTACTGCCTTCCTCTAGCTGAGTGTCATCATCAGAGCCTACAAAACACTGGGCATCCTCCTGGAGCATGTACCCAACACTGTGCTCAAAGAGTTCAGGAGACTCCTCAGGACGTGGTGGGTCTAGAGAAGGAGTCACTGATGATGACATTGAGACGAGGGAAGACGATGCGTTGGCAGCTGCTTTGTTAGTACCCTGAGACTGGGTGAGAGAGGATGAGGAGGATGAAGAGGGCTTGGTCATCCACTCTACCAAGTCGTTGGCATGTTGCGCCTCAACATGTCCAGCTGCCGAAAAGAAGGACAAGCGTGTCCCATGGCCACGTGCTGATGACGATGCACCGCGTCCACGACCAGCACTGTTGTCTCTAGACACAGAGCCTGCTTGCCCTCTTTTATCGGCTCGCGCCTGTCTGCCTCTCCTTGCTGGCCTTCCAGACATGGTAATGGCCTGAAGGGAGTTGGGTAAAACAGCAATTGGGTAGTGTATATTGTGCTGGAGGCACACAACACCCACTAACTCCTGCAGATGCCTTTATTATAGAACACCAGCAATAAAGGGTAGATAAAGGGGTATACTGTACTGGAGGCACACAACACCCACTAAGCCCTGCAGATGGCTCTATTAGAGAACAGCAATAAAGGGTAGATACAGGTGTATATTGTGCTGGAGGCACACAACACCCACTAACTCCTGCAGATGCCTTTATTGTAGAACACCAGCAATAAAGGGTAGATAAAGGGGTATACTGTACTGGAGGCACACAACACCCACTAAGCCCTGCAGATGGCTCTATTAGAGAACAGCTGTCGAAAATAAGGACAAGCGTGTCCCATGGCAATGTGCTGATGACGATGCACTGCATCCACGACCAGCACTGTTGTCTCTCAACACAGAGCCTGCTTGCCCTCTTGTATTGGCTCGTGCCTGTCTGCCTCTCCTTGTTGGTCTTCCAGACATGGTAATGGCTAGGGATGAGCCGAACACCCCCCCGGTTCGGTTCGCACCAGAACTTTCGAACGGACCCCAAATTCGAACGAACTTTAGAACCCCATTGAAGTCTATGGGACTCGAACGTTTGAAATGAAAAGTGCTAATTTTAACGGCTAATATGCAAGATACTGTCCTAAAAAGGGTTTGGGGACCTGGCTCCTGCCCCAGGGGACATGGGTCAATGCCTAAAATGTTTTTAAAAATGGCCGTTTTGGCGGGAGCACTGATTTTAATGATGATTAAAGTGAAAAAAAAAAGTGAAATATTCCTTTAAATATGGTGCCTGGGGGTTGTCTGTAGTATGCCTGTGAAGTGCCACGTGTTTCCCGTGTTTAGAACAGTCCCTGCACAAAATCACATTAAACGGAAATAACACCATTTAAAACTGCTTGCGGTTTAAATGTTATATCTGGTTCCTGCAATATGGTTGAAAATCATTGAGAAAAATGGCATGGGTAGCCCTCCCTGCCCATTACCAGCCTATTTGGGTCTTGTACGCATATTAAGGGGAACCCTGTACCCATATTTAAAAAAGGAAATGCGTGTGGCCCCCAGGCCCTATATACTCAGAACAGCAGTATACAGGCGGTGCAAACAAGACAGGGACTGTGTAGGTTTGTTGTGTTAAGTTGAATCTGTTTGTAATTTTCAACTGGTACATTTTTAAAGTGTAGCTCCAGTCAAAAAAACGATTTTTAAGCTTTTGGGAAAACATAGGGAAGGGTTATCACCCCTGTATAATTTGTTTTGTCGTCCATCTTTTTTCATCTCACTTGCTGTTGTCTCCTTCCGTTTGCAAGTAGGAGATGTTTGTAAATTGGATGTTTGAAAGTAGGGGCCTGCCCTATATGCTCTGCAGAAATGGCGGAACAAGGTGTTGGTTTTGCCACAACATTGTAAGCCCTCAAAGTGACTCTTGGTGGGCGCTGGAGCGCCCTGCTGTGAACGATTATATCAAGAATTGTAATTACATGCCATTGTTGAACAGTGGTAGAAAAATTGACCTTTGGTGGTTGTGGTGCTGGTGCCACAACACTATAAGTCCTCACCGTTACTCTGGGTGGGGACAGGAAAGGGCCCTCCTGTGAAATATTATGTCAAGAATTGTAATTACATGTCCCTGTTAAACAGGGGCAGAAAAATTTGGCCTTAGGCACTGCTGCTGGTGCCACCACACTGCAACCTCTTCCATATACTCTAGTTTTATTGCAGGAATTAGCCCTGCTGCAAAGCATTGCATCAAAAATTGTACTTAAACGCCCCTGTTAAACAGGGGCAGAAAAATTGGGCCTTAGGCACTGGTGCTGGTGCCACCACACTGCAACCTCTGCCATATACTCTAGTTTTATTGCAGGAATTAGCCCTGCTGCAAAGCATTGCATCAAAAATTGTAATTAAACGCCCCTGTTAAACAGGGGCAGAAAAATTGGGCCTTAGGCACTGGTGCTGGTGCCACCACACTGCAACCTCTGCCATATACTCTAGTTTTATTGCAGGAATTAGCCCTGCTGCAAAGCATTGCATCAAAAATTGTAATTAAACGCCCCTGTTAAACAGGGGAAGAAAAATTGGGCCTTAGGCACTGGTGCTGGTTAGTGATGGACGAACTTCCGACGGGACGTTTCGCGAACGCGAAACGCGAACGGGCACAAACGTTCGCGAAAACGACCGTTCGCCGCGGGCTCCATTGACTTCAATGGGAGGCGAATTTCGCAAACCTTTAGGTCGAATTTGCGGCCACGGGGTAATTATTAGGGGGTAGCACGTAGTCCCACCACCTGGACAATAGCATAATACATGTATGAGGTGAATTTGGGATCGATAACTACAAGCATTTTTTTTTTATTTGGGAAATTGTTCTGACAATTCAGGACTATGGAGCTAATGAAGGCAATGGAGGAGAGGGAAGGTCAGGGACCAGGGTAGGCAAACAAGAGGGTGCAGGAGATACAGAGCACTGACAGCAGCACCGTAATACAGAGCACTGACATCAGCACCGTGACATACAGTGCTGACAGCAGCTCCGTGACATACAGCGCTGACAGCAGCTCCGTGACATACAGCGCTGACAGCAGCTCCGTGACATACAGCGCTGACAGCAGCTCCGTGACATACAGCGCTGACAGCAGCTCCGTGACATACAGCGCTGACAGCAGCACCGTGACATACAGCGCTGACAGCAGCTCCGTGACATACAGCGCTGACAGCAGCTCCGTGACATACAGCGCTGACAGCAGCTCCGTGACATACAGCACTGACAGCAGCTCCGTGACATACAGCGCTGACAGCAGCTCCGTGACATACAGCGCTGACAGCAGCACCGTGACATACAGCGCTGACAGCAGCTCCGTGACATACAGCGCTGACAGCAGCTCCGTGACATACAGCGCTGACAGCAGCTCCGTGACATACAGCGCTGACAGCAGCTCCGTGACATACAGCGCTGACAGCAGCTCCGTGACATACAGCGCTGACAGCAGCACCGTGACATACAGCGCTGACAGCAGCTCCGTGACATACAGCGCTGACAGCAGCTCCGTGACATACAGCGCTGACAGCAGCTCCGTGACATACAGCGCTGACAGCAGCTCCGTGACATACAGCGCTGACAGCAGCTCCGTGACATACAGCGCTGACAGCAGCTCCGTGACATACAGCGCTGACAGCAGCTCCGTGACATACAGCGCTGACAGCAGCACCGTAAGCAGCCCCAGGAGGAAGTCAGCACAGCACAGGGATGGTGTGATCCCCTCATAATAAGAACCCCCAGGAGGAAGTCAGCACAGCACAGGGATGGTGGGAGCCCCTCATAATAAGAACCCCCAGGAGGAAGTCAGCACAGCACAGGGATGGTGGGAGCCCCTCATAATAAGAACACCCAGGAGGAAGTCAGCACAGCACAGGGATGGTGGGAACCCCTCATAATAAGCAGCCCCAGTAGAAATATGACACCGCTCAACCTCTTCAAAGAGGAGGGTAGGGGCATATAGTACGGTGTGCTTTTTTGGGTCAGGGAAGTGAGCCAAATGAATTAAGAAGGTCTGTGTGCTTGATTCCAAAAATTGTTTATAGACATATACATGGTCTACTGATCACATGTGTTGAATTCCTCCGAGATCCATGCCTCATTCATTTTTAGAAATGTGAGGTAGTTAACACTGTCGTGAGCTAGGCGAGTACGCTTATCGGTCACAATCCCCCCTGCTGCGCTGAACGTCCTTTCGGACAGGACACTGGATGAGGGGCAAGCCAACAGTTCGATTGCAAATTGGGCAAGCTCTGGCCAGAGGTCAAGCCTGCCCACCCAGTAGTCTAGGGGTTCATCACTCCTCAGAGCGTCCACATCGGCCGTTAACCCAATGTAGTCGGACACCTGACGGTCTAGGCGTTCCCTGATGCTGGATCCGGATGACACCTGTCGATGGGTCGGCTGAAAGAATGACCTCATATCCGAAGTCACCAACACATCTTCAAACCGGCCTCTTCTTGCAGGCGCTGTTGGATTGGTACCCGCAAATCCTTCTCTGGGAGTGGGAATTGCTCCTCTGCCAGCGCACGCAAAAGCAGAATGCAGCATTTCTCGAAGCAAGGCCTGGAAGTGCTGCATTCTGACAGCCCTCTGCGACGGCGGTAACATTTCCGCCATTTTGTGTTTGTACCGGGGATCTAAGTACGTTGCCACCCAGTACTGGTCCTTGACCCTCATGCTTTTTATACGGGGGTCCCTATTAAAACACTGGAGCATGAAGGCCCCCATTTGCACTCAAGCGGAAGGTATGTGGTGGTGGTGGTGTTGTTGGTGGTAGTGTCTTTGGGGGTGCACATAGCAGAGAGTGAAGAAGAGGGTGCAGATCGAGAGGATGAGGAGGGTGCAGAAGAATAAGGCTGAGTGAGCCACTCAACCAAGTCTGGTGCGTCCTTTAAAGTAATTGAACGCACCTTCTGCAACTTCCCACTTTGGCTCAAGGCTGTTGCTCCTGCCCTACCCCTACCACCCCTGCGGAAGGGCCTGCCTCTTCCTCTGCCTGTCATTTTTTAAATCACCCTGTGACAAAACTCTTAGTCCCTATACCGCTGAAGGACTGCTGCAGTATAGGGCAGCGGTCAGCAGTAGTGCACGTCAACCCTATGTATTGTGGACCGATAGCGGTCCTTACAGAACAGCAGACTGTACTGCACTCAGGCCTATGTACCGTAGCACCCTATACCAAGTTACCAGTCCTTATAAGAACTTTTGTGGACCAAGCAGGTTGTGTGTTAGTGATTAGCAGACTGTACGTCAGTCCCTATACCAATGAAGGACTGCTGCAGTATAGGGCAGCGGTCAGCAGTAGTGCACGTCAACCCTATGTATTGTGGACCGATAGCGGTCCTTACAGAACAGCAGACTGTAACGCACTCAGGCCTATGTACCGTAGCACCCTATACCAAGTTACCAGTCCTTATAAGAACTTTTGTGGACCAAGCAGGTTGTGTGTTAGTGATTAGCAGACTGTACGTCAGTCCCTATACCAATGAAGGACTGCTGCAGTATAGGGCAGCGGTCAGCAGTAGTGCACGGCAACCCTATGTATTGTGGACCGATAGCGGTCCTTACAGAACAGCAGACTGTACTGCACTCAGGCCTATGTACCGTAGCACCCTATACCAAGTTACCAGTCCTTATAAGAACTTTTGTGGACCAAGCAGGTTGTGTGTTAGTGTTTAGCAGACTGTGCGTCAGTCCCTATACCGCTGAAGGACTGCTGCAGTATAGGGCAGCGGTCAGCAGTAGTGCACGGCAACCCTATGTATTGTGGACCGATAGCGGTCCTTACAGAACAGCAGACTGTAACGCACTCAGGCCTATGTACCGTAGCACCCTATACCAAGTTACCAGTCCTTATAAGAACTTTTGTGGACCAAGCAGGTTGTGTGTTAGTGATTAGCAGACTGTACGTCAGTCCCTATACCAATGAAGGACTGCTGCAGTATAGGGCAGCGGTCAGCAGTAGTGCACGGCAACCCTATGTATTGTGGACCGATAGCGGTCCTTACAGAACAGCAGACTGTAACGCACTCAGGCCTATGTACCGTAGCACCCTATACCAAGTTACCAGTCCTTATAAGAACTTTTGTGGACCAAGCAGGTTGTGTGTTAGTGATTAGCAGACTGTACGTCAGTCCCTATACCAATGAAGGACTGCTGCAGTATAGGGCAGCGGTCAGCAGTAGTGCACGGCAACCCTATGTATTGTGGACCGATAGCGGTCCTTACAGAACAGCAGACTGTAACGCACTCAGGCCTATGTACCGTAGCACCCTATACCAAGTTACCAGTCCTTATAAGAACTTTTGTGGACCAAGCAGGTTGTGTGTTAGTGATTAGCAGACTGTACGTCAGTCCCTATACCAATGAAGGACTGCTGCAGTATAGGGCAGCGGTCAGCAGTAGTGCACGGCAACCCTATGTATTGTGGACCGATAGCGGTCCTTACAGAACAGCAGACTGTAACGCACTCAGGCCTATGTACCGTAGCACCCTATACCAAGTTACCAGTCCTTATAAGAACTTTTGTGGACCAAGCAGGTTGTGTATTAGTGTTTAGCAGACTGTGCGTCAGTCCCTATACCGCTGAAGGACTGCTGCAGTATAGGGCAGCGGTCAGCAGTAGTGCACGGCAACCCTATGTATTGTGGACCGATAGCAGTCCTTACAGAACAGCAGACTGTACTGCACTCAGGCCTATGTACCGTAGCACCCTATACCAAGTTACCAGTCCTTATAAGAACTTTTGTGGACCAAGCAGGTTGTGTGTTAGTGTTTAGCAGACTGTGCGTCAGTCCCTATACCGCTGAAGGACTGCTGCAGTATAGGGCAGCGGTCAGCAGTAGTGCACGTCAACCCTATGTATTGTGGACCGATAGCGGTCCTTACAGAACAGCAGACTGTAACGCACTCAGGCCTATGTACCGTAGCACCCTATACCAAGTTACCAGTCCTTATAAGAACTTTTGTGGACCAAGCAGGTTGTGTATTAGTGTTTAGCAGACTGTGCGTCAGTCCCTATACCGCTGAAGGACTGCTGCAGTATAGGGCAGCGGTCAGCAGTAGTGCACGGCAACCCTATCTATTGTGGACCGATAGCGGTCCTTACAGAACAGCAGACTGTACCGCACCCAAGCCTATGTACCGTAGCACCCTAGACAGACCAAGTTACCAGTCCTTATAAGAACTTTTGTGGAACAAGTGAGTTGTGAATGATTAGCAGACTGCAGCAGAAGGGCAGCAGTCAAGTATAATATTCTTTCTATATTTGGAAGAAAGAATATTATACGTGTACAAGCCTATTACCGTACCACTGATACCAGTCCTGAAAAGAACCTTTGTGGAACTAATAGTAACAGCAAGTCTTTAAAATTATCCTCACTGCCTGACACACTGCTTCCTGCCTGTCCCTATACAAATTGGCAAAAAAGAGTAGGCTGGAACGATTAGCTGGAACAGCTCTTTTGTGGACCTGATAGTAACAGCTAATGATGATGATGATGATGATGATGAAGAAAGACTAATCTGGCTGAGCTGTCCCTAAAATAGCAGCATACAGCGCTCTGTCCCTTTATCTAAACTGACAAAAGAAACTCAGGCTGCTGACCTAACACCTATACCAGTCCTGAAAAGAACTTTTGTGTACCAAATAGCTAGCGTTTTCTCTGTCCCTACTCCACACAGGATCCTTTCCCTACAGTGACAGAAGAAAGAATGTAAAATGGCCACCGGATCGGGTGTATTTATAGGTTAGGGGGAATGTCCAAGTGTCCATGAGCTGTCATGTCTCAATTGGTTGTCCTGTAACACATGATAAACGTGTCACGAAAGGTTAAAGTTCTTGTATACATTAAACACGTAAGTCCGCCGGGGCGAACGACGGAAAAAGGCGTTCGAACCCGCGGACGGCGAAAGTCGGAAATTCGCCGCGAAACGACCGCCGGGCGAACCGTTCGGCCATCACTAGTGCTGGTGCCACCACACTGCAACCTCTGCCATATACTCTAGTTTTATTGCAGGAATTAGCCCTGCTGCAAAGCATTGCATCAAAAATTGTAATTAAACGCCCCTGTTAAACAGGGGCAGAAAAATTGGGCCTTAGGCACTGGTGCTGGTGCCACCACACTGCAACCTCTCCCATATACTCTTGTTTGATTGCAGGAATTAGCCCTGCTGCAAAGCATTGCTTTAAAAATTGTACTTAAACGCCCCTGTTAAACAGGGGCAGAAAAATTGGGCTGATGGCATCAACCAGAACCAGAAATGTTCTTCCAACATATCAGCGGAGGAGGAAGAGGATAGACAATCAACATAACAGGACAGTCACTCAGCATCAGCATAGGCAGTCTTTTTGTAATTCTTTTATTTATTTAATGCGGAAGAAATAACAGGCACATGGACAATCATAATAAAACATACAGAATTTCAAACATAGAGCTTACAGTATCACTCAGGTGGGACATATATAGAGACCACCCCCAACACAGGCTTAAAACGAAACAAGAAAAACATTCCCAGACCGGGGGCTAGAGTCCTTCTCCAGACCTCCAACATCAATTAGCAAACCAATCCCACCTAGGTGAGCAGCAATCATCGCATGGCCATGTATTACAGTGAGATGGACAAATTTTTTGTGTTATAAAGAAAGGGAAAAGGAGGGAGATGGGCGATGAGCCGGGCCCCAGGCGGACAGAACAAACACTCGTTGAAAACCGGTCAGTCCCAGGGAAGCCCACAACCCACTACTGTCCGCCAGGGCTAACCGGCAGGATCTAAGCATGAAAAATAAAGGCTGAGAAAGCAAAACGGTAAGGGGAAAGGGGGGTACGGAAGGAAGAGACTACAGGGGGAAACAGAGAGAAAGGGGAGCCAGGGAGAAGGAAGGGGTATCAGAACAGAGAGACAGACCACGTAGAAGAAACACAGAGAAGGCTCCAGGCGAGCGAAAGCGAGGAAGGCAAACAGAAAAGAGCGAAACAGGGACCGTGAGTACCACCGGACCGCGGGGGGGGGGGGGGGGGGAGCAAAGCCAGCCGACAGAGACCCTCTCTCAACGGGCATTTAAAGCTACCACCCGAAGGTAAGCCTCAGTGTAGGTGAAATGATTCCAAGGCCTCCAAGTCTCACGAAAGGCCTCCTCCCTATTATGAAGCGTCGCTGTGAGGTCTGCCATATCTCTTAATTCATTCACTTTAGAGAACCATAGAGCCATAGCCGGTGGGTTCTCCGATCTCCAGCACAGAGGGATACAGGCCTTCGCCGCGTTAAGCAGCTGAATAGTCAACGAGTTCCTGTACTTTTTAATGGAACGGTCCGACAAGTGCAGCAGGCAGGCCGCAGGGTTCCCCTCCAGAGAAACACCAGTCAGACGACTGATCGTGTCGGTCACCCCGTGCCAGAAGGGTACCAGCTTGGGACAGGCCCAGAAAACGTGCAGCATCGTTCCCTCTGCCTCCCCACAACGCCAGCAACATGCCGACACCTGGGGGAAGATGCGGTGGAGAACGGATGGGACTCTATACCACCGAGTTGTGATCTTGTAGCACGTCTCCTGAACCCGTGTGGCCATAGAGGATTTCTGTGCAAAATGGAGAATTTTCTGCTGTTGATCTGGAGTAAAGTGGGTGCCGAGCTCTGCCTCCCACTTCGCCACATACGGGGGGACATACCCCTCAGCCGGACGAATCAGGGCAGAGTAAAGGAGCGAGAGGCAGTGCCGCACCGGTTCCCCCCGGTGACAGATACGCTCTAACTCCGTGAGGGGGCGAGAGATGCCCGGCGTCCGCAAACAATTACGTAAGAAATTCCTCAATTGCAGACCGCTCCAAAAGTCCAGTGGGGGGTCCACTGCCCTCTGCCCTGCCTCCGGGGCGAGTCGACCATCCGGGCCGATAAAGTCACACAGCCGCCGCCTATCACCCATCTGCAGACGATGAAAGCAGGGGTTCTGAAAGCCCGGTATAAAGTCCGGGTTTCCCAGAACTGGCACCATGGGGGAGGGGACCGGGGACACCGACGAGTTCCGAAAGGCCTCCCTCGTCACCCGCAGGGTGCCACCCAATGTGGGATGATCCAGTATAGCCCTTGGCAAAGGCGCTGATGACCAGGGCCTGCTCCCGATCGTGTCCCCCGAGTCCTCCCTCTCCATGGCCACCCAAAGCTTCGCCCCCTCATGACAATGCCAGTCCACCAGCCTGGACAAGTGGACTGCCCTGTAGTATGTCTTCACGTCCGGAAGACCAACTCCACCCCAGTGCTTAGGCAGATGCAGAAGCTGCAATCTAAGACGTGGTCTCCGGTGCGACCAGATAAACGCACGGAACATGGAGTCTATCCGCTTGAAAAAGGTGGAAGGAAGGTAAATTGGCAATGCCTGCAACAGATACAAAATTTTCGGCAACAAAGTCATCTTAAGCGCACTGCACCGACCGAACCACGTCAGCGTTAGTGAATGCCAGTGCAAGAGATCAGCCTTCAGGCGGTCCACCAGAGGTACAAAATTGGCTGCATAGAGAGACGCCGGGTCAGGGGTAACCTCAACACCGAGATAACGGATATGACTGGTAGCCCACTTCAGCGGATAGGCCCCCCGTAAGTGCCGTGCCACCTCATCCCCAACGGTAATGTTAAGGATGGAGGATTTAGCTAGATTAATTTGGAAAAGGGAGTGAGAACCGTACTCCGCCAAGGAGGACAGCAGGATAGGCAAAGACGTAAGGGGATCTGTTAAAAAGAAAATTAGGTCATCAGCAAATGCGGCCACCTTGTGGGTACCCGACGCCTTTGCATAACCAGCAATGGCTGTATTTGACCGAATATGGCACAGAAAGGGTTCGAGAGCCAAAATAAAAATCAACGGGGACAGGGGACAACCCTGTCGGGTGCCGTTCTTGATAGAAAAATAGGGAGACCTCGTTTCGTTAACCTTAACCGCCGCAGTAGGGCTCGAATAAAGGGACAAAACCCAATGGAGCATGGAGTGGCGCAGTCCTATATGTTCCAGGGTAGCTCCGATAAATGACCAGTCCACGCGGTCAAAAGCCTTCTCTGCGTCAGTGGACAGCAGGAGGAGGGCTCGCTTGGAGGTTCTGGCCGCGTGGACCAAGTTGAGAACTCTAATGGTGTTGTCCCGGGGTTCACGCCCCGGGACAAATACGGCCTGGTCCCTATGAATGAGGCTAGGGATGTGCGGGAGCAGCCTGTTCGCCAGAATTCTGGCAAAGAGCTTCAGGTCCGAATTTAACAGAGCGATTGGACGGTAGTTGCCGCAGCACAGTAGATCCTTTCCCTCCTTCGGAATGAGGGAGATATGGGCTCTGAGGGAGTCCACCGGAAAGGAAGTGCCCTCGGCAAGAGAGTTGAGGGCAGTGACCAGGGGCGTCCCCAGTATCCCAAAGAAGGTCTTGTAATACGCTGGTGTGAAACCGTCGGGGCCCGGAGCCTTTCTAGGCTTAGACTCCGCCAGAGCCACCCCCAGCTCCTCAACCGAAATGGGTCCCTCCAGCTCAGCTCGTACCTCCCCCGGGAGGGAGGGCATACCCGAGGCAGCCAAATACGACCGAGGATTCGTGCCCTCCGCCCCAAGGGGGTCAGGCGCAGGGGGCCCCCTCAGATTGTAGAGGCCTTCATAGTAGGCCTGAAATTCGGCCACTATGTCCTCTGACCTGCTCAGCTTCTGACCGGATGCCGATTTAATATGGGGAATGTAGGTCTGGGTTCGCGGGCCCCTCAAGGCCCTCGCCAGCAAGGACCCCGGTTTGTTAGAGTACTCAAACATAGTCCGACGGGCCCAAGCCAGCTTTTGTTTAGTCTTCTGGAACAAAAGGGAGCGCAGTTCTTCACAAGCTTTAAGGAGATCCTGAAAAACCGCCCGTGCCAAGTGCGCCTTATGTTGGGTCTCCAGCCTCCGGATCGTGGCTAGGAGTTCGTCCGTGCGCTTCATCCTCTCCCGCTTAAGACGAGCCCCTATTTTCATCAGCACGCCCCTAATCACCACCTTATGCGCCTCCCATACAGTAAGGGGGTTAGCCACCGAGGCCCTATTAATAGAGAAGTACTCCCGCAACGATGTCTGGACCTCCAGACAAACATCCCCAGACTGGAGCAAGGCCTCGTTAAGTTTCCAGGATGGCGGGGGACGTGATACCAACCCCAACTGAAGGGTTAAGTGGACGGGCGCATGATCAGAGAACGAGATAACGTCAATGGAGGCGGATACCACCGCAGGCAGATCCCTATGCGACACCAATAGGTAGTCCAACCGGGAGTACGTATGGTGGACCTGCGAGAAAAAGGTGTAATCTCTGGTTTGTGCGTGCAGCAACCGCCACGGGTCGACCAGGCGCAGCGCCTGGAGCTCCGTTTTCAGTCGTTTTAAGCGCGCATAAGATAAGTGGGAAGCCCATCTAGATACATCAAGTGCCGGGTCCATGGCAAAGTTAAGGTCCCCGCCAAAAACCAGCAGCCCGTCTGCAAACTCCAGCAACTCAGAGATAAGAGTCTGCATGAACTGCACCTGGTCAGTGTTCGGAAAATACACGTTGGCAAAGGTAACCTGCCTACCAAACACCGTCCCCTTCAGAAAGATAAAACGGCCCTGTGTGTCCGCCCGCTGCGCCTCGATACACCATGGAACAGATCTGGCTATCAAGATACTCACCCCCTTTGATTTGGAGATCGGAGAAACGCTGTGGTAGGCCCAGGGGAAGGCCCCATTGGTAAATTTGGGTGTGCAACCCGCGCAAAAGTGCGTCTCCTGCAAAAATGCTACCTGCGACCCACCCTTGCGCAGGCTCGTCAACAGCTGCGAGCGCTTCTCCGGGGTGTTGAGGCCCCGCACATTCAGGGACGTGACCTTAAGGAGACCCATTCCACCTCACTGGAGACCAACGGCAAAGGAGCTCGGCAATCCCCAACCCGCTGCCCCCCCGGCGGCACGGGAACAACCCACAGGAGCCCCAAAAGAGAGTGGGCAGAGAACACAAGCATAGGCAGTCTTGAAGGGATGTGATATTTCCAAAAAAAATTATTCTGTTACATTAGCTTCAGGTGCTTGGTAGCTGTGGGTGATCCAAGACTGATTCATCTTGATGAAGGTCAGTCGATCAACTGATTCGGTGGACAGGCGCACCCTGTGATCTGTAACAAAGCCACCAGCAGCACTGAAGGTGCGTTCCGAAAGAACGCTGGATGCAGAACAGGCCAGTAGCTCAATTGCATACTGTGCAAGCTCTGGCCAGTGATCCATCCTCAAGACCCAGTAAGCCAGAGGATTTTCGGTGGGAAAGGTGTCCAAGTCTGACCTTGCCCCTAGGTATTCCTGCACCATGTAAATCAGACGCTGGCGATGGGTGCTGGAACCGATCATACCTTGGGGCTGCGGACTAAAAAATTGTCTGAAAGTATCGGTCAGATGGCCACCTTCTCCACCGCTCCTTCTGACCGATGCCTCAGCAACACGTTGTCCAGGACCAGAAGTTTGTAACCTCCCAGTCTCTGGGAACACGTTGCACAGACCTTTCTGCAAGGCCTCCCGGAGATGTCTCATCCTCTGCTCCCTCTGCGATGGCAAGATAAGGTCAGCAACCTTACCCTTGTACCGTGGATCAAGGAGAGTGGCCAGCCAGTAATGGTCCCTCTCCTTGATCCGAAGAATACGAGGATCCTTCCGCAGGCTTTGCAAGATCAGGGAGGCCATGCAGCGTAGGTTAGCTGAGGCATTCGGTCCGGAGTCCTCTGGGTCACTAAGGACAACATGATCCGCAGCTACCTCCTCCCAGCCACGTACAAGTCCACGTGTTTCTTGGGACTGTAAATCATCCCTACAAGACTGCTGCTGCTGCTGCTGCTGATGCTGAGTGCCAGCCTCCACCTCCATGCTGACACAATCATCCTCCTCCTCCTCTTCCTCCTCCTCATCCTCTTCCTGTGTGATGGGTGGCACAGCAGGAACACTGTCTGGATAAAGGGGGCCTTGAGAGGCAAGGAAGTCCTCCTCTTCCTGCCTCTGTTCTGCCTCAAGTGCCCTGTCCATTATTCCACGCAGCGTATGCTCCAAGAGGTGGACAAGAGGTACAGTGTCACTGATGCATGCACTGTCACTGCTCACCATCCTTGTGGCCTCCTCAAACGGTGACAGGACAGTGCATGCATCCCTGATCATGCCCCACTGGCGTGGTGAGAAAAAACCGAGCTCCCCTGACCCTGTCCTGGTGCCGTAGTCGCACAGGTACTCATTGATGGCCCTCTGCTGCATGTGCAGCCGCTGCAGCATGGCCAATGTTGAGTTCCATCTGGTGGGCATGTCACATATAAGGCGGTTCTTGGGCAGGTTCCACTCCTTTTGGAGCTCAGCCAGCCGAGCACAGGCATTAAATGATCGGCGGAAATGCACACAGACTTTCCTGGCCTGCTTCAGGACATCCTGTAAGCCGGGGTACCTGCCCAAGAACCGCTGCACCACCAGGTTAAGGACGTGAGCTACACAGGGCACATGGGTCAGTTGTCCCTGTCGGAGGGCGGAGAGGAGGTTGGTGCCATTGTCGCAAACCACCATCCCTGGCTTAAGCTGGCGTGGCGTCAACCACCTCTCGGCCTGCCCCTGCAGAGCTGACAAAACATCCGCCCCAGTGTGGCTCCTGTCCCCCAAACAAACCAGCGCAAGCACGGCATGGCATCGTTTTGCCTGCGTACTTGCGTAGCCCCTGGAACGCCTACGGAGCACCGCTGGTTCTGAGGACAGAGCACTGGAAGAGGCCATGGAGGAAGAAGAAGAGGAGGGTGTGGAGGAGAGAGGTGTGTCACAACCAATAGTAGCATTTTGGAGGCGTGGTGGCGGAACAACCTCCAACACTACTGCACCTTGTCCTGCATCCTTCCCAGCTGCCAGAAGAGTGACCCAATGGGCCGTGAAAGACAGGTAACGTCCCTGTCCATGCCTGCTGGACCATGAGTCAGCGGTAATATGCACCTTACCGCTGACCGCCCTGTCCAGCGAGGCAAGGACATTGCCTTCCACATGCCGGTAGAGAGCCGGAATCGCCTTCCGTGAGAAAAAGTGGCGTTTGGGGACCTGCCACTGAGGAACCGCACATTGTACAAACTCACGGAAGGGGGCCGAGTCTACCAACTGAAAAGGCAGCAGTTGAAGTGCTAGCAATTTAGCCAAGCTAGCATTCAACCGCTGGGCATGTGGATGGCTGGGAGTGAACTTCTTTCGCCGGTCCAGCAGCTGGGGCAGGGACATTTGCCTGCTATAATCGGACGTGGGTGTACCGCTAGCAGAGTTCCCGGAAGCACTTGGCTGTGACACACCTAATTCTACACCTTCATTCCTCTCAGAGCAGGTTTCAGAGAGGACTGAAGGTCTAGTGGGGTTGGAGATGCCAGCTGATGAGGAGCAAGGAGAGGTCCGCTTTGTTCTTTGGTGTGGGTCTTTGAGGTACGCTTGCCAACGAGCTGCATGGCAGGTCAACATATGTCTGGTCAAGCATGTGGTGCCCAAGCGGCTGATGTTTTGGCCACGTGAGATACTCTTGAGACATATGTTGTAAATAGCAGCGGTGCGATCTGATGCACTCGTCTCAAAAAAAGGCCCACACCAAAGAACTTTTAGAATAACGCACAGAGGCAGCGCTCTGCACAGGCGGAGCTCTGCGGTGTGATTCAGTCGGTGTGCTGCCCCTAAGCTGGCCCCCGGAGGGTATCCTGCCTCGTTGGACATGTGCCTCCTCCTCCTCCTCCTCCTCCTCCTCCTCTCTCCTTCCAGGCACCCTCATCATCCCCTCCCTCTTCATCGCTGTAGCAAACCTGGCAGTATGCTGCAGCTTGTGGAACATGACTGCCAGATTGCTGTCCTTCTTGAGCATCCCCTCTCTCTGCGCTCACGCTACTGCCTTCCTCTAGCTGAGCATCATCATCAGAGCCCACAAAACACTGGGCATCCTCCTGGAGCATGTACCCAATACTGTGCTCAAAGAGTTCAGGAGACTCCTCAGGAGGACGTGGTGGGTCTAGGGAAGGAGTCACTGATGATGACATTGAGAGGAGGGAAGACGATGCGTTGGCAGCTGCTTTGCTAGTACCCTGAGACTGGGGGAGAGAGGATGAGGAGGATGAAGAGGGCTTGGTCATCCACTCTACCAAGTCGTTGGCATGTTGCGGTTCAACATGTCCAGCTGCCGAAAAGAAGGACAAGCGTGTCCCATGGCCACGTGCTGATGACAATGCACCGCGTCCACGACCAGCACTGTTGTCTCTAGACACAGAGCCTGCTTGCCCTCTTTTATCGGCTCGCGCCTGTCTGCCTCTCCTTGCTGGCCTTCCAGACATGGTAATGGCCTGAAGGGAGTTGGGTAAAAAAGCAGTTGGGTAGTGTATATTGTGCTAGAGGCACACAACACCCACTAACTCCTGCAGATGCCTTTATTATAGAACACCAGAGATAAAGGGGTATATACAGATGTATACTGTGCTGTGCTGGAGGCACACACAACTTCCAATAACTCCTGCAGATGGCAAGTGGTCTCAAATAGAGAAGAGCTATGTAGGTGGATATAGCGGTATGTACTGGGTACAGAGCATGCAGACAGCACGCACTAGCTCCTAACACTACTGACTGCAAGCTCTATTATAAAAGATAGTTCACTAGCTATATAGGTGAGGTGAATATAGCGGTGTATACTGCGGTCAGGGCACGCAGACAACAACCACTACACAACAGCAAGATCGAAAATGGTCTGAAAACGATCGGTGTGTACTGTGTTGAAGGTACACAGAACACCCACTAACTCCTGCAGATGCCTTTATTATAGAACACCAGAGATAAAGGGGTATATACAGATGTATACTGTGCTGTGCTGGAGGCACACACAACTTCCAATAACTCCTGCAGATGGCAAGTGGGCTCAAATAGAGAACAGCTATGTAGGTGGATATAGCGGTATGTACTGGGTACAGAGCACGCAGACAGCACGCACTATCTCCTAACACTACTGACTGCAAGCTCTATTATAAAAGATAGATCACTAGCTATATAGGTGAGGTGAATATAGCGGTGTATACTGCGGTCAGGGCATGCAGACAACAACCACTACACAACAGCAAGATCGAAAATCGGCCGAAAACGATCGGTGTGTACTGTGTTGAAGGTACACAGAACACCCACTGCTTCAGACGCCAACACACTACACAAGGCCGCCGCGCTGGCGGCCTTATATAGTGTGGGGCATGCACTACACAGCCTGAGCTATGATTGGCCACAGGCATCCTGCCTGTGGCCAATCATGGCTCTCCTCGCTGCTGGCGCTGCGACTGGCCAAGCATGCGGGGTCACAGTGCATGCTTGGCCAATCATGAGCCAGCAATGCACTGCGCTATCGCAGTGCATTGTGGGCTGTGAGCGCCACACGAATTTGGCGCGAACGGACCAAAATGTTCGGACTTCGCCGAACGGACGAAAAGCCAATGTTCGAGTCGAACGTATGTTCGACTCGAACACGAAGCTCATCCCTAGTAATGGCCTGCAGGGAGATGGGAAAACCAGCAATTGGGTAGTGTATATTGTGCTGGGGGCACACAACACCCACTACCTCCTGCAGATGCCAGTATGATAGAACACCAGCAATAAAGGGTAGATGCAGGTGTATACTGTGCTGGAGGCACACAACACCCACTAACTACTGCAGATGCCTGTATGAGAGAACACCAGCAATAAAGGGTAGACACAGGTGTACACTGTGCTGTGCTGGAGGCACACAACACCCATTAACTCCTGCAGATGCCTTTATTATAGAACTCCAGCAATTAAAGGGTAGATACAGGTGTGTACTTTGATGTGCTGGAGGCACACAACACCCACTAACTCCTGCAGATGCCTTTATTATAGAACACCAACAATTAAAGGGGAGATACAGGTGTATACTCTGCTTTGCTGGAGGCACACAACACCCACTAACTCCTGCAGATGCCTTTATTATAGAACACCAGCAATAAAGGGTAAATACAGGTGTATACTGTGCTGTGCTGGAGGCACACAACACCTACTAACTCCTGCAGATGCCTTTATTATAGAACACCAACAATTAAAGGGGGGATACAGATGTATACTCTGCTTTGCTGGAGGCACACAACACTCACTAACTCCTGCAGATGCTTGGGAGCCACGTCGCACCGTGCAATTGTCAGTTAAAGTGACGCAGTGCCGAATTGCAAAAAGGGGCCTTGTCCTTTGGCTGAAAATTGGTCCGGGACTTAAGTGGTTAAAAGCATGAAGTTATATGGGTAGTATAAACAACTTTGAGTCCCCGTTAACACCTGAGTGATTTGCAGCTTGTAAAATGCTCAGCTCTGAAGCTCCAAAACACCCAACAAGCAAAATTCCAATCACTTTAAGGGCCCCTGTTCACATTTGAGCGTTCTGTCGCCTGTAGCAAAATGCCTGAAGCTCAAAAAAGTACATGAGCTTCTTTTTGGCAGATTACAAGCGTTTTTGGCCTCATAGACTTCAATAGAAACGCCTGACTTGAGCAGAAAAAACGCTTGTAAATTTCTTGGAAAATGTTCAAATAGCAACTCTCCACCCCTAATTTCCTCTCCCTCTCCTCCCCCTAGTGCTTTATATTGGCTAAACAAAAATGCCTGACACTGTTAAATGCTTGCAATGCATTTCTAAAATGCTTTAAAAAACTTGTAAACAGCTGCAAAAAAGTTTTAAAAACACCAGTAAATCGATATGCTCAGGTGTGAATGGAGCCTTATGGTTCCCAGATCACTTTTTCTTGCTTTTAGACAATGCCGCTTTAAAGCAGGTTAAGGCTATATTCACAATTTGTGCATGTTGGGAGCATGTGCAAAAGGAAAAAATTTGTTTAGTTTCGTTTCGTTTTAATTCGTTAATTAATTAATTTCGTTTAGTTATATTAGTTAAATTCTTTAATTTCGTTTTCGTATTTCGTTTAGTTTTCTGCCGAATTCGAAAAATCGGTCACATTCGAAAATATTTCAACCAAATTCGAAAATCTTTCTACCGAATTTGAAATGATTTTAACATGATTCGAAATTATTTCAACCGCATTCAAAACTATTTCAACTGGATTCGAAAATATTTTGCGACCCGACTTTAGGGCCATGTATCTCGGGGTCCCTTAGTGCTAGAAACCCCTATTTGGATATGTTGTAGTGCTAGTTATATTGTGTTTGTCTACCAAATTTGGTGTTTCTAGCTATATGTGACCCCGAGATATGTGGCCCCAAATTCGGGTCGCAAAATGTAATTCTCTGCTGCAGAAAAGTACTTTCATATTGCCCATATCTAGGGTCGCTTGGTGGCAGGTGACGTGGCAAGTGGACAATCCACAACTTGGTCACATGGCACTCGTGGCCGGTCACATGGCATTTGTGTTAAGTCACGTGGCACTCGTGGCCGGTCACGTGGCACTCATGTCAGGTCACGTGGCACTCGTGGCAGGTGTCGTGGCAAGTGGACAATACACAACTTGTGGCAGGTGACGCGGCAAGTGCACAATACACAACTTGTGGCAGGTGACGTGGCAAGTGGACAAATACAATACACAACTTTTGGCAAGTGGACAATGACATACAGCATATGCACTTGCCTTGCGATCGACATCCGTGACTTCTTCAATCAGGCATGCTGACAACTTCATTGGTACCATAAATATAAATGAAATAAGATGTGTGTGTTTTTTTTGCACTGGTACACTGCAAGTATGAAAAGTTGATGTGACAGATATATATATAAGTAAGTATAAGTAACTAACCATCTTCCAAAATTTCTAATTCAAATAGAAAAGATTAGAACAGAATAGAAAAAAAAATAATTTAATAGAATAAAATAGAAAGAATATATAACCATCTTCTGAAATTCAAATTTGAATAGAATAAATTTGAATTTCGATTAGTATGAATTCAAATTTTAAATGAATTCATTTTAAATTTGGATAGAAAAGATTAAAAATTTAGAATTTTAGAAGATGGTTGTATATTCTTTCTATTTTATTCTATTAAATTATATTTTTTTCTAATCTTTTCTATTTGAATTATACATTTTGGAAGATGGTTAGTTACTTATATACATCTGTCACATCAATACTTCTCCATACTTGCAGTGTACCAGTACAAAAAAACACACACATCTTATTTCATTTATATTACTTTTCTATAGAAGAGAATGACATTTTGCGACCCGACTTTGGGGCCACGTATCTCGGGGTCACTTATAGCTAGCAACCCCACTGTGTTTGCATACCAAATTTGGAGTTTCTAGCTCCAAGTGACTCCGAGTTATGGGGCCCCAAATTCGGGTCGCAAAATGTCAAGCACTTTTCTGAAGCAGAGAATGACATTTTGTGACCCGACTTTGGGGCCACTTATAGCTAGCAACCCCAAATTTGGATATGTTGTAGTGCTAGTTCTACTGTGTTTGCATACCAAATTTTGCTAGCTATAAGTGGCCCGAGATACATGGCCCCAAAGTCAGGTCGCAAAATGTCATTTTTCAAATTTGATTTGAATTTCGTTTGAATTCGTTAGCTTTGCAATTCGGTAATTCAGATACATCCGAAGGTCCGAATAATGAAAATTCGTCCGAATTTCGATTCATAACGAAACGAAATGTACATGTCTAAAATTCATCCTCCTTCCCTACACACAGAGAAAAGCACAACCCTTTGGCAGATGTGCAGTGGTGCCGTTATTTGTTAATAGCACCTTGTAGTGTAGGTGTTCAGAATCTTCAGCTAGCTTAACAAGGGCCCAGAGAGATTGCTGTGCAATGGCGACCAGCAATAGTGGATAGCATATGCAAAGTGTTTGCTCTTAGAAACTTTTGTGTAAAGAGATGGGGTAAAGGTGTCTGCATGCAGTGTCTTTTGGTAGGGTGGGCTTTAGCCCGCTCACCAATCCTAAAAATACCAAGACCCGAGGGAATAGTATGTCCCGAAATAGGCTCTTGATGAATCTGCAACCAGTAAAGGATGCCTGACTGTGCACCTGGGATGCAGCTGGGTCTGTAATGGTGATGATGAAAGTGACCCTCGACAGTCAATGGGCTGACAGGGAGCTAGCACTAGTGAAACTGCCTGCAGGTGTATGGCTCACTTACTGAAGACTCTCCATGCTGTCTGGGCCACGGAGCCTGCTCGCATCCCCCAGAGTACCCAGGTCCCTGCTCTCAGCTGAAGGCTGTGGTCCAAGACGAAGAACTCTTTCTCAGGTCAGGCTATTTATGTCCTCTCCTAGCATTCTTCACTCTCCAGGCTGATGGAACCTGTAGTTTGCAGAAGCACTGGCTCCATGTAAACCCGGCTCTCCGGACCACATGTCCCATGATCCTTTGCTTTCAGTAGGGGTCTTTCACTCTCTGCTTTTATGAAATGTCACAATGGTCAGGCTGAACACTAGAGGGAAGCAGACTCAAGGCGGTCCTAGTTAAAGAATGTCCCACGATGGCACAGGAAACTAGCCAGAACCGGGCTATATATATATATATATATATATATATATATATATATATAGTCTGTCCATGTCCTCTGCCCTTTTTTACATTACCCCCCAACAGCGTCGTCCTTCTCTTCCACTTTACATCACCCCCCCAGCTATGTCCTCTGCCCTCCTTCACTCTCCTACCTTACACAGGTACACAGAGAGGGGAGCGGGAAGCAGAACAGCTCTGGATGGAGGGAGGGTGCGGGAGTTGCCAGAGTTAACTTTTCGTTACCAGTTACCACAGGGATAACTGGCTTGTGGAAACAACCAATCACCTGCCGGGTAACTTGAAAAATGTAAAAATGAACTACCCTATCCCAGGCTTATTGCTCGCCAACAAAAATTGGCATCCTATCAGTTTATATCAGCTAAGAGGATGATTGCCCAAACCTGGAAGAAACCCATAGTCCCCTTTTAGGGAGTCAGAGCCATATGATGGCTATAATGCTCAATGAACAAATATCCAGTATTCTTAATAACTCCTACGCTAAGTTCCTAAAGATTTGGGAACCATGGATTGCATATGCCTTCCCTTACGTCCCCCCTGTCTAGTGTGGGCTGGCTTTGACTGGTGCCCTCTATGATTCTGAGCCTTCGTCCAATCTCCCCCCTGCCTTGTCTTCTCTCCTAACTTGCTTCTCTTTCCTTTGCTCTTCCTTTCTTGATGACCCTGCGCCCCTGATTCTGATATGTCCAGGTTTTCACCGCCAGCTACAGGGATCTTCCGTAAAATTTTCCGGTTTTGGATTTATGTCTATTATGATTGACTGTGGAGCTCGTGTCTCCCTTTTCGTTTACACTGCGTAAGCTTATCTACAGTGCCTTGCTAAAGTATTCACCCCCTTGGCATTTTTCATGTTTTGTTACCTCACAACCTGGAATTAACATGGTTTGTTTGAGGATTTGCATCATTTAATTTACAGAACATGCCCACAACTTTGAAGATGTTTTTTTTATTTGAAACAAACAACAAATAGGACAAAATAACAGAAAAAGTCAATGTGCATAACTATTCACCCCCCTAAATTCAATACTTTGTAGAGCCATCTATCACAGCTCCAAGTCGCTTTGGATAAGTCTCTATGAGCTTGCGACATCTTATCACTGGGATTTTTGCCATTCATCCTTGAAAAACTGCTCCAGCTCCTTCAAGTTGGATGGTTTGCGCTTGTGAACAGCAATAAGTCTGACCACAGATTTTCTATTGGATTGAGGTCTGGTCTTTGACTAGGCCATTCCAACAAATGTACATGTTTCCCCTTAAACCAGTCAAGTGTTGCTTTAGCAGTGTGTTTGGGGTCATTGCCCTGCTAGAAGGTGAACCTCCATCCTAGCCTCAAATCACACACAGAGTGGTACAGGTTTTGCTCAAAAATATCCCTGTATTTAGCATCATCCATCTTTCCCTCAACTTTGACCAGTTCAGACTGCTGAAAAACATCCCCACAGCATGATGCTGCCACCACCGTGTTTCACTGGATGGTGTTCTTTGGGTGATGTGATGTGTTGGGTTTGCGCCAGACATAGCATTTTCTTTGATGGCCAAAAAGTAAAATTTTAGTCTCATTAGACCAGAGCACGTTCCTCCATACATTTTGGGAGTCTCCCACATGCCTTTTCGCAAACTCAAAACGTGCCACTTTGTTCTTTGCTGAAAGCAATGGCTTTCTTCTGGCCACGCTGCCATAAAGCCCAACTCTAAGGAGCACACTGCTTATTGTTGTCCTATGTACAGATACTTCAGTCTATGCTGTGGAACTCTGCAGCTCCTCCAGGGTTACCTTAGGTCTCTGTGCTGCCTCTCTGATTAATGTCCTCCTTGCCCAGTCCGTGAGTTTTGGTGTGCGGCCATCTTTTGGCAGGTTTGCTGTTGTGCCATGCTTTTTCCATTTGGTTATGAATAGATTTGATGGTGCTCCTGGGGATCATCAAAGATTTGGATATTTTTGTATAACCTAACCCTGACTTGAACTTCTCAACAACATTGTCCTTTAGGCCGCGTACACACGCGGGGACTGTTCGCTCAACTTTGTCCGTCAAACAGTTTCAGCGAACAGTCCGCTCAAAATTAGCATGGACGGACTTGCCCACACATGACGAACGAACAGTTTGCTGAAACCGTGCGCGATGACGTGAACGGCACGTACGACGGGACGGAAAATACGACGTCCTATACACTGCATTACAACTTTCGGCGTGTAAATCCTTTCTGAGCATGCGCGGAACTTAGTTTGACGAACAAGCCTACACACGAGGGGACTGTTCGCTGAAACCAAGTTTCAGCGGACAGTTTTTCGGAATTTCCGAAAAACTTTGTTCAGCAGACTGTTCGCTGAAACTGTCCGCTGAAAGCCCACACACGGACGGACTGTCCGCCGAAACACTGTTCAGCGGACAAAGTTGGGCGAACAGTCCCCGCGTGTGTACGCGGCCTTACTTATTTGGAGAATTCCTTGGTCTCCATGGCAGTGTTTGGTTAGTGGTGCCTCTTGCTTAGGTGTTGCAGCCTCTGAGGCCTTTCAAAAAGGTTTGTATATGTAATGACAGATCATGTGACACATATGCCTCGTTTCCACTGAGCGGATCGGTTTGGGTTGGTTCGGTACAGTACGCTATTTTGAGTGTTTCCATTATGAAAGCGGCCCATACAACCAAACTATACCGCACCATTCATGGTCCTGCTTCAGATGTGGGGCCATAGAAATTGTTACGGAACGGTTAGGGTGTAGCTACTGGCATCACACAATACATTGCACTGATTGGCGGACAGAAAAAATGTCAATGCTCACAGCATTTTTTCTAAACCCTGTATGGCCCCTGGCCGTCCGACTTGCAGTGGAAATGCTCACCTGTATAGGCCAGACCAATCTAAACCTTCCAAACTGTACCAACCCGAACTGTTCCACCCAGTGGAAACGAGGCATTAGATTGCACACAAGTGGACATCATTTTACTAATTATGTGACGTCTGAAGGTAATTGGTTGCATCAGAGCTTTTTATGGGCTTCATAACAAAGGGGGTGGATATATACGCACCTGCCAATTATCAGTTTTTTTATTTCCGAAAAATAGTTGTTTATAATAATATATTAATGTATATATGTTTCTAATTTTACTTAACCTGTTGTGTTCTGATCCATCACATAATTCAGATCAAAAAAAACATTGAACTGAAGGCTATAATGTAACAAAATAGGTAAAAAGCCAAAGGAGGTGAATACTTTTGCAAGGCACTGTATACTCATGTCACTAGTTCTAGCCCCTTCATGGGTGGATTAGGTGCTTTTCTTGTTACTATGTTTTAAATTAAAAGAATTGTATAGAAAACCTGCACTGGAACATAAATGTCTTAAATGGGCAGCCGCTTAAGCAATTTGTGACACCAACAGCCAAAATATATAATGTATGGAAGCAGCACTAAATCAATAAACAAGTGATTAACCACATGCCAACCAGTGCACAGCGATATACGTTGGCACAAGGGCATGGCTGGGCAAATGGGGGTACATGTACGTCTCCTTTAAGAAACCGCATTTTGGGCGCGCGCCACGTGCTCCGTGGATCCCGCGGTCTCGATGTCCGCCGGGTGCCCGCGATCGTGTCACAGAGCGGAATAACATGAAGATGCCTTTGTAAACAAGGCATTTCCCCATTCTGCCTTGTGACATGGCAGTGATTACTGCTCTCTGTCCTCAGGAGCAGTGATCGCTGTCATGTGAGTAGTAGCCCATCCCCCCATAGTTATAATCACTCCCTAGGACACACTTAACCCCTTGATCACCCCCTAGTGTCTAACCCCTTACCTGCTAGCATCATTTATACAGTAATCAGTGCATTTTTATCGCACTGATCACTGTATAAATGACAATGGTTTCAAAATAGTGTTTAACCAGTTGCCGACCGCCGCACGACGATGTACGTCGACAGAATGGCACGGGCAGGCATATGGGCGTACCTGTATGTCCCTGACTTCCCGCGGGTGGGGGGCCCGATCGGGCCCCCCCCCCCCCGGTGCCAGCGGCAGTCGGAATCCGTTCAGGAGCGATCCGGGATGAGGGGACGGCCATTCGTTCATGGCCACCCCCTCGCGATCGCTCCTGACGAATGGAAGTGCAGCGTGACATCACTTCCTCTCCTGTAATGTAAACACAGGCAGAGGAAGTGATGTAATCTCTCCTCCGTGTCGGTATTTTTCGTTCCGGCACCGAGGAGAGAGGATCGGTGAGTTGCACCAACACTACACAATACAGTAGAACATGCCAGGCACACTCTCACCCCCCCTTCACCCCCCGATCACCCCCCCAATCACCCCTGCACCCCCAGTCACAGTGACACCAATTGCATTTTTTTTTTTTTGCATTGGTGTCATTTGTGACTGTAATAACTGTTAGGGCAGTTAGGATTAGCCCCCTTTAGTTCTAGGGTACCCCCCTAACCCCCTCAATAAAGGTTTAACCCCGTGATCACCCCCCGTCGCCAGTGTCACTAAGGCTGGGTTCACATTGCAGCGGTTTATGAGAACGGATGTGATTCGCACCGCACTGCAGTGCAAATCACATCCGATCTCTGTGCGATTCGAGTTCAGCCATACAGATAGTATGGCTGAATTCGCATCGCACCCGCCGCACCCGCCGCAAACTCGCACGGGACCCTTTTTTTGGTCCGCAGCAGAATCGGTTTGCATGGGTGTTCACACCATGCGATCCGATTCCTGTCCGAGTTTGCAGATCGCACTGCGATATGCGAACTGATCTGGGGGTGTTATTAACATTTCACTGACACTCCCAGCAGTTCGCATAGGGCAGTGTGATGCGGGAACCCGCCGCGGATTCGTGGCGTTCCCGCATCGCTCCAGTGTGAACCCAGCCTAATAATCGATCGTTTTTCTGATCGCTGTATTAGTGTCACAGGTGACGCTAGTTAGGCAGGTAGGTATTTAGGTTCGCCGCAGCTTTTTATAGCGCCAGGGACCCCCATATACTACCACATAAAGCCCCCTGATTGCCCCCTAGTTAACCCTTTCACCAGTGATCACCATATAACTGTTACAGGTGACGCTGGTTGGTTAGTTATTTTTTTATAGTTTCAGGGCACCCGCCATTTATTACCTAATAAAGGTTTAACCCCCTGATCACCCGGCGGGTGATATAAGTGTAGCGCTTCTCATAACATCAACCAATGAATCTCATAATCTAATTTAATATATGTTAAGCCTGGTTTATCCGAACGGGTTCATAACGAGGCGTGGAACGCGGGTTGACGGCCATTCCATACCGGAAATGAATTCCGGTGACACGGGCTGAACGAATTCGTGCCTAATTGAGGGTTTGGTATTTAAGTGTGTGAGCTGCAGCCGAGTAGTACCCCAGATGACGTCTTCTATGACGAAACGCGTCGGGACTCTGCTGCAACTTTGTTTTATCTTGTTAAGCGCACAAACCACTTTATACATGTGAGTTTTGTACTTTTATCTTTTATCTATTTCTATAAAAACGGAATTATGCTATGTTTGGTCCCTGCTTCTCTTCCTTATGTTCTTAAACCGTCTATGGGTATATCTGGTTGGAGCTAAAATACCTTGCAACCTATGAAGAGATCACCTACATTTGAAGTCCCCCTGGTTAACTGCTGCTGTGAGGATTTGCATATAGTTGCAAAAGCTTGTACGATCCCCCAAATGTAAATTTGTGAGGATCCAACATCTCCGGTAAGCCTCCAATTCGCCTGGTGATGGGAACTTCACACGATTAATGTATGAATCTTTGAAAGGAGGTGTAATCTATTTCATGTTTGTGGATCATACAAAGACATCACATACAAAAGACTGTTTTTTGGGACTTTGTCGTTTCTTTGTTTTTTTCTTTCACTTTATTACTTGGATATTTTTTGAGTCACTTATATATATAATTTATGTAAAAATTTATATATCATGAGCACTACTTTATAGTGTAATTTTACACTTATAAGTAAGATCTATGAGATTCATTGGTTGATGTTATGAGAAGCGCTACACTTTTTTACAATATTGTTTACTTTGCACTTGATACGCCGGTGATGTGTTAGCAGCTCTTTTTTGTGGTTTTTATTTACCTTTTGATAAGAATAGCGCAGTGTTCTGTTACAAATTTTACGGCGGGTGATATAAGTTTGAGGGTCAGATAAGGTCTGCGTCGCCCCAGGCAGCGTCAGGTTAGTGCCAGTACCGCTAACACCCACGCGCAAAGCATACACCTCCCTTAGTAATATAGTATCTGATCAGATCTATATTAGCGTCGCCAGCAGTTTAGGTTTCCCAAAACACATTGTTAGCGGGATCAGCCCAGATACCTGCTAGCACCTGCGTTTAGCCCCTCCGCCAAGCCCAGCCCAGCCCACCCAAGTGCAGTATCGATCGATCACTGTCACTTACAAAACACAACGCACATAACTGCAGCATTCGCAGAGTCAGGCCTGATCCCTCTGATCGCTAACAGTTTTTTTTGTAGCGTTTTGATACAGTCGCTGACAGCCTAGGTGCTTTTTTACCTGTGAGTCTCACTAGTGTACCCCTAAATTTAGGGGTGTCTACTTTCCAAAATGCGGTCATTTGGGGGGGGGTTTGTGCCATCTTGGCATTTTATGGCCTTCAAAACTGCGATAGGTAGTGAGGAGTAAAATCAAAAATTTACACCCTTAGAAATCCTGAAGGCATGCTTGGTTTTCGGGGCCCCGTACGCGGCTAGGCTCCCAAAAAATCCCACACATGTGGTATCCCTGTACTCAGGAGAAGTAGCAGAATTTATTTTGGGGTGTCATTTCACATATGCCCATGGCATGTGTGAGCAATATATAATTTAGTGACAACTTTGTGAAAAAAAAAGTTTGTAATATTCCCGCAACTTGTGGCAAAATATAAAATATTCCATGGACTCAACATGCCTCTCAGCAAATAGCTTGGGGTGTCTACTTACTAAAATGGGGTCATTTGTGGGGGTTTTGTGCCATCTTGGCATTTTATGGCCTTCAAAACTGTAATAGGTAGTGAGGAGTGAAGTCAAAAATTTACGCCCTTAGAAAGCCTGAAGGCGGTGCTTGGATTTCGGGGCCCCGTACGTGGCTAGGCTCCCAAAAAGTCCCACATATGTGGTATCCCCGTACTCAGGAGAAGCAGCAGAAGTTATTTTGGGGTGTCATTTCACATATGCCCATAGCATGTGTGAGCAATATATCATTTAGTGACAACTTTGTGAAAAAAATAAATAAATAAATAAAAGTTTGTAATTTTCCCGCAACTTGTGGCAAAATATAAAATATTCCATGGACTTAACATGCCTCTCAGCAAATAGCTTGGGGTGTCTACTTTCTAAAATGGGGTCATTTGTGGGTGTTTTGTGCCATCTTGGCATTTTATGGCCTTCAAAACTGTAATAGGTAGTGAGGAGTGAAGTCAAAAATTTACGCCCTTAGAAAGCCTGAAGGCGGTGCTTGGTTTTCGGGGCCCCGTACACGGCTAGGCTTTCAAAAAGTCAACCATATGTGGTATCCCCGTACTCAGGAGAAGCAGCAGAATGTATTTTGGGGTACAATTCCACATATAACCATGGCATGTGTGAGCAATATATAATTTAGTGACAACTTTGTGTAAAAAAAAAAAATATATATTTTTTTGTCATTATTCAATCGCTTGAGGCAAAAAAAAAATATTCAATGGGCTCAACATGCCTCTTATCAATTTCCTTAGGGTGTCTACTTTCCAAAATGGGGTCATTTGGGGGGGGTTTTGTACTGCCCTGCCATTTTATCACCTCAAGAAATGAGATAGGCAGTCATAAACTAAAAGCTGCGTAAATTCCAGAAAATGTACCTTAGTTTGTAGATGTGACAACTTTTGCGCAAACCAATAAATATACAATTATTGACTTTTTTTTTACCAAAGACATGTGGCTGAATACATTTTGGCCTAAATTTATGACTAAAATTGAGTTTATTGGATTTTTCTAGTAACAAAAAGTAGAAAATATCATTTTTTTTCAAAATTTGCGGTCTTTTTACGTTTATATCGCAAAAAATAAAAATCGCAGAGTCAGTCAAATACCTTTAAAAGAAAGCTCTATTTGTGGGAAAAAAAGGACGCAAATTTTGTTTGGGTACAACATTGCATGACCGCGCAATTACCAGTTAAAGCAGCGCAGTGCCAAATTGTAAAAAGACCTCTGGTCATTGACCAGCAAAATGGTCCGGTCTGAAAGTGGTTAAAGTGTTCGATTTCTCCGCCATAATGTAACAGTCACGATAAAAATTGCAGATCGCTGCCATTACTAATAAAAATAAAATAAAAAATGCCATAAAACTATCCCCTATATACTGTAACTTTTGTGCAAACTGATCAATATACGCTTATTGTGATTTTTTTTTTTTTTTACCAAAAATATGTAGAAGAATACATATCGGTCTAATCTGAGGAAAAAATTTGATTTTTTTAAATATATTTTTGGTGGATATTTATTATCGCAAAAAGTAAAAAATATTGCTTTTTTTTAAAAATTGTCACTCTTTTTTTTGTTTATAGCGCAAAAAAAACAAAATCGCAGAGGTAATTAAATACCACCAAAAGAAAGCTCTATTTGTGGGGAAAAAAAGAACATCAATTTTGTTTGGGTGCAACATCGCACAACCGCGCAATTGTCAGTTAAAGTGACGCAGTGCTGAATCGCAAAAAGTGCTCTGGTCAGGAAGGGGTTAAATTCTTCCAGGGCTGAGGTGGTTAAATCCTAGATCACTATTTGTTAAAACAAAAATATTATGTGTTATTATGATGACACCAAATTTATTTTGTGACAAACATAAATTATAAAGTGATACCAAACTAAAATTAGTTTGGTGTCACTTTATAATTTATGTTTATCACAAAAGAAGGTTTGGTGTTATCATAATAACACATAATATTTTTGTTTTAACAAATACTGACCTAGGATCAAATCACTTGTTTATTGATTTAGCGCTGCTTCCATACATTATTAGTGATGGACAAACTTCCGACGGGACGTTTCGCGAGCGCGGACCGCGGACACGGCGGATAGTTCGCAAACCGTAACGTTCGCAGCGGGCCCCATTGACTTCAATGGGAGGCGAAATTTGCAAACCTACAGGTCAAATTTGCAGCCTCAAAATAATTAATAGTTGTGCAAACATAGTCCCACCACATGGCCAATGACATAACACATGTATGAGGTGAATCTGGGATCGACAACTACAAGCATTCTTTTTTTATATGGGAAATTGTTGTGACAATTCAGGACTGTGGAGCGCATGGAGACAATGGAGGAAAGGGAAGGTCAGGGTAGGCAAAGAAGAGGGTGCAGGAGATGATCACCAGCAGCGTGACATACAGCAATGACACCTGCACCGTGATAGAGTCATCTGACACCAGCACCGTGATAGAGAGCACTGACATCAGCAGCGTGACATACAGCAATGACACCTGCACTGTGTTAGAGAGCACTGACAACAGCACCGTGATAGAGAGCACTGACATCAGCAGCGTGACATAAAGCACTAACACCAGCACCGTGATATACAGCACTGACAGCAGCACCATGATAGAGAGCACTGACATCAGCAGCGTGACATACAGCAATGACACCTGCACCGTGATAGAGTGATCTGACAACAGCACCGTGATAGAGAGCACTGACATCAGCAGCGTGACATAAAGCACTAACACCAGCACCGTGATATACAGCATTGACAGCAGCACCGTGATAGAGAGCACTGACATCAGCAGCGTGACATACAGCAATGACACCTGCACCGTGATAGAGTGATCTGACACCAGCACCGTGATAGAGAGCACTGAAATCAGCAGCGTGACATAAAGCACTAACACCAGCACCGTGATATACAGCACTGACAGCAGCACCGTGATAGAGAGTACTGACATCAGCACCGTGATATACAGCACTGACACCTGCACCGTAAGCAGCCCCAGGAGGAAGTCAGCATAGCACAGGGATGGTGGGAGCCCCTCATAATGAGCATAGCACAGGGATGGTGGGAGCCCCTCATAATGAGCATAGCACAGGGATGGTGGGAGCCCCTCATAGTGAGCATAGCACAGGGATGGTGGGAGCCCCTCATAATATGCACAGCAGAGGTACAGCCCCAGGAGGAAGTCAGCAGAGCACAGGGATGGTGGGAGCCCCTCATAATAAGCAGCTCCAGGAGGATGTCAGCATAGCACAGGGATGGTGAGAGCCCCTCATAATAAGCAGCCCCAGGAGGAAGTCAGCACAGCACAGGGATGGTGGGAGCCCCTCATAATAAGCATAGCACAGGGATGGTGGGACCCCCTCATAATATGCACAGCAGAGGTACAGCTCCAGGAGGAAGTCAGCACAGCACAGGGATGGTGGGAGCCCCTCATAATAAGCAGCCCCAGGAGGAAGTCAGCACAGCACAGGGATGGTGTGAGCCCCTCATAATAAGCAGCCCCAGTAGAAATATGACACCGCTCAACCTCTTCAAACAGGAGGGTACGGGCATATAGTACGGTGTGCTTTTTTTGGACAAGGACGTGAACCAAATGAAGAAAGAAGGTCTGTGTGCTCGATTAAAAAAATTGTTTATAGACATATACATGGTCTACTGGTCACATGTGTTGAATTCCTCCGAGATCCACGCCTCATTCATTTTTAGAAATGTGAGGTAGTTAACACTGTCGTGAGCTAGGCGAGTACGCTTATCGGTCACGATCCCCCCTGCTGCGCTGAACGCCCTTTCGGACAGGACACTGGACGAGGGGCAAGCCAACAGTTCGATTGCAAATTGGGCAAGCTCTGGCCAGAGGTCAAGCCTGCCCACCCAGTAGTCCAGGGGTTCATCACTCCTCAGAGCGTCCACATCGGCCGTTAACCCGATGTAGTCGGACACCTGACGGTCTAGGCGTTCCCTGATGCTGGATCCGGATGACACCTGTCGATGGGTCGGCTGAAAGAATGACCTCATATCCGAAGTCACCAACACATCTTCAAACCGGCCTCTTCTTGCAGGCGCTGTTGGATTGGTACCCGCAACTCCTTCTCTGGGAGTAGGAATTGCTCCTCTGCCAGCGCACGCAAAAGCAGAATGCAGCATTTCTCGAAGCAAGGCCTGGAAGTGCTCCCTTCTGACAGCCCTCTGTGACGGCGGTAACATTTCCGCCATTTTGTGTTTGTACCGGGGGTCTAAGTACGTTGCCACCCGGTACTGGTCCTTGACCCTTATGCTTTTTATACGGGGGTCCCTATTAAAACACTGGAGCATGAAGGCCCCCATTTGCACTAAACTGGAAGCGGTGTGGTGGCCTGGCTCCTGCTCATCATCCAGGATAATGTCGTTCTCTTCATTCTCCTCTCTCCATCCACGCACAACAACAGGGATCCCAGAAAGGTTTAAAGCATGCTCTTCTTGCTCCTCCTCATCCGCCCCGGCACCATCCTCCTCTGACTCGTCTTCAGACTCCTGTTGTTCACTTGTCTCAGATAGAGTAGCCCCCCTGGGAATTCATCCAGCATTGTGACTTCCTCATCTTCCCGCTCCTGCTCCTCCACAGCTTGATCAATGACACGACGCAATGCACGCTCCATAAAGAAGGCATAAGGTACCATGTCACTGATGGCGCCATGGCTGCGACTGACCAGTTTGGTGATCTCCTCAAATGGCCGCAGAAGTCTGCATGCGTCGCTCATGAGCAGCCACTGGCGCGGTGAAAAAAAACCCAGCTCCCCAGAACCTGTTCTGCCGCAGAGTTCATACAGGTAGACGTTAACTGCATGTTTCTGCTGGAGCAGCCTATCAAGCATATAGAAGGTTGAGTTCCATCGCGTCGGGCAATCGCAAATAAGACGTCTGACCGGCAGATTGTGTTGCCGCTGAATGTCAGCAAGGCGAGCCATGGCCGTGTAAGATCTTCTGAAATGGGCCGAGATTTTCCTTGCCTGCCGCAAGATGTCCTGGACCTGGACCCCAGGGTATTTGACAACGAATCACTGCACGACCAAGTTTAAGACGTGTGCCATGCATGGCACGTGCGTGATTTTGCCCTGTTTCAATGCGCTAAGCAGATTGGCACCGTTGTCACACACCACTTTACCAACTGTCAAATTGAGCGGTGTTAGCCACTGATCTGCCTGTGAACGCAAAGCTGAAAGGAGGTGCCGGGCCAGTGTGGCTCTTGGCTTCCAGGCACAACAGACGCAGCACGGCATGGCAACGTCTCACCTGGCATGTCGAATAGGTTCTGGGGAGCTTGGGCGGCGCAGCGGAAGAGACGCTAGCAGCGGAAAAGGAGGAGTCAGCCGAGGATGAGAGAGAGGAGGATTGAGTAGGAGGAGGAGGAAAAGAAGGGCCAGGCCTGCATGCAATCCATGGAGGAAAAACCAAATCTACACGGGTGCCACGGGTTACATGCTTGACAGCCGTCAGAAGGTTCACCCAGTGGGCAGTAAAAGTGATATATCTTCCCTGCCCGTGTTTGCTAGACCACGTGTCTGTGGTCAGATGTATCTTGGCACCGACACTGTGTGCCAGAGATACATTCACTTGCCGCTGAACATGGCCATATAGCTCTGGGATGCCCTTCTCTGAGAAATACTTCCTTCCTGGGACCTTTTATTGTGGTGTTCCAAAGGCCACAAATTTGCGAAAGGCCTCCGAGTCCACCAGTTTATATGGCAGTAGTTGGCAGGCTATGAGTTCTGACAAGCCAGCCGTCAACCGTTGGGCAAGAGGGTTATCCGGCGTCATCATTTTTTTATGCTCGAACATTAGGCCCACGGAAGCCTGCCTTTTTGCAGAAAAACGTGAGCTTGGCGTGATGGAAGGTGGAGTGGAGGACAATTGTGAGGAGAGAGGAGAAGGAGAAGTAGAAGACGAGGCTGGATGGTGAGAGTCTGGAGTGTGGCTTTGTGTGTTCCATCTCTCCCACTCGGCTCGGTGATGGCTGCTCATGTGCCTTCTTAAGGCGGTCGTCCCTAGGTGAGTGTTGGGCTTACCGCGACTAATGCGTTGACTGCAAAGATTGCAGATGGCAACGCTATTGTCAGCAGCGGACACGTTAAAAAAAGCCCACACTGCGGAGCCATGTGCCGGTGTCCTGGGAACGCCAGATGTGACCGTACATGGTCGATGACTCGCTCCTGATACATTTGCAGTCTGCTTTGTCCCTCCTGTGCAATGTAAGTTATTCCTGCTTCTCCTCCCTATCTGCTGGTCCATATCTCCCTCTGAACTCCCCTCCTCTTCCTCTCTTGTGGGCACCCACGTGACATCACTAGACACGTCATCATCGACGTCACCTTCCCCACCGCTATAAGTAGAGATCTCGGAGTAGGCAGCAACACCGGGGACCAACCTCCTCCTTGGGCTGATCTGGGTACTGTCGTCAGACTGCTGAGTAGCGGTTGTTGCTACCTCCTCTTCCTGATCAAATACCAAGAGTGGCTGCACATCAGAAATGTCTTGATATGGATCGGAAAATAATTCCTGTGACTCAAGCGGAAGGTATGTGGTGGTGGTGGTGTTGTTGGTGGTAGTGTCTTTGGGGGTGCACATAGCAGAGAGTGAAGAAGAGGGTGCAGATTGAGAGGGTGAGCGGGGTGCAGAAGAGTAAGGCTGAGTTTGCCACTCAACCAAGTCTGGTGCGTCCTTTAAGTGAATTGAACACACCTTTTGCAACTTCCCACTTTGGCTCAAGCCTGTTGCTCCTGCCCTACCCCTACCACCCCTGCGGAAGGGCCTGCCTCTTCCTCTGCCTGTCATTTTTTAAATGACCCTGTGACAAAACTCTTAGTCCCTATACTGATAAAGGACTGCTGCAGCATAGGGCAGCAGTCAGCAGTAGTGCACCTCAACCCTATGTATTGTGGACCTATACCAGTCCTTATGGAATAGCAGACTGTACCTCACTCAACCCTATGTACTGCAGCACCCTAGACCAAGTTACCAGTCCTTATAAGGACCTTTGTGGAACAAGTAGGTTGTGACTGATTAGCAGACTGTACGTCAGTCCCTATACTGATGAAGGACTGCTGCAGTATAGGGCAGCGGTCAGCAGTAGTGCACCTCAACCCTATGTATTGTGGACCTATACCAGTCCTTACGGAATAGCAGACTGTACCTCACTCAACCCTATGTACTGCAGCACCCTAGACCAAGTTACCAGTCCTTATAAGGACCTTTGTGGAACAAGTAGGTTGTGACTGATTATCAGACTGTATGTCAGTCCCTATACTGATGAAGGACTGCTGCAGTATAGGGCAGCGGTCAGCAGTAGTGCACCTCAACCCTATGTATTGTGGACCTATACCAGTCCTTATGGAATAGCAGACTGTACCTCACTCAACCCTATGTACTGTAGCACCCTAGACCTTACCAGTCCTTATAAGGACCTTTGTGGAACAAGTAGGTTGTGACTGATTAGCAGACTGTACGTCAGTCCCTATACTGATGAAGGACTGCTGCAATATAGGGCAGCGGTCAGCAGTAGTGCACCTCAACCCTATGTATTGTGGACCTATACCAGTCCTTACGGAATAACAGACTGTACCTCACTCAACCATTTGTACTGTAGCACCCTAGACCTTACCAGTCCTTATAAGGACCTTTGTGGAACAAGTAGGTTGTGACTGATTAGCAGACTGTACGTTAGTCCCTATACTGATGAAGGACTGCTGCAGTATAGGGCAGCGGTCAGCAGTAGTGCACCTCAACCCTATGTATTGTGGACCTATACCAGTCCTTATGGAATAGCAGACTGTACCTCACTCAACCCTATGTACTGTAGCACCCTAGACCTTACCAGTCCTTATAAGGACCTTTGTGGAACAAGTAGGTTGTGACTGATCAGCAGACTGTACGTTAGTCCCTATACTGATGAAGGACTGCTGCAGTATAGGGCAGCGGTCAGCAGTAGTGCACCTCAACCCTATGTATTGTGGACCTATACCAGTCCTTACGGAATAGCAGACTGTACCTCACTCAACCCTATGTACTGCAGCACCCTAGACCAAGTTACCAGTCCTTATAAGGACCTTTGTGGAACAAGTAGGTTGTGACTGATTAGCAGACTGTACGTCAGTCCCTATACTGATGAAGGACTGCTGCAGTATAGGGCAGCGGTCAGCAGTAGTGCACCTCAACCCTATGTATTGTGGACCTATACCAGTCCTTATGGAATAGCAGACTGTACCTCACTCAACCCTATGTACTGTAGCACCCTAGACCTTACCAGTCCTTATAAGGACCTTTGTGGAACAAGTAGGTTGTGACTGATTAGCAGACTGTACGTCAGTCCCTATACTGATGAAGGACTGCTGCAATATAGGGCAGCGGTCAGCAGTAGTGCACCTCAACCCTATGTATTGTGGACCTATACCAGTCCTTACGGAATAGCAGACTGTACCTCACTCAACCATTTGTACTGTAGCACCCTAGACCTTACCAGTCCTTATAAGGACCTTTGTGGAACAAGTAGGTTGTGACTGATTAGCAGACTGTACGTCAGTCCCTATACTGATGAAGGACTGCTGCAGTATAGGGCAGCGGTCAGCAGTAGTGCACCTCAACCCTATGTATTGTGGACCTATACCAGTCCTTACGGAATAGCAGACTGTACCTCACTCAACCCTATGTACTGCAGCACCCTAGACCAAGTTACCAGTCCTTATAAGGACCTTTGTGGAACAAGTAGGTTGTGACTGATTAGAAGACTGTACGCCAGTCCCTATACTGATGAAGGACTGCTGCAGTATAGGGCAGAGGTCAGCAGTAGTGCACCTCAACCCTATGTATTGTGGACCTATACCAGTCCTTACGGAATAGCAGACTGTACCTCACTCAACCCTATGTACTGCAGCACCCTAGACCAAGTTACCAGTCCTTATAAGGACCTTTGTGGAACAAGTACAGGCATGTACTGGCCATCGGGACTACCGGGAGATTCCCGGTGGGCCGATGGCTCAGTGGGCCAGTCTTGTGCAGTCCTGGAGCCGCTCCTCTCTGACAGTGAGTGATCGCGATTTCCCTCCTGTCAGGAGGAGCAGTTTCTGTGATATGCTGGAGAGAGCATTAGGCTTTCTGCTCCCTCCAGCCTGCAGGGGGAGATAGACACGGTCAGCAGACTTTCCTTCCTCTCTCCCCTATCACTTGTTATCACATGACTGGAGAGAGGAAGAAGAGAGGCTGCCGTGCCTTTAGAACTGTGAGTACATGTGGGAGGGGGACACTCTGATGTAAGGGGGCTGGTGGTGGGACTCTAATGTAAGGAGCTGGTGGTGGGACTCTGATGTAAGGAGCTGGTGGTGGGACTCTGATGTAAGGAGCTGGTGGTGGGACTCTGATGTAAGGAGCTGGTGGTGGGACTCTGATGTAAGGAGCTGGTGGTGGGACTCTGATGTAAGGAGCTGGTGGTGGGACTCTGATGTAAGGAGCTGGTGGTGGGACTCTGATGTAAGGAGCTGGTGGTGGGACTCTGATGTAAGGAGCTGGTGGTGGGACTCTGATGTAAGGAGCTGGTGATGGGACTCTGATGAAAGGGAGCTGGTGATGGGACTCTGATGTAAGGGAGCTGGTGGTGGGACTCTGATGTAAGGGAGCTGGTGGCGGGACTCTGATGCAAGGAGCTGGTGGCGGGACTCTGATGTAAGGGAGCTGGTGGCGGGACTCTGATGTAAGGGAGTGGTGGGACTCTGATGTAAGGGAGCTGGTGGTGGGACTCTGATGTAAGGGAGCTGGTGGTGGGACTCTGATGTAAGGGAGCTGGTGGAGGGACTCTGATGTAAGGGAGCTGGTGGCGGGACTCTGATGTAAGGAGCTGGTGGCGGGACTCTGATGTAAGGAGCTGGTGATGGGACTCTGATGTAAGGAGCTGGTGATGGGACTCTGATGTAAGGGAGCTGGTGGTGGGACTCTGATGTAAGGGAGCTGGTGGTGGGACTCTGATGTAAGGAGCTGGTGGCGGGACTCTGATGTAAGGAGCTGGTGATGGGACTCTGATGTAAGGAGCTGGTGGTGGGACTCTGATGCAAGGAGCTGGTGGTGGGACTCTGATGCAAGGAGCTGGTGGTGGGACTCTGATGTAAGGGAGCTGGTGGTGGGACTCTGATGTAAAGAGCTGGTGGTGGGACTCTGATGCAAGAAGCTGGTGGTGGGACTCTGATGTAAAGAGCTGGTGGTGGGACTCTGATGTAAAGAGCTGGTGATGGGACTCTGATGTAAAGAGCTGGTGGTGGGACTCTGATGTAAGGGGGCTGCTGATGGGACACTCAAAACGTAAGTGGGCCAGTCTGGATGACGTCCAGGGCCAAATTTCTGTCCCAGTCCAGCCCTGAACAAGTAGGTTGTGACTGATTAGCAGACTGTACGTCAGTCCCTATACTGGTGAAGGACTGCTGCAGTATAGGGCAGCGGTCAGCAGTAGTGCACCTCAACCCTATGTATTGTGGACCTATACCAGTCCTTACGGAATAGCAGACTGTACCTCACTCAACCCTATGTACTGTAGCACCGTAGACCTTACCAATCCTTATAAGGACCTTTGTGGAACAAGTAGGTTGTGACTGATTAGCAGACTGTACGTCAGTCCCTATACTGATGAAGGACTGCTGCAATATAGGTCAGCGGTCAGCAGTAGTGCACCTCAACCCTATGTATTGTGGACCTATACCAGTCCTTACGGAATAGCAGACTGTACCTCACTCAACCATATGTACTGTAGCACCCTAGATCTTACCAGTCCTTATAAGGACCTTTGTGGAACAAGTAGGTTGTGACTGATTAGCAGACTGTACGTCAGTCCCTATACTGATGAAGGACTGCTGCAGTATAGGGCAGCGGTCAGCAGTAGTGCACCTCAACCCTATGTATTGTGGACCTATACCAGTCCTTATGGAATAGAAGACTGTACCTCACTCAACCCTATGTACTGCAGCACCCTAGACCAAGTTACCAGTCCTTATAAGGACCTTTGTGGAACAAGTAGGTTGTGACTGATTAGCAGACTGTACGTCAGTCCCTATACTGATGAAGGACTGCTGCAGTATAGGGCAGCGGTCAGCAGTAGTGCACCTCAACCCTATGTATTGTGGACCTATACCAGTCCTTACGGAATAGCAGACTGTACCTCACTCAACCCTATGTACTGTAGCACCCTAGACCTTACCAATCCTTATAAGGACCTTTGTGGAACAAGTAGGTTGTGACTGATTAGCAGACTGTACGTAAGTCCCTATACTGATGAAGGACTGCTGCAATATAGGTCAGCGGTCAGCAGTAGTGCACCTCAACCCTATGTATTGTGGACCTATACCAGTCCTTACGGAATAGCAGACTGTACCTCACTCAACCATATGTACTGCAGCACCCTAGACCAAGTTACCAGTCCTTATAAGGACCTTTGTGGAACAAGTAGGTTGTGACTGATTAGCAGACTGTACGTCAGTCCCTATACTGATGAAGGACTACTGCAGTATAGGGCAGCGTTCAGCAGTAGTGCACCTCAACCCTATGTATTGTGGACCTATACCAGTCCTTATGGAATAGCAGACTGTACCTCACTCAACCCTATGTACTGCAGCACCCTAGACCAAGTTACCAGTCCTTATAAGGACCTTTGTGGAACAAGTAGGTTGTGACTGATTAGCAGACTGTACGTCAGTCCCTATACTGATGAAGGACTGCTGCAGTATAGGGCAGCGGTCAGCAGTAGTGCACCTCAACCCTATGTATTGTGGACCTATACCAGTCCTTATGGAATAGCAGACTGTACCTTACTCAACCATATGTACTGTAGCACCCTAGACCTTACCAGTCCTTATAAGGACCTTTGTGGAACAAGTAGGTTGTGACTGATTAGCAGACTGTACGTCAGTCCCTATACTGATGAAGGACTGCTGCAGTATAGGGCAGTGGTCAGCAGTAGTGCACCTCAACCCTATGTATTGTGGACCTATACCAGTCCTTATGGAATAGCAGACTGTACCTCACTGAACCCTATGTACTGCAGCACCCTAGACCAAGTTACCAGTCCTTATAAGGACCTTTGTGGAACAAGTAGGTTGTGACTGATTAGCAGACTGTACGTCAGTCCCTATACTGATAAAGGACTGCTGCAGTATAGGGCAGCGGTCAGCAGTAGTGCACCTCAACCCTATGTATTGTGGACCTATACCAGTCCTTATGGAATAGCAGACTGTACCTCACTCAACCCTATGTACTGCAGCACCCTAGACCAAGTTACCAGTCCTTATAAGGACCTTTGTGGAACAAGTAGGTTGTGACTGATTAGCAGACTGTACGTCAGTCCCTATACTGATGAAGGACTGCTGCAGTATAGGGCAGCGGTCAGCAGTAGTGCACCTCGACCCTATGTATTGTGGACCTATACCAGTCCTTAGGGAATAGCAGACTGTACCTCACTCAACCATTTGTACTGTAGCACCCTAGACCTTACCAGTCCTTATAAGG
This sequence comes from Lithobates pipiens, assembly GCF_037356315.1. Classification (NCBI taxonomy): domain Eukaryota; kingdom Metazoa; phylum Chordata; class Amphibia; order Anura; family Ranidae; genus Lithobates; species Lithobates pipiens. Next base: position 298,818,605 of record NW_027507903.1, read on the forward strand.
ACCTTTGTGGAACAAGTAGGTTGTGACTGATTAGCAGACTGTACGTCAGTCCCTATACTGATGAAGGACTGCTGCAGTATAGGGCAGCGGTCAGCAGTAGTGCACCTCAACCCTATGTATTGTGGACCTATACCAGTCCTTATGGAATAGCAGACTGTACCTCACTCAACCCTATGTACTGCAGCACCCTAGACCTTACCAGTCCTTATAAGGACCTTTGTGGAACAAGTAGGTTGTGACTGATTAGAAGACTGTACGTCAGTCCCTATACTGATGAAGGACTGCTGCAGTAAAGGGCAGCGATCAGCAGTAGTGCACCTCAACCCTATGTATTGTGGACCTATACCAGTCCTTACGGAATAGCAGACTGTACCTCACTTTACCATATGTACTGTAGCACCCTAGACCTTACCAGCCCTTATAAGGACCTTTGTGGAACAAGTAGGTTGTGACTGATCAGCAGACTGTACGTTAGTCCCTATACTGATGAAGGACTGCTGCAGTATAGGGTAGACATGTGCAGAGTAAAATATTTCGTTTCGGAATTTCGTTTTCGTCTGAAAACTTAATTTATTTAGTTACTCCCGAAATTCGTTTTTATTTATTTCGTTTTTCGTTCAAAAATTGCATTCGTCCGAAAATCCACATGAATCACGGTCGAATCTGTCTTTGAAGGCTTATGGTGTCTGTCGAATGTATAAAGAAGATTCGACGGAGCTAGTATATAGCATACTTTAGAACCCTATTAAAGTCTATGGGACTCCAACGTTTAAAATCTAAAGTGCTCATTTTAAAGGCTAATTTGCAAGTTACTGTCCTAAAAAGTGTTTGGGGACCTGGGTCCTGCCCCAGGGGACATGGATCAATGCAAAAAAAAGTTTTAAAAACGGCCGTTTTTTCGGGAGCAGTGATTTTAATAATGATTAAAGTGAAACAATAAAAGTGTAATATTCCTTTAAATTTCGTAGGGGGGGGGGGTTGTCTATAGTATGCCTGTGAAGGGGCGCATGTTTCCCGTGCTTAGAATTGTCCCTGCACAAAGTGTCATTTATGCAGGAAAAAAAGTCCTTTAAAATCACTCGCAGCTATTATGAATTGTCGGCTCCCGTAATACAGAAAACACTCATTGAAAGTCATTGATAAAAAAATAAATAAATAAATAAAAAAAAAAAGCGTGGGGGTCCCCCAAATTCAATTACCAGGCCCTTCAGGTCTGGTATGGATATTAAGGGGAACCCTGCCTCAAATTTAAGAAAAAATTTGACGTGGGGTTCCCCCTAAATATCCATAACCAGACCCTTCAGGTCTGGTATGGATATTAAGGGGAACCCCGCGTCAAATTTAAAAAAAAATTGACGTGGGGTTCCCCCTAAAAATCCATACCAGACCCTTTATCCGAGCACGCAACCTGGCAGGCCGCAGGAAAAGAGGGGGGGACGAGAGAGCGGCCCCCCCTCCCTCCTGAACCGTACCAGGCCACATGCCCTCAACATTGGGAGGATGCTTTGGGGGTCTGTGACCCCTCAAAGCACCTTGTCCCCATGTTGATGAAGACAAGGGCCTCATCCCCACAACCCTGGCCGGTGGTTGTGGAGGTCTGCGGGCGGGGGGCTTATCAGAATCTGGAAGCCCCCTTTAACAAGGGGACCCCCAGATCCCGCCCCCCCCCCGTTTGAAATGGTAAGGGGGTACAAAAGTACCCCTACCATTTCACAAAGAAAGTGTAAAAAATGGTTAAATAAAACAAACACACTTTTGAAAAATTCCTTTATTAAAAATAAAAAAAAGATTCCAGCGGCGGTAATCCACTCTTGCTATCCAGCGACGGACGGTCATCTCTCCAGCGATGTCTCATCTCATCCAGCGCAGCGAATCCTCCGTCCTTCTTCTGTCTCCGTGGAGGAGACACTGCAAGGATTCCGGCGGCTGACGTTTCTTATATACGGAGGGCGGGGCCACCCGTCACCTGACCCCGCCCCCCTCTGACGCAAGGGGAAACCCGGGGTTCCCTGTGACGTAGGGGTGACCCGCACCCCTCTGATGTAACACAGGCAGGTTTCCGTTACATCAGAGGGGGGCGGGGTCACCTATACGTCACGGGGAACCCCGGGTTTCCCCTTGCGTCAGAGGGGGGCGGGGTCAGGTGACGGGTGGCCCCGCCCTCCGTATATAAGAAACGTCAGCCGCCGGAATCCTTGCAGTGTCTCCTCCACGGAGACAGAAGAAGGACGGAGGATTCACTGCGCTGGATGAGATGAGACATCGCTGGAGAGATGACCGTCCGTCGCTGGATAGCAAGAGTGGATTACCGCCGCTGGAATCTTTTTTTTATTTTTTTATTTTTAATAAAGGAATTTTTCAAAAGTGTGTTTGTTTTATTTAACCATTTTTTACACTTTCTTTGTAAAATGGTAGGGGTACTTTTGTACCCCCTTACCATTTCAAACAGGGGGGGGGGGGCGGGATCTGGGGGTCCCCTTGTTAAAGGGGGCTTCCAGATTCTGATAAGCCCCCCGCCCGCAGACCTCCACAACCACCGGCCAGGGTTGTGGGGATGAGGCCCTTGTCTTCATCAACATGGGGACAAGGTGCTTTGAGGGGTCACAGACCCCCAAAGCATCCTCCCAATGTTGAGGGCATGTGGCCTGGTACGGTTCAGGAGGGAGGGGGGGCCGCTCTCTCGTCCCCCCTCTTTTCCTGCGGCCTGCCAGGTTGCGTGCTCGGATAAAGGGTCTGGTATGGATTTTTAGGGGGAACCCCACGTCAATTTTTTTTTTAATTTGACGCAGGGTTCCCCTTAACCACTTGAGGACCGCCGTATTGCCATTGTACGTCAGCACAATGGCACAGGCAGGCATAATCACGTACATCTACGTGATTGCCTTCCAGCGGGTGGGGGGTCCCATCGGACCCCCTCCCGCTGGTTACGGCGGTCCGATTCGGTCCAGGAGCGCTCCGTGATGAGGGGATGGCCGTTCGTTTTCGGCCACCCCCTCTGGATCGCTCCTGGCCAATGAGAAGCTTCCTCCCCTGTGTATTGTTTACACAGGAAGGAGGAAGTGATGTCATTCTCCTCGGGGCGGTCTTTTTGACCGGACTACGAGGAGAAGAGTAAAAGTAAGTCTGCACGAACACTACACTGACATGTAGGTACACACAGGCACACAAACCCCCCCCGATCCCCCCCCCGATCGCCCCCCGATCCCCCCCCGCCCCCCCGCCCCCCCTCCCCCCCCAGTCACAGTGTCACTGATTGCATTGATCATTTCTTTACTGATCAATGCATTCAGTGTATGTTGTGACAGTAAAAACTGTCAGGACAGTTAGTGTTAGGTCCAGGGTAGCCCCCTATCACCCCCCAATAAAGATTTAACCCCCTGATTGCCCCTAGAGTTAACCCTTTCACCCCCTTTTGCCAGTGTCACTAAGCGATCATTTTTCTGATCGCTGCATGTGTCGCTAGTGTCGCTAGGTAGCTAGTTATTTTTTTAGGTTCACCGCCAGGTTTTTATATCGCTAGGTACCCCGATATACTACCCAATAATGTTTTTAACCCCCTGATTGCCGCTAGTTAACCCTTTCACCCCCTTTTGCCAGTGTCACTAAGCGATCGTTTTTCTGATCGCTGCATTAGTGTCGCTACAGTCGCTAGGTAGCTAGTTATTTTTTTAGGTTCACCGCCAGGTTTTTATAGCGCTAGGTACCCCGATATACTACCCAATAATGTTTTTAACCCCCTGATTGCCGCTAGTTAACCCTTTCACCCCCTTTTGCCAGTGTCACTAAGCGATCATTTTTCTGATCGCTGCATGTGTCGCTAGGTAGCTAGTTATTTTTTTAGGTTCACCGCCAGGTTTTTATATCGCTAGGTACCCCGATATACTACCCAATAATGTTTTTAACCCCCTGATTGCCGCTAGTTAACCCTTTCACCCCCTTTTGCCAGTGTCACTAAGCGATCGTTTTTCTGATCGCTGCATTAGTGTCGCTACAGTCGCTAGGTAGCTAGTTATTTTTTTAGGTTCACCGCCAGGTTTTTATAGCGCTAGGTACCCCGATATACTACCCAATAATGGTTTTAACCCCCTGATTTCCGCTAGTTAACCCTTTCACCCCCTTTTGCCAGTGTCACTGAGCGATCATTTTTCTGAACGCTGCATCAGTGTCGCTAGTGTCGCTAGGTAGCTAGTTAACTAGGCTCCTAAAAAGTCCCCCACATGTGGTATCCCCGTACTCGGGAGAAGCAGCAGAATTTATTTTGGGGTGTAATTTGACTTCTGCCCATAGCATGTGTGAGCAATATATCATTTAGTGACAACTTTGTGCAAAAAAAAAAAAGTTTGTAATATTCCCGCAACTTTTGGCAAAATATAAAATATTCCATGGACTCAACATGCCTCTCAGTAAATAGCTTGGGGTGTCTACTTTCCAAAATGGGGTCATTTGGGGGGGTTTTGTGCTATTTTGGCATTTTATGGCCTTCGAAACTGTGATAGGTAGTGAGGAGTTAAATCAAAAATTTGCACCCTTAGAAATCCTGAAGGTGGTGATTGGTTTTCGGGGTGCCGTGCGCGACTAGACTCCCAAAAAGTCCCACACATGTGGTATCCCCGTACTCGGGAGAAGCAGCAGAATGTATTTTGGGGTGTCATTTCACATATAACTATGGCATGTGTGAGCAATATATCATTTAGTGACAACTTTTTGTAAAAAAAAATTTTTTTTTTTTTTTTTGTCATTATTCAATCCCTTAGGACAAAAAAAATAAATATTCAATGGGCTCAACATACCCATCAGCAATTTCCTTGGGGTGTCTACTTTCCAAAATGGGGTCATTTGGGGGGGATTTGTACTGCCCTGCCATTTTAGCACCTCAAGAAATGAGATCGGCAGTCATAAATTAAAAGCTGTGTAAATTCCAGAAAATGTACTCTAGTTTGTAGACGCTATAACTTTTGCGCAAACCAAAAAATATACGCTTATTGACATTTTTTTTACTAAAGACATGTGGCTGAATAAATTTTGCCCTCAATGTATGACTAAAATTTAGTTTATTCGATTTTTCTTATAACAAAAAGAAGAAAATATCTTTTTTTTTCAAAATTTTCGCTCTTTTTCCATTTATATCGCAAAAAAAAAAAATCGCAGAGGCAATCAAATACCATCAAAAGAAAGCTCTATTTGTGGGAAGAAAAGGACGCAAATTTCGTTTGGGTGCAATATTGCATGACCGCGCAATTACCAGTTAAAGCAGCGCAGTGCGAAATTGCAAAAAGACCTCTGGTCCCTAAGGTGTTTATTGGTCCGGAGCTGAAGTGGTTAATATCCATACCAGACCTGAAGGGTCTGGTTATGGATATTTAGGGGGAACCCCACGTCAAATTTTTTCTTAAATTTGAGGCAGGGTTCCCCTTAATATCCATACCAGACCTGAAGGGCCTGGTAATTGAATTTGGGGGACCCCCACGCTTTTTTTTTAAATTTATTTATTTATTTTTTTATCAATGACTTTCAATGAGTGTTCTCTGTATTACGGAGCCGACAATTCATTATAGCTGCGAGTGATTTTAAAGGACTTTTTTCCTGCATAAATGACACTTTGTGCAGGGACAATTCTAAGCACGGGAAACATGCGCCCCTTCACAGGCATACTATAGACAACCCCCCCCTACGAAATTTAAAGGAATATTACACTTTTATTGTTTCACTTTAATCATTATTAAAATCACTGCTCCCGAAAAAACGGCCGTTTTTAAAACTTTTTTTTGCATTGATCCATGTCCCCTGGGGCAGGACCCGGGTCCCCAAACACTTTTTAGGACAGTATCTTGCAGAATCTTTTCTCTCTGTCAAATCTTTTTTCTCTGTCGAATATTTTCTCTATATAATCTTGGACTAATAGAGGTAAGATTAGGCACATTCGAACACAGGTTCTATAGACACAGATTGTTGTCAGAGTCATGTCGAATCTCCTATTCTATATCGAACTGTTGTAACAATGAAAACGAAAATAAAGCATTTATTTATGTCGGATGTTTCGTTTTTCGGATTTTGTGCTTTCGTTATCGTTTGTCAAAACGAAAACGAAAATAGCTGAAATTCGGACGAAAATGCATTCGGACGAAAACGAATGCACATGTCTAGTATAGGGCAGCGGTCAGCAGTAGTGCACCTCAACCCTATGTATTGTGGACCTATACCAGTCCTTATGGAATAGCAGACTGTACCTCACTCAACCCTATGTACTGCAGCACCCTAGACCAAGTTACCAGTCCTTATAAGGACCTTTGTGGAACAAGTAGGTTGTGACTGATTAGCAGACTGTACGTCAGTCCCTATACTGATGAAGGACTGCTGCAGTATAGGGCAGCGTTCAGCAGTAGTGCACCTCAACCCTATGTATTGTGGACCTATTCCAGTCCTTATGGAATAGCAGACTGTACCTCACTCAACCCTATGTACTGTAGCACCCTAGACCTTACCAGTCCTTATAAGGACCTTTGTGGAACAAGTAGGTTGTGACTGATTAGCAGACTGTATGTCAGTCCCTATACTGATGAAGGACTGCTGCAGTATAGGGCAGCGGTCAGCAGTAGTGCACCTCAACCCTATGTATTGTGGACCTATACCAGTCCTTATGGAATAGCAGACTGTACCTCACTCAACCCTATGTACTGCAGCACCCTAGACCAAGTTACCAGTCCTTATAAGGACCTTTGTGGAACAAGTAGGTTGTGAATGATTAGCAGACTGCAGCAGAAGGGCAGCAGTCAAGTATAATATTCTTTCTCTATTTGGAAGAAAGAATATTATACGTGTACAAGCCTATTACCATACCAGTCCTGAAAAGAACCTTTGTGGACCTAATAGTAACAGCTAATGATTAAACTGACCCTCACTGCCTCACACACAGCTTCCTGCCTGTCCCTATATAAACTGACAAAACAGAGGCTACTGGAACAATAACTGGAATAGCACTTTTGTGGACCTAATAGTAACAGCTAATGATTAAACTGACTGTCCCTGCAGCACACACCGTCCTGTCCCTTTCTCTACACTGACAAAAGACACTCAGGCTGCTGCAACAATCACTAGCACTGCACTGCCTCAAACCTATATCCTGAACTACACCTAACACCTATACCAGTCCAGAAAAGAACTTTTGTGTACCAAATAGCTAGCGATTTGGGTCACTGCAATCTCTCCCTGCTCCACACAGCAACCTCTCCCTATAGTGACAGAAGAAAGAATGTAAAATGGCCGCCGGATCGGGTCTATTTATAAGTTAGGGGGAATGTCCAAGTGTCCATGTGCTGTAATGTCTCAATTGGCTGTCCTGTATCCCATGATGGATGTGTCATCATAGGTCAAAGTTCTTTTACACAGTAAACACGGAAGTCCGCCGGGCGAATGGCGGCAATAGTCCGCCGATCGGGCGGACGGCGAACAGCCGAAATTCGCCGTGAAAAGACCGCCGGGCGAACCGTTCGGCCATCACTATATATTATTATGTTTTAAATGAATAAAAATTATTGAATCAGAAAAATGAACTCTGGCAGCTCAGGCTCCCACCGTCCATCCCAAGCTGTCCTACCTCCAACAGCTTATGCATATGTTTACATGCACAGCTAAACAGTTTAGGCCTGGTTCACACTGGTGCGATTTCAGTTGTGAAATGAGTCACACAGATTTGCACGACAATGGTAATCGCATTGTTTTCAGTGGTGTTCATTCACATCAATGCAACTCTGCATGGTTTTTAAAAAGGTTCTTCTACTACTTTGGTGCGATTCCAGTGCCAGTTTGGCCCCATAGAATACCTTATCAAAGTTGCGTCCAAATAGCACTACATAATGGCACTGAAAGTCAGATCAAAATTGTGTCACAGCAGTGTGAACCTAGCCTTAGATTAGTGTTTTTTTTTCCCTTGTCTCTTCCTGCCTAGTCCATTCATACAGGCTCATACAGAGTTTCAATTTAAAAGGTGCAGCCTGAAAGAAAGCCACTTCTGCTTTATTCAATCTTAAGACCCTCTTCACACTGAGGCAGTTTTCAGGCGGTTTAGCGCTAGAAATAGCGCTTGAAAAGCGTCTGAAAACTGCTTCCCATTCATTTACATGAGTGCTTTCACACAGAGGCGGCTCTAGACTCTGTGAGGCCTTAGGCAAAACTTAGAAATGAGGCCCCACTCACACCCATAATGGCAAAAATATTATAAAAAACAATAAAAAATTAACTGTATAAATGCATATATTAACTTAAATCCTATGAATTCACAGTTTCTATAAATTTCTCTAACCAATTATTTTTTAATCAACTATCATTAAACATAGGGTGGGTGGGTAGGTATATATATATATATATATATATATATATATATATATATATATATATATATATATACAGTGGTGTGAAAAAGTGTTTGCCCCCTTCCTCATTTCCTGTTCCTTTGCATGTTTGTCACACTTAAGTGTTTCGGAACATCAAACCAATTTAAACAATAGTCAAGGACAACACAAGTAAACACAAAATGCAATTTGTAAATGAAGGTGTTTATTATTAAAGGTGAAAAAAATCCAAACCATCATGGCCCTGTGTGAAAAAGTGATTGCCCCCTAAACCTAATAACTGGTTGGGCCACCCTTAGCAGCAACAACTGCAACCAAGCGTTTGCGATAACGTGCAATGAGGCTTTTACAGCGTGCTGGAGGAATTTTGGCCCACTCATCTTTGCAGAATTGTCCTAATTCAGTTACATTAGAGGGTTTTCGAGCATGAACGGCCTTTATAAGGTCATACCACAACATCTCAATAGGATTCAGGTCAGGACTTTGGCTAGGCCACTCCAAAGTCTTCATTTTGTTTTTCTTCAGCCATTCGGTGGTGGACTTGCTGGTGTGTTTAGGATCATTGTCCTGCTGCAGAACCCAAGTTCGTTTCAGCTTGAGTACACGAACAGATGGTCGGACATTCTCCTTCAGGATCTCTTGGTAGACAGCAGAATTCATAGTTCCTTTTATCACGGCAAGTCTTCCAGGTCCTGAAGCAGCAAAACAGCCCCAGACCATCACACTACCACCACCATATTTTACTGTTGGTATAATGTTCTTTTTATGAAATGCAGTGTTCCTTCTACGCCAGATATACTTGGACACACACCTTCCAAAGAGTTCCACTTTTGTCTCATCGGTCCACAGAATGTTGTCCCAAAAGTCTTGGGGATCATCAAGATGTGTTGTGGAGAAATTGAGACGAGCTTTGATGTTCTTTTTGCTCAGCAGTGGTTTTCTTCTTGGAACTCTGCCATGCAGGCCATTTTTGCCCAGTCTTTTCCTGATGGTGGAGGCATGAACACTGACCTTAACTGAGGCAAGTGAGGCCTGCAGTTCCTTGGACGTTGTTGTGGGGTCTTTTGTGACCTCTTGGATGAGTCGTCGCTGCGCTCTTGGGGTAATTTTGGGCGGCCGGCCACTCCTGGGAAGGTTCACCACTGTTCCATGTCTTCGCCATTTGTGGATAATGGCTCTCACTGTGGTTCGCTGGATTCCCAAAGCTTTGGAATTGGCTTTATAACCCTTTCCAGACTGATAGATCTCAATTACTTTCTTTCTCAATTGTTCCTGAATTTCTTTGGGTCTCGGCATGATGTGTAGCTTTTAGGCCGGGTTCACACCGCTGCGATGCGGGAACGCCGCGAATCCGCGGCGTTTTCCCGCATCGCATTACTCCCGCCGGCAGTTCACACTGCCCTATGCGGACGGCTGGGAGTGTCAATGTTATGTTAATGACACCCCCAGATCCGTCCGCATATCGCAGTGCGATCTGCCGACTCGCACAGGAATCGGATCGCATGGTGTGAACCCCCATGCGATCCGATTCTGTTGCGGACCAAAAAAAGGGTCCCGTGCGAGTTTGCTGCGGGAGCGCTGCGAATTCAGCCATACTATCTGTATGGCTGAACTCGCATCGCTACGGAGATCGGATGTGATTTGCGGTGCGAATCACATCCGGATCTCCCCCTGCAGCAGTGTGAACCCAGCCTTAAGGATCTTCTGGTGGACCTTACTGTGTCAAGCAGCTCCTATTTAAGTGATGCCTTGATTGTGAACAGGTGTGGCAATAATCAGGCCTGGGTGTGGCTAGAGAAATTGAACTCAGGTGTGGACAACCACAGTTATAGTATGTTTTAACAAGGGGGGCAATCACTTTTTCACACAGGGCCATGATGGTTTGGATTTTTTTTCACCTTTAATAATAAACACCTTCATTTACAAATTGCATTTTGTGTTTACTTGTGTTGTCCTTGACTATTGTTTAAATTGGTTTGATGTTCCGAAACACTTAAGTGTGACAAACATGCAAAGGAACAGGAAATGAGGAAGGGGGCAAACACTTTTTCACACCACTGTATATATATATATATATATATATATATATATATATATAAATAAATGTTACACGCACACAGATATAGAACAAATTGTGCAGCTGCCTACTCATTATCCTCTGTGCTGTCTGTCTTGTAAATGTAAAATAAATTTGTCAACAAACTATGAAACCAAAAAAAGTAATTTTACAACTTATTCTTGCACATAACTTGTTTAATGCAACAAGGATGCAACAAGTGATTTTTTTTTACAAAAATGGAAAACATAAAAACATATAAATATGTAACTTGGCATTAGGGATGAGCCGAACACCCCCGGCTTCGGTTCGCACCAGAACTTTCGAACGGACCCCAAATTCGAACGAACTTTAGAACCCCATTGAAGTCTATGGGACTCGAACGTTCGAAATGAAAAGTGCTAATTTTAAGGGCTAATATGCAAGATACTGTCCTAAAAAGGGTTTGGGGACCTGGCTCCTGCCCCAGGGGACATGGGTCAATGCCTAAAATGTTTTTAAAAATGGCCGTTTTGGCGGGAGCACTGATTTTAATGACGATTAAAGTGAAAAAAAAAGTGAAATATTCCTTTAAATATGGTGCCTGGGTGGTGTCTGTAGTATGCCTGTGAAGTGCCACGTGTTTCCCGTGTTTAGAACAGTCCCTGCACAAAATGACATTAAACGGAAATAACACAATTTAAAACTGCTTGCGGTTTTAATGTTATATCTGGTTCCTGCAATATGGTTGAAAATCATTGAGAAAAATGGCATGGGTAGCCCTCCCTGCCCATTACCAGCCTATTTGGGTCTTGTATGCATATTAAGGGGAACCCCGTACCCATATAAAAAAAAGGAAATGCGTGTGGCCCCCAGGCCCTATATACTCAGAACAGCAGTATACAGGCGGTGCAAACAAGACAGGGACTGTGTAGGTTTGTTGTGTTAAGTTGAATCTGTTTGTAATTTTCAACTGGTACATTTTTAAAGTGTAGCTCCAGTCAAAAAAACTATTTTTAAGCTTTTGGGAAAACATAGGGAAGGGTTATCACCCCTGTATAATTTGTTTTGTCGTCCATCTTTTTTCATCTCACTTGCTGTTGTCTCCTTCCGTTTGCAAGTAGGAGATGTTTGTAAATTGAATGTTTGAAAGTAGAGGCCTGCCCTATATGCTCTGCAGAAATGGCGGAACAAGGTGTTGGTTTTGCCACAACATTGTAAGCCCTCAAAGTGACTCTTGGTGGGCGCTGGAGCGCCCTGCTGTGAACGATTATATCAAGAATTGTAATTACATGCCATTGTTGAACAGTGGTAGAAAAATTGACCTTTGGTGGTTGTGGTGCTGGTGCCACAACACTATAAGTCCTCACCGTTACTTTGGGTGGGCACAGGAAGGGGCCCTCCTGTGAAATATTATATCAAGAATTGTAATTACATGTCCCTGTTAAACAGGGGCAGAAAAATTTGGCCTTAGGCACTGCTGCTGGTGCCACCACACTGCAACCTCTCCCATATACTCTAGTTTTATTGCAGGAATTAGCCCTGCTGCAAAGCATTGCATCAAAAATTGTAATTAAACGCCCCTGTTAAACAGGGGCAGAAAAATTGGGCCTTAGGCACTGGTGCTGGTGCCACTACACTGCAACCTCTGCCATATACTTGATGAAGGTCAGTCGATCAACTGATTCGGTGGACAGGCGCACCCTGTGATCAGTAACAAAGCCACCAGCAGCACTGAAGGTGCGTTCCGAAAGAACGCTGGATGCAGGACAGGCCAGTAGCTCAATTGCATACTGTGCAAGCTCTGGCCAGTGATCCATCCTCAAGACCCAGTAAGCCAGAGGATTTTCGGTGGGAAAGGTGTCCAAGTCTGACCTTGCCCCTAGGTATTCCTGCACCATGTAAATCAGACGCTGGCGATGGGTGCTGGAACCGATCATACCTTGGGGCTGCGGACTAAAAAATTGTCTGAAAGCATCAGTCAGACGGCCACCTTCTCCACCGCTCCTTCTGACCGATGCCTCAGCAACACGTTGTCTAGGACCAGGAGTTTGTAACCTCCCAGTCTCTGGGAACGCGTTGCACAGACCTTTCTGCAAGGCCTCCCGGAGATGTCTCATCCTCTGCTCCCTCTGCGATGGCAAGATAAGGTCGGCAACCTTACCCTTGTACCGTGGATCAAGGAGAGTGGCCAGCCAGTAATGGTCCCTCTCCTTGATCCGAAGAATACGAGGATCCTTCCGCAGGCTTTGCAGGATCAGAGAGGCCATGCAGCGTAGGTTAGCTGAGGCATTCAGTCCGGAAGTCCTCTGGGTCACTAAGGACAACATGATCAGCAGCTACCTCCTCCCAGCCACGTACAAGTCCAAGTGTTTCTTGGGACTGTAAATCATCCCTACAAGACTGCTGCTGTTGCTGCTGCTGCTGATGCTGAGTGCCAGCCTCCACCTCCATGCTGACACAATCATCCTCCTCCTCCTCTTCCTCCTCCTCCTCCTCTTCCTCCTCCTCATCCTCTTCCTGTGTGATGGGTGGCACAGCAGGAACACTGTCTGGATAAAGGGGGCCTTGAGAGGCAAGGAAGTCCTCCTCTTCCTGCCTCTGATCTGCCTCAAGTGCCCTGTCCATTATTCCACGCAGCGTATGCTCCAAGAGGTGGACAAGAGGTACAGTGTCACTGATGCATGCACTGTCACTGCTCACCATCCTTGTGGCCTCCTCAAATGGTGACAGGACAGTGCATGCATCCCTGATCATGCCCCACTGGCGTGGTGAGAAAAAACCAAGCTCCCCTGACCCTGTCCTGGTGCCGTAGTCGCACAGGTACTCATTGATGGCCCTCTGCTGCGTGTGCAGCCGCTGCAGCATGGCCAATGTTGAGTTCCATCTGGTGGGCATGTCACATATAAGGCGGTTCTTGGGCAGGTTCAACTCCTTTTGGAGCTCAGCCAGCCGAGCACAGGCATTAAATGATCGGCGGAAATGCACACAGACTTTCCTGGCCTGCTTCAGGACATCCTGTAAGCCGGGGTACCTGCCCAAGAACCGCTGCCCCACCAGGTTAAGGACGTGAGCTACACAGGGCACATGGGTCAGTTGTCCCTGTCGGAGGGCGGAGAGGAGGTTGGTGCCATTGTCACAAACCACCATTCCTGGCTTAAGCTGGCGTGGCATCAACCACCTCTCGACCTGCCCCTGCAGAGCTGACAAAACATCCACCCCAGTGTGGCTCCTGTCCCCCAAACAAACCAGCGCAAGCACGGCATGGCATCGTTTTGCCTGCGTACTTGCGTAGCCCCTGGAACGCCTACGGAGCACCGCTGGTTCTGAGGACAGAGCACTGGAAGAGGCCATGGAGGAAGAAGAAGAGGAGGGGGTGGAGGAGAGAGGTGTGTCACAACCAATAGTAGCATTTTGGAGGCGTGGTGGCGGAACAACCTCCAACACTACTGCACCTTGTCCTGCATCCTTCCCAGCTGCCAGAAGAGTGACCCAATGGGCCGTGAAAGACAGGTAACGTCCCTGTCCATGCCTGCTGGACCATGAGTCAGCGGTAATATGCACCTTACCGCTGACCTCCCTGTCCAGCGAGGCAAGGACATTGCCTTCCACATGCCGGTAGAGAGCCGGAATCGCCTTCCGTGAGAAAAAGTGGCGTTTGGGGACCTGCCACTGAGGAACCGCACATTGTACAAACTCACGGAAGGGGGCCGAGTCTACCAACTGAAAAGGCAGCAGTTGAAGTGCTAGCAATTTAGCCAAGCTAGCATTCAACCGCTGGGCATGTGGATGGCTGGGAGTGAACTTCTTTCGCCGGTCCAGCAGCTGGGGCAGGGGCATTTGCCTGCTATAATCGGACGTGGATGTACCGCTAGCAGAGTTCCCGGAAGCACTTGGCTGTGACACACCTAATTCTACACCTTCATTCCTCTCAGAGCAGGTTTCAGAGAGGACTGAAGGTCTAGTGGGGTTGGAGATGCCAGCTGATGAGGAGCAAGGAGAGGTCCGCTTTGTTCTTTGGTGTGGGTCTTTGAGGTACGCTTGCCAACGAGCTGCATGGCAGGTCAACATATGTCTGGTCAAGCATGTGGTGCCCAAGCGGCTGATGTTTTGGCCACGTGAGATACGCTTGAGACATATGTTGCAAATAGCAGCGGTGCGATCTGATGCACTCGTCTCAAAAAAGGCCCACACCAAAGAACTTTTAGAATAACGCGCAGAGGCAGCGCTCTGCACAGGCGGAGCTCTGCGGTGTGATTCAGTCGGTGTGCTGCCCCTAAGCTGGCCCCCGGAGGGCATCCTGCCTCGTTGGACATGTGCCTCCTCCTCCTCCTCCTCCCTCCTTCCAGGCACCCACGTGGAGTCAGTGCCCTCATCATCCCCTCCCTCTTCATCGCTGTAGCAAACCTGGCAGTATGCTGCAGCTTGTGGAACATGACTGCCAGATTGCTGTCCTTCTTGAGCATCCCCTCTCTCTGCGCTCACGCTACTGCCTTCCTCTAGCTGAGTGTCATCATCAGAGCCCACAAAACACTGGGCATCCTCCTGGAGCATGTACCCAACACTGTGCTCAAAGAGTTCAGGAGACTCCTCAGGAGGACGTGGTGGGTCTAGGGAAGGAGTCACTGATGATGACATTGAGAGGAGGGAAGACGATGCGTTGGCAGCTGCTTTGCTAGTACCCTGAGACTGGGTGAGAGAGGATGAGGAGGATGAAGAGGGCTTGGTCATCCACTCTACCAAGTCGTTGGCATGTTGCGGTTCAACATGTCCAGCTGCCGAAAAGAAGGACAAGCGTGTCCCATGGCCACGTGCTGATGACAATGCACCGCGTCCACGACCAGCACTGTTGTCTCTAGACACAGAGCCTGCTTGCCCTCTTTTATCGGCTCGCGCCTGTCTGCCTCTCCTTGCTGGCCTTCCAGACATGGTAATGGCCTGAAGGGAGTTGGGTAAAAAAGCAGTTGGGTAGTGTATATTGTGCTAGAGGCACACAACACCCACTAACTCCTGCAGATGCCTTTATTATAGAACACCAGAGATAAAGGGGTATATACAGATGTATACTGTGCTGTGCTGGAGGCACACACAACTTCCAATAACTCCTGCAGATGGCAAGTGGGCTCAAATAGAGAACAGCTATGTAGGTGGATATAGCGGTATGTACTGGGTACAGAGCACGCAGACAGCACGCACTATCTCCTAACACTACTGACTGCAAGCTCTATTATAAAAGATAGATCACTAGCTATATAGGTGAGGTGAATACTGCGGTCAGGGCATGCAGACAATAACCACTACACAACAGCAAGATCGAAAATCGTCCGAAAACGATCGGTGTGTACTGTGTTGAAGGTACACAGAACACCCACTGCTTCAGACGCCAACACACTACACAAGGCCGCCGCGGCCTTATATAGTGTGGGGCGTGCACTACACAGCCTGACCTATGATTGGCCACAGGCATCCTGCCTGTGGCCAATCATGGCTCTCCTCGCTGCTGGCGCTGCGATTGGCCAAGCATGCGGGGTCACAGTGCATGCTTGGCCAATCATGAGCCAGCAATGCACTGCGCCATCGCAGTGCATTGTGGGCCGTGAGCGCCACACGAATTTGGCGCGAACGGACCAAAATGTTCGGACTTCGCCGAACGGACAAACAGCCAATGTTCGAGTCGAACGTATGTTCGACTCGAACACGAAGCTCATCCCTACTTGACATATTTGCTCAGTAGTGCATGGAACATAATAGGTATAAAGTGCAATATTTTTCAAGTAACAAAATAACTCAGTTTCTTGTATTCTTTAGCAAAACATCAATAAAAAATAAAAAAACTTAAATTGGAACTTTTGTCAGAAAATTAAGTCCTGGTAGATTTCTTCAGGCCCCTTTTTCAGGTATAGCTATGAAAATGTTTACAAATAAGTGTCTATACTGTTTAACCTCCTCGCGCCCGCCCTATGGCCGAAATCCCTGGACGGCCCGATGTTTACTTCCGCAATGCGCGCCCCCGCGGGCACGCATCGCGGAAGCTCTGTGTTCGCCGTGTCCCCCGGGGACAGGCAAACACAGATCGCTGTAAACGGCCAATCACAGCGGCCGTTTACAGCGTGATCGGCGTGTCCAATGGGAGATGATCTCATATGTAAACATATGAGATCATCTCTCGGCGCCGCTCTCCTTCCTCGCACTGTCTGTGCGAGGAGGGGAGAGGGGAGAGATGAACGGCTGCAGCGGCAGCCGTTCTGCCTGTGGGGGGGAAAAAAAAAGTAAAAAAAATAAAATAAAGTGCCATCCGCCCCCAGCAGTGCCATCCGCCCCAATGCCATCTGCCCCAATGCCATCTGCCCCAATGCCATCTGCCCCAGTGCCATCTGCCCCAGTGCCATCCGCCCCAGTGCCATCCGCCCCAGTGCCATCCACCCCAGTGCTACCTGCCCCCAGTGCCATCCACCCCAGTGCTACCTGCCCCCAGTGCCATCCACCCCAGTGCTACCTGCCCCCAGTGCCATCCACCCCAGTGCTACCTGCCCCCAGTACTACCTGCCCCCAGTGCCCCCTGCCCCCAGTGCCACCTGCCCCCAGTGCCACGTGTCGTCAGTGCCACATAGTGCCATCCGTCATCAGTGCCACGTATCAGTGCCATTTGTCATCAGTGCCACGTATCAGTGCCATTTGTCATCAGTGCCACCTGTCAGTGTCACGTGCCATCTGTTGTCAGTGTCACGTGTCATCAATGCCACTTATCAGTGCCATCTGTCATCAGTGTCACGCGTCATCGGTGCCATGTATTAGTGCCATCTGTCATCGGTGGCACATATTAGTGCCACGTATTAGTGCCATCTGTCATCAGTGCCACGTTTCAGTGCCACGTATTAGTGCCACGTGTCATCAGTGCCACGTATAAGTGCCACCCGTCATCAGTGCCACATATTAGTGCCATCTGTCATCAGTGCCACATATTAGTGCCATCTGTCAGTGCCACCTGTCATCAGTGCCACGTATAAGTGCCATCATTGCCACGTATCAGTGCCATCTGTCATCAGTGTCACGTGTCATTGTCCTGGTGCTTCAAAAGTGTAATAAATAGTCAACAAGTTAGATGTGTAATTTATGTTCCTAGAACACATGATGGCGCTACCTGCATGTTGGGCCTCTCTATGTGGCCAGGCTGTGAAAAAGTCACACACATGTGGTATTGTAATACTCAGGAGGAGTAGCAGAATTTTTTGGGGGGTGTCATTTGTGGTATACACATGCCACGTGAGAGAAATAACCTATTACAATGACAATTTTGTGGAGAAAAAATAAATAAATGAAAAATCTTAATTTTGCAAAGAATTGTGGGAAAAAAATGACAACATCAAAAAGCTCACTATACCTCTTACTAAATACCTTGGAATGTCTACTTTCCAAAAAGGGGTCATTTGGGGGGTATTTGCACTTTCCTGACTTGTTCGAGTCACAAGAAGCGAGATAGGCCACCAGTACATCAGATGTGATCAATTTTGTGCGATTCGCACCACAGCTTGTAGACTCTCTAACTTTCACAAAGACCAAATAATATCCACTAATTTGGGTTATTTTTACCAAAGACATGTAGCAGTATAAATTGTGACCAAAATTTATGAAGAAAAATTAATAATTTGCATAATTCTGTCACAGAAACAAAGAAATATGCGGTTTTTTTCCAAATTTTCGGTCTTTTTTCATTTATAGCGCAAAAAATAAAAACCCCAGAGGTGATAAAATACCACCAAAAGAAAGCTCTATTTGTGGGAAAAAAAGGACAAAAAATTCATTTGGGTACAGTGTTGCATGACTGAGTAATTGTCATTCAAAGTGTGAGAGCACCGAAAGCTGAAAATTGGTCTGGGCAGGAAGGTGTTTAAGTGCCCTGTAAGCAAGTGGTTAAAATGTAGTAGTAGTAGTACACTGTCTCACCCCACTTTGTACTTCCTTAGTTGCTCTCCATTTTTAGACACTGTTGAGTTTGTAGAGGCCAATCTGCTGACAGCCTTAAAGTGACATTAAACTCTCCTATCCTGTACAGCCAAGGAAGCTGCTTCTGTTTGATCTGCAGCTACCATGGTGCTGCTCCAATAAATGCCTGTCAATTCTGTACACGTGTCTATTTAGGGTGCCTGCAGGAAAACAGCCTGGTGTAAGAGTGCCCTATTAGAATAGACTTATGCCAGGGTCCTTTCTCAGGCACTTACTGAAAGCCAATCAAAACAAAAACAAACAAAACAAAAACTTTGTTTCAATATACAATGCCACAATATATGTGCTAACTATATTTGGGGCTCATAGACAAACCCCCTGGAAAGTTTTAACAGTAATACATTTTTTTTTAATGTTTCAATATCAGAAGTTTCAAAACATTCTCCTACATTTTGCAGTTGTAAATTCATCTATCACAGATGAATAATTTAATTTTGAAGCCAGATCACGTTCAATGGGCAAAACTGCTAAGGCAGATAATCTCTCTTGGCTCATAGTTGATCTTAAGTATGTTTTTATTAATTTTAGTTTTGAAAAGCTCCTTTCAGCTGATGCAACAGTAACTGGAATTGTTAAGATGACTCTTAATGCAATATAGATGTTTGGATAAACGTCAGTTAAATTGTTATCTATGAGATATTTCAAGGAATCGGACATATTCAATTTTGGAGGTACAGTACGCATACACATTCGTAGCTCTTCATATAATTCCAGACCTCTTATGTCAGAATCAGAAGAATTAGGTAAAGTAAGTAGGGCTTCAAGTTCTTTGCAGTTTTCTAATAAGTCTTTCTCAGATTTCATGCATAAAGAGTAGATATATAAAAATCCAAAATTGCTGACATAGCTTTTTAAACCTTCAAAGCGAAGCTCAGCACTAGCACGAATCTTGTCGACAATAACATTGAAATATTCTGCTCTAAACCTGTCTGCAGGGTTAACAACTGCTTCATCTGGACACTCATAATCAAACATTCTTTTGGTCCTGCGTATCCTGCACTGTCGAAATTCTCTTGGAATGTCCATTTCTTCAGCAATTTCTCTGGCAGTAACAATGGCAGTATTAAAGCCATGTTGGCGATATTCTTTCAGCCAGCACAGGAAGGCCTCCAAATGTTTTACTGCAGTGTCCAGCTGCATACAAGACTTTTGCCACACCTTGCTGATAAGGTTGATTTTAACTAAAATCTCATACCATACAATTAATGACAGAACAAATTCGTATGACAAAATTTCTTCTTTTAGTGAATTACATTAACTACAGAAAGCAGGATCAGCATTCATCTGTGTCATCTCTTCCAGGCACTCAGCAATTTCTTTTAGCTGGTAACGGACAGCCTTTACACTCTCGACTCTGCACTCCCATCTGGTTTCTGACAATGGCTTGAGGGTAATATTTACCTTCTCTTTTAAAATTGCCCATCTATTGGATGAGCCATAAAACAATGTGTAAAGTCTTTGCAAAACCCCAAAAAATAATTTGGCTTTTACACAAGATGCTGCTGCATCACCCAGAACCAAATTCCAACTATGACAACCACAGGGTGTAAAAAAAGCTAAAGGATTGATATTTAATATCCTAGTTTTTACACCACTTTTCTCCCCTCGCATGTTTGCTCCATTGTCATATCCTTGACCACTGCAATTTTTGATGTCCAAACCTGATTCCTCAATTTCCAGCAGTATGGTTTTAGTTAACTCTTCAGCTGTCGTTTTCTCAACTGGTAAAAATCCAATAAAATGCTCTTCAACATTTCCAGATATTTCATCAACATGTCGTAATACCACAGTCATCTGTTCAATGTGGCTCACATCCCTAGTGCAATCCAGAATTATGGAATAATATTTAGCTTGAAGAATCTTTTCAATTACTTTTTGCTTGACAAGTTTGGCCATCAATGAAATCAGTTCATTTTGTATGTTTTTTCCCAAGTAATGGTTGTGAATACGTTTCGCTTCAATTCGTTGCAAGTGTTCACGAAGAACAGGATCAAACCTTGCACAAAGCTTTATAAGATCGATAAAATTGCCACTATTCTCTTCCTCTAAATTATCTCTGTGTCCCCGAAATGGTAAGTTATGGCATGACAAGAATTGAACAGTGGCTATAAGCCTTTCCAGAATTTCATGCCAACGTTGCTTTTCCAGGAGTATTTGCTTTTGCACCGATGCATCAATAGTTTTCCCACATCTAAATCTTTTTTCAGTTTCCATCCATGTGATGATGTTCTCTAAGTGGTCAGAACTGTGTTCATGCAAACCAAGACGATTGCTCAGGTTCTACCAGTCATTGCAGCCATTAGACACTAAAGTGCTCCCTAATGGTGAGAACAAACGACAGGCAAAACAGAAAACACAGTCCTTGCTTTTGGAATAAACTAACCAGCGCCTGTCTTGTGTTTCCTTGTTGCTTAGAACCCTGGTGTAATGAAAGGTAGAAAAATGTATTTTTCCACTGTCTAATGGAAAAGTTACCTTTTCTTCCCTTACTGGTCCTTTCTGTATAAAACAGATTCGGTCTTTATCTTCCACTGGAAAAGTCCATTCTCCAGGATCATAACTTAGAGGCTGATATGTAGACTCTGGTTGCTCAGAACCTGGAACATTAGGTCTTTCTTGAATTCCTTCTTCTGCGCTACCCCAAATGGTATACGATTCAGATTCAACAGAAGTGCTTGGCTGTGAATCATCTTCTATTTCAGTCAAAACTGATTCCATCGTCTCGTGTTGATGCTCAGGCACCTCTTGACTTGTACTTATCTTGCCTGTCTTCAAAAACTTATGCATAGAGCCATGTAGCTCTTGTTTGCATTCCTCAAAAGCAATATTCTTTTTTCTTTTTTGGTGACCAGATTCAAATTTTCGCCCTTTGTCACGTTCTCTTCCACCTTTTTGCATATTTGTTTTAAATTTATGGAAAACTAATGTAAATTCTGCTAATCTAGTAATTACACACAGTGTACTAACACACAATTTTAGAACAAAATAAACAAAATGGTAAAAAGACCAATGCTGGAACAGAATTGAATTGATTGAAGTGATTTTTGCTTCTGGTCTCTCAATTGGTCAAACTGTTTTCATGCTAAATCACTTGCTGTTGTCACACCCTTTATAAGCAAACAAATTCACTGGTTAACAAGGGTACTTGCATAATGAGTTTTTCAGTGTATATCTGACAAAAAGCTAAGAGGCAGTCCAATCCAGTTAAGAGGTAGTCCGACTTGTGGGACAGTCACACCCAGCTGAGGGACAGCCAAACCCAGCTGAGGGACAGCCAAACCCAGCTGAGGGATAGTCCAATCCAGCTGAGGGATAGTCCAATCCAGCTGAGGGATAGTCCAATCCAGCTAAGGGAGTGCGACAGTTCAATCCAGCTATGGGACTGTGACAATTGAATCCACCTAAGAGACAGTCCAATCCAGCTAAGGGAAAGTCCCAGATAAGGGACAGTCCGACCCAGATAAGGGACAGTCTGGCCCAGCTAAGGGACAGTCACAGATAAGGGACAGCCTGACCCAGCTGAGGGACAGTCCAATCCAGCGGAGGGACAGTCCAATCAGATGAGGGACAGGCCAATCAAGCTATGGGAGTGCGGCAGTTCAATCCAGCTATGGGACTGTGACAATCCAATCCACCTAACAGACAGTCCAATCCATCTAAGGGATAGTCCAATCCAGTTGAGGGATAGGCCAATCCAGCTGAGGGATAGGCCAATCCAGCTGAGGGATAGTCCAATCCGGCTGAGGGATAGTCCAATCCGGCTGAGGGATAGTCCAATCCGGCTGAGGGATAGTCCAATCCGGCTGAGGGATAGTCCAATCCGGCTGAGGGATAGTCCAATCCAGCTAAGGGATAGTCCAATCCAGCTAAGGGAGTGCGATAGTTCAATCAAGCTATGGGACTGTGACAATCCAATCCACCCAAGAGACAGTCCAATTCAGCTAAAGGACATTCCCAGATAATGGACAATCTGACCCATTTAAGGGACAGTCAATCCAGCTGAGGGACAGTCCAATCCAGTTGAGGGACAGGCCAATCCAGCTATGGGAGTGCGGCAGTTCAATCCACCTATGGGACTGTGACAATCCAATCCACCTAACAGACAGTCCAATCCAGCTAAGGGATAGTCCAATCCAGCTAAGGGAGTGTGACAGTTCAATCCAGCTATGGGACTGTGACAATCCAATCCACCCAAGACACAGTCCAACCCAGTTAAGGGACAGTCTGACCCATCTAAGTGACAGTCCAATCCAGTCAAGGGTCAGTCCAATCAGATGAGGGACAGTCCAATCCAGTCAAGGGTCAGTCCAATCAGATGAGGGACAGGCCAATCCAGCTATGGGAGTGTGACAATCCAATCCACCTAAGGGACAGTCCGACCCAGCTTAGGGACAGTCCGACCCAGCTGAGGGACAGTCCGACCCAGCTGAGGGACAGTCCGACCCAGCTGAGGGATAGTCAAATCCAGCTGTGGGACAGTCCAATCCAGCTGAGGGACAGGCCAATCAGATGATGGTCAGGCCAATCTAGCTATGGGACTGTGACAGTTCAATCCAGCTATGGGACTGTGACAATCCAATCCACCTAAGAGACAGTCCCAGCTGAGGGACAGTCCGACCCAGCTGAGGGACAGTCCAACCCAGCTGAGGGACAGTCCAATCCAGCTGAGGGACTGTGACAATCCAATCCACCTAAGGGACAGTCCAAACCAGCTAAGGGACAGCCCAATGCAGCTTTGGGAGTGTCACAGGTCAATCCAGGTATGGGACTGCGACAATCCAATTCACCTAAGGAACAGTCAAATCCAGCTAAGGGACAGTCCCAGCTAAGCAACAGTCCAATCCAGCTGAGGGTCAGCCCAATCCAGCTGAGGGACAGCCAAATTCAGCTATAGGAGTGTGACAGTTCAATTCAGCTATGGGACTGCGACAATCCAGTACACCTAAGGGACATTTCAAATCAGCTAAGGGATATAGTCATAGTCCGACCCAGCTGAGGGACATAGTCCAACCCATCCAATCCAGCAAAGGTACAGTCCCAGCTAAGGGACAGCTAAGCCCACCTGAGGGACAGTCCAACCCATGATACAAAGATGGTCAGGGACTGTGTATGGACAATGATACAGGAGATGGTCGGAGACTGTGTATGGACAATGATACAGGAGATGGTCGGAGACTGTGTATGGACAATGATACAGGAGATGGTCGGAGACTGTGTATGGACAATGATACAGGAGATGGTCGGAGACTGTGTGTGGACAATGATACAGGAGATGGTGAGAGACTATGCAGACAATAATACAGGAGACGGTCAGAGATTGTGCAGACAGTGCTACAGGCGATGGTCAGAGACTGTGTGGACAATGATACAGGAGATGGTTTTATTATAGTAATGACAAGCAAACTCTTACCTGGTTAACATGATAGCAAACGTTGGAGCCACAGACAGGGAGCTGACAGACAATCACCCCAGAAAGATGCAGGAGATGGTCATAGACTGTGCGGAAAATTATACAGGAGATGGTCAGAGACTGCGCAGCCATGATATAGGAGATGGTCAGAGACTGTGTGTGGACAATGATACAGGAGATGGTCAGAGACTGTATGTGGACAATGATACAGGAGATGGTCAGAGACTGTGCGGCCATGATACAGGAGACAGTCAGTGACTGTGCGGCCATGATACAGGAGACGGTCAGAGACTGTGTGGCCATGATACAGGAGACGGTCAGAGACTGTGTGGCCATGATACAGGAGACGGTCAGAGACTGTGTGGCCATGATACAGGAGACGGTCAGAGACTGTGCAGAAAATGATACAGGAGACGGTTTTATTATGGTAATGACAAGCAAACTCTTACCTTGCCAACACGGTATGAAAAGTTGGAGCCACAGACAGGGAGCTGACAGACAATCACGCCACAAAGATACAGGAAATGGTCAGAGACTGTGCGGACAATGATACAGGAGACGGTCAGAGACTGCGTGGCTATGATAACAGAATGAGCATAATTGATAACTTATCAGTGTAATGCTTCTTCATCGTCAGCAGGTTTAGAGAGAGGGTAAATAAAACTGCTGTATTACTTAACTGTAATAGAAAAGGTGGTACTGTCACACCGTTCTAAGTGTACTGTCTGGCAGAGGAATATGAATCACAAAAATAGCTGCACAGAATTATAAATCTTTTGGTGGAGGAAACATTTCACATATGTGTGTGAATATGTGTGTGAAAGCAGAACTGCAGCAAGATAATTAATTAAAATAATTAAAATGAAAAAGAAAATAATCCCTCCAGTTTGAATGACAGCCAGCCTCATTCAACGGCATTCAACTGGAATGCACATGCCCTCAGCCTGTCATTCAACAAGTAAGGAGAAGGGCAAAATGATGATCCCATCTAGTGGTAGCTGGTGCTCAAAATTTTTTTTGGGGGCACAAACTGAAAAAAAAAACAGCAATTGCAGGCTCACTGTGCCCATCAAACACAGCCACTGTGCCATCAAATGCAGCCACTGTGCCATCAATTGCAGCCACTGTGCCATAAAACACAGCCACTGAGCCCATCAATAGTTGTCACTGTGACAGGGTACAGTACAGACAATGATGATGAGACCAATAGACAGAGATTAGGTACAGTACAGACAGACAGCATGTCTAAGACGGAAAGGATGGAGTGTAATGGAAGCTAATAAAAAGTAATGGAAGTATTGGATAGGAAAGTTAGGAAAAGGTGAATATGATCCAGAAAGGAAGAGTCACCCATAATACTAAGCTTTTGCTGACTCGCACATTGTGGAACATGTTACAGGAAATGGATAAAGATATGGCTTGTGCCATGATGGGCCCATTAGCTACTAAGGTTCATAGAGAACCAACCTTCAGTATGGTGGAACTATTCTAAGCCCCTGTACACACCGACTGAAAATGTCCGATCGGACTGCGTTGTTGGATAATCCGACCGCGTGTGGTTTTCATCTGACTTTTTCTGTCGGAATGTCCGACCAACAAAGTTTAACAGCTGGATATAAAATTTTCCGACAACATGATCCGATCGGACTTGGTCCGATCGTTTGTAGAGAATTCTGATTGGACAAAGTGCCCAGAT
This sequence comes from Lithobates pipiens, assembly GCF_037356315.1. Classification (NCBI taxonomy): domain Eukaryota; kingdom Metazoa; phylum Chordata; class Amphibia; order Anura; family Ranidae; genus Lithobates; species Lithobates pipiens. The sequence goes on from NW_027507903.1 coordinate 298,844,098, forward strand.
CAAATTACGAGATCAAAGCTATTGGCTACTAGCCGCAACGTAGTCCTGTCGCAACGATCGAACGTCATCACGTTCCGAACAATCGGATTTTCCAACAACTTTGTCCGACCGTGTGTATGCAACAGGGCTAATTCTATTGATCTAGCAAAAGGCATACCAAAACCTCAGTAAAGCAGATGACAAGTTATTATTATTATTTTTTTTTGGGAAAATAAAACTGTCTTGTTAACCACTTGCTTACTGGGCACTTAAACCCCCCTCCTGCCCAGACCAATTTTCAGCTTTCAGCTCTGATGCGCTTTGAATGACAATTGCGCGGTCATACAACACAGTACCCAAATGAAATTTTTATAATTTTTTTTCCCACAAATAGAGCTTTCTTTTGGTGGTATTTAATTACAGCTGGGAGTTTTATTTTTTACTAAACAAACAAAAAAAATGCAAAATAAAAAAAAATTTAAAATCATGTTTAATAGTTTGTTATACAATTTTGCAAACAGGTCATTTTTCTCCTTCATTGAAATGCGCTGATGAGGCGGCACTGGTGGGCACTGATAGGCTGCACTGGTGGGCACTGATAGGCACGGTTAAGGTGGCACCGATAGGCACAGATAAGGCGATACTGATAGGCACAGAAAAGGCAGCACTGATGGGCACAGCTAAGGCGGCACTGATGGGCAAAGATGGGCACAGATAAGATGGCACGGATGGGTGGCACGGATGGGCACGGATAGGTACCACTGATAGATGGGACTGATGGGCACTGATAGGTGGCACTGATGGGCACTGATAGGTGGCACTGATAGGTGGCACTGCTGGGCACTGATGGGCAGCACTGATGGGCACTGATGGGCACTGGTAGATGACGCTGATGGGCACGGATATGTGGCATATGAGGTGCAGCAGTGTTGTTGAGGCAGATTGTGGGCACTGATAGGTGGCACTGATGGGTGGCACTATGGGCACTGATAGGTGGCACTATGGGCACTGATGGGTGGCACTACGGGCACTAAGGGGTGGTACTGATGGGTGGCACTTTTACTTTAATTAGGTTGCACTGGCAGGGGGCAGGTGGGCACTGATGACTTGGCCATGATCGGGACTGATGCCCCGATCATGGCCGCTGGTGATCGGCTTTTTTCTTTCTAAAAAAAAAATAGCCGATTACTGGCTCTGTTGTGATCACATGATCAGCTGTCATTGGCTGACAGATGATCACGTGGTAAGGGGTCGGGATCTCTGATCTGTGATCAAGCGAGTCTCACAGACTCGCTGATCACAGAGCTCGCCACACGCGCCCCTCAGGGGGCACGCAGGCCGCTCGTGCACGGGACGACGTCAATAGACGTAGTCCCGGCAAAGCAGGTGCACGTTGTAGCTGTCATTCGGCTATAGCGCGGATCTCAAGCGGTTAAAGATACATGAATGAATAGGTCAACATTTTCAAATGATTCATTTCAGAAAAGAAGCACTTTGTCATGAATGCAGAAAACAATTTAAACTCCTCCAATAATTCATAATAGGACTTGTGGATGCATTGCTGTAGTTTTTTTCACATATATATATATATATATATATATATATATATATATATATATATATATATATATAAATTTATAGTTATAGAATACCTGCTCCTGCTCCTCGCCTCCGTCCCCTGCTAAAGCCAGCAGGACAGGGAGGAGCAATACACGATGTTCTCTCTCTCTCTGCCTGCAGTGCAATCTGGGAGTTGTAGTCTCACTGTCTCTGCAGAGCACAGGCACCAAATGGCCCTATTGAAGTCTGTGTGCTGTGCTGTTGGAGAACTACAACTCCCGCCATGCATTGGGGCCGCCGTCACCGACTTGGGAAAAGGCTAGAGGATGGCGCTGTGGCAGTGGAGCCTGCTATTGGATGCAGGCAGCTTGAGCCATGCCCAGCACCACCCATCCACCATGATCGATTGTAGTCCCGCGCCTCATCTGCCGCCGCGGATCGTGGCGGTGGCACACCAGGCAAAGCATGAGTCAGCTCACCCTGGCAGAGCGCCCACCGCCCGCTCACCCTGCCGCTTGCGAGTCCCAGTGCCAGTCACATTTATGATGACAGTCAACACACACACAACAACCGTAAATGCAAATTAGGCAATCGCGCGACAGCGAGGCCCTTTCTGTGGGCGAGGCCTAAGGCAATCGCCTAATTTGCCTAATTAAAGGGCCGCCTCTGCTTTCACATTGGGGCAGTGCGCTTGCTGTATATTAGAAAAAGTCCCGCAAGCAGCATCTTTGGGTTGGGTTTGGAGCGCTGTAAAAAGAGATTCAAATGAATTGAAATGAATGGGTAGTGCTTCCGAAACACCTTAAGGGTGCTTAGAAAGAGCTGCAAAACGTGTGACCTTAAAAAAAAACGCCCACTGGCACCTGAAAAGTGCAGCTAAAATGCCGCTAAAGCACCGCAAAAAAGAACAGCACTTTTGCTGTTTTAGCGAGTGCACATGTGTCATGGATACACCCTGTATTAATAGTCTCTTAACATAGTTAAACAAATATATAAAACATCTTAAAGCTTACATATTCTTAAACACTAAAATAAAATGAACAGCACATTGTCTCTTTAAAAGTATCACATCGATACACATAAAGATAGCCTACATTTTTTGTATTTAATTAATTTTAAATTAGGTTAAAATTGTAAATCAGATAACTGATCAGCTGTTTGATAAAATAACCATATACACAACAGATCTCTAGAAATAATATTTAAACATATTACATCTAGATGATTCAATTAAACCACAACTAAAACAATATGCTCCTATATAATCACAGTAAGAGACATTTATCTACAGTGTCATAACTGTTTTTGCACACACATTTTGATACATGCATGGATTTGATGCAAATTAACCACTTGCTTACTAGGCACTTAAACACCCTTCCTGCCCAGACCAATTTTCAGCTTTCGGTGCTCTCACACTTTGAATGACAATTACTCAGTCATGTAACACTGCACCCACATGAATTTTGTGTCCTTTTTTTCCCACAAATAGAGATTTCTTTTGGTGGTATTTGACCACCTCTGAGTTTTTATTTTTTGCGCTATAAATTAAAAAAGACAGAAATTCTGGAAAAAAAACGAATTTTTCTTAGTTTATGTGATAAAATTTTGCAAATGATTAATTTTTCTTCATAAATTTTGGCCACAATTTATACTGCTACATATCTTTGGTAAAAATAACCCAAATTAGTGGATATTATTTGGTCTTTGTGAAAGTTAGAGAGTCCACAAGCTGTGGTGCAAATCATAAAAAATTGATCACACCTGATGTACTGGTGGCCTATCTCATTTCTTGCGACCAGAACAAGCCAGGAAAGTACAAATACCCCCCAAATGACCCCTTTTTTGAAAGTAGACATTCAAAGGTATTTACTAAGATACATGGTGAGGTTTTTGATGCTGTCATTTTTTTCCCACAATTCTTTGCAAAATTAAGATTTTTTTTTTCTCACAAAATTTTCAATGTAAAAGGTTATTTCTCTCACATGGTATGTGTATACCACAAATGATGCCCCAAAATACATTCTGCTACTCCTGAGTATTACGATACCAAATGTGTGAAACTTTTACACAGCCTGGCCACATACAGAGGCCCAATATTGAAATAGCACCATCAGGCGTTCTAGGAGCATAAACTACACATCTAATTTCTCAACCACCTACTACACTTTTGAAGGCCCTGGAGCACCAGGACAATGGAAATGCCCACAAACTGACCCCATTTTGGAAAACTAACACCCCAACGTATAATCTATGAGGCATAATGAGTCTTTTGAATGGTTCATTTTTTTCCAGAAGTTTTGGGAAAATGTGAAAAAAAATTAAAACGCATTTTTTTTTTACGCAAAGTTGTCCATTTATAAGATATTTCCAATACATAGCATGTACATAGCAAAAATGACACCCCAAAATACGTTCTGCTACTCCTCCTGAGTATGGCAATACCAAAGGTGTGAGACTTTTACACAGCCTGGCCACATACAGAGGCCCAATATTGAAATAGCGCCATCAGGCATTCTAGGAGCATAAATTACATATCTCATTTCTCAACCACCTATTACATTTTTGAAGGCCCTGAAGCACCAGGACAATGGAAATGCCCACAAAGTGACCCCATTTTGGAAAGCTAACACTGCAACGTATAATCTATGAGGCATAATGAGTCTTTTGAATGGTTCAGAATGGTTGAGACTTTTACACAGCTTGGCAACATACAGAGGCCCAACATGCAAGGAACACCATCAGGTGTTCCAGGGACACATAGCATGCACATACCAAGAATTACACTCCAAAATACATTCTGCGGAGCAAAGAGTAAACAAAAGATTACTTGTGGTTTTAGCAGCGCAGTTGTCCACAGGATGATAGCACTGGTCCAGGCAACAGGCAGGGAATTGGTCAGCAAAAGCAAACACAATTTTCCAGGCAACAGGCAGGTATACTGTCCATAGTCAATATAGGCAGCAGGCAGGGATACTGTCCATATACAGTCCAAGGTCAGTGCAGGCAGAGATTGTCAGCAGTGCCAAAATATTGGTCCTGGTAGTAGGCAGGAACATGGTCCATCCATGTGGTGTGGTCAGTTCATGCGACAGGCAGAGGCATGATGGTATAGGTCCTACAGGCAGCAGGCAGAAGTAGGGCCTCGTTCAGGACAGAATGGGGATAGGGGTAGAGTCTTCTCCCACCCAAATCTCTTTGAAGCCTCTGAGTCTCAGACCCTAATCTAGGAATGAGAAAACAAATGAAATTGTCTCTTCATCCAGAAAAACAATTCTGGAGCCCCTTACATATGTGAGACCCCTGTTATGAATCCCACTAGTCCACTGGGAGGGTATAAGATCAGTCCAAGAGGCAGGCAAGAGGCATGGTCAAACAGTCCCGGGTCAGTTCCAGATCAGGCAGAGGTATGTACAGAATCGGTATGCAGAAGCGTGGTCGAATAACAGTCCAGGGTCAGTTCCAGATCAGGCAGAGGCATAAACAGAATCAGTAGGCAGAAGCGTGGTCAAATAACAAGCCAGGGTCAGTTACAGAGAAAGCAGAGGCATAGGGGGTGTGAAGGTAAATGGCAGGAAGTGAGGGTTATGGTTACCATACTTCACTAATAATTCACTGAAGTATGGTAACGGCGGAAACAGTCACCTATGCAGAGGCCTGGTTGGGAAGGGCATTGGGCACAATGATAAGTGGTGTCTCTTCTCAATCCTCGTTTACTGTACACCCGACATTTTTTCTGAGGTCTTCGGCCTGTTGGTCTGGGAGGGATTTTATCAGGAAAGTGGCGTTCAGAGAGTCTGCTAATTACATCGGATCGAATGTTTTCTGGTGGGCCGTTGGGGTATATAAGGGCAGTGGTGATTTCCTCCTGGTAGCCAAGGAAGGGTATGGGTCTTTCTGTGGATTTTCGATAAATTACATACGTGTTGTATATGGCCAAATTAAATAAATAAATTGAAATATTTTTATACCACTGGTATGTTCTTCTTGTGGAAAGGTAGGGTTCGAGCATCTGGTCCTTGAAGTCGACACCCCCCATGAACATGTTGTACTCATGAATACAAGTTGGCTTTTGTATTGGGCCATTTCTCCTGGTGATCTCAACGAATGTATTGTTGTGGATCGAAGAAAGCATGTACACATCCCTTCTGTCCCTCCACTTCACAGCCAAAATGTCCTCATTCTTTTTGTTGACGAGGCTTTGAGGAAAGCCCTTCCGGTTCGTCCTTATGGTGTCACATGCTGGAGTGTTCTTTCTATGGAGGTTGCGGAACAGGGGTAAACTGGTGTAAAAATTGTCCACATAGAGATGATAGCCTTTCTCCAGGAGTGGGTTTATGAGTTCCCAAACAACTTTCCCACTCGATCCGATGTATTCTGGGGAAATTAGGGGGATGTAGCTGAGTGTCCTTCCCTTCGTATACCATGAAGGAATATGTATACCCTGTGGCTCGGTCGCACAATTTATACATTTTCACCCCATAGCGGGCCCTTTTGGAGGGAATAAATTGTTTTAGGCCCAGCCTGCCAGAAAATTTGATCAGGGACTCATCCACACACATGTGTTGGTCTGGGGTAAACAACTGGGGGAAAATCTCAGAAAAATAATTTATTAGTGGCCGAATTTTGTAAAGTTTATCAAAATTTGGGTAATTTCGGGGAAGGCACTGGGTATTGTCATTAAAGTGTAGGAATCTCATTATCATGAGATATCTGTTCCGGGGCATTATTGAGGAAAAGACGGATATGTGATAGATGGGGCGGGATGACCAATATGCACGTATTTCATTTTTTCTGTTTAGTCCCATACAAAATGTGAGGCCCAAATTTTTTTTAACTCCTCCACTGTTACGTCTCTCCACTCATAGGGACGGGCATAATAGGACGTGGGGTTGCTTGCAATAAATTGTTGGGCATATAGGTTGGACTGGACCACAATCGATTCAAGCATGTCCTCTGTAAAAATTAAGTGGAAAAAGTCCATCAGGGAAAAAATTGTGTGTGTCCAACTAGACTCCTGGGTTGGCAGTGAAAGGGGAACGTTAGCTTCTCCTGAGTTAGGAGGAAGCCACAAGGGGTTCTGGAGGGAATAGGGAAGGCTGGCACAGGACCTAACCCTTTGGGCTGAGTTGACACACTGATACTTGGCCTTTGCCGAGGTACTGTGGAGCTGGTGGATGGCACTGCATTGCCGGTGGATGGCTCTGCGGTGCTGGTGGATGGTACCGCCTCCTCACCAGTACGCCTTTGTCTGACGGGCGGACTATCATCTTCCTCCTCTGAGGCTGTCATTTTTTTGTATTTTCTCTGGCTAATTGCTCTGGCAGATGGCGCTGGCAGAAGGCACTGGGGCTGGCAGATGGCACTGGCAGATGGCACTGGCAGATGTCACTGGCAGATGGCACTGGGGCTGACAGAGGGCACTGGGGCTGACAGATGGCACTGGGGCTGACAGATTTCACAAACTGTAACTCAGTAACACTGTAGCACTCACAGATCCTCTCTCTCCTCACACACTGTCTCTGTGTGAGGAGAGAGAGACAGGGCAATGAGAGATGATCTCATATGTTTACATTTGAGATCATCTCCTATTGGCAGCTGAGATCGCGCTGTAAACGGCCGCTTTGATTGGCCGTTTACAGCGATCTGTGTTTGTCTGTCTCCGGGGGACACGGCAAACACAAAACTTCCGGATGCGCGCCCACGGTGCCGCGCATTGCGGAAGTAAACAGGAGGTCGTTCAGGAATGGCCACCCGTCAGATAGCGTCCGCTCTGCAGCCGTATTTCGGCTATAGGGCGGGCGTGAAGCGGTTAAAGGGGGAGTGTTAGGAAGGCCATGCAGATAAAGTCATAAAACCGGCATATCACACAAAACAATATCATTTATATCACAGTTTGAACACAATTCCTCCATTAGCTCCTGCACAACTAAGAATAAAAAATACTTAACGAATATGTAAACCCAACAATTCATATTCCTGATATGTGCCTGCTGTACCATGTACTTGTATAAAAATATAACCTGTTCTCTTCCCATTGTGTGAAATACCTGGTGTTCCTGCCAGTCACACTTTCCTAATAAAAACTGACCTCACTAGGCATGCCAACACAGTGTGGTCAGTTTTCTGGCTGTTGTGGGGACTCAGCCTGCTCTCCTCCCATTGGCCAGATTGGTGCTGACATGCCCCCCTGCAGAGCCATTCCCTGGGAAGATCGGTGTTCAGCTGTTTCTCCTCCCCTAGCCCTCTGAGCTTCTTATGCAGCTGAGAACAGAGGGAATGTGATCACTTATAAAAAAAAGGAAGAAAAAAAAGGTGTTTATAATGTTTTTATATGTATACACAAATGTTTTGCCTTTCATTTTTATTTTAAAATGAATGGGTTGTTTTGCAAGTGCTGGTTCATTAATGTCCAATATTTTTTGGGAAATCAGATTTTATTTTTGAAAATTTTAATACAGCAAATTACAAACAGAACAAATATTAACCTCCTCGCGCCCGCCCTATAGCCGAATTACGGCCGTAGAGCAGGCGCGTTCGTTCGGGCGGTCGTCCCTGGACGGCCTGATGTTTACTTCCGCAATGCGCGCCGCCGCGGGCGCGCATCGCGGAAGTTCTGTGTTCGCCGTGTCCCCCGGGGACAGGCAAACACAGATCGCTGTAAACGGCCAATCACAGCGGCCGTTTACAGCGTGATCGGCGTGTCCAATGGGAGATGATCTCATATGTAAACATATGAGATCATCTCGCAGCGCCGCTCTCCTTCCTCGCACAGACAGTGCGAGAGGGGAGAGATGAACGGCTGCAGCGGCAGCCGTTCTGATTCTGGAAAAAAAAAAAATTAAAAAAATGAAATAAAAAGTGCCATCCGCCCCCAGCAGTGCCATCCGCCCCCAGCAGTGCCATCCGCCCCCAGCAGTGCTATCTGCCCCAGTGCCATCCACCCCAGTGCTACCTGCCCCCAGTGCCATCCACCCCAGTGCTACCTGCCCCTAGTGCCATCCACCCCAGTGCTACCTGCCCCTAGTGCCATCCACCCCAGTGCTACCTGCCCCCAGTGCCATCCACCCCAGTGCTACCTGCCCCCAGTGCCATCCACCCCAGTGCTACCTGCCCCCAGTGCCATCCACCCCAGTGCCACCTGCCCCCAGTGCCACCTGCCCCCAGTGCCACCTGCCCCCAGTGCCACCTGCCGTCAGTGCCACCTGCCGTCAGTGCCACGTGTCATCAGTGCCACATAGTGCCATCTGTCATCAGTGCCACGTATCAGTGCCATTTGTCATCAGTGCCACCTGTCAGTGTCACGTGCCATCTGTTGTCAGTGTCACGTGTCATCAATGCCACTTATCAGTGCCATCTGTCATCAGTGTCACGCGTCATCGGTGCCATGTATTAGTGCCATCTGTCATCGGTGGCACATATTAGTGCCACGTATTAGTGCCATCTGTCATCGGTGCCACGTTTCAGTGCCACGTGTCATCAGTGCCACGTATTAGTGCCACGTGTCATCAGTGCCACGTATAAGTGCCACGCGTCATCAGTGCCACATATTAGTGCCATCTGTCATCAGTGCCACATATTAGTGCCATCTGTCATCAGTGCCACCTGTCATCATTGCCACGTATCAGTGCCATCTGTCATCAGTGTCACGTGTCATTGTCCTGGTGCTTCAAAAGTGTAATAAATAGTCAACAAGTTAGATGTGTAACTTATGTTCCTAGAACACATGATGGCGCTACCTGCATGTTGGGCCTCTCTATGTGGCCAGGCTGTGAAAAAGTCCCACACATGTGGTATTGTAATACTCAGGAGGAGTAGCAGAATTTTTTGGGGGGTGTCATTTGTGGTATACACATGCCACGTGAGAGAAATAACCTATTACAATGACAATTTTGTGGAGAAAAAAAAAAAATGAAAAATCTTAATTTTGCAAAGAATTGTGGGAAAAAAATGACAACATCAAAAAGCTCACTATGCCTCTTACTAAATACCTTGGAATGTCTACTTTCCAAAAAGGGGTCATTTGGGGGGTATTTGTACTTTCCTGACTTGTTCGGGTCACAAGAAGCGAGATAGGCCACCAGTACATCAGATGTGATCAATTTTGTGCGATTCGCACCACAGCTTGTAGACTCTCTAACTTTCACAAAGACCAAATAATATCCACTAATTTGGGTTATTTTTACCAAAGACATGTAGCAGTATAAATTGTGACCAAAATTTATGAAGAAAAATTAATAATTTGCATAATTCTGTCACAGAAACAAAGAAATATGCGTTTTTTTTCAAAATTTTCGGTCTTTTTTCATTTATAGCGCAAAAAATAAAAACCCCAGAGGTGATCAAATACCACCAAAAGAAAGCTCTATTTGTGGGAAAAAAAGGATAAAAAATTCATTTGGGTACAGTGTTGCATGACTGAGTAATTGTCATTCAAATTGTGAGAGCACCGAAAGCTGAAAATTGGTCTGGGCAGGAAGGTGTTTAAGTGCCCTGTAAGCAAGTGGTTAAACAAAAAACAAAAGCACAAAAAAAAAACAATACATTAAACAATAAACAATTCCCTTTCCCTTCCTTCTTCCTTCTCCTTAAGCAAATATAGCAGCATCAACAACATTATTTATTTAAATTAATTTATCATCCACTCCCTCAAAATATATTCGAGAGAGGGTAAAAAGAAAAAACATCCCAGAGAGAAAAAGAAAAAGATAACAATTTCCTTCTCCCTCTCCTCCATTACCCCATATGATCAAACATTAAATCCTGAAATACTATATAATATCCCGGAGCAACCACTATACTCATATGTTCAATAGTACTTTTAGTTTTACCCCTTGCCCACATCAAGTATTTAAAATATGAGTAGGGAGCCACTCATAAAGACTAGGAAGCAGAGATACATAACACGTATTCCCCAATAATTAAGCAAGACAGATCAGGAGCCCTCACAGGAGCGGACTGACCCATCGATCACTCGGACACGGACCGAGGGCCCGTGCCGCTAGGGGGCCCATGAGAGCCTCTGCACCTGCAATTCATAATGCAGTATAACCGGGATTCAGCGGGACGTGTGATAATACCTCTCACAGCGCACTGCTCCTTGTCGGCTCCTCCTTCCCTCCCGTCCACCCCAGATGCTTGTACGTGAGATCAACTGGGAGTCGACGGATGAGAGGAGAGGAGGAGTCGGCAAGGAGCTGTAGTATCACAGCCGCGCCCTGCTGAATCCCTGTTAGACTGCATTATGTATTCAGGCTTCGAGTGTGGCACTGAATGTTAAAATGGATAATTGCTGCCATCGCGGGGAGGCAGACAGTACAGGTCCCGGGCCCCAACAGGACTGCAGGAGGCCCCCTAGTCTCCCGAGCCCCCCTGTCCTCCACCCCTGCAGTGTGTGTCCTCCTGTGCCTTACACCCCCCCCAGTGTCCCCCTGTGCCTTACACCCCCCCCAGTGTCCCCCTGTGCCTTACACCCCCCAGTGTCCCCCTGTGCCTTACACCCCCCAGTGTCCCCCTGTGCCTTACACCCCCCCAGTGTCCCCCTGTGCATTACACACCCCCAGTGTCCCCCTGTGCCTTACACCCCCCCAGTGTCCCACTGTGTCTTACACCCCCCAGTGTCCCCCTGTGCTTTACACACCCCCTGTGCCTTACACCCCCCACTGTGTCCCCCTGTGCCTTACACCCCCCACTGTGTCCCCCTGTACCTTAAACCCCCCACTGTGTCCCCCTGTGCCTTACACCCCCCCCCCCACTGTGTCCCCCTGTGCCTTCTCCCCCCCCCCCACAGCTGCCCTGAGAGACACAGTGCTGTTTCTGGAGGATCCCAGTGCTCTGCTTTGTGCCCTGTGTTTTGGTTTGTGCCCTATTTGCCCTATGGCATGCCTCGTGGCCTGTCATGTGCCCTGCTGTGTACCCCCAGATGTGCCATACTGTGTGTCCCATGCCCTGTGATGTGTCCTTTGCCCTAATGTGTGCCCCATGCCCTGTGATGTGCCCTGCTGTGTACCACCTGTGTGCTGTGATGTTCCCTACTGTGTGCCCTGTGATGTGACCTACTGTGTGCCCCATACCCTGTGATGTGCTCTGTGCCCTGCTACGTACTTCGTAATGCGCCCTGTGCTTTGCTGTGTACCATACTGTGTGCCCCATGCCCTGTGATATGTCCTGCTGTGTACGACCAGATGTGCCCTGTTTCCAATGATGTGCCCTACTGTGTGCCCTGTGCTCTGCTGTGTGTCCTACTATGTGCCACATTCCCTGTGATGCATGCCCTGCTGTGTACCTCCTGATGTGCCCTGTGATGTGCCCCATTGTGTACCCCATGATGTGCCTACTGTGTACCCCATGCCCTGCTGTGTACACCCTGATGTTCCCTGTGCCCCCCTGTGATGCACCATGCTGTGCTTAATAATGTGCCCTGCTGTATACAGCATAATAAACCTGCTGTGTGCCCTGTGATTTGCCCCATGCCCTGTGTACCACCTGATGTGCCCTGCTGTGTGTCCTGTGATGTGCCCCATGCCCTGTGATGTTCTTAGTGCCCTGCTGTGTACCCCCTGAGGTGCCCTATGCCCCATGATGTGACATCCTGTGTGCACTACTGTGCCCTATGCCCTGTGTTTCCTGCTCTGTACTCCTTGATGTGCCCTGCTGTACGCCCCATGCCCTGTGTTGTGTCTGTGCCCTGCTGTATGCCTTACAGTGTGCCCTATGATTTATGTAGGTGGGGCTTTGTGTAGGTGTGTCGTTTGCCTGTGGGTGGGGGCACGGGGGGCCCCATGATCTTCTATTGCCCGGGGGCCCCATGAGTTGTCAGTCCGCCCCTGAGCCCTCATATATCTTGGCTGATGTTCCTTGTTGTGGTGTTAAAAGAGAGCGGTAGACTGCGGATGCAGCCCCTTTTTCTTGACCATGAGGCAGTTGTTGACAGAAATGATCTGAACAAACAAAAGGCCTGAGGTGCCGATGGGATCTCATGCATGTAGCTGCCCTTCCACAGATTATGTTTTCTATAGGTATTAATAGCTTTAAATGCCTACAGGTTACTGAGATACCTTGTATTTAATTTTCCAACATCAAATTACCTTTTAAATGAATCCAAACATGATGGGTATCAGATGCTATTTCACCTAGAAGAGGTCATGGGCCTAATCTGCTTCTGATCCCTCCTAGGATAGTGGTGTTTGGGCATAAAATGCTGCTAATTAATAGATACAGGTAAATATGTCCTTGTTCTGGTTGTACAATTATCAGCTCAGGAGTTATTAAATATACTGACATTTTTGATTGTACAGCTAGACAGCATTCAGTGTATTCCCCACCTTCACCAGGTAAGCTAATTACAATGGGGGATTAATAATTGGGAAATCTGCTTGGTTTCGTAATTACTTAAACTAAAGCTTGGTACACACAATGAGGTTATCGTATGAATAATCATCTGTTTTTATTTTGTTCGTTTTTTTGCATGATAGGCTCCAGACTGAAAATGAAGAGGTTATCAAAGTCTCGAAAATTCTCGAATGACAGAATAAAAATTTGGAAGTGATGTAATTTATCGCATTGTATTAGTGTTGTATTTTCGGATGAAAACGGTACTGATTAAACAAAAATCATACGATCTGATATCGTGCAAGAAACATTTCATGAACGTTTCGGTTTCATGACCGACTCTCGAAAGCTGTGTCCTAACGATCAGATTATTGTATGATCGCTTAGAAAGTGATATTTTTTTGCCAGATTTTCCGATTGTGTGAACTAGGCTTTAGACTGAATATTTATGAGGCTATTAGAGTGAGACTGAAATGTGCATTGGATCAATAGGGTCCTAAAAAAGGAGTCACTGCTGCTCTGTGTCTTATTAAAAAAAATGTCATGGGTGACCTAGGTCCTGAACAACATGGCTGCCTAGCACTCTTATGCAGCCTTTGTGGAGTGCCCAATCCACAATATCATCACAGGGCCCTTAAGACAAAATTTGTAAAAATGCCAGTTTTGCACATGTTTTATGTAGGAAGCTTGATAAATCTGCCTTAGCAAGATAGCTTAACAATCTGATGTACAAAATAAAGAAAAGATGAAATCAGGGAGTTACATTACATATTATCTGTGTTTTGAAATACTATAGATATACACTTTCAAGCGATTTTAAACTCAAAAAACAAAAATTCGATTTAGATACCAATCATCAGATGTATTGGCTGCTTTCGGTTTCTTTTTTTTTTAGGCTTTCCCCGCTTGGTTTTCTCCATGTGATCTGGATAGTAACACACTTCCTGTATTAGAGTGCCCCCCTCTGGATGAAGGAGCAACAAAGACACCTTTGGACAGCAGCATTGTCAGTCCGGGGGAGGCTTTAGGGGGGAATGCACCAATGGGCAGCAGTTACATCACCTTTAGTGATGCTGGCACCCAAAGCAGAACTTTCCCAGTGAAGAATAGTTAAGTCCCATGCACACTATCAGATTTTCTACTGATTTTTGTCTTCAGATTTACCAAAACCATGTAGTGTAAGGGCATACAAATTGAAACTCCTAAGGTTTGACCTCATATTATATGGTTTTGGTAAATCTGAAGACAAAAATCAGCAGAAAATCTGATAGTGTGTATGGGGCTTCAGACTCTAGACCTCTAGAGATCACAGATTTAGGTGGGTATTTGGGACAACGTTTTGTTTTCCTCTGTTATTTAATTGGGGATTAGCTAGAGGTTGGTGAGAATAATGTTGGGAGGGGGGCTAGCTGGAGAGGAGATTTACAAATTGCAAAGAAGTGGGGCTCCATTGTTAGTGCGTAAGAAGTCCAGAACATATTGACTTGTGTGTCTTTATGGTTTGGCCACCTGATCCTGTAGGGCAGAGATTAGGTTCCAGCAAGTTTAGGCACACGTAATAAGTGATCCAGGGATTGAACACATCAAAAAGTCCTGCCAGAAATAAAAAAATAAAAAAATTAATTAGAAATAAAAACATCTCAACTTGATAGTCAAAAGTACCTCAATAACAGTATACTGTATGTTAAAAATATTATTACTTTCAAATAAAAAAATTATTGAATCATGCACAAACCGCTCCTTTGTTTTTCTGCTGCGAAAATGGTGGTGTGACATGTTTTCAAAGATAGAATATACACTTTCTCTTTTCTTCAAGGATAACTGTGTTATTCTCAGACCATGTGGAATCCCCTTCCTGCTCGCAAAGCCTTGAGCTATTACAGTTCTAATCGTCTGCCAGTGAATTGATTTCAAAAGCTTGAAAAAATAAATAATGAGATAAATTCTACCTACAGTAGATAATACATTTCTGTGTGACCTAATTTGGCAAGAAGGAGTGAAACTAGGCATTACCTGGTACTATTAATAAACACTTCCTTAACCACTTGCCTACAGGGCACTTTCACCCCCTTCCTGCCCAGGCCATTTTCCAGTGCTGTTGCATTTTGAATGACAATTGCACGGTCATGCTACAATGTACCCAGATTAATTTTTTATAATTTTCTTCACACAAATAGAGCTTTCTTTTGGTGGTATTAAATCACTGCTGGGTTTTTTATTTTTTACAAAAAAAAAATAAAAAGACCAAAAAATTAAAAAAAATATGTTTAACTTCCTTTCTGTCAGTTTGCAGGAAAGAAAGTCACATACTCTCTGGCCTGCCTACTGAGAAGGACTGCAAGCTCTTTTAGTTAAACCCGTTACAATCACCTCAAGTTAAACCAGTTAAAAGCTTTTTGTATTTCTTGGAAATTCTTTTGGCGAGTGTGCTAGAGTTTCCAGATCTACACACCGATTGCTGCAGTTATAAGGGGTTTCTGTTACTTGTTTAATTTATATTAAATGGAAAGAAACTCAAAGTCCTGTGACTAAACATAATGGACCCTAAATCTATTTCCGCCTAACATTTTTTGTTACGTTTACCAACAAATTAGGGGAGGGAACCAGGCTATGAAAAAAATTACTATGATGTGAAAATAGCGTCTACTAGTTTGAATTATATTAAATTTGAACTGCAGTCAAACATTTCCCTAGGTTTTGATAGATTAGGCCAGTCATAGATGGTTTTATCTATGTATGGGCAGGCTGATTGGGTACAAGGAGCATGTCAGATTTCTAGAATGTGATTATGGCAGAATCAAGCGATTTTCTTTCCTGCAACCTGTGAATACAGGAAAGAAAATTGCATAATCTATGGCCTGCCTACAGAGAAGGATTGCAAGTTCTTTTAGGTTCCTATTTTTCTATGTGTTGGGGAGACATTACTTTTCTTCCTGTTCTGTAAGTACAATAAGAAATCCAAAACCTCTCAAGGCCATCTTTAACAATTCTTTACACACATGTCCCCATGAATATTTTTCCTCACTTACATTTTTGGCAATAGCCTCAAAAGTTTGGCTTTTCCCTAACCTAACCTTGCTCTATTAAATCTGTCACCAGAGTTTCACATGAGGTTGCATCTCCTCAAAGGTGATAGAGATATCTCCAAAAAGCTGACAAAGGTTCTAGTTCTTCTACACTCTGTCCAGAACTAACAAAAATTAAATATTTTGGTTTTATTAAATAGTTTATCCCAATTATTGTACAGGTTGGTTAAATTACGGTTTAAAGAGGTATTAAATATGAAAACAAAATTGTAATATATTGCAGCCTATCAATCATTAGGTATGATGGGTAAATTAGAGTAATATATTGCAGCCTACCAATGATTAGGTAAGGTGGGTGCATTAGAGCAGTGGTCATCAACCCTGTCCTCAGGGCCCACTTACAGGCCAGGGTTTATGTATTACCTTGGGGAGATGCAGACTAGAATACTGCACTCACTGAGCAGAAAATTATATCACCTGTGATGTATTTCAGCCCCTGGACGACGTAAATTATTACGAAACGCGTAGGGCGGTGCGAACGTGTCGACGTCACCCCAGTCGTGTTCGTTCTTTTTGGACCAGGAAGGACGGGTCGGTCTCTGCGTTGGCGTGCATCCGGCCGGTGCACGCTTCTGTTTTGAACCTGCTTTTAAAGTCTTTTATGTAAGTGTATACGTTCGTTTTTGCAAATTAAAGTCATTTGGTTTTACACTATCTGGAGCCTATGTTTTTCCCTATGTGATACCACGTTGAGTTGGGAGTGATATGTGGAATAACAGCCATAACCCTATCGCGTGAAAGATTCAGGATCGCTTGAGGAGGAATCGCTATCCGGATATCCTTTGACTATTGTCGCCTGTGGTGACCCTCTGTAACGGGGGGTCGCTTGGATCTGGTAAGGAGCCAATTCACACATTCGGTGATGGGAAAAGCACAGTACATCTTTGGAGAAGATTTTAATTTGTGTACTTATAACTCAGCTGTTTGAGGATTGTTCTTCACTGCTGTACTCCACTTGAAGCTTCACTTCACTGGTGTTTTGTTTACTATATGGACAGTCTATTATTATTTTTTGATATATGACTATATGGACATTATATAGAGTGTCTCTAAATACAATCTCTTTTCCTGTTAGTTCATTTATGTAAAAAAATTGCAAATATTTTTTTCATATTCTATTCTATTTTTTAAAATTTTTTTATTTTCTAGAGGTATATGCACTGAGTTTGATATACTCATATTGTGTTTGGGAACTCACACTATTGACACGCATTTATGGTTTGTTTTTGTATTTAAATCGCACTTATTTGTATATGGTTTGCACTATATTTTGGAGTTGGTCTTGGAGACATTAAGATACTAAGACCCATATCGTGGGTCTGGCACATATACATACCCTACTCACGTTGGGTATTCGTGGTTAGCGCAGTTCTTTCTTTTTTCTATCGATGTATTTCAGTTATCTTGCAAACCTGGCCTGTTAGTGGGCCCTGAGGACAGGGTTGATGGCCACTGCATTAGAGTAATATATTGCAGCCTACCAATGAGGTAAGGTGGGTGCATTCATTTTCTTGCATTAGGCTTTCCTGGCCCATCCTCCCCTCAGCACATAACAGGTTAACACCTCCTTTGGAGCCCCACATGACCACATGTTCCAAGCTGAATAAAAGACAGCCCCTCCCAAACTAAGATGGTCTTTTTTTGGTCAGCTTCAGGCCACATGTTGATTGCAGTTGGTAAGTAATTTGTTTGCTGCATCCCCCCCTGCAAAACCTACCCCTCCATGTTCAGCATCTCATGGATTTGGAAGACCCTGAATGCTGAAGGTAAATCCATCTAAGAACTGGGTGCCTTTTTGTTTTGTGCCAAGGTCGTGGGCAAAATGATGTTTAAACAGCATTGATATATTGTACAGGTGTGGTATTATAAGAGCTCTGCAAAGTCATCACTGCTTCTCCCTTTGTTTTTTGTTTTTTTCTCCTGTCTTTTTATATGCAGTGCACCACACTACTCTCCTGGCTTTATTGTCCGTCTGCTGTCTACCTTTAGAAGTGCTGCCTGGGCTCACCTGCTGCTGCTTCTGAAGTGAGTGGATGAAGGCAGATGGGTCTTAAGGAGACAGGGTACCACGTTTTTTTGGTGAGAGGTAATATGCTTTTCTCCATATATTTTGTGCAAATATGAGCTTGCCACACTTGTTAGTGGTACAGAAGATTAGCAAAGGTAGGGGAGGCCAACGTAGGGCATGGTTTTTAAAAGAGTGCTCAAGGAAATTATGCAAATGAAGGTGTTTTGCATTATTTTAGGAGCAGAAACCCTGAATGTGAACGCTCCAAAAAACATAAGACCCACCAAAGATCATTTTATCCTGACCAGGACGATGACACCTAACAGATTGTCACATTGATGAAGCATGTGGTCAATACACTTTAAAGGAGTTGTTTCCATTTACTCTGTGAACGGACAGGATCCAGGAAATTGCCAAAATTGCTACATGTGTTTATACCAGCAAGATAGAAAATGGCTCACCCAGCTCAGGGTGCATTTTGGGCCTGCATGCAGTCTGCAGTGGCAGAGAAATGAAATTGCACAGGTTGTCTCACAAGGATGGGGGTTGTGCAAAATTCTAAGCCCTATTAAGGCGGATATAGCAGAAAGTATGCTGCAAATATCCACGCCACAAGCAACACCCATAATGACAGAGTGTAAATCGCTCATTGAGGGAGGATGGTCTTTTCCCACAATGATAGAGCGTAAATCGCTTGTTGATGAAGGATGGTCTTTCTCCATAAGTATAGAGCATAAAATGCTCGTTGATGGATGACAGAGACCTCGTCAGAAGACCAATTTACAGTAACAGGTTCTCTAAGCTTTATCCATATAAGATGGCTGCTGTATGTTTATGCACTGCCCTTCCAGGGGTGGATGTTGCCCTCTAGTGTCCGGTGCAGCAAGTTTCTTTACCTTTTTATAACTCGGTTGCCTTCAGAGATCCTATGGGTGAGAAAGTGGACTTGTTCACACCAGATGCAGTCCAGTGCGTTTTTATTCTGCATGAAGAACATATTAGCAGTGTTTAACGTTGATTCCAATTACTTAGTTCACACCAGTACAACGCATTCTAGTGCAGTCAACAAGAGTAGAATGTTGCATTGTTTCTTTATGGAACACATCTGGAAAGTGGCAAAACGCATTGAGAATCCATCAAAAACACTCATGCAGAAACACATCTGGAACGTAGAAATTGTGGTGATCTGTCCATCAGGCTTGCACAGAATCTATACAGTGAGAGATTTTGCCTCCCAACTAGCAATAGAGTTAACTTCAATATATATACTATAGAAATGGCAATGCATTCAACATTGGAAACTACAAGATTTGGCACGGTTTCTGGAAAGAGTGGAACATAGCAACTGACTTTTGGTTGATGCTTTTGATAGACCTAGTACAAGGGCTGGTGCAGTCACTGCTATGAGAGAATTGTGGTTACACCACTGGAGGGCAGGCAGAACTTCTACACAAGCCTTCAACATTTCCTATAATGGGAGGTTATTCTTCGGCCAAATGCTGAACAACGCAATTAAGTGAATGACAGGAGGAAAAGTCTGGACTGTTGCCATAGACTAGTAAGAGGAAGGCGCCATCCTTCACTCAAGCCCACTGAACTTCAGAGGGTGCAGGAGGCCAAATCTTATAGGATAGGCTGTATATTTAATAGATCAGTGGAGGTATATCAAAGTTATTTTTGACATGAAATCAAGTCCAGAGCAAGCTGCTAAGATGGCTGGAAAGTTTATTTTTAAAGGTGCATCCAACCAGTCTCTTCCAGTAGGGGGCCTGAGTGAAGTTGATGATTGTAACCTCCTTCTGGAGTGTTTGGACAACAATCACCAAAGACCAGTGGGTCCAGAAGGCAGATAGGAGGACAATTCCAAAGCTAACCACTGAATCCATTTAATTTACATCCAACAGATCTCAAAAGAGAAAATGTTTGCAAAATTTTTATACTGCTACAAGGCCATCAAGCCAGTGATGTTGAAAACATAGAATCATCTGGGGGCCTTTCTCCCCATGTTTTCTAGTACCTAAGGCAGGAGCCTTCTGGCCTGTATCAGTTTGAAGGAATCAAATGTGTTTATATACACCAAGAGGTTCAAGATGGAGTCCATGCAGACAGTCACAGGTACAGTTCAGGAGGAGGACCAGTTGGTATCAATCGATCAATTGTGTCGATCAATGCCAAGCACCAGAGGTGTGTAAGATTTTCAGTGGCCAGATGTGTCTGCCTTTTACAGAATCGGCACAGCCCCAGGAATCTTTTTAAAGATCTTGTTGGCAGTGGTGGTACCTTGGGCCAGGTGGCACATGAGGGCATTTCAATTTGCCTTCTTTAGCCTATGAGTTGAGCTATCTATGGATCAGATATGCCTATACAAATTCAACAAGAACTGGAATTTTGGACATCGCCACTGTGCTTCTTTCGGAGGCATGCCTCTCAGCCCAGGAGATAGGATGATTCTGAAGCCAGATGCCAGTCTCTGGGGCTGGGGAGTCCACAATCTTAAGAAACTAGTGCAAGGCCATTGGAACACAGTGAAGCGCAGACTTCCCAAGTATCTTGAATGGAAGAAAGCCTTTTTCTAGCATTGCAAGCCTTTCATGGTCTTCAAGGGGGCCTGAGTAAGGTTGACAAGACATTAGTAGTCTACATTGCCTGAAAAGGGGACACAAAAAGTATTTTCCTATTACATCTTGCAAAGAAACTTTTCATGGGGCAGAGAATCACTTACAGTCAGTTAAGGTTGGTCTTCTTGCCAGGGAAGCAAATCCAATTATTGGTTTGTTTAGGCAGAATTTTTTTTCAACAAGTGCCTCATACCAATATTGGCCCTATGAAGCGTTCCAGCAGTTGGTCTCAGGGAGACTTCACTGAACATGCAGCTTCTGATATTTGCAACAGGATACCAATGCAATCTTTGTCCCTGTTCAAATAAAATCCTTTATGGCAATGTCAGTAACAGCACCCCAATCCAAAGAGACTACTTTGCATAGCCTGGCTATGGAATAGACTGCACTAGAGGTGCAGGGATTCTCATCTAATGTTGTTTAGAGCTCGGTGACCAGAAGATCATCTGTGAACACTACATAGGAGAGGATATGAAAGAAGTCTGTTTTATCTGCTCAGAAAAAGCTTTCTCTCCTGCGTACCCTGGTGTAGCCAAAATCCTTGACATTTTACAGTCAGTTCTAGAGGTTTGTCTGGCATACAACTCCATTTAAGGTACAGATCGCTACGTTTATCTTTTCACAGGCTACAGATGGGTGCAAAAGCCAGTGACCAGATGCTTCTTCCAGATGACAATCTATAAGACCTTGAGGGAAATCATGGTTCTCTCTGTGGGACTTAGGCTTGGATCTAAGCGCACCCTTTGCTCCAATAGGTTTAATTTCCATTGAAGTACCTCACGGTAAAACTAGTTCTGACAGCAACTACTTCAGACAGAAGGATGTTGATGATTGCAACACTTTCCTGCAAGGGCCCTTCTGTGTCTTTTTTTTTTTTTTTTCTTTTCCTTTTTACCAGAGATAGGGATACCATGTCTATCTCCAAAGTTCAATTTTAAAGTGGTATCCAATTTCAGAGGGACTACTTCACAGTTTTTCTGGAATTTTCACAGCAGTGGCACTGAGTGTACAGCAGGAAGACTTCAGTTTTCTTACACATGGTCGAGTTACTAACAGTGTACTTGGTCAAAAAAGGAAAGTGTACAATCTTTTCATTTAGCCATCAGGCCCTCAAGAGTCATCCACTCTTGGCTTACCAGGGTGATTCAATCTGACAAATGCAATCCTATTTGACTAGAGGGGTGGTAGCCTTTGGGGTAATTATGCCAGGATTGCTTGGAAGATATAAGTAAGGGCTAGCTTGAAGGTCTGGTGCGGACTTCATTCAACCTTGCAAACTAAATATGCAGTCAGCAAGCTTGGGACAAGAGAGATCAATACTTTCTGTCTTTAGCAGCTTTTCTTTGATTGTCAGTGTCTCTTTTCATTTGTTCTCTCCCACCCTATATTAGCTTTGATATATCCCATTATGTGCTGACTTGAGGATGGGTCAGGAAAGGAAAACTACGCTAAGTGATAACAATTTTCATTTTTTTCCCCTTTTTTTTTTCTTCATTTTTTATTTATTTTTTATTTTTTTCACTTGGTGATCCAGCCAGTAGCACACTTCCTGTCTTAGGGTGTCTACATTCTGGATGAAGTAGTAAAGCAGGCACATTTGGACAGCAGCATTGTCAGTCTGGGGAGAGGGTAGTGTTTGACTAGAAAATTTAGATGGACTTGACTAACAAATTTAAGCTGAGCTACGGCTGATACATTATAAGTAATTTAATAATTTTACTTTTAGGATAAAGGTTTTACATAAATTAATAAAAGCTGATCATTGTAAACACTCCTGTCAGTGTTAAATGGGTTGTCTCAACCCTCTAACTGCTACTTTGTCTGGATAGCTTGGTCTGTTAAGGGAAGTTGAAAAATAACAGACTTTCTGGCTGGATCACCAGATGGAAATAAAAAAAAAAGCCTAAAACTAATACAGCCACCATATCTAAGCCCTCGTACACACGATCGGAGATTCCGACAACCAAATCCGTCGGATTTTGTCCGACGGATTTTGTCCGAAACTGTTGTATACACACGGTCGGACGAAGTTGTCAGAAAATCCGATCGTTCAGAACGTGATGACGTTATTTCGTTACGACGGGACTACGTTCAGGCTAGTAGCCAATAGTTTTGATGTAGGAATTTGATCTGAGCATGCGTGGCACTTTGTCCGATCGGAATTCTCTACACATGATCAGAGTATGTCCGATTGGACCAGTTTGTCTGAAAATATTTCCAACAAGTTGGAAAATTGGGTCCGACGGATATTCCGATTGAAACAGTCCGATGCATACCACACACAGTTGGATTATCTGACAAAACGGTCCGATAGGACACATTCCGACGGAATCTCCGGCCGTGTGTACAAGGGCTAAGAATTGGTGAGTTGCATTTTATTACACTTTTATTTTTGGATTTAATACCACTTTTACTAGATTTTGAAAAAAAGTATAATGTTATCACAAATTATGAATTAACAATTAAGGATATCCTGGTCTTCTTACAAAGAAAGCACTATATTAAGGTTTATTCCGAGAATCAGGAATTTTCTAAAGTCACTTTTCCTGAGGTGTTTTTGGTTTATTTTTACAAATATGACTTTAATCACTATACAAATGTCACTTAATTATATGCCACGCTATCAATTTATATCAAACGATAATATTAGATTAACCACTTGCCGCCCGCCCTATTACAAATTGACGGCGGCAAAGTGGTTTCATTATCCTAACCGGACTTCATATGACGTGATTAGGATTATGAGCCGCTGCGCGCCCCCGGGGGCGCGCATCGCGGCGATCGTTGTTACGGGGTGTCAGTCTGACACCCGGCAACTACGATCTCGGTAAAGAGTCTCCGACGGAGACTCTTTACCATGTGATCAGCCGTGTCCAATCACGGCTGATCACAGTGTAAATGGGAAGAGCCGGTGATCGGCTTTCCCTCACTCGCGTCTGTCAGACGCGAGTAGAGGAGAGTCGATCGGCTGCTCCTCTGACAGGGGGGGTCTGTGCTGATCGATTATCAGCACAGCCCCCCCGAGGATGCCCACACTGGACCACCAGGGACACCACTAGACCACCAGGGAAAAGGTAATAAAAATCCATAATCCTCCCTAGACCACCAGGGATGCCAGTCAGCACAATGGGTGCCAATCAGTGCCCATAATGGATGCCAATCAGTGGCCACAATGGGCATCACTGATTGGCATGCATTATTGTTTGGCACTGATTGGCATCCATTACTATAACACCGATGCCGCCTATGAGTGCCCACCTGTGCCGCCTGAGTGCCCACCTGTGCCGCCTATGAGTGCCCACCTGTGCTGCCTATGAGTGCCCACCTGTGCCGCCTATCCATGCCCACCTGTGCCGCCTATCTATGCCCACCTGTGCTGCCTATCTATGCCCACCTGTGCCGCCTATCCATGCCCACCTGTGCCGCCTATCCATGCCCATCCGTGCCAGCTATCAGTGCCAATTTGTGCCACCTATCAGTGTCCGTCCGTGTCGCCCATCCGTGTCGCCCATCCGTGTCGCCCATCCGTGTCGCCCATCCGTGTCGCCCATCCGTGTCGCCCATCCGTGTCGCCTATCAGTGCCACTTCATTGGTGCCACATTGGTGCCCATCAGTGCCACCTTATCAGTGCCCATCAGTGTAGCCCCATCAGTGCCCATCAGTGAAGGAGAAAACGTACTTATTTACAAAGTTTTGAAACTGAAACAAAAAAAAACATTTTTTTTTTTAAATTTTCGGTATTTTTTTATTTGTAGCGCAAAAAATAAAAACCGTAGAGGTGATCAAATACCACCAAAAGAAAGCTCTATTTGTGGGGAAAAAATGATAAAAATTTCATTTGGGTACAGTGTAGCATGACCGCGCAATTGTCATTCAAAGTGCGACAGCGCTGAAAGCTCAAAATTGGTCTGGGCAGGAAGGTGCTTAAGTGCCCAGTATTGAAGTGGTTAAAGAATTATAATCCAAACAATTACACCCATAACACACATACACAAGTGAGAAAAATTATAATGATGTCCATAAAAACAGTGTCCATGCAGTGTCCAATACCCATACATAATCTTCTAGCTTTGTGATTCACACATCAATTTCCAAAACGGCTTCCACTCTTTGCTCTTCTTCAAACTATAAATGTGAGCAAGCAAAAAAAACGCTCCCAGTGTGACGCCACTCGTCTTTGGACAACACTCACCTACTCACAGTGACCCACTGTATACTAATATACATCCGATCGGTCACTTAGGCTTAGAATCCACAAGGCTCCTAAACGCATAAGCTGAGTGTGGTTGACTGAAAAATCATTTCAGATCATGTTCTATCAAAAGAAGAACGTTATCGCAATTGGCATAAAACCTTGTTTTATTAAAAGCAATATATTAAAAAAATACCGTACATAAAGTCTTTGTAAAAAGTGCATCAGTATAATTAATAATCTTTCCTATAATATTACGTCATTAGGCTCCGCCTTACTCAATACATCCTTACGAGTTCATCAGGGGCTGGAGCTCCAATGATGCACCACATAATACATTATCTGCTTCCTACCCAACAGTGGCCAAATCAAAGATGGCCACCACTCTATACAGAATACTTGGAGCAGTACTTCCATCCTAACTGGACAATGTGCTGTCTACATTAGTGATGAGTTCCCAGACTTTTTGCCATTCAGTGGCATTGTTAGCAACCAATGATTTGACCTGGCCCCATTTATTTGGATCGAGTCATGTAACCAAAGGGACAGGCATAGTGGAAGACATCATTGACCAATATGGCCATATGGCCATTTACATTGCTTTGTCTGCATTCCAGGTGACAACTCAAGGAGCTGTCATTCAGGGCGAGTGAGCACAGGGATCAGACATGTTGGTGAGCACATACGTGTGTATGCTTTGCTTAACATATTTCTTCACAACCTGACCTTCTGCATAGGGGTAAGGGCATAATAATGTCTTTCATTAACAAAAACCTTCCTCTACTTCAGCACATACTTGTATTATTGTTTTCCTCCTGCTGTTACAAATCCTCCCAATACTGTGTTTTTGCAGCTATTTTCAACGGAATAAATAAAAATGATGTGCTTTGGTGTACACAAATATATACAGTGCATCCAGAAAGTATTCACAGCACCTCACTTTTTCCACATTTTATGTTACAGCCTTAGTCCAAAATCGATTTCAATACATTTTTTTGCTCAAAATTCTACAAACACCCCATAATGACAATGTGAAAAACGTTTGTTTGATATCTTTGCAGATTTATTAAAAATAAAAACAAAATAAATCTTATGTACATAAGTATTCACAGCCTTTGCCATGACACTCAAAATTTAGCTCAGGTGCATCGTGTTTCCACTGATCATCCTTAAGATGTTTCTAAAACTTGATTTGGGAAGGCACACACCTGTCTATATAAGGTCCCAAAGTTAACAGTGCATGTCAGAGCACAAACCAAGCCATGAAGTCCAAGGAATAGTCTATAGATCTCTGAAACAGGATTGTATTGAGGCAGAGATTTTGGGAAGGGTACAGAAAAAATGTATGCAGCATTGAAGGTCCCAATGAGCACAGTGACCTCCATCATCCATAAATGGAAGAAGCTTGGAACGACCAGAGCCCTTCGTAGAGTGGGCTACCCAATCTGAGTGATCAGGGGAGAAGGGCCTTAGTCAGGGAGGTGACTAAAAACCCAATGGTCACTCTGACAAAGCTCCAGTGTTTGTCAGGGCTGGCTTAGCCCTTCCTCCTCTGGGCTGGCCACTCAGCTGTTGGCTAATTGCCAGCTCTCTGCTCTCTCCACTGTTACCAGCTGTTTCTGATGATGCTCGTTTGGCCTGCCTATTTAAAGTCTCCAGCTCATTTCTCCATTGCCTTCACGTTTGGTCACATCACTAGGAACCATCTCCTGCTGTTGTTTCAAGACTGGCTTTCTGACATCCCACCTGGCTTCCATCCTGCTTGCAGTTGCTCACCTTGGATCCCTGACGTCTGGACTGGCTGATTACCCGATCTGGTTTATGAACTTTGGACTGGCTGACTACCCGATCTGGCTACTGGACTCTGGCTTGCTTGACTACGCTTTTTCCTATTTACCTTTTTATTTTTTATTAATAAAGAAGTGTGATTTGATTGTACTTCTGTCTCTGTCTGTTTCATGGTTCCTGACAGTGTTTCTCTGTGGAGAGCGGAGAACCTTCTAGGAAAACAACCATCTCTGCTGCACTCCACCAATCAGGCCTGTATGGTAGAGTGGCCAGAGGGAAGCTACTCCACAGTAAAAATCACATGACAGCCTGCCTGGAGTTTGCCAAAAGGAACCCGAAGGACTCTCAGACCATGAGAAACAAAATTCTCTGGTCTGATGAAGCAAAGATTGAACTCTTTGGCCTGAATGGCAAGTGTCATGTCTGAAGGAAACCAGGCACCGCTCATCATCTGGCCAATACAATCCCTACAATGAACCATGGTGGTGGCAGAATTCTGCTATGTGGATGTTTTTCAGCGGCAGGAACTGGGAGACTAATCAGGATCAGGAGAAAGATGAATGCAGCAATGTACAGAGACATCCTTGATGAAAACCTGCTCCAGAGCGCTCTGGACCTCAGACAAGGGGCGAAGGTTCATCTTCCAACAGGACAATGACCCCAAGCACACAGCTAAAATAAAAAAGAAGTGGCTACAGGACAACTCTTTGAATGTCCTTGAGCCCAGAATTCAACTCGATTGAACATCTCTGGAGAGATCTAAAAATGTCTGTGCACCAACGCTTTCCATCCAGCCTGATGGAGCTTGAGTGGTCTCACAAAGAAGAATGGGGGAAACTGCCAAAAATCGGTGTGCCAAGCTTGTAGCATCATACTAAAAAAGACTTGAGGCTGTAATTGGTGCCAAATGTGCTTCAATAAGATATTGAGCAAAGGCTGTGAATACTTATATACATTTTTGATGTTTTTTATTTTTAATCAATTTGCAAAGATTTCAAACAAACTTCTTTCACGTTGTCATTATGGGGTATTGTTTGTAGAGTTTTGAAGAAAATAATTAGTCCATTTTGGATTAAGGCTGTAACATAACAAAATTTTGGAAAAAGTGAAGCGCTGTGAATACTTCCCGGATACACTGTACGGTGATGAGCTTCAGACAAAAGGCAGCTTTGGCTGTAGTCTTCACTGTAAGTGTATGCTGTGCACCCCCCCAAAAAGAAAATGGGCCCTATCAAAATAAAATATATTTTGCAGCAAAATTTAACAAGAATGCGCTATGAAAAGCAGCATACTGCTATACTGGCAGACAGGAACACAGAACTAATGCCCTGTACACACGGTCGGAAATTCTGACGGAAAAAGTCTGATCGGATTATATTGTCGGAAAATCCGATCGTGTGTGGGCTCTATCGGACCTTTTCCGTCGGAAATTCAGGCGGAAAAAGTTTGAGAGCAGGATCTAAAATTTTCCAACAATAAAATCTGATCAGACTTTTTCCGATTGTTTGTAGAGAATTCCGATGGACAAAGTGCCACTCATGCTCAGAATAAACTACGAGACCAAAGCTATTGGCTACTGGCCTCTACGTATTCCCGTTGTACATAACGAACGTCACCTTGTTCCAAACGATCTGATTTTCTGACAACTTTGTCCGACTGTGTGTATACAAGACAAGTTTGGCACAAAATCCGTTGAAAAAAAAAAAATCCAATGGATTTTGTTGTCGGAATGTCTGACCGTGTGTACAAGGCATTAGGTTCATTAATTGGACTTACTGACTTAAGTACATCTGTAAGTTTCCTAGTGGCCAGTAATCATGCATTAACTAAATTTGCCTGTTGCCTGAAATGTTTTTCAATGAAACTGGATGATTGTCATCTTGTATGCTCAAGCTGCCTCTATCTATATAAACATCCATGTCTTTTCAGGAAGCAGAGCCCTGCACTGGAAGAAGTCGTTGAGTATTATTTGAAATAGATGTGAAGAGACAAGCGCTCAGTTATTCATGGGAATATTTATGGATGTGCTAGAGATCAGCACTTTAATATGTTGCTGTTACATCAGTCAGCATTTGATTTACTGGGGGTCGGGAAATGGTTTTGAAGTTTGAGGATAAGGAAATCCATATGAGTCCTATTAAATCCTTACTAGGAGTAGCTTGGTTAAAAATATAAATACCATTTACTTTTCCCATCATAGAGATATTTGTAAAACCCTGCAGACTCCAATGTCTGAGAAAATTGTATGCCAAACAAGACTTGTGAAGAACTTCATCTATACAGCATGTGCTAGAAATTCGAAAAATGACTTTCTTTTCAAACCTCCAGAATAAAATAACACGCGTGCATATTATCACAGCAGTACCGATAGTACTTCAGTTACTTTTTTCATGGAAAATGAAAACCTTCTACTGCTTTTATGGTCAAACTATTTCTGTGTGTATTTCTAATAATAAAACAATTGCTTAGGGAATTGCTAATTGGTTTTCTCCAAATAGGTACATGCCACTGACGAAACTAATCTGCTCACCAATGTACGTACAGCAGAGCTTTACAATTTATTAGACTACGTATAGGCTGTGCCCGGTAGTTGTTTAACCACTTCAGCCCATGGAAGATTTTACCCCCTTCCTGACCAGAGCACTTTTTGCGATTCGGCACTGCGTCACTTTAACTGACAATTGCGCAGCCGTGCGACATTAAACCAAAACAAAATTTACATCCTTCCCCCCCTCCCATAAATAGAGCTTTCTTTTTGTGGTATTTGATCACCCCTGCGGTTTTAATTTTTTGCGCTATAAACAAAAAGAGCAACAATTTTGAAAAAAAATTCAATATTTTTTTACTTTTTGCTATAATAAATATCCCCCCCCCCCCAAAAAAAATATTATAATATTATATTATTATATTATATTATAATATTATGTTATATTATAATAAAATGTCCTCAGTTTAGCCCGATATGTATTCTTCTACATATTTTTGGTTAAAAAAAAATCGCAATAACCGTATATTGATTGGTTTCTGCAAAAGTTATAGCGTCTACAAAATATAGTTTTATGGCATTTTTACTATTTTTTTTTTATCAGTAATGGAGGCGATCTATTTATCTTTTTATCGTGACTGCGACATTATGACGGACACTTTTGACACTATTTTGAGACTATTGCCATTTATACAGCGATCAGTGCTATAATAATGTAATGTAAATAACACTGGCATGGAAGGGATTAAAGAGGCTGTCTTCGGGTAAATATCTCCTAAACCTTATAGGTTTAGGAGATATTTCTCGGACCTACAGGTAAGCCTTAATCTAGTCTTACCTGTAGGTCAAAGTGGTTTTTAAGGGTTTACAACCACTTTAAACACTAGGGGGTGATCAAGGGGTTAAGTGTGTGCTAGGGAGTGATTTTAACTGTGGGTGGTGGGCTACCACTGCTCCCAGTGACAGGGAGCAGTAGCTCCCTGTCATGTCACTAGACAGAATGGGGAAATGCCTTGTTTATATAGGCATCTCCCCTTTCTGAGGCTTGGGGACACCGGCGGACATAGAGTCAGCGGGACCCACGGGCACGGTTACGCTGTACATGGCGCGCGCGCACACCCGCTATCCCAGCCATCCCCGTCAATTAAAGGGAACGTATAGGTACGCCCATTTGCCCACCGCTGCCATTATCAGCGTGCAGTGGTCGGCAAGTGGTTAAAGTGAAAAAAAAAAAGCGTTACACAGTCTATACACAGTCTGTTCCCTCCCTCCTCCTACCTACTTTTCCTGTCTAACCTGTATAAAAGAATATATGTCTACTTACCTATTTTCAGTCTGTTATGGTCAAGTCACATGATCCTAAAGCTTTGTCTCCCCTGTGCCAATGAGGGATCGCTGCAGAGGAGAAGACGGGAGCTCTGACAATGACTGGACCATGGGAACCTGTGGGTGAGGTCACTGCTCCTGGAATTCCCAGCCATTATTGAGTGCTCCCTGAGATGAAACTGCAAGATCACATGACCGAAACACAGTGAAATAAAAATAGATAGGTACCAACATTTTTTTTTTTAACACAGATTAGAAAGGATAGGGGTGGGGGGCATATTTAGGAATGTTTAGACCTAGGCTTTTCTTTCACTTGACCTAAACACATTTATGTGGTTCTAGGGGCATTGAGAAGAAGAGGGCAGCTCTAAGAAGACCTTCATATTTGCATTGTTATTCATCATGAAATATTGTCATCTTGAGTGGTTTCCTGATGACTCTGTGGTAGTGGGTTGTATCAGGGATTGGGAAGAGACTGATTATATAATTGTAATGGAGAACTTTGTCACATGCTGTGAGGATAATCATTTGTATTTAAATGTGACTAAAGCCCGCCATACATGGTTCGAATCTCTTTTCTTTCCTGCTGAACCGGCCAAGATTTGAACCATTAATGGGCAGGCTAAATGTACCAAGTTGATTGATTGATTAACTTGGGTACAATCAGCCTGCCAGATTTGCTTCTTATTATCACAAGTGGCTGCTCTAGCTGCTAACAATAATCACTGTCTTCCTCCAGCAGGGATTAATTCCCCCCCTACTTCGCCGCGAGAAGACAATGTCTCGGCAGGATTCCCCTGTCAGCGCTGTCTGTGTTGATGAGGGAATCGTGCAAATTTCTTTCCTGAACCTGTGGCTGCGTGAAATACATTTTCACCGTCTATGGCCAACCTAAGACAAAGGCTGGCCATAAATGATAACCCCCATCTCCATCCAAGGCGTGGATGTGAACAGGGCTGGTGCAAGGATTTTTGACACCCTAGGCGAAACCTCATTTTGCCACCCCCCCATTGGCTCCACCCCCTTTGCCGTGCTCATATGGCAGGAGGTGGCGCTATACCAGAGGCATCGGCTCTGCTTTCTCTAGCGCTGGCGCCAGTGCTGCACTGCGCCTCCATTTACACTACTGGTTAGACGAAGCAGCTGCTTGAGACTGAGTTAGTTACAAGCTGCAGCCTGCAGACATGGAGGGAAACCAGTGGTCGGGCGCCCCTAGGCAGCAGTGCGCCCTAGGCGGCTGCCTAGTTTGCCTAGTGGTAGCACCGGCCCTGGATGTGAATGTAGTAGAGAATTACAAGTATCTGGGAGTGCAGATAGATAATAAGCTGGACAGGAGCATAAAAACTGAGGTGATCTTTAGGAAGGACCAGAGCCACTTCAATTTTTTCAGGAGGCTAAGGTCTTTTAACATCTGCTGGACAATTCTGAAGATGTTTTATGAGTCTGTGGAGGCCAGCGCTCTCCTGTATGCGGTTGCATGCCGGGGAAGCAGACTTATGGTGTCCAACACCAACAAACTCCAAAAAAACTGATTTACAAGGTCAGTGATGTTGTTGACTTGGAGTCTTTAACAACAGTGTTGGCTAGGAGAATGTTGTCCAAGGTAGTTCAAACTGGGACAACTTCTCCCACCCACTCCACAATCCACTGGTCAGTCTGAGGAGTACCTTCAGTGACAGATTGTTAAAACCATGATCCACCCCAGAATGACACGGGAAATCATTTTTGCTTGTGGTCATCAAATTATATATATTATTCTCTGAGTGCTGGATGTGAGGATTTAATCTGGTTTATGATCCAGATTGTTATTTTGTTTTCATATTATGTTGGTATTATGCCGCGTACACACGATCAAACAATCGGGTGGAAAAGTCCGGCAAACTCAAGTCCGCCGGACAATCCCCCCGTGTGTAGCCTCCGGCAGACTTTTTGGACCCGAAAGTACGGCAGACTTAGAAAGTAGTTTTGCACTCCAATCTTCCCGCCGGACTTGCATTTCGGCGGACAATCCAGCCGTGCGTATGCCAGTCCGCCGTACTTTTGAAATGAACGGACTTTTCCTGCCCGGAGAAAAGTCCGCTCATTTTGAGCGTGTCTCCAGGTAGGCGGGCCCGCGAAGGAGACGTCGCTGACCCCGCCACCTGGTATGGACTTAAAGGGGAACACCAACGCCGGAAAAAATCGGCGTGGGGGGTCCCCCCCAGGTCCACGTCAGACCCTTGTCCGATCACGCTACCGGCCGGCCAGGAAAGGGGGGACGAGTGAGCGGCCCCCCTCCTGAGCCGTACCAGGCCGCGTGCCCTCAACATGGGGGGTGCCTTGGGGAAGGGGGGCCGCGCGGCCCCCCCACCTCAAAGCACCTTGTCCCCATGTTGATGAGGACAAGGGCCTCTTCCCGACATTGTACCCCTATACTCATTCACATAGGGTGGGGGGCCGGTATCCGGGAGCCCCCTTATTAAAGGGGGCTTCCGGGTTCCGATAAGCCCCCCGCCCGCAGACCGCGACAACCCACGGCCAGGGTTGTCGGGAAGAGGCCCTTGTCCTCATCAACATGGGGACAAGGTGCTTTGGGGTGGGGGGGCCATGCGGCCCCCCCTTCCCCAAGGCACCCCCCATGTTGAGGACACACGGCCTGGTACGGCTCAGGAGGGGGGGCGTTCGCTCGCCCCCCCCTTCCTGGCCGGCCGTGTAGCGTGCTCGACAAGGGTCTGATGTGGACCTGGGGGGGGACCCCCACGCTGATTTTTTTCGGCGTTGGGGTTCCCCTTTAAGTCCATACCAGGTGGCGGGGCCAGCGACGTCTCCTTCGCGGGCCCCGCCTACCTGGAGACGTGCTCGAAATGAGCGGACTTTCCTCCGCGTGTGTGGGCGAGTCCGTTCATTTCAAAAGTAGGGTGGATAGTATGGCGGACTTAGTACGCCATATTAGTTCGCTGAAAAAGTGCCGTGTGTGGGCAATTAGCCCGTTCGGAAAGTCGGACGGACAGTCCGGCGGGGAGTCCGCCAGACTAAGTCCGTCGGATAGTCGGCTACGTGTGTGTACGCGGCATTAGGTTAACTATGTGGTAATGATTTTTGAATAATGTTAATGCAAGTGGTATAATATTTGCATTTTGGTAGTTTATTTTCTTTTATTTTGTTCAATCTGTGTTATTTATTCTATGTAGTATTTTAACCACTTTCAGACCAGCCGTCGCAGTTTTACCGTGGCAGATTGGCTCGGCAAATCATCGTTGCCTTACATCGCTTCGCCTTTTGGCCACTGGGGCGCACGCAGCTTGTTTCCGGAGCTGATGTGAGTGCCCGGCGGGAGCAATGGCCACCGGGCACACGCGATCGCTCCTGACAGAGAGAGAACTGGGATCCGTGTGTGTAAACGCTAGACATGTGCAAAAGGAAAACATTTGTTTAGTTTTGTTTCGTTTTAATTCGTTAATTAATTTCGTTTAGTTATATTCGTTAAATTAGTTAAATTCGTTTTTGTATTTTGTTTAAAAAACAAAAGAGTAAAACTTGCGCTTGGTAAAAATTAGTTGATATGGAAAAAATCAATTTAAGAAAATAGCAGCTAAGCACAAAAAACCAGATACTAGGTCTAAATAACAGAAATGTAGAAAACAGTGCAGCGCTTAATATATAACACGTGACTGAATATAGTGAAACAATAGATCAGGGAAAAAACTTACAAAGATAATAATTCCAAAAAGTAAAACATCAATGATAAACAATACACATGTGCATATTGTGCAATAAACAAAGAAGCAATAAAAATGGGTTATTGAACCAAAAAG
This sequence comes from Lithobates pipiens, assembly GCF_037356315.1. NCBI lineage: Eukaryota > Metazoa > Chordata > Amphibia > Anura > Ranidae > Lithobates > Lithobates pipiens. The sequence goes on from NW_027507903.1 coordinate 298,878,266, forward strand.
ATAAAAAAAAAACACTTTTAAAAAGGACAAATGGTTATTTAAACTACAGCTTATTGCTGTGAAGCACAAACTTGTAATTAAGTGAAGAAAATGAACAACAAGATTGAAAAACAAATCAAAACAAATCCCATGCCTTGGGTAAATGAAGTGATTTACAAGGCCCCATATATGTGAAGATAAAAGTTCATTAAGTGAAACGTGAATGAAACTTTAAAGTTGGTCCCAGGTGTCACTGGTGTAGGTGCTTGACCACGTAAATTCTTTCACTGTACAGTTTAAGTAAGTAGTAAAGGCTTACCAGAGCCACCATTAGTGTGCGCAGATACGAACTCCCCAACGATTAGGATCGGACAAGATCGTTCCTCCGACACTCCTCGTGTAAATGGATGATTCGAATCACCTTTGGGGGTAGGAAGGTGAAAAATGACCCACACCTTCGGATGTTCCTTGAACGTCGTCCGTTCCGGTCAGTTCGAAAATTTCAAGTTGGCGTATCACCAAATGGATGAAAAAGGAAAAAACGCCCAATCGTGTGATAAAGTCTAAAACACGTGAACTTTATTTTCCAACCAAATAGACGTTGAAAGCTACAAATGACTCGATCGAGTCGCATAAAATTGAACGAAGAAAATTGCTAGCAAAAATATATAAAATCAAGCAGATAAAAATAGCACGAGATGTAGACGTATCTACCCGACGATCGTTTCGTCACAGATTGACGTCATCAGGGGTACGCCCACACCCTCGTGCTAAAGATTTAAATAGCCTATGGGTGAGGTAGGGAGCCCTGCCATAGGTGCAGACCAAATCGTCCGTGCATAATTGGTTTAACCCACAGATGAACTGAACTGAACAAAAAAACTAAGAAAAAGAAAAAATACAATAGGGATAAAAAGGATTATAAAGACAATGTTGTCTTCAAATGGCAGGTCTCTACTGAGAACTTGGCCCCCTTACCCCCCATGGGTGATCCAGGTTTACATCCCCCAGGTCATATTGAGGGAATCAGAGGAGGTGGTGTTGGTGATCCTAACTTTTTTTGGGGCCCTATTAGTCAGGCCTCTCCAGTACATACTGAAAGAGGAATGGGTCCATCATCACAACCACATCCCCAGTCCTTCAGAGGAAGGATCGACAAACGTAATTTTAACCATCAACGTCACCCAACTCCATCTAATCATTACCAACATCCCACTTCAATGGCGCCCCCTCCACCCTGGCGATCCAGAGGTGGTAAACCTTTTTCTCAGGGAAATAAATCCCTTTCTCAAGGTAGAGGTGGCAGCAGGGATAGGAGACCCCCTCCGGATGTAAGAGATTTGGGATCCAATTACAGGGTCGAGACCTTTAATAGATATGGCCCCCTTGGGGAAGACAGGAGTGGGCATTCTGAAGCCCCTAGGGGTCAGGGCGGCTTTCGGCCATCATACTCAACCCTCAGCTGGCAGTTATTACCAACAGGGTTTTCGGGAGGGCACTCGGGGGGGACACAAGAGAAACGGAGACACAAGAGAGGGTGCAGAGGGGGGAAACGTCTTCACACCAAAAAGAAGAAGGACTTAGATATTAGTGGTGTCATTAACTTAAGTAACAAAAAGTTATCTAATGAAGAATTGCAGACTCTCGGAAACCCCTCCCGCCAATTAGTTAGGGATTCAACAATTATGCACTCTGGTTTATCAAACGCCTCCTTGTTCAATCCTCCTGGTAATACAGCACCCAACATCAATATTTTCCGTGATCTGGTATTAAAGGATCTCAATGGTTTGAAATTGAGACCAGCTCAACCCACACGGGAATTCAGGGCAGGGCTAGACTCATTGCTCAATAGGAAAGACATAGTAGTTCGGTCGGCTGACAAAGGCGGTGCCATTGTAATACTTGACAAAACCGCGTATTCCAAAGAGATGACTAGGATTTTGTCAGACTCTGAGACCTACTCTCCATTACTTTTAGACCCCACTACCCAATTCAAAGGTGAATTAAAAGAGTTGGTTGAGAAAGGGTTTAACATGGGCATTTTGAATAAAAAAGAAAGGGACTTTCTGGTACCTTTGGCGCCGCGCTTACCGGTCATGTATTCTTTACCCAAGATACACAAATCTTTAGAAAATCCACCAGGGCGGCCCATCATCAGTGGAATTGACTCTGTAACCTCGCGTATAGGGAAATACATTGACAAATATCTACAACCACTAGTGATGGGCACGCCATCCTTTTTGAGAGACACCAAGCATGTTATTAACATTCTGCAACTGATTGAATGGAAACCCACCTATCTCCTAATTACCGCGGATGTAGCTTCACTGTACACCGCTATCTCCCATCAATTGGGCTATGAAGCAGTCCATCACTTTCTGGCCCAGGATGGCAGTATTTCGGTGACTCAGCGTAACTATATTCTAGAATTACTTCTGTTTGCCATGACGCATAACCACTTTTGGCATGACGGGACCCATTTTTTGCAAGTGAAGGGAGTGGCCATGGGAGCTAAATTTGCTCCCAGTATGGCCAATCTCTTCATGGCAAAATGGGAGGAGGACATAGTCTTTAGTGACAAACCCCCTGAACTGGTAACCTGGAAAAGGTTTATCGATGACATCTTGTTTATCTGGGATGGTGACAGTTCATCAGCAGAACTCTTCCTGTCCCATTTAAACAACAACAACCGTGGGATAGTTCTCAGCTATGTTTCAAGCCCCACTAGTATCCAATTTTTGGATTTGAATATTTCCATTAGGAATAATAACATAACTACTACAACGTTTTTCAAGAAAACCGACAGGAATAGCTATATTCCACTCGATTCCTGCCATCATAGGTCATGGCTCTCAGCGGTCCCTAAGGGCCAGTTTCTTCGCTTAAAATGCAATTGCACTTTCAATGAGGATTTTCTTAAGGAGGCACTAATCTTAAAAGAGATTCTTAGCTAAAGGTTATAACAGTGAATCTCTTGATTCCACCATAATGGAGGTCAACAGTAGGGATCGTCAAACATTGCTAGCTGAGAGACCACCCAGGACTGACAACATGGACAACTATGGGGTTTCCTTACTTACGACTTTTTCCAGTCAGCATTGGGCTGTGAAAAGAATTCTACAGAAACATTGGTCGGTTATTAAAAATGACCGAATCTTGGGCCCTGAACTTCCCGATAGACCAAATGTGATCTTTAGGGGTGCAACCAACTTGCGAAACATGATTGCTCCAAATGTCCCGGACCCCCCGACTAGACCCACTTTTCTTGGTGATTTGAAGGGCTTCTACCCCTGTGGGAAATGTAGAGCTTGTAAGCTAAATGCTCTACGAGGTAGGAGGTTCACTGAGTTCACCTCGTCTAGCAATGGACTCACTTACCCCATACGAACATTCATCACTTGCACCACTAAGTGCGTTGTGTACTTACTTAGATGTCCATGTGGTTTGGAGTATGTGGGACGCACAGTACGCATGCTACATGTGCGCCTGGGGGAACATATCACTAACATTTGTAAAGGATTTGACAAACATAACGTTAGTAAACATTACGATCTAAAACACAATCGTGACCCAAGAGGTACCACCTTTCTGGCTTTAGAAAAATATACCCCACATTGGCGCGGCAGTAATGCCAAGCGCACTATTTCCAGGGCAGAAACAAACTGGATCCATAAATTAGGGACACATATTCCTGGGGGGCTTAACGTGGAATGGGACATCAACTGTTTTATCAATAACGGTTGATTTAACATTCCCTTCTTCCCCTTTTACTGTACTGATTTTGTATTCAGTTTGGGTTTCATACACTGTGATGATTAATTTCACTATCATTATTTGTATTTCTGTAGCAATTTTTGCTAGTTAGTTTATACAAATTTTTTATGTAATCTATATATATTTTATGAGAATAGAGTGAATGTAATGTTCTTTCTAAACCCGTTGGATATGTCTCATCCATGACATTTTTATGACTGGACTATGGGTAATGGTGGGTAGCTAATGCTGTTTAGGCCCCCACCTTAATATTATGGTCACTTTTCTTTCTTTGGATGGTAACCTATACGTATGTATTGTATATATATATTTTTTTTTGAACCAAGTTACCCATTTTTGGGACATACATACAGTTAGACAGCCATCATTATTGCATATGGCCATTTGTCAAACAAAGGGGATTTATCATAGGACTCATTGTCTGTATTTTTCATTGGTCATTTTTCATTAGTTGATTTTATATTTGAGTTCCACCATTATGTTATGATGGAACTCCAGTTTTATTTTTATTTTAACAAACTGGTCGTTGACCGTTTTTTTCCTTCTTCTTCCTTTCTATTATGTGGTAACCAATCCGAAGGGACTGGTCATCTGTGGGTTAAACCAATTATGCACGGACGATTTGGTCTGCACCTATGGCAGGGCTCCCTACCTCACCCATAGGCTATTTAAATCTTTAGCACGAGGGTGTGGGCGTACCCCTGATGACGTCAATCTGTGACGAAACGATCGTCGGGTAGATACGTCTACATCTCGTGCTATTTTTATCTGCTTGATTTTATATATTTTTGCTAGCAATTTTCTTCGTTCAATTTTATGCGACTCGATCGAGTCATTTGTAGCTTTCAACGTCTATTTGGTTGGAAAATAAAGTTCACGTGTTTTAGACTTTATCACACGATTGGGCGTTTTTTCCTTTTTCATCCATTTGGTGATACGCCAACTTGAAATTTTCGAACTGACCGGAACGGACGACGTTCAAGGAACATCCGAAGGTGTGGGTCATTTTTCACCTTCCTACCCCCAAAGGTGATTCGAATCATCCATTTACAAGAGGAGTGTCGGAGGAACGATCTTGTCCGATCCTAATCGTTGGGGAGTTCGTATCTGCGCACACTAATGGTGGCTCTGGTAAGCCTTTACTACTTACTTAAACTGTACAGTGAAAGAATTTACGTGGTCAAGCACCTACACCAGTGACACCTGGGACCAACTTTAAAGTTTCATTCACGTTTCACTTAATGAACTTTTATCTTCACATATATGGGGCCTTGTAAATCACTTCATTTACCCAAGGCATGGGATTTGTTTTGATTCGTTTTTCAATCTTGTTGTATTTTGTTTAGTTTTCTACCGAATTCGAAAAATCAGTCGCATTCGAAAATATTTCAACCAAATTCAAAAATATTTCTACCGAATTTGAAATTATTTCAACCGCATTCGAAACTATTTCAACCGCATTCGAAACTATTTCAACCGGATTTGAAAATATTTTGCGACCTGACTTTAGGGCCATGTATCTCGGGGTCACTTGGTGCTAGAAACCCCAATTATGTTGTAGTGCTAGTTCTATTGTGTTTGCATACCAAATTTGGTGTTTCTAGCTATAAGAGACCCCGAGATATGTGGCCCCAAATTCGGGTCGCAAAATGTAATTCTCTGCTGCAGAAAAGTGCTTGACATTTTGTGACCCAACTTTGGGGCCACGTATTTCGGGGTAACTTGGTGCAAGAAACCCTGTGGCAAGTGGACAATCCACAACTTGGTCACATGGCACTCGTGTCAGGTCATGTGGCACTCTTGGCCGGTCACGTGGCACTCGTGGCCGGCCACGTGGCACTCATGGCAGGTCACGTGACACTCGTGGCAGGTGTCATGGCAAGTGGACAATACACAACTTGTGGCAGGTGACGTGGAAAGTGGACAATACACAACTTGTGGCAGGTGACGTGGCAAGTGGACAAATACAATACCCAACTTTAAATTTAAAAATTAATTAAAAAATTTGAATTCATACTATTCGAAATTCAAATTTATTCTATTTGAAATTTGAATTTCAGAAGATGGTTGTATATTCTTTCTATTTTATTCTATTAAATTATATTTTTTTCTAATCTTTTCTATTTGAATTAGAAATTTTGGAAGATGGTTAGTATACATCTGTCACATCAACTTCTCATACTTGCAGTGTACCAGTGCAATAAAACACCCACATCTTATTTCATTTATATTACTTTTCTGCAGAAGAGAATGACATTTTGCGACCTGAATTTGCGGCCCCGTAACTCGGGGTCACATGTTGTAGTGCTAGTTCTACTGTGTTTGCATACCAAATTTGAGGTTCATAGCTATAAGTGGCCCCCGAGATACATGGCCCCAAATTCGGGTCGCAAAATGTCATTTTTCGAATTTGATTCGAATTCCGTTTTAATTCGTTAGCATTGTAATTCGGATGCATCCGAATGTCCGAATAATAAAAATTCGTCCGAATTTCGATTCGGAACGAAACGAAATGCACATGTTTATAAACGCCCAAATCCCGATTCTTTCAGGGGAGTAGAGACAGATTGTGTGTTCATACTAAGTATGAACACCGATCTCTTTCTCCTAGACAGTTCCATCCCCCCACAGTTAAAACACACCTAGGGAAACTCCTTGATCGCCCCCTATTGTTAACCCCTTCCCTGCCAGTGACATTTATACCATAATCAGTGCATTTTTATAGCACTGATCGATGTATAATTGTCAATGGTCCCAAAAATGTGTCCAATTTTCTGCCGCAATATCGCAGTCCCGAGAAAAATAACAGATTGCCGCCAAATAATAAAAATGCCATAAATCTATCCCCTATTTTGTAGATGCTATAACTTTTGCGCAAACCAACCAATATACTCCCTATTGTGATTTTTTTTTTTTTTACCAAAAACATGTAGAAGAATACATATCAGCCTAAACTGAGGAAAAAAATATTTTTTTGAAAAAAAAAGATATTGAGATATTTATTATAGCAAAAGAAAAACATATTGTGTTTTTTTTTGTCTTTTTCAAAAAATAAAAACCGCAGAGGGCATCAAATACCACCAAAAGAAAGCTCTATTTGTGGGAAAAAAATATGTAAATTTCAATTTTTTGGGGTACAGTGTCGCACGACCGCGCAATTATCAGTTAAAGCGACGCAGTGCCGTATCGCAAAAAATCAAAAGATAAAAATATATAAACAAACCCTAAGCCTACAGTTGATCCAGATTAAGGCTTGGTTCACACTGATGTGACATAAGATTTGACTTGTAACATTCAATGTTTCCCTATGAGAGCCGTTTTAATTGATCCTACACAAGTCTTTCCAACTTTAGAAAAGGTTCCTGCACTACTTTGGTCCGACTTTGATACGACTTTAATGTCACAGAGTTTAAAAAAATTTGTATCAAAGCCAGACTCCAAAGTTGCACTGAAAGTCACATGACTTTGGAGCCGGGATAGTGTGAACAACACTTTCAATACAGAAAGCCAGTGGTGACATCTATATACAGTGAAACCTCGGATTGCGAGTAAATCGGTTTACGAGCGTTTTGCAATATGAGCTGCTTTCTTAAAAAAATCCTGACTCGCTTTGCAAGCTTTGTCTCGCAAGAAGAGCAGGATTCAAGAGTCTAAGGTGTACAGTACTACATTTGGCCAGAGGTGCGGGGACGCTGGTGACACTCAGAGACACTCGGAGCTGCTCGGAGACACTCGGAAACTCCATTCCCTAATGTCTCCAAGTGTTTCCAAGTGTCTCCGGTGCCCCCGCACCTCTGGCCACATGCGGTACTGCATAGACAAGCAGTGGCTGTGGAACGGATTATCTAAGTTTCCATTATTTCCTATGTTGAAACTTGCTTTGATATACCAGTGCTTTAGTTTACAAGCATGCTTCTGGAACAAATTACGCTGGTAATCCAAGGTTTTACTGTATTCATAAAACGTCACATTATGTTTTCATTTATATAGGCTTCCCAGAAATGATCCACGATTGGAGTCTGTTGCTTTTCACAAAGTCAAACCCTGTCTACTGTAGTGCTGTAAATAGGATCAACAATTCATACTTTAATTACAAGGAGAAAAAATGGTGAACATTTCTAATGTAAGAGGTACTGGCATATACATTAGGTGTATTTGGTAGAATATTGATGAATTACACCTGTTCAAAAAAAGGCAGCTCATATAATCTCATTCAAGAAGGTTAGGACAGGCTTTTTTTTTAGTTTAGAAGAAACAAATTTATTGGACTCAGAACCTATTAAGCTGGCTATACACTGTACAAATTTCAGCTGGTTCTTGATGAACTGACCAAAGTGCGCTTAGCGAGTGACTCGGTTGGCCCCTTCTTGCCTGACATCCTTCAATTAAAAAAATCAAAGGAGTTGGGTGGAAAATTGTCAGGGACAACAATGACAAGGAATAATCTGGTAAGGCGGTGATCTAGAACCTTTTATTATATGAACGACCATGTAGGTGGTTGTGTGGATAACCCTTGGCAGTCCTGCCACCCTAGGCCAGCCGATGCCCTAAGTCATGCTAGCTATGCAGAAGTTCAGCCCTGGGTATAGTTCACTGAATGCATGGGATCCTTGCAATAATCTACTGCTGGAGTGTGACTCTCTTGGTATGAAGCCCCATCTCTTTTATATCAGTGCTGTGTGACAGATAGAAGCATTGGTGTGCACGCATGGTGTGCTAGGTGTGCCTGGGCACACCCTAATCACCCCATGTGGTGCATATTCCTCCATATCCTTAACGGGGCTCCTAATATAATAGAAAACAAATTGTAAAAAATAATAGAAAATTAAGTAATTCAAATAAAAACTACTGACTCCATCCACTGCCCTACTCACACCGGCCATTGCTCTACTGACACTGTTATTATATAAACACATGCGCGCACACATATGTGTCTGAGCTTTGAGGTGCACACCCTAATACAATAGGCGGTGCACACCTATGAATAGAAGTAGGTCATATCATTCATATGGTTAAAGTTTAGGAACTGTTTTCTTCTAGATCTGCTCAGCAGGATTGACACTTCATATATCTGCCACCAGTCCATCCACCAGAATTTTTACCCAATGTTTATTAATTATCATGATCCCAGTCAAGTGTTGTGGTGCATTACTTCAAAGATCATGCGGCTCCTCAAGACACATACAAGTGCCAATGTTTTATGCAGTTTTCATTCTTTGTCAGCCACCACATTATAAAAATTTTAGTACTGTGAAAATTAAAACCAGAAATAGTTATTGGGGGCAGAATATAATTGTGACATGCGTGACCGGATTATACTCTTATCCAGCAGATAACACTTTGTAAATGCTAATTACAGTGTATATTTTTTACAGCAAATTTGAGTTTCTAGTATCTTTACTTAATGTGAATACATTAGGGTTTTTTGAATGGAGATATTCAGTTAAGTCAGTGGAAATGAAAGATAATTTTAACTTTGTGATTTTCCTAAAACTGCAAACTGTGACTGAAATTAGCATTTATTAAATTCCTATTCCAACAGGAACTGTACATGCTTTGAATGTTGCCTAGAAAATGCAGTGGACACATTACCAAAAGTATTGTGACACCTGCCTTTATACGCACATGAACTTTAATGACACCCAAGTCTTATGGCGCGTACACACACGCGGAATGTCCAACAGAAGAAGTCAGACGGAATCTTTTCATCATATATTCCGATCATGTCTATGCCTCACCGGACTTTATTTTTTTACAAAAATTCTGACTGACCTAGAAATAGAACACGTTTTAAAATTTTCCAACGGAACCAATTTCTATCGGGAAAACCACTCATCTGTATGCTGTTCCGACGGACCAAAAACGATGCATGCTCTGAAGCAAGTACGAGACAGAGGCTATTGGCTATTGAACTTCCTTTTCCTAGTCCAGTCGTACGTGCTGTACTCTGTCGGAAAAACCTTCAGAGTTTATTCCGATGGGAAAACTGATCGTGTGTACGCGGCATAAGTCTGTAGGGTTCAATATTGAGTTGGCCCACCCTTTACAGCTATAACAGCTTCAACTCTTCTGGGAAGGCTGTCCACAAGGTTTAGGAGTGTTTTGTGCACTGGTCCAAATAATTTGGTGGAGGGGGGATTATGGTGTGGGGTTGTTTTTCAGTTGTTGTGTTTGAGCCCTTAGTTCCAATAAAGGGTACCCTAAAGTGTCGGCATACCAAGACATTTTGGACAATTTCATGCTCTTAACTTTGTGGGAACAGTTTGGGGATGGCCCCTACCTGTTCCAATATGACTGCACACAAGTTCACAAAGCAAGGTCCATAAAGACACGGATGAACAAGTTTGTGGTAGAGGAACTTGACTGACCTGTACAGAGTCCTGACCACAACCAGACAGAACATCTTTTGGATGAATTAGAGCGGAGACTGCAAGCCAGGCCTTCTCGGCTAACATCAGTGCCTGACCACACAGATACGCTACTTGAAGAATGGTAAAACATTCCTATATTCCGGTGACCGCGAAGGAGGAAATATAACATGCTCAGGTTTACAAAGATTGAGTTTGAGAAAGTGGTGTGACATCCATACCGAGATGTCATTCAGTGAGTTTGAGATCCATGAGGCGATCGAGGGGGTGAGTTGGGGAGTGGAGAGATAGATCTGGGTGTCGTTGGTGTAGAGGTGTTATTGGAAGACATGGGAGGTTATCAACTGGCCCAGGGAAGAGGTATAGAGTGAAAATAGGAGGGGCCCAAGGACAGAGCCTTGGGGTGCCCAAACAGAGAGAGGAAGAGGCGCGGAAATGTAGTTGTAAGTGACACTGAAAGTGAGCTGAGATAGCTAGGAGAACCAGGATAGAGCAGAATCACAGAGGCCAAGGGAGTGTAGGTTGCTGAGGAGGAGATGCACTAGTAGATTTAAATACACTAACAAATTAAAGCCAAACTCCAGCTAACACTTTACAAGCATACATAAATAAGTAAAAGATGACCATTGTAAGCACCACTACTACTATTATATGGTTTGTCTCATCTCATTAACTGATCCATCTGGAAGAGAGCTTGTTCTTCTGAAGAACAATAGACGTATTAACTGGATCATCAGATGAAAACAGAAGAAAGCCTAAAAAAATAATGCAGTCATCACATCTAAGAAATGGTAAGCTGCAATAAAATAAATGTTTGCTTTTGGTTTAAATACTGCTTAAGGCTGGGTTCACACTGTTGAGAATTGGATGGGGGTTTCCCCATGGAGCCGGTTCACACATCTATGCAGCAGCTCCGGTGCAAATTGCACAGAAGTCCGGTGCATCTTTTGGTTTGTTTCAGGACCGAATTCAGCCAAAAATTGGGGCTGAAATCGGACCTGAAATTATGAAGAGGATCGCGCCGAGTCCCTACTGTGAGCCGGAGCGTGCTGCAGTGTGACCCCAGCCTTAAACTAGCTTGGACAGTTTCTACTTTTGCATTAAGTAAAAGTGTTCAGCTTCCTTTTTTCTCAAGTCTAGAATTTATATCTGTATGCACTATATGGAAGAATGCACTGGTCATCCTGCTCTCCATTTATTTAATACTACATATGTCAATGCTCTCGTAGATTAGAAGAACACTGATATAAATAAGATCACATCCAATGCCAGGAGCTTCCACATACTGTAGTATATTTTCAAATGCATGCAGCCAAAACCATCTCATCAAGCTAGATAGGTCCTCTTTGCTGTATAGACTGGCTGTATGTTTGTATTGTACTGTGCATTGTATACATAAAGTTGATCATTTAAATGTCACGTCTTTGGGTGGATTTGTGCTTTATTTATAGCATTTGTTTGGGCCTAGGAAACATTGAAACCAAGCCAGTCTGAGTTTATTAATACACCATTTCAAAGGGAAGTAAATTCGAAATACTGGGTATGTACTGATCATCATATCACACTCACATTAAAAAAACGTGTATAACTGAAAAATATTTTGTATAAGATCTATTTCACTGAAAATAGAAACTGAGGTCATAGTCTTAAGCCTCGTAAACACGATCGGATTTTTGTCCGGGAATTGTGTGATGACAGACTGTTTGCCTAAAATCTGACCATTAGTACACTCCATCAGAAAATTGTTGGCAAACTTTCCGCCAACAAATTTTGGATGGCAGGCTAGTAAATTTTCGGCGGACAACGGTCTATTGTCAGATTTTTCTATCATGTGTACACAAGTCCGTCACACAAAAGTTGAAAGTACAAACACGCATGCTCAGAATCAATGCTCACCAAACACGACATTAGCAGAAGGTACCCAAAGGGTGGCGCTCAAGAGCTGAAATTCCACGTAGTACGTCACTACGTTTGTGTTTGGCCGACAATTGTGTACCGTTTGTATGTAAGACAAGTTCCTGGCACACGCCCCTTCGGATAAACGTCTGACTCTTTGTCTGCGGAAAATCTGATTGTGTGTATGAGGCTTATGTTTGCCATTTGTAATAGCTGACAGCTCTGTGACCCTGGAAACAGAACACAGTTGTACTTATTTCTACTCTTGAAGCTTAGTGGGAACGTTTGATCAATTTCTTGTATGCCAAGGCATCATTTGCATCTCAATGCTTCAAGTCCACTAATTTGAAAGCATTGGGGCATGCATAAGTCTGTTTCAGATTTAAAGTAAACGTGCCAGTGAATCAAGCATGCAAAACGGTCTAAATAACTAAAATCGGGCCCCTAGAGGAATATAGGATCAAAATAGTTTGACGAAAAAGACCAAAGAATCAAAAATATGTTGCCTTTTTGATTTTTCTTGTTTTCTTGTTTTAAACCTTTTTGCCTGCATATAGATCTATGTGTGTCCCAAGCATGTTTAACAAAGAAGTGTTGGGTATGAAAAAAAAACACCATCCATACTCACTTAAAGCTGTGGGCTTTGCCTGCATTTTTTTTTTCATTTACTCCCATGTATTGTATATTCTCCCTCCACTAAATCTGGCTGCATCCATTTTAATTGTGGGCAGCTGGAGCTGGTGCCTGTTCACTTCCTGGATTTACACAGACACACTCCTCCAGCTCTGCAGCTCTCATTGGCCCTCTTATGACTCATCCCCTCCCTTCCTGGCAAACTCTCATGAGAGTGAGAGAAAGAGCTGTGCATGATGTCATAAGCCTAGGCTTATTACCAGACAAGAAACAGAAAGTGGGCTGTATAAGGTAGGGTGACCAGATGTCCCCGGTTTCAGGGGACATTCCCCAGATTGAGGACACTGTCCCCGGACCAAATCTGTCCCTGCATATGACTTAAACAGGAGCTGGGGCAATTTTTAAAGACAGTCAGTGCAGAATAAAAAAAAAAACGAATTCTGAATTACACCCCCCCTGCTCCTACTAGCTTAGGGGGGTGTATTTTTTCCATTATCTGTGTCCCTTTCTGATGATGATGTGCTGGTCAGAGCAGATTGGCTATTTCTTCAGTTTCCGGCAAATACCCATTCAGCTCCGCTCACATGTTATTCTGCCTTTGCTCAAATCCCAGCCAGCCGCCTGCCTGCTTATCTCCTTGCCTTGCCCGGCAGAGTCATTTTCCTCTGCTCCCCACCCAGTAGTAGCCGGGGCCTGGAGAGTGGGACCTGAGAGGCTGTGAGGCCGGCGGAGGGTGCGATGGGCAGAGAGAGGCAGCTGAGCTCAGCTGAAGATGTCCAGCAGCAGGAATAGAGGGGAAGCAGATCCAATCGTGGGGCTGCCAGTGCCTTCAAGGCTTCTACACAGGTGTGCTTTGGGGGTGTCTGTGAATAGACTACATTGCACTGTGCCTGTCTCTCTGGCATAATGGATGGTATCAGAACTCATAGGCAGCGGGCACTTATTGGTCATAAGTTAACAAAATCAGCACCCAGCAGTCATGTTATGTGACACACTGTGACAGAGCCAGCCAGAGCCATGATAGAGTGCCCGCTGCCTGTGAGTTATCATGATGCTGATAATCTTTACCATTTTCTGATCGCCTGATACACTGTAGCAGATTTATTGCTACAGGGGGGTTGCGCTGCACAGGATAACATATGTACGTGATCCTGCATTTCTGGGTGTCAGAGCCAATCAGTGGATCCGGCGGACTCACCCAGTGGTCTGCCTATGTAAACAAGGCAGTTTGCCATTCTGTCAGTGTGGAAGACATTGATCATGTGTTCCTGCAAAGCAGGTACAGGGATCTATGTCTTCCCTTCTTAAAAGCACCTTCCCCACAGTGAGAAAACACTTGTTAGGCACATATTTAACCTATTGATTGCCCTAGATGTTATCTCCTTCCCAGCCAGGGTCATTAGTACACTGACAGTGCAAATTTTTAGCACTGATCAATCTATTAATGTCACTGGTTTCCACAAAGTGTCAAAAGTGTCACTTATTGTCAGATTTTTCCACCACAATATCGCAGTCCCGCTATGAGTCGCTGATTGCTGCCATTACTAGTAAAAAAATAAATGTCCCCGGATTTCATTTTAAAAATCTGGTCACCTTAGTATAAGGTATTTACTGGTATTTAGTTGTTTTAACTTTACTATCCAACGTTAAAACAACAAGGGCAGAAGATTTAATAGATGGACAGATGAAAACATGACTGAAGGTCCGCTTTAATTATAACAGGCTTGTTAGACTTGTCAACACTAACATGCTCACATATTTCATTGTCACTGCTCTCATAGTTCAGTAATTTGTTTCATATTTATTTACATTTATTCAGTACATTGGGAGCAATGACCTTTTACATTTCATTCCCCATTCAACCAAGTTGCTTTACATGATATAGAGGATAATGCCCCCACTACGTTTCATAGAGCTAATAAATTTGTAGCAGTAATTGTCAAGAGATTTAATTGAACTCCAGGTTTACTTCTCTGATTTTTCGGACTCATTGAAGATGCCCTATCCCAGTGATGGCGAACCTTGGCACTCCAGATGTTTTGGAACTACATTTCCCATGATGCTCATGCACTCTGCAGTGTAATCGAGCATCATGGGAAATGTAGTTCCAAAACATCTGGGGTGCCAAGGTTCGCCATCACTGCCCTATCCAGTAAATATTCTTTCAGCTGCATCAATTGTTATCCACAAATTAGGAAGGACCAACATAGTAAGTCCGCTTAACTATGAGTGGATAGGACAGCTCATGGACTCCAAAAGCAAAGGATTTTATATCAGTACCATCACCCCCAAAACTCATTAACTCTAGCAACATAGCACCAATGGGACTTTTTTCAGTACATTGAAGTCATAAACCATGTGAAATACAAGAAATATATAATAAAAAAAACCTTACGCTTTATAGAAAATCATTAATGTTTATAACTACATGATTAGGCTGGTAGTCCGACCTGAATTTCTGCGATCATTGAAAATATTTCCTAAAGATCATTTGTAATTTATCCTTAGCATTGCATGTTGATTGTTTGATATTTCACAATAATTTGCATAAACCATAGACTAGGGATGTCTCCCCAGCACGTTTCATGAACAACATTCACTACTCCAGGAGGATATTATCCGTGGATATCAATTGTTATGCAGGCGTCTGGTTAGATCCAGGGGGTGGAGAAGGGGTGAGAGTAGAGACCCCACAGAGAATGTCTATACTTAATACATAAAAGACTACTTTAAATCAAGATTCACATGTGCTAAAAATGTGTAATTTCTTGGAATGCTGTTGAATTGGTGCTTTTTGGACACAAGATCTAGGATGCAGTGATGAGAACTGCTGACCAGACTCTGACGAATACAGCTGTTGGTTCTGATGTGGTCGCTTAAGCTTGTGTATTTTTGTAGGACTCAGTGGTGGCCAGTCCACAAGGGTTCTCAAACGAATCATATAACTATTTCTTTTTAAATGACTGATAATATGATTAACATTTTGTAATATTGTAAAGTTAAAAAATAGTCATATCATCATTTATTTAAAAATCAATCGTTCCATGTGTGCACTGTATGGGGTGCTGGACTAATGGGTTTCTATTAGATTATTTTTACAAGCATGTGATTAGAGCCTGTGGCTCTAATTGGCTTGTTTTCTTGTTTTAACTTGTCCTTGGGATACAGAGCACTGCGCCCAAACCCGACCACTGATTTTAGCGAATCAATGCCATTGCGTTTCTTTTGGCTTCCGGCTTCTCGTCCTGGTCAAGCAAGAGGCTGAAGATTTGGAACCCGGAAAGAACATTAAAAGGGGCTAAAATGAAGCCACTGGGTATCAAGGGAGCTGTCACCACTGGAGGACTCCGTTTGTAGGCACACATTGTCCTCTGCACCCCCCCCCCTAAAAAAGTTTAGCACCAGCCGCCACTGGTATGGCTGCTTCTACCTTTGTGATTATGCCTGCTAGCAGAATGTTTGCTGTTATGGATCTTCTGCCCTGTGTCAGCTCAGTCTCTCCTGTTAACTGCTACTGCTATGTATTATTTTGCTTTTAATGCTCATACATTAAACTTACACAGACTATACATTTATGTAGCAAAGATAAAGGGATCACTGCACATAGTCTACAATCCAACTTATCTATATTGTAGCAACAAACAGTTTGTACAGGATTTACCAGGTAAGATTCCTCTTATGTTACAGGAAACACTCACTGCTCATGAATAACTCTAACTTGAGCAGACCTTCCCTTAAATTAAAATGCTGCTGTGCTCATTCAAAACGGGAAAGCCTTGTGTAAGCTCCAAGCCACAAAGCTAAAGATGCTCTTTCTGCCCCCATTAGACTGGGAAGCCAATCGCCAAGTACCAGCATACATGGGTGGTGCTTGACCTATTTATTAAAGGTTTTCTGGACACATGGATTTCAATGACGGTTTTTTTTTTTTAAGCATGTGATTAGAGCTTGAGGCTCTAATTGGCTTCAAAAAGGCACTGCATCCCAACGAGCCCACCCAGTTGTGTGACAATAGCAAATTTATATTCACTATTGTCTTCCTGCTTCTCCTCCCAGCCAATCAGGAACTGGCCAGAAGGAGGAGGAGGAGAGGAGAAGCGATCAAACTCTTTGTTGTTGCAGGGCTGGCAGGGGCAGCATCAAGCCTCGACATTTTAAAACTATAACCAGTGTGAATTATATGATCATTTTCATCATGTTGTTGAAATTATGACATAAGGGTCAGGGGAAAGGTGAGTGGGCTAGATGACTTTCTTACCAACACTACCGGAAGTGCCTATTTCGTGGTAGAAATACAATACAGATATTACGGCAGATCAACAGTAGGCTCCCTATTTCTAATCAAATACATTTCTCTGGTGGTCCCATCTCAAGTAAACAAACCATTTTCTCATATACAATAAATTGTAGACATCCTAACTAACCTAATCTACACTGGTTTCACAGTCATTCTTTAATGTTTATGATTTAAGACAGATGTACACTTCTCTGGGAAAGCTTTTTTTTTTTTGCTGCCTACTAGCAGAGCCTTTTCTTGATTTATGATAATTAAACAAACTCACAAATGGTTTATTATTACATACTCTTGACTAATGAAATACTTTGTTCATAATTTACCTCCATTATTGCAATGTCAAAAAATGTTCATCTTCTTATAATCCAATAATAACAATCATGCTGTCATAGTAAATTCCAGGGAGCTGGAAACACTGATGGAGGCTGTCTTACCTCTAATTAGCTGGATTGCTTAGCTGAGAACATACAGGAAGCATATAGATACACGGAGGAATCTTTGCAAGAGACATGGCCATAGACCTGACCTTTCTCCTGGCTTCCACGCTCTACAATAGAGGTCAGTCATTTCTATGAGAATTCCATATTGTCAGGCTCTTTTTGAATTACAGTGTGCATATGCATCATTTTACTCTGGGATTATAAATCTACATAATAAGGAGGATTTCCTGTTTAAATATCTGCATTTACCAGCCACTGAGGGGCCCCACCTACAAGAGGCACTTTCTTAAAAAATAGCAAAAGTTGGTTCATCTGACCATTGTTTAGTCCTAAGCCGATAAAAACAAACAAACACATCCCTCTATATTGACAGACACAAAAGAGGCTGGGAAAGGGGAAAAAAAGGGAAGAATACACTGAAATGGGTCTTTTGAGGCGCAACATATATCAAAAATCATCTTTTTTTTATATCACTGATCATAAAATGGATTTCCCATATTAATCCACAAAACACCATATAATACAAATGTTAAAAGATCAAAATGTAAAGCAACATATTGTGTCAAAGATCGTACTTTCTTTTTGGCCCAACGCATTTCATGGTCTTAATCCACAATCCACCATTGTTTAGACTAGCCTTTCTCAACCGCCAGAGGTCCTCTGGTGTGCCACAGGATCATGGTAGAGAAGAGCTGTCAGATGAGCACCATCTGCCGATCCCTTGCTGGACTGTACATCGGCAGTGTGAGGGAGCTCCGTCAGCCTCAGTAAAGTAAAAGTAAATGGAGGGGGAGTGTTCTGTGCTCTCTTCTTCCCCTACAGTGCAGTACCTAGCTGTGTGAGGAAAGTTACTGTACTAGAACTTTTTAAAGGGCTTTATACATAGAAATAGCCTATGTTATCACTGGTGGGCCCCTAAGGCAGTGAGAAGCTAGCGGCATCCACAGATGGAAGCGTAAAACATAGGAGGCGCCAATGATCCTATCAAACAGCAAAGTCCAAATTCGAATGGTGGACCCACTCACAGGTACTCTCATGGCTGGCTGGATGATCCCTATCGTGGGGTCACCCCTCCAACCTGACATGTGAACAAGCCCTTGGTTCACATCTGTGTGGATGCATGCTGCATGTAGGGCAGCCCATTCATTTCAAAGAGCTGCCCTAAACACAGAAATGCAGGGGAAGAAGTCCCAGACCCTTTTTTTTTATTGCGCTGCACCAGAAGCACCGCATGTTTGCCAATGTGTGGGGTACCATTAAGAATTAATGGCACCCCTAAAGAGCAGGGCATTTATCTGTGTGTCAGGGACGAGCGTGATTTCCACAACACACAGTAACATGAACCAAGCCTTGGACGGGGTGCCTCAAGACTGAAAATACTTTTCAAGGGTGCCCCAACTGGAAAAAGGTTGAGAAACACTGGCTTAGAGTACATTGTAAACTGAATTCCAAACCTTATTTCTTTTATTTTATTATATATTTATGATTTACTAAGAAGAAGGCACTGCACCAGTTTATACATTAATTGAAACGTCATTAATTGAACGTGCAAACCAGCAAGCATTGAAGCTCAAATAACAATAATAAATACCCACAGATGTAAACGGCAACTGGTGCTAGAGTAACTGCAGTGTTCTCATTGATAATAGCGCACGCCCAATGCAATTGGTTACAATTTCAATTGGATACAATTGGATACAATTTCATTTAATTGGATGTGTCTTGTTTGGCAATTAGTAGCTGTACTCAGTAAGGCTGCTTTCACACTGAGGCGCTTTGCAGGCGCTAAAGTGCTAAAAATAGTGCCTGCAAAGCGCCCTGAAAGAGCCGCTGCTGTGTCTCCAGTGTGAAAGCCCAGAGGTGTGCTTGCAGGGCGGTCAAAAAAGTCCTGCAAGCCGCATCTTTGGAGCACTGTAGGAGCGGTGTATTTACCGCTCCTAAAGCGCCCCTTCCCATTGAAAACAATGGGGCAGCGCTGCAAACCTGCCTGCAAAGCACCGTGCAGCGGCGCTTTGCGTGCAGTTTTAACCCTTTTTTGATAGTGACCGCGTAGCGCCGCTAAAACGATGGTAAAGCGCCGCTAAATATAGCGCTGCTTTACCGCCAGCACCCGCACCACCCCAGTGTGAAAGTAGCCTTATTTAACCCTTTTGATGCTAATCTCATTCCTGTAACTTCTAATATATCTTTGAAGTGTGTTTTTTCATTTTTTACCCAAATCTTTCAATACATTACAAAATACAGAAGAGTTTCTAAACCCAATAAATTCATATTTTCAGATCTTAATCTTTAAAGGTGCATACACTGCAATGAGTTGGATCTTAAATAAATTAGATTTAGTGCAAGAGCCTGTTTTATTTCCTATCTTTTGGATTAATTGTTCAAGTGCATTTTCCTATTACCTATTACCTATTTTGCCTAAATATCGAGTTGTACAGAGATTGGCCAATCAGATTGCATAGTGCATGACCATCTTAAGTGCCAAATTTGGAAAGTAGATGTGCCATGACCCACTTGTATTTTCCAAACTATATTTCTTGGGCATTATACAAGGCACATGAAAAATCACCTTTTTTCAAGACATGCTAGAGTGATCGGGAATCTTCAAACTACATCTCTCCAGCTATTGCGGAACTACACATCCCATGAGGCATTGTAAAACTCTGACATTCACAGCCATGACTAGGCATGATGGGAATTGTAGTTCCTGAACAACTGGAGGGCTGTAGTTTGAAGACCCCTTATGCCTCCAGAATTGGGAGTGTGGCATCTACCCAAGTTCTCTCTGCTGGTGAACACAAGAACCTACATCTATATATACACACACACACACACACACACACACGCACACGCCAAATCATTTAGACATACACACATGACCCACACAAACACCGCCTCATGTAAAAATAAATCAAAAATTATCTTAATTTGCAAATAAGGATCATCTCTTCCTCAGAGAACAGTGAGCGGGGCATGGTGGTAGGAAGAAATTAGCAGCAGTACAAGCAACTTCCTAGAGGGGTGTGATGTCATTCCTGTGTACTGGCCACCACATTTTCGGGAACCAGATATGCTCCACAGGTACACATCTCCACGGACACACAGCAGTGGCACATCTAGCTGCAGGAACCCAATTTTTATATAAATAGTAAAGCAGATGCAGATTCCCAGGACTGGAGTAACAAATGTTTTTTTTAGTGAAAGACAACTGGTGTTTTCTATTAAACAAGGTCTAAATAGGTCATTGACATGCATCACAGTTGAACTTAGGAATGTGTCTTTGCAAAGTTAAACTAAATGAAATCCTCTCTTATTTTTGCTTGGGGATAGAGTGCAGAGGGATTAGAAGTCTTTTCAGTTTTTGGGGGGTGTCTACACCCCTGATAGAAACAAACAGGAGGACTGGGGGTTGGGACTTTAAATGAAGCAGGCAGGTGTAAAAAGTTTGAATTTATTGGAAGTCAGTGATAAGTTACGTGAGGGTAATCATGAGTACACCAAGAAAACCAATATATTTTGTTCAAAGGATAAACATACAGCAATGACAATTATTCATTAATAATACAAATCACATGTTACAAGTGATCATTAAATCAATAAAACATATAGTTGCCATAAAACATGGCATATAATAGCTCTATGCATTTTGTGGATTCATCCACTCTTCAGAAGCATGCACGTGGAAAACTGAATGCTGTAGTATAATAATAACAAGAATATCTGTAAGGTCTGAACCTGTCACGGAAGGAGATTAAGATAAAATAGAATAATTAGAGGTAATCTTACCTAGGATAAACCCCCCAAAACCACTCTCAAAAGTGCTTACATTGTGTGTGTCTATGCAGTAGCAAAGTGCCAACATGGATCAGAAACCCCTAGGGGTATCACTGGTGGGAGCTGAGGTGGTAATGACAGACTGGGACTCAACAAAGATGGTTTCCAAAAAGGAAATTCCAAAAGATAATGGTCAAAAATGACCATGAGTGCTGAGAACAAAAGTGAGATTATAAAATAGATTGGAAACTCATATTGTGTGGTACAATGGGTCATCTGTCCTAAACTTGGTAAAGGATAGGATAATGAGATGCTAATGAGTATAGGTAAAGTTAGGTTAGTGAGAGTAGAAGGTAAAGATGATGAAGAGGTGAACTACATAGAAAATTGAGAATATTAAGAAACCAAATCAACCAAGCAAAATAGGTAGAATAGAAGGAAAGTGCAGCATAAAACGTGGGTGAAAAAATTGGGTCAAATTTAACTAACACTTCAATTCTAAGTGATCCACGGGTAAAAGGCTGGAACCACCATGTGAGTCAAACCGCATGATAGGGTGAAGACACCTCCCAAATTTTGCCAGTTTCTCCTTCAAATTTATTCACTTCCTGTCACATAGCCAAACAGGAAGTGAGGGTAAAACCTTACCAATGTCTTTCCTTGGGGACACACAGGTCACTCTAAATAGTTTGCCCATTAGGTAAATTGCATTCTAGCATTTTGCTCTGTACACTCCAAATTATTAGGAATCTTGGATTTTTGGGCCTATTTACTAAAGGAAAATCCACTTTGCACTACAAGTGTACTTGGAAGTGCAGTTGCTGAAGATCCAAGGGGTACATGCAAGAAAAAAAAAAAAAAAGACAGCATCTTTGCTTCTACATGATTGGATGATAAAATCACCAGTGCTTCCCCTCAGATTTTCAGCGTCTACACTTGTAGTCACACTACACTACGCATGCACTGGAGTGATGTCATCGCAGCTCCGGCCAGTCACAGCGCTGGAGCCGCGATACCTGGAAGACACTCCAGGATAGATGGCTGCGTCAGAGGAGGCGAACGAGGGCTTATGCGGGGGCTTCGATCTCAGGTAAGTAATTCATAATGAGCTAGTATGCTATGCATACTAGCTCATTATGCCTTTGCCTTGCAGGGTGTATTTTTTTTTCCCAGAGGCTTTACTTCCTCTTTAAAGATTTAAACATTTTTAGTCACATCATCTTGAGGAAAGTTTTGCAAAATAATGCAGCACAGACAATTAAGTCAAAGTGAAACTAACAACCTACAAACAACACAGATTGACAACATCAAAAATATTTCAGTGAAAAATATCCACCTCCCCCAAAAAAAAGAAACAAAAGTGAAAAGCACTTACGCTAAAACACATCTGTTTTGCAAAGACATAACGAACAAAATACAAAGAGAAACTACATGCATTACAAACTCTATAAGGATACCCAAATGTACTCTCTTTTCAGGGTATGATAAAGAATGCTATATGCAAGCTTTATATAACATAGATTTCTTGATCATACATCACGGGACACAGGAGCTTCATTACATAGTGGGTTATATAGACACCTCTGGTGATTGGAGACTGGTTGACCCCAATTAAGGAGAATTCCTCCCCTATATAACCTCTCCCATATGGGAGGCACCTCAGTTTTTTCGCCAGTGTCTAGGGTGGTTGGTCACGTAAAACTTTATCTCTATGCAGGTCCCTGCGGGGGCCTAAGGGCTACAACAAACCGGATCCATACCTCGGCCGATATTTGACTCCCAAGATGGTTTGGTACCCGGGCCTCGTCAGCCGAAGAAACGAGGTTTGGCCTGTAAGTCCTCTTCTATTGGAAGACTGGGCTCTGGGAAAACCAGACTTGGTGTACTGTTTATACAGAGCGCACGAAAGTTTCTGGCAGAGTCTTTTACATGGTCCAGGTAGGAGGCTCTTCCGAGAAAGAGCCCCAGATAAACCTGAAGGTTGGCTAACACTGCCCGCCGTGATGGGTGAAGGCTGGAATTTGTCTGTTTCAGCAATTCCTGCGGCGAGGACAGGTAAGGCAAATTAATCCTATATATATAATTATATTATGGATTTCTTCATTTTGAGTAGATGAATGTCTTACCTGGTTTCCACCACTAGAGGGAGTAAGAGCAGCCTGATGCATACTTACATGCCTTTCAGTACACACGCTCAGTGAAGCCTGGTTCTCCAGCTGTCTCACGTCTCCACTGCAGTCCCTGCCACAACAAGGTAACACAGGGGTCCCACGTAGTCTGGGGGTCCCACGCAGCTCCGGTGGAGTTCTCCTTTCCCCCCCTGGATCCCACGGTCCTCGTGCACGCGCGCCGGGTGCGTTCCTGGGCTAATGGAGGAGGGGAGGGTGTGGTTGTGACACATCAGTGTGCACGGCGCTGTACTGCGCAGGCGCCAGGCGGCAGATTTAAAAAGCCCAGAGCGTCAGGGGGCTGTAAGTGTGAGACACAGGAGCTGTGGACAGTAAGCATCCGTGGGGATTGGATCCAGGCAAACCTTAGACACCTACTCAGCATCAGGTTGTGCAATTTAAGCATATATATTTATTGTGAGACTTTAAGCACAACAGTGATTGCACTTGTACTAGTACCTCTGCTTTGTAGCTTAGGACTATGTCTCCTCGTAAGAGGGTCTCAGGGGGAGGTAGCAAAGGCACTGGTAAATCACCGCCTAGGTCCAGGGGTGCTAAAAGTGCCTGTAAGTTACCATCCCCCCCTGCAAGACTGGAGCCAGCCTCTCAGGACAAGTCAGTGCCCCTGTCAGGTTTTGCAGCCTCTCCTAATGTCCCAGCCCCGGTTTATGTCACTGAGGACTCCCTTAGGGCTACATTGGAGGGTTTTGAAGGGAGAATAATGAATTTTATTTCTGCTTCCCTGAAAGATAGCAGGAAAAGGGGTAGACCCCCTCCCTCTGCTGAAATTCCTCTCTCAGATGATTCTTCTGACAATGAGGAGAGATCCCTATCTTGGGACAGGGATCATGAGCAGTCGGATGAATCAGAGGAAGAGGAGAGAGTCCCCTCCTCCCAGGCACTCAGAAACCAGGTGCAGTATTATTACCACATTCAGAATGCCTGCTGCTGAAGTCGCTACGTCCTCTGTTTCTTCCCTGGGAGTCAGGAAAGCCCCACAGACTGCCTATTCCTTCCCAATTCATCCCTTAATGGAAGAATTGTTGTATGAGGATTGGGGACATCCGGTACACCGGCGCCATTTTCAGTTTGTGGCCTTGCCGTTCGGGCTTGCTACAGCCCCTCGAGTCTTCACAAAGATTCTGGACCCTCTCTTGGCAAACCTAAGAGCTCAAGGTAAAGCCGTCATGGCTTATCTAGACGATTTACTTCTCATGGAGAAAACAGTAGCGTTCCTGTAGCGCAGCGTTACCAGAACGCTAGAACACCTGGAACGCCTAGGTTGGATTATAAACCTAGAAAAGTCGTCCCTACAGCCTGCCACCAGGTTGGAATACCTGGGTATGGTAATCGACACCGCTCAGGGCAAGGTGTTTCTTCCAAAGCCAAAAGCCTTGGCCATTGGGGATCTGGTGCGCCTAATTCTGGGCAGGAGATCATCCCCCATTCTATTATGCATGAGACTGTTAGGAAAAATGGTGGCCTCCTTCGAGGCCGTTCCATTTGCCGAGTTCCACTCAAGGCCTCTGCAAGGATGCATCCTTGCGGCTTGGAACAGGAAGCCCCAATCCTTGGATCTTCCTATGCGTCTATCCCCAGGGACACGCAAGAGTCTCGTCTGGTGGTTACAAACCAAGAATTTGCTGAAGGGCAAAACTTTTCTTCCTCTTTCATGGAAGATTATCACGACAGATGCCAGCCTGACAGGCTGGGGAGCAGTGTTGGAGGAGACATGCTCGCAGGGAAAATGGTCTGCGATCGAGAGGCTATTGAACATAAATGTCTTGGAGATCCGGGCAGTTTATATGGCTCTCATAAAGTGGTCTTACAGATTACGAGGTCTCCCTGTTCGGGTTCAGTCCGACAATGCCACAGCAGTGGCTTATATCAATCACCAGGGCGGTACCAGGAGTCTGGTGGCCCAAAAAGAGGTGAATCGCATACTTGTCTGGGCAGAAAAGCATGTTCCGTGTCTTTCTGCAGTCTTCATTCCAGGAGTGGAAAATTAGCAGGCGGATTTTCTGAGCCGCCAGCAGTTGTGCCCAGGAGAATGGGCTCTGCACCCCGACGTGTTTCGGAACATATGTCACAGGTGGGGTACTCCAGACGTAGATCTGTTTGCATCCAGGTTCAACAGGAAACTGGACAATTTTGTGTCAAGGACAAGAGATAAACTTGCTCAGGGGTCAGATGCTCTGACAGTTCCCTGGGATCAGTACAATCTGATCTATGCCTTCCCCCCGAGCCCGCTTCTGTCGCGGTTCCTGGGAAGAGTCAAGAGGGAGACAAAATCGGTCCTTTTGGTGGCCCCGGCTTGGCCCAGGCGACCGTGATATGCAGAGATCATGAAGTTGGCAGTAGGCATGCCATGGATCCTCCCTCTCCTGCCAGATCTGCTCTCACAGGGTCCAATTTACCATCCTGCTTTACACAGTCTGAATTTGACGGTTTGGCTGCTGAGACCCACATTCTGACAGACCGTGGCCTTTCGGGGCCAGTCCTTTCTACTCTGGTCAATGCCAGAAAGCCGGCCTCCAGGCTTATTTATTACAAAATCTGGAGGGCATATGTTTCCTGGTGTGAACTCAGGAAATGGCATCCTAGAAAGTATGCCATTAGCAGAATCTTGGCCTTTCTCCAGTCAGGCCTAGAAATGAATTTGGCCATAAGCACTATCAAGGTGCAGATTTTGGCCCTGTCAGTGTTTTTTTCAGAAGCCACTTGCATCGCATTCCCTGGTGCGGGCTTTCATCCAGGGGGCCATGCGGTTAAGACCGCCAGTCAAACCTCTGGTATGCCCATGGGATCTGAATTTGGTTCTCTCGGCTTTGCAGGGGCAACCATTTGAACCTTTGCATCTGGCTTCATTAGTTCTCCTGACTAAAAAATTGGTCTTCTTGGTAGCCATATCCACGGCTAGAAGAGTATCAGAGCTAGCAGCTCTTTCCAGCAAGGAGCCGTATCTAATTATTCATAAGGACCGGGTGGTCATGCGTCCCAACAGGTCCTTTCTACCTAAGGTGGTTTCTGGATTCCATTTGAATCAAGACGTAATTCTACCATCCTTTATTCCGGACCCACAGTCCGCAGAAGAAGAATCTTTGCACACTTCAGATGTGGTGCTCAGATAAGGAAAACTGATTGCTTGTTTATTTTGCCAGAAGGCCCTAGGAAGGGCCAGGCGGCGTCAAAATCCACTCTCTCAAGGTGGATTAGACAGGTTATTTCTCAGGCCTATAGTGTAAAGGGGAAGATTCCTCCTTTTCAAGTGAAAGCGCACTCAACGAGGGCTGTAAGTGCTTCTTGGGCAGTGCATCACCAGGCCTCCCTGGCTCAGATCTGTAAGGCTGCAACTTGGTCATCAGTCCACACATTCACCAGATTCTATCAGGTGGATGTCAGAGGGCAAGAGGATATCGCCTTCGGGCACAGTGTACTGCAGGCTGCAGTTTAGGTCCTCCGGTCCCTGGCGGTCTATAATTATGATCTGTGTCTCCCTCACCTCAATCTGAGCATTGCTTTGGGACATCCCACTATGTAATGAAGCTCCTGTGTCCCGTGATGTATGATCAAGAAAATGGGATTTTTATATACAGCTTACCTGTAAAATCCTTTTCTTGAGAGTACATCACGGGACACAGGGCTCCCGCCCCTCTTGGGTTTTACGTGGTTTCTTATTGCTTTGCTACAAAACTGAGGTGCCTCCCATATGGGAGGGGTTATATAGGGGAGGAATTCTCCTTAATTGGGGTTAACCAGTGTCCAATCACCAGAAGTGCCTATATAACCCACTATGTAATGAAGCTCCTGTGTCCCGTGATGTACTCTCAAGAAAAGGATTTTACAGGTAAGCTGTATATAAAAATCCAATTTTTTGTGCTAATGAGGCAATTGAAACCACATGCACAGCCCATGAAACACACAAAATGCAAGTTCACCCAGTATAGAGATAGAACTTCAAAGTTGGTACACCTGTTAAGGATGTCCTTATATTACTAATGTAAAAACACACTCTCTGAGCATGCCCAGAACAACCCAACTGCAGCTAGCACAAAATAAGCCACCCTCCGTCCAAAATGAAGCACATCATCCAGCATGTTACAAAATTAAAGATGGGACAAACACCCCCGCCGGTCCAGGGGGGCAAACAAAGAGCCTAAGGGCTCCTTCACACAGATGTGTCTATGTATGGAGCCCACTCTGCTCAGTAGGGGATTGCTCCATCGATCTCTGCTCAGCAGGAAGATGACAGGTCTGTCTCTGCACATCTATCAGATCGCCGCTTTCCGCTATGGGGGATCGGATGATGACAGACCATAGAGTCCGTCATTCAACCGTTCTGCAGACGGATGGAAAAATAGGTTTTTCTTCCATCACACATTTTCAGATCGTAGCGGGTCAGATGTCAGCGGACATGTCACCGCTGACATCCATCCTTCCATAGACCTCTATGGAGTGTCCATTAAGGTCTGCCTAAAAAACTGACAGGTGGACCTGAACAGATCGTCCAGGTGAAAGGGGCCTAACATTGGCAAAAGTTATACAACAAATACCATTGCTTACTCTGCCTGTAAAGTGGTTCTTCTGTAGCATGTATCCAAAATTCTACTTCAAAGATGTATGGCGTTAGAGAAAACTTACAAATCTACATTGCAGCTGCAAGATTTTAACCCAAAGCACAAAATAGCCTGCCCCCCACCCCCCCCAATACATACAAGGCCATTTGGGTTTGTTAAGGCTTAAAATGAGAACCCCTATGTGAAAAATACCACCCCAAACTAAAAAAAAAATCTGCCCCACTCACACACCAACAAACCCCTAGCCAAACACACAGAAAGACAGCCCATGAAAGGGGGATTGCTTGGGGGAAGGAGGGGCTCGGGCACCCCAAAAGTCAACCACCTTGTTACCATATTCAGGGGACAAGGGCCTCTTCCACACAACCCTGTGCTGGGGTTGTGGGGTCTGCAGACAGGAGGCTTTACAGAATGTGAAAAGTCCCTTTAAACTAGTGGGTACAAGGTGCTTTGTGGTTGGCACTGGGCCGAGCCCAACATGTCCCAAAGGCAGCCAGCTATGTTGAGTGTATGTGGCCTTGTATGGTTCAGGAGGGGATTGGGCAATCGCTCTTCTCACCCCTTTCCTAGCTGGCCCTGTTTTATGCTCTGAAAGAGGATGTGGTTTGGATTGGTGAAGGCAGCTCACAGATGTGGAGTGTGGATTTCCCCTTCAAAGGCAAAAGTAACCCCTTGGAAATCCAAGGGATTAGAGGGGGCAGACAAGAGCATTGGAGAATGGAGTGTGGAGTGTGGAGTTCCCCTTTAAAAGAAAAAGCTAGCCCAAGGGAATCATATGCATTAGAGGGGGAAGGTTAAATGCCCTTTTAGGAGGAGCTAGAGGAGTGAGAGTCTTTTTACATAATTTTAACAAGGTGCATGTCACATGTTGGCAACGTAACATGCTAACATGACCTGTGTGCAAATCTTCTTAACCACTGTGTCACTTTAACTGACAATTGCACGGTCATACGACGTGGCTCCCAAACAAAATTGACGTCCTTTTTTCCCACAAATAGAGCTTTCTTTTGGTGGTATTTGATCACCTCTGCCGTTTTTATTTTTTGCGCTATAAACAAAAAAAGAGCGTCAATTGTGAAAAAACGCATTATTTTTTTACTTTTTGCTATAATAAAAATCCCCCAAAAATATATATAAAAAAATGTTTTCCTCAGTTTAGGCCGATACGTATTCTTCTACATATTTTTGGTAAAAAAACCCGCAATAAGCGATTATTGATTGGTTTGCGCAAAATTTTTTGCGTTTACAAAATAGGGGATAGTTTTATGGCATTTTTATTAATATTTTTTTTTCACTTGTAATGGCGGCGATCAGCAATTTTTATTGTGACTGCGACATTATGGCGGACACATCAGACATTTTTTTCACATTTTTGGGACCATTGTCATTTATTCAGCAATCAGTGCTATACAAATGCACTGATTCCTGTGTAAATGACACTGGCAGTGAAGGGGTTAACCAGGGGGTGGCAATGTAGGGGTTAAGTTTGTCCTAGGGGTGTGTTACTAACTGTGGGGGGCTGGGCTATGTGCTAGCGAACACTGGTCTCTGCTCCAATCACAGGGAGCAGAGATCAGTGTCACTCGTTGCTGGGCAGAACAGGGAGATGCTGTTTACATCGGCATCTCCCTGTTCAGCCTCCCCGTGAGACGGCAGCGGGTTTCCCCTCGGCGATCAAGCCCGTGCACGCGCCGCTGGTGGCGCACACGCGATGGCAGGCCGCAATTTCAACTGGAACTGTACGCTCGCTACACATGCTACTCAACATTGAGAGTAAGTTCTTATAAAGTGTTTATTATCTACCCAATTTTATTCTTTAATTTAGAAGCTTTGTGACACTGACTAGGTCTATTTTCTTTACATACTCCTAGGCACCTATTGAACAAGCTGACGGCTTGTGGGTGCTAATGTGTACCGCTGCATTGACATACCCCTTATTTGGCTGTATCCCTCTCTGTATCAGTTCATTGGCCCATGTGCATAACTTGATGCATTGCTACGCTTTGTACTAGTAAGTACTCATGGAAATTATTAATTTATTTTCAATATTATCCTATTTTTTTTTTCTATAAGTTGGTCTGTGTTTAATATCTAATATTTTTTTGGTAACCATTATGGTTCAAACCTTCTAATTTGTTTTTAATTATGGAGGCTTTCTGTCCCTCTCCCATACTTCATAATCCTTATGTTAATCCCTCTAATGAGTTATATTACTAGATTTTACATTTTGCATTTTCCTGGTATATCTTACGCTTTTTTATTACCGTCCAGACTGGCCTTCGTCTACACCCTCCTTTGCTGCGTGTCCAGCTGTCGGAAACGGGGTTTTGCACATTCTTTTTCACACCGATACGGGTGCTTTTGCTTGGGACAATGGTTTTGGAGGAGGGGTAAGCACTCCTTTAAAACTCTAGGCATTTGGGTTGTACTGTTATGATATGTAGCCAGTATTGTTTGCACTTAATTTATATGTTTTGTATTGATTGTCATAAATTTTCTTGTTTTCATGTTATTTCATTGTTAGCTTGTATATCCCCTGAGGAAGCTATTGCGAAACATGTCAGGATAGTCGATTACAAGCACCCCAACCTATCTGTTGTTCAGACCAGTTATTATATGTAACACCTCTGTATATGTAGCAATCTGCTATGTTTTATTGATTGATAATAAAATAAATTGATTTTATTCTTTTGTATTTCTCCTCCTGAATATCTAACTAATATAGGTTGCACCGTAAAAATCCCCCTTTCCAAAAAAATTTCTTTCAAATATTTACTGGGATGAGGTGCCATACTTTTTAGGTGTTGATGGAAGCTGGAATCAAATTTTCAAAAACGTACATCGTGGTGCGCGGATTGGGAACTGGTTATAAAAAACACATAAAGGTGAACCAGCGTAAAAAAAAAAACAACGTAAAGTTTAGATGTGTGTACCCATTCAACCCATGCAAATGCATGTAGGTTGCTTAACATTTACTAAGATTTTGATTGCGCAGTGAACAAATGCATGTGAATGAGCGCAAGAGCCGCTTGTGCATTCGCACTGCTTACATTGATCTCACGCAACGTACGTTCTAAACGTACTTGCAGACACAGCAGACTTTCTGTGAAAAAGTTACTTTCTCATTCTATTTTGGGCATATTTGTTACTTGGGCAGTTGTTACTAAACTTCATCACATCACCCTAAAATATTGGCACCTCCATCTTCTGTCAATATTGATTTGGAGATGCATTGCGCCATGTCCATAGTGGCGCACAGATTGCATTCTCCCATGCTCCCAAGATCAGTATAGTAAATGGGGGATTCACGCTCTGTTAATGGCGCACGGCTTTCGTAAATCACACCCATTGCACCCTCTTGTCCACAGCCTTGAAAACATTGTGATGAGGTTCATTGGGTAAAGGTGCCAATTTACAATGATACCATGTAGCAGTGGTAGGTGATTTTACAAAAATACTTGTTTTTCTCATATTTTCACAAATAATATTTATTTTTGCATGTATACATAACCTTTTTTTTTAATTGTGAATTTTATATTCTGAGTCTGTTTATACTCTGATTTTTGTTTAAAAAAAGTATTTAATATCTATTAATATGATTGCATGAATCAAAACATCAGTTCAGAAACTTTTAAATACAATGAAAAAACTACCAAAAATAAAAATCCTGAATGGTTTGGCTAAATCTCTGGTTAATTAGAAGCTGCTGTGAAATGTAATGTGTATATGCTTTTGCAATATTTTACAGGGTTTTGCAGTATTTTTCTATGATTGTTCTAATAACATGCTGCATTATACAGGAGATCTTAATGAACATTTCAAACGCTAACTATTTATATATTTTACTCAAATGTATGTTTAACCGCTTGCTGACCAGCCGCCATCATTATACTGAGGGAGATCGGCAGCCGTCGTAGCTATACGTTGGCTCCTTCAAGCAGGATAGCAGGTGGGCACGTGCCGCCGCTCTGCAGGGGTGCCTATGCTTGTGGTAGAACAGGGATGCGTGTGTGTAAACACACAAATCCCTATTCTGTTCTGTGAGGAGAGACAGATCTTGAGTTCCTAATAGCTAGATAATATGTAGATAAATACATTTTAGCCTAAACTGAAAAAAAAGTAACTTTAAAAAAAAAAAAAGGGGGATATTTATTATAGCAAAAGTACAAAATATTGTGCTTTTTCAAAACTGTTTATCTTTGTTAGTTTATAGAACAAAAAATAAAAACCGCAGGGAAAAAAGGGACGTCAATTTTGTTTGGGTACAGCGTCGCACGACCGTGCAATTGTCAGTTAAAGCAATGCAGTGCCGTATCGCAAACAATGCTCTGGTCATTGGGCAGCAAAATATGGCAGGGCTGAACTGGTTAAACTGTGCAACACCAAATTTTCTGAAGCAATGCTTGAATGGTCACATCACATTGGCTAGCACACATCATGTGGGCATTGTTTCCACTACTGCTAGCTGTAAAGGAAGCAAACAACCTTTATCTGCAAAATGCACTGAATATTATACACTTCTGATTACGATAAAGTCAAGTGACTGGATTGCATGTCTCAATTGCTAATTTCTGAGTTAATCCATTTTTAGCATGTTGATCATTTCAAGATGTTTGTTATCATCCTGTGATTATTAAATCATATTCTATGAGGAATATTCAAAAGGCATGTGGGATTTCCCATCTCACTCACTCTGTCAAGCTAGATCTGTATATTTATTTTTGTTTTATAAAGTATATATATTTCTATATCTATGTGTGTATATATATATATATATATATATATATATATATATATATATATATATATATATATATAGAAAGAATATATATAGAAAGAATATATCCAAGTGAATCCAGACCATCCACAGTTCCTGGATATGTGTCCGTAGTGGCCGCACATCCAGCATTTTCTGTCCTCTTCAGGCTCCCTACGCAGTTGGTTCTCGCCCCTATGAGGTTGGGGTGAGTCCTTTTTAGAACTGACACCATTGCATTAGTCTCATTCTGTTCTCATGCAACCACATCCACCACTGCATTATGCGAGAAGGTGGTGGATTGTGCCTCAGCTTTCTCTTGCAAGGCTCTCGGTCTGGGCCAGCCTTCAGACCAGCTATGAACTGATCCCTTAGTATGTGGTGTAAGTCAGTGATATTGGCTCAGCCATGCAAATCCCTCGTCTGCAGGTGCCTCCAGAGATTCTGCATTGTTACTGCATAATGGGTGATGTTCTCATCTTCAGGGTCTTGGCAATCTTCTTATAGCCTAGACCATCTTTATGTAGAGCAACATTTTTTTCTGCTCAGATCCTCAGAGAGTTCTTTGCCATGAGGTGTCATGTTGAACTTCCAGTGACCAGTATGAGTGAGAGTGATAACACCAAATTTAACACACCTGCTCCTCATTCACACCCCATTTTCATTGTTCTGGTGTTACAGGGCCTTCAAAAGTGTAATAGGTGGTTGAGAAATAGGATGTGTAATTAATGCTTCTAGAGTGCCTGAAGGTGCCACTTCAATGTTGGGCATCTGTATGTGGCCAGGCTGTGTAAAAGTCTCACACATGTGGTCTCACACATGTACAGTGATATAACAGGGCAGGTTCCACTCAGAACAGGCCTCTCCATGGTCAACCAAAGAAGTTGAGTGCACATGCTCAACGTCATATCCAGAGGTTGTATTTGGGAAATAGACGTATGAGTGCTGCCAACATTGCTGCAGAGGTTGAAGGGGTGTGGGGTCAGCTTGTCAGTGCTCCGACCATACGCCGCACACTGCATCAAATTGGTCTACATGGCTGTCGTTCCAGAAGGAAGCCCCTTCTAAAGATGATGCACAAGAAAGCCTGAAAACAAACAGTTTGCTGAAGACAAGCAGACCAAAGACCTGTGCACATGATTGGAAATTCTGCCAGCAAAAGTCCGATGTGAGCCTTTGGTCGGAAATAACGACCGTGTGTATGCTCCATCGGACTTTTGCTGGCGGAAATTCCACCAGCAAAGATTGAGAACAGGTTCTCTAGTTTTCCAACAGAAAAAGTTTTTTCTTTAATCGTACATCACGGGAAGCAGAGCCTTAGTAATTACTATGTGGGTTATAGCCCAACTTCAGGTGCTGGACACTGGCACACTCTAAACAGAAGGTGCCTCCCAATATAACCCCTCCCATACTGGGAGTATCCCAGTTTTT
The DNA here is from genome assembly GCF_037356315.1 of Lithobates pipiens. NCBI lineage: Eukaryota > Metazoa > Chordata > Amphibia > Anura > Ranidae > Lithobates > Lithobates pipiens. The sequence continues at coordinate 298,912,356 of NW_027507903.1, forward strand.
TTCGCCAGTGTCTAAGGTGTTGGTCACGATTGAAGATGTGCTGTGCTGAGCTCCACTGGAGCAATCCTTGCTGGGGCTAGCTATGCAGCTGGATCCATTCAAAGTGTCTTTTAGACCGAATTGAATGGTACCTGGTCCAGGATTGTGGGTTTCCCCAAGGATCCCCGGTTCCTGAACGTTTGTTAACGGAACCCGCCGTGAAGGGTGAAGATTGAGTCTGTTGGTTTTTACCACAGAAAACTCTGCGACGGGAGAGGTAAGTGGACTTTTCTAAGAAATGTTGGAATTTTCTTATGAAATGTCTCCTTTCATTAGTAAATTTTGTAATGCCTAAGTGTCACCACTGGGGGCTGTATGGAGCACATACCTTCGCATGCTTTCTCAAGAAATCAAGCTGTGTCCGGAGCAGCAGGCTTCTTTTTCTCTCCAGCCAGCAGCAGACCTCCGGTAAGTCTGGGGGGGGGGGGGGTTCTTGACCAGACACCTCCCACCTGTGCTGTATTCTCCCCCTCTTCACGAGGAAGAGTGCCAGGAGAAAAACGGCAAAAAACTGCAAAAAAATCAGCATGCCGCTCTACTGCTCGCCATTTTTTTCCCCTCACATGACTATCCTGTAGGACCAGAGGCCCGCGATCGCATGGGAAAGTTCTTTTTTTTTAAAGGGGGGCCTTAAGCGACAGAGGGGGCAGAGCTTAGCGCGGTTGTCCAGTGCGGGTATGTGTTTTTTAAAGCACCATATTACTGCTGCAGGCTGAGGGACACAAAAGCATAGAGGGGCATGAAAGAGGTTTGGTGACACAAGCATTCCTTTTGACACATTTACTATTGCATCAGGCTAAGCATTAATAGCAGTGGCAGGGCTGGACTATTGCTCAAGCAATGGATGTGATTTCTTCTGGTAGTACCTCTGCTTTGTGCATTGGACTATGGTCAGAAGGGGGGGCTGAAACACCCACAAAAAAGAGCTAAAAGGGTCTCCCTCAAGCTCTGGAAAGCCTACTCTACAAATGGCATCGTCCCCTAAGAGGGGGTGGCTGGGCAGAGTGAAATCAGGGCCATGAAATGTTTGCAATTGTTTTCAACACTACAGCCCCTGTTCATTTTACTAAAGAAATCTTTTACCTCAGCCATTGTAGGTTTAAAAAAAAAAGTTTAGCAACTTTAACCACTTCCCACCCGGCCAATGTATATATACGGCCGGGTGGGAGCCGCCTGCTCCTGATAGGACGTTCAGGAACGTCATTCAGGAGCAGCGGGATCGCGCGCGCGCGCGCGCGCCCGCGCAGCGGCGCGATCCCGATGTGCTCGTGTCACCCGGACACGGCACATCTCAGATCGGCAGGAGGGCTCTGTGATTGGCCCTCCTGATCACATGACGGCCGTGTCCAATCACGGCCGTCATGTGATGTAAACAAACAGCCGGTTGCTAGGCAATCGGCTCTCCTCTCCTCACACGGAAGTCACCGCTGAGAAGAGGAGAGCAGAACGCTGCAGCCGGCTGATGATCAGTGAGTATGGGCTGCTTTTCACAGCTTTTTACTCACTGATCATCAGTGTAGTGTAAACACACAACACACCACACAGTGAAAACACAGTCCCCACATATGTCCCCAAAACACACATGTCCCCAAAACATACATGTCCCCAAATAATAAAAACACATGTCCCTAATAATAAAAACATGTCCCCCACATATGTCCCACTAAAATCACATGTCCCAATGATTATCTGCACACATATGTACGTGATCACCTGCACACATATGTACATGATCATTTGCGTACATATGTCCGTGATCACACAAACCAATTATTATACACTTAACGGAATTTTTTTTACCAAAAACATGTAGCAGAATACATTTTGGCTTAAATTTATGACAAAATTTGATTTTATTGGATTTCTTTTCAAATAGAAAAAAGAAAATATTGTTTTTTTCCCAAATTTCCGCTTTTTTTGCGTTTATATCGCAAAAAAAAAAAAACGGAGTCGTGAATAAATAACACCAAAATAAAGCTCTATTTGTGCGAACAAAATGATAACAATTTCATTTGGGTACAGTGTAGCATGACCGCGCAATTGTCACTGAAAGCGCTAGAGCGCTGAAAGCTTAAAATTGGGCTGGGAAGGAAGGGGGTGAAAGTGCCCTGTATTGAAGTGGTTAAGTAGGGTATACCGGCAATTGATGCTACTATATCCTTTGTGAATAAGTTTGACTTGTCCGGCAGCCAATACTAAAATATTTAGGGATCCAATGGATAAAAGGATGGAATTCCTATTAAAAAAAACACACTTATTTGTGTAATTGGTTAACGTTAACGAGAGACCAGTTTAAACAGGTGTTCAAGGTTATCCTGCTCAGCAGGCCCAGGAGGCAGCTTTATGTTTGCAATAGTTGTTATGACAGAATCTATCCTTTAGGCCTTGAGCCCTTCGCTAAGCGTCATGCAAGAAGCTCCTGGCTAGTCTTCCTTTTTGTGGGGAAACAGCTATCTGGGAATATTTTGGATAATATATCCAAAGAATTTTTCGTGAAAAAATACCCCTTTTGCCATTTAAGTGAAGGAGTAAATATATTTTCGTTTCAATTCTCCTTCTTCTGTGCCAGGGGCATCAGCCTCCAGGCAGTGATGACGGCATCTGCCATCAGGTTCAAAAGGTAATCCTCAGGGTTAACCCCAGGGACAAAAGAGGTCTTGGAGGAGGAAGCCTACAAGATACTGAAGCCTCCTTATGAGGAGGCTTATGAGGAGATGCCCCTGCTTGCTCAATAGAGTGAATTCTTTTGTAGTTCTCAGGGATCTGGCAATAGGAGTGTCAAGACGAATGGGGGACTTCCGCAAGGGGAAAATCCTTCCTTCAGTTACCAGGGAAATAGTAACAACATATGCCAACCTTTTTTGTTAGGTTGTAGACAGCGGCGCGCAGGCGCACTGAGCGCGGCATTCTCAGCGACGGAGCTGCCGCGCATGTCGGCTCCCGTGCGAATGCGCGGGAGTGACGTCATCGCGGCTTCGCTAAATGACAGCGGCGGAGCTGCGAGACCCCATCAACAAGATGGATGCAGCGGACTACAGGGGACAGCGGCGACTTCGCTGGCTCCTGTGTCAGGTAAGTGACACATAATGGGCTACTATGCGATGCATAGTAGTCCATTATGCTTTGCCTTTGCAGGGAATGAAAGAGGAAGTAAACTCATCAGGGTTTACTTCCTCTTTAATCCCAAGGGGGCACAAGAAGTTGTGCGGCCCAGAGAAAGATTAATCATATCCTATCTTGGGCAAAAAACAATGTACTTTGCCTATCAGCAGTCTAAGATGGGGGAATCCCAGACATAGATCTGTTTGCGTCCAGGATTCAACAAAGAAATCGACAACTTTGTGTCAAGAACAAAGGATCTGCTAGCATGCGGAACAGATGCCTTGCTATTCCGGTTCTCATTAATTTATGCATTCCCTCCTATTCTGCCTGCATCCACAACTTCTTCTCAGCATCAAGCAGGAAGGGAAGTCGTTGATTCTTGTGACCCCAGCAGGGGCCCAGGATATCTTGGTATGCAGAGATCGTAAAGATAGCAGTAGGGGACCCATGGATCCTACCATCACGGCCAGACCTTCTCTCGCAAGGTCTGGAGTTCCATCCTACTTTACAAATGCTAAATTTAATGGTTTTGCTATTGAGACCCACACTCTGAAGAAGCGTGGTCTGTCAGGTTCAGTAGTTTTTTACCTTGGTTAATGCAAGGGAGCCGGCCTCCATAATTATATATTATGAAGTCTGGGAAACATATGTCTCCTGGTAAGAAGAAAAAACCCAAAGGTGACATCCTCGTATATTTTTCAGCCACCAAATAGAATCTGGTAAATGTATGGACTGAAGTCCAAGTTGCGGCCTTGCAGAATTGAGCCATGGAGGCTTGGTGATGCACTGCCCATGAAGCACTAACAGCCCTAGAGGAGTGCATTTTGATTTGAGAGGGTGGAATCTACCTCTTTAAACCATAAGCTTGAATGATTACTTGTCAAAGCTATTTAGAATAGTAGATTTTGATGCTGCCTGTCCTCTTTTAGGACCTTCAGGCAACACAAACAAAACATCTGTTTTCTGAATCTGAGCAATCGCCTTTAAGTAGACTCTGAGGCCGCGTACACACGCGGGGACTGTTCGCTCAACCTTGTTCGTCAAACAGTTTCAGCGGACAGTCCGCTAAAAATTAGCATGGATGGACTTGCCCACACACGACGAACGAACAGTCCGCTGAAACCGTGCGCGATGACGTGAACGGCACGTACGACGGGACTAGAAAACGACGTCCTATACACTGCAATGCAAACTTCGCGTGTAAATCCTTTCTGAGCATGCGCGGAACTTAGTTTGACGAACAAGCCTACACACGAGGGGACTGTCCGCTCAAACAAAGTTTCAGCGGACAGTTTTTCGGAAATTCCGAAAAACTTTGTTCAGCAGACTGTTCGCTGAAACTGTCCGCTGAAAGCCCACACACGAGCGGACTGTCCGCCGAAACACTGTTCAGCGGACAAAGTTGGGCGAACAGTCCCCGCGTGTGTACGCGGCCTGACTGCTCTCACCACATGAAGAGAATGTAGTGATTTTTCTTCTAAAGAACATGGTTCTGAAAAAATGAAGGTAGAACAATATCCTGGTTTAGATAAAAACCTGATACTACCTTTTAGTAAAAAGTTAGGATGAGGACGCAATACTACTTTATACTTGTGAATAATAAAAATATGGCTCTTTACAACAAAGAGCAGCCAATTATGATACCCTTCTTGCAGCAGATATGGTTAATTGAAAACGTCTGCGTATGACGAAACAAGCCTGGGAGGGCTGGCAGTGACGTCACCGCGTCGATTTGAAGGAGGAAAGGCTCCTAAATGTGCCGGCCGTCATCTTTTACATGTTTTTAATCTACCAATGTTTTATGAATCTATGGACCGCATGTTCTATGGAAAGAGCCTAGCATCCTGCATTACCTGTGAGAGGCATCCCCTGTGTTTTCCATTCTGATGTCAGAGGCCGTGGCTGAGTTATAGCCGAAAGCTGTTTTGGGCTTGCCCTCTGGTAAGCGGCTTTCCATATGGTGGTTGGCTCTCCTCACTTATTTTGTGGATCATAGAGGACACATGTTTTATCTAGAGGCTGTAATGATTCAAATCACTGCATCTGACACCTAATTTGGATGATATTTAACCTCCGGTCTGCTGGATCTGGTTGGACTCATAGCAAGCTGTTTACTATGATTCGGCTTACGAATGAGCAGGAAACCTCAGAGTGCTTCCTATTCATGAATCTTTGCCACTGAGGCTGCAAAGAAAGGGACTGATACATCTATGTTCTAAGTTACTTCCGGCTGGGGGGGGGGGGGCTTGTCAGGTAGGCTGTATGGAGCCCGTAATTTTTAACAGCAGCCTTGTCCCTGCCTTTAAATGCCTCCAATTGTATATGTGCATGGACACATAGGCTAACATTGAGGGGTGTTTAGGGGCAGAAGAAAAATAAAATATGGGTAAAGCCTACCAGAAAGGAAGGTGCATCATAGAGAACCCAACCTTATTCTCTTGTTCCTCCTTGAATACTTGATGGGCCATAAAGCTTGTCTCCACAGTACGTCATTCCTCTGAGTATCTGACAAACATATACTGATCCACAGTATTTTCATGTTTTTGACAGCTGTGATGATTGAGGGCTCATTACTGAGAGGAAGATTACTAGGATAGGTATAATGAGAGCTGAAAAAGACTTGTGGGCTGAATGTAGAAGAGGAAGAAATCCTGAATGTTATAGACACCTCTAACTCTCGTTCATCAGTTTCATGGACAGGTAATAAAAGATGTAGTCACATCACGCACCACATCTGTGTATACGTCCTCTAATTTGATAGTGTTTGTGAAAACCATGCCGCTGCTATTTATACAGATAATTGTATGGAATCAGATCATTTCATTGTGTGAGCAGAACTTTCAGAGCTACTGTCCATAGTTGTTATTCTGAGACTTCATCCTATGATAAACCTACATATCTGGAATGCATTGTTTATCCTTTATACTTGGAGAAAAGTAGAGAAATAGCTACATTAATAAATCATACATAGCTAAATTATTCCAGCAGCCACCTTGAGAATATAATAATTGCTTGGAGTCATTGGTGGCGATTTATGAAAGCTGTGCTATCAGTAGAGGCACAAGGCGAGGTGAAACGCACATTTTCATATTTACGAAATGGTGCGCTGGTAACAGAGAGCAAATCCCCCATTTACTACAGAGATCTCGGCACATGGGAAAATGCAATCTGTGCGCCACTATGGACCTGGCTCAAGGCATCTCCAAATCATTATTGACAGAACATTGAGGTGGCAATATTATGGGGTGATGTGAGGAAGTTACATAGTTAGTCAGGTTGAAAAAAGACACACGTCCATCTAGTTCAACCACAAAAAAATAAAATAATAATAATAATAATATCGTACAATCCCATATACCATATTTTCCGGTGTATAAGACAACCTTTTACACTTAAAAAAACTGGCCAAAAATCAGGGGTCGTCTTATACGCCAGATCTGCCCCTCGGATGCCTGCTGAGGGTTCGGTAATACTGTATGTAGCTTCGGCTACATAAAGAATATACCGCTGAGCCAATCACAGTGAGCGATGTATTCAAATGAATACAGAGCCTGCTCGGATTGAAGTAACAACCTCTGCCAATCCGAACAGGCTACTCTGTAGCCTGCTCGGATTGGCTTTGAGAGTCAGAGAGGTGCTGGCTGATGATGATACAACCTCTGCCAATCCAAGCAGGCTTTGTATTCATTAATAGAATACATTGCTTGCCGTGATTGGCTCCAGCAAAAGCAGGAAGAAAGATATGGTGCCAGCTCTTGCTCCAGCTAGAAGGATGGATTATCAAGCGTCGGAAGCCTCGGAAGGGGGTCGTCTTATATGGTAAGTAAAAAAACAAAAAGGTTAAACTGTAAGATTAGGGGGTCATCTTATATGCCCGGTCGTTTTATACACTGGCATATATGGTACCCAATTCTATACCCACAGTTGATCCAGAGGAAGGCAAAAAACCCCATCAGAGCATGATCCAATTTGCTAAAGCAGGGGAAAAAAGTCTTCCTGATCCCCTGAGAGGCAATTGGATTTTCCCGGATCAACTTTACCTATAAATGTTAGTACCCAGTTATATTATGTACACTTAGGAAATAATCCAGGCCTTTCTTAAAGCAATCTACTGAGCTTTCCAGAACCATCTCTGCAGGTTGTCTATTCCACATTTTCACAGCTCTTACTGTGAAGAAACCTTTCCGTATTTGGAGATGAAATCTCTTTTCCTCTAGACGTAAAGAGTGCCCCCTTGTCCTCTTTGTTGACTGTAAAGTGAATAACTCAACACCAAGTTCACTATATGGACCCCTTATATATTTGTACATGTTGATCATATCCCCCCTTAATCTCCTCTTATCAAGAGTGAATAAATTCAGTTCCTCTAATCTTTCCTCATAGCTGAGCTCCTCCATGCCTCTTATCAGTTTGATTGCCCTTCTCTGCACTTTCTCCAGTTCCCCAATATCCTTTTTGAGAACTGGTGCCCAAAACTGAACTGCATATTCCAGATGAGGTCTTACTAATGATTTGAACCAGGGCAAAATGATATCTCTCTCTCTGGAGTCCATACCTCTCTTAATACAAGAAAGGACTTTGCTCGCTTTGGAAACCGCACCTTGGCATTGCATGCTATTATTGAGGTTATGATCTACCAAAACCCCCAGATCCCTCTCCACTATGGATCCCCCCAGTTGTACTCCCCCTAAGATGTATGATGCATGCATATTCTTAGCCCCCAAGTGCATAACTTTATTTTTATACAGAAATCACTTGGGATACCAGCACAAGTCACTTGGAATATTGTTTTTTTCACTACAAAGTCTGGACTTCTTTATATATATATATATATATATATATATATATATATATATATATATATATATATATTCTTTTACACGTTTATTTATTATTTCACAATTTTTTTTGTGAGGAACATTTAGGCTCGGTTCACACAGGGGGCGACACGGGGGCGTCACGACTTGCCGCGCCGCGACCTGACAAGTCGCCCCCGTTCTGTACTACGGAACCATTCTAAGAGGAGCGACTCGAGCACTTGGGATACCAGCACAAGTCACTTGGAATATTGTTTTTTTCACTACAAAGTCTGGACTTCTTTTTATATATATATATATATATATATATATATATATATATATATATATAATTCTTTTACACGTTTATTTATTATTTCACAATTTTTTTTGTGAGGAACATTTAGGCTCGGTTCACACAGGGGGCGACACGGGGGCGACACGACTTGCCGCGCCGCGACCTGACAAGTCGCCCCCGTTCTGTACTACGGAACCGTTCTAAGAGGAGCGACTCGAGTCGCTCCGACTTAGAAAAAAGGTTCCTGTACTACTTTTGGGCGACCTCGGGCGACTTGCATTGACTTCTATACAGAAGTCGTTTGCAAGTCGCCACTGAGGTCGCGGAGCGGCAAGTCGTGTCGCCCCCTGTGTGAACCGAGCCTTAGGATGAATTTTTTTTGATAAATCTCTGTGGATGCAATGTCCTTATGTGTTTTGTATATTGCTTTTCAGAATCTTTATTCTCACGGTTCTGGCTGGAACCTATACACAATTTTGTAATCACTAAGTAATATAGCACTAAATATATACACTTTTTAGGTATAGGATATAGGGAGAGAACCCCTTTAAATTTCACACATTGACATATCTCACTGCTTGTCACTTGGATAATTGCACTCTAACCTGAGAAGAGCGACTCACCTAGGAGGTTCACTCTTCAGGTGATGAGCAGCGTCACCCACCCCTATACATATATACATTTTTACACTGTTGGTGCTCCAACTTTGGAGCCCCCCAGGGGAGGCAGCAGCCCAGTCTACATCTAAGCGTGGAATTTACTCATTTATATAATGTAAAGTTAACGGCACCCCCAGATTGGATCGCAGTGCGATCTGTAAAATAGTGCAGGTGTTCACAAATATGCTTAATATTGTTCATAAATAAATACAGTAATTTCTTCATCTGAACATGTAAATGAAATAGCCAACACAATATTAAAATAAATGTGTACTTAAACTTACGGAACATTATATTCTCAGCAATAAACCTGACCTTTTCTAAATAAACTCTTATTAGAAAATAGACTTTTTTCTTATTACTTTTGCATTATTATTGGAATATTGTCACTGAGTAAATTGATGCTGGGTATTGTAGTAGTTAGATTGGCAGCAGCTGGAAAAGTGCAGGATGTTTGCAGCAAGCAGCCAGCAGAATTATTCTGCTCTAGATAGAAGTTAATAAATACTCCCAGACAAATGAACTGCCACTGTGGAAATAATCTCACATATTGCATGCACAGATCCCCAGTTTGGTCCCAGTTTCTCCCTGTATTCTCATCCACAGATTATTTGTTTGGCATTATGTACTCTATGTAATTGCTCTGTTGACTCAGAAAGACAAATAAAATGCAATTTTAAATCCGCCAAGAAGGAGAGAGCCAAAAATTCCTTCCTGAATACCAAATAAGAGCAACTAAAAAAGCCTTGGAGCAAATGAGATTATTACAAGGTTTGTTTGACATGGCCTTAAAAATGTGTACTTATTAATGCCACACTGCTTTTCTTGATTTAACTATATAGTAAATTCACTAGAGTGTTTGCCGATCAGTAAGTGGTTAAAATTCTTTGTTTATAGAACACAAACTACACCGTAGAAAATAATTTTTACTATTCACTGTCACGCACAAGGTCCGCATCCACAGAGAGAGACATTCCAGTAAATATAGGGACATACCTAAGGATGCATGGGGACACAGGTGTCACCAAGACACTCAGGGTGCACTGGAGTCACAGGATGACACAGTGTCAGGTACTCACCAGGGGCCAAAGTGCTGAGAGCGGCTTCCCTTGCAACTGGGTGCACGGTACCCCTGTGGGTGGAACAGCGGGTACAGGGCACGAAGGGGCACGGGTTGCCAGCAGGTGACTTGTATGTAGAAGTCTTCTGAGGGAAGAGATGCCCGTGCAGATGGCCTTGGGATATGTTTGAAGAGAACGCCCGGGAACACTTGGAGTGAAGAACAGCAGGAGGCTGAGGGTCAAACACCAGGGAGGTTAGAATAGAGTCCATGAGACTTTAATGCCACGTTAATGCCCTCTGTAGACACTTCAACTGGCAAGACCTCCGTGCCAGTGAGCCAACTTAAGCGAATTGCAAAGACACTACATAACTCACAACTTATCGATGTCTGGAGGCTACAACACTCCGGAGAACGAGATTACACTTTTTACTCGCCCATGCACAAGGTTTACACCCGCATTGACTACTTCATGATCCCCCACTCCCAGCTACATGCAGTGGAGAGTTCCGCCATAGGGCAAAGGACGTGGTCAGACCACGCGCCGATATTCCTGACTTATAAGTTATCTGACGCTCCCTCCCTGACGCATAGATCCTGGCGCCTCAATGAGAGCTTATTACAAACCCCGGAGGTACTTGCAGATGTGGTCGCGACATTGCATTACTATTTCCGGGAAAACGACCTCCCGGGCTGTGATCCAGGAGTTCTCTGGGAGGCCCACAAGACAGTGGTACGGGGAGTTCTCATTAAGCACGGCGCACGGATTAAGCGTGAACGCACTAAACAGCTCGACCAACTCTTAGAGAAACTGCGCGTATTTGAGGCCAGACACAAACACGCGCCCTCACAGACTTCTGACGCCGATCTACGAGTAACTAGGAAACAAATTACGGACATTCTCCATTATAGAGCTAAGGCGGCCATACAGTCCTGCCGCAAGATGACCTATGAGGCGGGAGATAAATGTGGGAAATTACTGGCAAGGCTGGTTAGAGAACATAAACTACTGACATACATCCCCCACATTGTTACGACGGGTGGTCGGAAGGTTAGCATGCCCACGCACATCACCCGAGAATTCAGAAATTTTTACTCGGATTTATACAACCTTCAAACGACCTCCCCGCCACAGGCAGCCATAGCGGCCTACATTACGTCGTCCCACTTACCGTCACTCACACTAGAAGCCAGAGAGGCTCTAGAATCCCCGATAACCTTGACGGAGGTTCACAGAGCCATAGGGTCTATGAAGCCGGGGAAAGCCCCAGGACCTGACGGCTATACCCTACAGTACTATAAAAAACTGTCCGACATCCTCGGACAACCCATGCTTAAGTTGTTTAATGCACAAGGAGCTAGTGGTGGATTTCCTAGGGACTCCCTAAGCGCCCATATCTCGCTAATACATAAGGAAGGGAAGGACCCGGCGTCTTGTGGAAGTTACAGGCCGATATCTCTTCTGAATATAGACCTCAAAATCTATACTAAGATTTTGGCTACCAGATTGGCAGAACACCTCCAACAACTAATACATCTAGACCAAGTAGGTTTCATCCCCTCTAGAGAAGCCCGAGATAGTACCACGAAAGTGCTGAACCTTATCCATGTGGTGAGAGCCGCGGGTGCCCCATGTGTTTTGTTAAATACCGACGCCGAAAAGGCCTTCGACCGTGTGAACTGGTCGTTTATGTTCGCGGTACTTCGACATGCAGGATTGGGGGAACGGATGATCAATAGGATAGCTGGAGTATACTCCAACCCAACAGCGCAAGTGAAAGCCAACGGGATCCTATCGAATCCCTTCCCGATAACTAACGGGACGCGACAGGGATGCCCACTATCTCCTCTCCTGTTTGCATTGTCCCTAGAACCCTTCTTGGCCACTATCAGACGGAACCCCGATATACAAGGGGTGACTGTCGGGAGTTCGCAGCATAAGATCTCGGCCTATGCCGACGACATGCTTTTCACACTAACCAACCCAGGGATTTCACTACCAAATCTACTTAGTGAGTTTGAGAGATATGGGAAGTTATCTAACCTGAAGATAAACTTCTCCAAATCAGAAGCTATGGGAATACTGCTGCCACCACGCTTACTCCCCGCCCTACAGGCTAACTTCCATTTTAAATGGACGACTACCACCCTGACTTACCTAGGGACTAACATCCCCCCAGACCTGTCGGACTTGTATGAACGCAATTTCCCCCCCCTGTTAACGAAGGTGAGGTTGCTTTTGGACTCCTGGCACAAAGGGATTCACTCCTGGTTTGGTAGATGTAACTTGCTGAAGATGTGCATTCTACCCAAATTTTTATACCTCTTCCAGGCCTTGCCAATTAAAATACCACCTGTATATTTTAAGCAGGTGCAGGCACTATTCACCCGCTTTGTTTGGGCACAAAAGCAACCTCGAATACCACGATCCCAACTCTTCTTACCGAAGCTTTACGGGGGATTGGCGCTACCAGACATCAAAAAGTACTATCATGCAATCCACCTGAGTAGGGTGGTTGACTGGTGTCGCCATTTTGACACCAAGTTGTGGGCACAAATTGAACAACATCAGTGCTCTGTTCCTTTGAGGACCGCTTTATGGTGCAGAGATGCACTGCCGCGAGCAACGAAGACCCACCCACTAATAGGTAACACTCTCTCCCAGGGCATGAAGGCAGCACTGCAGCACTCCCTGACGACCAAAACGTCACCATTGACCCCGATCCTAGGTAACCCCAGGTTCTCGCCGGGGCTTGCAACCACGCAATTCCAGACTTTATGGGAGTCCAACCTTATCACTGCCTCTCAGTTCGTAACTCGAGGTGACTGGCCTTCCATTCCGGACCTTATGGACCCTATCGGTCCCTATCGACTGGATTTCTGGAATGCTGCACGCTTGCACCACTTTCTTAGGTCTATCCCGAATCCCTCTGACTATACCGGACCGGTGACCGCGTTTGAAGAATACTGTTCTGAATCGGAGCCAATTTCGCGTGTCCTTTCCAAAATGTATTCACTGCTAAATACACCGACTCAGCCACCACGTATCGCAGGAATTGCGAAATGGGAAGTAGATCTAGGTCGCACTTTCACACAACCCCAACTTAATAATATAATACGGTTCTCTCTCAAGTCCTCGCTATGCACAAAAATACAGGAGACGAACTATAAAATCCTCATGAGGTGGTATTTGACCCCTAGTCGCCTACACCTTATCTTCCCTGACACGTCTGAACTCTGCTGGCGTTGCCGGGAAGATAGGGGTACAATTCTACACATCTTCTGGTCCTGCCCCAAGCTGCTAGAGTTCTGGACAGCAGTCCGAACCATTTCTCAAAAATTCACAGAGTGGCAAATCCCAAATGACCCGGCATTCTTCCTGCTACATGTTTCGGCCTTACCCCCTGGGAAATACAAACGATCAATACTACGCCACCTAACAGATGCGGCCAAGTCCTGTATCCCTCTACTCTGGAAGCAACAAACCGCCCCGACTGCGGCAATGTGGCTGCGGAAGGTGGAGGATATCAACAAAATGGAAGATCTGATACTAACAGCTCAAGACAGGCAAGAGACCTATCGTAAGACTTGGTCTCTGTGGAATGCGTTTGTGTACTCAGATGAGGGCAAAGCCCTCTTCGGAAACTGAATTACCGCATGTCAGCACATAGAGGGCCGGACGAGGAATACCGACCCCCCCCTACCCCATTCTCCCCCCCCCCCGCCCCATACTCCCCCCCCGCCTTCGCCCCACCCCCCCTCTCTTCTGTTCTAATTCTACCTTATATACACTTTCATTCTTTGTTTTAGCCGTAACTCCAAGCCTGCTGGCAGTGACTTTATTTTGGGCTGCCAGATTAGGACCACGGAATACTGGATAGACGTGGGGAGGCACTGACTTCTCTACCAGTTGTACCTAAGGTGATACTATATACATGGCTGGTCAACTCTACACGACAAGCTGGAAAGTTATTCACTGCAATATTTCTGAATGTCAGGCATGTTTGGGAGGCTGCGACCTTCATTATTTTCGTTATTACTGTTTGTTTTCGGGGCTGTACCCCATGTGAGTGAAATCAATAAAACTATATTTGAAAAAAAAAAAAGAATAGAGTCCATGAGCAAGCCAGGTCATACACAAAGGTCAGTCCGTAAATCCAGGCATCACAACACAGGGAATAGGCAGAGACAAGTCCAGGAGGCAGGCCGGTGGTCAAACACAGGAACGGTAGAGCGGGAAATCCAGAAGGCAAGCCAGAGGTCAATCACAGGAGAAGTCCGAGAGAGTAGTCAGGTCCGATCCGGGTCACAACAGGAAGGCTCAGGAAACAAGGCACAGGAACACAGGAACACAGGATCTGAAGAGACAAACCAGCAAAGACACAGAGCAAATGGTTGCCTTTTATAGGCCTGTCAGAGTGATCAGGTGGTGTGCATAGCCGTGCGCATGCGCACATGCCGTTGTACCATATTGCGCATATGCGTGCGCCAACCCGTACTGTGTGCGCACAGACCTGCTAATTCGCACACCTGTATGCACAAACCCGCCGCATCGCGCACCCGTGTGCGCCGCTGCGCTGGTCTACCCCGCAGGTGCACAGGGAAGCACCGATGCTGCAGTCTGTTGATCCTCTGACACACGGGATGTTCTGGGGTCACTGCATGAGACAGGATGTGACAACGCATTCTGTAAATGCTTGGGAAAGTAAGAATTTCTACAGCCCTGAAGTTTATTTATATGTTATGGGGACAGTGTAAATATAGAGAACCTGTATTTTTTAAGCACAAAATGTTTGCAAAGCCAATGCGTTTCAGGGACCTTCACCCCCCCTTCATCAGGGCTAACATGTAACATGAAAGACAAAAAAAAAATTTAACATGAGGTTCAGAAAGCTGAAGTATGAAATCAGGTACTATTAGGACAAAATTCAATTCAAATATTAAATCATAAATGATATTAGGATAAAAAAGGTGCTACTAAAAAAAGAAACATTGTAAATTGGTATTAATCATATTAATAATCATAATAATGGCAAATTTACTCAAAGCATTACTAACGTTGTTTGTATTTAGGATTGTCATGTGATGTTGTGATAATATAACATTATTATAAATTGTATATAATTGTAGCACCCTCTAGTACGTGCTAAAGGTTCATTTTTTAGAGTTCTTTCGAGTAGTAAAATTTAGGTAGGGCTAGCTGGTGTCTAGACTTGTTTTTTGTCATTCTGGGCTGGGAGTGGCTCAGGGCAGGGCAGGGTGACTCTCACAGGTAGCATCGCTGAGACCTCCCTCTTCTCTCCAGAAGCTGCTGGAAAGAGAGGAGGAGAGGAGAGGTGGAGCTGCCTCGGCTATTCTAAAGAGCCTTGACCAATCCCCAACTTGTATTAGCAGGGGACAGGCCTCCTTAAATACCCAGGGTCAGCCCAGCTGGGGAGGAGTTTTCGGGTGGACGAGATAGAGTAAGAGAGTGCTGAGGCTGTCGGGGGCCTACAAGTAGCTCCCCAGTCGGGGGTGGGGGTCCTTGGGCCTGTACTGAAAGAGAGAAGAGATCCTGGAACAGAGGCACATGAGAGAGCAAGAGAAGGACACTGAGAGAGAGCCCTGCTGAGAGACTGCAGGGAGGACAACTGGTTGCAGCCAGGAGGGCTGGTGAGTAAAGCACAGTCAAGAGGACTGGGGAGGCACACCTAACAGAACTGGGAGTTTGCAGTTTGAGATGGGTGCAGAACCAGAAATGTGGACTGTGGTAAAAGGAACGGTGGACAGAGGCAGCTGCAGCCAAGAGGGCTGGCAGGGCCTGAAAAGAGTTTTTACGGGGATTAGTAGCTGAGTTAAGAACAGTTAGCATGAGAACTATTTCTGCATCGTAGGGGCCCGGGGCCCCTACCTGCAAAAGGCAATTCATAGAGGCCTGGCTGAGTTAGTGTCAGGCCTAACCATATGTGCTATCTGGTCTGGGAATCTGCAGCAAGTGAAGTGCTGGAGGAGTGAAGGAAAAGAGGTCTTAAGCAAGAGTGGAGTGTATATACAGGAGATTATATAGTAGTCCCAAGCAAGTTATACTGAATCTTTCTGGGCGTCCTATAACTTCCCACTCCCATCCAAGTTCAATCCCCTAAAAAAAAGAAAAAAAAAAAAAGAAACTGACACTATTCTATGTCTCTGAGTGAGAGATGGATGCCGGGCTGAGCAGGGTGTCATGTGAACCACAATACTCAGCAACCCCTGTGGGGGCATGGCTACATAATATAAACATATATAATAGTAAGATGAAATATTGTATGTAATATATTATTATTGTTATGAGTTTCATTGATGTTATCATCAATGATATTGGTATCTGATTTTGAATTCCATCTTTCTGAACCTCATGTCATAAAAATGTATGGTTAGGAAATGGCTGTCTTTTATGTCACATGAAGGAGGTATAGCCCCCTAAATATACTGCTCTTGTAAACATTTTAGAATTGTAATAAACTTGTGTTTGGACGTGACTATTATGGTGTGGTGCTTCAATTCCCAATTTACTTATGGGATGCGGTGGAGTCACAGGAAGTCACAGGGTGCAGCAAAGTGACTGGATGGTGCAGGATGGTTTGGGTGTGATGGGAGACATCGGAAGCTCAGGGGTCACCAGAGACACAGGAGCCACTGGAGACAGTGAAGATCAGGGGGTTACTGGAGACACAAGGGTCACCAAGAACACTGGTGAGCAAGAGTGCAGGGGTCCCTGGAGTGCACAAGAGTGCCAAGGTCACAGTCATTGGAAGAATGAGGGACACAGGAGGCAGACACGGGGGGGGGGGGGCAGGAGCTCAGCAAGGTGTAGCAGTGCCAATTTGGTTTATACATCTTTATAATAAGGGCTTGAAGCAATATAAATGTGGTAATACAATATAAACCTCATACAGCTATTACACCACAAGGGTACTTGAGACTATTGCAAAAGGAACCAAATTGGGCAAATTGACTAAAACTCATATAAAAAGATAAACTTCAGCTAAAACATTTTCCTTTTTTTTCTGGGGAAGGATTAGAGTCTCTCTCAGATTTCTATTGTTTTCAATTTCTCCACTGGTAAGATTTTCACTTACTTCATTTTTTAGTCCATTGGGGAAGGGGTTAAATTGTTATTAAAAAATTTACAGTATTGGTGCGCACAAACCTCGCCAGTTATATCCTGATCTTATAGTTCTAGAAAGCCGCTCACATGTATGAAAGTGTTCTCTACACTCTTGAAATAATATGAATAAGCCCTTGTACACACGGTCGGAGAATCCGTCGGAATGTGTCCTATCGGACCGTGTTGTCGGATAATCCGACTGTGTGTGGTATGCATCGGACTGATTCCGTCGGAATATCCGTCGTACCCAATTTTCCAACTTGTTAGAAATATTTTCCGACAAACTGGTCCAATCGGACATACTCCGATCATGTGTAGAGAATTCCGATCGGACAAAGTGCCACACATGCTCAGATCAAATTCCTACACCAAAGCTATTGGCTACTAGCCTGAACGTAGTCCCGTTGTAACGTAATAACGTCATCACGTTCTGAATGATCGGATTTTCCGACAACTTGGTCCGACCGTGTGTATGCAACAGTTTCGGACACAATCCGTCGGACAAAACCCGTCGGACAAAATCCAACGGATTTGGTTGGCAGAATGCCGACCGTGTGTACAGGGGCTAAGGGGGGTTTATGTGGCGCTACCTAAACATAAGTGAATCCTGTAAGGATCTCAACCAATTGTATACTCACAGAAAAAATATATAGTGAATAAATCTAATCCATATACAGTTACATAATAATAAAATAATAATTAAATACAAATAAATAAAGTGCAATAACTTTCCAAAACCTATGTGCAAATGTGCAATGGTGCAAATCGCATACACAAAAATTAAATAGATTCCATAAATAAATATGTGCAAATGTGCAATGGTGGAAATCACATACACAAAAATTAAATAAATTCCATAAATGAAGACCTTCAAAATCTTAAATTGTGTTGCTCCCAATCAAAGTGCAAAGTGCAAAAGATATGTAAGTAAGTCCACTCAAATCTTCATAAAGTGTAAAATAAGTCCAAAAGTCCAAAATGTTAATCATGCGATGTGAACAACAAGTGTAAATCCACTGCTCCTCCACACTTCAGTGCTTAAAGTGCACCCCTTGTTTCCCCCAGCCTCTCACCTCTATACAAGGTCCCTAGGGACCGAATGACGCTTTAGAAACAATGGTCTGTGGTCTTCCACCTCCTCACATCCATCAACTCCGGAACGCCAGCATATAAACTTCCATAATCCGAGTTATATAATAGAGGAAGAAAGTAAGGGGCCTCCAATGTGTATTATATTAAAATTCACGTTTATTAATAATAATATCCAAACTTACATGCAGATGAAACAATCGCCGGTATAAACAATGGTACTTCCGGTCTGAAGTGACGACAGACACCTGGCTCCTCCCTGACGCGTTGCGTCACATACCACGTGACTTTCTCAAAGGGACCCTATATTTAGGTAGCGCCACATAAACCCCCCTTATTCAAGTTAAATTGTTATTGATGTCTGTGCCTTTTTGTCTTCATGTCCTCTGCTTTCCTTATCCAAGTCAAGTCAGATAGAGCAAGCCTCACTTCCTGAGGACCAGCATCATCCAGTACATTTTTTTTTTTTATCTCTGGCCAACCCCTTTTATTCAGTGGATTTCAGTTCTTTCAATCATGAAATACCCACTCCTCCAGTCTGACACCCACCCATCAAGACATTTCATTTCTGCAACTCCTTCAACAGCTAGACCACTGCTAACATCAGGGCTGAGGGCTCTTGTGAGCAATATTAACCACTTAAGTAAACTCCTATGCATAATTTGTACCTATAGGCAAGCCTATAATAAAGCTTACCTATAGGTACTGTAAATATCTCCTAATTGTGCACTGTTTCGGAGATATTTAATTTTAATGCCACCTGTGAGGTTTGCATTAGCCTGGGCCATTCATTCAGAGTCTTGTACCATAAACGGGCCCTCCCGCGTGCATGTGCGGGAGTGACGTCATCGCGGCTCCAGCCACTCACACAGCCAGAGTCTGCGAACCTAGAAGGAAGACCAGGTGAAGATGGAAGCCTTGTCAGCGGTGACAGCTCATCACTGGAAGGGCTGCATTCTAAGGTAAGTTTTACATAATGTGCTAGTATACGATGCATACTAGCACATTATGGCTTTACCTTGCAGGGTCCAAAAAAAAATAACACACACACAGTGGTTTATTACCACCTTAAAGACCAGGCCTTTTTCTAGCACTTATTGTTTACAAGTAAAAATCTGTATTTTTTGCTAAAACATTACTTAGAACCCCTAAACATTATATTTTTTTTAGCGGTAAACCCCAGAGAATAAAATTTCTGTCATTGTAATATTTCCTGGTAAAATTAAATGTAGCACTGACCCCCGAAGTAGCTGCTGGTTTTATTGGGCTTAACTTCTTGACCTCGTCTCCATCTAGGGTTTCCTGTGGTAGATGGCCCAAAGAATTACATAAACTGACACTGGATCTTCTTTTGGGTTATTTATTTGAAATAGAAACAAGATCTCTCAGTTTAGGGTAGAGGGTTAGGAGGAAGTTCAGGTAATTTTGGACTGCAAAAATAGAAAGTCTTTATAGAAAGAATCCAGAGAATAAGGCCGCGTACACACGGGCGGACTGTTCGCCCAACCTTGTTCGGCAAACAGTTTCATCAAACAGTCCGCTCAAAATTTGCATGAGCGGACTTGCCCACACACGAGCGGACTGTTTGACGAACAAGGTTGGGCAAACAGTTCGCTCAACTTTTGAAATGAACGGACTCGCCCACGTAAGGCGGAGGCAAATCCGCCCATTTCGAGCGCGTGTACAGGTAGGCGGGGCCCGCGAAGGAGACGTCGCGGGCTCCGCCGCCTGGAATGGGCTTAAAGGGGAACCCCAACGCCGAAAAAAATCGGCGTGGGGGTTCCCCCCAAGTCCACACCAGACCCTTGTCCGAGCACGCTACCCGGCCGGCCAGGAAAGGGGGGCGAGCGAGCGCGCCCCCCCTCCTGAGCCGTACCAGGCCGCGTGCCCTCAACATGGGGGGGTGCCTTGGGGAAGGGGGGGCCGCGCGGCCCCCCCACCCCAAAGCACCTTGTCCCCATGTTGATGAGGACAAGGGCCTCTTCCCGACAACCCTGGCCGTTGGTTGTCGGGGTCTGCGGGCGGGGGGCTTATCGGAATCCGGGAGCCCCCTTTAACAAGGGGGCCCCCGGATACCGGCCCCCCACCCTATGTGAATGAGTATGGGGTACAATGTACCCCTACCCATTCACCTGTGAACTAAAGTACAATAAAAAACACAACACAGAGAAAAAATATTTTATTGCACAGCTCCGGGGGTCTTCCGTCTTCGGGGGTCTTCTCGCCGGACTCCTCCGCTATGTGTGTGTAGCTCTTTTGCTAGCGGAGGAGTCCGGCTTTCTTCCTCCCCGCCGCCGGCCTCTTCTCCCGACTTCGGGGGTCTTGTCCCCCTCTTCGGTTCTTCTGCCGGGCCACCGCGCCTGGTCCGGTGGCCCGGTCTTCTGTCGCCGTCTTCCGTTCTTCTGTTGCCGCCTTCGGTTCTTCTGCCGGGCCACCGCGCCTTCTTGTAGCTCTTTTACAGGCGGTGGCCCGGTCTTCTGTCGCCGCCGCCGCCTTCCGTTCTTGTTCTTCTTCTTGTTCTTCTTCTTCTCCTGGAGATGTTGACTCGACGAGCTCTCCGGCCGGAATGCCAGAGCCGCGCTGTGCGGTCACTTATATAGTGACAATGGGGCGGTGTCACATGGTATATGTCACATGGGTTGGTCACATGGGTTGATGTCACATGGGGACTATGACATCGTAAGGGGGCGGGGTCACCATGTGACCAACCCATGTGACATATACCATGTGACACCGCCCCATTGTCACTATATAAGTGACCGCACAGCGCGGCTCTGGCATTCCGGCCGGAGAGCTCGTCGAGTCAACATCTCCAGGAGAAGAAGAAGAACAAGAAGAAGAACAAGAACGGAAGGCGGCGGCGGCGACAGAAGACCGGGCCACCGCCTGTAAAAGAGCTACAAGAAGGCGCGGTGGCCCGGCAGAAGAACCGAAGGCGGCGACAGAAGAACGGAAGACGGCGACAGAAGACCGGGCCACCGGACCAGGCGCGGTGGCCCGGCAGAAGAACCGAAGAGGGGGACAAGACCCCCGAAGTCGGGAGAAGAGGCCGGCGGCGGGGAGGAAGAAAGCCGGACTCCTCCGCTAGCAAAAGAGCTACACACACATAGCGGAGGAGTCCGGCGAGAAGACCCCCGAAGACGGAAGACCCCCGGAGCTGTGCAATAAAATATTTTTTCTCTGTGTTGTGTTTTTTATTGTACTTTAGTTCACAGGTGAATGGGTAGGGGTACATTGTACCCCATACTCATTCACATAGGGTGGGGGGCCGGTATCCGGGGGCCCCCTTCTTAAAGGGGGCTCCCGGATTCCGATAAGCCCCCCGCCCGCAGACCCCGACAACCAACGGCCAGGGTTGTCGGGAAGAGGCCCTTGTCCTCATCAACATGGGGACAAGGTGCTTTGGGGTGGGGGGGCCGCGCGGCCCCCCCTTCCGCAAGGCACCCCCCATGTTGAGGGCACGCGGCCTGGTACGGCTCAGGAGGGGGGGGCGCGCTCGCTCGCCCCCCTTTCCTGGCCGGCCGGGTAGCGTGCTCGGACAAGGGTCTGGTGTGGACTTGGGGGGAACCCCCACGCCGATTTTTTTCGGCGTTGGGGTTCCCCTTTAAGCCCATTCCAGGCGGCGGAGCCCGCGACGTCTCCTTCGCGGGCCCCGCCTACCTGTACACGCGCTCGAAATGGGCGGACTTTCCGAGCGGGAACAGTCCGCTCATTTCGAAAGTACAGCGGACAAGCCCACACACGGGCGGACTGTTCGCTCAAACACAGTTTCAGCGGACAGTTTTTCGGAATTTCCGAAAGACTTTGTCCGTCCAACTGTCCGCTGAAACTGTCCGCTGAAAGCCCACACACGAGCGGACTGTCCGCCCAAACACTGTTCAGCGGACAAGGTTGGGCGAACAGTCCGCCCGTGTGTACGCGGCCTAACCGTTTCACAGCTGGATCTTCACAACCCCCAGATAGACCTCCTCTCACTAGGCCTAGCAGCCGGTAGGGTTTTAAGTAAAATAAAATCTCTGCCACAGACTTGAATGTAAAATACTTGAGAAAAGTCTCTGCCACAGACTTCAGCGTAACTGATGAACGTAGACAAATTTAGAGAACTATCATACGGTACCAGTATCTCTCAGCTGGTCCAGCGATACCGTATGAGTGTGGATCCATGAAGTGTCCTTCAACTGAACCTCCAGGCTCCTTCAGAGAAGCCAGCCTTGTGCATAGCCTTCTCCTGAAGAGTCCTCCCCTAGATGCTTCTCCAGTTGCTGGGCCTCTCCTTAGATGAGACGGCCCTGGACCACCCTTGAATCACCAGGCCTTGACATCCATCCAGGCCTGTCCCTGCAGTTGCTTCGCCTCGGACTATCCAGCCCCGAGACTTGGAAATGCATGGAACTGCACCCCAGGCTAGGAGGGCCATGGGGGCTGGTCAGGAGGACCAGAACCAAACAGAGAGAAAATCTTCTGGCACGGAACCCTGAAGCACGTGATGTCAGTACCTTAAATACCACCTCCCAGAGTGCACAGCAGGAGAACACTCCCACTGGGCTGGTTCCGAGAAAATGTGGCGTTCAATACACCCAGCTAAACTGCATTCTACCACTTCCCGGCGGTGACAGCGACACCTGTGGCCAAGTAGAACCCAGTAAAACCCAGCTGGACTGGTACTGAAATCATAATTTGGTAAAATTAGCCCTAAAACCCAACTGTGGTTTCAGGAATATTCATTTTCAAAAACATATAGCGCATGCTCGTCAGGAGCCAGCGCTACATAAATATGGGGTGATTTTGCACAATAAAAATCACAAAATCTGAGTGAAACAGATGAAAATGTTCCATGTGACTACACAGTGGTGTAGTTCTATCTAGTAAATAAATAATGTAGTATCCAACTACATACTATACACAGTATACATACAGTATACCGGACTAAGCCAATCACAACGAGCGATGTATTCTATTAGTGAATACAAAGCCTGCTCGGATTGGCAGGGGCTGTAACATCATCAGCCCGCGCCTCTGACTCTCAAAGCCAATCAGAGCAGGCTACCGTATGTAGCCTGCTCGGATTGGCAGAGGTGGTTACTCCAATCCGAGCAGGCTTTGTATTCACTAATAGAATACATCGCTTGCCAGGATTGGCTCAGCGGTGTATACAGTATTACCGCACATTCAGTAAGCATCCAGAGGGATGCTATGCAGCGGGCGGCTTGCATACAAGACAGCTTTGCTTTATACCCGGCGTATAAGACGACCCCCGATTTTTGGCTGTTTTCTTTTAGTGTAAAAGGTCGTCTTATACGCCGGAAAATACGGTATATCAAAAATATTCAAGATAAGTCACTGAATATTGTGATAGTGATTTATTGATGGTATTATTCCATATATGCTCTTCCTCAATTACGGTCTCTCAGAACTCTCACCTTATAACTATGTATTGTCCTACATCAACATATAGTAGATGTTCTCTCAATACTTCTATGAAGGATCCTGTTGGATAGAGATATGCTGCAGATAATGCCCAGGTTGCTTCTCCCTTTCAAATTCCTTCACATCTAAGTCCTGGATTGATCCGGTATGGCCATAATAAAAACAAAAGGAAGGAAGAGAGAAAAAGAAGCCCTCGCTGGTGCAGTATGTTTAAAACGACTTGAAAGTGTTTATTAAGTGCCTAAAAGTGGACTCTTACATTGTAACATAAAAAACTAGCAAAATAGGAACACTGTATCTGTATGGTGTTCTCAGCGCCCTGTCACGTTTCCTCCTGGTACACGTCTGACTCCGATCACTCCCTACGTATTACAACACGTCATGTGTCTTCATCTGGGAAAACTTCCTTCCTTTTGTTTATATTATGGCAACCTGGGCATTATCTGCAGCATATCTCTATCCAACAGGATCCTTCATAGAAGTATTGGGAGAACATCTACTCTATGTTGATGTGAGACAATACATAGTTTTAAGGTGAGAGTTCTGAGAGACCATAATTGAGGAAGAGCATATATGGAATAATACCATCAATAAATCACTATCACTATATTCAGTGATTTATCTGGAATATTTTTGAAATACATCTATGTGATTTGGAGGATGTTATTATTTTTCATAGATTTTTAATCCATCATATCTTTATTTTTGGACTTTTTCAATACCTGACTTTTATGTTTTAATTTTTTATGCATTTTAATATCTGTTGTCATTGAGGACAATAGATTTTTTTCATTTACTTTCTAGATACTGTATTGATTTATTCCGTTGACACATTTTAGATATATCTATTTTTTGTCACTTTATGCTTGTGTCACTTTATGGACAGACAGGGGCATTGCTAGATGGCAAAAAGACCAGGGGCTTCAGCCCGAAGTCCAAGAACCGGGGGACGGCTTTTTTTTGGGCTGGGTGGTGGGGTTGTGTAACTTACCAAGTAAACACACCTGCCTGACACTGACCATTACATTGACCTGCCTGACCTACATACACTGACCACTAGGGATGAGCTTCGAGTTCGAGTCGAACTCATGTTCTACTCGAACATTGCCTGTTCGCCTGTTCAGCGAACAGTGAACAATTTGGGCTGTTCGCAGCAAATTCAAAAAGCCGGAACACCCTATACAAGTCTATGGGAGAAATCTAAAGTGCTGATTTTAAAGGGTAATATGCAAGTTACTGTCCTAAAAAGTGTTTGGGGACATGGATCAATGCAAAAAAAAGTTTTAAAAACGGCCGTGTTTTCAGGAGCAGTGATTTTAATAATGATTAAAGTGAAACAATAAAAGTGTAATATTCCTTTAAATTTCGTAGCTGGGGGGTATCAATAGTATGCCTGTGAAGGGGCGCATGTTTCTGGTGCTTAGAACTGTCCCTGCACAAAGTGTCATTTGTGCAGGAAAAAAAGTATTTTAAAATCACTTGCGGCTAAATTGTCGGCTCCCCGTAATACAGAGAACACTCAATGAGTGTTCTCTGTATTAGCCGACAATTCATTCATTCATTGATAAAAAAAAAAAGCGTGGGGGTTCCCCTAAATTCAATTACCAGGCCCTTCAGGTCTGACATGGATATTAAGGGGAACCCTGTGTCAAATAAAAAAAAAAAATTGACGTGGGGGTCCCCCTAAATATCCATACCAGACCCTTCAGGTCACCTGACCCGCCCCCTCTGACGCTGGTGAAGGGAGCCAGGGGTTCCCCAGTGACGTATGGGTGACCCCGCCCCCTCTGATGTAACGGAAACCTGCGTTACATCAGAGGGGGCGGGGTCACCCACACGTCACTGGGGAACCCCTGGATTCCCTCTCCAGCGTCAGAGGGGCGGGGTCAGGTGACAGGTGGCCCCGCCCTCCTAATATAAGAAACGTCCGCACTGGAGACAGAAGACGGATGTATGGACAGCACTGGACTGAGAGATCCCCCGTCGCTGGATATGATCATCCATCGCTGGATCCCGGAGATCCGTCGCTGGCAAGAGTGGATTAGCACTGCTGGAATCTTTTTTTTTTTTTTAATAAAGGAATTTTTCAAAAGTGTGTTTGTCTTATTTAACCATTTTTACACTTTCTTTGTGAAATGGTAGGGGTACTTTTGTACCCCCTTACCATTTCAAACAGGGGGATCTTGGGGTCCCCTTGTTAAAGGGGGCTTCCAGATTCTGATAAGCTCCCCGCCCGTAGACCCTCACAACCACCAGCCAGGGTTGTGAGGATGAGGCCCTTGTTTTCATCAACATGGGGACAAGGTGCTTTGAGGGGTCACAGACCCCCAAAGCATCCTCCCAATGTTGAGGTATGTGGCTTGGTACGGTTCAGGAGGGAGGGGGGCCGCTCTCTCGTCCCCCCCTCTTTTCCTGCGGCCTGCCAGGTTGCATGCTCGGATAAAGGGTCTGGTATGGATATTTAGGGGGACCCCCACGTCAATTTTTTTTTTTAATTTGACACAGGGTTCCCCTTAATATCCATGTCAGACCTGAAGGGCCTGGTAATTGAATTTAGGGGAACCCCCACGCTTTTTTTTTTTTATCAATGAATGAATGAATTGTCGGCTAATACAGAGAACACTCATTGAGTGTTCTCTGTATTACGGGGAGCCGACAATTTAGCCGCAAGTGATTTTAAAAGACTTTTTTTCCTGCACAAATGACACTTTGTGCAGGGACATTTCTAAGCACCAGAAACATGCGCCCCTTCACAGGCATGCTATAGATACCCCCCAGCTACGAAATTTAAAGGAATATTACACTTTTATTGTTTCACTTTAATAATTATTAAAATCACTGCTCCTGAAAAAACGGCAGTTTTTAAAACTTTTTTTTGCATTGATCCATGTCCCCTGGGGCAGGACCCGGGTCCCCAAACACTTTTTAGGACAGTAACTTGCATATTACCCTTTAAAATGAGCACTTTAGATTGTGAATGTTCGGGTCCCATAGACTTTAAGAGGGTTCTAAATTTCACACGAAGTTTAGGTCTGTTCGCAGGTTCTGGTGCGAACCGAACAGGGGGGTGTTCGGCTCATCCCTACTGACCACTAACCTGCATACACTGACTACTGACCTACATACACTGACTACTGACCTACATACACTGACCACTGACCTACATACACTGACAACTGACCTACATACACTGACCACTGACCTACATACATTGACCCGCATACACTGACCACTGACCTACATACACTGACCTACATACACTCTGTGTCTGACCTACCTCAGCCGTGGTGTGCAGTCACAGCAGGCAGTCAGTCACTCTTGAGGGCTGTCTGTATTGCCTTATCAGGGGCCCTGATGAATAATACTGGCCTTCGTTCAACAGGGAAGACTGGATACATTTAGTGGTGGAAAAGAGTTACTGAAGGGCACACATCCAGGTTGAAGGAGAGAATTGCAGCAAAGGCTGTTTTTTTTCTTGTAGCTGGATTTATACTTCAAAAATTAAAAAAAACAATTCCTACTTTTGTATGCGGTTTGTTGTATAATGCATCACAGCTGGGTTTGCAATGTGATGGTTTTGCAGTTCTTTACCTTGTAAAGTCACCAGATGTAACCAATGTTACTGATTGTTTCTTCACCGCCAGAGAGGAGAGGAGCCAAGGAGGAGAGGAGAGCCGAGCCGAGCTGCCCGCCCGAGCGGGGATGTAGCGTTAGTAAAAAAGAATGGTGTTGCGCTCCACACAAAATTAATTAAATCTAGTAACAATAAATAAATAATCGCATATAAAATCTAAAAGACGCACCTATGCGATTAAAATTACTTTAAATTATATCTACAACCTATGTGCATAAAATCATTCAAAGTGATTAGTGGGGTGTTCAGAATATACACATATTCCTAGTGTTATTCATACTAAGATCAAATAAAGAAATATAAATAGTCTATACAATCGTAATACAGTGCAAGTGAAGTAATACAAACGAAAATGCAGATCCTGATAATATCAATCCAGAAAGTTGTGAAATCAAAAAGGTGTGTCTCAGTCCATAAAAGTGCATCCAAGTGCCAGCGTGTATACAGAAAATTGTGTAAGGGCCGGTTCACACTGCGGCGCGAGGCGAGGCGACACGGCTCGCCTCGCCTCGCTCCCGCAAGTCGTCCCCATTGAGTACAATGGAACCGTTCTGAGAGGAGCGACTCGAGTCGCTCCGACTCAGAAAAAAGGTTCCTGTACTACTTCGGGGCGACTTCGGGGGCGACTTGCATTGACTTCTATGCAGAAGTCCTCTGCAAGTCGCCGCTGACCCCCCCTGCAAGTCGCGGCGAGGAAGTCGGAGACGCCTCGCCGCGGCTCGCAGTGTGAACCGGCCCTAAGGGTAAAATCCAACAAATAAATAGAAAAAAAAATGTGTGTAAAAATATATCAAACAGTAAATAAATAAACCTAAAAAAACAGCAATTCAAAGGGGTTTCTTAAAGTGTCTCTAATTGACATAAAGGACTAGCAATCCATATCAGTTCATGCAAAATAAAGTGAATCCACGCTGTGCTGTGTGAAGGGTTAATCCTGTGAATAAACACAGGGTAGTTCCACCGGCGATCTTAGGCTGCGTACACACGCGGGGACTGTTCGCTGAAACTTTGTTCGTCAAACAGTTGCCGCAACAGTCCGCTCAAAATTTGCATGAGCGGACTTGCCCACACACGGCACTTTTTGAGCGGACTGTTTCAGCGAACTGTTTGCCAAACAGTTCGCTCAACTTTTGAAATGAACGGACTCGCCCACGTAAGGCGGAGGCAAGTCCGCCCATTTCGAGCGCGTGTACAGGTAGGCGGGGCCCGCGAAGGAGACGTCGCGGGCACCGCCGCCTGGAATGGACTTAAAGGGACACCCAACGCCAAAAAAAATCGGCGTGGGGGTTCCCCCAAAGTCCACAACAGACCCTTGTCCGAGCACGCTACCCGGCCGGCCAGGAAAGGGGGGCGAGCGAGCGCGCCCCCCCCTCCTGAGCCGTACCAGGCCGCGTGCCCTCAACATGGGGGGTGCCTTGGGGAAGGGGGGGCCGTGCGGCCCCCCCACCCCAAAGCACCTTGTCCCCATGTTGATGAGGACAAGGGCCTCTTCCCGACAACCCTGGCCGTTGGTTGTCGGGGTCTGCGGGCGGGGGGCTTATCGGAATCCGGGAGCCCCCTTTAAGAAGGGGGCCCCCGGATACCGGCCCCCCACCCTATGTGAATGAGTATGGGGTACAATGTACCCCTACCCATTCACCTGTAAAATAAAAGTACCCCAAAAAAAACACAACACACGAGAAAAAATATTTTATTGCACAGCTCCGGGGGTCTTCCGTCTTCGGGGGTCTTCTCGCCGGACTCCTCCGCTATCTTCGTGTAGCTCTTTTGCTAGCGGAGGAGTCCGGCTTTCTTCCTCCCCGCCGCCGGCCTCTTCTCCCGACTTCGGGGGTCTTGTCCCCCTCTTCGGTTCTTCTGCCGGGCCACCGCGCCTTCTTGTAGCTCTTTTGCAGGCGGTGGCCCGGTCTTCTGTCGCCGCTGTCGCCGTCGCCGCCTTCCGTTCTTCTTCTTGTTCTTCTTGTTCTTCTTGTTCTTCTCCAGGAGATGTTGACACGTCGCTCTCTCCGGCCGGAATGCCAGAGCCGCGCTGAGCGGTCACTTATATAGTGACAATGGGGCGGTGTCACATGGTATATGTCACATGGGTTGGTCACATGGTGACCCCGCCCCCTTACGATGTCATAGTCCCCATGTGACATCAACCCCATGTGCCCCCCCTTCCCCAAGGCACCCCCCATGTTGAGGGCACGCGGCCTGGTACGGCTCAGAAGGGGGGGGCGCGCTCGCTCGCCCCCCTTTCCTGGCCGGCCGGGTAGCGTGCTCGGACAAGGGTCTGTTGTGGACTTTGTGGGGACCCCCACGCCGATTTTTTTTCGGCATTGGGGTTCCCCTTTAAGTCCATTCCAGGCGGCGGAGCCCGCGACGTCTCCGTCGCGGGCCCCGCCTACCTGGAGACGTGCTCGTAATGAGCAGACTTTCCTCCGAGCGGGAACAGTTTGCTCATTTCGAAAGTGGCCTACACACGGGCGGACTGTTCGCTCAAACAAAGTTTCAGTGGACAGTTTTTCGGAATTTCCGAAAGACTTTGTCCGTCAAACTGTCCGCTGAACCTGTCCGCTGAAAGCCCACACACGGGCGGACTGTCCGCTGAAACACTGTTCAGCGGACAAAGTTGAGCGAACAGTCCGCCCGTGTGTACGCGGCCTTACAGTTCCTCAAAGTGGGTGCTCACACACTGAGTGCAGTGGGTACCTTACCTCACTGCTGTCAGTTAGACAGCAATATGCTCCAATATTTAAGGTGTATGTCCTCGATTGGGGTGTATATCCTCAGTTGGTATAGGTACAGCAGTATACTCCAATGGTTTACGGTGTATATCCTAAGTGTAGTGCAAGCACCCCAGATATTTTCCTCCAGGTACTCCGCAAAGGATCACAGGTCAAACCCGAAAAAGAGAAAAGGGGCTCCAATAGTGAAGTAATGTCACACAAATTCTTTATTATAAAAAGGACCAAGTCCTGGGTACTCACATTTAAGTAATAAAATTCAAACGTTACAGCTAAAACAACGAATGGCCTCCTCGTTCGTACCCCGAACGTCACTTCCGGTATCCTCCTAGGCAAATCCTACGCGTATCGTCATTGATCACGTGACTTCATCAGGGACTAAAGCATAGGAGGTGGACGAACGTTTAAATAATATCTCTAATTCACGGCCATTTTCCTGTAGCCTGTACTATCTATTCCTATTCGCGGTCACGAATCTGGCTGCACGGCCATTTTCTAATAGACTTTAGTACCGAACGCTTCCCGGCCATTTTTCTTATAGGTTCTAAGGAAGTGATAGCAACTATTCGATTAGCGGCGGCCATTTTATCGTAGTTTCATCATCTACACTCATCTAGTGAGCGGATGCTATGTTCGCCGTCATTATCTCATCGTTTAGATAGAGGAAACGAAGGTAAACCCATGTCCACTTTTGCGGACTAGGTTCAATTCAGTCACCCGGTGGTTACACTTATTCAGGGAGGCAACAACACGGGATCCTTTCCTCCGCCTCTATGGCTCTAAATACCATTAATAGTGTTAATAAAGGATTAAAAAAATTGATTTATAATTATGGAATTAAAACGAAGGGATCAGAAAAATTCATAAAATAATGGCTTAAGACAGGAGGTATTATTAAAATATTAAAATATTAGTAAGTTCTTTAATTTATAGGTAAAACCGAATTGTATCTAAAACAATATATCATAATATCTTCTAGTGTAGAGATAAGGTAACCCCGACGGTTTATTTAGCGATAATCTAGGTATCAAATGCCTCACATATATATGCGATTTGGAGGATGGATACCGGAAAGGAAGTCCAGAGTCCCCATATCTCCATTCCAGTATATCATCCTAAGCATAGTAAATCAAAAACAATAATTTATATATGATAGTACTTCAAGTATATAAAATTCCAATCCGTAATTAAAAGTATCTAAAAGTCGCTGATAAAACAGTTAAGAGGGGATGTAGTGTTCCCACCTTCTGGAGCCTGTAGGCTGAGATGGACTTCATGTCACATGTCCCGCGGTCCTGGCATTGGTGCTGCAGGCTCCAGAAGGCGGGACCATCGGCACTCAGCCGCACTCAGCCACTTTCGGCCGCTATCGGCTGCTTTCGCCGCTATTGGCAATTTTTGGCCGCTATCGGCAACTTTCGGCCGCTTTCGGCCACATTCGCGAAGAGGTCGGTCCCGTCGGCCAGCGCTCGGGGCTTACAATGGAATGAAGCATTCCATATACTCGGGGAATTTCAGGGTCACATTCAGGGCTTCAGCCCCCCCCAACCACCCCCTCCCGATGCCCCTGTGGACAGATCTTTATCAGCACTACGTCACTTTATGTATTGATATTTGCACTGTGACACTTTATTTACGTAATCAGTTGGATACTACATTATTTACTAGATAGTACTATACCACTATGTAGTCACATGGAACATTTTCGTCTGTTTCACTCAGATTTGGGGATTTTTTTTGCGCGGAATCACCCCATATTTAATTTTACCATTCAGTGTGTGTTTATGTGAACACTTTAGATTTTGCAGCAATTTTATATATCACTGCACTTTATTTTAAGATAGATGCCATTATCTATCACTCCTAGTAGCGCGAAGGACACATATATACACATTGTAATATTTCTTGTCAGCAGTCTTTCAAACGCAATTTTGTGGGAAAAAATACATTTTAATGAATTAAAAAATAAATAAAACAGTAAAGTTAGCCCAATTTTTGTATAATGTAAAAGATGATGTTACGCTGAGTAAATGGGTACCTAACATGTCAAGCTTTAAAATTGCCAATGCTCATGGAATGGCGACAAACTACGATACTTAAAAACCTCCATAGGCAACTCTCAAAAAGTTTTATACGTTGCCTGTTTAACGTTACGGAGGAGGTCCTGTGACAATTATATTTTTCTCGCTCTAACAATCACAGCGATACCTTACATGTGTGGTTTGAATATCGTTTACATATGCGGGTGCGACTTCTGCGTGCAAGCACAGAGGGATGGGGCGCTTTCAATTTTTTTTCTTATTTATTTTACTTTTTATTTTTTATTTTTATACTGTCCCTTTTATTGTATTTTTTTTAACACTTTTATTCCTGTTACAAGAAATGTAAACATACCTTGTAATAGAAATAAGAATGACAAAAAGACCCCAGATCTCTCATTTACTGATAAAGCAAAAAAAAAAAAGACATTTTGACTTTAAGAAAAAAAAATTCTATTTGCCTGAAAACCGGAAGGGACATCGTGGTTGCTCCAGTCCTCCAAGAGCATAGAGCTAAGTGGTGGCTATCTTGCCCTCACTCGACTTCCTGCCTAACCATTGGATTGGGTCTGGGCTTATCAATGACTCCAGTAAGCTCACAATTGACCAGGAAGTGTGCCACTGGGAATTGCTTTTATTAGAAAGCTGGCCGACTTTTGGCAGCTAGCCATATGATCTGTATTTAACATCAAAGTAATGACGTATAAAGTGATAACAAACCGCGTTTAAAAAAAAAAACTCAACAAACTATCCCCACACATCCCCCCCCCACCCCACAGGCTCATGTCATAATGTGAAAATGGACCCTTCCAGCCGCGCGCTGTCCCAGGTGGCAGGTAATCCATCTTCACCTGGTCTTCCTTCTGGGTTTGCAGGCTCTGACCATTTGGATATCTGAGCCGTGGTGACGTCACTCCCATGCATGCATGCCGGAGTCATGGACAGCATGCTATCCATTGAGGGTACAGTGCACATTTAGGAGATATTTCCTGTACAGTACCTTGAAAAAGTATTCATACCCCTTGAAATTTTCCACATTTTGTCATTTTACAACCAAACACATAAATGTATTTTATTGGGATTTAATGTCATAAAGTTACAAATAATTCTGAAGTGGAAGGAAAATGATAAATGGTTTTCCAAACTTTTTACAAATAAATATGTGATAAGTGTGGCATGCATTTGTATTCAGTCCTCTTTACTCTGATTCCCCTAACTAAAATTTAGTGGAACGAATTGCCTTCAGAAGTCACCTAATTAGTAAATAGAGTCCACCTGTGTGTAACCTTAGTAAACAAACAGTATCATGAAGGCGAAGAAACACACCAGACAGGTCAGGGATAAAGTTGTGGAGAATTTTAAAGCAGGGTCAGGCTCGGTTCACACAGGGGCGACTCAGATCCGACTTCAGGTCGCCCCTAGTCGCCTCAGGTCGGACAACATTTAAAAATCAATGTAAGTGAATGAGAGCTGTCTTAATGCACGCTACTGAAGTCGCTCCGACTTCAAAAGAAGTTCCTGTACTACTTCAATCCGACTTGTAGGCGACTTGTACCCATTGATTTCAATGGAGGTCGCCTCCAAGTCAGATCTCTGTCTATACGGAGGCGACTTTGACAGAATTATTAGCTCTGAAGGGGGAACTCCACGCCAAATTTATGAAAAAAATTTGGCGTGGGTTCCCCTTCCGAGAGCATACCAGGCCCTTTGGATTCCAAGGGGAACCTCCTACGCAGAAAAAACTGTGTGGGGGTCCCCCCAGATCCACACCAGACCCTTATCCGAGCACGCTACCAGGCCGGCCAGGAAAGGGAGTGGGGACGAGCGGGCGGCCCCCCCCTCCTGAGCCGTACCAGGCCATGTGCCCTCAACATGGGGGGTGCCTTGGGGAAGGGGGGGCGCGCGGCACCCCCACCCCAAAGCACCTTGTCCCCATGTTGATGAGGACAAGGGCCTCTTCCCGACAACCCTGGCCGTTGGTTGTCGGGGTCTGCGGGCGGGGGGCTTATCGGAATCCGGGAGCCACCTTTAACAAGGGGGCCCCCGGATACCGGCCCCCCACCCTATGTGAATGAGTATGGGGTACAATGTACCCCTACCCATTCACCTGTGAAAAAAAGTAAAAAAAAACACAACACAGGGTTAAAATTGTTTATAGCACAGCTCCGGGGGTCTTCCGTCTTCGGGGTCTTCTCGCCGGACTCCTCCACTATCTTCTGCTAGCTTTTTTACTAGCGGAGTAGCCCGGCTTTCTTCCCCACCGCCGGCCTCTTCTTCCAACTTCGGGGGTCTTGACCCCCTCTTCGGTTCTTCTGCCGGGCCACCGCTTCTTCTTATAGCTCTTTTACAGGCGGTGGCCCAGTCTTCTGTTGTCGCCGCCGCCTTCGGTTCTTCTTCTTCTTCTCCTTCTTCTTCTTCTTCTCCTGGAGATGTTGACTCGACGTTCTCTCCGGCCGCAATGCCAGGGACGCGCTGCGCGGCAACTTATATAGGGACAAGGGACGGGTCATCGGTTGATGTCACATGGTGACCCCGCCCCCTTACTATGTCACAGTCCCGGAGGATGCTGGGACTATCACCATGTGACATCAACCCATGTGACATCAACCTTGTCCCTATATAAGTCGTGTCCCTGGCATTGCGGCCGGAGAGAACTTCGAGTCAACATCTCCAGGAGAAGAAGAAGAAGAAGAAGAAGAAGAAGAAGAAGAACGGAAGGCGGCGGCGGCGACTACAGAAGACCGGTGCAATAAACAATTTTAACCCTGTGTTGTGTTTTTTTTACTTTTTTTCATAGGTGAATGGGTAGGGGTACATTGTACCCCATACTCATTCACATAGGGTGGGGGGCCAGTATCCGGGGGCCCCCTTATTAAAGGGGGCTCCCGGATTCCGATAAACCCCCCGCCCGCAGACCCCGACAACCAACGGCCAGGGTTGTCGGGAAGAGGCCCTTGTCCTCATCAACATGGGGACAAGGTGCTTTGGGGTGGGGGGGCCGCACGTCCCCCCTCCCCCAAGGCACCCCCCCATGTTGAGGGCACGCGGCCTGGTACGGCTCAGGAGGGGGGGCGCCCGCTCGTCCCCACCCCCTTTCCTGGCCGGCCGGGTAGTGTGCTCGGATAAGGGTCTGGTGTGGATCTGGGGGGACCCCCACGCTGTTTTTTCGGCGTAGGGGGTTCCCCTTGGAATCCATACCAGACCTAAGGGCCTTGTATGCTCTCAGAGGGGGAACACACGCCAATTTTTTTTCATAAATTTGGCGTGGAGTTCCCCTTCAGAGCTCATTCTCTGATTGGCCACGGCAAAAGTCGCCTGGCCTGGAGCGACTTAAAGTTCTGTTGTAAGACGCCCCAGGTCGTGTTCAAGTCGTCTCCAAGTTGCCCCACAAAGTCATTCTGAAGTCATGTTGCCCTTGTGTGAACCGAGCCTCAGGCTATAAAAAAAGCTATATAAAAATCCTAAGCTTTGAACATCTCACGGAGCACTGTTCATTTCACCATCCGAAAATGGAAAGCATATGGCACAACTGCTAACCTACCAAGACATGGCCGTTCACCTAAACTGACAGGCCGGGCAAGGAGAGCATTCATCAGAGAAGCAGCCAAGAGGCCCATGGTAACTCTGGAGGAGCTGCAGAGATTCACAGCTCAGGTGGGAGAATCTGTCCACAGGACAACTATTAGCCATGCACACTACAAATGGTGTCTCTTTGGAAGAGTGACAAGAAGGAAGCCATTGTTGAAAGAAAGCCATAAGAAGTCCATTTGCAGTTTGTGATAAGCCATGTGGGGGACACAGCAAACATGGGGAAGAAGGTGCTCTGGTCAGATCAGACCAAAATTTTACTTTTTGGCCTAAAAGAAAAAAGCTATGTGTGGTGGAAAATGAACACTACACATCACTCTGAATGAACTATCCCCACCGTGAAACATGGTGGTGGCCGCATCATGTTATGGGAATGCTTTTCTTCAGCAAGACCAGGGGAGCTGGTCAGAGTTGATGGGAAGATGGATGGAGTCAAATACAGCGCAATCTTAGAAGAAAGAGTCTGCAAAAGACTTGAGACCGGGGTGGAGGTTCATCTTCCAGCAGGACAATGACCCTAAACATACAGCCAGAGCTACAATGGAATGGATTAGATCAAAGCATATTCATGTATTAAAAAAGAAAAAAGAAAGACCAGGTGTGCCAAACTAAGTACAGCAACGAAATTCACCATTTAATAAAATTAAAAGCAAAGCGATTGTGGGGTATTACATCCAGCCAGTCCCTAGCGTCAGAAATTAACCTGGACCAACGAAGCACCTTGTCACTCCAATTACATCTGATATACCTGTAATAATTCTATGTTTGTGAGTAGCCTTTTGGCTTTGCTTTTAATATTATTAATAGGTGAATTTTGTTGCTGCACTTAGTTTGGTACGCCTGGTCTTTCTTTTTTCTTACCATTGCAGAGTTTTTGCTTCTACTCCAAAGGTCGCTGCATACGGTGCCCCCCATGAACTTATATGGACTTTTGAACCTATATTATGATTGTTTTATTTCTACCGTGTATATATATATAATTTTTATTCCCCTAGTGCTGACTTTTATGTTAGACACCCAGTGGATCTTTGCGCTATCTTCCCCTCTTTTACTTACCGTATACATATTCATGTATTAGAATGCCCCAGTCAAAGTCCAGACCTAAATCCAATTGAGAATTTGTGGCAAGACTTGAAAATTGCTGTTTACAGACATTCTCCATCCAATCTGACAGAGCTTGAGCTATTTTGCAAAGAAGAATGGACAAACATGTCACTTTTTAGATGTGCAAAGCTGGTAGAGACATCCCCAAAAAGACTTGCAGCTGTAATTGCAGTGAAATGTGGTTCTTCAAAGTATTGACTCAGGGGGGCTGAATACAAGTACACGCCACACTTTTCAGATATTTATTTGCAAAAAAAATTGAAACCCATTTATAATTTTACTTCCACTTTGCAATTAAGTGTCACTTTGTGTTGGCCTATCACATAAAATCCCAATAAAATACATTTAAGTTTTTGGTTGCAACATGAAAAAAATGTGGAAATTGTCAAGAGGTATGAATACTTTTTCAAGGCACTGTACATGTGAGTAAGCCATATTGTAGATAAATCTCACCCCTGTATTAACTGAGAGTTATAGGAAAACAGTGGGATTTTACACCCTGCCTCTGCCCATATGTTACACACCAGTTTTGGGCAGACAGAACCTTTAATCCTGTGCCAGTGGGTTATATGTAATGTTGCACTTATATTAATGCTATGACCAGGGGTTTGTAAAGCTGTAACTTGCAAGGTAATATACGAGGCACCTAGCACAGAGAATAGCTGTCCCTTCGGGTGTCTCACCACAATGCCCTACAGCATGCACTCACTACAGTAAACAGGGCTATTTATACATCTCAGAAATATAAAATAAATTGGATGGCTATGTTATCCATGGACGCTTTAACTAATAAAATAATGCAATCAAATAGAGTAATATAATAAAGATGAAATGTAAAATAAGGTTTAAAGCCTCTTAAAATCTAAAAATATGCTTGAGATCTTTCATTTTATAAATTCGCCCTGAACTCCCTTGCAGGCTGATTACTGGGTCATTGCACTAACAAACACACATTTATTGTTATTATGAATTACCTTCTGCTTATGTGTTCGTATGGGTGCTAGCATTGTTTTTTGTTACTCTTCATGCTCTCTGTTTAATGATCAACAATGAATTTGAAATTCATTGTGCATCCAGCCTCGGCTCTCTGTGCCAATTATTTCATGCACCGGTGCCAATGAAAACCACGTGTAATGTGAGTCTGTTCTATTTAAGCCAAGGCTTCATGCTTATTTATTATGTTCACATCTCCAGTTCCATGAGAATGTAAAAAAAAAAAAAAGTACACTGGGCATATTTAACATATGGAATTTTTAGGTTAATGGGTGGAGAGACAGTTTTATGCCCTGTACACACGGTCGGACTTTCCGGCTTGTGTCAGACTTTCAGATTGTGTTGTCTGAAATTCTGATCGTGTGTGTGGGCAACGTTGGACTTTTTCCATTGGAATTTCCAACACACAAAGTTTGAGAGCTGGATCTAAAATTTTCTGACAACAAAATCTGATTGTTTAAATTACGATCATGTGTACACAATTCCGACGGACAAACTGCTACTCATGCTCAGAATAAATGATGAGTCGAAAGCTATTGGATAATGACCGCTTTATAGTCCCGACGTAAGTGTTCTAGGTCAGCTCGTTCTGAATGATTGGATTTTCCAACAACTTTGTGTGACCGTGTGTATGCAAGACAAGTTTGGGCCAAAATCCGTCAGAAAAAATCAGACGGATTTTGTTGTCGGAATGTCCGACCGTGTGTACAGGGCATTACAGTACACAGCTTCAATCACCAGGCTGTTGTAGTTAAATCTGATAAATAACTGAAAGGGAAGGTGGTGCAAGGGCTGTGCAGATCAAGGCAAAACTATTTTTTCTGTTACCTACTGAATGTAGCGCTACCTGCCAGGGGCGTACCTAGAGCATTTGGCACCCAGGCCCATCCTATATCTGGCACCCCCCCCAACTGTAAAAACACCCACAAAAAAACACCCTCCTCTGCCAAGATCAGTGTTTTTTAATTCTGCTTTCTTTTTTAAATGGCGCTGTTGGCTACCGAGTAAACCGGAAGTGACACTGTGCTGTCGCTTCCAGTTTTCTACATCGGAGACCTGATCAAAGGCAAATTCGGCTTTGTTCTGGTCTCAGGCCAGCTGGCTGGTGGCTCAAGTCTGCGGGTGGGATGGGAGACCTGGGCGGAGCTGTGGGGGGATGGGGACGTCCCCTCCCGCTCCTTGTAATAACAGCCGATGCTGTTCATCCATGGTAGCCAGTGACAATAGACAGGACAGGACAGAGGTGTCAGTCACTCAGGTGTTAGCAGATGCCACATTTTTGGACAGATTGTGCCAAGGTCAGGAAAGTGGAGAGCTGGACTGGAGCTGCTATGAGGGAGACATCAGAGTGAGACAGCTGACAATACAAAGTATGGCCCATGTCTACTGTCCTCAGGGACAGATCTGATCCAGATATCCCACTGTATGGCGATCTCTGGATCGGATCTGTCCCTGGGGACAGCATTGGCATTGATGATTTGATTCAGATTTGGGAACGGACCTGCTGACAAGGCGTGTTGCTTGCTGGACCGTGGATGGGATCTGATGGCCGCAGGGAAGATGGCAAGATGCCGCTGTGACCTGCTGCTTGCTGGATGGATCTGATGGCTGCAAGATGTGGGTGTAAGTCCCCCCTTTATCAGACCAGCTCATCTACTCTATACCTGGTTTGTGAACACAGCAACACCACCCCCCCCTTACCAGGTAAGCTCACAGCTCAGCTACTATAGGTGGGTGGTAGACACACAGCAATATACAGCACACACATGCATTCTGCAACCTGTATACAGCACACGCCTGGATTCTGCAACCTGTACATAGCACACGCCTGCATTCTGCAACCTGTATACAGCACACGCCTGCATTCTGCAACCTGTACTTAGCACACGCCTGCATTCTGCAACCTGTACATAGCACACGCCTGCATTCTGCAACCTGTACATAGCACACGCCTGCATTCTGCAACCTGTATACAGCACACGCCTGCATTCTGCAACCTGTACTTAGCACACGCCTGCATTCTGCAACCTGTATACAGCACACGCCTGCATTCTGCAACCTGTACATAGCACACGCCTGCATTATGCAACCTGTACATAGCACACGCCTGCATTCTGCAACCTGTACATAGCACACGCCTGCATTCTGCAACCTGTATACAGCACACGCCTGGATTCTGCAACCTGTACATAGCACACGCCTGGATTCTGCAACTTGTACATAGCACACGCCTGCATTCTGCAACCTGTATACAGCACACGCCTGGATTCTGCAACCTATACATAGCACACGCCTGGATTCTGCAACCTATACATAGCACACGCCTGCATTCTGCAACCTGTATACAGCACACGCCTAGATTCTGCAACCTGTACATAGCACACGCCTGGATTCTGCAACCTGTACATAGCACACGCCTGCATTCTGCAACCTGTACATAGCACACGCCTGCATTCTGCAACCTGTACATAGCACACGCCTGCATTCTGCAACCTGTACATAGCACACGCCTGCATTCTGCAACCTGTATACAGCACACGCCTGGATTCTGCAACCTGTACATAGCACACGCCTGGATTCTGCAACTTGTACATAGCACACGCCTGCATTCTGCAACCTGTATACAGCACACGCCTGGATTCTGCAACCTGTACATAGCACACGCCTGGATTCTGCAACCTATACATAGCACACGCCTGCATTCTGCAACCTGTATACAGCACACGCCTAGATTCTGCAACCTGTACATAGCACACGCCTGGATTCTGCAACCTGTACATAGCACACGCCTGCATTCTGCAACCTGTACATAGCACACGCCTGCATTCTGCAACCTGTACATAGCACACGCCTGCATTCTGCAACCTGTACATAGCACACGCCTGCATTCTGCAACCTGTACATAGCACAAATCTGGATTCTGCAACCTGTATACAGCACACACCTGGATTCTGCAACCTGTATACAGCACACACCTGCATTCTGCAACCTGTACATAGCATACGCCTGCATTCTGCAACCTGTACATAGCACATGCCTGTATTCTGCTACCTGTATATAGCACAAATCTGGATTCTGCAACCTGTATACAGCACACGCCTGGATTCTGCAACCTGTATACAGCACACGCCTGCATTCTGCAACCTGTACATAGCACACGCCTGTATTCTGCTACCTGTATATAGCACAAATCTGGATTCTGCAACCTGTATACAGCACACGCCTGCATTCTGCAACCTGTATACAGCACACACCTGCATTCTGCAACCTGTATACAGCACACGCCTGCATTCTGCAACCTGTACATAGCACACGCCTGCATTCTGCAA
Source organism: Lithobates pipiens (assembly GCF_037356315.1). Classification (NCBI taxonomy): domain Eukaryota; kingdom Metazoa; phylum Chordata; class Amphibia; order Anura; family Ranidae; genus Lithobates; species Lithobates pipiens. The sequence goes on from NW_027507903.1 coordinate 298,953,365, forward strand.
CCTGTATACAGCACACGCCTGCATTCTGAAACCTGTACATAGCACACGCCTGCATTCTGCAACCTGTACATAGCACACGCCTGCATTCTGCAACCTGTACATAGCACACGCCTGCATTCTGCAACCTGTACATAGCACACGCCTGGATTCTGCAACCTGTACATAGCACACGCCTGCAACCTGTATACAGCACATGCCTGCATTCTGCAACCTGTACATAGCACACGCCTGCATTCTGCAACCTGTACATAGCACACGCCTGCATTCTGCAACCTGTACATAGCACACGCCTGCATTCTGCAACCTGTACATAGCACACGCCTGGATTCTGCAACCTGTACATAGCACACACCTGGATTCTGCAACCTTTACATAGCACACGCCTGCATTCTGTACACCCCCCCATCAGGTCAGCTACACTATACCTACTACACAGCAACCCCCCCCCTTCTATGACAGACCAGCACAGTAAGGATGGCAGGACAGACACACTCCTCCAACGTCTTCTCACAGCTCACACATCCCCTATCACCAGCTCACCTCGGCTCTCAGCTTCTACTAGGGAGGTTTAGACTCTGGAAGATGATGTGGACACAATGTGTAACAGCAACCACCCCTGCGCTGAATGATGACACACTCAGCTCGGCTGCTCAGCAGTGGTGGGTGGAGCTAGCAGGGGAAAACAGAAACTAGACCATACTATTTCGGCCGCAGTGCTGGGGGTGTTCCAGCTCACAAAAAACTCACAAAAAACAGAGCAGCCAGAGCCAGGGATTCCCTTCAGGATTATGTCAGACTGTCTGAGTGCAGAGTGAACCCCATAGCAATGCCACCCAGCCACTTACACCCCCCTCAATGTGTGGCACCTGGGGCGGAACGCCCCCCCCGCCCCCTGCTTGGTACGCCCCTGCTACCTGCAGAGGGGCCGCTGCACTGTTTTGTGATTTCTCTGCACACCTGGAAATGATACACCTCACTCACCCAGCACTTACTGACACGTCTTGAGGTATTTCAATGAATGGATTAGGCCACGAATAGCCTTAAATAAAGAAGGATTAGCAAGTGTAGTTATCCAAACAATCAATGAGACAATAACGTTAGAGAGATATGGTTGAACACCTGCAGTATTCTGACTAATGGTAATTAACAGAATTGAATGTTATTTACATAACAACAGTATATAGAGACAGTCCCAACCTGCTACAACAGTCCCCCTTTTATAATGGTCAGTGATGGATGAAAATAAAAGAAAACCGTTTTCCTGCAAAGTTGGGGCCCTTGCAGAAAGCATAACAGTTTCCAGCAGACAACAGATTAACTTGTGCAGTGTTAGTCTATTACCAGACCCAGGGCTCCCTGTTCTGGGTCCCTGGAAACATTTTCTGGTTCAGTTCAAGTTCTCAGGCAGGGATAGGAATCGCTGTGATGTCTCTCTTTCAATCCTGCTCAGACAGTCGCTCCTTTCCTACCTCACAAGCCATAGGAGCACTCTACAGCAGCCCTCAAAAATTCCACTTGCTTGCTTGCACCTTAGCTGGTGATCTATAGCTGCCTGGAAGCTGGGGGGGGGAGCACCTCTGTCAGGCAGGGTTGTATGGGAGCCGTTCTCGCAGCAATCGCGGAGGGAAAGAGAGCGGAGAGCAGGTGGCCAGATGAACAGAGTGCCAAGGAATATCACAGATTTAATTTCAATTGCAGTATGTTCCCCGCACTCTTCGTCACATACAGCCGCTCCTTGTCCAGGGTCTTTCATAGACAGATCACCCATCCAATTCCAGGACGTGTGACGTATATCAAAGTTCCCTACCCAGGGGGTGGGGTTGTGACGGTGAGCGGTGGGAACATACTACAATTGAAATGAAATCTGTGATGTTCCTCGATGCTCTGTCACCCAGCAAGGAAATTCTCTCCTCTCTTCCCCTGCATAGGTAGACTGCATTGTTAGGCACAGGCTGCACTGGTGGTCACAGGCTGCATTGGTAGACACAGGCTGCAACGGTGGACACAGGCTGCTTCGGTGGACACAGGCCTCATCGATGGTCACAGGCTGCATCGGTGGTCACAAGCTGCATTGGCAGATACAGACTGCATTGGTGGACACAGGCTGCGTTGTTAGACACAGGCTGCATTTGCAGACCCAGGCTGCATTGGTAGACAGGCTGCATTGGTGGACACAGGCGGCATTGTTAGGCACAGGCTGCATATGTGGGCACGGGCAGGCTGCAATGGTTTACATGGGAAGGCTGCATTGGTGGACATGGGCAGGCTGCATTGGGGGACACAGGCAGGCTGCATTGGTGGACACGGGTAGGCTGCATTGTTGGACACAAGTGAGGCTGCACTGATGGGCAGAGGTACAGTTGTTGTTAATATTTATTGTATAAATTAATTCTGCATAAAAAATGTAAGTGTCATTTTATGAAATAATTTATGAGGGAGTGTTTAGGGGCGGAATTAGGGGCGGGGAAGGTTAGGGGTTGGGTGGGGAAACTGGTGGCAAGTAACCCTTAAGTCCTGGCTAGTAGCTCAGGACTTGAAATTTTGAGCCCTGCTCTACAGTATAGTTTGATCTCATCAGGCATCCAAATCACACCTCACACCCACCCAGGGAGAAGGTTTTTGATCTCCTTGCTTCTCTGAGTTTTCACACGATTGTGGGCAGCTATGGCAAGGATCCATTGGGCCAGCAGCTTAGTCTTTTCTGTACACACCCACTTGCTTCAAGACAAAAAAGTATTCTCTTTTTTCCTTAGCAGTCTGCAGACCCACTTCCATACCTCCCAATCGTCCAGGATTTACAGGGACTGTCCCAGGATTTAATGTAAGTCCCAATTTCCAGGTGAATCAAGGAGCGGAGCCTAGTGACTTGTCCTGCGAGGGCATGCAAGCATGGGCACTGGTTGTCTCTGCCCTGTAGCTTGTGCAGGGTGTATGGGGTACCACACACACTGATCCAGTCTCTGTATTGCAGCCATCATCTCCCCACAGCTGCCTGTGACCACGTAGTCTCTGTATTACAGCTGACATCTCCCCACCAGCTGCCTGTCACAGTACAGTCTCTGTATTGCAGCAGATACAAGGAAGAAATGGATGGTTGCACACTGAAGAGACTGGAAAATCCCTTTATTGTAATATCAATAAAACATGAGATGACACCACAGGATGGTAGCAGTGGCATGAGCAGGTACAGGTAGAGGCGTTTCACACAGTGACACTGTGCTTATTCATTAGTTAATGAATAAGCACAGTGTCACTGTGTGAAATGTGTCTACCTGTACCTGTCATTGCCTTTGCTACCATCCTGTGGTGTCATCTCAATAAAGGGACTTTCCAGTCACTTCAGTGAGCAGCCATCCTTTTTTTCCTTGTATCTGTTGCACCATGGCTGAGGAGCCGAGGCTTGCACCCATGGGAGGAGTCTGTTCCCCTCCTCACCTGGAATCATTCACTTACCTGGAGTTGATTTTTTCTTCCCCCTCTGTATTGCAGCTGACATCTCTCCAGTTTCTGTGACAGGCAGCCATCAGGGAGATGTCGGCTGCAATACAGAGACCGGATTGTGGTGTGTGGTACCCCATACACCCCACATTAGCTGCTGGGCAAAAGCAACCAGTGCTCATGAAACGCACTGCATATGATTGGACAGAAGCCTTCTCCCTGGCTCTGATGTTTTCCTGTACACAGACAGGCAGAGGAGCTGTGGAGGATGAACAACATTCTGCTTGTGCTGTGCTGATAAGAGGTATGCATTGGGTTTAATGGATACTTGCGGGGGATGGGGACACAGTGACCAGGAAGGGGGGTGGAGGGGGCAGGTAACAAGAGTGTTAGAGGATATGTTTTGAAGGGGTGATTTTGGAGGGGAGAACACTTGTGCTGGAGGGAGGGATTGGATTTGAAATCCCCCTTCTAGCACAAGTCCTCTCCCTCCCAAAGCACCCCCAGTACATATTTGACCCCCCCCATACAAGTCTACTCCCCTCCCAAAGCCCCCTTACCAGTACTTATCTGACCCCCGGAACAATTCTTTTTTTTGTCAAATAACTTTTTATTAGTATAAAGTGAAACATTACACGTCAGACACTTCAGTACAGCATTGGGGGAGCGAAAGAAAGAGAACAGAAAAATTACAGGGGAGAACATACCATAAGAGCATATTGGCCTACATAATATAGCCACCTGGAGCAGGTACAAGCCAGGCCAGGTAGAGCTATTCACAGACAGCATGTTCTGCAACACATGTAAGTCAGGGATAAAGTCCAACCAATAATAAACCAGTCCTCAAAACTCAACAGCCAGTCAAGAGTGGCAATCCGAGGATACAGGTGTCGACTAATAGTGTAAGATACTTATAGTACACTTTAACCCAATCAAACACCCCCCCTTGGGGGGGTTTGGAAGAAAGATAGGAATAAGAGAAAGGAAGAAGGGAAAAAGAGAAAAAAAGAGAAGAAAGGGATACCAAAGGGTAGAAAGAAAGGTAGAGAGGAAAAGGAGGGAGTAGGGGTGGGTAATCATCCGAAAACTTCCGCTTGCCTGTCAGGGTCGATCGCCCTTAAGATTCCAGGGATTCCAGACTACGTCATGCGCTTCCAGCCGGTCCTGTATCCTGGCGGTCATCCTCTCCATAAGCTCCATGTCTCTAATGCGAGCATATAATGCGTCCGGGGTAGGGGGGTGCGTTTTTTTCCAATGGAGTGCAACAAGACACCTCGCTGCGGTCAAGATAAGGCGGGATAATTTCTGTAGGGATTTGGACAGTTTGGGGAAAGGGACTCCCAGTAAAAAGTGCTTTGGGTTCAAGTCCAGGGGTTGGTCCAGGACACTGGCCAAGAGCGTACTTCCGTCCAGAAAGGGACTATACGAGGGCATTGCCAGTATATATGCAAGAGGGTGCCCTTATGCCCCACACAGCGCCAGCACCGGTCTGTTGTAGAAGGATAAATAGCGTGCAGGACATCCGGGGTCATGTACCAGAAGAACAATATTTTGTATGCATTCTCCCGGTAGAGCGTACACATGGAGCTCTTGGATGCCTGTGACCAAATCACCCGCCATTGCTCCTCCGTGAACACTTCACCCAGAGCCTCCTCCCATTTAAGCATATATGCATGTTTGCCGTTAAGACCCATAGGAAAGGCGTTAATTATTTTATAAATATCCGAGATCATCCCCCTCTGTGCCGTACCTGCTGAGACAACTATTTCAAACAAGGTAGGTGGGGAGAAACGGAGGTCCGATGAGATGGTCTGGGCAAAGTGACGGATTTGTAAGTAACTATAGAAGCTCTGCCGGGGGAGGTCAAACCGGGATTGGAGTTCAGTGTAAGTCAGTAGTCTCCTAGATCTGGGGTCCACCAGAGATCTCAGATGGAAAAGGTTCCGGGAGGACCAGGGGTGTTGCATCTGGCGAGATAGGCTATCTGGCACTCGAGGGTTGGATATAAAAGAGGTCAGGAGCGATTTAGCCGAGGTCAGGGCAAACGCCTTGGAAGACCTACGCCATAGGTTCTGCAGGTGGGACATGGGGCCCAACAATTGGGACTGGGGAACCACTGCCGCCGCACTCCAGAGCATACTATTAGGGTGTATAGGGGCCAACCACCGGGATTCAATTTCCGACCAGCGATTGTGAGGCCTCTGGGTAGTCCAAGAAGCGACCGCGCGGAGTTGGGCAGCCTGATGTTCCCGGATCTAGTCAGGTACTGCTAACCCCCCATTCGATTGGGAGGCGGTCATGACCGAGCGAGGTATCCTGTGCCTTTTATAGTTCCATGCGAATCGAAGTAGGTCCCTTTGCAATTTTTTCAGGTGAGAGGAGGGGACTGGAATGGGGAGGGTCTGAAAAAGATAAAGGAGTTTCGGGAGGATAGCCATCTTCACAGAGGCTATTCTACCAAGCAGAGAGATTTGGTGTTTCCGCCACTGTAGCAACAGACGCCTAATATCTCCATAAAGGCATGGGTAGTTTGCCTGAGGTATAGGTTGGGGTGATGTTTACCCCCAGGTATCGAAGGGAGGTGGACCCCCAGTGGTAGGGAAAGTTGGATCGTAGATGTTCCACCTCCAGCGGTGGAATGTTAATCGGGAGGGCTTCGGACTTCGACGCATTAAGTTTGTAGCCCGATAGCGCACTGTAACGATCTAACTCCATATGCAAGTTGGGCAGGGATATCCTGGGTTGGGTAAGAGTAAGAATTACGTCGTCTGCAAATAGCGAAATCTTAAACTCCTGGCCTCGCACCGGAACCCCTCTTATAGCCTGGTTCCGCCTAATAGACGCCGCCAGGGGTTCAATACAGAGGGCGAATAGTAGGGGTGACAGCGGGCATCCCTGACGCGTACCGTTGGAGATGGAAAAGGGCGAAGAGGTGGCAAAGGGGGTCTTCACTTGAGAAGACGGGTTGGAGTAAAGATGTTGTATGGCCCGCAAAAAAGGTCCCTCCATCCCTATGTGGGTCAGCGTGGCGAACAGGAAGGGCCAACCCAATCTATCAAATGCTTTTTATGCGTCCAAGCTCAGGAGCAGGGACGGCATTCCCTCCCTGTTTGCGACGTCGACCAGGTCTATCACCTTCCGGGTGTTATCCCCTGCTTGTCGGAGGGGGACAAAGCCCACGTGGTCCTTGTGGATCAAAGAGGGTAGGACCTTGTTAAGGTGCAGAGATAACAATTTAGTAAAAATTTTTAGGTCTGCGTTCAACAACGCAATGGGTCTATAATTCGCGCAAAGGATGGGGTCCTTATCTGGCTTGGGGATTAAGGTAAGGAAGGAACGTTGCATATCTGAGGGGACGGGTGTTTTCTGTAGAAAAGCATTAAAGAGGCTGCTCATGTGCGGAGTTAAGAGGGGGGAAAATGCTTTGTAGTATTCGTAGGGCAGACCGTCTGGACCCGGGGATTTATGTGCGGGGAGGGATTTAATGGTCCGTTCCACTTCGTCCTCCGTGACGGGCATGTTCAAAATGAGCAAGTCCGAATCTCTAATTTTGGGGATGGCGCTGTCGGACAGGTACTGCTGTATACGCTGTGAAACCTCCACCGACACAGGGTTGCTAGGGATGTCAGGACTATTATAGAGCTCCGCATAAAAGCCAGCAAACGTATCAACTATGTCTTTGGGGTGGGAAACAACCGCATTAGATCTAGTTTTTATCTGGTGTAGAGCAGAGAGAAGGGTTTTGTCTTTGAGCTTCCGCGCTAGGAGGGAGTGTGATTTATTGCCCCTATCAAAGTATGTCTGTTTGATCCTCAGCAGGGCTTTCTCAACACGGCGAAGCGCCAGGTCCGCAAGCGCCATTCGCAAATTGACAATTTTCCTAAGGAGTGATACCGTCGGTGAGGCCTGCAGTTTCTGCTCTAACTGTCTAAGTTCCTTCTCGGTGTTAAGCTTGGTGGCCGCGACATCCCGCTTCAAGGCCGAGGAAAGCGCAATGCATCTACCACGCATCACCGCCTTGTGGGCTTCCCACACAGTGGGGAGGGGGACGTCTGGGGTCAAGTTCTCAACAAAATAGTGACGCAGGGTCGAGGCCAATTCCGATTGGGAGGGAAGGTGCTGTAGAAGGAAAGTGTTCAGCTTCCAATTATATGGCCGAGTTATCGGGGGGCCTAAATCCAGGGTGAGTAAAATCGGGGCATGGTCCGACCAGGAGATCGGCAGGATAGGCGCGCCACGCGTCGCTCTCAACATAGCATTATTAGTGAAAAGATAGTCAATCCGAGAGTGCATATGGTGAGGGGCTGAATAGTATGTGTACTGCCGATCCCCGGGCCGGAGAGCTCGCCAAGCGTCAAACAGTGCATAGCGGCGAGTGAGTTGCCGAAAAAGCCTCGAATCCCGGAGGGCTCTAGGCGAGGGCGTGCGGGTGGGCGCCATCTGACGATCAGCCGTGGCCGAGTGAGCCAGATTAAAGTCTCCTCCCACCACCAAATAACCGTGGTCTTCCTTAAATAGACGTGCAAAAACCCTGGAGAGGAAGCTATGCTGATGGACATTAGGGGCGTATAGCGTACACAGGGTGATCGGCCGTGATTGGCACGTACCCTTAAGTATCAGGAAGCCCCCCCGGGGATCGCTGTAATGATCAACATAGGTAAAGGGTGCTCCTTGTCGGATCAGGACAGCCACCCCCGCCCTCTTATGGGACCCCGAGGATAGATACGCAAGCGGAAAGCTCCTGGAGGCGAAGGCAAAAGATCCCCCCCTGTCAAAGTGCGTCTCCTGAACCAGGATAATATCTGCTCCCGACTGTTTAAACTCCCTTAGTGCCAGATGCCGTTTCCTGTTTGAATTTAGGCCGTGAACATTCATAGATAGAATCTTAGCCATCAGTCAAGTCCGGGGGGGGGGGGTAGGAGAGCGGTCTGTGTCTAATAAATCTTACCCGGTAACAACGTCCAAGAGGGACCGCCAGGAGCCAGGAGCAGACGCATTCTGGTCGTAGGGCCCCGCCACTACGTGTCCGATCCCTGCAGGCAGCGGAAGGAAGACAGAGGAGAGAAGAGAAGGGGAGATAGAAAGTGAGAGAAGGGAGAAAAACGTTAGTACAACAAGAAAGGCATCACAATGAAAACATGGGCCCATAACCGGACCAAACATAGGGCAATATTCGGCCCCGGGTAAAAAAGTCATCAGGGACTGCACGGATTCCCAGGGGGCCACCAGACCCAGCGCACGAGGCTTGGGCCTGGCAGCCGCATAGGAGTCCAGGTCTCCTCATTCAGGTCCTAAGGAGGAATAGAGGAGCGTAAAATGTGTAAAAACTTGAACAGGAGCAAAATCACTAAAATATAAATAAGATGAATAAAGTAAAGAAAAAAGAAAAACAACCCCAAAAAAAAGGGTTAGGGGGAGGGTCGTGAGAGCAAGGGGGAACCCACTCTCCCGAATCTCCCAACCAGCAGCCTAAGTGCAGTAAGTTATTGAAAAGGCACCAAAGGGGAAAGGGTAATGAGTGCAACTGGAACCAGGGCAATACAACGTCCGAGCACTATGCCGCGAAGCGGTCAGGGACGCTGCAAAACTTCATCTCCACCAGCAACAGGTCGCGGAGGGCCAACCAGGCAGCGATGAGAAAAGATAAGAGTCACTTGGAAAAAAAGGGGAGGAAGGGCCGGGATCTTCAGCCAGGGCCTTGTCTCTTAGGTTTGTTTTGCGTTTCCCGGTTTCTGGGTCGTTGGCGTGAGGGAACCTTTTGCCACAGCGTCGGAGGTGTGGGTTGAGTAGCGATGAGGTCCCAATCGGGAAGCCGGGGGGGGCGGATGCCCAGATCTTCACAGAAAGTCGGCAGATCTTCAGGATACCGCAGAGAGGCCGATTTGCCCTGATGTTTGGCAGTGAGGCTAAATGGGAAACCCCAGCGGTAAGGGATCTGGGCGTCTTGCAGGGTACGGAGCAAGGGTTGGAGAAGTCTACGTTTTTGCAGCGTAATCCAGGAGAGGTCCGGAAAAAGTTGCACTGGGTGGTTCCGGAAAGACACCTCACGGGCTAAACGGGCTTGTCGCAGGATATCCTCCTTAAGGTGGAACGAGTTGACTCTGCAAATAAAGTCCCTGGGGCCAGAAGTAGCATTTTTGGGGCGTAGGGCCCTATGAGCTCTATCCATCTCAATAAATTTAGTGGGAGGTTCTCCGAGGAGAGTGTTGAATAGTTCCTGCAAGATAATCTGAGCGTCCTCCGGGCCCTCCGACTCCGGAACCCCTCGCACTCTGATGTTGTGCCGGCGCCCCCTGTTATCCAAGTCCTCCACATGGCGCTGCATATCTCTCAGGAGCAGATGGTGTTCAGCCCCTTGCGTTTGGGTTTTATGGACCGCAATTTTGGCCTCTTGTATCTCCTCTTCAGCCATCTCCACCCTGTCCGCAAGGTGCTTAAGGCCAGAGTGGAGCATTTGTATTTCCGCCCGACACGTGGATTTGACATCTTCGATCAATTGTTTAAAATCCTCTTTGGTAGGGATCGCTTGTAAGTATAATTGCCACTGAGGGTGCGGTGGTGTTGTGGTCATGTCTCCCGGGTCGTTCCGGTCTATGCGATGACGTGGCGACAGTGGCCTAGGGTCCACGGGTCCAGCAGTGCGAGAGGAGGGGGCATGCTCAGGGGGAGAATCCCAGACCCCCGGCCACTCTGAAGTATGGGCCAAGGGAGGTGGCTGGTGTCGTCCCCTGGTATCCTGGGGTGGAAGGGCTACGGGTCCCCCCGGGTATGCCGACACCCCTGGTCGTCCCCCGTGACCGCGTGGGGGGAAGGGGTGCCCCGAGGTGCCCAGCCTCTGAGACTTAGGTGAGGGCGACCCCGAGTCAGGATTCAGCAGGGGTCCGTCCATTCCCCCGGGCCCCCGGTATGCCCAGGACAGGGGCTCCTCAGGGGGGGGGGGGCAGGGAAGTCCTCAGCCGCAAAAGAAAGGGGGGACCCCTCGGACACAGCACTGGAGTCTGGGGGCGTCCGGAGCATCCTGGGCAAGGCCAAAGAGCACTGAGTGTCCGGAGGAGGGGGGGACCCACTGCCAGAGGGCCCCAGGCCTAGTCCACCCCCCTCCCCGATCCGTCCAGTCCCACACAGGAACTCCCCGCCGGCATCCAGAGCTGCAGGCGTGCGGAGGGGGGACTGCGGTGCCAAACAGCACGGGGATAGACAGGGTCCCAGGGGGGGCCTAGTCTTGTGCCTTGGCGGCGGCGTGGGCGGCGTGGTAGGCCGCAGGCCTAGCTGGACGGCCTCAGAGGCGGGCGGGACCGGGGATCGACTCACCGCACCGGAGGCCCCGGGGCCCGGGGATGTCAGCCGCGGTGTCCCTCGATCCCCCGGTCCGTGCTGGAGGTTCGGATGGGCCCTGCGGGCCGGAGAAGGAGCCCGCGCTGGCGCGGCTGCGGCCGCCGGCGCCATTTTGGGAGGTCCGTCGGTCGGGAGCTCCGTCGTGGAGAAGAAGGACCGGAGGTCCGTGGCTGTGCCCAACGAGGCTGCGGGAGGTCCCCTGGAGCTGGAGGACCGTGTGGCCCTAGATTTCCCCATCGGATGGGGCTGGATTTTCCCCGTAGGTGCGGTGTAGCAGAGGCTGGAGGCAGAGCAGGAGATTTAGGCTGCCATCCGGGTCGACTTCCGGTCACGCCCCCCCCCCCGGAACAATTCTGTGCCCCCCAGTATGTATCTGACCCCTCCAGCACAGGGCCACTTACTTCCCAAAGTGCCCCCAAGCACATATTCGCCCCTCCCACCCCACCTTCTAGCACAAGTTCTCTCAAAGCCCCCCCCCAGTACATATCTTATCCCCCAATCCCTGCTCAAGTCTGCTCCCCTCCCAAAGTGCCCTCAGTATGTATCTGATCCCCCTGAGCCTCTACCTCACTCAAGTGACCCTTATTTTTAAGTTTAAAAGTTGAAAGATATGAACTTCCCCTTGCTCTGTTGAATCAGCCAATCACTGTTCCCTAGAATCAAATCAGATCCACCCAAGATTGCTGCACTGGAAATGCTCCATAGATGGGCACTGCAAAATCTAAAGATGGCTGCTGCACTTCTGCATTAATGAATATTCAGTTTAACCCTGTCCACACTGCAGAAGGGTAATACAGCAGTAACAAAGAAACAAGTTCTGCAACAGTTATCAGCAACAGTTCAGGTTAATCTTACTTGACGGTCTGTGGAGCTGCTTTTTTATACAAGATAGTATGTCTACCTAATGCTGTATTCTTGTTATAAACTTTGAAAAATCATAATATGCCAATTAAAAGCTGGATCATCCAAGGCAAACTAGGCAAGAGTTTAGGACCTGGGAGATGTGCAGCCCAGCCACAACCATCATACACCTGCTGAAAATCAGAGGATAGTGCAGTTGGTTAAACTGTTCACCTGTTTGTCACTTTACAAGGGATAATACCCTTGTAAGCAGTTGGTGTCTGATGGGGAGGGCAATGCCAGTGCAGACATTGCAATGAGATAGATTCTTGGAACATATTACAATCTTTATTAATGTGAATGAAATGGTCAGGGGCCAAAGCTACTACCTTGCCTAGGGCCCAATTTTGCCTTAATGTACCACTGATACCAGTGATGATGTAACTGTCATAAATGAACCATAATGTCTAAATATACCACAGATCATACACATACTCAAGTTGAAAGGATTATTCTATTTTTGAGAAGAATCCAATAAGTCAATGCTCAGTTGCAGCAGATGAATGCACAATGCTCCTCAATTTGGAATTTACACCAGCTTTTTGACAACTACCAATAGTTAAAAATAGTAACCCACCTGCCTGCTAACCTGCAAAAGCTCAGTTACATAACACATCCTAGAATGTACCGGAGAAACCTTCCTTATATGATTAATAATTTGTTATCCTAGATATTTTAAACAAGAAAGGCATGCTCATTTGAAAAACTAGTTCTGTATTGTGATATTAAAATCTTCAATTAAAATGAAAATCGTATGTTGTTACCTGTGTGGTTCTATGACGAGATATAGAATGAGTTACCCACCAAACACGTTTGTATCATGTTTTGCAGATTTGAAATTGTCTCTATATGCAGTGTCCAAGATTTTCTTGGGCTAAGTTCACACTTCTAAAGTGCATTAATGCATGCCTGGTAATGTGCATCATGTATTAACATGCTTTTTTCGTATAACATTTTATTGAAATTTTTGAAAATACATAACAGAGAAAGATCAATAGTAGCAAATACATCCAATTGTTATAAGACATATTTAAAAGATAAATTAAACAATATATAATGTTGAAATGAACACAGTATGTCTGGTTATGTTACTTTCATAAACTATATAAGTATCTGTGGATGCACAAATCATATAGCTAAAAAAAAAAAAAAAAAAAAAAAAAAAAAAAAGTAGTTTAAGTAATTAAATTATAGAATACTAAAAGGATAAGGGGAAAATAAGGTCAATTAAAATGCATCTGTATATTATCAAGATATCATAGTGAGTATTCATGTGAGGATCCTAGTATATGTCGCTGTTGTACGGAACTGTAACCAGCAGGTCCATGTTTGCGTAAATTTAGGTTGTGTTTCTTTCGCCTGGTGGATAAGTTCCTCCATTTCAGCTGTTTTATTTATGCGTATGAACCATTCTTTGAGGGATGGAGGTTCAGTGGATTTCCATCTGTTAGGTATACACATATTCGCTGCCATGATCATGTGCATGGTCAAGGATCTGAGGTATGATCGTGTGGGAGATGGGAAGTGTAATAACATCTGTGCCGGGGAGTATTCAAGAGAAAATGTAGTTACTTGTTGGGTAATGTTATGTACTTCCTTCCAAAATGGTTGGATTTTGGGACATGCCCACCATATGTGAATCAAAGATCCAACCTCTATATTGCATCTCCAGCAGAGTGGGGAAGTGGTTGGGTACATGTGATGCAATTTAGATGGTGTTCTATACCATCGAGACAATAACTTGAATGCATTCTCTTGAGCATAAACATTCATAGATCCTTTATGTATCACTGTATAGATATGCGTCCAATTTTTCTCCGTAAGCTTAATGGAAAGATCTTTTTGCCATTTATCTAAGACCCAATTCTCAGAACTGGTTTGGGTAGGGAATAGAAGATTATAAGAGAAAGAAATAAGGTGCCTTTGCGGTTCGTTTTTCAGACACATTATTTCAAAGGGGGTTTTAGGTCTCGTCCATTCATAGGTTTTGGCGTTTATGTTTAGAAAATGTCTAATTTGTTGATATGTCTGTGATGAAAAATTAGAGGCATTTAGCTTAAGCAAAAGGGTGGCATAAGAAATTGGGCGGTTGGTGTCAAAAAAATGTTCAGCCCGGATCGTGTTGTGTGGCCAATCTGGTAGAAAAGAGGGTTGAATACCGGGTGCGAATGCAGGATTCATCTTAAGCGGAGTCAAGGGTCCCATGATAGAGGAAAGGTTGAATTTGTCACAGAGTTGTCGGAAGGTGTTCAATGTCGGGGATATAATTGGATGATTTACGTATACTGGAGGGATGTGTTTCCTGAGTAACCAAGGAGATTGGGCTATTGGTATTGAGGATAGCGAATTTTCAACTTTAACCCATGCTTTTTGTGCAGAATGAACATTCCAATCTATAATTCTAGTCAGTTGACATGCCTGGTAGTATTTTTTAATATCTGGCATACCCAAACCCCCCTTGAGTTTGGGGGTGGTAAGTCTCTCATAGTTTAATCTAGGTTTCGTTGTTCCCCAAATAAAATCTGAACACAATTTGCGATAGGTAGTAAAAAATGAGTTTGGTAATTTAATTGGAATCGTTTGAAAAAGGTATAATATTCTAGGTAGGATGTTCATCTTCATAATAGCAGCTCTGCCAAACCAGGAAAAGACTCCAGTAGACCACTTGGTGAGATCATTTTTAATGTTACGTAAAAGAGGCAAGTAATTCTCGGAATATAAGTTTGTCAATGATGTAGGTAATTGTATACCTAGATATGTGAGGCTGTTACGTGTCCATTTAAAGGGAAAGTTAATTTGACATAGTTTATATAATTTTGTGGGTAATGAGATATTTAGGGCATTAGATTTCGAAAAGTTTATCTGGAGATTTGATAATTTTTTAAAATATTCCAAAGTTTGAAGCAAATTAGGGATAGACGTCAAGGGTTCAGATAGAAACAGAAGTATATCATCAGCAAATGCTGCTGTTTTAAACGTGGTTCCCTTGATCTCTATGCCCTTTATGTCGGGGTTATCTCTAATATTACGTAGGAGTGGTTCAAGAGTAAGAACAAAGATCAGAGGGGATAGTGGACAACCCTGACGTGTACCGTTCGTAATGGAGAAGGCATTCGATAGATGACCATTTACTTGAACCTTGGCCGTTGGGATGGAATATAATAGATTGATATAATTTATCATCCGAGGGGGGAGTCTAATCATGTGTAGCGTTTCTATCATGTAGTCCCAGTTCACTCTATCGAATGCCTTCTCCGCATCTAATGATAATAAAAAGCCTTTGTGTTTTTGGGAAGTAATCCAATGATGAATATTGATTGCTTTAAGGGTATTATCCCTTGCTTCTCTGCCGGGTATAAAGCCTACTTGGTCGGGATGGATCAGGTCAGGAAGTAAGGGGAGAATTCTGTTCGCCAAAATTTTGGCATACCATTTTAGGTCTACATTTAATAGTGAAATGGGTCTATAGTTCGTTACTTGTGAGGTGTCTTTGCCTGGTTTAGGGATCACCGTGATATGTGCTGTAAGGAGGTCTCTGGGTGGAATAGTGTGTGGAGTTATATTTTCGAAGGAAGCTACTAAATAGGGGATTAATAGTTGTGCATATGTTTTATAATACCCAACAGTTAGTCCATCTGGACCTGGGCTTTTACCCGATTTCAGGAGTTTCAAGGCCGATGTAGCTTCATCTATGGTTATAGGTGAGTCCATTGTTTGATAAGCGGTGTCAGAGATTGGAGTGGGGCAATAACATCGTAAAAAGTCGGTAATCAATTGCTTTCTCTTAGAGGAGGTTTGGGGGGTGGTAGTTTCGGCTAGGTTATATAATTTAGAATAGTAATCTACAAATTGTTGAGCTATATCCTGAGTTGAATTGATTTTGCGGCCTAGTGGATCCGTAAGCGAATGAACAGTGTGAGATGCTTTCCTGGATTGAAGGGCTCTTGCTAAAAATTTGCTAGTTTTATTTCCATATTCATAGAACGTTTTTTGGGAAAGAATGTATCTGCGTCGAGTTTGCTTACCAAGAAGATCTAACATTTCCTTCCTAGCATTGGTTAATGTAAGCATAGTGGCGGAAGCCCTTGTGGCTTTATGTGCTTTTTCAAGTTGTCTAATTTTATCAGTCAGTTCAAAGAATTTTTTCTGGGCTTCTTTCTTGCGTTTGGCTGCGGCTGCAATAAGAATGCCTCTTATTACACATTTGTGGGCTTCCCAATTAATCAGGGGCGAGGTATCAGAAGCTTTGTTTTCCTGAAAAAAATTTTTAATTCCTTTTTCTACATCCTTAACTATCGTTGGATCTGTAAGGAGGGAGGGGTCAAGTTTCCATGTATTCTTATGTGGGGAAGATGTGGGGAACGTTAAAGTTAATGATATTGGATGATGATCGGAGAGAAATAGGGGTTCTATGGTTGCATGGGATATTGCAGGGAGGTCAGCTTGTGAAATGAAAAGGTAATCAATTCTAGAGTATTTATTATGTGGTGCAGAGAAGAACGTGTAGTCTTTGGTATCTGGGTTTAAAGTGCGCCATGTGTCATGTAACAAAAGGGAATGGAGTTGAGTTTTGATTGCTTTGAGTGCTGCATAGGGGAGGGACGAGGTGGAAGTAGATGTGTCAAGTGTAGGATTTAGGGGGACATTGAAGTCTCCACCTACTAATAAAGTACCTGTTTGAAAGTCAGTTAAATGTTGTAACGTGTCTCGAAAAAAGGATACTTGTTTATCGTTAGGGGCATATAAATTTGCTAGTGTGAATGTTTTTCCATTATAAGAAAATTTCAGGAAAATATATCTACCATTGTCATCAACAAGAGTTTCCGTGACTTGGAAAGGGCAATGTTTTGAAAATAAAACAGAGACTCCCTTTGATTTTGAAACATTGTTTGTAGAATGGAAAACCGTCGGGAAGTATCTGTTTTGCAATTTTGGAATCATAGCTGTCTTAAAATGGGTTTCTTGTAATAATAAAATGTCTACTTTCCATTTTTGCATAGTTAGCAGTAATTGGGTTCTCTTTTCAGGGATATTCAAGCCCTTGACATTAAGTGAAACTATCTTAAGGCGATCTATTCCGGTTTTAGGTGAATTGGCAGGCATGTTGTAATAAAGAGTACAGATGTCTAGAAGAAAACTCTGGTATTGGGTAAGTTTGACGAATATAGAAGGATTACCTTACGTGGTATAAAAGATAAGAGATATCTGATATTTATGGTTGAGTATGTCTGTTCGACCCTATTATAGAGGGGGGTTAAAGGACAGTAAAGTACACTTGATAAAGTCAGGGAAGTGGGGAATATCCGGCAACAGGTGAGTCCTGCTCTCCTGTTTCAGGGGTATTAACAGAGCCGGAGTGGTGAGTGGTGAACTAATCTAATAAATCTTGATAAAACAAGAGAAAGTAGGACAGTGATTGACACCACTATATAGGAGGTGGTCTTGGTGAGAAGAGTTGGATATCCAGGTCCAAGGCCAAATCATTAGCCTGTTGTATTGAAAGTGTAAATATCTGCAGAGGAATGTAATATATACCGAGAGGATGAGGTAATCAAAAAAAATTAGAAATACAAACCATATATAAAAGAAAAGTTTGTGAGTGGTATGACAGTTGTCAAAGGTTAATGAAGTAAACGGGTTGTAATTTATGTAAATGTGGATTGAAGTATTGATCGAATTGCTAACATTGCATGTATGTTTATCGTGGAATATCGGGCTTCATGTATAAGTTGTTATTGACACCGTTAGCAATCTGTCTTTTGTATGGATTGAATGTGGATGGGTCTAAAGCAATGTGAGGATCACGTGAAAGGTCTGGGCGTTCTTAAACATATATATTCTTAAACATATATAACTTTTATATAACACTGAAAACATAGGAGTGAGAAAAAAAAAAAAAAAAAAAAAAAAATTTCTAGTATATCAACTCTATCCTTAAGGCTAGGTAGACACTCTGTCCGGTCAACTCAATAACCTTAGATATTTATGGCATATCGCACGGGTATATTAACTTTGCTTTACGATTAATATCAAATATTCTAAAATGTGATCCAATACGTAAATCCCAACAGGAGATTTGAATAAGTAAATTACTGAAACTTATAGGAAAGTCACGTGGTGAAGAGTGTCCACCTGTATACGATTGCAGCTAAACCATATCACACATAAAGCAAAAATATGTATTTGATTAGTCTCCTAACTATGTTTAAAAAAAAAAAAAAAAAAAAAAAAAAGTACATGCAAATTATCTGCAAACATCTTCTGCAAAAAAAGGCTCTGAGTTCCGGATAGCTTTGGTAAAAGTTATATTATTGAAAGAGATATTGGTATATCATTTTCCAAGTTAGGAGAACAGTTTATCTCCGAAGGAATGAATCATAGGTATCTTCTCCGGTCTGCATATCTTATGTGGAACAAAGCTTATTAGAAGAGATATGGAAGCATTCATAGGAGGGGAAAGCTAAACAGTTCTTAGCAAAGCAGCGATAGCGATTCTGTGTAAGTATATAGCTCAGTAGAAGCCATGCGAGCATAACAGCAGAAAATCTAGTGAAGGATAAGGGTGAAAGAAAAAAAAGAACAAAAACAAACTGTAGAGCCATAGATTATACTTTCACTAGGTGGCAAGTAATCTTAACATAGAATGTTTTAGCGGATCTAATCAGCAGTGTGACAAAAGGGTGACTAAGTATCTTTTCGGAGATCAAAGTGTAGCAAAGTTGTTGGAAGCATGCAGGAGTTTGTAACATATCTGATTGTATTTAAAAGTCAGAGCGGGAAATGGCAGAAAAAGTGGAATACAGGGAGAGGAAAAAATAAAAAAAATAAAAATACTGAAAGAGATGCAGGAAAGCAGAATTGGTGAGTACTTATCTGTATTTAATGGAGGATTTGTGACATTTCAGCGATCACGGCGAGCTCTGCGAGACAGTGGAGCAGATGTAGGGCTATGAAGCTGGGGTTGTGAAGGCGGTGTACGCGATGCTCTTGTTAGCGAGGGAGAGCGGCGCCTTCGAAAGTGAGTGTGCTGTGTTTCCATCAAGTCTTCGGTAAGGCTTTTTGGGATTGAATTAGACTTGAGAGCTGTGTTAAATTCAGAGTACCAGTGAGGTAGCTCCACGTAAGGTATATCTAGCGTATAGCAGAATCCTTCAAGCTCTTCGGGAACTCTTAGCAGGGCTGTTTTCCCATTATTAGAAGCAGATAATCCAAAGGGAAATTTCCAGCGGTATAAAATTCCTTCACTTTTCAGTACTTCTAACAGGGGGCGCAGATCCCTTCTATTTCGAAGAGTTATGGCAGAAAGGTCTTGGAAGATGTGAATAATATTGCCATTGTAATTCAGTTGTTGTTTAAGCCTGGCACGCTTCAGAATCTCTTCCTTTACTTTATAGTCAGTCAGGCAACAGACTATATCCCGCGGTGGATCAGTGTCTTTCCCTCTGGGTCTGAGTGCCCTATGGAAGCGTTCCATATCGATTTGAGAGTGAGCAGGCTTCTCTAGGAGTTGATTGAAGAGATCCGTGATGGTAGATAGAATTTGATCTGGAACAACACTTTCGGGGATTCCTCTTATCCGGAGGTTGTGTCTTCTCCCCCGGTTGTCAAGGTCCTCGACGTGTCTCTGGATATCCCGGAGCTGCAGTGTATGTGAGTCCATGGTTCGGTGTATCTTTGTGATAGCTGTTTGATGCACAGCCGTCTTCTTCTCGACGTCTTGAACTCTGCCCGCAATGGCTTGAATCTCATGACGGAGATCTGTGATAGCAGCGAATAAAGTATCTTTAATGTCCGCTGCCACTGTCCGTAGGTCCGTTAGACTCGGTTGTTGGTGAGCCATTTGTGTTGGTTGTAGCGTTGCGGGAGCTGAGGTGGCTGGAGTTAACACAATCCCGCCTGAACTCTGAGAGGATTCTGAGGTGGCCATGTTGGCCCGATGTGCCGTAATCACCTCAGAGATATTCTGGGTCCTCCGGTTATGGGTTTCTCTCGGGGAGCGGGATCTTGAGGTAGAAGTTCCTCTAGAAGCTGTCCCCATCCTCTGGGAAATTAAATATGGTGAATAAATCCTCTGTATGCTAAGGGAAGGCTTAGATTTGGCGGAGCTGTAGAGCTAAGCATCCATCTTCTCTCACGGCAAGCCACGCCCCCCATTAACATGCTTTTTATTGGCAACCCATTCATTTTGAAAAGACTTCCAGTGCACTCCAGCACAGCCAAAACTGCACCTGACCCTTTTCCTGAACACAATGCACAAAGCATGTGTGGCCTTAGTGCATAGAAATTAATGAAATTAATGAAATGTCGCTTTGTGACCTTTTAACAAAGTTAAAAAAAATAAAAAATAAAAAGCTAAGTAGTGCTTTACGTTGTAAAAATGTAAGACACCACCCTTCACTGCCCATACAGAACGGACACTGGAACCGAGTCCTTCAGTGTTTAGGAGCATCTCTTACATAGGCACAGCGCTACTCTTGAGTGGCAGAGATTTATGAATTAAGCTGCATTCCTTTAGTAAGTCTGTCTCATAATATTACAGTAGGGGACAATTGTCTACCTTATGAAATAAGTGTTAAATATACAGTATGTCTAAAGGAGAAAGGAGCATTTCTTAAGTAATACCTTCTTCATTTCCTGTAGGTGCTAGAGGGACATAGGAGTACTTAGATCCACAACAGTTGTCTCAATAAGGCTTATAATTGGTGGAAGGACCAAAGATTATATGAGCCACATAATAGCAATTTAAAAGCTTGTGTTTATTGGATTAAAAAGGATAAGCTTGATCAAACAACTGCCAGAGGTGTGTACTAACATCAGCTAATCAGTCCTTCAGGTCTGGTATGGATTTGGAGGGAAATCCCATGCCCAAACAAAAAATTTAAAAACCGGTGTGGGGTCCCCACAAAATCTATCAAAGAATCTTGTCCGTACATGCAGACTGGCAGGTCAGGAAAGGGGGGGGGGGGAAGTGAGTGGCCACTGGCCCAGCATGCACCGGTCCAGCACCGGCCCAGCATGCACTGGTCCTTGACGTTTCAAGGGGGGCTGGACCACCAGGCGACTTTGCCTCTAAATACCCCTCTATGTTAGCCAATAATCCATGCACACATCAGCTTTCAGCAGCGTTTAGTGGCAGGAGCTTTTTGAGGCTTTTAGAGGAAGGGGAAAAAAAACACTGCCAGTTCTTCAAGGAGCAGTAGTCAGGGCAGAAAAAAACATGTGACGCTACAAAAAGCTGCTAGAAGTTGCTAAAAGCTTCTAAACATGTCTAAACTCTAGTGCTTGAGCAATAATTAGTTTTAATGGCTAGAATAAATTATTTATTCTGGCCAATCAAATTAAGTAATGCCCAAGAGCTTGACGCCTGTAAAATCTCCTAAAAGCTTGTAAAAGCTTTGGACACTTTTTACAAGCATCAGGCATGCTACTGGCTTCTAGGAGAGTTAAATAAATGTCCTGTGTACATACTGCAAATTTAATGATTCCATGTGCATGTCTGCCCTTTCTATGGCCTATAGAAGGGGCAGACATGCACATGGAATCATTAAATTTGCAGTCCTATTGAGGGAGGATTGTGTATAAAGTTTTAGTTCTGCACTCCCCAACTGGAAGTTCAGGGAAGTGGTGCAGAGCAACCCAGAGGCTGTGCTTGTAAACACAGCAAATTCTAGTTGTTTCTGTACTTTTCTTGATTTGTACCTCACACATTTTTCATGTAAATAAGGCCCAACTTTGGCTTTCAGTCTAATGCCAACCATTTACAACACATGTTTAATTACATTAGATGTAAAGATTCTGCTGCCCAAAAAAACTGAAAGGGAAATGAGTTGTGTTTTCTGTGGCTCTGCTTGAACTTTGAAGATGATTTTCTCCACAATGTTTGTAGCTATAGAGGGAAATGAGGGTTTGTTGTAAAGTGCCTTTATTGCTTATTCAGAGTGCATTAATACTTTAGTGTGCATAGCTCAAGCACAGGTTTATTTTAAGTGTACATTTGTAATCCTCGGTTAACGTTCTTGTAATACTTTGAAAGAAAATTGAAGCATAAACCTCTTGTTTAATTTATACAGTATACTATACTGTATATAAAGTTAGGTCTATATATATTTGGATACAGGCACACTTTTCATACTTTTTGGCTCTGTATGCCACCAGAATAAAATTAAAATGAAACAATTCAAATGAATTTGAAGTGCAGACTTTCAGCTTTAATTCAAGGGGGTCAACACAATAATCAAGTACAAATTTTAGGAACTGCAACCATTTTTATACACAGCCCCCCCCCCCCCATTTTCAGGGGCTCAAATGTAATTGGACGCAGGAATATAATCAAAAATAAAATGTTAATTTTTTATATTTTATTGAGAATCCTTTACTGGCAATGACTGCCTGAAGTCTGAAACCCATAGACATTACCAAAGACTAGGTTTCCTCCTTTCTGATGCTTTGCCAGTCTCTAACTGCAGCTGTCTTCAGTTGTTCTTTGTTTGTGGGTCTTTTTGCCTTTAGTTTTGCCTACCAGCAAGTGAAATGCATGCTCAATTGGGTTGCGATCAGGTGATTGACCTGGCCATTGCAGAATATTCCACTTATTTTCCTTCAAAAGTTCCTGGATTGCTTTTGCAGTGTGTTTTGGATCATTGTCTATCTGTATTGTGAAGCACGGTCCAATCAACTTTGCTGCATTTGGTGGAATCTGGGCTGCCAGTATATCTCTAACCACTACAAAATTAATCCGGCTGCTTCTGTATTTTGTCACATCATCAATAAGCACCAATGACCCAGTGCCACTGAAAGCCATGCATGTCCATGTCATCACATTGCCTCCACCATGTTTTACAGATGACATTGTGTGCTTTGGCTCATGGTCCGTTCTAAGCCTTCTCCTCACTTTTTTCTTCCTGCCATTCTGGTACAGATTATTCTTAGTTTCATCCTCCCGAATAATGCTTTTCCAGAACTGGTCTGGCCTTTTTATATTTTTTTGGCAAAGTCTAATCTGGCTTTTCTATTCTTCAGGTTTATGAAAGATTTGCACCTTGTGGTGAACCCTCTGTATTTGCTCTTGTGACGTCTTCTCTTGATTGTAGACTATGACAATGATACGCCCACCTCCTGGAGCGTGTTCTTCACTTGTCTGGATGTTGGGAATGGGTGTTTCTTTACCTTAGAGAGGATCCTGCGAACATCCACCACTGTTGTCTTCCATGAACGTCCAAGCCTTTTTATGTTGCTGAGCTCATCAGTGCTTTCTTCTTTCCTTGGAATGTACCAGACTGTTGATTTGGCCACTCCTAATATTGCTGCTATCTTTCTGATGGATTTGTTTAGTTTTTGAAACCTTACAATGACATGTTTCACTTGCATGGACAGCTCCTTTGAATGCATGAGGTAGGTTCACAGCAATAGATTCCAAATGCAAATACCACACTTAGAATCAACTCCAGACCTTTACCTGCTCAATTGATAAAGAAATAAGGAAGGAGTAGCTCACAGCTGGCCACGAAACAGCTTTTGATTCAATTGTCCAATTACTTTTGATCCATGGAAAAAGGGGGGTGGCTATTCTTAAGAGCTGTAATACCTAAACACTTCTTCTGATTTAGATGTACATGCCCTCAAATTAAACCTGAGAGTGTGCACATTCTTCAGCCCATATTCATTATTTAACTATAGCTTGAATATGTTTTTTAAATACCTAAAAAATCTAAAAGTGCCCACGTTCATATATATATATATATATATATATATATATATATATATATATATGCCTAACTGTATAAGCTACCAATGTAAAATTGTATTATAGCAACAGAAATCCAGCCACATATGTCTTTCCAGTTTACAATCTTAAAAATAGTCAGTCAACCTATAAGAGCAAATTCTTGAAATTTGAAAAGGACTACCAAGAATACTATAGAAATCTAATTTGGCTTGGCTTCTCCTCTACATATTCTTCTTATTTCATTATACTGTTATATGACTTTTTTCCTAAATGGTCAGTGGCTGCATACAAAGCACAAAAGACATTGTTTTCATATTTCTTGGAAAGCAAACTTAATTAAATATACATGAACTGTTCAAAAAAGTTAAAATACTTCAAAACAGCTGTAATATATCTGGCAGGTGGCTGATGTTATTAATGGGTAGTCCTAAGTCCAGAAAAATTCCAAATAGTTAACACTGATGAACTAAACATTGTTGCAGCCGCCTACAAAAACATTTCTTCTAAAATAGTAACTTCTTTGAGTGTTTGTGATAAATTGTGATGTGGGGTTGTGTTGATACAATATATTACATGAGAGCGTATGAAGTTGACTGCTTCATAACTTTATAAGTCTACATAGAGTGCCTTGAAACTTTCCACATTTTGTCATGTTACAACCAAAAGCGTAAATGTATTTTATTGGGATTTATGTGAGAGACCAAGACAATGTGGCACATAATTGTGAAGTGGAAGGAAAATGATAAATGGTTTTCAACTTTTTTTTTACAAATAAATATGTGAAAAGTGTGGCGTGCATTTGTATTCAGCTTTCTTTACTCTGAAACCCCTAACTAAAATCTTGTGGAACCAATTATCTTTAGAAGTCAGAAGTCACCTAATTAGTAAATAGAGTCCACATGTGGGTAATGTAATCTTAGTATAAATACAGCTGTTCTGTGAAGCCCTCAAAGGTTTGTTAGAGAACCTTAGTGAACAAACAGCATCATGAAGGCCAAGGAAAACATCAGACAGGTCAGGGATAAAGTTGTGGAGAAGTTTAATAACTTCCCGCCCAGCCTATAGCAGATTGACGGCCGGGCGGTGGTTTCGTTATCCTGACTGGGCTTTATATGACATCCTACAGGATAACATGCCGGCGTGCAACCATCGCGCACGGTGTGTGTTCCCCGGACATAGCTCATCCCCACTCACAGTAAACAGCCAATGAAATTGTCTGTTTACCACGTGATCGGCTGTGTCCAATCACAGCTGGTCACATTTGTCAACAGATGAGGATGCGCACCCCTGGAGGCATGCACTGCAGTGATTGGGGATGACACTCGTCCCTCTGAAATAGCCCATCCCCTATCAGGGTACACAGCCAATGAAATTGGCTGTTTACCACATGATCAGCTGTGTCCAATTACAGCCAGTCATAAGTATAAACAAAAACAGCAGTTTCCAGGGATCCTCTCCGATCCTATGAGGAGAGAAAAGGAGATAGTGAGTTACAACTTTACTGTCTGCATTTTACACATTACTGTGCACAACATGCCAATAAAGAGAACCTGTCACACAGCCCATCTGGATCTGTAACAGCCCATCTGGATCTGTCACCACCCATCTGGACCTGTCACAGCCAATCTGACACATATCCCATCATAGCCCATCTGTCCCACAGGCCACCACCAGTACTGCCATTGTTACCACTATTGGTACCACCATCTGGATCTGTCACAGCCCATCTGTCAAAAAAGCCCGCTATCGGTACCACCATCAGTACCGCCATTGGTACCTCCATCAGTACCACCATCTGTATCTCCATCAGTACAGCCATCGGTACCACCCGTCATCAGTACTGCCATCAGTACCGCCACACAGTCCCACCATAAAGTACCATCACACAGTCCTGCCATAGAGTACCGTCACACAGGCACGCCGCCATTACTGCAATCAGTATGATCACACAAGTAGCGTCATTTCTCAAAGGGTTTACACACCTGGGGAGGCATATGCTATCCTTACCATGTCAAATGATGGGAGCAGCGGGGAGCTCCCATCATCTGATTCTGGTTTGGAATATGAGCCAGTAGAGGGTACTGGATCTGAGTCCAAGTCAAAGGAGGAAACCATCCCTCCTAAAAGATAAAAGGAGATCAGGACCAAGATCAAGACAAAAATCTGAAGACTTGAATACCAACAGCAGCACCAGACCCCAGGAAGAGGAGCCCAGTACCAGTACTGGAAGTATACACCCAACCCGAAGAATCCAGGCCCAGTCCTACCTTCCCGATGCTCTGGCAAACCCCTTATGGTTGCCTGCCAACTCAGGATCCACTATAATCCAACACTACAAATAGTTTTTGAGCCTTATGTTCAATATGGGGCTTACAAAGAAGAATGAACTCCGTGACTACTAGGTCCACCAACCCCATCCACCACATGCCCATATATTCTGCTCTCAAGTCCAGGACATGCTAGGACAGGGAAATGCAATTAGCGGACCTCCAGCTGTTGCAAAACTACAAATCCCATCATGCCTCTGCCTCTGGGTGTCATGCTTGTGGCTGTCTTTCTATGCCTCATGGGACTTGTAGTTCTGCAACTGCTGGAGGTCCGCTAATTGCATATCCCTGCGCTAGGATATGATTATGCCTTTTCTACACCTTAACGATAATTCACAGTGCCCTCCATGAGATCATCCCAACCACAACAAATTGTACAAAAAACGCCCCCTAATAAATGAATTTTCCCAACGATTTGCTGAAGTATTTATCCCAGACCAAAACATTTGTGTGAACGAATCCCTTATACATTTTACTGGCTGACTGCACTTAAAGCAATATGTCCCAAGTAAGAGAGCCAGGTACAGGTTAAAATTGAATAAATTGTGTAATCGAGCCACTGGATACATGTACACCTCCCGGATTTATGAAGGCAAAGACTCCTAGCTCCAGCCCCGTGAGTGCCCCACATATAAAGGAAACAGTGGGAAAATTTTCTGGGAGCTGGCATACCCCCTGTTAGAAAAAGGGTACCATTTATATGTGGACAACTATTATACCAGCCTGCCCCTTTCTCACCACCTTTACCATAAACAAACCCTGGTCTGCAGTACTTCAACAAAAAACCGGAAGGGCTTCCAATAAAATCTATTGACAAAAAAATTACAAAACGGAGAATCATCATCAAATTAGGAAGTGGAGGGACAACAAAGATGTCCACATCCTTTCTACCCTCCACAATGAAAGCTTGGTGGAGATCCAGAGAAGATGCGGTCCCGTTGTAAAGCCTGAATTTGTCCACGACTTCAATTTGTACATGGGGGGTGGCTTTAAACGATCAGATGCTACAATCCTATTTGTCAGCCCACAAGTCCCATTATTGGTATAAGAAAGTTGTATTTTATCGGTTTCAAACCAACAAATCACCTACCTTAAGTATATTGAAGACATTGTCACTGCCCTAATTTACCAACAAGGACCTGCCCCAGGAAGAATTCACTCCGATAGTGTAAGTTGACTTCATGAGCAACATTTTCCCTATAACATTCCCCCCACAGAATCCAGAAGAAGATGTCAAAAGAAAAAAAAAAGAGATACAAGTTATTATTGCCCCCAATTTCCCTGAACCTGGCCTGTGCATTGGAGAGTGCTTCAGAAGTTACCACATATGCATTAGATATTGGTTCCCCTTCTTTTTTTAGCAGACTACCAATTTCCCATTTCAAATACCTGTGTGGATCATTTGTCTGCGACCATGTTTCTACCTTCCACATTAACTGAATCTGGCCTGTTTCCCAACGATGTCTTTGCCTGTCGTTTTAAACCACGTTTCTGACTTCCACATGCACTAAACTCAGCATGTATACCGACGATGCCTCTGCCTGACGCTTTAAACCACATTTCTGACTTCCACGTGCACCGAACTGGGCCTGTTAATCAACCATTATTTTGCCTGCCACTTGGACTAATCTTTTTTTTCAAATATGATTTTTTATTCAACTCCGGATAGGGCGAAGCCCCACAATACAAGTAGTAAAACATACAGAGCTATGGCTACAGAGATCAGTATGGCACAAAAAATAACAGAACAGTCATGGAATAATAGACGAACATATAATCGGTCACTGCTTTTGTAGAGATTAACAGCAGCCAACGCCAAAGCTCATTCAGATGGTACTGAAACGGGGATCAATTCCTGCACTCCCCCCACTCGGCGTGAGGGGGGACACCCAGGGCTGCCAAAGGGGGGCAAGGAAGAGAGGGAGGACAAAAAGAAAGAGGGGGGAAGAGAAAAGAGGGGTTGGGATAAAGGAAGGAGGGGAAAGAAAGGTAGAGAAGGGAGACTAAGGAAAGACAGGCGGGCGGATACGGACATGGCGGTGTCCCGGACCACTATCCTTTCAGAGATGATGTGGAAGGGTCATGTCACCAACAAGCGTTGACCTTCGTCTGAAAATATGAACATACATCAAATATCCCAGGTCTTTTTAAAGACCTCCTGGTTATGTTGCGCAGTGAGGATTAAGTCTTCCAATTTCCACACTTCTTCCACCTTTCGCAGCCAATGTACCACGGTCGGGGGAGAATGATGTTTCCAGTGAAGGGGAATGCATACTTTAGCTGCATTGAGGAGGTGGCAAACAAGTGATCTCCTATATTTGTTGACGGGGGTTGCAGAGTGATGAAGTAGAAAGAAAGCGGCCTCATCTAGGACACTATACTCCGTGAACTTCTGGGTGATGCAACTGACCTCACCCCAGAACCCCCGCAGTCTAGAACAGGACCAGAAAACATGAGGCAGGGTACCCTCCTCCTCATCGCAGCGCCAGCACCGGTCCGAGAACGAGGGGAAGCACCTGCTCAAATGGGAAGGCGTCAGATACCAACGGGTAAGGACCTTGAAGTTGGTTTCCTGAATTTTGGTACAGGGAGAGGATTTAAGGGCCAGGGTGATAATGCGCTGAGATTGTGATGCAGAGAACGTACAGTTAAGGTCTCTTTCCCATTTGGTCAGGCAGGGTAAGTGTGATGGGTCTCGTGGCATGGATAGCAAGGCATAAGTCTGAGAGAGGATGTGAGACAATGGGTCCATACCTGAGCATAGGGTTTCAAATGGGGTCAGTTGGTGCATAAAGGTGCACAATTTCCTGCCTGCTGCCTAGACGATTGCTTTTGCTGTCGCTGACCACATCCCTGCCTGCTGCCTGGACCGATGCTCTCCTTAAAACCACAGGTAATCTTTTGTTATTTGGTATGTATATGCTATGTGTTAGAAATATGAAGGGCCTTCAAAAATGTCGGTAGTCAGAAAATTATATGTGTAATTTATGCTCCTAGAACACCTGGAGGTGCGACTTGGATGTTGGGCCTCTGTATGTGGCCAAGCTGTGTAAATGTCTCACATATGTGGTATTGCTATACTCAAGAGGAGTAGCAGAATGTATTTTAGGGTGTCATTTTTGCTATGTACATGCCATGTGTTGGAAATATAAAAAAATATAGAAAAAAAATGACACGTTAAAAAGACTCATTATGACTCATAAATTATACATTGGGGTGCTTGTTTTCCAAAATTGGGTCATTTTGTGGGCAATTCCATTGCCCTGGTGCTCCAGGGCCTTCAAAATTGTAATAGGTGGTTGAGAAATGAGATATGTAATTTATTCTCGTAGAACGCCTGAAGGTGCTACTTCAATGTTGGGCCTCTGTATGTGGCCAGGCTGTGTACCAGTCCCACACATGTGGTATTGCCATACTCAGGAGGAGTAGCAGAATGTATTTTGGGGTGTCATTTTTGCTATGTACATGCTATGTGGTAGAAATATCTTATAAATGGACAACTTTGTGTAAAAAAAATGCATTTTAATTTTTTTCCACATATTCCAAAAACTTATGGAAAAACATAACACGTTCAAAAGACTCATTATGCCTCATAGATTATACGTTGGCATGTTATCTTTCCAAAATGGGGTCATTTTGTGGGAAATTCCATTGTCCTGGTGCTCCAGAGCCTTCAAAACTGGAATAGGTGGTTGAGAAATTAGATGTGTAATTTATGCTTGTAGAACGCCTGAAGGTGCTACTTCAATGTTGGGCCTCTGCATGTGGCCAGGCTGTGTAAAAGTCTCACAATGTGGTATCATCATACTCAGGAGGATTAGCAGAATGTATTTTGGGGTGTAATTTTTGCTATGTACATGCTATGTGTTAGAAATATCTTATAAATGGACAACTTTGTGTAAAAAAATGCATTTTCATTTTTTTTTCCACATTTTCCACAAGCTTCTGGAAAAAATGACATGCTCAAAGAGTATACATTGGGATGTTAGCTTTCCAAAATGGGGTCATTTTGTGGGCAATTCTATTGTCCTGGTGCACCAGGGCCTTTAAACTGTAATAGGTGGTTGAGAAATTAGATATGTAATTTATGCTTGTAGAACGCCACTACTTGCTACTTCAGTGTTGGGCCTCTGTATGTGGCCAGGCTGTGCAAAAGTCTCACACATGTGGTATTTCCATACTCAGGAGGAGTAGCAGAATGTGTTTTGGGGTGCAGCTGCAAGTATGCATATGCTGTGTGAGAAATAACCTGTTAATATGACAAGTTTGTGTAAAAAAAAAAGACAAAAAAAAAATTCTTCATTTTCCAAAGAATTTTGGGAAAAAATTACAACTTCAAAGAGCTCACCATGCCGCTTACTAAATACCTTGGACTGTCTACTTTTCAAAAAGGGGTCATTTGGGGGGGGGGGGGTATTTGTACTTTCCTGGCTTGTTAAGGTCTCAACATCAGGTGTGATCAGATATGATCAATTTTCAGTGATTGGCACCATAGCTTGTAGACTCTATAACTTCCATACAGATTAAATAATATCCACTAATTTGGGTTATTTTTACCAAAGATTTGTAGCAGTATAAATGTTGGCCCAAATTTATGAAGGAAAATTACTTATTTACAAAATTTTACAATAGAAACGAATAAAAAGTGTTATTTTTTCAAAAGTTTTGCTATTTTGTTGCTTATATCTCAAAAAATACAAAACCCAGCAGTGACAAAAAAAAATTATTGGATACAGTGTAGCATGACTGTGCCTGGTATTGAAGTGGTTAAAGCAGGGTTAGGTTATGAAAAAACATCCCAAGCTTTGAACATCTCATGGAGCATTGTTCAATCCATGATCCAAAAAATGGAAAGAGTATGGCACAACTGTAAACCTACTACTTTTGCACTAGTTTACATGAGTTTGTTCACTGCGTGGCCAAAATCTTAGTACATGTTAAGCAACGTACATGCAATTGCACGGGTTGAATAGGCGCACCTCTAAACTTGCCAATTTTTTTTTTTTTTTTTACGCTGCTTCACCTTTATGTATTTTTTTAAGGAGATTTGCACACAGGTCATGTTAGCATGTTACGATGCCAACATGTGAAATGCACCTTGTTAAAATTATGTAAAAAGACTCTAGCCCCTCCTAAAAGGGCATATAACCTTTTTGCTTTTAAAGGGGAACTCCACACTCCATTCTCCAATGCTCTTGTCTCCCCCTCTAATCCCTTGGATTTCCATGGGCTAACGTTTGCTTTTAAAGGGAAAATCCACACTCCAATCCATTTTCAAAAGGCTGTGAGCTGCCTTCACTAATCCAAACCACATCCTCTTTCAGAGCATAAAACAGGGCCAGCTAGGGGCGAGAAGAGCGATCGCCCAACCCCCTCCTGAACCATACAAGACCACATGCACTCAACATAGCTGGCTGCCTTTGGGGCATGTTGGGCTCAGCCCAATACCAACCACAAAGCACCTTGTACCCACTAGTTTAAAGGGTCTTTCCACATTCTGTAAAGCCCCCAGTCTGCAGCCCCCACAACCCCAGCCTAGGGTTGCATGGAAGAGGTCCATGTCCCCCTGAATATGGGAACAAAGTGGTTGACTTTTGGGGTGCCCAAGCCCCTCCTGCCCCCAAACATCCACCCCCCTTTCATGGGCTGGCTTGCTGTGTATTTGGCTAGGGGTTTGTTAGTGTGTGGGAGGGGCACAATATTTTTTTTTTCGTTTGGGGTGGTATTTTTCACGTGGGGGTTCTCATTTTAAGCCTTAACAGACACAAATGGACTTGTATGTATTGGGGGACAGGCTATTTTTTGTTTTTGGTTAAAATCTCACAGCTGCAATGTAAATTTGTAAGTTTTCTCTAAAGCTGTACATCTTTGAAGCAGCATTTTGGATACATGCTACAGATGCACCACTTTACACAGAGGCAAAGTAATTTTGCATTTTTAAAGGCACTTCTCCGTGTTTAATTTTTGGGGCTCTCCAAATTGGTGACATTGATATATGGGGACCAGCAAAAGTCAGTTCCGATAGACTGCAATGGTATTTGTTGTATAACTTTTGCCCATGTTAGGCTCTTTGTTTGCCTCCCCCCCTCCCCCGGGGGGGGGGGGGGGTGTTTGTCCCACTTGTAATTTTGTAGCATGCTGGATGATGTGCTTAATTTTGGATGGGGGAGGGGCTTATTTTGTGCTTGGGTTGTTCTGGGCATGCTCAGGGACTTTGTTTTTTTGTTGTGTTTTTTGTGTGTGAATAGCATTTTGATTTTTCTGGACATGCTAAGAGAGTGTGTTTTTTTTGGTTAGTATGTAATTTAAGGACATCCTTAATAGGTGTACCCACTTTGAAGTTCTGCCTCTACATTGGGTGAACTTGCATTTTGTGTGTTTCATGGACTGTGCATGTGTTTTCAATTGCCTCATTATCATGCAAACCTATGTTATATAAAACTTGCAGATAGCATTCTTTAACTTGCCCTGAAAAGAGGCAAGAGTGCGTGCGTGTATTTTGTTTGTCAATGTCTTTGCAAAACAGATGTGTTTTAGAGCAAGTATTTTTAACTTTTGTTCATTTTTTGTTTGTTTTGGGGAGGGAGGATATTTTTCACTGAAATATTTTTGATGTTGTCAATGTTTGTTGTTTGTAGGTTGTTAGTTTCGCTTTGGTTTAATTGTCTGTGCTGCATTATTTTACAAAATCCTCCTCAAGATGTTGTGACTAATAAATATTTAAATCCTTAAGAGACTGTCCATTTGTGGACGCAGTCCTTTTAACTCCTGTTCATTTCCTCTGCAAAATGGTCAGGCCTCAAACCCATATTCTGTTAGTGTCTCAAAATAACATACATGTGTTATTTGCTTTCCTTGCTCTTTTCCAAGTCCCGTTTTGTTGACCAATAAAATTTGTAGCAATTTTTTTGTTAATAATTTGTTTTGCAGATGTATGCTCAATCCAAGTAATGCATTTTACACTCCCCCTTCTAAACAATTTTCATGCAACAGATTTCCCAGCTGCAGCCTAACTAGGCTGATTGGCATGGCAAGAAAAAAAGGTGTGATTTGTCTAAAAGCTACTTTCCTGGTGACTTCATGGTAGCATATGCATTGATTGTGCATATCATGGAATGGATAGGCACCAGGAAAGGAAAAGTACAGAGAGGTAATTCTCCATTTTAGAGCAGTGGTTCTCAGCCTCAGTCCTCATGTACCCCCGACAGTTTTGGGAATTTATCTTAGCTAAAATCGCTGTCTAAAATACCAATCCATTGACTCTGATTTAAAGCACCTGTGCAAGATGAAGGAAACCCTGCAAACACGGCCTGTTGGGGGTACTTGCGGACAGGGTTGAAAACCACTGATTTAGCGCACTGAGCTAAAATCTAGCTCAAGACAATCCTATTCTAATTTTGGGCATTTGAGGGAAACCAATAAGTGTTAGAACCCTTGCTTTTCTTTTTTAGGCTGGGCTTTGTGTCCCTTTTCTGAAAATTGTCTTCACTTCCTGTCACATAGCCAAACAGGAAATGTGTCATGAACTAGAAGTGACCAGAACTATGTGACTGCGACAGAGTGAACCAGACGTAAATAGGTGAAAGTAAGTTTATTAGAGTAAATGCATATAAATGTGAGCACACCACCAATACAAACTGAGTGAACAAACCAAACAACCAGACAGTGAAGATAAACAAACAAACCAGCAAAAGGGAGTACCAGAATCATAGTCAAGCCAGGCCAGGGTCATAAATAGGAGGTCAGCAGATGGGGGGACAAGGAGAAAGGGATCAGGTTGCAACAGGTTCAGGAGGCAGGATGCAGGAAACAAGGATCGGGATCAGGTATCAGGTAAACAGGCTGCAGGTCAGGGCACAAGGACAATACCAGGGCAAGGTGTGTGTGCACTTCCCGGGTATTTATACAATGGCTGCTATCAGTCATGTGACGCCTGACTTCAGAAGGTAATACCTGCTCCACACTGCCAGGATCCCTCCGCTGGTGGACGCTAGTACTGCGGACCAGAGATGACACAATTTCAGCAGGGAAAAGCTCTTCTGACAGCTCCAAACTGCCAGGAAACACCTGCTGGTGGATCTCAGTACGCCAGTGGATCTCGCAGGCCAAATGATCGATATTACCAGCGGAGGGAACCTTTCCTGATAGTACCCCCCCCTCGAAGGAGTGACCTCCGGACGTTCCAACTAGCGGTTGCTGGGGAAAGTCCATTGCGTCAAGCTGGGCCAAGAGCAAAGTCACATCAGGTTGGGTAATAAGTATGTCAAGCTGGATAGCAGGCACAGGACCCTCAAGCTGAGTAGAAGGCACATCGAACTGGGCAACAGGCACATTAAGCTGGGCTGCCAGCATGGGCACATCAAGCTGGGAAGCAGGTATGGGCACATCAGGTTGGGAAGCGGGCACTTCAAGCTGGGCAGCGGACAGGAACACCTCAGGCTGGACAGCAGACAGAAGCACATCGGACCGGGAAGCTGGCACATCGGACTGGAAGGCAGGCAGTGGCACGTCAGGCTGGAAGGCAGGCAGTGGCACGTCAGGCTGGAAGGCAGGCACCTCAGACTGGAAGGCCGGGACATCAGACTGGAAGGCATCGGACTGGAAGGCATCAGACTGGAAGTCCGGGACATCAGACTGGAAGGCATCAGACTGGAAGGCCGGGACATCAGACTGGAAGGCATCAGGCTGGAAGGCCGGGACATCAGACTGGAAGGCATCGGGCTGGAAGGCCAGGAAATCAGACTGGAAAGCATCAAACTGGAAGGCCGGGACATCAGACTGGAAGGCATCAGACTGGAAGGCCGGGACATCAGACTGGAAGGCATCAGACTGGAAGGCCGGGACATCAAGCTGAAAGGCCGGGACATCAGACTGGAAGGCATCAGGCTGGAAGGCCGGGACATCAGACTGGAAGGCATCAGGCTGGAAGGCCGGGACATCAGACTGGAAGGTCGGGACATCAGACTGGAAGGCATCAGGCTGGAAGGCTGGGACATCAGACTGGAAGGCATCAGGCTGGAAGGCCGGAACATCAGACTGGAAAGCATCAGGCTGGAAGGCCGTGACATCAAACTGGAAAGCATCAGGCTGGAAGGCCGGGACATCAGACTGGAAAGCATCAGGCTGGAAGGCATCAGACTGGAAGGCCGGGACATCAGACTGGAAAGCTGGCTTTGGCACTCCGGGCTGGAACTCTGGCTCTGGCACTCCGGGCTGGAACTCTGGCTCTGGCACTCCGGGCTGGAACTCTGGCTCTGGCACTCCGGGCTGGGACAGATTGGTGGGTGTGGTGGCAGGTTGGGTTAATGGTAAGATCATTTTGGTTGGGAAAAAATTTTGTTTTTTCTTTGGCTTCACCACTGAAGCTCTGTAGGTGACTGCAGGATTGTAGGTAAGGGGGGCAGCAGACTGGAAAGGAGGATTGTGATATGGCAGAGAAGAGGTACCAGTAGCTGGGGGAAGATCTTGTGGGTTTGTAGACAGTGGAGAAGAGGCAGATGGGTTGAATGCAGGATAAGTACAGGGAGCAGAGACTGGATATGAGTATTTGGTTGGGAGCAGCGTGTACTGGGCTGCAACTGAGGTTGACATGGCTGATGGGGAAACATACATTTGGGTAGGCTCATATCTGATGGCAGAGGTGGATTGTTTGGCTGGGGCTGATTGCACCATGTCAGACCATGCTGAAAGTATAGGTTGTATAAACTGTAGTTTTAAGTCTCCCTGTCTAACAAAAGACTTAGCAGACACAATGCACTCAGCAATCACCTCTGGGGAACAGACTGAGTAGTGTTCACAAAAATCAGCAGGATCATCTTCAAAAAGCCATACTAAAGATACAACCTGATTCATATTAAAAAGGAGGAGTGAAATCATCACAGCCATCTGGGATACAGGGCAGGGCTAGCTCAGTACAGATCTTGATCAAAGGCTGCACCTCCCCAAACAATATATAACCCTGATCGACCAGGGAGTGAACGGATAGCTGCAAACAACTGGTCACTAGACAATCCTTTCAAAGCCTGGCGGCAATAATCACTACTCTCAGATGCCAGCAGAGAAACATAAATAATAACCTCATCATCATTCATGTTTGCAACCAAACTGAAGCAAAATGGTTCCCCTGTGCAGCCACTTCTGGACAGGAATGGCCCTGGTATTCTGTCATGAACTATAAGTAACCAGAACTATGTGACTGCGACAGAGTAAACCAGACGTATAAAGGTGAAAGTAAGTTTATTAGAGTAAATGCATATAAATGTGAACACACCACCAATACAAACTGAGTGAATAAACCAAACAACCAGACGGTGAAGATAAACAAACAAACCAGCATATGTAGCAAAAGGGAGTACCAGAATTGTAATCAAGCCAGGCCAGGGTCATAAATAGGAGGTCAGCAGATGGGGGGACAAGGAGAAAGGGAACAGGTTGCAACAGGTTCAGGAGGCAGGATGCAGGAAACAAGTATCAGGTATCAGGTATCAGACAGGCTGCAGGTCAGGGCAGGCATGTACTGGCCATCGGGACTACCGGGAGTTTCCCGGTGGGCCGATGGCTCAGTGGGCCGGTTTCAGTGACAGCCTGCCAAATTAATGGCTGCGCTACTCGCGCGGCCATTAATTTGAGCACCGCTGTACTTCCGAGCGCAGAGCGGCACACTTCGGCTCTTACCGCCCCCACTCGGTGCTTTCAGAACACTGCACAGATCTTCGGCCACCTCCGGCCCACATTCGTCCTTTTCCGTCAACGCTCGGCTTCCCCCGCCCCCTCCTCTCCGACAGCTCTTCAGCTATGAAAACTCGGCTATCTCCGGCTGCCCCCGCGGTAACGGACGCTGTGAATTTAAATGAGCCGGGTATATATGGCTTTGTATATGTGTATATGTGTGTGTGTATGTATATATATATATATATATATATATATATATATATATATATATATAGAGCAAAGGATGTGGCGCTAAATAAAATAACATGTATATACACTGTATATAGCATATGGCTGTATATATATATATTGTATATAGCTATATCTATCTATCTATCTATCTATCTATCTATCTACACACTGCATATCTATCTACACACTGCATATAGCTATATATATATATATATATATATATATATATATATATATATATATATATATACACACACTGCATATAGATATATATAAACTGTCAATTAATATAAAAATGTGTATAAAAATATTGAAAAAATAAAAAAAAATTCATATATAAACCATGCTTATAATTAAAACCCCCTTTTTTTTTTTTGCATTCTTTTTGCGCTTTAATACCAAGGACATAGTTTGGATATAATGGTTGTAATTATGAAACCATTATATCCAATGGTTATAATGGTTTTATAATAAATGGTTTATACATGAATTTTTTGCTGAAATTTTTTTTATGCACATTTCAATATTAATTGACACTTTTGATGTACTTTTAGCTATGTTGGATTTTGCATATTATTTGAATCATTGTTTGCACCAAATGGATTTTTGATGTTATTCTGGTTAGCGTCACATCCTTTGCTATATATTCAATTTATCTGTGGATTTGTGTTAACCTGTTTGATGTTGGCAGCTTCTCACTACTGCGGTTGATCAAAAATAGGTGTGTGCATTAGTTGTTTATTTTAAAATATATAATGCAGAGCCAGGTTTTGGGCAGGTGACAGGGGGACACCAGGGGGTAGAGAGGGACTGGAAAATAAAAGATCACCAGGGGACCCATGGAATGAAGAGGCTTTTGTGGGAAGAAGGGGTCCTAAGGCATAAAGATTTGAGATGTAGAGGCCCTATCAGAAGGACCCTATGGAATGAAGGGGGCCCCCAATGGGAAGAAGGACCCTATGGGATGTAGGGGTTGTATGGTATGTAGGGGGCCTAGAAGAAGGACCCTATGGAATGAAGGGGGCCCAATGGGAAAAAATGGTGTTATGGTTTCTGCATCAGTCTTGATGACATCAGGAGACATTGGAGCATTGGGGGAGAAGACTCTGAGGACCAGTCTAACAGGATGGAGGATCAAGTAAGCAAATCTTCCTGTTTCATGCTGCCTGGACCTAAACAAGCCCTTACAGTGTGGGCACGATTTTATTGTCAGATGACAAACTGACATTTGAAGCAAAGCCCTCCAGTAGTGCACCGTCACTGCTGCCGGGGGCTTCCCCCTTCACCTGGTCTTGCTTCTGAGTTTGCATACTCCTGCTATGTGGCTAGCCGGGCCGTGAGGACGTCACTCTCGTGCAAGTGCGCAGCATACTGTTTTTGTGCGTGTTTTCAAAATTGGAGTGGGCCGGTCTTGATAAAGGCCAGGGCCAAATTTTTGTCCCAGTCCAGCCCTGGGTCAGGGCACAATGACAATGCCAGCGTAAGGTGTGTGTGCACTTGCTGGGTATTTATACAATGGCTGCTATCAGTCATGTGACGCCTGACTGCAGAAGGTCATACCTGCTCCACACTGCCAGGATCCCTCCGCTGGTGGACGCCAGTACTGCAGACCAGAGATGACACAATTTCAGCAGGGAAAAGCTCTTCTGACAGCTCCAAACTGCCAGGAAACACCTGCTGATGGATCTCAGTACTGCACACCAAATGATCGATATTACCAGCGGAGGGAACCTTTCCTGACAAAATGAGGGTAAAACCCTACCAATGTCTTTCCTTAGCGACACACAGGTCAATCTAACTAGCATCCCCATTAGGCAAATTGCACTCTAGCACTTTGTTGTGTACACCCCAAATTATTTATTTATGGGTTTATTAAAGGCAAATACACTCTGCAATACAAGTGTACTTGCTGTAAATCTGAGGGGAAGCACTGGTGATTTTATCATCCAATCACGTAAAAGCAAAGATTAGGTTTTTTTATTTTCCTTGCATGTTCCCCTCAAGTCTCCAGCAACTGCAGTTCCAAGTGCACTTTTACTGCAAAGTGGATTTGCCTTTAGTAAATAAACCCAAAGTCCAAGATTCCTATTAATTTGGGGTGTACAGAGCAAAATGCTAGAGTGCAGTTTACCTAATGGGGAAACTGTTTAAATTGACCTGTGTGTCCCCAAAGAATGAAATTGGCAGGGCTTCACCCTGACTTCCTGTTTGGCTATGTGACAGTAAGTGAATAAATTTGAAGGAGAAACTAGCAAAATTTAGGAGGTGTCTTCACCCTATCTGGGGTGTAGACATCCCCAAAAACTGACAAGACTTCTAATCCCTCTGCACTTTATCACCAAGCAAAATAAGAAAGGATTTAATTTAGCTTAACTTTGCAAAGACACATTTCTAAGTTCAACTGTGATGCATGTCAATGACCCATTTAGACCTTGTTTAATAGAAAACACCAGTTGCCTTTCACTAGAAAACTGTGATGCAAGTCAATGACCCATTTAGACCCTGTTTAATAGAAATCACCAGTTGCCTTTCACTAGAAAAATTTGTAAGTCCAGTCCTGGAAATCTGCATCTGCTTTACTATTAATTTCCCTAAAAATTGGGTTCCTGCAGCTAGATGCACCAAATGCATCTAGATGCGTGACCATTGTGTATGTAAGATGCGCAACTGCTGTGTGTGGAGTTATGTCCCTGTGGCGCATATCTGGTAGCGGTGGCCAGAACACAGGAATTATATCACCCCCTCCAGGAAGTTGCTTGTACTGCTGCTAATTTCTTCCCACCACCATGCCCAGCTCACTGATGATCCTTATTTGCAAATTAAGATATTTTTTTTATTTCTTTTTACATTGGGTGGTGTTTGCGTGGGTCATGTGTGTCTAAATGATTTGGCCTCAAAACACATACCTTCTTCTTGTGTACAGATTCACTTTCGATGTATATTGCTTTCTGCTTCAGTGTGTGTGTATATATATATATATATATCTATATATATATATATATATATATATCTAGATATATCTTCTTTTTTATAATTTAATCTTTACTAAACATTTTCTCTCTTGTTACAGTTACCATTTACATATCATTACATAATGAAATCAATTATTTTCTCAAATATATCGGATCTGGGGGTTGGCTCCCCTAGCGACTCCTGTTTCCTGCCTCCTTCCCCCCTCTCTCCCCTTATAGTATACAGGGGACAGACAAAAAAAATAATTATTTATTCTTCTCCTTATATGTTTTATAAGTGTGTATTACTTTATATGGTTCACTCAAATTTCCTTTGTATGTGCTTTGTGTATATTTATTTTCTATTTTAATTGTGCCATCTATATAATGTGCCTTCTCTTTATATATTTTATGTTTGTATATTAATTTGTATGATTAAATGCATTTCCATTTTCTGTGCTCTAAGTGTATTATTTTATACCACCTTTTACTCTTTCTCCCTTACTCCAGTGTTCCATATGTATGTGTCCTTATGTGGGGAAAAAAAAGGGGGGGAAGGGGGGTAAGGTGATTCAGGAGCGAGAACTACCATTGCGAGGGGAGCCTCCCTCCGCCAACATTATACGCCATGTAAACGAGTCTATATAATTACTTTTTTTATACATCTATAATTAAAAACAATAAATAAAGAGTACAGGTTGTGGTTCATCCCTTATCGCTTCCTTTTATCACCTTCCTTTTTGACATCTAACCCTATTTTTGGCAATTATTTCTTTTTCTATTTCTTGAGCGTATTTTCCCCATTCTTCCCATATTGTATCAAATTTATCTTGTTTATTTCTGATCTTATATACCCATCTTTCCGCTTCCCTCATTTCATCTACTTCCTTTTTCCATTCTTCCAATGTTGGGCCTGTAACCCGTTTCCAGTGTCTGGGTACTAATCTCTTTACCACATTTAGTAAATGTGGGGTTACACTGCTTTTATATGCCCTTCTGGTGTCCATAGCCCCGTGGAACAGAAAATGCCTCGGCACTAGTTCTATTTGCTCCTTTGACATCCTCTTGACCCACGGGGCTATTTCCTCCCAGAATGTCTTTATCCTGGGACAAGTCCACCAGATATGAAGAAAAGTTCCCTATAGATATATCTATAGATGTAGGTTCTTGTGTCCGCCAGCAGAGTGAAGTTGGGTAGATGCCACACTCCCAATTCTGAAGGTATAATAATGGTTTAGCACAGGGGTCTTAAAACTACTGCCCTCCAGTTGTTTAGAAACTACAATTCCCATCATGCCTAGTCATGTCTTTGAATGTCAGAGTTTTGCAATTCCTCATGGGATGTGTAGTTCCACAACAGCTGGAGAGCCGTAGTTTGAAGATTCCTGATAACTCTAGCATGTCTTGAAAAAAGGTGTTTTTTCATGTGCCTTGTATAATGCCCAAGAAATATCGTTTGGAAAATACAAGTGGGTCATGGCACATCTTCATTCCAAATTTGGCACTAAAGATGGTCATGCACTATGCAATCTGATTGGCCAATCTCTGTACAACTTGATATTTAGGCAAAATAGGTAATAGGAAGACACACTTGAACAATTAATTCAAATTATCGGAAATCAAACAGGTTGAAAAAAGACACAAGCCCATCCAGTTCAACCACAAAAAAATAAAAAATAAAAAATAATAATAATATCATAGAATCCCATATACCCAATTCTACACCCACAGTTGATACAGAGGAAGGCAAAAACCCCCAGCAGAGCATGATCCAATTTGCTAAAGCAGGGGAAAAAATTCCTTCCTGATCCCCCGAGAGGCAATCGGAGCTTGTTGCACTAAACCAATTTTATTTAAGAACTAATTCATTGCAGTGTATGGTCACCTTTAAAGAGCAAGATCTGAAAAAATGTATTTATTGGGTTTAGAAACACTTCTCTGTTCTTTGTAATGTATTGAAAGATTTGGGTAAAAAAAGAAAAAAACACATTTCAAAGATATATTAGAAGGGATAGGAATGAGATTAGAATCAAAAGGGTTAATTAACTGAGAACACCTGCTAATTGCCTAACAATACACATCCAATGAGATGAAATTAACCAATTGTATTGGCCGTGCACCATTATCAATGAGAAAACCGTAGTTACCCTAACGACAGTTGCAGTTTACATATGCAGGTATTTATTATCGCTATTTGCACTTCAATGTGCGCCGGTTCGCACATTTGATTAAATACTTTTCCGGTGCACCAATTAATGTATGAACTGGTGCAGTGCCTTCTTCTTAGTAAATTACCCCCAATGTCTTCACTAGGCTATAGCAGCATAGAATGGAGTTCTCTGCAGCTAAATTAAAGTAAACACAAAATCAGCAATAAGCAATGGCATTGGAAAACAATAACAGCAATGATATTCAATATTGCCATAACAGTAAACAGAAGGCTATATACACTTTAGAGTGGAAAAAAAAAAAAATATATATATATATATATATATATATATGTGTATATATATATATATATATATATATATATATATATATATATATATATATATATATATATATATATATATATATATATATATATGTGTATATATATATATATATATATGTGCATACTATACAAAATATAAATATATATATATATATATATAAAACCATAATTAAATGTGGGACTCCTTAAAGAGGTACCTCTTACTATTGACAATAGGCAACGTCTTGTGAAGCAGCTATCTGAGTGATCAGTCTTTAGCCCTAGTTATTCAGCCAACTAGCATTCAGGCCCAGTCTTTTTGCTGGTGCACATGAGTAAAGGCTGCATACAGTAAATAAGGCTGCTAGTTAGATGGTCATTACCTATGTGCTCAGTATCTGCTAGCAGCAACGGATCAATGCCAGCAATGTTCTCTCACCAGTCCCAATGATATAGCAACAGGGGTCCTGCTGTTCAGATGTCAGCCCACTTCTGGATCTGCCTAGAATGTCTACCGTATTTATCGGGGTATAACACGCACCGGCGTATAACATGCACCCCAAGTATGTGCGGGACTGCAAGCGGAGCCGAGCCGAGTACACAGTACAGTTGGCTCGGTCTTTTTCGGCAGCGCTCGCTCCAGAAACAGCAGGGAGGCGGGACTGTGAGCGGAGCCGAGCAGTCGGCTCTGTCTTGTTCGGCAGCGCTCGGTATTTTTCGGCGGCACTCCGTATTTTCGACTCACAGACAATGGGGATCGGCATATAACACGCACCCACGACTTTCCCCCAATTTTAAGGGGGGAAAAGTGCGTGTTATACGCCGATAAATAAGGTACTTTCTTCAGCACATGGCCATATGCTTGTAGCAGGTTTATGTGCACACAAGAGCAGTGATGTGCACATCTCAGTCTCCTCCAGCCAAAGAGAAAATTACTCAGTATTCTGCCTATGAAAATACAACTCTCTCTCCCCTTATACCTGGCTTGCATTGGAAACTGTAGTCCAGTGGTGCAATGACTGCCATAGTAAAGTTTATTTCCAGAACTTTTTCTCCTATAGTTCTATGCTGACAACCATGAAGTCTCTTGAGCTACTTCTTCTTTTCAGCTACCCCTGGTAGGTGGAGGAAAGCTGGTATTAACACGATCAGATGAAGTCCATTGGGAGACACAAAAGCATTGCAGTTTCCTAAATCAATCTCTGTCTCTAGCCAAGCACCTGCTATATCTTTTATACTTTTTTGGTTCTTTTCAACCCACCCCACCATAAGCTGACTGATGAACCTGCAGAAATAATGTTTATAGAATCCGATATTTCATAATAGAGGAGAGAAAATTGTGTTAGGTCTATGGGGTGTGGGCTTTTGGAGATTATTCCCATTAGTACATTTAGCCCTTGTTCAAACTGCTACGACTTTAAAGTCACGCAACTTTGAATCTGACATCCATGCGTGACTTCATCATGGCTTGCACAAGACTTCGTAACAGAAGT
The DNA here is from genome assembly GCF_037356315.1 of Lithobates pipiens. Classification (NCBI taxonomy): domain Eukaryota; kingdom Metazoa; phylum Chordata; class Amphibia; order Anura; family Ranidae; genus Lithobates; species Lithobates pipiens. The sequence goes on from NW_027507903.1 coordinate 298,996,909, forward strand.
AAATGCAAGTCACGTTGAAGTAGCACCAGAGCAGTACAGGAACCTTTTTCTAAGTCGGAGTGACTTGAGTCGCACCGATTAGAACAGTTTTTTTGCCGTTAATGGGACGTGAGTTGTCATGCAACTTTGAACTTTCAATTCGCATGACAAGTCATGGCAGTGTGAACTGGGAGTTAATGTAAACTATAATAACTTATTGCAACTTATCTGCATACTTATTAAGGGTCAGTGACTTCAAAAATAAAAATAAAATAGTTGCTCTGAATAACTACCAGGCAACTAGGATTTTCAGAAAGATATAAGCAATGGCAGCTTCCAGATATCATGATACATTTTTTTTTTACCATTAAACAGCTTTTTTTCGTGTTTTGCCCTACTCAGCTTTATTCAAATTTTTTTTCCTTTAGTATGCCAATATCCTGTTTAATGTTTGTGCGTCAGTTGAGTTCTAGCATACAAAACAGCACCTGAGACAACATACCTTCATAGACATGAGTCATATGTTCCTACACATTTTTGTCAACCTATCTTAACAGCAAATAGGCCGGTGCTGAAGGGTAACAAACATAGTTCTACATTGTCAGCTGCGTATACTGCAACTTTGCCAGGTCTTAGGAGAAACAAACCGTCTGTTGACCAACAAAAGCTTCAGTTTGTTCTGTACACTGCTAAGTGAGATGTGAACAAGCCCGTCATCTCACCCTTCTCAATGATGAACTCACAAGTGGATGGAAAAGGTGAGCGATGCTGATGACAAGGTCCTTCAAGTATACTAGAAAAGGTGTTTCTGCTGTATAAACATCACAGGAGTTCATTGGCTGGATGGAATGCATACAGCACTGGAGTCGCACTGACCTATTGAACCTATTCAACAAGTGTGACTGCTTTATGTTACCAAGTTTTTTTTTATTTTAAAAGCAAATTGAATTACAGAACAATCCTCTGTGTCGAAAGCTTTGCTATATAAGACTAAGAAGAGAATCATTGTTTTTTGTATTTTAAATAGTAAAGTTCATGGATGTGCAAGGATATTCTTGGTCAACACCCAACCAACACCACCATGCCTGCATTCTGGGCACTTCAAGGTTGACTCATCTCCTGTCTGAGCCCCTCAACACTCCATCTTAGAAAAAAAACTTTTCACTTTCCTTTGTCTACAAATGATAGGATGAAAGCGAACACCTGCCCACTTAAAGAGGAAGTGATGAGTTTTACTTCCTCTTTTTCCCCTGCAAAGTAAAAGCATAATGGGCTAGTATGTATCGCACGTGGGAGCCAACGGACACGGCACAGGCCCTATAGAAACAGCACAATCATGCCTTTTCTTTAGTGTGCATGTGCTGATGATGTTGGTGCAGGCGTATATAGTAAATATCTCCTAAACTGTACAGGTTTATGAGATATTTACAGTACCTACAGGTAAACCTTAGTATAGGTGGTTTAATATTTCTTTTAACCTCTTCCCGACGTCATCTCAATGGTGATACCAGGATGATGCCTGCAGCTACAGGTATCATCCCAGTATAATGTTTCTCTGCCAGAAATGGTCTTTAATGTAAAAGGAATCCTAGTGGTTAAATAGCTGCTGGATTACTTTTATAGTACATGATTTTACAGAATGGTCTAAGAAACCAGAAGCAACAAGTATTTTGTCACTTCCCGCTTCGCCAGGATGTAAACAAAGCATTACTGGCTTGTGAAAGCATCTGAGCAACCCGACTTGTCACTGCCCATGCTACCACAAGAGATGTTGTCCATCTCTTGTAATAGCAATAAAAGTGATAAAAAAAATAAGAAACATATAAAGGCAGTATAAATAAATAAATAAATAATGAAATAAAAAAAATCTAAAGCACACCGATGCCCCTGTTCTCGCCCACAAAAGTAAACGCATACTTAGGTCCCGCACGCATATGTAAACAGTGTTCACTGCTAGGGATGAGCCGAACACCCCCCGGTTTGGTTCGCACCAGAACCTGCGAACAAGCCAAAAATTTGCACGAACTTTAGAACCCCATTAAAGTCTATGGGACTCGAATGTTCAAAATCAAAAGTGTTAATTTTAAAGGCTAATATGCAAGTTATTGTCCTAAAAAGGGTTTGGGAACCCAGCTCCTGCCCCAGGGGACATGTATCAATGCAATAAAAAGTTTTAAAAACTGCAGTTTTTTCAGGAGAACTGATTTTAATGATGCTTAAAGTGTTATATCTGGTTCCTGCAATATGGTTGAAAATCATTGAGAAAAATGGCATGGGTAGCCCTCCCTGCCCATTACCAGCCCCTTTGGGTCTTGTACGCATATTAAGGGGAACCCCGTACCCATATTAAAAAAAGGAAATGCGTGTGGCCCCCAGGCCCTATATACTCAGAACAGCAGTATACAGGCGGTGCAAACAAGACAGGGACTGTGTAGGTTTGTTGTGTTAAGTTGAATCTGTTTGTAATTTTCAACTGGTACATTTTTAAAGTGTAGCTCCAGTCAAAAAAACTATTTTTAAGCTTTTTGGAAAACATAGGGAAGGGTCATCACCCCTGTATAATTTGTTTTGTCGTCCATCTTTTTTCATCTCACTTGCTGTTGTTTCCTTCCGTTTGCAAGTAGGAGATGTTTGTAAGTTGGATGTTTGAAAGTAGGGGCCTGCCCTATATGCTCTGCAGAAATGGCGGAACAAGGTGTTGGTTTTGCCACAACATTGTAAGCCCTCAAAGTGACTCTTGGTGGGCGCTGGAGTGCCCTGCTGTGAACGATTATATCAAGAATTGTAATTACATGCCATTGTTGAACAGTGGTAGAAAAATTGACCTTTGGTGGTTGTGGTGCTGGTGCCACAACACTATAAGTCCTCACAGTTACTCTGGGTGGGCACAGGAACGGGCCCTCCTGTGAAATATTATATCAAAATTGTAATTAAAGATTGGGCCTTAGGCACTGGTGCTGGTGCCACGACACTGCAACCTCTCCCATATACTCTAGTTTTATTGCAGAAATTAGCCCTGCTGCAAAGCATTGCATCAAAAATTGTAATTAAACGCCCCTGTTAAACAGGGGCAGAAAAATTGGGCCTTAGGTACTGGTGCTGGTGCCACGACACTGCAACCTCTCCCATATACTCTAGTTTTATTGCAGGAATTAGCCCTGCTGCAAAGCATTGCATCAAAAATTGTAATTAAACGCCCCTGTTAAACAGGGGCAGAAAAATTGGGCCTTAGGTACTGGTGCTGGTGCCACGACACTGCAACCTCTCCCATATACTCTAGTTTTATTGCAGGAATTAGCCCTGCTGCAAAGCATTGCATCAAAAATTGTAATTAAACGCCCCTGTTAAACAGGGGCAGAAAAATTGGGCCTTAGGCACTGGTGCTGGTGCCACGACACTGCAACCTCTCCCATATACTCTAGTTTTATTGCAGGAATCAGCCCTGCTGCAAAGCATTGCATCAAAAATTGTAATTAAACGCCCCTGTTAAACAGGGGCAGAAAAATCGGGCCTTAGGCACTGGTGCTGGTGCCACGACACTGCAACCTCTCCCATATACTCTAGTTTTATTGCAGGAATCAGCCCTGCTGCAAAGCATTGCATCAAAAATTGTAATTAAACGCCCCTGTTAAACAGGGGCAGAAAAATCGGGCCTTAGGCACTGGTGCTGGTGCCACGACACTGCAACCTCTCCCATATACTCTAGTTTTATTGCAGGAATTAGCCCTGCTGCAAAGCATTGCATCAAAAATTGTAATTAAACACCCCTGTTAAACAGAGCCAGAAAAATTGGGCTGATGGCATCACCCAGAACCAGAAATGTTCTTCCAACATATCAGCGGAGGAGGAAGAGGATAGACAATCAACATAACAGGACAGTCACTCAGCAGCAGCATAGGCAGTCTTGAAGGGATGTGATATTTCAAAAAAAAATTATTCGGTTACATCAGCTTCAGGTGCTTGGTAGCTGTGGGTTATCCAAGACTGATTCATCTTGATGAAGGTCAGTCGATCAACTGATTCGGTGGACAGGCGCACCCTGTGATCGGTAACAAAGCCACCAGCAGCACTGAAGGTGAGTTCCGAAAGAACGCTGGATGCAGGACAGGCCAGTAGCTCAATTGCATACTGTGCAAGCTCTGGCCAGTGATCCATCCTCAAGACCCAGTAAGCCAGAGGATTTTCGGTGGGAAAGGTGTCCAAGTCTGACCTTGCCCCTAGGTATTCCTGCACCATGTAAATCAGACGCTGGCGATGGTTGCTGGAACCGATCATACCCTGGGGCTGCGGACTAAAAAATTGTCTGAAAGCATCAGTCAGACGGTCACCTTCTCCACCGCTCCTTCTGACCGATGCCTCAGCAACACGTTGTCCAGGACCAGGAGTTTGTAACCTCCCAGTCTCTGGGAACGCGTTGCACAGACCTTTCTGCAAGGCCTCCTGGAGATGTCTCATCCTCTGCTCCCTCTGCGATGGCAAGATAAGGTCGGCAACCTTACCCTTGTACCGTGGATCAAGGAGAGTGACCAGTCAGTAATGGTCCCTCTCCTTGATCCGAAGAATACGAGGATCCTTCCGCAGGCTTTGCAGGATCAGGGAGGCCATGCAGCGTAGGTTAGCTGAGGCATTCGGTCCGGAGTCCTCTGGGTCACTAAGGACAACATGATCCGCAGCTACCTCCTCCCAGCCATGTACAAGTCCACGGGTTTCTTGGGACTGTAAATCATCCCTACAAGACTGCTGCTGCTGCTGATGCTGAGTGCCAGCCTCCACCTCCATGCTGACACAATCATCCTCCTCCTCCTCCTCCTCTTCCTCCTCCTCATCCTCTTCCTGTGTGATGGGTGGCACAACAGGAACACTGTCTGGATAAAGGGGGCCTTGAGAGGCAAGGAAGTCCTCCTCTTCCTGCCTCTGTTCTGCCTCAAGTGCCCTGTCCATTATTCCACGCAGTGAATGCTCCAAGAGGTGGACAAGAGGTACAGTGTCACTGATGCATGCACTGTCACTGCTCACCATCCTTGTAGCCTCCTCAAACGGTGACAGGACAGTGCATGCATCCCTTATCATGCCCCACTGGCGTGGTGAGAAAAAACCAAGCTCCCCTGACCCTGTCCTTGTGCCGTAGTCGCACAGGTACTCATTGATGGCCCTCTGCTGCGTGTGCAGCCGCTGCAGCATGGCCAACGTTGAGTTCCACCTGGTGGGCATGTCACATAAAAGGCGGTTCTTGGGCAGGTTCAACTCCTTTTGGAGCTCAGCCAGCCAAGCACAGGCATTAAATGATCGGCGGAAATGCACACAGACTTTCCTGGCCTGCTTCAGGACATTCTGTAAGCCCGGGTACCTGCCCAAGAACCGCTGCACCACCAGGTTAAAGACGTGAGCTACACAGGGCACATGGGTCAGTTGTCCCTGTCGGAGGGCGGAGAGGAGGTTGGTGCCATTGTCGCAAACCACCATCCCTGGCTTAAGCTGGCGTGGCGTCAACCACCTCTCGGCCTGCCCCTGCAGAGCTGACAAAACATCCGCCCCAGTGTGGCTCCTGTCCCCCAAACAAACCAGCGCAAGCACGGCATGGCATCGTTTTGCCTGCGTACTTGCGTAGCCCCTGGAACGCCTACGGAGCACCGCTGGTTCTGAGGACAGAGCACTGGAAGAGGCCATGGAGGAAGAAGAAGAGGAGGGGGTGGAGGAGAGAGGTGTGTCACAACCAATAGTAGCATTTTGGAGGCGTGGTGGCAGAACAACCTCCAACACTACTGCACCTTGTCCTGCATCCTTCCCAGCTGCCAGAAGAGTGACCCAATGGGCCGTGAAAGACGGGTAACATCCCTGTCCATGCCTGCTGGACCATGAGTCAGCGGTAATATGCACCTTACCGCTGACCGCCCTGTCCAGCGCGGCAAGGACATTGCCTTCCACATGCCGGTAGAGAGCCGGAATCGCATTCCGTTAGAAAAAGTGGCGTTTGGGGACCTGCCACTGAGGAACTGCACATTGTACAAACTCACGGAAGGGGGCCGAGTCTACCAACTGAAAAGGCAGCAGTTGAAGTGCTAGCAATTTAGCCAAGCTAGCATTCAACCGCTGGGCATGTGGATGGCTGGGAGTGAACTTCTTTCGCCTGTCCAGCAGCTGGGGCAGGGACATTTGCCTGCTATAATCGGACGTGGGTGTACTGCTAGCAGAGTGCCCGGAAGCACTTGGCTGTGACACACTTAATTCTACACCTTCATTCCTCTCAGAGCAGGTTTCAGAGAGGACTGAAGGTCTAGTGGGGTTGGAGATGCCAGCTAATGAGGAGCAAGGAGAGGTCCGCTTTGTTCTTTGGTGTGGGTCTTTGAGGTACGCTTGCCAACGAGCTGCATGGCAGGTCAACATATGTCTGGTCAAGCATGTGGTGCCCAAGCGGCTGATGTTTTGGCCATGCGAGATATGCTTGAGACATATGTTGCAAATAGCAGCGGTGCGATCTGATGCACTCGTCTCAAAAAAGGCCCACACCAAAGAACTTTTAGAATAACACGCAGAGGCAGTGCCCTGCACAGGCGGAGCTCTGCGGTGTGATTCAGTCGGTGTGCTGCCCCTAAGCTGGCCCCCGGAGGGCATCCTGCCTCGTTGGACATGTGCCTCCTCCTCCTCCTCCTCCTCTCTCCTACCAGGCACCCACATGGAGTCAGTGCCCTCATCATCCCCTCCCTCTTCATCGCTGTAGCAAACCTGGCAGTATGCTGCAGCTTGTGGAACATGACTGCCAGATTGCTGTCCTTCTTGAGCATCCCCTCTCTCTGCATTCACGCTACTGCCTTCCTCTAGCTGAGTGTCATCATCAGAGCCTACAAAACACTGGGCATCCTCCTGGAGCATGTACCCAACACTGTGCTCAAAGAGTTCAGGAGACTCCTCAGGAGGACGTGGTGGGTCTAGGGAAGAGTCACTGATGATGACATTGAGACGAGGGAAGACGATGCGTTGGCAGCTGCTTTGCTAGTACCCTGAGACTGGGTGAGAGAGGATGAGGAGGATGAAGAGGGCTTGGTCATCCACTCTACCAAGTCGTTGGCATGTTGCGGCTCAACATGTCCAGCTGCCGAAAAGAAGGACAAGCGTGTCCCATGGGCACGTGCTGATGACGATGCACCGCGTCCATGACCAGCGCTGTTGTCTCTAGACACAGAGCCTGCTTGCCCTCTTTTATCGGCTCGCACCTGTCTGCCTCTCCTTGCTGGCCTTCCAGACATGGTAATGGCCTGAAGGGAGTTGGGTAAAACAGCAATTGGGTAGTGTATATTGTGCTGGAGGCACACAACACCCACTAACTCCTGCAGATGCCTTTATTATAGAACACCAGCAATAAAGGGTAAATACAGATGTATACTGTGCTGTGCTGGAGGCACACACAACTTCCAATAACTCCTGCAGATGGCAGATGGCTCAAATAGAGAAGAGCTATGTAGGTGGATATAGCGGTGTGTACTGGGTACAGAGCACGCAGACAGCACGCACAAGCTCCTAACACTGACTGCAAGCTCTATTATAAAAGATAGATATATCGCTAGCTATATAGGTGAGGTGAATATAGCGGTATATACTGCGGTCAGGGCACGCAGACAACAACCCCTACAGAAGAGCAAGATAGAAAAATCGGCCGATAACGATCGGTGTATACTGTGTTGAAGGTACACAGAACACCCACTAACTGCTTCAGACGCCAACACACTACACAAGGCCGCCGCGCTGGCGACCTTATATAGTGTGGGGCGTGTACTACACAGCCTGAGCTATGATTGGCCACAGGCATCCTACCTATGGCCAATCATGGCTCTCCTCGCTGCCAGCGATGTGATTGGCCAAGCATGCGGGGTCACAGTGCATGCTTGGCCAATCATGAGCCAGCAATACACTGCATCAAATTTGTCTGCATGGCTGTCGTCCCAGAAGGAAGCCTTTTCTAAAGATGATGCACACGAAAGCCCACAAAACAGTTTGCTGAAGACAATCAGACTAAGGACAAGGATTACTGGAACCATGTACTGTGGTCTGATGAAACCAAGATAAACTTATTTGGTTCAGATGGTGTCAAGCGTGTGTGGTGGCAACCAGATGAGGAGTACAAAGACAAGTGTGTCTTGCCTACAGTCAAGCATTGTGGTGGGAGTGTCATGGTCCGGGGGTGCATGAGTGCTGCCGGCACTGGGGAGCTACAGTTTATTGAGGGAACCATGAATGCTAACATGTACTGTGACATACTGAAGCAGAGCATGATCCCCTATCTTCAGAGACTGGGCCGCAGGGCAGTATTCCAGCATGATAACGACCCCAAACACACCTCTATGACAACCACTGCCTTGCTAAAGAAGCTGAGGGTAAAGCTGAGGGGCTGGCTAAGCATGTCTCCAGACCTAAACCCTATTGCGCATCTGTGGTGCATCCTCAAACGGAAGGTGGTGGAGCGCAAGGTCTCTAACATCCACCAGTTCCATGATGTCGTCATGGAGGAATGGAAGAGGACTCCAGTGGCAACCTGTGAAGCTCTGGTGAACTCCATGCTCAAGAGTGTTAAGGCAGTGCTGGAAAATAATGGTGGCCACACAAAATATTGACACTTTGGGACCAATTTGGATATTTTCACTTGGGTTTCACTTTTTTGTTGCCAGATGTTTAGACATTAATAGCTGTGTGTTGAGTTATCTTGAGGGGACAGCAAATTTACACTGTGTACTCACTTTTGGGAGATACTGTAATATATATATCACAAAAAAACCCCCACAAATATTAAGAACACCAAATGAAATAAATAATACTACCCTAAATATCCTCCAAAACCCACACCCTTTTAATAATGAAAACAAGTTTGTTTGTTCTTTTCAAGCAAATTGCTTAAAAGGAGAAGTACAGCCAAAGCTCGTTCGGCTGTACTTCTCCTGTAGATCACAGGAGTGCAGTTCGTTTTGCACTGTCGGCTGACGTTGCAGAGCTGGTCCAAGCTCGTACAAGATCGTTGGGATCCAACCACATGCCTGGGAGCCACTAGGAGACTGAGCCGGATGCTCCTGCCCTTTCACAGCCCAGAGCTCCAGTGGGCGAGGGAGGGGCAGAGCAGACAGCGGTGACTGACAGTCACCAGCTGCCGGTTCAGGTAGCTCTGAGAACTGAGCGATTTGAGGTGTTTGCTCAGTTCTCAGTGTCCCAAGCAAGTATAATTCTGCAAAAAAAAAACCCATAGGAGTGTCTGCACAAACACTTTTAAGTTTTTGTGCAGACACTCCTTATACAGACATGTCACTATGAAGAAGATCACCCAGAAAAAAGTTGTGCAGCCACTGCTAGAGTGCATGCATGTATATAAGAAGTGGCTGCAGCGAGACTGCAGATGATCAGCGGCACTGGGTATAATAAAATAAGTGAACGGTATTTTTTAAAAGAAAAAATATAACATGAAAACCGTTTATGACAGCATCACTTAGGGTGTACATCTACTTTAAGTCAAACATGCATATAAAGCATAGGCTAACACTACTGCAGTTTCAATAATTGATAAGGTGATATCTTTACATCCCACTTGGTGACATTGCAATGGATGACATCAATTATGTGATGACAAGTATTGTAAGTCATATAACAATAGATGATATAATTAATGACATGACCTTTGCAACATAAGGTAGCCAAACAAAGATGAAATCATCAATTCTATCATTCCCAGTGATATAACATCACTGTAATATCACAAACACATCTACTAATCAAGTCACTGTCTGTGTGCGTCATTATAATTATTAGCTGCTATCAATTTGGTGGCATTTGTAAAAACAATGCAAAGAAAGACTTTGATGCTGACTTAAAATGAGGGGCCAAGGAAGAGATTTTAGGGCTAAAATTAAACTAAGTTCAACAGACCTGACATACAGTATGATGATTAAAGTGGAAATAAAGTCCCTCAGTAAACATTAAATAAATGTAATCCTTATGCTAATGTAGCGCCCTGGGGTTTAGTCAGGGAGCTCCTCACAAATTTACTTGCCAGGAGTAGTCACGCTGGTCAATTTCTAGAGATCCATTATTATTTTCCCTAAGTTTGGCCTGGTTGCACTTTTCTTTTCTACCGCTAGGTGGCCGGGTACTTGGTGGTACTAGATATGAGAAGGGCAATCCAAGGTCAAGTTATGGGTATGTTGGGTATCTCAGCCAATTGGCAGACGTTTTCTTGAATCCCTTGGCCTTCTGGGAGAACATATATATCCGGAAGAGGTCAGGTGATCTATGTTCTATGCCACCTGGACGGCTGTCTGGGTGGATGCGTGTCACATGCCCCAGGCTGCTAAGCTGGATATTGGGCCTATCCCGGGGGCATCTGGCTGCTAGGCTGTGTGAGGGCCTATCCAGAATTAAGGAAGCAGCGCAGGGTTGGGATTGCGGCTTGCAGTCCAACCAGAAGTGACGGTTCTGTCGGCCAGAGAACCTGTCAGTGGTTGGAGATAGAAGGGAAACGGTCGCCACAAAGGGACCAACCACCTTTACCAGGGACCACAGTGAGTAACTGAAGCAAGTACTGGAACAACATTCACACCAAATGGGCACTGTGGAGAATCGGGAAACTTCAGGCGGTGATCAAGTCAGGGACCCAACCAGCAAAAGTGATGCTTGCAGAGCAATCTTGTGTGTCAAGCCAGAGGCCGAGCCAGTCAGCAGGAGTGAAGCTTGAGAAGTATCTGGAGTGTCAAGCTAGGGACCCAGCAGGGAAGCATGGGTGACGCTTGAAGGAGATACCACTACAAAGGACCTCAAGGGATTGAGAGTCAGTGAACCAGAGGAGAGACCGGTGCTGAAGAACTAAAAGGAGAAGTTGTAGTGCAGCTTAAGGAACTGTTACGATTAACCGGTTCCCGACTGGCGCACGCCGATGTACGTCGGCAGAATGGCATGGCTCAGCAAATGGGTGTACATGTACGCCCCTTTAAATTTGCCGCCGTGCCATCGCGTGCGTGCCGCCGGCCAGGACCTCTGAGTCGGGTCGCGGGTCCCACGGAGTCGATCGACGCGGGGGTACCCGCAATCGCATCACGGAGATAAAAAGTGGTGATGCTAATGTAAACAAGCATCTCCTCGTTCTGCCTAATGCCCCCCCACAGTTAGAAACACACCCCAGGATGCATTTAACCCTTACACTGCCCCCTAGTGGTTAACCCCTTCACTGCCAGCGTCATTTACACAGGAATCAGGGCATTTGTATAGCTCTGATTGCTGTATAAATGACAATGGTCACAAAAATGTGTCAAAAATGTCTGATGTGTCTGCTGTAATGTCGCAGTCACAATAAAAAAATCGCTGATCGCCGCTATTACTAGTAAAAAAAAATATTAATAAAAATGCCATAAACTATCCCCTATTTTGTATTATTTTGTGATTTTTTTTACCAAAAATATGTAGAAGAATACATATCGGCCTAAACTGAGGAAAAAATAAATATTTCATATATTTTTGAGGGATATTTATTATAGCAAATGTAAACAAATAATGCGTTTTTTTTTTCTAAATTGTCGCCTTTTTGTTTTGTTTATAGTGCAAAAAATATAAACCGCAGGGGTCATCAAATACCACCAAAAGAAAACTCTATTTGTGGGGAAAAAAAGGACGTCAATTTTGTTTGGGAACCACATCGCGCAATTGTCAGTTAAAATGGCACAGTGGCGAATCGCAAAAAAGTGCTCTGGTCAGGAAGGGGGTAAAATCTTCCGGGGCTGAAGCTGTTAATTCCCAGGAAGTAAATACTACATGAATCGTCTGCCCTTACTAAAGGCCGCAGCTAGAAATGCTAGGGGGTGTTTTGCAAAGTAATTTCTCACAAAATAAAGCATGGAGACATGGATGGATGGGCAAGTATGCTTTAAATATAAAAAAATTATTAAATTGTGTTTTTAGTTTGTGGTGCTAATACAGTTTAGTTCCACTTTATAAAATACTGTGTATTGTATGTGGGAAGGAAATTGCATTTTACATTTTTAGTGTCTTTTTTTCTATTTCACTTCAATGCATAAATTCCCTTCTTTATTCATCCAGCATTTATAATTATCAGTAGGAATGAGTGCAGTAATTTTGTCGAAAATTGATTTTGCAATGAAATTAGACTTTTCGGCTAGCAAAATCTGGCAGAGACATGAAACTCTCAATTTTCGTCACTGAACTGCGCTGGTGAAAATTGCTAGAAAAAAGGCAGATTTTTTTGTTTCTATATAAATTTGTTTACTTGATTTAATCCAGGTTTTTTTTTATTTTTCTGTGCCTTTGATTATTTTTTGTGTACTATTGCTTTAAATGTTGTATCTTATTTTATATATCTTACATAGGTATGAAGCTGAGGAGGGGCCCCTTGGTTTGCAAAAAATCAGTTCCAGGATAACCCTGGTACACAATGGCCTAAAATTGGCCAGTTCAGCAGGAGCCAGAAAACTTTTTGTCCGTGTGTTAAGCTGTCTGTTCTGCAGAAGCCAATCTAATGAGTGCGATCTGCAGGTGCTGATCAGTGTATTCTGTTGTGGTCAACCCTGTCAGAATACAATGTCTCAGTAGAAGAGGTCGCTGCATCAACATCGCTTGTTTTTTTCCAATTCGACCCGCTGGTTCAACAAAAATAAAAATGAAAATGTGTACCCAGCATAATTCGTAACTGCCAGGAACCAATTAAAGTGCACCACACCCTTAAAGTGGTTGTAAACCCTTACAACCAACTTTGACCTACAGGTAAGCCTAGATTAAGGCTTACCTGTAGGTCCAAGAAATATCTCCTAAACCTATATGGTTTAGGAGATATTTACCCGTAGACAGCGGCGCGCAGGCACACTGGGCAGGCCACAGATCGCGGCGATATGCCGCGAGTGTCGCCTCCCATGCACATGACGTCATTGCTGCTCCGGCGAATCACAGCGCCGGAGCAGTGAGACCTGGAAGTCACTCCGGGATCCCTGTCAGCGGCGGATATGAAGACGGAGGACCGCTTCGGGGGCTTCGTTCACAGCTATTCATAATTAGCTAGTATGCTATGCATACTAGCTCATTATGCCTTTGCCTTACAGGGTGTGTTTTTTTGTTTTTTTTTTAGCCTTTACTTCCTCTTTAATAAAACACCAGAAACCAAAGTAAGGCCCCTTTCACACAGTTCACGTCTGTTTTGACGGACTCTGCTTGCTCAGCGGGGGATTGAGCCATTGATCTCCACTGAGAAGACGGATGACAGATCCGTCTCCGCTCACTGTGCTGAGAGAGACCTGTTAGAGCTAAGCTTTCCTCTATGGGCGATCGGATGAAAACAGACCGCTTGTCCATTTTCATCCGATTCCATTCGATCTGATCCGCCAGACAGATGGAAAATAGGGTTTCAATCTGGATTTGGTGGCCTAGATCAGAACGGATAATGGCGGATGTCAGCGGACTTGTTACAGCTGACATCCATCGCACCATAGACGTGAATGGAGTGTCCAATCAGATCCATCTGAAAAACGGACAGGCGGACCCAATCAGACAGCATGTGTGAAAGAGGCCTAATGAAGAATTTCAGGCATGTTATACAAAGTTACATTAGTCTAGACCTGACCAACAATGTAACAATGTATTCACCATACCTGGGTGATGTCCATGAAAGCTGGAAATCACCGAAGTAGACACCGCTACTTCAGTGATGTCCACTTGCTTCTGGATTCTATGCTGAGTTGGTAGTCTGATGCATTGTGAACACAGGAGCTCAGCTGCTTGGCACAGGCACCATTCAGAGAAGGCTTTGAATTTTCTGAATGAATGCCAACTGTTCTCTTAATTGGACAAGGTGGAGAGCATGAAATAACCACCCTGCCTGTTCACCTCATCCAATCAGAGAATGCTTTGCAGTAATTCAGAAGATGAAAAGTATTTTCTGAATAGCACCCATCCTGAGCAGCAGACCTCTTGTGTTTACAAAGTTGTTTACAAAGTAGGAGAATAATGGCTTGGCAAGGGACTTAGAAGCACATGGAGATCACTGAAGTAGCTGTTTCTACTTCAGTGATCTGCAGCTTCCAGGGGCATCGGCAAGGTATGGTGTATACATAGTTACATTGATCCAAGTTGGACCAATGTAACTATGTGTAACATGCCAATGTCTGGAATCATTCTTTAAAAAGTAAATCCACTTTTTTTGAGAAAAAAATTCTCCCCTGGATGATCTTTGTTGCAGATTCCTACCTTTTGTTATTCTGAAGATATCTCTGTTTGCTTGTCTGTATCCATGTGGGAAATTGAATCTAATGGGAGTGGCTTCATCATTATCAATCAGCTGTGCCACCTGCAGGGCACTAATGAGGAAAGCTGCTGGGCCTGCATCCCTTTAGATGTGATTTCCTATTGGGAGTATCTCATCAAAAATGACATGATGTGCTGAACTTTCCCTCCTATGATCTCCACGCCCTGTGAAGAAGTCCATAGGCTCTCCTGTGAAGGTCTCCCCCTGCTGACTGGAGTATGTTGCAATGTCCAGCGTATCAATGAAGAGCAAAGTTACTAACTGTCCTTGTAGTCCAGCACTTGGGTACACCAAAACAAACTAGTTTGATCAGTGTAAACTCTGAAATGAGAAGAGATAGTCGCTTATAGGGCAGATCTTATGTAGCACTGACACCCGAAGCAGCGGCTGAATTTATTGGGCTTACCATTACCTTCTTCACCTCGTATGCGTCTAGGGGCTTCCCAAGGTAGATGGCCCAAGAAATATAGAGACTGACGACAGATCCGCTTGAAGGGATTTTTATTTGCAAAAAAGTAGTTAACAGTCTCTCAGCATAAGATCAGAGGGTTTTGGTGAAAAGTCCAGGTACTCTAATGCCCCGTACACACGAGCGGACTTTTCAACATCCAAAGTCCGAAGGACCGAGTCCGTCAGACTATCCGATCGTGTGTGGGCTGCAACGGACTTTTGATTCGCCAAAGTCTGACGGACTTTAGAAATGAAGCATGCTTCAAATTTTCCCGAAGGAACTCCGCCGGACCCGGTCCCCTTCGAAAACTCCGCTCGTGTGTATGCTACTCCGACGGACTAAAACCGACGCTAGGGCAGCTATTGGCTACTGGCTATGAACTTCCTTATTCGAGTCAGGTCGTACGTCATCACGTTCGAATCCGTCGGAGTTTAGTGTGATCGTGTGTGGCCAAGTCCGTTCGGCCGAAAAGTCTGTCAGAACTCCGTCGGAACTCCGGCGGAACTCCGGCGGAACTCCTTTGGAAGTCTGTCGGACATAAGTCCTCTCGTGTGTACGGGGCATTAGTGTCAAAGTCAGTATGTAAAGAGAAATCTCTTACTTTGAATAAATCCAGAGGATAGCCATTCACAGCTGGATCCTCATCCTAGTTGGATAATCCTTCTCTCACCAGGCCTAGCAGCCAACAGGGTGCTTGAGTTAGGAATAAGTGTCTGCCACAGACTTTGCTGTGCAACACATGAAGGAAACTTGAAAAACTTGTGGTACCAGTATCTTGCAGCCGGTCTGGCGATACCGTACAAGATTGGATTCGCTTAGGTCCTTCAGCTTTTCCAGGCTCTTGTCGAGAAGCCAACCCTTGCGTGCCCTTTTCCCAATGAGTCCTCCCCTGGATAACTTCACAGTTGCTGGGCCTCTCCACTAACTGAAACGGCACTGGACCACCTCCGAATCCTTCTTTCAGTTTCCTCGCCTCGGGCTAGCCAACCCCCGAGACGTAAAGTCGGGTGGATCCGCACCCCAGGCCATGGAAGTCCTGGGGGCTGGTCAGGAGGACCAGGACCATGCAGTCAGAACATACTTCTGGACCGGAACCCCCGAAACGCGTGACATCCGCACCTTAAGTACCCTCTCCCAGAAGGCACAGCAAGAGTGACACTCCCACTGGGCTGGTTCCGAGAGAGAGAAAGTAACCTTAATTCACCTAACTAGACTGTGTTTCCATGCCTGCTGCAAGTAACAGTGCCACCTATGGCTAGGCAGACCACCCTGCAGTCCAGTCAGACTGGTGCTGAGGTCAAAATTTAGAGTAATCAAACCCAAACCAAATTGCGGTTTAATGGTAACATTATATTTCAAAAACATATAGCGCATGCTCTTCAGGAGCCGGCACTACACTTAAAAACTACAATTCTCTTGGTGCGGACTTTTAAACAGAGATTAATGTGCATACTAGCACATCATGACATTACCTTGCAGGGTTCAAAAAAAAAAAAAATTGGTGCGGTTTACTGCTACTTTGAAGCACTGAAGAACAAAGCCAAAAGAATGTTGTGATAAACAGTATAACCAACAGCATAATACACTAAACAGTTACTGGTATAGTGCTCCCAGCATGATATATTCAACAACAAATAACCAACATAATACCTGCAGCAATTATTAAAGTATCATAAACTGAACTACCAGTATATCACATACTAGGCAATGCCCTCCCCTCCATACCTCAAAATAGTTTTCAGTAATAATCTTGAAATTAAAGGGATTGTAAAGTAAAAAATGTTTTTTTTTTTTAAAATAACAAACATGTTTTACTTACCTCTACTGTGCAGCTCGTTTTGCACAGAGTGGCCCCAAACCTGCTCTTCTGGGGTCCCTCGGCGGCTGTCTCTGCTTCCTCCCGCAGGTACTTCTCACGTTCAGGTGAGAAGCACCTGCGGGCACGCTCCCGTGATACAGCCGGCGGCTATAGCCGCTAGCTGTATCACACGACCCTCCCCCCGGCGCTCCGTGTCAGTGGATGTGATTGACAGCAGCGCAAGCCAACGGCTGCGCTGCTTTCCATCCATCCACTCCAGCCAATCAGCGGCCAGGCTGAGCAGTGAAGAGGACGGTGGGGGAGAGCGTGGGATTTTCGAGGAGTCAGGTAAGTAAAACGGGGGGGCTGGGGGCGCAGGCAGTGTCAGATGTTTTTTTACCTTAATGCATAGAATGCATTAACGTGAAAAAACATTTACCTTTACAACCCCTTTAAGCTAGAACTAAGAATGGGCAGAAAAGAAATTTGATTGGTGGAGACAGACCTGCTCATTTTAAACTGCTCTGACAGTTCAAGACCCTGCCGCTGTGAAAATGTTTTTTTAGAAAAGACACAGGGTTCTTATGCATGCAGAGTGTGGGACTCGATTATGAGTTCAGAAAATTATTTTTACAGCTTTAGGTATTCCCAGATTGGTCTCCATAGCTTGGTGATTTCAAACTGCTTTGGGAGAGAAGAAGTCTCCAACCCAGTGTTCAGGTCTTGCAGGAGACTGTGAGTACAGGTGCACACAGCCCTTATAATGAAGAACTTGGGCATAGCTCAGAGCTCTATCCAGGAGACAGGTGTTCTCCACTGAGGTCCATCCAGAGGAGATGGCATCCCTGTTTAGAGGCCAGGGCAAGGGCTAGTGCTGCATGGAGTAGAAAGTGCATGTTTGCACTCACCAGGCTGTCACCTGGCATTACAATGGCTGCAGGGAGCAGTGTGTGAGTCCTATTCTTTTGTGTAATGAGAATTGAAATCCCTGTGTGTGAAATCCTGAAGTGAAAGACTTTTGTATAATAAAAGAGAGGCCACGGAGCAGCAGCCAAAGGCTGCTAAGCGCAGGGACGGCATGACAGTTGTTTGCATGCACTGTCGTCGCTTTAAAGCAATATAGGTGGCCGCTTTAAGAAGCCGGGTAGGCGGAGCTAAGGGGGCAGAGGTAGCACGTTTGGCCGGGAAGCCGAGCGGAAGCTAGGTCACTTGGAGAGCGGAGGAGGAAGAGATTCCCACCCACCCTCCCCTGTGGTTGGTAGGATTTGGTTTTGAGGGGGTGTTGGCAGGGTGCAGGTTGTTTGGGGGGTCAGTTTAGAAGGGTAAGTGGTGCAGGTGGTAATTAGGTTGTACCCATCCATGGGGATGGGGATGGTTGGTGATGTACTTCCTGGTTACAAGGGGGTAACCGGAGGAGAAAAGGGGTAGGTCACTGCATTGGTTTGGGTTTAGCCTCCGAGACAGGGGATGCCGTCTGGAGGTCAAGAGGTCAAATATATGATGCAGTGACCAGTAGGGTCTTGGATATGCTAATGACCCATGTTCCAGTGTTAAAGGAAAAGTTTACAAGTTATTATTATTAAAAGTTATTTATTCAAAGTTTATATTTTATATATTTTGGTTAATAAATCAAGGCCTTTGGCCCTTTATTCCAAACGCAGTCTGGTCTGGTTTAATGGGGTGTGGGGGGGTTTGGAGGAAAGGGGGGAGATGGGGGGTATGTGGCAAAAGGTGGGGGGGGGGGAAGTGTCAGACAATACAAATGTCAAGTGATCTGGCAAGCCTTAGAACCACAGTTTGAATTGACATGACTCAATAAAATTGCTACTACCAGTTAGCACTTAGCTGAATTCCCCAAAATATCACATTTCACATCAAAATCTATGTTAAATAGAAAGAATCAGCATTAGACATTTTATACCACCCGATTCTTTGTACGCTACATATATTGTGACATTAATCTTGTGTACAGTGTAAGGTTACACGTTGGAGGTGTTTTGAAGAAATATATCTGTAACCTATTAGATTAATATACAAAGATTACTTTTTGGGGGAAACTAACTCTTCCAAAACTCACATGTAGAGTGACGCGTGGTGAAGAAAAAATCCTCCCATGTTTTCCTCGGCTTTGTGATGCGTCAAAACCATTGAGAAGCCTGGAAGAGATTCTCTTAGTCATGTAAATGCTCCTTTAGAAGTGTGGGCAACACAACGCATGGTTTTGAAGGAACCCTTGCATAACAGTAATGTGTACAGGGTGGGCGTCTACAGGGCTGGTAGTGCCCTGCTTGCAGGGAAGGGGTGAGGGTCTCACCAAAAGCTGTCTATGGCTATCAAAATAGTGTGTCTATAATGTTGTGCCTTTCTATATATAGAGGTACCAGCTTGGGAGCAGGGAACACACAGAGACTGAGATGAATAAGAACAGTGTATTAAGAAAGACCCAACAATGTTCAATTAGGCTCAATGGCTCAGTGAGTAGGCACAGCTGACTGGAGCCACTTATAAAACAGTAGCACAGGAACCTTACCTTGAAATGATGCTGGCTGCTTCTGCAGCGAGGAGCAGGAATTCAGTCTGGCCGGTCCACACCCAAATGGGAGACTTCCTGAGAGGAGATAGCGTAGTCCCTGCACTTTCCCTACTCCTCTGGAACCCCTCCCTGCCGCTATGCACTGTCCCTGACAGATGGGAAACCTGTCTTTAAACTAACCACACACAATGCGCCAAGTAGGGATGAGCCGAACACCCCCCGGTTTGCACCAGAACTTGCGAACGGACCAATAGTTTGTGCAAACTTTCGAACCCCATTAAAGTCTATGGTACTCGAATGTGAGAAATTAAAAGTGCAAATTTTAAAGGCTAATATGCAAGTTATTGTCCTAAAAAGAGTTGGGGGACCCGGGTCCTGCCCCAGGGTACATGTATTAATGCAAAAAAAAGTTTTAAAAATGCCTGCTTTTCAGGAGCAGTGATTTTAATGATGCTTAAAGGGAAAAAATAAAAGTGAAATATTCCTTTAAATATCGTGCCTGGGGGTGTCTATAGTATGCCTGTAAAGTGCCTCGTGTTTCTTGTGTTTAGAACTGTGCCTGCACAAAATGACATTTCTAAAGGAATAAAAGTCATTTAAAACTGCTTGCGGCTTTAATGTAATGTCTGGTCCTGGCAATATGGATGAAAATCGATGAGAAAAATGGCATAGGTAGTCCCCCTCCCCCCTCCGCCAGCCCCTTTTGGTCTTGTAAGGATATTAAGATATTAAGGGGAACCCTGCACCCAAATTAAAAAAAGAAAAGGCGTGGGGCCCCCAGGCCCTATATACTCTGAACAACAGTATAAAGATGGTCTAAACAAGACAGGGACTGTAGGTTTGTTCTTAAATAGAATCTGTTTGTAATTTAGAACTGGTACATTTTTAAAGTGTAGCTCCAGCCAAAAAATCTATTTTCAAGCTTTTTGGAAAACATAGGGAAGATTTCACCCAAGTTTCTGTCCAAATGACAATTAGATTTTGAAAATTTTGGGTTTTTAGTGGAACAAGGAACACTTACAGGAGAGAATTTCCCTTCCTAGGCGTAAATTTCCTCTCACTTCCTGTTGTCTCCTTTTGTTTGAAAGAAGGAGTCATTTGTAAGTTCGATGTTTGAAAGTAGGGGCCTGCCCTATATACTCTGCAGAAATTTGGGCCTTAGGTGTTGGTGTTGCCACAACACTGTAAGCTCTCAGTTACTCTTGGTGGGTGCAGGAAGAGGCCCTGCTGTGAAATATTAGATCAAGAATTGTAATGAGAGTAGGGGGAGCATACTAGCGCCCTCTACATATGGGAATAGGGACAAGGGAATTTCAGTTATATTTCATATCAGTAATTAATTGGTTACTTACCTGGTCACCTGATCAATCTTCCAGAATATTCTTCAGTTACATCAGGTGATCCAACGAACCTATGAAAATAAACAGAAGGTTATAAAAGGAAAACAACCAACAAATTTTATCAGAACAACGGTTGCAGCAGAAGAGAAAGGCACCCCTACGTTGTTCCCTTACCTGCCATGGATTCTCTGCTGCGTCAGCAGATTGAGAGGGCCTCTTCTCTAGATGGCGATGCTTGGATGAGATTTTGCTTGTCCTCAGGCCAGTCTTCAGCTTCTTCTCCAGCGTTGCCTCCTCCCTTCCATGCTATAATTCCGGGCCTTTCTCCTGCTTCCTCCTCTCTGCCCTCCGCCGTTCCGCCGCCATCTATTTCGGCTACGGAGGATACAGTTACTCAGCTGTCCTCTCTTCCTTCTCAGCCTCTTCCTCCTATGGCTCCTCCTCCTGTGCCTCAAGTTATTCCTCCCTCCGGAAACTCCGAGGTTGGCTTCTTGGTTCCTCTGCAAATGAGTGGTTCCTCCACAGCAGCGTCATCTGTTGCTAGGCAGACTTCAGAAAGTGATGCTGGAGCATGCGCAGTAGCCACTGGACGTCCACAAAGGAATAGGCAGAGGCGGTTCGCTGGATCGAATCCAGGTGCCAGCCTGTGAAGAAAAAAGCTAAAGTTAAGGGTAAAAATAATAGAAATCTTTTTCATTATAATTCTACTTTTAAAAATGATTTTAATATGCATTCTTTGAGTTTCAGCGGGCAAGTTGATGAAGGGATGGAAAATATTATCTCATCGGCTGTTCGATTTATTGCTAATTCATTCGCTGATGATAATACTTTTTTGCCATCTACAGATTTGATTGATTCAACACCTTTACCGAATACTTCTGTGAATACTGTTCCATCTCCTTCATTTTGCAATATATTGTCTACTGTCTCTTTGCCGTTTCCTAATACTTTGTCTGCTGTTTCTCATTCCTCTCCTTCCGTTACAGAATCGCAAAACTTGTTGGCACATTCTGCATCTCTTGCAGATGTACAGCCGGGAAATTCAGCACAAGTTTCGTCTTTGACGACTACATCTTCTCAGGCTAGTGTACAGCCTGTGGAAAAAGGTGAGTCTGATCAATTACGATCGTTGTTATCTTCATTTAATTCCTTTACTGATTATTTTAAGCGTTGCATTAGCAATTTATCGGTTAATTTTGATTCTCCATTTTTGCAAGCTTGGAAAGATGTGGCTCAACCTATTTCAAATGTTGTGCATTCGGACGTATTGCCTTCAGTGTTTTCTGCGCCAGCTATTGCTCAGATGTCGTTTCCTTCGATCCCTGAGAGTTAACCACTTGCCGACCGCCGCACGACGATATACGTCGGCAGAATGGCACGGGCAGGCATGTGGGCGTATATATAAGTCCCTGCCTTCCCGTGGGTGGGGGGCCCGATTTTGCATTGGTGTCATTTGTGACTGTAATAACTGTTAGGGCAGTTAGGGTTAGCCCCCTTTAGTTCTAATGTGCCCCCCTAACCCCCCCAATAAAGGTTTAACCCCGTGATCACCCCCCGTCGCCAGTGTCACTAAGGCTGGGTTTACATTGCAGCGGTTTATGAGAACGAATGTGATTCGCACCGCACTGCAGTGCAAATCACATCCGATCTCTGTGCGATTTGAGTTCAGCCATACAGATAGTATGGCTGAATTCGCGCCGCACCCGCCGCAAATTCGCACGGGACCCTTTTTTTGGTCCGCAGCAGAATCAGATCGCATGGGTGTTCACACCATGCGATCCGAGTTTGCAGATCGCACTGCGATATGCGAACTGATCTGGGGGTGTCATTAACATTTCACTGACACTCCCAGCAGTTCGCATAGGGCAGTGTGAACTGCCGCCGGGAGGCATGCGATGCGGGAACCCGCCGCGGATTTGTGGCGTTCCTGCATCGCTCCAGTGTGAACCCAGCCTAATAAGCGATCGTTTTTCTGATCGCTGTATTAGTGTCACAGGTGACGCTAGTTAGGCAGGTAGGTATTTAGGTTCGCCGCAGCTTTTTATAGTGCCAGGGACCCCCATATACTACCGCATAAAGCCCCCTGATTGCCCCCTAGTTAACCCTTTCACCAGTGATCACCATATAACGGTTACAGGTGACTTGGTTAGTTATTTTTTTATAGTTTCAGGGCACCCGCCATTTATTACCTAGTCTCACTAGTGTACCCCTAAATTTAGGGGTGTCTACTTTCCAAAATGGGGTCATTTGGGGGGCGTTTGTGCCATCTTGCCATTTTATGGCCTTCAAAACTGTAACGCCCTTAGAAAGCCTGAAGGCGGTGCTTGGTTTTCGGGGCCCCGTACGCGGCTAGGCTCCCAAAAAGTCCCACATATGTGGTATCCCCGTACTCAGGAGAAGCAGCAGAATTTATTTTGGGGTGTCATTTCACATATGCCCATGGCATGCGTGAGCAATATATCATTTAGTGACAACTTTGTGAAAAAAATAAATAAAAAAAAAGTTTGTAATTTTCCCGCAACTTGTGGCAAAATATAAAATATTCCATGGACTCAACATGCCTCTCAGCAAATAGCTTGGGGTGTCTACTTTCTAAAATGGGGTCATTTGTGGGGGTTTTGTGCCATCTTGGCATTTTATGGCCTTCAAAACTGTAATACCGTGTTTCCCCGATAGTAAGACACCCCCGATTGTAAGACGTATCGGGAGTTTCAGAGGGGTCGGCTAATATAAGCCGTACCCCGAAAGTAAGACATATGTCTTACTTTCGGGGAAACACGGGGGTATTGCTGCCTCCAGTGGCGTACTAAGAGTGGGGCGGGGGGTGCGGGCCGCACCGGGTGCCCTACCCTGGGGGGGGTGCCAGGCCAGCGCCCCCCCCCCTCCGACTGAAGAGACAGCGCCGTTCTGATCAGTCTCGGGCAGCGGCTGTCACTCACAGCCGAGCAGAGTGAAGCCGCCTCCCCCTCCTCTTGTATGGCTACACAGTGCTGTCCATGAAGGAGAAGGAGGGGGAGGCGGCTTCACTGAAGCCGCCTCCCCCTCCTCCTCCTCCTCCATACACAGCACTGTGTAGCCATACAAGAGGAGGGGGAGGTGGCTTCACTCTGCTCGGCTGTGAGTGACAGCCGCTGCCCGAGACTGATCAGAACGGCGCGACGCAACCACAGAGAAGGGGATTATTGCGCCAGGTCCCGGATCACTGCCGACAGGTGTCACTGGCTCTGTGTCCTCCCGGTACAGGTCAGTGCTGGTCATACAGAGAGAGACCAAGGAGGGGGAGGGGGAGGGGGAGGGGGGGTGTGAAGAGATTCTCTGCAGCTCTTATTATGTAACCGCAAGATGCAGCTGAGGAGGACTACAAGTCCCAACATACCGGGCTGTGTGGGCTTACAGTTCTCCTCTGCTGAGCATAGCAGCTTTGTATGCTTGGACTTGTAGTCCTCCATAGTGCAGCCTTGCATGCTGGGACTTGTAGGCCTCCTCTGTAGTACAGTGCAGCCTTGCATGCTGGGACTTGTAGTCCTCTGTAATGCAGTGCAGCCTTGCTTGCTGGGACTTGTAGTCCTCTTCTGTAGCGCAGTGCAGCTCTGCATGCTGGGATTTTTTTCCAATATAAGACATACCCCGAAAGTAAGACATAGTGGGGCTTTTGGGGATAAAAAGAAAGTAAGACACTGTCTTACTTTCGGGGAAACACGGTAGGTAGTGAGGAGTGAAGTCAAATATTTACGCCCTTAGAAAACCTGAAGGCGGTTCTTGGCTTTCGGGGCCCCGTACGCGGCTAGGCTCCCAAAAAATCCCACACATGTGGTATCCCCGTACTCAGGAGAAGCAGCAGAATTTATTTTGGGGTGTCATTTCACATATGCCCATGGCATGTGTGAGCAATATATCATTTAGTGACAACTTTGTGAAAAAAATAAAAATAAATTAAAGTTTGTAATTTTCCCGCAACTTGTGGCAAAATATAAAATATTCCATGGACTCAACATGCCTCTCAGCAAATAGCTTGGGTGTCTACTTTCTAAAATGGGGTCATTTGTGGGGGTTTTGTGCCATCTTAGCATTTTATGGCCTTCAAAACTGTAATAGGTAGTGAGGAGTGAAGTCAAATATTTACGCCCTTAGAAAACCTGAAGGCGGTTCTTGGCTTTCGGGGCCCCGTACGCGGCTAGGCTCCCAAAAAATCCCACACATGTGGTATCCCCGTACTCAGGAGAAGCAGCAGAATTTATTTTGGGGTGTCATTTCACATATGCCCATAGCATGTGTGAGCAATATATCATTTAGTGACAACTTTGTGTAAAAAAAAAATAAAAATGGGCTCAACATGCCACTTATCAATTTCCTTAGGGGGTCTACTTTCCAAAATGGGGTCATTTGGGGGGGGTTTTGTACTGCCCTGCCATTTTAGCACCTCAAGAAATGAGATAGGCAGTCGTAAACTAAAAGCTGCGTAAATTCCAGAAAACGTACCTTAGTTTGTAGATGTGACAACTTTTGCGCAAACCAATAAATATACAGTTATTGACTTTTTTTTTACAAAAGACATGTGGCTGAATACATTTTGGCCTAAATGTATGACTAAAATTGAGTTTATTGGATTTTTCTAATAACAAAAAGTAGAAAATATCATTTTTTTTCAAAATTTGCGGTCTTTTTCCATTTATATCGCAAAAAATAAAAATCGCAGAGGCAATCAAATACCATCAAAAGAAAGCTCTATTTGTGGGAAGAAAAGGACACAAATTTTGTTTGGGTACAACATTGCATGACCGCGCAATTACCAGTTAAAGCAGCGCAGTGCCAAAGTGTAAAAAGACCTCTGGTCATTTACCAGCAAAATGGTCCGGTCTGAAAGTGGTTAAAGAAGCATTAGTTTGTGAATTATCACCTCTTGGCTTTCATTTGCCGGCATCTATTAAAGAAAAAATCTGGAAGGGTGATTATGTAGATATTCTTTCTCTTCTCCCTTCATTTAAAGAGAACCGTTTAGATAAAAAGGAATCTGAAGATGACAGACGCAAATCGGCTCCTCGTTCGTTTAATAACTGGCTTCAAGCCTTTTGCATTTTTGCGAGCGTTATGGGTGAAAAATGCCCTGAATTGTGTTGTGGCATGTTTCAACATGTTGAGATTATTCTTGAGGCTTTTAAGAATTTTTCTGGACTTGCATGGTTCTATTATGATGAATCGTTCCGTCAGAAGTTGGCAATCCATAAAACTTTGAAATGGGGTTCTAAGGATGTTGGTTTGTGGCTCAATCTCTTGATTCCTAAGAAACAATTGCTTCCTTCTCCATTTTTGCAACCGGATCCTTTCCGGAAAGGTCTCTGTTTCGGATTTAATGAGGGACAATGTAAATGGCCTAATTCTTGCCGTTACAAACACGAGTGTGCCATATGTTCTGGTAATCATCCGTCTTTTCGTTGTTTTAAAAAATCATCTACTAATGTCCCATCTAATGTGCGGGATAATTTTCGTCCTAGCGGCAACTCCAGTGAAGCTAGTCGAAATGTTGCCATTTCTGCAAATTTGGCCAGATCGTCTGACAGCGGATCTCATAATTGATGGTTTTTCCCACGGTTTTCGATTGCCAATTTTTGACGGCTCAGGTTGCATCTGTCACGATAACCTTCCTTCTGTCAAACGTTTTCAAGGGGTAGTTGCGGAAAAAATAAGTAAAGAAGTTCGCGAAGGCCGTGTGGCAGGGCCATTTTCTTCACCACCTTTTCAGAATTTTAGAGTGTCCCCTCTTGGTTTGATACATAAAAAAGATAAAGGTAGTTTTCGTTTAATACATCATCTATCGTACCCTTTGGGCTCTTCGTTAAACGATAGTATTAATCCTCTTGATAGTTCTGTTACATATTCTTCATTTGACGATGCGGTTTCAAAAATTCGTCTGTTTGGTCAATCCGCTTTGCCAGCAAAGGCTGACATCAAGTTAGCTTTTCGTTTACTGCCCATTCATCGCTCTGCTTACAGCTCCTTGGGTTTTTGCTTTGCTGGTGCGTTTTATTTAGATAAAAGCCTTCCAATGGGTTGTTCATTGTCTTGTAAATATTTTGAAGCTTTTGCTTCTTTCCTTGAATGGGCGGTTTCATATCAAGCTAATTCGACTAATATTATTCATTATTTAGACGATTTTTTATTTTTTGGCCCTGCTGATTCTTTACATTGTTTTTATTTGTTTAGTGAATTCCGTGTTTTATGTGCGCGTTTTGGTGTTCCCCTGGCGATGGAAAAGACTGTGTGGCCCACTACCTGTCTGGAATTTTTGGGGATTACTATAGATACTTCTTTGATGGAATGTCGCCTCCCTTCGGATAAAGTTGTTAGGTTGCGTCATTTAGTTTCCTTTATTGTATCTAAACGAAAAGTCACAGTAAAAACGTTACAATCTCTATTGGGCATGCTTGCCTTCGCAACTCGCATAATTCCTATGGGTCGTGTTTTTTCAAAAAGACTCTACAAAGTCTTAGCTGATTATAAGTCGCCATTTCATTTTGTTCGTCTCTCTCCTCTGAACTAATCTCGGATATATTAGTTTGGGATCAAATTTTATCTACTTATAATGGTTGTTCCATTTGGCAAGCCCCATTTTGTGACTCTTCAGCAATTTTACTATATACTGACGCGGCAGGTTCGATTGGTTACGGCGCATTTTGGCAGGGTCACTGGTCTATGGCTTTTTGGCCTACTTCTTGGGTTGAGCAGGGTCTTACAAAAAATATAGTTTTGCTTGAAATTTTTCCTATTTTGGTGGCCCTTGGTCTTTGGGGCGATCGACTTAAGACTTAAGAATTCTCGCATTCTCTTTCACAAAGGCGTTGAATATGCAGTAAATTGTTAAACATCTAAATCTTTACCAGTATTAGCAGTTTTGAGGAAGTTAGTTTTTTATTGTTTGAAATTCAATTTGTGGATTAAGGTCAAGTATATTCCAGGGAAAATTAATTTAATTGCTGATTCTTTGTCACGCTTTCAGCTCGATCAATTTCGCAGTTTGGTACCGGAAGCGGATCCAATTGGTTGTCCTTGCCCGGAAGCGTTGTGGTCAGTGGTTTGCCCTCCGTAGTTACATCCATTACCAATTCTTTGGCACCATCTACGCGGGCGCAATACAACGCCGCGTGGTCACTTTGGTGTTCCTTTTTAAATTCTAACCTCATTGATGTGAATCAATTTTCTGAAGCATTGGTTTTAGCCTTTGTTGAATTTATGATGCTGAATTCTTATTCATATTCTCATCTCGTTAAGATATTAGCAGGCGTTTCCTTTTTTAATAAAATGAGAGGATGGCCTCCTTGCAACCAGTATTTTTCAGTTGTTCAAGCACTTAAGGGATATCGCAAATTTCGCTTCCAGGTTGATGATAGAGTACCTATTACCTCGATCATTTTACAACGTCTCTTGGTTGCGTCATCTGACGTTTGTTTTTCGGGTTATGAATCCATTCTTATGCGAGTTTCCTTTTGCCTCTGTTTTTTCGGTGCATTTCGCATTTCCGAATTGTTGCCTAAATCTTCTTCAGCTTCTGGAGGTCTGATGTTGTCCGATGTTTTTATGAAGGAGGATCACGTTAAAATTTTATTACGCTTCAGCAAAACTGACCAGTTAGGGAAAGGTCGCTGGATTGTAATTCATAAAATGAGCGATTCCCCTCTTTGCGTTTTTTCTTTGTTATCAAAATTCTTATTGTTACGTCCACTGAACAGTAGCCATCTTTTGGTACATGCTTCAGGTATCCCACTTACACAATACCAATTCAGAGTTATTTTGAAAAAATGCCTGATATTGTTAGGATTATAGCATTTGAAAATCACCACCCATTCTTTTCGTATCGGAGCGGCAACTGAAGCAGCTGCGCTGGGTTTATCTTCCACTGCAATTAAAAGTTTGGGTGGTTGGCAATCTAACTGTTTCAGATCTTATGTGAGACCTAATTTATGTTTTTCTGCTTTGTAGGGATACCTTGTGTGGTGTGGATAATCGGACATTCATTCATTTTTTGGGCTGAAAACATTACGCTACTACGGCCTCAACCTAGGTCTAGATGATTCCTCCTATAACGTAATTTGGTTTGGATACAGAGGAATGTCGTGGTTCGAACTTCATTCATCGATTCGTGCTCTGCTTTCTTCTCACACTCCACCATCAATTATTATTTTTCATGTACCTGGTAATGATTTAGGCTCTGTTAAAACTTTGGATCTGGTTGCACAAATGAAAACGGATCTTACTCATCTTCACAATATTCTACCATCAACTGTTTTAGTCTTTTCAGAAATTATCCCTCGATTAAAATGATTGGTTGATCCAACGCATTTCTTTTTAGAAAAAATTTGTAGACGTGTAAATAGATTTCTTGAAAAATGTATGCCTTTGATAAATGGACTGTCCTTCCGTCATGTCGATTTGGAAGGTGGTTTGCCTGGTTTATATCATTCAGACCAGGTGCATTTATCTGATATTGGCAATGATATTTTAAATTTGGATTTTCTTGCTTGTATTGAATTGGCCGTGGCCCGGGTGGGGTGCCAGGCTCCTTAAGTTTAATGAGCCTGGCGTGTGGTATAATTTTTTGTTATTACTTTATGGGTTCGAGCTTTCAAAGCTGAACCTTTTTGGTATTTTATAATCTAAAGATGATTATAAAGGTTATATCGTCAATGTGTGTATATGTTTAATGTTAAGTTGGTTAATATATATATCGTCATGCCAATAAAATAAAGGGCCGCGGCCATTCATACCACAGAAGTGAGTTATTAGTTTTATTTTTATTTAAAGTCATTAAGAAATAAAATTTGTCATCTAGTCCCATGAGAGTAGGGGGAGCATACTAGCGCCCCCTACGCATGGGAATAGGGACAAGGCAATTTCAGTTATATTTCATATCAGTAATTAATTGGTTACTTACCTGGTCACCTGATCAATCTTCCAGAATATTCTTCAGTTACATCAGGTGATCCAACGACTTTATTCTGATTCTGCCTGATGAAAGAGCGCGGTCGTCCGACAATCTCGACCCGCACGCTCAAGAAACGCGTCGCATACCCTCTGACGTCACAGCACCGCGCCCTGGTCATCTCTGCCTCCCAAGCCTCGTTCTGAAGACCGCACATCTCGTGTCCACCATAAGCCGGCTGCTTCATAAAAAACACCTGTAGTGGACCTCATGTGAGAGGAACAGGAACAACGAGATGACAGATGTGGACCGGATCACTGGCTGACGTCCCATAATCAGATACACCAGATGACCCTCTGTGTTTAATGCTTACTTTTTGCCTACTAAATGTGAGTGCAAAATTTTATGTTTTTACACTGAAAATAAAACCTTTTGAAAAATCTGCACCCAGAGGCGTCCCTCTCTCTCTTTTTTCTCCTTTATCTGCAGCGATCCAACGAACCTATGAAAATAAACAGAAGGTTATAAAAGGAAAACAACCAACAAATTTTATCAGAACAACGGTTGCAGCAGAAGAGAAAGGCGCCCACCCTCCCCTCCCAATGTCGCGGTCCTTCCCCTACCCCCTTTTTAATTGGTAGCCCATCTTTTAATTTTCATTGTTGGTATCATTTTTTGTTATTACTTTATGGGTTCGAGCTTCCAAAGCTGAACCATTTTGGTATTTTATAATCTAAAGATGATTATAAAGGTTATATCGTCAATGTGTGTATATGTTTAATGTTAAGTTGGTTAATATATATATCGTCATGCCAATAAAATAAAGGGCCGCGGCCATTCATACCACAGAAGTGAGTTATTAGTTTTATTTTTATTTAAAGTCATTAAGAAATTAAATTTGTCATCTAGTCCCATTACACGACCCTGTTAAACAGGGTCGGAAAAATTGGGCCTTTGGTGGTGGACGGTGTGGTGGTGTTGCCACAACACTGTAAGGCCTCACGGTTACTATTGGTGGGCGCAGGAATGGGCCCTGCTGTGAACTATTAGATCAAGAATTGTAATTACATGCCCCTATTGAACAGGGGCAGAAAAATTGGGCCTTAGGCACTAGTGCTGGTGCCACAACACTGCAACCCCTCACAGATACTCTAGTTGGAGCGCAGGAATGAGCCCTGCTGCAAAGTATTGCATCAAAAATTGGAATTACACACCCCTGTTAAACAGAGGAAGAAAAATTGGGCCTTAGGCACTGGTGCTGGTGCCACAACACTGCAACCCCTCACAGATACTCTAGTTGGAGCACAGGAATGAGCCCTGCTGCAAAGTATTGCATCAAAAATTGTAATTACATGCCCCTGTTAAACAGGGGCAGACAAATAGGGCCTTAGGCACTGGTGCTGGTGCCACAACATTGCAGCCCCTCACAGATACTCTAGTTGGAGCGCAAGAATGAGCCCTGCTGCAAAGTATTGCATCAAAAATTTTAATTACACGCCCCTGTTAAACAGCGGCAGAAAAATTGTGCCTTAGGCACTGGTGCTGGTGCCACAACACTGCAACCCCTCACAGATACTCTAGTTGGAGCACAGGAATGAGCCCTGCTGCAAAGCACTGCATAAAAAATTGTAATTACAAGCCCCTGTTAAACAGTGGCAGAAAATTGGGCCTTAGCCACTGGTAGCAGTGCCGAGAACCAAAAATGTTCTTACAAGCTATCAGCATGAAAATTGAGGAGGAAGAGGATAGTCACTCAGCATAACAGGATAGTCACTCAGCATCAGCATAGGCAGTCTTGAAGGGATCTCACATAAAAAAAAAATATTTGGTTACATCAGCATCAGGTGCTTGGTAGCTTGTGATCCAAGACTGATTAATTTTTATGAAGGTCAGCCGATCGACCGATTCAGTGGACAGGCGCACCCTGTGATCAGTTACAAAGCCTCCAGCAGCACTGAATGTGTACGTCTGCAACCTTATCCTTGTAACGTGGATCAAGGAGGGTTGCCAGCCAGTAATGATCCCTCTCCTTGATACCACAAATATGAGGATCCTTCCACAGGCTTTGTAGGATCAGGGAGGCCATGCAGCCTAGGTTTGCTGAGGCATTTGGTCCGGAGTCCTCTGGGTCACTAAGGACGACATGATCCGCAGCCACCTTCTCCCAGCCACGTACAAGTCCATGGGTTTCTTGGGACTGTAAATGATCCCTTGAAGACTGCTGCTGATGCTGAGTGCTAGGCTCCACCTCTGTTTACTTACGGCGCTATGATTAGCCAAAGCATGCGGTTCATAGTGCATGCCTGGCCAATCATCAGCCAGCAATGCACTGCGCTGATGCAGTGCATTATGGTCCGTAACGTGCTGCTCGAATTTGGCGTGAATGGCACATACTGTTCGATCTTCGCTGAACGATCGAACAGCTGATGTTCAAGTCAAATTTATGTTCAACTCGAAGCTCATCCCTAGCACCAAGCGGAGGTCCGCCGAAAAAAAATGTATTAAAAGCCAGCAGCTAAAAATACTGCAGCTGCTGACTTTTAATATATGGACACTTACCTGTCCAGGGAGCCCACAATGTCGGCAGATGAAGCCGATCTGTCTGCTGGCTCTCGGCTGCTGCTGCTGCCATTCTCTGTAATGGGAATCAGGAAGTGAAGCCGTGCAGCTTCACTTCCTGGTTCCCTACTGCGCATGCACGAGTCCTCACTGGTCCCTGCTGTGTTCTGGGACCTGTGTGTCGCCCAGAATACAGCGGGGGAGGACAGAGGAGGCGCCGGAAGTGGCGTAGGTCACCGTGAACGCTGCGGTGATCTATGCCAGGAAGTGGGAGCAAATACTTGTATTAGACAGGTATCTGCTCCCTCCTCCCCCCCTGAAAGGTGTCAAATGTGACTCGGGGGGAGATTCCAAAAAGTTCAATTTTTAGGTGGAACCCCACTTTACAGTAAATAATCTCTGCCCTCACCCAAGATGGCTATGGAGGTCACGATGGACACCAGCATCCAATAAGACAACTGTTCCCCTGGGGACTGCAGGAAATCATAGAAGAACCAAGTTTCTCACAACTTCTTCCCCTTTTGCCTTGCTGCAATGGTCAAGCGCAACTTACAGAGTGGACTACAGACTGCACCTGTCAACAAGCCCATAGGTCTAAGGCCGCGTACACACGCGCGGACTGTTCGCCCAACTTTGTCCGCTGAACAATGTTTGGGCGGACAGTCCGCTCGTGTGTGGGCTTTCAGCGGACAGTTTCAGCGGACAGTTTGACGAACAAGGTTTTTCGGAAATTCCGTAAAACTGTCCGCTGAAACCTTGTTTGAGCGAACAGTCCGCCCGTGTGTAGGCTTGTTCGTCAAACTAAGTTCCGCGCATGCTCAGAAAGGATTTACACGCCGAAAGTTATAATGCAGTGTATAGGACGTCGTATTTTTCGTCCCGTCGTACGTGCCGTTCACGT
The DNA here is from genome assembly GCF_037356315.1 of Lithobates pipiens. Taxonomy (NCBI): domain Eukaryota; kingdom Metazoa; phylum Chordata; class Amphibia; order Anura; family Ranidae; genus Lithobates; species Lithobates pipiens. The sequence goes on from NW_027507903.1 coordinate 299,029,659, forward strand.
CATCGCGCACGGTTTCAGCAAACTGTTCGTTCGTCGTGTGTGGCCATGTCCGTCCATGCTAATTTTGAGCGGACTGTTTGCCGAAACTGTTTGACGGACAAAGTTGGGCGAACAGTCCCCGCGTGTGTACGCGGCCTTATGCACATAAAAAAGTCAAACCAATAAAGCCATTATTCCAACTCAGGTGATATTCATGAATATTTGCCAGCTGCAAATCAACCTTATTCAGATCAAATGCTGACTCTGCCTGGTGAGTTCTTTCATCTCTAATTAGGATCATTGTTGTGTCTATCTAAAATATTTCCAGACTGTACAAGAATCGTTTCATGGACATTAGCATCTTTACTTTTGTGCTCCAGTAACCATGAGTCACCAAGCTGAAATTTTTAATTAATTTGTAGTACATATATATTTCATGAAGCAAGACTATCAGGAGAGACATTTATTTTTCATACGTACAATGAAACGTTATGGAAAATATAATGAAGACTTGAACTGTAAAACAGAATAATCTGAACATGGCTCAGAGGTCTTATTCTGTACATTTGCTATGAGAAAGATATTACCGTATGGTAAGCGGTTGAGAATTTCAGAAATGTGGGACAATCCGGAAAGATTTTAAGCCTTATGACTGAATATGTTCTAGAGGTGAATGTACAATGGATGATATTAGGCAGGAAGGCTGAAAGATAAGATCCAATATGCGAGGATGAGCTGCAAAGTGTAAAACTTTGTAGAAAGCTATTACCTTTTTAATGTTATTTGATAAGAAACCTAGAGATTGATCCATAATAATGGTGCATTCCAGCAGTGGCATGAATAATGAACAGAAATAAGAAATAAACCAGGCTTGTGTCAATTTTATGAGATTAATTTAATGACAGTGCAATAAGCAATGGTGTACAGTAAATCACATCAAGCAGCCTGTAACCCTACACATAAAAGTATTTATACTTTATATACAGACAGTGGATAAGGAATATTAATCTCAGTTCTCTTCTGTCTACAAGGCTCTTGTAACATCTGCTGTCATTTGAAATCTTTAACCCTCTATTTGAACTAGTGGCCATTGTCATCTAGAAATAAAGTGAGGGAAAATCCAGAATTGGGTTCCATTCACACTTAAAAATCGTGTGATTTCCATTGCAACTTTACCATGCGATTTGAGGCAACTTTGCGACAGAAAAGGTCCGAAGGTCTTCCCGATTGTCTTCCCGACGGAGTTCCAACCGAACGGACTTGCCCACACACGAATGGACCAAAGTCCTTCCGTTTTGAATGTGATGACGTACGACGGGACTAGAAAAGGAAGTTCAATAGCCAGTAGCCGGTAACCAATAGCTGCCCTTGCGTCGTATTTGGTCAGACCAGCATCATACAGACGAATGGTTTTCCCAATAGGAATTGATTCCATCAGAAAGATTTAAAGCATGTTCTATTTCTAGGTCCGCCTGGATTTTTTTAAGAAAAACATTTGCACACATGATCGGAATATCCGACAAAATAAATCCGTCTTACCTTTTCTGCTGGAAAGTCCAGTTGTGTGTACGTGGCATATGGGATATTAACATGAAAAACCAAAAGGGCTCATTTTAAAGGCTTATAATCCTTTATATAATTATATAATCCTTTAAAATTAGCACTTTTGTTTTTTCATGCTAATATCCCATATGCCACGTACACACGACCTAACTTTCCGGCAGAAAAGGTCAGACGGAATCATGTGCCTGATGGAATCAGGCCTGATGTGCATGGGGGGGGGGACCCCACGCCATTTTTTAAAATGTATTTTTCATAGCCAGCATTCTTTTTTACATTCTTTTTACATTTTACATTTTTTATATATGATGAGCCATCGGTTGTTAACGACATAGTGGCTGGCTCCTAACAACCAGCTATTCTTCACACAGAATTTGAATCGGTCAATCAATTTTCGACCGATGCGAAAGCTGAGGGCGGGACCACCTGGTGATGTAAATGGCTGACCCCGCCACCCTCTGATGCCATGTGACGTCAGAGGAAGGCGGGGTCACCCATTTACATCACCAATTGGCCCCGCCCTCAGCTATATAACAGCTGTCACCGAGAAGAAGTGTCACTCGGCTACTCCAAAGCACCCTCCCCATGTTGAGGGCATGTGGCCTGGTACGGTTCGGTTCCGTTTAATTCCCCCCCTCTTTTCCTGCAGCTTGCCAGGTTGCATGTTTGGATAAGGGTCTGGTATGGATTTTGGGAGGGACCCCTACGCCATTTTTTTAAACTTTTGGCACAGGGTTCCCCTTAAAATCCATACCAGACCTAAAGGGTCTGGTATGGATTTTGGGGGGGACCCCTACACCATTTTCTTTTAAATTTGGCTTAGGGTTCCCCTTAATTTCCATACCAGACCTGAAGGGCCTGGTAATGGATTGGGGGGGGGGGGCATGCCATGTTTTTCAATGCGTTTTATCTATATTGCTGTGATCCGACAATTCATTTTAGCCACGATCAGTTTTAAATGACTTTTTCCATTAGAGATGTCATTTTGCTGTGGTACTGATCTAAACACTGGAAAACTGTGCCACTTTATAGGCATACTAAGGACACCCCCCAGGCATGATGATATTTAACCACTTGCCTACCAGGCACTTACACCCCCTTGCTGCCCAAGCCATTTTTCAGCTTTCAGAGCTGTCGCACTTTGAATGACAATTGCGAGGTCGTGCTACACTGTACCCACATTTTTTTTATAATTTTCTTCACACAAATAGAGCTTTCTTTTGGTGGTATTTAATCACTGCTGGGTTTTTTATTTTTTACAAAAAAAGACCAAAAATTTTGAAAAAAAAGTTTTTTACTTTTTTCTGTCAGTAAATTTTGTGACTAAGTACTCACTTCACTGATGTGTGCTGATGAGACGGCACTGATGCGCACTGATAGGCTGAGCTGGTGAGCATTGATGAGGTTGCACTTATGGGCACTGATGAGGCGGCACTTATGGGCACTGATGAGGTGGCACTGATGAGGAGGCACTAATACGCCGCACTTATGGGCACTGACAGGTGCCATTGATATGTGGCACTGATAGGCGGCACTTATGGGCACTGTTGGGTGGCACTGATGGGCACTGATAGGTGGCACTGGTGGGCACTGATAGGCGGCACTGGTGGGCATGGATATGCGGCACAGATCGGGGGTACAGATGGGCACTGATGGGCATTGATGGGTGGCACTGATGGGCAACACTGATGGGCATTGATCAATAGCAGTGATGGGCATTGATGGGCAGCACTGGTAGGTGGCACTGATTGCCAGCACTGACTGGCATCGCTAATGGGCACTGAATGGCACTTGTAGGCAGTGGTGGGCACTGATTGCTGTCACTGGTGAGCACTATATGCTGGCATTGATGGGCACTGTTTGCGACACTGTATTTATTTATTGTAATCAGGGCACTGATGATCAGTGCCCTGATTACATCCCTAGATGTCCCCCTGTGAGGAGATGCCGCTGATCGGCTCCCCTCACACTCTCTCAGTGTGAGGCGAGAAGAGCCAATTACTGGTATCTCTTAGTGTACATGTGACTGGCTGTGATTGTACACAGCCGATCACATGGTCAAAGAGCCACGGACGCCATATGTGGCGTCCCAGAATGAGAGCTGCACTGCCCCACCATCATTTAAAAGGGGGGGGGGGGGCAGCAAGCGAATATTTCATTCTTATTGTTTCACTTTAAGCATTATTAACCTCACTGGTCCCGAAAAAACTGACATTTTTAAAACTATTTTTGTTCTTCCAAATTTTTTGCCTGTTCGCATGTTCTGGTGCGAAGTGAACCGGGGGGGGGGAGGGGTTTGGCTCACATTCCCTATGTTAATGGAGACAAGGGCTTCTTCCCCACAACCCTGGCTGGTGGTTTTGGGGGTCTGCAGGCAGGAGATTATCGGATTCTGGAAGCCCCCTTTAAGAAAGGGGCCCCCAGATCTGGCCCCACCCATGTGAATGAAGGTACCCCTACTCATTGGCCAAAAAAACATGTATTGTAAAAAATGACAGTAGGCAGTTTTTGACAATTCCTTTATTTAAAAAAAAAATCTATGAAAAATGTCCCCTGGTGTAGAGCCATCATCAATCACAATGCCACCGCCGATCCAAAAAAAGAATAAAAATAAAAACCTCCAGTCCCGACGAAGGCTCCCAGCATGCCCTTGGTCGATGATGTCATAAGCAGGTGGTGCCACTGTGAAATCATCAGGTGGCCCTGTCCCATAGTTATTTAAGAGCTGTCAGTGCCTATGTTGGGACTGGAGTTTTTTTTTCTCTTTTCAGATTGGTGGTAGTGGTGGGCATCGTGGTTGATGATGATTTTTTTTTTTTTTACATTTTTTTAATAAAGGAATTGTCAAACTTTTTTATTTACTTATTTTTTGGTGAATGATTATGGTACCCCCTACTCATTTACATGGGGGGCCGGGATCTGGGGAACCGCTTGCTAAAGGGGGATTCCAGATTCCCATAAGCCCCCGCCCGAAGACCCCCACAACCACCAGTCAAGGTTGTGGGGAAGAGGTCCTTGTCCCCATCAACATGGAGACAGAGTGCTTTGCCCCCCCTGCCCCAAAGCACCCCCCCATGTTGAGGGTATGTGGCCTGGTATGTCACTGGGTAAGTGAACTGCAAACCGAAGGGGGAGTGTGACAGACAGACTAGAGAAGCGGCCAGACTGAAAGTTTGACAGACTACTGCAAAGTGTTAGATTCCAAGGGGCGGCTGGGCAGCGAGATAATAACCAAAAAAAATTAATTGCCAGGAAATGTACTGTTGAGTACCGTTTTAGTGTGAGTACCTGTGTATTGTTGAGTACCTATGTGGTGTGAGTACCTTTGTATTGTTGAGTACCTTTGTATTGTTGAGTACCTGTGTATTGTTGAGTACCTGAGTATTGTGGGTATCTGTGCATTCTTGAGTACCTGTGTAGTGTGAGTACCTGTGTATTGTTGAGTACCTGTGTAGTTTGAGTACCTGTATATAGTTAAGTACCTATGTATTGTTGAGTACCTGTGTACTGGGACTATACGTGTATTGTTAAGTACCTGTGTATTGTTGGGTACCTGAGTGCTGTGAGTGCCCGAATGCTGTGAATGCACGAGTGTTGTGCGTACCAGAGTGCAGTGAGTGTACGAGTAGTGTGAGTGCCCGACTGCTGTGAGTGCATGGTTAGTGTGAGTGCACGGATACTGTGAGTGCACGAGTACTGTGAATGCCCGACTGCTGTGAGTGCACGAGTACTGTTAGTACCCGACTACTGTGAGTGCATGAGTACTGTGAGTACCAGAGTGCTGTGAGTGCATGGGTGCTGTAAGTGCATGAGTACTGTGAGTACCCAAGTTCTGTGAGTGCATGAGTACTGTGAGTACTCGAGTTCTGTGAGTGCATGAGTACTGTGAGTAATTGAGTGCTGTGAGTGCATGAGTACTGAGAGTACCCGAGTGCTGTGAGTGCACGAGTACTGTGAGTAGCCAACTACTGTGAGTGCACAAGTACTGTGAGTACCCGAATGCTGTGAGTGCATGGGTGCTGTAAGTGCATGAGTACTTGAGTGCTGTGAGTGCATGAGTACTGTGAGTACCCAAGTGCTGTGAGTGCACGAGTACTGTGAGTACTCGAGTGCTGTGAGTGCAAGAGTACTGTGAGTACCTGAGCGCTGTGAGTGCACGAGTACTGTGAGTACCCGAGTGCTGTGAGTGCACGAGAGCTGTGAGTGCACGGGTACTGTGAGTGCCTTGAATGCTGTTAGTACCTGTGTGCTGTAAAAGCACATGTGCTGTGAGTACCTGTCTATTGTATTGTTGAGTATTAGTGTCAGGAAGTTAGTTTATAGTTAATGGGACGGAACTTAATTCCTAAATCCCCATTAAATTAGTAGGCACGATGCCCGGCGGTATGTGTGGAGATGTGACTCGGTGTACATCTTGCAGCATGTATGCGTTCCTTGATCATTCGATCGAGGACATATACTGCTGTGCAAAATGTAAGCACATTGTTTCCCTGGAAGCCCAGTTTCTGAATCTAGGGAAGCATCTGTCAACACTGAGAAGACTCTCCATACTAGAAGAGTTGGGATCATACACCTGGAAGGTGATGGCAGGGGCCAGCTCAGAGGCAGGTGGAACAAAGAGGGGCAGGCATCAGAGCACAGTAGATGGGCGACAGTCAGGAAGGGTAGGGGGAAAGAGTCAAGGCGGCCGATCCTGAGCTGGAACATCCCAATAAGTACGCCCCGTTGAGTGACACTGGTGAAATCAGTCAGGGACCAGCATTGCTGGAGCATAGTGACGCCCCTCGCTGCCAGGGGAAAAACTCAGAGGAAGATGGAGTGACCTTCAAAATTGATTTTAGGAATTTAGGAGATAAATTGAGGAATAGGTCCTCCAAGGTAGTATTCTTAGAAATAGTACCTGTACCTCAAGCCACACCAGAATAGCAGTGGGAGATTAGGAAAGTAAACAAGTGGCTGAAGAGCTAGTGTAGAAGGGAGGAGTTTGGGTTCCTGGAGAACTGGGCCGACTTCTCAGTCGGTTACCAGCTCTTTAGCTGGGAAGGACTGCACCTAAATGGGGAAGGTGTCGATCAGCTGGTAGAGAAGATGGCCGAAAAGTTAGAGGCGCTTTTAAACTAGGCGACGGGGGGGGGGGGGTTCCAGATATAGAAATAGCCAGCGTGGAACAAATTTCAGTGAGTAGTATTGAGGGCATTGGTGGTACGTTTACTAAAGTACCTAAACCCATGGTAAGTATAGTAACAAGTCTTATTTGCAACCAATAAGGAGCTACCGTGCGTCCAGACAAAACTACAAGGCTTGTTCACCAATGCCAGGAGTCTGGCAGGCAAGATGGGAGAACTAGAGATGCTATTGTATGAAGAGGATTTAGATTTTGTGGGAATTTCGGAGACTTGGTTGAACAACTCTCATGATTAATAGAAAATAGAGGAACGCCGCGCTTGACAAAGAAAGTTAAACAAAAACCTGAAAAGAAAAGCAGCAACCCAAATGTTATACTACATTTGGCATAAAAGAAAAAAAGAGTGGGCTGCGCTACAAAAATAAATGAACTAAAAAAATATACCCATGTGAAAACTCACAAACAAGTTTGAACTTAGTGGTGTGTTTGTCGCAAACTAAAAGAAAAATTAGAATGCGACAAAAAAAATCTACAGATTTTGAGATTTTCTAAAGATAGAAAATGCTATGTCAGTGAAAATAGCAAATACTTCATAGTGTAGTTAAACAAAGAGTACACTTAATAGAAATGAATAATCAAATGAATGTGAACAAATGCAAGCAAAACTCTGCTAACAAAGCCCAGACAAATAAAAATAAATAGAACAAATATATTGCACCTAATGGTATCTGAAGATTAAAATTAGGTATCGGAAAATGTGTGTAACAAAACTAAAAAAACACCTTAAGTGATATTCATAATATAAAGTGGACCTGCAAAAAAGATCAAATAATATAACAAAAAAAATTCTCTTATTTTAGAACAATCGTGAAACAATGTAACAACCAATAGTCCGTTAACTTATAACATTAGTGAAACGTGAATATGGGGATTGTTTAAGAATACAATGAGAATGGAGCAATGTTCAGAAAGTCCATATACAGTCTCTGTTTGTAAGGTTTCCCACAGTGAAGTAGTGACAGTAGAACTATCCAACACGAACGTGACTTGTGCTCAGCCTCCACCAATGATATTAATGCCGCTTACCAGAAACAGATGGTTCCTTATTACAGAGAACCATGTATAGCAGTTGACTGATTCCCCCAGTCCAGGGTCTACACGAATGGCATATAAGGGACTTCGGAGCCCGCTCGTCTCTCGATACAATCCCGTTCGTGGGTTTACATAAAAGGCAATGAGACTCACAATAGTGTAAAACCCAAATATAACTTTTAATCGAACGAAAAAAGACAAATGCGCACTTACAGAAATGAAGATTAAAACGATCGTTACAGCAAAACCGAGCCGGCCGGTCTCAGTTAGCGCCCGTTACACCGAAAACATACAACACGAGATGGTGGCGTCAGGACGTCGCTCCTCCTCCCTACGCATTTCGTCACTATAGGACGTGGTCACGGGGTACGGGCGGCGTCCTGACGCACCGCTTAAATAGAACAAATAATAAACCAAGCCTCGGTTTGACCCCGAGATCGAAACGAAAAATGCCATATTGGTTTAGGGAAACTGGCAATACTACTGCCAGAAAGCAGCCTTCATATTGATTGAATAAACCCAGCATATATAAACCTTAAAAAAAATTATTAAAATATGAATGTAAATATCTATATACATCCACAAAGAATATATATTCAATAGAAAGGATAAATAAAAATAAAACAAAATTTATACTATTTGCCCATAAAGGTACAAATAATATAAAACAAAGATAATATGGTTACCGATGTGGCCATCTTAAAGGGCCCCCGGAAAAAATTCTGTTTTTTATTATAGGAAGATCAAACAGTGGGCACCATTTAAAACTGGGTGAGTAGAATAAACAATCTAAAAAGATTGACCACATGTATGATCCGCTCGATTCCAGGGGTCAAACCATGCATGCATAGCACATATAGGGCAACTTTAAACTAAAAAAATATATCCATAATAAACATTTAAAACAATATACATAAGCATAATGCGACCTTCGTTATAACCCAATGGTAGAACCATAAATGTATATGCGGACAATAAATATATAAAGACATACATAACCTCCAAAGATTATGGAGACCTAAATGTACTCCTTAAACTGAATATAGCCCCATATATATCCCTAATATTAAGTTCGAACTATAAATGTTCTGTTCAATAAATGACCACAGCAAAGTTAAGATGAAGTAACACTATAACGATAATTACATCAAGGGTCACAAAAAATGCCATACTGTGCCCAAAAGTTGCCATGGAAGTGGCACCATCTGGTTCCAATTTTGGAGTTAATCAATATTTGGGTCCACCTTACCTCCCAATCGTTTCGGGGGGGGGTTTGAATCATTCCCCTGACGGTGCCACACGACCATTCAATCAGAGGGGAAGGGGTGCTCGCCCTCCCCCTTTTCCAAATGCTGGTAGGGGAGGGGGTGGTCCCCTGCCTTATCACAATCAGAATAGGGGATCAGCAGGCCCCCATAATGGGACTTCGAAGGGTAAGCCTTCTGGACAGGGCCAACCGAGAGGTCCCCAGCACAATCGAGGTCGAGGGCGTAGTCAAGGTACCCCTAGAGGACAGGTCTCTAACCCGAATCTGAGACATGCGGATAACTTTCCATCAGGGTATAATTATCCCTTCAGTCAAGGCTATGGTCCAACACAGCCTTTTGCTTATAATTATGGCCCATCCGGTCACTTTAATGACCAACGGGTGATGCATTATGATAGTAATGTGACACCGGACTATAATATTCCAGTATACAACCAGTATCTTCGATTGAGAGATCATATGGATCTCAATGAGAGTTTCTGTGACCCTCCTCTGGGACCACAAAATAATGCCCATATGAATAGTGGTCATTCCAGCCTTGAACAGATGGGTCATCAGGACCCAAGAAACACCATGGTATACCCACAACAAAATTGGGGTTTTCCCAAAACCGGTCAAGGAATAAAAAGAATAGTCGAGCTCCGAGAGGAACTAGAGGGGGGAGGCGTAGGAAGTCCAAAAAGAGCAAGGACTTAGCAGGCACAGGTATTTTTAATCTGAGCTCCCATGTGCTAACGGATTTGGAAGTGGATGTTCTGGATAGGGGCCTTAAATTTGCCCCTGTTCATAACATTAACAAATTCCAAACTTACATGGACTTGCAAAAATATGTACGCAAACTCAATGTACAGCGGTACATGGTCTCTAATTCGTATAATCCACCTAGAGCCTTGTCATCTACCTTCACACATTCTGGCTTAGCCAACGCTTCTTTATTCAACCCGCCAGGACAATTAGCTCCATCCCTAAAAGTGTTTAGGGAATTGGCGCTTAAGGACCTAGAGGCCATGCAGGTCCGACAGGTGAAAAATAAAGAGAACATAGATAAGGGCATAGAGTCCCTCTGCACCAATCATAATTTGGTTATTCGTCCAGCGGACAAGGGAGGGGGGATCGTTGTTTTGAACAAGGACGATTACATGAAGGAGATGCGCCGTATCTTAGCTGATACCACCACCTATACTCCACTACTTTACAATCCTAATGATAAATACAAGAAGGAGTTGGAACACATTGTCAGTATCGGCTTTGCTAATTCAATTTTGAATAGAAAGGAAAAAGCGTTTTTGGTACCTCGAGCACCTAGAGTACCGATTATGTATTACCTACCAAAGATACATAAGAATGTTTCTTGCCCCCCGGGTCGTCCTATTGTGAGTGGAATAGATTCAGTCACGTCCCGGGTGGGTAAGTACATTGATTTTTATCTTCAACCTTTGGTACGTTCTATTCCTTCCTATTTAAAAGACACAAGGGATGTCATTAACCTTCTGTCCCAGTATAAACCTAAAACCGGGATGTGGCTGGTAACAGCCGACGTCACCTCACTCTATACCGTGATTCCTCACAATTTGGGCCTGGAGGCCGTTCGCTGTTTTCTTGAGAGGGGGTCTAATCTCCCACAAGAGCAGATTGACTTTATTATGGTTCTTTTAAATTATGCAGCAACACATAATTTTTTTTGGTTTGACGGCCTTTTTTACCGCCAGGATAGGGGGGTCGCCATGGGGGCTAAATATGCCCCCAGCCTGGCTAATCTTTTCATGGCCAAGTGGGAGGAGGACGTCATCTATGCGGAACCCAGGTCAGAGGTCATCCTCTGGGTCCGGTATATAGATGACGTCTTCCTCCTTTGGGATGGCGACCTACCGGCTCTTTCTGAGTATATGAACTTTTTGAATACTAATGACAGAGGGATACATTTTAGTTATGAAGCGAGTTTAGAACAAATACATTTTTTGGACTTGGCTATTTCTGTTAAGGAAGATAGGTTTACCACTTCCACCTACTTCAAACCTACAGATAAAAACGCCTACATACCTCGAGATAGCTGCCATCACAAATCATGGCTGAACTCAATTCCTAAGAGCCAATACCTTAGGATTAAACGCAATTGTTCAGAGGATGGTACCTTCTTGACACAGGCGGATGTCCTCACCAAGAGGTTCCTAGATAAGGGGTACAGCCCTGAATTCCTTAAGGATGCCCTAGATCAGGTTATTGGCACCAATCGAGAGGATCTATTGAAGGCCAGAGTGAAGAATGAGGGGGAGGTCAGTTCTTATAGATGCACTTTTACTACCACCTTTTCGCGCCAACATTTTAATGTGAAGAACATTATGAATAAATATTGGCACATCTTAAAGAATGATAGAGTTTTAGGTGCCATTCTACCTGACAAACCTAAGGTAGTCTTTAAAGGTGTACCCAACCTCAGAGATAAATTGGCTCCCAATGTTGTGAATCCCCCTAGGGAGATAACAAATCTGTTCTCTGAACTAAAGGGATATTATCAATGTAGAAGATGTCAGGTGTGTCAGCTTAATCGTCGCACCACGAGAAGAACTACTAGTTTTTTGTCTACCTGCACTTCCAAAACCTTTCCTATCGATTCTTTTATCACCTGCTCCACCACAGGTGTTGTTTATTTACTCCAATGTCCGTGCGGCCTGCAATATGTGGGCCGGACAAAAAGACCTCTTCAGGTCCGGATCAACGAGCACATAAGCAACATCAGGAAAGGTTTTACCAAGCATTCCGTTTCCAAGCACTACTTATCGGTTCACGATAGGGACCCTTCGGACACCCTTTTTCTCGGCATAGATAAATATAGGCCAAACTGGAGAGGCAGTTGCTTGGTCCGTACTATCTCCAGGTTGGAGATGGCCTGGGTACACAAATTAAAAAGCTACACCCCTTTCGGGTTGAATATTGACGTTGACGTCAATTGTTTCATTGATAACTCATGATTATTGTATATTCTTATACTAATGCGACATTTGTATTATATTTTTTAAAAAAAGATTTTTTTCTATATTTAGTAATAGTTTTTTAGTCACCTATGCCCTCATGCTCTATACATGTTCAAACTTTTGGGCACAGTATGGCATTTTTTGTGACCCTTGATGTAATTATCGTTATAGTGTTACTTCATCTTAACTTTGCTGTGGTCATTTATTGAACAGAACATTTATAGTTCGAACTTAATATTAGGGATATATATGGGGCTATATTCAGTTTAAGGAGTACATTTAGGTCTCCATAATCTTTGGAGGTTATGTATGTCTTTATATATTTATTGTCCGCATATACATTTATGGTTCTACCATTGGGTTATAACGAAGGTCGCATTATGCTTATGTATATTGTTTTAAATGTTTATTATGGATATATTTTTTTAGTTTAAAGTTGCCCTATATGTGCTATGCATGCATGGTTTGACCCCTGGAATCGAGCGGATCATACATGTGGTCAATCTTTTTAGATTGTTTATTCTACTCACCCAGTTTTAAATGGTGCCCACTGTTTGATCTTCCTATAATAAAAAACAGAATTTTTTCCGGGGGCCCTTTAAGATGGCCACATCGGTAACCATATTATCTTTGTTTTATATTATTTGTACCTTTATGGGCAAATAGTATAAATTTTGTTTTATTTTTATTTATCCTTTCTATTGAATATATATTCTTTGTGGATGTATATAGATATTTACATTCATATTTTAATAATTTTTTTTAAGGTTTATATATGCTGGGTTTATTCAATCAATATGAAGGCTGCTTTCTGGCAGTAGTATTGCCAGTTTCCCTAAACCAATATGGCATTTTTCGTTTCGATCTCGGGGTCAAACCGAGGCTTGGTTTATTATTTGTTCTATTTAAGCGGTGCGTCAGGACGCCGCCCGTACCCCGTGACCACGTCCTATAGTGACGAAATGCGTAGGGAGGAGGAGCGACGTCCTGACGCCACCATCTCGTGTTGTATGTTTTCGGTGTAACGGGCGCTAACTGAGACCGGCCGGCTCGGTTTTGCTGTAACGATCGTTTTAATCTTCATTTCTGTAAGTGCGCATTTGTCTTTTTTCGTTCGATTAAAAGTTATATTTGGGTTTTACACTATTGTGAGTCTCATTGCCTTTTATGTAAACCCACGAACGGGATTGTATCGAGAGACGAGCGGGCTCCGAAGTCCCTTATATGCCATTCGTGTAGACCCTGGACTGGGGGAATCAGTCAACTGCTATACATGGTTCTCTGTAATAAGGAACCATCTGTTTCTGGTAAGCGGCATTAATATCATTGGTGGAGGCTGAGCACAAGTCACGTTCGTGTTGGATAGTTCTACTGTCACTACTTCACTGTGGGAAACCTTACAAACAGAGACTGTATATGGACTTTCTGAACATTGCTCCATTCTCATTGTATTCTTAAACAATCCCCATATTCACGTTTCACTAATGTTATAAGTTAACGGACTATTGGTTGTTACATTGTTTCACGATTGTTCTAAAATAAGAGAATTTTTTTTGTTATATTATTTGATCTTTTTTGCAGGTCCACTTTATATTATGAATATCACTTAAGGTGTTTTTTTAGTTTTGTTACACACATTTTCCGATACCTAATTTTAATCTTCAGATACCATTAGGTGCAATATATTTGTTCTATTTATTTTTATTTGTCTGGGCTTTGTTAGCAGAGTTTTGCTTGCATTTGTTCACATTCATTTGATTATTCATTTCTATTAAGTGTACTCTTTGTTTAACTACACTATGAAGTATTTGCTATTTTCACTGACATAGCATTTTCTATCTTTAGAAAATCTCAAAATCTGTAGATTTTTTTGTCGCATTCTAATTTTTCTTTTAGTTTGCGACAAACACACCACTAAGTTCAAACTTGTTTGTGAGTTTTCACATGGGTATATTTTTTTAGTTCATTTATTTTTGTAGCGCAGCCCACTCTTTTTTTCTTTTATGCCAAATGTAGTATAACATTTGGGTTGCTGCTATTCTTTTCAGGTTTTTGTTTAACTTTCTTTGTCAAGCGCGGCGTTCCTCTATTTTCCGTTATTGTTCTTATACTGATAGCTGCTGCTGACTGAGTTTTCCCTAAGGGATCACATGGATGTTTTTGAATTTAGAGCCACGAGAGTCTTTGACTCCGATGGTGTTTTTGAACCTTTTAAAAATGGTGACAATGATTTAGGTGGCTTATTTATGAGACTAAAAAATCTGATTGTCTCAGAAATACACACCAAATGGGATATAGTCTTTCTGGAGACATATATAAAAAATCATATGGTACCACGTAGTTTACGTTGGGAAGTAAGCCCCCAAAAAGGGGAAGTAGACCTTGAGGGTTGGTACAAATATTTTAATGAAGCAGGGATCAACTTACTCAAATTCCTGGTGGATAGGAAACAATTCAAACTAACTAGATTGGACGATGAGATCAAGTCTATTAAGGACAAACTGACTCCATTTAGTGCTGGAGATGAATATTTAGAGAGATCTAAAAATTTACTCAAAATTTTAGAAAAGGAAGAAAAAGATCAAAAAATCAAAAAGAAAAAGAAATATAATAGAGATTTGGGTGATTACGAGTCTTCATTGGTTTTCGAATGGCAAAAGAAACTATTGGCAGAAAGGGAGGATGGAACCAACGTTGCCATGGAAGTGGCACCATCTGGTTCCAATTTTGGAGTTAATCAATATTTGGGTCCACCTTACCTCCCAATCGTTTCGGGGGGGGGTTTGAATCATTCCCCTGACGGTGCCACACGACCATTCAATCAGAGGGGAAGGGGTGCTCGCCCTCCCCCTTTTCCAAATGCTGGTAGGGGAGGGGGTGGTCCCCTGCCTTATCACAATCAGAATAGGGGATCAGCAGGCCCCCATAATGGGACTTCGAAGGGTAAGCCTTCTGGACAGGGCCAACCGAGAGGTCCCCAGCACAATCGAGGTCGAGGGCGTAGTCAAGGTACCCCTAGAGGACAGGTCTCTAACCCGAATCTGAGACATGCGGATAACTTTCCATCAGGGTATAATTATCCCTTCAGTCAAGGCTATGGTCCAACACAGCCTTTTGCTTATAATTATGGCCCATCCGGTCACTTTAATGACCAACGGGTGATGCATTATGATAGTAATGTGACACCGGACTATAATATTCCAGTATACAACCAGTATCTTCGATTGAGAGATCATATGGATCTCAATGAGAGTTTCTGTGACCCTCCTCTGGGACCACAAAATAATGCCCATATGAATAGTGGTCATTCCAGCCTTGAACAGATGGGTCATCAGGACCCAAGAAACACCATGGTATACCCACAACAAAATTGGGGTTTTCCCAAAACCGGTCAAGGAATAAAAAGAATAGTCGAGCTCCGAGAGGAACTAGAGGGGGGAGGCGTAGGAAGTCCAAAAAGAGCAAGGACTTAGCAGGCACAGGTATTTTTAATCTGAGCTCCCATGTGCTAACGGATTTGGAAGTGGATGTTCTGGATAGGGGCCTTAAATTTGCCCCTGTTCATAACATTAACAAATTCCAAACTTACATGGACTTGCAAAAATATGTACGCAAACTCAATGTACAGCGGTACATGGTCTCTAATTCGTATAATCCACCTAGAGCCTTGTCATCTACCTTCACACATTCTGGCTTAGCCAACGCTTCTTTATTCAACCCGCCAGGACAATTAGCTCCATCCCTAAAAGTGTTTAGGGAATTGGCGCTTAAGGACCTAGAGGCCATGCAGGTCCGACAGGTGAAAAATAAAGAGAACATAGATAAGGGCATAGAGTCCCTCTGCACCAATCATAATTTGGTTATTCGTCCAGCGGACAAGGGAGGGGGGATCGTTGTTTTGAACAAGGACGATTACATGAAGGAGATGCGCCGTATCTTAGCTGATACCACCACCTATACTCCACTACTTTACAATCCTAATGATAAATACAAGAAGGAGTTGGAACACATTGTCAGTATCGGCTTTGCTAATTCAATTTTGAATAGAAAGGAAAAAGCGTTTTTGGTACCTCGAGCACCTAGAGTACCGATTATGTATTACCTACCAAAGATACATAAGAATGTTTCTTGCCCCCCGGGTCGTCCTATTGTGAGTGGAATAGATTCAGTCACGTCCCGGGTGGGTAAGTACATTGATTTTTATCTTCAACCTTTGGTACGTTCTATTCCTTCCTATTTAAAAGACACAAGGGATGTCATTAACCTTCTGTCCCAGTATAAACCTAAAACCGGGATGTGGCTGGTAACAGCCGACATCACCTCACTCTATACCGTGATTCCTCACAATTTGGGCCTGGAGGCCGTTCGCTGTTTTCTTGAGAGGGGGTCTAATCTCCCACAAGAGCAGATTGACTTTATTATGGTTCTTTTAAATTATGCAGCAACACATAATTTTTTTTGGTTTGACGGCCTTTTTTACCGCCAGGATAGGGGGGTCGCCATGGGGGCTAAATATGCCCCCAGCCTGGCTAATCTTTTCATGGCCAAGTGGGAGGAGGACGTCATCTATGCGGAACCCAGGTCAGAGGTCATCCTCTGGGTCCGGTATATAGATGACGTCTTCCTCCTTTGGGATGGCGACCTACCGGCTCTTTCTGAGTATATGAACTTTTTGAATACTAATGACAGAGGGATACATTTTAGTTATGAAGCGAGTTTAGAACAAATACATTTTTTGGACTTGGCTATTTCTGTTAAGGAAGATAGGTTTACCACTTCCACCTACTTCAAACCTACAGATAAAAACGCCTACATACCTCGAGATAGCTGCCATCACAAATCATGGCTGAACTCAATTCCTAAGAGCCAATACCTTAGGATTAAACGCAATTGTTCAGAGGATGGTACCTTCTTGACACAGGCGGATGTCCTCACCAAGAGGTTCCTAGATAAGGGGTACAGCCCTGAATTCCTTAAGGATGCCCTAGATCAGGTTATTGGCACCAATCGAGAGGATCTATTGAAGGCCAGAGTGAAGAATGAGGGGGAGGTCAGTTCTTATAGATGCACTTTTACTACCACCTTTTCGCGCCAACATTTTAATGTGAAGAACATTATGAATAAATATTGGCACATCTTAAAGAATGATAGAGTTTTAGGTGCCATTCTACCTGACAAACCTAAGGTAGTCTTTAAAGGTGTACCCAACCTCAGAGATAAATTGGCTCCCAATGTTGTGAATCCCCCTAGGGAGATAACAAATCTGTTCTCTGAACTAAAGGGATATTATCAATGTAGAAGATGTCAGGTGTGTCAGCTTAATCGTCGCACCACGAGAAGAACTACTAGTTTTTCGTCTACCTGCACTTCCAAAACCTTTCCTATCGATTCTTTTATCACCTGCTCCACCACAGGTGTTGTTTATTTACTCCAATGTCCGTGCGGCCTGCAATATGTGGGCCGGACAAAAAGACCTCTTCAGGTCCGGATCAACGAGCACATAAGCAACATCAGGAAAGGTTTTACCAAGCATTCCGTTTCCAAGCACTACTTATCGGTTCACGATAGGGACCCTTCGGACACCCTTTTTCTCGGCATAGATAAATATAGGCCAAACTGGAGAGGCAGTTGCTTGGTCCGTACTATCTCCAGGTTGGAGATGGCCTGGGTACACAAATTAAAAAGCTACACCCCTTTCGGGTTGAATATTGACGTTGACGTCAATTGTTTCATTGATAACTCATGATTATTGTATATTCTTATACTAATGCGACATTTGTATTATATTTTTAAAAAAAAGATTTTTTTCTATATTTAGTAATAGTTTTTTAGTCACCTATGCCCTCATGCTCTATACATGTTCAAACTTTTGGGCACAGTATGGCATTTTTTGTGACCCTTGATGTAATTATCGTTATAGTGTTACTTCATCTTAACTTTGCTGTGGTCATTTATTGAACAGAACATTTATAGTTCGAACTTAATATTAGGGATATATATGGGGCTATATTCAGTTTAAGGAGTACATTTAGGTCTCCATAATCTTTGGAGGTTATGTATGTCTTTATATATTTATTGTCCGCATATACATTTATGGTTCTACCATTGGGTTATAACGAAGGTCGCATTATGCTTATGTATATTGTTTTAAATGTTTATTATGGATATATTTTTTTAGTTTAAAGTTGCCCTATATGTGCTATGCATGCATGGTTTGACCCCTGGAATCGAGCGGATCATACATGTGGTCAATCTTTTTAGATTGTTTATTCTACTCACCCAGTTTTAAATGGTGCCCACTGTTTGATCTTCCTATAATAAAAAACAGAATTTTTTCCGGGGGCCCTTTAAGATGGCCACATCGGTAACCATATTATCTTTGTTTTATATTATTTGTACCTTTATGGGCAAATAGTATAAATTTTGTTTTATTTTTATTTATCCTTTCTATTGAATATATATTCTTTGTGGATGTATATAGATATTTACATTCATATTTTAATAATTTTTTTTAAGGTTTATATATGCTGGGTTTATTCAATCAATATGAAGGCTGCTTTCTGGCAGTAGTATTGCCAGTTTCCCTAAACCAATATGGCATTTTTCGTTTCGATCTCGGGGTCAAACCGAGGCTTGGTTTATTATTTGTTCTATTTAAGCGGTGCGTCAGGACGCCGCCCGTACCCCGTGACCACGTCCTATAGTGACGAAACGCGTAGGGAGGAGGAGCGACGTCCTGACGCCACCATCTCGTGTTGTATGTTTTCGGTGTAACGGGCGCTAACTGAGACCGGCCGGCTCGGTTTTGCTGTAACGATCGTTTTAATCTTCATTTCTGTAAGTGCGCATTTGTCTTTTTTCGTTCGATTAAAAGTTATATTTGGGTTTTACACTATTGTGAGTCTCATTGCCTTTTATGTAAACCCACGAACGGGATTGTATCGAGAGACGAGCGGGCTCCGAAGTCCCTTATATGCCATTCGTGTAGACCCTGGACTGGGGGAATCAGTCAACTGCTATACATGGTTCTCTGTAATAAGGAACCATCTGTTTCTGGTAAGCGGCATTAATATCATTGGTGGAGGCTGAGCACAAGTCACGTTCGTGTTGGATAGTTCTACTGTCACTACTTCACTGTGGGAAACCTTACAAACAGAGACTGTATATGGACTTTCTGAACATTGCTCCATTCTCATTGTATTCTTAAACAATCCCCATATTCACGTTTCACTAATGTTATAAGTTAACGGACTATTGGTTGTTACATTGTTTCACGATTGTTCTAAAATAAGAGAATTTTTTTTGTTATATTATTTGATCTTTTTTGCAGGTCCACTTTATATTATGAATATCACTTAAGGTGTTTTTTTAGTTTTGTTACACACATTTTCCGATACCTAATTTTAATCTTCAGATACCATTAGGTGCAATATATTTGTTCTATTTATTTTTATTTGTCTGGGCTTTGTTAGCAGAGTTTTGCTTGCATTTGTTCACATTCATTTGATTATTCATTTCTATTAAGTGTACTCTTTGTTTAACTACACTATGAAGTATTTGCTATTTTCACTGACATAGCATTTTCTATCTTTAGAAAATCTCAAAATCTGTAGATTTTTTTGTCGCATTCTAATTTTTCTTTTAGTTTGCGACAAACACACCACTAAGTTCAAACTTGTTTGTGAGTTTTCACATGGGTATATTTTTTTAGTTCATTTATTTTTGTAGCGCAGCCCACTCTTTTTTTCTCTCATGATTAATAGAAAGGATGAACCACCGCTCCAAAGTAATCCTCGAGGACTGAAGCTCTGTCGCCTATTGATGAGCCCCAGGTGCTGACCATTACACAGCATGAGCAAACAAGCAGGACAAAACTCTGGATAGCCGCACACTGGAAAAAGACTTGAAATTCCATCTTTAATTGAAACGCGTTTTTCACCGTAATCTGTGCTTACTCATAGCTATGAGCTATCATAGCTATAATAGCTATGAGTAAGCACGGATTACGGTGCGAAACACGTCAGTGTTTCCTGTACCCTGTTATTATTTTGCTGTGGATTTTTTGATGTTGTTTTGATGTGACCCACGTTGTTTCAATTAAAGATGGGATTTCAAGTCTTTTTCCAGTGTGCGGCTATCCAGAGTTTTGTCCTGCTTGTTTGCTCAAGCTCTCATGATTGGCTGGTAACCATTTAAGGGTATTCCCTATATTGCACAGATATAGAGGGTAAAAAAGGGAGCAGTATGCCTATATATCAAAAATTATGTACAAGTGAATGTGAGGGACAACATCACTAATGGAGCAAGAGAGGAGGTGGAATCTTTATGGGTTGAGCTACAGAGCAAGAGGAAAGTAATACTGGGAGTATGCTATAGGCACCCTAACCAGACAGAGGCAGACCTCCAATCACAGCTTGGAATGGTGGCAAGGATGGGAAGTGTCATTATAAGGGGGAATTTAATTATCCAGGCATAGACTGGGCGGAAGGAATCGCGCATTCCTCTAAGGCTTGCCATTTCCTAAATGTCTTGTAGGACAATTTCATGAGTCAGATGGTACATGCACCAACAAGAAACAATGCGTTACTAGACCTACTGATCACTAACAATACAGACCTGATCAGATGTGGAAATACGGGGCAATTTAGGAAACAGCGATCACAGGTCAATTAGTTTCAGTATAAATCACACAAACAGGAAACACAAGGGACATACAAAGACACTAAATTTCAAAAGAACCAACTTCCATAAACTACGTTCCTTGCTAGAAGATATTAAATGGTATAAAATTCTAGGAACAAAGAACACTGGGAAAAATGGGCGTGCTTTAGGAGCATATTAAATAAGGGTATTAGCCAGTGCATCCCAAAGGGTAATACATTTAAAAGAGCTAATAAAAGTCCTGGGTGGCTGAACTCCAACGTAAAAATGCATATAAAAGCAAAGGAGAACGCCTTCAAAAAATAGAAGGCTGAGGGGTCATCATCAACTGTACAAAGAATGCAATAAGAAATGTAAGGGTGCAATCAGGGCGGCTAAGATAGAACACAAAAGGTACATAGTGGAGGAGAGTAAAAAAAATCCCAAGAAATTCTTTAAGTACGTTAATAGTAAAAGTGGAAGGACAGATCATATCGGCCCCATAAGGGACTCAGTAAAGTAATTGGCAGACCATTGTTCCTAATTTTTACAGTCCACTGACTGGTATGGTACCAGCTGATTTGAGAAAATCCAATGTAGCACCAATATTTAAAAAAAGACCAAGATATATCCCTGGGAACTACAGACCAGTTAGCCTAATGTCAATAGTTTGCAAGCTCTTGGAGGGGATAATAGGGGCTATATATAAGATTTCTAGTAATGAAAACAGTATCATTAGCAGAAATCAGCATAGATTCATGAAAAATCATTCTTGCCAAACCAATCTATTAACCTTCTATGAAGAAGTGAGGTGCCATCTAGATAAAGGAAGGCCCATAGATGTGGTGCATCTGGATTTTGCAAAGGCATTCCATACAGTTACCCATAAATGTTTACTGTACAAAGGTCTGTCGGCATGGACCAAAGGGTGCGTACATGGATTGAAAACTGGCTGCAGGGGTGAGTTCAGAGAGTAGTGATAAATGGTGAGTACTCAGAGTGGTCCAGTGTGGAGAGTGGGGTCCCCCAGGGTTCTGTTCTGGGACCAATCCTATTTTACTTATTCATAAATGATCTGAAGGATGGGATAAAAAGCTCAATCTCAGTATTTGCGGACGATACTAAGTTAAGCAGGGCAATAGCTTCTCCGCAGGATGTGGAAACCTTGCAAGAAGATCTGAACAAATTAATGGGGTGGGCAACTACATGGCAAATGAGGTTTAATGTAAAAAAATGTAAAATGCATTTGGGTGGGAAAAACATGAATGCAATCTACTCACTCACTAGGGGGAGAACCTCTGGGGAAATCTAGGATGGAAAAGGACCTGGGGGTCCTAGTAGATGATAGGCTCAGCAATGCCATGCAATGCCAAGCTGCTGCAAGCAAAGCCAATAGAATATTGGCATGCATTAAAAAGGGAATTAACTCCAGAGATAAAACAATAATTCTCCCACTCAACAAGACTCTGGTCTGGCCACACCTGGAGTATGCCACCAAGTTCTGGGCTACAGTCCTCAGGAAGGATGTGCTGGAACTGGAGAGAGTACAGAGAAGGGCAACAAAGCTAATAAAGGGACTGAAAGATCTTAGTTATGAGGAAAGATTACTAGCGCTGAACTTATTCTCTCTAGAGAAGAGACGCTTAAGAGGGGATATGATTGCAATGTACAAATACCGTACTGGTGACCCCACAATAGGAATAAAACTTTTCTGCAATAGGGCATTTAAAAAGACTTGCGACAATTCACTAAAATTAGAAGAAAAGCGATTTAACTTTAAACTGCGTAGAGGTTTCTTTGCTATAAGAGCGGTAAGGATGTGGAATTCTCTTCCACAAGCAGTGGTTTCAGCAGGGGGCATTGATCATTTCAAAAAATTCTTAGATAGGCACCTAAACGTCCATACTGACATAAAACCACACACACACAGGTTAGACTTGATGGACTTCCTGTTAGGCTCCAATCACACTTGTGTGACTTAAAAATCGCGTGATTTCCATTGTGACTTTACCCGGCCACTTGATGCAACTTTGATGCAACGTTGATGCGATTTTATATAAGTTTGTAAGAGTGCGACTATGTTATGACTTTGGCTTTGACCAATGAGATTGTTTTGTTTGTGCTTTACAAAGTGCATGTACAGAATGGAAAAATTTGTTGAAGCAGAAAATTATATATTTACATAGTTAGTCAGGTTAAAAAAAAAGACATAAGTCCATCTAGTTCAGAAATTAAAAAAATAAAATTTAGTAAATAAGTAGCAAACCCACATATTCAGAATCTTATACTCACAACTGATCAAGGGAAAGGCAGAAAAAAAATCAATTGAAAGCATGGTTCAATTTGTTACAGTGGAGGAAAAATAATTTACTTCCTGATCGGATCAGATCCTTCCTGATAGGAACTAAGTAAGCAACTGAATGGAAAATTCTCCCATGGTACACAGATGTAAAAAAATTAACCGGTGGGGGATTTAAACCTTGCCTACTATATGCAAAACTAAAAAAAGCCTCTCAGTTACACATACAATTCAAGGTAATTTCTAGACATGCCACTTGCAGTAAATTATTTAAGTTCAACTCAAACCACACCTTTTACTTTATTTTGGATAGAGTGGAGAAGGGTTAGAACAACTGTTGAATTTGTATTGCTGTTTGTGGGTTGTTAGTGGTGTACCCTAAGGCGCAGTTTTGGGACCCTTACTTTTTAATACACAGTTTACTGTATATATAAATGACATTGGGTCTGGGATTAAAAGTACCATTTCAGTCTTTGCAGATGACACCAAGCTATGCAATAACATTTTTACAGGACATCTCCATTTTACAAGCTGACCTCAATGCACTATTTAATTGGGCAACTACAGTATGTGGCAAATGAGGTTTAATGTTGATAAATGTGTAGTGGCGGCTCCTGAAGAGCACGCGCTATGCGTTTTTTTCAAAGTTAAAGTTATGCCTGAACTGCAGTTTGGTTTGGGTACAATTGTCTAAATTAGACTTCGGCATCAGTCTGACTGGACTGTGAGATGTTCAGCCTGGCCACAGGGGGCACTGTCTCTTCTGGCAGGCATGGAACTATGGTCTGGTTAGGTGCTTAAGTTACTCTCTCTCGGAGCCCGTCCAGTGGGAGTGGCGTTCTCGCTGTGCTTTCTGGGAGAGGGTATTTAAGATGCGGACGTCAGGTGGTTCGAGGTTCCGGTCCAGAATGATGTACTGACTTCATGGTTCTGGTCCTCCTGACCAGCCCCCAGGAAGGCTATGGCCCGGGGTGCGGATTCACCCAATTTTGATGTGTCGGGGCTGGCTAACCCGAGGCAAGGAAACTAAAAGAGGATTCTGAGGTGGTTAGGTGCCATCTCCGGTTTGGAAGAGACCCAGTGACTTCAAGCATTCCAGGGGAGGACTCTTCAGAAGAAGACCACGTACGGGTTGGTTTCTTAGTAAGAGCCTGGAAGGGCTGAAGTACCCAAGAGAATCCGGTCTCGTGGATATCGCCAAGCTGGCTGAAAGATCCAGGTATCTTACAAGTGTTCTTCAAGTTTAGTTTCCCTACGTGTTCTACAACAACGTCTGTGGCAGAAACATATCTTGTATGTTCTACAACAATGTCTGTGGCAGAGACTTGTTCCTGAGTAAGCACCTTGTTGTCTGCTAGGCCTTGTGAGAGAAGGACTGTCCAACTTGAGTGAATATCCAGTTGCGAATGGCTATTCTCTGGATGCCGTCAAAGTAAGCAAGTTCTTCAAAATTTTGACTTTGACATTAAGAGTACCTGAACTTCCTTTCCAACCCTCTGATCCAAATTTAAGAGACTGTTCATTGTCTACGTTTTGCAAATAAAATCCATTCAAGTGGATCTGTTGTCAGTCTCTCGAGTTACTGGGCCATCTATCACGGGACACCCCTAGACGTGAAACAAGGAGAGCAGTAGGTAACGGTAAGCCCAAATCTAACCAGCAGCTGCTTCGGGGGTAGTGCTACAAATGTAAAGGTATGCACTTGGGGCTAGGAATATGCATGTATCATACATATTAGAGGTAGTACAACTGGGGGAATCAATGGTGGAGAAGGATCTGGAAGTTCTGGCAGATCATAAGCTTAATAATGGCATGCAATGCCATGGTGCGGTTTGCACAGCGAGAAAAATCCTTTCTTGTATTAAGAGAGGTAGAGACTCCAGAGAGAGATATCATTTTGCCCCTGTACAAATCATTAGTAAGACCTCATCTGGAATATGCAGTTCAGTTTTGGGAACCATTTCAAGAAAGGATAATCTGGGAACTGGAGAAAGTGCAGAGAAGGGCAACCAAACTGATAAGAGGCATGGAGGAAGCTATGAGGATAGATTAGAGGAACTGAATTAATTCAGATTAAGTAATCTTAAGGCCTAAAATTATTTTTAAAACATGTAAACACACAAATTAAAAAAATGGCTCTGGTACGCAAGTGGTAAAATACCTGTCCTCTGTTCCCTAATACTGTGCCCTCTCTACCACCAGGCGCAGCATGAAAGTTTTGGTTTGCTCATAGCTGCACATAGCCAGTGAGTGAAAGCGGGGAATGAATACCCCCCCTCCCCCCACTACACACTGCCATTGTGGAGGGGAGGGATGTGATGGGAGGACAATGGAGGGAGAATTATAGAAAGGACATGCCAAGACAAATGACAACTATTTACAGTGTAATATACTGGCATTTATGCTAAATATTACATTAGTAAATACATAAATTCTGTAGGTTACAGACTGGTTTGTTAAAGGAATTTGATCAAACACCCTTCAAATTATTTGTGCAGGTTAATAAGTCACAAATCACAAAAATGATTACCTGTTGCATGCTTTATAATGTAAACACCAGAGTGAAATATTAAATGTCACAAGTTAAAAGTCCGATTAGAGGAGTACAAATTTCCAGTTGCCTGTTTTATGTCTGTAATAAAACAAGATTCCGAAACACATAAGATAGGCAGGCATTGGTTTACAGGAACTGGGGGAAAATTATGATATGGTCCAAATCTGATTTTGTTACTAGAGGCACACATAAATATTTTTGGCATACTTCAAGGTAAGGACTACAGGCACAAGTTTGCATGTGAACTGTAGTCTGCTGATATATATTTTATATACCCAACATTAGCCATCCTTTTAGTTCTGATAGATACAATTGAGAAACGGAATGGAATGGATGGAATGGTCAAAGTCATCTTTAAAAATGCCAATGTTAGCCAGTACTTTGGTGTTCATTATTGCACAGAAAAATGGAATTCACTGCGCTATAACAAAACAGGCTATACAATTTAAAGCCTAGTGTCACAAAAATACATATTTATAAATGTACATAGTCATTCAGATAGGCATTAAATAACAGCTTACATTTTCTTTTTAAATCTTATATTTGGCTTTAAGAATAAGGTAACAGCAAAATGCATGCCCACACTATAGTATCAGAAGAATTGTCTGCAAACAACAAGATTACAACCAGTAAATGTCCAAAGATCTGACAGCAGTCAATTCTCAGAAAGAATCTGGTGATGATTAACTCAGAACAGAATATGATAACAAAATAAGGCAATTTGCATTAAAACAATTTAGGAAAAGGGATAAAAAGAAAAACAGAAGGGCCTGGTGTGGATTTTGGGGGGGAAATTCACGCCAATATTTTTTAGTATTATTGGTATTTTTATCTATATTGCTGGGATCCGACAATACATTACAGCCGCAAGCAGTTTTAAATTACATTTTGTCCTTTAGAAATGTAATTTTGCTGTAGCTTTGTTATAAACATAGGAAAGGTGTGCTTCTTTACAGGCATACTAAAGGACACCCCCCAGGCATGATATTTAAAGAAATATTTCATTTTATTGCTTTACTGTAAGCATTATTAAAATCACTGCTCCCGAAAGAACTGCAGTTTTTAAATTGATACATGTCCCCTGGGCAGGACCTGCATCCCCAAACACTTTTTATGGCAGTAACTTGCATATAAGCCTTTAAAATAAGCACTTCTGATTTTTCATGTTCGTGTCCCATAGAATTTAACGGTGTTTGCACGTTCGAACAAATTGTTTGGCTGTTCGCATATTCTACTGCGAACCAAACCGGTGTGTTCGGCTCATCCCTAGTTGCCATAAATAGATACATGACAAGTTTCTGCTTATGTGGGATATGGACAGAAATAGGGTGATGCAGGAGGGCCAGTTTCATGACCTTAGGGACTTTAAGGTTAGATTTATATCTAATAGTCAGATTCATAAAGCATTTCACAGTGGTTCTTGGTTGAACTTTAATCTCTTATCACAAGTTTATATACAGTAAGTCCTTCCTGCCATGCTTCCATGTGTGTGGGTATGGGTGTAGCTGGCTCAGTGGAGATCCATGGTACACAAGCTGAATTTATATTTTTACAGATTTACATTAGGACTGGACAGAGTTGGGGTTCATTCCCAAATGTGTCTTATGATGCATTATTTCACACATTTACTGGCGTTACATAAAAGCAGCCCATTCAGTTGACACACCAAAAAGGTGTATGTTTTGTAATGCAGCACACCACAACATGTTAGTGCATTACTGTGCTTTTTCTGCGCTTGTTCACTTCTTTTCCCAATAAGTGGTTTGGTCATGTGATATCCCTTTGCTGACCTAGTGTTCACTTCCTTACCTGGAAGTGGTTTGGTCATGTGATATCCTTTTCTCTGTCCCCTTCAGCAGGAACTCTGATTGATGGGATTTGTGTACCATGTGAGGAGGGGACTTAGCAGTGCCCACCATTCACATCATGGTTTCCATGATGACGGATAAGGAGGACGGGGGATGTTCATTAGGCACAGCCCCGCTGACGAAGTTCTATGAACAAAATCCGTATGAAGGAGGAGCTATGCACTGATGTCACCCGCTGCCGACCTACAGCTTACACACCACTCAGCCATCTATGATGGAAATTACATTTTTTAAACAGCAGTTTGTGAGTAACCATTTTAAAAATAAAGCTGCTTTGTAACTGATCCACAGTGAGCACTTAGGCTCCATGCACACTGAAGCTCAAAAAAGCTATTTCTGGACGCCAGATTGCTGGCAGAAAACGCTGGTTGAAAAACCTGCTTTTAACAGCGTTTTATACTAGCGTTAATGAGCGTTAATGAGCGTTTTACAGCGTTAGCGTTAATGGGCGTTTTTTATAAAAATACACAGAGGACACTCCAAAAATCCCACAATGCATTGAAAAATAGAATGCCGAACACTAATGAACGAGCGTTAATGAGCGTTAATGAGCGTTAATGAGCGTTTGTCGTTTTTTGCAGCTGAAAAACGGCACTTTGAACGCAAATTTCTGGCGTTCAGAAAAAAGCCCATAAACTCCACTGCTCATTAAAGCTGAAAAACGTCCATGTGTGCATGGACACATAGGCTAACATAGAGTGGAGTTTATGGGCTTTTACAAAAAACGCCCAAACTCCAATAAACTGCAGTTTATCAGCTTCAGTGTGCATGGAGCCTTAGAGTTGTTTTTGCTTTACCTTTTGTATACTCCAGGGAATCTACTGGAGTTCCTGTCTTTGCCTAGATCATTCACCCTATAAAGGAACCTGCCTAAGTGACCATTTGTTAATTCAGTGGTCCAGTCCTTAAGGTGAGTGAAGCGATTGTTATGAAGGTGGAAGGTCTGTAACCATTATCTTCCTTGAATTGTGCGATTGTCACATGGAATCCTCTTGGTGCTTGCTGGGACTTTTAGTCCTCTTCCCCTCTCTTGTTGGACTTTTTTGTGATTGCTTTTTTAATACTGCATTTATCATTGTATTTTTAATTTACCTGTTCTTGCCCTGCACCTTACCTTATGCATTTTACTTGGATTATGTGATGATCTTTTTGTGCTAGCTGCATTAGTTTTAGGTTATTTAGAAATTATTTTGCGCTGATTGCTTTATTTGTATTTCCTGCACTTCCACTGTCAAGGTGCTTTAGGGTGCCATTAGAAATAAATGACCCTGCAACACACCAATGCACACAATGCACGTTTTTGCTCACTGCTGCAATAAAGTATCATGAACCCAGCCTCAGGGTCACTAGGATAAGGAAAGCAACAACTACATAGATTTAACAGTTATGGCAACCAGGTGCTGAAGAATAATAATACCAAAAAGGAAAACCCTAAGCAGGTGGCCATGTACCCATGTGAATTAGAATGCCATGATCACCAGTAATTCACACTTTTCATTCATTCTAGTGTGGATTCAGCTTGACGTTTGATCAAGTGAAAGTCATAAAGTCAAATGAAAGACATAAATCCCAGACACAGAACGTGACTTGTAGAATTATTTATTGTGTGTGTTAAAATTAAAATTCTTTATTGTCAGTGTGAGAATTAAGCTATTTTACAACATCCAGGTGACCTTTCCACATCTACAGCTGATCAGATGCCAAATCCCAAGGCAGCTGTTCCCTATAATGGATACATTTTATTAATCCAGTCAGTTCTTGGACAGCACATATAACTATTATTATAGCTTTAGTAGTGAATCAAACATCACAGCTGTAGTTAGTTTGTTTGTGACCAATACCTGTAATGTTCCTCTTAAAAGTGCATGCTTTGGACACTTATGTAAAATGGGTGCCTATTATTTCTCTAGAGAATACAGACAGAGAGTGGGATCCCCAAAAGATTAGAGTTCATAGTACAAACATTGGAATCAGACACAGCTTGTATTTTTAGTCACTCTGTCCACTACATATAATAATATCTAGTTCACATATCAAAATTTGCTTCCAATACTTCTGTCAATTATCGTT
Organism: Lithobates pipiens; assembly: GCF_037356315.1. Taxonomy (NCBI): domain Eukaryota; kingdom Metazoa; phylum Chordata; class Amphibia; order Anura; family Ranidae; genus Lithobates; species Lithobates pipiens. Next base: position 299,059,085 of record NW_027507903.1, read on the forward strand.
GCCTGGCTGTTGCTGACCTTTTTTTGACAATTCAAGCTTCCTGATTGTCAAGGGCCTCAATACTGACTGAAATATGTATAACTGAGGCACTGGATTTGACTCCTCAATGGATCAAGATTGGTGAGCATCAAACAAATTCATATGGCTCCTGTGAGGCTGCCCTTAAACACGAACATGGTGCCCTATAACAGGTGACCTCAAATTTGCAAGCTACATATTGAAAGTCCAAAGAAAGCAACAGACCAATGAGCTAAGACTCCAAAAATGTTTAATATTGGAGTTTTGTTCAGCAAGACGTTACAAAACAACCAATGTGGTTTGGGTGCTGAACATTATCCCCATTCTTCAGGGATCAGATATTGTATAAACCTGGGAGGACTAAAAATGTCAGAACGAAATCACCACAATTAATTGTTTGATGAAAAAAAAATTACACAGTGGCTATAAGCAAAATAGCAGCAGAATGCCACTGACCTGGGCCCTGTGTAATTTTATTTTTTATTAAACAATCAATTGTGGTGGTGAATTTTGAGTCTTGCCAGGTGTTTACCATATCCAAGTCCTGAGGAAGAGGGACAGCTTTAAGTCCTCGAAAAATATGTTGGCTGTTTTACAATGTGCTTCTAAACAAACTCCACAAACAAAATAAATGTTTTTGGACTTTCAACATATTGGTCTAGCGCATCTTTTTGGCTTTGTTTGCGTAACTACAATACTGCCTGACTCACAAGCTTGTAGATATTGATGTCTGAGGAAATACTTTCTGGGCTATTGACTGAAAACCTTTGGATCTACAAGGCAGCCAGGCAACCAGTATTTTATTGGAGAGCTCAGCAATGGCAGTCCACCATTTACCTTTAAAACTATTAAATTAGTGGGAAAGTAAAGGAGCTAGTATTTACAGAAGCAGAAGAGTCAGCAATGGCCGCCTGTATGTTCTCACAGTAGAGGTTTCCACTGAGCTGACAGGGAGTGAAATTTGCACAGGTTCCCTTGATATTCTATGCTGAAACTATTCTGCTCTTGGGTTGTTAACTATAATTAAAATGGATTAGCAAATACCGGAACAGAAAAATAATATAAAGAATGCTATGAAAGTGCTTTACTTAGTTCCCAAAGCTGGCAAGGCCTCACAAAAAACCTTGTATTTGCCGTTGCTTTCTGACTAAGGACCTAAAGGTTATAGTGGTCAGTCACCATAATGATGTGTGACAGGCTTTCAATGCTCTTCTGTGAAGGCTGGAGCTGACTGCCAGTGTCGCTATGATTAGCTACGTAGCACACTGAAATGTCTGCTATCTGGTGCATTGGCAATCCTGTTACAGACACAGAGACAGGCATTATATATTTTTTCAAAATTGTTATTGCTTTCAGGAACATCTAAAAATGTACAGGGAAATAAACACTATATTTAGGCCCTCACCTGTGCTTTAGCTCCCATATTTTATTGCAATGCACAAGACAGACAAACAAAACCAAACCATTATTTATGATGTAAGTGAATCCAACTACTACGCTTTTTACTTTGGCTAAAGTTTATAATATTATTCACTTCAGGTCTGTCTATCTAAGGAAAATATACCAATATAGCTTGCTCAATATGGTCTTTTCCAGACTTATTAAAACAGAGTTGTGAAAGCAACTTGATTTGCTGGCAGGAAAGTAATACTTTATCTTAGGACAAACTGATTTTGTTTTGAGTGTCTGAAAAGTTAATAGTTTAAAAATCTAAGAGTTTCTCTCAGTGTTTGCATTCAAAACTTTAATCTGTCATTGTTTGACAATAAGACACAAAGCAGAACAGTGGTCAAATTTGAAGAGTAGAGTAAGGCCGCGTACACACGGGCAGATTGTCTGCCCAACTAAGTTCGTCAGACAATCCGACAGACAGTCCGTTCAAAATTTGAATGAACGGACTTGACCACACACGATGAGCAGACAGTCCGCTGAAAGCGTGCGTGATGACGTGTACAGCACGTATGACGGGACTAGAAAAACGACGTCCTATACACTGCAATGCAACCTTCGGCCGTGTAAATCCTTTCTGAGCATGCGGAATACTTAGTCCGTCCAACTTGCCTACACACAAGCGGACTGTCCGCTGAAACCAGGTTTGGACGGACAAAACCAAGTTTGAACGGACAAAATTACGGAAATTCCGTAAGACTTTGTTTGTCAGACAGTCCGCTGAAAAAGTCTGCTGAAGCCCACACACGAGCGGATTGTCCGCTGAAACACGGTTCAGCGGACTAAGTTGGACAGACAATCCGCCCGTGTGTACGCGGCCTAAGAGTTCAACATCAGTCGGCATATCTACATGGATAGAGTGGAGCTCACCAAACACAGTCATCTATGCCCTCCTGTCCACCGCATCTTTGGAAGATACCCCATCACCAGGTGACCCAATCATCTGCCTGAGCCTGACTTCTATGTGTGAACTGCCAGTTGTACTTTGCTCAGTTATTCTTCTGTTAAACTTGCCTGTTTGCTCAGTTGTATACAAGTACCTATCTTGTACTATATATGTGTCTCTCTTTGTACAATTGCACTCTGTATGTGTAATGTTTGCAGCTGGGAAGGCTTGCGATGGGGGGGGGGATGTGTAGGCAGGTTTTCTACTATTGGTTAGTCAGTCTACCAGGCTGCCCAGGTCTAGAGGGAAAGGGTTAATGTTTGTGCCACCTCTCCTTGTGTGTTTGCAGGTTTCCCTTGGGGGTCCATTCTCCCTCTTAGGTGACATAAAAGGAAGAGGTCTGGATCCTTGGGAATGGGCACCTAGAACAAACATGGAAACCTAGAACGGGCTAGGGATGCACGCACAGAGACTCAGGATTATGTCTTGAGAAGCTTGGTGGAATGTCAATCCATCAGAATACTACCAAAGACATAATCTGATTTTCTCCTATCTCCAGGTTGGAACTTTCACAAAGATGCATTAGGTTTAGTTAGGGAAAGAATGTTGCATGTTGTACATGTTCTGCCAAAAGTTCAGTAAATTTGTTTACACTGTTCACAGCCTGATCTGAAGTTTTTCAAGGGGGGCATGTGGGGTCATGGTGTCTCTTTAAGTGTTTCTCAACTCCGGTCCTCAAGGCGCCCCAACAGGTCATGTTTTTATGATTTCCTTCAGATGAAATGGCTGTGGTAACTACTAGGGCGGTGAAATCAAATCACCTGTGCAAAATAATGGAAAGCCTGAAAACATGACCTGTTGGGGTGCCTTGAGGACTGGAGTTGAGAAACACTGCTCTAAGGAACCAGGGTCAAAATTAGCACATTGATGTCTGTGAAATGTCACTACAACAAAAGGTTAACTTGCAAGGAAGTTGCTATGGGTAACTGTAAAGAAGAACAGCAACTGGTTGTTGGTGTGGTACCCGAATAGGTAAAAGGTCCTCCAATAGTGAGGGAATTTGGTGTTTGGCTCCCTACCAAGTTGTCTGTCTCCATTATTCACTGGGACCAGACTAGCTTAACAGAGACATAACACCTGGTCGCTTGGTACAAACGAGAAGGGTTAAGTGGAGCACACATGAGGTCTGCACTTTGTGCTTGGCGAGACTCCATTCTGTTACTGGGAGGGAGGTAAGAGAGGTACGCTGACTGATGGAGTGGGCATACCCTCTGCGTTCCCTCCTAATGCAACACATATACCTGTTCAAGTCTGCAGGACAAGGGACAATATTTTTTGGAAGAACTACATGATATCACTTCCGCTCTTGATCAGCTTCCATGTTTGACATTTGACACACACACAAATATGTAAAAACTATTGCTGCAATTCTCACCTATGACCAGTGTGCTCCAGCATTGTTGGATGATCATGTATCTGCAGATGCCAGTTGATATAACTACTTTTTGCATACGCATATTCTATTGATGTGATCCACTACATGCTCCCTGCTGTTCTATCATGTTGCTGACTCATTGGAACTGCATAGACTGTCATAAGTGACTCATGCAGATAGCAGAGAGAAATCATGTTAGGTGCTTTCTATTGAGGCTGGTATACACTATATAAGGATATGCTTTGTTAATTGTTCATTTTAGGGGTTAGCAACCACTTTAACTACATCTCTACTGGGCCACTTCTGAAACGTCTGTCCTACATATAAAAATCATAATTTTTTTTGCTAGAAAATTACTTAGAACCCCCAAACATTACATTTTTAAGCAGAGGCCCTGGAGAATAAAAATGGTGGGCGTTGCAATTTTTTATGTCACACTGTATTTGCACAGCGTTTTTAAACACAATATTTTGGAAAAAAACTTTACACTTTAATGAATTTTAGTACACCCAAAAATAACATAATACCAATTTTGTTTGGTAAAATATGAAAAATTATGTTATGATGAGTAAATAGAAACCTAACATATCACACTTTGAAATTGCGGATGCCCGCGCAACGGCGCCAAACAACAGTACCTAAAAATCTCCATAGGCTACGCTTGAAATAACTTAAATAAACTACAGTTTAGAGTCACACAGGAGATCTGGCACTAGAATTATTGCTGTCACACAATTGTGGCAATACCTCCCATGTGTGCAGTGAATAGGAATGAGCTGTTCACTTGTTCGGCGAAACCAGAACATTATGGGCCGTTCACGTCAAATTCGAGTGGCGCTAACAGCCCATAATTCACTGTGGCATCGCAATGCATTGCTGGCTGATGATTGGTCAAGCATGCACTATGACCCACATGCTTGGCCAATCACAGCGCCGTCAGCGAAGAGAGCCATAATTGACCACAGGCAGGATGCCTGCGGGCAATTAGGGCTCAGGGGGGTTAGTATACGCCCCATAAAATATAAGGCCGCCTGCGCGCGGGCTTGCGTAGTGTGTTGCATCGCTCATAGAGAGAGATAGACGAAGAGACAGTGTCTGAATTTCCTTTTAAGTTATTGCAATTACAGTCAGTGTATTGTGTCCCCTGCACAGTGTACACCCAAAGCTACCTCAATTGCTGGGGTTCTTCTGATCCTATACCACAGGCAGCTGCTGCAGCAGTTACAGTCGGTGTATTGTGCCACCTGCACAGTGTACACCTGAAGCTCCCCCAATTGCTGGTGTTCTTCTGGTCCTATACCACAGGCAGCTGCTGCAGAAATTACAGTCGGTGTATTGTGCTACCTACACAGTGTACACCTGAAGCTACCCTAATTGCTGGTGTTCTTCTGGTCCTATAACACAGTCAGCTGTAGCAGTTACAGTCAATGTATTGTGCCCCCTGCATAGTGTACAGCTAAAGCTACCCCAATTGCTGGTGTTCTGCTGGTCCTATACCACAGGCAGCTGTAGCAATTACAGTTGGTGTATTGTGCCACCTGCACAGTGTACGCCTAAAGCTACCCCAATGGCCGGTGTTCTGCTGATTCTAACCGTAGGCAGCTGTAGCAATTACAGTCGGTGTACTGTGTCATCTGCACAGTTTGCACCTAAAGCTACCCCAATTGCTGGTGTTCTTCTGGTGCTATACTGCAGGCAGCTCCAGTAATTACAGTTGGTGTATTGTGTCATCTGCACAGTGTACACCTAAAGCTACCCCAATTGCTGGTGTTCTTCTGATCCTGTACCGCAGGCAGCTCCAGTAATTACAGTTGGTGTATTGTGCCATCTGCACAGTGTACGCCTAAAGCTACCCCAATGGCTGGTATTCTGCTGATTTTATCTGCAGGTAGCTGTAGCAATTACAGTCGGTGTACTGTGTCATCTGCACAGTTTGCACCTAAAGCTACCCCAATTGCTGGTATTCTGCTGATCCTATATCACAGGCAGCTCCAGTAATTACAGTCTGTGTATTGTGTCATCTGCACAGTGTACGCCTAAAGCTACCCCAATTGCTGGTGTTCTGCTGATTCTATCCACAGGCAGCTGTAGCAATTACAGTTGGTGTATTGTGCCACCTGCACAGTGTACGCCTAAAGCTACCCCAATTGCCGGTGTTCTGCTGATTCTAACCGCAGGCAGCTGTAGCAATTACAGTCGGTGTACTGTGTCATCTGCACAGTTTGCACCTAAAGCTACCCCAATTGCTGGTGTTCTTCTGGTGCTATACTGCAGGCAGCTCGAGTAATTACAGTTGGTGTATTGTGTCATCTGCACAGTGTACGCCTAAAGCTACCCCAATTGCTGGTGTTCTGCTGATTCTATCCACAGGCAGCTGAAGTAATTACAGTCAGTGTATTGTGTCATCTGCTCAGTGTGCATCTAAAGCTACCCCAATTGCTGGTGTTCTGTTGATCCTATACCGCAGGCAGCTGCAGTAATTAAATTAAAAAAATATATGTGGGTAAGACTAATGCCGCGTACACACGACCGGACTTGGGTCCGACAGACTTTCGACGGAGTTCTGACGGAGTTCTGACAGAGTTCTAACAGAGTTCTGATGGACTTTCCGAATGAACGGACTTGGCCACACACAATCACACCAAAGTCCGACGGATTTGAACGTGATGACGTACGACTGGACTAGAATAAGGAAGTTCATAGCCAGTAGCCAATAGCTGCCCTCGCGTCGGTTTTTGTCCGTCGGACTAGCATACACACGAGCAGATTTCTCGGTAGGAACTGGGTCCGACGGAGTTCTGGCGGAAAAATATGAAACGTGTTCCATTTCTAAAGTCTGTCAGACTTTTGCAAATCAAAAGTCCGCTGCAGCCCACACACAATCGAATGGTCTGCCGGAATTGTTCCGTCTGACTTTTGATGTTGAAAAGTCTGGTCGTGTGTATGCGGCATTAGAGATCTCTAAAGATACAAATAGGTGAACATTTGCGTGAGATTAATGATAAAGGGAAACCACCAGAGAAACCATTGGCAAAACACTTTGCACTATGCCATGACGGCTCACCCAAAGGTATGACAGTAAAGGGCATATATGCACTAAAATTACCTACCAGAAGGGGGGATTTTGATCGAGTTCTGTTACAAAAAGAAAAGTGGTGGGTGTACAAATTAAAATCTCTGGTCCCGCTAGGGTTAAACGCCAAATTCAATTTACAAGTATTTTTAGAGGCATAACTGACCTACTGACCTGCATGGCATACGACTGGTCATTCAAATTGGGCATAAATCTGATGATATATTTATGTATGAATTCCCCCCCCCCTTCTTTTTCTTTTTCTCTTTTTTCCCTTTTTTTTCTTTCCTTTTCTATTTTCTTTGTTCCTTCTCTCCTTTCCTTCTTCTTTTTCTCTTTTTTTATTTTTTCTTTCTTCCTATCCTTTTCATTCCCTCTCTCCCGCTCCCTCTCCTCCTCCTTTTCTCTTTATTCTTTTCTCTTTATACTGCATTTTTAATGTTTGTCCTGTTTATATGTGGTGTTTGTAATTGGTTTGTCTGTTAAGTGACTACTGTTGTCCATCCCCAAATGAACAGGACATGCCTTTGGCTAATGTAGCCAAATATATTTTTGCAAGTATTTTCAATTTCATCTTTTATTATACGTTTCATTTTTGGTAAGAAACTAGCATTGATGAACTGCCACACAGACAATTGGTGCTGGATACAGGACAATATTCCTTTAAGTCTAATTCTTAAAATTCTTTATTGGCTACAACCATCGGAAATTCTGTGATAAAAGGGAATGTAACTTGGAGCCTTTGAACGACCGAGATGAAGCTAAGCTACTGAAGCCTGCGAAACGTGTTGACGTCATCACAGCTCAGTCCGGATATGACGCTGTGTATGGAGAGACGTGAGAGGTAGAGCTCGGAGTGGAGAGGCAGCGGTTGTGCTTGTGACTTCTTTTACAACTGATGCAGCGCCAGTGTGAGAATATTGGCATACACTAGCGGACACATGACTGGAGGTAATCCCCTCTTTACTTTCTAATACCTTGGAATAAAGCTGAAAGGCAGCCAGGTGACCCACAAGACGGACTTGGTAGTGGATGCCGAAGCCGTGAGTTTCGGTTGAATGCGGTAATGTACAATATGGTCTATATGCCAATATCCGCTGATCAGCATCTAACCTGAGCTGCCGCCTCAAATAACAGCTGATAATAGCTGCTGCTTGTCTACATTAAGGATTAGTAATGTCATGTTGCCTTGCTACTCTATTTGCCTAAATAGAACAACTAAGTTAATTTGTTGCCAGTTGTTGAACAATTACAAGTCGGTCGGCCGCTTTGGAAATATGCTTTGGATAAATGCTGATCTGATTAATTAGAAGGCACAGAATGGTATTTCCCACTGTGTATCGGCTTCTCTATACTTTTTATTACAGCACATTACCTGAATTTCCAAACCTCAAGGGATTGTGAGAGAGAAAAAAAATACCACTATAGCAGCACTATTAGTGTTAACTGTAGATAGGATTTGTCTGAACAGAACTTTGATTTTTTTCTGTTAGCTACCTCACCCCCCCCCCCCCCCTTCTCCTGCTCAATATTGACTTAGTCCACTGATTAACCATTTCAGTGATTGGAATGAATTGGGAATCTTGTGATCCCACAATAACTAACAGGTAAATTAGTACATGGGTTGTAATGAACTAAATGCAATGTGTCCGGACTTGAGCTGTGTTCTGCGTTGTTTTATGTATGTCTTGTTCGTCTAATTGTCTGTGGGTATATAATTAATTTAAATAGAAAATGACTACTTTTATGAATTGCAAAGGTTTTTTCTATTTCTATTTTTGATACTTCAATAAAATTGGTTTAGTTATTTAAACTGGAATCAATTAACTTAGATCTATTTATTGTGACCAATAGTAACCCCTTGTTAGCCTGTCTTTAGCGGGCTGACGCTTTCTTTTCTTCTTTACAGCTGCAGTAGTTTCATTCGGGTTATTGTGCCACCTGCACAGTGTACAGCTAAAACTACCCCAATTGCTGGTGTTCTGCTGATCCTATACCGCACATTATTTATACACGCTTTCTGTGACCCTCTGTAACGGGGGGTCACAGACTTCTGGTAAGAAGTGAATCTTCACACATTGGTGGTGGATCGCACACAGTTCACAAGTGGAGGAATCTGCTGTTTTTTCTTTTATTGAAGGACTTTTATGTCTATTTTATTGTTAAATATGCACGGGTGTAGGCTTTATTTTTTAAATCACCTGCAATTGGACTCTATGTTAATGGTTGTCACCTTTATAGTAATTTGTTTGCACGCTTTTTTATATTTATTTTGATGCTATTCTGTTTTATTCACAGATGCCATTATTTATTTATAGAGTATACTTAAGTTTAGATTTATTGTCTAACAAATATTTGGGTTTACCACAAAGTGGTTACTGTGGCATTCGCATTGCTCTGGCCATTTGATATGGCCGGTGCTATTTAGCACATAGGTGAATTTATAATACTTATCTATTAATTTTGTATGTTACTGGTTTAGCGCAGTTTATTTATTTTTTCTTATTTTTTCTGTAGTTATGTGGTACAGTTAAGCTGCAGCTTCCAGTAGGTCCTCATATAGACCATTTTCCACGCATTTGCATCAGTTTCTTCTCCAATTTTTGCTATTTGCAACATATGTCTCAAGTGTATCTCGCGTGGTCAAAACATCAGCCACTTGGGCACCACATGCTTGACCAGACATATGTCGACCTACCATGCAGTTCATTGGCAAGCGTACCTAAAAGACCCACACCAAAGAACAAAGCGGACCTCTCCTTGCTCCTCATCAGCTGGGATTTCCAACCCCCTATACCTTCAGTCTTCTCTGAAACCCGCACTGAGAGGAATGAAGAAGTGGAATTAGGTGTGCACAGCCAGTACTTGCGGGCACTCTGCTAGCGGTACACAGACGACCGATTGTACCAGACAAATTTCCCTGCCCCAGCTGCTGGACCATCAAAAGAAGTTCACTCCCAGCCATCCACAGGTCCAGCAGTTGAATGCTAGCTTGGCTAAATTGCTAGCACTTCAACTGCTGCCCTTTCAGTTGGTAGACTCTGCCTCCTTCCATGAGTTTGTGCAGTGTGCGGTTCCTCAGTGGCAGGTTCCCAAATGCCACTTTTTCTCACGGAAGGCGATTCCGACTCTCTACCGGCATGTGGAAGGCAATATCCATGCCTTGAGCCATGATCAGGGATGCATGCACTGTCCTGTCACCATTTGAGGAGGCCACAAGGATGGTGAGCAGTAACAGTGCATGCATCAGTGACATTGTACTTCTTGTCCACCTGTTGGAGCACACACTGTGTGGAATAATGGACAGGACACTTGAGGCAGAACAGAGGCAGGAAGAGGAGGACTTCATTGCCTCTCAAGGCCCCCTTTATCCAGACAGTGTTCCTGCTGGCTCGTCAATCACACAAGAAGAGGAGGAGGAGGAGGATTGTGTCAGCATGGAGGTGGAGCCTGGCACTCAGCATCAGCAGCAGTCTTTTAGGGATGATTTACAGTCCCAAGAAACCCATGGACTTGTACGTGGCTGGGAGGAGGTGGCTGCGGATCATGTCGTCCTTAGTGACCCAGAGGACTCCAGACCGAATGCCTCAGCTAACCTATGCTGCATTGCTTCCCTGATCCTGCAAAGCCTGTGGAAGGATCCTCGTGTTCAGCGGATCAAGGAGAGGGATCATTACTGGCTGCCAACTCTCCTTGATCCACGGTACAAGGGTAAGGTTGTGGACCTTATCTTGCCATCGCAGAGGGATCAGAGGATGAGACATCTTCGGGAGGCCTTGCAGAAAGGTCTGTGCAATGCGTTCCCAGAGACTGGGAGGTTACAAATTCCTGGTCCTGGACAACGCGTTGCTGAGGCTTCGGTCAGTCACAGAAGGAGTGGTGGAAAAGGTGGCCGTCTGACCGATGCGTTCAGACAATTTTTTAGTCTGCAGCCCCAAGGTATGATCGGTTCCAACAACTATCGCCAGTGTCTGATTTACATGGTGCAGGAATACCTAGGGGCAAGATCAGACTTGGACACCTTTCCCACCAAAAATCCTCTGGATTACTGGGTCTTGAGGATGGATCACTGGCCAGAGCTTGCACAGTATGCAATTGAGCTACTGGCCTGTTCTGCATCCAGCGTTCTTTCGGAATGCACATTCAGTGCTGCTGGAGGCTTTGTAACTGATAACAGGGTGCACCTGTCCACCTGACTTGGTTGATCAGCTGACCTTCATAAAGATGAATCAGTCTTGGATTACCACCAGCTACCAAGCACCTGAAGCTGATGTAACCAAATCATTTTTTTAAAATGTCACATCCCTTCAAGACTGCCTATGCTGATGCTGAGTGACTATCTTGTTATGCTGACTGACTATCCTCTTCCTTCTCAATGATCTTGCTGATAGCTTGGAAGAACATTTTTGGTTCTGGGCGCTACCACCAGTGGCTAAGACCCAATTTTTCAGCCCCTGTTTGTAATTACAATTTTTGATGCAATACTTTGCAGCAGGGTTCATTCCTGTGCTCAAACTAGAGTATCTGTGAGGGGTTGCAGTGTCATGGCACCAGCACCAGTGCCTAAGGCCCAATTTTTCAGCCCCTGTTTAACAGGGGCGTGCAATTACAATTTTTGATGCAATACTTTGCAGCAGGGCTCATTCCTGCTCGCCAACTAGAGTTTCTGTGAGGTGTTGCAGTGTCGTGGCACCAGTGCCTAAGGCCCAATTTTTCAGCCCCTGTTTAACAGGTGCATGTAATTACAATTCTTGATATAATATTTCGCAGCAGGGCCTGTTCCAGCACCCACCAAGAGTAACTGTGAGGACTTACAGTGTTATGGCACCAGCACCACAACCACCAAAGGCCCAATTTTTCTACCACTGTTCAACAATGGCATGCAATTACAATTCTTGATATAATAGTTCACAGCAGGGAATTCCAGCGCCCACCAAGAGTCACTTTGAGGGCTTACAGTGTTGTGGCAACACCAACACCTTATGCCCAAATTTCTGCAGAGCATATAGGGCAGGCCCCTACTTTTAAACATCTCCTACTTGCAAACGGAAGGAGACTGTCAGAAACCATGAATCAGACTGAGACAGAAGTACAATTAAATCACACTAGTTTATTAAATAAAAATAAAAAGGTAAATAGAAAAAGTGTAGTCAAAGCATAGCCAGAGGCCAGTAATCGGATCGAGTAGTCAGCCAGGCCAGAGTTTAATAACCAGATCGGGTAATCAGCCAGGCCAGAAGATAGGGATCCAAGTAGAGCAACAGCAAGCAGGATAAGGAGCCAGGGATGTCAGCAAGCCAGTCTTTAAACAGAACTGCAGGAGATGGTTTCTTGTGATGTGACCAAGGCGAAGGCAGAGGGGAAGTGAGCTGGACAGCTTTAAGTAGGCAGGTCAGACGAGCATGATCAGGAACAGCTGGTAACTGTGGAGAGAAATGAGAGCTGGCAATTAGCCGGAAGCTGAGCGGCCAGCCTAGAGAAGGAAGGGTTTAAGCCAGCCCTGACAACAGGAAGTGAGATGAAAAAAGATGGACAGCAAAAAAAATTATACAGGGGTGATAACCCTTCCCTATGTTTTCCAAAAAGCTTAAAAATAGATTTTTTGACTGAAGCTACACTTTAAAAATGTACCAGTTCAAAATGACAAACAGATTATACTTAACACAACAAACCTACACAGTCCCTGTCTTGTTTGCACCGCCTGTATACTGCTGTTCTGAGTATATAGGGCCTGGGGGCCCCATGCCTTTCCTTTTTTAATTTGGGCACGGGGTTCCCCTTAATATCCATACATCTGGTAATGGGCGGAGGGGGTTAGCCATGCCATTTTTCTCAATGATTTTCATCCACATTGCTGGAACCAGACATTACATTAAAACCGCAAGCAGTTTTAAATGACTTTTTTTCCGTTAGAAATGTAATTTTGTGCAAGGACTGTTCTAAACACAGGAAACACGTGTCACTTCACAGGCATACTATAGACACCCCCCAGGCACAATATTTAAAGGAATATTTAACTTTTTTTTCACTTTAATCGTCATTAAAATCAGTGCTCCCGCCAAAACGGCCATTTTTAAAAACCTTTTAGGCATTGACCCATGTCCCCTGGGGCAGGAGCCAGGTCCCCAAACCCTTTTTAGGACAGTATCTTGCATATTAGCCGTTAAAATTAGCACTTTTAATTTCGAATGTTCGAGTCCCATAGACTTCAATGGGGTTCTAAAGTTCGTACGAATTTGGGGTCCGTTCGAAAGTTCTGGTGCGAACCGAACCGGGGGGTGTTCGGCTCATCCCATAGTTGTCACCAGCGGCATATTGTCCTCTCTTCCCCAACCACACTCACCACTGTTCTAAAGAAATGCAGAATTTTTCCAGCAAATTAGGATTTATCCCACAAGCGAAAGCAGCCTTCTAAAATATAGTAAACTTGGATGGAAAATAGCCGAATACAAGCATTATGAAAACAAAAATTACATTGGCGATACAATAAAGCCAATCATCAATACTATAAAAAAAATATACACATAAAAATACATTTACGATATATAAAAAGCCACTCATCAGAATCCACCTCAGCCTCACCTCAGGCAGGTGTGAGTCGACAGCTCTTCAGACCAGAGGTGCTTTTCTAATCCTGGCACAGTTCCCTTCCCTCAGTATAGTTATTTTCTCAGATTTAGCACCACAAGGGACACATCAGATTAATAGTAAGTAATATCACTTGTGCTATTTTTTTTTACTAAACTGTTCATTTGTACGGTGTTAATGCATGTGCTTTATTGCAGGCATAAGTGTGTGTTGTTTTCAGGCAGCTCATTCATTATGTATGAGCTGCCTACACACCACAATGGATAAAGAAACATACATAACTATTTTTTGTCAACATTGTGCATTCCACTTTACTTTACTACAAACTGGAGCGCCATTCACAACCTGAGACCTTGTTCAGAGTTCTTTCTAATCAATTGCTGACAGAATCTGGACAGCAATTTACAGGGTCACTAGTTGCGTAATTCCTAAAGGTGAAAATATACTCTAAATATATATGCTCGCTCTAATGGTGTATACAAAAAATATATAAAAATAAAAGCAGCTGCTATATGCAAAGTGCTGATCACTTGAGAACATGTAAATATATAAATATAGTGCTTTCAAAAATACTAAGTGAAACAAATACAACAATGTATGATGAACAAAACAAAGTCCAAATAAAGTGACTAAAGGTGCTCCAATCCAAAGTGAAGAAAATGCAAAATGCCTTCAGAGATATTCAGGTGTACAACACCCCCTCATGTATTCCCACTCACCAGATCGGAACGACCACCAGCTTTTCAGTCTGATGGGTCACTTTGAGCTTGGTAATGATATCCAGGAATGGCAGATAGGTGTCAAAACATCAAATCAAGGATTCCTTTGTGAAGTTTCTTAACCGAACAAACAGGTACCTTTTGTTCCTTGGATAAAAAAAAAAAATCTGTATCTGTTTGTCTGTATCCACAAAATAGAGGCAAACAGATACAGCACTTTTTTTTTTATCCAAGGAACAAAAGGTACCTGTTTGTTTGGCTGAGAAACTTCACAAAGGAATCCTTGATCTGATGTTTTGACACCTATCTGCCATTCCTGGATATCATTATCAAGCTCAAAGTGACCCATCAGACTGAAAAGCTGGGGGTCTTTCCGATCTGGTGAGTGGGGATACATGAGGGGTTCAGGGGCGGATCCAGAGTCCAGTCTCGGGAGGGGCACTGCTATAAAATATGTTTTTTGGGGGCAATTTATATGGGAAATGGCTAGTATTGGCGCTTTAATCATTACGGCACCATGGTTGTTATGGCGTCAGGATGATTGAAGCGCATAATTTCTATTATTACATTGTAATATGAAATTAAATGGTTCAACTCACCATAATGCAGAATCAGTGGGAGCCCTGAGGGTGTCACTTGCCACGTCACCTGCCACACATTGCGGATTGTCACTTGCCACGTCACCTACCACACACTGCGGATTGTCACTTGCCACGTCACTTGTCACCAAATGCGGATTGTCACTTGCCACGTCACCTACCACACACTGCGCATTGTCACTTGCCACGTCACTTGTCACCAAATGTGGATTGTCACTTGCCACGTCACCTGCCACACATTGCAGATTGTCACTTGCCACATCACCTACCACACACTGTGGATTGTCACTTGCCATGTCACTTGCCACCAAATGCGGAATGTCACTTGCCACGTCACCTGCCACACATTGCGGATTGCCACTTGCCACGTAGCCTGCCACACATTAGATTGTCACTTGCCAAGTCACCTGCGGTGGGTGGAGCCAACACTAACTCAGAGGCGGCGGAGGCCTGTAGCGTGGACAAGATGGAGGGAGGAGGGTGCGTGCCGGTGGGTGGGGCCAACACAGTCAGGGGTGGACTCGGCGGAGAAAGAAGAATGCTGGCTCTGCAGTCACAGAATGACTGACTGTGGATGTGGATGCCAGCCGCTGGATATGTGACTGCAAGTAACTTCTCTCCTCTCCCTCCCTGGCCTGTTCTCCAGCAGCTCCAACGCTCCATACAGTGACTGTGAGTCCCGTCGGCTTTGAGAGTGAGACTGGAGTCCGACGTGACTCACTGACGTCACTCGCTGCTAGACGCCAGGCGGCCCAGGTGCTAGCAATGAGTGCAGGGGAAGAGGCTCCACCCACCTGTTCCTTCTGCTGTTATCGAGTCTCTCTCTCTGCGCCACTGATCGGCTGATGTGAGAGAGACTCAGCAGAGGCAGCGGCAGCCGCAGAGCACCTGAAGTGCGACTCAGACATGTCATGTCACTGTATTTCGGGGGGGGGGGGGCAATTGCCCTGTTGCCCCCCCTGGATCCGCCCCTGGAGGGGGTGTTGTACACCTGAATATCTCTGAAGCATTTTGCATTTTCTTCACTTTGGATTGGAGCACCTTTAGTCACTTTATTTGGACTTTGTTTTGTTCATCATACATTATTGTATTTTTTTCACGTATTATTTTTGCAAGCGCTATATTTATATATTTACGCGCAATTCCTAAAGTCTGCTCCCCTGCTTCCTTTATTACCTTATCTTCCAATGCATGTGTGGTTCTGAATGGCGTCTGTAAAAATATCTTATTAACAGCATGTTTATTTTAAAGTTGAATGTGACTGACAGCAAAGCACACGCATTTGGGTGTCTCACAGAGCCGGTCCAGCCTCGGGAAAGATTGCGACCATATGGTCAGGATCTGCTCCCATGCCTGGACCAGCACCCAATTCAGCCTCTCAATGAGCTGCTGAGAGCATGAGCTTGCTGCTCCAGCCCCCTTCACAGCCCCACACTTCAGTGAGCATGGGGGAGCAGAGCAGAGAGCTGGTGACTAGTGACCAGCTCTCTGCTCATTCAGCTGTGAGAACCAAGCGATCGGCAGTGTTTGATTCTCGGTTCTCAGTGTAATAGCTGGCGGGGTACAGATGTAGCATTGACCAATACTGCATCCAACTAGGTAAGTATGATTTTAAAAAAAAATCCCATACTTCTCCTTTAACTTGACTTGCAAAGTATGACAGGCAGTACTGCTGGTCAAACACACCCATGAAGGTTAATGAGAGTGAGAAACACGAGCCAAACACTTGGCTTGACTTTGCGGTGTGATATTTTAATACAGAATCCCCCTTAACACCTGTCCACTCCACATCGCTTTTCAGATGGTGTAGGCCAGCCATTCTCAACCAGGGTTCCTCCAGAGGTGGCAAGGGGTTCCTTGAGCTGTGGCTGATTTACCTCCTGTTTGATGGTGCCTACATATTTCTGAGCCAATGCCACTTGTAGAAGCCAGTGGTATGACACCAATGATCTTTATAGCTCTCTATAAGAGGGCTATTCTTACCACCACTGTAAAAAAAAAAAGGGCATTCTTCTCACTGACCACCAAAGTAAGGGGAATTGTTCCCACTGACCCCCAATGAATGAGTTTATTAGGGGTTCCCCGAGACCTGAAAATTATTTTAAGGATTCCCCTGGGGTAAAAAGGTTGAGAAAGGCTGGTGTAGGCACTACTGTCCATGTGAAAGAGCCCTTTAGGTGGCTGAAACTCTGATTGCTCCATGTTTTCCACGGTGTTACATTTGCTAAAATAGGAAACATTACCATCTTTTGCCATGTTTTCATCTTATGTTGCTGATATTAAAAACTTTTCAATAGAAAAGATGGGGCAATATAGAAATGTGTACTAATGAGCACCCAGTGCACTGACACAGGTTTATGGGTGTCATTTATAACATGTCTCAATGAAAGGATTGTTACTCTCAGACATTAATTGCTAGTCTTCCAGCAGAAGAGAAAACTTTGGAAAGTGACACGGTATCGCATACTAGTTTTTGATGTATTCATGACTTTCTTTCATTAAATGACTCTTGCGAGATATGGGATCTCTGACGTTTCATCGGAATACTCTATATTTTCTATCTTAGAACACAGTACAGATTGTCAGAGTTCTCACTCCCCTCCACTGCAATACCAGGTTATAATTGAATTCTTAATGATGACTTAGAATATTGCATTGTGATATATCGGTCGGAGCTTAGGAGGAAGGAAACAGAGAGAGAGATGTGCAGAGGTATAACAGAGGACAGAGCCAAACAGAAAATAAGGAACACACATATATACTTACCTCCATGCTACAGCAATTGTCTAATGTTGCAGCTGTCCCCCGCCAGCTCTAATGCTGCGTACACACGATCGGACTTCCGGCCAGAAAAAGACAGATGAGAGCTTTTTATCGGAAAATGTGACCGTGTGTATGCTCCATTGGAATATAGCTGTCTGAATTTCCGCCAGCCAAAAATTGATAGCATGTTCTCAATTTTCCCGACGCAAAAACTTTCTATCGGTAATTTAGATCGTGTATATGCAATTCCGACACACCAAAAATCACACATGCTCAGATTCAACTACGAGACAGAAGCTATTGGCTACTGGCTATTGAACTTCCTTTTTCTAGTCCCATCATACGTGTTGTACTTCACCGCGTTATAAACTATCGGAATTTGATGTGACCATGTGTAGGCAAGACAGCTTGAGCCGAATTCCGTCGGGAAAACCATCAGAGCTTTTTCCGAAGAGAATTCCGATCGTGCGTAAGTCTGCAAACTTAGCGATCACATGACTGCTGATCACTCAGTTCTCAGTCAACTCAGAGTTGAGAGCAGTGACAGCCAGTCATCGCTCTCTGTTTGCCCCCACCCCCCAGCACTCACTGAAGCACCGGCTGGGGTGGGTGCAGCTCTCAGTCAAGCACGGTGAGAGACAGATGTCAATCAGTCAGCTGGGTGGATCCTGACAATATGGTTGGGATCCTTATAGAGCCTGGAATGATTCTGTGACGTCAGTCAACAGCGGAACTTTAGTTTGCTGTCAGATGACTCTAGGTCACAATTAAGTGCACTCCTGTGACCCTGAAGAGAAGTATAACCAAAAAGGCTTAGGCCATACTTTTCTTTTAAGAGTATAATACTGCAAAGAATGAAGTTGCCTTTAGTGATTTATTGCATGCACAATTTGACCACATGCACACATTTGTTATTTTTTGCACCATGTTCAGTAAAAGACTTGCGGTTTGTTTCCCCGTTAGAGATATTTACCCTCTCTATTTATCCTGGTTACTGTTTTAATGGAAAATGACAGAAAACCCATATTTTCAGTGATCACCAGAACAGGAATAATTGGGAGGAATTTCTTCCCCTATTAAGACTCTGAGACAGGAAGTTAAAGAAATCTCTCGTTCAACGGGACACAAATGGCAATTAAAATCTGACAGGGGCTAAGGCTTTCTCTATCCTGGTTGTCTTTATTTTTTTTAAGAAATAACAGACTTCTCTTGCACTAGCAAATTTCAGATGTTGCCTTCATAATAGCAGAGCAGGGAGTATGTGCTTTTTTGAACACAGCCTATGACGTATGATCACTCCACATGGAGTCATATTTGTCAGCAAAAACAAATGAGCAAAATTTTATATTAGAAAAGTAATATTTGTGCACCCAAATGATAAGAAACATATTTCAGCATTTAGCTCACCATGCTGTTTGCTTTTAGAAAGGCTTATGCAAGGATACAGTGCAAAAGATGGTAGTAGGCAAGGTTGTATGACAGAGTTTTCAGCAGTGATAATGATGATGATGCATGGTTCTCCTTTTCTACTAAACTAATTCAGCTTCAGAATCACATGGCCTTAAACAGATGGCAACCTATATGATTTTGTGGAGAGACCGCCCTCAGCAGGAATTTTCCTAGTCTAAATTTATTATGGCAGCTAGGCTGTAGTCAGCCTGAGCATGCATTGTTGTAGTCTACTTTTGTTGGGGCCTCTCTAAGTTCATTATATGATGTGCTTCTTCCTGTTGTTCAGGAGTTTCCCTGGCAATAGAGCAAGAATATAAATATGTATGTCTTCCTGGCCAACCACTTGCACATTTATTGACAGTAGTGCATGCTGGAGAAGGATATGAATATGCAGGGTAACATTTCTTACCTCTTAGGCTATTGGCAGGAGAAGAGGCTATGTTTGGAGGTTGTTGCCTCCCAGGTCTGTGTGGATCTAGCTTTTTTGGGTATCCTGTGCATTTACCTTCTTTCCTTAAAGTGTTACTAAACCCACAACAGTAAAATCAGTCGGTATATGCAGTAAAGCATGCTTGTTCTACTCACCATGGAACCTAAGGGGTTAAAGAGGAAGTAAACCCTGATGGGTTTTACTTCCTCTTTATTTCCCTGCAAAGGTAAAGCATAATGGGCTACTATGCACTGCATAGTAGCCCATTATGAGTCACTTACCTGAAAACAAAGCCTGCAATGACACAGCTGTCCCCACTAGCAGCGAGCAACCATCTTCACCCCTCTTCCTACCAGGGCAGCGAACTCTGGCTCTGTGACTGGGCCGGAGTCACGTGACGCAACTCCTACAAGAATGCGCGTGGGAGCCGCCAGTCACGGCATGACCCAGTTTAGAAATGTCACGATCTGCCCTTTCTAAAGTGCACATACGCTGTAGACATCGGCGCAAAGCTTTATTGTAAATATCTCCTAAACCGTGGAGGTTTAGGAGATATTTCTAGTACCTACAGGTAAGCATTAATATAGGCTTACCTGTAGGTAAATGTGGTTGTACAGGGTGTACAACCATAATTTCTGCATTATGTAAAAAGGCTGTTTGATTCTGTCTCCTCTGATCCTCCCCTTCTTCCAGAGTCCCCATACTCTAGGGGGACTCTGGAATGCGTGGGATCAGCACAAGGCCAATCAACACTGTCCAAACAGAGGGTCAGGGGTCCTGCATCCTCATAGGACAATCATGGGAGAATGCAAACTCATCCTACAAGCTTTAACCTGACACTGATAGACATCATAAGACTGCTCTAACTGCTGATGAGAAAGGTATGTATCACTTTATATTTACTAAAACATTTGCAATTCCATGTTGTGTATACTGTGGGAGACCAGATATAGTAAATGCAGGGTCCTGGGTTTAGTGACACTTTAATTAAATTTTAGAGGTGTATCGGATAGAAATTTTGGTGTCAAAACTGAAAATGCAGGATGCACGTGGCCGAATGCCGAAAAATATATATATTTTATATATAATTGTATTATGTTCGACTTTTTATTTAATATCATGAATTTTAATGAATATGAATTTATTGTTGCCCATTATTTTTTTTCCCAATTATTCTATAGATTTATTCATAGGACACATTCGAGAACATACAACTGGGTATTCCAAAAAAAAAGTAACATACCTTTCAATTAAACCACAACATTGAATTTAAACATCCCAGATTTAGAACACAACCTTATTTCTACTGGGCAGTAATTTGGTCATCTTCTAAAGTTACTCTCCCATTTGGTAATAAAGGCTACAAAAAATTGTATGTTGACTCCTTAATCATCACCATGTAATCAACAAAGAACCCTATGTACTGCCTTCTCTAAAGTCCTAGACCCATCTTATTCCGTTTAACAACATTATATATTAAAAGACAGTTTGGACCCCAGGAACCCGGGTCCAGAAAAAGAAAAAGAGAAAAAAAAAAAACAGTGAAAGAAGGGGATGGAAAGTAAAATCAATTTATGGAGATAAACCTCAAGTGTGCTAACACATTGCGGGGGGAATTAAGATGAAAACCTTACATACCCACCCTAGCTATTCCGATCATTGTCAAGGAGGGCTCTTCCCTCCTCTGTGGCCAGAAAAACATTCCAAGGCAACCAGATTCTTGAATAGCGTTCCTGCTGATGTCGTGCAGTTAGAACCAAGTCTTCTAATTTGCTAATCTCTTTCACGTAACCACGTCCCTATTGAAGGGGGTAGCGGTGATTTCCATGCTAGAAGGACACATGCCTTAGCGCCATCTAATGCCGCGTACACACGAACGCATTATCCGGTGGACTTGGTCCAGTGGACCAGAGCCAGCAGACAATCCGCCCGTGTGTGAGCTCCGGCTGACTTTTTCTTCCCAAAAGTCCGGCGGACTTTAAGTTTTGACTCAAAATTGTCCACCGGACTCAGCAGTCCGATGGACAATCCGCCCGTCTGTGTGCTAGTCTGCCGGACTTTTGACTTCCCCACACACGGAGAAAAGTCCGTTCATTTTGAATGTGGCTCCAGGTAGATGGAACTAGCGAAGGAAGTCAATGTCACCGCCTCCATCGGCGAGATTGACACCTAGCTAGCCCGTCACCTAGTATGGATTTAAAGAGGAACCCCTACGCCGAAAAAACGGCGTGGGGGTCCCCCCAAAGTCCATAGCAGACCCTTATCCGAGCACGCAGCCCGGCCAGTCAGGAAAGGGGATGGGGACGAGCGAGAGTCCCCCCCAAGAGCCGTGCCAGGCCGCATGCCCTCAACATGCGGCCTCCCACCCCAAAGCACCTTGTCCTCATGTTGATGAGCCCTGAGCGTTTTTCCGGACGAAGAGAACAAGTTTCACGGAAATGACCTTTGGCCCCACAATAGAGACAGAGTTCTGCGCCTAGCACGTTCTTTGGGAGATAACTTAGTCTAGCCCAACTGCATAGGTTCCTCGGTAGGCAGGGGGTGCTCCTCGGATCGAAGAGAAGGGACTGGGGGCTCTGGCTGCCTAAAGAACGGGGAGTGCTGGCGACTTTTTTCCAGGGCCCTCTCCTGAAAGCGAATATCAATCTGGTTACACAAGGTGATGACACTGTCCAGATCAGCAGGAAGGGATCTTCCTGCTAATTCATTCTTCACTCTATCAGAGAGGCCATGTAAAAAGGTTGCAACTAGGGCCTCATCATTCCAGCTCAATTCAGCTGTGAGGATACGGAACTGAAGAGCATACTGTCCCACAAACGCGAACTCTTGACGGAGATGTAAAAGAGCTCTAGACGCTGAGGAGACACGACCTGGTTCCTCGAAGATATTCCGAAAAAGTTTCAAGAAATCAGACAGGCTAAAAACCACTGGATCATTCAGTTCCCACAGAGGGGCAGCCCAAGCTAGCGCCTCGCCGGACAGGAGGGATATGATATATGCTACTTTTGCCCGATCGGACAGGAAGTTTTGGGGCTGAAGTTCAAAATGAATTGTGAACTGGCTAAGGAACCCCCTCTGCAAGCCTTGGAGTCCCCAGAGAAACGGGACAGAGCTGGCAGTAATAATGCATGCGTGGAAGCGACTGGTGCAATAGGTGCAGCTGCTGACTGTACTTGAGGCTGCAGGTTCGGGGTTCCCAAGGAAGCCTGTAGCTGCTCGAAGCGGGAAGCCAGATCTTGAAGGAATCGCATCACCTGGGTCTGATGCGATTCTTGGGTCTCAAGTCTGTGAACTAAGCCCTGCAATGGATCGACTGTAGGAAGCGGCACGTCAGCCGGGTCCATGGCTGATCAAACTGTCAGGTCACCTTGAGGCGAGGTGACAGATGCACACCATAGGGATCAGGAGTGCACCGCAAAAGTTGTGGACCCTACGGCTGACTGCTGCAGATGGGAGACAGATCCCACTGGGGTTAGAGCGTAAGATTCCCTGGGAATCTTCGAGAGCATCGTGTCAACATCAGAAGAAGGAAGAAGAAGAGAAGACGCAGAAGAAGCAGAAGGCGGCGACAGCGACAGAAAACCAGGCCAACGTTAGTAAAAGAGCTGGAAGAAGAAAGCAGAGTGTCATGGTTATGCAATAGTTTGTCTGCTTACCTGTTTCCATGTGTTCATCTAGAGACCAGCCGACCCTCACCTGTCTGCTTTTGTAATCCATCCTCTGGCATGGCTCCACCCTAGCTCCTATCAGGGAGCTTTATATTAATCTGTGCACTGCAGGCCAATGCTGCTGATCAACCTTTGTGTGTTAGCTTCCTGTTACCTGCCGTGTGCTCTTCTGTTGTTCTGTTACTGACTTTGGCATGTCCTTGACTATCCCTGTTTGCCTATGATCCTGACCTTTTGGCGTGTCCCTGACTATTCCTGTCTGCTTGTGGCCCCGACCTTGGCTTTGTCCCTCACTATCCATATCCTCCTGTTGCCTTCTGTGGGTGTGAGCTGGGGGACCCTGGGGGTCGCGACCTGGAGCCAGTTGCAGCCAAGTCCATCCTCACCAATAGAGGTGCTGGTGAACACCTGCTGGCTCTTAGACACCGCGCCCCAGGGAATCTTACGCTCTAACCCCAGTGGCATCTGTCTCCCGTCTGCAGCAGTCAGCCGTAGGGTCCACAACCTTGCGGTGCACTCCTGATCCCTACGGTGTGCATTTGTCACCTCGCCTCAAGGTGACCTGACACAGAGGCCTGGCAAGAAGAACCGAAGAGCAGGACAAGACCCCTAAAGAGTGGGACAAGACCCCTGAAGTCGGAAGAAGACCCCCACATGGCGGCAGCGACGAAGGAGAAAGCCGGGCTCCTCCTCTAGTAAAAGAGCTAGCAAAAGAGCAGAAGATAGAGGAGGAGTCCGGCGAGAAGACCCCAAAGACGGAAGAAGAGAAGACCCCGGAGCTGACTAATAAAGTATTTTAAAAACCTGTGTTGTGTTTTTTTATGTACACTTTTTTTCCCCACGGGAATGAGTAGGGGTACATACTCATGCACATAGGGTAGGGGGCCGGAATCTGGGGGCCCCCTTATTAAACGAGCAAAAGACTCAAGAAAAACATAGACCTTTAAATTATATGTACAGTATGTCTTCACACTGGTCCTTTGCACTTACGGTGTTAAAAATCTTGCTTGCTGCGTATTTGGTCAGTTAAAAAAAACACACCAAAATTGCACCTCCCCATTGAAATGCACTGAAAACATGGCAAAAACGTATTAATAAGGCACCTGTGTTACATTTTTGATGCAGTTTTGAGTCAAATAAACTATGATAAACATGCCATAAACACAGTAAAATCATAGTAAAATCACAGCAAATTTTTTTTGCCGCTATTATCGCCACCTTTTTCTCTTATTGCCATAATGCAGATAACACAATTTTCGCCTGTGCATCTCTAGTAAATTGTGTTCTAGTATGCACTCTAAAGTAACTGGTGCCCAATCTATATTACCTTACAAGGAGTCAAGAATTCTGCACTGAGGTTGGAGATGCTAGTTCACGATCTCCCACAGGTAAGGGATTAAAGAGACATAGGAGTATCAATAGTGTTAAACGCAGGAAAGAGTATTGGACAGCCAGGCTTTTGTAACAATGACAA
This sequence comes from Lithobates pipiens, assembly GCF_037356315.1. Taxonomy (NCBI): domain Eukaryota; kingdom Metazoa; phylum Chordata; class Amphibia; order Anura; family Ranidae; genus Lithobates; species Lithobates pipiens. The sequence continues at coordinate 299,083,639 of NW_027507903.1, forward strand.
AATGCTCCGATCGGACATACTCCGATCATGTGTAGCCTACTCCGACGGACAAAGTGCCACGCATGCTCAGATCAAATTCATAGACCAAAGCTATTTGCTACTAGCCTGAATGTAGTCCAACATCACTTCCGGACCTCTTCCGGAATTAATCCATCGGAATTACTCCGACTGAGTTGGTTGTCGGAATCTCCGACCGTGTGTGCAAGGGCTAAAAGGATAAGGAACTCTGAAAACCAGGCAGCCACCAGCAGGGCCATACACCCCAATGACCAATTAGCAAACACCAACGGCGCTAGACCACAAAATTAAAGCCACAGTACCAGCACTGGAATATTACATCCCCCAGGAATCAGGGCCCAAACATATCTCTTAGCCCTTGTACACAAGGTCGGACTTTTCGACAACCAAATGCGTTGGATTTTGTCCGTCGGATCTTGACGGAAACTGTTGAATACACACGGTTGGACAAAGTTGTCGAAAAAATGCGATCTTTCAGAACATGATGATGTAATTTCGTTACGATGGGACTACGTTCAGGCTAGTAGCCAATAGCTTTGATGTAGGAATTTGATCTGAGCATGCGTGGCACTTTGTCCGATCGGAATTCTCTACACATGATCGGAGTATGTCCTATCGGACCAGTTTGTCGGAAAATATTTCCAGCAAGTCGGAAAATTTGGTCCGACGGATATTCCGATGGAAACAGTCCGATGTATACCACACACAGTCGGTGTACAAGGGCTTAGACACACTGGCGACCCCATTATGGCTGCCTTCCAACTCAGATCAGCAAGTATTCCCCCTTTCACCGCACAGCCAGGTGTGCAGGCCAACACCGAATATTTTTCAGAAATAGATTTTTGTATTTATTTTTGCCCGGCAGTTTACTTCAGTTTATTGTGGACCAGATCAATCTTTTTTCGCCCAACAATATATTTCTAACCAGCACAGTTCACACTATGCCCGTTCGTATCAGTAAACGTCTTACATTGGAGGAGTTCAAGTTATTTATGGGCCTCACCATTAACATGGGCCTTATAACAAAATGGACATGCTTACTGGTCCACTCACCCCATCCATCACATTTCCATTTATTCTGCTATAATATCCAGGTCACGCTATGAGATGATCATGCCCATCCTTCATTTCAGTGAATGCCAAAGCCCCCCCCCCAAAAAAAATCATCCCAACTATGACAAATTATACAAAATTTGCCCACTTTTTTTTTTTCCATAGAGTTTTTCTGAACTTTATGCCCCTAACCAAAACATATCTGTGGATGAGTCCACTTCACTGGCCAGCTGGGAATCATGCAATACATTTCTTGCAAAAGGGCCAGATATGGAATATTTGTATGCGCTGCACTTGTATGAAGGCAAAGATTTCCAGATCCAGCCCCCTGAGTGCCCAACCTACATCGGCACAAGTGGAAAGGTTGTCTGGGACCTAGGTTTTCCACTTTTCCAAAAAGGTTATCATATCTTCTTTGATAATTCCTATACCAGCCTGCCCCTTTTCTGCTACCTGTACTGTGAGAAAACCTTGACCTGTAGTACCATCTGAAAAAAACAGGGCTTCCCACAAAATTTAGTGACCACGAGGCGACAAAAGGGAGAATTAGTCTGAGGAACGAGGAAGTGCTGGCCATGAAGTGGAATGATAAGAGAGATGTGTAAACCATCCTCAATGTGGAAATCCCCGGAATACAAGGTCCCATCCAAAAGCCTGTGTGCATCCAAGATTATAATCTCTACATGGGGGTGAGTGAATTTCAATGATCAGATGCTACAGCCCTATTTAGCTATAAGAAGGTCTTCCTTTCCGGGATATTAAAAAGTTGCAATTTATCTTATTCATTTGGCCTTTTATAATACTTATTTCACCTACACCAAATTTCTAGAAGAAATCGCAAGGACCCCACCAGAAAACATTTGCTCTGATTCTGTGGGATGACTTTATAAGCACCATTTCCCTGAGAGCATTCCACCAACAGAAGCAGGCTAAAAAAAAATGCTGGGTATGCAGCAGAGGGGGAGTTAGAGGAGACAACGGTTTTCATTGTCCCCAATGTCCCTCCCAACTAGGCCTATGCATCGAGACTGCTTCTGACATTTTCACACATCACTAACATATTAGTCCATATTTCTAACAGCCTGCCATTTCCCCGTTTTCAATATCTGTCTGAACATTTGCCCGCTGCCTCAACCAACCATGCCACTACCTTCCACCTAAACTGACCCTGGCCTGTTTATTGACTATGCCTCTGCCTGGCATCTGCATTGTGTATCCATTATGTTTCTGCCTACCACCTAAACTGACCCTGGCCTGTTTATTGACTATGCTTTTGCCTGCCATCTGGATTGTTTATTAACCACTACAGCCCCGGACCAATAAACACCTTAAGGACCAGAGGTCTTTTTCCAATTTCGCACTGCGCTGCTTTAACTGGTAATTGCGCGGTCATGCAATACTGCACCCAAACGAAATTTGCGTCCTTTTCTTCCCACAAATAGAGCTTTCTTTTGATGGTATTTGATTGCCTCTGTGATTTTTATTTTTTGCGATATAAATGGAAAAAGAGCGAAAATTTTGAAAAAAAAAGATATTTTCTTCTTTTTGTTATAAGAAAAATCGAATAAACTAAATTTTAGTCATACATTGAGGGCAAAATTTATTCAGCCACATGTCTTTAGTAAAAAAAATGTCAATAAGCGTATATTTTTTGGTTTGCGCAAAAGTTATAGCGTCTACAAACTAGAGTAAATTTTCTGGAATTTACACAGCTTTTAATTTATGACTGCCTATCTCATTTCTTGAGGTGCTAAAATGGCAGGGCAGTACAAACCCCCCCCCCCCCAAATGACCCCATTTTGGAAAGTAGACACCCCAAGGAAATTGCTGATGGGTATGTTGAGCCCATTGAATATTTATTTTTTTTGTCCTAAGGGATTGAATAATGACAAAAAAAAAAAAAAATTTACAAAAAGTTGTCACTAAATGATATATTGCTCACACATGCCATGGTTATATGTGGAATTGCACCCCAAAATATATTCCACTACTTCTCTTGAGTATGGGGATACCACATGTGTGGGACTTTTTGGGAGTCTAGTCGCGCACGGCACCCCGAAAACCAATCACCACCTTCAGGATTTCTAAGGGTGCAAATTTTTGAATTTACTCCTCACTACCTATCACAGTTTCAAAGGGACCCCGAAATCCAAGCACTGCCTTCAGGATTTCTAAGGGCATACATTTTTTATTTTACTCCTCACTACCTATCACTACCTATCACAGTTTTGAAGGCCATAAAATGCCAAGATGGCACAAACCCCCCCCAAATGACCCCATTTTGGAAAGTAGACACCCCAAGCTATTTGCTGAGGGCCATGTTGAGACCATTGAATATTTTTTTTTGTCCCAAGGGATTGAATAATGACAAAAAATAAAAAAAAATTTTTTTTTACAAAAAGTTGTCACTAAATGATATATTGCTTACACTTGCCATGGTTATATGTGGAATTGCACCCCAAAATATATTCCGCTACTTCTCCCGAGTATGGGGATACCACATGTGTGGGACTTTTTGGGAGTCTAGTCGCGCACGGCACCCCGAAAACCAATCACCACCTTCAGGATTTCTAAGGGTGCAAATTTTTGATTTCACTCCTCACTACCTATCACAGTTTCGAAAGCCATAAAATGCCAAAATAGCACAAAACCCCCCAAAATGACCCCATTTTGGAAAGTAGACACCCCAAGCTATTTACTGAGAGGCATGTTGAGTCCATGGAATATTTTATATTTTGCCACAAGTTGCGGGAATATTACAAACTTTTTTTTTTTTGCACAAAGTTGTCACTAAATGATATATTGCTCACACATGCTATGGGCATAAGTCAAATTACACCCCAAAATAAATTCTGCTGCTTTTCCCGAGTACGGGGATACCACATGTGGGGGACTTTTTGGGAGCCTAGCCACGTACGGGACCCCGAAAACCAAGCACTGCCTTCCGGATTTAAATATAAAATGCTACCAAAAAAACTGTTAGCGATCGCAGGGATCAGGCCTGACTCTGCGATCGCTGCAGTTATGTGTTTAGTGTTTTGTAAGTGACAGTGATCGATCGATACTGCACTTGGGTGGGCTGGGCAGAGGGGCAAAACGCAGGTGCCAGCAGGTATCTGGGCTGATCCCGCTAACAATGCATTTTTTTGGAACCCTGAACTGCTGGGGACGATAGTATAGATCTGATCAGATCAGATATTGATCTGTTCAGATTCTATACCACTACGGGAGGTTTATGCTTTGCGTGTGGGTGTTAGCGGTACTGGCACTAACCTAGCGCTGCCTGGGGCGACGCAGACCCTGACCCTAAAACCTAATTGATATCACCCGCCGGGTGATCAGGGGGTTAAACCTTTATTGGGTAATAATTGGTGGGTGCCCTGATGCTATAAAAAGCAAACTAACCAGAGTCACCCGTAACACTTATACAGTGATCAGTCGTGAAAGGGTTAACTAGGGGCAATCAGGGGGTTCAAATTTTTATTAGGTAGTATATGGGGGTCCCTGGCGCTATATAAAAACCTGATGGGGAACCTAAATAACTAACTGGCTAACCAGCGTCACCAGTGACACTTATACTGTGATCGCTGGTGAAAGGGTTAACTAGGGGCAATCAGGGGGTTAAAAACATTATTGGGTAGTATATGGGGGTACTTAACGCTATAAAAACCTGGCGGTGAACCTAAAAAAATAACTAGCTACCTAGCGACACTAGTGACACTAATGCAGCGATCAGAAAAACGATCGCTTAGTGACACTGGCAAAAGGGGGTGAAAGGGTTAACTAGGGGCAATCAGGGGGTTAAAACCATTATTGGGTAGTATATCGGGGTACCTAGCGCTATAAAAACCTGGCAGTGAACCTAAAAAAATAACTAGCTACCTAGCGACAGTAGCGACACTGATGCAGCGATCAGAAAAATGATCGCTTAGTGACACTGGCAAAAGGGGGTGAAAGGGTTAACTAGGGGCAATCAGGGGGTTAAAACCATTATTGGGTAGTATATCGGGGTACCTAGCGATATAAAAACCTGGCGGTGAACCTAAAAAAATAACTAGCTACCTAGCGACAGTAGCGACACTGATGCAGCGATCAGAAAAATGATCGCTTAGTAACACTGGCAAAAGGGGGTGAAAGGGTTAACTCTAGGGGCAATCAGGGGGTTAAATCTTTATTGGGGGGGTGATAAGGGGCTACCCTGGACCTAACACTAACTGCCCTGACAGTTTTAACTGTTACAACTGACACTGAATGCATTGATCAGTAAAGAAATGATCAATGCAATCAGTGACACTGTGACTGGGGGGGGGGGATCGGGGGGGGTTTGTGTGCCTGTGTGTACCTACATGTCAGTGTAGTGTTGGTGCACACTTACTTTTAGTCTTCTCCTCATAGCCCGGTCAAAAAGACCGCCCCGAGGAGAATGACATCACTTCCTCCTTCCTGTGTAAACAATACACTGTGGGAGGAAGTTCGTCATTGGCCAGGAGCGATCCAGAGGGGGTGGCCAGAAACCAACGGCCATCCCCTCATCACGGATCGCTCCTGGAGGGAAACGGACCACCGTATCCAGTGGGAGTCAGACCCCCCACCCGCTGGAAGGCAGGCACGTACATCTACGTGCTTGTGCCTGCCTGTGCCATTGTGATGACGTACAATGGCAATACGGCGGTCCTTAAGTGGTTAACCACATTTCTGCCTTCTACCTGCACTGACCTTTTGGAAAAAAATTACATGTTCAAAAGACTCATTATGTCTCACAGAATATACGTTGGGGTGTTTTATTTCCAAAATTGGGTCGTTTTGTGGGTAATTTTACTGTCGTGGTGCTTTGGAGCCTTTAGAAATCTGACAGGTAGTCAGGAAATTAGATGTAGTGTAATAGTGTAATTTATGTCCCTAGAGCAGTTAGAGGTGTTATTTGGATGTTGAGCCTCTGTATGTGGCCCTGTGTGAGAAATAACTTGTTAATATGACAATTTTGTGTAAAAAAAAACAAAATATTAGCTTATTCATTTTCCCACGAGTTGTGGGGAAAAAATTTACAACTTCAAAAAGCTCACCATGCCTCTTACTAATAACCATGACTGTCTACTTTCCAAAAAGGGGTATTTTGGAGGGCATTTGTACTGCCGTAACATTTCAGGGACTCAAGAAATGAGATATGCAATCAGTACATTAGGACTGATACATTTTCAATGATATGTAGCATAGCTTGTAGGCTCTATAACTTTCACACAGACTAAATAATATACACCAATGTGGGTTGTTTTTCCTAAATATATGTAGCAGTATACATTTTGGCCTAAATGTATGAAAACAATGTAATTATTTGCAAAATGTTGTAATACAAACTAAAAATAAATATTTTTGCTCTTTTTTTTGCTTATATTGCAAAAAATAAAAATAAAACCCAGTGATGATTAAATACCACCAAAAGAAAGCTCTATTTGTGTGAAAAAAAAAATTATAAACATGTTGTTTGGGTACAGTGTAGCATGAGTCCTTCAAAGTGTGAGAGCACCGAAAGCTGAAAATTGGTCTGGGCAGGAAAGGGGTAAAAGTGCCCAGTATTGTGTATAAGTGGTTAACTAGGTGTTAAGAATAGTGACTGAGCAATGTAATTTTATGCTTTCTTCAGTTGTTGATTCTTTTTTACATTATTCACCATTGTGCAGAAATAATTTATATCCATTTTATTTTTTTTATTTTTTTTAGGTTATTTAAAACCAGAGAGATTTCCAGAGCATCAAAAATATAGCTTATTTTGTAGCTGTTATCCAGTGACATTATGTCTCTATTAGTCTTTTTCTGTCAGTGGAATATAGTGACCTGTTGCCCAATGCACAATGTATTCCATGACACACTTAGAGATGATAAGTGGGTTCTTAAGATATATAATGGAGGCTATATACAATGTATGACACCTACTATATTTAGAAATGTCGTGTGACTATTTGTTTTACAGACATGCCACTGTTTTGCTCAGCCTGAACACCAGGCAAATATGTTACTCACTTTACTAAAGCCTAATAACACAAAAATGATTTTATGAATGTGATTCTTGCAGATAACACACTCTGTTGTATATAATAATGCTATAAAACAATGCTCTGTGTATAAAACACAGAAGGCAGCATGACTGGAGCCTGTTTCTTCGGTATGAGGATTTAGGGCAATAAATGGTTATGGGTTTCAAAAAAGAATAATAGGGGTGGTATAGGAAAATGGCACCAGGCTTTTAGTTTGGAAGAAAAAGTGAGGGATTTAAAGGGGTTGTAAAGGTTCATTTTTTATTTTCTAAATAGGTTCCTTTAAGCTAGTGCATTGTTGGTTCACTTACCTTTTCCTTTGATTTCCCTTCTAAATTTTTTTTGTTTTCTTTGTCTGAATTTCTCACTTCCTATTCCTCCTCAGTAAGCTGTTCAGTAGGCTGCTCTGGCTGACTAAACGCGGCTCGCATGATGGTGTGAAGTTTACTGAGGAGAAACAGGAAGTGAGAAATTTAGACAAAGAAAAAAAACATTTAGAAGGGAAATCGAAGGAAAGGGTAAGTGAACCAACAATGCACAAGCTTAACCTATTTAGATAATAAAAAACAAACCTTTACAACCCCTTTAAGCCCTGTTGTTACACAGGACTTGCAGTATTATGCCTCAGTCCTGCACGTTTTAAGCAAGAGAAAAAGTCCCCACCCTCCTGCCCTTGGTTCAAGAATTTAATGTTGCTATGTTGGGTTTCAAAAAAAGTTTTGCCCATATTAAATTCCTAAATACACATGTCATTGTAATTTGCATATTATTATACAGGAATTATATAGCGCCAACACTTTACGATATAAAGGGAGACAATACAGCAACAATACAATTCAATACAAAAGGGTTAGGAGGGCCCTGCTCCTGCGAGCTTACAGTCTAAGCCCTTGTACACACGGTCGGACATTCCGACGGAAAATGTCCGATCGGACCATGTTGTTGGATAATCTGACCATGTGTGGGCTACATCGGACTGTTTCCGTCGGAATATCTGACCGACAAAGTTTTAGAGCTGGGCTATAAAATTTTCCGACAACATGATCTGATCAGACTTTGTCCGATCATTTGTAGAGAATTCCGATCGGACAAAGTGCCAGGCGTGCTCAGGTCAAATTCCTAGATCAAAGCTATTGGCTACTAGCCGGAACGTAGTCCCGTCGTAATGAAATAACGTCATCACGTTACGAACGATCGGATTTTCCAACAACTTTGTCCGACCATGTGTATGCAACACCAGTTTCGGACAAAATCCGTTGGACAAAATCTGACGGATTTGTTGTCGGAATGTCTGATCGTGTGTACAAGGGCTAAGAGATATGTTTGTATGGCATATTTTTCCACATCATAATATCCCTTTTGCGGGCTGAGGTGGCTGTAAGCTAATGAAGTCTATATAAAGTCGATCTCTAGAGTCAGTGCAATTTTAAATTGGGCCATTTACTTGGTTAGGTTATGAGTCTTCAATAGAACTGGTAGCAGGAAACACAAGTAAGTTTCCAACCCTATCTTGGCGGCTGGGGTCGGAATTGACTGTTAAAAATGATCTGTGAAGGAGAGTTTGAGATATATGCCACACAGCACTGCAAAAGAGATTCTAGATTTGGACATGTTCTTTTGTTAACTACTTCATTATTTATATGCTGTATGACGCTGTGGCCGATACTCAAAAAAGTATCAATCCAGTCAAATGAATTATTTTGTCAGTTTCGTTATTTATAGTAATGGTCATGAGAAGGGAGAAGTGAACACTGGATCAGTCATGTACTTTAAATATTGGGATATCCAGTATTGTAATAATGATCTGATAAATTGAATTTGCAAATCTTCTCAATCAGCAGCAGCTGTTTGATTAGGGTGAAGCACCACAGAAATACGTTGAAGCCATTTTGATAATACCTGGCCCTCCAGCTGTTGTGAAAATACACAGCCCATGAGGCATTGTAAAACTCTGACATTCACAGACATGATTTGGCATGATGGGAATTGTAGTTCCTGAACAACTGGAGGGCCGTAGTTTGAAGACCCATGCCCTAGAGAATAAAATGGTGATCATTGCAATATTTTATGTCACACTGTATTTGCGCAGCAGTCTTTCAAATTAATTTTTTTGTAAAAAATACACTTTAATGAATAAAACCAAAAAAACAAACATTAAAGTCAGCCCAATTTATTTGTATAATGTGAAAGATCATGTTACACTGAGTAAATGATTTAATTTTATGAAGTGATGCGGTATTTTAGTAGTAAAACCTTATGTTGAGTTAACGCAGGTGGCCGGCAACAACCAGTAACTTCATGGTTGTTAAGGAGCGGGTGGCCGCCATGTCCTTAACAACTGATGAGTCATCTGCTGTCAGCAGGGTTTTTTTCCCCTTATTTTTTATGCGAGTAATTCTTTTCTTCCCAATGACAGCTGATGATTTATCGGTTGTTAAGGACGTGGCAGCCGCCAGCTCATTAACACCCATGTCACTTACTGGTTGTTAAGGACACTGGCAGCCACCCCCGCCCCTTAACAACCAGTACACATTCCTTAAATACCACATGCGTCGACCACTATTTAATTACCGCATGCATTTAATTATTTAGTTATTTATGTAAATTGAGTTTAAAGCCTGTTTATGTGATATTTCCTGGTTTTTTTTAGCGTTTTGCAGTAAATACCACAGAATGGCATAGTGAATTGACAGTTTCAGGATCGCATGCAGTATTTAGGGAAAATGTGTCTGTACACCTGAATACCGCATGCGATCTGCTTTTGTGAATGAAGCCCAATATAACAAAGAAAAGCAGTGTTGTAATAGTAAAGGCACATCTTCAGCAGCTAGCCAGTGAAACTACCGGTAACTAAAATGTTAAATTGATCTATTATGATATATACATTAAATCGATGAGCCAGCCACTGGCAAAATGTCCTGTGACATATTTATTAATGTGCACCTCATATGTAACGCTGTGTTTCTGGTAATATTTTTCTGTATCCACAGATTGCTGTCTATTGTTCCACATGGATAGGCAACAAATCAAAAAGGCCATCTTTGTATACAGCTGTTAAATGGTACATAAGAAATGTCTACTTACAAGAAAGGCAGCTTAAGTAATTGCAGACAGAAACAAGTAGCAATGTATTTAGACAGATCTCTAATATAGCTCACATGAATAGCAAAGTATGTGTTAGGAAACAGGTAATGAGGGACACCATATGGGAGATGATGGAAGTGCAGAGATACTGACAAGCCCTGCTCAGTACTGTCACTAAGGATTCTAACAACATACACTGAGCAGTATCAGCTTGTGTAATTTCAGCCCAAAACCCTCTGTTTACAAATCTGCTTTCATTCTCATTATTCAAAATTAAAGATGAACTGTGGGCAGGAAAAAAAAAACACATTTTATATCCTCTTACCCGCTTTGTATTTTTTATTTGAAAAATTATCTTTGATATCCCCATTTTTCTAGCCTTGAGCCATGATCAGCATGTGGGATTCTTCCATTTTCATACTTAGTAGTGTTATTGATAGATTGATAGTGTCCATGTTACATCCTGGTGATGTAGATGCAGGCTGACACCCACGATCTAGGGCACCCCTGGGCACATAGACAGCAGCCCCAGGCCAGGAAATATGGCACCTAGGATAACCAAAATAAACTTGTAGTGTTACTGCTTCCATCACGCTGTTCATTTTATTATTATTATTTATTTATTTATTTTGCAGATGTAACCATATAATAATACTTATATATGTTTTTCACTGGTGTTTAAAAAATCCTCTTTGGGTCAGAGCTATAAATTTACAAATATGATGACTGAAATCAAAAGAAGTGCTTAAAATGATCTATGGGATGTTCCGAAAGCATATTGTTCATATAATGTAAAATTCCATTGTTCTCCAATTGGCATTAATCAGGTTAAAAAGAAATATGATTTCAATGTACAATTACATATAAGAATCCTGTAATTCATAAAAAATTCCAGATTCCCAAATTCACTAAATTGTCTACAAAATACAGTTATAAGGGATTGCAAGGAAAAATGCAATTACGGGTGGAGATGTAGGAGTTGAATACAAAAGATCAACAAAGATTGAAGTATATTTATCTAGAGGCTCATTCTTGCGATGATGACAAATATTACTGAGAAGGAGACCTGGGACACTTAGAAGACCTGGGGAATGTGCCCTGGGTGCCAGGGTTTAGCAACACCCCTGCTGCCAACCTACTCTCAGTGTCCCTCTCAACAGATCTATTTTGTGATTGCCTCCATGGATGTGATAATGGGTGCAGTTTTAGGAGTTGTCATATACATCATCTATCAGCCATGTTGTAAATTGTCCTCTTGGAGTAAGCATATATTGAGTGGGTTTTATTTTCATGGATCTTCAAGATTGTTCATAGTGTGCAGAGCCATAATATCCCACCCTGCCATTGTAAACTGCAAAGAGATGGCTGGGTGACCAATCACTTGTGCAAAGGAGAGCAGCTGCAATGACTGGTCAGCTTAACAAGAGAAGCCGCTGCTGGTCATAAGATCATGTCTCCAGGTTAGAAATTGAAACAGCTACAGATTATTCTTGTAACTAAAATGAAAATTTGGTAATATTCTTGCAGCAGATGCCTGAGTGCTAACTAGTGTGTTCTGGCAGGTGGTCAGTCCCCCTGACAGAACACAATAGCACAGCAGGGAGATCGCTGTACTAACATCGCAATGCTGATGCAGCCAGTTCCTCATTTTATTTTCATTAAGCTCACTGGTTTTAACGGAAAAAGAGTATGTCATGTAAGTGTGAACATGGCAGCTGATAAGGCAATACAACTGGTTCTGTAGTACTGGGCCAAGGCCTCAGCAGCTAAACAGGGGGGTCATGGGGCAGCTTTATTGTTCACTTCTGCCTAAAAATAAAAATGGATTTTACTAGACTACACCCCCTTTACTTGCTTACCAGTGCTTAAATTGCATTACATTTCCCTGGATCAGGTCAACAGAGGGGCCCAAGAGGTGGGAGCAAAGGAGGGATTCATTTTTGGGGCGTAGGCGGATAAAGTCAATGTCACTGTGTTGACTGCACCCTGGGAGGGGTGCAGGTGGTGTTAATGGGGCCCCATTAGGAAGCCTCTACGGGGCCCCATGATTTCTAACAGCGGCCCTCAGTGTGAATACATTGACCATATATGTGGCCATGGGTACTAAATGTTCTGTGTCATTGTTTTCCCTGATAAGAAAAATGTCTACTAAGTAAATGTATTTTGTCTACATGACCTGATAGCATGTTTGTTCTTCCATATGGTATATTCAGTATCTCACAAAAGTGAGAACACTCCTTACAATTTTGTAAATATTTTATTATATCTTTTAATGTGACAACACTGAAGAAATGACACTTTGTTACAATGTAAAGTAGTGAGTGTACAACTTGTATAACAGTGTAAATTTGTTGTCCCCTCAAAATAACTCAACACACAGCAATTAATTTCTAAACCACTGGCAAAAAACAATACAAAAGTAAGTACATCCCTAAGTGAAAATATCCAAATTGGGTAAAATTAGCCATTTTCCCTCCCCAGTGTCATGTGACTCATTAGTGTTACAAGCTCTCAGATGTGAATGGGGAGCAGGAGTCTTAAATTTGGTGTTATCACTCTCACTCTCTTATATTGGTCACTGGAAGTTCAACATGGCACCTCATGGCACAGAATTCTCTGAGGATCTGAAAAAAATGAATTGTTTCTCTACATAAAGATGGCTTAGGCTTTAAGAAGATTTCCAAGACCCTTAAACTGAGCTGCAGCATGGTAGCCAAGACCATACAGCAGTTTAACAGGACAGGTTCCACTCAGAACAGGCCTCACTATGGTTGACCAAAGAAGTTGAGTGCACATGCTCAGCCTCATATCCAGAGGTTGTCTTTGGGAAATAGACGTATGAGTGCTGCCAACATTGCTGCAGAGGTTAAAGGGGTGGGGGGGGTCAGCCTGTCAGTGCTCAGACCATACGCCACACACTGCATAAAATTGGTCTGCATGGCTGTCGTCCCAGAAGGAAACCTCTTCTAAAGATGATGCACAAAAAAGCCCACAAACAGTTTACTGAAGACAAGCAGACTAAGGACATGGATTACTGGAACCATGTCCTGTGGTCTGATGAGACCAAAATAAACTTATTTGGTTCAGATGGTGTCAAGTGTGCGTGGTGGTAACCAGGTGAGGAGTACAAAGACAAGTTTTTATTGCCTACAGTCAAGCATGGTGGTGGGAGTGTCATGGTCAGGGGCTACATGATTGCTGCCGGCACTGGGGAGCTACAGTTCAGGGTAAAGGTGATGGACTGGCCAAGGATGTCTCCAGACCTAAAACCCTATTGAACATCCATGGAGCATCCTCAAATGGAAGGTGGAGGAGTGCAAGGTCTCTAACATTCACCAGCTCCGTGATGTTGTCATGGAGGAGTGGAACAGGACTCCAGTGGCAACCTGTGAAGCTCTGGTGAACTTGGTGAACAAGAGGATTAAGGCAGTGCTTGTCAAATAATGGTGCCATGCAAAATATTGACACTTTGGGCCCAATTTAGACATTTTTACTTTTGTTGCCAACAGTTTAGCTAGCACTGCAACTGCTGCCTTTTCAGCTGGTAGACTCTACCCCTTTCATGAATTTGTAGAATGTGCTGTACCTCAGTGGTAGGTTCCAAAACGCTATTTGTTTTCGCGGAAGGCCATTCTGGCTCTCTACCAGCATGTGGCCTCGCAATGTTTTGGCCTTGTTTGACAGGGCGGTAAGCAGTAAGGTTCATATCATCACTGACTCATGGTCCAGCAGGCATGGGCAGGGATGTTACCTTTACTTCACGGTGCACTGGGTAACACTGCTGGCAGCTGGGAAGGATGTAGGACAGGGTTCAGTGTTGTTGGAGTTTGTTCTGCCACCACGCCTCCAAAATGCTAGTGGGAATTCTGCCATAGCTCTCTCCTCCACCCCCTCCTCTTCTTCTTCTTTCTCTATGGCCTCTTCTGAAGATTTGTCCTCTGAACCAGCGGTGCTCCATAAGCAAGGGGCTATGCAAGCAGTCATGCAAAAGATGCCATGCGGTGCTTGAAATTCTGGCTAGAGGACAGGAGCCATCCTGGGGCAGAGATTCTGCCAGCTCTGCAGGAGCCATCTCAGAGGTGGTTGACACCACCCCAGCTTCACCCAGGAATAGTTGTATGCGACAATGGCAGCAACCTTCTCTCTGCCCCCCGACAGGGACACCCAGGGGAGGGCTGGGCTGGGGGGCAGGGATGCAATTTCCCCCTGGGCTGCTCTGATATGCTGTGGCAAAGGCTGCTGTGCCATCAGCTCAAGAGCATACATGCGCAGATCTTGAGCTGGCCAAGTCCAGTGCTGTGATCCAGCGATGTCTTCATTTCAGGGCTGACAGTCTGTGTTACACAGCACAGCCCCGCCCAGCCCCTCCCTCCTCCACACCATTGACTGGCAGAGGCAGGACCTGCTTCTTTCCCCGCCCACACTCCGGGGCAGCCCATGTGCTGTCTGTGAGGAGGATGTGTGGGCGGGAAAGTTCAATCTGAGCAGTCGGCTGGAATCCAGTGAGGCTCCTGGGAGGCTGAGACCATCCAAGTAAGTGAGCTCCTCCCTTCCCCACTCTGCAGCCAAAGAGTTTTTTTTCTTTTTTCCTAGCAGCCTGAACAATACCTTCTAGGTGGTATGATGTGGGCTCACACTGGAATGCTGCGGTTTGGCTGCAGTGCTGGTGTCCTGGCAGTCTTCCTGCATGTTGTCCCTGGTCCCATAGAGGCTGCACATTTTTACTGCATGTTCTGAAAGTGCACAAAACGTCCTGCATGCTGCATCTTTGGTGCAATTCCAGAAAATACAGCAAAAATGTGCAACCTAAAAGAAGTCTGGGGGACTGTGAAAGCCGCCAGTACACTCGCACTGCAGCACACTAAAGGCTTGTATTCACTTGCAGCAGCCACTCCTCTAAAAAGTGATCCATGCTCAGGTCACTTTTCAGAGGCATTTGACAGGCAGTGAGGAGTTGATATTACATTTCATCCCTGCTTGTTTTAACCCTCTAAATGCCAATCCCTGCAGGTAATTATACGGTTCACTTTGAACTCCACCTCATTTCCATTACTCTCTGTAGGTATTAGATGTGCTCTCACCTTATTGTTTGCACATCTAATATCCAAGGGTACTTTCACACTGGGGCGGTGTGGGCAGTAGTGGTAAAGCATTGCTCGTTTTAGCAGCGCTAGCGGGGCACTTTTAAAACCCACTAGCAGCTCAAGAAAGAGTTAAAACCGCCTGTGTTGCTCATTTCAGTGGGCAGGGCACCTCTCCCAAACCGCCCCAATAATGCTGCTTGCAGGACTTTTCAGAATGTCCTACAAGCGCACCGCCCCATTGTGAGGGCACTCGGGGCTTTCACACCAGGGTGGCATGAGAGGCAGTTTACAGGCGCTATTTTTAGCACTAAAACGCCTGTAAAGCACCTTCAGTGTGAAAGGACCCTAAAAAGAGTTCTGGAAATAAGGGGGAGTTCAAAGTGAATTTCTACACCTAAGTGGAGCGCTCCTTTCAGAAGATTTGAGGATATTATTAAACAGAGACTGGTGGACTTAGGCCACCATAGACAGATTGAAATTCTGCTGTTCAGCAGAAATTTCAATCAATCTATGTGCAGACTGGCTGCACAGAATTCGATCTATCAACTGACAATACAACCAGCTTGTCTTTATTTCTTTTTTTTGTGATCACTGCTGGCTGCTAAGCTGCCGGCAGCGATCACTGTATTCTGTATTCTGATGGCTTGAAAACTTTCACCTCAGAGCACACACCCACACATGGCTCTTATGGATGCTTAGTAAATCAAGTGCCAGGCTTCCCTAGCATTACACCTGTGTGACTGCGACCAAGTCTGGGCACAAGCTAGCACAGGCTCCTGGAAACATGGGAAGGGTGGCCAGTAAGAGGAGAGCTGGGATATGACATTACTTGCCTCATATTCCTGCCACTCCTAAACCTGCTCCACTGCAGCACCAGGCCCACAATGCCCTTAATCTGGCTGGTGCCCCAGGGTGTGCACCTGCATGTGCTTTTCTCACTACCCGCAATTGACACAGGAGGAGCCTGCACCCTGGTGAATATGGTGGTCATGCCAGGGAGAAAGCAGGACTTGCATGTTTAGCCTGCTGAACTCGCTCTGACTCTCGGCTACTTTACTGGCTTGGCTTGCCCAGTGGCGTGGTGCTCACTCACCAGAGAAGCTCCAGACTCCACAGGTAGCACTTAGTGTGGCGGCAGTGACAGAACAGTCTTTAGTCTTCACCTTCCTGCAGTCTTATTGGTCTTTGTACTGGGTCTGGGGAAGGGGCAAGCTCTTTTTCTCAGTCTCTCTGGGGCAATCATGCAGTCTCTCTCTGGGAGACTGCTCCAAAATGATTGCCCCCACAGGGAGTGACTGCTCCACACTGCCTGCACAGAGAGTGACCGCTTCACACTGCCTGCACAGAGAGTGACCGCTTCACACTGCCTGCACAGAGAGTGACCGCTTCACACTGCCTGCACAGAGAGAGTGACCGCTTCACACTGCCTGCACAGAAAGTGACTGATTCACACTGCCCACACAGAGAGTGACTGCTTCACACTGCCTGCACAGAGAGTGACTGATTCACACTGCCTGCACAGAGAGAGTAACTGCTTCACACTGCCCGCACAGAGAGTGACCGCTTCACACTGCCCACACAGAGAGTGACTGGTTCACACTGCCTGCACAGAGAGTGACCGCTTCACACTGCCTGCACAGAGAGAGTAACTGCTTCACACTGCCCACACAGAGAGTGGCCGCTTCACACTGCCCGCACAGAGAGTGACTGCTTCACACTGCCTGCACAGAAAGTGACTGCTTCACACTGCCTGCACAGAGAGCGACTGCTTCACACTGACTGCACAGAGAGAGTGACTGCTTCACACTGCCTGCACAGAGAGAGTGACTGCTTCACACTGCCTGCACAGAGAGTGACTGATTCACACTGCCTGCACAGAGAGAGTGACTGCTTCACACTGCCTACACAGAGAGTGACCGCTTTACACTGCCCGCATAGAGAGTGACTGCTTCACACTGCCTGCACACAGAAAGTGACTGCTTCATACTGCCTACACAGAGAGTGACCGTTTCACACTGCCCACACAGAGAGTGACCGCTTCACACTGCCCACACAGAATGAGACCGCTTCACACTGCCTGCACAGAGAGAGTGACCGCTTCACACTGCCTGCACAGAGAGAGTGACTGCTTCACACTGCCTGCACAGAGAGAGTGACTGCTTCACACTGCCTGCACAGAGAGAGTGACCGCTTCACACTGCATGCACAGAGAGAGTGACCGCTTCACACTGCCTGCACAGAGAGAGTGACCGCTTCACACTGCCTGCACAGAGAGAGTGACCGCTTCACACTGCCTGTACAGAGAGAGTGACCGCTTCACACTGCCTGTACAGAGAGAGTGACCACTTCACACTGCCTGTACAGAGAGAGTGACCGCTTCACACTGCCTGTACAGAGAGAGTGACTGCTTCAAACTGCCTGCACAGAGAGAGTGACTGCTTCACACTGCCTACACAGAGAGTGACCGCTTTACACTGCCCGCATAGAGAGTGACTGCTTCACACTGCCTGCACACAGAAAGTGACTGCTTCATACTGCCTACACAGAGAGTGACCGCTTCACACTGCCCACACAGAGAGTGACCGCTTCACACTGCCCACACAGAGAGTGACCGCTTCACACTGCCTGCACAGAGAGTGACCACTCCACACTGCCTGCACAGAGAGAGTGACCGCTTCACACTGCCTGCACAGAGAGAGTGACCGCTTCACACTGCATGCACAGAGAGAGTAACCGCTTCACACTGCCTGCACAGAGAGAGTGACCGCTTCACACTGCCTGCACAGAGAGAGTGACCGCTTCACACTGCCTGTACAGAGAGAGTGACCGCTTCACACTGCCTGTACAGAGAGAGTGACCGCTTCACACTGCCTGTACAGAGAGAGTGACCGCTTCACACTGCCTGTACAGAGAGAGTGACCGCTTCACACTGCCTGTACAGAGAGAGTGACCGCTTCACACTGCCTGCACAGAGAGTGGCCGCTTCACACTGCCTGCACAGAGAGTGACCGGCAGTGTCAAGCAGTCTCGCTCTCTCTCTCTGGGGCAATGTGGAGCAGTCTCCCTGCCTCTCTGTACGGGAAATGTGGTGTAGATGGATGGTCAGCTGATTCTGGGGTTCAATGGGCCACTTGACTGGACTTGCCCCCCAGGCCTAAGGCTGCCAGCCCTCCCCTGGGGACACCTGACCCATGTTCCATGTTTGGCACACGTCCTGAATTTGGTGGTGTAGCAGGTACCCAGGCTTACAAGATCTCCTGAGGCAGGCCAGAAAAGTCTGTGGTCATTTATGCCAATCA
Organism: Lithobates pipiens; assembly: GCF_037356315.1. Classification (NCBI taxonomy): domain Eukaryota; kingdom Metazoa; phylum Chordata; class Amphibia; order Anura; family Ranidae; genus Lithobates; species Lithobates pipiens. Next base: position 299,102,209 of record NW_027507903.1, read on the forward strand.
TACAATGCCAGTGTTCGAGTGGCTAACAATCAAAGGGAATGCAACCTGCCCACCAACCGCCTCATTTGTGACATGTCCACGAGGTGAAACTCAGCCTAAAATTATATAGAACATCCTGTGAGCCTCCACTAACAATAATAAACCAATAAATCCTCTTTGAATCAGCTGCAAGTGGTAAACATGTCTCATAAACCATGTAAAAGTACTAAAACCACATTAAAAACACTGCGCTATCAAAGGTATAATCATAAAGGCTCTGAACTGGTAAAAAATATATCTTCTACACCGTAGTAAAAATAATGTATAAAATATATGATGAAAAATATGTAAAATAACAAATGCTTAATAGCCAAATAATAAATTGACAATATGCATTCATATAGTGATGAAAAATATTAAAGCAAAAAAGTGCTTAAGTGCAATGAGCAAAGTTCAAATTGATCCAATTTACAGGTGCTCCACACTTCATGCGATTCAGTATGCTGTGAAAGGGATGCGATAATCAGATGCTATGTTCTCACTCAGGCTCCCCCCCCCCATGTAATAAAGGCTCACCTTAAAGCGGTTCTTCACCCTAAAGGGGAAGTTCCGCTAGTATTATCCCTCCCCCCCTCCGGTGCCACAATCGGCACCTTTCGGGGGGAGGGGGTGCAGTTACCTGGATAATCCAGGTATCTGCACCCACTTCCGGCCAGACCGCCGCATGGCTCCGCCCACCCCGCATGGCTCCCCCCCCCCCCCCCCCCCCCCCCCCGTTGTGTTCTGGGAAACACACAGTTCCCAGAGACACAGCGGGGGACCATAAGAGAAGCGCAGCGCAGCTCGCGCATGCGCAGTAGGGAATCGGGCAGTGAAGCCCTCATGCTTCACTTCCCGATTCCCTGACAGAGGATGGCGGCGGTGGCTGCAGCGAGACGAGCGATCGCTCGTTATCTGCCGCCGACATCGCTGGAACCTGGGACAGGTAAGTGTGATATTATTAAAAGTCAGCAGCTGCAATATTAGTAGCTGCTGGCTTTTAATATTTTTTTTTTAGGTGCAGCTCCTCTTTAAGGTGTGTGACCTTGCTGTTAAAGCTTGGTCAATACACGCTTTGGAACCACCACAGGATGATTCAACGGTGCATCCAGAATCCTGGATCGTTGATGATTGATCCAGGATTCCGGACACACCGTTAATCCCTGTAGTGGTTCCAAAGCGTGTATTGACCAAGCTTAACAGCAAAGTCACAAACCTTAAGGTGAGCCTTCATTACACGGGGGGAGCACATGAGTGAGAACACAGCATCTGATTATCACATCACTTTCACAGCATAATGAATCACATGGAGTGTTGAGTACCTGTAAATTGGATCAATTTGAACTTTGCAGAGGCTTTATGCTTATACCTTTGATAGCACAGTGTTTTTAATGCAATTTTAGGTGGAACTCAGCGTTGGCAATGCTGCAACAGCTACACACATAGCAGAGGGCCATCAATGAGTACCTATGTGATTATGGCATCAGGACAGAGTCAGCGGAGCTCGGCTTCTTTTCGCCATGCCAGTGGCTACTGATCAAGGATGCATGCACTGTCCTATCACCATTTGAGGAGGCCACAAGGATTGTGAGCAGCGACAATGCATGCATCAGTGGCACTGTCCCTTTAGTCTTCCTGCTGGAGCACATGTTTTGTGGAGTTATGGACAGGGCACTTGAAGCAGAACAGCAGGAGGAAGAGGAGGACTTCCTTTCCTCTCAAGGCACCCCTTATCCAGATAGCATTCCTGCGGGCCCACCAAACACACAGGAAGGAGAGGAGGAGGATTATGTAAGCATGGATGTAGTGGATAACACTCAGCAGCAGTCTTCAAGGGATGGTTTTCAGTCCCCAGAAACCCAAGAGTTGTACGTGGCTGGGAGGAGGTAGTTACGGATAATGTGATCCTTAGCAACCTAGAGGACACGGAATCAAATGCCTCTGCAAACGTACGTTGCATGGCCTCCCTGATTCTGCAAAGCCTGCAAAAGGACCCTAGGATTCGTGGTATCAAGGAGAGGGATCATTACTGGCTGACAACCCTTCTTGATCCACTTTACAAAGGTAAAGTTGCAGAACTCATCCTGCCTTCGCAGAGGGAGCAGAGGATGAAACATCTTCAGGAGGCCTTGAAGAAAGGTTTGTGTAATTTCCAGACCCTGGGAGGTTAACATTTCCTGGTGCTGGACAACATGTTGCTGAGGCTTCGTTCAGTCAGAGGAGGAGTGGTGGAGAAGGTGGCCAGCTGACCGATGGCTTTAAACAATTTTTCAGTTCTCAGCGTCAGCATTATATGATGCAGGAATACCTAGGGGCAAGAACAAGACTTTCCTACAGAGCATCCACTGGGTCACTGGGACTTGAGGATGGACCACTGGCCAGAACTTGCTCAATATGCAATTGGGCTACTGGTCTGTCCTGCATCCAGCGTGCTTTCTGAGGCCGCGTACACACGGGCGGACTGTTCGCCCAACCTTGTCCGCTGAACAGTGTTTGGGCGGACAGTCCGCTCGTGTGTGGGCTTTCAGCGGACAGTTTCAGCGGACAGTTGGACGGACAAAGTCTTTCGGAAATTCCGAAAAACTGTCCGCTGAAACTGTGTTTGAGCGAACAGTCCGCCCGTGTGTGGGCTTGTCCGCTGTACTTTCGAAATGAGCGGACTGTTCCCGCTCGGAAAGTCCGCCCATTTCGAGCGCGTGTACAGGTAGGCAGGGCCCGCGAAGGAGACGTCGCGGGCTCCGCCGCCTGGAATGGGCTTAAAGGGGAACCCCAACGCCGAAAAAAATCGGCGTGGGGGTTCCCCCCAAGTCCACACCAGACCCTTGTCCGAGCACGCTACCCGGCCGGCCAGGAAAGGGGGGCGAGCGAGCGCGCCCCCCCTCCTGAGCCGTACCAGGCCGCGTACCCTCAACATGGGGGGTGCCTTGGGGAAGGGGGGGCCGCGCGGCCCCCCCACCCCAAAGCACCTTGTCCCCATGTTGATGAGGACAAGGGCCTCTTCCCGACAACCCTGGCCGTTGGTTGTCGGGGTCTGCGGGCGGGGGGCTTATCGGAATCCGGGAGCCCCCTTTAAGAAGGGGGCCCCCGGATACCGGCCCCCCACCCTATGTGAATGAGTATGGGGTACAATGTACCCCTACCCATTCACCTGTGAACTAAAGTACAATAAAAAACACAACACAGAGAAAAAATATTTTATTGCACAGCTCCGGGGGTCTTCGGGGGTCTTCTCGCCGGACTCCTCCGCTATGTGTGTGTAGCTCTTTTGCTAGCGGAGGAGTCCGGCTTTCTTCCTCCCCGCCGCCGGCCTCTTCTCCCGACTTCGGGGGTCTTGTCCCCCTCTTCGGTTCTTCTGCCGGGCCACCGCGCCTGGTCCGGTGGCCCGGTCTTCTGTCGCCGTCTTCCGTTCTTCTGTCGCCGCCTTCGGTTCTTCTGCCGGGCCACCGCGCCTTCTTGTAGCTCTTTTACAGGCGGTGGCCCGGTCTTCTGTCGCCGCTGTCGTCGCCGCCGCCGCCGCCTTCCGTTCTTGTTCTTCTTCTTGTTCTTCTTCTTCTTCTCCTGGAGATGTTGACTCGACGATCTCTCCGGCCGGAATGCCAGAGCCGCGCTGTGCGGTCACTTATATAGTGACAATGGGGCGGTGTCACATGGTATATGTCACATGGGTTGGTCACATGGTGACCCCGCCCCCTTACGATGTCATAGTCCCCATGTGACATCAACCCATGTGACCAACCCATGTGACATATACCATGTGACACCGCCCCATTGTCACTATATAAGTGACCGCACAGCGCGGCTCTGGCATTCCGGCCGGAGAGATCGTCGAGTCAACATCTCCAGGAGAAGAAGAAGAAGAACAAGAAGAAGAACAAGAACGGAAGGCGGCGGCGGCGGCGACGACAGCGGCGACAGAAGACCGGGCCACCGCCTGTAAAAGAGCTACAAGAAGGCGCGGTGGCCCGGCAGAAGAACCGAAGGCGGCGACAGAAGAACGGAAGACGGCGACAGAAGACCGGGCCACCGGACCAGGCGCGGTGGCCCGGCAGAAGAACCGAAGAGGGGGACAAGACCCCCGAAGTCGGGAGAAGAGGCCGGCGGCGGGGAGGAAGAAAGCCGGACTCCTCCGCTAGCAAAAGAGCTACACACACATAGCGGAGGAGTCCGGCGAGAAGACCCCCGAAGACCCCCGGAGCTGTGCAATAAAATATTTTTTCTCTGTGTTGTGTTTTTTATTGTACTTTAGTTCACAGGTGAATGGGTAGGGGTACATTGTACCCCATACTCATTCACATAGGGTGGGGGGCCGGTATCCGGGGGCCCCCTTCTTAAAGGGGGCTCCCGGATTCCGATAAGCCCCCCGCCCGCAGACCCCGACAACCAACGGCCAGGGTTGTCGGGAAGAGGCCCTTGTCCTCATCAACATGGGGACAAGGTGCTTTGGGGTGGGGGGGCCGCGCGGCCCCCCCTTCCCCAAGGCACCCCCCATGTTGAGGGTACGCGGCCTGGTACGGCTCAGGAGGGGGGGCGTGCTCGCTCGCCCCCCTTTCCTGGCCGGCCGGGTAGCGTGCTCGGACAAGGGTCTGGTGTGGACTTGGGGGGAACCCCCACGCCGATTTTTTTCGGCGTTGGGGTTCCCCTTTAAGCCCATTCCAGGCGGCGGAGCCCGCGACGTCTCCTTCGCGGGCCCCGCCTACCTGTACACGCGCTCGAAATGGGCGGATTTGCCTCCGCCTTACGTGGGCGAGTCCGTTCATTTCAAAAGTTGAGCGAACTGTTTGCCCAACCTTGTTCGTCAAACAGTCCGCTCGTGTGTGGGCAAGTCCGCTCATGCAAATTTTGAGCGGACTGTTTGATGAAACTGTTTGCCGAACAAGGTTCGGCGAACAGTCCGCCCGTGTGTACGCGGCCTGAATGCACATTCAGTGTTGCTGGAGGGTTTGTAATGGATTAAAGAGTGCACCTGACTCCATTGATAGGCTCACATTCATAAAAATGAATCATTCTGGATCAGCAGCTATCAAGCACCTGATGCTGATGTAACTGATTGAATTTGCTATGGATCTGGGATCCCTTGAAGATTGCATGACAATGACAATCCTATCCTTCAATCTTAAAGATGCTAGCTTCCAACAATATTTTTGGTTTAGGGCACCACCACCCAAGGCCCAATTTTTCTGCTCCTGCTTTACATGTAATTACAATTTTTGATATAATAGTTCACAGCAGGGCCCGTTCCGCCACCCAGCAAGAGTACCTGTGAGGGGTGACAGTGTTGTGGCACCACCACCACCGTCCAAGGCCCAATTTTTCTGCCCCTGTTTAACAGGGGCATGTAATTACTATTTTTGAAATAATAGTTATGCAGGGCCCATTCCTGTGCCCAAAAAGAGTAACTGTGAGGCGTTACAGTGTTATGGTACCACCAACACCTAAGGCCCAGTTTTTCTGCAGAGTATATAGGGTAGGCCGTATAGTATATATACTGCTGTTCAGAGTATATAGTGCCTTGGGGCCTGGGGGACCCCCACACCATTTTTTTTTATATTTGGTGTGGGGTTCCCCTTAATATCCACACCAGACCTGAAGTGCCTGGTATGGATTTTGAGGGGGACATCCACACTATTTGGTATTTTGGTATTTTTCGCACAGGGTTCCACTTAATATTCATAACAGACCCAAAGCATTTTTTTCAATAATTTTTATCTATATTGCCAGGATCCGACAATACATTACAGCCACAAGCAGTTTTAAATTTTCTTTTTCCCTTTAGAAATGCCATTAACATGTTATAAACATGGGAAAGATGCGCTACTTTACAGGCAGACTAAGGATACCCCCCAGGCGCAATATTTAAAGGAATATTTCATTTTTATTGTTTCACTTTAAGCATTAGTAAAATCACTGCTCCCAAAAAACAGCCCTTTTTAAAACTATGTTTGCATTGATACATGTCCCCTGGGGTAGGACCTGGGTCCCTAAACACTCTTTTATGGCAATAATTTGCATATAAGCCTTTTGGCTCATCCCTATTCTTCACATGTGTATGCAGTATTTTGTCTGTTTTGTTTCAGACTCTTTTTATTGCAAGATCGTGGTCATGAATTCCCCAAAAATACAATAACCCATCACTAAGGATGAGCTGAACCCCCCTGGTTCAGTTCGCACCAGAACTTGTGAACAGACAAAAAATGTGTGCAAACATGCGAACACCGGTAAAGTCTATGGGACACGAACGTAACTTATATGCATGCTATTGCCATAAAAAGTATTTGTGGACCCGGGTACTGCCGGACATGTATCAATGCAAAAAAAGGATTTTAAAATGTCAATTTTTTCAGGAGCAGTGATTTTAAGAATGCTTAAAGTGAAACAATAAAAATGAAATATTCCTTTAAATATAGTGCTGGGGGGTCCCCTCAGTCTGCCTGTAAAGTAACGCATCTTTCCTATGTTTAGAAAATTAGAAAAAAATTGAAAAATTGCTCACGGCTGTAATGTATTGCCAGATCCCGGCAATATACATAAAAAATTATTTTAAAAAACAGCATGACCACCCCCCCCCCCCCTGTGTCCATACCAGGCCCTTCGGGAAAACAATTGCAATTTTCACTTAATGCATGAGCAGGGTTTCTCAGCCAGGGTTCCTCCAGAGGTTGTTGTTAGAGGCTCCTTGAGCAATGAGCAATTTCTGTCTCTCGGATAAGTTCCCACTGACACCATGAATCTGTTTATCTATCTGTATAGGGCTTAATTCTTCCCAATGGCCACATGTGTAAGGAGCATTCTTCCCAATGACCATCACGGTAATGTATCATGAGTTGTAGATATTAGTAATTGTTAGCAGGGTATTTCTGAGGCTGGAACATTATTTTTAAGGATTCCTCCGTGTTGAAAATGTTGAGAAAGGGTGCTTTGGAGTCATTTCACAATACACAGAATTGTTTCCCTCGCCTACCATCAGGGCACCCACCTAAAGAAATGACATGCAGCAAGCAGTAGTATACATGCAGGTAGACCAGATGTGACTGCAAATAGGCCACAGGAGATCAACAGAACTGAGAAGCAACAATGCATAAAAAAAAGGTGAAAACAAGTATTTTATTTAAAAAAGTTTTATACACAGTGCTTTGGCAAAGCAAATAATATAAAACATAAAGAGTAACTCTCTTATAGTACATCACATTTAAAGTATGTGAATCTCCTAACCTTAGATGGCGGCTCTTCACATATGGTCCTAACAGCAAGCAAGCAAGCTTCTCATCTGCAGAAACGAGTCAGCTCCTGACCTTAGGTTCAATAACAAGTTTCCTGGTGTAACTGGTAAACAATGGTCACAAGGACCGAGTCTTAGGAACAGACCCAACAATATAGAGTATGCAGGAGATGTGTCTTAAAAATAACTAAATTACCTTTTTCAATGCGTTTAGGAATAGACCACCATTCCTTTTTCAGAAAATACAGCAAAAGTATTTAAAAAACTAAGGGGCATTGCTTGTGTATAGGTGTGGACTTGCAAAGAGGCTGCATGAGATCAACAGCACCAAGATGGAGGAGATGGACCATGGCTGTCTTAAAGGCAGGGCAAAAGGGGCAGCTGCCCTGAGCCCTGTCATTGTTGTGGGGCCCAAAGCACCTGCCTCATACTTGCCAACTATCCCAGTTTAAATTCCCTTGTCCCTTGAAGTTTTAGTCCTGTGCTGTGTCCCGATATCTCAGTGTGAAGTACGGGTACCAATTCTGCCCAGCTCTGCCTATTGTTGTGTACAGATGACTCACCTGCAGACCCTGTGTCTACATGTAAATAACTGGCATTCATATGTAAATAGCGACGGAATTACTAAGCAAATAGTTGCAGCCAGCGGCATTGATATGTAAATAAAGTTGGCATTCATATGTAGATCATGCCCCCCTGCAGTGAGGAGATGATGTGATGTAACCTCTAGCAAGCAATCAGTGAGCAGTATTACTGTACACTGATCTCTAGCAACCAATTAACAAGCAGAAATAATTTTCTGTAACCTCTAGCAACTAATCAGTGAGCCGTAATGTGTGCTGTAACCTCTAGAAACCAGTCATTAAGCAGTAATGATATGCTGTAGCCACTGGCAACCAATGGCAATTGCTGCCTGATCTGATACAGTAAACAGATTTTAAGTCTAGCTGCTATTTATTGTATGTCTCAGAGTAGGTAGAGAGTGAAATTGCATGGGGGGGGGGCCAAGAAAATTTTTGCCCAGGGTCCAATCAATATTAAAGATGGCCCTGAGGCAGACCTTTCATGAATGAAAGGCAATCTATGAATGGAGGACAGATGGATGCCTGTCCTCCATTCACAGAGCGCTGTTCATTCATTAGAGCCATTATACATATAGTGCTACTCTCTAGGAGCCATTGGATAAGATGGATCCTCTGTTCTTTGCCTTGACCTTCTCAAGAACCTCAGTACCTCTGACACACCAGGTTGAGTGTACAGACATACAATATCACAGGGAATCACTGAAAGTAATACGTAGTACCCAACAGTAGTGCTAAATCAAATAAAACAGGCACAAAATCAGGTAGTAAGGCCAAACAAAATATATTTTCACTCAATATGGTTGGTAACTAGGCAAGCATAAAATGGATTAACAATGGTTCTAACACAATTCAGCATACAAAGTGATTATCCAGTAGGGACTAGGCATACGCAAAGAAACCCCAAGTGCAGCAGTGAGTGGTAATAAAGTTTAATCTACCAAGTGCTGAAACTATACTGCTAGAGTACATGCTAGTCCTAGACTGACCATGTGTATGCACTGTCCAAAAGGAAAGGAGGATGATAGCAGGGCAGGGGAACTTGCAGTATAATTATTACGCATGGGGCAGGTCCTTTGAGTTGAGTGTTGTTCTTCTTCCGGCTACCATTGGGGTCCATTAAGAATGTTAGCAGCACAGGTGCGTGGTAGATGTGGTTTAAAATTTGGTAAGGTTCGGTATAATGTGGTATAGGGCTGGTATAGCTACAGTCTGGGTTTGGAATAAGTGCAGTACAGAATGGGTGCTATATGGATAGGGTAAACTTATTGTCCTGCTCTCAGTGGCTCAGTCCCTGCTAGCAATAACAGTCCCCAGGATGCTGCAGTGACCTCTCACCATATAATGGGGGGGCTCAATTTCTCTCTGAAAGCCTCTGGTGATCAGCGGTGGGAAGCGGAGGGTGAGTGGACACTCCAGTCTCCCTACAGCAGCGGGGCGGCTGCTGTGATGAGGCGGTGCTACACGGCCCCAGGGTATCCTCACTCCTAGTCTCAGGCTCAGATCTCCACTGGTATAGTTTCCAGCTAGCAAATGGATATCCAGTTTAATAAACATCATCTCTCCACTCCTCCTACTGTGTAGCCATTATATGGTTTCCGTCTCAAACTACAACTCCCAGGATTCTCAACACTCTTCATAGAAGTCTGTGGGCTTGTTCGGCTTTACCTCTCCCTGTGGGCCAGAGGAGGATGGTGCAGCATAACATTATCAGTACAGGGAGAGAGGCAAATAAAGAGCAGTGTCTCCTTCTCCATGTTCTTGTAACCCAGCAACTAGCTACATCCAGCTTCTATGATTGGAGAAGGATGGACAGGACGGGCTTAGTGACTACTGCTTGTTTTACACAGCACCAGAAGATTAAGGCTTGGGGGGTATGGGGACGGGGGCGTGGCAGAGGACTGCAAATTTCTAGGGCAGCTGACACCAACACAAAGGACACTTCAAATTAAATGTAAGTGCTGTCCCTTGTCTCGAACGTAGGCATTAATATAAAGAGACAAAAATGTGCAAACATTTTTATATATGAAAGAATATAACAAAAAAGTATATGTGATCCCTTCTAAATAGTACTGCTTCAGATCCCCAATATATTTAACAATGTGCAGAATTTTGACACATCAGATACATCCTGAATTAAATCTAGAAAATAACTAGTACTATAGCTATCCATGTCCCACTGACAATAGTTGAGGTTTTTGGAAGGGGAAAAAAATTCTTTACTTGTTTGTGCAATGGAAAACACTCAAATAAACTAAGGTCTATGTAACATAATATTGTGAAACATCTTTGGGATTAACCCTCTGACAGGGAACACAATCTCTGGCAGAACATTAGACTATAGCAGTCAATTCCTATTGGAGCTGTAAAGTTATAAAATAAAATGTTTATCCACAGGGATGCCAAACACTAATTTGGAAAACATAATAACCAAGCTATGATTCAAAGTTTGCTAAAAATATAAACTGATTCAAAACATAATTTCTGCTCCCTGCTACATCACTAACCTAGTCCCAAAATACCAACCAAAGGCGCTCTCTTTGGCCCTCCCAAGACCTCCTGCTCTCTAGCTCCCTTGTCACTTCCTCCCATGCTCACCTAAAGGATTTCTCTAGAGCACGGATATGCAATTAGCGGACCACCAGCTGTTGCAAAACCACAAGTCCCATCATACCTCTGCCTCAGGGTGTCATGCTTGTGGCTGTCAGAGTCTTGCAATGCCTCATGGGAGTTGTAGTTCTGAAACAGCTGGAGGTCAGCTAATTGCATATCCCTGCTCTAGAGCTTCTCCCATCCTTTACAACTCCCTACCGCAATCTGTCCTACTGTTTCTTAAGCCCCATAGACACTATCAGTTTTTCTGCTGAGTTTTTCCTTCAGATTTACCAAAACCATATAATATGAGGTCAAACCTTAGGAGTTTCAATGTGTATGCAATCAGGCAGGCCCCTTGTACTACATGGTTTTGGTAAATCTGAAGGAAAAACTCAGCAGAAAAACTGATAGTGTCTATGGGGCTTTAATCTATCCATCTTTAGACGATCCCCGAAATCCCTTCTCTTTAAAGAAGCCTATCCTGCTTCTAATTAATACACTATTCTACCTTCTGCATTAGCTCACCCCCCACAGCTATTAAATTTGTATCAATTGAATCTTCCTCCTTGATTGTAAGCTCTAGCGAGCAGGGCCCTCTGATTCCTCTCAAATTGTAATGTAACTGTAATGTCTGCCTTCCTTTTGTTAAGCTCTGCGCAAACTATTAGTGCTATATAAATCCTGTATAGTAATAAAAATGTCATTAGTATGACAAAAAGGCAAACTATATTGAAATATTTCAAAAGATTACTTTTATGGATCGGCACCAAGGAAAACATAAATTGAGGGTTGGAAGGAAGAGTACTGAGAGTTTAGCCAAGAAAGTGATATGATAAGATTTTAATTGTAGGGTTTGTTTGAATTACAATAAAAAAATGTCATCTTGTCTGGTAACTATGTTGCACAGGCGGGTGCTATCTGCAAACAGTTCCAGATTTCCAGTTCTAGTTGCTGCAGACACATCTCTAGAAGTAGTTGTCAGGGCTCCCAGAGAATGTTTTGTGGGAACCTTTTGGGTTTAGAAAAGAACAATTCAAGAACAGTCCCCGTTTTTAAGTGCTGACCTTTATTATTTCAGAACCTCACACTAAGTACCAGCACAGCAGGGTCTAGGAGCCTCAGCTTCATTTTTTAAGTGTTTAAGCAGAATTTAGCAGAGTACAATGAGCCATTTTATTAATATGCCTCTTTAAAAATTAGCAAAGGAAGTACACGATTTTTTGAGTGCAATAACTGAACTTAGGTTGTCAAAAGAAATAACTTGGCTGAAAAGCCTGCCTTTGATGCATGGAGTAGAAGTGATCCCTCTGATTCTAGAATCAAAGACCCATCAGAAGACCAAACCCTGCTCCACTTTAACCAAGCATGCAAAAATGTATTTATGTGGTGTAGAAATGTTTATCTGCAATACTTAAAGTAGTAGTATAGTCAGTTTTTTAACTTTTACCTACAGGTAAGCCTATAATAAGGCTTACCTGTAGGTAAAAAGAATATCTCCTAAACCTGTATGTTTAAGGAGATATCCCCCTCACAATAAGCCGCTGACTTCAGCGGCGCATGTGCTCCAGGGATTCTCGGCTGAAAGCCCGGCAGATGCCGGACCTTGCCGGAAAGAAGTCTCCGGCATGCGTGGAAGTGATGACATCAGGGCTCCAGCCACTCACAGCACTGGAGCCGCGATAGCCGGAAGACACACCAAGGGAAAATGTCAGCTCCCTCGGCGTGGAATGGGTGAGATACCTCATTCTAAGGTAAGTATTTCATAATGAGCTAGTATGCAGTGCATACTAGCTCATTATGCCTTTTCCCTTACAGGTGTAGTAAAAAAAAAAAAACAGCGGCTTTACTACCACTTTAAGCTGTGATTTTCTGTTTCACAAATTTTTATTGGAGGATATTATACAGTCAAGATGCAGTATTTCGTAAAGAACCATCAGCTTGTTGTCAATGTGGATCGAGAGTGTACAAAATAGTAAAGGAAGAGGGTTATTATGCATAAATAACAGGTTGGGAAACACCAAGGTCCCCATCTGTATTAAAAAGAGGGGTAAGCCTACGTGTAGCATCCACTGCTAGACTTTTGATCAGTGTTAAGCAATTTTATTTACTTCAGGCTCTTATATAGCACCATGAATTAACACAATGCTTTACATATAGATTATATCATTCGCATCAGTCCATGCCCTCAAGGAGATTACAACCTATGTCCCTAACTCACAATCATACATACGCATACTAGGGCCAATTTAGACAGGAGCCAATTAACTTACCAGCAGGTCTTTGGAATGTGGGAGGAAACCCACAGGCATAGGGAGAACATGCAAACTCCAGGCAAGTAGTGCAGTAAATAGGATTTGAACTGCCAGCCCTAGTGTTGCTAGGTGGAAGGGCTAACCAATTAGCCACTGTGCTGTCTACCGCTCTTTTACACATGCAGATAGGTCAGTAAAGCCAGATGATTGAGCTTCAGTTTTACCACCCCCTGAACACAGACATGCAGCTACTCAGGGCTGTACACATGCCGCAGCAAAAATAAACAGCATTTCCCAAGTCAATAGGGCCATACCACAATACCACAACCATTCCAGACTGCATGTAATACACATGATTGCAGCATGATGTGTAATTTACAGGGTTAAATCAGATGGTTAGAGAGCAACACATCAGAGGCATGAATTTGACAAATCTAAGTGGAAAAAACAAAAAAAATGAATGTGGGAAAGTAAGGGGAGAAAGAATAGGAAGAGTGATAAGGCCCGTACACACGATCAGATTTTTTGACAACAAACATGCAAATTAGCTGTTTTGGAGCAACATCCAACCGTGTGTATGCTCCATCGGACAAACTTTTTCAGTTTTCATCTGACTTTTGTTGGCTGTGCGAATGGACAGACTTTTTGACAACATAAGTACTATGGAGCAAAGTCCGATCATGTGAACAGAAAACCATCTGAGTTTTGTACAAAGTACAAACACGATGATCAGAACCAATGCAAAAGGTCAGACAACAATACAGAAGTTGACCAAAGGTGACGCTGGAGTAATTGAACGTCCTCTTTTGAAGTGTCGTCAGTATTTTTAAACGTCACTACGTTCGTGTTTGTTGCCTAAAAAGTCAAATCGTGTGTATGCAATACAAACTTACGGCCAATGCCCTTTGTACAAAAGTTCACGGGAAAGTTTGTACAAAGTCCGATCGTGTGTATGGGGCTATAGATTGGAAAATTGGGGAAGGAACCATTGTGTGAACCACCCCATGGGACTGTAGAGTATTCAGAAATAAAAAAATGGATTTGGGCGTGGTTAGGGTCTTGGTCGGGTTTTTCCAAATTCATTTGACTAATAGCAGGTTTATCCATGGATTTTAGGCTTTTAACATTTGCTCACTGTCTGACTTACCTAAGATAGCTGCTATTTTCTTGCCAGCAAATTACCAGGTCAAAGTATGTTTAACCTGGACAATTGTTGGATGATTAGACAATAGGTCTTATCCAAAGTTTGTTTGGCAGCCTTAAAATTGTCAGGCTGTGATTTGTTTTACCCAACAATAGAGTAAATATACTTTAATAACTAGTATTACATGGTGACTAAAAAAGAAATGCAATGATCAATTTTATCATTTCCAATGTAGTACCCATGACTTAGCATCAAGTGCAGAAGAGCAAGCAACAACTGCAAGCTCCAGTGGCCAGTACTAATCCTTATTTAGGAGTATCTCTCTCTTTCATTGCACCAAGTAAATATGTCCCACACCTGCATACTCATCTGCTACATCAATATGTGCATGGATGAAGTCACTAATTGGATAAAATTAGGTCTTGGTTCCTATTTTGTTTTCAACCTAGGGGTACTTTAAATTCACCGCTGAGCAATGTTATAAGTAGAATTAGCGACTATCACAGGTCTACAAGTGAATCAAATGCATTTTCAGGTATCTTTAATGTATTTCTACAATTAACATATTCAATATAAAAGTACCAATGCTAAATAACAGTACATAAAAAATTACACTGATTACAGTTAAAATGGTCCCAATTAAACATGAGTTCATATGGACAGATTTTCTTTTTTAAGGTAATGGCAAACATCAAGACATCTATCAATCGAACACGCAGCAGAAGCCTTTTGGTCATCATCAGAATAGAAATAATATGATAGGTTCATACATTTAACAGATACATACATTATATGTACTCATGTTTACAAGAGGCACACACACACACATACACTAAGTTACAGTAAGGAACAAACAGACTGAGTGATAACAGGCTGGAAAGCCTCATTGCTGATTTTCTTATACGCACTCCCTCATATCAGATCTGCGTTTGACCTTCACTTGTTCTCGTCTTTGGAGAATTTTCATCTGTAGCAGCAGAATCCTACAGGAACAGAACACACAGAACAATGTTGAAGGTGTCACATCAGATGCAAGAAACATGACCGTTTAGGATGATTCCAATTCCTTTACAATTACAACACCATATAAATCTACGTGTGTGTGTGTGTTTGTGTGTGTGTATGTGTGTGTAATGCATAGGAATCATCTTATACTGTCATCTTTAACTTATGTTATCATATTTCAAAATAATATATATATAAGTGAGTACACCCCTCACATTTTTTGTCAATATTTTATTATATCTTTTCATGTGACAACACTGAAGAAATTAAACTTTGCTACAATGTAAAGCAGTGAGTGTACAGCTTGTATAACAGTGGATTTGCTGTCCCCTCAAAATAACTCAACACACAGCCATTAATGTCTAAACTCAGGTGTGAATGGGGAGCAGGTGCGATTAATTTGGTGGTATCGCTCATTCTCTCATACTGGTCACTGGATGTTCAACATGGCACATCATGGCAAAGAACTCTCTGAAGATCTGAAAAAAGAATTGTTGCCCTATATAAAGATAGCCTAGGCTATAAGAATATTTACAAGACCCTGAAACTGAGCTGCAGCACGGTGGCCAAGACCATACAGCTGTTTAACAGGACAGGTTCCACTCAGGCCTCACCATGTTTGAGTGCACGTGCTCAGCGTCATATCCAGAGGTTAAACATTTGAGTGCTGCCAGCATTGCTGTAGAGGTTGAAAGGGTGGGGGGGTCAGCCTGTCAGTGCTCAGACCATACGCCGCACACTGCAGCAAATTGGTTTGCATGGCTGTCATCCCAGAAGGAAGCCTCTTCTAAAGATGATACACAAGAAAGCCTGCAAACAGTTTGCTGAAGACAAGCAGACTAAGGCCATGTATTAGTGGAACCATGTCCTGTAGTCTGATGAGACCAAGACAAAACTTATTTGGTTCAGATGGTGTCAAGCATGTGTGACGACAACCAGGTGAGAAGTACAAAGACAAGTGTGTCTTGCCTACAGGCAAGCATGGTGGTGGGAGGTCATGGTCTGGGGCTGCATGAATGCTGCCGGCACTGGGGAGCTACATTTCTTTGAGGGGAACCATGAGTGCCAACATGTACTGTGACATACTGAAGCAGAGCATGATGCCCTCCCTTCGGAGACTGGGCTGCAACACAGTATTCCAGCATGATAACGACCCCAAACACACCTCCAAGATGACCACTGCCTTGCTAAAGAAGCTGAGGGTAAAGGTGATGGACTGGTCAAGCATGTCTCCAGACCTAAACCCTATTGAGCATCTGTGGGGCATCCTCAAATGGAATTTGGAGGAGTGCAAGGTCTCTAACATCCACCAGCTCCGTAATGTCATCATGGAGGAGCAGAAGAGGACTCCAGTGGCAACCTGTGAAGCTCTGGTGAACTCCATGCCCAAGAGAGTTAAAGCAGTGCTTGAAAATAATGGTGGCCACACAAAATATTGACACTTTGGGCTCAATTTGGACATTTTCACTTAGGGGTGTACTCACTTTACGTTGCCAGTAGTTTAGACATTAATGGCTGTGTATTGAGTTATTTTGAAGGGACAGCAAATTTACACTGTTATACAAGCTGTACACTCCCTACTTTACATTGTAGCAAAGTGTCATCTCTTCAGTGTTGTCACATGAAAAGATATAATAAAATATTTCCAAAAATGTGAGATACACTTTTGTGAGATACTGTATATATAGTAGATAGGTGAGCCTGTGCCACTGTTTATTTTTGCAGTTTAGCCCAGGTTTTGCAGAAAACAGGCACACTGATGATACGGGTGTGTGCTGGGCTCATGATGGAGCCAGAATTAGAGGTGAATGGACCCAGTTTGTGCAAGGGAGCTGTATGGAGCATGTTGCTTTATACTGTCTCCATGCTGGGAAAGTGAAAGGCTGAGCTTGTAAGAATGTAGCAGAGGCAGTAGCAGGAGAAAACAGTCAGAGCTGAGGAAGGTTCAGCGTTTAATGCACAAGCAAGGGGACTGTGTGTTTGACGGTCGAGAGGACCAGGGCAGGAGGCCTAAGCAGCGGTACTGCAGAGAAGAGCCACAAGGTGAAGTACTGTTTGTTTGTCACAATGATGGTGAGAACCCCTGCAAGGGAAACTATTCTGATGTGAACTTTTGTTTTCTTTTCAATAAGGGTGGGCAGAAAAAGCTCTAAAAATGGACTCTGTGGATTTGAGTGGTCTCCCTGTGGACTGCCAATGGGTTAAAATACCCCAAATCATCTATATACATGGGCATCCGCAGCAGGGGGCAAGGGGGGTCAAGTGCCCCCCCCTGGAATCCCCAAGGTGTTGCTGCCGCCGCCATGCTGCATTTTTTTTTCTGAGTCCGCTTGCGGCTTCATCCTCCGCTCTCTCCTCTGGATCACAGCGCTGGCTGGCTATGTTCGGCGGCCGCTCTGTAACACAGTCCCGCCCCCCCCCCAGACCAGCTCGTGTGATAGTAGATAGAATCAACGTTCCGCCTATCACACAAGCTGGTCTGGGGGGGGGGGGGGGCGGGACTGTGTTACAGAGCGGCCGCTGAACACAGCCATCCAGCGCTGTGATCTAGAGGAGTAGATGTCCATCCGTGCCACAGTGCCTGGATAGGAGGATCGAGGGGGGGGGGCTGCAGTGCTCTCCTCCACAACCACACTCTCCTGCCCCCCCCAGTGCTCTCCTCCACCACCACACTCTCCTGCCCCCCCAGTGCTCTCCTCCACCACCACACTCTCCTGCCCCCCCAGTGCTCTCCTCCACCACCGCACTCTCCTGCCCCCCCAGTGCTCTCCTCCACCACCACACTCTCCTGCCCCCCCCCAGTGCTCTCCTCCACCACCGCACTCTCCTGCCCCCCCCAGTGCTCTCCTCCACCACCGCACTCTCCTGCCCCACCAGTGCTCTCCTCCACCACCGTGCTCTCCTCCACCACCACACTCTCCTGCCCCCCCAGTGCTCTCCTCCACCACCGCACTCTCCTGCCGCCCCCCCCAGTGCTCTCCTCCACCGCCACACTCTCCTGCCCCCCCAGTGGTCTCCTCCACCACCACACTTTCCTACCACCCCCTCCAATGCTCTCCTCCACCACCACACTCTCCTGCCCCCCCCCCCCCCCACAGTGCTCTCCTCCACCACCATACTCTCCTGCCCCCCCAGTGCTCTCCTCCACCACCACACTCTCCTGCCCCTCCCCCCAGTGCTCTCCTCCACCACCGCACTCTCCTGCCCCCCCCCCCGTGCTCTCCTCCACCGCCACACTCTCCTGCCCCTCCCCCCAGTGCTCTCCTCCACCACCGCACTCTCCTCCCCCCCCCCCCCCGTGCTCTCCTCCACCGCCACACTCTCCTGCCCCCCTAGTGGTCTCCACCACCACACTCTCCTGCCACCCCTCCAGTGCTCTCCTCCACCACCACACTCTCCTGTCCCCCCCACAGTGTTCTCCTCCACCATCACACTCTCCTGCCCCCCCCCCCCCCAGTTTTCTCCTCCCCTGTTCTTGCTGCTCTCCAGCTCTACCCATCCTTCTCTAGCCACCATCCCAGTGCTTTCCCCCCCAAGGCTCTCCCCCCTGTTCCCCCCCAGTGCTCTCCCCCCCGTTCTCCCCCCCAATGATCTCCCCCCTGTTCCCCCCAGTGCTCTCCACTCCGTTCAGTGCTCCCCCTCCACAGTGCTCTCCACTCCCCCCAGTCCTTTCCCCTACGTGCTCTCCCCCCGTTCTCCTCCCCAGTGCTCTTCCCCCTGTTCTCCCCCCAGTGCTCTCCCCCCTGTTCTTTCCCCTCCAGTGCTCTCCACTCCCTCCAGTGCTCCCCCCCCAGTGCCCTCCACTCCCCCCAGTGCTCTCCCCCAGTGCTTTCTCCCCCCAGTGCTCTCCTCTCTCCCCCTGTTCTTTTCCCCCCAGTGCTCTCCCCTCAGTGCTCTCCACTCCCCCCAGTGCTCTCCCCCCTGTTCTTTCTCCCCCCCCCCAGTGCTCTTCAGCTCTCCCCATCACTCTCTAGCCCCCACCCCAGTGCTCTCCAGCCCCAACAGTGCTCTCTACCCTCCGTGCTCTCCACCCCTGTACTTTTTGGCTCCCCCCCAGCACTCTCCACTCCCCACCCCTGTACGCTCCACTCCCCCTGCATTTTGCTCCCACCCATGTGCTCTCCACCCCCCATAGTGCTCTCCAGTCCCCCGTGCTTTCTGGCCCCCACTGGTGCTCTCAAGCTCCCCCCAATTGCTCTCCACTCCCCCCTGCTCTTTGTACCCCCCCCCCAGTACTCTCCACATTCTGAGTTTCTGGGGTCCCCCTGATGATTGATCACTTACCACTATTAACTGGAATTTTAATATATATATATATATATATATATATATATATATATATAAAGCCCTATGTGATTTCATATCTATATCTAATACTTTCTTCATCAAATGTGCTTTAAAATGTATGGTTTTCCCTTTCATGAACAAGAAAATAATGCTGTTGGGCTGGTATAATAATGCTGTGAGGCTGGTATGAAATTTTTTCCAGGGCTGGTTTTTGAAAGCATGGGCATGGGCAAGGTTACTCAGGTGGCTACGTACCATGCCCATATAGCCTAGAGAATGTACATCTTTTTACATTGCAATACATCTGTTGTTGCCATATTTTTTATCTTGATGAAAACAGCCTATACAGTGACAGTATGAGATCAAAATATGGCCACAACAGATGTATTGCAATGTAAAAAGATGTACATTCTCTAGGCTATATGAGCATGGAACACAGCTGCCAGAGTAACTTCCAATACAAAGTGAAGATGAATTATCTGTTATATAACACATATGTATTACCAGTGGAAAGATTTTCATGAGATTGTCGAAAAGGGGCGGAGCATGAGTGGCCTTGAAATGATGCCCCCCCCCTGGAAAAAGTTCTGCGGACGCCCATGTCTATATATATATATATATATATATATATATATATATATATATATACACACACACACACATATACACACACACATACACAGTATATATACTGGAAATTATACGGCACTAACTACACCAATTACATCACTAAGGAGGGACTTTTCTGAAAGGGAACCTAACGTAATTATAACTTTCCTTACCATACTATACTGGGAACAGGGCCATCTAGTGGCAGAAAAGCTAATTGCACCTGTCAACATGCAGAGTGGGCAAACTGTCCCTTTCAGCCTTTCTGCCTGCAGCCTTGACATGTCTTGTGTGTCTATGAAATCTTATTTGGTTGTTTGATACAAAGTCTTGCACTGGGGTTGGGAGGAAGCAGCACAAGACAGCTGGCCTAGGGTGGTGGGGAGCATGAAACCCCCTACTATCATACTGCAACCCCATGAATTTTATGTGGTTGTGGGGTGGCCCTATTCAGTTGAGTTTAGAGTGCCAAACACTCCTGTCTGCTGCCTTTGCAGCTTAAGGGGGAGAAATTGGAGGGCTGTAAAATACGTGAATCAACTTTACATTTTTACCACCCCCAAACTGCAAATGTAATCAAGCCCTAAGTAAAGCACTTGGTATTAGAGAGGAGACTGTGGTGTTCCTCTGGCCTATAGATTAAGGCTAACCATACACGTATAGATTTGTTTTGTTCAGTCCACAGGCTGATCAAGAGAAATGTAATGTTTAGTGTGAATGGAGAATTCTCCTCTGCTGGCTCTTGTATTCAGAAAGCCACAGCACCCATGGCTGTCTGAATATCTGAACAGTAACTTTATCTGATTGAATGCAGTCTTGGTTCAGCCAGCAACAATTCCACCCAACTCCTACAATTTTTCAGTTGAAGTTATACGATGTCAATAGTACTTGCCAAATCTGACAAAATTTAAGCTGTGTATGGCCAGCTTAAGGTTCCCAGCAGCCGTAAATGCAGAGCAATCAATAAAAGAAAACTGCACCCCATTATGGTTTTCTCTTTAGCTCCCAAAAATTTGATTGCCACTTAAACAAATATACGGCAAACTGGAGCTTTAGATTGCTGTATGTAGGCCAGAGCAGGTCGCGCTCTTCCACAGCAGTATTGTTATTAGAGGGCAAGCGAAAAGGAACAAGGTTCCTCTATGGTTTCCTGGGTCACTTGAGAAGCTATCCTATTGAATTCCGCCACCCCGTGTGACTCTAGCAGCCATCCTAGGCCAAGTAGAGCCTACATAAGGCCCTGGCTCCCAGGTTTCGCATGTACTAAGACAGGTGTCTTTTTGAACAGTACTAATAGTAAGGGAAAGGTGTCTGACAAAGAGGGAAAGCTTAGGGTCGCAATTCCTTGGACATTATCTGCCTTGGGAATGAGATGGCCAGGTCGCACTCTGATCCCTATACAGACGCCATGAATTCGGATGGTTTCCGTGTTCTTCACATTACTGGAAATTGGGAGTGTACTTGGTTGTGGACAGAAAAGGAAAATTGCTGCTCCAGGTGAAAAACTCCAGGCACAATATATAGTATTAGACTCCTCACATGGGTGCAAGCCTGCCGTAGAAGACTGAATGAAGGAAGAAATTGGCTGCACCTAACTGTGTGATTTATTGCAGCCACCTACATGTATATCTGTTCAAGTGTCAATAAAGTTTTTGTATGGATCTGAAGACAAACAAATACAAGAGGTCCAGCTTTTTTGATTGATTGATCGATTGTTCAGCATTTACTAGCACTGGAGGCATTCCCGGGAACATTTATTTCCTAAGGACAGACCCTCAAAACAGGGACCAGGGACGAATTTAAGTGCACAGTATTTCCTAGCCAGAAGGTACTCGCAAGCAAGCTGGCAATCTGCAACCTTTTACTACATAAGAAAATATGTTAACGGCAGTGACATGATGTATGGTTTAAGAATAATGGGTAATACTGCGCTGTCAAAATTCAAACAATGAGTGAATATCAGAAATGAAAAAAAGCAGCAACTTTCCTGTGAGATACACACAGCACACATCAAAGAGAGTCCAAAATAAAGTTGCGCTAAAATATAAAAATAACAAACAATCGCAAACACATTAAAACAAAGAAGTCCATAAAGTGATGTGAATCCAATGAATTCCTCAGTGCTTTAAACTTTCACCAGATTGGTATGTGAATTTCAGAGAAAAGCCTTCACCTCATGAGAATGGCCATTTATCAGCTCCTTATGATCTCCTGTTACGGGAGGTCGTTCCCGCTTGTGGCTATATACCCAGCCAAGGCCTTTGATCATCAAAGGGAATCATCCTGGCAAGCCTATGCCACCCAAGAAGGGCCCTATCACATATGAACCCCAAGAAAAGATAAGGCTTCCATAGTGTAAAATCGTAGGTGTTTAATCAATAAAAAAATTGGTTGCACTTACAAAGAATGTTAAAATAAACATAAAAAGAAAAGCTCACTGGCTCAATATGGCAGCCCATCCCTCCGGGACTTGTGCAAACGCAGTGACGTCAGCATGTCACTCCTCCCTACAGACGTAGTCTGTGACAAAACGCAACGTGCTGATGTCACTGCGTTTGCACAAGTCCTGGAAGGACAGGCTGCCATATCGAGCCAGCCGGCTTTTCTTTTTATGTGTATTTTAGCATTAATTGATGTAAGTGCAACCAATTTTTTTATTAATTAAACACCTAAGATTTTGCACTATGGGGTTCATATGTGATCGGGCCCTTCTTAGGTGGCAGTGTGATTCCCTTGGATGATTAAAGGCCCTGGCTGCGTATATAGCGACAAACGGGAAGCACTTCCCGTGATAGGGAGGTCATGAGGAGCTGGTAAATGGCCATTCTCATGAGGTGGAGGCTTTTCTCTGAAATTCACATACCGTTCTGTTGAAAGTTTAAAGCATTGAGTGATTCATATGATGTATGGTTTGGTGTGCGCTGCAACCCTGCCATTCTAGGCCAAATAAAGTGAATGAGTTTATGTAGAGCACCCAATCATGAGTGAAAGAAAATTCAAGAAAAAACACACATTTATGCTAGCATATGATTGCATATTCAAGGTGAGCCATGCGTTACATAATTCACTAGCATTCATTTTACAAAATGAACATACGTTTTGCAAAGGGAGACGCCACTACTATAAATCAACCCCTATGCATGTTCCTTGACTATTGCCAAATGTATTGTCCAGGAATGTTGTACAGCTGAATCCTTCTCTTGAAAATTTAGAGGAATGTATCATTCATGGCCTTATGTATCAATGTGTTCTTGTGAAGAATTTTCCCACAGCTAAATTGTGACACATGTTCAGCCAAAACTATTTATCTTTAGTTTTGAACAGAATTTGGGGGTTTTAAACTTCTGTTAACAATGTACTGCTATCTGTGTCCCCATTTGTCCTTGCCTGCTGCCTTTCGAACAGTTGTCAGGTGGGCCAGAAAGTGAGGAAAAATCTCCCTGCATTCTGTCTATTTGATGACTGTCATACAAGACAGGAAGCACAGGGAAATCTCCTCAACAGGGTCACAGATGGCAAGCAAGCTTTACCGCAGAGCCGATCCGCCCTATATGCTCACTATGCAAGCTGCGTAGGGCTCTGCCACTGTGGGGGCCCCCAAGGGAGGATCGGCTCTGCTCCCAGAGCTCCAATCTGCTCGGACGATCCCCAGCAGCAGCAATCCCAGATGGCCTCTCCCCCGGGCGGGTCCTGATGCAGGAGGGCGGGGGCCCCTCTCACCTGTCACTCAGCCACCCGCTGGGCTTTCTGGGGTTATACCAGGATGATGCCCGCAGCTGCAGGTACCATTGTTTAGAGCGGGCAATTGGCTTTTCAGGGATAACAACCGATGTGGCTAAAAGCCGCTCAGCTGTTATCCCGGAGGAGCGGGAGGGACCTCCCGTGGCTCTCAACGGGCCTCCCGTCCCCCCGGGAGACCCGATCCTCGGTCCGCCACTACCGGTGGCTGGGGACAGACTGGCACAAAGCTGTAAATGGCCCCATTACAGTCTCCTGATTGTAAACACGGAAGTGACGTCACAACGTCACTTCCTGATTACTCAGCTGCCAATACTGTAAAATATACAGTATTCAGAATCGCCAAAAATGGCGATCTGAATACAATGAAGTGCAAAGGAGGGATCGGGGGTTAGACCCCTGATCCTTTCATAAAGAGTAACTTTTTAATACAATTTAATTATATAAAAATAAATAAGAAATTTTTTTTTTTTTAAAAGTGCCCCTGTCCTCACGAGCTTGTGCAGCAAAGAAAATGCACAGAAAAGGGAAGTTGCACCCACATATGTAAACAGTGTTCAAATCACATATGAGAGGTATCGCCGTGATCGTCAGAGCGAGAGCAATAATTCTAGCACTAGAACTCCTCTGTAACTCTAACTTGGTAACTGTAAAAAAAATTAAAGCATCACCTATGGAGATTTTTAGGTAACATAGTTTGTCGCCATTCCATGAGTGCGTGCAATTATAAAGCGTGACATCTTTCACATTATACAAAAAAATTGGGCTAACTTTATTGTTTCGTTTTTTTTTTAATTCATGAAAGCATCCCTTTTCCTAAAAATTTGCGTTTAAAACACCTCTGCACAAATACCGTGTGACATAAAATATTGCAACAATCACCATTTTATTTTCTAGGTTCTCTGCTAAAAAAATATATATAATATTTGGGGGTTCTAAGTAATTTTCTAGCAAAAAATACGGATTTTAACTTGTAAACACTAAATGTCAGAAATAGGCTTAGTCATGAAAGGGTTAGGCAGGATTGTATTGGGAGCACTGAAGTGTCAGTTGTGACTGTGTGGCAATGACAAATGGTTTAAATAACTCACGGCATCACGGGTTAGGTAGCAGAATTTTGCTTAGGGCCCCAGGGAGGTCAGGATCAGCACTGCCTTTAAGGCTGGGTTCACACTGTGGCGATGTTAGACATCACATGTGAATCGCACCGCACTGCTGTGCAGATCACAATGCGATGTCTGTGCAAACCAAATTCAGCCATACAGATTGTATGGCTGAAAACACATCACATTTGCATCAAAATGGTGCAGGACCCTTTTTTTGGTACACACTGGAATCATGTCACATGGGTGATTACACTCACGCTATCCAATTCCTGCACCATTTGATAGTTCACATTGCGACATGTGATCCAATCTGGGGGTGTCAGTAACTTTCTATTGACACCCGCAGCAGTTCACATAGGGAGTAAGAACTGCCTGCGAGTTCTATGCGATGTGGGACCCGGCACTGGAATTGCGCTGGTTCCTGCTTTGTGCTTGTATGAACCGAGTGTGAAAGCAAATTTGATGCGGATAGGTGATTGAGTAGAACATGTCGGTGCAAAGAAGGGGTTATTTAGAAAAGGAAAATCCACTTTGCACTGCAAGTGCACTTGGAAGTAAAGTCGCTGTAGATCCGATGGGGACATGCAAGGAAAATAAAAAACAGCATTTTAGCTTGCACATGATTGGATGATAAAAACAGCAGAGTTTCCCCTCATTTCAGATCTACCCCTCAGATTTACAGCAACTGCACTTTCAAGTGCACTGGCAGTGCAAAGTGGATTTGCCTTTCGTAAATAACCCCCAACCCCCAAGGTCTAGGACAGTGATGGCGAACCTTGGCACTCCAGATGTTTTGGAACTACATTTCCCATGATGCTCAAGCACTCTGCAGTGTAGTGGAGCATCATGGGAAATGTAGTTCCAAAACATCTGGGGTGCCAAGGTTCGCCATCACTGGTCTAGGACATAGGAGCATACAAGAATTCATTTAAACGCTTGTTCCCTGATGAATGTTTAACACCAGAGCATTGCTTTTAAGCGGTAATTATACATATTTATGTAGACTGTATTGAAAGGGTTAGTTTATTGATCCCAAAAAAATTGCATATGTAGGTAAAGCCTAGTACACGCTATTAGTATTTTTTTTTTCATTCAACCCAGCGGGCGAAACAAAGAGCTTGGGAGGAGATCCTGTATTAACAATCAGATGTAAATACAGTGATTTCCCCCGCTGAGCTATTGTGTTCTGAAAGGGGGGGGGGGCCTTACCAGAACAGACCATTCAGCACTCTCAGCCAAAAGCTGAAAGCACCATTTTTGGTCATGACCCTTCAACAGAAGCCTGCCTGGCTGCCATACACACGGGCTGAATGTTGGCCGGTTTCTATTGAAACCGGACGATACCACTCAACATTCAGCCCGTGTGTACTAGGCTCTAGGGCCGTCTCTCTAGATGAAAACAAACTGTGCAGTTCAGACCAAAATTAAATAATGCCCTTGCTATAGGTATAGGCTATTTACATACCTCCAAAAGCCTGGCTGACAAACTCCCCAAGATGAAATCCCCCCCATCTTCCCTCGTTGCCAAGATGCTCACAGTCATTACTGCTCCCTGTCACCATTACAGGGACAAACTCTGTCTTTGATTCTGAGATCAGTGCTGCTGTAAAGAAGAAGATACTATGCATGTGTGGGGAGTTTGAAAGCTTGCTCATTTATGAGGAGGGTGAACAGTAACAATGGGGAGCAACCTAACAATGTTCTAACAACAAAGCAGGATGGGATAATGCCATCCCTGGAAGTTTTCAGTTGGACATTGGGAAGTACCTAAGAGCCAGTTCACACAGGGGCAACACGACTTTCAACACGACTTTTGGAGGCAACTTGAACACGACTTATCAACACGACTTGGGGCGACTTACAACACGACTTTAAGTCGCTCCAGGCCAGGCGACTTTTGCCGTGGCCAATCAGAGAATGAGCTCTCAAGGAGGAACTCCACGCCAATTTAATTTTTTTTTTTTAAACGGTGTGGGTTCCCCCTCCGAGAGCATACCAGGCCCTTAGGTCTGGTATGGATTTTAAGGGGAACCCCCTACGCCGAAAAAAACTGCGTGGGGTCCCCCCAGATCCATACCAGACCCTTATCCCAGCACGCTACCCCACCCCAAAGCATCTTGTTCCCATGTTGATGAGGACAAGGGCCTCTTCCCGACAACCCTTGCCGTTGGTTGTCGGGGTCTGCGGGCGGGGGGCTTATTATAGAGGATGCTTATAGAGGATGCTGGGACTGTGACATCTTAATGGGCGGGGATATCATCCGGTGATGTCCCTATATAAGTCGCCGCATGCCACGTGTCTTGTCATAATGACCGGAGACAGCGACGAGGCAACATCTCCAGAAGAGAAGAAGAGAAGAACAAAAGACGGCGGAAACGGCAACGGTGACAGAAGACCGGGCCACCACTTGTAAAAGAGCTAGAAGAAGGCGCGGTGGCCCGGAAAGAAGAACTGAGGAGGGGGACAAGAGCGCCGAAGAGGGGGACAAGACCCCCGAAGTCGGAAGAAGAGGGCGGCGGCAAAGAAGAAAGCCGGGCTCCTCTGCTAGTAAAAGAGCTAGCAGAAGATAGCAGAGGAGTCCGGCGAGAAGACCCCCGAGAATGGAAGAAGACCCCTGGAGCTACGCAAAAAACTATTTTAACCCTTGTGTGTTGTGTTTTTTTTTACATTTTTTTCACAGGTAAATGGGTAGGGGTACATTGTACCCCATACTCATTCACATAGGGTGGGGGGCCGGGATCCGGGGGCCCCCTTATTAAAGTGGGCTCACGGATTCCGATAAGCCCCCCGCCCGCAGACCCCGACAACCAACGGCCAGGGTTGTCGGGAAGAGGCCCTTGTCCTCATCAACATGGGGACAAGGTTCTTTGTTTGAGGGCACGCGGCCTGGTACGGCTCAGAAGGGGGGGGGGCGCTCGCTCGTCCCCACCCCCTTTCCCGGCCGGCCGGGTAACGTGCTCAGATAAGGGTCTGGTATGGATCTGGGGGGACCCCCACCCTGTTTTTTCGGCGTAGGGGATTCCCCTTAAAATCCATACCAGACCTAAGGGCCTGGTATGCTCTCGGAGGGGGAACCCACGCCAATTTTTTTAAATAAATTTGACGTGGAATTCCCTCTCCAGAGCTGATAATTCTGTGAGAGTCGCCTCTGTATAGACAGAGATCCGACTTGGGGGCGACTTACATTGAAATCAATGGGTACCAGTCGCCTACAAGTCAGATTGAAGTAGTACAGGAATCTTTTCTGAAGTCGGAGCGACTTTAGTAGTGTGCATTAAGACGGCTCTCATTCACTTACATTGATTTTTACATGTAGCGTGACTTAAGGCGACTAGGGGCGACCTGAAGTCGGATCTGAGTCGCCCCTGTGTGAACCGGCTCTTAATGATCTAAACCTATAGAAAGGGCATTATGCAACTTTTGTCAAAGCTGCACAGTGGGGTTGATTTACTAAAACTACAGAGTGCAACATTTGGTGCAGCTGTGCATAGTAGCCAAGAAGCTTCTAACTTCAGCTTTCACAATTAAGCTTTGACAAAAAAAAAAAGCTGAAATCTGGTTTTTGGTATAACATAAGTGTATAGACTGCCTTTGACCAGCTATAAACAGAAATATAAATTCACTTAGGTTTACTGAAGGTAATACCTTTAGTAGATCATCCTACATCAACATTTTATCATTATAGTGAAGCTAAAAAAAAGGAACATTTCTCTCCTTAGTGGAATGCAGCATTAGCTTCTTTTCAAGTATGTCCTATTTTAGATAGTAATGATATACTATGTAGCAATATATAATCTTACCTGCACATTACTCTCCTCTCTGGTACTTGGCAGAGATTTCTGAGGTGTATGGAAAGCCTATAAAGAAGAAAATAAATACTTGTTTGCATACAATTTTAGCAAAGCAAAGAGCAATGTATAAAGTACAGTATCACAACCAAATGAAATGTAGCACCCTGCTTTTAGGCAGGGTTTCTGACAAATTTAATTTGCCATGTGGTAACCAGCCTGGCTGATTGTTAGGGAGATCCGCTGATCTTTCCCAAAATCTGGGTTTTATGCACCTCTCTTTTCTGTCACTAGGTGGCATTGTCACCTGTGACATTAGATGGACAAGGGCATATTAAATCCGGACTAGGAGTGGATGGGGTGTCTCAGCCAATTGGCAGGGGTTTCTTTGCCCTTGGCCTGTTGGTAGAGCCTATTTATTCGGTAAGAGTCAGTTGATCGGGGTTCTGTGACAACTGGAAGGCTATCTGGGTGGACGTGTGTTGAAAAGCTCCTGGCTGCTAGGCCAGAAACCCTAGCCTATCTGGGAATACCTGGCTGCTAGGTGGTCTGAGGCCTATCTAGGTTGGAAGCAAGCAGCGTGGGGTTGGGGCTTCAGGCTTGGAGCCCAACCAACTTGCAGGGGTTCTGCCAGCCGGAGAACCAAGTAGTTGCCACAGGTGAAGGAAACCAGTTGCCATCAGAGACGACCACTCCTGTCGCCAGAGGCAAGTGAGAACCAGAGTCAGAAGTAAAGGGGACCCGGTCACCAGCAAGGGACAATCTCTCCTGTTATCAGAGACCAGGTTCTGTGGAGACTGAAAAAGTAACAGAGGAGCCTTTTTCACTAGCTGGGGGTGGTGAAAAATTTGGGAAAGCTTCAGCAGAATCAACCAAAGACCCAGCGGAACAGTGTGGGTGACGTTTGCAGAGGATTCAGCAGGCCAGCTGAAGAGCCAAGCTAGGGGCCAGGGACCCAGTGGAACAGTGTGGGTGATGCTTGCAGAGGATTCAGCAGGTTAGCTGAAGAGCCAAGTCAGGGACCCAGTGGGACAATGTGGGTGACACGTGGAATCCACAGCGGGTTAGTTGTGGAGGAGCTCAAGGGATCCAGTGGTGGCTGGAATCTGAAGAGTCTAGTGAGAGACTGGGAACTCAGTGAGAGGATCTATAATGGGAGACTGAGTTGTGATCGGCATTGAAGTTGAAGTTACAATTTCAGCTGCTATAGGAGACAGCGGTCTACAGATACAGTTTGCTGCAATTCAGCTTAAAGGCCCTGGAACTTGTATAGCTGTTCTTCTATTCCTATTTTTGTCTCAGAGTCTGCCAAGCATTTTTCCATCTGTCTAAGGCTAGGTTCACACTATTGCGATGCGGGAACGCCGCGAATCCGCGGCGTTTTCCCGCATCGCATACCTCCCGCCGGCAGTTCACACTGCCCTATGCGGACGGCTGGGGGTGTCAATGTTATGTTAATGACACCCCCAGATCCGTCGGCATATCGCAGTGCGATCTGCCGACTCGCACAGGAATCGGATCGCATGGTGTGAACCCCCATGCGATCCGATTCCGTTGCGGACCCAAAAAAGGGTCCTGTGCGAGTTTGCTGCGGGACAGCTGCGAGTTCAGCCATACTATCTGTATGGCTGAACTCGCAGTGCTACGGAGATCGGATGTGATTTGCTGTGCGAATCACATCCGGATCTCCCCCCGCAGCAGTGTGAACCCAGCCTAAGGGTGTTCAGTAAGGATGAGCCGAACACCTCCCGGTTCGGTTTACACCAGAACCTGCGAACAGACCTAAACTTCGTGTGAACTTTTAGAACCCTATTAAAGTCGATGGGACTCGAACGTTCAAAATCTAATGCTAATTTTAAAGGCTAATATGCAAGTTACTGTCCTAAAAAGTGTTTAGGGACCTGGGTCCTGCCCCAGGGGACATGTATCAATGCAAAAAAAAGTTTTAAAAATAGCCATTTTTTCGGGAGCAGTGATTTTATTAATGATTAAAGTGAAACAATAAAAGTGTAATATTCCTTTAAATTTCGTACCTGGGGGGTGTGTATAGTATGCCTTCCCATGCTTAGAACTGTCCCTGCACAAAGTGTCATTTCTGCAGGAAAAAAAGTCATTGAAAATCACTCGCTGCTATAATGAATTGTCAGCTCCCGTAATACAGAGAACACTCATTGAAAGTCATTGATAAAAAAAGCGTGGGGTTCCCCCAAATTCAATTACCAGGCCCTTCAGGTTTGGTATGGATATTAAGGGGAACCCCATGTCAATTCTTTTTTTTAAAATGACGTGGGGATGGATGGACTGCACTGCGCTGGAAGGAGAGATCACCCGTCGCTGGATCAGATCAGCCATCACTGGACCCCAGAGAGGTGATCATCCATCGCTGGATAGCAAGAGTGGATTACCACCGCTGGAATCTTTTAAAATTTTTAAGGACTTTTTCAAAAGTGTGTTTGTCTTTTTTAACATTATTTTACACTTTCTTTGTGAAATGGTAGGGGTACTTTTGTAGCCCCTTACCATTTCAAACAGGGGGGGGGGGATCTGGGGGTCCCCTTGTTAAAGGGGGCTTCCAGATTCTGATAAGCCCCCCACTCGCAGACGCCCACAACCACCGGCCAGGGTTGTGGGGATGAGGCCCTTGACCTCATCAACATGGGGACATCGTGCTTTGGGGGGACCCCAAAGCATCCTCCCAATGTTGAGGGCATGTGGACTGGTACGGTTCAGGAGGGGGGCACTCTCTCGTCCCCCCCTCTTTCCTGCGGCCTGCCAGGTTGCGTGCTCGGATAAATGGTCTGGTATGGATTTTTAGGGGGAACCCCACATCATTTTTTTTTTATTTGACGCAGGGTTCCCCTTAATATCCATACCAGACCCAAAGGGCCTGGTGATTGAATTTGGGGGAACCCCACGCTTTTTTTTTTATCAATGACTTTCAATGAGTGTTCTCTGTATTACGGGAGCCGACAATTCATTATAGCCGCAAGTGATTTTAAATGACTTTATTTTCCTGCAGAAATGACACTTTGTGCAGGGACAATTCTAAGCATGGGAAATATGCGCCCCTTCATAGGCATACTATACACACCCCCCAGGTGTGAAATTTACAGGAATATTACACTTTTATTGTTTCACTTTAATCATTATTAAAATCACTGCTCCTGAAAAAACGGCAGTTTTTAAAACTTTTTTTTGCATTGATACATGTCCCCTGGGGCAGGACCCAGGTCCCCAGACACTTTTTAGGACAGTAACTTGCATATTAGCCTTTAAAATTAGCACTTTAGATTTCTCCCATAGACTTGTACAGGGTGTTCTGCGGCTTTTCAAATTTACCGCAAACACCCCAAATTGTTCACTGTTCACCGAACAGTCAATATTCTAGTTGAACTCGAAGCTCATCCCAAGTGTTCAGGCCCTAACCCTCTCTCCCCAGTTCTGTTAAGAAACAATACATCTCTTTTTGCATTCTCAAAGTGCCTGGCACCCAACTTACTCTACACCACACCCACTATGCCCAGTAACCCAAACTGTGAAGATGGCTGTCAGCTCTCCCTGACTCTGGAGGTCACCATTGGGCCTCTAGGGGTCAAGGCCATGGCTATATTTTATGTTTGATTTGTCAAAATACAGTAGATAAATATCTGGCAAGGTGGTATGGTTACTGAACTTATGATGATAACATCACCTTTTTTGCTTGCTGTATCTCATCTGTGGATTTTGAACGCCCTTTAACGCCCTGCTTATGCGGAGATGAAGCCTGGAGAGAGAATTATATACAATTAGGACTCCATCAAGGAGCATGCCGATAGCGATACATTTGTAAAATTCACTGCCAATAATGTTCATGATTTCTTCCACATAGGTCCCGTATGATGCAAATACTAAGTATTCCAGTGCGCTTGCAGAATTCACTTCACAGCCTGGGTGATGTTTATGCCAAATGATCTAAGGTCCCTTCCAGCAGTCAGTCAGCAGTCACCCAGAAAGGAAAACCTGCCAAGTCTCCCTGGATGTCTGTATTTCATTTATTTGGACTTGGAGTCCTCGATGTTTCCAGCAATGTCCTACATAATAATGGAGTCTTGCTGTTAAAATGTTCTTTCCCATTAAAATGACATTTTCTGTCTAGCTATCCCAAATCTAACTGGCAGATACATATCTCCTTTTAATCTATTCTGAAACATTACTGATTAATTAATTTGTGGTTGTTTACACATAGAGAGTAAATTCCCAGCACAAGAGTTCATTATAATGACAAACAGAAATTATTTGAAGATTATTAGTTGGCTGGGTAAAAGAGTGACTAAAGCATTGGTGATACTACTTCAAGCTTCTTCTGGACCTGCCAGGTAACGCTGAGCAGGGCGAAGACAAGGGGTGGGCAGGAGGGGAGGTTGCCCTGGGGGCCGATCTTATACTGCAGGGATGGGGCGCTGCCATTATGACTATATGCCTGACACAGGAGTAGTCAGTGCTGGGAGCAGTGAGGAGAGCAGTAGAGAGCCAGGAGGCTGTGTTATCTATCTACTCTCTTCCACAGGGGTCTCCCATCATGCACACCCTCAGTTCTTGCGATGACTCCACTCCACTCAATAAAAATCCTCCAATTGAGCCGATAACTTCTGGAGGTAGGATCCCCTAAGCTTGCATATAATAGGGGGGAGCGCAGTTTGGCATCTTTGTCTTTGGCTCTGGATGAACTTGTCCTGGCACTGACTCTGAGCATGGATTTCCACACCCAAGTAATAGATATGGTGGGCTAAATGTTTTATTGTGCTCATGGATGCTTAACTTTTTATTACCGTCTATTTGCTGGGTGTCATACAGAACAGAGGGGAAATGCTCCAATGTGGGCACAGGCAGAAAATATATATATATATTTATTTACCTTCTGCTATAAAACATACCCAATAAAAAATAAAGAAAATCGAATTTCTTCATCAATTTAGGCCAATATGTATTCTGCTACATATGTTTGGTAAAAAAAAAACAATAAGCGTGTATTGATTGGTTTGCACAAAAGTTATAGTGTCTACAAAATGGGGAATAGATTTATGGCATTTTTATTATTATTATTATTATTATTATCTTTTACTAGTAATGGCAGTAATCAACGATTTTTAGCCGGACTGCGACATTGCGGAGGATAGATCGGACACCTGACTATTTTGACACTTTTTTGGGAACCAGTGGTATTATTACAGTGATCAGTGCTGTCCTGTTAACCCCTTCACTTTCAGGGAAGGGGTTAACATTAGGGTTGATCAAAGGGTTAACTGGGTTCCCTCAGTGTGTTTACTAACTGTATGGGGGGTGGGCTGCTTGGGACAACACAAAGATTCATCTTCCTGCAGAGTAGAAAGACCGGATCTCTGTGTGATCCCCTGTCAGAATGGAGATCTGCCTTGTTTACACAGGCAGATCCTGGTTCTGTCACTGTGGGGAACTATTGCCCGTTGCCCACTGATTGGATCCCCAGCTGGCCAATGGAACTCCATACACCAATGGCGATTCGCACAGCTGAGCCAACCTGCTGCAGTATAACTGCGGTGGCTGGTTGGCAAGCAGTTAAGGTGTGCTTAGTGAACTAAGAGAAGGCATTTTCGACACATGGTGCCTTGGGACTAATCAATTTTTCTGCATTTTAGTAGCAGATTACGTAAATAATGAATGTCCTTATATAAACATGAAATATACAAGGACTTTTAAACAAATCAGGTAAGAAATTCTTGATTTTCCTTAAGGAGTCTGAAAACTCGAATTTCTTCCTTGTAAGGCCATGTGTCACTGCTGTTCTATAAAACCATACAATAGCTTCAAGATAATAGAGTTTGTACAAATATGGTCAAAAGTTGATGTACAG
Source organism: Lithobates pipiens (assembly GCF_037356315.1). NCBI lineage: Eukaryota > Metazoa > Chordata > Amphibia > Anura > Ranidae > Lithobates > Lithobates pipiens. Next base: position 299,136,417 of record NW_027507903.1, read on the forward strand.
GGCTTGTCGATTTATGTCATAGTTGTGTTCTTGTCAGTGACTGTGTAATTCAAATTTCGTATAATTTCAGTTTGTTTTTTTAGGAAAATTACGGTACATGTTATATAGATTTCCATGTTACTAATGTTGGCTCTTTGTACATGATAGAAATATAAATGAGGAAGCCTGACATACATTAATCAGCAACCGAAATTAAAATAGAAATAGAAAAAAAAATCATCATTAAAATGTCAGCCAGGACAGGAAGACAGAGTACAGATGTATGGCTTTATGACTAAGCAATTTCTCTGCATTTAGGTAAATAATGAATGTCATTATATGAACATGTAAATATACAAGGACAGTTAAATAAATCAGGTAAGAAAATCTTGATTTTCCTTAAAGAGTTGGTTGGTATAGCATGTTATTGTTAGATGTGGCACCTTCCCACCATCAGAGTTATCTTATAGACAAGGAGACAAGTATGCACGTTGTACCATACTATATACAGCCCCAGATTGAGGAGACTGTCCCCAACTGCAAAGTGTCCCCGATTTAGTCCCGGATTTAAATAGGCCACCTCCAGCCCAGGAAAGCGAGGAGCCCAGGAGGAATTTCTGCCTTTGCTTGTGTAGCACTGACCCCCGAAGGAGCGGCTGGTTTTATTGGGCTTACCGTTACCTTCTGCACCTCATATGCGTCTAGGGGTTTCCTGTGGTAGATGCCCAAAAACTATAGAGACTGACAACAGATCCGCTTAAAGGGATTTTTATTTGCAAAGAACGTAGTTAACCACTTTCCGCCCGCCCTATAGACAATTGACGGTGGCAAAGTGGTTTCATAATCCTGATCGGACGTCATATGACGTGATCAGGATTATGAGCCGCTGCGCGCCCCCGGGGGCGCGCATCGCGGCGATCGTTGTTGCGGGGTGTCAGTCTGACACCCGGCAACTATGATCTCGGTAAAGAGTCTCCGACGGAGACTCTTTACCACGTGATCAGCCGTGTCCAATCACGGCTGATCACAGTGTAAATAGGAAGAGCCGGTGATCGGCTTTTCCTCACTCGCGTCTGTCAGACGCGAGTAGAGGAGAGCCAATCGGCTGCTCCTCTGACAGGGGGGGTCTGTGCTGATCGATTATCAGCACAGCCCCCCCGAGGATGCCCACACTGGACCACCAGGGATGCCACCAGACCACCAGGGATGCCCAGAAAAAGGTAATCCTCCCTGCCAATCAGTGCCCATAATGGATGCCAATCAGTGCCCACAATGGGCATCACTGATTGGCATGCATTATTGTTTGGCACTGATTGGCATCCATTAGTACAGTATAACACCAATGCCGCCTATGAGTGCCCACCTGTGCCGCCTATGAGTGCCCACCTGTGCCGCCTATCAGTGCCCACCCATGCCCATCTGTGCCGCCTATCCATGCCCATCTGTGTCGCCTATCCATTCCCATCTGTGCTGGCCATCCATGCCAATCCGTGCCAGCTATCAGTGCCAATGTGTGCCACCTATCAGTGTCCATCCGTGTCGCCCATCCGTGTCGCCCATCCGTGCCACCTATCAGTGCCACATATCAGTGTCCATCAATGCCACCTCATCAGTGCCACTCCATTGGTGCCACATCATTGGTGCCCATCAGTGCCGCCTTATCAGTGCCCATCAGTGTAGCCCCATCAGTGCCCATCAGTGAAGGAGAAAACGTACTTATTTACAAAGTTTTGAAACTGAAACAAAGAAAAACATTTTTTTTTTCAAAATTTTCATTATTTTTTTATTTGTAGCGCAAAAAATAAAAACCGTAGAGGTGATCAAATACCACCAAAAGAAAGCTCTATTTGTGGGAAAAAAATGATAAAAATTTCATTTGGGTACAGTGTAGCATGACCGTGCAATTGTCATTCAAAATGCGACAGCGCTGAAAGCTCAAAATTGGTCTGGGCAGGAAGGTGTTTAAGTGCCCTGTATTGAAGTGGTTAAACAACAGTCTCTCAGTATAGGATCAGAGGGTTTAGGTGGAAGTCCAGGCACTCTTATGCCGCATACATATGATCAGACTATCCGCCGGACAATCCGCCCGTCTGGGGGCTCCGGCGTACTTTTTCTTTCCAAAAGTCCGGCGGACTTAGAAATAAGTTTTGACTCAAAATTGTCCGCCGGACTGCCGATCTGGCCGTCTGTGTGCTAGTCCGCTGGACTTTTGAAATGAATGGACTTGCCCACACACAGAGTAAAGTCTGTTAATTTTGAATGCGGCTCCAGGTAGATGGGACTAGAGAAGGAAGTCAATGTCGCCGCCTCCATTGGCGAGATTGACACCTCGCTGGCCCCGTCACCTGGTATGGACTTAAAGGGGAAGCTCTATGGCGAAGAAACGACACGGGGGTCCCCCCAAAGTCCATATCAAACCCTTTTCCAAGCAAGCAGCACGGCCGGTCAGGAAAGGGGGTGGGGACGAGCAAGCGCCCCCCCCTCCTGAGCCGTACCAGGCCACGTGCCCTCAACATGGGGGAGTGCTTTGGGGAAGGGGGCGGCCCCCCATCCCAAAGCACCTTGTCTCCATGTTGATGAGGACAAGGGTCTCTTCCCGACAACCCTGGCCGTTGGTTGTGGGGGTCTGCGGGCGGGGGGCTTATCAGAATCCGGCAGCCCCCTTTAATAAGGGGGCCCCCAAATACCGGCCCCCCCCACCCTATGTGAATGAGTATGGGGTACCATTTATCCCGACCCATTCACCTGGGGAAAAAAAGTGTAACTAAAAAACACAACACATGTTTTTAAAATAATTGATTGGACAGCTCCGGTGGTCTTCCGTCTCGAGGGGTCTTCTTGCCAGACTCCTCCGCTATCTTCTGCTCTTTTGCTAGCTCTTTTACTAGCGGAGGAGCCCGGCTTTCTTCTTCGTTGTCGCTGCCGTCTGGGGGTCTTCTTCCGACTTCGGGGTCTTGTCCCGCTCTTTGGGGGTCTTGTCCCCCTCTTCTGGTGTCTTGTCCCGCTCTTCGGTTCTTCTGCCGGGCCTCTGCTTTCTTCTTCCAGCTCTTTTACTAGCGTTGGCCCGATCTTCTGTCGCTGTCGCTGCCTTCTTCCCTTCTTCTCTTCTTCTTCCTTTCTTCTTCTTCCGGCGCTACACACTCCCCCTAACAATTTAGACAATGTCCCCATCCTCTAGAAGAAAACAATTTCTAGAACTAGAAAAATTTGAGTACCTGAACTTTAGGGTAGGAATGGGGAAAGAGAAAAAATGGGAAAACATATTGCAACATGACAGTATATAAAACCGTTAACATAAACAGTCTATGCAGTAAGGTAAAAAAAAACTTCTGCATGCAGCATCTCCCACAGTCCCCTGAAAATATACCTGAGCCTGATCTCAATCCAGCAATGTGCAAGAGAGCCAAGACTCACTTAGGTCTCTCACTCCTCATTAGATCAGATACAAAAGTGAAAGTGTTTGGCTCCCGCTGCTGTCAATGACACAGACTATGCTCAGGAAGGACAGATTAGGGAAATAGAAAAGAAAATAAGAAGGGGTGACAGGGTAAACTGCTGCCAGAGAGACAAAGTTAAATTTACAAGGCTTAATGCTATGTTTGGGTTAGCTTATATTATCTTCCTGATATTCTCTCTTTTCTCCCTCATAGAGGCAGCCTGTGAACTTCAGCACTGTAAAGCTTCTGTCAGCCTCCCTCTCTGGCTGAGCCAAGACATACAACCAAGGCTGAAATGCACACATTTTAATTACAGAAAGTGACATGAGACCGGGGGGGGGTTTAAGAAAAAGAAAGTGAATGTTCTGGGCTTCAACAAAATGTTGGCCTCCAGGAAGAAGAGGCATGTACAATGCTGGGGGCAATTTACAGCACACTCATTTTAGTAGCATAATTATTAAGGTGGCATGTATGTTCTTTTGTTAAGGAACATTAAACAGTTATCAAACTGTTATGGGTCAAGTTCCACTTTTTGGGGTGAGTAAGGCAATTTACAAACTGCGATTAGCACACACTGCAATTACCATCTACAAGAATCTGCAAATTCTCGTGGCTGGAATTACAAGTTTATGTGAAGAGTCCATACAATTCCATAATAAACTGATGTTGGGATGAATAAAACCTCTGTCAAGTTTTTATTGTTTGGCTGGAATTACAAGTTTACGTGAAGAGCTGTGGACACCGAGTCCATACATTTCCATATTAGACTGATTTTTGGATGAATAAAATCCCTGTCAGGTATTTATTGCTGTTTATGCCCCTGCTGATTAGGTGCACCCTTTCTATTTATCCCAATGACTACTGTAACTAGGACAAAAAGTGACTGGAAATCCAAAACTTTGCAGTTGTCACCAGATCAGGGTGTAGGGACAGAGGAAAGCCCGGATGAGGCACCCAGAAGGAAGGCACCTCAAACACAGTGGTTGAAAATACAAAGTTATATTGTAGTGGAGAAGTTTCCCAAGGAGCTCTGATGACGGTCCCTATGCTGTCCCTCCTCCTCTGGAACCTTTCCCTACACTGGCCATGGCACTTTCTGCCTGAAAGACGGGTTCCTGTCCTTAAAGCGAAGCTTCACTCAAAAAGGGATGCTCCGCTTGTTTGTCTGATGTACAGGGCTGCCAGCACCTGGTGAGGGGAGCAGCTGGAATGCAGATACAGGAAGCACAAGTAGTGGAGAAGTTTCCCAAGGAGCTCTGATGACGGTCCCTGTGCTGTCCCTCCTCTTCTGGAATCTTTCCCTACACTGGCCTGGGCACTTTCTGCCCGAAAGATGAGTTCCTGTCCTTAAAGTGAAGCTTCATCCAAAAAGGGACCTCACCTTTCGGGGAGGAGGGGGAGCAGGTACCTGGTTTTTGCAGGTATCCGCTCCCACTTCCAGCTGACTTCACCATGGTAAATTCAGCTGGAAGTTCGGCCCCCCTTCTTCCGCTGCCCGGCCATTCACAAAATGCAGCACGCTTTTCGTATGCACAGTTGGGAACCGGCTGTGAAGCTGCAAGGTTTTACTGCTGGTTTCCTTATCCGAGATGGCAGCGGCAGCACCCGAGAGCCGAGACACCACTGTATTTGTGGACAGGTATGTGTCCTAATATTAAAAGTCACCAGCTATAATATTTGTAGCTGTTGGCTTTTATTTTTTTCTGAAGCTCCTCTTTAACCTAGCCACATGCAGAATGTGAGCCAACTGCAGTCAGCTAGGGCTTTTTGTAAGCTCTACCCTCATTAAAGATGGCTGAAGTCACCTGGGTACACACACGGAATTGAGAGGGAATGGGTATTGCACCTTTCCTCCAATCTCCCTGCAAAGTGTATGAACAGTGCCACCTGTGTAGGGAGGTCAACCTGTACCAGCTTACGAGGGGGCTATGGGAAATCTTCCAATGTGGATACCTTTTTGGTGACAACTCTCTTCCACAGGGGTCTCCCATCATGCACACCCTCAGTTCTTGCGATGACTCCACTCCACTCAATAAAAAATCCTCCTATTGAGCTGATAACTGCTGGAGGTAGGATCCCCTAAGCTTGCATATAATAGGGGGGAGCGCAGTTTGGCATCTTTGTCTTTGCCGCTGGATGACCTTGTCCTGGCACTGAGTCTGAGCATGGATATCCACACCCAAGTAATAGATATGGTGGGCTAAATGTTTTATTGTGCTTGTGGATGCTTAACTTTTTATTACCGTCTATTTGCTGGGTGTCATACAGAACAGAGGGGAAATGCTCCAATGTGGGCACAGGCAGAAAAAATATATCTATTTGTTTAACTTCTGCTATAAAACATACCCAATAAAAAAATAAAGAAAATCACATTTCTTCATCTATTTAGGCCAATATGTATTCTGCTACATATTTTTGGTAAAAAAAAACACAAAAAAACAATAAGCGTGTATTGATTGATTTGCACAAAAGTTATAGTGTCTACAAAATAGGGAATAGATTTATGGCATTTTTGTTATTATTATTATTATTATCTCTTACTAGTAATGGCAGTGATCAGCGATTTTTAGCAGGACTGCGACATTGCGGAGGACAGATCGGACACCTGACTATTTTGAAACTTTTTTGGGAACCAGTGATATTATTACAGTGTAAACAAAGAAAATGCGGCGCACAAAACAAAAAATATGAACGCATTCATGTGTAAAAGTCCAAAACAGGTACTGAAAGTTCAGTGAATCCACAACAGATCTCCCTCCACCTCATTCAGCATAGATAAGGATAGTAGGGGTCCCATCACCATCACCCAACAAGACAGACCCTTACTATCAGTGCAACGATAATGCACAAAATAGAAAAGCCACTTTGCTCCACTACTCCTCACAAGCAGTACACTGGAACCAGAAATCTCTCCAATCATGAACAGGTATTAAGATTCCCATGCAGTTCAGCAATCATGTGGATATAGAAAAATAACAACTCTCATTGCGCAGATATCTTAAAAAACAATGCCCAATTTGTTAAGAAAAAACAATTCCACTCACATTTAAGTTGATTAAAATAGGCAAAACAACTGAAGCATCCAGCGCTTCAGTGATAGTTGCTATAGTGCAGTCTGTCCAGGTCCCATGTTAAGCCAGGCTCTGGACAGACTGCACTACAGCAACTATCACTGAAGCGCTGGACGCTTCAGTTGTTTTGCCTATTTTAATCAACTTAAATGTGAGTGGAATTGTTTTTTCTTAATAAATTGAGCATCGTTTTTTAAGATATCTGCGCAATGAGCGTTGTTATTTTTCTATATCCACATGACTGCTGAACTGCATGGGAATCTTAATACCTGTTCATGATTGGAGAGATTTCTGGTTCCAGTGTACTGCTTGTGAGGAGTAGTGGAGCAAAGTGGCTTTTCTATTTTGTGCATTATCGTTGCACTGATGGTAAGGGTCTGTCTTGTTGGGTGATGGTGATGGGACCCCTACTATCCTTATCTCTGCTGAATGAGGTGGAGGGAGATCTGTTGTGGATTCACTGAACTTTCAGTACCTGTTTTGGACTTTTACACATGAATGCGTTACTTTAACCACTTTCAGACCGGACCATTTTGCTGGTAAATGACCAGAGGTCTTTTTACACTTTGGCACTGCGCTGCTTTAACTGGTAATTGCGCGGTCATGCAATGTTGTACCCAAACAAAATTTGCGTCCTTTTCTTCCCACAAATAGAGCTTTCTTTTGATGGTATTTGATTGCCTCTGCGATTTTTATTTTTTGCGATATAAACGTAAAAAGACCGCAAATTTTGAAAAAAAATGATATTTTCTACTTTTTGTTATTAGAAAAATCCAATAAACTCAATTTTAGTCATACATTTAGGCCAAAATGTATTCAGCCACATGTCTTTGGTAAAAAAAAAGTCAATAATTTTATATTTATTGGTTTGCGCAAAAGTTGTCACATCTACAAACTAAGGTACGTTTTCTGGAATTTACGCAGCTTTTAGTTTACGACTGCCTATCTCATTTCTTGAGGTGCTAAAATGGCAGGGCAGTACAAAACCCCCCCAAATGACCCCATTTTGGAAAGTAGACCCCCTAAGGAAATTGATAAGAGGCATGTTGAGCCCATTGAATATTTTATTTTTTTGCCGCAAAGTTGTCACTAAATGATATATTGCTCACACATGCTATGGGCGTATGTGAAATGACACCCCAAAATAAATTCTGCTGCTTCTCCTGAGTATGGGGATACCACATATGTGGGACTTTTTGGGAGCCTAGCCGCGTACGGGGCCCCTAAAACCAAGCACCGCCTTCAGGCTTTCTAAGGGCGTAAATTTTTGAGTTCACTTCTCACTACCTATTACAGTTTTGAAGGCCATAAAATGCCAAGATGGCACAAAACCCCCACAAATGACCCCATTTTAGAAAGTAGACACCCCAAGCTATTTGCTGAGAGGCATGTTGAGTTCATGGAATATTTTATATTTTGCCACAAGTTGCGGGAAAATTACAAACTTTTTTTTTTTTTTTTTTTTTAACAAAGTTGTCACTAAATGATATATTGCTCATGCATGCCATGGGCATATGTGAAATGACACCCCAAAATAAATTCTGCTGCTTCTCCTGAGTACGGGGATACCACATATGTGGGACTTTTTGGGAGCCTAGCCGCGTACGGGGCCCCGAAAACCAAGCACCGCCTTCAGGCTTTCTAAGGGTGTAAATTTTTGAGTTCACTTCTCACTACCTATTACAGTTTTGAAGGCCATAAAATGCCAAGATGGCACAAAACCCCCACAAATGACCCCATTTTAGAAAGTAGACACCCCAAGCTATTTGCTGAGAGGCATGTTGAGTCCATGGAATATTTTATATTTTGCCACAAGTTGCGGGAAAATTACAAACTTTTTTTTTTTTTTTTTTTTTTCACAAAGTTGTCACTAAATGATATATTGCTCACGCATGCCATGGGCATATGTGAAATGACACCCCAAAATAAATTCTGCTGCTTCTCCTGAGTATGGGGATACCACATATGTGGGACTTTTTGGGAGCCTAGCCGCGTACGGGGCCCCGAAAACCAAGCACCGCCTTCAGGCTTTCTAAGGGCGTTACAGTTTTGAAGGCCATAAAATGCCAAGATGGCACAAACCCCCCCCAAATGACCCCATTTTGGAAAGTAGACACCCCTAAATTTAGGGGTACACTAGTGAGACTAGGTAATAAATGGCGGGTGCCCTGAAACTATAAAAAAATAACTAACCAACCAGCGTCACCTGTAACAGTTATATGGTGATCACTGGTGAAAGGGTTAACTAGGGGGCAATTAGGGGGCTTTATGCGGTAGTATATGGGGGTCCCTGGCGCTATAAAAAGCTGCAGCAAACCTAAATACCTACCTGCCTAACTAGCGTCACCTGTGACACTAATACAGCGATCAGAAAAACGATCGCTTATTAGGCTGGGTTCACACTGGAGCGATGCGGGAACGCCACGAATGCGCGGCGGGTTCCCGCATCGCATGCCTCCCGGCGGCAGTTCACACTGCCCTATGCGAACTGCTGGGAGTGTCAGTGAAATGTTACTGACACCCCCAGATCAGTTCGCATATCGCAGTGCGATCTGCAAACTCGGATCGCATGGTGTGAACACCCATGCGATCCGATTCTGCTGCGGGCCAAAAAAAGGGTCCCGTGCGAATTTGCGGCGGGTGCGGCGAATGGCTGAACTCGAATCGCACAGAGATCGGATGTGATTTGCACTGCAGTGCGGTGCGAATCACATCCGTTCTCATAAACCGCTGCAATGTGAACCCAGCCTTAGTGACACTGGCGACGGGGGGTGATCACGGGGTTAAACCTTTATTGGGGGGGTTAGGGGGGTACCTTAGAACTAAAGGGGGCTAACCCTAACTGCCCTAACAGTTATTAGTCACAAATGACACCCGCCGGGTGATCAGGGGGTTAAACCTTTATTAGGTAATAAATGGCGGGTGCCCTGAAACTATAAAAAAATAACTAACCAACCAGCGTCACCTGTAACAGTTATATGGTGATCACTGGTGAAAGGGTTAACTAGGGGGCAATCAGGGGGCTTTATGCGGTAGTATATGGGGGTCCCTGGCGCTATAAAAAGCTGCGGCGAACCTAAATACCTACCTGCCTAACTAGCGTCACCTGTGACACTGAGGCCGCGTACACACGGGCGGACTGTTCGCCCAACCTTGTTCGGCAAACAGTTTCATCAAACAGTCCGCTCAAAATTTGCATGAGCGGACTTGCCCACACACGAGCGGACTGTTTGACGAACAAGGTTGGGCAAACAGTTCGCTCAACTTTTGAAATGAACGGACTCGCCCACGTAAGGCGGAGGCAAATCCGCCCATTTCGAGCGCGTGTACAGGTAGGCGGGGCCCGCAAAGGAGACGTCGCGGGCTCCGCCGCCTGGAATGGGCTTAAAGGGGAACCCCAACGCCGAAAAAAATCGGCGTGGGGGTTCCCCCCAAGTCCACACCAGACCCTTGTCCGAGCACGCTACCCGGCCGGCCAGGAAAGGGGGGCGAGCGAGCGCGCCCCCCCTCCTGAGCCGTACCAGGCCGCGTGCCCTCAACATGGGGGGTGCCTTGGGGAAGGGGGGGCCGCGCGGCCCCCCCACCCCAAAGCACCTTGTCCCCATGTTGATGAGGACAAGGGCCTCTTCCCGACAACCCTGGCCGTTGGTTGTCGGGGTCTGCGGGCGGGGGGCTTATCGGAATCCGGGAGCCCCCTTTAAGAAGGGGGCCCCCGGATACCGGCCCCCCACCCTATGTGAATGAGTATGGGGTACAATGTACCCCTACCCATTCACCTGTGAACTAAAGTACAATAAAAAACACAACACAGAGAAAAAATATTTTATTGCACAGCTCCGGGGGTCTTCGGGGGTCTTCTCGCCGGACTCCTCCGCTATGTGTGTGTAGCTCTTTTGCTAGCGGAGGAGTCCGGCTTTCTTCCTCCCCGCCGCCGGCCTCTTCTCCCGACTTCGGGGGTCTTGTCCCCCTCTTCGGTTCTTCTGCCGGGCCACCGCGCCTGGTCCGGTGGCCCGGTCTTCTGTCGCCGTCTTCCGTTCTTCTGTCGCCGCCTTCGGTTCTTCTGCCGGGCCACCGCGCCTTCTTGTAGCTCTTTTACAGGCGGTGGCCCGGTCTTCTGTCGCCGCTGTCGTCGCCGCCGCCGCCGCCTTCCGTTCTTGTTCTTCTTCTTGTTCTTCTTCTTCTTCTCCTGGAGATGTTGACTCGACGAGCTCTCCGGCCGGAATGCCAGGGACACGCTCCGCTGCCACTTATATAGTGACAATGGGGCGGTGTCACATGGTATATGTCACATGGGTTGGTCACATGGGTTGATGTCACATGGGGACTATGACATCGTAAGGGGGCGGGGTCACCATGTGACCAACCCATGTGACATATACCATGTGACACCGCCCCATTGTCACTATATAAGTGACCGCACAGCGCGGCTCTGGCATTCCGGCCGGAGAGCTCGTCGAGTCAACATCTCCAGGAGAAGAAGAAGAAGAACAAGAAGAAGAACAAGAACGGAAGGCGGCGGCGGCGGCGACGACAGCGGCGACAGAAGACCGGGCCACCGCCTGTAAAAGAGCTACAAGAAGGCGCGGTGGCCCGGCAGAAGAACCGAAGGCGGCGACAGAAGAACGGAAGACGGCGACAGAAGACCGGGCCACCGGACCAGGCGCGGTGGCCCGGCAGAAGAACCGAAGAGGGGGACAAGACCCCCGAAGTCGGGAGAAGAGGCCGGCGGCGGGGAGGAAGAAAGCCGGACTCCTCCGCTAGCAAAAGAGCTACACACACATAGCGGAGGAGTCCGGCGAGAAGACCCCCGAAGACCCCCGGAGCTGTGCAATAAAATATTTTTTCTCTGTGTTGTGTTTTTTATTGTACTTTAGTTCACAGGTGAATGGGTAGGGGTACATTGTACCCCATACTCATTCACATAGGGTGGGGGGCCGGTATCCGGGGGCCCCCTTCTTAAAGGGGGCTCCCGGATTCCGATAAGCCCCCCGCCCGCAGACCCCGACAACCAACGGCCAGGGTTGTCGGGAAGAGGCCCTTGTCCTCATCAACATGGGGACAAGGTGCTTTGGGGTGGGGGGGCCGCGCGGCCCCCCCTTCCCCAAGGCACCCCCATGTTGAGGGCACGCGGCCTGGTACGGCTCAGGAGGGGGGGCGCGCTCGCTCGCCCCCCTTTCCTGGCCGGCCGGGTAGCGTGCTCGGACAAGGGTCTGGTGTGGACTTGGGGGGAACCCCCACGCCGATTTTTTTCGGCGTTGGGGTTCCCCTTTAAGCCCATTCCAGGCGGCGGAGTCCGCGACGTGTCCTTCGCGGGCCCCGCCTACCTGTACACGCGCTCGAAATGGGCGGACTTTCCGAGCGGGAACAGTCCGCTCATTTCGAAAGTACAGCGGACAAGCCCACACACGGGCGGACTGTTCGCTCAAACACAGTTTCAGCGGACAGTTTTTCGGAATTTCCGAAAGACTTTGTCCGTCCAACTGTCCGCTGAAACTGTCCGCTGAAAGCCCACACACGAGCGGACTGTCCGCCCAAACACTGTTCAGCGGACAAGGTTGGGCGAACAGTCCGCCCGTGTGTACGCGGCCTAATACGGCGATCAGAAAAATGATCGCTTATTAGGCTGGGTTCACACTGGAGCGATGCGGAAACGCCGCGAATCCGCGGCGGGTTCCCGCATCGCATGCCTCCCGGCGGCAGTTCACACTGCCCTATGCGAACTGCTGGGAGTGTCAGTGAAATGTTACTGACACCCCCAGATCAGTTCGCATATCGCAGTGCGATCTGCAAACTCGGATCGCATGGTGTGAACACCCATGCGATCCGATTCTGCTGCGGGCCAAAAAAAGGGTCCCGTGCGAATTTGCGGCGGGTGCGGCGGGTGTGGCGGGTGCGGCGGGTGCGGCGAATGGCTGAACTCGAATCGCACAGAGATCGGATGTGATTTGCACTGCAGTGCGGTGCGAATCACATTCGTTCTCATAAACCGCTGCAATGTGAACCCAGCCTTAGTGACACTGGCGACGGGGGGTGATCACGGGGTTAAACCTTTATTGGGGGGGTTAGGGGGGTACATTAGAACTAAAGGGGGCTAACTCTAACTGCCCTAACAGTTATTACAGTCACAAATGACACCAATGCAAAAAAAAAAAAAAAAAAAAAAAAAATTACATTGGTGTCACTGTGACTGGGGGGCAGGGGTAATTGGGGGGGTGATCGGGGGGTAAAGGGGGGGTGTGAGTGTGCCTGGCATGTTCTACTGTGTGTGTAGAGTGTTGGTGCAACTTACTGATCCGCTCTCCTCCGTGTCGGAACGAAAAATACCGACACGGAGGAGAGAATACATCACTTCCTCTCCTGTGTTTACATTACAGGAGAGGAAGTGATGTCACCGGGGATTTCTATTCGTCGGGAGCGATCGCGAGGGGGTGGCCATGAATGAATGGCCGTCCCCTCGTCCGGGATCGCTCCCGAACGAATACCGACCGCCGCAGGCACCGGGCGGGGGCCCGATCGGGCCCCCGACCCGCGGGAGGCAAGGGACGTACATGTATGTCCTTATGCCTGCCCGTGCCATTGTACCGACGTACATCGGCGTGCGGCGGTCGGCAACTGGTTAAATGCGTTTATATTTTTTGTTTTGTGCGCCGCATTTTCTTTGTTTATATGGTGCATATTGTTCCCTGCAATATAGTGCGAGCTGCCATTTTATTTATTTTATTTTATTTTTTATTTATATTTTTTTTGAGTTAATGCAACAATCTTTATTTGTATATTATTACAGTGATCAGTGCTAAAAATATGCACCGACATTGTACTAATGACATTGTCAGGGAAGGGGTTAAAATTAGGGGCAATCAAAGGGTTAACTGTGTTCCCTCAGTGTGTTTACTAACTGTATGGGGGATGGGCTGCTTGGGACAACACATAAATTCATCTTCCTGCAGAGTAGAAAGACCGGATCTCTGTGATCCCGTCAGAACGGGGATCTGCCTAGATTACACAGGCATATCCCCGTTCTGTCACTGTGGGAAATGATTGCCCGTTGATTGGCTCACCAGCTGGCCAATGGATCTCTGTGTACGAGCCCGACATACACCAATGGCGATTCGCACAGCTGAGCCAACCTGCCGCAGTATAACTGCGGTGGCTGGTTGGCAAGCAGTTATGGTGTGCTTGGTGAATAGGGATGAGCCGAACACCCCCCGGTTCGGTTAGCACCAGAACATTTGAACGGACTGAATATTCGTACAACTTTAGAACCCTATTAAAGTCTATGGGACTCGAACGTTCGAAATCAAAAGTGATAATTTTAAAGGTTAATATGCAAGCTATGCATCAGACAACACCAGCAATAAGGGGTATCTTCAGGTGTATACTGTGCTGGAGGCACGCAACACCCAGTTTAACTCCTGCAGATGGCTGTATTAGAGAACAGCAATAAAGGGTAGATACAGGTGTATACCTCGCTGGAGGCACACAACACCCACTAACTCCTGCAGATGGCTGTATAAGAGAGCAACAGCAATAAAGGGTATATACAGGTGTAAACTGCGCTGGAGGCACACAACACCCACTAACCCCTGCAGATGGCTGAGAAAAGAACACATTGTCCCTGCCTATCTAGCTCTTTCCCTGCACACCAGCACACTACACAAGGCTGCCACGCTGGCAGTCTTATATAGTGTGGGGCGTGTACTAAACCCCCTGAGCTATAATTGGCCACAGGCATCCTGCCTGTGGCCAATTATGGCTCTTCTCGCTGCCGGCGCTGTGATTGGCCAAGCATGCGGGGTCACAGTGCATGCTTGGCCAATCATGAACCAGCAATGCACTGCGATGGCGTAGTGCATTGTGGGCCGTTCGTACCACGCGAATTTGGTGCGAACGGTCCACAAAGTTCGGAATTCGCCGAACAGACAAACGGCTGATGTTCGAGTCGAACATGCATTCGAATCGAACACCGAGCTCATCCCTATTGGGGAACTAAGAGAAGGCATTCTTGACACATGGTGCCTTAGGACTAATCAATTTTTCTGCATTTTAGTAGCAATTTAAGTAAATGATGAATGTCCTTATATAAACATGAAATATACAAGGACTTTTAAACAAATCAGGTAAGAAATTCTTGATTTTCCTTGAGGAGTCTGAAAACTCGACTTTCTTCCTAAGGTCATGTATGTGTCACTGCTGTTCTATAAAACCATACAATAGCTTCAAGATAATAGAGTTTGTACAAATATGGTCAAAAGTTGATGTGCAGGGCTTGTCGATTTATGTCATAGTTGTGTTCTTGTCAGTGCCTGTGTAATTCAAATTTCGTATAATTTCAGTTTTTTTTTTTTTAGGAAAATTACGGTACATGTTATAGATTTCCAGGTTACTAACCTTGGCTCTTTGTACATGATAGAAATGTAAATGAGGAAGCCTGACATACATTAATCAGCAACCGAAATTAAAATAGAAATACAAAAAAAAAATCATCATTAAAATGTCAGCCTGGACAGGAAGACAGAGTACAGATGTATGGCTTTATGACTAAGCAATTTCTCTGCATTTACGTAGCAGTTTAGGTAAATAATGAATGTCATTATATGAACATGTAAATTAACAAGGACAGTTAAATAAATCGGGTAAGAAAATCTTGATTTTCCTTAAAGAGTTGGTTGGTATAGCTGTACTCAATGAAAAAAAAGTAAGAAAAAAAAAAAAACAGATTAAAATGCTTGTGCTTTGCTTATGTGGTATTGGAAAATTCAATTTTTTATTATTTTTTTTTTTTGTGAACAATAGCATGTTATTGTTAGATGTGGCACCTTCCCACCATCAGAGTTATCTTATAGACAAGGAGACAAGTATGCACGTTGTACCATACTATATACAGCCCCAGATTGAGGAGACTGCCCCCAACTGCGAAGTGTCCCTGATTTAGTCCCGGATTTAAATAAGCCACCTCCAGCCCAGGAAAGTAAGGCATTTCTGCCTTTGCTTGCTTGTGTGTCAGGGGCTGCCTGTATGCTACTGTGTAGGCCAGTGAACCCAGGGCAAGGGGGGACAGGATGGACAAGAGAGCTGCCTCTGACTGTGTCCGGAGCAGTAATCTCTGCCCTTTGAATTACATACTACTGACATCTGCTTTACTTACTACTTACCATTGCCCTCTGCCTTACTTACTATAGACCTATACTGGCTGTCTGCACTCTTTCTTACTACTTAGTTCTGCCCTCTGCATTACATACTAATGACCTCTGAGCTTAATCTCATTTAATAATGGGCTCTGCCCTACTTGTTACTTACTACTGAGCACTAAACTGTGCATAACTACAGACCCCTTCCCAGTGAATTATTTACTACTGACTACTCACTCTGCACTAGATATGCCTATCCTCTGTCCTCTGTATCACTTATGTAGCACTAACCCCTGAAGGAGCTGCTGGTTTTATTTGGGCTTACCGTTACCTCACCTGCTTGCTTCTCCATCACAGGGGTCCCATTGGAAAGTAGCCCAAATGATGTTGAATCCGACACTTAGTCCTTTGTTAACATTTATTCAGGATAAGCACAAAAGTCCTTCAATAGAGGGTCAAAGGATAAAGGGGGAGTTCAGGCCTAGTAATTGAGGGTTAGAGTTATTGGTCAGATCCAGAGGACAAACAGCTCCACAGACTGGATCCCTCAACCATCGGATAGGCCCCTCTCACTTGACCTAGCAGCCGATGAGATGCTCGCCAAAGTCCCTGCCACAGACTTGTCAATTAAACTAAGAAATCTTGAGAGTTTTGAAGAACTACCATACAGTACCAGTTTATTTCATCTGACCCAGCGATACTGTATGAGTGTTGATCCGGGTTGCATCCTCTAACTGAGTTTCCAGGCTCCTCCAGAAATACCAGCCTTGCACTCGGTCCTCTCCTAGAAAAGTCCTCCCCTGGATCCTCCAGTTTTCTTGGCCTCTCCCCACAGGCAAGACAGCACAGGACCACCCCTGTCTCAGTAGGCCCCAAGACTTTTCTGGGCCTACCCTCTCAGTTGTAAAGCCTCGGGCCAGCCGGCCCCGAGGAGCAGGACCATGCGACACAGACCTCAGGCCAGGAGGGCCATGAGTTCGGGATAGCGGACCCCGGAAAACAAACCACAAAAAAATGGCGTCTGTACCTTAACCACTTTCAGACCGGACCATTTTGCTGGTAAATGACCAGAGGTCTTTTTACACTTTGGCACTGCGCTGCTTTAACTGGTAATTGCGCGGTCATGCAATGTTGTACCCAAACGAAATTTGCGTCCTTTTCGTCCCACAAATAGAGCTTTCTTTTAAAGGTATTTGACTGACTCTGTGATTTTTATTTTTTGCGATATAAACGTAAAAAGACCGCAAATTTTGAAAAAAAATGATATTTTCTACTTTTTGTTATTAGAAAAATCCAATAAACTCAATTTTAGTCATACATTTAGGCCAAAATGTATTCAGCCACATGTCTTTGGTAAAAAAAAAGTCAATAACTGTATATTTATTGGTTTGCGCAAAAGTTGTCACATCTACAAACTAAGGTACATTTTCTGGAATTTACGCAGCTTTTAGTTTACGACTGCCTATCTCATTTCTTGAGGTGCTAAAATGGCAGGGCAGTACAAACCCCCCCCCCCCAAATGACCCCATTTTGGAAAGTAGACACCCTAAGGAAATTGATAAGAGGCATGTTGAGCCCATTGAATATTTTATTTTTTTGCCGCAAGCGATTTTTTTTTTTTACACAAAGTTGTCACTAAATGATATATTGCTCACACATGCCATGGTTATATGTGGAATTGTACCCCAAAATACATTCTGCTGCTTCTCCTGAGTACGGGGATACCACATGTGGTCGACTTTTTGGAAGCCTAGCCGAGTACGGGGCCCCGAAAGCCAAGCACCGCCTTCAGGATTTCTAAGGGCATACATATGTCATTTTACTCCTCACTACCTATCACAGTTTTGAAGGCCATAAAATGCCAAGATGGCACAAAACCCCCACAAATGACCCCATTTTAGAAAGTAGACACCCCAAGCTATTTGCTGAGAGGCATGTTGAGTCCATGGAATATTTTATATTTTGCCACAAGTTGCGGGAAAATTACAAACTTTATAAATTTTTCACAAAGTTGTCACTAAATGATATATTGCTCACACATTCTATGGGCATATGTGAAATTACACCCCAAAATAAATTCTGCTGCTTCTCCTGAGTATGGGGATACCACATGTGTGGGATTTTTTGGGAGCCTAGCCGCGTACGGGGCCCCGAAAACCAAGCACCGCCTTCAGGCTTTCTAAGGGCGTAAATTTTTCATTTCACGCCTCACTACCTATTACAGTTTTGAAGGCCATAAAATGCCAAGATGGCACAAAACCCCCACAAATGACCCCATTTTAGAAAGTAGACACCCCAAGCTATTTGCTGAGAGGCATGTTGAGTCCATGGAATATTTTATATTTTGCCACAAGTTGCGGGAAAATTACAAACTTTTTTTTTTTTTTCACAAAGTTGTCACTAAATGATATATTGCTCACGCATGCCATGGGCATATGTGAAATGACACCCCAAAATAAATTCTGCTGCTTCTCCTGAGTACGGGGATACCACATGTGTGGGACTTTTTGGAAGCCTAGTCACGTACGGGGCCCCGAAAACCAAGAACCGCCTTCAGGATTTCTAAGGGTGTAAATTTTTGATTTCACACCTCACTACCTATCACAGTTTTGAAGGCCATAAAATGCCAAAATAGCACAAAACCCCCCAAAATGACCCCATTTTGGAAAGTAGACACCCCAAGCTATTTGCCGAGAGGCATGGTGAGTATTTTGCAGCTCTCATTTGTTTTTGAAAATGAAGAAAAAAAAAAATAATGTATATTTTTTTTCTTTTTTTCAATTTTCAAAACTTTGTGACAAAAATGAAGGTCTGCAAAATACTAACCATACCTCTCGGCAAATAGCTTGGGGTGTCTCCTTTCCAAAATGGGGTCACTTGGGGGGATTTTGTGCTATCTGGGCATTCTATGGCCTCCGAAACTGTGATAGGCAGTGAGGAATGAAATCAAAAATTTACACCCTTAGAAATCCTGAAGGTGGTGCTTGGATTTTGGGGTACCGTACGCGGTTAGGCTCCCAAAAGGTCTCACACTTGTGGTATCCCCGTACTCAGGAGAAGCAACAGAATGTATTTTGGGGTGTAATTTTACATATAACCATGGCATGTTCGAGCAATATATCATTTAATGACAACTTTGTGCAAAAAAAAATAAAAATAAAATAATAATGTATTTTTCCACAACTTTTGTCAAAATATAAAATATTCCATGGACTCGACATGCCTCTCAGCAAATAGCTTGGGGTGTCTACTTTCTAAAATGGGGTCATTTGGGGAGGTTTTGAACTGTCCTGGCATTTTATGCACAACATTAAGGCCGCGTACACACGCGGGGACTGTTCGCCCAACTTTGTCCGTCAAACAGTTTCGGCAAACAGTCCGCTCAAAATTAGCATGGACGGACATGCCCACACACGACGAACGAACAGTTTGCTGAAACCGTGCGCGATGACGTGAACGGCACGTACGACGGGACGAAAAATACGACGTCCTATACACTGCATTATAACTTTCGGCGTGTAAATCCTTTCTGAGCATGCGCGGAACTTAGTTTGACGAACAAGCCTACACACGGGCGGACTGTTCGCTCAAACAAGGTTTCAGCGGACAGTTTTACGGAATTTCCGAAAAACCTTGTTCGTCAAACTGTCCGCTGAAACTGTCCGCTGAAAGCCCACACATGAGCGGACTGTCCGCCCAAACACTGTTCAGCGGACAAAGTTGGGCGAACAGTCCGCCCGTGTGTACGCGGCCTTAGAAGCTTATGTCACACATCACCCACTCTTCTAACCACTTGAAGAAAAAGCCCTTTCTGACACTTTTTGTTTACATGAAAAAATATTTTTTTTTGCAAGAAAATTACTTTGAACCCCCAAACATGAGGTGTTTTTTTAAAGCAAAAGCCCTACCGATTAAAATGGTGGGTGTTTCATTTTTTTTTTTTCACACGGTATTTGCGCAGCGATTTTTCAAACGCATTTTTTGGGGAAAAAACACACTTTTTTTTATTTTAATGCACTAAAAATCACTATATTGCCAAAATGTTTGATGAAATAAAAAATATGATCTTAGGCCGAGTACATGGATACCAAACATGACATGCTTTAAAATTGCGCAGAAACGTGCAGCGGCGACAAACTACGTACATTTTTAAAAGCCTTTAAATGCCTTTACAGGTGACCACTTTAGATTTACGGAGGAGGTCTACTGCTAAAATTAGTACCCTCGATCTGACCTTCGTGGTGATACCTCACATGCATGGTGCAATTGCTGTTTACATATGACACCAGACCAACGCTTGCGTTCCACGTTGCGCCTTAGCAGGGGGGGACAGGGGTGTTTTTTTTTATTTTTATTTTTTTTATTATTTATTTTGCTTTTTTATTTTATTTTTAAACTGTTCCTTTCATTTATATATATTTTTTTATGATTTTTATTGTTATCTCAGGGAATGTAAATATCCCCTATGATTGCAATAGGTAGTGACAGGTACTCTTTTTTAAAAAAATTAGGGTCTATCAGACCCTAGATCTCTCCTCTGTCCTCAAAGCATCTGACCACACCAAGATCGGTGTGATAAAATGCTTTCCCAATTTCCCAATGGCGCTGTTTACATCCTGCAAAATCTAAGTCATGAAATGCTCGTAGCTTCCGGTGTCTTAGGCCATAGAGATGATTGGGGCCATTCTGGTCTCTGATCAGCTCTATGGTCAGCTGGCGGAACCACCGGCTGCATTCTCAGGTTCCCTGTTGGGACAGGAGAGCCTGAGAAAACCATGGAAGATGGTGCAGGGGGAGGGGGGACATTCCCTCCCACTGCTTGTAAAAGTAGTCTAGAGGCTAATTAGCCGCTAGGATTGCTTTTACATAAAAGCCGACCGCTGGCTGAAAAGAATGATACCAAGATGATACCTAAACCTGCAGGCATCATTCTGGTATAAGCACTCAAAGTCCCGCAACATACCAGTATGTTGCTGGAGCTGGTTGGGCATATATTGTAATTTTTTTTTCATGCAGCCTGTGGGCTGAACGAAAAAAAAATATTGATCGGTGGGTATGCCCACCATTAGATACCACCCTTCATCCACCCACTTTTAATGGTGGGCATACATGCACCATTTATATATGCCGAAGCATGGGGGCATCCTCCCGCAAAAGGTAGGAGCAGATCGCTCCTCCACCCCTTATGCCCCCATGCTTCGGCATATATGCTCTTTTTTAACTGTGATGGTGAAATCACCCCCGACAGTGCTGGAGTCGCGGCTTTATGTATCATGGGAGCAAACGCTGTTGCTGTCAAGATAAATAAATCCGCGCTGCAACTGAATGGCGTACCTGCTAAGCAAATGATGGTTAACAATAAAACAAAGTAACATTACAGTATAACAGTAAGACTTACCATACCTGCAAAGCAAATACAAAAAAAAAAATAGCAAAAAATAACACATTTAACACAATCTGTGCCTAAAATATATATATGCCGAAGCATGGGGGCATCCTCCCGCAAAAGGTAGGAGCAGATCGCTCCTCCACCCCTTATGCCCCCATGCTTCGGCATATATGCTCTTTTTTAACTGTGGTGGTGAAATCACCTCCGACAGCGCTGGAGTCTCAGCTTTACGTATCGTGGGAGCAAACGCTGTTGCTGTCAAGATAAATAAATCCACGCTACAACTGAATGGCGTACCTGAAAACAAAAAATGGTTAACAATAAAACATTGCAGAATAGAATACAGTACAAAGGAGCAGAACAATAGAGAGAGAATAGAGAGAGAGAGAACAATAAAACGACAACTATTTTTGTTTTTTTATTTTATATTTTTTTTGGTTTTTTGGTTTTTTTACTTTTTTTTTTTTAAACACTTTTTTTATGTAACTTTAACACTTCTGTTGTAACGGTTCCAGCGGTTTGGGTCTCTCAAAATGCGATGGCATCTTGGGAGACCCTGTGAACGTGTGCCTAGCCTGTGCAATGCTGTACCCTACGCTAATACTCAACTAGTGAATGGTAGCGTTCAAAACACTCACCCTGACAAAGACCAGGCTGGTCAGGACAGCGTGGACAATAAGAACGGGTGTCACGCCTATATCCGCGCTTTCTACAGACACGACATTTTCTTTGGGGGGCTCGTTAGGTAGGGGTACTCGGGATGACATAAGAATAATGCCTCTCATGCAGCCGGCTTACTGCATCTGGTAGGGGAAGGTGAGGTGGAGCACCGCCTGGATACAGAAGGGCTCTGACGATATCCTCCTGGAATTTGAGGAAGGATCCAGTCCGTCCTGAAGCTTTGTGTAGTACATAAGCATTCAGTATAGCCAATTGGAATAAATAAACAGACACTTTTTTGTACCAGCGTCTGGCCTTACGGGCAACTAGATACGGCGCCAACAACTGGTCATTGAGGTCCACCCCTCCCATGTTAAGGTTATATTTGTGGACACAGAGGGGTTTCTCCACAATACCAGTCGCCGTAGGAATTTGGACCGTCGTGTCTGCATGAAGGGAGGTAAGAACGAAAACATTCTTATTATCCCTCCACTTCATAGCGAGCAAATTATTACTGCGCAAGCAGGCTCTCTCCCCCAGCCTAAGACGGGACTCTACAAGCCGCTGGGGAAAGCCCCGGCGATTAGGTCGCACGGTGCCACATGCTCCAATCTGCTGATCAAACAAGTGACTAAACAGTGGCAAGCTTGTGTAATAATTGTCCACGTACAAGTGGTACCCCTTTCCGAATAAGGGTGACACCATGTCCCACACTATCTTGCCAGCGCTTCCTATGTAGTCAGGGCAGTTCTCCGGCTCTACGTGACTATCTTTACCCTCATAAACCATGAAACTACGTGTATAGCCTGTGGCCCTGTCACAGAGCTTATACATCTTGACCCCGTATCTGGAACGCTTGTTGGGGACGTATTGTTTGAATGACAAGCGACCAGAAAACTTAATCAGGGACTCATCAACGCAGACAACTTGATCGGGAGTAAACAAGTCTGCAAAACGTTGGTTGAAGTGGTTTATGAGGGGCCGAATTTTGTAGAGCCGATCGTATTCAGGGTCTCCACGAGGACGACAGAGTTCATTGTCGCTGAAGTGCATGAACCGCAAAATCTGCTCGTATCGTGCCCTGGACATGGAAGCAGAGAACACGCGCATATGGTGAATTGGGTCAGTGGACCAATATGACCGCAACTCACTCTTTTTGGTTATGCCCATGTTGAGGGAGAGGAAATTTTAAATTCGGAAACCGTAACTGGTTTCCATTGTCTGGCAAGGGCGGACTGGGGAATAGTGGCGATGTGTTGAGCAGCGTACAAATTGGTTTGGTCCACAATAGATCTATAGAGATCTTCGGTGAAAAACAGTGAGTAAAAGTCAAGTGTCGTAAAATCAACTGTTTCCACGTTAATGCCAGGTTGGCCAGTGAATGGGGGAAGTACGGGTTCTGCAGAAGTGGTGGGCACCCAAATAGGATTGGCGAATTCTGCAGGAAGGGCACTATGGGTACGACGGGCCTGTCTTTGTCTTCTTCTTGGTGGCAGCGGGACACTACTTGTGCTTGCCACCTCGCCAGCTTGAACTGCACTTATGGGACTCGCCACGTCACCACGTGTTACTGCAGTGCTGGATGTAGGTCCAGGGTGTACTAGGCCACTGGTGCTTGCCAGTTCACCAGAAGGATGAGCGGCTCTAGTACGTCTCTGCTCCATACGAGTGACCTGCGGTTCCTGCACCTGAACAACAGAATACATTCGGGATCGGGCACACCTGTTCTTAACAGCGGCCTCATCTCCGTCGTCAGAGCTATCTGTCATGGAGCCGCTGTCGTCTACAGGATCGTATTCTGAGCCTGAATCTGACAGATGAGTGACGTCCTCTTCACTATCTGTCATGCTCAGAAATGTGTAGGCCTCTTCACTAGTGTACCTTCGCTTTGCCATTTTGGGCTCTAAATTTAGGGGTACACTAGTGAGACTCACAGGTAAAAAAGCACCTAGCCTGTCAGCGACTGGTTCAAAACGCTACCAAAAAAACTGTTAGCGATCGCAGGGATCAAGCCTGACTCTGCGAACGCTGCAGTTATGTGTGTTGTGTTTTGTAAGTGACAGTGATCGATCGATACTGCACTTGGGTGGGCTGGGCTGGGCTGGGCTTGGCGGAGGGGCTAAACGCAGGTGCTAGCAGGTATCTCGGCTGATCCCGCTAACAATGCGTTTTGGGAAACTTAAAATGCTGGCAACGCTAATATAGATCTGATCAGATACTATATTACTAAGGGAGGTATATGCTTTGCGCGTGGGTGTTAGCGGTACTGGCACTAACCTGACGCTGGGGCGACGCAGACCTTATCTGACCCTCAAACTTATATCACCCGCCGGGTGATCAGGGGGTTAAACCTTTATTAGGTAATAAATGGCGGGTGCCCTGAAACAAAAAAAAAATAACTAACCAACCAGCGTCACCTGTAACAGTTATATGGTGATCACTGGTGAAAGGGTTAACTGGGGGGCAATCAGGGGGCTATGCAGTAGTATATGGGGGTCCCTGACGCTATAAAAAGCTGCGGCGAACCTAAATACTTACCTGCCTAACTAGCGTCACCTGTGACACTAATACAGCGATCAGAAAAACGATCGCTTATTAGTGACACTGGCAACGGGGGGTGATCACGGGGTTAAACCTTTATTGGGGGGGGGTTAGGGGGGCACCCTAGAGCTAAAGGGGGCTAACCCTAACTGCCCTAACAGTTATTACAGTCACAAATGACACCAATGCAAAAAAAATAAAAAAAATAAATAAATAAATAAAAATGCAATTGGTGTCACTGTGACTGGGGGGGGCAGGGGTGATTGGGGGGTGATTGGGGGGTGATCGGGGGGGTGAAAAGTGTGCCTACTGTAAGTGTAGTGTTGGGTGCAACTCACCGATCCTCTCTCTTCCGTGCCGGAACGAAAAAGACCGACACGAGGAGAGATCACATCACTTCCTCTCCTGTGTTTACATTACAGGAGAGGAAGTGATGTCACAAAGGATTTCTATTCGTCGGGAGCGATCGCGAGGGGGTGGCCATGAATGAATGGCCGTCCCCTCGTCCGGGATCTTCCCGAACGAATACCGACCGCCGCAGGCACCGGGCGGGGGCCCGATCGGGCCCCCGACCCGCGGGAAGGCAGGGACGTACATGTACGCCAATATGCCTGCCCGTGCCATTCTGTCGACGTACATCGTCGTGCGGCGGTCGGCAAGTGGTTAAATACCCTCTCCCAGAATGCACAGCAGGGAAGCCACTCCCACTGAGCTATTTCTGAGCAAGAGGTAGTATTGAATACATCCAGCCTGCTGCATTTCCACACTTACCGGCGGTGACAGCGACACCTACAGTCAAGTGGGAACCAGTGCAACCCAGCTGGACTGGCACAGAAACCAGAACT
Organism: Lithobates pipiens; assembly: GCF_037356315.1. NCBI lineage: Eukaryota > Metazoa > Chordata > Amphibia > Anura > Ranidae > Lithobates > Lithobates pipiens. Next base: position 299,161,467 of record NW_027507903.1, read on the forward strand.
TTTTACGGTAGGAAAAATTAGCCTGAGTCTAACTGCAGCTTCAGACAACTAAATTTGAAAAATAATAGCGTCTGGGAGCAAGGCGCTACACTTACTACTGACCTCTGTCCTCTGTTACTACTGACCTCTGCATTACTGCTGACACCTGAACTTTGCATTACTTACTAGTGAATTCTGAACCCTGCCTTCATCCTTACTGACCTCTGCCCTAATTACCACTCATCTTGGCCTTCTGTGTTACTACTGATGTCTGCATGCTGCCCTACTTACTTATCTCTGGCCTCTGCACTACATACTGTACTACTGACCTTCCCATTCTGCATTAAAGTGGTTCTAAAGGCAGAAGGTTTTTTTACCTTACTCTATGCAGTAAGGTAAAAAAAAACTTCTGCATGCAGCATCTCCCACAGCCCCCTAAAAATATACCTGAGCCTGATCTCAATCCAGCAATGTACAAGAGAGCCAAGACTCACTCTGGTCTCTCACTCCTCATTAGATCAGATACAAAAGTGGAAGTGTTGGTTCCCTCTGCTGTCAATGACACTATGTGCGGGAAGGACAGATTAGGGAAAGAGAAAAGAAAATAAGAAGGGGTGACAGGGTAATCTCTGCTGCCAGGGAGACAAAGTTAAACTTACAAGGCTTAATGCTATGTTTGGGTTAGATTATATTATCTTCCTGATATTGTCTCTTTTCTCCCTCACAGATGCAGTCTGTGAACTTCAGCACTGTAAAGCTTCTGTCAGCCTCCCTCTCTGGCTGAGCCAAGACATACAATCAAGGCTGAAATACACACATTTTAATTACAGAAAGTGACATGAGACCAAGGAGGGGGGGGGGGGGGGGGGTCTGAGAAGAAGAAAAGACTGTTCTGGGCTTTAACAAAATGTTGGCCTCCAGCAAGAAAAGGCAGGTGCAATGCTGGGGGCAATTTACAACACACACTCATTTTGGTAGCATAATTATTAAGGTGGGATGTATGTTCTTTTGTTAAGGAACATTAAACTGTTATCAAACTGTTATGGGTCAAGTTCCACTTTTTGGGGTGAGTAAGGCTTAATTTACAAACTGCGATTAGCACACACTGCAATTACCATCTACAAGAATCTGCAAATTCTCGTGGCTGGAATTACAAGTTTATGTGAAGAGTCCATACAATTCCATAATAAACTGATGTTGGGATGAATAAAACCTCTGACAAGTTTTTATTGTTTTTTATTCCCCTGCCAGTTATGTGCACACTTTCTATTTATTCTAATGACTACTGTAACTAGGACAAAAAGTGACTGGAAATCCAAAACTTTACAGTTGTCACCAGATCAGGGTGTAAACTGAGGGGCAGGGGAAAGCCCGGATGAGGCACCCAGAAGGAAGGCACCTCAAACACAGTGGTTGGAAATGCAAAGTTATATTGTCAAAATTTTCCACATACAGCAACAGAGTGTTTTCAACATTAATTAACAAGTGGCAACACTGACAGACGTATGGGGGATTTGCAGGGATGTACAGGGGCTGCCAGCACCTGGCGAGGGGAGCAGCTGGAATGCAGATACAGGAAGCACAAGTAGTGGAGAAGTTTCCCAAGGAGCTCTGATGATGGTCCCTTTGCTGTCCCTCCTCTTCTGGAACCTTTCCCTACGCTGGCCTGGGCACTTTCTGCTTGAAAGACGAGTTCCTGTCCTTAAAGCAAAGCTTCATCCAAAAAGGGACCTCACCTTTTGGGTAGGAGGGGGAGCGGGTACCTGGTTTCGGCCCCCCTCCACCTACCCCCGCTGCCGGGTCATTCACAAAGTGCAGCTTTGCGTATGCGCATTGGGACCCGGCTATGAAGCTGCAAGGTTTTACTGCTGGTTATCTTAGCCAAGATGGCAGCGGCAGCACCCGAGAGCCGAGACACCACTGTATTTGTGGACAGGTAAGTGTCCTAATATTAAAAGTCACCAGCTATAGTATTTGTAGCTGTTGGCTTTTAGTTTTTTTCTGAAGCTCCTCTTTAACCTAGCCACATGCAGAATGTGAGCCAACTGCAGTGAGCTAGGGCTTTTTGTAAGCTCTACCCTCATTAAAGATGGCTGAAGACGTCACCTGGTTGGCAGTGTCCAATCTGACAGCAGTCTACCCGATGACACATATGGGCCTGAGAGGAATGGGTATTGCAGCTTTCTTCCACTCTCCCTGCAAAGTGGATGAACAGTGCCACCTGTGTAGGGAGGTCAACCTGTACCAGCTTACGAGGGGGATATGGGAAATCTTGCAATTTGGATACCTTTTTGGTGACAACTGTCTTAAAGGTGATATCACCTCACTTTGGGGAAATTAATGAATGAAATGAATTGGCAGCAGTGCTGAAGCACCTGCAAAGTGCTTCAGTAGCGTCGCAACAAGGGTGCCGTTAGCCCTTTCTTCGGCCACTAGTGTGGGTTAAAAGCGCCCCGCTAGCTTCCGAAAAGCGCCGATATAACAGCGGTAAATCACCGCTAAAACTAGCAGCGTTTTACCGCTAATGTACGCACCACCCCCGTGTGAAGGGGGTCTTAAAGAATAACATATACAGTATCTCACAAAAGTGAGTACACCCCTCAAATATTTGTAAATATTTTATTATATCTTTTTATGTGACAACACTGAAGAAATTACCTGTGCTACAATGTACAGTACAGCATGTATATCAATGCAAATTTTCTGTCCCCTCAAAATAACTCAACACAGCCATTTTCCAGCACTGCTTTAACCCTCCTGAGCACGGAGTTCACCAGAGCTTCACAGGTTGCCACTGGTGTCCTCATTCAGTCCTCCATGACAACATCACAGAGCTGGTGGATGTTAGAGACCTTCCACTTCTCCACCCTCCATTTGTGGATGCCCCACAGATGCTCAATAGGGTTTAGGTCATGTTAGGCCCGTCCATCACCTTTACCCTCAGCTTCTTTAGCAAGGCAATGGTCGTCTTGGAGGTGTGTTTGGGGTCATTATCATGTTGGAATACTGCCCCGCAGCGCAGCCTCCGAAGGGAGGGGATCATGCTCTGCTTGTCACAGTACATGTTGGCATTCATGGTTCCCTCAATAAACTGTAGCGCCCCAGTGTCTGCAACACTCATGCAGCCCCAGACCATGACACTCTCACCACCATGCTTGACTATAGGCAAGACACACTTGTCTTTGTACTCCTCACCTGATTGCCACCACACACGCTTGACAGCATCTGAACCAAATTAGTTTATCTTGGTCTCATCAGACCACAGGACATGGTTCCAGTAATTCATGTCCTTAGTCTGCTTGTCTTCAGCAAACTGTTTGTGGGCTTTCTTGTGCATCATCTTTATCATCATCTTCCTTCTGGGATGGCAGCCATGCAGATCAATCTGATGCAGTGTGTGGTGTATGGTCTGAGCACTGACAGGCTGACCCCCCACCCCTTCAACCGCTGCAGCAATGCTCGCAGCACTCATAAGTCTATTTCCCAAAGACAACCTATGGATATGACACTGAGCATGTGCACTCATCTTCTTTGGTCAACCATGGTGAGGCCTATTCTGAGTGGAACCTGTCCTGTTAAACCGCTGTATGGCCTTGGCCACCGTGCTGAAGCTCTGTTTCAGGGTCTTGGCAATCTTCTTATAGCCTAGGCCATCTTCATGTAAAGCAACAATTCTTTGTTTCAGATCCTCAGAGAGTTCTTTGCCATGAGATGCCATGTTGAACTTCCAGTGACCAGTATGAGAGAGTGAAAGTGATAACACCAAATGTAACACACCTGCTCCCCATTCACACCTGAGACCTTTCTAACACTAATGAGTAAGTTGACACCGGGGAGGGAAAATGTTTAATTTGACCCAATTTGGACATTTTCACTTAGGGTGTACTTACTTTTGTTGCCAGCTGTTTAGACATTAATGGCTGTGTGTTGAGTTATTTTGAGGGGACAGCAAATTTACACTGTTATACAAGCTGTACACTCACTACTTTACATTGTAGCAAAGTGTCATTTCTTCAGTGTTGTCACATGAAAAGATATAATATAATATTTAAAAAAATGTGAGGGGTGTACTCGCTTTTGTGAGATACTGTAATTGAAGCACCCCTTGTTCCAAACCTTGTCGTTGTCATGTTTGCTGGACAGTTTGGTCTGAATTTGAATGTGGAGCGAAATATAATAGAGGCATGTTATATGAAAAAGGAATTGATATTATAAATGCCACACAAAAAAATAAGGTTTGCAATGGTAATACAGTAGCTTATGTGGAACATAACCACTGCATAATGTATGTCACCTGAGTGCCATGTTTAGTTAATACAAGATGGGGTCAGAAGCGCTCTTTATCTGAATGCACCCTTCCCCCTCACCTACTCTTGTTATAGAGCTGACAGATGTACATAAAACCCACAGAATTTACGGTCATTAAATATTTAAAGCAAATTACCACTAGAATCAGCTGGAATTAAGTTCCTTCATTAAAAACTTATTAGTCTTAGAATTATGTAGAAGCCAGTGATCCTACTAACGGATTATAATTTCTAAATGAAGTCTTTCTAACATTCTGCCTATGTATAATAAATGTGAAGAGGACGTTAGTTCCTGTGTGTCAGAAATAATAGCGGAGGCCTGTCTCACCTTTGGGTCCATTTCCAAGCTGGCAGTCTCACAACGGAGCCAATTACGTGACCACGGTGACTTTAGATGTCCAGACAAGGACCTTTTGCTTTCCATAAAAAGAAAGAAGGCAAAGCTTATTTCAATTACATTGTTCAGAAAAGCAAATTACATGTAATCTATTGCTAATTAAACATTTGTCAATTATAGTCTAGGTCATTGTCACATCTTCTAAATGGTGAAAAGTTTTAAAGAACTCCATGCAATTGCAAACACATTCATTTACTAAAATGCCTAGTGATTAATTGTCATTAGTAGCAGTTGATAGAACAAATGGATCATGATGGGGTAAGCTATACAAGCTGCAAACAGTAAGATGTGGTCACATACAGTCAGGGGCGGACTGTCCGAGGGCCCCAGGCCACTAGGGGGCCCCATCAGGGCTGCCAGCCTCAGTAAAACCAGGTACAGTATGTAAAAATCTGTGTTTTTTTTACATCTTTCTCTGAAATGTCCCTTACCGACATCCTTTTAGTCTAAAAATCCTGAGATTATGCTGCCCCACCTCTCCAGTACCTTCTCAGCCAATAGAAACATGTCTGTGTATACTGTGTGTACATGTATGTGTATACTGTGTGTGTGTATACTATGTGGCCCCATAATCTCTGATTGCCTGGGGGCCCCATAATCTCCTATTGCCCGGGGGCCCCATGAGTTGTCAGTCTGCCCCTGCATACAGTATTGTGTCATCATTCAAGATTAGTTATGTCTACATGCTAGACATGTACTCAGGCATTTCCCTGCATTGAATAGCCATTAGTAGATCTAAGGGTGATTTCACAGTCACATAACACACAGTAGGAAATAAGCCATCAAATCTGTTTAGCAACTGATTGCTATTCCTAGAGTTTCATCTTTAACAATTTTATTACTGGGTTAGTAAACATTTTAGTGTGTAGCTCTAGTTTAAAATTATATACATGCTGTAAAAAAATGAATGTAGGGTTGTAATATTTTTTCTAAATTACCTTTTTGTATTTTTGTGATTCTGTAGGACCCTGCAGTCAGCGGATGTGAACTTCAGCAGGACTGATTTTCTATGCGTAGATTATATTTTCTCTGCCTCTTGCTGTTTGAGCTTTCACCAGCAGGCTGTGCTAGAGAGGTGTCACTCTGTGTTACGAATGTTTAATGACCTAGCCAATCAGCAGGCTTAGGAGACGTGGTGATGTGTGCTGAAGAATCATTAAATATTTTAGACCATTTCTGTTCTGTCTCTTCCCTAATTGATGTTCGGCGTGTGAAAATATTGTGAAAGATCTGCCTCTCTCCCAGGCGTTTGGGCCTAGGGGTCAGAAGGAAGTAGGGATCCCCTCCTGGGAGGTATTCCTGAAAATGCTGGTTGCTTGAGCTAAGGAATACTAACCGTAAACCTTCCCCTATAACAAATATTTTGAGTGAAAGGTTGAATGTTGAGTATTCACAGCCCCCATTTCGACTGCAATGCCTCACCCTTCTTCCTATATTGCAACCTGCAATAAATCTCTGTTTTAAGCTCAGAAAAGTGACCGGCACCCATATTTTTTTTTTACCATTTGCCTGGGATTTTATTGCCTTGTAAGGGTGCAAATAGTATGCTTATAGAAGAAGAGAGCAGAGTGACAAAGAGATGAGTTGGTCAGCCTTCTGCATCTCCTTTCAATCAGGAGGGGTATGGGGGTGACAGAGCTATGTAAATCTCAGAAGTTAATGGACAGATATATAAATACTTTCATGGGTAAAATAGCTTCCCTAAATGTATTTTAATCTGTGTATTTAGTGTTTTGTCTGGAGTTCAGCTTTAAAGGATTAGTTCACCTTTAACAAAAAAATATCTTTGCAGATAAGGGGTGTCTGTAAATAAAAACAAACTGTGCAGCTTTGACTAAAGTTAAATAATGTTGTTGCTATAGGTGTAGACTATTTATATACTTCATGAAGCTTGACCTGGAAACTCCCAGGATGTTACTAAGATGTTGCTAAGAGAGGCCCTGGTGTTACTGTTCAACTTTACCATCACAGAAGTGAGCTCTTTCTGTGATTCAAATCCCCTAACCCCCATTATATTTGTGGCCAGTGGGACATGTGGACCTATGGAGTCCCATAAGTGTCTCCTCTACATGCAAGCTCCCTCTTGAAATTACAACTGTACATGCAGTTGTGCCGCAAACACAGGCAGTGCAAAAGAGACCAAGAGCCCCTGTCAATCACTACTGTGAAGGGGGTATAAAGGTGTGGCATTTGCTTGGGGTCCCTCTTGCACAGCCAGTGTGTGGCGCTCTATACAGCAGCATGTACAGTTGTAGTTCAAAGAGGGAACAAACATAGAAATGACTCCTGTGGGACTTCATAGGTCCCGATGACACAGGGGGCACAAATATAACGGGAATGTGGCAGTGAGGCTGGGAAACAGTTTCAAAAGGAAGCAGAGCAGAGCAAATTTATAAGTAAATGCATGCAATTTATGTTATTACTATCTGAATTATTAAACAAAGTGACTTTAATGTCACTTTAATAGCCAACCCATGTTCTCTCCTTCCCCTTTTATCTTCATGCTGCCCCTTACTGGAGCCAACTGACATAACCAGCACTTGTGGGAATGAGTGAGCATATCCCTTTCCTTCCATGAGTTCACCCAGTGACCTCATCAGTCATTAGACCAAAATACATTCAGGTGGGTTAAAGGAAAGGTCCTTAGCTTCAGGAATCAGATATAATTTGCTTTTGACTTTACTTAAGTGGGTGAGTAAAGCCCCGTACACACGATCTGACCTCGGACCGTGTGTATGCTCCAACGGAAAAACTTTTTTGGTTTTCATCGGAAAAAAGTTTGCTCTGCAAACAGGCAAACTTTTCGGCAACAAAAGTCAGACGGAGCAAAGTCTGGTCGTGTGTACAGAAAACCATTGGACTTAAGTCCAAAGTACAAACACGCATGCTCAGAACCAATGCAAAACATCAGACAACAATACAGAAGTTGACCAAAGGGTAAAGAGCAGAAAAAACACGTGATTTGGTGAAAGTTGGCTGAAAAAGTCCTGTCGTTTCTATGTAATACAGGTTCACGGCTGATGCCCTTTGGACAGAAATCCACAGGAAAGATTGTTTGAAGTCCGATCGTGTGTACGAGGCTTTACAGGTGAAAAAGATACGGTTCAGTAGCAAATGGGATGAAATTAAATCAAATCAACCTGTTATTTTAGCCTAAATGGGCAAAGCATAGCTTTTAAGCCTTTTAAACACAACAACAGGGTTTGCAGGTTAGCAGCAGATGGTGAGCTATTTACTTTTTGACTCAAATTGCTCTTTATATTCTCAGCATCTCTGACACTGAAATGAAGAAAGGCCATGAAGTACCAGTGACACCAACTCATAAATCAGTGTCAGTAGTTTTTAACTCTGGGCAACTTTCATCAAAGAACTTTAGTCTCTGTTTCATTACAGACGTTATTGTTATTTAGCATTGCTTTAATAAATTAGCAATGGTTTACTAACTTTCCCAATGTACTTTGTGCAGCAGAAGTGTTGAAATCAAAGCAACAGTTGTCAATGTGTGTTATTTCAGGTACTATATACAGCTGTATTACACGTTGCTTTACATGCTCAAACTGTATTTTTTAAATTGTTCTCCCAGTAATCAGCAGAACTTCAACAATTTGCACCAACATGTTTTTAAATGCCCCCAATTGATGCCTTGAAAAATGAATGTGAAAAACAATTTCGCAGGTGTGCTCTGTTATATGCTAATCTCATTATTATGGCTTATATTCAACTCAAGCTGATAAAATCTGAGTTAAATAAAAAGCTATAGAAGCCACTGGTTTTCCCCAGATAATTACTCTGCAATGATTTCAGGGATGTACAAAAAATATTCTACCTTCCAGTGTGTGCTACAAAATAGTGTTTGTGATTTACATGTCATTGATATGCTTTAAAAAACCCTCCAAAATAAAGGCAGAAGGTATTTTTCCCCCCAAAGCAGTAGTAAACCACCGGAAGAATGAAAAAAAAAAGTGGCCTCCCTGCAGGTTTAAGCCATAATTTACTAGTATGCAGCACATACTAGTACATTATAACAGACTTACCTGGACACGGACCCCGACAACCAACGGCCAGCGTTACCGGAAAGAGGCCCTTGTCCTCATCAACATGGGGACAAGGTGCTTTGAAGTGGGGGGCCTGCAGAGCACCCCCCTTCCCCAAAGCACCCACCCCCATGTTGAGGGCATGCGGCCTGGTACGGTTCAGGAGGGGGGGGCGGTACCCCTCGTCCCCACCTCCTTTCCTGATCAGCTGGGCTGCATGTTCAGATAAGGGTCTGGTATGGACCTTGGGGGGACCCCCACACCTTTTTCTTCGGCAAAGGGGCTTCCCCTTAAAACCCATACCAGGTGACAGGCCTCGCAAGGTGTCAATCTTAAAAGCGTCAAGCTTGACTTCCTTTTCTAGTCCCGTCGTAACTCATCACGTTCAAAATGAATGGACTTTAGTCCGTGTGTGGGCAAGTCCGTTCATTTGGAAGTCCGCCGGAACTCCGTCAGAACTCAGTCGGGAAGACCTAGTCTGCCGGAAAGTCCGGTCATGTGTGAGCAAGTCCATTCGTTCGGAAAGTCCATCGGAACTCCTCCGGAATTCCGGCGGGAAGTCTGTCGGTACAAGTCTTCTGGAAAGTCCGGTCGTGTGTACAGGGGATAATGCTCTGTGTGTCAATGGACACACAGAACGTGGCTCGGAATTGAGCCCACATGCATGCTCCCTTAGTAGCGGCTTGCTATGTGAGAACTCGGCAGGGGGTAGGAGCCAGGAGCGCCGGTGGAGGACCCGAGAAGAGTAGGTTTGGGGCTTCTCTATGTAAAACCAATTCACAGAGCAGGTAAGTATAACATGTTTTTTATTTAAAAAAAAAATAGGTTGGCAATCACTTTAAGGTATAATTAAACACTCTACACTGTGGTGTATTAATAATTAAATAGGATCACCTATTTTGTTTTAAAAAAATCTAGTGATTCATTGGCTTTGCATTCAAATCCATGCACTGTGCACATGCTTTGAGTTTATGTTTGTGGGATAGAGTATAGTAAATCTGTGAGCACTAGGGTATCATCCTGATATAGTAGCAAAAGGACAGAGAGTATTTGGGGACTTTAAATATACCCCAGTGTGCACACTTACCATGCAAAAAGAAAATTTATCCTATATCATACAGTTTGTACAAAAATCATTTTTTATTACAAACAATATAAAAACACATATTGTTGTCTGTGAAATAAGACCTTCTCAGAAGATTTAATGCGCTTATCTTTTTAATGTATTTCACAGACGACAATATGTGTTTTTATATTGTATGTAATAAAAAAAATTATACAAACTGTATGATATAGGATCATTTTTCTTTTTGCATGGTAAGTGTGCACATTGGGGTATATTTAGAGTCCCAAAATACTTTCTGTCCTTTTGATGCACTGTGCACAGTTCTGTAGGGCCCAGCGGTTCACTTCCATAGTGTGCATTGATGTACTAGCGGTGCCTCTTTGGGGCTGTAGCAAGCTTTGCCAGGACTACACAGCCCATGATGCCTTCTGTAGAGCACAGGCATGCATTGGGTCTTGAAGTATGTACAGTAGGCTGAACATTCAAGCATGCTGTTTGTCTGAATGTTGGCTCGTATTTTAGAGCAGGAACACGCATCCTGGGGTGATAACACTGCTCCTGCATAGGCATAGCTCCCAACTGTTCCTGATTTGGAGGGGCTGTCCCTGATTTGGAGCAATGTCCCTCTTTCTCCCTCATTTTGGTCTGATCTATATAGTTGTATATAAAATGCACTTTTTATCTTTCAAAAAGAATTTCCCAGTGCTAAACCTTTCATACAAATTCTAAATGGCTCCAGTCGTACATTTTAAAAGCCAATATAAAGGAATAGTAGTGGCAAAAAAAAATTCCTTGTGGATTTAATTACCATTTTTTTAGTTTATTCTCCTATAAGGGGGTGTGGCAGGGGGCGTGTCCTATGCTTACATACATTTGCTAGTAGGTGTCCCTCATTCTCATCTCAAAATTTTGGGAGGTATGCATAGGTACACATTTACAATCAGATTTGATAACATAGCTTAATATTTTCCATATCTGTATTGCTTACAGGTCAACTTTAAGTACATAAAATATTTATGTGCAAGTGTCTTGTGAGCATTTCCTATGATCCTCCTGGCACATTTAGATGTTTCTTATATACATAGGGGAAGATTCTGGACATCAAGTAAGCATCGAGTAAGCACTGTCATTTGTTCCTTATTATAAATGTTTGTGACAAAATATTGCATTACTATGACATATCAAGGACTTTGGTGATGGCACTACTAGCTAACCTACTGCTCCTCTGATTAGTGCTGCTTTCAAGTACCATGAATTACAGGTGTGTTATAAATAATCTATCTATTATTTTATATTTATTAATGATGGCAGGAATACTGTCTACCCAAAAACGTTCTGCTTTTCTAACCTCTAATCCAAATCACAAGCATGCTTTCAGCTCTTCCATTATTCATTACATCAAACTGTGGATGCTTACTTGTCTTACATGCCTGTGTTTTTTCAGCCCAGACACGGCTGTGGGCATGAATTTCAGATATCTTCACAGCATCATGTGGGAAGTATCTTGCTCAGCATTGATCAACATCTTAGATTTAACCTTGTCTGTCTTTTCAGTCTCACATTTTACTGGGAAAATCAAAGGGTTCTTATTTGGGATAAGGTTCAGATTCATCGCCACCATGGGTTTAGGGCTAAACATATGTGTTTGAGGTTTGTGGTCCTGTCTAATTAATGTGGGAATTCATTTGTGCAGCGCTTTACAACATTAGGGCAGACAGTACACTTAAGCCTCGTACACACGTTCGGATTTTCTGACAGGAATTGTGCGATGACAGGCCGGTTGGCGGAACATTCGACCGTTTGTACGCTCCATCAGACAATTGTTAGCCAACTTTCCATGGACAAATGTTGGATGGCAGGTTTATACATTTTCCGCAGATAAATGTCTGTTGTCGGATTTTCCGAACATGTGTATACAAGTCCGTCGGACACATGCTCGGAAGCAAGGACGAGACAGAAGCAGTTGGTCTTGTAAACTAGCATTTGTAATGTAGAATTAACATCCGTGCTGTGGCAAATTCTGAAATCTGGAAATGCAACGCACATTCTCTTCTTCTTTCATGGGATAATAATGAAACTGTTTTGCTGGTGATACTGATGGAGTTCTGTCAAACGTATTTTCAAAGGCTTTTTTTCTAGTGATATCAAGAATAATATTATTATGCTTGTTTTTTTTTGAGGGGGGGGGCGCAAGTTACCTACATGACCTGAATACGGGCTCAAGGGAATCTCCTGGATACTTTCCCCCAATGCCTTTTTCTTAAAACTTGAGATGCTAAGTAGTTCCTGATGTACTTGAGCCAACCCTTACCCTATACATCTCTTCACCGCATCACACCAAGTTGTTTAATGTTTTAAAATTGCAACTGTTTGAAATGTCATGTTAGACATCATACTCCATACTACATGTTTCTGTATCACAACATACGTGTATGTTCCACTCTACCACCAATAAAACTTTTTGAGAAAAAAAATAAAAATAATAAAAGAAAACAAATAAAATTAGACCAGCTATCTGTCAATAGAACTTAACCACAAAGTGCATTCTATGCATCCAAAAACATAGAAAATATACCAGATCAAATCATTATTCAATCAAAAACTATGCATGTGTCCTGCTTCTTAATATAGGGGGTCAACAATGCCAAGAGTTGGTGAAAGCAGGGGTCCGTGATCCAGAGATAATTCCGAAAATCATCCAGACATAATTGATCATGATTAATAAAGCAACCAGTTTTTAGTCGAAGAAATCCTCCTCCTCCTGTTCCTGGACTGGACTTGGGTCAAAGCAATAACTCCAAGGCCAATAATAAATAACACATTATCTCCTCCGATTCCACAACATGACTAGTTGACGAATGGTGGTTCAGAAACGAACTGAAAAGCCAGAAGTGAAAAGCGCAAAATGAAAAGCGCAAATCAACACTCACCAAAATTCTACTAACACGAAATTAGCAGAAGGAGCTCAAAGGGTGGCACTAAAGAGTTGAAAAACCACATAGTACATCACTACGTTTGTGTTTGTTGGCCGACAATTCCTTGCCGTTTGTATGCAATACAAGTTCCTGGCCAACGCCCTCTGGACAAAGGTCCAAGGTTTTGTCTATAGAAAATCTGATCGTATGTATGAGGCTTTACAATACAATTCAATACAGGAGAAATCAGTGGGCCCTGCTTGTTAGAGCTTACAATCTAAGAGGGAGGGTCAAGTGATACAAAAGTTAATAACTGTGGGGCTGATGAAGAAAATGAAAGTACAGTTGCTAGGTAAGAGCAGGATAGGCTTCTCTGAAGATAAAGGTTTTTAGGGATCTCATTAAAGTGGATAGAGTTGGAGATAGTTGGACAGATTGGGGTAGGTGATTCATCGGGGGAAGTTCTGGAGGTGAGTATGGGAGGAGGAGGTGACTATGGAGCTAGAGAGCAGGTCTTGGGAGGAACGAAGAGGACGATTTGGTTGGTATTTTGAGACTAGGTTAGTGATGTAGCTGGGGGATGGCTTTGTATGTTATTGTTAGCATTTTGAATTGAATTTGTTGGGTGAGTGGAAACCAATGAAGGGATTGGCAGAGAGGCATAGCGGACGCTGAGCAGTTTGTAAGGTGGATGAGTCAGGCAGCAGCATTCTTGATGGATTGAATGGGGGCTAGTCTATTTAAAGGTAAGCCAATAAGGAGGAAGTTGTAATATCCGAGACGAGAAAAAAAACAGGAAGTGAATCAGGATCTTTGTGGTTTTATTGGTTAGGAAAGGACGTATTTTGGTGTCAGAAACTATGAATCAGACGTACAATTAAATCACACTTGTTTATTAATAAAAATAAAAAGGTAAATAGAGTAAGCGTAATCAAAGCATAGCCAGAGTCCAATAACCGGATCGAGTAGTCAGCCAGTCCAGAGTTCAATAATCAGATTGGGTAATCAGCCAGGCCAGAAGTCAGGGATCCAAGTAGAGCAACAGCAAGCAGGATAGCCCTGACATTTGGAGATGTTGCGGAGGTTGAGGCAGAAAGCTTTGGAAAGTGATTGGATGTGGGGCTGAAAAGAATGTTCAGAGTCTAGGATACCACCTAGCACCCTGACATGCAGGGATGGGTGGATGTTTGTGCCATTGCTATAGACAGAGAAGTCAGGGGAAGAGGCACGTGGGGGAGGAAATATTATGACCTCGGTTTTGAACAAGTTGAGTTTGAGGAAGTAGTGTGACATCCAGACAGATATGTTTGTTAGTAAGTTAGTGATGCGTGAGGAGACTGATTGAGTGAGCTGAGGAGTGGAGAGATACAGTGGTGTGAAAAAGTGTTTGCCCCCTTCCTCATTTCCTGTTCCTTTGCATGTTTGTCACACTTAAGTGTTTCGGAACATCTAACCAATTTAAACAATAGTCAAGGACAACACAAGTAAACACAAAATGCAATTTGTAAATGAAGGTGTTTATTATTAAAGGTGAAAAAAAATCCAAACCATCATGGCCCTGTGTGAAAAAGTGATTGCCCCCTAAACCTAATAACTGGTTGGGCCACCCTTAACAGCAACAACTGCAACCAAGCGTTTGCGATAACGTGCAATGAGGCTTTTACAGCGTCCTGGAGGAATTTTGGCCCACTCATCTTTGCAGAATTGTCTTAATTCAGTTACATTAGAGGGTTTTCGAGCATGAACGGCCTTTTTAAGGTCATACCACAACATCTCAATAGGATTCAGGTCAGGACTTTGGCTAGGCCACTCCAAAGTCTTAATTTTGTTTTTCTTCAGCCATTCGGTGGTGGACTTGCTGGTGTGTTTAGGATCATTGTCCTGCTGCAGAACCCAAGTTCGTTTCAGCTTGAGTACACGAACAGATGGTCGGACATTCTCCTTCAGGATCTCTTGGTAGACAGCAGAATTCATAGTTCCTTTAATCACGGCAAGTCTTCCAGGTCCTGAAGCAGCAAAACAGCCCCAGACCATCACACTACCACCACCATATTTTACTGTTGGTATAATGTTCTTTTTATGAAATGCAGTGTTCCTTCTACGCCAGATATACTTGGACACACACCTTCCAAAGAGTTCCACTTTTGTCTCATCGGTCCACAGAATGTTGTCCCAAAAGTCTTGGGGATCATCAAGATGTGTTGTGGAGAAATTGAGACGAGCTTTGATGTTCTTTTTGCTCAGCAGTGGTTTTCTCCTTGGAACTCTGCCATGCAGGCCATTTTTGCCCAGTCTTTTCCTGATGGTGGAGGCATGAACGCTGACCTTAACTGAGGCAAGTGAGGCCTGCAGTTCCTTGGACGTTGTTGTGGGGTCTTTTGTGACCTCTTGGATGAGTCGTTGCTGCGTTCTTGGGGTTATTTTGGGCGGCCGGCCACTCCTGGGAAGGTTCACCACTGTTCCATGTCTTCGCCATTTGTGGATAATGGCTCTCACTGTGGTTCGCTGGATTCCCAAAGCTTTGGAAATGGCTTTATAACCCTTTCCAGACTGATAGATCTCAATTACTTTCTTTCTCAATTGTTCCTGAATTTCTTTGGGTCTCGGCATGATGTGTAGCTTTTAAGGATCTTCTGGTGGACCTTACTGTGTCAAGCAGCTCCTATTTAAGTGATGCCTTGATTGTGAACAGGTGTGGCAATAATCAGGCCTGGGTGTGGCTAGAGAAATTGAACTCAGGTGTGGACAACCCCAGTTATAGTATGTTTTAACAAGGGGGGCAATCACTTTTTCACACAGGGCCATGATGGTTTGGATTTTTTTTCACCTTTAATAATAAACACCTTCATTTACAAATTGCATTTTGTGTTTACTTGTGTTGTCCTTGACTATTGTTTAAATTGGTTTGATGTTCCGAAACACTTAAGTGTGACAAACATGCAAAGGAACAGGAAATGAGGAAGGGGGCAAACACTTTTTCACACCACTGTATACTGGGGTGTCGTGTCATGGTTATGCAGTAGAGTTTGTCTGCTTACCTGTCTCCATGTGTTCATTTCTAGAGACCAGTCGACCCTCACCTGACTGCTTTTATAATCCATCCTCTGGCATGGCTCCACCCTAGTTCCTATCAGAGAGCTCTATATTAACCTGTGCACTGCAGGCCAGCCCTGCTGATCAACCTTTGTGTGTTAGCTTCCTGTTACCTGCCGTGTGCTCTGCTGTTATTCCGTTACCGACTTTGGCGTGTCCTTGACCATCCCTGTTTGCCTGTTATCCTGACCTTTTGGCATGTTCCTGACTATTCCTGTCTGCTTGTGGCCCCGACCTTGGCTTTGTCCCTCACCATCCCTATCCTCCTGTTGCCTACTGTGGGTGCGAGCTGGGGGACCCTGGGGGTCGCGACCTGGAGCCAGTTGCAGCCAAGTCCATCCTCACCGCTCGAGGCTCTGGTGAACACCTGCTGGCTCTTAGACTCCACGCCCCACGGAATCTTACGCTCTATCCCCGGTGGGATCCATCTTAGTGTTCTGGCGGCCCTGCCTTCCTATCACCTTGACCTCTGTCAGCAGCAGTCAGCCGTAGGGTCCACAACCTTGCGGTGCACTCCTACGGTGTGCATCTGTCACCTGGCCTCAAGGTGACCTGACATGTCGTCAGCGTAGAAATTATTTTGAAAGCCATGGGATGACCCAGTTGACCCAGGGAGGAGGTGCAGATTGAAAATAGGAGAGGTCCAAGAACAGAACCTTGGGGGACCCCAATAAAGAAAGGAAGAAGTGTGGAGGAAGTAGAAATGCAAGTGGCACTGAAGATGCGGTGGGATAGGTAGGGTGAGAGTCAGCAAAGAGCACAGTCATGTAGTAAATTTTTTTCAGAAGGGCGTGGTCAACCATACCAAAGGCAGTCGAAAGTTCCTGAAGTAGGAGTACAGAATAGTGTCCATTGCTTTTTACTGTTAGTAAGTAGTGATGGACGAACTTCCGACGGGACGTTTCGCGAACGCGAAACGCGAACGGGCACAAACGTTCGCGAAAACGACCGTTCGCCGCGGGCTCCATTGACTTCAATGGGAGGCGAATTTCGCAAACCTTTAGGTCGAATTTGCGGCCACGGGGTAATTATTAGGGGGTAGCACGTAGTCCCACCACCTGGACAATAGCATAATACATGTATGAGGTGAATTTGGGATCGATAACTACAAGCATTTTTTTTTTATTTGGGAAATTGTTCTGACAATTCAGGACTATGGAGCTAATGAAGGCAATGGAGGAGAGGGAAGGTCAGGGACCAGGGTAGGCAAACAAGAGGGTGCAGGAGATACAGAGCACTGACAGCAGCACCGTAATACAGAGCACTGACATCAGCACCGTGACATACAGCGCTGACAGCAGCTCCGTGACATACAGCGCTGACAGCAGCTCCGTGACATACAGCGCTGACAGCAGCTCCGTGACATACAGCGCTGACAGCAGCTCCGTGACATACAGCGCTGACAGCAGCTCCGTGACATACAGCGCTGACAGCAGCACCGTGACATACAGCGCTGACAGCAGCTCCGTGACATACAGCGCTGACAGCAGCTCCGTGACATACAGCGCTGACAGCAGCTCCGTGACATACAGCACTGACAGCAGCTCCGTGACATACAGCGCTGACAGCAGCTCCGTGACATACAGCGCTGACAGCAGCACCGTGACATACAGCGCTGACAGCAGCTCCGTGACATACAGCGCTGACAGCAGCTCCGTGACATACAGCGCTGACAGCAGCTCCGTGACATACAGCACTGACAGCAGCTCCGTGACATACAGCGCTGACAGCAGCTCCGTGACATACAGCGCTGACAGCAGCACCGTGACATACAGCGCTGACAGCAGCTCCGTGACATACAGCGCTGACAGCAGCTCCGTGACATACAGCGCTGACAGCAGCTCCGTGACATACAGCGCTGACAGCAGCTCTGTGACATACAGCGCTGACAGCAGCTCCGTGACATACAGCGCTGACAGCAGCTCCGTGACATACAGCGCTGACAGCAGCACCGTAAGCAGCCCCAGGAGGAAGTCAGCACAGCACAGGGATGGTGTGATCCCCTCATAATAAGAACCCCCAGGAGGAAGTCAGCACAGCACAGGGATGGTGGGAGCCCCTCATAATAAGAACACCCAGGAGGAAGTCAGCACAGCACAGGGATGGTGGGAACCCCTCATAATAAGCAGCCCCAGTAGAAATATGACACCGCTCAACCTCTTCAAAGAGGAGGGTAGGGGCATATAGTACGGTGTGCTTTTTTGGGTCAGGGAAGTGAGCCAAATGAATTAAGAAGGTCTGTGTGCTTGATTCCAAAAATTGTTTATAGACATATACATGGTCTACTGATCACATGTGTTGAATTCCTCCGAGATCCATGCCTCATTCATTTTTAGAAATGTGAGGTAGTTAACACTGTGGTGAGCTAGGCGAGTACGCTTATCGGTCACAATCCCCCCTGCTGCGCTGAACGTCCTTTCGGACAGGACACTGGATGAGGGGCAAGCCAACAGTTCGATTGCAAATTGGGCAAGCTCTGGCCAGAGGTCAAGCCTGCCCACCCAGTAGTCTAGGGGTTCATCACTCCTCAGAGCGTCCACATCGGCCGTTAACCCAATGTAGTCGGACACCTGACGGTCTAGGCGTTCCCTGATGCTGGATCCGGATGACACCTGTCGATGGGTCGGCTGAAAGAATGACCTCATATCCGAAGTCACCAACACATCTTCAAACCGGCCTCTTCTTGCAGGCGCTGTTGGATTGGTACCCGCAAATCCTTCTCTGGGAGTGGGAATTGCTCCTCTGCCAGCGCACGCAAAAGCAGAATGCAGCATTTCTCGAAGCAAGGCCTGGAAGTGCTGCATTCTGACAGCCCTCTGCGACGGCGGTAACATTTCCGCCATTTTGTGTTTGTACCGGGGGTCTAAGTACGTTGCCACCCAGTACTGGTCCTTGACCCTCATGCTTTTTATACGGGGGTCCCTATTAAAACACTGGAGCATGAAGGCCCCCATTTGCACTAAAGTGGAAGCGGTGTGGTGGCCTGGCTCCTGCTCATCATCCAGGATAATGTCGTCCTCTTCATTCTCCTCTCCCCATCCTCGCACAACAGGGATCCCAGAAAGGTTTAAAGCATGCTCTTCTTGCTCCTGCTCATCCGCCCCGGCACCATCCTCCTCTGACTCCTCATCAGACTCCTGTTGTTGACTTGTCTCAGATAGAGTAGCCCCCCCTGGGAATTCATCCAGCATTGCGACTTCCTCATCTTCCCGCTCCTGCTCCTCCACAGCCTGATCAATGACACGACGCAATGCACGCTCCAGAAAGAAGGCATAAGGTACCATGTCACTGATGGCGCCATGGCTGCGACTGACCAGTTTGGTGATCTCCTCAAATGGCCGCAGAAGTCTGCATGTGTCGCGCATGAGCAGCCACTGGCGCGGTGAAAAAAAACCCAGCTCCCCAGAACCGTTTCTTTCGCAGAGTTCATACAGGTAGACGTTAACTGCACGTTTCTGCTGGAGCAGCCTATCAAGCATATAGAAGGTTGAGTTCCATCGCGTCGGGCAATCGCAAATAAGACGTCTGACCGGCAGATGGTGTCGCCGCTGAATGTCAGCAAGGCGAGCCATGGCCGTGTAAGATCTTCTGAAATGGGCCGAGATTTTCCTTGCCTGCCGCAAGATGTCCTGGACCCCAGGGTATTTGACAAGGAATCGCTGCACGACCAAGTTTAAGACGTGTGCCATGCATGGCACGTGCGTGATTTTGCCCTGTTTCAATGCGCTAAGCAGATTGGCACCGTTGTCACACACCACTTTACCAACTGTCAAATTGAGCGGTGTTAGCCACTCATCTGCCTGTGAACGCAAAGCTGAAAGGAGTGCCGGGCCAGTGTGGCTCTTTGCTTCCAGGCACAACAGACGCAGCACGGCATGGCAACGTCTCACCTGGCATGTGGAATAGGTTCTGGGGAGCTTGGGCGGTGCAGTGGAAGAGACGCTAGCAGCGGAAAAGGAGGAGGCAGCTGAGGAGGAGAGGGAGGAGGATGGAGTAGGAGGAGGAGAAGAAGAGTCAGGCCTGCATGCAATCCGTGGCGGTAAAACCAAATCTACACGGGTGCCACGGGTTACATGCTTGACGGCCGTCAGAAGGTTCACCCAGTGGGCAGTAAAACTGATATACCTTCCCTGCCCGTGTTTGCTAGACCACGTGTCTGTGGTCAGATGTATCTTGGCACCGACACTGTGTGCCAGAGATACATTCACTTGCCGCTGAACATGGCCATATAGCTCTGGGATGCCCTTCTCTGAGAAATACTTCCTTCCTGGGACCTTCCATTGTGGTGTTCCAATGGCCACAAATTTGCGAAAGGCCTCCGAGTCCACCAGTTTATATGGCAGTAGTTGGCGGGCTATGAGTTCTGACAAGCCAGCCGCCAACCGTTGGGCAAGAGGGTTATCCGGCGTCATCATTTTTTTACGCTCAAACATTAGGCCCACGGAAGCCTGCCTTTTTGCAGAAAAATGTGAGCTTGGCGTGATGGAAGGTGGAGTGGAGGACAATTGTGAGGAGAGAGGAGAAGGAGAAGTAGAAGACGAGGCTGGACGGTGAGAGCCTGCAGTGTGGCTTTGTGTGTTCCGTTGCTCCCACTGGGCTCGGTGATGGCTGCTCATGTGCCTTCTTAAGGCGGTCGTCCCTAGGTGAGTATTGGGCTTACCGCGACTAACGCGTTGACTGCAAAGATTGCAGATGGCAACGCTATTGTCAGCAGCGGACACGTTAAAAAAAGCCCACACTGCGGAGCCATGTGCCGGTGTCCTGGGAGCGCCAGATGTGACCGTACATGGTCGATGACTCGCTCCTGATACATTTGCAGTCTGCTTTGTCCCTGCTGTGCAATGTAAGTCATTGCTGCTTCTCCTCCCTATCTGCTGGTCCATATCTCCCTCTGAACTCCCCTCCTCTTCCTCTCTTGTGGGCACCCACGTGACATCACTAGACACGTCATCATCAACGTCACCTTCCCCACCGCTATAAGTAGAGATCTCGGAGTAGGCAGCAACACCGGGGACCAACCTCCTCCTTGGGCTGATCTGGGTACTGGCGTCAGACTGCTGAGTAGCGCTTGTTGCTACCTCCTCTTCCTGATCCAATACCAAGAGTGGCTGCGCATCAGAAATGTCCTCTTGATATGGATCGGAAAATAATTCCAGTGACTCAAGCGGAAGGTATGTGGTGGTGGTGGTGGTGGTCGTGTTGTTGGTGGTAGTGTCTTTGGGGGTGCACATAGCAGAGAGTGAAGAAGAGGGTGCAGATCGAGAGGATGAGGAGGGTGCAGAAGAGTAAGGCTGAGCGAGCCACTCAACCAAGTCTGGTGCATCCTTTAAAGTAATTGAACGCACCTTCTGCAACTTCCCACTTTGGCTCAAGCCTGTTGCTCCTGCCCTACCCCTACCACCCCTGCGGAAGGGCCTGCCTCTTCCTCTGCATGTCATTTTTTAAATGACCCTGTGACAAAACTCTTAGTCCCTATACCGCTGAAGGACTGCTGCAGTATAGGTGAGCGGTCAGCAGTGGTGCACGTCAACCCTATCTATTGTGGACCTATAGCGGTCCTTACAGAACAGCAGACTGTACCGCACTCAAGCCTATGTACCGTAGCACCCTATACCAAGTTACCAGTCCTTATAAGAACTTTTGTGGACCAAGCAGGTTGTGTATTAGTGTTTAGCAGACTGTACGTCAGTCCCTATACCGCTGAAGGACTGCTGCAGTATAGGGCAGCGGTCAGCAGTGGTGCACGTCAACCCTATCTATTGTGGACCGATAGCGGTCCTTACAGAACAGCAGACTGTACCGCACTCAAGCCTATGTACCGTAGCACCCTATACCAAGTTACCAGTCCTTATAAGAACTTTTGTGGAACAAGCAGGTTGTGTGTTAGTGATTAGCAGACTGTACGTCAGTCCCTATACCAATGAAGGACTGCTGCAGTATAGGGCAGCGGTCAGCAGTAGTGCACGGCAACCCTATGTATTGTGGATCGATAGCGGTCCTTACAGAACAGCAGACTGTAACGCACTCAGGCCTATGTACCGTAGCACCCTATACCAAGTTACCAGTCCTTATAAGAACTTTTGTGGACCAAGCAGGTTGTGTGTTAGTGATTAGCAGACTGTACGTCAGTCCCTATACCAATGAAGGACTGCTGCAGTATAGGGCAGCGGTCAGCAGTAGTGCACGGCAACCCTATGTATTGTGGACCGATAGCGGTCCTTACAGAACAGCAGACTGTAACGCACTCAGGCCTATGTACCGTAGCACCCTATACCAAGTTACCAGTCCTTATAAGAACTTTTGTGGACCAAGCAGGTTGTGTGTTAGTGATTAGCAGACTGTACGTCAGTCCCTATACCAATGAAGGACTGCTGCAGTATAGGGCAGCGGTCAGCAGTAGTGCACGGCAACCCTATGTATTGTGGACCGATAGCGGTCCTTACAGAACAGCAGACTGTAACGCACTCAGGCCTATGTACCGTAGCACCCTATACCAAGTTACCAGTCCTTATAAGAACTTTTGTGGACCAAGCAGGTTGTGTGTTAGTGATTAGCAGACTGTACGTCAGTCCCTATACCAATGAAGGACTGCTGCAGTATAGGGCAGCGGTCAGCAGTAGTGCACGGCAACCCTATGTATTGTGGACCGATAGCGGTCCTTACAGAACAGCAGACTGTACTGCACTCAGGCCTATGTACCGTAGCACCCTATACCAAGTTACCAGTCCTTATAAAAACTTTTGTGGACCAAGCAGGTTGTGTGTTAGTGATTAGCAGACTGTACGTCAGTCCCTATACCAATGAAGGACTGCTGCAGTATAGGGCAGCGGTCAGCAGTAGTGCACGGCAACCCTATGTATTGTGGACCGATAGCGGTCCTTACAGAACAGCAGACTGTACTGCACTCAGGCCTATGTACCGTAGCACCCTATACCAAGTTACCAGTCCTTATAAGAACTTTTGTGGACCAAGCAGGTTGTGTGTTAGTGATTAGCAGACTGTACGTCAGTCCCTATACCAATGAAGGACTGCTGCAGTATAGGGCAGCGGTCAGCAGTAGTGCACGTCAACCCTATGTATTGTGGACCGATAGCGGTCCTTACAGAACAGCAGACTGTACTGCACTCAGGCCTATGTACCGTAGCACCCTATACCAAGTTACCAGTCCTTATAAGAACTTTTGTGGACCAAGCAGGTTGTGTGTTAGTGATTAGCAGACTGTACGTCAGTCCCTATACCAATGAAGGACTGCTGCAGTATAGGGCAGCGGTCAGCAGTAGTGCACGTCAACCCTATGTATTGTGGACCGATAGCGGTCCTTACAGAACAGCAGACTGTACTGCACTCAGGCCTATGTACCGTAGCACCCTATACCAAGTTACCAGTCCTTATAAGAACTTTTGTGGACCAAGCAGGTTGTGTGTTAGTGTTTAGCAGACTGTGCGTCAGTCCCTATACCGCTGAAGGACTGCTGCAGTATAGGGCAGCGGTCAGCAGTAGTGCACGGCAACCCTATGTATTGTGGACCGATAGCGGTCCTTACAGAACAGCAGACTGTACTGCACTCAGGCCTATGTACCGTAGCACCCTATACCAAGTTACCAGTCCTTATAAGAACTTTTGTGGACCAAGCAGGTTGTGTGTTAGTGTTTAGCAGACTGTGCGTCAGTCCCTATACCGCTGAAGGACTGCTGCAGTATAGGGCAGCGGTCAGCAGTAGTGCACGTCAACCCTATGTATTGTGGACCGATAGCGGTCCTTACAGAACAGCAGACTGTAACGCACTCAGGCCTATGTACCGTAGCACCCTATACCAAGTTACCAGTCCTTATAAGAACTTTTGTGGACCAAGCAGGTTGTGTATTAGTGTTTAGCAGACTGTGCGTCAGTCCCTATACCGCTGAAGGACTGCTGCAGTATAGGGCAGCGGTCAGCAGTAGTGCACGGCAACCCTATCTATTGTGGACCGATAGCGGTCCTTACAGAACAGCAGACTGTACCGCACCCAAGCCTATGTACCGTAGCACCCTAGACAGACCAAGTTACCAGTCCTTATAAGAACTTTTGTGGAACAAGTGAGTTGTGAATGATTAGCAGACTGCAGCAGAAGGGCAGCAGTCAAGTATAATATTCTTTCTATATTTGGAAGAAAGAATATTATACGTGTACAAGCCTATTACCGTACCACTGATACCAGTCCTGAAAAGAACCTTTGTGGAACTAATAGTAACAGCAAGTCTTTAAAATTATCCTCACTGCCTGACACACTGCTTCCTGCCTGTCCCTATACAAATTGGCAAAAAAGAGTAGGCTGGAACGATTAGCTGGAACAGCTCTTTTGTGGACCTGATAGTAACAGCTAATGATGATGATGATGATGATGATGAAGAAAGACTAATCTGGCTGAGCTGTCCCTAAAATAGCAGCATACAGCGCTCTGTCCCTTTATCTAAACTGACAAAAGAAACTCAGGCTGCTGACCTAACACCTATACCAGTCCTGAAAAGAACTTTTGTGTACCAAATAGCTAGCGTTTTCTCTGTCCCTACTCCACACAGGATCCTTTCCCTACAGTGACAGAAGAAAGAATGTAAAATGGCCACCGGATCGGGTGTATTTATAGGTTAGGGGGAATGTCCAAGTGTCCATGAGCTGTCATGTCTCAATTGGTTGTCCTGTAACACATGATAAACGTGTCACGAAAGGTTAAAGTTCTTGTATACATTAAACACGTAAGTCCGCCGGGGCGAACGACGGAAAAAGGCGTTCGAACCCGCGGACGGCGAAAGTCGGAAATTCGCCGCGAAACGACCGCCGGGCGAACCGTTCGGCCATCACTATTAGTAAGTAATTTGTGAGTTTTAAAAGTTTCAGTGGAGTGTTGATGACAAAATCCAGGACTGAAGGGATCAAGAAGGTTATTCCTAATGAGGTGGTCACTCAGTTGGTTGTAGACCAGGCATTCAGGGGGTTTAGAGAGAAAGAGGAGCAAGGAGATAAGGAGCAAGGAGATAAGGCATAGATTGTTAAGATTGGTATGGGCCAAGGACTACTTTTTAAGTATGGGGCTGACCAGTGCATGTTTTACAGAGTTTGGAAAGATGCCAGAAGAGAGGGAGAGATTGAAGATGTGGGTTAGAGAGTGTAGGATAGAGTCAGAGGGTAACTGTAGTATTTGAGAGGGAAAATGGTCCAGGGGGCAGGTGGTTAGGTGGGCATTAGAAATCAGTTTAGCAACCTTGTCTATAGTAGCAGGGTTGAATAAGGGGAGTGTTGATTGTACCTGTTGACATATGATGTTAAGTGGGGGAGATACTTGTAGAGTGGAGATTTCATCACAAATTGAATTAATCGTATGTTTGAGGTGATTGGCGAACTCCTAGGCACTGAGTTAGTGGGTGGAGGCAGTGGAGGACAAAGTAGAGAGTTAAAAGTAAAGAAGAGTTGATGCGGGATGGATGAAAATGTGTTAATGAGAGTGATAGAATGGGTCTGCTTGGCAGCGAGGAGGCATGAATTGTAGGTTTGGAGGTGAAATTTGTATTGGTTGAAGTCTTTGAGAGATGGAGTATTCCAATGCTTCGACACTGTAAAGGTTCCACGTTTTCCGCAACTGCACCTCAGCTGCCAAATTTCTATTTGCTGCAGGGTAAATATTGCATTGGGCCCTAAAGCTTTCATCCTATTTCAATGCACTGGCAATATAAAGGTGCCACGCAATGTTTCTGCAGCTGTACCTCAGCTACCAATATTCTGATATCTTCTACAGGGTAAGTCCTGCACGGGGCATTGACGTTTGCAGCCTTTTCCAGTGCTGCAGCACTAAAAAATAAAAATAAATTGTGTCCAATGTCTATTAAATTTGCCATACACATTACAATATGATCATACAATCCCTCTACAATCAACTTTAGATTTCCCAAAGCTAAGTAATATTCAGACGTATTTATATCCAATCAGACAGGCTCTTGCACTGCACACTTGTTGGTAGATCTAAAACAGATTGCACAACCAGATTGTACAGTGTGTGGAGTGAGCTTAAGACAATACACTTTAGGTTTATTGCAGGATAAAAGTTGCCTCATTTCTCCCTCCTATATTGCAACGTAACATGCTGTCCAGCCACTGAACGATATTTGTGGCTATTATCTCTGCAATAATACATACATTCTATTTTCAATTTCAAGGTAAAACCTGCCTCATCTTTCCCTCATATGTTGTGGGCTGACCAAGCTGCTTACATACTGTCCAGCCACTGAGCAGTATTTGTGGCTATGGTCTCTCAAATAATGCACTTTAAAGTCATCATAAACCTCTGCAATGAAATATGAACAAAGCATATCCCTCTATAGTGTGTGCTATCTCAATCCATAGCCATGTAATTTTTTTCTTTTGCCTCATTATTTTGATATCGGCATGAGCCACTCCTGACAAGTTTGCCTGGCACAGAGAAAAAAAAAGAAAACCTGTGTGTTCCTGTGTGCTGTATAAAGGGGGGTGTGTCCCTTTCCTCCAATCGGCTCTCACTGAGCTCTGCAGGGTGTAATGTAAGCTCCTCGCCTCCTACTTTCTGAAAGCTCAGACACGCTGCAAAAAATTGTATACTTTGAATGGCTGTAGAGAAGAGGGGCTGCAGATAAAAAGGCACAACTTGTGTAGGAGGATTTGTTTCATTTCTGTGTATCACCTAGGATAGTCACTTCACTGGATATATGTTAGGATTTACAACCACTTTAACCACTTACCGTATATACTCGAGTATAAGCCGAGATTTTCAGCCCTTTTTTTAGGCTGAAAGTGCCCCCCTCGGCTTATACTCGAGTCACCGCCGTCTGTCTACCCGATCAGCATGTCGTGCAGACAGACGGCGGCCATTCCACTTTTCAAAAGCCGCACCTCCCTGTCTGTGATAGGCGGAACACTCAATTTCCCAGCAGTCAGTGGTCCGCCTATCACGGACATCCGCTCATCCTCATACTAAGGACAAGGATTAGAGGATGTCCGTGATAGGCGGAACACTGACTGCTGGGAAATTGAGTGTTCCGCCTATCACAGACGGAGGCGCGGCTTTTGAACAGTGGAATGGCCGCCGTCTGTCACAGACGAGAAGAGGTGCGGCGATCCTGGCATGTTTTTACATGCAGATCGCTGCAGAAGGACACAGGCTGCAGAAGGACAAAGAGGCACAGGACACAGGTAAGCTGGACACACAGGGATGGACGGACACACAGGGATGGACGGACACACAGGGATGGACGGACACACAGGGATGGACAGACACACAGGGATGGACGGACACACAGGGATGGACGGACACACAGGGATGGACACACAGGGACGGACACACAGGGACGGACACACAGGGATGGACAGACACACAGGGATGGACGGACACACAGGGATGGACACACAGGGACGGACACACAGGGACGGACACACAGGGACGGACACACAGGGACGGACACACAGGGATGGACAGGCATGTCTCACCCTCGGCTTATACACGAGTCAATACGTTTTCCCAATTTTTTTGTGGTAAATTAGGGGCCTCGGCTTATATTCGGATCGACCTATACTCGAGTATATACGGTAAGCTCCAGAAGATTTTACACCCTTTGTGACCTGGGCATTTTTTGCTATTTGGCACTGTGCTATTTTTAACCACCTCAATACATTGCACTTTCACCCCCTTCCTGCCCAAGCCATTTTTCAGCTTTCAGCATTGTCACATTTTGAATGGCAATTGTGCGGTCATGTAGCACTGTACCCAGATGAAATTGTTACCATTTGTTCCCCATAAATAGAGCTTTCTTTTGGTGGTATTTTATCACCACTGCAGTTTTTATTTTCTGCGCTATATACAAAAGAAGAGTGACAAGTTTGAAAAAAACACAATATTTTTTACTTTTTGCTATAATAAATATGCACATTTTTTATTTTTTATTTTTTTCCTCAGTTTAAGCCCATATGTATTCTTCTACATATTTTTAGTAAAAAAAAAATTGCAATAAACATATATTGATTGGTTTGCGCAAAAGTTATAGCATCAAAAAATAGGGGATAGATTTATAGCATTTTTATTATAATTTTTTTTTTTTTAACTAGTAATGGTGGTGATCTGTGATTTTTATCATGACTGCGATATTGCGGCGGACATATTTGACACATTTTTTGGGACCATTCACATATAAAAATGCATTGATTACTGTATGAAAGTGACTGGCAGGGAAGGGGTTAACACTAGGGGTTAATCGAGGGGTTCATTACTGTATGTTCCTAGGGAGTGATTCTAACTGTAGGGGGAGGGGATTCACAAGGGGAGGAGACCGATTGGTGTTCCTCTGTACTGAGAACACACCATCGGTCTCCTCTCCTCTGACAGGACCTGGATCGCCTTCCCGGCCCTCTGGTGGGCCGGGAAGGCGAGGGAGTCATATGACGTCCTCCCACAACAAGATCCACGCCGCCTGGCCATCTTATGACAGTCGGCGATCAGCAAGCAGTTAACTGGCAATTACGTGATTATGCAACACTGTACCCAAATGAAATATATATATATATATATATATATTTTTTTTTTTTTTTTTTTTTTTTGCACAGATAGAGCTTTCTTTTTGTAGTATTTAATTACCACTGGGTTTTTATTTTGAATACTTCGAAAAAAATCCCAATAAGTGTATATTGATTGGTTTGAGAACGTTATAGAGTCTGTTCGCCTGTTAAAACAACACCCAAATTGTCAGGGCGTTCAACTGTATGTTCAGCCCTCCAAATGACCACAACAGCACTGCGCCACTGCACATTGCATTGGAAGCCCTGATTAAAGCAATGAAAGCTTTGCCCAACCAGGGCACAGAGCACTGTCATGATTGGAGAAAGCACGCTATAAAAATATTTTTCCCATAGTGGCCATTTGCAGTGTGATATTGGCATGGAGAGAGATAGAACAGGGCTCTGTTCAGTGTTGCTGGCGAGTTAGTGTGCTATAGTGTGCTATTGTGCTTCTATGGTCAGTGTAGAATATCAGTTTAGTGTGAATCTAGTGATAGTTCAGTGTGATTGTAGTGTGACCATTCATTTGTACTTTAGTGTTAGTTACATTTTTCAGGGCAGGTTTCCTGCAGTATACATCTGTGTGTTACTGCACATTTAATGCAGTATATATCCATGCATTACTGTATGTTTAACACAGTATATATCTCAGTATAACTCAGTATATACTGTATCGGTGTATTGCTGCACATTTAACACTGTATATATCCATATGTTACTGCGCATTGAACGCAGTATATATCAGTGAGTTTCTGTACATTTAACGCAGTATAAATCAGTGCATTACTGCATGTTTAATGCAAGATATATCCATGCCTTACTGCACATTTAACACAGTATATATCCATGCATTACTGCACATTTAACCCAGTATATATCAGTGAGTCACTGTACGTTTAACGCAGTATATATTTGTGCGTTACTGCACATTTAACCCAGTATATATCCGTGCATTACTAAACATTTAACCCAGTATATATCAGTGAGTTACTGTATGTCTTACACAATATATATCCGTGCGTTACTGCATGTTTAACACAGTAAAAATATATGCACATTACTGCACGTTTAACACAGTATACAGTATATCAGTGAGTTTCTGTATATTGAATGCCGTACATATCAGTGGATTACTGCACGTTTAGTGTAGTATACATCCATGCGTAACTGGGCGTTTAACGCAGTATATATCTGTGCGTTACTGGATGTGTAACGCAGTATATATCAATGCATTACTGCACATTTAATGCATTATATATTCATGTGTTACTGCACATTTAACACAGTACATATTCGTGCATTACTGCACGTTTAACGCAGTATATATCAGTGCGTTACTGCACATTTAGCGCAGTATCTATCAGTACGTTACTGTACATTTAATGCATTATATTTCAGTGTGTTACTACACAATTGCCACAGTATTTTGCAGTGCGTCAGTGCAGTTTTACTGTTATATATTGAAGTGTGTCAGTGGAGTGTGTCTGTGTAGTGAGTACTCAAGTTAAAGTATGATTCTTGATTAAAGGTTATTGGCGCTACCTCCACCCAATTAATTTCAGTAACACTCTTTGCTTCCTCAAACCTTTTATGTCTATCTATCACCTTAACGTGTCCCCAGGGACTATGTGAATTAAACCCGTGTTCCGTATTTTATCTCAACAACACCCCATTTATCCAACACCTTAAACTCAAGGCAAAAATTGATTGCACCCCACTTTGTATCACCTAAGTGAGCTAGTGCCACTTATTTTACATATAGTTTCATTAATATTTAAGAATCTCAGATCAAAAGATATAGATATAAATACGAAAAATAAAATAAAATAAAAAGTGATTGGTAGAGGCCTCTGCCGTAGAAAAACCTAACCACAAACAAAAAGCCAAAAAACACAGAAAAAAAAAACACAGAAAAAAAGGGGAGAAAAGAACCCCCAGAAATTTTAGTGTTTACCAGTGCCAAACCTCTTCCTAATTGGGGAAGAAAACTATCTCCAATTTTCATACAAATTCTTTGTGCTAGTTATTAAATATTAAATACACCAGATCTCCCTATATTAATAAGTGTAAAAGGAGGAAGCACAAGATTTCCTCATGCAGTAATATCCAAAAAAATATATACAATAAACAAAAAATCAAAAAAAAGACAAAATATGTGAAAAGTCCAATTACATCCAGTGGTCTATACACCAATCCACGAACATGTGAGAATGTGAAAGGGTCAAATGAGACCAATATATGTAAGAAATAAACAATATAAATATCATAAAAATATTTCAGTCCACATTGAGTCTTCTATAACCGTATCAATGCAATTACGCCTCTTCAGAATACAGGAAAGGTGACTTTCGTGAGATTGCCTGCGCTTTATTAGTGACTTTCGTGCTTATTCCCCCTCAAGGATCCCCACTCACCAGATCCATTCACCCCCTAGGGGGTTATACGCCTGTAATCTGTATCCTATTTGTCCGAAGATTCCACCATCCAGTTATATCTTCAATGGGTCCTTCTCAAGGTCTTTTAAGGAGATGCAGGTAAGTCCTTATATCCAATAGTGATTCCTCAAATAAAAGAAAATTCCCTCATGGTGTAGTATTTTTGATTATAATTGGGAAAGAGGGGAGAACAGTCTGATATTCTTCTTTAGGTTTAGGTTTTAGGTTAGGTTTTTCTACGGCAGAGGCCTCTACCAATCACTTTTTATTTTATTTTATTTTTCGTATTTATATCTATATCTTTTGATCTGAGATTCTTAAATATTAATGAAACTATATGTAAAATAAGTGGCACTAGCTCACTTAGGTGATACAAAGTGGGGTGCAATCAATTTTTGCCTTGAGTTTAAGGTGTTGGATAAATGGGGTGTTGTTGAGATAAAATACGGAACACGGGTTTAATTCACATAGTCCCTGGGGACACGTTAAGGTGATAGATAGACATAAAAGGTTTGAGGAAGCAAAGAGTGTTACTGAAATTAATTGGGTGGAGGTAGCGCCAATAACCTTTAATCAAGAATCATTCCATTAATGCAGGTTGTTTAGTGCAGCCTTTGCATATCAGGGTGGCAGCAACCTCATAAAACAAAGAAAGCTTATACTTAATCTTTCAAACTAATAAGATAAAAATTAGATAGAAGAATTGTAACCAATAAAAAATTATATAGAACACAAGGTTACAGGTATAAACTAACACCTATACATACTCCTGCTGATCAAGACCTATTCCATAGGCGCGGCTTTACTTGTATAATTACTCAAGTTAAAGTGCCCCAAACACCACTTTTCATTGATTAAAGTGCATCTACATACACATTTCCATATCTTTATTACGTTATGTTAATTAGTGCCCAAGACCCACTCCCCGCCCAGCATATCTGGGAGGCCAACAAGGAGAGGCAGACAATCCCATGGCACTGTGAGGGGGCCAGCAGTGTATGTGTCCATAGGCAAAGGTGGACATAGTCCGTCCTCAAGCAGGGCATAATTTCCTTTGTTTAGTGATGTTGCCTGTGTCATCCAGCCACAACATGCAGAAGAGGTGGTGGACTGGCTTACTAGACCATTATCATCCTCCTCATCCTCTGTCACCCAAGCAGAGACTAGTGAGCAGTCCACTACAGCTGCCAGAGTGGCTTATTCTTCCTCCTTGCCCACAGCTACTCCTGCTATAGCCCCAGCATCAGACATGGACGAATCAGCTAGTTATTTGAACACAACATCAGCCACTTGCTCCTTGACAATGCACAACCATTACTTGATTCAGATCTTGGTTCTGAGATTGAGGAAGGTATGAACATGAGCCTACAGAGAGGGGAGAACACTGCTAAACAACAAATTGGCAGTCATGCTCCCCCCAGCCGCAGTGTATTGCCAAGTTATCTCAAGTGATAATGAGGATGGAGGCGGTGATGATGAGGTCACTGATACGACTTAGGTGTCGGATAGAGCAGAAGAGGAAAGTGAGGGTGAGGCACAACCCCAAAGTGGCAGCCATCATGAAAAAGTAGAGAGCAGCCACCCTATTGCACCAGATTGCAGAGCTGTTATCTCCCGGCCTACTTCCCACAGTTCAGCTGTTTGGGCCTTTTTTAGTACACGTGCAGCCGATCGCACTGTTGCAATTTGCAAACTTTGCTTCAAACATATCAAGCGTGGCAAAAACACCAGCCATTTGGGTACCACATGCTTGACAGGGCATTTAACCTCCCACCACTCAGCCCATTGACAGGAGCACCTGAAAGCCACACAAAAGGGACGCAAGTCTGCTCCTCCTCACGCCTTACCTTTCCAGTCTTCCACGGCTTTACCTCATCATGACCTCTCAGCAGCCACCACTGACAGGGATGATGGTATAGCGCAGGGTGACCCAGGCCCTTGCATCACAGTATCTGCCAGTAGCACACCACCAGCTGTAGACTACAGCAGGCAAATTTCTCTGCCCCATCTGCAGTGGAAAAAAAAATACAGTCACTGCCACCCACATGGCCAGCGTCTAAATTCAAGCTTGCCAAAGCTGCTGACTTACAATTCCTGCCATTTTGTCTGGTGGATTCTGCCCCCTTCCGTGAATTTGCAGAAAGTGCTATACAAATAATGGCAGGTTCCCAGTCGCTATTTCTTTTCACGTAAGGCTATTCCAGCTCTCTACCATCACGGGGAAGGCAATGTTGTGGCATTGCTGGGCAAGACAGTCAGCCGCAAGGTCCACATTACTGTTGACACATGGTCCAGAAAGCATGGTCAGGGACAATATATTTAGTTTGCAGCACACTGGGTAACTCTGCTTTTAACTCGGAAGGATGCAGGACAGGGCTTAGTGTTGCAGCTTGTTGTGCTGCCATATCTCCATACAGCTAGTGGTGATGATGCAGGATTTGTCAGCTCTACCCCTTCCTCTTCCTTCATGCCCTCCTCTGCTGAAATATTCCATGAACTACAAGTATCCCCTAAGCATTCAAGGGGCTATTCAATGAGTCAGAGGCAAAGGTGTCATGCAGTGTTTCAGCTGGTCTGTCTAGGGCACAGGAGCCACACCAGATCAGAGATTCTTGCAGCTCTGCAGGGGCAGGCCCAGAGGTGGTTCAGGCCATGCCCGCTGATGCCAGGAATGGTGGTTTGCGATAATGGCACAAACATCCTGTGCGTCCTTAAACAGGGCACATGTCCTCAATTTGGTAGTGCAGTGTTTTTTCAATAGGTACCCAGGGTTAGAAGATCTGCTGAAGCAGGCCAGAAGAGTCTGTAGCCATTTCAGGCGTTCACAGCCAGTGCTTGGTTGGCTGAAATTCAGTGGGAAATCCACCTTCCCATAAATCGCCTGATTTGTGACATGCCCACCAGGTGGAACTCAATTTTGGCAATGCTGCAGTGGCTGCACATGCAGTAGAGGGCTGCCAATGAGTACCTGTGTGAGTGTGGCACAACGACAGGCTCAGGCTTGCTCAGCTTTTTGTCCTTTTGTCCCCACGCCAATGGCTGCTGATAAAGGATGCATGCACTGCACTGTCCCCATTTGAGGAAGCCACGAGGAGGGTGAGCCGTGACAATGCATTCATAAGTGACACAATCCCTGTTGTGTTAATGCTGGAGCAGACTCTGCATAGTTACAGTTTAGCCTGCAGATTTTTATTGTGAAATTCTTCCCTCCTTCCTGAAGATCTGTGACTCCATTTCACATGTGGTGTTTGGCTTCTCTGTTCACCTTTGGGTGTCGTCTGCTCCACCGTGGGTTTATATCGTTTCCCATCTATTCCTTCCTGGATGTCAGAATGGTTCGTAGAAGATTGGCACATAGGAATTCTCCATTGGCAAATAGGAATATTTGCCAATGCAAATGCGCATATGCGGAAGAGCAAGAACGACCGGGGGAATTCATGCGCATGCAATGTGTGACAGGTTCTGGCACCAAGTGGCCTATTTAAAGGCAGCAGCATGAGCAATTAGTTGCTGGATGTTTTTCAGCTTTCCCTGTGAGTTCCTGTGTTCCTGTTCCTGATATTATTGGATATTATTGGATTTCCTGTTACCGACCCGGCTTGCCCTGACCTGTCTTGTCTACATTCCTGGCTTTGACCCTTGGCTTTCCTGTGACTTCGCTTCTGCTTGCTGATCCGTGTTTGACCCCTGGTTTGCTCTTCCGCTTCTTCCTGATTACCAGTGTATGACCCTGGCTGATTCCTGACCCTGCTTGGTGCCTTTCACCTGGATGACCTTCTGTGCATGACTCCTGACCCTGCTCCTGGCTCTCCCAGCTGCCAAGTCTCACCTGGTACTCCTGAGGGACTCCTGCCCAGCAGTGCATCCTGGTTGTCAGCCGCCATCCAGCGGACATCCCATCAGCCTGTCGCAGCTGGTAAGTCCTGCTTCTCTGAGCATATCACTCCCAGTTACCACCTTCAGGGGTGCTCTGCACTTAGCCACAAGGGAAGTTCTCTCAGTACTTAGGCCTCCGACCAGGTACATGCTCAGTGCAATGCTCCTTGATTGAGCAACTTCACAGTTCTCTGAGCTCTCATTCGCTTTGTCTCTTGTGTATCCGGTTTCAGACTACGTGTGTACCGACCCCAGCTTGTTTACCATCTATGCTTATTCGCTACCTGCCCTGACCTTTCCGGTTGTCTTCTGCTGCTTGTACTTTGCACATACTATGATACTGTACTCTGCTTATTTTTTTTTATCTTAAAGCAGAACTCCGGGCAAAAACTTTTTTCCATGTCCTTGTTGCTGATCTCCTACCTCCACCAACTTTGCCATCCATGCTCTTCTGAGATATGTAGTTCCTCTGTAATAGCCTGCTGATCTTGCTGAAAAAAACTTTATTGCCTGCTGACATCATGTATGTAAGACCTCTGGCTTCTATCCCTCTCCTAAGCTCAACCAGCGGTCTGACATGCCCAGTTGTAGTTCAATCCACAGCGAGCAGGAAGTTCTATTTCCTTTAGTGGGCAGAGTGGGTATCACAGCCCCCGGTCTGTGCCGCACATGGAGGAGGTATCCTCCTTCTCCTCTGCTCCCTGCCAGTCTTTGCCCCTCCAGTCCACCCAACCACTATTTCCGTGAATAGCCTGATCATTATCAGATGACTGGATGACACAGCATGGATCTCTGGCTGTGACAGGTATTATATGTGAAAAATTATTTTAAACACGGATGCAAAATACACATATATTACAATAGATAAGGTCACACTTACTATACTTTTGTCCGAATCGCAAAGGGTCAATCTATGCGATTTTAGATGTGAACAGCAGAGGTTATCATTCTGTCTAATTTTTTACAGAATTAGAGCTAGTGGGTTCCAAATTATTGTATTGTATCTCTTCTGACAGGGAGTCAATATTTCCATGGGGTGGTAACTGGATATCTAAGATTATTATTTGAGAGACAGGATAGTTCATAGAATAAGTTGGTGCATTATTGGACTTGTTGGCATTATTAGGGTTTCCCACCAAAATACACTCTCTTTTTGGGTTTTTGTAATTATTCTATAATAGTTTTTTTAATAAGAGGTAGCGCCAGATACCCCAGTTTTTTAGGTTTTATTTATTGCTGTGGAAACCCCGTGTGGGGACTTTCTTTGTTTGGGGGGGCTGCAACCTAAAAATATATATTTTTTTAGTTCATTTTCTGGTTTTGTCTATACTATACCTAGAACGCATTAGCACGGTTTCTCCAATATTTATTATATGTGAAAACACCGATCACTGTAATCTCCTGCCGGCATTGTGATTGACAGCGCACTGTGCCAATCCCGGCAGGAGATTACAGTGATCGGTGTTCTTGCATATGTAGCGCTGACATATCTTTACCTATTAATGTGTGTTTACATGCTTTAATACAAAGTCTATGGACATTGCTATGGTTCAGTATTTGGAGCCATCTAGTTACCAAATACTGGTAATGCACTTGTATATTATTATCTCTGAACAAGCCAGAAGCCTTATACAGGAAGTGACTGTTTTGTTTAGGAGGCTGACCCTTTTTACCCAAGAGGCTTGGTGACCTACCCATGAACACTCTCTCAAGCAGTGCATGCTGGGTAGGACGTAAAAGGAACCCAAGCGGCCATTTTAGGTCTCTTGGGATCACGTGGCCAGCCTGTGAGGATTTGTGCTGAGGCCTCCTGTTACAAGAGGCCCACAGCCATCACAGATCGCAACTTCTACAGCTTGCGTGAGTAACCTGACAGTGCAGGAGACACAGTGACTGGATTGGAGACATCCAGAGGCACTCATTTAAGCATCGGAGGATCGGGTTCCCCCAGCATAGCGGAACGCAGTGACTGAGCCATCTGGCGGAGAAGCAAGCTGCGGTCACCAGACCAGAGCTACTACACGGAGTTCCGATCCAGTTGGTGAGCGGGTCAAGACCCACAGTTTGTTAACTTTCATATGCGGATAGACTCATACACAGGCCTCACTGGGATCTATAGTTCCACGGAGGAGCAGCCGAGTAACTGACACTAAGCAGGTCTGAGGCCTATCCACTCTGACATTTCCAAGTTTTGTAACCTAGTTGCTAAAGTTACACCAGGAGTACCTTTACCTCAACTTAACTTACTTTTACTTGTGGATTACAAAGAGTTACTTTAGCTAGCGAAGACAAGAAGATCAAAGACTAAGTACTTTAAGGGAGATCTTACTCATAGCTTTAAAAGTAGGGGGAGCGCCCAGCTATATATATATATATATATATATATATATATATATATATATATATATATATATATATATATATATATATATACAGTGGTGTGAAAAAGTGTTTGCCCCCTTCCTCATTTCCTGTTCCTTTGCATGTTTGTCACAC
The DNA here is from genome assembly GCF_037356315.1 of Lithobates pipiens. Classification (NCBI taxonomy): domain Eukaryota; kingdom Metazoa; phylum Chordata; class Amphibia; order Anura; family Ranidae; genus Lithobates; species Lithobates pipiens. The sequence continues at coordinate 299,198,617 of NW_027507903.1, forward strand.
TTAAGTGTTTCGGAAAACATCAAACCAATTTAAACAATAGTCAAGGACAACACAAGTAAACACAAAATGCAATTTGTAAATGAAGGTGTTTATTATTAAAGGTGAAAAAAAATCCAAACCATCATGGCCCTGTGTGAAAAAGTGATTGCCCCCCTTGTTAAAACATACTATAACTGTGGTTGTCCACACCTGAGTTCAATTTCTCTAGCCACACCCAGGCCTGATTATTGCCACACCTGTTCACAATCAAGGCATCACTTAAATAAGAGCTGCTTGAAACAGTAAGGTCCACCAGAAGATCCTTAAAAGCTACACATCATGCCGAGACCCAAAGAAATTCAGGAACAATTGAGAAAGAAAGTAATTGAGATCTATCAGTCTGGAAAGGGTTATAAAGCCATTTCCAAAGCTTTGGGAATCCAGCGAACCACAGTGAGAGCCATTATCCACAAATGGCGAAGACATGGAACAGTGGTGAACCTTCCCAGGAGTGGCCGGCCGCCCAAAATTACCCCAAGAGCGCAGCGACGACTCATCCAAGAGGTCACAAAAGACCCCACAACAACGTCCAAGGAACTGCAGGCCTCACTTGCCTCAGTTAAGGTCAGCGTTCATGCCTCCACCATCAGGAAAAGACTGGGCAAAAATGGCCTGCATGGCAGAGTTCCAAGGAGAAAACCACTGCTGAGCAAAAAGAACATCAAAGCGCGTCTCAATTTCTCCACAACACATCTTGATGATCCCCAAGACTTTTGGGACAACATTCTGTGGACCGATGAGACAAAAGTGGAACTCTTTGGAAGGTGTGTGTCCAAGTATATCTGGCGTAGAAGGAACACTGCATTTCATAAAAAGAACATTATAGCAACAGTAAAATATGATGGTGGTAGTGTGATGGTCTGGGGCTGTTTTGCTGCTTCAGGACCTGGAAGACTTGCCGTGATAAAAGGAACTATGAATTCTGCTGTCTACCAAGAGATCCTGAAGGAGAATGTCCGACCATCTGTTCGTGTACTCAAGCTGAAACGAACTTGGGTTCTGCAGCAGGACAATGATCCTAAACACACCAGCAAGTCCACCACCGAATGGCTGAAGAAAAACAAAATGAAGACTTTGGAGTGGCCTAGCCAAAGTCCTGACCTGAATCCTATTGAGATGTTGTGGTATGACCTTAAAAAGGCCGTTCATGCTCGAAAACCCTCTAATGTAACTGAATTAGGACAATTCTGCAAAGATGAGTGGGCCAAAATTCCTCCAGGACGCTGTAAAAGCCTCATTGCACGTTATCGCAAACGATTGGTTGCAGTTGTTGCTACTAAGGGTGGCCCAACCAGTTATTAGGTTTAGGGGGCAATCACTTTTTCACACAGGGCCATGATGGTTTGGATTTTTTTTCACCTTTAATAATAAACACCTTAATTTATAAATTGCATTTTGTGTTTACTTGTGTTGTCCTTGACTATTGTTTAAATTGGTTTGATGTTCCGAAACACTTAAGTGTGACAAACATGCAAAGGAACAGGAAATGAGGAAGGGGGCAAACACTTTTTCACACCACTGTATATATTGCTTGTAATTGTTTGTGTTAAAATTCGTTGTACTGTTGTCCTATGTTGGGATGCAAGCACAACTACCGTAATCACCCTTTGAAACATATTTACAGTAAAATACTTTTGGTTAAGTATCCAGTTGTGTGGAGTGTTGTTTTCTCCCAGCAGGTGGAGTCAGTGAATCCTGAGGTTACCACACTGGTATATTGCATTACATTATATTGTACTGTATTATATTGCACCACAGCTGTGTCAAGGGGACTGAGTCAATTCAGGGGGGGTTCATTAGCAGAGTGCAGGCCCGAATCAAAATTCAGCCGCTCCTTTGGGGGTAAGTGCTACACATACAATATCTGTCACAGCCAGAGATCCATGCTGTGTCGTCTGGTAAATTGTGCTAAGGATCCCACTATGCATTGGTAGGTCACGGGTGAGTTGCACTGGAGGCCACTAATGAGCTACACTGGGGGTCACTGATGAACTGCACTGGGGGGCACTGATGAGCTACACTGGGGGGGCTCACTGATGAGTTGCATTGGAGGCCACTATTGAGATACACTGGGGGTCACTGATGAGCTGCACTGGGGGCCACTGATGAGCTACACTGGGGGCCACTGATGAGCTACACTGGGGGCAACTCATGAGCTGCACTGGGGGCCACTCATGAGCTGCACTGGGGGCCACTCATGAGCTGCACGGGGGGCCACTCATGAGCTGCACGGGGGGCCACTCATGAGATGCACTGGGGCCACTGATGAGCTGCACGGGGGCCACTAATTGCTGTTAGAATGATCCCAAAACTGCAACAGAAGCAACATTTCAGTGTGTAATAATGTGTGTATAATATATAATTATGGGATGTGTCTATAGTTCAGTAATAATTACATAAAGTAAGTTAGGGCAATATGATTATCTTCTGTTGTGGCTGGAGGGGAGAGAACAGGCATGCTTTACATTTATAAGGCCTTTGTAACCTATAATACCATGTGTTATATATGGCTTGCTGGCTGCAGAATGAGGGGTGTGATTTATTATGAAGTGGACTTGTTCACATTTGCTTGTACAAGCCTAGTGGGCCTCCCACATTCACTCCCATCCCAAGGATTCATGGGAAATGTAGTCTGATTACAGTTTAGAGAGAGAGAGAGAGAGAGAGAGAAGAGGATATGATGCAATCACTCTTCTCAGAGATCCTCCCTGCCAGAAAAGATGCTGCATTTTTTGAATCACAGAGCTGACTTCCTAAAAAATTCAATCAGTCATATCTTAAACTGTAAGAAATGTCATAAATGTAATAACTGTTTAGTGTTTTGTGTGTGTAGGGTGTGCTAATGGACGATTTTTTAAAAATCCCAGAGTTCTGCTTTAATGTTGATCTCTTGCAGCCAATTTCTGCCTACATGCATGTGCTGTCACTGCAAGCTTCCTGATTTTGATAATGGCAGAACATGACTGCACAAGGAACATCAGCACAGCTACTTGAAATACAAGTGGCAGGGTAATAATTCAGGAAAGAAATAGTGAGACATGGTCAGAATGTTGTCACTCAATAACAGGAAGTGAAGGTTAAAAGATTTGATTGTAAAAACAAATGTTAAAGGTTAAGGCCTCATGCACACTGGACATTGTTCCAGCTGCTTCTAAGGGCATCTGGCTTTTTTTTCCTGCTTCTAAACTCCCCCGCATGTTAACCTATGTGTCCATGCTTTTTGTAGCATTTAGTGGCAAGAGAGTTTAGAGGCAGGAAAAAATAACACTGCCAGTGTGTCCAGGAGCAGCAGGGTTTTGGCAGAAAAAACGCTTGATGCTGCTAAACGCTGTTAAACACACCTACACACACAAACATAAATGCCCAAACGATGCTAAACTTGTTTGAAAACGCTTGAAACGCAGCTTAGGGGAGTTCTTAATGCTGATTTTCACATGTCAGGAGGCCTAAAAGAAGAGATCTTCAGGTCAGTGTGAAGCAATACACTGGGCATAATAGTATGATGCCGCCTGCACATAATCAGAAATTCGGCCAGCAAAAGACCGATGAGAGCTTTTCTTTGGAAAACCGTGTGTATGCTCCATTGGACTTTTGCTGGCCAAAGATTGAGAGCAGGTTCTCAATTTTTCAGACGGAAAAAGTTTCTATTGGAATTTCCAATCGTCTGTGGCAATTCCGATGCGCAAAATTCCGATGCATGCTCGGAAACAATTCGACGCATGCTCCGAAGCATTGAACTTAATTTTCGCAGCTCATAGTGTTGTACGTCACTGCGTTTTTGATGGCCGGAATTTGATGTGACCATGTGTATGCAACACAAGCTTGAGCGGAATTCCGTCGGAAATTCCATCGGAAAAACCATCCAAGGCTTTTCCGACAAGAATTCCAATCGTATGTGCGCGGCATAAGGCTGCTTGCACACTGATGTTCTGCAGTTTACCCACATCGCGGATGTAGTGCAGTGTATCTGCAGCTTTCCTGCAGGTTTGCCATAGACTTCTATTATATTCTGCAGGTTTGATGCACTTTCTGAAAGCGCACCCAAACTTTGGAGTTTGGTGCACTTTCAGAAAGTGCACCACATCTGCAGGATATAATAGAAGCCTATGGCAAAGCACTGCTAACCCAGGAAAATGACAAAAGCATTGCACTGCACCCAGGGTACAGGTCAACCGCAGCACCTCAGTGTGAAAGCAGCCTTATGGGGGGGGGGGGGGCAGAACAATAAGGATTCATATACATTTTCAGTTTGGGGGGTGGTAAAACTTCATAGCTAAGAAGTGTTTTTATCACCCCTGCCCCAGCCACACCCCCTTTAGCTGCATTGGACAGGGTTTTACATGTTGCAGCCACAGCAGGAGTTATACGTCCTGTCATGGTTCAGGGGTGTAGCGCCTGCCAAGCATGACCCATTCAAGTGAATGAGTTCACTCTGCAATCAAACAAGGGGTTAAAGCTGGCAGCGTTGTGTTGCTTTCTCAACACCTGCTTTATCCCCTTGGACGTGGGTCCCAAAAACATGCAGTCGCGGGGCGTTTGTAGAGTGGCCCCATTTACTTAAATGGGTCATGATTGGCAAGCGGAAGCACCTACCAAAATCAACAGGGGGTTTAATTCCTGCTGCGGCATGTGTACATTTTTTTGCTGCTGCCTCAGCAGCTAAAGGGGGTAGGGTTGGGGGTGGTAAAACTGCAACCCAACCGGATAGTTTTACAAGTCCCCCCCCCCTGCAACTTTGCATGTGAATGAGCCTTAAGGGTACCACTGCCAAATGCAACTAAGTGTGGTGGTGAGGAGGTGATATGTTGTCTCCTCACACCCTTATTTAAACACACGAATGCGATATATAGTCCCACGATTGCGAACATTTTATAACAGTAACAAAGAAAAATGTTTTTATTTTTCTAAATTTCGTTTGGGTACAGTGTTGCATAATGCCATGTACACATGACCGGACTTTCCATCAGAATAAACTCTGACGGTCTTTCCGACAGAGTTCTGACCGAATGGACTTGCCTACACACAATCACACCAAAGTCTGTTTCGAATGCATTGACGAACGACGGGACTAAAAAAGGAAGTTCAATAGCCAGTAGCCAATAGCTGCCCTTGCGTCGTATTTGGTCCGTCGGACCAGCATACAGACGAACAGTTTTACCGATAGGAATTGATTCTGTTGGAAAAATTTAAAACATGTTCTATTTCTAGGTCCGTCAGACTTTTTGAAAAAAAAAAAAAAGTCAGCTGAAGCCCACACATGGAATATCCGATTAAATCTTTCCATCAGACCTTTTCTGCCGGAAAGTCTGGTCGTGTGAGTGTGACAGCACTGAAATCTGAAAATCGGTCTGGACAAGGAAGGGGGTGAAAGTGCCTAGTAGGTAAGTGGTTAACAATTGCACACAAGTGCAGGAATTCAAACAAGAAATGGGCGTGGCCACTCCAGCCTCCTCGCCTCTGATACCCAATGAGCTTTAAGCGGGGGAAGCACACCCAGAGCACATTATTCTGTCTACTTTAGAAGATCAGATCATTGTTAATTGGCCTGCAAGCTCCAGAAAAAATATATATAGAGAGTTGCAGATATCTCTGCCATTAAACGAACTATAGAACAATTTATGTTCAGACTGGAATTTAATCATGAAACTATTTTTTATTTTTATTTTTTTAAGTATAACATACAGTTAAAAAAAAACACAGTTAAAAAAAAAAAAAAAACTTTATAGAAGAAATCACAGCATGGGTTTCAGTGACTATAAAAATCGCAGGCATAAAACACACCATTTCTGTAATACTCTATAACTGACAGTGCGGATACAGAAAAGAATACAATCCCATTCCAAACCCAGAACTAGACGGAAGCTTACAGAATACTAATTAATGCATTCTTCTTAATCTTCCAGCAAAGGCAAGTAACAGCAGGGGAGTCAGCGGTTGCACTAATAGAGGGGCTGCTTGTTATAAATTGAGATGACATGCTTGCTTGTTAATTTACTGGGATGGAAAGTCTTTCACAGACCCAGCCAGAGCTGTGCAGAAAAAATCATCACAAGTGATACATATCTCATTCCGGTCACAAAGATATTAGGCTGTATCCATCTAAATGAATGCAGCTCGCCTTGTCTACATGCATTAGCTATGGCCTTCACTATGCAATGTCTATGAGTCTTCAATTTGGTGACAATAAATGAAAAGCAATCCACAAGTCAGCGAACACCCATACAAAGAAGTCTTATTCCCTGTCTATATATATGACTTGTGTTGTTCATGCTATAGCAGTTTCCTTTAGCATTTACACTAGGTAGGTTGTGGTGACAGGTGGCTGGATCATCCTTACCTGTCAGTGAGCTCTTCCTAAGGTTTCCAGCTGGCTCTCCTCTGCATTCTTCTTGCAGATTTCTATGCATACAGCTGGCAGACAGCACAGGCAGGTTCTTCGCTGTCACATGGCGTTTTCAAGCCAACCAACACAATGGGCTTTACTACAGTTAACACCTGCAGTGCCACATGGCATTTTACACATCACGCAAGTGCACAATGCATCATGCACTTTTATTTAGTCATTTCCAAAGATCTTTTACTGCACCTAAGCTGGTGATTAGTGGAATAAAGAGTTATAGTCTACTGTAATCATATCATGGCACACATCTTACATTTTACCAGCAATTACTTTTTTATATTTAGAAGAATTGTCTATTCATTTATTGTGATCAGGACTGAAACACAAACCTCAGTTCAGTCCAGAACCATTTCCTTGAGTTGATGTCATTTTTTGCATTTTGGAGATGATGTTGGTTGCGATTGCTGACCACAAGTAATCAAATCACGATAACTTGGAGTAAGGGCAGTTTTACACTTGTGCAGAGAGATGCATTATTACACAGAAGAAAAATGCAATTCTCTGCAAGAACACACACAGAAGACAATAAAGACAAAATCATGTAAATCTGGAGCTGGCCATATATTATATAATTTTCCTATTAAATTCCCTTTAGATTTACCTTCAACTATGTAGTAGTTGAATCTGCCTGATTGCATTCCAGTTGAAAGTATTTAGGTATGTTCTTGCATTATATGGTTTTGGTAAATCTTAAGAAAATTTTTATAATGTATGGCCAGCCTTAGTACCTTTTATGTTTTTTGGCTGTGTTCAACATTGTATGTGTAGCACTGACCCCCGAAGGAGCTGCCAACCTGAATTGGGCATGCACTCTCCTGAGAAACCCCCCTTCCTTGCAACTCGGTCCCCCTGGCACAGCCGTGGTGCAACAACAATACAGTGCAATATAAACAGTATAAGGTACCTGTACCGATCACTCAGGATCCTCCGGCTTCACCTGGCGAGGAAAAACCGCAGACCACATGCTTGTACTCTTAACCAGAAATACTTTTTACTGAAAGTATAACAAATAAGTGATTACAGGTATTGTACTGTCGCCCCAACTTAAACGTCAGTACAGCATGAATCAACAGTCAGATACAATGAACAATATGCAAGTACGTTATTATCTAAACCTGGGAGCTCCCCTTACTTAAAGTCTACGTGAGGCCTTACCCAAAGTACTTCCCTCCTTTATCTTCTTTCTTCGCTAGCTTAAATGGTTCCTCAGGTAATTGTAATCCAAAGAGGTAAGTGGAGAAAGTTAACTCCAGGAACTTGTAATCACACTTGAGCGCTAAAGTAAACCAGACCTCAAGCCCACTAAATGTCAGTTGCTCAGCTTCACCTCCATGGAACAACAGGCTCCAGCAAGGCCTGTGAGCAAGTCCAACCATGTGCAACAGTACTAAACGATGGGCTGCAACCCACTCACCAACTGGATCAGAGTTCGGGGTGACGGCCTTGGTCCGACAACTGCAGCCCACTTCTGCTCAAGCTGGGCCAGACGCTCTGCATCGCCTCACCAACTGGGTCCGGCACTCTGCCACTCCGACAAGCATCTCCAAACCCTGTCAATCCGATCACCAGCTCTCAGACTCCGTCCAGTCACCTTGCAAATGGTCCGGTTCGCACTCCCCGGTGACTGTCCGCCGATGTGTCCAAGAATCCCCAACTCAGCTCCACACAGGCACGCAGTGTGGTCCCAAAAGGACAAATATGCTCGCTGCAGCTCCTTTTATCCCCTACCCGGCATGCACTGCGTATCAGAGTGTTCATGGGTAGGTCACACAGATTCCTGGGTAACAAAGGTCGATCCTCTTATCAAAACAAACATCACTTCCTGTCAAAGTCTTTAGTGTTTTAGAATCACCATATCTGTGCATTACCAGATTGTATCAGTAGATGGCTCCAGACACTGAACCATCGCAATGTCCACAGGTTTAGCATTGATATGAACATAATTACATTAATACACAATTATGTACCCGCTACATATGGCACAGATCAGCCCGCTGTTGCAGCCATACAATGAACAGCTACTTGTTGCCAATTGATCACTTGTGACAAAATTTTCCAGGGACAGTCCTTTAATGCCTTGGATTGTTCCCAGAAATTGGGTACCATGATATCTGTGCCCTATTTTGGTAATGTGCAGTAGAAAAAAAGAATGCCCAAACATATTTTGACAGTCAATACTACATTTGATGGTAAACAGTCTTACTAATTTGTGAGCTATGTTGATGAGGACAAGGGCCTCTTCCCGACAACCCTGGCCGTTGGTTGTCGGGGTCTGCGGGCGAGGGGCTTATCGGAATCCGGGAGCCCCCTTTAATAAGGGGGCCCCCGGATACCGGCCCCCCACCCTATGTGAATGAGTATGGGGTACAATGTACCCCTACCCATTCACCTGTAAAATAAAGTACAAAAAAAAACACAACACACAAGATAAAATACTTTATTGCACAGCTCCGGGGGTCTTCCGTCTTCGGGGGTCTTCTCGCCGGACTCCTCCGCTATCTTCTTGTAGCTCTTTTGCTAGCGGAGGAGTCCGGCTTTCTTCCTCGCCGCCGGCCTCTTCTCCCGACTTCGGGGGTCTTGTCCCCCTCTTCGGTTCTTCTGCCGGGCCACCGCGCCTTCTTATAGCTCTTTTACAGGCGGTCTTCTGTCGCCGCCGTCGCCGCCGCCTTCCGTTCTTCTTCTTCTTCTTCTTCTTCTCCAGGAGATGTTGCCTCGACGATCTCTCCGGCCGGAATGCCAGGGACGCACTGCGCGGCCACTTATATAGGGACAAGGGGCGGTGTCACATGGCTTTATGTCACATGGGTTGGTCACATGGGTTGATGTCACATGGGGACTATGACATCGTAAGGGGCAGGGTCACCATGTGACACCAACCCATGTGACATAAAGCCATGTGACACCGCCCCTTGTCCCTATATAAGTGGCCGCGCAGTGCGTCCCTGGCATTCCGGCCGGAGAGATCGTCGAGGCAACATCTCCTGGAGAAGAAGAAGAAGAAGAACGGAAGGCGGCGGCGACAGAAGACCGGGCCACCGCCTGTAAAAGAGCTATAAGAAGGCGCGGTGGCCCGGCAGAAGAACCGAAGAGGGGGACAAGACCCCCGAAGTCGGGAGAAGAGGCCGGCGGCGAGGAAGAAAGCCGGACTCCTCCACTAGCAAAAGAGCTACAAGAAGATAGCGGAGGAGTCCGGCGAGAAGACCCCCGAAGACGGAAGACCCCCGGAGCTGTGCAATAAAATATTTTATCTCGTGTGTTGTGTTTTTTTGTACTTTTATTTTACAGGTGAATGTGTAGGGGTACATTGTACCCCATACTCATTCACATAGGGTGGGGGGCCGGTATCCGGGGGCCCCCTTATTAAAGGGGGCTCCCGGATTCCGATAAGCCCCCCGCCCGCAGACCCCGACAACCAACGGCCAGGGTTGTCGGGAAGAGGCCCTTGTCCTCATCAACATGGGGACAAGGTGCTTTGGGGTGGGGGGCTCAGGAGGGGGGGGCGCTCGCTCACCCCCCTTTCCTGGCCGGCCGGGTAGCGTGCTCGGACAAGGGTCTGTTGTGGACTTGGGGGGGACCCCCACGCCGATTTTTTTCGGCGTTGGGGTTCCCCTTTAAGTCCATTCCAGGCGGCGGGGTCAGCGACGTCTCCTTCGAGGGCCCCGCCTACCTGGAGACGCGCTCGAAATGAGCGGACTTTCCTCCGCATGTGTGGGCGAGTCCGTTCATTTCAAAAGTAGGGCGGATAGTATGGCGGACTTAGTACGCCGTATTAGTCCGCTCAAAAAGTGGTGTGTGTGGTCTAGTCCGTTCATTCGAAAGTATGACGGACTGTCCGTCGGATTGTCTGATGGACTAAGTTGGCCAGACAGTCCGCCCCGTGTGTATGCGGCTTTAGGCCTCTTGGAGGTGAGAGAAGCAAAACCTATATGTAGGAAGTATATGTAGCAGCTATCTTTTTTCAGGAACCAGTGGTGGTCTGGAGACAACAGTTCTCTTATTGGAGTGGCTCGTTACGTTTCATGGATGCACTTACCAAGATTATTGGGCTACTGCAATGCATGGCACAGGGCTAGCCTGGGGACCAGTCCAGGAACCACCAAAAATGTAAGGTCTTGCAACATGGGTAGTGAAATAATGTATGCTCCAGACCAATCCTAGGCCAGATGTGCTTGAAACCCCTGACTGTAATAGAGCCAGTGGGATGGGGTCCGGCTTTGCTGCTCCTTCCCTGCAAAGTTGATTTAATGCTCAGACCAGGAACTATCATAATAACCTGGCCCCTGTGTTGTACTTATGCACCAATGATGCAGATTTTACTGTGGAACATGGGCTGGGAGAACTTGACCACTGCTAGGGGGCACTACATGGATTGTTGGATTGTTGTGTTGGATTGTTTGTAAGTGTAAGAACATTCCCTCCTACACTTACAAACATCCAGCACAACAGCCCCTTCAGGGGGCTTTTCATTTGGTAGTTGTCTGTCTGTGGGAAGGGGGGCCAGATGGCTGTGAGCCTTAACACTTCTGGTGAGTAGTGGTGGTGGAGAGATAAGGAGTACTAGAAGATGGGTGTAGGGGGTGCAGAGGTGAGCAGTGATGGAAGAAAATGAATGATTATAAAACTGTCATGTTGCAAAAAAGAACATTGAAAAACTAAAACAAAACTAAAGACTTTATGGGAAGACCGTGGCCATTAAAATGATATAAAAAGACTCAATGTAGCTTTCCTGTAATATTGATCACAGTGCTACTTTTATCTACTTAACTCTAATTGTATTATACATTTAAATTACCTTTAATCCTGACTTCATGGCTATTGTAGACTGTTGAATATGAACAAGTTATTTATAGCAATCTGTAGCCCTTTATTTCTCTCCTAGTAATAAATGTCATAACATAGCACCAAAGGCTTATTCGCACCATTACCTGCAGATATCAGACAATCATGTCTATCGACTGAAGCCTCTTACACGAGTCCTTGTTAGAAGTGGATGAGTCATTCATCATCACAGCATCAGAAATGTGATTGTTTCAGAAACTTCATGACTCCAGTGCTATTAGTTGTTATACAATGTCCGAATGTAAGTTTCATACAGCAATTTACAGTATGCAACTTTAATTTCAATTTGTATATTTTGGCTGTAGCATTATCCAATAATAGTTAACATCCAAAGTGTAAAAAAAAAGTACACTTTTATTTGTAAAAGCACATCTAAAAGAAATGTATGGTTTTAATTCCGATGCAGCACAGGAACCACAGCACAACCACACTACATTGGAACATCATAAGTAGCATACCCCACCAAGCTTTTTTGATTGTGATAGTACTTTAGTTAGCTTGTTAGAACAAATGTCCACAAATGTGAAGGACTTAGGATCCATTGTTGAGATGACACTCATGCCGTGTACACACGATCGGACTATCTGACGGACAATCCACCCGTGTGTGGGCTCTGGCGGACTTAGAAAGAAGTGTTGACTCAAAATTGTCTGCCGGACTCGGCAGTCCGGCGGACAATCCGCCGTCTGTGTGCTAGTCCGCCAGACTTTTGAAATTAACAGACTTGCCCACACACATTTTGAACGCGGCTCCAGGTAGGCAGGAATAGCGAAGGAAGTGAATGTCGCCGCCTCTATCTGTGAGATTGACACCTCGCTAGCCCCCCGTCACCTGGTATGGATTTAAAGTTGAAGCCCTACTCCGAAAAAACGGCGTGGGGGTTCCCCCCAAAGTCCATAGGAGACCCTTATCCAAGCACGCAGCCCGTCCGGTCAGTAAAGGGGGTGGGATAAGCGAGCGCCCCCCTCCTGAGCCGTACCAGGCCGCGTGCCCTCAACATGGGGGGGTGCTTTGGGGAAGGGGGGCCCTGCAGCCCCCCACCCCAAAGCACCTTGTCCCCATGCTGATGAGGACAAGGGCCTCTTCCCGACAACCCTGGCCTTTGGTTGTCGGGGTCTGCGGGTGGGGGGCTTATCAGAATCTGGGAGCCCCCTTTAATAAGGGGCCCCCAGATACCGGACCCCCACCCTATGTTAATGAATATGGGGTACGATGTACCCCCTACACATTCACCTGGTGAAAAAGTGTAAATAAAAGAAACACAACACAAGTTTTTAAAATAATGTATTAGACAGCTCCGGTGGTCTTCTCTTCTTCCGTCTTGAGAGGTCTTCTCGCCAGACTCCTCCGCTATCTTCTGCTCTTTTGCTAGCTCTTTTACTAGTGGAGGAGCCCGGCTTTCTTCTTCGTCGTCGCCGCCATCCGGGGTCTTCTTCCAACTTCGGGGTCTTGTCCCACTCTTCGGGGGTCTTGCCCCGCTCTTCGGTTCTTCTTGCCGGGCCTCCGCTATCTTCTTATAGCTCTTTTACTAGTGTTGACCCGGTCTTCTGTCGCCGCGGCCTTCTTCTCTTCTTCTTCTTCTTCCTTGCGAAGTTGATATGACGCTCTCTCTGGCCGCAATGGCAGGGACGCATTGTATGGCAATTTATATAGGGACAAGGGTCACCGGATGATGTCACATGATGTCACATTGTGGCCCCACCGCCTTATGATGTCACAGTCCCAGCATCCTTCGGGACCAATGCTGAAAGCGTAGTGATGTACTACGTGGTTTTTCAGCTCTTTAGCGCCACCCTTTGTACTCCTTCTGCTAATTTTGTGTTAGTAGAAGTTTAGTGAGTGTTGATTCGCCCATTTCAGTTCGCACTCTTCAGTTTGTTTCTGAATGGCCGTTCGTCAACCAGCCAAGTTGCGGATTCGGAGGAGATAACGTTTTATTTATTATTGGTCTTGGAGTTATTACTTTGACCCAAATCCAGTCCAGGAACAGGAGGAAGAGGATTTCTTGGACCAAAAATTGGTTGCTTTATTAACCACTTCCCGACCGCCGCACGACGATGTACGTCGACAGAATGGCATGGGCAGGCATAAGGGCTTACATGTATGTCCTTGCCTGCCCGCGGGACGGGGGCCCGATCCTCCGTGACATCACTTCCTCTCCTGTAATGTAAACACAGGAGAGGAAGTGATGTAATCTCTCCTCCGTGTCGGTATTTTTCGTTCCGACACCGAGGAGAGAGGATCGGTGAGTTGCACCAACACGACACTACACAGTAGAACATGCCAGGCACACTCACACCCCCCCGATCACCCCCCCAATTACCCCTGCCCCCCAGTCACAGTGACACCAATGTCATTTTTTTTATTTTTTTATTTTTATTTTTTTGCATTGGTGTCATTTGTGACTGTAATAACTGTTAGGGCAGTTAGGGTTAGCCCCCTTTAGTTCTAATGTACCCCCCTAACCCCCCCAATAAAGGTTTAACCCCGTGATCACCCCCCGTCGCCAGTGTCACTAAGGCTGGGTTCACATTGCAGCGGTTTATGAGAACGAATGTGATTCGCACCGCACTGCAGTGCAAATCACATCCGATCTCTGTGCGATTCGAGTTCAGCCATACAGATAGTATGGCTGAATTCGCATCGCACCCGCCGCACCCGCCGCAAATTCGCACGGGACCCTTTTTTTGGCCCGCAGCAGAATCGGATCGCATGGGTGTTCACACCATGCGATCCGAGTTTGCAGATCGCACTGCGATATGCCAACTGATCTGGGGGTGTCATTAACATTTCACTGACACTCCCAGCAGTTCGCATAGGGCAGTGTGAACTGCCGCCGGGAGGCATGCGATGCGGGAACCGGCCGCGGATTCGTGGCGTTCCCGCATCGCTCCAGTGTGAACCCAGCCTAATAAGCGATCGTTTTTCTGATCGCTGTATTAGTGTCACAGGTGACGCTAGTTAGGCAGGTAGGTATTTAGGTTCGCCGCAGCTTTTTATAGCGCCAGGGACCCCCATATACTACCGCATAAAGCCCCCTGATTGCCCCCTAGTTAACCCTTTCACCAGTGATCACCATATAACTGTTACAGGTGACGCTGGTTGGTTAGTTATTTTTTTATAGTTTCAGGGCACCCGCCATTTATTACCTAGTCTCACTAGTGTACCCCTAAATTTAGGGGTGTCTACTTTCCAAAATGGGGTCATTTGGGGGGGGTTTGTGCCATCTTGGCATTTTATGGCCTTCAAAACTGTAACGCCCTTAGAAAGCCTGAAGGCGGTGCTTGGATTTCAGGGCCCCGTACGCGGCTAGGCTCCCAAAAAGTCCCACATATGTGGTATCCCCGTACTCAGGAGAAGCAGCAGAATTTATTTTGGGGTGTCATTTCACATATGCCCATGGCATGCGTGAGCAATATATCATTTAGTGACAACTTTGTGAAAAAAAAAAAAAAAAAGTTTGTAATTTTCCCGCAACTTGTGGCAAAATATAAAATATTCCATGGACTCAACATGCCTCTCAGCAAATAGCTTGGGGTGTCTACTTTCTAAAATGGGGTCATTTGTGGGGGTTTTGTGCTATCTTGGCATTTTATGGCCTTCAAAACTGTAATAGGTAGTGAGGAGTGAAGTCAAATATTTACGCCCTTAGAAAACCTGAAGGCGGTTCTTGGTTTTCGGGGCCCCGTACGCGGCTAGGCTCCCAAAAAGTCCCACATATGGGGTATCCCCGTACTCAGGAGAAGCAGCAGAATTTATTTTGGGGTGTCATTTCACATATGCCCATAGCATGTGTGAGCAATATATCATTTAGTGACAACTTTGTGAAAAAAAAATAAAAAAAAATTAAAGTTTGTAATTTTCCCGCAACTTGTGGCAAAATATAAAATATTCCATGGACTCAAAATGCCTCTCAGCCAATAGCTTGGGGTGTCTACTTTCTAAAATGGGGTCATTTGTGGGGGTTTTGTGCCATCTTGGCATTTTATGGCCTTCAAAACTGTAATAGGTAGTGAGAAGTGAAATCAAAAATTTACGCCCTTAGAAAGCCTGAAGGCGGTGCTTGGTTTTCGGGGCCCCGTACGCGGCTAGGCTCCCAAAAAGTCCCACATATGTGGTATCCCCGTACTCAGGAGAAGCAGCAGAATTTATTTTGGGGTGTCATTTCACATATGCCCATAGCATGTGTGAGCAATATATCATTTAGTGACAACTTTGTGTAAAAAAAAAAAAAAAAAAATTTTTTTGTCATTATTCAATCGCTTGAGGCAAAAAAATAAAATATTCAATGGGCTCAACATGCCACTTATCAATTTCCTTAGGGGGTCTACTTTCCAAAATGGGGTCATTTGGGGGGGGGGTTTGTACTGCCCTGCCATTTTAGCACCTCAAGAAATGAGATAGGCAGTCGTAAACTAAAAGCTGCGTAATTTCCAGAAAACTTACCTTAGTTTGTAGATGTGACAACTTTTGCGCAAACCAATAAATATACAATTATTGACTTTTTTTTTACCAAAGACATGTGGCTGAATACATTTTGGCCTAAATGGATGACTAAAATTGAGTTTATTGGATTTTTCTAATAACAAAAAGTAGAAAATATCATTTTTTTTCAAAATTTGCGGTCTTTTTACGTTTATATCGCAAAAAATAAAAATCGCAGAGGCAATCAAATACCATCAAAAGAAAGCTCTATTTGTGGGAAGAAAAGGACGCAAATTTTGTTTGGGTACAACATTGCATGACCGCGCAATTACCAGTTAAAGCAGCGCAGTGCCAAATTGTAAAAAGACCTCTGGTCATTTACCAGCAAAATGGTCCGGTCTGAAAGTGGTTAATCGTGACCAATTATGTCATATGCCTTTGCTGCGGGAGCTCCGGGAGAATAATCAAGATGATTTTCGAAATTATCTCCAGATGACGGACCCCTGCTTTCACCAACTCTTGGCATTGTTGACCCCCTATATTAAGAAGCAGGACAGATGCATGAGGCTTTTATTTTATTTTTTGGTTGAATAATGATTTGATTTGGTATATTTTGTATATTTTTGGATGCATAGAATGCACTTTTTGGGTAATTTCTATTGGTGGATAGCAATGTCTAATTCAATTTGTTTTGTGTTCTTTTTTTTTAATGCACAATAAAAAAAATTATGGAGAATAATACTTGGCTACGTGTTTTACTTCAAATGACAGTTTGGGAGTAGGCAGTTACATTTAAAAAAAGAAAATGTAAAATTAACAAGGGACAACAAAATAGTTGTATCAGTGATCTTAAAAATGATGGGATAATGGTATTGAGGTAACTTGCACGAAAAAACAACAACAAAAAAACAACAAGCATAATAATAATATTCTTGATATCAATAGAAAAAAAAAGCCTTTGAAAATTTGTTTGCAATAACTCCATCAGTATCACTAGCAAAGCAGCTTCATTATTATCCCATTAAAGAAGAAGAGAATGTGCGTTGCAATTTGAGATTTTATAATTTGCCATGTCATGATTGTTAATTCTCCATTACAAAGTCTAGTTTACAAGACCGACCGCTTCTGGCTCGTCCTCGCTTCCAAGCATGCGTGTCTGTACTTTGGACTTTTGTCCAACGGACTTGTGTACACACGCTCGGAAAATCCAACAACACACATTTGTCCATGGAAAAATGTATAATTTGTCTGTGGAAAATCCAACAATTGTCCGATGGGCAAAAAATGTCACTCTCTAGATGTGCAAAACTGGTAGAGACATACCCAAGAAGATTTGCAGCTGTAATTGCAGCAAAAGGTGGTTCTACAAAGTAATAACTCAGGGGGGCTGAATACAAATGCACCCCACACTTTTCACATATTTATTTGTAAATAAAATTTGAAAACAATTTATAATTTTCCTTCCATTTCACAATTATGTGCCACTTTGTGTTGGTCTATCACATAAAGTCCCAATAAAATACATTTATGTTTTTTCTTGTAACATGACAATATATGGAAAATGTCAAGGGGTGTGAATAATTTTTCAAGGCACTGTATATGTCCATGCGCACCTAGGGGTTTAGAGGAATTTAGAGGCAGAACCCCACTGCCAGCGTGTTCAAGAGCAGCAGCATTTTGACAGAAAAAAACATATGATAAACCTAGGCACGTTTAACGCTTGAGCATCAATTAATTTCAAAGAACATATTAAAATATTATGACCAATTAAATTAATTAATACCCAAGCACTCAAGCGTTTGCAAGCGTCAAGCGTTTTTTATGCCAAAATACTGCTGCCAGGAGGAAAGGCATATAGGAGAGATTGGCAAATGTCCAGTGTGCATGAGGCCTAAGGCTGGGTTCACACTGCTGCGGCTACGAGAACCGGATGTGATTCGCACCGCACTGCAGTGCAAATCACATCCGATCTCTGTGCAATGCGAGTTCAGCCATACAGATAGTATGGCTGAATTCGCATTGCACCCGCCCCAAACTCGCACAGGACCCTTTTTTTGGTCCGCAGCATAATCGGATCTCATGGGTGTTCACACCATGCGATCCGATTCCTGTCCGAGTTTGCAGATCGCACTGCGATATGCGAACTGATCTGGGGGTGTCATTAACGTTTCATTGACCCTCCCAGCAGTTCGCATAGGGCTGTGTGAACTGCCACCGGGAGGCATGCGATGCGGGAACCCGCCGCGGATTCGCAGCGTTCCCGCATCGCTGCAGTGTGAACCCAGCCTAAGAGAGAAGAATTGGAGAGGCATAGACCCATTTTTTCTAAGCAAGGATAACAAAGATAAATGATTTGCTCTTTTTTTTTTTCTTTCTTATGTATATCCCAAAGCTTCACTAGTACAGGCAATAAAGTGAATTTTAGAAATATAAAATATTTTCAAAATTATCTTTTTCATCTGATACAAACAAGGCTGTCTTTAACGCAAGGCAAATGGAGCATCTGCTGGAGGTCCCCAAACACTGATAAGTCACATGCATTCGTTTTCTCCTCCTTTCCATCCAGCTCGGCACAGGTTAAGTGAAGTCACATCCCCAAAGTGTCTCTTTTACTGGCCCGCTCCTTCCCCTTATCTCAGTCTGAGTAAGTCTCTTCCGTTCTTCCGATGTTGACACAACACTCTCTCCTGCTGTAATGCCGTGGACATGGTGTGCAACGACTTATATAGGCATAAGGGGTGGGGTCACCGACTGATGTCACCCGGTGACCCCGCCCCGTATGACGTCACAGTCCCAGCATGCTCTGAGACTGTGACGTCATCAGGGGCGGGGTCACCGGTTGACATCATTCGGTGACCCCGCCCTTTATGCCTATATAAGTCGTCGCGCACTGTGTCCACGGCATTACAGCGGGAGAGAGCGTCATGTCAACATTGTAAGAACAAAAGAAGGAAGAAGAAGAAGAAGAAGCTGCCTAATAAACTACTTTAACCACTTGCTTACTGGGCACTTAAACACCCTTCCTGACCAGACCAATTTTCAGCTTTCGGTGCTCTCACACTTTGAATGACAATTACTCAGTCATACAACACTGTACCCAAATGAATTTTGTGTCCTTTTTTTCCCACAAATAGAGCTTTCTTTTGGTGGTATTTGATCACCTCTGGGGTTTTTATTTTTTGCGCTATAAATGAAAAAAGACCGAAAATTTTGAAAAAAAACGCATATTTCTTTGTTTCTGTGATAAAATTTTGCAAATTATAATTTTTTTTTCATAAATTTTGGCCACAATTTATACTGCTACATATCTTTGGTAAAAATAACCCAAATTAGTGGATATTATTTGGTCTTTGTGAAAGTTAGAGAGTCTACAAGCTGTGGTGCGAATCGCACAAAATTGATCACACCTGATGTACTGGTGGCCTATCTCATTTCTTGCGACCCGAACAAGTCAGGAAAGTACAAATACCCCCCAAATGACCCATTTTTTGAAAGTAGACATTCCAAGGTATTTACTAAGATGCATGGTGAGGTTTTTGATGTTGTCATCTTTTTCCCACAATTCTTTGCAAAATGAAGATTTTTTTTTTTTTCTCACAAAATTTTCAATGTAATAGGTTATTTCTCTCACATGGCATGTGTATACCACAAATGACACCCCAAAATACGTTCTGCTACTCCTTCTGAGTATTACGATACCAAATGTGTGAGACTTTTACACAGCCTGGCCACATACAGAGGCCCAATATTGAAATAGCACCATCAGGCGTTCTAGGAGCATAAATTACACATTTCATTTCTCAACCACCTATTACAGTTTTGAAGGCCCTGGAGCACCAGAACAATGGAAATGCCCACAAAGTGACCCCATTTTGGAAAGCTAACACCCCAACGTATAATCTATGAGGCATAATGAGTCGTTTGAATGGTTCATTTTTTTCCAGAAGTTTTGGGAAAATGTGGAAAAAAATGAAAACGCATTTTTTTTACGCAAAGTTGTCCATTTATAAGATATTTCCAACACATAGCATGTACATAGCAAAAATGACACCCCAAAATACGTTCTACTACTCCTCCTGAGTATAACGATACCAAATGTGTGAGACTTTTACACAGCCTGACCACATACAGAGGCCCAATATTGAAATAGCACCATCAGGCGTTCTAGGAGCATAAATTACACATCTTATTTCTCAACCACCTATTACAGTTTTGAAGGCCCTGGAGCACCAGGACAATGGAAATGCCCACAAAGTGACCCCACGTGGCACTGACAGATGGCACTGGAGGCAGATGGCACTGGAGGCAGATGGCACTGGAGGCAGATGGGGCTGGCAGATGGGGCTGGCAGATGGGGCTGGCAGATGGGGCTGACAGATGGGGCTGACAGATGGGGCTGGCAGATGGGGTTGGCAGATGTCGCTGGCAGATGGGGCTGGGGCTGGCACTGGGGCTGGCACTGGCAGATGGCACTGGCAGATGGTGCTGGCTATTTGCTCTGGCTAATTGCTCTGGCAAATGGGGCTGGCAGATGGCACTGCGGCTGGCAGATGGCACTGGCGCTGGCAGGTGGCGCTGGCAGGTGGCACTGGCAGGTGGCACTGGGGCTGGCGGCACTGGGGCTGACGGATGGCACTGGGGCTGACGGATGGCACTGGCGCTGGCAGGTGGCACTGGCAGGTGGCACTGGCAGGTGGCACTGGCGCTGGCAGGTGGCACTGGCACGTGGCACTGGGGCTGGTGGCACTGGGGCTGACGGCACTGGGGCTGACGGATGGCACTGGCGCTGGCAGGTGGCACTGGCACTGGCAGGTGGCACTGGCAGGTGGCACTAGCAAGTGGCACTGGCGGCACTGGCACTGGCGGCACTGTTGGTGGCACTGGCAGGTGGCACTGGCGGCACTGGCACTGGGGCTGACGGATGGCGCTGGCAGGTGGCACTGGCAGGTGGCACTGGCACTGGCAGGTGGCACTGGCAGGTGGCACTGGCACTGGCGGCACTGACGGCACTGGGGCTGACGGCACTGGGGCTGACGGCACTGGGGCTGACGGATGGCACTGGCAGGTGGCACTGGTGCTGGCAGGTGGCACTGGGGCTGACGGCACTGGCGGCACTGGGGCTGAAGGCACTGACGGCACTGGGGCTGGCGGCACTGACGGCACTGGGGCTGACGGACGGCACTGGGGCTGACGGACGGCACTGGGGCTGACAGGCGGCACTGGGGCTGACGGGCGGCACTGGGGCTGGCAGGCGGCACTGGCGCTGGCGGCACGGGCTGACGGCACTGGGGCTGACGGCACTGGGGCTGATGGCACTGGGGCTGACGGCAGGCGCTGGCAGGTGGCACTGGCGGCACTGGCACTACTGGCAGATGGCACTGGGCTGACAGATGGCACTGGTCTGACAGATGGTACTGGCACTGGGGCTGACAGATGGCACTGGGGCTGACACTGGCACTGGGGCTGACACAGGCACTGGGGCTGAGACTGGCACTGGGGCTGAGACTGGCACTGGGGCTGAGACAGGCACTGGGGCTGAGACTGGCACTGGGGCTGCACTGGGGCTGACACTTAGATCGCTCTCCCTCCTCACACGCTGTCTCTGTGTGAGGAGGGAGAGACACGGCAATGGGAGATGATCTCATATGTTTACATATGAGATCATCTCCCATTGGCAGCTGCAATCGCGCTGTGAACGGCCGCTTTGATTGGCCG
Organism: Lithobates pipiens; assembly: GCF_037356315.1. Classification (NCBI taxonomy): domain Eukaryota; kingdom Metazoa; phylum Chordata; class Amphibia; order Anura; family Ranidae; genus Lithobates; species Lithobates pipiens. The sequence continues at coordinate 299,220,035 of NW_027507903.1, forward strand.
TTCACGGCGATCTGTATTTGCCTGTCTCCGGGAGACACGGCAAATACAATACTTCCGCGATGCGCGCCCCCGGCGGCGCGCATTGCGGAAGTAAACACCAGGCCGTCCTGGGACGGCCAGGCGAAGGAAGCCGCCCGCTCTAAGGCCGTCATTCGGCCATAGGGCGGGTGGGAAGCGGTTAAAAACCTATGTAGTGTGTTTTTTTATTGATACCTCCCCCCCCCAGGTGAATGGGTAGGTGTACCCCAAACTTATTCTAATAGGGTGGTGGGCCAGGATCTGGGAGCCCCCTTATTAAAGGTGGCTCCCGGATTCCAATAAGCCACCGTTCGCAGACCCCGACAACCAACAGCCAGGGTTGTCGGGAAGAGGCCCTTGTCCTCATCAACATGTGGACAATGTGCTTTGGGGTGGGGGGGCCGCAGGGCATCCCCCTTTACCAAAGCACCCACCCCCCCATGTTGAGGGCATGCGGCTTGGTACGGTTCAGGAGGGGGGTGTTCGCTCGTCCCCAACCCCTTTCCTGACCAGCCGGGTTGTGTGCTCGGATAAGGATCTGGTATGGACTTTGGGGGGAACATCAGGAAGTCTGTCAGACCTAGTCTGCCAGAAAGTCAGTTCGTGTGTATGCAAGTCAGCTAGTTCGGAAAGACCGTCGGACCTCCGCTGAAAGTCCATCGGGAAGACCGTCAAACCTAGTCCGTCGAAAAGTCCGGTCGTGTGTATGCAGCATGACAGCTCCCTTGCACAGACTAAACCCCCTCGAGACAGTGGAGCCACTAACCTCTAGTCCCAAACCTTGCTCCTATATATCCCTCAGCGCCTCTTCACCCTCAACAATAACCCCCTCCCCACTTTTCTACCCTCAATAATAACCCCCCTCCCCACTTTTCCACCCCAGCAATAACCCCCTTCCCCGCTTCTCCACCCTAAGCAATAACCCCCTCTCCCCACTTCTCCACCCTCAGCAATAACCCCCCTCCCTGCTTCTCCACCCTAAACATTAACCCCCCTCCCTGCTTCTTCACCCTCAAAAATAACCCCCTCTCCTCTTCTCAACCCTTAATAATAATCCCCCCTCCCTGCTTCTCCACCCTCAGCAATATCCCTACCTTTCTGCAGAAACAGCAGCACTCCTGATGGTTAATGAGTGGCAATGTAGTATGAAGGGGGGAACTGTGTAATGATGGGGGTATTATGGGGGAGGGATCCCATGTAATAATGAGGGGTAATATGGGGGAGGGGGCCTGTGTAGTGATGTGCATAGTATGGGGGGGGGGTCCTGTGTAATGATGTGGGAGGGAGGTCCTGTAATTATGTGGGTAGAATGGGGAATGGGGGTCCTATGTAGTGATTTGGGTTGTATGGGGGAGGAAGTCCTGTGTAATGATGAGGGGAGGCGAAATTGCATGGGGGGGGGCCCAAGAAAATGTTTGCCCAGGGTCCAATCAATATTAAAGACAGTCCTGGATACAATCAGGGCATGCATGATGCAGGCAACAATGGAAAACCAGGAATGATTCATCCTGCACTGCTTCGTTCAAAGCTATTGGTATATAGTTGAAACTACTTGTATGCTAGGACTACTCTGTTGCTTGAGCAAATGTAATGAACACTCTATTGTCTCCGGCATTTTTTGTCTAGTTTCTACAGGAATTGCGCCAAATTGGATTGTATCCTTAAGATGTACATAAAGGTTCAGCCAGCCTGAATGAACCTCGGCTTGACCTGGATTTTTGCTAATTTGTAAGCACTGAGATTAGTAATAGAGTTTTAAACTTTTTTATATTTTGTGCTTTGGCACTGTCCTCAGTTACTGCTGCCCTTGACAATGACATATGATGGGTGTCATATTGTAATGCAGTAAAGACCCAATTACTAAACAGGTTGAGCTACTATGTACTTAACAACCTGGATCTCACATATTGTAAGTCTTTAAAACAACAAAGTGGTTTGGCACACTGTTGCTATTCCTTGGGCAATTCTAAGCCTGCTACATAGAAAGCTAAAAATCCAAGGTCAAATAACTTTATCTCCATATATCAAGGACCAGATAAATAATAACTTCCTGCCACGTGTCTTGTGTTGTTCTGTACCAAGGTGGGATCTATCCTGTCTGATGTGGGTGTGCAGCAAAAAATGTCAGGGGACAGAAGATGGGAGGTCAGCATGGCAGTGCACAGTGGGTCAGCATGGCAGTGCACAGTGGGTCAGCAGGGCAGTGCACAGTGGGTCAGCAGGGCAGAGGACAGAGGCAGCAAGGCAGTGTACAGGATGTCAGTGTCAGGGCTGGGCTCAGTCCTTCCTTCTCTGAGCTGGCTGCTCAGCTGTCGGCTAATTGCCAGCTCCTATCTCTCTCCACAGTTACTCAGCTGTTGTTGATATCCTGCTCATCAGTCCTGCCTACCTAAGCCGTCCAGTTCAGAGGAGCTCTGCCTTCGCCTTGGTCAACATCACTAGAAACATCTCCTGCGTTCCTGTTTAAAGACTGGCTTTGCTGACATCCCTTTTGGCTCTGGATCCTGCTTGCTGTTCCACTACTTTTGATCCCTGACTTCTGGCTTGGCTGACTATCTGGTCCAGTTACTGAACTTTGGCTATGTTTTGACTATGTTTGTTCTTTTTACTTTTATTATTAAACAAGTGATTTAACTGTACTTCTGTCTCGGTCTGATTTCATGGTTTCTGACAGTCAGCAGGGCAGTGCACAGTGGTTCAGCAGGGCAGAGGACAGGGGCAGCAAAGCAGTGTACAGGATGTCAGCAGGGCAGTGTACAGTGGCCCAGCAGGGCAGGAGTCTGCAGGGTGGAGGACAGGGGTTACTGCTGGCAGGACAGAGAACAAAGTTCACTTCTGGTAGGGCAGATGACAGGGGTCACCACTGTCAGAACAGATGACAGGGCTCACTGTTGGCAGAGCAGAGGACAGGGGTCTCCACAAGCAGGACAGAATAAAGGGGTCACCACTGGCAGGAAAAAGGACAAGAGTAGCAGCTGTCAGGGCACTTGGTTAGATTTCCTTATCCCATTCCATACCTGCACTGCACACAGCCTGGACACAAGCAGCAGAGCTCCTCCACCCCACACATAGCTGAGATCGCATTCCCTTACACATTTCCCTTACCAGCCACTATCTGCACATTTTGTAGCTGGCTACTGGAGCTGCACTGCTGTTCCAAACTGGGAAATACACAGATCAGAACTGCATAACAGTAGCCAGCTACACATTGTGCAGATCGTGGCCGTGTAAGGGAATGTGAACTCAGCTATGTGCTGTTTGGGGAGGAGGAGCTCTGCTGCCTGTGTCCAGGCTTTGTGCAGAGATGAAAGAATGAGCTCAGAGACCACATGAGGGGGGGTGCTTTGAAGGGAGGAGGGGTGCAGCCCATCCCAGCACCCGTATAGATCTGGTCATGTAACCTTCTATACCAGTTCAGTTTGTTTAGGCTTAGCACCTACACCTGATGATTAGAAAACTAAGGCAAGATGTCACCCAACATTTACAGTTCAGTTATAGGTGCATGGACACAGAATGGGTAAAACAGTAAAACACAGATATAATTACCAAAGGGCTCCTGTGTGGGAAAAACTTTTGGACCCCCTATACAATCATTGCTCAACTACCAACAGTTATTCACTGTGTATAGATAAATAGAAAAGAGCATAACTAGAATGAAGCAGGTGAAAAATAGCCTTTGTGATATGCTATCTTTCATGGTCAATAATATAAAATTGTGGTATACATTAACCACTTTTCTTTCAGTCCAAATAGTGTCAAAGGAAAATGGTAGGAGCATTCTGCATCAAATTAGTGCCAGTCAGTATGGAAGAAAAGGAAGTACTGCCTGATGCCACTTGGATATTACAAGCCAGGAGCATGGTTATGCCACGTACATACAGTCGGATTTCACAATGGGAAATGTACGATGGGAGCTTGTTGTCGGAAATTTCAACTGTGTGTAGGCTCCATCAGACATTTTCCATTGGAATGTCCGACACAAAAAAATTTGAGATCTGGATCTCAAATTTTCCGACAACAAAATCCGTTGTCAGAAATTCAGATCGTGTGTACACAATTCTGATGCTCAAAGTTCCACGCATGCTAGGAATTAAGCAGAAGAGCCGCACTGGCTATGGAACTTAAACTTTCTCAGCTTGTCGTACGTCACCACGTTCTTGATGTTCAGAATTTCCGACAACATTGTGTGACCGTGTGTATGCAAGACAAGTTTGAGCCAACATCCATCGGAAAAAATCCCATGGATTTTGTTATCGGAATGTGCGATCGTGTGTATATGACAAAGTTAGTATAAGTCGACCCCTAAGTCCCAGCTGCATACTCTGCATAAATGATCTTTCCACCCCAGGGGTGAAATGTAAATACATAGAACACTATTCCACCAATACAAATGCACCAACTTCGCAGGGGCAATCAGCAATTTTAACCCCAAAATAAACAATATTTTCAATTAATGGAATAAAAAATTGAATGGAATAAAAAATTTCTATATATTTCAGTAACAAATTGATTGTATGTTTTTGATATCATATATCAAGAGAAATACAGTATGTAGGTTTTACTAGTATATCATTTACTGTATATGTCAACATAATTTTCCATACTAGTAAAACCTACATACTGTATTTCTCTTGATATGATATCAAATTTTGTACCTAATAAAAAGTTTGTAAACAAAAATGAGAACCCATCTGCTGTGTACAGACAGGCAGGGTTAGGGTCTGGAACCTTTTATTATTAAAATCATGCGTTGATGACAGCAGCATGACCCATAGATGGCTGAGCGCTGGCCCTGGGCAAAGACCTATGTTGGCAATGTAGAAATAGGGAATATATAAAAAACTATAAAATGTGATAATTTGTGAAGGTATCTCATGTCTACAAAACATTTTCTTTATTACTACTCAATGTAATGTGCTTGCTCAATGTAGTAAATAATATTACAGAGTTACGCAACAATTATTAAATATATAATTTAGGAAAATCTTGAAGCTGGATCTTGAACATGAGAACGTGTGTTGAAGCATTGTTTTTTGATCACTTAATCCTCCCCAAGGAATCTGTATAGCTAGGCGCCAAGTTTTTTCTGTCTTCTAACCACAAGCTTATTTTTAGTCAATATATCTTTTAGGGACTGCATCATATTGGCTGATATTTCATTGAAATAACATTTTGTAAAATGTTCTATAAAATGGATGCCAGACATGCAACTAAGAAAAACATAGTTTATATTGGAAGAGCGTTAGAGGACAGGAGAAAGTATGAGAAACAGTACATTTAGGGTAAAAAAAAAATAGGTGTTATGTACATTTTATTTTACCAGAGTTTTTTTTTTTTGATAATCAGATTTATTTTCTCTGGAGAATATAATGTAGGCAGTAAAATCATTTTTATTTAATATTGATGAGTATAGCAATCCAACTGGCCATGAGATTGGCATAGTTTGTGGAAATTTGTAAGGTTATCCAGTGATGTAATGTGATCCAAAATGATGATTCCCACAAAGCTTTTGTTTTTCGTTTGTGTGATATTCAGAGACCCAAGAGGAGTCTCAGCTTATGGCATGATGTTAAAGGATATGTAAAGCTTAGTTTAAAAAAAAAAAAATAACAAACATGTCATACTTACCTCCTCTTGGTTTTGCACAGTCTGGCCCCAATCCTCCTCTTCTGGGGTCACTCAGCAGTGCTCCTGGCTCCTCCTCTTCTCAAATGCCCCATTGGAGAGCCGCACTCCCTCAGGGCATTTGTGTGGGCACTCTCCCGTGTCCTGCTGCTGCGTCCATTAACACAGATAGCAGAACTTGGCCCCGACCCCATCTCCCGTGTCATCTCCTGCGCTGCTATCAATCTATGTGATCAGGACCGAGACACCGGCTGGACATGGAGCTGGAGCTTGTGTGCTCATACCCGCTGCTGGAAAGACTGGGTTCAGGTAAGCAAAAGGGGGGCTCTGTGGGGCTGCTGCATCACAGAAGGCTTTTCACCTTAATAAATAGAATCCATTAAGGTGAAAAACCCCAAGGGTTTATAACCCCTTTAACAGAAGTTGTTATGTTTGTAAAAAATCTGAGGTACCCTCAATTTAGAGAGGAAAGCTGTATGCACCATTCACATAGAGCACAGTGCACATAGGCACATTGCATTGTGCAGTGGATGTGGTTAAGCCCATTGACTGCCAAGGACGTATATTATACATTGTGGCTATATGCTTTATCATCAGTAGCCAATGAGATATGCAATACATTATGCCTATTCGAAACATTAACCACTTCAGATCCGCGCTATAGCTGAATGACGGCTACAGCATGGATCTGCTTTGCTGGGAGTACGTCTATTGACGTCCTCCCCTTTCAAAGCTGGCCACACCCCCATGAGGGCCAGGTGTGGCATGCACTGTGATATCCCAAGTCAATGAGAATCGGGTGATCACAGATCGGAGTAAGGGGTCGATCCCACTCCTTACCATGTGATTGGCTGTCAGCCAATGACAGCTGATCACGTGATGCAAACAGAGGATCGGCAATCGTTTTTTTCTTCTCACGCTGACAGCATGAGAAGAAAAAAAAGCAGACCACCGGCTTCTGTTGACATCAGTCCCAAGCAGGGAGAGGCGAAGCCGTCTCATATGTGCCCACAGTGCCTACCAATCAGTGCCCACCAGTGGTGCCAATCAGTGCCTCATCAGTGCCGCCTAGCAGTGCTGCCTATCAGTGTCGCCTAGCAGTGCCGATCATTGCCTATCACTGCCACCCATCAGTGCCCGTCACTGCCACCCATCAGTGCCAACCACTGCCATCCAACAGTGCCACCTATTAATGCCCTTCAGCACCATCTATCAATGCCCTTCAGTGCCACCCATCAGTGCCACATCTCAGTGCCCACCAGTGCCGCTTTATCGGTGCCCATCAGTGCCGCCTTATCAGTGCCCATCAGTGTCGCCTTATCAGTGCCCATCAATGCAGCCTATTGGTGCCCATCAGTGCAGCCTATCAGTCCCCATCAGTGCAGCCTATCAGTCCCCATCAGTGCAGCCTATCAGTCCCCATCAGTGTAACCTCATCAGCGTACATCAATGAAGGAGAAAAATTACCTAAAACGGGTTTGTATTTTATTTTATTTTAAATCGGTCTTTTTAAATTTTTTTACCAAAAAAAATACCCCCGAGGTGATCAAATACCACCAAAAGAATGCTTTATTTATGGGAAAAATTTCTAAAAATGTAATTTGGGTACAGTGTTGTATGACCGTGCAATTGTCATTCAAAGAGTGACAGCGCTAAAAGCTAAAAAATTGGTGTCTAGTATGCAAGTGATTAAAACAAGCTCATGGTTGCAAAAGTAGGGGCTTGTAACAACATGTATTTTTATTATTAACCACTTGACCACTGGGCACTTAAACCCCCTTGCTAACCAGACCAATTTTCAGCTTTCGGTGCTCTCACACTTTGAATGACAATTACTCAGTCATGCAACACTGTACCGATATGAAATGTTTGTCCTTTTTTTCATACAAATAGAGCTTTCTTTTGGTGATATTTATTCACCACTGGGTTTTTTATTTTTTGCGCTATAAATCAAAAAAGACTGGAAATTTCGCAAAAAAATATAATAATAATCCTTTGTTTCTGTTAAAATCTATTGTAGAGTCTTGGCAAATATTGGTAGAGTATTGGCAGAGTATTGGAGAGTATTGGCAGAGTATTGCAGAGTATTTCAGTGTTGCAGAGTATTGGCAGAGTATTGCACAGTGTTGCACAGTTTTGCGGAGTATTGCACAGTGTTTCAGAGTATTGGCAGAGTATTGCACAGTGTTGCACAGTGTTGCACAGTGTTGCAGAGTATTGCAGAGTGTTGCAGAGTATTGGCAGAGTATTGCACAGTGTTGCACAGTGTTGCAGAGTATTGGCAGAGAATTGCACAGTGTTGCACAGTGTTGCGGAGTATTGCACAGTGTTGCACGGTATTGGCAGAGTATTGCACAGTATGGGCAGCAGAGTACTGCAGCGTATTGTCACTGAGCAGCACTGTGGGTACTACATATCCAGCCCAGAGCGCTGCTGCAATCTCTCCCCCTCTCCCCTCGCACTGTACTGATTGGTACAGAGAGGGGAGGGAGGAACCAGCGTCATGTTTGTTTACAAGTGATCGCTCCGTCATTTGACCAGTGGCCGTTTACCACAATCCGTGATGTGGCGGGTCTTCCGGGAACCCGGTGTTCACAGATGTTTACAGGAGCGCGCCCCAGGACAAGATTCTGGGGGGACGCCCATGGAAGCCCTCCCAGAATAAACCATCCGTGCTGCAGCTGTCTTTCGGCTATGGCCCGGTCGGCATGTGGTTAAAGGGTAACTCCACTTCTGTGGGGGAAAAAAATAGCAAATAAAGAAAAAAATAATATGGCGTGTACAATTGCAATACAAGTCATATTGCAATTCAATGTTATTAAAAAAGACCATTCCTTTTCCATCTGCAGCCACTGTCATTTTCTATAAATGCAAAGCAATATGGCTATATGGAGTTGAGCAGAGTGTTTACTGACCACTCCCCAGAAACATAATTTCCTGCTTGTGTGATTGGCTCACAAATTTTCCCAGAAGAAGGATGCAGGCCTAGCAGCTTTCCTCATTAGTGCCCTGCAGCTGCCACAACTGAACGGTTGATTATGAAACCACTCCCATTAGACCCACTTGTCACAGAAGCAAAGACAAACACACAGGGATTTCTTCAGAATAAGGTAGGGATCTGTTATAATCCTTGCAATGTACATAGGGGGGGATGTTTTTTTCTCAACAAAAGTGGAGCTACACTTTAACTGTTTTATAAGACATCTCGCGATTTCGGATCGAGGACAGAATCACTGCGATTATGCCCACAATCCCAAACCCCTTGGCAAGCGCTGTGCAACACCCATTATCCCTTAATGGCACCCCAAATGCTATGCGATTCTGCAATGATTGTTGTGTAACAGGATTGTGTGGCAATCGTGAAAAATCGCGTAAAGCTTGTCTCCTGAAGAGGAGCAGGAGCTGCTTTTCAGGCAACAAAGGTGAATTTTTAGGTCACGTGAGTGGGCTGGTCCTATGCGACACACGAAATCACGTGCAAATCGCTTCACAAAATCACGTAATGGGAATGTTCGATGCGATGATGTGAACAGGGTCTAACTTAATTAGTGACTCACCACAAGTATGCAGCAAATAAAAGGTCAGAACTGAAAAAAAGATACTATAACTCATACAATTGCTACATAAGTGATATTGTATTTGAATGTTACTAAAAATTACCTTTCCTTTTCAATCTGCAGCGCTGAAATTTTCTGTAAAACGCAATGCAATATGGCTGCCTGGAGGTGTTTTGTTCACAGATGGTGTACAGAACGCCCCACAGAAATGTAATTTCCTGCTTGTGTGATTGGCTTACTGAAAGTCAGATTTTGGGCATCCCCTGCAAAAAGGGTAATCACATCTAAAGAGATGCAGACCTTGCAACTTTCCTAGAAACATGCAAGTGCAGCAGCTGATTGATAATTATAAAGTCACTCCTATTCACATTCATTGAGCACATGGACATGGGCAAACAAACAGCTATTTCTTCAGAATAACAAAAGGTAGAAATCTGCAATAACGTTTAACCACTTCCGAACCAGCCGCTGCAGTTGTACTGTGGCAGTTTGGCACTACTGGGCGAACCACTGTAACTGTACGTTGGCCCTTTAAGATGGCTGCAGCATTTCAGTAAAGAGGGGAATGGCGCCGGGGCCTGATGGGTTCTCCATTCCCTATTATAAAACATTTTCTGAAACCCTGACACCTTATTTCACTAGATTTTTCAATTCAATGATCAAGGGTACCTCTATAGCAAACCAACTTAACATGGTATATATATCTGTAATCCCCAAACCCTCTAGTCAAATTGGGAACTACAGACTCATTTCCTTGATTACTGTAATAATGACTTAAAAATCTTAACTAAAGTTTTAGCAAACAGTCTAGCGTCTTTTATTGGACTCTATGTCCATAAAGACCAGGTTGGGTTTATTCCTGTTCGCCAGGGACCAGACCAAGTGAGAACAGCAGTGGACCTCATATCGGTACTACAATCGGACTGGGTGGGGGGCAACAAACAAGAGGGCATGTTATCATCATTGGACCTCCAGAAGGCCTTATTTCTTTGCGGTATTACGTCGCTGGGACTTTGGCCTGAATTTGCTAGGGATCCTCGAGGATCTATATTCAGAGCCTGAGGCTAGAGTTAGACTTCTGGGACTCTACTCTCACCTGATCACGATAGCCAGGGGCACACTCCGGGGATACCCACTGTCCCCCCTGATATTTGCCATAATGATAGAATCCCTAAACACCCAGATATGGGGGGGGGGGGGGTACAGTGTGGCCACACTACACATAAAACCGATTTATTTGCGGACGATCTGCTGCTCTTTCTAACGTCCTCTCTCCCAACAATATGCCCACTATTAAACAAATTTGCAGTGATTTCGAGCCTCCAGGTCAATATGTCTAAGTCCCAGGCTCTGAATGTGTCTCTCTCAAGCTCTCTGATCTCCCACCTACAGAAAACCTATACATTTGAATGGAGTGATACCTCTGTTAAATATTTGGGGCTCAATATCATGTCTAAGATTGAACGCCTTTATCAGGCAAACTGCCCACCAATGTACTGTAAACTAAAAGCTGATCTCAGAAGCTGGGGATCTCATAATATAGCTTGGACGGGTAGAATTAACACGGTTAAAATTACCCTCCTACCCAGAGTGTTGTATCTGTTCCACTCCCTCCCTATACCAATTAGACGGGATCATCTTAAAACTTTTCAGAATAAAATGACTAAATTCATATGTCATAAGAATGGTCCTCGCCTTTTGAGCCGCAACCTATTTTATTTTCCCACACAAGGGGGGCAGGGGCTCCTATGGTATTACCAGGCCACACGATTAGCGCAATTGTCCACCATATACCTTAAAACTGAGAAACCAGACTGGATAGCCATAGAGAGACAAGCAGTACCTAGATTATTTGTTATGGTGCCTACCCAAAGCTAAGGAAGCTTCCCTCCCTGGTTTCTGAGCCCCAAGCACTAGCTCATTTATTCCAAACCCCCTTTTCCAACCTGGCATGGACATAGAGCATTCAAATGGTGGCTGGACAGGGGAATGTACCGCTTTGGACATTTCTTCTCCTGTATGGGCCCATTACCCCTTAAACATTTTGAAAAGCAACTAGAGATCCCTTACACTTAAAGGTTTAGATTCCACCAGATCTCTTGCTTCATTCATTCCATTTGGAAAAACAAACCTAACCCACCAGGATTTACAGGAATACGAACGCTGGTGTGGTCAAGCCATGGAGCAGAGGGAAGGGATTTCTGTAATCTATGAGTCACTAGCTACAAATTCAAACAAACTACCGTACATGATTGCTTGGGAAAAGGGCCTCCAGACCACTTGGGAATAAGAGGACTGGCACAAATCCTATTCTCGCTCAATCAAGAGCATCTACAATACCTCACTCTTGAAGGTCAATGTCAATTTCTTTACAAGGTGGTACCTGGTGCCAACTAGATTGGCTTCTATGTTCCCATCCGCAGTCCGGCCCCATTAATTCTGAAGGACAGTAAATTGGCCCATTGTTTAAAAAGTTTGAAGACCCCTGCCCTGAACAAAGATTACACTCCCTACTAACTGGAAAGCTCTGTCTCTGACTCAGCAGGGAACGGTTTGGATCTCTGCAGAGAGAAAACTGCCATCACCATGAGAGCAGGAATCTGTAGCATGCTGGCAGGGGAAAGGCTTTTCTACTCATGCTATAGAAACTTTCTAAATAAAACAAACCATAACACTTTGAACACCTTTTGTTTGTTTTGATGTACCTGGTAATCGTTTAGCTAATTTTAGGTGAAAGGACAGTTGGGCTTCAGGAAGCTCATTAACCCAACTTCTGTCATCTTTCCATCAGAAAAATCTTGGATGGTGTTTCCGACGGAATTCCCCTTAAGCTTGGCTTGCATACACACTGTCACACAAAAGTTCTCTGAACTTTCAAGCCGAGAAAATTAAGTTCAATGCTTCAGAGCATGCGTCAAATTGTTTCCGAACATGCGTAGGAATTTTGCGCATCGGAATTGGTACAGATGATTGGAATTACCGATCTGAGCTTTTTCCGACCGAAAAATTGAGAATCTGCTCTCAATCTTTTGCTGGCAGGAATTCCGCCAGCAAAAGTCCAATAGAACATGCACACGGTCAGAATTTCCGACCAATAGCTCACATCGGACTTTTGCTGGCGGAATTTCCGATCGTATGTAGGGGGAATAAGGCAACTCATTCCAGGGTGCTGATACCCTTAACTTCTGCTAAAATAGAATTCTATTTAATGTAGGGCTGGATTGGAACCTGCTCTCAGTCTTTTGCTGGTGGGAATTCCGCCAGCAAAAGTCCGATAGAGCATACACATGGTCAGAATTTCCAACCAAAAGCTCACATCGGACTTTTTCTGGCGTGGAATTTCCGATCACGTATGAGGCAACTCATTCCAGGGTGCTGATACCCTTAACTTCCGCTAAAATAGAATTCTATTTATTGTGAGGCTGGAATGGCATCATACTTTTTGCAGTAACCCACCATTAATTCCGAGTGTGTCAACGATTGTGCAGAATGATACATGTCAGGCTTTTCTCCCAAATGTGTTGCGATAGAATGTTATTGTTTTAGGAGTGCATTTATGATGACTCCTTTGAAGCAGGCATTACATCTGACACATCAGTGCTGGATATAATTATGATTCACCAGCTACTTGTCGTCAACATGAAACAATTCAACTAGGAACAGTTTATTGTTCATTTGAGTCCCTTAACACCTGAAATGAAGAAAACATTATATATACCGAACTATTGCAGATTATAATTGAAGAATAAAAAGGTATAATTATTCAGGATAACATAAAGGATCCTGAACAAACGTAACCGCTTGCTGCCCAGAGCAGAAGTGTAATGCCGCGTACACACGAGCGGACTGTATGGCGTACTTAGTCCGTCGAAACACATTTCAGCGGACAATCCGCTTGTGTGTGGGCTTCAGCTGACTTTTTCAGCGTGCAGTCCGGCGTACTAAGAATTTCGGATTTTTCGAAATTCTGTCCGTCGTACTTTGGTTTCAGCGGACAATCCGCTCGTCAGTATGCTAGTTCGACGGACTAAGAATGGCGCATGCCCAGAAAGGATTTACACGGCGGAAGGGTGCTTTGCTGTGTCTTGGACTTCCTATTTCTAGTCCCGTCGTACGTGCTGTACACGTCATCGCGCAAGCTTTCGACGGACTGTTTGTGCATCCGTGTGTGGTCAAGTCCGTTCAGTCGAAAGTACGACGGACTGTCCGTCGGATTGTATGACGAACTAAGTACGCCATACAGTCCGTTCGTGTGTACGCGGCATAACTCTAACCTTCAGGGCCTGGGTGCAAGAAACCATGAATTATTTTTTTAGTATTTTTTTTTAACTATTTTATTTATTTATTACAATTTAACCACTTCAATATAGAGCATTTTCACCCCCTTCCTGCCCAGGCCAATCTTACGTTTTCAGCGCTGTAACATTTTGAATGACAATTGTGCGTTCATGCAAAACTGTACCCACATTTTTCCCCACAAATAGAGCTTTCTTTTGGTGATATTTGATCACTTCTGTGTTTTTTATTTTTTTGCACTATAAAGAAGAGCGACAAGTTTGAAAAAAACACAATATTTACATAACATATTTTTTAACTTTTTACTATACTAAATATCGAATAATAAAAAAAAAAAAATGCCGATATGTATTCTTCTACATATTTTTGGTAAAAAAAATTGCAATAAGATTATATTGATTGATTTGTGCAAAAGTTGTAGTGCCTACAAAATAGGGGATAGATTTATAGCATTTTTATTATTATTATTTTTTTCTACTAGTAATGGTGGGGATCTGCGATTGTGACTTTGACATTGCAGAGACATTAACGTGACTTTGACATTGCGGCAGACACATCGGACCCTTTTAACACTATTTTGGGACCATTCACATTTACACAGCGATCAGTGCTATAAAAATGCACTGATTACTGTATAAATGTCACTGGCAGGGAAGGAGTTGACACTAGGGGGTGATCAAGGGGTTAAATGTGTTACCTAGGCAGTGATTCTAATTGTGGGGGTTGAGGGGACTGACTTGGGGAAGAGACCGATCGGTGTGCCTATATACAAGGAACACACGATCAGTCTCCTATCCCCTGACAGGACGTGGATCTGTGTGTTTACACACACAGATCCACGGTAGCTCTGTAACTAGTGAATGCAAGTGCGGTCATCGCGTACGCCGGGCACATGCAGAAGCTCCTCAGTGACGTGGAGCATGCGTGCCCCCAATACCGCCGGTGAGCTGAGGGCGTCATATGATGCCTGCACATGATGGGAGATCCCATCTGCGGACATCATATGTCTATGGGCGGGTAGGGAATTGGTTAATTTTGTAGTATTTAAAAAAAATAAAAAGAATTTTAGGAGCCCTGTTGGGGGGGCTTTGATGAAATATCAGGGGTCTAAACACACCTCTGATGTTTTACCTTGAGGACACAGCCCATCTCTGCAGTCTCAGCAGCACAGATTTATTGGACAGGCATGGTTCTGTACAGGCCTTTCCGTTCATTCACAAACTGAAGAATAGTAAACACAGTTTACTATGCCTCAGTTATGAATGAACAGAGGCAGTAATCGGTACGGATCACTGGCTCAATTCATTAAGACAAGGAAGGGGCCAGTAAATAACACATTTGCGACCCCTACCCCACTCCCTACACTGAAAGAACCCCCTGCAGCAGCCAGTGGGAGTGGAAAGGGGGGAACCCGGCAGAGCTGGGGGAGAGCACAGGAGCCTGATCAGAGCAAGAGGTGGGTAGGAGAGGTGGTGGGGCGGCATGTACAGTAAGGCTGAAAGCTGCAGGAGGAAAATGGAAGGAATTGGCTCCTCTATATGCCCGCTTTCACCACCCCTCCTATACAGGTGTACAGGTGGCTGGGACGCCCTGTACATATGCTCCTGGCCCAGTGGCTGTATACGCTATATATGGCATCAGCAGCTAGAGGTTATACCAGGATCATGGCTGCTGCTGTGATACTGGTATCGTTTTTTTCAGGCGCTGATCGGTTTTCAGCCATCCACTAACTTTTACATCGCTTGGAATCCCCCTCCCTGACCCTGCCTGCCACTGTTCCTAGGAATTGGGGTCAGATGCCCACAGGAAAGGTGGTGGAACATCTATTCCCATATCTCTTCTGTGAAGAATGTAGCTGGAAGCATTGAGTATTTTTTCACTTACAATTTCAGTGCTCTCTTTTCCTGATACAGCCAGGGAAGCATCTGATTAAACACTATCTGTGCTTGAGCAGATGCTTTGAAGTGCAGGGGAGATGTTGGGGATCTCATAGACCCCTGATGTCCCAATAAAGATTACTCTCAATAAAGAGTACTGTAATGCCGCGTACATACGATCGAAAATTTGGCAAGCAAAAGACCGATGAGAGCTTTTGGTTGGAAAATGCGATCGTGTGTATGCTCCATCGGACGTTCTCAATTTTTCGGTCGGAAAAAGTTCCTATCCGAAAATGCATTCATGTGTATGCAATTCCGACGTGCAAAAACTCACGCATGCTCAGATTCAACTACGAGATGGAAGCTATTGGCTACTGGCTATTAAACTTCCCTTTTCTAGTCCCGTCATACGTGCTATACGCACCGCGTTCTTGACGGTCGGAAGTTGGTGTGACTGTGTGTATGCAAGACAGCTTCAGCGAAATCCTGTCGGAATTCCGTCGGGAAAACCATCAGAGCTTTTTCCGACCAAAATTCCGATCGCGGCATTACTGTTATTGCCCCAAGCTATCACAAAGATTCGCCCCTTGCGATAGCAAAAAAAAGTTAAATCGAAAAAATGTAAAAAGTGTAGAAAAAAATTAAAATAAAATAAATAGATAAATATTAAAAGCACCCCTGTTACCACATGCTTGCACGCAAATACAAACATGCATGTTGGTCCGGTACGCATATGTAAACAGTGATTGCACTATACATGTGAGGTATCACCGCAAATGTCAGAATGAGAACAATAATTCTAGTGCCATAGCTCACATTTAACTCTAAACTGATAACCTCTACAGTCTTTTAAAGTGTCGCTTATGGAAAATTTTAGATACCGTAGTTTGTTGCCATTTCACAGGCGTGTACGATTTTTCATCTGGATATGTTAGGTATCTATTTACTCAATGCAACATCATATTTTATATTTTATCAATCAATTGGGTATTATATTTTGTTTGTGTGCATTAAAAGTAGTTTACAGTGTGACTCCACTTTTGTTGAAAAAAAAAATTCCCCTCTGGGTGACCTATGTACATTGCAAGGATTATAACAACCTTTGTTGCAGATTCCTACCTTTTGTTATTGAAGTAATCCATGTGTGCTTGTCTGTGCCTCTGTTCTGAGTTAAGCCTCGTACACACGATCGCATTTTCCACAGACAAAACTTCTGACTTTTGTCCGAAGGCGTGTGCCCGGATTTTGTCTTGCATACAAACGGCAAGCAATTGTCGGCCAACAAACATGAACGTAGTGACGTACTACATGGTTTTTCAGCTCTTTAGCGCTACCCTTTGGGCTGCTTCTGCTAATTTCATGTTAGTAGAAGTTTAGTGAGTGTTGATTTGCGCTTTTCAGTAAGTTTCTGAACGGCCGTTTGTTAACCAGGCATGTTGGGGAATCGGAGGAGATAACGTGTTATTTATTATTGGCCCTGGAGTTAGTGCTTTGACCCAAGTCCAGTCCAGGAACAGGAAGATTTGTTGGACCAAAAATTGGTTGCTTATTGATCGTGACCAATTATGTCATATGCCTTTGCTGCGGGAGCTCCAGGAGAATAATCCAGATGATTTTCAGAATTATCTCCGGATGATTGACACCTGCTTTCACCATCTCTTGGCATTGTTGACCCCCTACATTAAAAAGCAGGACACATGCATGAGGCTTTTATTTTATTTTTTGGTTGAATAACGATTTGATTTGGTATATTTTCTAGACCATATGGATGCATAGAATGTACTTTTTGGATGCATAGAATGTACTTTTTGGTTAATTTCTATCGGCAGATAGCATGTTTAATTTTATTTGTTTTCTTTTTTTAATGCACAATAAAAAAAATTGTGTAGAATAATACTTGGCTATGTGTTTTACTTCAAATGGCAGTTTGGGAGTAGGCAGTTACATTTACAAAAATACAATGTAAAATTGACAAGGGACTCAGACATAGTTGTAACTTTGACCTTAAAAACTACGGGATAATGGTGTTGTTAATTCTCCATCACTAATGCTAGTTTCAAGTACTGATATCACTGGAAAACACACAAAACACAAAATATTGAGAATATTTCCCACTGATCCCAGCGCCCACAGAGGTGAGTCAAAGATAATACTAATTACAAGCTGCTATCATACAAAAGATAAATCACAAAATGATATAGTATATAGCATTCATTAACCTATTGTCCCATATATACCATATTGACAGCGCTAAAAAAACAAAATAATAACTTTAAGAGGGTGATAATCCCATGATTACAAGTAGAACCACAGAAATGTCCTTGAAAAGTCCCACGCATATAAGGATGAGATTTCAGTTGAAACATTCACACGTTGGAAAAACAGAAAGGAAAGTCCATCTCCAAGATAAAACCACCAGTGCGTAAAAAGCTTGACAGACGGTGACACCCCTTATGGTAACGCACTCACCAGAACACTGAGGGTTAACAGGCACTTCGTTACGAATAATTAAAATTATTTCACTGGTACTCCTCTGTAGAATCTTCTTGTCACATCAACAATCAAAAGGTTCTCAATCTCAGATTCCTTGATATCCCAACGGTAAAAGATTTCTTGGTTTTTTATACTTCACTTACAGCAGCAGGTTCACATATAGGAAACAACAAAAAAATAGCTTCCATAGTGCAAACTGCTTTATTAATTAAAATGCTCATGCGCATATAAACCATACGTACATAATCACATAAAAATCATTCCCAAAGATGTCACTAACAGAACGACCGGATTTGCCTCACCGCAGTTCCGAGCGTCTTAGATCGAATACAGGCTCAGCTTCCACGGCGGGTCCCGGGCGAACATTCAAATCGACCGCTCTGTGGTGACGAATAGCTGCTTGGTCACGCCCATACGCGTTTCGTCACTACGTCTTCGTCTGTGGGCGTGGCCAAGCAGCGCAGCTCATACGTTTAAATATACAGAAGGTGTAGAGCCTGCAAATCGGTACATAACCATATGCGGGGGATTGATCAATTTACTTCTACTGGTAATGGACAAAATTTTAAAATTGATCAATTTATCACGTGTGTAACTACACATGTGGTATATGTTCTTCAGTGCCCATGTGGGCTGATGTATGTAGGACGAACGAAAAGAAAACTATGTACTAGGGTGGCAGAACATATTTACAATATCTCCATCGGTTATAGAGATCACAGTGTCTCCCTGCATTTTAGACTTAAACATGACAAGGACCCAACAGGCCTTAAGTTTTGGGGTGTAGATAGGGTTTTTCCTGATTGGAGGGGCAGTAATTTAGTTTGGGAAATATCAAAACGTGAAACTGAGTGGATTTTTCGTACTAACACTTTGAGTCCCCACGGCTTAAACATAGAGGTGGATGTTAACTGTTTCATCAGTGACTACTGATGTTTAATTTCAATGCACTGAAGAAGAGTTGAGTCGGTTTTTAGTTTAGTATATTTTAGAATATTTTCGGTACAGTATATTTATTTCTTTTTATGAGTACAAGGTGCGTGAATACAGCATATATGTATATACACTTGTATGGTTTTGGTTCTCTTTATGGATACTCATTTCCGTGAACATTTTAGGTATTTAGAGTACAATAGATTAGTTTGTACGTATATTTTAACCTAAGTGCATTTTGGTATTTGTTTATTTTTTATTTATTTTTTATTTTAATTTCATTTTTAGTTGTATATTTATTTTTATTTTTATTTTTATTTTTATCTTTATTTTTATTTTATTTTTATTTTATTTATTTTTAATTTTATTTATTTATTTTTTCATATATTTTTTTGAGAGGACAGAGAAGATCTGTGAGATAAGATAATTTATTGTGATAACGTGGAGAAGTATCATGATTAACAGTATTTTAGTGTATGAATGCACTTTACTGTGGGTATACACATTTGTGGGGTATACACATTTGGAATGTATGTGATTTTAATACATTTTATTTTATATTTACCTAAGGTGAATATCTGCAATATTTAGAGTACCTATGTTTTATATTGGATGATGATTGGTATTTCCTGTAATAATGAGATGACCTGTCCGATGGATATATGGTATTCGGTGACCCAATGATACAATATTGAATTCGTGAGAAGGGAATGTTCTTTTGGGTCACTGTTTATTTAGGCTCGTTGGCATGGTGACGGCTTGCACGGCGTGGCCTAATCATTTCCGCATTGAGTACAAATGAGGGAGTTGAGGGGGCCGGACGGAGGAGTGTCCATGAGCCGGCTCTCCGCCCCTCTGTATATTTAAACGTATGAGCTGCGCTGCTTGGCCACGCCCACAGACGAAGACGTAGTGACAAAACGCGTATGAGCGTGACCAAGCAGCTATTCGTCACCACAGAGCGGTCGATTTGAATGTTCGCCCGGGACCCGCCGTGGAAGCTGAGCCTGTATTCGATCTAAGACGCTCGGAACTGTGGTGAGGCAAATCCGGTCGTTCTGTTAGTGACATCTTTGGGAATGATTTTTATGTGATTATGTACGTATGGTTTATATGCGCATGAGCATTTTAATTAATAAAGCAGTTTGCACTATGGAAGCTATTTTTTTGTTGTTTCCTATATGTGAACCTGCTGCTGTAAGTGAAGTATAAAAAACCAAGAAATCTTTTACCGTTGGGATATCAAGGAATCTGAGATTGAGAACCTTTTGATTGTTGATGTGACAAGAAGATTCTACAGAGGAGTACCAGTGAAATAATTTTAATTATTCGTAACGAAGTGCCTGTTAACCCTCAGTGTTCTGGTGAGTGCGTTACCATAAGGGGTGTCACCGGCTGTCAAGCTTTTTACGCACTGGTGGTTTTATCTTGGAGATGGACTTTCCTTTCTGTTTTTCCAACGTGTGAATGTTTCAACTGAAATCTCATCCTTATATGCGTGGGACTTTTCAAGGACATTTCGGTGGTTCTATTTGTAATCATGGGATTATCACCCTCTTAAGGCTCGGTTCACACAGGGGGCGACACGAGGCGACACGACTTGCCGTGCCGCGACCTGACAAGTCGCCCCCGTTCTGTACTACGGAACCGTTCTAAGAGGAGCGACTCGAGTCGCTCCGACTTAGAAAAAAGGTTCCTGTACTACTTTTGGGCGACCTCGGGCGACTTGCATTGACTTCTATACAGAAGTCATTTGCAAGTCGCCGCTGAGGTCGCGGCAGGTCGCGGCAGGTCGCGGCGCAGCAAGTCGTGTCGCCTCGTGTGAACCGAGCCTAAAGTTATTATTTTGTTTTTTTAGCGCTGTCAATATGGTATATATGGGACAATAGGTTAATGAATGCTATATACTATATAATTTTGTGACTAATGCTAGTTTACAAGACCGACCGCTTCCAGCTCGTCCTTGCTTCCAAGCATGTGCGTTTGTACTTTGGACTTTTGTCCTACATGTACACATGCTCAGAATATCCGACAACAGACATTTGTCCGTGGAAAATTTTAAAGCCTGCCATCCATTTGTCCGCATGAAAATCTGACAATAATTGTCCGATGGAGCAATCAAATGGTCGGATTTTCCACCAACAGCCTGTCATCACACAATTCCCGTCAGAAAATCCAATCATGTGTACGAGCCTTAAGTGTAATGGGAGTAGTTTCATAATTAACTGTCAGGTGTGCAGCTGAAAGGCACTAATGAGGGAATCTGCTGAGCCTGCACCCCTTTAGACATGTTTCTATTGAAAGTATCTCTCAAAAAATTACTTTTTTTATTGCAAGGGATGCCTGAAATCTGATTTGTATCTTGTGCCGCGTACACACGTAGCCGACTATCCGGCGGACTTAGTCTGGCGGACTTCCCGCCAGACTGTCCGTCCGACTTTCCGAACGGGCTACTTGCCCACACACTGCACTTTTTTAGCGGACTAATACGGCGTACTAAGTCCGCCGTACTATCCGCCGTACTTTTGAAATGAACGGACTCGCCCACACACGCGGAGGAAAGTCCGCTCATTTCGAGCGCGTCTCCAGGTAGGCGGGGCCCGCGAAGGAGACGTCGCTGGCCCCGCCACCTGGTATGGACCTAAAGGGGAACCCCAACGCCGAAAAAAAATCGGCGTGGGGTTCCCCCCCAGGTCCACATCAGACCCTTGTCCGAACACGCTACCCGGCCGGCCAGGAAAGGTGGCGAAGAACAGAAGGCGGTGACGACGACAGCGGCGACAGAAGACCGGGCCACCGCCTGTAAAAGAGCTAGAAGAAGGCGTGGTGGCCCGGCAGAAGAACCGAAGAGGGGGACAAGACCCCCGAAGAGGGGGACAAGACCCCCACAGTCGGAAGAAGAGGCCGGCTGCGAGGAAGAAAGCCAAGCTCCTCCGCTAGAAAAAGAGCTAGCAGAAGATAGCGGAGGAGTCCGGCGAGAAGACCCCCGAAGACGGAAGACCCCGGAGCTGTGCAATAAACTATTTTTACCCTGTGTTGTGTTTTTTTTGTACTTTTTTTCACAGGTGAGGGGTACATTATACCCCATACTCATTCACATAGGGTGGGGGGGCCGGTATCCGGGGGCCCCCTTATTAAAGGGGGCTCCCGGATTCCGATAAGCCCCCTGCCCGCAGACCCCGACAACCAATGGCCAGGGTTGTCGGGAAGAGGCCCTTGTCCTCATCAACATGCAGACAAGGGACTTTGGGGTGGGGGGGGCCTTGCGGCCCCCCTTCCCCAAGGCGCCCCCCATGTTGAGGGCACGCGGCCTGGTACGGCTCAGGAGGGGGGGCGCTCGCTCGTCCCCCCCTTTCCTGGCCGGCCGGGTAGCGTGCTCAGACAAGGGTCGGATGTGGACCTGGGGGGACCCCCATGCCGAATTTTTTTCAGCGTTGGGGTTCCCCTTTAAGTCCATACCAGGTGGACGTCTCCTTCGCGGGCCCCGCCTACCTGGAGACCCGCTCAAAATGAGCGGACTTTTCTCCGGGTGGGAAAAGTCCGTTCATTTCAAAAGTACGGCGGACTGGCATACGCACTGCCGGATTGTCCGCCGAAATGCAAGTCCGGCAGAAAAATTGGAGTGCAAAACTACTTTCTAAGTCTGCCGTACTTTCGGGTAAAAAAAAGTGTGCCGGAGGCTACACACGGGGGGATTGTCCGGCGGACTTGAATTTGCTGGACTTTTTTACCCGATTGTTTGATCGTGTGTACGCGGCATAAGGCAGACTTCTGGGAAAATTGGTGAGCCAATCACACAAGCAGGAAATTATGTTTCTGGGGAATGGTCATTGCACACTCTGTGTACAGAACAGCTCCAGGTAGCTATATTGCAATGTATTCTGAGAAAATTACAGTGGCTGCAGATTGAAAAGGAGAGGTAATTTTTAATAACATTCAATTACAATATGATTAGTGTTGCAATTATATGCGTTATATATTTTTTTCCCACGAAAGTGGAGTTACACTTTAACCACTTCCTTCCCTGCCCATAGTCAAATGACATCCGCAGAAGGGACCTCCCATCCTAGGCTGGCCGTCTAGGAGGCACTCACTCGGGAGCCAATGCATGTGCCCGGCAGCCTCGATGTCCGTCGGCACCCGCGATTGCCGATAACAGAGCAGGGATGTGGATCTGTGTGTTAACACACAGATCCCCATCCTGTCAGGGGAGAGGAGACCGATAGCGTGTTCCCAGTACAGTGAGTTCCCTTCCCTTACATTTAGAATCACTCCCTAGGTAACACAGTTAACCCCTTGATCGCCCCTAGTGTTAACCCCCTTCCCTGTCAGTGACATTTATACAGCAATCAGTGGGTTTTTATAGCACTGATCGCTGTATAAATGCAAATGGTCCCAAAATAGTGTCAAAAGTGCCCGATATGTCCACCGCAATATCACAGTCACAATAAAAATCACAGATCGCCGCCATTACTAGTAATAAATAAATAAATATGCTATAAATCTATCCCCTATTTTGTAGACGCTATAACTTTTATGCAAACCAATAAATATACGCTTAGTAATTATAGATTATCCTCGCGCCACAATGTTTCAAGTAAAGGAAAATACAACAAGGAAAAAAAAAGGAAAAAATTGTAGCTGCAGCAAAACACCGACAGGGGTTCAAACCCTCCCCTAAGTAGATAAACTGTGCATATGTTGAATAGTGTTGCGCTCCACAATTAGTACAAATAAATAAATTAAATAAGTATAAATATATATGTCAATATACAATGTGCAAATGATTATATAATAACTTATCTCTTTTAAGTAGTGAGTAAATGCTCCTTCAAAAATATCTAAACGCATGCAATCTATCATATAATCCCTCTTCCACTAAAGTGCATCTAGTGACAATAAACAAGAAAGTGCATTCAGTGCCAAAAAATAGTACATATAATCAAGCTAAAGATATATATATATATATATATAAAATATGAAATATAATTCGATCCATAGTGCATATAGTGTAAAACACAAAATTTAGAATTAAATAATATAAAAAAATATATAAAAAAATATAAAAAATAGCCAAACAATGAATAATCAGGTATCCAATAAGGTGCAACGAAGTAACAGTGATAGTGTCTATTTCTGTAAAAGAAAAAAATTCTCAGTCCATATCAAAGCATGCACTTTGTGTATCCACTCTGTGTCATAGACATATGATGACTCCGTGAGTAAACAGTAATTCCACCGGTGATTTTGTGAATCGGTGTCCACACACTAGGTGCAATGGCTATCTTACCTTACTGCTGTAAGGTAAACAGCAGATATTTCTTTCAACAAACAGATGTTATAGGCAATATGGGTGGTCCCCTCTAGGTCCTCAGCCCCAAACCAATATTCACATCCATAGGAGAAAAGAAGGAGCTCCAATAGTGAAGTATGTAATAAAATCAAACTTTATTCTAAAAAGGACATAGTCCTGGGTACTCACATTTAAAATGAAGCATATAGGCAAACTATAAACAAAGTAACAGCAATCAAACGAACGGACACCACGTTCGTACTCCGGACGTCACTTCCGGTATCTGGTATAATTGTTTTTATTAACCCTGTTGAATATTTATATTTTTGTCCGACGGTATTGGGATTACTTACATCGACGGGTTTTGACCGCGATTTTATACCGCAGCATTAACAGTAGCCTTAACATAATGGCAATTTTACGTTCGAATGGTCGTTTGTTTTTGTTCGGGTATTCTAATTTATTGTATTTATAATTGAGCTTTGGGAAAATGGCCGCGGGTGTGGTCTGTGACCATTGGCTTAAGGTTGAAAGGCGAGCTACAAAAATATGGCTGCCATAGATACTGTTGTATCTGTACTATCCACTAAAATAGGGCCGTGGACCCTCCCATTATTGAAATCAGGCTATGGGAAAATGGTCGCGGGTGAAGTCGATGACCTTCAGCGTGACGTCGAATGGCGAGCTATAAAAATATGGCCGCCATTGACGAATGTACACAATGAGATGTTATGGGCTACAGGAAGATGGCCGCTGTTGCCTTTAGCCATTAGCGATATGCAGCGGACTATGGGAAAATGGCCGCCAAGTATCTTTTACTATATGGGCCACAGGAAGATGGCCGTGGATGATCATTATATAAATAGTGCTATGGTATTCAGCGGACTGCAAGAAAATGGCCGTGATCGGCACCCGGTATTTAAGGGTCAGCTTTCCTCCTATAGTCAATTCCCTGATGAAGTCACATGTCCAAGTGACGATACGCATAGGATTGGACTAGGAGGATACCGGAAGTGACGTCCGGAGTACGAAGGTGGTGTCCGTTCGTTTGATTGCTGTTACTTTGTTTATAGTTTGCCTATATGCTTCATTTTAAATGTGAGTACCCAGGACTATGTCCTTTTTAGAATAAAGTTTGATTTTATTACATACTTCACTATTGGAGCTATATTGCCTATACCATCTGTTTGTTGAAAGAAATATCTGCTGTTTACCTTACAGCAGTAAGGTAAGGTAGCCATTGCACCTAGTGTGTGGACACCGATTCACGAGATCACCGGTGGAATTACTGTTTACTCACGGAGTCATCATATGTCTATGACACAGAGTGGATACACAAAGTGCATGCTTTGATATGGACTGAGAATTTTTTTCTTTTACAGAAATAGACACTATCACTGTTACTTCGTTGCACCTTATTGGATACCTGATTATTCATTGTTTGGCTATTTTTTATATTTTTTTATATTATTTAATTCAAAATTTTGTGTTTTTACACTATATGCACTATGGATCGAATTATATATATATATATATATATATATATATATATATATATATATATATATATATATATCTTTAGCTTGATTATATGTACAATTCTTTGGCACTGAATGCACTTTGCACTTGTTTATTGTCACTAGATGCACTTTAGTGGAAGAGGGATTATATGATAGATTGCATGCGTTTAGATATTTTTGAAGGAGCATTTACTCACTACTTGAAAGAGATAACAGTTATTATATAATCATTTGCACATTGTATATTGATATATATATTTATACTTATTTAATTTATATATTTGTACTAATTGTGGAGCGCAACACTATTCAACATATACACAATAAATATACGCTTATTGCAAATTTTTTTACCATAAATATATAGAATACATATGTGCCTAAACTGTGGATTTTTTTTTTTTTTAAATTGGGATATTTAAAAATATGTTTTACAAAAAGTAAATGTTTTTTTTAAACTTGTCACTCTTCTTTTGTTTATAGCACAAGAAATAAAAACCGCAGAGGTGATCAAATGCCACCAAAAGAAAGTTCAATTTTTGTTGCATGACCGTGCAATTGTCTGAGAATTGGCCTGGGCAGGAAGGGGGTGAAAATTCCCGGTATTGAAGTGGTTAAGTGTAGAAGAAATTCCAATAGACAGTTATGACCAAAACAGGCGTCTCCATAGGAAGATTTACCTTCTATTCCTTCTCCAAACATAACTCAAAATTTGGGATTTTTTGTCACCTTCAGTCTCAGTGAGAATGTTCATCAGGACAAATAGAAAGATTGGACACAGAAATAACACCTGATAGGGGGACTAACCCTTTCCTATTTAAAAAAAAAAAAAAGTTGTTCCTATACAGTATCTAGTTGTACCTATACATTTTAATAATTGCTGTAAAAAAACTATAATCCATTTCTGGTGACAGTAACAGCACTGAACCTGCCTCCCAGGAAAGCAAGGTGCTCCTAATCCTATGAGAATGCACTAAGCATGACTACAGGATTTGTCAACCTCGGTCCTTACCATTAAATTAAAGACACAAACTGTGTGACATGGGTTTTATATAGCAACAGCAGCCAAATTTTATTAACCAAAGAACAAAATAACATCACCTAAAACATGTAAAACATACCCGTAACAACAAGAGGTCTTTGGGTGTTTTTTAAGGTATAATTTTTAACTGTAATGGTCTATGTCCTCAGCTTTGCCCAGACCGGCTCGAGGACTCTCTGACATCACCCATACTTCCATATTACCTTCTCCCAGGGGACCCAGCTCCTGGGAGAACCACCGCTAACCAAGTGTAAGCGCCATACCTTAGATGGGCCCCACTAATCCTGTAACCACGTAATTCCTCACTGACCCCCCAAAGACCCATTTTTTTTTTATATAAAACGAGACACATCAACAAAATCACTCAACCCTACTAGCCCTTCTACACCTCCCCTTACCTGTCCAGCGCACCAACTCCTATTCACAGGGTGTGAGGGTAGGAAGATGTCTTGTCCTCCTAATCCACGGAATGCTGCGTCAAACTCACCGTCCACCTGACTCCCTCCACTGGACCCAGCCCCCTCTACCTTCGACCACCAATCAGGTAAGAGCTCCCTTCTTTTCCCCAACACTGACCTAGCTGACCGATAAATGACTCTGTTCCTCCCCCTAGTCTTGCAGCCCTTTTCCTACGGGTCTCACTTTTTTATGCTTTTGTAGAAAGCAGCACTATAACTTGGAAGTAAGAGTACTGTGATTGATGTGGTACTGCACATGACAGTTTTTGCAAACTTACTAGTGTAGCATTAATACCAAGTTATGGGCTTTAAGTACAACATAAGCAACTTTAATTGTATAGAAGCTTTTGTTTGAAGCAGGACAAACAAATGTTAAAATCTAGCTTGTCCTTAATAGATCAGATGTCCGTTTCTGTCTCTGTGTAGGCTCTGCCAACATCTATATAATTGAACTTGAGTAATTTCTCCACTTAAAGTGTTAATAAACCCAGGACCCTGTATTCACTATATCTTCTCTCCCAAAGTAAACAGAACATGGAAATACAATAGATTGTATACATATAAACTTCTAAATACCTTTTCTAATCAGCCGTTAGAGCAGTCTTGTGACCTCTATCAGTGTCTAGCGGAGCACTGGTTAAAGCTTGTAGGAAGAGTTTTCATTCTTCCCTAGTTTTCCTGTGAGGCTGCAGAACTCCTGACCTTCTGTCTGGACAGTGCTGATTGGCCCTGTGCTGATCACATGCACTCTCCCAAGAGAAAAAAACAACAACTCTCTAGCAATACACACCTAACTGAGCATGTGAAGCTTGCCCCCCCAGGCTCTGTTCTGTCAGCATATGGTTTGCGGACTGTGGAAGAAGGGGAGGATCACACATGATCAAACAGCCTTATTACACAATGCTAAATATTAACCCCTTAGGTTCCACAGTGAGTATAACAAACATGCTTTACTGCATATACTGTACAGATTGATTTTACTGTTGTTGATTTAGTAGCACTTAACATAAATAATGCTTATTATTTCATCTGTTATTCCTCACATGTTATTGTGGTGTAAACACAATAGAACTTTACACATATGTTTACTACTTTAATTGCCAAAGGATTTGTAATGATTTTCAGCCATATTGCAGAACGAGGAAGATAACTGTACAACATCTTGGTATTGCTATAGGGATCACTTCCCTTCTAACTAGACAGAGGTGATGATGCTGATTCATTGTTCAGTTAGCAGGTTGTAGATGAAGTGACACAGGAAGATGCATTGCTGAGCTAGGAAATAGGTTTCACCAAATTAGTCTTGCAGAGTGTAAAGCGATATATTGGTTGCACAAGATTACAAATCCTTTGTAGATGTTTTCCCAGAGCCCCCCATCCCCACATTAAACTTAAAAAAAGTGTGCAAAATGACAATGGTCTGTGTGGCTAATGACCCCAATTTCCCCTGGTTTTTAGTCCATCCTGCAGTAGTATTCCTTCAGTAGCGGTCCCCTTCACCCACCTTAGCCTCCTCCATTTAAATGACTATGTAGATGTTTTGTGTACCCCACACACATTGCAATTCTGTCATTCCTATGAGTGTGCCCTATTAGTAATTTGTGAATATGTCCTTCATAACATGGTAGATGTCTAACATCTCTGATAGAAAACTATGAACTACATATGTCCAGCCATCAAATTGTGAAGGACACTTAGCCCACGTACACACGGTCGGAGATTTTGCCAACCAAATCCATCAGATTTTGCCCCTGTCAGATTTAGTCCGACGCATTGTGTCCGAAACTGTTGCATACACACGGTCGGGCCAAGTTGGCGAAAAATCCGATCTTTCAGAACGTGATGACGTAATTTCGTTACGATGGGACTACATTCAGGCTAGTAGCCAATAGCTTTGATGTAGGAATTTGATCTGAGCATGCGTGGCACTTGGTCCGATGAAAATTCTCTACACATGACCGGATTAGGTCCGTCTGGCCCAGTTGGTTGGGAAATATTTCCAACATGTTGGAAAATTGGGTCGGACGGAGATTCGGACAGAATCAGTCCGATGCATACCACACACAGTCGGATTATCTGACGACACGGTCCGATAAGACTCATTCCGACAGATTCTCCGACCGTGTGTACAAGGGCTAAGAAAGGACTGCTTCAACATGGCAGTGAAAGAAACGCATTAGATAGCTTGAGTTGTTTACTTAGAAATATAAAATATCCTTAGCGAAGCAAAGTATTGTTGTGGAAGTCATTCCATAGTTGTCCACAGACTACCCTAGTAGTTGTATGTCTTTCGCCACCATATTGCAGGAATCTTTCCTTAATATGTTGACCATCAGTAATTATAACAAAATCCTACCAACAATATCTCCTATTGGCAACAGAAATTTTATATCTTATGCTTTAAAATAGAGTGGGGTGACTCAGAGTTCATGTGGCGTTCGGACACAATTCAATAGTAGACTGCATGGCTCAGCATATTCATGCACGTTTACATGATTTTACAAGGCTTAATTCATTTTTATGATAAAAGGAACTGTCAGTCAAACACAGTTCCTATTAGCAGTGTGGTACAGATCTAAAAAAATCCACGGGGGTGCATTCATGGGATGTGTGTGCCACCTACTAGATGGCAAGCTGTGTCTCCTGATGTGGCAGAGCGAAAAATGCCAAAGTTGCAATAGCTTCATTAGCCACCTTAAAATTAAACACTTTCACCCCCTTCCTGCCCAGGCCACTTTTCAGTGCTGTCACACTCTGAATGACAATTACACAGGCACGCATCACTCTACCAAAATTACATTTTTATAGGTATTTAGTAAAAGGTATTGCAAGCTTTTTAAAGTTGTTTTCCCCCATTTTTTAAAAAAAGCACAAAAGTAAATGCATGTATTGATGTAGCAATATGGAGTAGAATCACAGAGTACAGTGATCGTACGGTATTTCTATGTATCGCATGTCCCTCTAGTGCTCAATGTTATCAAGTGACATCATTTTTGTGAGCCAAATGAAAGCGATTGTGGGATGAGTAGTCCCTCATACTGATAATGGCTTTGCATGTTTATGTGCCTGGACTACATATCCCAGGCATCTTCGCTACAATCATGGAGATTGCTGGAAGTAGCTATAAAAGAAGCAAAAGCCTGCGCAGAGCTCTTTTCCACCTGGACCTGATGTGAAACAGACCTCTCTGTGCATGGAGTGAGGAGTCGTGGCCTACCACACGGTATGCCACATTCCAGCCCGAATGAGAGGGGCCTAGTTCTGTTGCTGTTCATCTGACATCCATCCAGCACCACTCCGATCACCTGTGTACTGAGCTTCAAATTGGGAGATCGATATGGCGGTTCCGCTACACGAGTGTCGCTACAAGAGATACTGTCCGGAAGACATCTAATCGGCCTGGTCGTTGGTGAGAGGACAATCGCCCAACTTTTACAAATCTTTTATCACGGTTCCACTGGGACACTTTGCACAGGCATCTTTACCTTAGGAATCCTTTACTGGACTTACTTTGAACACTGTGCATGGACACCTAGTATCCTCTTTACAAGGAACCTATTGCTTCTTACTACACCTTATTGGATTATAGTTAATGAGCTCCTATATGCCAATGAAGACCATCAGATCTGCAATGGGGGCATTACTGTCATTACTAAGTCTAACTTCTCATTAGGGTAACAGTTATAGGCCGGTCAAGGACTCCCTCGTTAGAAGTGTGTCAGTGTATTCAGGTAGCTGTGTTATCCGTACAGGTGCTACCAGTATTTCATTGATCCAGTGTATATGATATACCGTTTTAGCAATGTTGTCTAAAACTCAGCAGATCTATTCCCCTCTGTCACGAATGCCACGTCTACCCCAATGCAGGTGGTCAGACACTATAGCTAGCTACTGTGTGCTTCACCTATAGCAGCCCCTTTTCCCTTAAGGCAAGCAGGCCTACTGGTACTTTATTGCCCCCAGAACTTATACACAATGCTATAGTGCCTGGCCACCACACCAGGGCAGACTACTTGCAGTTTAGCAGACAGATAGCGTGGTTCTATGATAGCTGAGTTCAGGGAATAGAACAAGAAGTAGGAAAAAAAGGGGGATACACATTGTTTACATTGCTGTCACCACCCAATATATAATTCATTGCTGTATCCCCCTTTATTTCCTGCTTCTTGTGTTGCTCCATGGGACCTAACTGTGACCATTGCAGCGTGAGGTTTTTTTTTCCTCCTATGGCGGGCATCCCTCTCCCCCCGGGATGGAGTAGTGTCCCC
Source organism: Lithobates pipiens (assembly GCF_037356315.1). Classification (NCBI taxonomy): domain Eukaryota; kingdom Metazoa; phylum Chordata; class Amphibia; order Anura; family Ranidae; genus Lithobates; species Lithobates pipiens. The sequence goes on from NW_027507903.1 coordinate 299,251,415, forward strand.
ATTTCCTATTGTGAGCGCTCTCCCCTCCTACCAAGGGTGATGGCATTTCAGGCCACCTCCCTATTTGATCACATGCGTGAAGAGATAGACCCGGTGACGTCACACGCCAGCGTTAGCCGGCCTGATGGCATGGGCTGGGTTGGAGTTACTCAAGGGCGCCTACAGCTGTCTCTAACCAGACGGCTGTAACCCAGGGGCAACTAGAACTCAAGGCTATACATGGTGAGGCTTACTTCATCATCCCAATTATCTATTGTGATGGGAACTTTGTATGCCTATCAGCAGCAACTCCCAAGTGGAGAGGTTTGCTGCTATAGACTCAAACTCCCCACATCCTGCTCTTTGCTCCTGGATAAATTGCTAAGGTTGGTGCATGAGCTTTGCTCTCATGCATATATATGCTTATTGTTGTTCCAGGGGCTCTGATTTGGCTATGACTAGATCCATCTGGAATATTGAATACAGCCTTTATCCAACTGAATGTTTAACCTTGCATTGATAGAATGACACTGTCATCAGTCCTTCACCTGTGACCCCTTGGTTTTCATACACTATATTGATATATTAGGTGGGTTTGGACCATTTATTCATCCCCTCTCTCCCCTTTTTTTTTTAGTGATTTGTTTGCTGTTTTTCTCCACCTCTTTTTCTTCCCCCTGCTTCCCCCCCAAAGCACTGCCACATTCCCTACTCTCCTACCGGTTCCTGTGGGGATGCTTCCGCATAGAGAGCAGGGGAAGGGGCAAGTAAATATGTAATTCTCTCCCTTTTATGAATGAACACAGTGAGTGATTGGTACTGATCACTGCATTCATTCGTAACTGAAATATAGCAAACTGTGTTTACTATGCTTCAGTTTGTGAATGCACAGGAAGCCGCTCAACACAGAGTACCTCCCATTCATTCATTGTACAAGGCAGCTGAGGCTGCAGAGAAAGGGACTGGGGAATCTCTGTCCTCAGTCCCTTTCTCTGTTGGGGGAACTGAAGAAAGTGAAGAGAAGGGCAACCAAACTGATAAGAGGCATAGAGGAGCTCAGCTATGAGGAAAGATTAGAGGAACTGAATTTATTCTCTCTTGAGAAGAGGGGATTATTAGGGGGCGGCGCCTCTGCGCCCTATATGGACGGCCCGCCATTGCTAACATTTCTAGGTAAAGTTGATCCAGGGAATATATGATTGCCTCTCGGGGGATCAGGAAGGATTTTTTATTTCCCCTCTGGAGCAAATTGGATCATGCTTTATTTGGGGATTTTCGCCTTCCTCTGGATCAACTGTGGGTATAGGATTGTGTGTAAGGGATTGTATGATTTATTTTTAATTTTTTATTGGTTGAACTGGATGGACTTTTGGCTTTTTTCAAACTGACTAACTATGTAACTATGCATTTGTTTCACCTCTTAAAACGATTTACTGCACAGGAGTGTGCTTTTAATACAGCAATCACACAGAGAAATTACAATGTGGCTGTTGACGCCGGAATCTTCATTACACATCCTCAGGCCCACCATTACCAACTTGTGCCCCCAGTCCCTTTCATAGTACCCCCAAGTGCCAATATACACTATATTACCAAAAGTATTGAGACATTTGCCTTTACACTCACATGACCTTTTATGACATCCCAGTCTTAGTCCGTAGGGTTAAATATTGAGTTGCCCCACCCTTTGCAGCTATAACAGCTTCAACTCTTCTGAGAAGGCTATCCACAAGTTTTGGGAGTGTCTATGGGAATGTTTGACCATTCTTCCAGAAGCGCATTTGTGGTCAGGCGCTGATGTTGGACGAGAAGGCCTGGCTTGCCGTCTCCTCGCTCAGATTCATCCCAAAGGTGTTTTATCGGGTTGAGGTCAGGACTTGCAGGCCAGTCAAGTTCCTCCACCCCAGACTCACTCATGCATGTCTTTATGGACCTTGCTTTGTGCACTGGTCCAAACCATTTTGGTGGAGGGGGGATTATGGTGCGGGGTTGTTTTTCAGGGGTTGGGCTTGGCCCCTTAGTTCCAGTGATGGGAACTCTTAAGGCGTCAGCATAACAAGACATTGTGGACAATTTCATGCTCCCAAATTTGTGGGAACAGCTTGGGGATGGCCCCAAATGTTTACATTTATTAATTATGTGTGTATATAAATACACACACGCATCTATGTTTGAGCTTTAGGCCCCTTTCACACATACTGGCTGTTTGTCCATTTTTCATCCATCCATTGACGGATGAAAAATGTACATCAATGCATTCCTATGTATGGGTGATCATCCATTTACATCCGTTTTCATCCGCTTCTGTCAACATCCATTTTTGAACGGATGAAAGCCTTATTTTTCAAAAGTTAAAAGAACAGATCAGAGGAAAGATTGATTAAAAAAATAGATGACAATCTGATAACAATAGAGGAAAAAATGAATCAAACATAATTTCTTGCTTGTGTAATTGGCTCACTGATTTTTCCCAGAATTCTACACTAATACAAGTCAGATTTTTGGCATCCGCTGCAATAGAAATGTAATTTTTTGTAAGATACTCCCAACAGCAAATCATGTCTAAAGAGATGCAGACCCTGTCACTTTCCTCACTAGTGCCCTGCAGATGCAGCAGCTGGTTAATAATTATGAAACCACTCCCATTAGACTCACTTAGCACAGGGGCACAGGGAAGCATACATGGATTTCTTCAGAATAACAAAAGGTAGGAATCTGAAACAAAGTTTGTTAAAATCCCTAAAGTGTACATAGATCACCCAGGGGGAATTTCTTCCAACAAAAGTGGAGTTACGCTTTAAATGTTTAAATGTTTGATTACATTTAAACATTTAACAACTTTAACTTCATCCTAGCAATAGAATAGTTTCGTCAATAGATAAATGCCACCCATTTCCTGTGGGCGCACATTTAACCACTTCAGGATCACTGCACGCCGATATACGTCCTTAATTTGAAGAGGAATATCATTGTTATGGCAGCAGCTAGCTGCCATAACCCCGGTATCCTATTGTTCAGCCGGCGGTCTGCTTTCCGATAAGAGTGGTCTATGCGGCAGATTCACGGCAAGATCACTTTTATCGGTGGCGAGAGAGGGGCACCCCCCTCCCGCCACGCCCCGTTGCCTTCTGCTGCTTACTAGAGTCGACGGCAGCGGCGGAGGTGATCGGATGTTGCCCCTTGCTGGGCATGGAGACGAGTGAGTGAAAGATGGGCCCCCACCCATCTCCATAACATTGCAAGGCGGAAGCAACATCAAAATGCCCCTTCCACCAATAGCTCTTAAAGGGCGATTTAATTTTTTTTTTTTTTTAATGACAATTTTTTTTTCTTGGATTTTAGTGTAAATATGAGATCTGAGGATTTTTTTACCCCAGATCTCATATATTATATATAATATATTTTTTAAACACACCCCGTCCCGCCAAGCTCACGTGCAGAAGTGAAGGCATACGTGAGTAGCGCCCACATATGAAAACGGTGTTCAAACTACACATGTGAATATTGCCACGATCGGTAGTGTGAGAGCAATAATTCTAGCCCTAGACCTCCTCTGTAAACTAAAACATGCAACCTGTAGAATTTTTTGAACGCTGCCTATGGATTTTTAAGGGTAAAAGATTGTCGCCATTCCACGAGCGGGCGCAATTTTGAAGCGTGACATGTTGGGTATCAATTTACTCGGCGTAACATTATCTTTCACAATATAAAAAAAATGGGCTTTTCCGTTGTCTTATTTTTAATTCAAAAAAGTGTATTTTTTCCCCAAAAAGTATGCTTGTAAGATCGCTGCGCAAATACGGTGTGACAGAAAGTATTGCAATGACCACCATTTTATTCTCTAGGACAGTGAAGGTGAACCTCGGCACCCCAGATGTTTTGGAACTTCCCATGATGCTCATGCACTCAGCAGTGTAGTTGAGTATCATGGGAAATGTAGTTCCAAAACATCTGGGGTGCCAAGGTTCCCCATCACTTCTCTAGGGTGTTAGGGGAAAAAAATTATAATGTTTGGGGGTTCTAAGTAATTTTCAAGCAAAAAAAATGTGTTTAACTTGTAAACAACACATCTCAAGAAGAGGCTCGGTCCTTAAGTGCTTAAAGCGGTATTGAACCCAAAAGCAAACATTTATTATATTGTAGCTAGCAATCACCTAGCAACCAGCTCACTGTTTACATCACATGACGGCTGTGACTGGACACAGTCGTCATGTGATCAGGAGGGCCAATCACAGAGCACTACTGCCGATCGGAGATGCGCCGTGTCCAGGTGACACGAGCGCATTGGGATCGCGCCGCTGCGAGGGCACGCGCGATCTGCCTTTCTGAGGGACGTTCCTGAAGGTCCACTCAGGAGGAAGCTCCCACATGGCCGTATACGTGCAGTGGCCAGGTGGGAGGTGGGTAAGTACTAGCACACTGCAGCTTTTACTGTAGTTCCTTGGATTGTCAGCATGGTCAGGATGTGTTCTTTGTTTGTCAGCCTTCTGGATCTCCAGTGGTCTGACATGCCTTATTCCTGTAGCCTGCAGTAAAACCAGACATGGCTTGTACCATTACCTACGATGTCTTTAACTGAAAAAAATAAATAAAATCATATACAGTGCATCCGGAAAGTATTCACAGCACTTCAATTTTTCCACAATTTATTATGTTACAGCCTTATTCCAAAATTGATTAAATTCATTATTTTCCTCAAAATTCTACAAACCATACCCCATGACAACGTGAAAGAGGCTTTTTTTTAAAAGCTTTGCAAATTTATTAAAAATAAAAAATGAAAAAAATCCCATGTACATAAGTATTCACAGCCTTTGCTCAATACTTTGTTGAAGCACATTTGGTACCAATTACAGCCTCAAGTCTTTTTGAGTATAATGCCACAAGCTTGGCACACCTGATTTTGGTCGGTTTCTCCCATTCTTCTTTGCAGGACATCGCAAGCTTCATCAGATTGTATGGGGATGCACAGCCAGTTTCAGATCTCCAGAGATGTTCAATCGGGTTTAAGTCTGGGCTCTGACTGGATCACTCAAGGACATTCACAGAGTTATCCCATAGCCACAGCCACTCCTTTGTTATTATGTGTATAGGGTCGTTGTCCTGTTGAATAATGAACCTTCACCGAGTCTAAGGCCCAGACCGCTTTGGAGCAGGTTTTCATCAAGAATGTTTCTGTACATTGCTGCATTCATCTTTCCCTCGAGCCTGACTAGTCTCTCAGGTCCTACCGTTGAAAAATATCCCATCAGTATGACACTGCCACCACCATGCTTCGCTGTAGGGATGGTATTGGCCAGGTGATGAGCAGTGCCTGGTTTCCTCTAGACATGACTCTTGATATTCAGGCCAAAGAGTTCAATCTTTGTTTCATCAAACCAGAGAATTTTGTTCCTCATGGTCTGAGAGTCCTTCAGGTGCCTTTTGGCAAACTCCAGGTGGTCTGTCATGTGCCTTTTACTGAGCATAGCTAGAGAACTAATGATACTGTGCTCTCCTGCTTAGAGTGGTCAGTTTTTTTATAGGAAAGCAGAGGGACTGGTAGGAACTCCAGGGATTTCACACAAATGAAGCAATACAAAGAGAACAGGATACGTTCTCATACAAGTACATGGTACAGCAGCCACATATCAGTAATATGAAGTGTTGGGGTATCAAGTGCTTTAAGAACACATACCTGAACAGAACATTTATCTATGTTTTTAAACCAGACTTTAGTGTCGCTTTAACATTTTACAACAAAGGAGCGTGATTGGCCTGGCTTTAAGGGGAGGAGGAGGTAGGGTTGCCAACTTTTCTTCAAGTCGAACCCAAACACTTTAGTGGCACACAGCAATTTTTTTTTGTAGTATAAACTATACATATATTTTGCTATTAAATAACATTTCTAATCATATGAAGTTAATAGAAAGAGCCCCACTCTACATTCGATTCCACAGAGTTTCCCTTTACATCTGAACTCGCACAGTTCCCTTTCACTGTAAGGGGGGACTCTGCAGACTCTGATGTAAGGGAGAACTCTGGGGACTCTAACATAAGGGATGCTCTGGGAACCCTGATTTAAGGGGGGACACTGAGAACTCCGATTAAAGGGGGAACACTGTGGCCTCTGGTATAAAGGGGAACTCTGATGTAAGGGGTGCTCTGAGAACCCTGATTTACCTTATGCCGCGTACACACGGGCGGACTGTATGGCGTACTTAGTCTGTCGAAACACATTTCAGCGGACAGTCCGCTCGTGTGTGGGCTTCAGCGGACTTTTTCAGCGTGCAGTCTGGCGTACTAAGTATTTCGGATTTTTCGAAATTCTGTCCGTCGTACTTTGGTTTCAGCGGACAATCCGCTCGTCAGTAGGCTAGTTCGACGGACTAAGAATGGCGCATGCCCAGAAAGGATTTACACGGCGGAAGGGTGCTTTGCTGTGTCTTGGACTTCCTATTTCTAGTCCCGTCGTACGTGCTGTACACGTCATCGCGCAAGCTTTCGACGGACTGTTTGTGCATCCGTGTGTGGTCAAGTCCATTCAGTCGAAAGTATGACGGACTGTCCGTTGGATTGTATGACGGACTAAGTACGCCATACAGTCCGCTCGTGTGTACGCGGCCTTAGTGTACTCACTCAGAGGCAGGAGATAGAAGGGGGGGGGGGGGGAGACTTCAGTCACAGACAGAGATGGATGGTGAGCTCACTCACCCCTTGGCAGTCAGCACCTCTCATCCAGATGTATCTGAGGCTGCTGGCCTTCAAATTTCCAGCCCACACTTTCCTTTTCTAAGGAGTGTGGGCAGACACAGAGGGATAGGACCGGGAGGAAGAGGTGCAGATTGAGCCCTCTCTCCTCTCCTGTCTTTGTGTGTTTGGGGGAGTGGGGGGATTGTTAGTGCTGGCTTTGGGCAGCATGAACTAATGTTACAGACACTCTCAGCTTAGACAACTGCAGCCAGCAACCCTGCTGGGAAGCCATAGTTCAGGCTGAATAATGTGTCCGGGTTTCAGGCAGCCTGAAACCCGGACGCATAATTCCAAACCCGAACTGTGAATCCTGGACAGGTGGCAACCCTAGTAGGAGGTTTTTTTTTTGGTTTTTATTTAACATCTTGCAAAAAAGAGCATGATTTGAGATCTGGATATAACATTTTCCGACAACAAAATGCGATCATTTAAATTCTGATTGTGTGTGGACAATTCCGATGCACGAAGCTCGACGCATGCTCAGAATAAATTATGATACAGAAGCTATTCGCTACTGGCTATTGAACTTCCTCTTTATAGTCCCGTCGTACGTGTTGTACGTAACCTCGTTCTTGAAAATCCAAATTTCCGACAACTTTGTGCGACCGCGTGTATGCAAGACATGTTTGAGTCAACATCTGTTGGAAAAAATCAGACAGGTTTTGTTTTTGGAATGTCCGATCGTGTGTACAGGGCATACGTGTTCCATAAACTTTTAGTGGTACCAAAACACAGAGTGTCTTTGAATGCTTGTTGTTCAATAAATGGCTCAACAATTACAGCAAAAGGATACCACATTGTGGTGCCAGTATAAATGAATGGAACACAAATACTGTGTTTTGCCAGCATTGCAGTGTGATTTGGAATCAGTGTGTGGTGGCAGGCAGAATCACAGCAATATTCTGCCCACAATCTTAAATCACTACATGTGCCCAACAGGCTAAAACAACAGCAATTATGGAAGACTCAGTCCAGCGCCTCAATCGCCAACTTTTCCAGCAGTTGCCACAATCTCAGATACCAGTAGAATGACAGAAAGAAATTCTGCATGACTATAGTATGGCTGATGCTGCGCTGTTATTCTAAATGCCCTCCTGCATACCATACCCGTTCCCATTCAAAGACCACACATGTTTTGGAGCAGTTAGTGGCCGTAGCAGCCCCTTTATTATCAAAATATAGTTAACATGTAAACCAAAACAACGATATAACCACATAATTTTAACTTAACACTGAGCACGTTGGTCTTCCACAGGACATTCCCCCTCCTCACCCATTATCATATTAATCAAACAGGCACTGCGGTGATATTACTGTAACTAGGCCTCAAGCTGACATGCTAGCTCAAAGACATCCCAACTCTTGACCGCAGTGCACCCCATTACCAGTTACCATATAGACCCTCGCTATATGGCATATCAGCAGCGAGCCCATATCTCCAATGGGTCCCGCATCAACAATTCTCTGTGGGGAGGGGTTATCTTCCTTTGCCTGCACCTACCAACATCCGCCACCGCTACGACATCCCGCACTAAGTCCTGCAAGGAAAATAAGTTAAAATCGGAACACCATATGAAAATACATCAAACCCAATGAAAACCACCGTGTATCCAAACATTGTGCACCCCTCCATGCCCCGCGATCACCACCTTGCGCTGACAACCCACCAACCAATAATAGCCTGAAAATATAAAACATAAAATGTAACTAAGTAATGTAAGGGAGGGAGGGCGGGAATCTTCTCCTTTGCCGACTGACGCTGGGGCGTGGAGCGCGCTCTCCTGCACGCTCAGGCTCCGCCCCCTAAAATGGAACTGGCCAATCCTTGCCCAGCCCTCTGTCATGCCTTTTCTCCGCCTACCCTTCGGTCTGCTCCGTGCAGTTCTTGACTATAGTATGGCTGATGCTGCGCTGTTATTCTAAATGCCCTCCTGCATACCATACCCGTTCCCATTCAAAGACCACACATGTTTTGGAGCAGTTAGTGGCCGTAGCAGCCCCTTTATTATCAAAATATAGTTAACATGTAAACCAAAACAACGATATAACCACATAATTTTAACTTAACACTGAGCACGTTGGTCTTCCACAGGACATTCCCCCTCCTCACCCATTATCATATTAATCAAACAGGCACTGCGGTGATATTACTGTAACTAGGCCTCAAGCTGACATGCTAGCTCAAAGACATCCCAACTCTTGACCGCAGTGCACCCCATTACCAGTTACCATATAGACCCTCGCTATATGGCATATCAGCAGCGAGCCCATATCTCCAATGGGTCCCGCATCAACAATTCTCTGTGGGGAGGGGTTATCTTCCTTTGCCTGCACCTACCAACATCCGCCACCGCAATCAAGGATAAAACCTTATCCTTGAGAGCACCTCCACACCCTCAAAGCTCGCTCAATACCGTCTTGTAAGCCAAGAGTCCACAAATCAATGCCAACCGCATTGAGGTGTACCCCATCATCCTTCAGGTACCGCCACGTGTCCACCTCCAGCTCCAAATGTCGAACAGCCAACCCCCCATTGCGCACTACAAAGCGGCTAACCTCCTGGTTCACCTTCCTCCTAGCCTTGTTGATCTTCTCCACCGAACGCGCAAATCTCCACTGAGTCCTAGCCACTATATCCGACCATACAACAATCATTTGCGGAAAAGCCGCACGCAGGCGCAAGAGATCATACTTAATGTCCCTGGTGACGTCCAGCTTAGTGCGGAGGCCCAAATCATTGCCCCCCACGTGCAAAACTAGCACGTCCGGGGCCCTATCGAACCCCGCAAAACGATGCACCTCGTGCACCATCCTGCTCCATAGCATGCCCGGAAACCCAAACCATTTTATTAGCGCCTCTAGCCGGGAAATGCCTAACTGTCTGCCATCTGGTCGCACATCACCCCTCCTGGCACCCCAGCAGACGTAAGAATGGCCCATAATCCAGACCAAACCTGGCGCAGCACCTGTAAAAAAGAAAACAAACACACCAAAATAACAATAACCACACCTGTGTCACACGAACCCATGCCAACACCACCACACCCTTGCAGCTAAACGCCCATCAATTCCGGCCGCACGTACGATTTGAACCTCCGCGACTCCCAACGCCCAATCCGTTTCACCGCCGCCTCGTCCAAACCCCACCTCACCGCCTCCGTCGCGGCCCCAATCCGAAAAGAATGAGAAGAAAACTTTTCCCCCCCCAAACCCAATGCCTTTAGGCACTTCCGAAAAACCCCGATAAACTGGAACCGGGAAACAAACTCCCCATTAACATGTACCAACAAAGGGCCCGGACACGCCGGCCGAACGTCCAAGAATTCACGCAACACCACAACCGGGCATAGCCCGCTGCCCGGAATTCCGAACACCACCACTTCCTTCCCTTTTCCACCCTGATCCGTTTTTGACCTACGGATCCGCATGCTCACCCGGTCGTCCCCACAAACCACATCCTCAAAAAACACACCCCCCTGCCCTTTCCTGGAAGGGCTAACCAGTTCGCCGATCCGAAAAGCGCCAAAAAATGCCAATACAAAGGCGGCTTTAAACAAAATTTGCTCATAAACCGAAAAACACACTACCCCCAGCCGATCGCACAGCCTACCCAACAGATCAAAGGACACCGGTCTCCTGGTGTCCTTCACCTGTCGGCCCCGCCGGTAACCCCTCATCACTTGTTGCACCCAGAAATCCTTCGTGTAATCCACCTCCCCCCGCAGCTTAAACCAAAAGGCCAAGCCAGCCAATTTTTTCCCCATCCGCGAAATAGATACTCCTTCCTCCAAATTCCGCGACACAAAGTAGAGTACCATCAAACGCCGGTCTCGCACTCCAGCCCCCACCTGCAACCCCAAAGCCTCCCATTCCTCCCAGGTCTTCTCATACGCTGCCCAAGTGCCCCCACTCACCGACCGCTGGATCCAGACGGAGGCCGTTCCAACGCAATCGTCCACAACTCCTCTGGGCAGGGGACCCCCTGAGCGTCCGCCGAAGGTGCCAGCTCCCGGAACCTGTCCCACTGAAATCGAGACAGTGCGTCAGCCACCACATTCTCCACCCCGGGAAGGTGTACCGCATGTATAAAAATATTCAACTGCATACAACGCAAAACCAAATGCCGCAGCAGCCGCACCACCGGCGGGGAGGACGCAGACACCCGGTTAATGACCTGCACAACCCCCAGGTTGTCCCCATGGAAACGAACCTTCCGGTCCCGGAGGCACTCCCCCCACAGCTCAACCGCCAGCACCACCGGAAAGAGTTCCAGCAGCACCATGTTCCTCAGCAGTCCCTCGGCCCTCCAGGAGTCGGGCCAGGGACCCGCACTCCACCGACCCTGAAAAAAGGCCCCGAACCCCGTTGACCCCGCAGCGTCCGTAAATAGCTCCAAATCAAAATTGCTCACCGGACCCGCCATCCATAACGCCCTGCCGTTGAATTTGTCCAGAAACACGTGCCAAACTTGCAGATCTGCACGATGGTCCCTGGACAACCGCACAAAATGTTTAGGGGAAACCGCACCCCCCGTAGCGGCTGCCAGACGCCGACTGAAAACCCTACCCATGGGTATGATCCGGCACGCGAAATTCAATTTACCCAGCACAGACTGAAGAGTCCTGAGCTGTACCTTCCGCCTGCCGACCAAACCACGCACCTCCTCCTTCAACGCCCCCAACTTATCCTCTGGCAACCGACACTCCATCGCCTCCGAATCCAGCACAATGCCCAAAAAACTGATCACCCTCGTCGGCCGTTCGGTCTTCTCGGGGGCCAGCGGGATCCCAAAAGCCTCGGCCACCCGTTCCAGCGTCGTCAACAGCACCGCACACAGCGCCGACGAAGCCGGCCCTACGCACAGGAAGTCATCCAGGTAGTGTATGACCGAATGAACTCCCGCGACGTCCCTGACCACCCATTCCACGAAGGAGCTGAAACGCTCAAACAGAGCGCACGAGATGGAGCACCCCATGGGCAAGCACCGGTCGACATAATATTCGTCCTGCCAGCGGCAGCCCAACAGTCGAAAACTCTCGGGGTGCACCGGAAGCAATCGAAAGGCCGCCTCGATGTCAGTTTTTGCCATCAAAGCCCCCCGGCCATAACGCCGAACCCAGACCACCGCAGCATCGAAGGACGTGTACGACACTGCGCTAAGCCGGGGGTCGATGGCATCGTTTACCGAACCCCCTTTGGGATAGGACAGGTGATGTATCAACCGATACTTACCCGGTTCCTTCTTGGGAACCACCCCTAACGGCGACACCACCAAATCCGGCAACGGCATGTCAGCAAATGGGCCCGCCATCCGCCCCAGCGCCACCTCCTTCCGTAGTTTTTCCGAGACCACCTCCGGATGAAGCAACGCCGATCGCAAATTCTTGGACACCGGGGGGGGCGTCCCGAGGAGTGCCGGGATCCGAAACCCCTCCGCAAACCCCAAACCCAACATCAACGCAGCCTCCCTATCCGGATACCGATCTAGAAAAGGACGCATCCTTTTCAGTCTCACCGGCGTCGTCCCTCTTGTGCGAAGGCTCCCCAGTTCTGCCTTTGCCTTGCTTGAAACACCGAGAAACCGGATGGGTCCCCCCACAACCGGAGCACTCGTGTTTGTATTTGCAACTCCCGGCAAACTTACAACCCCCTTCGTTGTATTGCCAGCAGACTCCCTTCTTGCGAGCGGCCGACGGTCCGGAAGTCCCTGATCCACCGGCCCCCCCCTGAAAAAACTGATTCGGCATCCGTGCCGACGACATGAGGCGCATCCACAGGCTGATGTCCTTATGATCCCAGCGAAGAGCAGGTCGAATCGCCCTCCGCTGACGAAATTGTTCATCGTACCGCAGCCATGCCAATCCCCCGTAGACTCTGTGTGCCTCCCCAATCGCGTCCAAGTAGCAGAATAGAGCGGAACAGTGCTCCGGGTTCCTTTCCCCTATCACACTGGCGAGAATCGCAAACGCCTGTAGCCAGTTCGGGAACGTCCGCGGAATCAGACGGTACCTCCGCTTCTCCTCGTCCTCCTTCTTGTTGTCCTCCGGCTTAACTCTGTCCAAGTTGAATTTTTCCAGGGGCAACAGAGAAAATATCTCCACATATTCCCCTTTCCAAATCTTCTCCCTAACCTCCTGCTTAAGATGGGCGCCCAACGGCCCCTCGAAGCACACATACACTTCGCACCGCGCCGCATCCGCCAACCGAATCAAATCTTGTTTCTTTCCCGCATCCCCCACCGTATCCCCAACGGACCCCGATGGCACTGCGGGCGACGCAGCCACCACAGAGTCCCCCAAGCCGGGCCCCGCGGAGGCCGTTGACACCCCCACGCCCCCACCATCCCCCGCTGTCGACACACCCGCCACCCCAGACACACCCTGAGGAACCGCGCAGCTCCCGACGCGTTCCCCCGGCGCAACCCACGCCGCCCCCGGCGCCCCGGGCCTGGCCCCGCCCGCCTCCAACCTACCCACCAGCTCCCGCAACCCCGCCAGGAGACCCGCAAGCCCCCCATCCGCCGGGGCGCGGTCAACGACCGCGCTTGCCAGAGGGAGGGCGGACGGGGAGGGATCCCCCCCGCCGCGTGCAACTCCAGAGCTCCAGACCCCCCCCTCTCCGCCTGACCCCTCCCCCTCCCCCCAAGAACCCAGAAGCAAACTTGACTTACCGGGCCGCCCGGAAGACTCGCCTCCAGCCGCCGATCCTCTCCCGACCGCCGACGGAACGCCTCTCGGTCCTTCATCTGAAGATGACACTTCCCCTTCCGACCGGACAGGGCTCTCCTCCCCTTCGACAGTCGACATGTGCTCCGTCCGCGGTGGGCTGCTCCTGGGCCGTCCTCTGTTCCTCCCCGTGGCCGACTTCCGCGCTGCTTTACCCCGTCCCTGGTACCGGTAAGCTGATGTCGCAGAGGGTGGGCTGTGTACCGCCCCCCGCCCCTCTGTAGGCTTGGCCGCCATCTTGGAGGCCGTCTTGACCCTGGGCACATTCATTGACCTTGTCTGAGAGCGGGACCCCGCCCCCGCCGCGGCCGCGACAGGAGCAGGGCCCGAATCCAGCTTCTTGGGCCTGGTCACATGCCCTGAGGCCACCGCCGGTCCGGCGGACGGCCCCTCATACTGTCCTCCATGGCCCCCACTGCGCCCAAAGGCCTCCCCTGCCCGAACGGCCGGCCGTTTCGCGGGCGGCTCGCGGGGGGCGGATCCAGTGTCGGCAGTAAAGCGGGCGGCGGGAGCCCCGCGCGTGTCCGGGGAGAAACGTTCCGGCGGGCGGGAGCGCCGCGCCCGGACCGCTCCATCCGCCGCTGCCCTAGAATCCTCAGGTCGGCCCCCGAGTACCTCCTCCACTTGCTCTCGGAGCCAGCGCTCCCCGTTCGCCGCGGCCGCGGCCCGCAGCTGCAGAACCAGGTCACCCAGCGAGGACGACATGCTTCCTGTAATCTTCTCCTTTGCCGACTGACGCTGGGGCGTGGAGCGCGCTCTCCTGCACGCTCAGGCTCCGCCCCCTAAAATGGAACTGGCCAATCCTTGCCCAGCCCTCTGTCATGCCTTTTCTCCGCCTACCCTTCGGTCTGCTCCGTGCAGTTCTGCACTGCAGTTCTAAGTTAGCCTGACTGATGAGGACACAAAGGAAAGAGGGACACCCCCATATCTCTCAACTGTCCCAGATTTGGAACAATGTCCCTCTGTCCCTATTTCCTCCTCATTTGTCCCTCATTTTGGTCTGATCTATATAGTTGTATATACAGTGCACTTTTTATCTTTCAAATAGTGTTTCCCAGTGCTAAACCTTTCATCCTATTTCTAAATTGCTGCATTTGTACATTTTAAGAGTCAATATAAAGAAATAGTAGTGGTAAAAAAGCACTTGTGGATTTAATTAACTTTTTTTGGGGGGGTTAATTTTCCTTTAAGGGCATGGCAGGGGGCATGTCTTATGCCTACATACATTTGCTAGTAGATGTCCCTCATTTCCCCCATTTTCCCTCAGTTCTCATTTTCAAATGTTGGGAGGTATGCATACCTAGTGACCCAGGGTGGACTAGGTGGGTCAACGAACAGCAGCACCAGCCAGCAGTACTTCAGAACATCATCCACATCCATGTCCACGTGGAAGGCTGGTGGCTAACAGCACCCTTGAGGGTCCAGCTCCTCTCCCAAGTGGCAGGCAAAGATCGGAAGCCACACTGCAAGGAGGCAGAGCCAATGGAAATAAAGAGCTTTAAGAGCCGGGGACAGCAAGCACGCCCGCCGCATACATCATAACCGTGCACGCGGAACCGGCAGACTCTATGGCCGCCATTCTCCCAGTGATCGTGTTACTGAGCCTCAGAACGGGGAAGTGCCTATGTAAACAAAGCATTTCCCCGTTTTTGCTTGTGTCATGACAGAGATCACTGCTCTCTGTCATCGAGAGTAGTGATCGCTGTCGTGACTTGAAGCCCATCCCCCACAGTTGGAATCACTCCCTAAGACACACGTAACTCATTCATCACCCCCTAGTGGTTAACCCCTTCACTGCCAGTGTCATTTACACAGTAACCAATGCATTTTTATAGCACTGATTGCTGTATAAATGACAATGGTTCCAATATAGTGTCAAAAAATGTCCGATGTGTCTGCCATAATGTCGCAGTCCCGATAAAAAATGCCGCCATTACTAATAAAAAAAATAAAAATAATAAAAATGCCATAAAACTATCCCCTATTTTTTAGACACTAAAACTTGCGCAAACAGATCAATATACGCTTATTTCGATTTTTTTTTTACCAAAAATATGTAGAAGAATACATATTGGTCTAAACTGAGGAAAAATAATATTTTTTAGATATTTTTGGGGGATATTTATTATAGCAAAAAGTAAAAAATATTGAGTTTTTTCAAAATAGTCGCTCTTTTTTTGTTTATAGCACAAAAAATAAAAACCGCAGAGGTGATCAAATACCACCAAAAGAAATCTCTATTTGTTCGAAAAAAAGGACGTCAATTTTGTTTGGGTGCAATGCCGCACGGCCGTGCAATTGTCAGTTAAAACAACACAGTGCCGAATCACAAAAAGTGCTCTGGTCAGGAAGGGGGTAAAATCTTCCGGGGGTGAAGCGGTTAATCATCAACCATGTGAGTTGGTAAATGTTGTACCTTCATAAACTGTAACCATATTGCTACACTTAGACCCCTTTCACACCACACCGCTGATAGCGTCGGTGGTAAAACGCCGCTATTTTTAGCGGCGTTCTACCGCCGGATTTGCGGCGCATTTCGGCCGCTAGCGGGGCGCTTTTACCCCCCGCTAGTGGCCGCGAAAGGGTTAAAACCGCCGGCAAATCGCCGCAATGTCGGCGTTTTGCCGGCGGCATTACAGCGCTGCCCCATTGATTTCAATGGGGAGCAGCGGTGGAGGAGCGGTAAACACACCGCTCCTTCACCGCTCCAAAGAAGCTGCTGGCAGGACTTTTTTCTGACGTCCTGCCAGCGCACCGCTGTAGTGTGAAAGCCCTCGGGGCTTTCACACTGCACACAATGGTGCAGCTTCTTTAGGGCGGATTGCAGGCGCTATTTCTAACGCTATAGCGCCTGCAAAACGCCCTGGTGTGAAAGGGGTCTTAGGGGCGCCTCTCTTCTCTTTTATACTCTGTAGCTCCTGCTGGATTTTGCTGCTAATCCATTCGTGGAGGCTTCCATTTGTGGATGGACATTTTATGGTTGCACAACCTATCACATTCCTATAATCTTTTTATATGGACTATAAACTGAAAGACCTTTGAATAAATGGTTGTGGAATGAATGATCTGGATTTCCATTGATTCCCATGGGGTAATTCGCTTCGATATACAAGTGCTTTGGATTACAAGCATGTTTCCGGAACAAATTGTGCTCACAAGCCAACGTTTTACTGTATTACCTTGCAGTAGAGTGCAGTTGGATGGATGAAAGAGGTCTGCAGGATCAGATGTTGTGAGAGGTGATCACAAATACACAATTCTGGGATGTGAGGCACTTATGTTCTTCAGACCTTTTAACACACAGAAACCTAATATAGATCAGTTAACCACTTAAGCCCCGGACCAATTTGCAGCCAAAGGACCAAGCCCCTTTTTGTGATTCGGCACTGCGTCGCTTTAACTGACAATTACGCGGTGGTGCAACGTGGCTCCCAAACAAAACTGGCGTCCTTTTTTTTCCCACAAATAGAGCTTTTGTTTGGTGGTATTTGATCACTTCTGCAGTTTTTTTTTTTGCGCTATAAACAAAAATAATTTTGAAAAAAATGCAATACTTTTTACTTTTTGCTATAATAAATATCCCCAAAAAAATATAAAACATTTTTTTTTCCTCCGTTTAGGCCGATACATATTCTTCTACATATTTTTGGTAAAAAAAAAAATCACAATTAGCGATTATTGAAGTTATAGTGTTTACAAAATAGGGGATAGTTTTATGGCATTTTTATTAATATTTTTTTTTTTTTACTAGTAATGGCAGCAATCAGCGATTTTTATTGTGACTGCGACATTATGGTGGACACATCGGACATTTTTGGGACCATTGTAATTTTTACAGCAATCAGTGCTATTTAAATGCACTGATTCCTGTGTAAATTACACTGGCAGTGAAGGAGTTAACCACTAGGGGGCAGTGTAGGAGTGTAGGAGTTATGTATGACGTTATGTTTTTTTTTTATTGTAGGGGTCGTGGCCTGGCATGTGACATCACTGATCATCTTTCCCTATAAAAGCGAACAGACGATCGGTGACAGCCACAGTGGGAAGCACGGGGAGAGGTTTGTTTACAGAGACCTCTCCTTATTCTTCAGCTCTGTGACCCGATCGCAGGACATCAGCGGCGATGGGGTTCGCTGGTCCCGGGGTCATGGACCGGGCACACTCCCGACCCATTGCTGGGCACTTAAAGAGCAACATACAGGTACGTGCTTGTGCCCAGCCGTGCCATTCTGCCGACGTATATGTGCAGGAGGCGGTCCTTAAGTGGTTAAAGTGGTTCTAAATGCAGAAGATTTTTTATCGTATTGCAGTCTAGGAATTAAGATAAAAAACCTCCTGTGTGCAACAGGCACCGTCAGCTCTCCCCCAATTACTTACCTGAGCCCCATCTTGATCCAGCGATTGTCTGAGACACTCCCTCCTCATTGGCTTTGAAAGCAGCGGGCGCCATTGTCTCAATGAGGAGATAGAGGGGGCGGGGAGGAGCTGCAGCTCATCTTCACATTTGATACTTTTTTTTTTTTTTTTTTTTTACTAAGTTTTTTACTAAGTGGAACTGTACCCATGGAGAAAAGTATTGAAATAAAGGCAGGGAAACTTCAGGTCTGTCTCCAAGAAAGAAGGTACAGGTAAGGTACAGTAAAAGAAGTTAAAAAAGGGTTTATCAGAGAGCAAAAAACAGTCCTTTCAAACTTTTGCTCTATGAAAATCAATAGACAAATGAGGATAAAAAAAATATATATAACTTGTCTAATTACTACCTACTTTTAGACACATGCCCCTTCTATGACACTGCAATGAGAGGCATGCCTCCACTGCAGCATTTTTATTGCACAGCTGGGGCTAATAGTACTTTAACATTGGTCCAAGACTCCAAGCTGTCCATTGAGCTCAGTGCCTCTGACAAGAAGTGAGGAGAGGCACTGTGAGCTCATACTCTCAGTCTGCTGCAGAGTGTGTCAGCTTGTATTTAAACTGGCCGCTCTATATGTAGCTTCTGACAGGCTGTGCAAGGAGCCCCATATCTCTGGAACCATAGGTCGTAGGAGCCCCACATTTTTACCAGTGGCGGAGTAGGACTTGCTGAGCTACGACCCTCGAAGCTCGATTTGTTTTCATTTTTTTATGTTCATGGCTCTGCCTCACCTGCCTCCCCTGACTGCACGTTCCTGATGTAAGCCAAGCTAGTTGTAGAAGAAAATTCAAGAAAATCAATTGCACAACTAAAATTTGCACTGCCAGAGTACACTGATACTGAGACTGTCAGTGAAAATCGTACTGTTCTGTAACTCCACATACACCTTCAGGGCATCCTCAAGCAAATGATTCAAATGGTTTGTGTATTTTCAATGTTGCCTTTTGAGCCACATGAAAATGCCCTGTCCCTGCTGTATAGTTTATTTTAATTGGCACATGTCCCCCTTGGCAGTGCACAGCTTCCTATGCTTATTTTTTTTACAGCCGTTTGCCCATTGGTTCTAAGAATGGGCAGAAGTCAGCAACAAGATTCATTCCCTACAGACTTTAATAGGATTCATCTCTAATGCCACGTACACACGAGCGGACTGTATGGCATACTTAGTTCGTCTAATGCCGCGTACACACGAGCGGACTGTATGGCATACTTAGTTCGTCATACAATCCGACGGACAGTCCGTCGTACTTTCCACTGAACGGACTTGACCACACACGGATGCACAAACAGTCCGTCGAAAGAAATAGGAAGTCCAAGACACAGCAAAGCACCCTTCCGCCGTGTAAATCCTTTCTGGGCATAAGCCATTCTTAGTCCGTCAAACTAGCATACTGATGACCATACTGTCCGCTGAAACCAAAGTACGACGGACAGAATTTCGAAAAATCCGAAATACTTAGTATGCCGGACTGCATGCTGAAAAAGTCCGCTGAAGCCCACACACGAGCGGATTGTCCGCTGAAATGTGTTTCGACGGACTAAGTACGCCATACAGTCCGCTCGTGTGTACGCGGCATAAGTTGGGGTTTCCCAAGTTTTGAATGAAGAATTGAACTCCTGCAAATTTCGCCCATCATTGATATGATGCTACAGCTCAATCTTGTACCATCGCATTCTGCCTTGGGTGGGCATACACATGTATATACAGTAATATACATGCGTGTGTATATATCCCAGAGAGCACCCCCACTTAGATCAGGGTCCCCAGACAACCCCCCCTTAGATCAGGGTCCCCAGAGAGACCCCCTTACATCAGAGTCCCCAGAGAGCCCCCCCTTACATCAGGGTCCCCAGAGAGCACCCCCTTACATCAAAGTCTCCAGAGAGCCCCCCCCTTACATCCGGGGCCCCAGAAAGCCCCCCTTACATCCAGGGCCCCAGAAAGCCCCCCTTGCATCAGGGTCCCCAGAGAGCCCCCCTTACATCAGGGTCCCCAGAGAACCACCCTTACATCAGGGTCCCCAGAGAACCACCCTTACATCAGGGTCCCCAGAGAGCCTCCCCTTGCATCAGGGTCCCCAGAGAGCCCCCCTTGCATCAGAGTCCCCAGAGAGCCTCCCCTCCCCTTGGGGACCCCTGCAGAGACTCGGGGCTATGGGCCCTAGATTCTGAGCTATAGCCCCAAAAGCCACCCCCTAGCGACGCCACTGGTAAAAAGTATAAAGAGACCCAAGAAACAGTTACCTGACTCCCCAATTTATGATAGCCGGAACCCCATAAAAAAGGGATGTCAATACCTGATATAACGGTTATTTACCCTGGGGGTAAATAGCAGACAAATGTCCTTATTAATCCAAAGGTATTAAAGATAATTTACTTAAAATGTCATACACTTGTACATTTTCAAAAAATATCCATACGAACATTTTCAGTACATTTAATGACTAGTCATTCAAAAGAAATTTTATTCGCTTTAAACTTTCAATTTTGGAGTAAATGGACTTTCCCAAACAAAAAACACATTTACTAGAAATTCGTACACTCAAGAAAATGTTTCCATCCTTCTTTTAAATTTTCTTTTCACTGCAGTTGAAAACGATTGCTGATTTGACTCCACTAACGACTAGTGCATGGCCAGCTTAAAGTGATACTAAATATTCCGGTTTTTTTGTTTTTTTCTGTTACAAATACCAAACATATTATAACTCAAAATGTTGTTTGCTTTTAGCATGTGAATTTGGAATCCTTCTGCTCTTTCAATTTTTTCTGTCACTGGGGGGGCAAGTGGTTAAATATAAAAAATTATTTGTGAATATGTAACTATGAGAATGTACTTACTTTATAGATGGGAACGATTGACTCCTCCTGTGGAAGTGACTTCAGTCGCAAAACATGTAGAGGATCACCTCAAAACTAGGCATGAGCTGGGTGTTCAAGTCGAATGCATGTTCGTCTCGAACACCGGGTGTTTGCCCGTTCACCGAAGCCAGAACTTTATGGGCCGTTCGCACCACATTTGCATGGCGCTCACGCCCCACAATGCACTGCGGCATCGCAGTGCATTGCTGGCTGATGATTGGCCAAGCATGCACTATGAAACATTCTATGTTGTTCTGGTCCTATACCACAGGCAGCTGCAGCAGTTACAGTGGGTGTATTGTGCTACCTGCACAGTGTACACCTGAAGCTACCCCCAATTGCTCGTGGTGTTCTAGTCCTATACCACAGGCAGCTGCAGCAGTTGCAGTCGGTGTATTGTGCCCCCTGCACAGTGTACACCTGAAGCTACCCCAATTGCTGGTGTTGTTCTAGTCCTATACCACAGGCAGCTGCAGCAGTTACAGTCGGTGTATTGTGCCCCCTGCACAGTGTACACCTGAAGCTACCCCAATTGCTGGTGTTGTTCTAGTCCTATACCACAGGCAGCTGCAGCAGTTGCAGTCTGTGTATTGTGCCACCTGCACAGTGTACACCTGAAGTTACCCCACTTGCTGGTGTTGTTCTAGTCCTATACCACAGGCAGCTGCAGCAGTTACAGCCGGTGTATTGTGCCACCTGTACAGTGTACACCTGAAGCTACCCCAATTGCTCGTGTTCTTCAGATCCTATACCACAGGCAGGCAGCTGCAGTAATTACAGTCAATGTACTGTGTCAGTCTGCTCAGTGTGCACCTAAAGCTACTCCAATTGAGATTTCTTGCACCTACTGGTAAGCCTTAATCTAGGCTTACCTGTAGGCTAAAGTGGTCTGCAAGGCTTTACAACCACTTTAAAAGATTCCAGGAACCTGTGCCACACCGTTAAGTTACCCCTATGTTGCCTGGTCAGCCAAATAAAATAATTGGGTGATTTGACCCCCACGCTGGCCAAAGACAGCTGTCGGCAAAACACTCTACCCATGGGCATAATGTGGCATGCAAAACCCCATGAATTTCCATCTTGAGGGCCAGAAGTTTTTCAACCAGCAAGCGACACTCCATAGCCCAGGAATCTAATATGATGCCCAAGAAGCTAACGGTTGAATTGGGGCATCTATGTTCTCAGGAGCTAATGGAATACCAAAATGCTTGGCAATATGCTGCAACATCATTGGATCCTCCAATCCTAGAAGACGCCATTTTTGTGGAAAAGTGCCGGGTGGAGTTCACGTGTGGCGTCATTGCAGCTGGTAGGACAGGTGACACCGCAGCTGGCTTGATTTTATTGCTCGTTATTCTGTGCCTGATTGTAAGTGTATTTCTTTTTATTTAATAAACCTATCAACTGATTTATGCTATGAGGCTTTTCTCTGTTCACGATTTATACATGCTCCTTTTGGTGAGTGGATCTCACCCAAAGAACAGTTCATACTGCTGTGAGATGGTTACGAAGACACGCTTATCGGGAAGCTTTTGCTGTGGAGATTGAATACAGGCTGTCTTTGATCTCTGTAATCGAGATCTATGATGTTTGGTAAGAAGACATTTTTTGCAGCACGTTTTTTAACACTGGAGCACTCTTAGCACTTGTACACACGGTCTGACATTCCGGCGGAAAATGTCCAATCGAACCGTGTTGTCGGATAATCCGACCGTGTGTGGACTCCATCTGACTTTTTCCGTCGCAATTTCCGACCAACAAAGTTTGAGAGCTGGATATAAAATTTTCCAACAACACGATCCGATCGGACTTTTGTCCGATCGCTTGTAGAGAATTCCGATCGGACAAAGTGCCACGCATGCTCAGATCAAATTACGAGACCAAAGCTATTGGCTACTAGCCTGAACGTAGCCCCATCCTAATGAATGAACGTCATCACGTTCCAAACGATCAGATTTTCCGACAACTTTGTCCGAACGTGTGTATGCAACACCAGTTTCGGAAAAAAAATCCGACGGATTTTGTTGTCAGAATGTCCGACCATGTGTACCAGGGCTGTGACATTGGATTGTGAAGCACTGAGCACTTTATAGCAACATATTTACAGTGGACTTTTTTTTTAATCCAAATACATGTCTTTGGTTAATTGTTTAATATAACTTTGCAAGTTTGCACAGCACATTAGCACTTGCACTCTATTACTTTTTCAGTGCATTGTGCTAGATTGATCTATGGTAGTTTGCACCATTTTGTATGATTTAAAGGAACATCACACCACTTTTGCATGTGTATCCAAATAGTGAATGACTGAATTCAGTCCTGAAACATCCCTCATAACCCATTCTATAAAGGAACTAAACCTTTTGAACAATGCACAAGTGTACCCAAAATAGAAGTCACATCAAAGGAAGAGTAGGACCACCACACACGCTTCCGGGTCAGTGCTGTCATTGACCAACTCTTTTTTGGAAAGGAAAGGTGGTGAATCAAACTGAATTTATTAGGCTCTTTATTGGGCACCATCCCCAGATTCCCTAACGACAAAGTCGCAAAAGGATCCATGGTCACTTCCTTCTGTAGTTTCTCGGAAACCACCATCAGATGTTATAGGCCTGAACATAAATTCTGTGCCATCGGTGGAACAGAAGAAAGAAACCAAGGGATGCAGAGACCTTCAGAAAAACTCACCTCCAACAAGGCAGCTTCCTGGTCAAGATACCTATTTAAGAAAGGGCACATCCTTTCCACCCTCATCAGAACTGTCCATCTTACCTGCAGACTTTCTGGTACATCTGGCCACATCCAAAGCATTCATTTTTGAAGAGGCAAATTGTGCCAAAACTATCCCTGTTATTTTCTGGCCAGTTATCCCAGGGCAGCTGAACCACTGACCCCTCTTTGAAAAAACTGGCTGTGAGCCAGTGGAGACATCATAAGTTTCATCCACAGGCTAATGTCCTTGTGATCCCAGAACAATGATGGCCTGATCTTTTTTCTCTGCCAAAATTGCTTGTTGTAGCGAAGCCAAGCCACACTGTCAAAAACCCTGTGAGCCTAACTAATGGCATCCAGGTAGCAGAGCAGAACAATGCTCCAGATTCTTTTTCCCTATGACACTTGCCATTATGGTGAAGGTCTGCAGCCAACTGGAAAATTTACACGGAATGAGTCTGTAGCAATCCTTTTCCTCATCATCTTTTTTTGCTTGATCTCCTCTCATTTCAACCTAAGTTGAATTTTTCAGTGGCAGCAGAGTAAAAATCTCCATATACTCACCCTTCCAAATGTTTTTCCTAATTTTAGGGTTTAAAAGCCTTTAAAGCAAACATGAACTTCACACTTTCAGAGTTGGCAAAGTGTAATGCAGTCCACCTTCTTACCGTTATCCTTCATCTCCTGCTTGCCCATTGCTGAAGAATCAGAAGAGGACACCAACATTGCAACTATCGAAAGACTATCCCCCATAACCGGCACACAAGCAGTGGCACACTACTAACCTCAAATGTCTGTAGCAAATCCCGTAAATCTTCTAACAAGTTCTTCAAGCCCGTGTCCAACCCCAACACAACATGAACTGAGTCCCCTGCCTGGTGGCAAACTCCACTCCCGAACCAGTACCTGCCATAAACCTCTTCTGCCTGGGCATCCCCCCCCAAAACACCCCCCCCCCCCCCAACAAATCTTTTAATTACTGGCTCCCTACCCACAGAGCTCCTTCCAGTCTCCACAGAACAGAAGCTGGCATGGGCTTCACTGACGGGCCTGGAGGCTCCAGGCTGAAGCGTTCCAGAGGCTGGTACCTCTGAGCACATGAGATAAAGTTTCTTCTTCATCCGTTGCACACCCACTGGAACTTGCAGCTATCCACCCCTCCTGAAGTCTCTGAGAGCCCTCCTAGCCATCTAGCCACCACCAATAAGGTAACCATCTGCAGCATTCAAAACACCTTGCAAGTTTTTACCCCCCCCCCCCCCTTCACACAGTCATAGATGCCCTTTGCGTTTTTCTTTTTTTCATTGGACCTTTCTATTTATTAGTTGTTGACTTGCCGTAAAGAAGTACAATGTTAGAAAGGGGTTGCACTTTGCAGGGAAATGCTCCCCAGAGCGAATATGATGAAGTTTTACTCTGCAAAGAATACCCAATTATGTGCAAGGAAAATAAAAAAAAATTTTTACTTGCACGTGATTGGATGATGGAATAATTTTCAGCCAAGAGTCAGACTTTGTGAGCATATCACAGATGGATTTACACTATCAGTTTTAGGGCTTATGTACATGACAGTTGTTTTCTTGCATTTATCAACTGTAGATAAGCAGAGGCTTATTTACCCCAATAGTGCTGTGCTGACAGGTGACAGCTCTTAGCCCTTGTACACACGGTCGGAGATTCCGACAACCAAAACGGTCGGATTTTGTCCCAAACTGTTGTATACACACGATCGGACAAAGTTGTCGGAAAATCCGACGTGATTTCATTACGACAGGACTATGTTCACGCTAGTAGCCAATAGCTTTGGTGTAGGAATTTGATCTGAGCATGCGTGGCACTTTGTCCGATCGGAATTCTCTACACATGATCGGAGTATGTCCGATCGGAGCATTTTGTTGGAAAATATTTCCAGCAAGTTGTAAAAGTTAGTCCGACGGATATTCAGACGGAAACAGTCCAATGCAGACCACACACAGTCGGAATATCCAACAAAACGCTCCGATCGGACACATTCCGACGGAATCTCCGACCGTGTGTACAAGGGCTAAGGCTGCACTTGACCTGTGTTGGGTTTCTCCGGATACCGCAGGTCCTGTTGAGATACATTTGTGCTGAAGGCAAAGCAGGCCAAATGCAGTCTTTTTTTTGTTATTTTCAATTAAACACATACAAATCAAAAGGCAACATTTGACAGCATTGCTCACAGGCCATTTTTCTGAGCACAACAATAGAAGTGACTCCAGTTCTTTGTTAGCACCAACACCTGCCGCTTGTCCTGAGAATAAAGATTCAGGTGTTTACTTGACAAATACATGCAGAGTTCTACAACTGCTACATTAGTTAGCAGTCTTGACATGTTCAGTTAGTCAGCAATTGCACAATGATAGGCAGTGATAGGATGTTGTTGGCAGTTCTGAACAAGTCTGACCTTATTATTTTCATTTGACTCTAAGCCGAGGGTTAGGGTCAAGCAGGACCAGGATGAGCATTCAGTATGACTGATGTCAGGGCCTATAGGGCTATGATTGCTTTTCTGTAGTATTCCATGACATGTTTACAACTGTCATTGAGTGCATGAACTGAATTTTACATATCTTTCACATTATTTTTAACAAGTCATGGCATATGACATACTCTATGAGAAAATGCAGGAAGCACTTTGCAAACAGCCTAATTCTTATAGTAAAATAATTTTGGAAAATATAGCAGGGAATCTACAAAATGGATGGGGATAAAGGTGCAGGCTTCTTTCAACTGTGCAATTTTCATAATTTTACACTTTATCAAAGCATTTGTCTTATAATATCTAATCTCAGTTTGCATAACGATGTATAACTAAATAAATTGGCCTCCACTTTCAGGACAGGCAGGAAAACAGAGGCATATACAACATATTAACACTGTTTTTCATATGGCACAAGAAAACCAGGAGTATTTGATGCCCATGAAAAATTTAACAGCGTCTTTGTGTATTACCTTGACTCTAACTCAAACTCTAAATATGTCTTCCTAAATATGTTTACACTTTTGTTTTTTTTATGGACATACATATATTTTATTTGGAACATTGTTTTAATAAATACCCTGCTCTAATTTCTTTATTTTAGGCAAGAAATAAATAAACTAAAAATGTGAATAAATGCATATTTCACTTTAACAGCTTACAATAGTCTTTTTACAACTTGATTACATTTGTTCCAGATTGTTGTATTGGATCGTTGCATATGCAGTATGATTTCTAATGTCTGTAGACAACTTTAGGTTACATGTACATGAGCGCATTTGCTCGTGCAGCATAAAGACACTGAGTATTTCTGGTGTGCGTGCGCTACTTTATGCAAAGTGCACAGCATAGCTTTGTACAGCTGTTTTCACCCATTCATGTCTATGGGCAGATGTATGCAGCTCTAGGCCATCCTGGGTACCAGGACTACACAATGTCTTTACACTGCATGGGGAAGTTCACCGATATACATGTAGCCTTAGGCTGGCCATAGGCAGCTCCAGTAATCAAGCCATTGTCAAGCACTGTTGGCAAAAGCAGCTCCAGTAAGCAAGCCATTGTCTAGCACAGCTAGCAAAAGTTGGGCCATTTCTGAACTGAAATAGGTGGACAACAAGTGCAGTTGATCATGCTCATTGTAGCTCATTGGGATCTGCAGAGAACAACTAAAAAAGTAGAAGTACTACATATACAACATGTCAGCAAAGGGAGAGAAACCATGCAGGTTCCGCGACTCATGAATTACAGGCCAATATCCCCACACATTTTTTCTCATGCAGAAAAATGTCAATCGATGGCCAAACTAACTTGTCAACAGGAAATGCATGTATTATGGAATTAACATCAAACAAATATAAAAGACACAAATTAATGCATTAATACATTGTTATTTTTTTACATGCAACTGTATTTTTTTACATTCATTGATTCTTGGTATCAGCCTGTTGCAGTCCCCTATACAACAGAGTTTAGAGTGGCTGGAGCAGTGCTTGGAGCCAATCTACAATCTAAACACAGCTCCCTTATATGTTGCTGGAACCCTTTTGTTCCATCGGCTACCTGTTCAGCGGGAGCCTATCATCATATATAGAAGCTACAGTTCTACCAGTTCTATATATGATAGCTCCTCTCTCTCAATGATTGCTAAGGAAGGGGCTGTCCTGGCACCCACCACATCCTTAGCAACTGCTAATGTCACTGACACCAATGACATACATGCACAGGATTCCCCATCCACGTAAGCAAAGGGGAGGGGATAGCGGTCATGGTCATGGCCATATTTGGTCAATGATGTCAATGCTATCTCCGTCCCTTCCTTTATATAGCTGATACTTAGTAGGGAGTAGCAATGGGATCGGTTGTGTGCACCAAGTTCATCAGTTTTTTTCTTTTGGCCAATCAAGAGGATTTTTTTTTTTTTTAAATGAAGGACTTGTTTGAGTATCTTTATTTCTAGCTTGTTTGGGGAAATTAGTAGGGGGTACCCCTTACTCATTTACATAGGGGATAAAGTATCTGGGGACCCCCTTATTTTTAAAGGGGCTTCCAGATTCCAATAATCCCCCACCTACAGGCCTCTACAAGCAGGATTGTGAGGAAAAGGCCCACGTCCTCATTAACATTAACATTTTTGTTTTTTTTTTGTCATAGGGATCCCCTTAAAAATTTTCAGGCCTGGTATAGATTTTCTGGGGACCACGCACATCAGTTTGTTTGTTTTTTCATGCGGTACCTCCATTATATACATACCAGACTCAAAGGTTCTGGTATGGATTCTGCGGGGGATTTTTTGCTAAACTCTTTGTCATTCTTGCTGTATGTGTAACAGCACAAGTGAGATTAACAAAGAAAAAAAATAATACCATTTAAATTGCCAGAAAGTGACTTTGGTTTTTCTTTAAAAAAAAACACAGAACCCTCACAAAGTACATAGCAGACCCCCAGGCATGTTATTTAAAAAACTGGGCAAGTTTAATGTTTCAGTGTAAGCATTTAAAATTACTGCTTCCAGACAAATTGAAAAAAAATAAAATGTTTGCATTGGTACATGGTAGCGCATGCTCTTCCCATAACCAAGCGGTGTGGGGGGGGGGGGGAATGGAGCAGGTGGAGTGGAGGAACACCCCATGCTAGTTAACCTTTGCCTATAAGCTCAGAAAATGTCATTTTTGATTTGACAGATTGGTCTCCTATTGATTTCAGTGGGGTTCAGGTTCAGCATTCGAGCTTCGATAAAGTTTGTTGAATCCTACTTGAAGCGAAAGCAGGGCAATTTGGCTTATTCCTAATTACTCAGTAAAAGGAAAATCTGCACATTCTCTAGACTTGCATTGAAGAAAATACAACTTAAAATATAGACCTTTGCAAAAGTGCCTCATAATTTCACATATGTTCCTGCAGAGTTCAAACATATGCTGATCGTTTACATCTTGGACCACGGCAAGTAGATCAGTACTATAAGCTTCCAGCAAACTGCTGCGCCACAGACGTAATAAACATTATTCTGTTTGACCAATGGCTTCACCTCTGCATTCCTCCTAGTAATTTTACTGCTTGTAACAGATGCTGCAAGGGAGCCAAAGGATTTTGGAAAATATTTTTGCATGTGTTTATAAGCTGGCAGATATCAACCTCAGATGGGCTTTACTCAAAAACTGAATAGACAGTTTTGAGTGAACATGTTGTTTATTGCCCTAGATAGGTTCCGTTCCATACAAGGTATAGACTAGTGTAGCAGATTCTGAATTTCCTGAATTACTGCAGCAAGACAGTTGTTGGCACACAGTACTCTTTTCTCTGAGAGTGATGTAAAGTAATAATAATAAATACACAGGTAGCAATTACATCCCACAGTTATTATCCTCTGTATGCGATTTGCCATCGGAGACTGTTGATTCCAAAGACACATCAGAAATTGTCATGGTAGGGGTTGTGTCTTTGTTGTAACTGGTTTCTGATAATGGGTTAATACTATCTTCTATTAGAGATAAACACACTGTTTCTGGTGATGGAGATCTGGTGTCTGTAGTACGATTCTGTTCTCTGCAATTTTCAGCAGCAACTTCCAAATGACGATCAGTCTCTAGTAGCTCTTGGTCACTGTGGGAGCAAGTCATATTGCAGCTATCACATGTTTCATCTGTTGGAAGTTTCAAGAATTCTGGTAGAACAAGGTCCTCTTTACACAGTAACCCACGTTGGTCATCTGCCCGAGTGCTCTGAACTCTGTTTAGCATCTCAACCAATCCTACAAGACCAAAAATTTCTGGGTTACACAGAGCATCAAGATTTGTAAGCCTTTACTTCCATCTCCATTTAATAATAACTTATTGCCATGTTAATAGCTTACAGGGTTTAAGCACTTACCTTTGCAAGAGCCAATGTTGCAACAGAATCAGCAAATAGCTGAAAGCCTAGGCATTGGTCAAACTGTTTCTGCTGAAGGTGAGGATTTGCATAACCTAAAACCTAGGCTTTTGGCTTTGTGGCAACTACTGTTGGTAAACCAATCCAGTATTTTCTCCAGAAAAGGAAAATATTTACTTGCTTTTGTTAATCTTTATTTGCCCATCCTAATATACAGTGGTGTGAAAAAGTATTTGCCCCCTTCCTCATTTCCTGTTCCTTTGCATGTTTGTCACACTTAAGTGTTTCGGAACATCAAACCAATTTAAACAATAGTCAAGGACAACACAAGTAAACACAAAATGCAATTTGTAAATGAAGGTGTTTATTATTAAAGGTGAAAAAAAATCCAAACCATCATGGCCCTGTGTGAAAAAGTGATTGCCCCCCCTTGTTAAAACATACTATAACTGTGGTTGTCCACACCTGAGTTCAATTTCTCTAGCCACACCCAGGCCTGATTATTGCCACACCTGTTCACAATCAAGGCATCACTTAAATAGGAGCTGCTTGACACAGTAAGGTCCACCAGAAGATCCTTAAAAGCTACACATCATGCCGAGACCCAAAGAAATTCAGGAACAATTGAGAAAGAAAGTAATTGAGATCTATCAGTCTGGAAAGGGTTATAAAGCCATTTCCAAAGCTTTGGGAATCCAGCGAACCACAGTGAGAGCCATTATCCACAAATGGCGAAGACATGGAACAGTGGTGAACCTTCCCAGGAGTGGCCGGCCGCCCAAAATTACCCCAAGAGCGCAGCGACGACTCATCCAAGAGGTCACAAAAGACCCCACAACAACGTCCAAGGAACTGCAGGCCTTACTTGCCTCAGTTAAGGTCAGCGTTCATGCCTCCACCATCAGGAAAAGACTGGGCAAAAATGGCCTGCATGGCAGAGTTCCAAGGAGAAACCACTGCTGAGCAAAAAGAACATCAAAGCTCGTCTCAATTTCTTCACAACACATCTTGATGATCCCCAAGACTTTTGGGACAACATTCTGTGGACCGATGAGACAAAAGTGGAACTCTTTGGAAGGTGTGTGTCCAAGTATATCTGGCGTAGAAGGAACACGGCATTTCATAAAAAGAACATTATACCAACAGTAAAATATGGTGGTGGTAGTGTGATGGTCTGGGGTTGTTTTGCTGCTTCAGGACCTGGAAGACTTGCCGTGATAAAAGGAACTATGAATTCTGCTGTCTACCAAGAGATCCTGAAGGAGAATGTCCGACCATCTGTTCGTGTACTCAAGCTGAAATGAACTTGGGTTCTGCAGCAGGACAATGATCCTAAACACACCAGCAAGTCCACCACCGAATGGCTGAAGAAAAACAAAATGAAGACTTTGGAGTGGCCTAGCCAAAGTCCTGACCTGAATCCTATTGAGATGTTGTGGTATGACCTTAAAAAGGCCATTCATGCTCGAAAACCCTCTAATGTAACTGAATTAGGACAATTCTGCAAAGATGAGTGGGCCAAAATTCCTCCAGGACGCTGTAAAAGCCTCATTGCACGTTATCGCAAACGCTTGGTTGCAGTTGTTGCTGCTAAGGGTGGCCCAACCAGTTATTAGGTTTAGGGGGCAATCACTTTTTCACACAGGGCCATGATGGTTTGGATTTTTTTTCACCTTTAATAATAAACACCTTCATTTACAAATTGCATTTTGTGTTTACTTGTGTTGTCCTTGACTATTGTTTAAATTGGTTTGATGTTCCGAAACACTTAAGTGTGACAAACATGCAAAGGAACAGGAAATGAGGAAGGGGGCAAACACTTTTTCACACCACTGTAACTGTATATTGTACAGGTCTACTTGATGGTGTTTTTGATTCTTTAACCTATACTCCATGCTAGATAGCCATGCATTATGTATAAGAGTGGAATCTGAAGAACAGGTCTGAGCATATCAAAAGAAATTATTTATCCCTCTAGAAAAACGAGGTGGGTGGTAATGTTAATTATTTTATTACCACATTGTTTCAAGCCCCATACACACTATCAGTTTTTCCTTCAGATTTACCAAAACCATATAATATGAGGTCAAGCCTTAGGAGTTTCAAATTGTATGCAACCAGGCAGGCCCTTGCACTATATGGTTTTGGTAAACCTGAAGGAAAAACTCAGCAGAAAAACTGAGTGTGTTTTGGGCTTAAGACTTTACAAGAACTCTACCATGTTATGCTCTAGCTTTAGCAAAACAACCCTATATCAATTTTTTTTTTTTTAACCATTGCATAATATGGCACTTGTTCACAAGAAATACCTTCAACGTCTTTGTTGGTTCGATAAGGCCTGTTTTTTGTTTGGACAGGTTTATTAAACTTGATGGCAACTGAAGCATGATTTGTAGAACTAGGTTCCTTGTTTTCTCGAAGGTGGTGATCTGCTCTTTGCATACTTAGTACAGTTTTCTCCTTCGTTGCAGGTTCCTTCTGTATAGAAGTAAATGGAAAGATGAGTTTCAACTATAGAAATGTAAAAGATTGCTCTTTGATTCCTGACAAATTTTGGCCACCCTGGTCTTTCTCACATCTTCTTGCAACCAGACTGTACTGGACTTTCAGAAAAACAAAGGTTTGCAGACTATTTTTAATAATTTTATGTCTGTGCAAAGTGTACGGCAGTGGGTGTTATGTGCAGGAGAGGAGTACGGAGTTTATGGGGGAGTGAGTAGTATGTACAGAATAAGAGTATGGAGTGTATGGCAGCAGGTAGTATGTGCAGGAAAGGAGCGCGGAGTGTATGGAAAAAAATTAGCTTTTTAAAAAAAAAAAATTGGGGATATTTATTATAGCAAAAAGTACAAAATATTGTGTTGTTTTTTTTTTGTCGCTTTTTTTTTGTTTATAGCGCAAAAAATAAAAAACCACAGAGATGATCAAATACCACCAAAAGAAAGCTCTATTTGTAGGAAAAAAGTTCTGGGTAGTATGTGCAGGATCATGCCAGTAGGGCAGTAAATGGTGTCAGCAGTTCTTAACTTTTATTATATATATTTTCTTTTTTACAATTAAATTTTTTGTTACAATTTAATTTTTTATTTTTTCAAAATGCTTTTTGGGGGCCAGTGGATGGTGTCAGTAGGGCAGTGGGCATTATCAGTAGAGCAGTGTATAGTTTCAGTAGTTATTTTTGTTTATTATTTATTCATTTATTTTACAAATTAATTTTGTTTTACATTATTTATTTTATCACAATGCTGTTTGGGGAGGAGGGGGTTGGGGCAGTGGACGGTGTTGGTGGGGCAGTGGGTGTTGTCAGTAGTTTTTTATTTAATTCTTTTTCACATTGTTTGTATTAATATTCTTATTTATTGCAATTCTTTTTTTTTTTCCTGTTAATTCATAAACTGAAACATCGTAGTTTACGTTGCTTCAGTTATGAATGAACAATCAGCAATCAGAAAAGGATGGGGGATGGTAAATAACATGTTTACTGGCCGCTTCCTCCGCTCTTCATCCTGATGGTTTCCTGCGGGGGAAGGGGGGTGGAGAAGGACACAGGGGGACAGTCGGGACGATCGGTGCAGGCAGTTACAGGCAACGATCTCCCTGTTTACCTTTCAGTTAAGCAGTAGGAATGAGAGGATGAGGAGAGGAGAGGAGGAGCTCCTCTCACTCCCGCAGCTGTCAAATGCTTAATTAAAAGGTAAACGGAGATCGGTGCCTGTAACTGCCCGCACCTATACTGTCAGCCAAGGATGGTTCATCTATAAGTGCAGGGTGGGTCAGAGCACAGTCTTCCCTCGAGACCCATGTGTAGTGAACACCCTGCACCCATGGATGATACGCCACTCGTCTGGAAGGACCTTTCTTTAGCCTACACCCTCACTAGTCAGCGGCATCCAACTCATCAGACCTTGACAGCCTGGACGGGGACCATTAAGCATTTATCGTGGGTTACACATTGGGGCTGTGTTGGGGTAGACCTATTTAAAATGCACAAGCTAATTACCATACAGCTAGAAACTTTGGACTTTGGCTAATGATGCTAGAATATAAATTATAGATGCAGCATAGGTAAGCAGTGCTTACCAAGTCTATTTAATTAGCATTTTTAAAATGTCGTGAGCATTTAATACTGTGATCTGAGTTTTCTACAGGGTTCCAGTCAGTAATATACACAGCATATTACCTTAACTTGCTTTTCAACCATATGTCCTCCTGCTTTTATAGGATTCTTCACATCTGTTGGGTTAAGAAAAAACGTACTGTAAATTTTATAGCTTTACTCATTCAGTGGTGACAAGGGTATATTACAAATTACTTGATTTTGTTCCTTGCTTTTAGAATTATTAATAAAAAAATAATCATCGTTCATGAGTGTTGTTCCTGAAGAAAAGACATGTGAAAATACCAATTGTCATCACTAGTTATAACAGATTATTGTATTCTGGCATACATTTGATAATTCTTTTTGTAATAATATCCTTTTTTTTTTTTTACTTTTTGATGGTTATATATAGGGCTATCCATTTTCAAAATGGTTGACCTGACTCATGGCTAAGAGTTCAGTTTCCAGTGTTTTTTTTTTTAAGGCATCCCTTCTACATACATTTGAGCTATATCAGTCTACATATGACACAAGTGTAGCCTCATCACACCTGCTAGAACAGTCTTCTTTTTCAATCTCACTTTATAACATAGATGTACACCACACCAGATAATCATTTCAAAGTTGCTTAGTGAATCTTTGCAAGTGCTAGCTCAGCTCGCCAGCTGTACTTCAAAGGTAACCGGTTACAACTAAGCTTTGTCAGAGAGCGAAATTAGTGAATCTTGCCCTGTCCTGTTGTACCTCACTATGTTTTTAATGAGAAGTCTAAAATAAAGTCTAAGAAGAGTGTAGCTATTCTATGTACCTTTTGATCTTACTTCTATCTGGTTTTTAAGCTCCGTTAGAGAGATTTCGCCTCCCTTTATGTCCAACAACCAGAGCCGGGAAAAGGGGTGGGCAGGAGAGACGGCTGCCCTGGGCACAATGGTTTATTTCAGGGATGGGGGTTCCCTAACCCTAACCCTAAGGGAAGGGATGAGGCACAGTTTGGCATCTTTGAAACGGGCGCTGGGTGACCTTGTCCCGGCACTGGCAACAACAGTTAAACAATAAAGGGAGTAAAGACAGTGACACAAACAGAAATTTGTTTATGTTGCTTTTGGAGCGTTCCCTCTATTTCTGTCTAGTAAAAGAACAGGAAGTACAAATCTGTAGGGGCCCTAACCCTTCTCTATTCTATCCAAAACAATAAAAAAAAAGTTTTGGCTTACCACACACTTTTAACTCGGTTTGCAAAACATCACTGGCTTTCCTACTGAATTAGCATGCTTACTGACAGCCTGCGTATAAACCACTAAGCCAGATGGTTTCATCAGTTCTAGAAGATGGGGGGGGGGGGGGTCCCTTCTTATTTATTGATCAGAATGTTTAACCTTATTAAAAAGTATTAAAACATATGTTTTTTTAATGCATTTTAGTCCTTGACATTAGGATTCCATAGTAAAAATATTTGCAATCCAGCCTGTCTCATCTCTGCTAGAATAGAGGTCTTTCTGTTCCTCTATCATTTAGTACATAATCTGATCTCACCTGCTATTCAGTTCAATTCAAAGGGGAGCTGTTGCCTCACTCTGCGGAAGTATGGCGCCTTGCGTGTATCTACCTATCCGTGGCCATCAGTAGTTATATAATATTCATATGAAACTTTTCATATTAGCCTTATTAACAAAAATTTAAATCCATGTATTTCAAATTATTTTA
This sequence comes from Lithobates pipiens, assembly GCF_037356315.1. Classification (NCBI taxonomy): domain Eukaryota; kingdom Metazoa; phylum Chordata; class Amphibia; order Anura; family Ranidae; genus Lithobates; species Lithobates pipiens. The sequence continues at coordinate 299,287,009 of NW_027507903.1, forward strand.
TTATTGACATAATAGATATATACAACAGCATTAAAAATAACCTTTAAGGTTTTCAGGAGATACGTTGGATTTGCTAGGAGCTATGAGGGTGGTTAAAGAAGGAAGAAGGATGTACAACAGAACTATGCAGTATAGCTATCGTGAAATGGGCACAGGAGGTCAACCTCTCAGCTATATCAGGACAAATGCGTTTGTAAAAAGTGTTGGTTCTGAAAATACAAACTTTAGACATATAAAGGAGAATTAAAAATGTCATAACTTCCAGTAAGCTGAGTGATTATTGAAATATTTGAAAAGTAACAGATAATGTTTAAAAAAAAAATACAGCTTCATGGTCAACTAACCTACTTGCTGCCATTGTGGCCACACTAGCCAGTAAATAAAATCAATTTTCTTACCGGTGATTGTATGAAGAATAAGAGTCAGTCCTGCTACTTGGGTCACAGGCTTGGATTGGTCTACAGCTTCTGATTCACCAATCTGTTGAATAATTAAGCACATTAAAATACATATATGTGTAGTCCATTTGATGCCTACATAAGCAAAGCAGAAAAGTGTAACTAAAATTCAGACATTTTTGAGCATCCTAATAAACATTCTCAGGGGTTCCTTTGGAAAGCTAGGAAGCCAATATCAACTGAGAGAATGACATTGTGTTTTCAATGTGCCTATGCAAATTTTAATGTAATATGTGCATTGGGCAGTTAGGAACTGGACAGCATAGGCTTCCTTGAGATGTAAGTGACTTAATTCATCAGTGCTTGTAATATTCTGTTTTTTTTTTGGGGGGGGGGGGGGGTTTCAACTCAAAGGGCATATGAATTTCAGCTTAAAATGCATTGTTTTTCAACTTAATAATGCTCTAGAATTTCCCAGAAAATTATTCAAATTCAGATAGCTAAACAAAGTGCAACATTTTTAATGAAAGAGTTTCCAAATGTGCACGTTTTTCAAAAGCATCTAAAAATAAATTATTGATAATAAGTGTGATCATCTGGGAAAACTGAGCTTCCTCTTGGTTACCAGCATTCCTGAGGTGTAATTAGGCCATTAATAACATTTAAAGTGGTTGTAAACTCTGTTAAACCACTTGTACCTACAGGTACGCCTATAATAAGGTTTACCTGTAGGTACTGTAAATATTTCCTAAAATCACTATATACGCTGCTGCCGATGTCATCAGCGCATGCACACTGAAGAAACGGTGCAATTTTTCAGGGCCCATGCCATGACCGGTGGCTCCCGCGCGTATGTGTGGGAATGATGTTATCGCAGCTCTGGCCAATCACATCGCCAGAGCCTGCAAACCCAGAAGTAACTCCGGTGAAAGATGTCGGCCGTGGGAGCGGAGTGCAGGCAGCACTGCAGGGCATCATTCTACGGTAAGAATTTCAGAATAAGCTAGTAAGTGATGCATACTAGCTCATTATGCCTTTGTCTTGCAGGGTTGTTGTTTTTTTTCGGAGGTTTACAACTTCTTTAACAAGTCTATTGATTCTGGGCAAGTAAAACTGTAAACATTAATGACTTCCCCTAAGCTCATGCATCTCCATATCTCTCATGAACCAGAACAAGTTTTCAAGTTTTACAATCTATGGGCCTACTGAATCAGCATTAAACCTGACATTACTTATTGATACCAAAGCAATACATAATATAAATATATATATATATATGTATATATATATATATATATATATATTGTAAGGGATCTTCCCGGGGTAGGGTGAGTTTGGACACAGTTCACATCAGACTTGGAATTTATAAAGCAGACCTTGGCGTTTATTCGTGGTACAAACAGTCCAACAAACAAAATATACAGCAACTCCGTGCTTCTTGTGTTTAACAGGAACAAAATAATAATAAAACAAAACAACCTAGCCCGGCTGGGCGCTTACTAACAGGTTCTTCTCACCTATCTGACACTTATAAACACAGCCTCTTTCGCCTGGACATCGCAGGGTGGGTTTTAGCTCCAGCAGTGGCTGTGCTTGCAGCTTCCTCCAACACACAGACTGTTCATTCCCTGGCTGAGAGCAATCACCTGCAGGCCCAGCAGAGCCTTTACCTTCCCAGGCTAATTAGGATCAAAGCTCACCTGATCCAAAACCCAGAACTGGATCGGGGGGGTGTGGAATGACAGGTCCCTCTACCAAACCTACCTGCCATTCCATATAAACCCAGGCCCGGCAAGATTAAATAACAACTCAGCAGCATATCGCTGCTGAGAAACTGATCCATCCTGGACTTACCATCTCACACTGTGTAGCAACCTAAGTGAGATGTACACCCCCTCGATCACTTCTCCAGTGACATGTCTACATATCCCCCCCCTCTTTTTCAGACCGGAGGGCTGAGCCTTTTGTCCCCACAGACAACTTACCCTCGACAATGCATCAGCATTTGCCTGTAATTTTCCTGGCCTGTGTTCCACAGTGAAATTAAAGTTTTGTAGGGACAGAAACCATCTAGTCACTCTTGCATTTCTCTCCTTGTTTAACTTCATCCATGTTAGGGGGGCATGGTCTGTCACCAACTTGAATTTCCTGCCTAGCAAGTAATACTTTAAAGATTCTAGGGCCCACTTCACTGCCAAACATTCTCGCTCCACAATGGCATAATTTTTCTCGGCCGGGGTTAGTTTTCTACTCAAGTACGTCACCGGATGCTCCTCACCATTCACTACTTGTGAGAGTACTGCACCTAAGCCTGTGTTAGAGGCATCTGTCTGGACCAGAAATTCTCGCCTGAAATCGGGGGTGACTAACACAGGTGGTTGGCACAAGGCAGACTTAAGGCTTTGGAAAGCCTTCTCGGCCTCTGGGGTCCACGTGACCATTGCTGTCTTTCCGCCCTTTGTCAAGTCAGTTAGTGGAGCAGCAACTGAGGCAAAGTTCGGCACAAATCTACGGTAATAACCCGTAATACCCAGGAAAGCTCTAACCTGTTTCCTTGTCAGGGGTCTAGGCCAATTCTGTATTGCCTCAATTTTATTTAGCTGTGGCCTAACCAATCCTCTCCCAACAATGTAGCCCAGATATTTGGCCTCTTCTAGGGCTAGAGCACACTTCTCGGCATTTATGGTCAACCCTGCATCACTTATGGCATCCAACACGGCCTGTACCTTACAGAGGTGACTTTCCCAATCAGGGCTAAAAATGACCACATCATCGAGGTAGGCGGCTGAGTAATCACGATGTGGTCGCAGAATCAAGTCCATCAACCTCTGGAAAGTTGCAGGCGCCCCATGTAACCCGAATGGCATCACTACATACTGGAATAGCCCATCAGGGGTGGAGAATGCAGTTTTCTCTTTAGCCTCACCAGAAAGTGGAATCTGCCAGTAGCCCTTTGTGAGATCGAGGGTGGTTATGTACCTGGCGTTACCCAACTTCTCAATCAACTCATCTACCCTGGGCATAGGATAAGCATCGAACTTGGAGATCTCATTCAACTTTCTGAAATCGTTACAGAACCTCCAAGTTCCATTGGGCTTTGGGATTAGCACAATCGGGCTGGACCATTCACTCTGTGACACCTCAATTACCCCCAGATCAAGCATACGTTTTACCTCGGCAGATACGGCTTTCCTACGTGCCTCCGGTATCCTATAGGGCTTTAGGTTTACTCTGCTTCTAGGCTCAGTTTCAATGTGATGATGAATGAGGTGGGTACGCCCTGGGAGGTCAGAGAACTTGTTTTTGTTTTTCTGTAAAAATTCCAGAGCCTCCTGTTTCTGTGACACTGATAGAGCATCACCTACCTTGACTGGAGGGATTGGTGGTGACAAATTATTAACAGTATTTGTCGCCACCAAGGATTCCCTGTCTTTCCAGGGCTTGATCAAGTTTATGTGATAAACTTGGAAAGGCTTCCTTCTACCTGGTTGGTGCACCTTGTAGTTCACCTCACTGATCTTTTCAACAATTTCATAAGGACCTTGCCACTTCGCTAAGAATTTACTCTCAACAGTGGGGACTAGTATAAGAACCCTATCGCCTGGGTTGAATGTCCTGATTCTTGCGGACCGGTTGTAAATTCTACTTTGGGCCTCTTGAGCTCTCTGGAGGTGTTCCCTTACCAGGGGCATTACAGTGGCTATACGGTCCTGCATTTGTGCTACATGCTCAATAACACTCTTGTATGGAGTGGACTCACTCTCCCATGTCTCTTTTGCAATGTCCAGTAGACCCCTAGGGTGACGACCATAGACCAACTCGAATGGTGAGAACCCTGTGGACGCTTGGGGCACTTCCCTAATAGCAAACATGAGGTAGGGTAACAAATGATCCCAGTCACGACCATCTTTTCCCACCACTTTCTTCAACATATGTTTCAAAGTTTTATTAAATCTCTCCACCAATCCGTCCGTCTGGGGGTGGTATACAGAGGTACGGATGTGTGAGACTTTAAATAGTTTGCATAATTCCTTCATCAGTTTTGACATAAATGGCGTACCTTGGTCAGTTAGGATTTCTTTGGGGATCCCAGTCCTAGAGAACATATAAAACAACTCACGTGCAATTGTTTTAGATGCAGTGTTTCTCAAGGGTACAGCCTCAGGATAGCGGGTCGCATAATCTATGACTACCAAAATATACTGGTGTCCTCTAGCTGACTTTACAACGGGACCCACTAAATCCATGGCGATACGCTCAAAAGGCACCTCTATAATAGGGAGCGAAACCAAAGGACTGCGAAAATGTGACACTGGGGCACTAACCTGACATGTGGGGCACGACTCGCAGTATTTTTTAATGTCATCATATATCGCCGGCCAAAAAAACCTCTGGAGAACCCTCTCTCGCGTTTTGTCAGTCCCCAAGTGTCCCCCAAGAACATGGTTATGTGCCATGTCAAGCACCTGACGCCGGTACGGCTTAGGTACCAGAAGCTGTTCCACAATCTCATCCTTAATCTTATTGACTCTATAGAAAAGATCATTAGTCACCGAAAAATGTGGAAATCTTTTTTCAGCCTCTGGTTCCTGAGGTACCCCATTCATAACAGCAACCTGCTCTCTCGCATTTTTGAGAGTGGGGTCCTGTAATTGTGCAGCGCCAAAATTATCCCTAGACACCTCTAAGTCTAGTATATTTTGCTCAGTGGGTGGGGCCTCCTCCTCCCCAGCCAGGACCTGCAAAGGAAAACAATCATTTTCATCCTGCATACTTTTATCATTCACAGTGGACAAGGCAACCCCCTTAGAGGTAAAAATAAAAGGGGTAGGTTGCGCTAAGGAACTTATGGGCGAATCCACATAAAATATAAAAAAGGAAAATAGGTAAGAGCTGCCTCTATTACTATCCACCTGGTGGGGTGGAAAATGTTAGATAAAGGAGTGCTATGAATAGATCTGGCGCTATACCCGTGTATCAGAAACTTAATTAATGTGCTAAATTAAATTTAAAATTGTTACATTAATCCGGTGTGTAAGAGTTGGTGTGCAATATATTAGTGTTGGGATAAAGTATAAAATATAAACTGTAGGTGGGAAGTAAAAACTCAAAAATATATGTGTATAAATCGTTAAAAATTTACCAGCATGCTGGCTGGAAAATAAAATATTGTCTCAGGTGCGATAAACCTAAATGGGTGATTACCTTATGCACTCTTAATCACATGAATACCTTAAACATGTGAACTACTTAATAAATCAGGTAAAAATATTACATGTAAATATGAACCATAAACATAATACAATTGTGCACAAATGTGACAAATAAAATCTATGCGTGCAGTAATACAATTGTGCACAAATGTGACAAATAAAATCTATGCGTGCAATACTAAAATGTACAATAAATCCGTGATAAATATCAATACCCCACGTGAAACATGCCAAATATTACGAGTGCAAAAAGAAAAATTGAAAATGGAAATAAATTTAAAAGGAGGTGAAAAAATTCCAGAAATAGAATAAAAAAAATAAAATAAAAAAAAAAAAAAAATAATAATAAAAATAAAAAATATTAAAAATAAAAATAAAGAATTTTTTTAGGTATTTGTCCCAAGTAATAAAAATATAAAAATATAAAAATGTGTACAAAGAGAAAAAAAGGGGGAGTAAAAAAGAAGCAAAAAAGCGCAGTCTCTGATGCAGTGCAGTTAATGGGGGATTTCCCGTAGATACAGGAGGGGATGTGATGGATCCAAACAACTAATCTTCATGCATTGTGGGCACTTATAGGATGTACTCTCACCAGAAAAATAACCCCATCCGGGGTGGATCAGCCTTCACAGTATAAGCTACCGTGTCGCTCTCTGGCTTGCTTCAGATAGGCTGTTGAGGATCCCTCGTTATTTCCAGGTGGAGTGTGCCTCAGTATATATATTGAAAGAGAGGACCATACATAGTGTGATACTGTATAAATCACTTTATTAAGAAGATACTAAAAATTACTCACACTTTTGAAAGAAGAAAATGGCTTGAATAAATGCAGTATAAAGGTGCAGTGTGAAAGGTATGGAAGCTGCTGAGAGCGTTCCGTTCGTCTTCCACGCCGTAGTGTAAAGGTACAGTGTTAAAGGTATGGAAGCTGCTGAGAGCGTTCCGTTCGTCTTCCACGCCGACTGTATTGGAAGTGTGTATTCGATAGGCCACGCCCTACGCGTTTCGTCACTGGGACGTCCCAGTGACGAAACGCGTAGGGCGTGGCCTATCGAATACACACTTCCAATACAGTCGGCGTGGAAGACGAACGGAACGCTCTCAGCAGCTTCCATACCTTTAACACTGTACCTTTACACTACGGCGTGGAAGACGAACGGAACGCTCTCAGCAGCTTCCATACCTTTCACACTGCACCTTTATACTGCATTTATTCAAGCCATTTTCTTCTTTCAAAAGTGTGAGTAATTTTTAGTATCTTCTTAATAAAGTGATTTATACAGTATCACACTATGTATGGTCCTCTCTTTCAATATATATACTGAGGCACACTCCACCTGGAAATAACGAGGGATCCTCAACAGCCTATCTGAAGCAAGCCAGAGAGCGACACGGTAGCTTATACTGTGAAGGCTGATCCACCCCGGATGGGGTTATTTTTCTGGTGAGAGTACATCCTATAAGTGCCCACAATGCATGAAGATTAGTTGTTTGGATCCATCACATCCCCTCCTGTATCTACGGGAAATCCCCCATTAACTGCACTGCATCAGAGACTGCGCTTTTTTGCTTCTTTTTTACTCCCCCTTTTTTTCTCTTTGTACACATTTTTATATTTTTATATTTTTATTACTTGGGACAAATACCTAAAAAAATTCTTTATTTTTATTTTTAATATTTTTTATTTTTATTATTTTTTTTTTTTTTTTTTTATTTTTTTTTTTTTATTCTATTTCTGGAATTTTTTCACCTCCTTTTAAATTTATTTCCATTTTCAATTTTTCTTTTTGCACTCGTAATATTTGGCATGTTTCACGTGGGGTATTGATATTTATCACGGATTTATTGTACATTTTAGTATTGCACGCATAGATTTTATTTGTCACATTTGTGCACAATTGTATTACTGCACGCATAGATTTTATTTGTCACATTTGTGCACAATTGTATTATGTTTATGGTTCATATTTACATGTAATATTTTTACCTGATTTATTAAGTAGTTCACATGTTTAAGGTATTCATGTGATTAAGAGTGCATAAGGTAATCACCCATTTAGGTTTATCGCACCTGAGACAATATTTTATTTTCCAGCCAGCATGCTGGTAAATTTTTAACGATTTATACACATATATTTTTGAGTTTTTACTTCCCACCTACAGTTTATATTTTATACTTTATCCCAACACTAATATATTGCACACCAACTCTTACACACCGGATTAATGTAACAATTTTAAATTTAATTTAGCACATTAATTAAGTTTCTGATACACGGGTATAGCGCCAGATCTATTCATAGCACTCCTTTATCTAACCCCCTTAGAGGTATCCTCACTCCTTTTGGGGATTTTTCTTTTTTCCCAGAGAGCCCAGAATAATGGAAAATCGCGCCCCAATATTACATTATGCATGAGGTTTTTAACCACACCCACTTCATATTGTATGGTGCCTTGTTCAGTCCCGATTTTAGCCAGCACTATAGGGTACACTTTTGTATCACCATGTATGCACACAACACTCTGCATATGCTTTTTAGACCCTAAGTCCCCAGTCACCAGGCTAGCATGCACCAAGGTTACGAGGCTTCCCGAGTCCATTAACGCCTCAACGGGAAAGTCATTGATGGTAATAGTGCAGATTTGCGGTTCAGTCTCTAGTCCAGGAACTGCAGCACAAGATGGTTCCGCAAACAGCGACTGACGCCGGCTAGCGTCACACTCCATGGGTTCAGTGGTAAGAGGGCAATGGGCAGACACGTGTCCCGCCTCATGGCATCTCCAACACTGGATAAGGCCTGGTCTCTTTGGCAAGGAGTCCTTTTCAGAGCCCCTTAGCCACCCGGGACCATCACCAGTCTTTTGTCCCTGAGACACCACTTGAGCCCTTTTCCCTCCATCAGCACCCCTCCACACTCCCCCAATAGATGGAAGTCTCTTACCAGCTGACGGCACAGATCTGGTGCTCCGGGGAGGTGAAGATGCTGCAGGAACATCACGGAGGTAGTCCTCAGTCGCCTGGAACCTCTCCACAAGGTTGACAAGTTCGTTTGCATTCTTAGGATCACCTTGTCCCACCCAGCGTTGCAGGTCAGTAGGAAGAGCTCGGAGGTAGCGATCCATCACGACCTTCTCTAGGATTTGTGCAGGAGTAGAAGTGTCTGGCTCCAACCACTTTCTTGCCAAATGGATTAGGTCATACATCTGGGACCTCGCTGATTTGTCCAGACTGTAGCTCCAGTTGCGTACCCTCCGGGCACGGACTGCAGTAGTAACTCCTAGTCGGGCAAGTATCTCCTCTTTTAGCCGAGTATAGTCCTTAACCTCTTGCTCACTGAGGTCATAGTAGGCCTTTTGAGGTTCACCTGTTAAATAGGGCGCAATTACCTCTGCCCACTCAGCGGCTGGTAACTTCTCTCGCTCAGCCACGCGCTCAAATACTGTTAGATAGGCCTCAACATCGTCCTCAGCAGTCATCTTTTGCAGCGCTTTCTGCACAGTCCTTCTCCCAAAAAAAATCTCTGGAGCGGCTCCCATCACTGTGGGTGGATTAGCAACCACAGGCGCCTCTCGATTTACTATCAGGTGCTCGATAAGTTGTTGTTGGCTTTGGCGCAAAGCTTGCAACTCTTCCTTATGCATCTGCTGTTGTGCCGCCATGGACTGTTCATGTCGTCTATTGGCCTCTGTCTGAGCCTGCTGTTGTTGCAAACTGTCCACACCGTTGCCCCTAGCAACCGACTTGCCCGCATTCGAACACCAACTGTAAGGGATCTTCCCGGGGTAGGGTGAGTTTGGACACAGTTCACATCAGACTTGGAATTTATAAAGCAGACCTTGGCGTTTATTCGTGGTACAAACAGTCCAACAAACAAAATATACAGCAACTCCGTGCTTCTTGTGTATAACAGGAACAAAATAATAATAAAACAAAACAACCTAGCCCGGCTGGGCGCTTACTAACAGGTTCTTCTCACCTATCTGACACTTATAAACACAGCCTCTTTCGCCTGGACATCGCAGGGTGGGTTTTAGCTCCAGCAGTGGCTGTGCTTGCAGCTTCCTCCAACACACAGACTGTTCATTCCCTGGCTGAGAGCAATCACCTGCAGGCCCAGCAGAGCCTTTACCTTCCCAGGCTAATTAGGATCAAAGCTCACCTGATCACCTGATCCAAAACCCAGAACTGGATCGGGGGGGTGTGGAATGACAGGTCCCTCTACCAAACCTACCTGCCATTCCATATAAACCCAGGCCCAGCAAGATTAAATAACAACTCAGCAGCATATCGCTGCTGAGAAACTGATCCATCCTGGACTTACCATCTCACACTGTGTAGCAACCTAAGTGAGATGTACACCCCCTCGATCACTTCTCCAGTGACATGTCTACAATATATATATATATATATATATATATATATATATATATATATATATATATATATATATATATATATATATATATATATATATATATATATATATATATATATATATATATATATACACACATACATACACACATTTTATTTATTATTTTTATTTATTTGCAATCAAGGCTTTCATTATTCAACATTAGCTTTGGCAAAAATATGTTTCTATGCAATTTACAGCTAAAGAAGACATAACAAAAAAAAATTCTAGTTTTGCCAGGCATAGCTTTAAAACTATTTCTGTCCTCTAGATAATTCCCCCCCTATAATGATACTGAAATCACATTCTAGTACAAACCATGTCAAAATTATTTATAAATGGTCACATGCTCAAAATAAAAAAGCAGCCTTTGGAATACAGAGTAAAAATAAATACTGAATATCAAAAAACTGTTTTAAATTGTCATACAAATATATATATATTGCAATAACATGTTGTGGCTGGATTTCTGCCAGTCATAAGCTATGTCACAACCCTCCAGGCTGTGCCTTAAAAAAAGAGGGAAGTGAAGCCTCCATCAATCAAGATGTCATATCCTATCTTATTGTGTTTAGCTGGTTAGTAAACACGGAGGAGGAGGGAGGGAATGGACTTCTTGGGATGTGATGGTGAGGAAATTCTCAGGGTGGTAAACACACTGAAAACTGAGCTTGTGTACTAGCTGCTCTGCAAAACTCCAAACTGCAGTGGGGACTTGAACAGAAGGGGGAGACAGAGAACAGCAGGATAAACCAGGTTTTTTTCAGAATACAAAAAATGAATCTCATAGTGACTGAATGAGTATGAACAGCATTTAATATAGCATTATTGACAGTTTTTAATGATGTGGGTTTAATGACACTTTAACACAGTGGGATTTTTCTTCAACTATCCACTGACACTGTGAAATCCTAATCCTACTGACTTCTGATGGCAGGACATTCTTTCTCCCACTAACCACTACACTCTATGGACCATTTATATATATATATATATATATATATATATATATATATATATATATATATATATATATATATATATAGATCTTTTATATAGACATGAGTGTTGCAATTTGTATGCTACATCGTAGTTCTGACTGCTGCTTTCTTATGTTGTTTCTGAGTAATCAAATCATCTATAGGTTGCTATACATATAATATTATAACAAAGTCTGCCTCACTACTCCACATTAAATAACTAAATAAACAGTTATTAAGTAACTAGAGAAACAGTCCTTCAAGCGGTCAGCACAAAAAAATGGATGAACACCAATATAAAGAAAATAGAGAAAAAAGGTGCAGCGCTTAAAGATTTAGTCCACAGGGCGATGAACTCAAGATGTATCACAAATCTTGGTGAGAAAAACACTTGATCGGGGAAGAGGGAGAGCCACCACCATCACCCTCCTCTGTGGACTCTTATGTACATCCCCAGAAAACATAAAAGAACAGGCCTCATGGTGCAGTAATCTTAACATAAATTTATTGTGGATTTATTGCTGGACGCGGAGGCCATCTTGTTGGAGGTTCTCATTTAATGAGACCATAACACAAACGATTTTTAATCTACGATCATGTGAGTGCAATTCTTGTTATTATTCACAATAAATTGATGTTAAGATTACTGCACCATGAGGCCTGTTCTTTTATGTTTCCTGGGATGTACATAAGGGTCCACAGAGGCGGGTAAGAGGCAATGTGTTCGGGTGATTGTGGTTGCTCTCCCTCTTCCCTGATCAAGTGTTTTTCTCACCAAGATTTGTGATACATCTTGAGTTCATCGCAGTGTGGGCTATATCTTTAAGCGCTGCCCTTTTTTCTCTATTTGCTATACATATAAAATCTGTTTGTTTGTTTTAGAAGTAAACATCAGGTTTCTGTGAATGGACATTTTCAAAAATATGTCATTGAACGTTTGAACAAGCTGTCCTCTAATACAATGGCAAAATAGATCCTATTGTATATTGGGCCAATGTCACCAAGTCAATGGAAACTTTTTTAAGTTGCTTCCATTATTTTTATTTTAAAGGCTCAGTTCACCATTTTTTTAAATTCCATCTCCCCTATGTAGCACTATACCATTAATGTACCTCTGTTGCAAAACAATTAAAGCTTTCTTTGATTTTTAGAACAAGGACTTACCCCTTGTGTGTTCCATAGAAACGTTCACAACTTCCTGGTATGTAGATTTAGGAAAAGCCAGCCAAATGCACACCTGGAGGGATTCCAAACATAATTGATGGGTGTAGAGTGTGTGTGGTAATGAAGTCAGCTGGTGAACTGCTTCCTGTGTCTTACTGATTTCTCCATCCTAAAATCATGAACTTTTCTATGGAACACACCAGGGGCTAAGGTAAGGCCTTGTTCCAAAAAATCAAATAAAGCTTTTATTTTTCTGCAACAGAGGTACATTAATGGTATATTGGTACATACCGGAACTGGAACTTAGAAAAAAAAGTGAACGTAGCCTTTAGGGAGTTCATGTCAAACAAAGCTGTGTAAATACGGACCAACAATAGCTTGACCTTTTGACATATTTGACCTATGGCATGTATGATACAAGAAAGCCATCTAGAGTTTCAGTTGGGAAATGTTTCACTCATAGAAAATGATTGTAAAGGAAGTAGTTAGAAATGGGCCACAGCCATGTGGAATGGTTAAACTTTCTAAATGTAAGACCAGTAACATAAGCTGAAAGGAGGGCTCCATAACAGGTCTGTGCCATAGGGAACTTCACTCGGGGAAGACGCTAGCATTGGATTTACTGCAATTGCATGTAGAGTAAAGCCTGGAGCCTTGGTTGCCTACAGGGATGAAGCAGCTATAAACCAAGCTAAGTGACTTTCGAGCATTTTCCTATTGTACACAGATTATTGTTCATGCCTATTCACTAGGAAGGTTAGGTAGCGCGTGCATGTGTATGTCTTGTTTTCCTACAATTGTAAGTAGTTTGCATGTATGGTATTATTGTTTAGTAAAAGCACATAATACACTACAGAGGTTTATGAGCTTCCCTGCTTTTACTGCAAAGTGACCTTAAATGACACAAAGCATAACAATTCTATACACCATGTTGTATGTTACATAGCCCCGACCACTGCATTCTATACACTGTTGTTTGGTATACTGTACAATTCCTGACCACTGCACTCTATAAAATATGTTGTGCATTATATAGCCATGGCTGCTTTGTCTTCAGGTTTATGTGTGTTTGCAAGGCTCCTGCTTGATACATCGCAAATAAGGAGCATTTAGTGAGACTTTTGATTATAGCACAATAATTAAGAAGTATTGTGTGAGACTCTTGCTTGTTAAACAGTAATTCAAATGATTTTTCTTAGGAAAAAGGTTTGGGGCACGTGTATGCAATGTATGCTGCTATGCATTCATGGCCCCTTAAGCCACACCCAATAATGTAGCATGTCCACTTTTCACTACTCTGTTTTCCCGAAAGTAAGACATAGCGTGATTGTCGGTGATGGCTGCAATATAAGCCCTTCCCCCCCGCCCCCCAAATAAGCCCCAGTTAAAGTCCTTGTAGGTCTTATTTTCAGGGTAGAGCGTATTTCGGGGGGAACAGGTTGGGGCTTATTTGAAGGTAGGGCTTATATTGCAGCCATCACCGACAATCACGCTAGGTCTTATTTTCGGGGAAACAGGGTATGTTCACCGAATGTACACTATATCATATTCGCACCAATGTGTCCTTATTTTTCAAGTTTTGAAGTTCGAAAGTACAGCTGATCTGTTTCAGCCATTAGTTATCACAACTAAGGACTTTGCACCAGGATATAAATGACTGTGTCATCTATGAAATAGCATTTCAGTCCTAGTAGTAGGTGCTGTCCCTGGATAATGCCTGTACAAACATGGTGCTATTCTTCTGAAGAGGTGAAGGCATTGCCAAGGCAAGTTGGGGAGGGGGAGAAGGAATGTGATCTCTGCCAGGGATAATAAATCATCGGTTACACTTGCATCATACTTAGCATGCATACACTTAACATTTAAAAAATATGTCTGATCTGATCCATTGATACAGCTAGCATTACAGAAAGCAATAACAGCAGTGTTAGTGAAGTAAGTGAGTATGCAGCAGTGAATAGCGAGATGTGAAGGAAAGAGAGACAAAATGGGCATCTAAGATAAATATAAAAAGTAGTTGCCTTGTACATTTCCAAAAGAGATAGTCTGGTCAGGTGACATCATGAAGAAGAAGAGCACTTATTTGCTTCATTACAAAACCTTTTTGCACACAGGACCCCCATCAGTCTGTGTCTGTCAACTTTTTAGTAAAAGGGTCAATCAACCTTATACAGCTAATTCAGTTTTTGTTGGGCTGGCCATAGATGAAGAAAATTTCTTAACTGCAACCACAGGCGTTGTAAAATGTACATGTAAAATCTGTCAGGTTGGTTGTACCCAAATTAACCTGGATGCATTCAGCCTACCCATACAGTACATGATTCAAACCGTCCATTACCACTATTGGACTACCTGACAGATATTTTATTTCTCTTGTTGGAACATGCAGAGTGAGCAGGAACACCCAAATCTCCCAAATGGACAAAAACAGAATGTGTAAATTTGGCAGGGAGATGTTTCTTCTGAAGTACATAGAGACATAAGAGGCCAGGGATATATTCAGGCCACCAGAATTAATCTATTACTTGGATATCACATTTGGGTGTAAATTTTGCCATTTAATATCTGAACACATGAATTCCTGCACTATAATAAACTTTTGTCTTGTGGTCTTTGAAAATGTATCCTGACGTACTATTTTCTAGAGTGCAATCCTTGTGACCAGTACTAATCAAACATTAATCTAAATTTGTTTCTACACACTACAAGTTCTTCTATATCAAACAGTCCTGGCTTATGACTGCAGGTAGTTTACATTAGAACATTCCTCTAGTGCCTTGGTCTAGCTAGAAAACTATCCAAGTTAAGCCGCAATAACATCTTACAAATGATCTGATAAACAGTATCCATCAGCCTTCAGCCATGAACAAAACATATGGGAATGGGAATACAGTGTGGTTAGTTCCCTTTACATAATTGGCTCCAGTTTATACATCACCCTGTTGCATCATGTCGCCTTCAGGTAAAACCACAGTCGGCAGGGTCAGCCAGAAAATGAAAATTGATCTGCTGGCTAAACTGCCAGTAAACTGTATAAACTGTATTACTAAAAATAGGCATTTCTGTATCTTCAATAAATATTTTAATATTGTTGTTAAATGAAATGTAACATATTTGTTGTGTGATAATATAGTTTGTATATCAAAATCATAGCCAATTTATATCAAGGGAAATTAAGTTGCTTCAGCTGAGATCACATTCATTTTAGAAGATCAGTATGCCTAAAATACATAATACAATATACAGTAAATAGCTAATAACTTTCAACAACTACCCCCGAAGGAAGGTAGTTGCCCAGGTTCTTTTTCCCAATAGATTGCCCCGCAGCCAGGCACACATCCACAGTCACTCAATAACAAGTCCAGGTGTTTTGTTTTTGATATTTTTATTTTTGGGGTCATTTGGAAAGAGTTGGGGGAATTGAGTGGGATATTCCAAAAAGAACTTTGTACAAGATGAGGACAGTAATCTTCCTTCTGTAGAACTGAAGCACAAGCCCTTGCATAAGCAAAATGTGGACTTGGTAGTAGAAGCAATCAA
This sequence comes from Lithobates pipiens, assembly GCF_037356315.1. NCBI lineage: Eukaryota > Metazoa > Chordata > Amphibia > Anura > Ranidae > Lithobates > Lithobates pipiens. The sequence continues at coordinate 299,302,719 of NW_027507903.1, forward strand.
AAGCACAAAAGCTTTTCATCTTTGAGCAATCTTTGAGCAATCAGAGCATAGTCCCTTTACAAAGAACTAGATAGACTGAGCTCTTCAGGACACCAGCCAATGTCCCTTTTACACAAACACACAGTCGACTCTCTAACACCAGAGGGATGGCAGCAGTCCTCAGCCTCTAAGATCTCTCACAGCAGTCTGCACTCACAAATGTCCTAGGAAAGTTGGTTGCCTTCTTTCAACATCAATGTGATCTGTGATACTAGAGTAGATCTTCAAATGACAGCCTCACAGTCATCTCTCTGTAACATCGGCATCCAGGCCTCTCAGCTAGCCCAGCTGAGGACTCATGTACAGAAAATCCATGGCAGGGCTGCTCAGAGGGCAGCAAGCCCTCCAAGCTTTGTTCTCTCCTGAATGAAAAGACAAGACTGCTCTGTGTCTAATGCCGTGTACACACGACTGGACTTTTCGATGGACTAGGTCCGACAGTCTTCCCGACTGACTTTCGGTGGAGTTCTGACAGACTTTCTGAACGAACGGGCCACACACAAGCACACCAAAGTCCGACGGATTCGAACGTGATGACGTACGACCGGACTAGAATAAGGGAGTTCATAGCCAGTAGCCAATAGCTGCCCTAGCGTCGGTTTTCGTCCATCGGACTAGCATACAGATGAACAGATTTTTTCGACCAGACTTGAGTCCATCGGAAAGATTTGAAACATGTTTTAAATCTAAAGTCCGTCTGATTTTTAGACAGCAAAGGCCCGATGAAGCCCACACACGTTTGAATTGTCCGGCAGATTCGTTCCGTCTGACCTAGTCCATCTAAAAGTTTGGTCGTGTATATGTGGCATTAGAGTATTTATACAGACTTTAAGCAGCCTTCAGGGCCACCCTCTCTGAGATTGGCCAGGGCTGTATAAATATTCATGCTGCCATTTTAATTGCTCCACACCTGTGTTTCAGAGAGATCTACAGTTTTCTGGAATACAGAGGAAGCAATCACACCTACAGCAACTGAAACACTGAACAGACCTAAATAATCATATGTATTTGCATTGATTACAGTGAGCTTGAACTAAATTTGCCTGAACTAGAATTTTCAGCCAAAATGATTACAGTGAGAAGCAAGTTAAATTTACATAACAACACAGTGAGTCATAACTAAATCTATCTAATCTTTGCACCTATCTAGGAGGGTGCTACACAGGGGCGTACCTAGAGCATTTGGCACCCGGGGCGGATCCTATATCTGGCACCCCCCCCTCCACCATAAAATGTAAAAACACCCACCGTGTCCCCTGCATACCTCTGCATCCTTCAATATCTTTTTGTCACTACTGTGTACCCCCCCCTCTCCACAACTGCACCTCTGGACCCCTTTAAATTACACAGCACCCTGCACCTCTGGACCCCTTTACATTACACAGGACCTTGCCCCTAAGGACCTCTTTACATTACACAGCCCCCTGCACCTCTGGACCCCTTTACATTACACAGCAGCCTGCACCTCTGGACCCCTTTACATTACACAGCTCTTGTACCACTGGACCCCTTTACATAACATAGCACCCTGAACCTCCTGACCCCTTTACATTACACAGCGCCCTGCACCTCTGGACCCCTTTACATTACACAGGACCTTGCGCCTAAGGACCTCTTTACATTACACAGCAGCCTGCACCTCTGGACCCCTTTACATTACACAGCTCTTGTACCTCTGGACCCCTTTACATAACATAGCACCCTGAACCTCCTGACCCCTTTACATTACACAGCCCTTGTACCCATGGACCCCCCTACAGTGCAGGACCCCCCCTACAGTGCAGGACCCCTTCTACAGTGCAGGACCCCTACAGTGCATGACCCCTTCTACAGTGCAGGACCCCTTCTACAGTGCAGGACCCCCCTAGAGTGCAGGACCCCTTCTACAGTGCAGGACCCCCCCTAAAGTGCAGACCCCCCTACAGTGCAGACCCCCTACAGTGCAGACCCCCTACAGTGCAGGATCCCCTACAGTGCAGGACCCCCCCTACAGTGCAGGACCCCCCTACAGTGCAGGACCCACCACAGTAAAGAACCCCCCTACAGTGCAGGACCCCCCTACAGTGCAGGACCCCCCTACAGTGCGGGACCCCCCTACAGTGCAGGACCCCCCCCTACACTACAGTGCAGACCCCCTACAGTGCAGGACCCCCCTACAGTGCAGGACCCACCACAGTAAAGAACCCCTAGTGTACCTGGAGCCCAAGGCAGCGGCATTGCAGGGGGGAGGTGCAAGCAGCACCCGAGTGGAGTGACATCTGTCGGCTCAGTGATCCGGGACCCGGCGCAATAATCCCCTTCTCTCTGTAGTCACGTGACTCACATCGCGCCGTTCAGATCAGTCTCGGGCAGCGGCTGTCACTCACAGCCGAGCAGAGTGAAGCCGCCTCCCCCTCCTTGTCTACACAGTGCTGTGCATGGAGGAGGGGGAGGCGGCTTCACTCTGCTCGGCTGTGAGTGACAGCCGCTGCCCGAGACTGATCAGAACGGCAGCGCGACGCGACCACAGAGAGAAGGGGAGCCGGGTCCCGGATCACTGAGCCGACAGATGTCACTCCACTCGGGTGCTGCTCGCACCCCCCCCCCCCGCAATGCCGCCCACTGCCAGTGCCTCGGGCTCCTCACGGCGCTGTCTGACACTTCAGTTGCGGAGAGGGGAGGGGGGCGCTGGCCTGACACCCCCCCCAGTGTGTGGCACCCCTGGTGCTACATAAAAAAATTATCCAAGTTGTACATGCATTGCTGTACAACTGACATTCATGCTAAATTCATGCTAAAGTACAAAAAAAAGGACAGCCATTTCAGGCTAAGGATAGGCTGAACGCATTGCATTTTAGTGTAATCAGTGTAGCAACTTCCTAATTAGATGCTAGGGGGATTAGTTACATTTAGTGCTGGATCACTGAGGTTTGGTGGAACTTGGTTTCTTTTCGTCAGGAAATTTTAGCTTGCCTCGCTGTAAAGCGTGTGGATGCATTTATTGTGTCAGGCAAATCTAGCTGTGCTCATTGTAATTAGTGCAGCTGATTTATTAGATCGGTTCAGTATTTTCAGCTGCTGATAGTCTGTTTACTCTCTTTGCTTTTCAGAGAGTATAGAATTTTCTGGAACATGGGTGTGGAGTTAAGCAGATTGCAGTATGAATATTTATGCAGTCCTGGCAAATCCCAGGGAACAGGGCCTTGGAGGCTGCTGGGAGTCTGTATAAAATAGTTTTAAGGGGTTGTAAATTTAAATGTTTTTTCACCTTAATGCATTGTATGCATTAAGGTGAATAAACATCTCACACTGCTGGCGCCCCCGGTCCCCCGATTTACTTACCTGAGCCCTTGAAAATCCCGTGCTCGCCCTGCTGTCCTCTTCGCCGCTCAGCCTGGCCGCTGATTGGCTGGAGTGGATGGATTGAAAACAGCGCAGCCATTGGCTCGCGCTGCTGTCAATCACATCCAATGACGCAGCGCGTCGGGGGACGGGGCCATGTGATACAGCGAGCGGCTACAGCCGCCGGCTGTATCACGGATGCGTGCCCACAGGTGCTTTTCACCATGCGAGGGAAATCGCATGAACGTGAGAAGTACCTGTGGGAGGAAGCAGAGACAGCCGCCGAGGGACCCCATAAGAGAAGGTTCAGGGTCACTCTGTGCAAAACGAGCTGCACAGTGGAGGCAAGTATAACATGTTTGTTATTTAAAAAAAATTAAAAAATTACTTTACAATCCCTTTAAGACACAAAGCTCTGGGTCTTTTACCTGCAGAGGATTAATCTAGCCTGGAGGGCTTGTGCTCTCCAGGGCAAGGCTGTCGTGTGCTTGCTTGGATGCTGAAGCTACAGAGAGCTCACTCAGGGGCTTTCTGCTGAGGATCTAGTTTCATATCACCTGAGGTTTGACAGAGGCAACAACTGTCCCTGGCAGCGGTGGCCAGTTCATAAGGGGCGTAGGGGCACCACCCCCCTAATCTCTATGCGGCAGCCCCTAATCTCCACGCAGGGCGCCGGACGCATAGATTTCTAGGAGCTTTTTCTTTTTTGAAGCCTGAGGCTCTAATTGGCTTCAAAAAGGTTGGGCTTGGGGGGCAGTAGCGAATCCACATTCGCTATTGTCTTCCTGCTTTTCCTCCCGGCCAATCAGGACAGGAAGCAGGTCTTAAGACTGGATTGGCCTGGGAGGAGAAGACGGCAAAGCCACCTGCGACCTGGATGGGGTAAGTGCAGACCTGGCGGGGGAGGGGTTTTAAAGAAAAATGGACCACCAGCCATCACTGGTCCCTGGGCATCCTGTGAGTACAGACTGCTGTTAAAAATCTTAGGTCTTTTTGGCTGCTGCCATATCCCTTGTGCTAGAGAGTCATCTGTACAGTGCCTTGAAAAATTATTCATACCCCTTGATGTTTCCACATTTTGTCATGTTACATCCAAAAACTTAAATGTATTTTATTGGGGTTTTGTGTAATAGATCAGCACAAAGTGGCACATAATTGTGAAGTGGAAGGAAAATAATAATTGGTTTTCAAATTTTTTTACAAATAAAAGTGTGCCATGCATTTGTATTCAGCCCCCCGAGTCAATATTTTGTAGAACCCCCATTCTCTGCAATTACAGCTGCAAGTCTTTTTGGTTATGTCTCCTCTACCAGCTTTGCAGATCTAGAGAGTGACATTTTTGTCCATTTGTCTGTAAAAAAAATAACTCAAGTTCTATCAGATTGGATGGAGAGCCTCTGTGAACAGCAATTTTCAAGTCTTGCCACAGATTCTCAGTTGGATTTAGGTCTGGACATTGACTGGGCCATTCTAACACATGAATATGCTTTGATCTAAACCATTCCATTGTAGCTCTGGCTGTTTAGGGTCAATGTCCTGCTGGAAGGTGAACCTCCACCCCAGTCTCAAGTCTTTTGCAGACTCTAACAGGTTTTCTTCTAAGATGGCCCTGTATTTGGCTCTATCCACAGGAGACTGCAGGCATACTACTGGAGACTGCAGGCATAGTACAGGAGACGGTGGACATGCTAAATAAGACAGTCAGAGACACTACAGGAGATGGTCAGAGACTGCAGATATACTACAGGAGATGGTCAGAGACTGCAGACAGACTACAGGAGACTGTGGACATACTACAGGAGACAGCGGACATACTACAGGAGACTGCGGACATACTACAGAAGACTGTGGGCATACTACAGGCGATGGACAGAGACTGGGGACATACTACAGGAGATGGTCAGAGACTATAGACATACTGCAGGAGATGGTCAGACTGCAGACACACTACAGGAGCCAGTCAGAGACTGCAGACATACTACAGGAGACGGCGGACATACTACAGGAGACGACGGACATACTACAGGAGACGACGGACATACTACAGGAGACGGTCAGAGATCTTTCAGAAATGCACAGCTTTGCAGTTGTACAGCAGCTCAGGGTTTAGGATAGCATTTTGACAGTCTATGGGGGAAGGACACACCTGGCCAGCTGGGCTCATCATGCACTTTTAGAGGTCCGGGGTGGTACTCCCATTCAAATCTCCTTATCTTCTTCTACAGCCGCACCTTCCTGAGTACACAGACTGCATAGAGCGGGGTCAGATGCTCTCTGCTGGCTGGGGAATACAGGGGGGTGGGGCTCTCAGCTCCTACTACGGCTGCTCCCTCCCGAAGACACAGGCTGCATGTGGCGCGTCAGAGTGTCAGTGGAGCTCCTGGCCTCACCCCCTCTCTGCTGGCTAATACAGCTCTGCTTCCCATATCCCTGGTGCACTCTTCCGTGCCACCATCAGGGACCCAATTTGTGGACAGTGTGGGGCAAAGATAAGGCCTGGGGCAGTTGCCCTGTTTACACTGCGTTAAAGACGGCCCTGACTACCCACTGTCATGAACTCCACACTCCTCTGTTATGCATACTACCCATCAGTGGCAGCTGGTGCTCAAAATTTTTGGGGGGCGCAAACAAACAAAAATTCTGTAAAAAAAAAACATCAATTGCAGCCTCACTGTGCCCATCAAACACAGCCACTGTACCCATCAATTGCAGCCAATGTGCCATCAAACGCATTCACTGTGCCCATCAAACACAGCCACTGTGCCCATCAAACTCTGCCACTGTGCAAATGCTGCCACTGTGCCATCAAATGCAAGCACTGTGCCCATCAAATGCTACCACTGTGCCATCAAATGCAGTCACTGTGCCCATTAAATGCAGCCATTGTCCCCCATCAAATGCTACCACTGAGCCATCAAATGCCGCCACTGTGACCACCCGGCCACTCGCCATCTGCCCGTAAATGTAAATAACAGCTGGTTACATCAATCTAAATGGTATAGGGGGGTGGATAGGGTTGACCTAGGATGGCGGCAGAGGCCTTCTTTTTTTTTTTGTGGTTAAAAGCTAACATTTTTTTAATTTTAAATATTGATATTTTGGAGGTTGTTTGAGATATGAGATTGGGATTTAGAATATACAGTGCCTTGCGAAAGTATTCGGCCCCCTTGAACTTTTCAACCTTTTGCCACATTTCAGGCTTCAAACAAAGATATAAAATTTTAATTTTTTTGTGAAGAATCACCAACAAGTGGGACACAATTGTGAAGTGGAATGAAAATTATTTGGCCCCCTTGCGGTAATACTTTGTAGAGCCACATTTTGCTGCGATTACAGCTGCAAGTCGCTTGGGGTATGTCTCTATCAGTTTTGCACATCGAGAGACTGAAATTCTTGCCCATTTTTCCTTGCAAAACAGCTCAAGCTCAGTTAGGTTGGATGGAGAGCATTTGTGAACAGCAGTTTTCAGCTCTTTCCACAGATTCTCGATTGGATTCAGGTCTGGACTTTGACTTGGCCATTCTAACACCTGGATACGTTTATTTGTGAACCATTCCTTTGTAGATTTTGCTGTATGTTTGGGATCATTGTCTTGTTGGAAGATAAATCTCTGTCCCAGTTTCAGGTCTTTTGCAGACTCCAACAGGTTTTCATCCAGAATGGTCCTGTATTTGGCTGCATCCATCTTCCCCTCAATTTTAACCATCTTCCCTGTCCCTGCTGAAGAAAAGCAGGCCCAAACCATGATGCTGCCACCACCATGTTTGACAGTGGGGATGGTGTGTTGAGGGTGATGAGCTGTGTTGCTTTTACGCCAAACATATCGTTTTGCATTGTAGGCAAAAAGTTTGATTTTGGTTTCATCTGACCAGAGCACCTTCTTCCACATATTTGGTGTGTCTCCCAGGTGGCTTGTGGCAAACATTAGATGAGACTTTTTATGGATATCTTTGAGAAATGGCTTTCTTCTTGCCACTCTTCCATAAAGGCCAGATTTGTGCAGTGTACGACTGATTGTTGTCCTATGGACAGACTCTCCCACCTCAGCTGTAGTTCTCTGCAGTTCATCCAGAGTGATCATGGGCCTCTTGGCTGCATCTCTGATCAGTCTTCTCCTTGTCTGAGCTGAAAGTTTAGAGGGACGGCCAGGTCTTGGTAGATTTGCAGTGGTCTGATACTCCTTCCATTTCAAAATGATCTCTTGCACAGTGCTCCTTGGGATGTTTAAAGCTTGGGAAATCTTTTTGTATCCAAATCCGGCTTTAAACTTCTCCACAACAGTATTACGAACCTGCCTGGTGTGTTCCTTGGTTTTCATGATGCTCTCTGCGCTTTCAACAGAACCCTGAGACTATCACAGAGCAGGTGCATTTATACAGAGACTTGATTACACACAGGTGGATTCTATTTATCACCATCGGTCATTTAGGACAACATTGGATCATTCAGAGATCCTCGCTAAACTTCTGGAGTGAGTTTGCTGCACTGAAAGTAAAGGAGCCGAATAATTTTGCACGCACCACTTTTCAGTTTTTTATTTGCTAAAAAAGTTTAAAATATCCAATAGATTTCATTCCACTTCACAATTGTGTCCCACTTGTTGGTGATTCTGCACAAAAAATTTAAATTTTATATCTTTATGTTTGAAGCCTGAAATGTGGCAAAAGGTTGAAAAGTTCAAGGGGGCCGAATACTTTCGCAAGGCACTGCATATTTGGTTGAGTTATTTTTTTGTTTTTTTGTTGTCTTGATGTAATGTTGGTTTGTTGTATAATTGTAAAAAAACGTAATAAAAAATGAAAATGGAAAAAAATAAACATTTCATTGAAGTTAGCTTCTGCTGGCACAGTTGGGGCCCTTTAACGTTAGCATGCACAAGCAGTATGATGTTTCTAAGGGTAACGTTCAAAAGCAGTTGAATGAGGGGGTTACACTCAGGAGGTGGGTATGCTGCCTTAAAGTGGCTAGGTGAGGATAAACACATTCATAGAAAAGGGAAGAGCAATATGGAAGGAGGATTGGGAGGAGAAAATGGCTCTTCTTCGGCTTGAGTTTAAAACAGGGGTTAGCTGTTACTTATGGTTGTTGTGTGGGTCAGGGACCCTCTCACCAGATCCCTCTGTGACAGCCCAGTGCTGTGCATTGTCTGTTCGGTGGGGGGCCCCCACCGAATGATGGCGTTCAAGATGAATGAGGCACAAAGAGCGACTCTGGATGATGGGTGCTCCACCTTTGATTACCTCCACGGCTCAGCGCTCATCACAGCAGTCTGCCCCTTAGTTCTGGTACAGCCCCAATGGATGCAATCCATTCTGGCCTGGTTCAGGAACAGCACATCTTCACAGTTGGTGAGTCTCTCTCCAATTGCCAGGCTGCTTCCTGGGATTTTGTTTTATATAACTCCTCACCCTTCCTGGTGCCTGTGGGCCTTGTAGTAGTGGTGGCCCCAGTTCACCTGTGTAGAATGTCCTCCTTCAAGACTACAACTCCCAGACTGCCCTGGGCACTTGTGTTCAAATTATGGTTAGGCAAAATAGCGGGCACTGCCATCTAGTGGAGAAATAGAGTTCTGTATCTCAGTAACAATGCCCAGTGTTACACATACATTCTACAGTGGCCTGTTGAATGCACAACAAAAGAAGTGTCCCCGGAACGTAGATGTTACAGGTGATTTACAGTATTTTTATTTTTTTTGGAAAGAAGGAAGCTGCAGATTTTGCACTCGTTCTTAGGAGCGCCGCACTGAAAACCACTAGTGCTAGAAAAAGGATGGACTGAATGCTCAACATTTTCAGTAAAAATGTATGTCTAAATAAATGGGGGTTTGTATATTATCCATTTAATGCTTTCTTATTCTTTTGCGAAAGATCATTGTAACAGAGTATAAGTACTACTGCAAGGCTTGTAAGATCACATTGATAGTTTCAATAAAGAACCAATGAGCCTCAAACATAGGCTATATGAACATATATGAACAATCTGTGAAAAGCATAGTGATACATAACTGAAACATATTCCTCTGTCTCTTGTAACTGAACATATCTGACAAAGATTATAGCCATTAATCCTAAAAAAGGATACTACAATCAGCCTTTCCCTAGCATGAAATGGCAGATATATCACTATACTAAACATGCAAATGTATTTACTGTATAGTTGATCAATGTACTTCTAGACAACATACTATTCTGTCTATGATACCTAATCACTCAATCCATTTTGTCTTTGATGACTGATATATTATTATGTAAATATCTTCATTAAAACTGTTTGACACTGCCAACATACACTGTTGTAGGATATGATTGCTATTTTGATGAGGTGAGCTCAGTCATAAGGAATTAACTAAGAATAAGGAACTTCAGTGCAGAGTTATCTAAGATAAGATGCCAAATGACCTTCTGCAGAACAAAACTGATCTGACAAGATAATGAAACCAACGCTCATTTCAGATGAAAGCACCGATTAATGAATGACGTGTGGTTGGTTATATTTCCTATGCATAATATGTTCATGCCATAACAGATCTTAATAAGTGACTGGCAGTAAAAAGGGAAATTAAAAAAAATACTGTGATTACAGACATTTAGTTACAGACATTTGTTCACTGCCCAACAATGTACTCATCTAGAAACGGATTGTACATTCATGTTACGTCTAATATGGCTAAGCATCCATCCTCATGCTGTGTTTTTCTTAAAGGGCAACCCAATGCAAATTCTGCAAGAAGGGATCGAAGTCCCCCATTTCCATGTCTGGAACTCTCAACAAGTGCTATCCAACTTCTGGTTCTCCATCTCTCCTTAGTGTTAGGATTATAAGCGTCTATGAGAAATTTTGGTTGGCTGATTGTAGAACTTGTCAGAAATGACTTTGCTGATAACAGAGGAACAGTGCCACAGAAAGACATGGCACTTGGAGCTTTGGAGAGAGAGAAGTAAACACTACAGATATATGTCCTCAGGTCAAATTTCATAAATGGGGTTTACAACCACTTTAACCCTCCTGGCAGTATTCCTTAGTGTGGCTCGGGGTTAAATTTCGGTACCATTAGCGGTAACCCCGAGCCACACTAGGGATTGCATTGCAGAATCCTGGCACAGCATACTTACCTTGTCACCAGGATCCTGCAATGCCCTCCTCTGGATCATCCACCAGATGCTCTGTATTCCAGGCTGCGTTCCCCACGAGTGTCGCAATGCATGGGGACAGAGCCCGGCAGCAAATTCAAAATGTACAAAATACATAACACATACATTACACTGTAATCTTACAGATTACATTACTGTATCAAATCATTTCACATCCCTTTTGTCCTTAGTGCTTTGTCCAGTGCCCTGCATGCACTTTTATATTATATATACTGTTCTTTCTGCCTGGAAACTTGAGATTGTCCATGGCAACCAAAAAATGGCCCTTTACATCAAAAGTGGTTTTAGACCAGCTAGAAAGAAGCAATTGTAAATTAGAACACTTGCAGAATTGAGCAATAGTAAATTGTGGGGAAATTAATTGTATTATTATTATATTCTTTTTATAATTCTTTATAGTCATTTATTATATTATAATTTATGATTTTGTGTTTCAAACTATCATACCCGGGATGTCTACTAGACTCTTGTTTGGACAGATAAAAGTTTGTTATTACTAAGAATTACAGGCTACACTATAAAACACCAAATTTCTATGCAAAACAATGTACCGCTCAAAAATCAGACATAATCATACTGCCAGGGAGGCTACAGTGATTGTAAAGGCTGAAGGTATTTTGTTTACCTTCAAGCATTCTGTGCATGAAGGTATACAACCTTCTGTGTATAGCTCCCCCTCAGACCCCCCTAATATTTACCCGAGCCCGATTTTGATCCAGCGATGTGCATGAGAGCAGCTGCTCTCCCAGGTCTCTCCCTCCTCATCAGCTGAGACACAACAATGAGAACCAATGGTTTCTGCTGCTGTTAATCACTGCATGTGAGGAGAGAGCAGGGGGCAGGGCTGAAACACTCTATGTGTGTCTTTCTCCTTCGTCGCCATCCGGGAGTGTTCTACCGACTTCGGGGGTCTTGTCCCCCTCTTTGGTTCTTCTTGCCGGGCCTCTGCTTTCTTCTTCCAGCTCTTTTACTAGCAGTGGCCCGGTCTTCTGTCGCCGCTGTCGCCACCTTCTCTTCTTCGTTCCTGATATGTTGACTCGACGCTGTCTTTGACCGCAACGTCAGGGACGTGTTGTGCGGCGACTTATATAGGGACAATGGGCGCGGTCACCGGGTGATGCCCCGCCCCTTATGATGTCACAGTCCTGGAGGATGCTGGGACTGTAACATCACAAGGGGGCGGGGTCATCATGTGACATCACCCGGTGACCCCACCCATTGTCCCTATATAAGTTGCCGCACAACGCGTCCCTGTCATTGCGGCCAGAGAGAGCGTTGAGTCAACATCTCAAGGAAGAAGAAGAAGAGAAGGCGGCGACAGCAACGACAAGACCGGGCCTCCACTAGTAAAAGAGCTGGGAGATGAAAGCGGAGGCCCGGCAAGAAGAACCGAAGAGGGGGACAAGACCCCCGAAGTCGGAAGAAGATCCCCGGGCGGCAGAGGCGACGAAGAAGCCAGGCTCCTCCGCTAGTAAAAGAGCTAGCAGAAGATAGCAGAGAAGTCCGGAGCTGTGCAATAAATTATTTTAAAACCTTGTGTTGTGTTTTTTTTACACTTTTTTCACCAGGTGAATGGGTAGGGGTACATTGTACCCTATACTCATTTACATAGGGTGGGGGCCGGTATCTGGGACCCCCTTATTAAAGGGGGCTCCCGGATTCGGATAAGCCCCCCGCCCGCAGACTACAACAACCAACTGTCAGGGTTATCGAGAAGAGGCCCTTGTCCTCATCAACATGGGGACAAGGTGCTTTGGGGTGGGGGGGCCGCAGAGCCCCCCTTCCCCAAAGCTCCCCCCATGTTGAGGGCACATGGCCTGGTATGGCTCAGGAGGGGGGTTGCTCCCTCGTCCCAACCCCCTTTCCTGACCGGCCGGGCTGTATGCTCGGATAAAGGTCTAATATGGACCTTGGGGTGGGACCCACATGCCGTTTTTTCGGCGTAGCGCTTACCCTTTAAGTCCATACCTGGTGACGGGGGCCAGAGAGGTGTCAATCTCACCGATGGAGGCGGCAACATTGACCTCCTTTGCTAGTCCCGTCTACCTGGAGCCGCGTTCAAAATGAACTGACTTTTCTCCGTGTGCGGGCAAGTCCATTCATTTCAAAAGTCCGGCGGACTAGCACACAGACAGGCGGATTGTGAGTTAAAACTTCTTTCTAAGTCTGCCGGACTTAGACCAGAGTCCGCCAGACAATCTGCCCGTGTGTGGGCTCTGGCGGACTCTGGTCTGCCGGACCGAGTTCGCCAGATAGTCCGATCGTGTGTACGGTGCATTACTGACACACAGAAGCAGCTTGGGAGTAAGCATGCACTAGTGGCAAATTGTTATAGGGGATTTCAGCAAGAGTGAGGGGCCAGAAGCACCAGCAGGGGACCCAAGAATAGGAGGATCGGGGCTGCTCTGTGCAAAACTATGACACAGAGTAGGTAAGTATGATATGTTTACTTTTTTATTTTTTATTTCATGGGCCTTTAATGTCCCTTGAAATTCCAACTCCAAGCAATATTTTAGTTCTTGAATAGGTCCTCCAGAGGCAGATCAGGCTTCAATACTCACCTTAAATATAGGGCTGTCATCTACAGTATCTCTTATGCCGCATACACACGATCTGACTATCCGGTGGACTTAGTCCGGCGGACAAACCTCCGGACTTTGAAGCAGAGGTCCGCCGGACTTTCCGAACGAGCGGACTTGCCCACACACGACCAGACTTTTCCGGCGGACTAGGTGTGGCAGACAAACCACCGGACTATGGCGGGAGTCCGCCGGACTTTTGAAATGAACGGACTTGCCCACACACGGAGGAAAATCCATTAATTTTGAATGCGGCTCCAGGTAGACAGGACTAGCGAAGGAAGTCAATGTCCATAAGTCCATACCAGGTGACGGGACCAGCGAGGTGTCAATCTCGCCGCTGAAGGTGGCGACATTGACTTCCTTCGCTAGTCCTGCTTACCTGGAGCCACGTTCAAAATGAACGGACTTTTCTCCGTGTGCGGGAAAGTCCGTTCCTTTCAAAAGTCCGGCGGACTAGCACACAGACGGCCGGATTGTCCGCAGGACTGCCGAGTCCGGCAGACAATTTTGAGTCAAAACTTATTTTTAAGTCTGCTGGACTTTTGGGGGAAAAAAGTCCGCCCGCCGGAGCCCACACAAGTCCGCCAGATAGTCCAATCGTGTGTACGGGGCATTACTCACCATAGAACATCCACAGTCTTTCCAGGATGAATGACGGCCCAAGTCACTCAACATGGAAGATCGGGTGCAAATTGTGAGTGCAAGGTGTCAAGGACCTGAGAGATGGTCACCATGCCTTCATTCAATGTGTACTTTTGAAGAGAGAGACGCTGATGTCATCACATCAGCCTCACTTTCTACATCAGTTAGGACCTCCTAGTCTGATGAAGTGGACCCTGCGACGTCATGTGACCGGACGAAAGGTTTCAGAAAAGGTGACTGTTAAAACCCCAGAAGCATAAAATACTGCCAGTGGGGACACAGAATAGGGGAATAATTTTAAGATGGGCAGCATGATGGTGGGTTTTAACTATCATTAGCATTCTGAGTTCACCAGGTTTACACTTGCCCTAAAGGATTAACAGTTGAATTTAGAAAACTTGCAGCAGGAGGGCATTACAGACAATTGCTAGTGCTGCTGAACTTGATATGTAAAGTTCTACAACGTTTTATTATACAAGCTTCTGTATTGTAGAACTCATTAGGAGTTTCATATTTACCTTTTTTAGTACAAAATGTTGGCTATTCAATCCATATTTCTTCAAAATCGATTGTAAAGCCTCTTGTATTGTCTTTGAGGGCCTAGCCACAATGCGCAAATTTTTATTCAGGTATTCAATTTGTAACCTAAAAAAATGACAAGAATTAAAGTCATTTTTTCAATTGCAAAACATAATATGTTTCAGGTTGTTTGTTGTTACTAGGATATTACAGGTACTTTGGTTTCCTCCAACACTCCAAAGACAGGTAAGTTAATTGGTATGAATGTGAGTTAGGGACCTTTCATGGTAAGCTCCTTGAGGGCAGGGACTGATGTGAATATGCAATACATACAGTACCTTGAAAAAGTATTCACATCCCTTTAAAATTTCCACATTTTGTCATGTTACAACCCAAAAAATATATTTTATTGGGATTTTATGTGGTAGACTAACACAATGTGGCACATACAGTAATTGTGAAGTGGAAAGGAAAATTATAAATGTTTTTCAAAATTGTTTACAAATAAATACGTGAAAAGTGTGGTGTGCATTTGTATTCGGCCCCCCTGAGTCAATACTTTGTAGAACCACCTTTCACTGCAATTACAGCTGCAAGTCTATTTGGGGATGTCTCTACCAGCTTTGCCCATCTAGAGAGTGAAATTGTTGCCCATTCTCCTTTGCAAAATAGCTCAAGCTCTGTCAGATTGAATGGAGAGCATCTGTGAACAGCAAATTTCAAGTCTTGCCACAGATTCTCAATGGGATTTAGGTCTGGACTTTGATTGGGTCATTCTAACACATGAATACGCTTTGATCTAAGCCATTCCATTGTAGCTTTGGCTGTATGTTTAGGGTCATTGTCCTGCTGGAAGGTGAACCTCCGCCCCAGTCTCAAGTCTTTTGCAGACTTTAATGTCGCATATACACGATCGGAATTCTCGTCGGAAGAAGCTCTGATGGTTTTCTCGACGGAATTCCGCTCAAGCTGTCTTGCCTACACACGGTTACAACAAATTCCGACCGCCAAGAACGCGGTGACGTCCACCACGTACGACAGGACTAGAAAAGGGATGTTCAGCACCACGTACGGCACCCTTTGGGCTCCTTCTGCTGATCTCGTGTTGTGCACGTGTTAGTAGAAGTTTGGTTAGAGACGATTCACGCTTTTCAGACTTGTGCTTCAGATCGTTCCTGCTCTACAGTTTGTGCTTGTTGGTGTGTATCTAAAAATTATTTGAACTATTTTTCGGGGAGGGGGGGCCATTGCTTTCCCAGCACATGTTGAATAAATTTTACATTTAATCTGCAAAAATCTGGATTGGGATTTCCTGCTTGTGTTTCTTTTTTCTGTCTCCTAGTGCACTTGTAGTGCCAAGTGGTTCATACATTATTATAACACCCATTGACATTGTAAACACCAATTTAAACACAAAAAATTGTATTGATCATTGAAAGAAGAAGCCACACATTGTTGGGTAAAAATCCTTTTACTCGTTACACATTCACATGTGCGTTGTAAAACATTTGTTTGTAAAAAAGTATACAATTTTGAGTTATCTACATTTTTTTTTTTAAAGTTACATAAACAGCCAGGTTTCAAAACAGAACATACACAACTCTGGAACTTACAAAGTTCAACATTGAAAAACTAAAGGATCACACATTATATTGTCCAAAATGTGTGGATCTTGCCTTCAACAGATGGGGTGAAGTCACCCCTGTAAAAGCCTAATTTTGAAGATGCACACAAATTGGGAGTCAAACTGGGGATTTACATTCTGATGCCTAATGTCAACATGTGCTATCTCCCATCATGGGGGATAAATGGACGTGTTTTAGGGGTGCAATCTCTACCTCTCACCTACTTGAGTTTTGAGTAAGGGGTTGCAGGCACAAACCGCATACATTGATATCCCCTGATGGCCGATAGCAGATAGCACATGTTGACATACTGTGTGCATCGTCAACATTTTAGAAAAAAACACAAAATGGTGCCAATTTTTTGGTAAATTAAATTCTTCCAAGGACATCAATCATGTTCTTAAGTTTTACTTCAATATCCATAGTTTTTTGTTTGATAATGTCTAAATCCTGACTACACCACATGATGTCCTGGATTAGCCTTTGGGCACTGTAACTGATGAAATGATGTGATTGTTCTTCCACAACCTGTGCATCACCTAAAAATAAAAAAACACACCATGTATTAGAAATATGCAAGCATACATCTCTTATTACCTGAAGCTGGGGTGTTAGACACTCACCTGTTGTGGTCTCAATCTCAACCACCTCTCCTTCCTCCACATCCTCTGGTTGTGACCTCCGTTCCCCTTGTTCAGGAGGTGGGGGGGGGGGTCCTTGGTGACCTCACATTTTCTGATTCTTTGCTCCCCTATGAGAATAAAACAAAAGGTATACATACATACATTACATTGAATCTAGTTTGCTATTCCTTCTAGGTTCAAACACATCTAGACAACAATGTCCTAAACCTCTTGTATTAAATTCAAAATTAACATGAACAAATGTATTTAATCAGGTATCTGGGAAAACATCGTATTTGAGAAACGAACGATGTTTACTATGACCGATTACTGTGCGTATGAACATAAAACTAGACGAAAAACACATGGCGCAGCATGCAATATTAATAATAATATGAACACAAGACAAATACTTACTTTTTCAAAGAACTTTCTTGATCTTTCTATACTGATCCTGCTCCCTTAATTTGAGGTCCGACCAGCATTTCCTCAATTGATCCTTGGATCGGCATACCCCAAAATTCCTGTACAGACTCTTCTCAACTTTAGTCATGATCTTGGCCTTTGTCAGATTTGGGTTTGGGTATGGACCATAATTCCTGTCATAGTCGTTCCTCCTCAAGATGTTGACCATCTCCAACATCTCAGCAAAGGACATATTTGTGGCCTTAAATCTCCTCCGGGATCGGGATATTCCTGGCTCCAGGCTTTCCCCCCCCCCCCCCCTCGTTACTGCTATTATGCACCTGCTGTGTCTCTGCCATGTTCCTCTCCCATTGCGACAAAAGAGATGGGGCGGGGAATATTCTAGAAAGAACGTCAGGGACGGGCGACGCAGGTGGAGTTTCACGCATGCGCAGTGTATATAAAGCTTAAACACGTGTGTGTCGTAACTACGTTCTGTGTGCAAAGGAAGGAGGAACAGAAGCAACGAACGTTATAACGAAGGTAAGATTTTAACTTTGGTAAAAAGACACGACAAGACTATACTGAATCTAGATTGATGTCTGTATTGGCTTAAAAGATTAAGCCAATGAGATGAGTGTTTTTGTCTTTTGTTTGGTCTTGCAGAAAAAATGTATCCATTTAAAGACCTAGAATTCCTGGGCGAATTCCTGGATAAATATTGTGATATGCGCAATTTATGGGAGGTGAAAAACCCCTTATATCACAATAAAGCAACTAGGAAGACAACACTGGAGAAGCTGCTAGAATTTGTAAAGACCCGGGCCCCCAGTCTGTGGTACTATAACAGGATGCGTTTTCTTGATGACCAGATTAAGGGCAGGGAATCGCTTTCAACTCTTCTGGCACCCCTTCCCTCCAGCCTTCCATCCAGCCTTCCCTCAACCCCAGCTGAGGCTTTCGTGGACCAACCTGGGCCTTCCATCCAGGAAGAGATTGAGGAGCCCAGTTGGAGCCAGGTATAGGATTTTTATACATATTTTTTATGTGAAAATGATGGTTGTTAATTAGATGTTATTATTGATAATAAACTACTGATTTAACAAAAAAGTATTTCACATATTAATAGACAGTAGTAGCCAAAAATGATTGGGGCAAGAATGAAAAATGCTGGGCTCAGAATGATAGTCGTTTGTATTTGGTAACATAGGAAGTGGCAGGGCGCAGTAACACCCAATCTCAGGTGCCTCCCCTCTGCCTTCCATACAAAAGGCCCAGGAAGGGAACTAAAACTGAGGAGGCAGCACTGGCCCTCATCAAGGAGTCTTATGACGTCCTTGAAATCCCCCCTCGATGCTGTAGAGGCCTATGGCATCTACATAGCCTTCAATTGACAGCAAATGGAGGAGCAAACGGCGCAAATGTGAAAAAATCATATTTACAACCATCCACAAGGGGTTGAGTGGTGAACTAACTGACGACCACCACCTGTGTGCGCTCCCCCATCCTCCTCCTCCTGCCACAAGTCCACCTCCAGAGCCACAGCCTCCAGGGAAGGCTGTAGGGAAGGCTGTACGGAAGACAAGAAAGTGATTGCCTGCCTTCAGTCTGGTCTGACAGAACACGCAGCCTATTGTAGTACCACAGCCTGGGTACATATATGTCATCTGCTGCTGTTCCTGTTCTATGGGATTCCTGGACCAGATTGACCTCCTTTCTATATGGACTTCTCAAGCTACCAAGTTTTTGAGCCACAAAGTTCATGTGTGCCTTGGGAGCCAAAGGCCAAAGGCTTCGCAAATTCAAGCACTTTCTCCGGCGTTGCCTTCATCTTTATTGTGTTATTATGATGTTAAATAAATTGTGATTTTTTTTTTTCAGAAAATACTTGCCTATGTGTTTTTCTTCAAATAGCAAATATAAAATTTTTGGGGTGAGTAGGCAGATACATTCAAAAATACAATGTCAAAATTAACAAGGGACACCAACACCAAACAGGTTTACAAATAGAACATAATAATGGTGTTGTGGAAACGTGACATAAAAAAATAAAAAGGAGAGCATGAGAAAATAATAAAATAATCCAAAAATGTATATTAACGAAAAAAAGGACTTTAAAAAAAACACATATATATTATGTAGATCTGGCTTAAATTCAAATAAAGATTATTCAGGAGATACCTAGAAATAATAAAAAATAATATTGTGATAACAAAACAAAGCAAAACAACTTCATTCTTCTAGCATTATATAAAGAAGAGAATTTGCGGCATTGAACAATTTAAAAATTTGCAGTGTGAAGAATCTGCTATCTCCATTATGAACGCTAGTTTTACCAGACCGAGCGGTTCTGTCTCGTACTGGATTCTGAGCATGTGTGATTTTTGGCATGCGGAATTGCATACACATGATCGGAATTACCGATAGAAAGTTTTTCCGTCTGGAAAATT
Source organism: Lithobates pipiens (assembly GCF_037356315.1). Classification (NCBI taxonomy): domain Eukaryota; kingdom Metazoa; phylum Chordata; class Amphibia; order Anura; family Ranidae; genus Lithobates; species Lithobates pipiens. The sequence goes on from NW_027507903.1 coordinate 299,322,076, forward strand.
AAGAACATGCTGTAAATTTTTGGCTGGCGGGAATTCAGACAGCTAAATTACGATGAAGCATACACACGGTCGCATTTTCCGATGGAAAGCTCTCATCTGTCTTTTTCTGGCTTGAATTCCGATCGTGTGTACGCGGCATAACAGTTTTTTTCTAAGATTGCCCTGTATTTGGCTCCATCTATCTTCCCATCAACTCTGACCAGCTTCCCTGTCCCCGCTAAAGAAAAGCATCCCCACAACATGTTGCTGCCACCACCATGTTTCACAGTGGGGATGGTGTGTTCAGGGTGACGTGCAGTATTTGTTTTCTGCCACACATAGCATTTTGCTTTTAGGTCAAAAAGTAAAATTTTGGTCTCATCTGGCCAGAGCATTTTTTTTCACATGTTTGCTGTGTCCCCCACATGGCTTCTCACAAACTGCAAACTGGATTTCTTATGGCTTTCTTTCAACGATGGCTTTCTTCTTGCCACTCTTCCACTCCATTTGTGGAGTGCACAACTAATAGTTGTCCTGTGAACAGAATCTCCCACCTGAGCTGAGGATCTCTGCAGCACCTCCAGAGTTACCATGGTCCTCTTGCCTGCTTCTCTGATTAATGCTCTCGTTGCCCTGCCTGTCAGTTAAGGTGGGCTGTCAAGGCTTGGTTGGTGTGCAGTTTTGCCATAATCTTTCCATTTTCATATGATGGATTGAACAGTGCTCCGTGAGATATTCAAACCTAGCCCTGCTTTTTTAACTTCTTCACAACTTTATCCCTGATCTGTTCTTATACTGAGATTAAATTACACACAGGTGTAATTAGGTGGCTTCTATAGGCAATTGGTTCCAATAGATTTTGGTTAGGGATATCAGAGTAAAGGGGGCTGAATACAAATGCACGCCACACTTTTCAGATATTTATTTGTAAAAAAATGTGAAAACCATTTATTATTTTCCTTCCACTTCACAATTATGTGCCACTTTGTGTTGGTCTATCACATAAAATCCCAATAAAATACATTTATATTTTTGGTTATAACATAACAAAATGTGGAAGATTTTAAGGGGTGTGAATACTTTTTCAAGGTAAGCACTGCGTAAATTGATGGCGCTATATACCTGAAATAAATAAATAAATTACCAGAGCAACATGATAATACTATGATTAGCAATGGAAATTTGCAGATTCTACCTTTAGCTTTTTGTGTTCTGTTGATCTTTACATTGAATCTTATCAATGGGTCCAAAACATACCATTAAAGTAATGAAGGTCTTCCCAGACTGCACCATATCTTTTGGTATGGTAAGGACTTTGAATTATGCTAAAATTTTCAAAAAGAACAAAAAAGGAAGGCCAACTCACTCAAAACTGATCCTGTTCTCCAATCTCACCTCCTGGTCAGATAGCACCATGCAGTCCTGATCCAGGGCCAACGCTTTCTGAAAGAAGATAAATTATAGACAATATAATAACAGTAATTGATAATAATGGCTAGTGACATGAAATGGAAAATATATACTGAAATATACTTTAAAATGTATGTAAACCCAACCTTATTTCGTTTCGGATAGAGAAGAGAATGGGTAAGATCCCAAACAGTATTTTTTCTGCTGTTTTAGTCCCATTGGGAAAATTGTAATTATCTTGCTTTCTTAGTTACACAGCAAGAAGAAATAGTAGATCTTTGCAAAGCAATATCATATTCTTGTCTTGTTACCAGAACAGACTTATTCATTGAAAGAGTTCCTCATAAAAAAATGTTGGATTCCACTCACTTTTCCTCTTGGTGGCAATGTTGGCCAGGAATAATACAGACAGTGAATCTCCCCAGTTAGGATAGAAATAGCAATAAAATATAATAGATGTTCTAATAACTCATCATTCAATATCATCCATAGGTATTAAAAGTGTTGGTTTAATATCAAATTTAAAATTTAAAAAAGCAACAGCTAATGAAAAGGGTAACATGATCACTTCAAGCATAAAGCAGTCATAATGTATATGAATGTTTTCACATATGACCACGTGTTCTTCTGCGCTTTATTTAAATTAAACCTGAGTTGAGTGAAAATACAGTATCCCAGATAGCAAGGATAAATTGCCACCTATTTGTGGCAGTGTTGAATTGTAATCTGTTAATTTGCTGCACATTTTCATTGGCATATTGTACTCATGCAGAGCACTTGAAGCACAAGTTCTAGTTGACACTTTGTAGCAAATTTGCATGGCAAGCCTCTAGCAAGAACAAAGTTGCAGTGATGAGACTACAGTAAGAACTCTGCAAGTCTACAGCATGGAAATTCAGTCACAGTGACCCCTGTGGTGGGATGACTATTGCACAACATAACTGAACCAGAACTTGCAGCAGACTTGTAGAATGTTTGTAAAGAAAGGGGTCATGCAATGTGGACTTGCTGCAATTGTGCAAAAAACTTATGAGGCCTGGCAAGTCTAGTAATAGCTTAGCAAGTCATTTTCAAACTTGCAGCACAATTGCTTGCTATCTGGGATAAACTTCCACTGCTGACTTTTGTTTATGAAATTGAAAGATTACTGTTTATCATTCTCATGAAATGGCTTCCCCAATTTGACTCACTGGCCCTCCAAAAATATGTAGATCAGGTCCTCTAATGCTGCATGCACACGATCGGACTATCCGGCGGACGTAGCAGTTGAGGTCCGCCGGACTTTCCAAACGAGCGGACCTGCCCACACACGACCGGACTTTTCCGGCGGACTAGGTCCGGCGGACAATCCGCCGGACTATGGCGAGTCCACCGGACTTTTGAAATGAACGAACTTGCCCACACACGGAGAAAAGTCCGTTCATTTTGAACGCAGCTCCAGGTAGACGGGACTAGCGAAGGAAGTCAATGTCGTCGCCTCCATCGGCAAGATTGACACCTCGCGAGCCCCGTCACCTGGTATGGACTTAAAGGGGAAGCCCTACGCCGGCATAAAGCGGCGTGGGGGTCCCCCAAAGTCCATATCAGACCCTTATCCGAGCACGCAGCCCGGCCGGTCAGGAAAGAGCATCCCCCTCCTTCTGAGCCATACCAGGCCATTCCAGCCATACTCCCCATGTTGTCCCCAACGGCCAGGGTTGTTGGGAAAAGGCCACAGTCGGGCGGTTGTCCGCCGGACTGCCGAGTCCGGCAGACAATTTTGAGTCAAAACGTCTTTCTAAGTCCACCGGACTTTTGGAAACAAAAAGTCCGCTGGAGCCCACACACGGGCGGATTGCGGACTAAGTCCGCCGGAAAGTCTGATTGTGTGTACGCGGCATAACTCTCACATTTTGTACTACATGATTGTCACTGATTCAAAAAGTATTGAAGCCAGAGACAGCCAGGGAACTAATATTTTCAAATACCGGTATGTTCTTTGTTATCTGCCTGGAACTCAACATAAGCAACATCTAAAAAGGGAGGCGGTTGAATTATGTTTGCAATCCCCAAAATCGAACTGGCTGCAGTATTCAGTGCATGCATACTGAATATCGGTGTGTTACTATTCAAAAGCAGTAACATAAGGGCTCTGGTATTTTGGGTTACGGCCCTGTTCAAATGCATAAATTCACTAACTCCAGTGATATAACAATACCACTGGGCACAAGCATTTCAAAGATAACAAGTATCCAGGGACACATTTTAAAGCAGAAGTAAGAAGACTTAGGAACATCTTAGCCTTTCCTAGACACGGAATAACCTTGTATTAATCCATTGCCATGACCTTATTTGTGCACATGTGTTATTGACAAGACTTGGTTTTATTCTGCAGTGTTGGCTGCTTGCTACGTTTGGTTTGTACAGATTTTTAACTATTTGTTTAACTTGCCCGACCTGAAGAAGACCATTTAGCAAGGGAATGAGTATCCCATTCCCTTTTTAACTGAAATAGATAAAATGTATTTTTGTATATTTAATTACATTTTTTAATGTATTTAAATAAATACTTTATTTAGCAAAGCTATAAAATGGCATATCATATACAGCATATAAGTATCTGAAATAATAATATTATAATTCTTATTACTGGTCATGTCATACGGGTCTGTGTAGCCCAACTTCTACCTAGAGGTTTCCCTCGCATAAATCCATCCAACTGGCAGCAATTTTCTCCCTGGGTACTGTATACAAATCTGAACAGCTCTGTTTCTCTAATATAAATATTTCATAATGTGCTGTTTTAGGAATATATCAGAATCACAATAGGTGCGGTGTATAATGATGTATCATGGCAATAACTGCAGCGAAACATAATCTAAAAGTGACACCTAGTGGTCAACTGGTATATTGCAGAACTTTTAGCTTCATCCAGCAGTTTCATTTCTTTTTAATTTGTATTTGATTATTTTTAAAGCACTCTCTGGATTAAATAGACCATTCAAGTAAATCCTAAAAACAAATACTCTAATGTTGTTACCACATGTGAACAGCCACAGCAATTCTAAATTAAAAAAGTTTGATGAATTTTAATTCAATTAGGCACCCAATTTGAGTTTGCATTTCCTCTGTAGGCTTTCGTGGGTTTTGTTTGTGTGCTCCAATTTACTCCCATAGCGTAAAAAACACTTGAAGGTTATTTAAAGTTAACCAAAATAGACTTTGATTGTGTATGTGGTTATATGTGAATATATGAACATGTATGCTCTTTAAAATTTGGCATATATGTATGAATAAATACTCTATACTTTGACAATATGTTGGTGCTATTTTGGAAACAAAACTATGGACACAATGCACCTGGATTCTAAAGTGACCTTGTCTGTAAGCAACCAAACATCTGACAAATGGTAAAAAACTAGGGGGATTAGCAGGGTTTAGCTGAAGCTGTTTTTCTAGTTCGGGATCTTTATTGATTGAATAAGTACATTGCAGAATACAAATCATTTATGGCTACCAGCATTGAAATTACTGCCAGACAAATGGAGCATTTGCCTTGATTGTTTTCAATGGTGCTGCAAGTAATCTGCAGACTGCAGACAAGCTGATTGTAAACAGGGTAATGTTTACACTGGACTGGGTTTATGATGAAAACTGAAATCACAAGGACAAAAAGAACAAATTAAAGTTTAAATGCGCAATGTTGCCTGGCATACTTGGTATACAAAACACTAATATACTCTAAAAGTACAATAAAAGGATAAATGCAGGTATGGTGCATATTCCTTAACCAGCCCTGTCCACACACTATTTAAAATGAACAAATGCCTCTCTGTCTGTTTTTCATTTATACTGCTGTATAGGAAGCCATGCTACTCTTAAAAGATGAATGCAAATATTTGCCAGGACACTACAGATCATCAAGTGTGGTCCGAAGCTTTTATTGAATAATGATCACATCCTAAAGGTCAAAGGGCAATATTTTAGAATCGTTTTAGGACACCTTCATCACATGCCTGATGAAGGGGCCCTTCACATCTCCAAAACATTGCACTTTGCCCTTTGTGATGTGATCCTTTTCCAATAAAACTTTTGGATAACACTAGATGATCATCGTGTGCTGCAGCACCCACTACATCCAAAGCCATTCCAGGAACATGTGCAATGGGAATATTGACAAACTCTTAAAAAGCTAGACTACTATTTAATTCCAGTGATGAGCGCATATCACACTTTGGTCATCTATAGAAGCAGCTTCCTCCACTAATATCCATCCCCACATGTCAAGGTTCTAGGTGTAGTCCTGGACTCTGAACTCTCCTTCAAGCAACACATCCAATCACTGTCCAAATCCTGCCACCTCAACCTCCGCAACTACTCCAAAATACACCCCTAACCAGTGACACAACAAAACTCTTAATTCACTCGCTGGTAATCTCTTGCCTCGACTACTGCAACAACCTTCTCATTGGCTTACCTCTACATAGTCTATCGCCTCTTCAATCCATCATGAATGCTGCTGCCAGACTCATTCACCTTACCAATTCGCTCTGTGTCTGCCACTCCTCCCTGTCAATCCCTCCACTGGCTTCCGCTCAGCCAAAGAATGAAATTCAAAATACTAACAACTATGTACAAAGCCATCCACAATTTCACCCCCCCAGCTACATCACTAGCCTAGTCTCTAAATACCAAGCTACTTGTTCTCTTCATTCCTCTCAAAACCTCCTGCTCTCTAGCTCCCTCGTCACCTCCTCCCATGTTCGCCTCCAGGACTTTTCCAAAGCCTCTCCAATCCTATGGAATGCCCTACCCCAATCTGTCAGCTTATCTCCTACTTTATTAGCTTTTAGACGATCCCTGAAAACCCTTCTCTTCAGAGAAGCTTACCCACACCTAACAACTGTATTTTAATTTTCTCCATCAGCTCATTCCCCACAGTTATTACCTTTTGTTTCCACTTGACACTCCCTTCTAGATTGGAAGCTCTAACGAGCTGGGCCCTCTGATCCCTCCTGTATTGATTAATATTGTGATGCCGTATACACACGACCGGACTTTCCGGCAGAAAAGGTCCGACGGTCTTCCCGACTGAATTTTGACGGAGTGCCGACGGACTTCCGAACGACCAGACTTCCCCATAAATGAATGGACTAAGTCCGTTCGAAAGCCTGTTCGTTTTGAACATGATGACGTAAGACAGGACTAGAAAAGGAAGTTCAATAGCCAGTAGCTTCCCTTGCATCATATTTGGTCCATCGGACCAGCATACAGAGGAACGGTTTTCCTGCTAGGAACTGAGTCCATCGGACAGATTTGAAACATGTTCTTTTTCTAGGTCCGTCCGATTTTTTTAAATGAAAAATGATTGGATTATCCCACACAGGATCGGAATGTCCGACGGACGGATTCCATCGGACCTAGTCTGCTGGAAAGTCCGGTCGTGTGTAGGTGCATAAGTGTACTGTCTGCCCTCATGTTGTAAAGCGCTGTGCAAACTGTTGGTGCTATATAAATCCTGTATAATAATATTAATAATATTAAAATCGAATTAGCCAATGCCCTTTGGTCCATGGTCCCTAGGCATGTATCGGATGGTCTAGGTATTGATCTACTTCACTAAAACACTTCATGCTTCATGTTCCCCCATTTCTATTTCTCGCTATAAATGTCGTGCTCTCCCTCACCTTCTCAATGCTGCAAAATGCCTCATACCAGTCCATTGGAAGAGCCTGCATATCCTGAGCGACCTCGAATGGGATGAGAAGGTGTGGGAGATTATGGAGGGGAGGAGTGGCTGGCTACGTGTAAGGGTATCCGATAAATATTTGACTCCACCTGGGCGGCCTGGAGCACCTATATTTCTGATTCTATTCCAGTGTCTTCCAGTCTTGATGTGGCTTTGTTAGCTGTTGCAGACCCTGCATTTAAACAGCTTGTCCAGGCAGACCAGAACCCAGGAGTTAGTACCCTTGACGTTGCTGCATCTAATTGGTAATTAACCAGGTGTGAACTTTTTTGGTATGAACATGGGAGCAGTAATCTCTTTCACTGTGTTATTTTGTTTTATACACTGTAAATTTATCTCATTTATCTTTAATCTTATTTTTATTTTTTATTTTTTTCCCAAGTCGCAAGACTATTGTCATATTGCTCTGAGTTTCCATGCAAGCTTCTCTGCCCTCTCTTTGGGGGGGGGGGGAGGGGAGGGGGGGCAGAGGACCTGTCCACATAGATCAAATATCTTCAACAGGAGAGGATTTACATATTATGTTGTGCTGGTTTTTCTCACAGTCATCTTTATTGTTTTTTTAATGGTCTAGTGACCGGAGATAATTATTATTTATCATTATTTCTCTTTGTTTTTCTACTGAAATAAAGATTATACAAAAAAAAATAAGGAATTAGCCTGGGCAGACTACAAATACTTGGCTGAGAATGTTAACCAATGCCATTTTTCCAGTGGGCCAGGACAAGATAAGTTAAATGATATTCACTGTAACCTTTAAAGTATTTCTTAACCAAAAAAACAAAAATGTATTATATTACAGCTTACCAGACCTTAGATGTGCTGGCTGCAATACTTTTCATTTATCAGAACATTTTAGTAAGTACAGAAGACACCTATTGATCTTGCCAGAAATGAAGTGTCTTTATCACTTCATGTGAACTGAAAAGACAGCGAAACCGATGTTACCTTTCTTATAAACTACCATTGATTACCATATAATAGATATGAACAAAGGCAAACATGTTTGAAGTCAGGCCTGGGTGGCAACCATGACTTCTTCCAGATACAGTGGAGAAATGAATGTAGACATGAAGGGACAGGAAGTGTGGTATGGGACAGGAAGTGTGCTATTGTCAGAAAGACCAGGTGAGGGGGAAAAACACTTGAAAATGGAAAATAATGCAGCCAATAAACTTAAGAACTGTCAAACTGCAGTATATTAGATTTTTGTTTTGGGGTTTAGATCAGGGGTGGATCCAGGGGGGGGGGGGGGCAACGGGGCAATTTCCCCCTCCCAGAAAATAGAACTTACTCCAATGCTTTCTTTCTTGTCTTTCCTCCGTCACCTCACCAGATTTGCATGAGGCATCTAAATGCAGCTGGGACTTTATTGCTGCTTCCCCTGGCTCCCATCAGTTCATTTAGAGGGGGCCGGTGGGTCACTATGGGGGTCTGTAATTGATGTGACATGGGCTGCTGCTACATGCTGGCAGAGTTGCAGCAGAGCGGTGCGAGTGTCACTTCCCTGTCAGGCGGAGTGATCTCTACCCGACAGGAGCTTCCTAGTCCCGGCTGGTATGACGTCACAATTCAGAGGCGCGCAGGATTGAAGACAAGATGTAGCCAGCTCAGTGCGCTGCAAGTGAGTGATCACTTACTTAGCTAAGGCAGTGTTATGTTAATGAGCTACAGCAGGAATTGCTATGTTAATGAGTTAACACCTTGTCTTACATGTGAAGTGGTTAATGCTTTTGGGGGTGGAGGGGGTGAAATAATTTACAATGGTAATTGTAATATGGCACATGGAGGGGGTTAATGTACTCACTCATGTATTTGTGACCAGTGGCAATTAACCCCTTTGTGCTGCATTAATGACAGTGGCACCATCAATGCTAATTAACCCCTTTTATGCTACAGCATGAAGTGGTTTATAAACACTGCCACTATTGCCACTAATCTAGCACAAAGGGGTTAATTAATTGCCACTGGTCAGTAACACATCAGTGAGTACATTAACCCCCTCCATGTGTCATATTACAATTACCAATCATCATCATTATCATCAGGATAATCACACAGTACAGGTGCGTTGAGCCACAGCACCTGTATTGTGCGATTATCATGATAATAATGATGATATAGAATGAAGAAAAATGTATCTTTATGCTTCATTCACACAGGGCAGACATGCGTCTGACATACAGGGCTGTCTTTTACTGGCTTGGGGATGCATAAAGTGCTACATGCATCCCATTTATTTCTACTGAGACACACAGCCGCTATATCCCAATATGTCATGCATGCGGATCCCAGAATGCATGCAGGGTTTATTCAAGGACCCGCACCAACATGTCATATTGGGATATAGCGCCTGTGTGTCTCAGTAGAAAAAAATGAGATAAAACTGTCCCGTTAGCGGCCTTGACCGCCGTTGCCCGCCCACCCCAGTGTGAAAGCAGCCTTATTTTCTGGCAGTGCCCCTCCCGAGACTAGACTCTGGATCCGCCCCTGGTTTAGATACACTTTTAAGTACTGATGCTAAAACTATAAACACATGTTACAAAAGCATAACTGAGATCTATGTTTACAAGCTGTGCATCTGATAAAAAACATAAACAAAGAAGTTGTTTTTTTTAAGCAGAATTCGTTTGACTTTAAAGCGGAGGTCCACCCTAAAGTGGACCTTCCGCTCATTGGAACCCTCCCCCCCTCCGGCGCCACAATTGCCACCTTTCAGGGGGGAGGGGGGTGCAGGTACCTGTACAGTACAGGTATCTGAACCCACTTCCGGTGTAGATTCTGCAGAAGGTACGCCCCTTTCCGCAGAATCTACGCCCCTTTCCGAAGGTCCCCCGCTGCCTGCTGGGAAACACACGGTTCCCAGAGACAGCGGGGACCATCCTTATTGCGCAGCGTGACTCGCGCATGCGCAGTAGGGAACCCGGAAATGAAGCCGAAAGGCTCCACTTCCTGATTCCCATACCTAAGATGGCGGCGGCAGCACCCGAGAGACGATCGAGAGATCGGCTTCGGGTGCCGACATCGCGGGCGCGCTGGGCGGGTAAGTGTCATTATTTTAAAAGTCAGCAGCTGCAGTATTTGTAGCTGCTGGCTTTTATAAAAAAAAAAATGGCGGACTCCCGGCGGACTCCCGCTTTAATATACTTGTGAATGCATAAGAGTATACAAGATAAAAGATAAAAATCCATGTATAACATTATTAGTTGTGATCACTGCCACAGGTTTATCTGCAACATATCAATCTATGATGTATACTTCAAAGCTAGAATACCTGATTATTCCCCGCTAGATATACTTTCACATCAAAAGGACTGTATCCTCGCTTCTCACAGACTCCGGTTAGCATTTCCCGTATATTAAGTCCAGGTTTGACAGCAGTCAGGGAGGCTGTGCCATCTGGGAAGTAGACACAGCAGTATTTGATATGCTTCCACTCTGTTTCACGCTCCAAGCTGTTAGTGCGACTATTATCATTCTGTAAGGTAAAATATAAATCACCAAGTAAGCACAAGGATTAGAAGATGCAATTATATTTGCTAGGAGTGCTGCCTGTCTAAAGGGATTGCAATGCATATTACATTGCAGAGTATGATTGCCAGTGGCAGTTACCTCTATTAACCTACAAGTCCTGTGTGCCCCACAAATCTAGGAGGTACTCTTGTAAAGATGTATTATTGGAATTATGGACAGCTGGATGGTATGTTTTTGTTTTTCTTGAAAATTATACTTATCAAATGACATCTGGGCACAGTAAACATACTGTAGGTTCAATACCTCAGATTTTCCAGAGAAGGAAGAACTTAGTTCTAAGCTTGTTGCAGAATTGAGAGATCCCTCAGATTCCCGTCGAGTAAGGACTTCATTGTTATCAGAGAAATCTATAAATATAAAATATTCAATATTCAATGAGATAAATATTATATATTTACCAGCATTAATGTTTTATTCACAGCACTATGAATTGTGCACAGAATAAAGTACAGGTAAGCATTAGAGAATATTACATCCTTTTAGATTTGTGTAGCACTCTCCTAGCATAGGATGCTAGGTAAATTTAGTTCTTGGCTCCTGTAATCAAGGGATTGTCAGTTGTTTGGCCTGGTCTGTTCAGGGCTTTACAGGCTGGAAGTTGATTGCCTTTCCCTGCCACTGGAAGAAACTTCCAGAGCTTAGGGTGGAACATTGAAAATAACCAGCCTGAATATTTATCCAGTTCCAGACAATTCCTGGTGAGGAGTGTCCAGATGGGGGCTGAAATGGGGATAAATAGTATGAAGAGCTGGGTTTCTTCTCTCCAGGAGGGTTCCAGAGCCAGAGAGGCTGCTGTCCTTGGGAAACCCATGGACTGTATAGCTGCTCAAGAGGCTTCAGTGGTGTCAGTGCTGAGGACCTGGATAGACTTAGCACGGAGCTGCTTGCAGAACCTCATCACAGAGGGTTTGGTCTCGAGAGGTGCTGTCTCACTCACTGGAACCTGTCTGGAGGAAGCTCAGAGGTGGTAGCTGTCCTGAGGAATTGTGAGTAAAGACCATAAACTGATCCCTGTGACTGTGTAGTGTTTTGAAAACTGCACTGGGTACCAGCAGTTGTGCAGCAGCACAAGGCAACCAATAAAATACTTGCCCTGTGGTCTTCAGCTGTGAGGCCTTAGATTGTTTAAGATCCACTATTACTCAGAGACAAGAATGCCCTCTAACAATTAGGTGCCAAGCATCTTGTAGTATCCTAGGCGCTAATTCCCTCTCCTGTTAAAATTTCTATCAGCAATAAATCTAACCAAAAAAGACATCCCCTTGACTGTATTATTAAATGGACCGTTGCTTGCAGTGGTGGGCAGCCTCTGCACTTTCAGGGAAGAACCAGTAAATATCGGCGACCCCTATAGCTGTAACACTACAATTGTGTTTTGCACAAGTCCATATCCTCTGTGCTTCATAGATATACCACGGTTCTCTCACATATAACAGTGGCCCAGCTCTCCAGTGGTCTGTGGCCCCCTCCCCAACACTGCTCTAATCAGGGAGTGAAAGTACTGTTATTTAGAGCAGGGTTCCATGTGGGTGTAGGGGGAGAAAGGAGAGCATCAGATAGCTGAGCCATTGCTTTGTGTGAGAGAACCATGGTCACATTATCCTGTGTGCTTGGTAGCACCATGTATTTTAGGCTTAGAAGTGTAAAGAAAGCAAAAGAACCTCATATGTATTACTGTATGTGCAGACTGATTGTATTTAAGTAATAAACAGTAAAGATTCAATTCAACTTTAAAGTGGTATTAAGCTCAAAAACAAACATTTTATATATATTGCAGTTTTCCAGTGCCCACGCAGCCACGTGATCTAAATTTAATGAGTCACTCCTGTGTAAGGCAGGGTGGATACATTTGTCGGCCTAGTTGGTCAACCCCCTTGCCCCTGCCACACTTTCTTCTCAGATTCTGGCATCCTTACTTGCTCTGGTATATGGAAGGGACCATCATAACCACCTAACCACCTGTCCCCTGGACCCTATTCCCTCTCAAATACTACGGTCGCCCTCTGACTATATCCTACACTCTCTAACCCACATCTTCAATCTCTCCCTCACCTCTGGCATTTTCCCCAATGCTCTAAAACATGCACTGGTCACCCCCATACTTAAAAAGCTGTCCTTGGACCCTACCAATCTTAACAACCTACTCCTTATCTCCTTGCTCCCCTTTTCCTCTAAACTCCTTGAATGCCTGGTTTGCAACCAACTGAGTGACCACCTCATTAAGAATAACCTTCTTGATCCCCTTCAATCTGGATTTCGCCCTCAACGCTTCACAGAAACTGCTCTTTTAAAACTCACAAATGACATACTAACTGCAAAAACCAATGGACACTATTCTGTACTCCTACTTCTGAACCTTTCAGCTGCCTTTGACACGGTTGACCACCCCCTCCTCCACAAAAAAAGTTACTTCCTCGGTCTCCGTGACTGTGTTCTTCAGTGGCTCTCGTCCTACCTATCCCAACGCACCTTCAGCGTCACTCACAATTCTACTTCCTCCACTTCTTTTCCCTTCTCTGTCTGGGTCCCCCAAGATTCTGTTCTTGGACCTCTTTTATTTTCAATCTATACCTCCTCCCTGGGTAAGCCTCTCATGGCTTTCAATATCATTTCTATGCTGATTACACACAAATCTATCTCTCCACCCCTCAACTCACTCCATCAGTCTCCTCACGCATCACTAACTTACTAACAGACATATCTATATAAGTAATGTCACAACACTTCCTCAAACTCAACTTGTTGAAAACCGAGCTTATAATACTCCCTCCCCCCACATGTCTCTGCCCCTTACAATTATATTGTAATTTTACTGTCTGCCCTAATGTTGTAAAGTACTGCGTAAACTGTCGCGGCTACATAAATCCTGTATAATAATAATAAATAATAATCATAATTAGTAGTAGCAGGCACTATATAAATTAATAGTATCTAACCTTTTCTCTGGGAGTAATATACAGTAGATGTGTGAATGCTGCCATTATTGCAGAACTTCCTGACACTCTGTGTACAGTATGTGTGATAAGGATATACACGTTATCTGGTACCTCAGAAGCATTTTAATGAAGTGCTTAGGAAGTAAAATCAGCTATAGTCTCTTCATCACTATGTACAGCAACTCCTTTTCCACACAAGTTCCATTGGCCTGATTGTGTAATGAGTGGATGAACTAGTTACACAAGTAACCTGAGACAGGCCTATTAGATAAAGTTCTATTTTTACACTGGTTGTAAGCAAACAGTACTGTGTCCTTAGAAACAGTGGGCCTTCTTTAGCAATGCATTAGAATTAAGAACTAAATAAAACCTATAAATTTATAAGCAGGGAATGAAAATCGTAATCCTGATGAGTATATATATATATATATTTAAGGAAAAAGTCCAATTATTTCAGATTGTGGTGAGTCTGAACTTGTGCTCATAGGAAATTAGCATGATCCAATAAGGAAGGTCTATTAATCTTATAAGAAAGTATAGGATTTCCTCTTAGGAATATTACATCACAATGGACAGGGATTCCGCTGTACAACTGAAATAATAAGCTGGCTTGCAAAACAAATAAGTGTTTCAGAAATCTAAATACATAAAAACAAATCTGAAAAGAGAGCCATCCCAAGCTGAATAGCAGAATTAGAAGTATGGGTTTTATTTATTTTGTAGAATCATAATTACCTTGCTTGATGCAGCATCGGTACGATTCTGCATCTGTCCCCTGCCAGTTTTAAGACTGAGAATCAAGCAGTCACAAAAACACTGATCGCTCGGTTCTCAGAGCTTCCTGAGTAGAGACCTGGAGACTGTCAGTCACCCCTGTTTGCTCTGCCCCCTCCTCGCTCTTTGGAGCGAGGAGGGGGCAGAGCTCCAAAGGGGCTTGCTTGGGAGAAAGAGGCGGGTACCAGTCCAGGCATGTGGGCGGATCCCGATCATACGGTCGCTATCTTGCCCGAGCCTGGACCGGCTCTGTGACATCAGCTGACAGCGGGCTTCAGCCCACTGTCTGCTAAAAATGGGTCACAGGAGTGCAGAACGAACTGCACTCCTATGATGCACAGGAGAAGTACAGCCAAATGAGCTTTGGCTGTACTTCTCCTTTAAATAAAAAAAAAGCCAGTAGGAAGTAATACAGTTTAGGGATGTAACTTGGTGACATCTAGTGCAAATCAACAGCATAGTATAACAAATAGATACTGATCAAGAACAGAGGATGCCCGGTACTGAAGGAGGTGGGAGCGTGGAATATCTTGGGAAGACGACACGTCAAGTCTTGATAAAGAGGTATAGTCACCCCAAAACTTTGTCACTATTTCCAACTCCTTCTGTACCAAGTGTTTTTGCTCTCGATCAGTATCCATTCGTTATACTATTCTGTATATTTCTTCTGTGGGTCTACTAGCTGCATTGTCAAACTGCATTACCTTTACCTTTCCATTGCCTTTGCTAGTGATCGCATGTCTCATACTGCTACGTATGAGTCAATTTTGGTAAAATCCATTTGTTATTATATGAATGGCAGGTATCTGTTTCCCTTGTGAGCCTATGTCTGGAGTATCTGGTGAGCATAAATATCCCCCCCCCCCCCAGTATTGTAGGTGGAGTTAGTGGTTATAGTCCTAATACATATATTGTACAATGATATATATAAGAACCTATGGTTCTGCAGACATCTAGCTCTGAGGAAGAGGTAACACCTTCAAAATGCATCAGCATCTGCAGGCCTTCATGGTGCCATCCTAGCCCATCAGGGGTTCTGGTCATTTCTCTCAAGGTAATGTGATGAGCTTTTTATATTGTTTTGAGAGTATAATTATCCACTTTTATCCTTTGAATAAATGGTGCTTTGGATAACACACTAGGCTGGTGCGCCCTCTCATTTTTTCTTTCTGTAACATTTTGTCCTATGCAGCCATGGATGGCACCTTGGTCAGATTTATCTCTATGTATTTAAATGTATCCCCCACAGTTATTACCTTATGTATCACTTGACCCTCCCTCCTAGATTGTAAGCTTTAACAAACAGGGCCTTCTAATTCCTCCTGTACTGTATTGTAACTGTACCCTCATGTTCTAAAGCACTGCACAAACTGTTGGTGCTATATAAATCATGTATAATAATAATAATAATGTATTGCAATTGAGTTAAAAAAAAAAGTTAAAATGTCCATACATGAACAGAATTTCATAAGACAAAAATAAATTTCAAAACATTTTTTAGATTTTCCAATAGTTAATAAGCTGCAGGATGAAAAATATGTGACTATGGCTTTCTTCTGGAAAGCCATACATTTCAAAGTCAAATGTTGAAAGTTAAGGAAATTTAGAAGCAATTTTGAACAATCTTTGTCATCTCTCTAATGGCATTATCAAATGTACTTAGATTTTCCCTACGAACCTTCATAAGAAAATCTACTAGAGTATGGCCAGCCTTTCTAAAAGACTTATCTGTTTGGTGTGCTAAATTATGATTTCAATTAGTTTGGCAGATCTGAGTTTTTTGTATCTAGCTGTATCAACCTAAAGCCTGGTACACATGGTGAGAATATCTGACTAATGATTATCTGTTTTTATTTTTGCATGCTAGTCTCATATCGAAAATTAATAGATTACGTTGTAAAACAGAATATAACTTCCCGCAATGATGTAATGTATTGTAATGTATTCTTTAATTTCCGAGCATGTGTGGTCTTAGTCACTTAATTTTTTTACGGAAAAATACTGTACTGATTAAACGGAAATCGTTTCTTCTGTTATCGCACAAAATAAAGATCTGTGCTTGTCCCTTTGGATAATTTTTGCATAAACGGTCGTGATCAGCTCTCGAAAACTGTGTACTAACAATCAGATTATCGGACTACCGCTCCGAAAGCTGTATTTTTTTTTCGTACGATTTTCTCATTGTGTATACTATTTTTAACATGCCCAGACCTCAGCTTAGGGTGTGCAGATTTCTTTGAATAAATAATCTGCCAAACAATCCCTCCACACTATGCTCCTAAATAAGCTGGATTCTCAATTATGGACAAGTGTGGGTTATTAGGCAAGAAAAAAAGGGGTCGATTTACTAAAACTGGAAAGTGCAAAATCTGGCACAGCTTTGCATAGAAGCCAATCAGTTTCAAAGCTAAAGGAAGATTGGCTACCATGAACAGCTGCACCAGATTTTGCACTCTCCAGTTTTAGTAAATCAACCCCGAAGATTCAAGGTGAAGCATTGCCTCATCAAGAGAACTAGAAAGGGGGAATCATCATATACAGCCTATGATCATAAAAGAAGAAAAAAGAGCAAAGTTGTAAAAAATATTAGATCACCATAGTCATATAAAAAAAATTGTAAGAAGCTTTATAACTTCATTAGAAAACTGTGACCTAAGAAGTTAAATAAATAGGCACTCTGATAAATCTGAACTGTTGATTTAACAGTTTTTGTAAATTCTAGGATTTATATTTATGAGTGTTTTGATTTAGAGGCTCTACAGAACTTCTAGGTGCACATAATACTACTATTACCCTACTTGATGATTATAATTAGTCCTTAAATCTGGCTCACTACTTTCACTAATCACAGAAAAAAGCATCATTATTATTAATTATGATCTGTTTTGATCACTTGTAACCTGGTTCTGATTGTTATATATATCTTATAACTTTGATTTTAATTCTAAAGTTTGTTTAATCTTGTAATATGGTTCAGTTTTACTGAAGAATACTGCAGTATTTGAGTAGTTAGATTTCAGAGGGCGCTCAGTGTACAGAGGCAAAGAAAATATTATTATTATTTTTTCCTGACGGTTTTGAAAAATGACAGGAGCTTCCATTCCAATTAAAAAGATATAAGACTGCTGGAGCAGTGGAGTCTAAAAGCAAGGATTGACAGCCATCCAGTTATACCACAAAACTTACATACATCTATTGGTGCTGTGAATTCTGGACACCCCCTAGAGGGGAGAGCTTTCTGGTGAGTGCAGCACAAAAGGGAGAGCATGAGAGAAGACACTGGCACATTGAATGATGATTATTACAGATCCTGTGTTTTTTGTGATAGTATAATTATTTCAAATATATCATTTAAATGATCCCTTTTGTGGGGGCATGTCCAAGATGGCGTTATGAGCGGCCGTGTTTGTTGGAGCTCTGCTGGGACACTATATTACCCTCTCTTGAGTGTCTTTAAATCCCTTTGGACAGTCCCTTGCCCGTTAGATGCGCCACAGACCATCGTGAGTTAACTCTGGCAGAAGAAAGAAGCTTTGTTTTCTGAAGAAGAGGAAACGGCCCCAGGCCCTCCCATGGCGGCCTGACCTGCAATCCTTTTGCACATAGCTTCACAGACTGATCCTGTGGAGCTGGTGGCCTCCAGACAGCCTAGTTTCGCTGATGTATTGGCGGCTATTACTACCCGCCAGACCATGCTTGCAACATGTCAGGCCATATTCATTACCAAGATTGAAGCTGTACAGCAAGATATGGGCCTACTACAACAAGATATGGACAAACTCTGGACCCAGGTGACGGAGGCCAAACAGCAGGTAGACCAGTTGGAAGACACCACCTCATAGCACACTACAGCCATCCGCTAGCTCCAGACAAAAATCCATGCCCTGGAGTACAAAACAGAGAACGCGGAGAACAGAAACAGACTAAAGAACCTTCGGATCATGGGGCTGGCAGAGAGTGCCGAGAGATCTAATCCAACAGTCTTCATAGAGGTCCTGTTGTACAATCTGCTGCTTGATGCCCATTTCTCACTATACTACACAGTAAAAGGGGCACACCGCACCGCATTGTTGATTTTTCCTGATTATTCAGTGGAGACTCAGAAGCTCAGAAAGGCATTCGACCAGATCAAAGCAACTCTGCGGGCCTGCAGCATCCGATACAGCATGCTGTTCCCTGCTCGTCTGCGAGTTCAGTATGGGGAGACAGTCCGCTTCTTCACCTCCCCACGGGAAGCTTCTGCCTTGTTTTAAACCCTGCCTCCCCATCGCTGACCCAGGGATCTGAGAGTTTACTTCATCTTGCCTGATATTCTTGATGCCAGTACAGTCCTGCTGATATTTACTGTACGGCCTGCCTAATGAGGCGCTCTCTATTACCTGGTGTTGATTTACATTGCACCTGTTGTGCTTTTTTAGGTTTGAATTACTGCAACTCAAGTATGTGCCCCTGACATGGTCAGGTAAACTATGTAGTTTTTCTCTCTTGCTTCTTTCTTGGGGACAGAACTGTTGCAGGAACAATTATGCTTTTGTCATCCTGGCCGAGATGTACCTGGACTGAATCAGGAGACTATACCTTGTGTAATTGCTCCTTTTTATGCCAGTTACACAACAGTATCTCCATGCCACCTTTTGGCTGGGAATGGAACTGTGAGCCTGTCTGGATTGCTCCCCTCGCAAATTGTTGTATTCTAGTTTTGAACAGTTCTTGGGATTCATACTCTCTGTGTTTGGGACAGGGTGGCGGGGTGGGTGGTGGGGTTCTGTATTTTTTACAGACTGAGGTGTTTGGGGGGATTTTGTTCTGTGTCATGTTTTAGATCTTTATGTTATTTTTTGTGGGTGCTGAATGTTAAGCCGCGTACACACGGGCGGACTGTCTGGCCAACTTAGTCCGTCGAAACACATTTCAGCGGACAGTCCGCTCGTGTGTGGGCTTCAGCTGACTTTTTCAGCGTGCAGTCTGGCGGACTAAGTATTTCGGAATTTCCGTAATATTGTCCGTCAGACTTTGGTTTCAGCGGACAATCCGCTCGTGAGTAGGCTAGTTGGACGGATTAAGTATGGCGCATGCTCAGAAAGGATTTACACGGCGGAAGGTTGCATTGCTGTGTATTGGATGTCCTATTTCTAGTCCCGTCGTACGTGCTGTACACGTCATCGTGCAAGCTTTCAACGGACTGTTTGTTCATCGTGTGTGGTCAAGTCCGTTCATTCGAAAGTAGGACGGACTGTCCGTCGGATTGTCTGACGGACTAAGTTGGCCATACAGTCCGCCTGTGTGTACGCGGCTTTACTTACCAATATATTCTTTGCATATATCTGCTTTCTCCAAACCATAACCTGCTGTTGTATTTTATGAGGGGGGTTGTCTGCCATTCGGGTCTACTGCTTTGTGGGATTGGTTCCCTAACACTATACTTCCTGCTAAACTCTGGTTACTGACTTTCCGATGTCGCAAGTCTCTATAATCTTGTGGAACATCCGTGGTCTGAACTCAGCGGTCAAACATCCCTTCGTTTTCAAACATCTTCAGAAATATAGTCCCCATATCTGTATTTTACAGGAGACACATCTCCAAGGCTCTAAAACCATGAGTTTGAGACGGCCATGGGTGGGTTCGCTATCTCATGCTACCTATTCTAACTATGCTCGGAGCGTGAGTATTTTAGTGCTGAAATCTCTGCCGTTTCATGCCTTAGATGTCCTTACGGACCTGGATGGTAGATACGTAATCCTCCAAATGTTGCTGGTTTATGATGCTAATGAGATGTTCTTGATGGGGGATTTTAATATGGTTCCTTGCCCGGACCTGGATAGGTTGCATTCTGTGTCCTGGGGGATGGACCTCAGGAATTGGGACAATACCTTTGCCCTCACAGATGTATGGAGACATCTCCATCCCAATAGAAAATTATTTACCTGTCACTCCACCACTTTTAAAACCCTTTCTAGGATTGACTTGGTTTTCGCCTCATTGGCCCTTCGCTGGGTTAGAAAGGTACATATTCTGTCTAGGGGTATATCTGATCATGCACCAATTTGTCAACTATTTTCCTCACTAGCCCCCCGGGCTCCAGGTTGTGGCATCTTTCTAGGTTCTGGGCAATGGAAGAAAGGTCAGAGGAGCCTCTTACAGCTTCTCTGTGTAACTACTGGGTTTCCAATGCGGAATCGGCACCTCCTTTGGTGAAATAGGATAACTTGAAAGCTTGGGTCAGAAGCGAATATATTTCCAACATATCTAGGTTATAGAGGGAGGCTGCACTCTCATTGGATGAACTGGAGGCAGAGGTAGCTAGCTTGGAGGAGGGGTATGTGGAATCTCCCAATCGGGACACGCACTCTGCCTGGCGGAAGAATTTTGAGACAGCTCTCGACTTATAGAATGGAACAAACGAAAAAGGCGCATCTGTATTCTTCACAGAGGGTGTTTGAGTTTGGTGACAAAAATGGCTGGCTCTTGGCTTGGCTGGCAAAGGGCCAAAATCCATATTGCTGGGATTAGGGACACTGGGGAAATTCTACTTTCCTCACCGGAGATTATTAACAATCGTTTTGTAGAATTCATCTGGGCAGTGTATGCTTCCAAAACGGATTTTTTTTTCCTGATGATCTGCAAGTTTCCTTGACTCTATTCCTCTCCCTATGATGAATGCTGCAGATAGAAAGCGGTTGGAGCAGATTTCGCTTGAGGAGGTCCAGCTAGCAATTAGGAAGTTACGGGGGGGGGGCTGATGGTCTCCCGACTGAATTATATTCCCAATTTAAAGGAGATATTGGGACCAAAGCTCACACCCCTATTTACTGAGTCTACTACATTAGTCTCACTGCCGAATTCCATGGAGGAGGTGGTTATTGTTCTGATTAACAAACCTGGCAAGGATCTGTTAGAGTGTGGGTCATATGGACCCTTAAATGTGAACGTGAAAATCTTCGTGAAGGTCCTGGCTAATCGTCTCTCTTCAGTGATAGAGGACTTAACCCATGTGGACCAGATGGGATTTATGCCGGGCAGGGGAAGGGATATCAATGCCCACCGCCTCTTTCTGAATCTATCCATGACACATGACAACCCTGGTACTAGGGTTAACACCTCCCTAGATGCCGAAAAGGCATTTGATTCAGTTGACTGGGGTTACCTGTGGGAAGTCATGAAGAGATATTAGTTCGGCCCAAAGTTCCTGCATTGACTCAACTGCTGTGAAGGCACGGGGCCACACCAATGAATGGCTCTCTGAGACCTTTGCCCTTTATAGGGGTACAAGGCAGGGCTGACCCCTTCCCTTTTTTCTCTGATCAGGGTGTCATCTGGGGTATTGGGCTCGAGGGTGGGGCAGTTGGAAGAGAAGCTGTCCTTGTACGCAGACGACGCTTTACTTTACCTTAATGATGCGGGCCTGTCTCTCCTGGCAGTGTTGCAGATTTTTGACAGCTTTGGTTCTTTTTCAGATATCAGGATCAACTGGTAAAAGTCCATCCTTTTTCCTATAGACGACCGAGCATCAAGACTGTCATAGAACTGGGAGAACCAGTGTCTCATGACTGTTACTGGAAAAATAACAAGACACTCCTCGAAGATCTGGAATACGAGAAACAGGTAACTCAGGAATTAGACCTCTTTTTTGCAACCAATGAGATAGTGTCAGGGCTGGGCTCAGCCCTTACTTCTCAGCGCAGTCCGCTCAGCTGTCGGGTTATTATAATCTTTCCACAGTGACTCACCTGGTGATGATATCCTGCTTGTTAGTCCTGCTGGCTACTTAAGCTGTTCAGTTCAGATCCTCTCTGCCTTGACCTGGTCAACACTTCCAGAGACTCTCTCCTGTTTAACTGTTGAAGACTCGCTTGGCTGACGTCCCTTCTGCTTCCTAATCCATTCTTGCTGTTCCACTATGCTGATTCTCCGGTTTCCTGATTTCCTGGCCTGTCCTGTCCTGGCTTTCTGACAATCCGTTCCGGTTACTGAACTCTGGCTGTGATTTGACTACGTTGCTCTGTTTACCTTTTACTATTATTATTAATAAACAAGTGTGATTTTAACTGCACTTCTGTCTCGGTCTGATTCATGGTTTCTGACAAACAGGAGAGGTTACTCCATTTTGCCTGTGGGAGATACATAAGTGTGTCATTAGAGGCACCCTTATATCTTTAGGGACACGTAGGAATTGGAATATGCACACCTTCCTTGTTTGAACAATTATATTTAACGGGGGAACCGCTGAGACATTCACTGTCACTTCTCTATGCTTCACTGATTGGGCTGGAAGCTCCACAAGAATTTGCTTTCCTACAATCGTGGGAAAGGGACCTGGGGATCATATTCTCTCAGGCTCAGAAGGACAGGATTTTATTGTTTGCTCTTAAGGCATCATTGGCGAGTAGGAGAGAAAGTAGTAAAGAACACCGGCAGTACTGCATCGAATATTTCCACAGGTATTAAATGTTTGTTGGCAATGCCTGGAGTCTGAGGCACCCTATTACACATATTTTGGGAATGTCCAAGGCTGAAAGCGTTTTGGATGATGGTTGCTGAAACTGTTAAAGCAATTACAGATGTGTCGCTTTTAGAAAATCCGGCAGCTTTCTTACTACATGATATCCCTTTAACTATTAAAAAAAAATACAAAAACTCACTTTTAAAACATCTCCTTACCACAGCGAAGGCGTGTATCCCGGCGTTGTGGAAGAGCACTACCCCTCCAACTAGATCCCATTGCCTTGCCAGGATAACAGAAATCCAACAAATTGAAAATCTTACTATGATGCTGAAAGAGCAAGACGGAAAATATCTGAAAATCTGGAATCCTTATTTTATTTATAGGGAACAGACCTTTCCAGCCTCTCAGCAGCAAGTGGTCCACTAACCTGTCCCGTAGAGCTTAAATAATGGGAAATAGAGGCGTAAATAGATGATTGTGTTTGGGTTTTTTTTTTTCCCTTCTTCGCTTCTTTTATTTCTTCTCTTTCTATCCTTTGGTGTTAAACAGGGCTCTACTTGGTTAAGGAAAATATAATAAAAGGAGAAATGGTGTGGCTTCCTATCATTTACAATGTAATTTTGCTGAACCATTATAAAAGTTAATGACAATACAGCATATCAGTATTTTTAACAGTAAATCTTATTAGCCATGAGATTGGCAAGTTTCATAATAGATGTTATGTCAGGGTTGTGGGCTGTTTTCTTAAGGAATTGTAACTCCGTTTCTGTGAAAATAAAATATTAATAAAAAAAGACTGGGATCCCCTTCTCACCTGGGTTGGGTAAAGGAATTTCAGTACCTAGGGATACAGGTTACTCGAGACACTGTGGGTTTTCATGATCATAACCTCCTTCCCCTTTTATCTATGCTTAAGGGGAAATGTACGTCCTGGTCCAATCTTCCCCTAAATTTGTTATGTAGGATAAACCTTGTTAAAATGATGCTCCTTCCTAAATGAAACTACATATTCTGTAATTGTCCACTTTGGGTCCCTAGGTCCTTTTTTCTTATAATAGAGCGCTGTGTTAGTTACATCGTTTGGAATGGCACTATCCCATGCTTAGCCTCTTATCCACCTTGTCTCTTCCTACCAGGTTGGGAGGGCTAGTGCTCCCAAATTGTCAGGTCTATTTCTGGGTGGCGATGTAGGTGTTGGTTTATTGGTGGTTCCAGGGTTCAAGAGCTAATGTGGCTACATGTTTGGAGGCGGCCTTCCTGGGATCACTGTCAGATCCCAGGAATTTTGCCTATCGGGGACCAAAAGCCTATAACAGTGTCCCATCACCGACATATCCCACTTTAAAGGTGTGGAGGACTGCCACATGACGTTTTAGTCAACCTAACCAGTTGTGATCGGCTCAACCTCTTTGGGGCAGCCCAACCTTGCCTCACCTGCGTACCACCCCTGACCCACATGTGTGGGCATGCTTTGGATATAAAACTCTACAAGATATTATGCATGTGGGTTCCTTATTGTCCTATTCTCAGCTGTCTCAGAGATTCCATCTACCTAGTTGGATGGGTTCGGGTATCTTCAGCTCCGCCCTGCCTTTAGGGCACAATTTTGACAGCCGCCTGGCCTCCTGGCAGACCCCATTGAGGGATTTTTGAACCCCCCGGAGACCTTGAAAAAACACTCTCCACTCTGTATAGTGCTCTCCTTATGTTTGATTCACCTAAGGTGGAGAAATTGTTTGAATATTGGCAGAAGGATATTCCATCCCTGGACAAAGGAGATTGGGAGGATTGCTTAGGACAAGGTCACAAACTGGTCATTTTTTCTAAAGACAAGCTTATACAAGACAAAATTCCTACATCGGGTATATTACACTCCTGCTAGGCTGCACAGAATGTTTCCTGATAGGGACCCTGTATGCCCTCGGTGTAAAGTATGTCCTGGTTTTTACCTCCACATGTTCTGGGAATGCTCCTATGTTACAAAGTTTCGGGAGGAAGTATTTAAGGGTGTTAAACTTGGAATTACAGCTGGCACTCCCAAACACCCCCTCTTTGGTATTATTGGGTATCATGGTTGATAACCAGAGGTCCCACTGTACTAAGTTACTGATAGCATATCTCTTGATGATTTTTTTTTTTTGATGAAATGGTTGTCCCCATCTCCCCCTGTACTATCTTCCATGGAGGCAATGGTGGACGCATCCTTCCTATGTACAAACTGACATATATAAATCAGGGATGGCCATGGAAGTTTGAAAAATTATGGTCGCTATGGACCTCTGATTAGCTG
Organism: Lithobates pipiens; assembly: GCF_037356315.1. Lineage (NCBI taxonomy): Eukaryota > Metazoa > Chordata > Amphibia > Anura > Ranidae > Lithobates > Lithobates pipiens. The sequence continues at coordinate 299,347,170 of NW_027507903.1, forward strand.
ATCAACATAAGGGGCAAGGATGGGGCAGATGGTCTGGGTAAGGAGTTTCCACGTTATATCCATAATCTAATATAATTACACTGTTATGTGCACTTGCTCTATGCGAGTCCTTTCCTCTGATGACGGTACTTCCGTGTTGATTCTATTGACGATACAATGCATTGTATATAATTTGTTCATGCTTATACTGTATAATGGTAAGGTGAAATAAAGCACCCCTGTTTTTGTAAAAAAAAAAAAATTATAATTATCCCTTTGTAATACCACATTAAGTATTTATTTTAAGCACATACCAGTTTCCACTAAATCACTATTATTGGATCTATACTTTTTGAATTATAGCACTAGTCACTTTAATGCATTTTTGCACTATTTTGTGGCACCTTTAATAATGGCTAGTATATGAATTGCATATATATTCTAAAAGGTCTGGCCTATCAGGGTGCCACATGCCTATGGACCACACAATTGTTTTGACTATTGACTATTGTCTTGCACCAATACATTCAACACAAGCAGTGCCGCACCCATTACAATTCTTACTATACCCTTGACATCTATCTAGGTAGTTGTTTAAGTGGAGGCAGCAGCTACACTCATTCACCAATTGGTCTATAGTGTGGAATTACCCTTCTAATCTTACCATACACTATATATATATATACAGTGCTCCTTTACAGCATACAAAGACTACTTAAATAGAGCTGCACATGAAATTGAAGTGGACAATTCAAGCACATGCCAAAACTCTGAAGCTTGGGGCTTTGTGTTTCATCCTCGCAAATGACATACACATAATGTTATTACGGTAAAAAGAAATGTAATAGTCATTTATTATTTTCTTAAGAGCCATGAGCCGAGCAGGCACTTGACAATTAGATTGTATAGTGTGTATTTATGGTTCTTGTTTTGATCTGTTGTATATTAAGGCTTATGAATATGTGGAATTTTTAATAACTTATTATAAATAAAGAGTATTAAAAACCATGAAGCTGAAAATCGTTGTTATACAGATGAGGGGTAGGTGAAGGCATTAGCATTCTTACTGCTACAGACTCTATTAGGTCTAAAGATCTGACTCAATACTGATATGTGCCTGCGTACTTGTAGACATTACAAAATAGAGGTTTCTGAAATAAATTTGCCTTGACATAAGAACATGAGCTGCCATTGCTAACCTCAGTCTAAATATTTTAACTATCTGGCTGTCAGCCGCTATTCCTAGAACAGGCATACAGCAAGTAAAGTCAGATCTTATGCTCTGCACACTTCCAGGTGACTTTTCATTGAAACTAGAAGATCAGCATTACAATCAGGTAACTAACATTTTCAGATGGAGATCAGTAATGACAACTTATATAATTTTACATGAAGTTCTCATAAACAGGAATGTTTTGCAACAGTGGTAAAGTTCTCCATGGTGGTTGAACCATGGGTTTGATTTAATAATTTAAACTTACTGGAAAAGGAAAAGAACATTGAATATTTTATGAAATGCTATTTTTTTTTTTACCTCTAACATTTGCCCTCTTGTCCTTCTTCTTGAATGATCTTCTGAACTTGGGACCCTCACTCACATCTGAGCCAGTTGCCTCAACATCAAGTGGCAAAGATTTCCCAGCTGTTAGCTTTTTTTTCTAAATATAAGAGAAAGGTGGTGAAACATGTCTTATGACAAATAAAAGGTTGGGATTGGGAGGGTTGGGAACATGAAAAGAGCTGAAACCCACAGCAATGAAGCATATTTTATTTATTTTACATAAGATAAATTGATTGCTCTTGGCAACTACCCTTTGCACATTTTCATTGTTCATTGAACTTCCAGACCTACCCTTCGCACATTTTCATTGTTCATTGAACTGCCAGACATGCAAACTAACACCATCTAACAATTCCAACAATTAAAATAATGACATTCAAACAAGTGATTGTTGCTGAAAAAATGTAATTCATTATGCTCACCTTTATTGCCCCAGGGTCAAAAGCACTGCAGCCTGCTGTTAAATTATTGAATGAGGAGCTAATGGTTGGCAAAGGACGTCCTTCTACCTCTGATAACATGCACTCTTGGTACAGGGGAGACTTCACAAAGCGGGCATAGCTATCAAACTTCATCAGACTGAATATCTAAATTAAGGAAATTGAAAATCTTATTGAATTCTACATTCTGATACAGGCCATATATTAAAATCTTTATAGTCAATAAAACCATATATACATTTGTATAATGGTAGAGTAAGTATAACAAATCACAACCACAACTATCCTGCAGCCAGATTAAACAGATGAACCATCTTAGATAATGCCTCTGTCTTGTTTTCAAGCATTTTCTGTTACATGAACTCAGTTTCTATTGGTCACTAAACTCTGATTGTCTAATGCCTCGTACACACGATCAAACAATCCGGTGAAAAAGTCCGGCGGACTCAAGTCTCATCTAAGTCTAGACTCAGTCTAGATCTAATACTGTGGTGCAATTATAAGCACATTGCATTCACCTGTTGCTGCTGCGCTTTGAAAAGATGAGGAGACGGTTTGCTCAGCATCTCCTCTGTGATGAGGGCCTGCTGATCCACATTGACTGGACACAACGAGCTACTTGACAGATATTCATTGTAGATTCGTCGAGACTCCTGCAACAACTATGAAAGAAAAGAGTGGCTTCTTATATCTGGACAATTTATTCATGAAACCTTAAAGAAATACTGTAATTTTGCCCTGAGTGTCTGACTAAAGGTTCACCCACCCCCGGCCCATTGATACTCAAACTTTCAGTGACCCCCTGACATTCATTCCTTCCTTTTACCAGTTAGTTTAGAGCAGCAGTGACAGAGGAAGGAATAGGGTAGGAGTGCTGGAGAGCAGGGGCAACCATCAGGGGGGTACAACTCATACAAGTGTAAGGGGTCCAAGCACCCTGAGGGGCCCAGTCCTTCAGGATGCCGGGTTCCAAGTTGGCACCTCCCGTTTGCTCTTTTCCTCCTCCTACACGAGTCCCGACACCCGTTGGTGCTGCCTGCTGCATTAACTTCCAGCCAGTGACGTGGGGGGATGTCAGCTGGTCCGCTCAAGGGACAAAAGAAATAAGTACCCCCCCAAAAAAAACATGGTTCAATATCTATCTGCTCCTCTCCTCCCCCTCTTTTGATAGCCGCTGAGCCGCTCCATCCTCCTGACGATCCCTGGGCTCAGAATGCAGTGACAAGTGGCTTGGGATGTGTGGTTGTCCTGGAAGAAGCGCTGCTCTGTCCCCTCCAGCATGCCTGAGTTTCACACACATCCCCCTGGCCCTCTCTCCCTGCCTGTGTGCTGCTGTGTCTGTGAAGGGGATGTGTGGGTGGGAAGATTAAGGGAGGCCCGGAAACGCAGGCTGGACGGAGGTGCAGGGCTGGCATGACAGATGCTAGGTAGCCCCTATAGGGTTAAGTTTAGAGAGAGGAATGAGGAAGGGGTGGAGCGGCAGGAGAGAAAGAAGAGAGGGCGGAGCGCCATATAAGAAGGGGGAGGAGCTACGGCAGGAAGCGTGGGGTCACAATCTGGAAGTTGGCCGGCGGTGAGGACGCTGAGGACAAGCGCAGGGCCGTGCGGCGGTATCGCGGGCGGGACGGGTGGGTTTTTTTGCACGGGAGGCTTTCTGCTGGACTGTCAAGGCCATGGGGACGCAGCTGATCTTTTGGAGCGGCTCCGGGCGGCGGCGGGAGCACGCGGGACGGACTGGCTGCAAGAGCAGGTGGCGGCCATTACACGAGCGGCGGCGGGGGGGCCTGTAGAAGGGGGGATGGCACACCACGCGCTCGGCAGTCCAGGCCGCCGGAGCGCTTCTCGCCTGGCCCCTCCACCAGAGTCCAGCGCCCTACCAGGAGCCCGATAGCGGACCCGCCGCCCCCCCCCGCAAAACGGTCCTCAGCGGGGGCTCGGGGGGGGGGGGTCCGGGCGGAATCCCCTTCGTGGGCGGGGCTCGGGGAGCGGGGGGTTGGAGCCAGAGGTCACCCCCTCCCCACCGGCGCGGTCAGGAGACGGACGGAGCACGGTTCCCCTTGTGGCCGCGGTGCTGCCGCCGCAGGGGGAGACACGGCGGAGGAGATCCAGTGACACACCTGCGCGTCCGCTACCAGACGCGGCGGGCAGGTCGGTGCGGAGCGGAAGTGGAGCCATGAGGGTGGACGGGGACAGGCCTACACGGTGCGGGCGCCTTGCTCGGCAGGAGGGTCGGTCGGGCCTATGACGACGAAAGAGCATCTACCAGCACCGCTGATGCACCCCCGGGCTGCCCTGCGGCCGGAGGGTCTGCTAGGCCTATGCCATCCGCGGCAGATGTGGGTTCCGAGGGGGAGCTGTCGGGTTCCGAAGAGGAGGTCCTTGGTCGGGTGGAAGCGGCTGGAGCATCCGGAGGGACGGCTGACAGGAGGGGACCCACGCAGCCAGGTAAGGGGCTTCATTTTACTACTAATGCTTTGCCTGATGCTTTGGGGTGTCTGTCGGGGGGGTGGTTGGGGGCGCAGCGTGGGGCCACGCGGGGGAGGTGCCGCGGGAGGCGGGCGGTCTGCCTGCCTCCGGCGGGACACAGGAATCATTGCAGGCGTTGTTGGGGGGTTTGAAGGATCTGCTGCAGAGGTTTGCTGACGGGGCTTCCGCGGGACCCCCGCAGGTTGCGCCTTGGGTAGGAGGCCTGGGGGCTGGATCGGGTTCGAGTTCCCTTCTAGGGGGCGGGGTGTCCCGTGGGGGTGGGGCATTCGGGTCGATGGGTTTGGGCTCCCCCGCGGGTTTTCAGGTGCAGGCGTCCGGGAGTGTGGAGGTAAGTTCGCAACAGGAGGCGCCGGTGGCTGGAGCATCCTCGGTAAGTACGGGGGACGACATGGCGGCGAAAGAGGCCGCGGCTCGGGTCGATTTGGTTCGGCTGGCTGACGCGGCTAGGTGTGAGGTTTATGTCTGTTACGAAGGGCCATTGGGGGCACATCTCAAGCAGGAGGTACGGGACAAGATCAAGAAGGGTGAGTATGTGGAGATCTTTTCGTTGCTCCCCTTGGAGAAGTTCAATTTGGATAGGGTCAAGCCTGATAGCTCTAAGAACGACGATGAGGCGAAGAGGCGGTATCGGCTGATACCGCGGACTTTCACTAATTGGCTGCAGGCGTTTGCCATTCTGGCCAGCGTGATTGGCGAGACGGCGCCGGAGCATTGCTCGGCCCTGTTTTGTTACATGGACGCTATCGGGGAAGCGCATTGGGTGTATGGGGGTACGGCTTGGCTGCGTTACGACGAGCAGTTTAGGCAACGGCGGGCGGTGCGGCCTGATATTCGGTGGGATCACAAGGATATCAGCCTTTGGATGCGGTTGATGGCGTCGGCGCGGACGCCTTCGCAGTTTTTTCAGGGGGGGGCCGGGGGAACCCCCGCCTCTGGACTTCCGGCCGGGAAAAAAATGGGCGTGTGCTGGCAGTTTAACGAAGGGGCCTGCAAGTTCGGGGGGTCCTGTCGATTTAAACATGAATGTTCCGGTTGCGGTGGCACTCACTCCCTCTCCCATTGTTTTAAAAAGGGCAGGCGTGCCGGGGAACCTGCGTTCAAGGGGAACAACCCCGGTGAGGGTGGAAAGGATGCGTCCTTTTCTAAATAGGTACCCGGACAAGGGGGCTGTGCGGGTGCTGGGGGAGGGGTTTGCGGTGGGTTTTCGGATTCCGTGTTCATTGGAAGTAGTTCCTCCGGTGGCTAAGAACTTGAGGTCCGCCTTGCGGCATCCGGGGGTGGTCAGCGAAAAATTGGCTAAGGAGGTTTCCTTGGGGAGGATGTGTGGCCTGTTCGTGGAACAACCGTTGCCGGTTTTGGTGGTGTCGCCGTTAGGGGTGGTGCCTAAGAAGGAGCCTAACAAGTTCCGGCTTATCCATCATCTGTCCTTCCCAAAGGGGGGTTCCGTGAACGATGCCATAGATCCCGAGGCCTGCACGGTGTCTTACACGTCGTTTGACGCGGCGGTGGGCTGGGTGCGGCATTACGGGAAAGGGGCCCTTATGGCGAAGTCGGACATTGAGGCGGCGTTTCGGCTGTTGCCAGTGCACACGGAGAGCTTTTGGCTCTTGGGGTGTTATTGGCAGGACCGGTTTTACGTGGACCAGTGCTTGCCCATGGGCTGTTCCGTATCCTGTGCCTTGTTTGAACTGTTTAGTTCATTCTTGGAATGGGTGGTGCGCGATGTGTCGGGCTGGGCGTCGGTGATTCATTACCTGGATGACTTTCTCGTCGTGGGCCCCCTGTCCTCCAATGTGTGTGCAATCCTTTTGGCCACGTTGCAGCACATTGCGGATCGCTTTGGGGTGCCGTTGGCGGCCGACAAAACGGAGGGGCCGGCCACGGTCTTGAGTTTTTTGGGCATTGAAATAGACACGGAGGTGATGGAGTGCCGCTTGCCGGAAGACAAAGTCGAGGGACTGAAGCGAGAGCTGCGGGAGTTGGTCGGCGTGCGGAAAGTGCAACTGCGGAAGTTGCAGTCGGTCCTGGGTAAGTTAAATTTTGCTTGCCGGATCATTCCGATGGGGCGGATTTTTTGCCGCCGGCTGTCGGGGGCTACGGCGGGTGCCCTGGTTCCGACCCACTTCATTCGGTTGACGAGGGAACTTAGGGAGGACTTGCGGATTTGGCAGACATTTTTGGAAGGCTTCAATGGACGGTCGGTTTGGATGAAGGGGTCGGTAAGTAATTTTGACGTGGAATTAGTGACGGATGCAGCAGGGTCCACGGGCTATGGGGCCTTTTTTCAGGGACAATGGAGCGCGGAGGCATGGCCCCGGTCGTGGGTGGAGGCGGGGTATACGAAGAACCTGGTGCTGCTGGAATTGTTTCCGGTGGTGCTGGCAATGGAGCTTTGGGGGGGGTCGTGCCGGGATCTGAAGATCAGGTTGCACTGCGACAACATGGGAGTGGTGCAGGTGATCAATCGGATGTCGGCGTCTTCGCAGCCGGTGATCCGGCTGCTGCGCCACCTGGTGCTGCGGTGTTTGCAGGCGAACATATTTTTGTATGCCGTCCATATCCCGGGGGTGGACAATAACGTGGCTGATGCCTTATCTCGATTCCAGTGGGAGAGGTTTCGGGCGTTGGCTCCGGAGGCGGCGAGAGAGGGGATCCCCTGCCCGGGGTGGCTCTGGGAGGTTGCGTTGGAATCGCCTCGGAATGGATCAGGAGGTCGGTGAGCAGTGCGACCTGGGCGGCATACAGTAAGGTGTGGAAGGACTGGATGGATTTTGCACGGCTAGCGGACGCTGAGCTGGGTGGGGGTGGCGATCAGGGGCTGTTGGTGTTGTGCTTTGTTTCTAAGGTCATGGAACGCGCGGGGTCGGTGTCCTCGATTGAGCGTAAGCTTGCGGCGCTGGCTTTTTGGTTTAAGTTGCGTGGGGAGGTTGATCACACAAAAGGTTTTTGGGTCAAGCAGGCGGTCAAGGGGTACAAGAAGGGCAATCCGCGGAGTGATATGAGGAGGCCGGTGACCTTCCAGGTCCTGCAGGTTATCTGCGAGCGATTGGGGGAACAGTGCACTTCTAGTTATGAGGTGCGGTTGTTCCGAGCGGCTTTTTCGTTAGCGTTCTTTGGGGCTTTTCGGGTGGGGGAGTTGGTCAGTCCGGCAAAGACTGTTGGGGGGGGACTGTTGGGTCAGGATGTGACCTTGGGGGTGGATAGGGTGCGTTTGCGGCTGCGTAGGTCCAAGACAGATCAGACGGGGACTGGGGTGGACATATGGTTGTTTGCGCTGCCGGGATCGGGGTTATGCCCGGTGAGGGTGGTATCGGAGTTCCTGGGGGTTAGGCCGCAAGGGGTGGGCCCGTTGCTGGTGCATCAGGACGGGACCTTTTTATCCCGATTTCAATTTGTGGCCGTGTTTCGGAGGTGTCTGCGGGCGGGGGTTTGGATTGCTTTCAGTTCGCCTCCCACTCCTTCCGCATCGGGGCAGCCACTGAGGCGGCCAGGTGCGGGTTGGACGAGGCTGTGGTCAAGAGGATTGGGCGCTGGGAATCACGGAGGTTTAGGTCGTACGTGCGGCCACACTTGATGTAGGAGGAGTTCGTGGTTTTGGTTCATGTTTTACAGGTGGAGGGGGGGGGGCGGATGTTTTGGGGGTCGTGGTCGGGTGTTGCATAGTTGCTTTAGTATTTTGTTTTTTCCTTTCAGATGGAGGTTGCGAACACCTCGTCTGGATATTGGGGCACTCCTACGTTTTTTGGGGTGCCAGGAGAGCAGATGTCAGGCCGGAAGGAAGGCAGCTGGGGATTTCTCGGGGGGAGGCGAGCATAAGGTGGTTGGGGATCCCCGGGCTAAAATGGAACAGGGTGGTGCCGGAATTTCATCGGTACGCCAGACTGGATAGGCCCCCAGATGTGTTGGTGTTGCATGTGGGGGGTAACGACTTAGGGGTCCGGTCCACTAGGGACCTCGTTGCGGACGTAAAACGGGATTTTCTCATGCTTCGGAGGGATTTTCCGAGTATGGTGGTGATCTGGTCGGACATCGTTGCACGGACCGCGTGGAGTATGGCTCGCTCTGTGGTTCGACTCAATAAAGCTAGGATTAAGGTTAATAAGGCCCTGGGGAGGTTTGTGTCCCGGAATGGGGGATTGGTGATACGGCACACAGAGTTGGAGGTGAATGTGGGCATGTACCTTAGGGGGGATGGCGTGCATCTCACGGCGGTGGGAACTGACCTTTGGTCCCTGGGGGTGCAGGAGGGGATAGAACGGGCTCTGCGGGTGTGGAGGGGCCCTTAAGGCTAAGGTGGTCATCCTTGCGGGCGGTGGCGGTGTCTTTGGTCTTTGACGGGGTAAAGGAAATTAGGTGATGGAACTGTGTGGGGGGCTCATAGGTGGTATGTGCCCCTTTTGGTGTATCCCAGCGGAAGGGTAGGCTGGGATACGGGTTTGGTGACACTGCGGGAAGGTGGGGTCGTCTCCGGGCTGTTAAACGGCCGGAGGCCTTGTATGGTAAAAATTTGGGTCACGCAGTGGTTTTGGAAAAAGGTAACGTTAAATGGAACCGAGGTGCCGTCAAAGACCAAGCGACTGGGAGTTGTAATTGCTGTTGCAATATATATACCGTATTTGCCGGCGTATAAGACGACCTTTTACACTTAAAAAAACTGAGCAAAAAGGAGGGGTCGTCTTATACGCCGGGTCCGCTGCTGGGATGCCTTCTGGCTGTCCGGTAATACTGTATGTAGCTTCGGCTACATACAGTATATACCACTGAACCAATCCCAGTGAGCGATGTATTCAAATGAATACAGAGCCTGCTCGGATTGGAGCAGCAATCTCTGCCAATCCGAGCAGGCTACACACAGTAGCCTGCTCCGATTGGCTTTGAGAGTGAGGCGCGGGCTGATGATGTAACAGCCTCCGCCAATCCCAGCAGGCTTTGTATTCATTAATAGAATACATTGCTCGCCGTGATTGGCTCCAGCACCAGAAGGAAGAAGGAAATGGCTCCAGCAAGAATGAAGAAGAAGAGGGATATGAAGCGTCGGAAGCCTCGGAATCGGGAGTCGTCTTAAACGGTGAGTACGGGCAAAACATTTTAACTGTGCAGGTTTTTAGGGGGTCGTCTTATATGCCGGGTCGTCTTATACGCCGGCAAATACGGTAAGTATGTTTCTATTATAACATTAAAGTTATTTATTTTATTTTGGTTAAAGTTTTTGGTTAACCACTACAGATCCGCGCTATTGCCAAATGACGGCATTAGCGCGGACCTACATTTCCGGGACTACGTCTATTGACGTGGTCCCGGTTACGAGCGGCCTGCGCGCCCCCTGAGGGGCGCGCGCGGCGCGCTCTGTGATCGGCGAGTCCGTGAGACTCGCCTGATCACCGATCCGTGTAAGGGGTCGATCCCGACCCCTTATCACGTGATCAGCTGTCAGCCAATGACAGCTGATCATGTGATAGAACGGAGCCGGTAATCGGCTATTATTCCTCCTCGCGCTGACAGCGCGAGGAGAGAAAAAAAAAGCCGATCGCCGGCGGCCGTGATCGGGACATCAGTCCCGATCACGGCCATCAATACAAGGGACCACCTGCCACCTGCCTGTGCCCACCTGCCTCCCGCAGTGCCATCCTGAAATAAAATAAAAGCAAAAGTAAGTGCCCCCCGTCAGTGCCCCCCGTCAGTGCCCATAGTGCCCACAGTGCCACCCACAGTGCCACCCACAGTGCCACCCCACAGTGCCACCCCACAGTGCCACCCACAGTGCCACCCACAGTGCCACCCAATCTGCCTCAAAGGTGCTGCACCCCAGTGCCGCCCATCAGTGCCCAGCAGTGCCGCCCATCTGTGCCCAGCAGTGCCGCCCATCAGTGCCCAGCAGTGCCACCTATCAGAGCCACCTATCAGTGCCACCTATCAGTGCCCATCAGTCCCATCTATCTGTGGTACCTATCAGTGCCCATCCGTGCCACCCATCCGTGCCACTTATCCGTGCCACCCATCCGTGCCATCTTATCTGTGCCCATCTTTGCCCATCAGTGCCGCCTTATCTGTGCCCATCGGTGCCGCCTTATCTGTGCCTATTAGTGCCGCCTTAACTATGCCTATCAGTGCCCACCGGTGCAGCCTATCAGTGCCCACCAATGCAGCCCATCAGTGCCCACCAATGCAGCCCATCAGTGCCCACCAATGCAGCCTATCAGTGCCGCCTAATCAGCGCACTTCAATGAAGGAGAAAAATGACCCGTTTGCAAAATTTTATAACAAACTATTAAAACATGATTTTTTTTTTTTTTTTTTTGCATCTTTTTTTGTTTGTTTAGCAAAAAATAAAACTCCGAGCTGTAACTAAATACCACCAAAAGAAAGCTCTATTTGTGGGAAAAAAATGATAAAAATTTCATTTGGGTACAGTGTTGTATGACCGCGTAATTGTCACTCAAAGTGCATCAGCGCTGAAAGCTGAAAATTGGTCTGGGACTGAGGGGGGTTTAAGTGCCCAGTAAGCAAGTGGTTAAATAAAAGGCTGCTATGGCCAATTTATACTCCAAACTCCGGTGTGGTCTATTTATTGGGAATGGGGAAGGTAAAATGGGAATGGTATAGGTATGGGTAGTAAAAGGGAATATTTACGGAAGGGGTAATTACCGAATGCATAGGTCAAGGATCCGACAGCCACATTGAGAGAAGTCACTGACTGAGAGCCCCCGGGGACCATTCAAGTAAGTGAGCACTGTGACCAGACCCTCCTCCTCTCCCCCCTCCTTCTCTACCCTCCTTTTCTCTCACCTCGCTCTCTCCCTGCCCCCTTCTTCTCCCCCTCCTTATCTCCCCTCCTCCTTCTCTCCCCCTCCTCTCCCCCCTTCCTTCTCTACCCCCTGCTCTCTCCCTGCCCTTGCCTCTCTCAATCTTCCTGCCAGCACTGGAAATAGCTTTACCCCAGTCTTTTTATTAAACTCCCATCATCTACCCATAGATGTGATGTATAATAGTATAACAGAATGACTTTATTAACTTAATCCACTTACAGTGGTATGAAACCCCAAAGCAAAAATTTATTATATTGCAGTCTACCAATTATTATTAAATGTGGTAGCTGCATTCATTTTATTTTTTAGGTTTTCTTTCTTTTATTTTCACATGGTGATCCTGCTAGTAAGCCTGTTATTTTTCAAATCACTGAGCTGTCTTGGAGACAAACCATTTAACACTGGTAGAGGTGCTTACAATGATCAGTTTCCATTCATTCATAAAATACCTTTATCCCAAAAGGAAAAAAAAAATGTTTGCTGTGACTGATTATAAAGTGTGAACTAGAGAATGGCTATAATTTGTTTAGTTTACCTAAATCTGCTAGTACATCTAACTCCCCACCTCCCTGCCCCCGCTTTTTCATCCAGAGTGGGGGGCACTCTAATACAGGAGGTGTGTTACTGACCAGATCACCAGAAGAAAACGCCAACTTGGTAAGCTGTAAATTGTATTCCTTTCCATTCACATCGGATTCGGTGGGATGCCCAGTGGACCCTGGGGAATGTTGATGGTCAAGCCCAGGGGACCCAGTCCTAAAGCTAGGTAAGGGACCCCAACATTTCTGATGGCTGCCCTGCTGGAGAGGTGTGTGTATAACTAGGTTGGGGAAAATCTTTACAAAGAAACTGAATGGACAAGGTGATAGTAGACATGTGTACACTGAAATAGTTTGTTTTGGACTTTCTGTTTTGTCCGAAAAATACATTTATTTAGTTACTCACGAAATTGTTTTTTTTTTGTTTCGTTAAAAAAATGCATTCGTATGAAAATCCGAATTAAGGTTGAATTTGTCAATTGAAGGCTTTTGGTGTCTATCGGATGTTCTGACGTATATCGGCATGAGTCGGTCGGCAAGTGGTTAAATATGAACATTGTCACCTTGCTTATAAGGGATTTGTGCGCAAAGCACTATAAAACATTCTACCAAGCTGAAGCAAGGACACTGACTAAAATGTTCCCTGCATCTTATGTAACTAATGTATGATCTATTGCAGTTTTGTGCAGTTTTGTGAAATCATACTACATCCTTTAAGGGTTAACATGTTTTATTTTTTATACACTGTTTGATTACATACAGAATATAGTATTGTCTGTAGCGCTACCCCTGTAGGAGCTGCTAGAAATTTGCCCAGGTTCTTTTTCCCAGTAATTGCCCCGCAGTCAGGCTCACATTCACAGTCACTCTTATTTTAATTTTAGGGTAACTTGGATATGGTTGAGGAATTGAGTGGGATACTCCAAAAAGAACTATATACAAAGTGAGGACAGTAGACTTCCTTCTGTAGAACTGTTAGCAAAGTCCTTGTGAAAGCAGACTATGGACTTGGCTTTGTAGTAGTAAAACTAAAGGCAACAAAGCCTCCTCTTTTGAGCAATTAGAGCAGATTCACTTCACAAAGAATTAGATAGACTGAGCTCTTCAGGAAACCAGCCAATGTCCCCTTTACACACATGCACAGCTGACTCTCTAGCACCAGAGGGGTGGCAGCAGCCCACAGTCTCCAAGATCTCCCTCCACAGACTGTACTCATGAAATGTCCTTGGAAAGTTGGTACCCTCCTTCTAAGATCCATGCAACATCTTTTTCTTGTGATACCAGACTAGTTCTTAAGACAACAGCCCCTCAGTTAGCTCTCTGAAACTTCAGCAAAGCAGGCCCTCATGTCACCCACTTGAAGCCTCAGCACCTTGCAAGCACATCACAGGATAGCCTACGGGAGCAAGCAGCCACCCTTAGGCTGTCTTCCTCTCCTACAGGAAAAGACCTGGAAGCTCTATGCCTCTGTATTTATACAGACTCCCAGCAGCCACCTGGGCCATCCTCCCTGGGTATGGCCAGGGATATATAAATATTCATGATGCCTATTTGTCTTGCTTCACTCCTATGTTCCAGACAGATCTACAGTTTTCTACAAGGCAGAGAGAGCAATCAAACCTGCAGCAGGTGAAAAACTGAACAGACCATAATAATCAACACAGTTTCACAGATTACATTGATCCAGGGGCGTAACTATAGGGGGTGCAGCAGTCGCGACCGCAACCGGGCCCTGTGATGCAGGGGGCCCATGCAGCCCCCTCTACATATGGCCGACAGCAGCATAGGCAGCTAGGGGTACCAGTGCACCATGCACACGGGTGGCTGGAGGTGGAGGGTGACTAGCAGAGCTCCATGCTCACACTGGCTGCTCTTTAGTTGTGCATTCCCTGCATGACCTGTGTCCTCGGCCGGCTCCTTAGAGTACCCCTCTCCTGCTCCATGCATTGCCGCTCAGTCCGATGTCTGTTCTCCCCAGCCAGAGTCCTGCCTCCCCCAAGTCCGGCCCACATTGCACTGCATACTTCTCCCGGGTAAACAAACTTTAAGCAAACAGATGCAGTGCAGCCCTATGAGAGCCCCCCGGAGGACACTGCAGGCTTGTCTGCCAGCCCCCCTCCTCCCCGTCATACACAGATGATGAAAGGTCTTTCTGGGAGATATGCTGATCGCCCGTCCAGCACACTGGATGGAGCCCAGGCCAACATGGAAGAGTGCGCGGCCTATAGCTTGGTCATGGTGAGTGAGAGGACCCCATCCCCCACACACCATTACATACCCCCTCCATCTCCCCCTGGGGACAGGGACCCCTTCTCACGTGGGGACAGGGACCCCTTCTCACCTGGGGGCAGTAACTTCATCTGCCCTGGAGAAAAGGACCTCATCTCTTCTGGGGACGGGGACCCCATCCTGCCTAGGGACAGTCCCCCAATGGGGCACCTAAAAATAAAAAAAAACTACTGATACCAGTGGTGGAACTACAGGGCTCACAAAGGTCATACTTGTGACCACGCCCTGGAGTTCCACCGCCGGACTCGGAGGGAAGGGCCCTGGCTGGGGTTCAGGGGGGCCCTTCGTGGTTTCTTGCATCGGGACCCTGAGGCCGCGTACACACGCGGGGACTGTTCACCCAACTTTGTCCGCTGAACAGTGTTTCGGCGGACAGTCCGCCCGTGTGTGGGCTTTCAGCGGACAGTTTCAGCGAACAGTTTGCTGAACAAGGTTTTTCGGAATTTCCGAAAAACTGTCCGCTGAAACTTGGTTTCAGCGAACAGTCCCCTCGTGTGTAGGCTTGTTCGTCAAACTAAGTTCCGCGCATGCTCAGAAACGATTTACACGCCGAAAGTTGTAATGCAGTGTATAGGACGTTGTATTTTCCGTCCCGTCGTACGTGCCGTTCACGTCATCGCGCACGGTTTCAGCAAACTGTTCGTTTGTCGTGTGTGGGCAAGTCCGTCCATGCTAATTTTGAGCGGACTGTTTGCTGAAACTGTTTGACGGACAAAGTTGAGCGAACAGTCCCCGCGTGTGTACGCGGCCTGAAGGTTCTAGTTACGCCACTGCATTGATCACAACTAAATTTGCACAAAAACAAATAATCCACCCAACACATCCCCTCCCTCCAGACTGACAATGCTGCTGTTCAAAGGTGCCCCCTGTGCTCCTTCATTGAGAGTGGGGGCACTCTAATACAAGAGATGTATTATTGACCAGATCACCAAGTGAAAACAAAGGGGAAAAAAACCTATAAAAACAAAATTAATGTAGTCACCACATTTAATGATTGGTAAGCTGCAACACATTATATTTTTGGTTTTGGGTTTAATAAAAGTAATTTAAATGTTATTTTAGAGGATGTTATAAATCACAACAGTGTGTGACTGCATACTAGGTCTACCAATCAGGAAACCACACACACCTAATGTGGTGGGATTTTAAAAATGACACATGCCCTGCAAAGTTTCCTGCCTCATTCATACAGACTAACCACACAGGCATCTACTGCAAGGAAAAAACATAATACGAAAGTGCAAATGAGCTGTGTAAACATTTAAGCGTAACAAATGAAACTTGCTATTCATGGCCTTACAGCCATTGAGGAAAACTATTGACAACCAAAAGAAAACGTATAAATGCAAAATTTTTTTGAATAATTTCTTTGGACTGTTTCTGCAATATAGAATTTTTCTATATACTTTCATCCATTTTTTTACGACCAGGGTAAATTCAACAGGTCAGCAACCAGTTATCTATTAACAGGAAATCCAACCAAACCATTTTTTTCTAGTGAGGAAAGGTTAAAATATCTGTTTATTTTTTTTAAAATACTTATGAAGTTATCAGGGAGATTCATTCTCATAGTTTGTATTGGTGATCATTAGCACTAGAACAGGAGAAGAGAAAAAAAATGCAGTTGTCACCAGAACAAGAGCGAAAGGGAAATCTTCCAATGAGAGCAAATGTTCTAGTTACAACTCTCAAATGTTGCATTTTCCTTCACTTTTTTGGTTTTCCTCTCACTTTTACTGTTTTGTCTCTAGGACAGAAAGTTAGGAGAAATCTCTCCAAATGGATACACTGACAGCAATAAATACATGAATTTTGGGCTGGACTTATATTTTAAGAGACAGAACCAAACAAATATTGATAAAGCAGTGTTTCCAACAATAATGAGGTTCCATTAAATCCTAACTGAGTAAAGAGAATGGAGGTTGTAGTGAACATAGTGACCCCTCAAAATGTGCAAGTCGACATCAAATGACTACATTTGTGTGTGAGACCCATCTTATAAACCCCCCACTAGACCACAACAAGTTCAAGACACAAGGTAGATAACATAACAACATTCCAGGCACATCATCTTTGACAGGGCACAGGATTTCATTTGGTAAAACTGGAGAGTGCAAAATCTGGCGCAGCTGGGCATGGTAACCAATCGGCTTCTAATTTCAGCTTGTTCAGTTAAGCTTTGATGAAAAAGACCTGTAAGCATTAAGCTAGAGCTGCCCTTTTTATACAACTCAGCTCACACAATCTATTCATATTCCATAAATCGTGCCATATTAAAAAATAAAGTCATATTGATCATCTACACAAATGTTTAATGGTCAATTAGATACCAAAGGCTGCCATATTATGAGGTGCTGAAAGCTAACGCCACACATTACATCTCCTAAGGAGAATAGACATGAGTCCAATATCATGTTTCATTTCTTTCAGCTTGGTCTTTCATTCTATTTCATAATATGTTGATTGTGGGATGTAAAATATGGACATGTAGAAAGACTCATATACACTGAGAAAAATTATAAACGCAACACATTTGTGTTTGCCCCTATTTATCATGAGCTGAACGCAAAGATCTACGACTTTTTCTATGTACACAAAAGGCCTATTTGTCTCAAATATTGTTCACAAATCTGTCTAAATCTGTGTTAGTGAGCACTTCTCCTTTGCCGGGATAATCCATCCACTTCACAGGCATGGCATATCAAGATGCTGATTAGACAGCAGGTTTATTGCACAGGTGGGCTTTAGGCTGGCCACAATAAAAGTCCACTCTAAAATGTGCAGTTTTATCACACAGCACAATACCATAGATGTCGCAAGTTTTGAGGGAGTGTGCAATTGACATACCGACTGCAGGAATGTCCACCAGAGCTGTTGCCTTTGAATTGAATGTTAATTTCTCTACCATAAGTCGTCTCCAAAAGGCGTTTCAGAGAATTTGGCAGTACATCCAACCGGCCTCACAACCACAGACCAAGTGTAACCACACCAGCCCAGGACCTCCACATCCAACATCTTCACCTTCAAGATCGTCTGAGACCAGCACCCGGAGAGCTGCTGCAACAATCAGTTTGCATAACCAAAGGATTTCTGCATGAACTATCAGAAACCTTCTCAGGGAAGCTCATCTGCATGCTCGTCATCCTCATCGGGGTCTAGATCTGACTGCAGTTCGTCATCGTAATCGACTTGAGTGGGCAAATGCTCACATTCAATGGCATATGGCACTTTGGAGAGGTGTTCTCTTCATGGATGAATCCCAGTTTTCACTGTACAGGACAGATGGCAGACAGCGTGTATGGCATTGTGTGGGTGAGCGGTTTGCTGATGTCAATGTTGTGGATCGAGTGGCCCATGGTGGCGGTGGGGTTATGGTATGGGCAGGCATATGCTATGGACAAAGAACACATGTGCATTTTATTGATGGCATTCTGAATGCACAGAGATATTGTGACAAGATCCTGAA
Organism: Lithobates pipiens; assembly: GCF_037356315.1. Taxonomy (NCBI): domain Eukaryota; kingdom Metazoa; phylum Chordata; class Amphibia; order Anura; family Ranidae; genus Lithobates; species Lithobates pipiens. The sequence continues at coordinate 299,364,737 of NW_027507903.1, forward strand.
GCCCATTGTTGTGCCAATCATTCACGACCATCACTTCATGTTGCAGCATGATAATGCACAGACCAATGTTGCAAGGATCTCTACACAATTCCTGGAAGCTGGAAAAATCCCAGTACTTGCATGGCCAGCATACTCACCGGACATGTCACCCATTGAACATGTTTGGAATGCTCTGGATTGGCGTATACAACAGCGTGTTCCAGTTCCTGCCAATATCCAGCAACTTCGCACAACCATTGAAGAGGAATGGACCAACAATCCACAGACCACAATCAACGACTTGATCAACTCTCTGCGAAGGAGATGTGCTGCACTGCGTGAGGCAAATGGTGGTCACACCAGATACTGACTGGTTTTCGGACTCCCCGGACCAATACAGTAAAACTGCACATTTTAGAGTGGCCTTTTATTGGGGCCAGCCTAAGGCACACCTGTGCAATAATCATGCTGTCTAATCAGCATCTGGGTATCCCACACCTGTGAGGTGGATGGATTATCCTGGCAAAGGAGAAGTGCTCACTGATTTAGACAGATTTGTGAACAATATTTGACAGTAATAGTCCTTTTGTGTACAGAGAAAAAGTGTAGATCTTTGCATTCAGCTCATGATAAATAGAGGCAAACAAAAGTTTTGCGTTTATAATTTTGCTCAGTGTAATTTAAAAAAAAACTGTCATCCAGGGAGTGGCCGCTGCAGATTTAACCAACCCCAGTAGCCTGGCCATACACGGTTCAAATATCAGGTAGTTCCTGATTCAAATCATTAATGGGCAGGCTGAATGTACCATGTTGATTGATCGAGCAACTTGGGTACAACCAGCCTACCGGATTCTTTTACAAATATTGCTAGCAGCCACTATAGCTGCTAGCGATAATCACTGTCTTCTCCCGGAAAAGATAATTGTTGATTCCCCTGTCAGCATTCTCTGTGTTGATGGGGGAATAGTACACATTTATTTCCTGCAACTCGTGGTTGCAGGAAAGAAATTTAAACTGTGTATGATTGGCCTTAGACTATTTCCCATGAGCTGTAAAATCTCTGTATAGGATGAAGCTGAGTGTACCATTGTCACATTGTCTATAATTAAAGAGCAGAGAGAAATGGAAGGTCACACCATAGGGGAGATTTACTAAAGCTGAAGCACCCAGAATCTAGTGCAGATGTGCATGGTAGCCAATCAGCTTCTAACTTAAGCTTGTTCAATTAACCTCCCTAGCGGTAATCCCGAGTCTGGCTCGGGTTGGGATTTCACTAATAGGAGCGGTAACCCAGAGCCAGACTCGGGATCGCATCGCTGGATGCAGGGGAGGACACAGTGAGACTTACTTACCTTGTCCCCTGGATCCAGCGATGTCCCCCGTGTTGTGTGATCGAGCTGTCCCCCGCTCGATTCACAGTGAGAAATGCCGCCGAGCTCCGTTCCCTGCTGCGTTACGGCGCACGGGAGCAGAGAACGGCGGCAAATTCAAAAAAGTAAAAACACACAAAACACACACAGCACTGTAATCTTACAGATTACAGTGCTGTATTAAAAATTACACACCCCCTTTGTCCCTAGTGGTCTGTCCAGTGCCCTGCATGCACTTTTATATTATAAATACAGTTTTTTCTGCCTGGAATTTGGAGATTGTCCATAGCAACAAAAAAGTGTCCCTTTTTCAGAGTTTGAGGATTTGATTACATTATTGAATAATTTTTATTATTCTTTATTATATTATAAACTTTATCATACCCGGGATGTCTGATAGACTCTGGTTTGAAGAGATTTAAGAGCGTTATTCCTAAGAAATACAGGACTACAAAATAAAATGCCAGATTTCCATGCAAAATAATTGTACCGCTTTCAGCACCTAAATCCAGACTCAATAGTACCTCCAGGGAGGTTAAGCTTTGACAATAAAATAAAACCTGGAAGATGATTGGTTTCTATGTAGGGTTGGCACCAGATTTTGCACTCTCCAGCTTTACTAAATAACCCCCTGTATCCTAACACGAATTACATTGGTCTTGAGGGCACATACTAAGGCCAGTCATAAGAACACAACGCATATTGTGCTGTAATAAGATATCATTATCATATAACATAACCCCAGTGCGATGTTACAAAAAAATGTAAATTATCTGGCCTTTTCATCATCTGCCATATGTCAGGGATCTGAAAAGCATGAAATTAAACATTTTTAGCTAGCCACAACATTCCGGGTTTTGTTTTATCATAGCTACCTGCTCTGGGTCATCCTCAGAAATGGTTTGGAACTTTTCACAAGATTTCCAAAAATGTATGTTCTCAGCACTGTATTCTTTATTCAAAAATTCCTGCAGCAAATAAAAGAGAAACATGTGATATCTAGTGTATAGAATTAGACCTTAAACCATTTTTTTTTTTCAGTATAACATAGCAGTATAACTTAGTAATAACCAAAACGTTTTTGTTTGAGTATGGAATAGTAAAACCGCTATCAGTTTTTTTGCTGTCCATGCCTCTTTAACCACAGCCCCGGAAGGACCTACCCAATTCCTGATCAGGCCATTTTTTGCGATACAGCACTGTGTCGCTTTAACTGACAATTGCGCGGATGTGAGACACACTTTAACCCAAATAAAATTGTTTCCCACAAATAGGGTTTTCTTTTGCTGGTATTTAATCACCTCTGTGTTTTTGTTTTTTAAACAAAAATAGACCGACAATCTTAAAAAAAAAAAATATAAAATAAAAAAAAAACTTTACTTTCTGGTACAAAACATACCTAATAAAAAAATGTAAAAAATGTAACTTCATCAATTTAGGCCAATCTGTATTCTGCTACATTTTTGAAAAAAAAAGTTATAGCGTCTACAAAATAAGGGATAGATTTATGGCATTTTTATTATTTATTTTTTGGCAGTGATCAGCACATTTTTAGCGGGACTGCGAAATTGACAGATCGGACACCTAACTGACATTTTTTTAAATTTTTTGGGAACCAGTGACATTATTACAGTGATCAGTGCTAACAATATGTCCTTGATAACGCCCTGGAGAAGGGGTGAAACGCGTTGACGTATTTTCAGTTTCACTAAACAGTGACGCAACTTTCACAATCCATGGAATGCATGACATCCAGCTGCGAACCCGAAACTTACTGATGGCTGTTTTACAGAGTTGTCTCGTGAGTGGCGTTGTTTGCGCATTTTATTTAGTACCAGCGGTACTTCCCTATTGGCTTTTTTATTTCTGTTTCCCATTATGAATGATCTACCTTGGTCCATCCACATGAATACTGTATGGAAGTTTCTCTGAGAGTCCAGTGTATATACCTCAGATCTTTTTAAAATCACAGCCTTTTTGACTGCAAAGCTGAGGGTCCATTAACTCTGGTGAGTGGGGTCACAAGAGGGGAGTATGGCACTTGAAAAACCTTATGCTGAATCACAAAGCACTTGAATTTGGAGCATGTAGCACTTTGTTCATTATATATGTATATATTTTAATAATATTGTCACAGTCCATATTTTTTGAGCACATTATTAAGTTGATTTTCAATATTCTGCAAGCGCTGTTAATTCATGCATTCATGTTTAAGGTTCTAGCACCTTTGTAATAGCTCCTGCAGTTTATTATTTATTATGTTTTATTCACTATTCCATTTAGTATGAGTTTTATTTAGTAATACACAGTGCTAAAAATATGCACTCACATTGTTCTAGTGACACTGGCAGGGAAGGGGTTAACTTCGGGGGCTATCAAAGGGTTAACTGTGTTCCTTCAGTGTGTTTATTAGCTGTATGGGGTATGGGTTGCTTGGGACAACGCACAGATCCGCCTTCCTGCATAGGGAAAGGCATCCAGCAAGACACCAAATCTGCGTGAGTAGGACTGCTGTCTCCTATGGCAACAATCTTGAAACAGTTTCTAACAAAGGTTGTAATGAACTTATTCACTTTCCCAGTCTTTCACTAGCCGATCCACTGCCACTGGATCCCCTGAGCTCTTCCAATCTTTTCACTCAGTATCTTCCTCACGTCACCCCCACGTCCCTGCTTGGTCCCTAGCTTGACACTCACAGATAGTCTGCAAACATCACCCTACTAGCCTGCTTGGTCCCTGGCTTGACACACAATATTGCTCTGCAAGCGTCACCTCCACTGGCTGGTTTCCTGGCTTGACATATGCTGAAGTCTCCCAATTCTTCACCGTCCCCGGCTGGTGAGAAAACTGCTCTGATGCTTGCTTCAGTTACTCATAGTGGCCCCTGGTAGTAAGGTGGATGGGCCCTTAGTGGCGACAGCTTCCCCTCTACCTCCGACCACGACAGGTTCTCCAGCCGGTAGAACCATCACTTCTGGTTGGACCACAAGCCGCAATCCAAACTCTACGCTGCTCTCTTGCTTCTTAATAGGCCCTCGAATAGCCTAGCAGCCAGATGTCCCTGGGATAGGCCTCAGGTCTCTAGCCTAGCAGCCTGGGGCAGCATAACAGATGTCTACCCAGACAGCCGTCCAGGTGGCACAGAACCCCGATCACCTAGAGGCGATTCAGTTCGCATTGTGCGCTATACAAGTATTTTATTCATTCATTCATTCACTTGACCTCACCCAAATAAATAGGTGCTTCCAGCAGGTCAAGGGACCCAAAAAAATCCCTGCCCATTGGCTAAGACACCCCATTCATTCCTAATCTGTCCTTACAATACCCTTGTCTTATCTAATACCACTAGATACCCGGCCATCTAGTGACAGAAGAGAGAAGAGCAGCAATTCCAGAATTAGGGTGAAATCAATTGGCCTCCTATCAATTTGCCAATGCAGCTATTTGCAAAAAAATTTACTAGCAACCCTGCCTAAATATCAGGGTGCTACAATGATGTTAGCATTTTTATTGCAATAGCTGCTTCAGTGGAACAAACCAGCTATATCTAACCAAAAGTTACCATATGCTTTCATCCTGTGATCAACTTCACACTATTGTAACTCTTGCTATATACATTTCAATTGTGTATTTAGTGCATAAAGAGGACAAAACATTGGTCCATTTTCTGCTACAGGTAACTAAGCACTAAGAGTGAGAGTTACAATAGTAACTTCAAATTTGTATATTTTACATTCTGCTCCAGTCAAAATCATACTCCACACTTCACAATCACATCTTTGGTTCTGGCTCAGCTCATTCCCACCAAAGCAATCAACTGTAGCAGCAATAGGAATGTTGCACACCAAGATCCAAAATAATATTCTTCCTTTAATAAAACAGCCAGTAGGAGTTTATTCTGACATATTTTTCAATGGGGACAGTACTTTTTTTAAAAAATTTCTTTGAGAAAGAGCTGTGCCCAGTGTGGTGCTAAAGCGGAGTTCCACCCAAAAGTGGAACTTCCGCTTTAAGCACTCCTTGCCCCCTTACATGCCACATTTGGCATGTCATTTTTTGGGGGGGGGGGAGTGGGGGCTTTGTTAGGAGGGGGACTTCTGGTTCCTCTTCCTCCTTCCGCCCAGGGACCGCCAAGGCGACTCCTCCTTTCGCCTTAGGCGGCCCCTCCCTTTAGGCGATCTCCTGGGACACGTGACAGGTCCCAGGAGATCACCTGTCCACTCCGGGAGCGCAGCGTGACTCGCGCATGTGCCGTGCGTGCCCGGCAGTGTCACGGCCAGGTGCCCAGAGTGGCAATGAAGGCACCGGCGGAGAGGAGGGGCGCTACGTTGGGCCGCATCTCTGGACTGTGGAACAGGTAAGTGTCTGTTTATTAAAAGTCAGCAACTACACTTTTTGTAGCTGCTGACTTTTAATAAACATAAAAAGCCTGGAACTCTGCTTTAAATTCACAGAGCTTATAGCACTCTTTAATGAAATAACGCCATAGTCAGGAAAGTTTAGAGAACTTTTACATAAAGTAGCTCTTATATTTAGGCTAAGTGGCTGTTTAGTTTCTAACATTAACCAGTGAATAATAACATTGTATCCAATTAATGTGAGTTAGCAAATAAAGTAAAGCCTTTTATTGGTATAAGTTTTAGAGCCGGTTCACACAGCGGGCGATGCGAGGCGACACGACTCGCCTCGCCTCACTCTCGCAAGTCGCCCCCGTTCTGTACAATGGAACCGTTCTGAGAGGAGCGACTCGAGTCGCTCCGACTCAGAAAAAAGGTTCCTGTACTACTTTTGGGCGACCTTGGGGCGACTTGCATTGACTTCTATACAGAAGTCATTTGCAAGTCGCCGCTGAGGCCGCGGCAGGTCGCGGCGAGGCAAGTCGGAGTCGCCTCGCCTGCTGTGTGAACCGGCCCTTACGTCTGCACCTAAATATTTTTTTAAAATATTCTTTTAGGATTTTTCATCCAATGTCATACAAATAAAAACACATGCCAGGTCTTTTTCCAATACCTAGAATCAAAAAAGTATGAGATGTTCTTCATGTTTATCATGACATTTTGACATTTTGAAGGAAATTTACTACTTTTACTATAAAGAATGTAGAGCATTTGTGCATGGCAACTAATAAGCTTCTAGCTTTCATTCATAAAACTTAAAGGATAAGTTCACTTTTTAAAAAAAATAAAATAAATGCAAAGGTAAAAAATTAGCATTTTTTTTTGTAGTAGCCTGGAAAGCATTCCACCCATCGCGGGTGCCTGTAAATGGTACATGCAGGCAGTTTCACATTGACAGACTTAATTAACTACTAGAATGATCAACAGCGCCCTGGTAGTTCATTGAGAACTACAAGCCACTACTAGTTTTCACATTCACAGAACTCTGTGAATTGTGACAGCAAGCAGGGAGAGAAGATCCATTGCTTGCGTTCACAACAGGGGGATCAGGGGGGTGCGGGGGCAAGTGCTACAGTAACATGTTACATGTTAAACCCTTAATATGGTTGTAACATGTTACGAAAGGTGAGCTTTAACTAAACCTTGTGAAGCTAGATGCTGATTGGTTACTGTGCACAGCTGCCCCAGATTTAATACATTTCACTTTCTACATACAAAATTGTCTTCCATTTTAGAAAAAATTGTTATGTATGTTTTCATACCGTAAAATACTCAATGCCAACAGGATCTTGAAGTAGCCTCTCGAACGATACTGCCCAACTACCAACCGATTGGTCAGATGTAAATCTAGCCGTTCGGACACTGGGCAAGCTGTTCAGGCTTTGGTCACTGCCTCGTCCATCTAAATCAGCATTGTTTAACTCTGTAAACAAAAAGGAAGGTACATTAGATACAATCAGTTATATCTGTGTTTCAGGTACCTATAGTTCAAAGGTTTCCACTAAACTACATGGGGCTCTTTTTCAGTTTTAGTAAAAGTACTTACAGCCATTTATGGTATAACAAAATTGTAACACTGTGATTGAGACTCCTATGAGTTCTATTACACAACCACGGACCAATTAAATTGACAACACAAATTATTGCTTATTCAGGGAAATTTTGAGGAAGACCACTGTGTTTTGCTGCAAGCATTATTGTGAATCAGTTCACGTTCTAAGAAAGTGGAGTGGAAAGCTACGTTCATAACCAAACAGGCATTATTGGCCCTAACCATTATTCTTCAAACACGGGCAAGACAAGTCAGTTGTGAAAAGCACAGCACTTGCAATAATCATTCTGAAACTGCTGTTTTGGCTAAATACACATTGATTAATTTCAATTCTACATGAAGGCCTTCAAATTTGTGGAGGCTAAAGCAATCACTGAGCAGTTCTTCCTGCTTCTAAACCCAGATGACTGGTAATACCATTGGAGTAATTCAATGATGAGAGGCAGGAGTGGAAAGGATATGCATCCTATGCACCCTAAAGGGTAGAAAAGTTCAGCACTAAGGAAGAGTCAATGATCAGCTACTCTATTCGAACAAGATAGCCATAAACAGGGAGGCCATTACATCACTGAACTCAACTCAATTACTAATTAATAAATTACTAATCCAGGCACTGGGTTCAGAAAAAGGTCCGTCTTTAATGCAAGGCAAATAGGGCATCTGCCCAGGGCCCATTCATTATTGGATAGCCCCAAACGCTGATCGCGGGTTAAGTGAAGTCACGCAGTGTCTCTTCTACTGGCCCGCTCCTTCCCCTTATCTCAGTCTGAGTGGACTGAGTCTCTTCCCCAGCGATGTGCTGTATTCCGCCCCTCCCATCCCTCCTCTGCGGGCTGCTGGATTACATTGCTCTGCACAGTGAGTACATTGTCTCCCTCTGAGACACTGTGTGCTGTTCTGAGCTAGGCTCCCGCTCCCTTCACCTCTGATAACTTTTCAGGGAGTCTCAGCTGTTGCAGAACTTCTTGGGGGAATGCAGAGCTGCTGCGCGTTTCAATGCAGGGCAGTGATTGGCTGCTGCTGCAGAACTTCTTGGAGGGGAGGTTGGGGGGAGGGAAGGGCTGCTGGGTGTTATAGTGCAGGGCGGTGATTGACAGCTGTGGGCCCAACAATAACCCCCTCCCGTCTTTTCCACCCTCAATAAAAAAAAACTCCCCGCTTCTCCACCTTTAATAGTAACCCCCTCCCCAATTCTCCCCCCTCAGCAATAACCCACCTCCCCACTTCTCCACCTTCAACAATAACCCCCCTCCCGGCCTCTCCACCCTCAACAGTAACCCCCGTCCCCGCTTTTCCACCCTCAACAATAACCCCGCCTCTCCACCCTCAACAATAACCCCCCTCTCCACCCTCAACAATAACCCTCCCTCCCCGTTTCTGCACCCTCTGCAATAACCCCCTCCTCGCCTCTCCACTCTCATCAGTAACCCCCCTCTCCACCCTCAACAATAACCCCCCTCCCGCCTCTCTACCCTCAACAATAACCCCCTCCCCACTTCTCCACCTTCAACAATAACACCCCTCCCGGCCTCTCCACCCTCAACAGTAACCCCCCTCCCCGCTTTTCCACCTTCAACAATAACCCCCCTCCCCGCTTCTCCACCCTCAGCAATAATCCCCCTTCCCACCCTCCACCCTCAACAGTAACCCCCCTCCCCATCTTTCAACCCTCAACAATAACCCCCCTCTCCACCTCTCAACCTTCAACAAAAACCCACCTCCTCGCTTCTCCACCCTCAACAATAACCCCCCTCCCCACTTCTCCACCTTCAACAATAATCCCATCTCTCCACCCTCAACAATAACCCCCTCTCCACCCTCAACAATAACCCCCCTCCTCGCTTCTCCACCCTCAACAATAACCCCGCCTCTCCACCCTCAACAATAACCCCCTCTCCACCCTCAACAATAACCCCCCTCTCCACCCTCAACAATAACCCTCCTCCCCGTTTCTTCACCCTCTGCAATAACCACCCTCCTTGCCTCTCCACTCTCATCAGTAACCCCCCTCTCCACCCTCAACATTAACCTCCCTCTCTGCTTCTCCGCCCTCAACAATAACCCCCTCCCCACTTCTCCACCCTTGGGGGGCCCCAAGAAAATGTTTGCCCAGGGTTCAATCAATATTAAAGACAGCCCTGTTAAGAAATTACTTTGAATATACAATTTAAGCCACCTAGGTATATAAAGATGGCGGCTCATAGGTTTGGGAGTATAATGTATTTTGCCACTGTCCCTCTGACACGTAGTCATACAGTGATTATAATAGAGACAAAGGTAGTAATATGTCTGAAAAAAAAAACATTTGCAGAGCAATAATTACATTCTAGAAGAATCATGGTAATTATTTCATCCATCCATCTGCAATAAAAGCTGAAAAAACATGCACTTTTCGAGCCGCTTGATGACTAGTCTGGTATAGATCACACAAAACTGAATGCCCACTCACCTTTCAGTTTCTTCTGACTGTTTAAGAAAGCAAACTTCCAGAACCCCATCACACACATTAAAGATGATGGAAACATTAACCATCAAGGAATAGCTGTTCCAAGCACCCTACACTGGTATACTAGACATTTGGTAGCAGAATCAAGGAGAGGAACCAGCGCAAACACAAACTCACACTAAAGATATGTGACTTGACAAGTCACATCTTCTGCCTAATAAGAGAACCTGTTTGTTATTGTTTTTATCTCCGGTATAGTTTAAGGACACTTTTACATACAATAGTCTCTGTGTTTAGAGAAGTTGCTGTGAGATTACCTGTAAGAATTTTGCCTTAGGCTATAAAAGGGACCAGAGGTCATTACATGTATTCTATGTTTTCTAATAGTGATAATCTGTAAAGTACCAACTCCAGACAACACTTTATTTTGTTTTGAACATGGTAGCAAAAGTTAAAATCTATGGTATTACTGCTGCTTGTGTATCTGTTGGGGAATTTTATCCTCACTTTCTATTTCAATGATAATGTTTCATGGGGCCAGGAATGAGGGAACTGGTCGCAAATGAAGAAACAAGAACAATATTTTTATTTATAATAGGGAATGGTTAGAACCTATGTCAGCTTTTTTTCGCTGCCTGTGCGTTTTCTAGTCTTTGTGATACAGTTCCCCATATATTTTATATCCTAATGTCCCCCCGTTGTCTACCCAATGAGGACACAGTCAGCATTAAAATAGATTATAGAAGTTCTTGCCCTTTATTTTAATACTTCCTCCACCATCCACACATAATCGCCTTTCCTTACTCCCCCACTGCTCTGATCAGCTACCAGGATCAAGAAAATACATGGTACTAAAAGGTAACACGTGACTTACTTCCCTTCCACTAACGTGACAGCAGGGCTTTTTTTCAGCTGGAACTTGGTGGAACTCCACCACCACTGACTCAGGCCCTCTGCTCCCTCCTCATCACTATCACTTATAAACACAGAAGTCTGGCTTCTGTGATTACTAGTGACATCTTGTCTCCCAACGGCTCCCACAGATCTGATCTCCCAAGCAGCTCCCACTGAGTGCAGGATGTGGACAAGGGAGATGCAGGTGCCTGAGGCGCAGTGTGGATACTGACACCCCCAATGAATGATTTTCCTGAAATTGAGAGAGGCAGAGCCACGTACAATGTGTGGGAAGGTACTAGACCCGGCCAAGTGCTTCAGCTTAATACAGCCACAAAAATAAGACATGTGGAAGATGGTGGAGCTTTTAAGGAGAGGGTTGCATGCAGAGGTCAGTGCTGAAGAGGGGTGAAAGCGAGATGTGGATAGGGGATGCAGAGGTAAGCAGCTCTGGAAGAGGGCTGGACTCTGCACTCTGTATGCAGTGCACCTATAAACTCTGTACTATGTACGCAGAGCACCCCTGAATTCTGCAGTTGGTATGTAACCCCCCTTTTCCCCGGAACTCTGCACTCTGTATGCAGTGCACCTCTAAACTCTGCACTATGTACGTAGCGCACCCCTGAACTCTGCAGTCTGCGTGTAACCCCCTCTGCCCCGAAACACTGCACTCTGTATGCAGTGCACCTCTAAACTCTGCACTATATACGTAGCGCACCCCTGAACTCTGCAGTCTATGTGTAACCCAATCTGCCCCCGAACTCTGCACTCTGTATGCAATGCACTCCTGGTATTTAGTGCCCCTTTAGGACCCTTCCACTGTTGGTTGAAATTTGCCCACAATTTGGTGAGGTTTTGAGGGTGTGTGTGTGGGGGGGGGGGGGGGGGTTTGAGGATCATAGTTAGGTTCCTGCACCTATTTTCTGAGAAACAAAAGCCCTGTGTGACAGCATGCGGCGCTTTATAGTTGACCCAGCTCTGTCACGTAGGGATTTACTAAAACTGCAAAATCTGGTGCAGCTGTCTAACTTCAGCTTGTTCAATTAAGCTTTGACAGTAAAACCTTGAAGCCTGTTTGTTTCTTTGCAGAACTGCAACACATTTTGCACTCTCCATTTTTAGTAAACCAACCCTATAGAGTGAGGAGAAAGTCATCAATTTTATGTAAGTTCTGAATAGTGTGACACTAGCTTACACAGGGCTTTATTTTCTCTCTGTTAGTTGCTGAGCAGTGTGGCAAGAGACCAAAGGAAATGTATGTTCTTCGTGGGGGGAAGTGGAATCATCAAGCACATTTGCGTTTTATGACAAATCTTAAAATTTTAATATATAAAAAATACTAAAAATTTAATATTTTATGGTTATTATTTAGTATATTATTTATTGTATAGTTATTTATGCAAACATTAACACACTCCTGGTAGGCTCCTGGCTGGGTTCACATATGAGCATTTGGGGCGCATTTGTAGTAGATTTGCCGCGTAACCAAACATGTGGCAAAACTGCCTTTTCTATGCTCTTTGTCACGCGTTCCAGAAATTCCAGGTGTGAATGGAGCCTAAGGGCCGGTTCACACAGCAGGCGAGGCGAGGCAAATCCGACTTGCCTCGCCGCGACCTGCCGCGGCCTCGGCGGCGACTTGAAAATGACTTCTGTATAGAAGTCAATGCAAGTCGCCCCGAGGTCGCCCAAAAGTAGTACAGGAACCTTTTTTCTGAGTCGGAGCGACTCGAGTCGCTCCTCTCAGAACGGTTCCATTGTACAGAACGGGGGCGACTTGCGAGAGCGAGGCGAGGCGAGTCGTGTCGCCTCGCATCGCCCGCTGTGTGAACCGGCTCTAAAGGAGGATCATACGGTGTATTGTAAGTAGAGAGTGTATTTTTCTAGAATTCACTTTTAACAGAACACCCTACTTTCATTTTCCTCTAGCTTTGCTGCAACAGTAATGCAATGGGGTTGATTTACTAAAACCGGAGCGTCAAATCTGATGCAGCTCTGCATAGAAACCAATCTTTGCCAAAGCTTAATTGAACAAGCTAAAGTTAGAAGCTGATTGTCTAACATACACAGCTACAGCTATGCGTTTTTCAAAGTTAAAGTTATGCCTGAACTGCAGTTTGGTTTGGGTACAATTGTCTAAATTTAGACTTCAGCATCAGCCTGACTGGACTGTGAGATGTTCAGCCTGGCCAAAGGGGCACTGTCTCTTATGGCAGGCATGGAACTATGGTCTGGTTAGGTGCTTGTTACTCTCTCTTGGGGTCCGCCAGTGGGAGTGGTGCTCTTGCTGTGCTTTCTGGGAGAGGGTATTTAAGATGCAGACGTCACGTGGTTCGGGGGTTCCGGTCCAGAATGATGTACTGACTTCATGGTCCTGGTCCTCCTGACCAGCCCCCAGGAAGGCTATGGCCTGGGGTGCGGATCCACTTGATTTTGATGTCTCTGGGCTGACTAGCCCGAGGCAAAGAAACGAAAGGAGGATTCTGAGGTGGTTGGGTGCCGTCTCCGGTTTGGGAGAGACCCAGTAACTTCAAGCATTCCAGGGGAGGACTCTTCAGAAGAAGACCACGTATGGGTTGGTTTCTTAGTAAGAGCCTGGAAGGGCTGAAGTACCCAAGAGAATCCGGTCTCGTGAATATCGCCAAGCTGGCTGAAAGATCCAGGTATCCTACGAGTGTTCTTCAAGTTTAGTTTCCCAACAACGTCTGTGGCAGAGACATATCTTGTATGTTCTACAACAACATCTGTGGCAGAGACTTGTTCCTGAGTAAGCACCTTGTTGGCTGCTAGGCCTTGTGAGAGAGGAACTGTCCAAATTAAGTGAACATCCAGTTGCGAATGGCTATTCTCTGGATGCAGTCAAAGTAAGCAAGTTCTTCAACATTTTGACTTTGACACTAAGAGTACCTGAACTTCCTTTTGAACCCTCTGATCCAAATTTAAGAGACTGTTTCATTGTCTATGTTTTGCAAATAAAATCCATTCAAGTGGGTCTGTTGTCAGTCTCTCGAGTTACTGGGCCATTTACCATGGGACACCCCTAGACATGAAACGAGGAGAACAGACGGTAACGGTAAGCCCAAATATAACCAGCAGCTCCTTTGGGGGTAGTGCTACAAAAGCAAAGGAAACAATTGGTTACAAATACTACAATCTATGGATAAAATTCCTGTGCGTAGTGTTAGGAGAAAGTGAATGCTCTTTTCTCAGGTTATGTACCTCTTTGCCCATGCTGTGTTTGAGCTTCCTACAGTGCATATCAATAATATTAAAATGTTTCTATCATTTGTCCTGATATACTGGTAATCATTGTCAGATGGTATTAAAATGATGTGTTCCGCTTGGCATGACTCCTTTAAATAACACTGATAAGGCAGAAAGGTAATTTAGTAGTGCTGCTTCTCTAGTATCATATGACAAACAAAGGCTAATCATGCTTAAAAAGGTCTGGTGGCTCTCCAGCCACTGGGAAAATAAATATCCTAGCTTCTAGGTAGTGGCCTGTTTAGCCAGCTGCTTTCTTGCAGATGTTATTGCTACACAATGGTAACCATTCATGATGTTTAAGCACATCCAACCCCCCAAAAATTGAATATATTGCAGCTTACCAGTCCTTCGATGTTAAGGCTGCATTAGTTTTCTTTATTCTGGCTTTTTTTTCACCAGGTTATCCCCCGAATGACACATTTCTTATCCTGAATAGATGGTTATGCTTATTATACCTATGGATTTATGGTGGTCACCCTAGGACAGGACTACAAACATGTCTTATTCTCATCATTTCCATGGGGTTGGTGGAATTAGTAGTTTACAGATTAAAGATAGTTCATAGACGTCATCCCAGAAACCCACACCCTGTGCGCTTATTGTGGTACACATCAGCCACGCTCTGTGGCGGGACATAGGTGGCACTAATGGGCACTGATAGGTGACACAGATAGGTGACACTTATGGGCAATGATAGGTGGCACTGATGGGAGACACTGATATGCACTGATGGGTGGCACTGATGGGCACTACAAGGCAGCACAGATTGGCCTCACTAATGGGCACAGACTGGTGTCACTGATTGGCACAGTCTGGAGTCACTGATTGGCGCAGAGTAGCATCACTGATAGGCATTGTTGGGGATACATAGGATACATCTAATCAGGGCACTGATTACCTTTACACGTCTCCCCTTTGAGGAGATACCGCTGATCGGCTCTCCTCACCTTACACTCTGTCAGTGTCGAGGCAAGGAGAGCCGATAAACAGCATCTCCTTGTTTACATGTGATTGGCTGTGATTGAACACAGCTGACACAGCTGATCACATGGGTAAAGAGCCACGGCTGTGACTCTTTGTCGAGATCAGGGTTGCTCTGCACGCCCCGATGGGTGAGCAATCACGTCTATACTGAATGCCGTCATATGATGTTGTCCCAGAACAAAAGTCGCCTGCACCGCCGTCATTTGTCTATACAGCAGGTGGGAGGCGGTTGACCTGAAAATTAAAACAAAAGGAGCAACCACATAGCTGGAACATGTTACATTTTTGCTTTTGGGCTACAATATACTTAATTAGTGATGAAATAGTATGAGGTCCTATTTCTGAGGCTTTACCACTGTATATTGTATTATGACAACCACAGCTGTTTTTCTAATACTTAATGAAATCCATTAAGTGGGAGTGACTCACCTCCATCAGATACAGCCAACACCTAAAAGAGGAACATAAGAGAGAATTACAAAAAAATAAACATGGTTCTTCCTCTGACATACAAAAAGAACATAAATACACTTTTAAAATGGGAAGTTGACTTTTACGTGTCATGACAATTTTTATGCATGTCAATATATCCGGATTTGAAGAGACTCTGTTACTATGATGTCATTACAGGAAGTGTAGGCACTTACCTGTCTCTCACACCTTCCTGTCACAGGAAAATGGCAGAGGGGAAAGCATCATCTCAAACTCAAATGACCTTTTATTAACTACAATAATAACCAGGATTGTAGTTTGAGATCATACTACTACAGACACTCATGAAAGAAGAGAACCTTTTCATCAGGGTCCGACCCTTTATCACCCACTGTGTTACTGTTAGGCCGCGTACACACGGGCGGATTGTCTGGCCAACTAAGTTCGTCAGACAATCCGACAGACAGTCCGTCCTACTTTTGAATGAACGGACTTGACCACACATGACGAACACGTACGACGGGACTAGAAATTCGACGTCCAATACACTGCAATGCAACCTTCGGCCGTGTAAATCCTTTCTGAGCATGCGCCATACTTAGTCCGTCCAACTTGCCTACTCACGAGCGGACTGTCCACTGAAACCAAGTTTGGACGGACTGTATTACGGAAATTCCGAAAGACTTAGTCCGCCAGACTGTCCGCTGAAAAAGTCTGCTGAAGCCCACACACGAGCGGATTGTCCGCTGAAACACGTTTCAGCGGACTAAGTTGGCCAGACAATCCGCCCGTGTGTACGCGGCCTTACATTACTCCTGTTGTGAAAAGCAAAGCTAGAGGGCACTATAGACTGGACACTCTACCAATCCCAAAGGAAGAATAGATGGCTGCATGC
Organism: Lithobates pipiens; assembly: GCF_037356315.1. Classification (NCBI taxonomy): domain Eukaryota; kingdom Metazoa; phylum Chordata; class Amphibia; order Anura; family Ranidae; genus Lithobates; species Lithobates pipiens. The sequence goes on from NW_027507903.1 coordinate 299,380,953, forward strand.
CACCTGAATTATGGACAATCTCATTTTCTATCGCCAAGCCCCTGCCATATTCAGTTCTGATTACCTATGGTGCCCAGCTGTGACAAAGGAAAAAACATAAATGTTGTGTACTGGCGTTGTCCCCACTTACTCTGGTTTACTAGGCTTAAGCTCCTGAAAGATTAAAAATAAAGAAATGTACTGTGCGCGCAGCCAAAATATGAGTATATGTGGACAGCTAGCTAATACTTACAAGTGACTCAAACACAAAGACATAAAAGGAAAAACAAGTGCAGCGCTATACAAAAATCTCTCAATAAATACAGGGTAAAAAGCAAAGGATTATTAATATGTAGAGTTCTGCCGAACACCCCCCAGTTTGGTTCATGCCAGAACTTTCAAACATTGCGAAAGTTGAGACCCGAACCGCTAACCCTAATAAAGTCTATGGGACCCGAACGTGAAAAATTTGAAGGCTTATATGTAAGTTATTGGCCATGAGGGACATGCAAAATTTCTTTTTTAAAAAGATCATTTTAAAAGGAGCATTGATTTTAATAATGCTTAAAGTGAAACAATAAAAATGAAAAATCCCTTTAAATATAGTGCCTGGGGGGTCCCCTAGTCTGCCTGCAAAGGGGCACATCTCTACCGTGTATAGAACCTGCTGCAGCAAAAAAAAATTACATTTAAATTACATTTCCCTGCAAGCTTTCTTTATTTTGTAAACAACAACTTGGGGAGCCAATCTGTATGATGAAGCCACAAATTAGTGCACTCGGAACAAGATTAGAGATTTTTGGGATAAATTCTGGTGTGTCTTTGGCAGACTTTGGATGGAAATAACAAATGTTTGCACTACAGTGAGCAAGCCTTATGTGAAGAAGCCAAATTATAGTACACTCAGGCCAAGATTAACAATTTTTTTTTAGATAAAGTCTAGTGTCTCTTTCACAGACTTTGGATAGAACTAACAGGTGTGAAATAATTGGGCGTTGGTGGTGTCTTCACACCGTAACCCTATAGAGGTACAAAACATACAAAAACAATGTCCAACAATAACCACAGAAGAGAAGTTTCAAAAAAAATTTACAAAACAAATTTGTAAATTGCTTTATTATCTCATCTCTCCATCTTCTTCCTCCTCTTCTACTCCTCGTATATACAATACTTTATTACACCTTATGAGAACTTCTCCAAGATGTCCAGACAATTCCCCATCAATATACGCTTCTGTACTGGCGAACTGCATGTTTGTTCATGTAGCCATTTACAGAGACCAGGTATTCCTTGTATTCCATACCCCACTTCAGTTTCACCATTACTGGCTTACCAATAAGGCCATTAAGGAATGGTTTTGGGTTTAGTGGCAAACTCAATCTGCCACTGAAGCTTCTGTTGATTTACAGACCAGTGAATTTAAGAAAAAATTTCCCTGCGGACTGCTCTGAGAACACATCACCAGAGCAAGCAGGAAATAGCTAGACATACTCTTGATGAAAGGAAGAATTGGCCTTTCTGTAAAAAATTGAAAGTATATGCACCTGTCAAACAGGTGTGGAAAAATTTGATTTTGGGTGTTGGTGGTGCCTTCACACTGTAACTCTATAGAAGTACTCTTGATGAAAGCAAGAATTGGCCTTGCCACAAAAAATTATTATATGCACCCGTCAAAGGGGTGCTGAAAAATTGGTCATTTGGGTGTTAATTGTGCCCATGTAACCTATACCAAAAAATGACTTCAAGATAAAATCATCACCCACAAAGCTAGGCAGCCTAGACAGTCTTTCAGAGATTCCAGATCCCAAAAACATTTAATCAGTGACATCAGGATCAAGAGCTTGATAGCTGCTGCTAATTTGGACTGATTCATTTTGACAAATGTCAGCCAGTCAGTGGAGTCTGTGGACAGACACGCTATTTTTCTGTCACAAAACCTCTGGCATCACTGAATGCTGTTCTGAAAGCAAGCTGGATGCATGGCAGGCCAGCAGCACAATTGCATACTTGCCAGCTTCTGGCTAGTGGTCTATTCTCACATGACCCAGTAACCCAATGGATCATCTACTGGAAAGCTAAATCTGACTGAGAACCTGTCAGATCAACTAACAGTGATTCAGCTGGAGAAAGCATGCAAGTGTGTGCAGGAGGAAAGTAAAGAAGTATATAGACTGTAGTATATAGACTGTATATAGGAAGATGTCCCTGTAGTTGTGGAAGTTTTGCTAAAGTCAAGTGGGCATCCCTTCCCCATCCAAGTTACTAACCCTCAATAAATACCAGACGTGCCTGTGAAAATTTGGTGTGCCTAGCTGTGCAGGAGTGGGGGATCCAAGTTCATCAGCACTCCCTACGGGGGTGTGCTACACTTGTTTCAAAGCAGTGGCATCGCTAGGGGGGTGTGAGCTGCAACCGGGTGACACCCACCAGAGGGGTGACACCCTTGGGTAGCGGCACCGCTAATATCACCCTCTCTACTACACTGATCTGTGCCTCTTGGGTCTGGTGGCTGTGTCCCTCAGCGGAGCAGACCAAAGCCACCTCCTCCTCCTCTCTGTTTACATCCACACAGGAGGAGAAGGACCCGAGGGATACACACTGGGGGGGGGGGGCTGTTTGTACTGATGGGGTGGGTCTGCACTGAGGGGGGGAGTCTATACTGGTTGGGGGTCTGCACTGAGGGGGGTCTATATTAATGGGGGGGGGCTGCACTGAAGGGGGTGTCTATAGTGATGGGGAGAGGTCTGCACTGATGAGGCTGTCTATACTGATGGGGGGGTCTGCACTGATGGGGGGGTCTATACAGATGGAGGTCTGCATTGAGGAGGTTGTCTATGCTGAATTTACATATAAAGGTGCTCTCCCTCCCCAAAAGGAAGGACTTTTCTGGGCAGTTTAATAAAAATCATCTCTCCACTCCTCCTGCCTGGCCAGCACAATATATACCTAGGAAGTGTTCTCTGAGTAAAGAAACAGAATTGAGAACTTTCTGTGACTGTTATTACAGAGCCTGGGAGCTGAACTGTGCTGTGTGTGCCCAGAGAGTGTTAGCCTGGAAGTTTGTGTTACAGGGCTTAGGGCTGCAAGAAGCCACAGGACTGTCGTTGTGACCTGCTGACCACATGTTGTTGCCAGAGGATCTGTTCTGCAAGGAAAAGTGTGCTGCACCTGAATTACATTCAAAACTGTGTGCAGGGACCAGGCTGTGGGCTGCTGCTATGCTGAACACTACTTAAAGCGGAGTTCCTCCAAATGATTATTTTTTTTTAAGTCAGCAGTTACAAATACAGCAGCTGCTGACTTTTAAAATATGGACACTTACCTGTCCAGGGTGCCCACGATGTCGGCACCCGAAGCTGATCTGTCTATCGGCTCTCGGGTGGAGGCACCACCATCTTCGCCACCTTGTGACTTCACAGCCTGGTTCCATACTGCGCATACGCGAGTTGCGCTGCGTGATTCCACTGGTCCCTGCTGTCTTCTGGGACCCGTGTGCCTCCCAGAAGACAGCAGAGGGGACAGAGGAGGCACCGGATATAGCATAGATATCCACGGATACTGTGGCTATTTATGCCCGGAAGTGGGAGCAAATACCTGGATTATACAGGTATCTGCTCCCCCCTGAAATGTGGCAAATGTGACACTGGAGGGGCGGAGGATTCCGAAAAGCGGAAGTTCCAATTTGGGCAGAACTCTGCTTTAATACAGGGAGGAAGGAGCTTCCATTCCAGTGTGTTCCAATTGCTCCCAGTGACCACATGTTCCAGCTACCTGCTAAAGCTGCAGAGAGCTGGCTCAAGAGGAAGGACCCTTTCTCCAGCCACAGAGGAAACCCTCAGGATTAGAATCAGTCATCAGTGGTGAGAGGCTTCCAGCCACAATCTTGTTTATTTTAGTGAGTACTCCCATGCAAGGCCCCATCGACGGTAGATTCTCTACATAGTCCCACTGGCCAGCGGTTAGGCAGGGCAACTCTGCATTAGGTAGTAGGTAGGCTGTATTGCCTTGAAAAAGGCCATTTGTACTGCTGTACTGACTTGGATTGTTATTAACGGCTTCAGCCCCGGAAGATTTTACCCCCTTCCTGACCAGAGCACTTTTTGCGTTTTCGGCACTGCGCCGCTTTAACTGACAATTGTTGCACCCAAACAAAATTGATGTCCTTTTTTCCCACAAATAGAGCTTTCTTTTGGTGGTATTTGATCACCTCTGCAGTTTTTATTTTTGCGCTATAGACAAAAAAAGAGCGACAATTTTGAAAAAAAGCATTATTTTTTACTTTTTTTCTATAATAAATATCCCCCAAAAATATAAAAAACATTTTTTTCCTCAGTTTACGCCGATATGTATTCTACATATTTTTGGTAAAATAAATCACAATACGCATATATTGATTTGTTTGTGCAAAATTTTACAAAATAGGGGATAGTTTTATGGTATTTTTATTTTAAATTTTTTTATTAGTAATGGCAGCGATCTGCGTTTTTGTTTGGGACTGCGACATTATGGCGGACATATCGGACACTTTTGACACAATTTTGGGACCATTGTCATTTATACAGCGATCAGTGCTATAAAAATGCACTGATTACTGTGTAAATGACACTGGCAGTGAAGGGGTTAACCACTAGGTGGCTAAGTGTGTCCTAGGAAGTGATTCTAACTGTGAGTGGTTGGGTGTCAAGTCACATGACATTGATCACAGCTCCCGATGACAGGGAGCAGTGATCTGTCATGACACATGGCAGAACGGGGGAAATGCCTTGTTTACATAGGCATCTCCCCATTCTGCGGCTCCGTGACACAATCATTGAGTGCGCCGGTCCCACGGGCATGGTCACGCTGTACACGGCGCGTGGCTGCTATCCCCGCTTCTTAAAGGGGACATACAGGTACGCCCATTTGCTCACCGCTGCCATTGTGCCGACGTATATCAGCGTGCAGCGGTCGGCAAGTGGTTAATCTTAATTATAAGCCAGTATTGCTCGCTAGCACCTGTCTAGTGCACGTTTGTGCACCAGTTGCTTCCCAGGCAGATGTGGTGAATGAACAGTGACACCCTTTGAATTGTGTCACTTAAAAAGGTGCCTGTATTGCTATATTGTAAATTGTCATTAATTAACCCATTCCTTTCTAGGGCTTTGCCATTAAATAAAGCCTATTTAAACCTTCAAGGTGTGTCAGTGTTCTCGGGTCCAGGAAAGGGGCGAGTCATCACAGGTGCAGGGCAGAAGGGACCCAATAAAAATACCAGTGGCTCCTGTGGGGGTAGCGCTAGACTTGGGGGCTCATCCGGGATACCTTCTGATACATTCTGACCCCTGATGTGATGGCCATGCCAATGAGGCAAGTCAGTCAAGTCATCGAGATGGACCCAGTCACCACCTCCAGTTTGTGCAAAGAATCAGAGCAGTTTGACATCCCGTCTGAAATAGGGGGTAGCACTAGAGAATAAAAGGCGATCACTCTTTCTACATGTTGCTGTATCCCAGCACCTGGCTACACAGTCCTACAGACACCAGTTTAAAAAACAAATTACATCAAGATTTAAATACACTTTCACATGGGGATTTCACACTTTCAAAACCACTTTTACATGGGTATTTTGATTAGGTTTGCTTGTCAGTTTATCATACGGACCCGATCTGAATGTCCAAACAGCCCTATGGACAGGAGGATGTAAATTGACTTGCGTCCATTTTCACCCCCCTACCTCTGTCCAGGTCCAGGAACAAAAATTAAAAGGACTATGTCCTTTTCCATTTTTGCAGCCTGGATTGGAGGTAACCTAATGCAAACAGACACTGGAGTCAGTTTACACCCGGATGCCCATAGAGCTTACAGGGGTCTGCCCGTGTCTGCTAGGCAAAAACTGAATGAGCATGGATGTGACATCTGTTCCATTCAGCTCCGATCAGCAGGAGATCTGCTCACAGATCCCCTGCTGATTGGAGTGGACTCCACTCCATGTGAAAGGAGACTTAGGGAAAAAGTTACAAAAGGCACTGGAATGCTTTGGGACAGCTGTGCTAGTACACATATAAACACATACTGTACATACCACTACTTTAGTCATCAAACAGTTATGTTTAGCTATTTCAACCAAACGCCCACAAGCTGAATTATTGTGTTGCAACATTGAGACTAAATAATAACAGTACATTACGTCTGACTACTGAGATCCCAGCACTGATAAGGTTTGATGCGGAATAACATTTTGTTTGCTCTTCACGGTGTATCATAAACATTTGGTATGTTTCTATTTCATAAAATTCTAATTTCACTTTTTTTTTTTTTTTAATCCTGTTTCCCATTTCAATGTTGCTGATCTCCCCCAGCCTCTTTCTACCACTTTATGTCTACATATTATTGTTCTGGACTGTGTCAGAGAATCCTTGTTAGACATCTAGTATGCAGACATGCACATGCTCATGGTGTTTCCTGAAGAATGATGACCAAGCACACGCATGCATGTAAGAATGCATGCCGACATGCACAATTACAGTTGTCGCCAGACAGGCTATTTAAAGGATGCTTATGCCCATGTTCTATGCGGACTGGTCTCCAGCCGTTTCTGTGTCCTGTTTGTATCCTGTACTTGACCTCCATTGCTGACCCGGCTTGCTATTGACCTGATCTTGGATCCTGATTGCTCTTCTGCCTACTCCGTTTCTGACCTTGGCTCAGCCCTTCACTATGCTTTCTGAGTGCCTGCTCTGGCTGTCACCCATATCAGCTTAAATCTTCACAGTGTGCCATTGTCTTCAGTCTGCTGGAGGCTCTGACAAGCCCTATCTCCTGAACCTGTGGTGCATGCCGAGGGCTCCTTTAACTTCAGCTGGCTCATCCTGTACAGCTGTTGCTCCTGACCTGAAATCCTGCTGGACTGTTCCAGCCTGCATCTCCTACTGCAAGTTCTATGGGCAACACCTGCCACCACTTGTGTTCCTCCTGTCCCACAGCACCATCAGTTCCACCTTTAGTTGGGCCTGGGCTGGAGATACAAGAGAGGCCAACCTCGTCATTTCAGTCTCCTATCAGATACATGACAACTGTGTTCCTGAAAGTGACCATGGTAGACCATGCCTATTCATAGCCATTTGCAGTCTTCACCAGGGGAGCATGTGAAAGGATAATAATGCAGGGGAGTAACTGAGAGACAGTCAGGGCCGTCTTTAAGGCAGGGCAAAAGGGGCAGCTGCCCTGGGCCCTGTCATTGTTGTGGGGCCCAAAGCAGCTGCCTCATACTTGCCAACTATCCCAGTGTAAATTCTCTTGTCCCTTGAAGTTTTAGTCCTGTGCTGCTACTAATGCTGCCCAGCTCTGCCCTGTTGTTGTGCTCACCTGCAGACCTATGTTTACATGTAAATACTGGCATTCATATGTAAATAGCAGTGACATACATATGTAAATAGCTGAGGCCAACTGCATTGATATGTAAATAAAGGCCGCATTCATAGGTATAGCATGCCCTCCTGCAGTGAAGAGAAGATGTGCTGTAACCTATAGCAAACAGTGAGCAGTATTACTGTACAGCAATCTCTAGCAGCCAATCAACAAGCAGAAATGTGCTGTAACCTCTAACAACTAATCAGTGAGCCTTAAGGAGTGCAGTAACCTCTAGCAACCAGTCAGTAAGCAGTAATGATATGCTGTAACCTCTGGCAACCAATCGCAATCGCTGCCTGATCTGATACAGTAAACCGATTTTAAGTGTAGCTGCTATTTATTGTATGTCTCAGAGAAGGCGGAGAGCGAAATTGCATGGGGGAAGGGGGGCCCTAAGAAAATTTTTGCCCAGGGTCCAATCAATATTAAAGACGGCCCTGGAGACAGTTATCGTCCTATAAGAAGAAGAGCTTTATTAAGGACTTTCTTGACAGACGCAGAGTCAAACTCAAACCACGGTGTCACTAATACATGACAATGACACTCTCAGCCTCACCCTGCATGAAGATTTTCCAGCTGGCGAGACCACAATGAAGTGCCAGGCAACTGAGAGTGAGTGGCACTGGGTATGGTTAATTAGGCAATTAACCCTTTATAGCCCAAATCAATTACTGTCACCAGATATTTTTACTATAAAAAAATCAAGCTCAATAATAAAAAAAATCAAACGTTCACAATATTTGTGATAAAAATTATGACTTTACAAAAAAGTCTGTAATACACACTGTCGCCACAGACAGGTATATCCAGAGATTTACACTATAGTAAAGCTCTTCAATCGGACAGAGATTCTGCATTCTGAGTTAGTGCATCAGAGATGTTTTTATGGAAAAAATATTGATTAATAAGTAAGCAGGTAAAATAATGCAAACAAATTATTTATTATAAGAAAGGTGTATTACAAATGAAAAAGACATCAATTAAACAGAAAAACAAAAAAGGGTTAAAAATGAAATAATTAAGAAAATCTGTTCGAAGAGTTCGGCAAATTTCAATCAATGGGCAAGAATGGCTTCCATAGATCTTGGCTGATGTTTCTTGTTTTTAATGTTAAAAGAGAGCTCCATACTGCTAAATCAGCCCTCTTTCCAGTCCACGAGAAGGGTGTCATCAGAAATTATCTGACCAAACGAGGTTTGAGGAGTGGCTGATGAGGATATAACAGGGTTATGACCATGCAGCTGCCTTCCCACATACACAGTTTTCTATAGGAATCAATATCTTTAAATACCTACAGGTTAAGTCTGGTAACTTGTATATTATTGTCCAGCATGAAAATAGCCTTTTAATGAATACAAATACAGTGCCTTGAAAAAGTATTGATACCCCTTGAAATTTTAAACATTTTGTCATGTTACAACCAAAAACATAAATGTATTTTATTAGGAGTTTGTGTCATAGACCAACACAAAGTGGCACATAATTGTGAAGTGAAAGGAAAATGATAAATGGTTTTCAATTTTTTTTACAAATAAATATCTGAAAGGTGTGGCGTGCATTTGTACTCTGTATTTACTCTAATACACCAAACTAAAATCTAGTATAACCAACTGCCATCAGAAATTACCTAATTGGTAAATAGAGTCCATCTGTGTGTAATAAATCTTACTATAAATACAGCTGTTCTGTGAAGCCCTCAGAGGTTGTTAGAGAACCTTAGTGAACAAACAGCATAATGAAGGTCAAGGAACACACCAGATAGGTCAGGGATAGGTCAGTGACAAAGTTGTGGAGAAGTTTGAAGCAAGGTTAGGTTATAAAAAAATATCCCAAGCTCTGAACACCTAATGGAGCACTGTTTAATCCATCATCCAAAAATGGAAACCTACCAAGACATGGCCGTCCACCTAAACTGACAGGCTGGGCAAGGAGAGCATTAATCAGAGAAGCAGCCAAGAGGCCCATGGTAACTCTGGAGGAGATGCAGAGATCTACAGCTCAGGTGGGAGAATCTGTCCACAGGACAACTATTAGTTGTGCACTCCACGCATCTGGCTTTGAGTGAGAAGTGAGAAAAAAGTGAGAAGAAAGCCACAAGATTTCCGGTTTGCAGTTTGCAAGAAGCCATATGGGGAACACAGCAAACATGTGAAAGAAGGTGCTCTGGTCAGATGAAACCAAAATTTTACTTTTTGGCCTAAAAGCAAAACGCTATGTGTGGCAGAAAACTAATGCTGCACATCACCCTGAATACACCATCCCCACTGTGAAACATGGTGGTGGCAACATCATGTTGTGGGGATGCTTTTCTTCAGCAGGGACAGGGAAGCTGGTCAGAGTTGATAAGAAGATGGATGGAGCCAAATACAGGGCAATCTTAGAAGAAAACCTTTTAGAGTCTGCAAAAGACTTAAGACTGGGGCGGAAGTTCACCTTCCAGCAGGACAACGACCCTAAACATACAACCAGAGCTACAATAGAATGGTTTAAATCAAAGCATATTCATGTGTTAGAATGGCCCAGTCAAAGTCCAGACCTAAATCCAAATGAGAATTCGTGGCAAGACTTGAAAATTTCTGTTCACAGACACTCTCCATCCAATCTGACAGAGCTTGAGCTATTTTGCAGAGAAGAATGAGCAACAATGTCAGTCTCTAGCTGTGCAAAGCTGGTAGAGACATACCCAAAAAGATTTGCAGCTGTAATTGCAGAGAAAGGTGGTTCTACAAAGTATTGACTTTTTCTTCCACTACAAAGTTATGTGCCACTTTGTGTTGGTCTATCACATAAAATCCCAATAAAATACATTTACATTTTTGATTGTAACGTGACAAAATGTGGAAAATGTCAAGGGGTATGAATACTTTTTCAAGGCACTGTATAATGGAGAGGACTATTTCACTTAGGAGAGTCGAGGGCCTAATCTGCACTCACACTTCCTAGGATAGTGGTGTTTGGGCTTAAAATGCTCCAAAATAACTAATACAGTTAAATATTTGCTGATTCTGGCTGTACTGTTATTATCTCAGGAGTTATAAAATACACTGAAGTTTTGATTCTACAAGAAATGATAGACAGCAATGTGTATTCACCACCTACTCCATCTAAGCTATTAATGATGTGTGATAAACTTGATACTATTAGGAAGAGGGATGACTGTAAAGTTTCTAGTAACTCAAGTCTGATAGCCTGACAGTTTTATGAGGGCCTGAAGACTGAGATGTGTATTAGGTTAGATTCTGCTAATCCTAGTAAAGTACTCATGCGGATGTTTGGAATGCAGCTAATAGTTTGTTGATTATATCAAATGTCTTCCATTGAAGATGGAAAGGGATCACTATTAAAAAAGATAATTCTCCTACTTTACAAGACTCTGGTTTGGCTGCCCCTGGAGTATTCCGTCCAGTTCTGGGCACCAGTCCTCAGGAGGGATGTGGTGGAGCTGGAGAGGGTCCAGAGAAAGGCAACAAAGCTAATACAGGGACTGGAGGATCTCAGCTACGGGGAAAGACTGCAAGCACTGAACGTATTCTCCCTGGAGAAGAGACGCTTGAGAGAGGATATAATTTCAATGTACAAATACCGTACTGGTGATCCCACAATAGGGATAAAACTCTTCCGTGCAAGGGTATATAAAAAGACACGTGGCCATTCACTAAAATTAGAAGAGAAGCGTTTTAAGCTTAAACTGTGTAGAGGGTTCTTTACTGTTAAAGCAGTAAGGATGTGGAATTCTCTTGCACAGGCAGTGGATATATCGGGGGAACATCGATAATTTAAAAAAAACTATTAGATAGGCACCTTAACGACCACAACATACAGGGATATACAATGTAATATAAACATAAAGCTCACACACAGGGTGGAATTGACGGACTTGTGTCTTTTTTCAACCTCATCAACTATGTAACTATTACTCCTATGGCTACAAACTGTCATGGCTGAGGCTGACTTATGAATTCTGACCAACCTAGTGGCCTTGCCCTTTCATACAGTCTTTTGTGGTACCTAGCCCACATTGTCATCACAAGGGACATCAGAAATTAGAAAGCTACAGATTTTAAAAGATTGAAAACTACTTTTGAAATGAATTTGACAAGTCCAACTCAAGGAAAAATATTATTGTAAATCATGCACAAGCTATGTAGGAAAGACCCCCTTTCATTGGGTAGTGCCTTGGTTGGAATTCAAATGAAAGGCACTAGTACTACAAACTCCATGCAGGCAGTGTCCTGATTGAGATTCAAAACAAGTGCCTTAGTGTTAAAAGCAGCAGCTAACAGCAGTAAAAGATTGCGGTGCTAACCACTAATCCACTGTTCTTCCCATGCAATCTTGAACATGTTAATGTTAAATGTTAATGGATAACTATCTAAGAGGGATTTCCCCTCACTGTAGAGAGATTTCAATGTACTTCCTTTTTACAAGGCAGGAAGTGAAGAGCAATTTCTCCAAAGGGACACAAACCACAGAAATAAAATAAAATATAAACTGACAGGGGTTTTAGCCAATCCTGTCTGTATCCAAAACTAAAAATGTGCTGGTTTTAGATATGCTATGCTCTAAACCTTCAAATGGAGAATTAAATTGTTACATATACTACCAACACTGAGTCAAATGCAAAGCCAATGAACCCCCGGGGCTGAATCCAACTTCTTTGAGAAAATAAAGATTTAAGCTGTTAGTGGAATCAAAAGTACTGTAGCTATGCTGATCCAAACATTGAGGTAAAATGCCTTTTACCCTGTGCCTCTAGTTCTCATCGGGTACATGCCCAGGAGCACATCCCCACTCAGCTGTTCCGCTTGTCAAGTAGAAATGAACAGGCCACACACTAATCAATGTAAAACCAGCTTTAATATAATAAATAGCGGATTCCCAACATATATTATGGCCTTAATTGTGGATACCCTGCTCTTTTCTACTTGACAAAGAGAATAAGACTGACCATAAATGGCTCTATTCTAGCACCCAATACAACACCAATGAAATATTCAGGTAAGTGTGTGAAAATTTAGGGTGAAACATCTGCCCTATCTACAGCCAGCCTAAAGCGACCATACACACAAGATTGTCCGCCAACCAATAATAGACAATTGTTAACTCTGCTTTTCTAATCGCAGGGGAAACATTATCACCCAATTTGGGTCTTTCCCAGTGATCACTCTTGTTTCCCCATGAAATGGCAAGTGTCAGACATTAGATCTTCCAGCCACCATCTCATGTTAAAGTGTTATGCCCTGTATACACGGTCGGAAATTCCGATGGAAAAATCAGATAGGATTATGTTGTCGGAAAATCCGATCATGTGTGGGCTCTATCGGACTTTTTCCATCGGAATTTCCGACGCACAAAGTTTGAGAGCAGGATCTAAAAAAATTTCCGACAACAAAATCCAATCGCATGAATTCCGATCGTGTGTAGACAATTCCTAAGGACAAAGTGCCACACATTCTCAGAATAAACTAAGAGACAAAAGCTATTGGCTACTGGCCCGTTTATAGTCCCGACGTACGTGTTTGACGTCACCTCGTTCAGAATGATCGAATTTTCCGAAAACGTTGTCCGACCGTGTGCATACAACTGAAGTTTGGCACAAAATCTGTCGGAAAAAATCTGATGGATTTTGTTGTCGTGTGTACAAGGCATTACTAAACCCAGGACCCTGCATTCACTATACCTGGTCTCCCACAGTACACAGAACATAGAAATACAATTATTTTAGTAAATATAAGCTACTAAATATCTTTTCTCTAGGCAGTCTCCGGGGGTCCGGGGGCTTGTGGTCGGTGGGGTGGAGGAAAAGATATCGCTGTATGCGGATGACGCTCTGTTATACTTGAGAGATGCGGGCCCCTCGTTGGCAGCTGCTCTGAGTATATTTGATCAATTTGGTGCTCACTCTGGTATCCGTATCAACTGGGCTAAGTCCAGTCTTTTTCCCTTGGATGGAGGGGATTGTCATGGAACACCCTCCGGTCCATTGGAATGGGTATCCTCTTTTAAATATCTGGGGGTGTTGGTATCCAGAGACCCCACTCAGTACTACAGACTTAATATATCCCCTCTGCTCCGCTTTGTTAAAGACCGGTTTTGGTCTTGGGCTGGGTTGCCTCTGAACCTATTGGGGCGGGTTAGCATTTTTAAGATGATGGTGTTGCCCAAACTTCTTTATATGTTTAGGAATAGTCCTGTGTGGGTCCAGGCCTCCTTTTTCCGTGAATTGGATGGGTGCCTTACCTCCTTTTTGTGGAATGGCGCGTCCCCGCGCCTGGCTAGGGCCACGTTGCGCCTTCCCACTCATTTGGGGGGGCTTGCCCTCCCGGATGTGCGGATCTATTATTGGGCAGCAATGCTAGTCACTGCGTTTTGGTGGCTGGAGGGGAGCCGGTCTAATGCCGCGGTGCGTTTGGAGGCGGCACGGGTGGGCACCCGACGGGATCTTCAAGATCTGGTTTATAGGGGGGTTAGGGCCTATTCGGTTCTCCCTATTCCGACGAAGGCTACGTTAAAGGCGTGGGTTGTGGCTAGGCGTCGTTTTTCGAGTACCGATCAGTGGTCTCCTGCGCAGCCACTTTGGGGCAATCCTGCCTTGCATCATTTTCGTACGGTTCCGGACCATCAGGTGTGGGCTAGGTACGGGATAGCGACTCTCCGGGATGTTATGCCTACCGGTGTTCTTTTGACGTATTCACACCTATCTGGGAAATATGATCTCCCGGGATGGATGTACTTTCGGTACATTCAATTGCGCCACGCTGCCAGGGCCCAGTTCCCGACTCCCCCCTTGATTCAAATGGACCCAGTGGAAGACCTATTGTCTGATAGTGACCTGAGGAAGCCCCTCTCTGCATTGTATACCACCTTACTGCCAAAAGACACTCCCAGGATGGCCCGGTTGTGGCAGGAATGGCGAACTGATATCCCGACGCTCACTAGGGCGGATTGGGAAGACTGTCTAACTTACGGGCCCAGGGTAATGATAGCAGCGGGTGACAAATTGATTCAGCTTAAATTTCTCCACAGAGTATACTTTACTCCAGTCAGATTGGCGAGAATGTATGCTGATAAAGGACCCGCAGTGCCCCCGTTGTAGAGTAAATCGTGGCACATTTATTCACATGTTCTGGGAGTGCCCGACTCTGGCGACTTTCTGGGATGGGGTGTTTGAACATATGAATGTTCATATGGAGTTGTCGGTCATCAGGTCACTGGAGCTTGCTCTCTTGGGGGTGCAGGAGGATGCTCAGAGGCCACACCACAGTAAGATACTTATCTATATGCTTTGTTTCTACGCTAGGAAGGAGATTCTGGTGAGATGGACATCCCCGACTCCACCTAGGGTGTCTGCATGGGAGAGTAAAATAAATGCTGTGCTGCCCATGTACAAGCTGACATATATGAGCAGGGGCTGTCCTTGGAAGTTCGACAAGGTATGGTCCCCATGGATTGGGCCCGCCCTTGGATAGGAGATTAGCGGTGACGAGTAGCTTTGAGCACTTTTCCCTTTGCACTTCCTGCTCCTTCTGCTGCTTCTCTTCTGTTTTCCTCCCCCTCCTTCCCCCCCCCCCCGTCCCCTTTTTTCTCTCCTCCCCCCCTTTCTTCTTCTCCCTGTTTCCCGGCGCCCTCCTCCTTCCCCTGTCTTCCTCTGTCCTCCTCCATCCTCTTCTCTCCCAGGTGGGCTACGGCACTGCAGTAGGTATCCTCCGGTTCACACTGTTTTATTGGTCTTGTGATTGGTATGTCGACTTATGTACGTTGCTAACTGTATACCTTGTGTATGTGGATTTTGTATTATGATGATGTTCAATAAAGCACTCCTGATTGTTAAAAAAAAAAATATATATATATATCTTTTCTCATCAGCAGTATATAGCAGTCTTGTGACTTCTATCAGTGTCTGGTTAAAGCCTGTAGGAGGAGCTTTCATTCTACTCTCACTGGCCGATCTGGCTACAGGACCCCTGAGCTTCTGTCTGCACAGTGCTGGTTGGCCCTGTGCTGATCACATGCACTCTCCCAAGAAAAAAAACTCTCTAACAGTACACACCAAACTTAGCATGTGCAGCCTGACTCCAGTAAATCTGTCTTATCCAGACATGTTTTGGAGTCAGTGGAAGGAGGAGGATCTGTGCATACAGGATTAAACAGCCTTTTTACACAATGCAAAAGACTAACCCCTTAGGTCCCACAGAGTACTGTATAACAAGCATGCTTTACTACATATAGACAGATTTTAATGTTGTGGGTTTAGTAACACTTTAATAATGAAGTTTTTTTTAGGCTTGCTTCATAGAATGCAATTGTTTTGCATCACAGTAAAATAAAACAAACTCACAAAACATAAATACTTATGCAAACTTTGATTATGCAAATTATTTCTTTAAGTCCTATCAGCCAGATGCACATGTCCATTAAATTCAACCATAAACAAGAATAAATGGATGTAAAAAAACAGCCCCCCTAGTACTTAAAACCTGCAGTTGTTTAAAGTGGTTGTAAACCCTTACAGACTACTTTGACCTACAGGTAAGCCTAGATTAAGGCTTACCTGTAGGTCCATGAAATATTTCCTAAACCTACATGGTTTAGGAGATATTTGTAAAAAGACAGGCACCGATGTCTACGGCGCATGTGCTGTAGTCAGCGGCGCGCAGGCGCACTGAGCATGCCACTGCTAACGGCGATATGCCGTTTCTAACGGTGATATGCCGTTAGTGGCGGCTCCCGTGCGCATGCGTGGGAATGACGTCATCGCTGCTCCAGCGTTGTGAGTGGCTGGAGCAGCGATGCCCGGAAGAAGATGGGCGCTCCGTGCTACAAGGGACAGCGGTGACATCGCAATGCATAGTAGCCCATTATGTTTTACCTTTGCAAAGAGACAAAGAGGACGTAAACCCATCAGGGTTTACTTCCTCTTTAAGCCCTTGTACACACGGTCGGACATTCCGACAACCAAATCCGTCGGATTTTGTCCGACGGATTTTGTCCGAAACTGTTGCATACACACAGTCGGACAAAGTTGTCAGAAAATCCAATCGTACTTAACGTGATGACGTTATTTCGTTAGGACGGGACTACGTTCAGGCTAGTAGCCAATAGCTTTGGTCTAGGAATTTGATCTGAACATGCGTGGCCCTTTGTCCGATCGGAATTCTCTACACATGATCGGACAAAGTCCGATCGGAGCATGTTGTCGGAAAATGTTATTGCCCAGCTGGAAAACTTGGTCCGTTGGATACTCCGACGGAAACAGTCCGATGGAGCCCACACACTGTCGGATTATCCGACAAAACTGTCCTATCGGACATTGTCCATCGGAATGTCCGACCATGTGTACAAGGGCTGAGAGGAAGGCAAAAAAAAAAAAAACTGATCTAAAGCGTTTTTAAATTTTCTCCAACAGGAACAAATTTCTTTACAGATTTCTATGCCAATCATATATCACAAAATATTTAAGATATATAATGCTTGAGAGGACTGTCAGGAAATGCAAATCTAATATAGGAAATAAAGATAAGAGAATGTGAACATATTACATTTTTGACTGGATCCCCAGAAAACAATATGAAATATGCCGCAGAAAACAATATGAAACTGGTAACCTGTTACAGGAGGTTAGTAGAGATCAATGCTATTACCCCAATCAATGGCCCCACTACAAACTACTGAGGTCCGAGGGCCGCACATCCTAAACCAAAGGGCCATATGCGGCCCCCAGGTCACAAGCTGGGCACCAGGAATCTACAATGTTATTTCTTATGAATATCATTAGCCAGTTGTATTTTTGCATTTTTTTTTTTTTTACGTTTTGCAAATACTTTTAAAAGGAAATGACAGCTAATCAGATTTCAGTTTCACTTTGTTTAGAACATACTTTGCTCGGAAATACTGCGCTCTATTTATGCCTTGTTGTGTTCCTACATGTATGTATTTGCTTTTCTGTATGCATGCTGTGTTTAGTTGTTTAACACCACCACAGCTAACAGAAACAACACATTAAATGCATTAAAAAATAACTAACCTGCTTTGAGTGAGACCTTTCAACTTTTAACTGTTTATTTTTTTAAATATTCCAGCTCCACGCAAGTAAAATTTAAATAAAATGAGGAACAGAACCATAAGTCATCAGTCAAAGAAAAAAAACACAGAACTTGATAAAGGCCGGACCCTAGTTAATCAGTATTTGCCCGTGGCATCGTATGGACATCACTTACCAATCTGCCATTAGGAACTTCCAGGTACTTCATTTTATCAGGCATCCCTCAAATATTATCTGCAAACTTTTTCATTTCTGAAGTGTAGATCGGTCTTGGTGAAAATAGCACCACCCAGCCCTATCGGTCCGAGCGTCCTCATAAGACACACTACCTCTTTCCATCAAAGCCACAGGAAGTGTTGCTATGGAAACCATACCACAGCAGGAAGTCTTGTGTTCAGATGAAGAAATACTATTCCTTTTTTTTTTTTTTTTTTTTTAATACTGTCTTTATGACGTGTAATACCAACAAGCTTTTCTTAAAAATCAGCAGGTGGTTCTAGAAGTGTTGTTCATTTTACTTCCTTAGTTGTACATGCAAGACAAATATCCTAGAGATGGTTCATAGCGTAAGCTTTTTATTTGTTCATAAAGTGATGACTGGTCCTAATGTTTTAAAGCTATTTTCCAACAGAACCTTCCTTTGAATCATGATTTATGTCCAATAATTACAGATAATAGCAACACGCCATCTGACGATTAGCCATAATAACCACAATAGGTTGTTATTCAAATGTTACACTTATCACTTTACTAATCTGAATTAGATAATATCATGTATGTATTTACAGAACTTTCTCCGTAAACAGACTACCACAGATACTTCTGACACATCTGTGGAATGAACAGAAAAAGTCCCAAATGTACAAGGAGCTATAACTCAACTGCCGCATGCACACAGCCGGACTTTCCAGCAGAAAAGGTCAGACAGAATCATTCCGTCCGATATTCCGATGGTGCGTGGGCTTTATCTGATTTTTTTCTTCAAAAATTCAGACGGACCTAGAAATATAACATGTTTCAAATCTTTCAGACGGAATCAATTTCTTTTGGGAAAACCGTTCGTCTGTATGCTGGTCCGACGGACCAAATACGACACAGGGGCAGCAATTGGTTACTGGCTACTGAACTTCTTTTTCTAGCCCCGTTGTACGTCATCACATTCAAAAGAAACGGACTTTGGTCCTTTCATGTGTGGGCAAGTCCGTTTGGTCGGAACTCCGTCTGAACTCTGTTGGAACCTTTCTGCCAGAAAGTCTGGTCGTGTGTACGCGGCATACAACAAACATCAGGGTATAGGGATCTTGGTTGATAAATGCATTTCATCAAATGAAGCAGTGTAGTGTAAAAAGTGCCCTACACTGGAAAACCTATTCCATGCATAGTCACTCTCCTTTTGCTCTTACAAGTAGTAAAATAATCTGTAAAAATAATCATTCTAGAATAATGCATCTTTGGTTAAAAAAGGTTGTCTAAGTCTAGGTTCACATCTATGCAGTTGCAGTTGTGTTTTTGCATGCAGTTTTTATGCATTTTGCGTTTTGTGTAATTTTTTCCCTTTAAAAACACTGTATATAGCTGGTTGCTTAGAAGCCTGCTGCATGCTGGGGCGGTGATGCCATAAGGGGGCGTGGCGACCAGGTGACATCACTGGGTGCCCCCCCTTACCTATTTAAGAACTGTCAGACAGAGGAGTGGGCAACTGGTGGTTAGCCTTCAACAAAAAAGCATTTTTTAATAAAGAAATTGTCAAAAACTGTGTTTGTGGTTTCTTTTTCTAAGTGACCCTTTTTTAGTGAATGAGTAGGGGTACAATGTACCCCTACTCATTCACATAGGGGAGCAGGATCTGGGGCCACCCACAGACCTCCACAACCGAGGGTACGAGGTGTTTTGGGGTGGGGGGCAGAGACACATGTACACACACGCACAAGCACACACACATACAGAAACATGTACACACACACGCATACAGACACATGTACACACACACAGATATATGTACACACACATATGTACACACACATATAAACACCCACACACACTGTGGTAGTGTGGTACCCCACCAGTGTATGGGTCCAGGATTCCCAACCAGGCAGGTTGAGGGGCTCCAGTGTATTTGCTTCTTTGGGAGGAAACTGACTTTTCAGTTTCCTCATTATTTAGTAAAGTCCACTTTGGGACCAGGACCCCCGGGGATTTCTTATGCCGCGTACACATGATCAGACTATCCAGCGGACTTAGTCTGGCTGACAAACCGCCGGAAAGTCAGCCAAATTTCCGAACGAGCGGACCTGCCCACACACCGGACTTTTCCGGCGGACTATCCACCGTACTTTTGAAATGAACGGACTTGCCCACACACGGAGGAAAGTCCGTTTATTTTAAACGCGGCTCCAGGTAGCCGGGACTAGCGAAGGAAGTCGGGGGCGAGATTGACATATCGCTGGCCCCCTCACCTGGTATGGACTTAAAGGGGAAGCCCTACGCTGAAAAAACGGCGTGGGGGTCCCCCCAAGGTCCATATAAGACCCTTATCCGAGCACGCAGCCCAGCCAGTTAGGAAAGGAGGTGGGGACGAGTGAACCCCCCCTCTCCTGAGCCGTACCAGGCCACATGCCCTCAACACAGGGGGGCTTCGCGGCCCCCCCACCCCAAAGCACCTTGTCCCCATGTTGATGAGGACAAGGGGCTCTTCCCGACAACCCTGGCCGTTGGTTGTCGGGGTCTGTGGGTGGGGTGCTTATCGGAATTTGGGATCCCCTTTAATAAGGGGGCCCCCGGATACCGGCCCCCCACCCTATGTGAATGAGTATGGGGTACAATGTACCCCTACCCATTCACCTGTGAAAAAAATGTAAATAAAACACAACACACAAGGGTTAAAAATAATTTATTGCACAGCTCCAGGGGTCTTCTTCCATCTTGGGGGGTCTTCTCGCTGGACTCCTCCGCTATCTTCTTTTCTTTTACTAGCTCTTTTTTACTAGCACACACACACGGCCGGATTGTTGTTTTTGAGTTAAAACTACTTTCTAAGTCCGCCGGACTTTTGGGTAAAAAAAAGTCGGCCGGAGTCCACACACGGGATAGTGTGTTTTCCTCCGGATAGTTTGATCGTTTGTACGCGGCATTAGAGATCCGAGTGGGATGAAATCTCTCAGTCCTGGGTCCGGGTTTTGAGACTCACTGGCACAATGATTGTTCAGGTGTGTGTAGGCCTGATAGTAAAGTCAGGACCACGGTTCTTGGCTCCACCCTCCTGAGGAGTCCAGGCATGCAAGGGAGAAGCATGCATGTCTGCATGGTATAGTTAGACAGAGGGCCCGAGCCTGTAGGCTGAACAGCACAAAAATCTGGAAAAGAGGAACAATGTTTGTACAGGGGCTCTGTTATATGGCCAAGATGGCTGAAGAATAAAGCCTAACGAAAAAGAAGATGGGGTCCCCTGGGGGTGGACTTTTAAGGCACGTACAAATTATAATGATATACAAATTATTTTATTACATAAAACAAACAAAAAGCAATTAAATATACAGTATGCATTAAAAAGTACACCAACAGGTATATATACAACCAGTATTGATGCTATGTTTGATTACGTCGTATCATTCATTTGAACAGAAACAACCTACGCGTTTCGGAGCTTGAAAAAGCATGTCCTTCTTCAGGGGTATGTAGGTACAAAGTTTTTGTAGAATCTGATAAATGGCAAGGGACAGGGTGTCATAATTACATAGTATCTAGGCAGGGAGTGACACACAGATGCGACAAATAGTTAAACAGGCAAGGTATGGCAATAGCCGCTGGGCACCATTTGATAAAAACAAGTAATTATACAGGACCATATAGGTATAGTTAACTCCGCCAGTGCTCGAGGTACATCCCCCAGTCTGTCTATACTCCAATAGAAATTGTAGAAATCCTGCAGAGGTAATGTGAAGAGAAATCTGCAGTCCCCTCTTGGGGAAGAAGTTCATATGAACTGGAACTTTTATAGTTGTTTTACCCAGAACTATACCTGAATAAAAAAAAAAAAAAGGAAAGAAAAAAAAAAAAGAAAAAACAGGGCAAGAGAAGAGAAATGGAAAATAGTACATTTATTTTTTTATATAAAGGTAAGGAATGAAGGAATAATGATAATAACTTGGGTGGGGTAAAAATAAATATGTATAGATAAGAACTGAAAATTGAACATTAGGCAATACTGGAGAAGCAAGTAAAATAAAATGAAATTAAATAAAAATGAAAATAAAATTAAAAAGTAAAAAATAATAAATAAAAATGAAAACTGAATAAAAAAGTTTAACCCCAGAGGGTGAGCAGTGCAAGTGGGGAAACAATGGGGCTGACAATTAAAGTGCAGGGTAGAAAACGGTGCAACAGTTAAAAAATACAGATAAAGAGATAAGAGTATGAACTGCATCTGAGTAAATCATAAAAGGGAAGAGTGACAGCAAGCAATGTGGTAGCAACAAGTTCGGCACTGAAAGTGCTCTAAAAGGACCTAACTGTATATTATATGTATTAGACAAATCTGCTTATTATGCAGTAAGGTAGAGAATATTAAGATATCAAGTATCATATATATATATATATATATATATAGATAGACAAATATACACTAAATAGTGAAACAGAATTCACATTAAGAGTATAGAAAAGGAGGGGAGAGCTTTGACTGCCACAATCAATGTTGCATAAGAGTAAAAACACAAGATAAACCGCACTTTAATAACTTACTTAGCTATATGAAGTTGTGGGAGAAGATAAGAGGTCCGTCCAGCCGGCGTCCTGCAAATGAAGTCTGCAGACGCCGGTCAGGGCGGTTCTAGTAATAAAGGCACCATTAACCTCCAGCAGCTGGTGCTGATTGAGATGCACCAGCTGTTGGAGAGCACGTATCTCCCTACTCACGTCAGCCCCCTGGGCAGTGTGCGCGGGGCCACGCCCCCCACGCCGCCCAGACCAATGCACAAACAGCGTCGGGCCGAGGACACGCCCACCACACCCGGCGCCATCAAAACGCACATCCCGGGGACAGCGCATGTGCCCCGGGAGTGGCAAGATGGCGCCGGGCCGAGGACAAGCCCACGACACCCGGCGCCATCAAGACGTCCATCCCGGGGACAGCAAGAAAATAAACTCAAATTGCATCTAGAAGCATTCAATAGAGATATTCTCAAAAAGAAAAGCCAAAAATTCTCTCGTGATCAAAACGCCTTCTGTGACGGCAGAGCCTATAAGTGGACATCTGCCTCAAATAAACCCAATTTAAATAAGGGTCAATTTAATTCACAACAATCTTCAACTAACTCTACTCAACCAAATAGAAACAATGTTTCCATGTCACGCTCTATCTCTAACCCTACACGGTCCCCACAACCATCACTTTCTTACCCTAATAATACATCTAAACCCACAGTAAGCACTAAGCGCCTACATTCAGGTGACCTCACTGAACTTCAACAGGCTAAGAAACTCACTCTTGATATGACTACTTTTTCCCAATCTACACTTTCACCTGCAGCACCTTCTGAGCAGCCGATGCCCCTAGCAGTTGCAGGCGATCTTTCCTATACTCACACTAACACTATATCCCACAATCCTATTATTAAAACCTCCACTGATACTATTTCGAATGACCCCTCTTTTTTAGAACGCATTCTAGCAGGCACTCCCTCAGCACTGGACAGTCTCAATACATACACCCAATTAGCCCTCTAATATCTCCTCAGGAGGCAGTATCTGACCTAACTATAGTTAACTTATCTTCCTATCAACTTTCCAGTGATGAAATTAATGTCCTTAGTAGGGATGAGCTTCGAGTTCGAGTCGAACTCATGTTCTACTCGAACATTGCCTGTTCGCCTGTTCAGCGAACAGTGAACAATTTGGGCTGTTCGCAGCAAATTCGAAAAGCCGGAACACCCTATACAAGTCTATGGGAGAAATCTAAAGTGCTCATTTTAAAGGGTAATATGCAGATTACTGTCCTAAAAAGTGTTTGGGGACCCGGGTCCTGCCCCAGGGGACATGGATCAATGCAAAAAAAAGTTTTAAAAACGGCCGTTTTTTCAGGAGCAGTGATTTTAATAATGATTAAAGTGAAACAATAAAAGTGTAATATTCCTTTAAATTTCGTAGCTGGGGGGTATCTATAGTATGCCTGTGAAGGGGCGCATGTTTCTGGTGCTTAGAACTGTCGCTGCACAAAGTGTCATTTGTGCAGGATAAAAAGTCCTTTAAAATCACTTGCGGCTAAATTGTCGGGTCTCCGTAATACAGAGAACACTCAATGAGTGTTCTCTGTATTAGGCGACAATTCATTCATTCATTGATTAAAAAAAAAAAAAAAAAAAGCGTGGGGGTTCCCCTAAATTCAATTACCAGGCCCTTCAGGTCTGACATGGATATTAAGGGGAACCCCGTGTCAAATTTAAAAAAAAAATTGACGTGGGGGTCCCCCCAAATATCCATACCAGACCCTTCAGGTCTGATATGGATATTAAGGGGAACCCCGCATCAAATTAAAAAAAAAAATTGACGTGGGGGTCCCCCTAAAAATCCATATCAGACCCTTTATCCGAGCACGCAACCTGGCAGGCCGCAGGAAAAGAGGGGGGGACGAGAGAGCGGCCCCCCCTCCCTCCTGAACCGTACCAGGCCACATACCCTCAACATTGGGAGGATGCTTTGGGGGTCTGTGACCCCTCAAAGCACCTTGTCCCCATGTTGATAAGGACAAGGGCCTCATCCTCACAACCCTGGCCGTTGGTTGTGAGGGTCTGCGGGCGGGGGGCTTATCAGAATCTGGAAGCCCCCTTTAACAAGGGGACCCCCAGATCCCGCCCCCCCCCCCTGTTTGAAATGGTAAGGGGGTACAAAAGTACCCCTACCATTTCACAAAGAAAGTGTCAAAATGGTTAAATAAGACAAACACACTTTTGAAAAATTCCTTTATTAAAAATGAAAAAAAAAAAAAAAAAAAAAAAGATTCCAGCGGTGCTAATCCACTCTTGCTATCCAGTGACGGATCTCCGGGGTCCAGCGATGGCTGATCATATCCAGCGACGGGGGAATCTCTCAGTCCAGCGCTGTCCATACATCCGTCTTCTGTCTCCTCTCCGGAGACACTGCAGAGAGCACAGCGCTGACGTTTCTTATATTGGGAGGGCGGGGCCACCCGTCACCTGACCCCGCCCCTCTGACGCTGGAGAGGGAAGCCAGGGGTTCCCCAGTGACGTGTGGGTGACCCCGCCCCCTCTGATGTAACGGAAACCTGCGTCCAGAAGACGGATGTATGGACAGCGCTGGACTGAGAGATTCCCCCGTCGCTGGATATGATCAGCCATCGCTGGACCCCGGAGATCCGTCGCTGGATAGCAAGAGTGGATTAGCACCGCTGGAATCTTTTTTTTTTTTTTTTTTCATTTTTAATAAAGGAATTTTTCAAAAGTGTGTTTGTCTTATTTAACCATTTTGACACTTTCTTTGTGAAATGGTAGGGGTACTTTTGTACCCCCTTACCATTTCAAACAGGGGGGGGGCGGGATCTGGGGGTCCCCTTGTTAAAGGGGGCTTCCAGATTCTGATAAGCCCCCCGCCCGCAGACCCTCACAACCAACGGCCAGGGTTGTGAGGATGAGGCCCTTGTCCTTATCAACATGGGGACAAGGTGCTTTGAGGGGTCACAGACCCCCAAAGCATCCTCCCAATGTTGAGGGTATGTGGCCTGGTACGGTTCAGGAGGGAGGGGGGGCCGCTCTCTCGTCCCCCCCTCTTTTCCTGCGGCCTGCCAGGTTGCGTGCTCGGATAAAGGGTCTGATATGGATTTTTAGGGGGACCCCACGTCAATTTTTTTTTTAAATTTGACACGGGGTTCCCCTTAATATCCATATCAGACCTGAAGGGTCTGGTATGGATATTTGGGGGGACCCCCACGCTTTTTTTTTTTAATCAATGAATGAATGAATTGTCGGCTAATACAGAGAACACTCATTAAGTGTTCTCTGTATTACGGAGACCCGACAATTTAGCCGCAAGTGATTTTAAAAGACTTTTTTTCCTGCACAAATGACACTTTGTGCAGCGACAGTTCTAAGCACCAGAAACATGCGCCCCTTCACAGGCATACTATAGATACCCCCCAGCTACGAAATTTAAAGGAATATTACACTTTTATTGTTTCACTTTAATCATTATTAAAATCACTGCTCCTGAAAAAACTGCCGTTTTTAAAACTTTTTTTTGCATTGATCCATGTCCCCTGGGGCAGGACCCGGGTCCCCAAACACTTTTTAGGACAGTAACTTGCATATTACCCTTTAAAATGAGCACTTTAGATTGTGAACGTTCGAGTCCCATAGACTTTAATAGGGTTCTAAAGTTCACACGAAGTTTAGGTCTGTTCGCAGGTTCTGGTGCGAACCGAACAGGGGGGTGTTCGGCTCATCCCTAGTCCTTAGAAAAGGTCTCAACTTCTGCCCCAATCAAGATATGGATGTGTTTGAGATATACAAAGACCTCCAGCTCTTTGTTCGTAAACCCCAGATATGGGGAATTTATCGTCTCACTATTAGATTTTATTTTGCAGCCTAATGTGTTTACTTTTAATGGCTCCCATTTCCTCCAGATACAGGAGGTGACAATGGGGACATGTTGTGCCCCGTCTTATGCCAACCTGTATCTGGGGGAATGGGAGGCAATGGTCCTGGATGATGAAGACTTGTCAATGTACTCGGACCACATTATATGTTGGTACCGGTACATCGACGACATCTTCATCATCTGGGACGGCCTCCAAGAGCTACTGAAACAGTGGCTTTTGAGAATCAACAAGAACAATTTTAACTTACAGTTTACCATGAATTTTGATCCGAATCGAATTACTTTCCTCGATGTGGAGATCTATAGGGGGGGAGTCAGGCACTGTGCTAAGCAAACTTTTCAGGAAGCCCACTGCGGGCAACTCTATTTTGTTTGCATCAAGTTTCCACCCAAAGCCGTTACTTGACTCTATTCCATATAGCCAATACCTTTGGGTAAGGGGCAACTGCTCTGATGAGGCCGTGTTCCGGGAGGAGGCCAATCAGCTCCGCTGTAGATTACTCCAGCGAGGCTATTCTCATACCTCCCTGAAGCGAGCCTTCAAATGAGCCAACTCGTACACGAGAGAGGACCTTATTTACCGTAAAAAAAAACAAAAAAGGAAACTGACCAGGTTAGAATTATTACCAAATATAGTACTCAACATGAGCAGGTTAAAAAAATAATTGCCAAATACTGGCATTTACTTATGTGTGACCCTATCTTAGGAAAAATAGTGACACCCCAACCCTCATACACCTTTAAACGTGCTACTTCCCTTAGGGATACCCTTATGCAAAGTGAATTCCGTGATGCCACTCTTCCTGCACATTGTAAATACAAGGGTACCTACATGTGTGGCAAATGCCACTACTGTAGATATATGATGATACAAAAGAATCCACTTTTACCTAATGGCAAAATATTCCATCCTAAACACTTTGCGAATTGCCGCACCAGCGGGGTAATTTATCTGCTCCTGTGTGAGTGTGGTTGTTTTTATGTCGGTAAAACAAAACAGGAGTTCTGGAAACGTGTATATAGACACATCAACAGCATGCGTATGTGCGACCCAGATCTTCCTCTGGGCCGCCATACTAGATCAGTGCATGAGGGTAAATTTCCAAAAATAAAATTTCTCATTTTAGACAGGGTTCATCCCAACCCCAGAGGTGGTGACTGGAATAAAAATCTCCTGCAGATTGAATCTAGATGGATTCATTATCTAAAAGCTACTCAGGCCCCTGGCCTCAATGACACCATCTGGTTCAAATCTTTCTTGGAGGGCTTTGTCTCAGGGGGGAGGGAACAATAATATATGGGCCTTCAAATACCTCTGGGAATACCTTTATATTTAGAGTGTACCTGTTTTTCTAAAAAAAAAACTTGCATTTTGCCACCTCGTTCCACCCAATTTGGAGTGGTGGTCTACGTACATCTAATGTTATAATTTTATGGTTTATTGTTAAAAAAAATGTTTATTTCTTTATTTATTGTACTTGACCCCGCCTATGCTCCCGGTCATTACCCTTTGCTCCTGTTACCATACTGGCCTTTATAAATATTATTATTAGCAAAATTTACCCTCTTCTATCATTTCACTCTGAATTTATTTTTTTTGGCTCCATGGGAGGTGTGTGGTTGCAGGCAGGGTTCGCCCGGCACATCCGGCCGCCCGGGATTTCCTCTCTACGGGTGGCCGTAAAGATGGCGATGGGGTTGCCTTTGTTTTTTGGCTGCCTACCGCCTGTCTTGCTTCTCCTGCGGACACCCCTGCCCACTGGAGTTTCTGTGCCTCTGTGCGGGCGTCGGGGGTGTGGTCTTGCGTGCTGCACGCCGGCGCCATCTTGCTACTCCCGGGGCACATGCGCTGTCCCCGGGATGGGCGTCTTGATGGCGCCGGGTGCGGTGGGCTTGTCCTCGGCCCGGCGCCGTTTGCGCATTGGTCTGGGCAGCATGGGGGGCGTGGCCCCGCACACACCGCCCAGGGGGCTGACATGAGTAGGGAGATACGTGCTCTCCAACAGCTGGTGCATCTCAATCAGCACCAGCTGCTGGAGGTTAATGGTGCCTTTATTACTAGAGCCGCCCTGACCAGCATCTGCAGACTTCATTTGCAGGACACCGGCTGGACGGACCTCTTATCTTCTCCCACAACTTCATATGGCTAAGTAAGTTATTAAAGTGCGGTTTATCTTGTGTTTTTACTCTTATGCAACATTGATTGTGGCAGTCAAAGCTCTCCCCTCCTTTTCTATACTCTTAATGTGAATTCTGTTTCACTATTTAGTGTATATTTGTTTATCTATATATATATGATACTTGATATCTTAATATTCTCTACCTTACTGCATAATAAGCAGATTTGTCTAATACATATAATATACAGTTAGGTCCTTTTAGAACACTTTCAGTGCCGAACTTGTTGCTACCACATTGCTTGCTGTCACTCTTCCCTTTTATGATTTACTCAGATGCAGTTCATACTCTTATCTCTTTATCTGTATTTTTTAACTGTTGCACCGTTTTCTGCCCTGCACTTTAATTGTCAGCCCCAGTGTTTCCCCACTTGCACTGCTCACCCTCTGGGGTTAAACTTTTTTATTCAGTTTTCATTTTTATTTATTATTTTTTACTTTTTAATTTTATTTTCGTTTTTATTTAATTTCATTTTATTTTACTTGCTTCTCCAGTATTGCCTAATGTTCAATTTTCAGTTCTTATCTATACATATTTATTTTTACCCCACCCTAGTTATTATCATTATTCCTTCATTCCTTACCTTTATATAAAAAAAATATAAAAAAAAATAAAAAAATAAATTTACTATTTTGTATTTCTCTTCTCTTGCCCTGTTTTTTCTTTTTTTTTTTTCTTTCCTTTTTTTTTTTTTTTTTTATTCAGGTGTAGTTCTGGGTAAAACAACTATAAAAGTTCCAGTTCATATGAACTTCTTCCCCAAGAGGGGACTGCAGATTTCTCTTCACATTACCTCTGCAGGATTTCTACAATTTCTATTGGAGTATAGACAGACTGGGGGATGTACCTCGAGCACTGGCGGAGTTAAATACACCTATATGGTCCTGTATAATTACTTGTTTTTATCAAATGGTGCCCAGCGGCTATTGCCATACCTGTTAGCTGTATTGTAAGTACTTCTAAACCTTGCCTGTTTAACTATTTGTCACATCTGTGTGTCACTCCCTGTCTAGATACTATGTAATTATGACACCCTGTCCCTTGCCATTTATCAGATTCTACAAAAACGTTGTACCTACACACCCCTGAAGAAGGACATGCTTTTTCAAGCTCCGAAACGCGTAGGGTGTTTCTGTTCAAATCATACGACGTAATCAAACATAGCATCAATACTGGTTGTATATATACCTGTTGGTGTACTTTTTAATGCATACTGTATATTTAATTGCTGTTTGTTTTATGTAATAAAATAATTTGTATATCATTATAATTTGTACATGCCTTAAAAGTCCACCCCCAGGGCACCCCATCTTCTTTTTCGTTATGTTTTAGGATGTGGCACAACAAATTTACGTGACCCTGTCATACCCTCCCTCTTGAAGAATAAAGCCTGAGCAGCAGGGCTGCTAAAGAGAGCCAGGTGGCTTGGTATTTTCCATTTGTAACTTACATTGTTGCTGTGGAAAGCTGAACCCTATGTGTGGGCAACATTTCTGTTATTGGACTTGTTTTCTTTTCCTTTAATAAACGTGGACCAACAAGTCCTTAAACGGCACAACTGGCGTGGACTCAGCTCACTGGTAGCTCTGCCCTTAAGCTAAAACAACCCCCAATTTTACAGCACAGACAGACACATGTACACACACACATACAGACACACACATACAGACACATGTACACATACACGCACACACACTAA
Organism: Lithobates pipiens; assembly: GCF_037356315.1. NCBI lineage: Eukaryota > Metazoa > Chordata > Amphibia > Anura > Ranidae > Lithobates > Lithobates pipiens. The sequence goes on from NW_027507903.1 coordinate 299,410,847, forward strand.
AACACACCTACAAACACGTGTACAGACACACATACACACCACATACACACACACACAGTTTCATTGTTCATTTGAAGATCACCTGTTCACTTGTAATCTGTCAGTTGTTGCCCCTAGCAACAGAGCTGGGGAACTGTTTTGTTCGGCCACCATTGAGGATTGAACCCTGGGGAAGGACTTGTGTGCTCTGCATACTATTTCAGTGCTGTAACAAATGCCATTGTCCAAAGCAGCTAGCAGGGACTTTCGCTATTTATTGTTCCTGTTTACCCAGTTGCCCCAACCAATGCTGGGACGGATACTTGTACCAATCCTGAAATTCAGGAACTGTTTACTCTATGCTGTCACCCGTGGCAACCATGCTGGGTAACCACGCCTATGGATTACAAATATGTCCAGAGTTTTGTTGTTACTGGGCGTTTCACTGTGGATTACTAATATGTCCAGCGTTCTGCTAATGCTGTACATCTTGAACTTTTTCTCCAAACTCCTGCTAAAGACAGTAAAGTAAGCCTGAGAATGTCTACTGTTGCCCAGGGTAATTGGAAGCAGCCTGTGGGTGCCTGCAGGTGGGACTATGTTATAGCAGTCCGCTACAGGGAGGCCTTGGCTACCATCTTTATTGTTGCTACTGGCAACCACCGGACAATTCAGCTATCATCTACCTTCAGTTGCTTGAGCACGGTCGGTGCCAGGCCGGTGCCAGGCGACATGCCTGGATAAGTCCTGCTAGCATGCCTGCAAATTTCAGTTCGTCTAAGCCCTTGTACACACGGTCAGAGAATCTGTCGGAATGAGTCTTATCGGACCGCGTCGTCAGATAATCCGACTGTGTGTGGTATGCATCAGACTGATTCCGTCCGAATCTCCGTCCGATCCAAATTTCCAACATGTTGGAAATATTTCCCGACCAACTGGGCCGGACGGACCTAATCCGATCATGTGTAGAGCATTTTGATCGGACCAAGTGCCACGCATGCTCAGATCAAATTCCTACATCAAAGCTATTGGCTACTAGCCTGAATGTAGTCCCATCGTAACGAAATTACGTCATCACATTCTGAAAGATCGGATTTTTCGCCAACTTGGCCTGACCGTGTGTATGCAACAGTTTCGGACACAATCCGTCGGACTAAATCCGATGGGCAAAATCCAACGGATTTGGTTGGCAAAATCTCCGACCGTGTGTACGTGGGCTAACAAAGGGTTACAGCAGGGTGCCCAGGGAGAAATGTTCTTATCAGTTCCGTTGGCGCCAGCTCATCTGGAAGCGAAGGGTTGGTGCCACGCCCTGGAGGAGACCAAAAGTTTGCTGCTAACAGCAGACACCACGAGGCAGAGGAAGATGGTGGAGGGTGCTCGGCTGTAACCCACCTTAGTTGGTTGCCTGAAATGCAGGAGTGGGCGCTGGTGGACATTGGCATCTGGCTGGAGCCTTGCAGAGGCCTTGCCTTGGGAGTGATTGACGGAGCGCAGCTCTTGCTCTGTCCAGAGTACTGGATTCCGACGGCAAAGGTCACTGCTTGGGCCAGGTGTGGTCATTGTGGGGAGCCACTCACATGACTGGGACCTGTTCAGCAGGAGCTGCAGTATTACAGTGTGGACCTGCTATCAGGAATCTGTACACTAAAGCCGTGGAAGACTCAGAAGGGCGGAGAGGGCCAAAGATTACCCCCTAAAGGTGAAGGGATATTGCAGCCAGGCAACTCCTCCATGAACACAGAGGACATCAGCGGGAGAGAGACTGTCGTGACCTGTGGCCTGGCCAGGGACCTGGTGTCTGTGAGTATTACAGTGTGGGAGCCAGAGGCAACCCCCGAAGAGCCGGCCAGCTCTAAGTCCCTTGCCTTTTTGGTCCAGAGGGAGCTGTTAGCAATTACAGGTAATCTGGATGAGAAGGGCTAGGGCACAATCATTTATTGGGGTTCCCCTAGTGTGCAGGCTGAGTTTGGCTCCCTTGAGGGGTTGGCAGAGTGGTCGTTCCCTGAGGAAAATACTGACAAGAAGTTGGAGAATCTCACGTCCCTGACAGTGGGGATGGACTAGAGCTAGCAGCAGAACCTGAGCAGTCAGCAGGAACTCTGATCGGCAGTATGCAGCTCTTTGAATCCAGGCCTTCCACTACCCAGACCAGGGCGCCCACCTATCAGAAGTGAGTCATTCAGGCCATGAATGCCTGTGTCCTGCCAGGAAAGGGAAGTCCTAGGCAGCTGCCTTGATTCTCCAGATTTGAGCGGGAGATAGAAATTAGAGTGGCCTAGGAGTGGGGCCTGGATTTTCCCTATGTTGCTCCCCTGACTATGGAAGTCATCGAGAATTCCTGGGGTGGATGGGAGGACTACCTAGTCTCAGACGATCTTCATGTCCCCAGGCCGTTGCGGGTGCCAGGCGGTGTGGCTTGGACCCATTTCCTGGAGATCAGAGAGGAATGGAGGCTTGATCGGACTATCTATAAGAATCGAGTGCTTGTGTTCAAGGCAGGTCAGTCTGTTCAGAGCCACTCGGTCCCCAGGGAGGGAGGAGGAGGGGACTGGAAGAGATTACCTGATCCCCGCTTCTATGCTTAGGAGCTAAGCCACATGAACTGCAGGAGAGGCAGACTGTGCTTATTCCTTTTTCTTTCCCTGACTTACAGGAAAAAAATAGCTTGTCACCCTATGTGCCGACAGAAAGACTGGCTATTGCAAGGACATGGGTAAAGTTTGTTCCTCTACTGACTCTTTGGAGCCTGTTTGTTTGGGGAGGGGCCCCTCCCATCAGGAATGCTAAAGAGGACTGTTGACCTGTTTTGCATATGTTTTTACCATTTGTTCTGTTGTTCGTTTATAACCCCCTTCTGACAGGGCCAGGGGCTGTGAAGGAACCCCACACAACCCAAGCGGTGTCCTGAAAAATTTATAGGGACACTTTTTTGTCTGTAGGTGGGGCCTTATTATAATTGGGGCATGGCATTCGTTTATTCGTTTTTAGGTGTGGTGCAACAGGGAAAGGAGGTGAAAAACAGACATGGCTTAAACTAAATATTGGATGTGGCTAAAAGGGGGTGTGGCTCAAGTCTGAGATGAAGGAGGGATACAGGGAGAAAGAAAGAAATAGGGAGAGAAGGAAGAAAGAAAGAGGGATGGAGGGACAGCAGGCCCAGATCCTACACCACAATAGCAATATGTCTATTCCAGGAAATGTAACAATCTGCAGATAAAGATACTCCAAACACCTGGTGTTAGCACTTCAATCATCCTGGCACCATGGTTGGTATGGTATCAGGATGATTGAAGCACATTATTTCTATTGTTACATTGTAATATAAAATGAAATACTTCAACTCACCATAATCAGTGGGAGCCCTGAGCGTGTCACTTGTCACATCTCCTGCCACCAGATGCCATCAGGAGTCCCTCCTTACACCAGGCATTCCCAGCAGAGTCCCGCCTTACATAAGGTGCCCCCAGCGGAGTCCCTCCTTACATCAGGTGTCCCCAGCAGAATCCCTCCTTACATCAGGTGCCCCAGCGGAGTCCCTCCTTACATCAGGTGTCCCCAGGTAGTGGAGTCCCTCCTTACATCAGGTGTCCCCAGGCAGTGGAGTCCCTCCTTACATCAGGTTTCCCCAGGCAGTGGACTCCCTCCTTACATCAGGTGTCCCCAGGCAGCAGAGTCCCTCTTACATCAGGTGTCCCCAGGCAGTGGACTCCCTCCTTACATCAGTGTCCCCAGTGGAGCACCTCCTTACATCGGGTGTCCCCAGGCAGCGGAGCCCCTTTTACATCAGGTGTCCCCAGGCAGTGGAGTCCCTCTAGGAGTGGGGCCTGGATTTTCCCTATGTTGCTCCCCTGACTATGGAAGTCATCGAGAATTCCTGGGGTGGATGGGAGGACTACCTAGTCTCAGACGATCTTCATGTCCCCAGGCCGTTGCGGGTGCCAGGCGGTGTGGCTTGGACCCATTTCCTGGAGATCAGAGAGGAATGGAGGCTTGATCGGACTATCTATAAGAATCGAGTGCTTGTGTTCAAGGCAGGTCAGTCTGTTCAGAGCCACTCGGTCCCCAGGGAGGGAGGAGGAGGGGACTGGAAGAGATTACCTGATCCCCGCTTCTATGCTTAGGAGCTAAGCCACATGAACTGCAGGAGAGGCAGACTGTGCTTATTCCTTTTTCTTTCCCTGACTTACAGGAAAAAAATAGCTTGTCACCCTATGTGCCGACAGAAAGACTGGCTATTGCAAGGACATGGGTAAAGTTTGTTCCTCTACTGACTCTTTGGAGCCTGTTTGTTTGGGGAGGGGCCCCTCCCATCAGGAATGCTAAAGAGGACTGTTGACCTGTTTTGCATATGTTTTTACCATTTGTTCTGTTGTTCGTTTATAACCCCCTTCTGACAGGGCCAGGGGCTGTGAAGGAACCCCACACAACCCAAGCGGTGTCCTGAACAGGAGCAGGAGAGGACAGTGGAGAACACTGGCGGGCAAGTCTTCAGGAGGGATCCATCAGATGTCGGTGAGTGACGGACACAGTCGGTAGAGCTGGGAGAGGCATGCCTGAGTGGACTGGGAGGCAGTCTGCGATGGATGTAGAGCCAGCGGGAGAGATTGTGATGTTACTGCCAGAGAAGTCAGGGGCTGCCGCCAGGAGGGTTGTCAGAGCCTGCACAGAACTGACTGGGATCAGTAGTCCACCTTAATACAGCTAACACTAAAGAATTTTTCTGTCACCATTGGTTGCTACACCAAGGGGCCCACAGTCAGCAAATAGCAGTTTCTAAGGTCTGACTGTATTTGAGTTGGGCCTACCATGTGCTAGCTGTGCCAGGAACCAAGTATTGTACAGGAGAGAGACAGACTGCAAATACGTGTTGTGCTGGAGGGGGCTAGAGGTATAGAAGATGTAAACAGAAGTTCCAATTGATCATTCCCTTTTACCCCATCCAAGTTTAATCCCTCAATAAATAACAAAAACAAACCTGGAAGTGAATGCCAGGCTGGGCAGGGTGACAGGTGGAACTACTAAATTCTGCAGCCCCTAGGGGGGTACCACTACAACAGCACTATATTAATTAGTATATTTAATATAAGCCTGTAGTTCAACAATCCTTTTTTTATTTTTGCAAGTCTGCCTAGAACCAGTTAAAGCAAACTTACTCTAAATCTTTCATGCATTTATTATGTGCACAGGAAACTAAATGTCAAATAATGTCTGTTTTTGTTTTACTGTCTCACTTTTGACTGAAGTTAACCAAACAGCTCAACTGAAAAGATATTTTCTGGCCATGATAGTTTGACACATTTCTTCAACATGATTACAAGTCCTTTAAACTTCCGTTTTAAGAAAGAAGAAACATTTTGGTAAAAGGCATAACATATCAAGCTGTGATGTCGTGTTCAGACATCCTTCAAGAATTATAGTTTATAATATTACCTGGCAAGTACATAGATTACCAAGTTATTTTATACTTAAGAATCCGGTAAACTGAAATGAAATGCATAGGTTATTTTTGTCTCTCTTGTTTTTACTTTTTTTTGTTTAATTTTTGTTTTTATAGGTTTGTGCATAAGCCACTCAAGGTAGAAAGATTACCTACTACAATGACTCGGCTAATCTGTTAAAATAACATGCCAGTCATGCAGGGATTGAATTATTTTTAACTATTCAGCCGACTCATGCTGTTAAAGCGGAGGTCCACCCTAAAGTGGACCTTCCGCTCATTGGATTCCTCCCCCCCTCCGGCGCCACAATTGGCACCTCTCAGGGGGGAGGGGGGTGCAGGTACCTGTACAGTACAGGTATCTGCACCCACTTCCGGCGTAGATTCTGCAGAAGGTACGCCCCTTTCCGCAGAATGTATGCCCCTTTCCGAAAGTCCCCCGCTGTCTGCTGGGAAACACACGGATCCCAGAGACAGCGGGGACCATCCTTATTGCGTAGCGCGACTCGCACATGCGCAGTAGGGAACCGGGAAATGAAGCCGAAAGGCTCCACTTCCTCATTCCCATACCCAAGATGGCGGCGACAGCACCCGAGAGACGATCGAGAGATCAGCTTCGGGTGCCGACATTGCGGGCACGCTGGGCGGGTAAGTGTCACCATTTTAAAAGTCAGCAGCTGCAGTATTTGTAGCTGCTGGCTTTTAAAAAAAAAAAACAAAAAAAAAAAACGTCAGACTCCCGGCGGACTCCCGCTTTAAAAGGAACACAGATTTGTATTCTCTATTTATTATGTTTTACTGTTATTACCAAAAGTGAAAGAGAATCACAAACTTTTGGTTGCCTCCACAACAGTACTGCCTGGTACAAACTACTAGTTATTTTTCACTCAACCCAGGGGGTTGAACGAAAAAAAAAAAAAACTGACAGCTCTGGTCGGAGCCACTGTACTAACAATCGAACGTTAGTACAGCGATCTACCCTGCTGAGAGGCAGCCCCCCTACCCTTCTCGCCAGAACACTCCGATCAACGCTCTCCACCATTGGTGGAGAGCGCTGATCGGGAGTCGGTTGGCGGCAGATTTTCCAGCATGCACATCCAACAGAAGTCGGCCGAATGGATCAGGTGCCATACACACAGGCTGAATGAGGGCCGGTTTTTATTGAACCAGCCGCTGTCGCACAGCATACGACCTGTGTGTATGGGGCTTAACGGAGAGGAAATCTTCCAGTGGGGACACTAGTTTTGATTTCTCCCACTTTCTTTTTTTTGACTATGGGGCAGGAAGTGAAGTGAACTCTCCCCAACACAGACAGTGAAAAGCTTGACAAGGGTTATAACACTCCCTTACTCTATCCAAAATGGAAAAACAAAGTTTTGCCTTTAGTTCTACTAGCCTCAGATTAAACCATTCGATAAGGCAGTTGCTGTACTCAGTCATTTCTCAGTATTCAGTCATTTCTCTGGCTCATTGGCGGAATCACAGTTTATATTACTGTGCTGTACAAACAATTGACTTTTTTTCAGCAGGAGGTAAGTAAACTGGAAATCTTGTGTTAGGAGGTGGCAAGCTCAAGCGCCATCTCTGGATGTACTAGGCACTTTGACAAGGACACTAATAATGAGTTGTGTGCATGCTGGAGTACAGATCTCACTTGTGACATGGGTAATAAAGAATGAGCTGTGTTTACTGGAGAACAGAACTCACTGATCACAAAGGGAGTGAATTGTGTGTGCTGGTTACAGATCTCACGGTTGACATACTGTTGGCACTAGAGAGTGAGTTGTCTGTACTGGGGTATTCATCTCACTGATGACGTGGGTACTAGAAAGTGAGCTGTGGATGCTAAAGTATACATTTTATAGCATCTACAAATTATGGTATATAAACCAGAATTATTTTTTTTTATCATAGTAATGGCAGCAATCAGCAACATATAGCTGGAATGCGATATTGCGGTGGACAAGCTTACACTAACTGACACTTTTAACACTTTGTGTGAGCCAGTGACATTAATATAGCATAGTTGCCAACATTGTAAAAAAATTTATAGGGACACTTTTTTGTCTGTAGGTGGGGCCTTATTATAATTGGGGCATGGCATTCGTTTATTCGTTTTTAGGTGTGGTGCAACAGGGAAAGGAGGTGAAAAACAGACATGGCTTAAACTAAATATTGGATGTGGCTAAAAGGGGGTGTGGCTCAAGTCTGAGATGAAGGAGGGATACAGGGAGAAAGAAAGAAATAGGGAGAGAAGGAAGAAAGAAAGAGGGATGGAGGGACAGCAGGCCCAGATCCTACACCACAATAGCAATATGTCTATTCCAGGAAATGTAACAATCTGCAGATAAAGATACTCCAAACACCTGGTGTTAGCACTTCAATCATCCTGGCACCATGGTTGGTATGGTATCAGGATGATTGAAGCACATTATTTCTATTGTTACATTGTAATATAAAATGAAATACTTCAACTCACCATAATCAGTGGGAGCCCTGAGCGTGTCACTTGTCACATCTCCTGCCACCAGATGCCATCAGGAGTCCCTCCTTACACCAGGCATTCCCATCAGAGTCCCGCCTTACATAAGGTGCCCCCAGCGGAGTCCCTCCTTACATCAGGTGTCCCCAGCAGAATCCCTCCTTACATCAGGTGCCCCAGCGGAGTCCCTCCTTACATCAGGTGTCCCCAGGTAGTGGAGTCCCTCCTTACATCAGGTGTCCCCAGGCAGTGGAGTCCCTCCTTACATCAGGTTTCCCCAGGCAGTGGACTCCCTCCTTACATCAGGTGTCCCCAGGCAGCAGAGTCCCTCTTACATCAGGTGTCCCCAGGCAGTGGACTCCCTCCTTACATCAGTGTCCCCAGTGGAGCACCTCCTTACATCGGGTGTCCCCAGGCAGCGGAGCCCCTTTTACATCAGGTGTCCCCAGGCAGTGGAGTCCCTCTTACATCAGGTGTCCCCTGGCAGTGGAGTCTCTCCTTGCATCAGTGTCCCCAGTGAATTCCCCTTTACATCAGGTGTCCCCAGGCAGAAGAGTCCATCCTTACAGCAGGTGTCCACAGGCAGTGGAGTTCTTCCTTACATCAGTATCCCCAGTGGAGTCCCTCTTACATCAATTGTCCCCAGGCAGTGGAGTCCCTATTACATCAGGTGTCCCCAGGCAGTGGAGTCCCTTCTTACATCAGTATCTCCAGTGGAGTCCCTCTTACATCAGGTGTCCCCAGCCAGTGGAGTCACTCTTTACATCAGTGTCCCCAGTGGAGTGCCTCTTACATCAGGTGTCCCCATTGGAGTCCCACTTGCATCAGGTGTCCCCAAGCAGTGGAGTCCCTCCTTACATCAGTGTCTCCAGTGGAGTCCCAATTATAATTAGGGGTGGGGCATTCATTTTTAGGCGTGGTGTAATGGGGAAAGGGTGTAAATGATTGTGGATTAAACTGAATAGTGGGTGTGACTTAATGGGGTGTGGGTCAAATGGGGTGTGGTTCGAGTCTGAGATGAATGAGGGATGGAGGGAGAAAGAAAGAAAGAAATAGGGAGTGACGGAAGGAAAGAAAGAGGGATGGAGGGGCAGCAGGCCCAGATCCTACACCGCAATAGCAATATGTGTATTCCAGAAAATGTAACAATCAGCAGATAAAGATACTTCAAACACCTGGCGTTAGCGTTTCATTCAGCCCGGCACCATAGTTGGTATGGTATCAGTATGATTGAAGTGCATTTTTCTATTATTAGACTGTAATATAAAATGCAATGTAGTTCAATTCACCATAATCAGTGGCGTGTCACCTGTCACGTCTCCTGCCGCCAGATGCCATCAGATGTCCCTAGCAGAGTCCCTCCTTACACCAGGCATTCCCAGCAAAGTCCTGCCTTACACCAGGCATTCCCAGCAGAGTCCCGCCTTACATCAGATGCCCCCAGTGAAGTCCCTCTTTACAACAGGTGCCCCCAGCAGAGTCCCTCCTTACATCAGTGTCCCCAGTGGAGTCCCTCTTACATCAGGTGTCTTCAGGCAGTGGAGTCCCTCCTTCCATCAGTGTCCCCAGTGGAGTCCCTCCTTACATCAGGTGTCCCCAGGCAGTGGAATCCCTCTTACATCAGGTGTCCCCATTGGAGTCCCTTTTACATCAGGTGTCCCCAGGCAGCGGAGTCCCTTCTTACATCAGTATCTACAGTGGAGTCCCTCTAACATCAGGTGTCCCCAGGCAGTGGAGTCCCTCCTTACATCAGCGTCTCCAGTGGAGTCCCTCCTTACATCAGATGTCCCCAGACAGTGGAGTCACTTCTTACATCAGGTATCCCCAGGCAGCGGAGTCCCTTTTACATCAGGTGCCCCCAGGCAGCGGAGTCCCTCTTACATCAGGTGTCCCCAGGCTGCGGAGTCCCTCTTACATCAGGTGTTCCCGGGCAGTGGAGTCCCTCTTACATCAGGTGTTCCCGGGCAGTGGAGTCCCTCCTTACCTCAGTGTCCCCAGTGGAGTCCCTCTTACATCAGGTGTCCCCAGGCAGTAGCATCCCTCTTACATCAGGTGTCCCCAGGCAGTAGCGTCCCTCTTACATCAGGTGTCCCCAGGCAGTGGAGTCCCTCCTTACATCAGTGTCTCCAGTGGTGTCCCTCTTACATCAGATGTCCCCAGACAGTGGAGTCACTTCTTACATCAGGTATCCCCAGGCAGCGGAGTCCCTTTTACATCAGGTGCCCCCAGGCAGCGGAGTCCCTCTTACATCAGGTGTCCCCAGGCTGCGGAGTCCCTCTTACATCAGGTGTTCCCGGGCAGTGGAGTCCCTCTTACATCAGGTGTTCCCGGGCAGTGGAGTCCCTCCTTACCTCAGTGTCCCCAGTGGAGTCCCTCTTACATCAGGTGTCCCCAGGCAGTAGCGTCCCTCTTACATCAGGTGTCCCCAGGCAGTAGCGTCCCTCTTACATCAGGTGTCCCCAGGTAGTGGAGTCCCTCCTTACATCAGTGTCTCCAGTGGTGTCCCTCTTACATCAGGTGTCCCCAGGCAGTGTAGTCCCTCTTACATCAGGTCTCCCCAGGCAGCAGAGTCCCTCTTACATCAGGTGTCCCCATGCAGCGGAGTCCCTCTTACATCAGGTGTCCCCAGGCAGCGGAGTCCCTCTTATATCAGGTGTTCCCGGGCAGTGGAGTCCCTCTTTACATCAGTGTCCCCAGTGGAGTCACTTTTACATCAGGTATCCCCAGGCAGTAGAGTCCATCCTTACATCAGGTGTCCCCAGGCAGCAGAGACCCTCTTACATCAGGTGTCCCGAGGAAGTGGAGTCCCTCCTTACCTCAGTGTCCCCAGTGGAGTCCCTCTTACATCAGGTGTCCCCAGGCAGTGGAGTCCCTCCTTACATCAGGCTTCCCCAGGCAGTAGAGTCCCTCTTACATCAGGTGTCCCCAGGCAGTGGAGTCCTTCCTTACATCAGTGTCTCCCAAGGCAGCGGAGTCCCTCCTACATCAGGTGTCCCCAGGCAATGGAGTTCTTCCTTACATCAGTATCTCTAGTGGATTCCCTCTTACATTAGGTCACCCCAAGCAGTGGAGTCCCTCTAACATCAGGTCTACCCAAGCAGCGGATAACCATTTCAATACCAGCCACTTTTACCCCCCCTTACTGCCCAGGCCAATTTTCAGCACTGTCGCACTTTGAATTGCGCAGTCATACAACCCTGTACCCATTTCGTCATGAATTTAGGCCAAAATGTATTCTGCTATATTTCTTTGGTGAAAATAACCTAAATAAGTGTATATTATTTAGTCTGTAGGAAGGTTATAGAGTCCACAAACTATAGTATATATCGTCAGGACAGTACAAGTACCCCCCAAATTACCCCTTTTCGGAATGTAGACAGTAAGGCCCCTTTCACACGGGGCGGATCAGTAATGATAGACATAATGTCCGCATGTGTGAAAGGGGCCTAAAGGTTGTTTAGTAAGAAGCATGGCGGGTTTTTTGAAGTTGTAATTTTTTGAAAAGTGAAGAAAGTCTGTACCAAGTGATCACTGTGACCAATCACAGTGTGCAACACAATTGTATACAATGGATGACTTTAACCACTTGCCTACTGGGCACTTAAACACCCTTCCTGCCCAGACCAATTTTCAGCTTTCGGTGCTCTCACACTTTGAATGACAATTACTCAGTCATGCAACAATGTACCCAAATGAATTTTTTTTCCTTTTTTTCCCACAAATAGAGCTTTCTTTTGGTGGTATTTGATCACCTCTGGGTTTTTTATTTTTTGCGCTATAAATGAAAAAAGACCGAAAATTTGGAAAAAAAACACATTTTTCTTTGTTTCTGTGATAAAATTTTGCAAATTATTAATTTTTCTTCATAAATTTTGGCCACAATTTATGCTGCTACATATCTTTGGTAAAATTTAACCTAAATTAGTGGATATTTTTTGGTCTTTGTGAAAGTTAGAGAGTCTACAAGCTGTGGTGCGAATCATAAAAAATTGATCACATCTGATGTACTGGTGACCTGGTGATCTCATTTCTTGCAACCCGAACAAGCCAGGAAAGTACAAATACCCCCCAAATTACCCCTTTTTGGAAAGTAGACATTCCAAGGTATTTAGTAAGAGGAATGGTGAGGCTTTTGGTGTTGTCATTTTTTTCCCACAATTCTTTGCAAAATGAAGATTTTTAAAAAAATTTATTTTTCTTCCCACAAAATTGTCATTGTAATAGGTTATTTCTCTCACATGGCATGTGTATACCACAAATAATGCCCCAAAATACATTCTGCTACTCCTCCTGAGTATTACCATACCACATGTGTGGGACTTTTTCACAGCCTGGACATTTAGAGAGACCCAACATGCAGGGAGCGCCATCACGTGTTCTAGGAGCATAAATTACACATCTAAATTGTTGACTACCTATTACACTTTTGAAGGCCCTGGAGCACCAGGACAATGACACGTGACACTGACGTTGCACTGATGGCAGATGGCACTGATATGTGGCACTGATGGCACGTGACACTGATGCGACACTGATGACAGATGGCACTAATACGTGGCACTGATGACACTTGACACCGATGACAGATGGAACTAATATGTGGCACTGGTGACACGTGACACTGATGTGGCACTGATGACAGATGGCACTAGTACGTGACACTGATGATAGAACTATGGGAGGATGATTGATTTGTTCATAATCGTAAGTAATAAAATGTTTTCTTACCTCCCTCTTCTCTAGTGAGCGGTTAATGTAGAAAGATTTAGAAGCTCGGAATTTATTCCTCAGCGTGGACAACCGGCTTTTGGTATTTCTGGCTTCCCAAAAAGAGAATTCCAAGAACTGGAGAGAGCGCTAAACATGAAAAGAGATGCATCGAATTATTAGTTTATAAATTGAGTTCACTGCAATATGTTTTTTTATGTAAACTACTGTGGCATTGGGGAATTTCTTAGCTCAATGGTAGCGCAGAACAGTGAGGTCCATTTCAGTAACTCTGTTCAAGGACTTGGTAGCCCACATCTATTAAAAAGAAAGGAAAACTTCACAAAATATATCAGTTGCCCATGCAGGGGGATTCTACCATTACTTTAAATTGTGCAAAAAAAAATACTTCAGCTTCCTGGCTCACTTTCTTGCCACACGGCTGCTTCAGGCCTCAAACCTAGACCTTAGGTCTGATCCTCAGACCAAATCACACAGGGGTTGATTTACTAAAGGTAAATAGTCCGTGCACTGAAAATGCATCCACAAGTGTGCCCACTAGTGCACTTCAAGTGCACTGCAAGTGCAGTTGCTCTAGTCCTGAAGGAAATATGCATGGAAAATCAAAAAAATAAATGCATTTTTTGCTTGCACATGATTGGATGATAGAAATCAGCAGAGCTTCCCTTCATTTCAGAAAACCCTCAGATCTAGAGCAACTGCACTTGCAGTGCACTGTATATTTGTCTTCAGTAAATCAACCCACAGTCCCTTAAACTCAAGCTTTGTCATAGTTTACTCATCAGCTGATTGCTGCTCTGTCACAGACTAAATCTGCCTCCTGCAGATATGCACGCTCTAGTTGTCCCATGCAGCCTCTCCGACTCCTGGAGAGGGTTTGGAATCCTCCTGATGCTGGCACACCTCCTGTCTGCTGTGTGGAGTCCTGAACTACTGTTAGGTCCTAGTTTATAACACATGTGAACACCTACACACTCAGCCTGCTGGTTCCTGGTGCAATCTGGTCATAGGATTGGAGAAGCACTTTGAAGCCTATGAGCTCCAGCTCCTGATCCTGGAATTACAAAACCTGGATAAAGATAAGAACCCACCTTTCTCCACTCAAAACTGGCATTCTGGAGCCATTCAAAGTGTCATTTCAAAACCCTGTATCCATTTCTCCTATGTTTTCACACAGGTAGAGCCTTGCATTGCCACACTACTTAAACAGACTCTTTCCCAAGGTTCCATCACGATGACAGCCTGCCTTGTTAGCTATTTGAAATGTGCAAGAGGGGTTGGTATAGTTGGTTGGCACTCTGAGGAAGTGGCATGACCCAGCATTCAGTTCTGAAAAGAAGGTTTAAGAAACTTGTGCAGTTTACTTCTAGGTAGATACTTTATACCTGCTGCATTCTTTTAAAAATGTTGATAATAGATCTCTTTTACCCAATGATAAGGGTTTTGGATGTAAGAGTTACATCCTAAAAAAACGTTAGCAAACATTTTCTGACATATCTCTGTAACTGCTGTTAAAATTGCTTTGTATTATACAGCAGGAGCTGTCAAAATGCAACTGCTCCTGTGTTAAATTCACTTGCAAATAGTCTACAAGTGTCATTCAGTAAATACAATAAATCAATGTATTGTTCATCGTATTTCGTATTTTCATTGTATTTACTATTTAATTAATTTGTAGATCAAAGGTGTGACCTATGATCTACCTATGACATCCCTTAAAGAGAGCTGCACTTGTCTTAAAGCGGAGTTCCACCCTCAAGTGGAACTTACGCTCATCGGAAACCCTCCCCCCCCTCCGGTGCCACAATTGGCACCTTTCATGGGGGAGGGGAGTGCAGATACCTGTATAATCCAGGTATCTGCAGCCACTTCTGGGAATAGATAGCCACAGATGCCATCCACCCCCCCCCCCCCCCCCCCCCGGTGTGTTCTGGGAAACACACAGTTCCCAGGACACAGCGGGGACCAGTCTCATTGCACTGCGTGACTCGCGCATGCGCAGTAGGGAACTGGGCAGTGAAGCCGCAGCGCTTCACTTCCCGATTCCCTGACAGAGGATGGTGGCGGGGGCAGCAGAGAGACGAGCGATTGCTCGTCATCTGCTGCCGACATCGCTGGACCCTGGAACAGGTAAGTGTTCATTTATTAAAAGTCAGCAGCTGCAGTATTTGTAGCTGCTGACTTTTAATATTTTTTTGCAGGTGGCGCTCCTCTTTAAGCTGTAGTTCCTATAAGGTGGAGTCAACTCAGTGACCTCTGTCTGGAATTGTTTTCTTGTCACACCTATTAAGAAAAATAAAAACAGAAACCTTACATTTTTTTTACCAATTTGTTTAACACTATATTAACCCTTAGTTAACCATACTCAGTCTTGACTTCAGCCCTGGAAGATTTGGCTGCTCAATGACCAGGCCGTTTTTTTGCACTGCGCCGTTCTAACTGACAATTGTGCGGTCGTGCGACACTGTACCCAAACAAAATTGACGTCCTTTTTTTTCCCTACAAATAGAGCTTTCTTTTGGTGGTATTCGATCATCTCTATGGTTTTTATTTTTTGCGCTATAAACAAAAAAAAGAGTGACAATTTTGAAAAAAAACACAATATTTTGTACTTTTTGCTATAATAAATATCCACTATTTTTTTTCTCAGTTTAGGCCGATATGTATTCTTCTACATATTTTTGGTAATAAAAATCTCAATAAGCATATATTGATTGGTTTGCGCAAAAGTAATAGTGTCTACAATATAGGGAATAGATTTATGGCATTTTTATTATAATTTTTTTTTTTACTAGTAATAGCAACAATCTGGGATTTTTCTCAAGACTGCAACATTACAGGCCAACACATTGGACACTTTTGACAAATTTTTGGGACGATTGACAATCATGCAGCGATCACTGCTCTAAAAATGCACTGTTTACTGTATAAACGTCACTGACAGGGAAGGGGTTAACACTAGGGGGCTATCAAGGGGTTAACTGTGTTCCCTACTGTGTGTTCTAACTGTAGGGGGAGGAGACTGACTATAGAAGATGACAGATCATGGTTCCTAGCTATTAGTAACTCACAATCTGCATCTCCTCTCCACACAGAACAGGAATTTGTGTGTTTATCCCTCTTCTGCCTCTCGTGCCCATGATCGCACATGGACGGCGGTCATCGTGACCGCCAGTCACGAGCATCGGCACCCCCACAGTCTGCTATCCCGCTTAAAGGAGCCGACATACAGCTACGACGGTTCGTGGGATCGTGCTGACCTGCCGCAGTGTAATGACGGTGGCTGGTCGGCAAGTGGTTAACTCCTTCCTTCCCTTCTCCCATTAGCCATTATTATTCTGCTGCTTTTTTTTTTTTTTTTTACTATTTCTTTTTAATTTTGGTTTGTTACATTTTCAGTGTTGCATAATAAAAAATATGAAAAACGGAAAAAGAATCACCTTTTTTCATTTGCAGATAATTTTGCCATACTTTGTACAAGGGTCATTTTAAATGGGACAAATCATAGAATCAAATGTATCATTCACATTTTAAAATAAACCTATTTTTTTTAAACTAAAACTGCATTTTTTACACTTTGTTTATAGATTCCCTAGAAAAAAAATTTTTTGCAAAACAATATTGCCAAAAGGGTGCCAATTTCCCCCCAAAACAATGTATGTATTACTTTATATTAATTAATGACAAAGTTATCAACAAAAATGTAAAAATTGTTTTGGTTTGTTAGAGATATACACTTACAAGAACTGAAGTGGTTAAGTCAGATTATAAAACTCTGCTCAGTCTTTGTAGATTTTCTAATATCCAAATTCAGAAGAGT
This sequence comes from Lithobates pipiens, assembly GCF_037356315.1. Classification (NCBI taxonomy): domain Eukaryota; kingdom Metazoa; phylum Chordata; class Amphibia; order Anura; family Ranidae; genus Lithobates; species Lithobates pipiens. Next base: position 299,427,296 of record NW_027507903.1, read on the forward strand.
GCAAGAACCCCTCCCGTAAATGTGCATTAGTTATCATTGTTTGGCAAGGTGTCATAATTACCCATTGTTTCTTAAAGAGGAAGTAAACCCTGATGGGTTTACTTCCTCTTTGTCTCGCAAAGGTAAAGCACAATGGACTATGCATCGCATAGTAGCCCATTATGTGCCACTTACCTGACACAGGAGCCAGCAATGTCAACGCTGTCCCCTGTAGTCCGGAGCGTCCATCTTCTTCCGGGTATCGCTGCTCCGGCCACTCACAGCGCCGGAGAAGCGATGACGTCACTCCCGCGCATGCACACGGGAGCTGCTACTAACAGCATATCACCATTAGCAGTGGCATGCTGCTAACGGCGATAGTGCGCCTGCGTGCCGCTGTCTACAGCGCATGCTCCGTAGACAGCTGTCACTGTCTTTTACTAAAATATCTCCTAAACCGTGTAGGTTTAGGAGATATTTCTTGGACCTACAGGTAAGCCTTAATCTTGGCTTACATGAAGGTCAAAGTGGTTTGTAAGGGTTTACAACCACTTTAAGTAAGGGTCCACGTTAGTCTGCATTTTGGAAAGTATTTATTATTGCATTCAATGGTATTGTTAAAAACATGGGAAATTGACATTACAGCTGCCATATGTCTTTGTGAGTGTCAATACACTCAAGTGACAAAAAGGGGCACCCGGTGTGCTTTGGTGATTTCCTCTAAGGTCTTCGGAAAGGTACAGCCTTGAATGGCTGAATATTTGCAAACAATTCTAGCTTAAGCTTCAATCTGAACTATGCTGAAATGACCAAATACTGTATGGTTTGTGGGTATTGAGGGCTCCTTTACTTAGGAGACTGTTACAGGTCAGGACCCATGTGCAGATGTAGCATTTGTGCACAAGGGCTCACTAGGATTTAGAGGCCCATTTACACAAGATATGAGTGGGATATATGTTGGGATCCCCCATGTAGACTTCTAAGGCAAGTGTGAAATGGGAATTTTATATTTATATCTAATTTAATAGGGCAACAAAAATGTCCCCACAAAAGGACCCTTTGCTGACTATATCTACAAATGCCAGGGTCAAATCTGATACTTGTACACAGGAAATGGGTATTCTAATATTATCTTGACTGCAAACACTTTTCTGAATGGTACTGCAATAGAAATTATGGGCTGCATACCATAACAAAGAAAAAAAGATAACAAAAATTCAACGAGCCAGTTCTGCTCTGTTTCTATACCAGTTTGTGTTTTAAGACTACCTTTCCTACTTTCCCTAGATACTTAGGGGATTATTTACTAAAGGAAAATCCACTTTGCACTGCAAGTGCACTTGAAATTGCACTGAAAGAGCACTTTCAAGTGCAGTCGCTGTAGATCCGAGGGGGACATGCAATGAAAATAAAAAACAGCATTTTAGCTTGCACATGATTAGATGATAAAATCAGCAGAGCTTCCCCTCATTTCAGACCTTCCCCTCATTTCAGACCTTCCCCTCATATCTACAGCGACTGCACTTCAAAGTGCACTTTCAGTGCACTTGTAGTGCAGAGTGGATTTGCCCTTTAGTCACATCATATTGACCATCTTACTCCTTGGTTGTGGCCTCTAATTTGTTTAAAGCAACCTTGTGCGTTATACATGGAGGGGAGGATCGCCTCCATTACTAGTAAAAATAAAAATAAAAATGCCATAAAAATATCCCATAGATTGTAGATGCGATAACTTTTGCGCAAACCAACCAATATACGTTAATTGGGATTTTTTTTACCAAAAATATGTAGCAGAATACATATTGGTCTAAATTGATAAAAAAAAATAGATTTTTCACATATTTTTATTGGATATGTTTTATAGCAGACAGTAAACAATATTATTATTTTTTTCAAAATTGTCGCTCTTTTTTTTGTTTATAATGCAAAAAATAAAAACCGCAAAGGTGATCAAATACCACCAAAAGAAAGCTCTACTTATGGGAAAAAAAGGACATCAATTTTGTTTGGGTACAACGTCGCACAACCACGTAATTGTCAGGCAGAATTCAGCTGTCCCAAGTCATCAGTCTCTGTAGGAATGTCAGTATCATCTCTTTAGTGGGTGTGTGTGTGGGTGTCCGTGTGAGTGTCTGCGAGTGCTCTTTTCAATCTTGAAACTTTGGTTTAAATATTACATGTGAACGTCATAACCTCACAAACTTAGAACCTTGTATGGCACACATTCATTTCTGCTAACTTCCGCAATGTGCGATCCAAAAGTAGATACTAACTCAGAGAGTCATATGGAGCTTGATTGACAAGCTCACATGTAACACTCCATACTTGATGTAATGTGCTTGTTCATATAATGTCATAACCTTACATTTACATAATATGAACACATATTAGAAACTTTACATTAAGTAACTATATACTAATATGTATTAACATGACTGAGACTACTCTAAACTTATTTTAACAAGATATAATCCACAATGTATTATTGCTTTGCTACGTAGACACATGTCTATTTTTGTCTTCTCATGACATTCTGTACCAAGATACCATATATGTCATACTCAAATTTGCTACATCAGAAACGTATTACTAACTCAGCTTTAGATGAGGATATGTTTCACTGAACACTTGATCAAGGTCATTCACACATACTATTTATTATGATTAATCATAAAACCAAATATGTTTTGCAAGCTTGCCATAAATATATTATAACACCTATAAGTGCGGAATTATGAATTTGGAATAATATTCTAACAGGTGGTAAAACCTTCCGGGTCTAAAGTGGTTAAACACCACTGCAATGCAGTGGTGTGAGCTGACAACACAGGAAACAAGGAAACTTGCCTTGTGTTTGCCTTAGAACTCTCCTGGAGATCACTGCCCAGTGCAGCCCAATGTAAATGGTGTGAATGGGCAAAATGATGGGGCCCCAGATGGTTCATATATTACTGCTTATGACAAATGAATTCCTGTAGCATATACAAGAGTTTAACCTTCTGGTAATTTAATCTTTCTTGCTCAGATCTTTCTGCGGCTAGGGATGCAGTCCATGCACTTTCAAGTATGGTGTCCTTGTGGTCAGTAAACCACCAACTTATGTATACATTCTGTTGATTATATCATAGAATTCTTTAAAACTAATTAAAGAGGCACTAAAGATGAATAGCAGGCAGATGTAAACACAAGTACATCGCCCTTACACTTCCAGCTTGCAAAGTCATCTTCCTTTCTAAATCAAAGATACATTGATGCTTGTGTGTAAGTTTTAGGCTAAAACTTTTTTTTTTTTTTTTTTTAACAGAGCACATCCAGCTGAACCTCTCATACTTCCTGTGACAGGTAAACAGAGTCCAAGCAGATTGTCCAATATTTGTTCAGGAAAGTTGCTATGACAATCCCCTATTCCATATCTCACGTCAGTGCAAGACACCGAGGTCCTCAGTCATCTCTTGGTGACGGTCCTCGATGATTTGCACTCATGGTAACCGACCTTCATTGACAGGACATTTCTATACTATGTGGAAGAACACTGAGGTCGTGTAGTAAAGCCCCAGAGCCTGGATTGCAAACTATGCGTAAAATTCATATGGAATTTCTGCTATGCCTCTAATTAGGGATCAATATGTACAATTATCTGTTTTCATATCTACAGAAAATACGGTAATGTATTTCGTCCATGCTGTGGACTGTAAAATATGCCTTTTTAATCAGATGTTTAAAATAGTTACGACTGCAAAAAAACTATTTTCAGATATTTATATTCATCTAATTGCATACCATCCAATTATTTTTCTGAAACATATGCTTTTGGTGCATGCTGTATCAGCCACAAGCAGAACTCCATTTAGTTGTGGCAATGCAGTGATATCAGGACGAAAATATATGCAATGCATACAAAACATACATTTTTCATTTTGATCTGATCTACATAGTTGTATATAAAATGCACTACTCATCGTTCAAAAAGTGTTTCCCAGTGCTAAACCATTCAACCAATTTTAAATTGCTGTATTTGTAAATGTCAAAAGCCAGTATAAAGAAATAGTAGTGGTAAAATAAATAAAAAGCACTTGTGGGTCTAACAATAATTTTTTTATATAATTCACCTTTAAGGGGGTGTGGCAGGGGATGTGTCCTATGCCTATATACTTTTGCTAATAGGTGTCCCTCGTTCCCATCTCAAAAAGTTGGGAGGTAGGCATTATAAAAAGGAAGGGGAGGGCTGTTAGATGTAAATACATATTGTTTACACCTCACTATGATTGGTCTCTGTATCACAGCAATCACAATGTATAGAGCCACTTGGAACAGCTCAGCTCCCAGATATCAACAGCTGCTCAATGGTGCTTTTTTGAGTACTATTTTTAAAGGGCACTGGGTAAATAAATGTTCACTACTTTGTTGTTTTCACATGTACACAGGTACAAAACTGGTTAAAGGTACAAAAGTTGGACAAAGCTGGACAATGCCCCAAGTGGTAATAATGTTTAGGGTAGTATGCACCCAGGGATGAATGCCCAGAACGTAGGCTTCTTGGATTCAGGCATTCATCCCAGGCAGTCAGCATATTTCCCTAAACATTAGTAGCAATCGGTGTACCGTCCAGCCACAGCAGCTGTTGGTTACAGAATTTTACAGGCTTCTGGCTGAAGGGCTGGATAATGTGCCTGTACCTTCCACCCACTTGAAAATGGCAGGATCTCATGCAGAGGGGCTCAACGCTCAGTGAACATGAGGCCTTAGCTGTCAGCAGAACAAATTTGTAAACATTTTCACCTATTTATGGTCTAGTGGCAACTTAAAGTTATGGATTACTCCCCATTTTCTGTCTCACTAATAGCCACCAGGACAATTAGAGAGAGTCCCAACAAGGGAATCATTATTCTGCAGTCTCAAGATAAGATGGGAGGGGTAATTAGGCTCTTTGAGATAACAGAAGAGGTTTGAACAGGAGAAAAGATCTGAATTTCGAAAATGATCAAAATTTATTTTTTGCACTTATCAAGCAAATATAATAAAACACTATAAGCTATATATTTACCAGGAGAAAATGGAACAAATAAGAGAAGTTAATTTACATACACATGAAACCATATCAGAGAAGCAAGGGGCTGTCCTTGCTCATCTGCTTTTAGGCTACTTACACACTGTACATTCCTTAGACACCTTTCTCCTGGAAGCAGAAAAATGCTGGATGCTGGTAAATGTGTTTCTCCCATGTTTAACAGCATCCAGCGCTTTGGCGTTAATTAATTTAATCGGCCAGAATAATAATTTATTCTGGCAATGGAAATAAAAGTGTTAAACACACCTAGCATACATACGTTTACAGGCATTTTTGCAATGTCCAGCATTTTTCTGGCAAAATTCTCCTCTCCTGAATGTGATTCTTCTGCATTCAGGAGTGGAGCATTTACTGCCTCTAAACACGGCTGCTCCTAAACTCTGGTAAAAGTCTATCTGTGCATGGACACATCGGCTTTTATTGAGTTGTGTTCAGGAGCTTTGGCAAAAAATGGCAAAAGCTCCAAAAACATAAGTTTAGAAGGAGTAGTGTGCATGAGGCCTTGAAATGTTCATTCCCTGAGGTCTCGGTTACCCAAAGGCTTCTATACTTTATAAATCACAGTAGATTCAAAATTTTGACCATACCTCGGTGCCAGAATGAATAAACCCTTGTACGTATGCACAGGAGTTGCCTCGTCCCGAGTTGGCCAATCAAGCGGGTGGAAGACCCCACACCGAGAAGAAACCCGAAAGAAGATGTCCACACCAGCAATAGAGTTTGTAGACCTCACATCGCTGGAGTGGAGGTATTTGTGGACTGTTTTAACTTACAGGACCTGGAGTCATCTTCAGATAGATTACATTAAGCTAAACAAGGATGGGAAACATAAATAATTCATAGGTAAGACTGCACTGTTATGATCATTTTACACAAAATATTCCAAAGCTTCTATGAACGGTATTATTTAATTCAATGCTAAAGGGAAAACACCTCCCACTTTTCCTTTTCTTCAGGTTGTACAAATCAATCCCAATGTGTTTATTCACCAAACGCCCTTGTCAAATGATTAATAATACATGTGGTTCTCAAGAGAACTGCAAAACTGCAATTTATTTCATTTTTAACAAAAAAGGGGTTTTATTAATAAGACTTTATCCTTTGTGATTTTGTGTCCGTAATTCTCATAATGATTCAGTTTGATAGTATGAAATTTTACTCTCCATAGGAGGTACCACAGTATCAGGACCAGTATTGATCACGCAAATTGAATCATCTATATGTTATATTTAGAATAGGTTGCTCACTTAAGGTGCTTTTTAGATGACATTAGGGCTCATGTACACTGCTGCTGGTAAACGGACGTTTAGGAGCAGTTGGACATTATTTTCAGCTGCCCCTGAACTCTCCTCAATGTTATCTTATCAGTATATGTACACAGGGTCATTTAAAGTTGTTTATAGGCAGTTGAGTTTAGAAGCATTTTTAGAACTCAAAAAAAAAAAATGGGTTCAGGATGGAAGTAACAGCCTGTTATTCTTTTTTTTACAAACACTTCTAGACGCAAACGTGGCTTAACGTGGCATGTAAACGCAGCTAAACAGACATTTTTAGACGCCGGTTTATAGCTGTCAAGTTAAATCGTTCAAGAGAGGTTAAACAACGCCCCATGTATATGAAGCCTTAAGGGACATTCAGGTACTAAAAGTGATGTCTTGAATTGAATACAGGGGACACAACCTATATGGCCAAGCCTTAATGTGATTGTAAAGTCTCATTTTTATTTTCTTAAAAATAACAAACATATTATACTTACCTGCTCTGTGCAGTGGTTCTGCACAGAGCAGTCTGCGTCCTCTTCTTCTCTGGTCCTTTTTCGACTATCCTGCCCCCCCCCCCCCAACTAGTGCCCCCACAGCAAGCAGCTTGCTATGGGGGCACCGGAGATGAGCCACAGGGCTCTGTGTGTCCATTCAGATACAGAGCCCCGGCTAGGCCCCTACCCCTCTCTCTAATCATTGGCTCACTGACTTTGACTGACAAATTTTTTATGCGAAAATGGCACTCCGCTGCTGTCTCAACCAATGAGGAGGAGAGTCCTGGGCAGCCGAGTCTCTCGTGCAAAATCGCTGGATAGAGATGGGGCTCAGGTAAGTATGGGGGACTGAGAGGGGCTGCTGCCTATATAAAGTTTTTTTTAATCTTATTGCATAGAATGCATTAAGATTTAAAAAAAAAACCTTCTGCCTGTACAATCACTTTAAAGTGTACCTAAACCTGAAAAGCAAAAATGTTATATTATGCAGCTTACTATCCCTTAAATGTGGTAGCTGCATTTGCTTTCTATTTTTTGTATTTTTTTTTTCACCTGGGGATCCAGTCAATAAGTCTGTTTATTTCAACTACCATTTAACACTGAGAGTGGTGCTTACAATGGTCAGCTTTTATTCATTTATGTAAAACCTTAATCCCAGAAAGGAAAACAATGTTGCCTTAACAGTTTATAAAGTGTTACCTGGCTTTAATTTGCTGTTCAAGTCCATCCTAATCTGCTAGTATATCTAAGGCTGGCCATACACGGTTCGAATCGCAGCCGGTTTAGCAGAAACTGGCGAAGATTTGAACCGTTAATGGGAAGGCTGAATGTACCAAGTTGATCGATTGATCAACTTGGGTACAACCAGCTTGCCAGATTTTTTTCCCTGCTAGCGATAATCACTGTCTTCTCCCAGCAGGGATGGCTTCCCCCATCGGGATAAGACAATTGTTGATTTCCCTGCCAACACTATCTGTGTTGATGGGGGAATCGTGTGAATTTGCACCATGTATGGGCAGCCAAACATCAACTTCTACCCAGGATGACAGTGGTACTGTACAAGGATGGCTTCATTGCTCCTCTATAGAGCAGGGTTTGTGGGAGATTTATTAAAAAAGATAGCTGCGCTCTATATTAATAAAGTGAAAAATATAAACATTGCATAATAAAAAAGTGACAAAAGGGAACATAAATCAACAAAATGCAAGACACAATTAATGAGTGGCAATATATGTCAGCAAGTCCCAATGATGATATAATGAACTGAAGCAAATGCACAAGGTGTAAAAAAAAAAAAAAAAAAAGTACACAAGGTGTTTGAAGTCCTCCTCTTGAGAGTACCACAATCACATAGACAGACAATAGTGAATCCACCACCACACAGAGTGCACGCTTACCAGCTTGCACAAGCTGACTTGCTTGCGGTTAATACCCAGCCAAGGCCTTTTCCTCTAGGAATAGCAAACGAATGGCAGATCCAACCACAGCCACCTCTGAACACTACTAATTAGCGGATGAATTAGGATGGTCACGGGGACTCGGAGGGATCAAGGGCCCTCACTCGACAATCATGTTCATATAGACCCAAAAAAACGAAAGGCTCGCCATAGGTAAAACCAGACTACTGTTTTATGGGAGATTTACTAAAACTGGGGGGCACAGAATCTGGTGCTGCTGTGCATGGTAGCCAATCAGCTTCCAGGTTCTATTGTCAATGCTTTCTTGAACTAGCTGAAGTTAGAAGCTGATTGGTTACTATGCACAGCTGCACCAGATTCTGTGTGCACCAGGATTTAATAAATCCCCCCCGCCCCCCTGCAAATTTACCTCGTCCAAGCTCCAGTACAACTCTGGTCCATTAAAAGTTGTGCTGGAACTTGGTAGCAGGCACCATAATATGCCAGATTTACCTTCTCCAAGCTCTACTGCAACTCTGCCTCAATAAAAGTTGTACTGGAACTTGGTAGCAGCCATCATATGCCAAATGTACCTTCTCCAAGCTCCACAGCAACTATGGTCCAAGAAAAGTATTGCTGGACACTACTACATTCCTAATTTTACCTTGTTCAAGCTCCACTGCAACCCTGTTGAATAAAATAAATGCTGAAACTTGTCAGCAGGCACAATAAGGTGCCTAATGCAACCTTTTTACAGCTCCACTGCAACTGTGATCCCCAAAAAAATGCTGAAACTTGGTCAGACTGTCAGTGTGGTAAATCAGGGTGGGGGAAATTTGAAAAAAAAAAAAAAACAGAAGTAGCGCACTGTATCATGCCTGCCACCAAGTTACATCCTTATTTTGACTTATTTTGATGTCATCAGTTTTTGTTTTTAACTTTTTGTTGTTATGAATTCTATTTATCAATTTTAAACAGTTACTGTACATCTATACAATGCAGCAGCACTCAAAAATAAATAAATTATAAAATGGAAAAAATAAAACAAAAAAGTAAGGAACAAGTGTGCATCAATAGGTATGACAAACCATCGAGCAGAGTTGCATATGGAGTTAGAAATAACCAGCAATCATTGGCGGCCACTCCATTAGGGGTGCAGGGGTGCCACCCCACTAATCCATGCGCCAGCCCCCTAATCTACATACAGGGCACTGGGCGCATGGATTTCAATGGGGTTTTTTTTTTTAAAGCACATGATTAGAGCCCGAGGATGTAATTTGCTTAAAAAAAGAGTGAGCCCACCCAGTTGTGTGACAATAGCGAAATAATATTCTCTATTGTCTTTCTGCTTCTGCTCTCGCCCAATCAGGTAGCGGGTCTTAAGGCCCGTTTGGCCAAGAGCAGATGCGACTGTATTGGTCGCCGAGGAGGAAGCAGCAGAGGAGGAGGCAACGCAGGGGGAACTCAAAGCATCCCGCGACCTATATGGGGTAAGTTGGGGGCTGGTGGGCGGATGAGCAAGTGACGGGGCTGGTGTTTGGATTACCGAGCGACGAGGTGGGTGGGGGGTTTGACTGACGGACCGACCAAACTGGGAGGGTGGGTTGGCGTGTGATTTGTTTGCCACCCTCCCCCCAAAAAAAAATGGAGCAACGGATGCCACTGCCAGCAATGGCACATGCCACCATAAAGGAGTCAGTACACAGGTAGATGCCCAAGGCAATAAGACACACAAATGATAAAAAGTCAAGAAGCAACAGAAGCCGCACAACAACAAATGGTAGCACCCAAAATTGATGGCAAGACTAATGGTGAACCTGCTACTCACATGCAGAAAATTATGTGGCCATATCAGGACCTACCGATCAACTTTTGTACAACAGCCCTGACAGTAGGTTTAGGCTTGATAACCAACACAGGCAATAGGCTGCAGCTCTGATCTGTGTATTTTGGCAGCGAGGGGTTTCCCCGCTTTCAGAATACAAGGACACAATGGAGAGAATTCTCACATCCACCTTGAATGTGTGAATGGGAGAATCAGCACAGCTGCTGGTGTGAATGAAAAAAACTGACCCATGTATGGCCAGCTTAAGTACAGTCCTTTATTTTCACACTGCACTTAAGGCAGTGGCCATCAACCCTGTCCTTAGGGCCCACTAACAGGCCAGGTTTGCAAGATAACTGAAATACATCACAGGTGATGTCAATTGCTGCTCATTGATTGTAGTATTCTAGTCTGCATCTCACTAAGGTAATACATAAAACCTGGCCTGTTAGTGGGCCCTGAGGACAGGGTTGATGACCATTGACTTAAGGCCATTTGTAATCTAGAATCATTGGTTTTACACTTTGAATGCTAAACAGTTTAGTATTGGTATTGGTATTACTTAAGAGAAATGTAATTGCAATAAGCAAAAAAAAAAAACAAAGAAACAAAAACAAAAATAAAAATGCAGTAAATGTTTTACCTTTCTCTCTGGCTCCGAGAACATCCTGAGAAGCTGTAGGAAGAGGAAGAGAAGGTGAGCATCACCAGGACAGGAGCTGACACAAGTATCAAGAGAGACTTTTGAACTATGGAAAAAATCCCCACAGATGCTGACGTCTGTTACAATCGTGCAACCGCTCTCTCCGTCAGTAAAGTAAACAACACAGTGATTATGGAAAGAAAGTACATTGGACCAAAACAAGCAGCCGGCACGGCTTGATGCAGCCACAATCGCCAAGTGACCAGTGAGTGCTCTGCTTAAGGGGACAGCAGGCTGATACAAGTAGTAATCATACCTAATGTACTGCATAATATATATGATGTATGCCTAATCACTTAGTTGTCATATTTTACAGTAGAGTAGTAAGTGCATGCCCATTCACAAATGGAGTAATTCATCTATTTAATAACATAAAATAATATATGAGATTTTGTCTTTCTCAGACTTCTTATCTAAATAAAATATGCAGTTACTACACGGTGGACATTAGCAATGCTCTGCAATTTTTTACAGGTACTGTGCAATCAAACAGCTAAGACGTTGCATAGAATGATGTAGCTGCTCTAGAGGCACTGTGAAATGTTTCCCTAATCTGGCTGTGCACGACACAAAACAAAACTAATGCCTCGTACACACGTTCCGATTATCGTACGACCGATCGTTCACATTTTGTTGCATACAACTAAGATCGAATACAACAGTGCAAAATGTGTGTAAGATTTTTGTCGTACGATTCTGGAACAATCTTCCGTCGTGCGTAGCTACGTATTTTAAATGATGTCAAATACGTGTGACCTGTGTGTCCTTCTGGTTTATTTTCGTGTTTCCGATCATGCGTGATGTTTGTCGAATGACATTTATCGGACGCATACTGTACTGGCTATACGATTGTCGTACGACGGGCTGTCATCCGACCAAAGTTTTCCTGTGTGTCCCTTCGGATTTGGTTGGACGGACTGTCGCGATCGACTGTCGAAAGCTGCATACTAATGATCAGATTATCTCACGATCTATCCGAAAGCGACTTTTGGCTGAGAGTCCTAAGACTCCATGGCCAATCGGGTTTTAGGACCCACTTCCCGATAGGCCGGGAGGAGAAGCAGGAAGACATCAGCAAGCATTCATTTACTAATGTCACACAACTGGGTGGGCTCGGGGCACAGTGCTCTGCAATCCGAGCCCATCCTTGTTTGAAGCCAATTAGAGCCCCAGGCTCTAATCTTGTGCTTTAAAAAAAATCCCATTGAAATTGATGCGTCTGGCATCCTGCATGTAGATTAGGGCCCGGGTGCCCTAATGGAGCAGTCGACATTGGCTGACCCTATGCTCTCTCCACCAGTCCAATGTACTGTAACTCTGCCAACTCACTCCCAGGGAAAGAATCTTGTCCCACTGTGCAATAGTGCAGACCTCACATGTGCACGAAAATTCCCTCCACTCCTCCATGCCATGCAGCTAGGTAGATGGGGTCTCTGTACCACGGGTTCAAATCCAGATACTTTGAGTGAAGCAACCGCTAGGAAGGGAGCCCAAACATCGACCATCTCGCTACTGGAGGACTTGTGCCAGGTACCTCGCTTTGTTGACCGCCGCTATTCATTCCCACCAGTCTATGGTTACCCATGGTAACTACTCTTATCCTCTGACTCTCCTGCCGAGTTAACCCTTTTAAGATGGCTTTCCTCCTGTACCCCGTGTGTGCTTTACAGGCCGTGTTCTTCTGATACTCCATCTACCACCATGCACCTCTTTGAATAACTTCAGACCAGGCTTAGAACAATTAAAATGCTTTACTGAAGCTCTCTTAGTGCAAACATTACAGTCATATAAATAACATTCATGGATTCCTCCTAACTATCTTCGGTTGCCCAGGCATACCTTTGAAGGTAGAGATCCATACTTGGTAAAGTCCTTGCAGGTGAATCCTCCGGGTAGTCAAGCATTGCTCTGGGTTACATCTTTTCCTTGAACTGGACCTTCTCACTTCCCATGCAGGAAGCCCGGCCTTCACCCTTTATATACAGACCAGGGTGGAGGACAGAACCCAAAAAAAGCCTGGGAAAACGCAGATCCCAAATCAACCCTTTTTTTACCTGGGAAGTCTAAACCAACTAGCTATCGGTAACCCAACAAATAGGCACCTGCCTACAGGCGTGATGAATTATTTTTATTTTTTTGGAATTAAAAGATTTCTAACAGTGTACAGTATGTAATGTTCATTATATGTGTTCCAAAAGCAATGGCTAAATGCAAATGACATTTTGAAGTACTTTCTAATGACATTTCTCAAGTCAAATGTACTAAGAATTTTCATTCAATTATTTCAAACCTCCTTTCAAGAATCTGCTAGTTTATGTCCAGTGTCCTGGCCACTTTTCATTCATTGTATTTTATTTTATTTTCAATTATAGAGGCACAGCATCACATGTGGGCATCTTGCATGCCAATGTAGCCTGCCTAAGAATGCCAACTTCTCCAGACAAATGCCCACCCATGAAGGCATTTTGATATTAGCCTAATTCCTCCCATAATTACAATTCCCATCCTAAAGGAGAGTTTATAAAACATACAAGAAGCGCTTCTAAGTGCAGTAAGACTTTGCATTTTAAAAGTCCCCATAACAGGGCTACTTACAATAGATAGGTAAACAACAGGCACATCAATAAATGTAGGTCCGGAATGCCAGCTGGAGTGGGCAGCGGGAGCTGCTGGTACCGCCAGATGGAATGTGACAGAAGTCCCTGTGTGGAGGAGGAAGCCGGCCGAAACCCGGGGACATTTCAGAAGCGGGTGGGCAGCCAGAAGCAGGATGACGCAGGCAGGGCTCGGGACCAGAATTCAACACGTTTCAGAGCATGCACTATACCACATAGGGGCATGCGCGCTCCTTTCTCAAGCATATAACAACACCTAATGATGCGGTATATATACACACACCAGCCGGCCGGAAGTTTCCTGCCAGCTCGTGGAGAGAACTGAGCAAGGTATGTATGTAGCACCCTGATGTTTAAGCAGGGTTGCCATTAAATTTATTTGTCAAGTGAAAGTTGCCTTGGCCAATTGATAGGAGGTCAACTGATTTCACCCTAATTCTGGAATTGCTGCACTTCTCTCTTCTGTCACTAGATGGCCGGGCATCTGGTAGCATTAGACAAGACAATGGCATTGCAAGGACAAATTAGGAATGAATGGGGTGTCTCAGACAATGGGCAGGGATTTTCTTGGGTCCCTTGGCCTGCTGGGAGAGCTTTTTTTTTTGGGTGGAGTCAGGTGATTGGGGTTCTGTGCCACCTGGATGGCTGTCTGTGTGGATGTGTGTCGTATTGCCCCGGGCTGCTAGGCCACAAACCTAAGGGCTATCCCAGGGACATGCTAGCTGGCTGCTAGGAGAGCCTATTGTTGAGAGTGTGGTATAGAATCTTAATAATACATATGGGGAATTATTGAATAATAATAATTTGAATTATTAAGATCTTAGTGTTTTGCTCAGTGCCTCCAACCTTACAGTAAAAATGTGAACTTTGTTCAGACCATCAGCATCATACCACAATAATTTCCTGAGTTTGTTAATCTATGGGGAATTCTTACCAATGTATAAATATCTCCCAATAAAATTAATAAGTATACATTTTTTATTAATTTACAAGTATAATTATACAATTTCATACAGAACCAGGATTTCTGGTGATTAATATTTCCTACACCCTACCAAAGACATCAACATGGCAATAAAACTGTTTTACTTAATATTTGGCAAATAATCCCAGGGTAGCCCAAATGACTATGTGAACCACTTTCAGACAGGACCATTTTTCTGACTTAAGACCAGACCACTTTTTGCGATTCGGCACTACATCACTTTAGCTGACAATTGCACGGTCGTGCGACGTGGCTCCCAAACAAAATTTACGTCCTTTTTTTCCCACAAATAGAGCTTTCTTTTGGTGATATTTGATCACCCCCGCGGTTTTTATTTTTTGCGCTATAAACAAAAAAGAGCGACAATTTTGAAAAAAAGTTGGGAAGTAGTTAAATAAAAATTGCAGTAATTGCGCCTTAAAACACAATATCTCTTGTAGCTCTGGAAGACAATCCTCTGAATTTCTCCGGCCGGAAGAAATACAAAGTATGGCTAGCGGAGTCAACAGATAGTTATTATCAATGCAAAGGATAGATAATTTAACAGAGCTACCAGATTGAATGGGGCGATAAATAATTTCTCTGGGACCACAGTAGCCAAATTTGTTGTAATACAGGTTGATTTTGATTTCACCCACATATGGCTTTAACACACAAAGCCAATAATGTGGGACAATTATTAAATACTAAACTACCCTTCACACAATAAAATGTAAACAGAAAAATATGATTCCTATCATTTTCCCTTCACACAGTATTGGAACAGATAAAATGTAAACAGTAAAATACAATTCCTATCATTTTGGGAAGAGAAAAATATCAACAATTATATGGTCAGTATCTCACCACCGTTTAAAGGGAATTACGTATATTCGATTCGTCCTAGCAGCAATGTCCAGCGAAATGGGGAGTGGTCACTTATTACCAGATTGGTGTTCATCCAGAGAGTGTATGACAGCGCATGGGTCTGTCTCTATGGCACCTCACATACTTCCATCTGGGACAATAAGCTCATAAAACTATAATAAGCTCAGCCAAGAAGGTATGGCTTATTTTTCATTGGTTGGAAAAATCTAATGATTTACTTTGGTGAGTTCAGGTAATATCACCTTTAACCACTAGGCATGTCTGAGGGCAGAAAATCATGTTCTAAACTATCTGTTAAATAACATGTTCTCTTTTCATAATGTGTATCTGTTTGATATTAGTGCTGGAATATATATATTATTTAAGTACTCTAGTAACTGGTCCAATATAAAATATGCTCAGTATAATTTTGATGAATCAATATCACATAAAATGGTTATATCGATGGATAAATATATAAATCTGGTATGTACTGTGAATACTTGTTTATCTAGGAAACTACATGCTGGAGGTATATTTTTATACAGTTATAGTCATGATTCATATGTCTTTCATAACACTGGCATTTTAAAACAATTCTTCTAATTTGTTCTTACATCTTATGCCGCGTACACACGGGCGGACTGTATGGCCTACTTAGTCCGCCGAAACACATTTCAGTGGACAGTCCGCTCGTGTATGGGCTTCAGCGGACTTTTTCAGCGTGCAGTCCGGCGTACTAAGTATTTCGGATTTTTCGAAATACTGTCCGTCGTACTCGCATTTCGGCGGACAATCTGCCCGTGTGTATGCCAGTCCGCCGTACTTTTGAAATGAGCGGACTTTTCCCGCCCGGAGGAAAGTCCGCTCATTTCGAGCGGGTATCCAGGTAGGTGGGGCCCGCGAAGGAGACGTTGCTGGCCCCGCCGCCTGGTATGGACTTAAAGGGGAACCCCAACGCCGAAAAAAATCGGCGTGGGGGTCCCCCCCAAGTCCACAACAGACCCTTGTCCGAGCACGCTACCCGGCCGGCCAGGAAAGGGGGGCGAGCGGGCGCCCCCCCTCCTGAGCCGTACCAGGCCGCGTGCCCTCAACATGGGGGGTGCCTTGGGGAAGGGGGGCCGCGCGGCCCCCCCACCCCAAAGCACCTTGTCCCCATGTTGATGAGGACAAGGGCCTCTTCCCGACAACCCTGGCCGTTGGTTGTCGGGGTCTGCGGGCGGGGGGCTTATCGGAATCCGGGAGCCCCCTTTAATAAGGGGGCCCCCGGATACCGGCCCCCCACCCTATGTGAATGAGTATGGGGTACAATGTACCCCTACCCATTCACCTGTAAAATAAAAGTACAAAAAAAACACAACACACGAGATAAAATACTTTATTGCACAGCTCCGGGGGTCTTCCGTCTTCGGGGGTCTTCTCGCCGGACTCCTCCGCTATCTTCTTGTAGCTCTTTTGTTAGCGGAGGAGTCCGGCTTTCTTCCTCGCCACCGGCCTCTTCTCCCGACTTCGGGGGTCTTGTCCCCCTCTTCGGTTCTTCTGCCGGGCCACCGCGCCTTCTTATAGCTCTTTTACAGGCGGTGGCCCGGTCTTCTGTCGCCGCCGCCGCCGCCGCCTTCCGTTCTTCTTCTTCTTCTTCTCCAGGAGATGTTGCCTCGACGATCTCTCCGGCCGGAATGCCAGGGACGCACTGCGCGGCCACTTATATAGGGACAAGGGGCGGTGTCACATGGCTTTATGTCACATGGGTTGGTGTCACATGGTGACCCCGCCCCCTTACGATGTCATAGTCCCCATGTGACATCAACCCATGTGACCAACCCATGTGACATAAAGCCATGTGACACCGCCCCTTGTCCCTATATAAGTGGCCGCGCAGTGCGTCCCTGGCATTCCGGCCGGAGAGATCGTCGAGGCAACATCTCCTGGAGAAGAAGAAGAAGAAGAAGAAGAACGGAAGGCGGCGGCGGCAGCGACAGAAGACCGGGCCACCGCCTGTAAAAGAGCTATAAGAAGGCGCGGTGGCCCGGCAGAAGAACCGAAGAGGGGGACAAGACCCCCGAAGTCGGGAGAAGAGGCCGGCGGCGAGGAAGAAAGCCGGACTCCTCCGCTAGCAAAAGAGCTACAAGAAGATAGCGGAGGAGTCCGGTGAGAAGACCCCCGAAGACGGAAGACCCCCGGAGCTGTGCAATAAAGTATTTTATCTCGTGTGTTGTGTTTTTTTTGTACTTTTATTTTACAGGTGAATGGGTAGGGGTACATTGTACCCCATACTCATTCACATAGGGTGGAGGGCCGGTATCCGGGGGCCCCCTTATTAAAGGGGGCTCCCGGATTCCGATAAGCCCCCCGCCCGCAGACCCCGGCAACCAACGGCCAGGGTTGTCAGGAAGAGGCCCTTGTCCTCATCAACATGGGGACAAGGTGCTTTGGGGTGGGGGGGCCGCGCGGCCCCCCCTTCCCCAAGGCACCCCCCCATGTTGAGGGCACGCAGCCTGGTACGGTTTAGGAGGGGGGGCGCTCGCTCGCTCCCCTTTCCTGGCCGGCCGGGTAGCGTGCTCGGACAAGGGTCTGTTGTGGACTTGGGGGGGACCCTCACGCCGATTTTTTTCGGCGTTGGGGTTCCCCTTTAAGTCCATACCAGGCAGCGGGGTCAGCGACGTCTCCTTCGGGGGCCCCGCCTACCTGGAGACGCGCTCGAAATGAGCGGACTTTCCTCCGCGTGTGTGGGCGAGTCCGTTCATTTCAAAAGTAGGGCGGATAGTATGGCGGACTTAGTACGCCGTATTAGTCCGCTCAAAAAGTGGTGTGTGTGGTCAAGTCCGTTCATTCGAAAGTATGACGGACTGTCCGTCGGATTGTATGACGGACTAAGTAGGCCATACAGTCCGCCCGTGTGTACGCGGCTTTAGTCTTATGTTTTTACCCTACGACAGAGTTATCATTGGGTCAGTAGACACTAGAATCATAATTGTATCTATGACCTGTAATATAATATATAATTTGAGTGACTTATAATCAAATATAGGTATTTTAAAATAATGCTGAATGCACAACTTTCAAATGTCTTTCTAAAAGTGTTTTGAAGTGAACTTTTTTACAGACTTGATTTTCTGAACCAGTTTCTCTCAATTCTTGTTTTAAGTGGTTTCAAGAGGAGAACAAAAACAGGTAGATATCGTTTGGTTTTGAGAAAAGAGCACTATTGTTCAAGTGACTTGGTTTTAACATAGGGTTTGTATATTGACCTCCACTTGGAGAGGGTGATCCACTCAGCCTTTCCTGGTGTGTGTGGGGGGGAGGGGGGCGCTCCTCTGGTATGATGACTCCTCCGCTGAGTGTTTCATGAATTATGATGATTTTTATATATCCCGGCCATGACACTATCCAGAAGTAGTGCAGGGTTGGGACTGCGGGCTTGTAGTCCAACCAGAAGTAAGGGTTTACACTGGCCGGGGAACCGGTCATGGTCAGAGGTAGAAGGGAAGCTGTCGCCACAAGGGAACCATCCACCTTGCTACCAGAGATCACAGTGAGTGAGCTGAGGCTAGTAGCAGAGCAGCCTTCTTGCCAACCAGGGACAGTGAAGAAGTGGGAAAACATCAGAAAGTGCCAAGTCAGGGACCCAGTGGGACAGCAGAGGTGACGCTTGTGGAGTGCCAAGCCAGGGATCTAACATGTCAGTTGGGGTGAAGCTTGAGGAGTATCTATGAGTGCCAAGCCAGGGACCCAGCAGTGAAACGGGGGTGACGCTTGAGGAAGATACTGAATGCTACAGTGAAAGAATTCAGGGGATCAGTTCAGGGGATAATAAATATGTTATACTTACATGCTTTGTGCAATGTTATTTCACAGAGCAGCCCTAAACTCTTCCCTTCTGGGGTCCCCCACCAGCACTCCTCCCTCTTCCTCTTCTGTGTTTGCCAACAAAGCAAGTGCTTGCTTGGGGAGAAGACGAGTGGGCTTGTTCTTTAGTCCTGCTGTGTGCGTCCATAGACACACACAGCATGGCTCAGCCCCACCCCTTGATCACAAGAGTTAATTGACAGCAGCAGGAGCCAATGGGATGGCTATAGATGGAGCAAATGTGTTTCCTGCAACTACGGGATTCCCCCATCAACACAGATAGTGCTTACAGGGGAATCCCTCTCTCCAAGCCATTGTGTTCTCCTGGCGAGGGGGGGGGGGGTGGAGGAAGCCTTCCCCGCTGGGAGAAGACAGTGATTATTGCAAGAGGCTATTACAGCCACTTATATTCCCGAAACTTGTGGCAAAATATAAAATATTCCATGGACTCAACATGCCTCTCAGCAAATAGCTTGAAGTGTCTTCTTTCCAAAATGGGGTCATTTGGGGGGGGGGGTTGTGCTATCTTGACATTTCATGGCCTCCGAATCTGTGATAGGTAGTGAGGAAGTGAAATCACAATTTTACGCCTGAAAGCCTTAGAAAGCCTGAAGGCGGTGCTTGGTTTTCGGGGTCCTGTACGCGGCTAGGCTCCCAAAAAGTCTCACACATGTGGTATCCCCATACTCGGGAGAAGCAGCAGAATGTATTTTGGGGTGTAATTCCACATATAACCATGACATGTTTGAGCAATATATCTGTCACTTACCTGGTATGAGTCTGCAGTGACGAGGTCAGCCTCTCTTGTCTCTGCAACCCAGGTCCCGCTGAGGATGGAGACAGAAGGATCCAAGGGAAAGGAGGAACACAAGTGCCTGCAGATGGATCCCAAGATTCTTGAGGCAAATGATGCGACTGAGGAAGTGCAGAAAGTCTCAGCAGGTTGCAGGAGCGGAGCCACAGCAACACGGCAGATAGCTCGGAGCCAGACAGGAGCGGAGTCACGGGGATAGCCAGGTTTGGAAGCAGGCGGGCAGCGAGGTACCAAAACATCAGACAGGAGCAGGATCAGATAGGAGGCTGAGATCAGGAACCGGTAATCAGTGAAGTGGAGAAGTCCGGAAGCAAGGTCAAGGGAAGCCATGGGTACGACAACGGGTATCAATCAGGTGAAGACAAGAGTCACAGGTCATGGGTACAGGAACAGCTGAAGATCGGTCAGCATCTGTCACAAGTCAGTATGCCCCTTAAAAAGGTTGTCTGGCGCCAAAGGGTGCGAACGCGCGTGTTAGTGCGCCCATGATTGATACTGACCTAGTGCGCATATGCGTGCGCAGCAGTAGGTCTCTTACAATATCATTTAGTGACTACTTTGTCACAAAAAAAAAAGAAAATTTTAATTTTCCCACAACTTGTGGCAAAATCTAAAATATTCCATGGACTCAACATGCCTCTCAGCAAATAGCTTGGGGTGTCTACTTTCCAAAATGGGATCATGGGGGTGGGGGGGGGGTGTGGTTTGTGCTATCTTGGCATTTTATGGCCTTCAAAACTGTGATAGATAGTGAGGAGTGAAATTTATAAGCTTATTGGCCTTTTAGCTAAGATCAAGTGTAGTAGCTGTTCTGTTCTTATCAGTTGCCAGAGGAGGTGCTATGCTTCTCACATGAGTGGGTGAGAAGCAGATGCAAATCCAATGGTGTCATTGCACCTGTAAGGGTGCATTCGGTAGGGGTCATGCTGTGCTGCCTGACAGATACTGGGGGCCGGCAAATGATCGAGTCTGGGCTGTCCAGAAGGGTGCTCCTGGTGAGGATGGGTGCTGCATCAGGTCTGACCCAGAGGGTCGGGTCCCTGGCCTTCTGGCCTCGATTTTTGGTAGTTCTAGCCCCGGTTTTTTGAGAGGGAACACTGGCTCCTCTCTAGCTGCTTCCCGAATGTAATTAGGTAGGAGTGATGGGAACGACATTGGAGCCTGATGGCAAATGGCTCTCACCAAGCTCTCAGAACTTCATGTTTTCCTGCCTGGGGTGGGGGCTGCTGTGGTCTGGGTCGTTGGTCAGGGTTGGTCTTGAAAGCCTATGGAGTATGTGCCCCTGGAGTGGCAGTCCAGGGGTGCTATAAAATCACTCTGATTTGTGACACCATGGTCACTGCACCATATAACACTCTTTTTTTTAGCACCTGCCTCTTGGGCCGGGTCTTTTGGCTGGGACCAGAGGAATTTTTTATTCCTGGCTGGAGGGCCTGGTTATTGGCCACCTTTTCATTCACCTCTCCACTTATTCCTTCCCCACTTTTTTAAATGTATTCCTTCGTTTGTCACTTTTTGTATTTTTGTGTTTGTACACAGTTTTACACGTGTGACGAGTAGGGTGTAGGTCCTCGGGTTGCCCTGAAAGTCTTGGGAGGGGGTGGACATGGCCTTTTGGCTTAGTTCACATTATCTCATGGGGTCTCCCTTCGGGGGAGTCCCACCGAGTACTTGGGTGGGTCTGTTTCAGCAGACCCTCCAGAGAAAGGGGTCCGTCTGGTTTCGGCCAGATGGACCAATGTAAGTACCCTTGTCCCCGTCAGGAGCCTAACGCCCCGGGGCATTCAGGGCAAGGCCCTCTAATTTTAGAGGGCTTGTGTACACCTGTTGCTCGTTTTTGTGTCACCTCTTTATGTTGTGCACATTTTTTTGGCACCGGATTAAGTTTTTGCGTGTGTTTTGCATGCCATCGGATTTAAAAAAAAAAATTTAGAATGTGGATGGAAGGTTTAGCACTGGGAAACACTTTCTGAAAGAGTGCATTGTAGATACAACTATGAGGATCAGACCAAAATGAGGGACAAACGAGAGGGAAAGAGGGACAGAGGGACATTGCTCCAAATCAGGGACAGTCCCACGAAATCAGAGACAGTTGTGAGCTATGCTAGTCCACCTCAGGAGTAAGCAAGAGAGGGTGGCTACATTCCTACGTACAATGGGTCCATGGAGAACAAACATAGTAACCGTTTTTAACAGGAAGTCGGATCACAGCAGCAAAAATAAAGGATATGGAGGAGCCTGAGAGCAATGATAGATACCAAGATATACATACTTGTATGGAGTTTAGAGTCACTTACATTTCTAAGGAAAAGGAAAGTAGGCAGTTTGAACTTAATAAACTTAAAAAAGGTGAATAATTAGTGCATCACATCTTATACTGGTTACTCTGCGCTATTTTTGAAGGTGTTAAAGATAAGAATTTACTTAAATGAGCAACATGTATGACTAGGAGTAAATATTTATACATAGAATCTTTTAATACATTGTCTGTTATATTTCACAATGAATTACAATTAGTCACATAGTTCTCACTGCAATGTTAACCACTTGCTTGCTGGGCACTTAAACCCCCCTCCTGCCCAGACCATATTTCAGCTTTCAGCACTGACGCATTTTGAATGGCAATTGCGCAGTCATGCAACACTGTACCCAAATGAAATTTTTATAATTTTTTTCACACAAATAGAGCTTTCTTTTCGTGGTATTCAATCACAGCTGGAATTTTTATTATTATAACAAACAAAAGAAGATGGAAAATTTTGAAAAAATAAATCATGTTTCATAGTTTGTTATAAAATTTTGCAAACAGGTAATTTTTCTCCTTCATTGATATGTGCTGATGAGGCGGCACTGGTGGGCACTGATAGGCTGCACTGATGGGCACTGATAGGCACAGTTAAGGTGGCACTAATAGGCACAGATAAGGCGGCACTGATGGAGACAGCTAAGGCAGTACTGATGGCCACTGATAAAATGGCACTGATGGGTGGTACTGATGGGAACTGATAGGTACCACTGATAGATGCCACTGATGGGCACTGATAGGTGACACTTTCCACGGAGTGTATTGTTAACCTACAAGATGTATACCGGTTTAAATGGGTTCAGTCCTTTTTTAAATACTTGGGGGTCAAACTGACCCCGAATACGGCCCTACTATATGGGACAAACTTCTGGCCATTATTATCGAAAATGCGATCATATTTTCAACTATGGCAGACCCTTACCCTCACATGGTTTGGGAGGTGTAATGCATTTAAGATGACTCTGCTTCCTCTAATCCTCTAATCTATTAAACGACCTCAGTGTCTCGTGCCGGGCACTGTTAACTACATTTCTCTGGAGCAGCAAAATCGGTAGACTTCGCTATTCGCTGTTGGTTTTGCCTAAATCACAGGGGGATATTGGTCTGCCTGATCTGATCTCTTACTATCGAGCCTTACATTTGTCCAGAGTAGTGTCATGGTGCACCTCTTTACAGACTAAACTGTGGGTACAAGTGGAACAGCATGCTTCACCGATTGCTCTGTCTGTACTTCCATGGGTCACTCAAAAATACTATCGGGGATTGAAGAGGCATCCTACAATTGGGGCCACTATTGCAGTTCTTACTCGCATATTTTCAACAAAGGACCTCTCTCCCTTCCCATCCCCATTAACACCAGTGATCCAGAATCCAGACTTTATGTCTGGGCTTGATAATAAACAGCTATGGGGGTTCATAAGAATAGGTAGAACAAGATGTATGCATTTTGTTACCCAACAGGGTTGGATGTCAACGCAAGACATTTTCACTCTTTCCCAGCCTCCCTTGAGCCTCCCGTGATCTGCCTTTCAATTGTCACACTTTTTAAGGTCTATAGCAGCTGTGAAATTATATGTAAGGGCACTGACACCCTTTGAGCGTTTATGAGCGGAGGGGAACATGTATCACACATGTTGTCACTTTTGTATAAACAGATTATTCAGCCTCCAGAAGGCCAGATTCCTGCGTATATACGATGTTGGGAAGAGGACCTCCAGGTCTTTTTTACAAGATCACAAATTAACAGGATTATTCTATTGGCTCATAAATCATCCATAGCAAGCTGCTTTCAAGAACAGGGTTATAAGCTATTGGTTAGGTGGTATAGGGTTCCTGCCTTAATGAACAAATTCTACCTGAAAGTTTCTAAGCTATGCTGGCGATGTAATAAAGAGTCTGAGACATTACTACACATTTTTTGGTAGTGCCCTTTAATTACAGCATTGTGGAAGGATGTGGGGGAGATGATTAAAAAATTAACACTTGTTGACCTTGGTTCAGACCCTTTGGGCTACCTCTTGCATTTAAATGAACAACCCCTTCACCACTATAGAAAGACGTTGTTAGCGCAAATGCTGAATGCTGCCCGGGCTTGTATTCCAGATATCTGGAAGTCCACAACTACACCTTCTCTGAAACACTGGTTTTCTAGGATAGACGAAATTAGGACAATGGAATTTTTGACAGCGTCTCTCTATGGTAGAGAGGAGGACTGTAGGGATATCTGGCGGCCATGGACGACCTTTTCGGGCACCCCTCAATATGTTGATTGCATTTCCGTATAGGTTGGGAGGGTGGATTCATAAGGATGAGCTGGGCCCGGATAGGTGAACTTTTGGAGATGGGAGGCAGCGAAGGTTCTGAGTTTGAGTTAGTTATATTTAATCCTTCTTTTTTTCTCTTCCTTTTTTTTTTCTTCTCCTTTTCTCAGTTTTTTAGTAGATTTTGTCTCTGGACCCCTATTGATGGGGTCAGGAGAAAGGTTTCTCATTTTAAAGTAGTTAAGTTACGATATAAGCATATAGGTTAACAACTGCAGTAATCAATGCATATCAACATATTTTGGAGGTTATTATTTGATTCGAAGTGAAATTGCATTAAGGTGGCATATTCATTTATATTCTGCATTAATCTCCTATCTTTAGTTTATGAATTTAATAAGTGTCAATGTTGGCCTATTAGATGTATATGCTTAGTGAAAATGCTGGATGGAGGGTAAGTATATTATATATAACCCCCCCCCCCCATGTATTTTGCACTTTCATCCAGTATTTTAGGGAGGGGGGACATGTTGAATAAGTGGACCCACCAAGGTGCAAGGTCTGCTTTGAAGCCCAGGTTTTCATTAACCACATGCTGGCCAGTGCATGACGATGTACGTCGGCACAATGGCACCGCTGGGCAAATGGCATACAGGTACGTCCCCTTTAAATTGCGGCACTGTGGGTGCACGCGCCCACCGCGTACTCGGTGACTGTGCCCGCAGGTCCCATGGACTCGATGTCCGCCAGGGGCCCAAGATCGTGTCACGGAATGGCAGAACGAATGGTAAACAAAGCATTTCCCTGTTCTCCCTAGTAACATGACAGGGATCTACTGCTCCCTGTCATCGGGAGCAGTGATCGCTGTCATGTCAGTGGTAGCCCATCCCCCCCCACAGTTAGAATCACTCCCTAGGACACACTTAACCCCTTGATCGCCCCCTAGTGTTTGACCCCTTCCCTGCCAGTGTCATTTACACAGTAATCAGTGCATTTTTATAGCACTGATCGCTGCATAAATGACAATAGTCCCAAAATAGTGTCAAAAGTGTCCGATGTGTATGCTATAATGTCGCAGTCATGATAAAAATCAGAGATCGCCGCCATTACTCATTTATAAAAATGCCATAAATCCATCCCCTATTTTGTAGACGCTATAACTTTTGCGCAAACCAATCAATATACGCTTATTGCGTTTTTTTTTACCAAAAATATGTAGAATACATATCAGCCTAAACTGAGAAAGAAATTCGTTTTTTTATATATCTTTTGGGGATATTTATTATAGCAAAAAGTTAAAAATATTGCTTTTTTTTCAAAATTGTCGCTCTTTTTTTGTTTATAGCAAAAAATTAATAAATTCAGAGGTGATCAAATACCACCAAAAGAAAGCTCTATTTGTGGAGAATAAAAAAGACATCATTTTTGTTTGGGTACAATGTCGCAAGACTGCGCAATTGTCAGTTAAAGCGACGCAGTGCCGCATCGCAAAAAAGTGCTCTGGTCAGGAAGGGGGTAAATCCTTCCGATGCTGAAGTGGTTAACAATCTCATGTCATTTGGATTTTTCAGCTGAAGCAGCTTTTGCTTATTTTATCAGCGTTTGCGGTTGTTCTCTCATACTTCCCAAATCTGAATGCAGTAATTTCTTTCCTCACAGGGATTGCTTTGTTTTAATGTCACTCTTCATTTGAAATATGCAAATGGTTTTCATATTAGCAGTGGTAATTAGCATGTGAAAAAGAGTACAAACACAATGAAAATAAAGTTAATGCAAAGTCCAAATCCAATAAACAAATTCTTATGGAAATAGAGCTGAATAGTCAAATGGTTTCTAAAGAAGAGAGACGCCCAGACATGGCCATTTGGGAGGAGGACTGAAGCAATGTGTTTCTTCAGAGAAGCAGACAAAAGAGTGTGGAAACGAGTTCCCATAGAGACAGCAGCAGGAAATAATACAATGTCCCAAACACAAGTTGAATGCAACATGTCGTCCCCAACGTAAAAGAATGTTGAGAAGAGTCTGAGGCAGGTAATAACACTTGGTGACACTGTAATGGACTTTTACTGCACATACAGTACATTCCAGGATGTCCTACCTGGTCTATGCTAATGATTACGCTCATTTGTCGTTAAATCTTTTTATTGAATTTTAAAAAAAAGGAAGTTTACAGATCATAACGAGCATCATATCATGAGTATCGTAAATGAACAATATAGTTATAATCAGGTATTGATCACATAGATTAGGTATGTTATAAGTGAAAGTATAAGTAACATGATTACGGTCATTTGTGATGAAAAGCGACTAATATTCTATGGGTGATCCCTTTCACAGTAAGTGAATACAGTACTCTAAGGTAGTCCTGTACACACTTTGCTAAACAAGCTTGCAATTAGGTGCCATGGGTTCAGTTACATTGCCGTGCAAATTTATGTTGCTACTGTAGTGTAGGGTAATATGAAATAATGTACCACATAAGTATAAATATTCTGTTTATATATTAATATAATATTACATATAAATTGAATTGGGCTTCTGTCTCAGTTTTGTAAACCAAAAAACGTTCAAGCAATTTATATAATGTTAAAGTAGGTAAAAGGCTGACAATTAGAGGTGTATTCATAAAAAAATTATACTGTATAGCTTTATATCATCCATTAAAACTGCATAAAAATTTTTTGGGCAAATGAGTTAAAATTGAATGTTCTCAGGCTATATTCTCTGTAGATCGAAGGTTATTTATTGAAAAATAAAACTGGGCACTAGTTTTGTGAGCCAACAAAAATTGTGCACTGGTTTACTTTCAAGCAAACTATATAATGCTATAGTACATACCTCCCAACGTTTTGAGAAGGGAATGAGGGACACCTATTAGCATAAGTATATAGGCATAGGACATACCCCCTGCCACGCCCCCTTAAAGGAGGATTATACAAAAAAAATTTAGTTAAACACACAAGTGTTTTTTTTTCCCCCATTATTATTCCTTTATATTGTCTTTTGACATTTACGAATGCAGCAATTTAGAAATTGGATGAAGGTTTAGCACTGTAAAACACGTATTGATAGATAAATAGTGCATTTTATAGACAACTATATAGATCAGACCAAAATAAGGGGCAAATGAGGATGAAGGAAGGACAGAAGGACAATGTTCCAAATCAGGGACTGTTGGGAGCTATGATAGTACATGCAAAGACAAACCGAATGACATTTAGGGCTGCATTTATTTATTGTAAATTCATAATTTATGAAAAAAAAGAGTCCATATACTGTAGACACTATGCAACCTTCTGGTAAAGGAGGTCCTTATGACAAAGAATAATTCTATAGCCTATATCACAATGTTGAATATAAAATAATAGTGAAAAGACCTTATGGTTCCTGTTGTGGAGGATCCTGACAGTCAGGGGGTGTATTTGTAAAAGTTTGCATAGCTGTTCGTCTATCTAAACTGCATGTGAATTCTTTCTATGCGAATGGCGCAAAATCAAATGGTACTATATTCTCTGCAGATTGAATGTATTTCATTAAAAAAAGGAACAGTGAAAAATCAGGAAAATACTGCATTATGGCTACTAGATGGTGCTCGTTGTCATAGGAAACAGGTAAGCTCCTCGGCTCTATCTAGTGGCCATAATGCAGTATTTCCCCCACTTTCATACTGAGGTGTTTTCGGGCGTTTTTGCGCAAAAAATAGTGCCTGAAAAGCCCCTGTAAACTGCCTCTTCTACAGCCCCAGTATGAAAGCCTGAGTACTTTCATACTGGGGCGGTACGCTTGCAGGACAGAAAAAAAGTCCTGAAAGCAGCATCTTTGGGGCAGTGCGGGAGCAGTGTATACACCATTCCCAAACCTCCCCTGCCATTGAAATCAATGGCCAGTGCTGCCGAAGCACCTGCAAAACACTTCGGCAACGGCGTTTTGCGGGCGCTTTTAACCCTTCTTTTGGCCGCTAGCAGGGGTTAGAAGCACCCCTGCTAGTGGCTGAAAAGTGCCAGTAAAACTACAGTAAAGCGCCACTAAAACTAGCGGTGCTTTACAATTAACGTGGCTAGCGCCTGAGTGTGAAAGTAGCCAAAGGGGAAGTAAACTTCCCTGGTTTGTTTTTACCAATAGGTAAACTTATAATAAGGCTTACCTATAGGTACTTTAAATATCTCCTACACTTGTACCCTTTAGGAGATATTTACTGTATATGCCGCCGATTACGTCATTAGCTCATGCGCTCTGAAGGAATGGCCACCCATGCCATATCTTCAGAACCCTGAGCCGTGACCGGTGGCTCTCACGTATGCATGCAGAGGAGTGACATCACGCAGCTTCAGTCAGTCACACAGCCAGAGTCCGTGAATACAGAAGGAAGGAAGACGGGCTAAGTTTAGGGTTGCCACCTGTCTGGGATTCACCCCGACGGTTCGGGTTTTGAATCATGTGTCCGGGTTTCAAGCAGACTGAAACCTGGATACATTATTCAGACTGGGCTGTGTCTCCCCAAGTAACCAAGATAGTCATACACAAATCTGTTGCCGTCCGGGAGGTGTGGGCGGCTATCTGGGGGCAGGTTCAACATCACTGGGGGGGCAGGGCAATGATGTCAACAAGAGCAATTTAGCCAGACCCACTGTTTTTTGCGGCACGCTATGCGCACCGCATTACTGTCCCAGGCCGCTAAAGTGGTCAGGTTTGGCTTGAAGAAAGGTGGCAACCCTAGCTAAGGTGTATGTGGCCTTTAGCAATGACAACGAGGGTTTTGTTTGCAGGTACGTTTCACATAATGTGCTAGTTTGTGATGCCTGTACTTTGCAAATCAGCAAAAAAAATAAAAATAGAAGCAGCGTTTACTTCTACTTACATGAATTTTCAATGGTCAAACAGATATGCAAAGTTTTCATCAGTACAGACCAGACTTGGGGATTGCCTCAGGCATGCTGTGATACTACTTAGGCAGGCCATACATGAATTGAATTTTGAAAAAAAATTCTTTTGAAAATCTTATCTAAGAATTTCGTTCATATTTTGCACCATTAGTGGGCTGCAGCAACAGCCAATTTTCGTGAGGCCATCGAATTTGAGTAATCGGACATGTTGGAAATTTTTTGAAAAATTAACGATTTTCTAATCAATGATGGGATAATCGTGCGAGAAATGTAATCGAAAAAGAAATGCGCATGTGAAAGAAAAGAAAATTCCAAGAAAGAAAAGAAGATTACCAACCACGAAAATTATTTTCTGTAGCAACATGAGGTGAACTGGAAGGCTTGGCTGGCCGAATTTCGAAGTCAATGGCGGCACCATTGGATCAGAGAACACACACATTTTCTGACTTTCAAAAGAAAATTCTTTTGAAATTCAACCACGTATAGTTAGACTTATAGTCTGATGTTACCAACTAGCTGGACTGGATAGAAGACATGCCAAGTATGAATATATATTTGAGAATTGACATAAACAAGTCAGGTCCCTTTGAAGCTTGATGCTCTCAATTTCAGGTGTATATGTTTTTGATGAGGTGATGGAATTGTATCTAATGGCCAATGCAAAGGGGAATGTATTTGACCTTTAGGTGACCATGTAGAATACCCTTGTATTCACTGCCAACCTTTCATGTGGGGTTTTCCTGTTCTTTGTGCCCCTGCACTTGCCCCCAATGAATGCCATACCATATTGTGGTACAGATCATAGGCATTAACCTCCCTGGTGGTATGATTATTTCAGATATTAGGTGCTGAAAGCGGTACCATTATTTTGCATGGAAATTTGGCTTTTTATATTGTAGGCCTGCAATTCTTAGGAATAACTCACTGAAATCTGTTCAAACCAAAGTCTAGTAGACATCCCGGGTAGGATAAAGTTTGAAACACAAAATCATAAATTATAATATAATAAATAACTGTAAATAATAACAAATAATAATATAATAATAATACTTTTTATTCAATACATTTTAGTAAATAATATAATCAAAAACACTGACTTTTTTTTTTTTTGCCAAACAAGGGTGCAATATTGGTAGTCATATTGCTTCAGTAAACGTCTCTGGTATGGAAAATTTTAAAACATGGTACAGCACAAAGTCCAACATCACAGTCAGGACAGTAGAACCTTGTTTCTTTTCTAATTTTCCTTCCAGTGTCTTCATGCTTAGAGCAGCAAACGACACACATCCTTGTGGGTGCTGCCTTCTTTTCCGTTGGTGGAATGTGGTCCATAAAGTGCCGACCAGTCAGGCTTTCTGGGTTCACAACGCCAGCAGCACGACGGCCAGATCTGTTTACAGACGTTGGTGTTTGGTGCTTGAGGAATATAAGTTCGGCAACTTTCCAAACAAAGTCCGCATGAACAACAGGCTTGTCACTATTTTTTTTTTAGAAGAATGAAAGCATTCCACAGGCACTGCTCCAGAAAGTGCCTGAAGATTTTTTGTAATATTTTTTCTGTTGCTTCCTCATGGCTGGGTAAAAAGTCATGGCCTGATCAGCTCGGTCAACACCTCACATAGTATGGTTGTAGTCCATCACGACTTGGAACTTCATTATGTCTTTTCCACCTTTTGTTTGTACCATGACCGTAGAGGTGTTGTGAATGATACTCATTAGGCAGACATCTTTTTTGTCGCGCCATCTCAGTGCCATCATTTTGCCTTTCTGCCAGGCAACTATTTCTCCTGCCTTGAGCTTTTTATTGCCAAAGGTTGGTGGCAAGTCACGCCGGTTAGCTCTAACGGTCCCGTATGCATCTGTCTTATGCTGTAAAAAGAACTCATAGAGTTCTGGAGAACTGTAAAAATTATCTGTGGTTACACAGTAGCCCTGATTCAGCAGTGGTTCAATCAGAGTAAGAACAGAAGCGGTTGCCATTCCATAGTTCCCAAATCTTTAATTGAACTTGGTTCCTTTCCCAGTGTAAAGTATGGAATTCCATATGTAACCAGTGCTGGATTCACAGAGCATGAATTATTTTATGCCAAAACGTGCCCTCTTGGACACAATAAACTGTATCCAGCTGAGTATTCCTTTGTAGGCCATCAGACTTTCGATACCGATGTCTCTATTGGGTACATAGGTCTTCTGGAAATTTTGCTGAATCATTTGATATAGCCCCAAAATCTTTTTTAGTTTTGGTGCTGGATGAGAAGTCTCGTCAAATTCCTCATTATTCTCAAAGTGCAAATATTTCATAATAATGGAAAATTTGTACTCCGACATGACGGTGCCAAAAAAAGGAGCAATTTGTTGGTTGTCCAGTACCACTTCTGCAGGGGTTTCCAAACCACTCCCTGAAGAATTATGAGGCCCAGAAACTTCCAGATGTCCTCCTTGGTTACTGGTTCCCATTTTCTTGCAAACCTCTGATGCGTAGCAGCTTGTTGTTTGTGGTATCGATTTGTCTCCATAACAATTTTTTCTATAACCTCATCGGTCAAAAAGAGTTGGAGGTATGCCAATGGGTTGTCATCCACATCCACTTTGATACCAGGTGTTCCAGTAAATGGAAATCTTGGGGGCGCTGCCTACTCCGTACGGCAATCAATCGAGCACCAAGTCCACACATCACTGGGCAAAGTGATGGCCCAGAGGCGATTCAGTTTGCATTGTGCGCTATAAAAGTATTTAATTCATTCATTCAAAGTCGCAGGATCATCGCTAAAATCGCTTTCCATGCCTGATGACGAACTTCCCCACGAATCGCTATCACTCACTTCTGCAAGCGATTCTGTATCTCTGTCGCTGTTTTCAAACAGGTCATATTTTTGAGGTAGAGGCGTGCTTTTTTAATGCCATGGTCGCTCTGCAGTTTCCAGACACAAAGTACAGTAAAACTGCAGGCAAGGGCTCTGGATAAAGCAATGGGGGCAAGCTAATGTCAACACAGAATCTGGTGCATTTGCTTCTGGATTTTAGCCTACATTCACATTGGCCTGATTTGACATGCGATTTGACACATCAAATTGCATGCCAAATCAGAGCCTAGTGCAGGCAACGGCACCGTCTGAATAGGTGCGACACCGGCTTTTCGGTAGCAATTTCAATATACATCTGTGCCTGAACCCACATAGATGTCTCTCAAATCGCCCCCGAAGTTGGACTGAAATGGCGGTTTGAAAACGTGTGAGTTCAGCTGAACTGATTTCAAACCTGCACTTAGGCTCGGTTCACACAGGGGCGACTTGTCCAGGCGACTTCGCCGCCTGACAAGTCGCGCTCCGTTCTGTACTACGGAACCGTTCTAATAGGAGCGACTCAAGTCGCTCCGACTTAGAAAAAAGGTTCCTGTACTACTTTTGCGGCGACTTCGGGCGACTTGCATTGACTTCTATACAGAAGTCGTTTTGCAAGTCGCCGCTGATCATGTGCAGGTCGCGGCAGGTCGCGGCGCTGCAAGTCGTGCCGCCCGCTGTGTGAACCGAGCCTTAGTGTGAACCCAGGCTTATTGTCAAAGTTTAATTAAACAAACTGAAGTTAGAAGCTGATTGGTTACTATGCACAGCTGCACCAGAGTCTGTGTGCACCAATTTTGATAAATACCCCCATTGCTGTCTATGGAGCAATGCACACAGCTGTGTAAAGATCGATAATACAGAAATGCATACAGAGTCATAAAATAAAAATAGAAAATGTTATGTTTCAGCGCAGTATTTTATGCACATACGCCACATGTATACACATGTATACATGCAGATATTGCAACACTGGCAATTAGAAGTGAAAAAAAAAATGTATGCATGTGTACACATATGCACACTTATACACCCAGTCCCAGGACAAGGTCATCTAGATCCCAGGGCGAACATGCCAAACTGCGCCCCCAGACATATGAGCATCATGTGTAAGCAAAAATCCCCCCCCCAAAAAACAAAGGACTAATCTGCATGCTTACCCCAAAGCATAAATCCCCCTCTTCCCAGTACAAATTCACCCCCCCTGCTGAAATCTGGCCCCCCAGCACAAATCTTTACCCCCCCACCCCCCAAATTCCCCCAGCACAAATGACCCCCAAAAAATCACTCCTCCTAACACAAACTATCTACCCCTCAAATTTCCCCTCATCCTCTCTCCCCCTCCCAGCAAAAAGTCCCCCCAATCACCCCCTCTAGTACAAATCCCCCTAAATCTCCACTCTTAGCACACCCCTCTAAATGTCTCCTCTTAGAACAATTCCTACCCCCTGCCGCCCCCCAATTCCCCCTTGCAACACAAATGCCCTCCCCCTCAATCTTTTCAGCACCCCCACCTCGCATGAAACCACAGTGTCCAGGGCAGTCACCCCTCCTGCCCACCCCTTGTTCTGGGCCTGTACGCACCTACTGTATATGCAAGGTCTTCACAGAACAGGATCTTTCTGTCAATAAGATCCTGAGTATAAACATCAATATAAACATCAGTAAAGTATAGTCTGAGTGCAAGAAGGCTAAAGTAGAATGCCAAGTTTAATTTTGCATCAAATGAATTTCACTGCAATTTCCCATCTGCTGCCAGAATTAAGCACTAGCCAACCAGTGCATGATGATGTATGGCATAATGGCACGGCTGGGCAAATGGGCGTACAAGTACATCCCCCTTAAATTGTGGCATTGTGGGCGCACGCAGGCTGCGCATACTCCGTGACTGTGGCCGTGGGTCCTGCAGACTCGAAGTCCGCTGGGGGCCCGCGACCGTGTCACGGAGTGGAAGAACGAAGAGATGCCTTTGTAAATAAGTATTAGTGTTAACCCCTTCCCTACCAGGGTCATTTACACAGTAATCAGTGAATTTTTATAGCACTGATCGCTATATAAATGACAATGGTCCCAAAATAGTGTCAAAAGTGTCTGATGTGTCCCCCATAATGTCACAGTCATGATAAAAATCACAAATCGCCGCCATTACTAATAACAAAATAATAATAATAATAAAAATGCCATAAATCTATCCCCTATTTTGTAGACGCTATAACTTTTGCGCAAACCAATCAATGTGCGCTTATTGTGATTTTTTTTTACCAAAAATATGTAGAAGAATACATATTGGCCTAAACTGAGAAATACATTTTTCTTCTATATTTTTGGGGGATATTTATTATAGCAAAAAGTAAAAAATATTGCATTTTTTTTTCAAAATTATCGCTATTTTTTTTTTATAGCACAAAAAATTCTAAAAACCGCAGAGGTGATCAAATACCACCAAAAGAAAGCTCCACATGTGTATGGCTGAGTCATGAAGCCCTATAAACAATAAGGTTTTTGGTTTGCAAAATCTTTTATTTTTTTTTATGGGGTCAATTTATACTCAAATAGCATTTTAGAAAAATTCTCCTTCAAAAGTGATTTAGAGTGATTTAGAGATTTATGTATGGAGAAAAGCTGTAAACATACTAAAACCATCAGGTCATTAAAACCCATAAAAGGCTCCTGAGATTCTTAAGAAATATCTCTTCTTGGATAAACTATCATGCTATTAGAGAAGCTGATTGGAGCCCGATGTGGCCTCTTGTATATAAGTAAAAAAGTACACAAGGAAAAAAGATTAAATAAGATAAAAATTTTCACAGAGCTGATAATATTTTTTATTAATATCAGTTATCATAATATAAAAAAAATGACAGCACCATTATTAAAAACAATTGTTACACTATAGAATGTGCATAGAGTCCAAAAAAAGTTATTATTTATTTTCTGACTTATATACAATAGTTACTCTGCTTGATCTGTATTTTAAAACCCACAATCAGTGACTAATACAAAACAATACATAACAATTATCTTAACAATATTGTGATTTTTTTTAATTTTTTTTATTTTACACTAAAATGAACAGGCACCAATGTGGATGAATGTCATACTGGAGCTGTCACCATGGCAATGCAGAGACACCTTAATGTGCGAGACTGTCACCAACGATCCATTACAGCGCTTGGGTACCACTCAGCAAGGCGAGAATTTCTCACAGGATTTGAAGGTACTCCTATTGACCATTCACACCCGTTATCAATAATATAACGCCAAAGTAAGAAACGCACCTATCTTGGGTACAAAATGTGTTGCAATTTTAAGGTAGACAAATAACTTGAGAAAAAAGCACCACACCTGACAATCTAATGAGATCAGAAATGGCCATAGGTGTCAGGGGTGGGCAGATGTCAGGGGTGGGCAGATTTCAGGGGTGGGCAGAAGTGATGGGAAATCTCTCCAATGGGACACAGATGTAAAAAAAGAACCCGCCAGGGGTTATACCCTTTCCTTATTGTAGCCACATTTTTGTTTTTAATTGTCTTTAGTTCTACTTTAACGTAGTATTAAACTTTGTAGAATAAAAAAAAAAAATGCCATCCAGCAAGGCAATGGGGGTTATTTACTAAAGGCAAATCCACTTTGCACTGCAAGTGCACTTAGAAGTAAAGTCGCTGTAGATCCAAGAGAGACGTGCAAGGAAAATAAAAAACAGCATTTTAGCTTGCATGTGATTGGATGATAAAATCAGCAGAGCTTCCATTCATTTCAGATCTACCCCTCAGATTTACAGTGACTGCACTTCCAAGTGCACTTGCAGTGCAAAGTGGATTTGCCTTTCGTAAATAACCCCCCAATGTCATAATGTGCCAGTATGCATCACATACTAGTACATTGAGAGAGACTTACCTTAAAACAAAGCCCTCCAGCGGCTCACTGTTACCGCTGACAGGACTTCCATCTTCACCCTGTCTTTCTTCCAGGTTCACAGGCTCCGCCTAGTCATGTCTGTGGATGTCAAAGTTTTACAATACCTCATGGGATGTGTAGTTCCGCAACAGCTGGAGGTCTGTAGTTTGAAGATTCCTGCCCTATAGACCCCCTGCTATAATTCATCCAGAGAAGGACAGAGATACACATACATCATGCAATAGGATATTTAGTCCCATCCATAAGCACACATCAAAAGGATACTAAGTCAGATAACATACAGTAAAAGTTAAATGAAAGTATTACTAAAGACAAAACTTTTTTTTTGTTTAAATATACAGTAGATTAGAACACCTATTGGGTTTTTAAAGCTGTTTGTGCCCCCATTATGTAGACCCCCCCCCCCTCTCCTCTCTATTTGTCCTGTTTATCTTTATCATTGAAAGTAAAAGAAAATCCCAAATTTTGGGTTGTCCCCAGAAAGTAATAGAGGGGAAATCTTCCAATGGGGACACTAGTTCTAGTGACAAGGGGCGGGAGGGGGGGTAAGGGATTCCTTTCATTTGCAGGGATTCCTCCTCACTTCGTGTTTTGGATATGGGACAGGAAGTAGAACAGATGCCAAGAAAAAAACACTGAAGTTATAACCCTCTGTTACTCTATTCAAAATGAAAAAAAAAAGTTTTGCTTTTAGGTTACTTAAAGATAACTTTAAGGTTGATCAAATTGTTTTCCTGACTTTAGAACAATTCAGTGTTCCCTAATGCATAGCTCCCAACTGTTCCTGATTTCCAGGCACTGTCCCTGATTTGGTCCCTCTGTCCCTCATTCCTCCTCATTTGTCCCTCATTTTGGTCTGATCTATACAGATATATATAAAATGCACTATTTATCTATCAAAAAGGTTTTTTCAGGGCTAAACCTTTCATCTGATTTTTTAATTGCTGAATTTGTAAATTCCAAAAGCCAATATAAAGTAATAGTAGTGGTAAAAAGGCACTTGTGGGTTTAACCAATCTTGTTTTTTTTGTAAAATTCTCCTTTAAGGGGACGTGGCAGGGGCTGTGTCCTATGCCTGCATACTTTTGCTGATAGGTGTCCCTCATTCCCATCTCAAAAAGTTGGGAGGTATGCCTAATGACACTGGCAGTTCACTGGTTGATATAATGAATTGTCTTCCAGCCTATTCATAGTAGTTTGTAAATAACAAACGCAATATCTGATTCCAATTTCTAGATGGAGTGATCAAATGGTGGGATCTGGACAGTGGCAATTTGTCTCAGTCAGCCTTTGAACATTCAGGAATGGTGACGAATCTGTTGTACTGGGCAGATACAAAGCTAATTTTCTCCTCTTCCAATGATGGTACGCTTATTGTATGGACCTCTGGAGCAGTTGTATTGGATAAAATCAAGGTGACTATAACTTCACTCCTGACTATTGCTTTAGATCCACACACCCTAATGCCGCGTACACACGATTGGAGTTCTTGTCGGAAAAAGCTCTGATGGTTTTCCAGACGGAATTCCAATGGAATTCGGCTCAAGCTGTCTTGCCTACACACGGTCACACCAAATTCCAAACGTTTATAACGCAGTGACGTACAACACGTATGACGGGACTAGAAAAAGGAAGGTCAATAGCCAGTAGCCAATAGCTTCTGTCTCGTAGTTGAATCTGAGCATGCGTGATTTTTGGCGTGTCGGAATTGTATACACACGATCCGAATTTCCGATAGAAAGTTTTTCTGTTTGGAAAATTGAGAACATGCTATAAATTTTTGGCTTGCGGAAATTCGGACAGCTAAATTCCGATGGAGCATACACATGCATTTTCCCATGAAAAGCTCTCATCTGTCTTTTTCTGTCCGGAATTCCGACTGTGTGTACGTGGCATTAGTAGGTTTACTTTAGCAAATGCCGTATGAATTTTGTTTGGCTGCAATGCACAATACCCTTTTTTTTCCAGTAAAAAGAAAAAAGAACTATAAGAAATAAAATGTTTCTGTGTTTTTGTTTTTCAGCTAGGAAGTCCAATCTTTAGCATTGCCATAAATTTTCGCCGTCATTTGTTAGTGTGTGGATTTAAGAATCACCTTACAATCTACCCACTAGATGAGCAGAAAACCTGTGGACATATAATCAACCTAAGGAAGAGCTTTTCTGACCATCAGCATGTAGACATTGTATCATGTATTGTGTCATTGGACAGTCAGATCTTCACAGTAGGGTATGTACAAAATAAACTAAAAGGAATAGTGTTACAAAATCCATATGTTCAAACAACTACAGTAAAACCTTGGTTTAAGAGTAACTTGGTTTAAGAGCGTTTTGCAAGCAACATATTTTTTTATAAATTTTGACATGATATACAAGCGATGTCTTGATATACAAGTAGCGTCATGTCACAACTGAGTATACAAGAAAAGAGAGACATCTAAGTGTGGCAATATGGTTGCATTTAATGAAGGTACAACATTTAGAAACTCACATCCTCCCAACTCATCATCCTCTGCACCGCCATCAACATCATCCCTTCCACGCTGCGCTCCACAAGCTCTTCAAGCCTCACTTTCAGATCGCTCTCCTGCAGGGTGGTCTTCCCGGTCACGATTGCAGACTGACAGCGGTGAGAGCTGTCAGTGAGGAGGACGGTCTATGTGGACAGCTTTACCCCGGATGCCTACATACTTAGATGTGCCTGTTTTAATCATCAACCATGTGAGTTGGTAAATGTTGTACCTTCATTAAATGTAACCATATT
This sequence comes from Lithobates pipiens, assembly GCF_037356315.1. NCBI lineage: Eukaryota > Metazoa > Chordata > Amphibia > Anura > Ranidae > Lithobates > Lithobates pipiens. Next base: position 299,466,100 of record NW_027507903.1, read on the forward strand.
GCTACACTTAGAGGTGCCTCTCTTCTCTTTTATACTCTGTAGCTCCTGCTGGATTTTGCTTCTAATCCCCTTGTGGCAGGCATGTACTGGCCATTGGGACTACTGGGAGTTTCCCGGTGGGCCGATGGCTCAGTGGGCCACTCTGATGTAAGGGGGCTGGTGATGGGCCACTCTGATATAAGTGGGTGCTGATGGGACACTCTGATGTAAGGGGGTGCTGATGGGACACTCTGATGTAAGGGGTGCTGATGGGACACTGTGATGTAAGGGAGTGCTGATGGGACACTCTGATATAAGTGGGTGCTGATGGTACACTCTGATGTAAGGGGGTGATGATGGGACACTCTGATGTAAGGGGTGCTGATGGGACACTCTGTTGTAAGGGGGCTGGTGATGGGACACTCTGAAGTAAGGGGTGCTGATGGGACACTCTGTTATAAGGGGGCTGGTGATGGGACACTCTGATGTAATGGAGTGCTTATGGGACACTCAAAATGTAAGTGGGCCGGTCTGGATGAAGTCCAGGGCCAAATTTCTGTCCCAGTCCAGCCCTGCCTTGTCACATTGCTATAATATTTTTATATGGACTATAAACTGAAGGACTTATGAATAAATGGTTGTGGAACAAATCATTTGAGTTTCCATTATTTGTTATGGGGAAATTTGCTTTGATTTACAAGTGCTTTGGATTACAAGCTTCCGAAACGAATTATGCTTGCAATCCAAGGTTTTACTGTACTCTGTATTTTGTAAAATGGCAAAAAGTATGTAAAAGCATACCTCCACTTTATTAAAAGTTTTGTTCTCTAACCATTGAGATATAACATAGCCGTAATGAGAATTTTCAATGAGATGGCTGACTAATAGGGGTACTCTCAAAGAGTACAGAATTCTTACTAAAGCTGACCATAGATGGGTAGTTTTCTTTTCGTTTAACCAGAGGTTCCTCTATCCACACAAGCAAGGAGAATGGAGGTGTCCATCCAGGCTGAAGACACTGATCAACAAAAGTTTTTCAGCATATTCCTTTGACAGAAGTTGATCAAACAAACTTCTGTTGAACAGGGACGGCCACACACTGATTGAATTTCATCCTACCCCTGCTGAACCAGCCAAGCCATGACCCATCTATGGACAGCTTTAGCGAAGTACTCATGTGCAAGGCAAAATCTTGTGTTATATCTATCTATACGCAGTCACTGCAGGGCTATGGACTTTGCAACTTGCAGCATTACAGTAATTGGGCATAGCTGTAATATTAAATTACTGCTGTTGGATGAGACACTCTTATGCCGTGTACACAAGACCGGACACTTCGACAGCAAAGGTCCGACAGAGCGAATCCGTCTGACAATTCGATCCTGTATGGGCTCCATCGGACCTTTGCTGTCCAAAAATTTGACGGATTTTAGAAATAGAACATGTTTTAAATTTTTTGCTGGAACTCCGCCGGACCCAGTTCCTATGGAGAAATCCACTCGTGTGTGTGCTGGTCCGACGGATGAAAACCGACGCTAGGGCAGCTATTGGCTACTGGCTATGAGCTTCCTTATTCTAGTCTGGTCGTACGTCATCACGTTTGATTCCATCAGACTTTGGTGTGATTGTGTGTGGCCAAGTCCGTTCATTTGGAAAGTCTGTCGGAACTCCACCAAAAGTCAGTCGAAAAGTCTGGTCGTGTGTACGTGGCATTAGAGCATGTGGGGTCTTGGGCAACTGCACCAATCCCCCCACTCTGCCAGCTCAAGATCTGCCTGAAGCCCTTGAATATTGACTGAGGCTTGGTTCACATCTACGTGCAGAGTGGCTCACAGCAGGGTTCCAGTGCGTCTCTGTTCACCGTTTCAGGTCCGATTTCAGTCTGAATTTTTGGCTGAATTCAGACCTGAAAAGGACTAGAAGACAATCAGAACTCCTGTGCAATTCGCTCCAATGCCGCCCCGCCTCCATTGAGAGCCAGTCACAGGCTCCCCGGAAATGCGAATTGGATGCAGCCAAAATCGCATCCAATTCACAATAGTGTGAACCCATTCTGAAGGTATAAGGGCTTCCTTTTGTGGATGTTTCAGTATAGAAATTATCTTGGTTTGTTCCAACTAAAATATACACTCACCGGCCACTTTTTTAGGTACACCTTGCTAGTATCAGGTTGGACCCCTTTTTTCCTTCAGAACTGCCTTAATTGTTCATGGCATAGATTCAGCAAGGTGTTGGAAACATTCCTCAGAGATTTTGGTTCATATTGACATGATAGCATCACGAAGTTGCTGCAGATTTGTCGGCTGCACATCCATGATGCGAATCTTCCATTCCACCACATCCCAAAGGTGCTCTATTGGACTGAGATCTGGTGACTGTGGAGTACAGTGAACTAGTTTTCATGTTCAAGAAACCAGTTTGAGATGATTTGAGCTTTGTGACATGGTGCATTTTCCTGCTGGAAGTAGCCATCAGAAGATGGGTACACTGTAGTCATAAAGGGATGGACATGGTCAGCAACAATACCCAGGTAGACGTGGTGTTTAAACGATGCTCAGTTGGTACTATGGGACCTAAAGTGCACCAAAAAAATGTCCTCCACACCATTACACCACCAGCCTGAACCGTTGATACAAGGCAGGATGGATCGATGCTTTCATGTTGTTTACGCCAAATTCTGACCCTACTATCTGAATGTTGCAGCTGAAATCGAGACTCATCAGACCAGGCAATGTTTTTCCAATCTTATGTTGTCCAATTTTGGTGAGCTTGTGCGAATTGTAGCCTCAGTTTCCTGTTCTTAGCTGACAGGAGTGGCACCCTGTGTGGTCTTATGCTGCAGTAGCCCATCTGCTTCAAGGTTCAATGCGTTGTGCTTTCAGAGATGGTATTCTGCATATCTTGGTTGTAAGGAGTGGTTATTTGAGTTACTGTTCTGCCTTTCTATCATCTTGAACCAGTGCACCTATTCCCCTCTGACCTCTGACATCAACAAGGCATTTTCATACACACAACTGCTGCTCACTGGATATTTTCTCTTTTCGGACCATTCTCTGTAAACCCTAGAGATGGTTGAGCATGAAAATCCCAGTAGATCAGCAGTTTTTAAAAATACTCAGACTAACCAGCTGGCACCAACAACCATGCCACGTACAAAGTTACTTAAATCCCCTTTCTTCCCCATTCTATTGCTCGGTTTGAACTTCAGCAAGTTGTCTTCACTACATTTATATGCCTAAATGCATTGAGTTGCTGCTATGTGATTGGCTGATTAGCAATTTGTGTTACCAAGCAAATAAACAGGTGTACCTAATAAAGTGGTCGGTGAGTGTATGTTAAAGTGTCAACAGATCCATTTTGCCTGCAAGTATTTATCCAAGATATCCTCATAGTATATATAGGTCTTTGATAGATAGTCATCTAGCCAGCAGTCTCATACTTGATGTGTTATACAATAAAATGATATTGATATTTAGGTTATGGATATCAGGGACTCCAGCAGTATGATTATCCCACTGGAGTGCCTATCTCTGCACCCTCAAACACAGTCTTACTTTTCCTATGGCTTTCTCTGTAACCTAAAATACTCTAAACCAATAAACAACACTGAAAGGGGAACTACCTTGCAAAAACTCTAGTAGTTTGGATAAACTGGAAGACCAGGGACAGTTGTCTCCCCCAGGGCCCCCAAGAGATATTATAAGCTGGCTAGCAATTGTAGATAACTGTTGCAACTAACAAGAAGTGAAACAAAAGGGAACTGATCTTTAAAGCATAGATAGTACAAGCAGCACATAGACTGCAAACATTGCAAAAGCTTTTTTTGTGCTGTCTCAAAAAAAACACACTGTGGAACTGACAAAAATTTAAAAACATACAAAGCTCCTTGAGCATGCAAGTTTATTAAATGTTCCATTCAAATAGTCCAGGAGGTGGCCTACTGCCTACTGAGATGGTCCTAGAACAGTGATTCTCAACCAGGGTTCCGTGGAACCCTAGGGTTCCTCCAGAGGTTGCTAGGGGTTCCTTCAGCATTGGGCAATTTCTGCCTCTCAGATAAGTTCCCACTGACACCATTGATCTTTTTAGCTATCTGTAAGGAGGTAATTCTTCCCAATGACCACAAGTGTAAGGACCATTCTTCCCACTGATCATCACACTAATGTATCATGAGTTGTAGATTTCTAATTTTTAGCAGGGGTTCCCCGAGACCGGAGAACTATTTCAAGGGTTCCTCTGTGTTGAAAAGGCTGAGAAAGGCTGTCCTAGAACAACCTTTTTCTCCTAAGTCTCATTAACAATGGAAACTCTTATTGCACATGATTGGATGCATATTTAATTCATGTAGAATATTTTGTTTATGTAAAATTATGACATTATCATAATTTAAAGTATAAAGCATAAAGTATTTTTTTTTTTTTTTTAGATACGACAGAAAGTTTTTGATATTGGACACATATCAGACCCCAGAAAAGATTTGTCTTAGAGCCGTCAATTGTAATTTCCGTGCTCATGATGCAGGAATCACTCACCTTCTACTCATCCGTGACCGGGAGTGTACAAGGTAGGTGCATATATTTGAAGTGCCCTGTATGATGGCCTTCAAACAATACAAAAAAAAAAACACAGCTGTACAATGAAATATTCGAAATCCATAATCTGTTATAAATTAAATTTATAATTTACATAATTTTCCCTAACTCATAATACCAATCATTTTTACCAGGTTTTTGACAGGATCTTTTGACCGCACAGTTGGGGTTTGGTCACAAGATGGTCAGCTAATCCAGAGGCTTCGCCAGTTTTCAGGTGAAATCACTGGTATGTGTTACGTGGCATCGGTGAAGGCAGTGTGGATTACCAGTGGGAACAGTCAACCACTTGTTCTGGACCCACGATCTGGGGACGTAGTAAGTGATATTGTCTTCACTTTTGTTAGAAGAAATGCTTTAGTAAAGCCATAATTCCATGTATATTGATAGCTCCAGGTTCACAATAAATGATGTCATAATTATTTTAATTTTAATTTGTATAAATAACAAAATATTGCATCTAAACCATTTAAAAAGTGATGTTATAGGATTGATTTGTATACAAATCAAGAAGTGGAAGTGGAAAACCCCTGCTTATGGTCCCTAAATAATCAGCCAGGATGGTGCAACTCAACATCTTACCAATTAGCTGCTTATTATTTTATACTAAACTACTTTGAGGCTTCTCAGGAAAGCTTCTCTCATTTAAAGTTCCTTGAGCTTGCAAATATGGCCTTGGAAAGTCTTTTTTAAAGTGGTTGTAAACTCTCCCCCACTACTTTTTCCCATGTAAATCAGCATAAAAAACCCTAATGAGCACTGCTTGTAGATATCTCCTTACTTGCTTAGTATTGTTGTAATCCTTTTTGTTCTTTAGAATAATGTCACTGAGCATGCCCAGATCTCCCCTGATTTACGGCACATTCTCTATGTGCTTGTCTATCTGTTATCAGGACTTCCTACAGCACACTACGCAAATCCCAGAAATCGCCAAATCTTCATAATCACTCAGAGCTTCCTCCTACACTCCATGTGACATCACATGCAGTGTAAAGCAGGGCATGGGACAGCATTACTGCAGTCTTATCAGCTGAAGCTGATAAGATTCACACAGGCAAACACTAGATAATCAGCGCAAGTAAATACTATGAAATAAAACAAGTCAGCTATGAACAGGGAAGTAGGGCTGCCATAGAAATGTTGGATTGAGAAGGAGGCTTGATTAAAAATACAGGAAGTTCTCAATGTAAGGGTGGACACTCCACTGAGGACTCAGAAAACAATACTTAAGATGGTGCTGCCTTACCCTTGGAAACAAGTTTTTTAAAGTTTCTTTAAACAGTAAGTAATATGCGATTTGGGCTGGATTACAGTGGCTCTAGTTTGATAATTACTTATTATAATAGACTAAATGAAAAGAAGCATCAGAGTGGAAGAGTTTGCTTCCTCTTTAAAGGATTTTTTCGCACTTATTCAGTAAGGCAAAGAGCAAAGTGTGAATTGTAGTAATCCATAGCAGCTAACTACAATTTATCTTTTTCTGATCTGCCTTCAGTGAACTAAAATTCCTAAGATCTGATGCAGCTTTGCACATACATTACCATTGCTAACTACCTTGCTTTACAGAATACGACCATATATGTCCTGCTTGGTTATTCAACTATAGAACTTGACATCAAATCATTACAACAGAACCAAATAAAATGATTGACCCTCTCAAAACATTTCTATGAGTTATACTTGTTTTCTTTTCAGATATCTGAATTTATGGATACTTTTCAAAGCCAAGAACAAGGCCCACAAATAAAGCAGCTGGTATGTCTACCTGAGACAAGTCATGTGATTGGTGAGTTACATAAAATAATTATATTTTAAGATTACTTTCACAAACAAGTAATCCCTCATACTGCTACCTAGTGCTCTGGGGTTCAACTCCTCAATGGTATTGATGCCATTCGCCAAAGCAAAAACAATTGTCATTCATAGCCAGAGAGCCAGAGACAGTCTCTCGACAACAACTAGTCATACAATACGAGCCTTATCTATAAATTGCAGTTTTATGTGTGCTGTTTTCCCCAACAAGTTTTATCAATGTATACAACAAAGTAACTTTTCAAACAACCTGCACTTATCCTTTTTGCTACCTTTTCCTGACCCAAACTACCTTCCCCCTTTCCTTGTGTATACTTACCTTGTCTGGTAGCCCCAACCAAGAGGTATGTTAACATCACAACCCCATACATTTTGCTAAGCCTGTAAAGTGATTCCCCATAGACTTCTATAGGGACGTGTAGCAATGCTGGAGACACTCAGGAGATGGCCCTATAGACGTCAATGGGAAACTTCTGCACAACACTGACAACACACAGAAGACGTAAAAACATTTTTAGAACCTGTGGCTGCTGGGAAAGGGTATCATCTTATCAGTATGTTTTATGTTTTGTACTGTTTAAATACATTTAGCATGGATTAAATCCAAGACAAAATAATGGCAGGCATTAAATACAAAATATTGTGAAAATCAAAAATGTATGGTCACATAAACACTACAGTGATACATTAGTTTCCTTTATAAAATAATCCAAGTGGCAAAGAAACAGAAGCATAATGGGATTGATCTATTAAAGTCAATGTATCTGTACATTTGAAAAGGTGAAGCTCTGTTTAAGTTAATAATCCAATCATGTGCAAGTTAAAATCTCTGTTGTTATTTTTAAGTTCCCTTTGTCCCCTGTACGGCTGCTTGACTGGTTGGGCCGCAACAACATCACTCCCCTGCATGCGGACAGGAGTCACATCATCACGGCACATAGTGATGCCGTAAGCACTTTTTGTATATCAGCGCTAACAGACAAGGAGAAGCGGCTTTGACAGAAAAGACCAATAGAGTCTTCTCTGTCATAAAAATCCTACTTGTCAGCTTTTTTTGTAGAGTTTAGTTTTACTTTAAGGTAAGTGAACAGTGGCGGCCCATCCATACAGGGCGCAGAGGCACCGCACCCCTAATCCATGCGCCCGGCCCTCTAATCGACATGCAGGGTACCGGAGGCATAGATTTCAATGTTTTTTTTTTTTTAAGCACGTGGTTAGTTACAGTACATTGGACTGGTGGAGAGAGCATAGGGTCAGCCAATGTCGACTGCTCCATTAGGGCACTCGGCCCCTAATCTACATGCAGGGTGCCAGACGCATTGATTTCAATGGGATTTTTTTTAAGCACATGATTAGAGCCTGAGGTTCTATTTGGCTTCAAAAAGGGTGGGATCGGGGAGCAGAGCACTGCGCCCTGTGCCCACCCAGTTGTGTGCCAATAGCGAATTGTCTTCCTGATTCTCCTCCCGGGCAATCAGGAAGCCAATCTTAGGATTCCCGTCCAATTGGGTCTCAGGACCCACTTCCTGTTCAGCCGGGTGGAGAAGCAATGGCCCCCGGAGCAAGGAGTAGCTGGAGCGAGGAGCAACAGCCCTACCCCGGATCTTTGTCATCTACCTCTGATCGCCGCCTTCCCATCCGTCTCCCGCAGTAAGGGGGGTGGCATTGGTCTACGGCACCCAAAAAAATATTGAGCACCATCCACCATTGTAAGTGAACATTAACTTTTTCAACTGAATAGCCTCTTTTCTTTAGTAAATCAATCCCACTGTATCTTTTCTTACACTGACGTATGACGTAGTATTATGTTGTGCCCCTATCACTAATACATAATATGGACACATTCTAGAAGCTGAAGATGGCATTCTCTTAGATTATAGTCCTAATTAAAAATGTATAAATATGAGAGTAAATATGTTTTATCTTTTTTTTTAGGATCCACTAAGAATAATCAAGTTATAGTGTGGAAATATCACAAGATAGGCTGTGTTGCTGTATTGCATAGCAAAAACCCTCTGGAATGTCTGTCATATAGTAAGTAGCATTCGATTTCCAATACATTACAATCTTAGCCAGTCAGCTTGGATGACTTGGGGCAGCTTTTGAGCCATAAAGCAAGATGAACCTCTGGTTTTCGATTGCTATCCATACCTGTGAATCATAGTGGTTGACAGACAGTGCGTCTTATTTGGAAACAAGCATGGTAAACACTGGGGAGCAATTAATACCATTGTGCAGTAAGCTACAATATACAGTACTGGAATGGGGGGATCCAAGCTACTACCTCCTTTATAATGCCTGGCCAGCCTCGAGAACATGGCACTCAGGCTGGAAAGTCTCCGCAAACCTCCATGAGCCATCCATGAAAAAAGAGAGAAAGGCTGGTGCTATGGAAGACGGCTAAAACATTGTTTTATTAATGCAGGGTAACAACAGTCAAAAATGCCAATTTTAGCCATCAGGCCTTAATCATGGCTAACAAATAAGTGACACAAAGCTTAAATTGTGTAGGCTAAATCACGTCTTTAACCCCAAGGGTCACATGACCAAGAAAAAGGGGTGCTGGCAAAAAAAAGAGCACTAAAAGCATGCAATTGGTAATATATCAAGTGTTCAATGATGTGAAAAACAAAAAATATATATGATTAGTGAACACAAATAATTCAATAAGTGATTGGGTAATACAAATAATAATGACAGTCTGTGACACAAGGCCAATCTGGAGCTATATTGCCAAAAGTATTGGGGCGCCTGCCTTTACTTGCACATTAACTTTAATGGCATCCCAGTCTTAGTCCATAGGGTTTAATATTGAGTTGGCCCACCCTTTGCAGCTACAACAGCTTCAATTCTTCTGGGAAGGCTGTCCACAAGGTTTAGGAGTGTGTCTATGGGAATGTTTGGCAGGGAGGAGTGGGGATATGGGGGAGGGTACTGGGGTAGAAAAAAGATGGGTAAACAGGGAAAAAGTGTTAAGGATTATGAAGTTGTTCTGTTCAAAGGTCTACAATCCCTTATATCTTGCAGGGTCTCAATTTGTTCCATCAGCGCCCCCTGCCCAATTTAGTAGGGGTACGGGCGACTAAGGAATAAGGAATATATTAGAGAGAGGTGAGGGGGAAATAAAAACAAAATGAAGAACTGAAACTTCCTAACATACAAGGTAAGGGACTTGAATATAAAAAGATATAACATTTGAAAAGAGATTGAAAGATACTGTGCAAGCATAGTCTTTTTATAGGAGGCTCAAACTTAAAATTATATCTCAGACATCTTAAATGGTACTATGGGGATTTCCCAACCAAGAGAGCTAAAGGAGTGTCAATTGGAATAGCTAGCGAAATACATTTCAAAGTTGAGGGTAGACCCTGCAAATATCTATTGTCCTAATAAGAACCCGAAAAGGTATTTTAAAGGAATATTGAGAAAATTAAGAGAGTTTTAAAAAGGGGTGTTAATAGTAGCTGGTTATCTGAATTTCTGTTTGGGCCAATGAATGGATAGTACGTCCTTTGCACAGGGGACTGAAGAATATCAATTAGGACAAGTAAGGAAAAGATGTTCCAATTTCAAATAGTATATGTATGGAGAATTTTACATCGGAGAGGGACTATTACTTTCATTCCTCTGTGCATGGGACATACTCCAGACTAGACTACATACTGGTAGATCAAAGACTGCTAGAATCAGTAGAAAAAGTATCTATAGAAATAACTACAAATTCAGACCATGCCCTTGTAGTAATGAAATTGAAGAGCATTAATACCCAAGAGAGCATAAAGACGTGGAGATTAAATGAAGATCTGATACAGGATGAGGAAGTAGAGGAAAAAAATAAAGAGAGAATTATTTTATACAGAATAAATCCCTGGAGGTGTCGGAAGCGACAATTTTGGAAAGCCCATAAGGCCTATATAAGGGGAACTATAATATCAATAGGCTCTAAGAAAAAGAAAGGTAATAATAAATAAGAAAAACAATTTAATAGCAGAAATATATGAATTAGAACAAAAAACATTAAAAAAAAAGAGACTCAACAGGCCCTGGTTATAAAAAAGAGATAAGTTAAAAGAACTAATGGAAGAAGAAACAAGACAGGTATTTAATAGAGTAGCTAAAGAAAGATATAAGTGGGGAAATAAACCCGGCAAAATTATTAAAGAAAAAAAAAAGATAAATTATATTGAGAAAATGTAAATAAGAAAGGGGAAATCATACACTGAACTACAGAAATCACCAGAGCATTTCATAGCTTCTATAGTTCCCTATATAGAGTGAGACAAAAAGGGGGGGGGTTAGAAGAAGGATTAAAAAGAAAACAAAAGATACAGGAATATCTAAAAGGGTCTATCTACCCAAAGTTTCAGCAGGAAAGTTGCAGGCCTAAAGCCCCGTACACACGAGAGGACTTATGTCCAACAGACTTCCGAAGGAGTTCCGTCGGAGTTCTGCTGGAATTCCGACGGAGTTCTGACAGACTTTTCGGCTGAGCGGACTTGGCCACACACGATCACACTAAACTCCGATGGATTCGAATGTGATGACGTACGACTCGGCTCGAATAAGGAAGTTCATAGCCAGTAGCCAATAGCTGCCCTAGCGTCGGTTTTAGTCCGTCGGAGTAGCATACACACGAGCGGATTTTTCGAAGGGGACCGAGTCCGGCGGAGTTCCTTCGGAAAAATTTGAAGCATGTTCCATATTCTAAAGTCCTTCGGACTTTGGCGAGTCAAAAATCCGTTGCAGCCCACACACGATCGGATAGTCTGACGGACTCAGTCCTTCGGACTTTGGATGTTGAAAAGTCCGCTCGAGTGTACGCGGCATTAGAAGACCCAATAACATATGAAGAAATGCATAGGACTTTAAAAAGTACAGCATCAGGGAAGAGTCCAGGACCTGACGGGATGACGATTAAGTATTATAAAAAATTTTAAGATGAATTAATCCCCAAATTATGCTCATAACGAACTGGGTTAAAGAAGGAAATTAGTTGAGGGAAGAATCGCCGAGGGCATACGTCACTGTGATTCCTAAAGAAGGAAAAGATGCAACACTATGTTCTAGTTACAGACCTTCCATCATTGAATGTAGATACAAAGTTATATGCAAAGGTTCTGGCCACCAGATTAACCACTTGCTTACTGGGCACTTAAACCCCTCCTGTCCAGACCAATTTTTCGGCTTTCAGCGCTGTCACACTTTGAATGACAATTGCATGGTCATACAACACTGTACCCAAATTACATTTTTATAATTTTTTCCCCACAAATAGAGCTTTCTTTTGGTGGTATTTAATCACCTCTGCGGTTTTTATTTTTTGTTTAGAAAAAGACTGAATTTAAAAAAAAATTATATCTTTTTTATATTTTGTCATACAATTTTGAAAACAGGTAATTTTTCTCCTTCATTGATGTACGCTGATGAGGCAGCAGTGATGGGCACCTATAGGTGACAGTGATGGGTGGCAGTGATGGGCACTGATGGGTGGCAATAATGGGCACTGATTGCTTACACTGATAGGTGGCACTGATTGGCACCACTGGTGAGCTTTGTTAGGTGGCACTTGTGGGCATTGATATTTGGCACTTATAGGCATTGATAGGTGGCACTTGTGGGCATTGATAGGTGGCACTGGTGGGCACTGTGAGCACTGGCAGGTGGCAATAACAGGTGGCACTGGCAGAGGGTACTCATTGGCACAGATGAGGTGCCTGTGATCCTTCCTCTTCGGGACCAATGTCCCTTTAACATAAGCCGGTGATCGGCTTTTTATTCTCACACTGTCAGCGCGAGGAAAAAAAAACGATTACGAGCTTTTGTTTACATCATGTGATCAGCTGTTATTGGCTGACAGCTGATCAAATGGTAAGGGGCTGGGACCGGCCCCTTACTCGGATCGGTGATCACCCGAGTCTAAGTGACGCACGCAGGGAGCGCACACAGGGGAGGACGTCCTATGACGGCCTCCCGGAATTTGAGGTCTGCGCTGTAGCCATCATTTGGCTATGGCCCGGACCTCAAGTGGTTAAAAAAGTTAATGTCTGAATGGATACATGCAGACCAGATGGGGTTTGTCTCGGAGAGGGAAGGTAAAGATAACGGAGTAGTGATAAAAAAATACTAAAGCGAAAAAATTGATTAAAAAAACTCAAAGGCTGAGAAATTACTAAATAATTAAGCTGCGATCATATCAAAGTGATCCAACGCTACAAATATTGATTGAGAATTCCAAATGATGCGCTCTAATTAACTTCCCACCTAGTGCATCAGTAGTGCAAAATAGACAACATGACAATAATTATAAAAGTGACTGTGCCCAATTTGCAAACATAAAGTGCTAAATGCTTAAAATAGCCAATAGTAATCTAATGCACAATATGCTCAATTTCCTATAAAAGTAGTAGTGCTTAATAATAATATAATAAAGTGCTAAGTGCTTAATAATTGATCAAATATGTGCTAAAGTGCTGATATTCTTAGTAAACTCCCAATAAACGTAATAATTAATCACTACACTTCCAGGTAAAAAATAATCAGCCAGCTAGAGCGTGTTACAAACACAAACCGCTCATCTATTGCTGACACCAGCCTCACTGATCCTCGTCACTGACTCCTCATACGTGTTGCGTCACATGTCATGCGACTTTTTCAAGGAATGAATAAGTCACGTCAGTCATTTTTTTACCAAAAATATGTAACAAAATACATATCGGCCTAAACTGACGAATACATTTTTTTTATATTTTTTTTTTTGGGATATGTATTATAGCAGAAAGTAAAAAATACTGTTTTTTTTTTGTTTTTTTTAATTGTCAGGGTTTTTTGTTTATAGCGCAAAAAAATAAAAACCACAGAGGTAGTCAAATACCACCAAAAGAAAGCTCTATTTGTGGGAAAAAAGGACATCATTTTTTTTGGGTACAGCATCGCACGACACGGCAAAAAATGGCCTGGTCATTAAAGGGGTAAATCCTTCCGTGGTTGAAGTGGTTAAAGCCCGATGGCCAAAAAATTTGGACTTTTTGACTGTTGTTTACCTGCATTAATAAAGCAATGTTTTAGCCAACTTCCATGGCACCAGCTTTTCTCCCTTTTTTGCATGGACAGTATACAGTAAATCTTACCAACCGTACTGATTTCAGCTATTCAGCACAGTGAGCTTTATTTCTTAATAGTTCAAATTACTACCCTCTTATGTATTTATTTCTCATTGATTCAACTGATTTACCACAGCTCATTATTTTATCAGCTTAAGCATTTGGGCCTCAGTACCAAGTTACCTGGCACATTCATAGGCCTCATGCACACAGGATGCAAAAAACATACATTTTTTAGCCTTTAAACACCCCTCTATGTTAGTCTATGGGGGTTATTTACAAAAGGCAAATACACTTTGCACTGAAGATGCACTTGGAAGTGCAGCCGCTGTAAATCTAAAGGGTAGATCTGAAACGAGTGGAAGCTCTGCTGATTTTATCATCCAATCATGGGCAAGCTAAAATACTGTTTTTTATTTTCCTTCAGATCTACAGCGACTTTACTTCCAAGTGCACTTTCAGTGCAAAGTGGATTTTCCTTTAGTAAATAACCCCCTATGTGTCCATGGACACATAGGAGTTTACAGGCTTATTGAAGAGGAGCATTTAAAGGCTGAAAAAAAACATCACCTGTGCGTTCAAGAGAGAAGAGTTTGAGCAGAAAACATACTTGTCTTGCCTAAAAGACTGTAAACACATGTAAACACACATTAATTCTAGGTGTGTTTAGAGCTTGAGTATTCATTCATTCCAATGGTCAAAATAAATTAATATTCTGGTCAATGGAATGAACACCGAAAATGCCTTGCGCACCTAAACGCACTTAAACGTGTCTTTAGGTGCATGTTTTAAGCTGCTTTTCACCTGCCAGAAGCAGATTGCAGTTGGGCAAAAGCCCAGTGTGCATGAGGCCAAAGATAGTGAACCTTGGCACCCCAGATGTTTTGAAACTACATTTCCCATGATGCTCATGCACTCTGCAGTGTAGTGGAGCATCATGGGAAATGTAATTCCCAAACATCTGGGTTGCCAAGGTTCGCCATCGCTGCTATAGAGAGTACAGAAAGTAAATACAGTATTTAAGAAATTACTAAACAAAGGATGTCGTGTTATATCACTATTTTTCAGCTGGAAAAAAATGTCTTCTTCTTTTCACTGGGGATAGCAGTGGCAAGGTGGAGAAATGGAAAAAAAATGATTCCTCTGGATGTGTTTACAGGTATGCACAGAATGAAATAATAATTACTATTAGCCAATGAGACATACATATACACATTATAAAACATAAAAATAGCCAATTCTTCCGATTTTATGTTTATGATCTGCAGGACAATGCCATAATTTGGCAAGTGGCTGGGGTAGAAGATCCGCATCTCCTGTGCTACATGTTATATACACTATATTGTCAAATGTATGGGGACGCCTGCCTTTACACACACATGAACTTTAATGGCATCCCAGTCTTATTCCGTAGAGTTCAATATTGAGTTGGCCCACCCTTTGTAGGTCAGACAAACATTCCCATAGAAACACTCCTAAACCTTGTGGACAGCCTTTACAGAAGAGTCAAAGCTGTTGCAGCTGCAAAGGGTGGGCCAACTCAATATTGAACCCTACGGACTAAGACTGGGATGCCATTAAAGTTCATGTGCGTGTAAAGGCATATGTCCCAATACTTTTGACAATATAGTATACAAAGCTGCCTGTTTATTTGAGCAGCTGATGTGTGCACTTGTAATGAGAGATTACGATTGGTGGTCCTTAAACTGTTTGTGCAATAGACCAGTCTGCAAAGATTTTTCTTAAGCCTTCGTTAAAAGGGATCTTTTTATTTATACTGTAAATGGATAAACAAAGCCGTTGATAGTAATTAGTCACATACCGGAGTGCATCTGTAGTTTTTAAGATGTTTCATAGCTTATTGTATACAGAAAGCTGCAATAAATGCAATTTTACAATGATCAGAAAACCTAAAAACATATGGCACTTAGCATAGCAAAAAAATGTTGACTGGTGGCAGACCAGATATACAGTGCATCTGGAAAGTATACACAACGCTTCACTTTTTCTATATTTTGTTATGTTACAGCCTTATTTCAAAATGGATTCAATTCATTATGTATCTCAAAATTCTACAAACAATACCCCATAATGACAACCTGAAAAATTTTTATTTGACATCTTTGCAAATTTATAAAAAGTAAAATAATTTAAAAAATGGCATGTACATAAGTATTCACAGCCTTTGCTCAATACTTTGTTGAAGCACCTTTGGCACCAATTACAGCCTGAAATCTTTTTGAATATGATGCTACAAGCTTGGCACACCTATTTTTGTGCAGTTTCGTCTTTGCAGGACCTCTCAAGCTCCATCAGGTTGGATGGGGAGTGTCGGTGCACAACCATTTTCACATCTCTCCAGAGATGTTCAGTCAGGTTGAAGTCTGGGCTTTGGCTGGGCCACTCGTTTTCATTACTGCATTCATCTTTCCCTCGATCCTGACTAGTATCCCATTTCCAGCTGCTGAAAAACATCCCCACGACATGATGCTGCCACCACTATGCTTCACTGTAGGGATGGTATTGACCAGGTGATGAGCGGTGCCTGGTTTCCTCCAGACATGACGCTTGCCATCCAGGCCAAAGAGTTCAAATCTTTGCTTCATCAGACTAGAGAATTTTGTTTCTGGTCTGAGAGTCATTTAGGTGTCTTTTGGCAAACTCCTGTCATGTTCCTTTTACTGTAGAGTTGCTTCCGTCTGGCCATTCTACCATACAGGCCTGATTGGTGGAGTGCTGCAAAGATGGTTGTTTTTCTAGGAAGGTTCTCCTGTCTCCACAGAGAAATGCTGGAACTCTGTCATAGTGACCATTTCATTCTTGGTCATCTCCCTGACTAAGGCCCTTCTACCCCAATCACTCAGTTTGTCTGGGTGGCCCACTCTAGGAAAAGTCCTGGTGGGTTCCAAACGTCTTCCATTTTCGGGTAATGGAGACCACTGTACTCATTGCGACCTTCAATGCTGGTAAAATTTTTCTGTGTACAATCCTGTCTCAGAGGTCTACAGGTAGTTTCTTGGACTTCATGGCTTGAGGGACCTTATATAGACAGGTGTGTGCCTTTCCAAATCATGTCCAATCAACTGAATTTGCCACAGGTCAAGTTGTAGAAACATCTCGAAGGTTGATCAGTCAAAACAGGATGCACCTGAGCTCAAATTTGAGTGTCATGGCAAAGGCTGGGAATACTTATGAACATGTTATTTTTTCGTTTTTTTATTTTTAATAAATGCCAAAGATTTAAAAAAAACATCTTTCACATTGTCATTATGGGGTATTGTTTGTAGAATTTTGAGGAAAATTATGAATTTAATCCATTTCGGAATAAGGCTCTAACATAACAAAATGTAGAAAAAGTGAGGCGCTGTAAATACTTTCAAAATGCACTGTATATATAGACAGATCTCATTGGTGCTCATACTTATTACAAATAACTGGACCCGACAGGACTCTTCTCCCAAACCAGTATTTGTAAGGCTTGCATTTATTAATGCTTAATATTTAAATTTACACACATAAATATCATATTTAATATTTAAAACAAAATGATCCGCAAAGAGCAGTAACCCACACAAAGATTTCATCTCTTAACTGATCTGATTATACTAAACTGAAATAACTGACCTGAGTTGCAAAAGATATTGCATTTTATATTTTATTACTCTGTTACTCCCATGTCTGTCTTAAAAGTCCAAGGGGCGGCACTTGCTGCACTTGTTGCATATACTTTCTCTCATTTTATACTTCCTCATAAAGTAAGCCCAAAAAGTTTTAATTCACTAAAGCAATTATTTAGCATTTTTGTAAAGCATTATCAAACACAAACATTTTTTTTAATGTATTGCAGCTTATTATTCATTAAATGTTTCCAGCATTTTTCCTTTTTAGGCTTTTTTTCCCCTTTATTTTGACCTGTTAATCTGGCCGTAACATATTTCCTGTCTAATGCCGCGTACACACGATTGGACAACAAAATCTATGGATTTTTTCCGACTGATGTTGGCTCAAACTTGTCTTGCATACACACGATCACACAAATCTTGTCAGAAATTCCAAAAAAGTAAAGAACGGGGTGACGTACAACACTTAAGATGAGCTGAGAAAAATTAAGTTCAATAGGCAGTGCGGCTCTTCTGCTTGATTCTGAGCACCCGTGGCACTTTTTCCATCAGAATTCTGTACACACGCTCGGAATTTACACAAACTGATTTTGCTGTCAGAAAATTTGAGAACCAGTTCTCAAATTTTGTGCGACGGAAATTCCGATGGAGACTGCCGATGAAGCTACACACGGACGGAATTTCCGACAACAAGCTCTGGTCGCACATTTTACGTCGGAAAGTCCAACCATGTGTACGCGGCATTACGGTGTTTCCACTGCACTGGAGAAGCAAAAAAGCCACTGTTGGACAGCAGTACTGATTATCTGAGGAGAGGGTAGTCTAAGGCCTGGTTTACACTGGTGCGACAATCGCTCCGACTTTGAGAGCACAAGTCGCATGACATGTAACAATCAATGCTTCCCTATGAAAAATGTCTTAGCTGGTCCGACTTGTGTTGGTCTGACTTTGGAAAAGGTTCCTGCACTAATTTAGTCAGACTTCTGTCAGATTTCAGTGCATAGAAATGAATGTAAGTCGTATCCAAGTCGGATCACCATCTTAACTGATCCGACTTGTGCCATGCGACTTGTGCTCAGAGGCAATGTTAGCACTTCAAAATCTATTGAAAAAAAAAACCCAAATCCATACTAGACCCAAGTTGCACTCATCTCATATTGGATCCTGTTCATTAAAGTCTTTCTGATGTCTGACCAATGTCTGACTGATGTTGCAGAACAAGGTCTGATCGGAAATTGTAAATCACATAATCTATGGCCTGCTTTTGATGCACTAGCAGATTTAGATTGACTTCACTAACAAATTAAAGCCAATCTCCCACTAACACTTTTCAAGCATTTACAGCAACAGTTTTTTTTTTTCTTTTGGGATAAGGATTTTTACATAAATGAATAAAACCTGATCATTTTAAGTACCTCAGTGGTATTTGTTTTTTGCACACATATTTGCTGGACAACTTGGCCTGTTTTAGGAAGTTAAAAAAAATAACAATCTTACTGTACAAACAACCAGCTAAAAATAAAGCAGAATAGCCTAACAAAAGAAAACGAGTACAACCACAACATTTAAGGACTGGTAAGCAGAAATTTATATATATATATATATATATATATATATATATATTTTTTTTTTTTTTTTTTTTTAGTTTTACTATTGCAGCATTAAAATACCAAAGCCTGGAGGAATTAGCAATCCTTTCCGACTGTCTTGACTGTTCTAAAGAAATGGAGTAGTGCAGTTTGTACAGTACCCTAGAAATTTGTCCTGTTTTTATAATTAAGCCCAAAATGTGTCATCAGGAATTTGATGGTGTCTGTGTGTGTGATTAGGTTATGACATTATAAGTGTGCATTCTTTAAAGCAAAGAGTCATATCACATGGAGGACAGCAGGCCTGAGTGGAGGGGGTTGCGTTGCTTACAACAGAAACAAACAACAAACCAGAACAAGAGACCACAGTCAAGGCTTCAACGGCCAGGAACAGCTGGGATACCGAGAAGAGGCACAATGCTCAATAATGGGAGAACTAGTATCATGAAGTGCTACGGATACACAAAGTAAGTGTAAAATCTCAAATATTCTGTTTTCAAGGGTGAAACCATCATGCAATTAGTTGTGCATGAGTTTAGGATTCTTTTAAAGTTGTTGTAAACTTCTGAAATAAAAAAATTAACAAAGCATATCCTCAGGTAGTGTGTACTTGCCTCAGTCCTGAGCACATAGCAGTGTGGATTCTGGTTGAACCCTCCTTCCTCTGCTATCATGTGATTGGCAACCTCAAAAGTGCATGTCTCCCAGTTAGACTGTGCAGAGAGGTTAGGGTGTCCATTCACTCATGTCTCAGATTACACTCAGCTCCATTCTGTGCTGTACAGTGTGTGATATTAGATCCCAAACACCTTCCTCCTGGAATCTGAGAATTATCATCTGCTCTGTGTACTTTAGAGGGCTATAAAAGAGAGTAACCTGCAGGTACAGCTTATGACGGAAGATTTAAAGACGAATTCCAGGTATGGCTATTTTATGCATAGTAATTTTGGTCCAGCGTGGACCAATGTAACTATTTATGTACCATACCTGGCCAATCCCCCGGAAGCTGGAAATCACTGAAGTAGATACCTCTTCTCGGTTGATCTCTACTTGCTTCCATGTCCTGTGTTTATAAATATGATTTTGATGTAAATTTGCCCCCTCCCTCCACTACATTTTATCACAAATGCTCCCCATTGTTCCTAAACATTCACTAGTCCTTTCTAATTTACTAATGCAAGCCATTATAAGCCATTATAAAACTATAATACCGCCACCCTGATTTCTACAGGCCTCTCCCTTTATTTTTGGTATTATGGTATAATCAAAACTGGTTGGACACAGTATTTTTTCCTTCCTTACTTCAGCCTTACATTATTACGTTACTTACATTTTCCTGTATTTTTTATAAATTTCACCTGATAGCTATGTTACAAGACCCTGCTAATATTTATACTGTCTGTGGACATCAAGGAACAGATACATTTTTATATGATCTGCTTAATTGTTTCCTCTGGGTAGTTAGTATGAGTGTCATAGGGTGACCAGATGTTCCCGGTTTCCCAGGACAGTCCCCAAAATGAGGACACTGTCCCCAGACCAAGTCTGTCCTCGGTTTTGTCCCCAGATTCAGGGACGGCGCCAGATAGGAGCTTGGAGGCGCTCAAGCACTCTCGCAAATTTTTTAAGCACCCCCCAATATTCACATACCAGTTCTTGTATGTGTCAGTGTTTTTTATATTTTATTCTAATTGTAATTCCTGTACTGATGCCAGGAAGCTGAGGACTCTTTTTTTCCTGTGGAGGGATACAGCGGCTCCTGCTGCATAAGCCGATGATCTTTAGCTAGACCTGTAGGGGGTTTCACTATTATTTGAACATCATAAGTCCATTTGTAGAATTGTATAAAGGAAGTGCAAGGTTGTGCTGCATTTTTTGGCTTTTTATTATTATACAGAGGCCAGGACATACTGATCACCATTGTACGTCATGAAGAAACCTCCACTTGCTGACCACGCCCACATGTGCATTAGCACTTTCACTTTTATCTTGAGTACCACCATAGCACCCCAAAAAAAAAAATTGTCTGGAGCAGCCCCTGCTCGGATTGAATTAGAATTTTGCCACACCATCCCTATCTCCAAGTTTTTTCTCTATCTTATCTTTTAAAAATTTGGTAGTCATATCCCAAAAAATTCTAAGTATCTTTTTTTTAATCTCATGGAGGAAATGTGAGAAACAACGTATATATTATACAATCATTCCATAAACACATACTACATACACTGCATAAATAATTTGAGGAAAATATGCTTATAAAATAGTTTTCCAATCAAAAAAATAAAAAAAAGACGTCCCTGGATTTAATTTTCAAAATCTGGTCACCTTAGAGTATCACCTGTAAGTGTTGCATAGGTTCCTACATTGTGGGTGGGGTACACATACTTCAGTGCTTATGTAAATGGAGTAGTTATATACAGAATACACCATGAAATTAGCAATCCTTAGCTGGGTATAAACTAGCAGAATTTCGTTCAACATTTTTTATTGTAAGAACCTTGTAATGAGGTAAGAACATTCGTTTTTCTAATCATTAGTGGGGTCAAATTGACAGTCAATTTCGACTGCAGTGATGAGAAAATTTGAAAGAGCAGGATGGTAACATTATCTCACTGACACAAACATCACAGATACAGAAACACTGCACGTTATTGGCACAGCGGTTTAGTCCCAGCACTTACAGTGTCATCTTGATGAGGCTTACATTACCGGTACAGAATCTGGTTGAAGAGGGGTAGCTGTTTGGCAGGGTGGCGGTACTGAGCAGACCAATGGCCAATTCTTATCACCAACTCTAAAGAGTCCAGACATAGGGGAGCCAGCAAAGGTTTCCCTATTCTCTCCCTCCTCCTTAGGAACCCTTCCCTAGGAGAAGATGCTCTGTCTATAGCCAGCACGGATCCTGCCCCTTGCCTATCCACCTTATGAATGTGTGCCAACTGCATTAGTACTGCCATTACCAAAGATGGCCGCAGAGGTCATCCGGTGTTGTAGCGTCCAATTGGATCACTACTCCCCTGGTGACACCTACAGAGGCTTGATAGGAACAACGTTCCTTTCATCTTCCATTCCCTCTGTAGAGCAGTCAGCGACACAGTACCACCTACAGAGAGGAGGGTAAGGCTCGGTTCACACAGGGGGCGATGCGAGGCGACACGACTTGCCTCGTCGCGACCTGCCGAGACCTCAGCGGCGACTTGCAAATGACTTCTGTATAGAAGTCAATGCAAGTCGCCCCGAGGTCGCCCAAAAGTAGTACAGGAACCTTTTTTCTAAGTCGGAGCGACTCGAGTCGCTCCTCTTAGAACAGTTCCGTAGTACAGAACGGGGGCGACTTGTCAGGTCGCGGCACGGCAAGTCGTGTCGCCTCGCGTCGCCCCCTGTGTGAACGGAGCCTAAACTGCATCTGTCTTCAAGTGTCCTTCAACCCAATCACCCCAAGAGGTGAGTCATCGTGCTGACCTGGACTCATCATGTGATCACCTCTTGGTCTGAGAGTCTTTGTTTGGGGACCACAATAATGTGTAAATTATTCAGCATGATATCTGGAGTAATTTAAAAGTAATTTGATTTTTATTGGATAGGTCTGTGTTCTCAGATGAAATGGATCTCCTGATCATGGCTACAGAAAATGGAGAAATTTATTTATGGGAGTTTGATGATTCCATCTCAGGTCCAGTTCCTGAGGATAATTCAGATGTGGATGAAAACCAGCAGATCATGGAGGTAATCAGGGCTTTTTTCTCAAACAATAGGTGCTGGAACTCAACCACGACCCCCCAAAACCCCTCCCCCACACAACCTCCAAATCACATCAAATGGTGGATGTGGTCATATTTCGCAAACAGTAAAAGTGTTTTTAACGGGGCATTATATATATCAGGATTGCATTACATACAGAGTGCAGTGTTCATGGGGGTTACACACAGAGTGCAGAGCTGTCATTTGTAAACACAGAAACCAGACTTCTGTGTTTACAAGTGATTGTGGTGAGCAGGCACCAAAGGGTCTGAGCCAGAGGTGGTGGAGCCGAGTTCCACCAAGTTCCCCCTGAAAAAAAAAACCTGGAGGTAATTAATCTTTTTATCTTTTTAGTGTCAGTGTATGTATTTAAAAATCACACATCTCTTTAAACCACATTTTTGTTCCTCAGAAATACTGTAGACATGTCCACAGATAAGTGCAAATAGATTATGTAGAGAACAAGGACTACGATGTTTCAGGGGAGGGAACCCTCTTTTAATGTATGTTCTAATGGACTTTAAATTCAGAGATAGTATCGCAGATACAGTTAACAGCTGTGAAACCCAGACAATATGTAATGAGTAACTGTTTTTGGAATAGAACCATAAAGTGTGGCTGATGCTATAAAATTTGAAATAATCAAACAACTTGTATGTCCTCATATTACACAAGAAGTCTGCTTCCTTAGAGACTGGCAGGTATTGCTCTGGTTTTGTGACCCAGGCTAAACAAACAACAGCTAAGGTAATAAAATACAACTACAAGAACACTCAGAATCAGTCTCCCACATTGTACGTTCAATGATGACCACTGTTATACAATTTAATAATAGCCTATATATGACACCTATTATATATAGAATTGTAGAAGTGCTAAAAAAATGCTAAATTTAAAGATTTCACACACACACTTGAAAAAGATTTCACACACAAGCAAGAAAATGACAATGAAGTACAAGTATGTGTAATTTTTCATTCACCCATGCATGAAGCGGTGAATGTAATAAAACTATCAGTTACCACTTGTAGTGGTTGTGGTCTTCCAGTGCTTCTCTCTCTGAAGGCAATGGATCCTTTATTGGTTCTCTCAATTCAACTAGACACCCTGTTTGTAGTTAAAGCTACATGTTTATTAGAACTATGGCCTCCAATTAAAAATAAAAGTGTTGTCACAACCCTACCAATATTTGTATTATACAAAATCTGAAAAAAAAATATTGAAAGTAAAAAAAAAAATGCTTTAATGGGTAAGTTACTTCCAAACTATTAAATGTTGTGTTTTTATGTATATGCTGGTAAATCCAGCCTTTTCTGTTTTTATATGAGCCTTGATGGAGAAGTACCTGGTGATCCTGCCAGTGCTTCTTTTATCCTAAATCAAACTGACCACTTCAAGTACAGAAGCAGATAAGTGCTGGCGTGGTCAGCTTACACCTTGCTGTGTACCTTGCTTGGAGTTACATAGTTAGTCAGGTTGAAAAAAGACACAAGTCCATCCAGTTCAACCACAAAAAAAAATAATAATAATAATATCATACAATCCCATATACCCAATTCTATACCCACAGTTGATCCAGAAGAAGGCAAAAAACCCCAGCAGAGCATGATCCAATTTGCTAAAGCAGGGGAAAAAAATCCTTTCTGATCCCTCGAGAGGCAATCGGATTTTCCCAGGATCAACTTTACCTATAAATGTTAGTACCCAGTTATATTATGTACACTTAGGAAATAATCCAGGCCCTTCTTAAAGCAATCCACTGAGCCAGCCAGAACAACCTCTGCAGGGAGTCTATTCCACATCTTCACAGCTCTTAGGCCGCGTACACACGGGCGGACTGTTCGCCCAACCTTGTCCGCTGAACAGTGTTTGGGCGGACAGTCCGCTCGTGTGTGGGCTTTCAGCGGACAGTTTCAGCGGACAGTTTGACGGACAAAGTCTTTCGGAAATTCCGAAAAACTGTCCGCTGAAACTGTGTTTGAGCGGACAGTCCGCCCGTGTGTAGGCTACTTTCGAAATGAGCAAACTGTTCCCGCTCGGAGGGAAGTCTGCTCATTTCGAGGTAGGCGGGGCCCGCGACGGAGACGTCGCGGGCTCCGCCGCCTGGAATGGGCTTAAAGGGGAACCCCAACGCCGAAAAAAATCGGCGTGGGGGTTCCCCCAAAGTCCACAACAGACCCTTGTCCGAGCACGCTACCCGGCCGGCCAGGAAAGGGGGGCGAGCGAGCGCGCCCCCCCTCCTGAGCCGTACCAGGCCGCGTGCCCTCAACATGGGGGGTGCCTTGGGGAAGGGGGGGCCGCGCGGCCCCCCCACCCCAAAGCACCTTGTCCCCATGTTGATGAGGACAAGGGCCTCTTCCCGACAACCCTGGCCGTTGGTTGTCGGGGTCTGCGGGCGGGGGGCTTATCGGAATCCGGGAGCCCCCTTTAAGAAGGGGGCCCCCGGATACCGGCCCCCCACCCTATGTGAATGAGTATGGGGTACAATGTACCCCTACCCATTCACCTGTGAAATAAAGTACAAAAAAAAACACAACACAGAGAAAAAATATTTTATTGCACAGCTCCGGGGGTCTTCCGTCTTCGGGGGTCTTCTCGCCGGACTCCTCCGCTATCTTCGTGTAGCTCTTTTACTAGCGGAGGAGCCCGGCTTTCTTCCTCCCCGCCGCCGGCCTCTTCTCCCGACTTCGGGGGTCTTGTCCCCCTCTTCGGTTCTTCTGCCGGGCCACCGCGCCTTCTTGTAGCTCTTTTACAGGCGGTGGCCCGGTCTTCTGTCGCCGCCGTCACCGCCGCCGCCTTCCGTTCTTGTTCTTCTTCTTGTTCTTCTTCTTCTTCCCCAGGAGATGTTGACACGTCGCTCTCTCCGGCCAGAATGCCAGAGCCGCGCTGTGCGGTCACTTATATAGTGACAATGGGGCGGTGTCACATGGTATATGTCACATGGGTTGGTCACATGGTGACCCCGCCCCTTACGATGTCATAGTCCCCATGTGACATCAACCCATGTGACCAACCCATGTGACATATACCATGTGACACCGCCCCATTGTCACTATATAAGTGACCGCACAGCGCGGCTCTGGCATTCCGGCCGGAGAGAGCGACGTGTCAACATCTCCTGGGGAAGAAGAAGAAGAACAAGAAGAAGAACAAGAACGGAAGGCGGCGACGGCGACAGCGACAGCGGCGACAGAAGACCGGGCCACCGCCTGTAAAAGAGCTACAAGAAGGCGCGGTGGCCCGGCAGAAGAACCGAAGGCGGCGACAGAAGAACGGAAGGCAGCGGCGATAGAAGACCGGGCCACCGCCTGTAAAAGAGCTACAAGAAGGCGCGGTGGCCCGGCAGAAGAACCGAAGAGGGGGACAAGACCCCCGAAGTCGGGAGAAGAGGCCGGCGGCGGGGAGGAAGAAAGCCGGGCTCCTCCGCTAGTAAAAGAGCTACACGAAGATAGCGGAGGAGTCCGGCGAGAAGACCCCCGAAGACGGAAGACCCCCGGAGCTGTGCAATAAAATATTTTTTCTCTGTGTTGTGTTTTTTTTTGTACTTTATTTCACAGGTGAATGGGTAGGGGTACATTGTACCCCATACTCATTCACATAGGGTGGGGGGCCGGTATCCGGGGGCCCCCTTCTTAAAGGGGGCTCCCGGATTCCGATAAGCCCCCCGCCCGCAGACCCCGACAACCAACGGCCAGGGTTGTCGGGAAGAGGCCCTTGTCCTCATCAACATGGGGACAAGGTGCTTTGGGGTGGGGGGGCCGCGCGGCCCCCCCTTCCCCAAGGCACCCCCCATGTTGAGGGCACGCGGCCTGGTACGGCTCAGGAGGGGGGGGCGCGCTCGCTCGCCCCCCTTTCCTGGCCGGCCGGGTAGCGTGCTCGGACAAGGGTCTGTTGTGGACTTGGGGGGGACCCCCACGCCGATTTTTTTCGGCGTTGGGGTTCCCCTTTAAGCCCATTCCAGGCGGCGGAGCCCGCGACGTCTCCTTCGCGGGCCCCGCCTACCTGTACACGCGCTCGAAATGGGCGGACTTGGCTCCGCCTCACGTGGGCGAGTCCGTTCATTTCAAAAGTTGAGCGAACTGTTTGGCAAACAGTTCGCTGAAACAGTCCGCTCGTGTGTGGGCAAGTCCGCTCATGCAAATTTTGAGCGGACTGTTTGCCGAAACTGTTTGACAAACAAAGTTGGGCGAACAGTCCGCCCGTGTGTACGTGGCCTTACTGTGAAGAAACCTTTCCGTATTTGGAGATAAAATCTCTTTTCCTCTAGATGTAAAGAGTGCCCCCTTGTCCTCTTTGTTGACTGTAAAGTGAATAACTCGACACCAAGTTCACTATATGGACCCCTTATATATTTGTACATGTTGATCATATCCCCCCTTAATCTCCTCTTATCAAGAGTGAATAAATTCAGTTCCTCAAATGGCGGCCATCCTTTACACACAAAAAACAATATGATAGGGGTGAATGGGCCGAATAGTCTGCCTCTTTGATTCCCCCTTTACTTTCCTTCTTTACCCATTGGGAATTTGATCCGTTTTTTGCAACCTGAGCTCAGGGGATACTAAATAGTATCCATCACGGATTTACTTGTGTTCACTTACGCCTCAAGAATTTTTACTAAAACACTGAAGATTTAAACTTTATGAGTTTTGTGTAATCAATCGTACCAACTTCCTCCTTTGGAAACGGTGATCTCCCTATTTGGGACACACTTTACGAAGGAATAATTTAGAACATTATTATCAGCTCCTGAAGAAGCGTCATCGTAGACGCGAAACATGTAGAGCACCAAAAATATATGTAATCGTTGACTGTATGATTGATATCCTTGATCCTATATTTGTATAGATATATATTTTGTTTTTCTCTTTCCCTTTTGGAAATTTGAAATGGATTTTACTATGTTTGATATGATGTCAATTAGGTCTTAAATGTGTAGTTTTAAGGAGGAAACATTTTTCTTTTTTTGTGTAAAAAGGAAATTGAACTTTTCCCTGTTCTTTTTAAAAAATTGTCTTTCTTTTTTTTTAAATAAATAGAAATAATTCTTTTTGAATATACTGGTTGTGTTCACAACTTTCTTTATGCCTAAAAAGTCCAACTGAACCCACATTTTTTCTTCTGAGGTCTTTTATGTGAAGGTTCTTTTATTCCTTTTTTTTTTTTTTTTTTCCTTACTTCCCCTTTTTCCTGTCAATATTTACATTCACAAAGTTCCTCTAATCTTTCCTCATAGCTGAGTTCCTCCATGCCTCTTATCAGTTCGGTTGCCCTTCTCTGCACTTTCTCCAGTTCCCCGATATCCTTTTTGAGAACTGGTGCCCAAAACTGAACGGCATATTCCAGATGAGGTCTTACTAATGATTTGAACCGGGGCAAAATGATATCTCTCTCGCTCTGGAGTCCATACCTCTCTTAATACAGGAAAGAACTTTGCTCGCTTTGGAAACCACAGCTTGGCATTGCATGCTATTATTGAGATTATGATCTACCAAAATCTTTCTCCACTATGGACCCCCCCAGTTGTACTCCCCCTAAAATGTATGATGCATGCATATTCTTAGCCCCCAAGTGCATAACTTTACATTTATCAACATTAAACCTCATCTGTCACATAGTCGCCCAATTAGACAGTGCATTGAGGTCGGCTTGTAAATTGGAGGCATCCTGTAAGGACGTTATTCCACTACATAGCTTGGTGTCATCTGCAAAGACAGAACTGTTACTTTTGATCCCAGACCCAATATCATTTATAAAGATATTAAAAAGTAAGGGTCCCAGCACTGAACCTTGGGGTACACCACTGATAACCTTAGACCATTCAGAGTAAGAATCATTAACCACTACTCTCTGAATTCTGTCTTTTAGCCAGTTTTCTATCCATTTACAAACTGACATTTCCAAACCTGTAGACTTTACCTTATACATGAGCCATGTATGTGGGACTGTATTGCAGGTTACTGTGCCAGTGCAAAGCGTACTTGTATCTCCTGTAGTCATTTTGACTGCCATGCCCCCCACCCAGCCCTTCTGTGTTGATTGGCAGCAACATCTGCTGGAAACTGCTCAACAAACACAGCAAGGCAGGGGGTGTGGCAGCCAAACAGACTACGAAAGGTATAGGTATGCAGTGCATACACACAGCATCCCGGAAAGGCCAGCCATACACAGTGCAAATTTCTTTCCTGGCAATCATGGGTTGAAGGAAAGAAATTCACACAACTCCCCCATCATCATAGAATGCATCAAGGTAAAAAAAAATCAGTCTTTTAAACCCCCCCCCCCCCCCCCAATTAATAAGTGCAACTGCACTTAGGTCTCATTTACACAGGCAGCAAAAATGGACAGTTCAGTCATGTTTTTCCGCTTTTCTGCCCCCCTAAATGCCCACCTCCAAAAGAAACATGAGGCCATCTGAATGAGTCCACATTTCTGCCAACAAAATGCTTCACATCATTAAATTTTAAAGTGATTGTAAACTGTAATTTTTTTTGTTAAAAATAACAAACATGTCCTACTTACCTGCTCTGTGTAATGATTTTGCATAGAGCAGCCCATCATTACAATCACATTAACATTAAAGACAAATTTTGACAAGTGATGCAGGCAGGGGTGTTGCTAGGGGGTGGCTATTGGGGCTATAGCCTTGAATCCGAGTCTCTTGCCGCAGGGTCCCTGCCTAACCACCAGGTCACAGCCGCGGTTGCTGTAGCGGGCGGACAAGCAGAGATTACATCTCTCTCTGCCCCCCTCACAGCACGGTGGAGTGGAGGTCACGTGCTTCCTGTTATTGGTGGAGCTCCACTTTGCAGCCAGACCCCCTTGCTTCAATGTCAGAGGTGCGGCAGGGAGCAGCGAGATGACATCATCTCTCACTGCCTGCCCCGCATCACCGCTCTCCAGCCCTCAGTAAATGGACCAGTGCTGCCAGCCTGCCACCAATGCAGCGTCAGTGCACATTTGGTGGCACTGGCTGGCATGGAATGTGACAACCCACATTTGGTGGCCAGTGACGTGGCAAGTGACAATCTGCAAATGGTGAAAGGAGATGTGGCAAGTGACAATCTGCAAATGGTGGCAGGTGACGTGGCAAGTGACAATCCACATCTGCTGCCAGGTGAAAGTGGCAAGCGACAATCCACATCTGGGGGCAGGTGACGGTGGCATGTAAGATGCTGCATCTGGTGACAGATGACGATGGCAAGTGACACGTTGCATCTGATGGCAGGAGATAAAGCAAGTGACATGCCCAGGGATCCCACTGATTCTGCATTATGGTGAGTTAACCCACTTCATCATATATTAGAATGCAACAATAGAAACAATGCGCTTCAATCACCCTGACACCATATCAACCATGGTGCTATGATGATTGAAGCACCAAAAC
The DNA here is from genome assembly GCF_037356315.1 of Lithobates pipiens. Classification (NCBI taxonomy): domain Eukaryota; kingdom Metazoa; phylum Chordata; class Amphibia; order Anura; family Ranidae; genus Lithobates; species Lithobates pipiens. The sequence goes on from NW_027507903.1 coordinate 299,495,920, forward strand.
CAGCCATTGCCCGCAAAATATGGCTTACCACTGTGTGCCTCCTGACCCCCCCCCCCCCCCTCCCCCATGCGCGTACCTGCGAAAAGGTTGGTGACCACTGCTATGGGCTCTAGCCCCAGATCTTTTACAGACCTAGCAACGCCCCTCGATGCAGGCATGCAGGGTCTGGTATGAATTTTTGGGGGTACCCCAAGAAGGAATGTGGGGGTCTGTGCGTAACTCATAGGAATAAGGGAGCCTCTAGATTATACCCCCCCCCCCCAAACACACACACAGAATGAGGACAGGGTGTATAGTATAGAGATCAGGAAGCAAAGCCAGAGCACACATGCACTTGTTTGGTACACAGTTAACCCTTTGATTGCCCTCCTGATCACCCCTGTCACTCAGCCAGTGTCATTAGTACACTGACAGTGTACACAATGTTATCACTGATCACTGTATTAGTGTCACTAGTGACATCAGATAGTGTCAGTCAGTTGGTGTCCCTCCCAGCCAGTGTCAGTTAATGCCAGTCCCCCTGATTGCCCACCACACTATCACAGTCACACTATAAGTCCCTGATCACATGTGACAGGCAGTCAGAAAGTCAGAGCTGCTTAAAATGCGTAGTTTCCAGTATATTACCCATAGTTTGTAGATGCTATGACTTTCACACAAACCAATTAATATACACTATACACCTTCTGGGATTTATTTTACCAAAAACATGTAGTAGAATAAATTTTTGCTTAAATTTATGAAGAAATTAGATTTAATTAGAATAAAAAATTTTGGTCTTTTTTTGTTATAGTAAAAATAAAAAACCCAGTGGTGCTCAAATACCACCAAACAAAGTGTAGATTTTTGTGAAAAAAATACAATTCATTTGGGTACAGTGTTGCATGACAGAGCAACTGCCAGTTAAAGTAGCACAGTGCTGAATATCACAAAATGGTCTGGTCATGAAAAAGGGGTAAAACTTTTCAGGGGTCAAGTGGTCAAGTGGTTCAATGGCATATCCCCCATTACATTGGTCCATGCCTCCCATGGCAGCCACCCATTGCTTTTTTTTTAACCAAAGCGTCAATGAAGTTCAGTATGTGTGGGTTTAGAAAAGGAGATATCACCGCTCCAGGAAGACAGACAGGTAGTAAATCTCTCTGTGGGTTTGGAAGCCGTAGGTGCTGGCAGTTGCTAATAGCAATAAGCAGGAACTAATTCTGGACAGCCAAACTCTTGAAAAATTGCCTTCTTTTATTTAGAAAAATTCACATCAAAATCAAAGATGAAAATCACAGCAGACAAAAGAGCTGACGTTTCGCACTAACAGTAGTGCTTATTCATAGCTCATATGTGTGGGCTTTCAGATTTTTTCCTGGGTTTGCTGAGCCTCCTTTGAACCAAACTTTAACTGGTTCGTACATCACTATTGATGCTGAAGTACCTTGACAACTGAACAGATAGCAACAACTTATATAAAGTATCCTTGACACAGTGACTCAACAGCATGCTCCAGATGTCCATTCTTTTTCACTGGTTTTATTAAAAGAGATGTATGGGAATTTTTTTTCTGTTGAATCATGCTTACCTAGGTGGATGCAAAATTGCTCCGATGCTGTATCTGGCCCTCGCCGGCTCTAAGACTGAGAACCAAGCAATCAAACCCCACTGATCGCTCGGTCCTCAGGGCTCTCTGAGAAGAGAGCTGGTGGCTGTCAGTCACTGCTCTCTGCTCTGCCCTCTTCACTCACTGAAGCACTGGGCTGTGGAGGAGGCGGGAGTGACCGGCTCAGCCTCTCAGCAGCTCACTGAGAGGCTGAGCCAGGTGCCTCTCCGGGGATGTGGGTGGATCCTGACCATATTGTCACAATCCTTCCTGAGCCTGGACCGACTCTGTGACATCAGCCAACAGCAGGCTTCAGCCCGCTGTCTGACGAAACTGGGTCACAGGAGTGCAAATGATCTGCACTCCTGATATCCACAGGGGAAGTACAGCCAAAGCTTGGTTGGCTTCTCCTTTAAAGCCCAACTTTGGGCAAAAATCTCATTTCAAAAGTATATTTTGTATTACTTTACTGTTTAGTGTCCCTGCCAAACACCTCTTCAAAGCCTGTCCTGCGGTGCCCTTGAGTTTCCTCTATGGGTATAGGTGATTTCCTGCTCTGGGTACCGGCCACTATGCATCACTCGTTATCCTTTCGGGAACCAATCGGGGTTACTGAATTTTGCATATTTTCATTGCAGTGTGTTATTTAATACTTGTTTGGTGCTTCTATGATTATTTTAGCCATAAAATGTCCAGGGTAGAATCGTACCATTGGAATGTAAAGAAAAATCTTTATACAGGATAACAGCAATGCAGGCTGGGAATTGAATGTCTAGAAACTACAACATGTCAGTCTGACTTACTCATGATAAGCATTCTAATGTGGTGCATCTATGGCAGAGTAGTTCAGCCAATGTTACGCATCACCCTCCAGCTATTTCTGACAGATTCAGAGGAGACTCATGCTTTTAAATTAACGATAGCAGTTTGACCATCTAGTAAATAATAAATCGTAGCAAAAAAAAACAAGCACGGTTAATAGCTGTGTCATTTAAAAACATAAGTTATTGTCTGTAAAATATTCATAAATGTTTAGGGGGTATTGGCAGCAGATGCACAATGGGGAGATGTACTTGCAATACAGCAACATGCACCTGGGGGCACATAAAAATTGGCTGTTATCAAGTGTTATATAATGTAATAACCTCTGTCATTGTAAATTGAGAAGCTTTGTAGAATATAATATATTGCTGGCTGCAGCAGGGCTCTGTGCTTTCCTGAAACTAGAAGCCAATACAGCATATTCATAATGAAAGGGGCCAAAACCAGTAATAACATTCAAAAATACAATTTATTAAAGTGAAAAAACTGTCTGCTCTCTGTCACTAGTATTAACACAACAGTTTTTGCTTTTCTGTGTCCCTCCTAGCACACAGGTTTAACCTAAAAAGGAAAAAAGACCGGAGGGCGCACCAGCCTTGTGCATTACCTTCACAACACTTTAATGTATAAGAGATAAAAATACATACTAGTGAGTAATAAAATCAAGCATATAGTGTCCATTATTTGCATCATCCAGCAAGATCAGCTGGCCAGTAACAATGGTGGGATCATAGGCACGCGCAGAGGGTGTGCCAGGTGTGCCTGGGCACACCCTAATCACCTTGTGTGACGCAGATTCCCCCTGTTTAGACCCCTGATATTACACCAAAGCCTCCTAATGGGGTTCCTAAATATATATATATATATATATATATATATATATATATATATATATATAAACTTCTGACACCAAACTTTGCCCTATTGACACCGTGTATTACTCTACTGACACCATCAGTATATATACACATGCACACGTATGCATATGTGTTTGAGCTTTGAGTTACACACCCTAATGCAATAGGCTGCGCACACCTTTGGGTGAGATGTGTAGTCCAAAGACAGCTGACGCATTTCGAGGTTGTCCCCTCTTCTGAAGAAGTTACTGCCCAGCTGATCTTGCTGGATTTACACTACATGCTTGATTTTATTACTCATTTGTGAGTATGCATTTTTATCTGCCTATGGCTCCCGCTGCTCCCAGAGTCTCCTGTGAGACCAGGAAGAGGGAGCAGCATCACTACAGATGGAACAGCACTGGATGATTTTCAAATATACAAATATCTTCAACAGTAATGTTTAAAACATCTATGTGTTACTTAGCTACTAAACCTACAGTAAGCTAACAAAAAATTCTTCCCCTATGTCATCAGAAAGCCAAAAGAATTGTTTTAGTATATACTATTCAAACTTAAAGCTTCAGGGAAATAAAAAAAAAACAATTGCAGGGGGATTTCCTGCACTGCATGGGTTGGGTACTTGTTTTTGCTTAAAGTACCAGTAAAAAGCACTTTTACATACCTTATCACTTGCGGTAGCAGGCTTCTCCTTCCTTGCGACCAGTCCTCCAAAGTCTCTGCTATCCGGCACTCCTCTAGAGGTTGCCGCTCTGACATCATCCTGCACAATCCAAGACAATATGTCCTACATTGTAAGTAGGAATGCCAAGGGCCTACCCACAAGAGTGATGAAGGGAAGAGGAGGATGCCGGTTGCTGTTTGCCCTTGCTTTCTAAGCAGAAGTTTTAACTTTTGCTTTCAATTTTTATTTTTTGGATTTATTTTATTTTCTATTGTTACAAATACCTTTCTTTTTTTTTGTGCAGAAATATGAAATTCTATTGTCTCAAGGCTCTCCAACAGAGAGTCAGCCAACACAAAAGAACACAAAGATATTGAACAAGCACTTAGCAGGTAAGTAGCTGATTTCTACTTGCATTTTTTTTCTGGTTTAAAAGTTAGTTATTATAGACTAAAATACTAATTAACAAGGACTTTAATAAATCCGGGATTAGGTTTTAAAAAAAGAAATAAATAAAATTGAGTTTAATTTTATGCATTATAAATTTTTAATTAGTATACAAATATCTCAAGATCTAAATTATCACTGCTTGTGCATATTGGACTTTGTAATACTGGAACTGGATAGCATGATTTGCATTAGGCTTGAGCTGAACTGCAAATCAGAAACTGAATGTGGCCTTTGTAGTAAGTTAACAAAGTAGGAATAAGTAGGGACTTGTACCATCATCCAGGAATCAAGTAATAACAAAGTTGGGAGCCTAGTCCCCAGCTAGGCTACCACAAAAATATGGGGGCAGTTTGACTATCGCGGTACAGTAAAAGCAATACAATAGAATGATATCACAGATATATACAAAAATGACATATGATTTTATTGATGCCAAAAAACAATTCATCATTTACAGATAGAAACATGGTAGCGGTGCACAATATATCACCAGTGAGTAATCACAATAAGACAATTGATCACAGATGCCATTTTCCTTGACTAGTTTCGCGGACAATGGCTGCTTCATCAGGAGGTTATCTGTGATTGGATCAAGAAGACAATAAAATGGCCGAAAGGTAAAGAAATAAAGACTTGTCATGCAGCATCATAATTAAAAAAAAATCTTTAAGAATAAAAAAGGGGGGAAGGAGCAGAGCTGCTTACTCATGCTCCAGCAGACATTATGCGCAGAATGCTACAACCAAAGTAATGGTCCCCTGCGGCAACTCCGTGGAGCTACAAAATATGATGATTGGAATCTGGGTAAATGAGGTAAAGGAAATGGGTATACTATGAACTTACCAGAGCAAAATTGTGAAATACGTGAGGATGCATGTGAAATTAGCATGAGGTGAAAGTGATGAAAAGGAGTAGTGAAGATGTGCATATAGACAATAACTATAATGTGATATCATTCTATTGTATTGCTTTTACTGTACCACGATAGTCCAACTGCCCCCCATATTTTTGTGGTAGCCTAGCTGGGGACTAGGCTCCCAACTTTGCTATTACTTGAGCTGAACTGCAACAACAGAACCTTCTTTTTGACCCTCCAGATCAAATCCCTAGTACTATGTATATCAATCCATTATATTGTATGTATATAAAAATGAGATGACCAGAGTCACCAGTAGAACTAGCATGAATAATAACTTCCCAAATAAAAAAAAACTGTTTTAGACTCTACAAACACTCTATAATACTACATATATAGAAAAAAATTATAACCAACTCACTGGACTAAGTACAAAACGTGCTGAACTTTTATATCATTAAAATTATTTCAAAACAATATCACACTACACACATACCAAGCACACATATTAAAAACACACGCTCCACCTCTCTCAAGCATGTCAGCAAACAACATAACCTATAGTATCTCACAAAAGTGAGTACACCCCTCATATTTTTGTAAATATTTTATTATATCTTTTCATGTGACAACACTGAAGAAATTACACTTTGCTACAATGTGTTGAGTTATTTTGAGGGGACAACAAATTTACACTGTTATACAAGCTGTACACTCACTACTTTACATTGTAGCTATGTGTAATTTTTTCGGTGTTGTCACATTAAAAAGTATAATAAAATATTTACAAAAATGTGAGAGGTGTACTCACTTTTGTGAGATACTGTATTTTAAAGTTGTGGTGCACTATAACACTATAAAACCCCTATGTAAATATATGCAATTTTCAACAAAAAAAAAAGATATATATATATAGTACTAAATCATTTATTATACTTAAGGGAGTCTAAAATACTAAAATAAAAATATATAATTACAGTTGAAGGTAACCCCCGCATCATAAATACTGTATAAAAACAATGGACACATACATTAATCAAGGTAATAGTGTCATTAGGTCACCTCACATATAACCATATCAATTATATCATCCAAAAATCAAATGTCATGTATACCAGAAAACAAGGAATCAATATGATAACATAATGAAAATCTAGTGAAATAATTAAGTACCAAAAGTAATATTGATAGAGCTAATTGATTGTAAAGAATAGCATATCCCCTAAGATGGAGAAAAAACATTAAAAGCATGAAAGAAATGTATTATATTAGGGACATTTGCACATATTTTGGTTGGAGAGATCCCCCAACAGCATAGTACAGTAACAGTAAAAAATCTAATTATAATAAGGTAGTTGATATAACTCAGTATTTTTGTGCTGGCAACAATTGAAGACAACACTGGACAACAAAAATAGTGAAGTAAAAAATATAAAATCTCAAGGAATGAAATTAGGAAAAGACTGAAACAAGTGAATAAATTAGAATAGCTAGAACAGTGATAAACATAAAACATATAAAATGTGAATAAGTGAATGGTATCATATCATTATGTCAATTTTACTCCAAATAACGTTCTGCCATTGAAGTTATATCATTCAATCCTTTTTGTGACAAATCAGGTCTTAAAATAGTGCCAGAATTAAATTCATGTAGTTAATACCAGAGTAAAATCTTAAAGGTAACTCCTGTGTGTGTGTCATAATACTGCCTTTACAATACCACTGATATACCTCAAAACATAATCATCCATTTTTCGGTTAGTATATGGATAACTGATATGGGTGTTTTTTATATGAAATAGAGTGACTTAGATAGTACAGGAGAAAAGGTCTACACAAGTGCAAATCATTTCTTTAAATAATTTGCATAAACATTAAGCCAAAAAGTAAATGAGATTGTGCAAACTAAATGTCTGTGTCCAGAGGTGACCTGCAAATTCATTTGACCTGCATTCGATCTGCTTCAGTTACTTTTGCATTGCCATTGACTTGTATAGAAAAAAAAAGAAGCTCTGAAGCCAGCTAAACTGCATAGACACTGGCCCTAAAACTGGGAAGATGACAACTTGTTTGTTGGGTTTCTAGAGCAAAAACGCTGAATGGTATGTGTGTGTGTTCTCGCATTAGCATAGGCTATATTCAGACTGGCGTTTTGCCCCTGTGTGAATGAAAGTGGCAGAAACCTGCTGATTTCTGTTATTTTTGATACATGTCAGTGGCTAGCTGCATCTGCTGAGCCTGTACACTGTAATTGCAGGTTTCTGGTGGCCACTGCTATTTGTGGCTGTTCGCACAGCCAATGATTACCTGTAGTGATCACTGCTGTGCGCATTTTGGCACTTTGGCCACCAATAGGTGTCAAAAACAGCACCAGGAATCAGCAGATCACCACTGCCATTTGCAACAGGGCAAACCAAAATCAAAGAAAAAAAACAATATATGCAATATAATTAGTGTCCATCAATCTTTAAGTCTCCACAGTCCTAGAGTTTTGTTTATGTAGTAATCCATCTGTGTACTGTTTTTTGAATTTCTTGTTTTCCGTGCTATATCTTTTAAAGTTGTGCTCTCATCTTATGAATATGACCCTACTTCTCAGTATAGGTCAAATATCACTTTTTTGTATGTGTGTGCTCTTCTTCAAACTTCAACACTTATCATCTCCCTGATGTTCCGTGCATCATTTGAAAAGAAAAAAAATACAGGCGGTCCCTGGGTTACAAACATTCGACTTACAAACTGAGGGGAAACAGCAAGAAGTCAGAGAAACTCTACCTCTAGGAAGGGAAATTCCCTCCCATAAGAGTTATCATGGGGAAAAAGGTAAGAGATCGCCACTGAAGCTTTATCACCAATTCTTGTTTCCACAACAACCCAAAATTTACTAAATCCAATTCTCACAGGGACAGAAAGTGAGGTGAAATTTTCTGAACAAGACAGCAAAACAAATGTTACAGTGGTATTAACCCTTCCCTATGCTATACAAAAAACGTAAAAAAATATTTTTTGGGCTCGAGTTACCCGATAAAAATGTACCTGTTCTGATTTACATAAAATTCAACTGAAGAACAAACCTACTGACCGTATCTTGTTTGTAACCTGGGGACTACCTTATATAGTGTCTTATGCTTTAGTTAATGAATAATCTTGAAGCTTATCAAATTACTTCCACAGTGCTCAAAACATTTGTGCCACCTTCACCAGATGTGCCCTCACCTTGTTTTCATAAAATATCTAGCCTTGATACACTCCTCATATCGATTATTCCTTCCTTAAAACAATACTTCATTATCTGCCCTTTCTCCCACTCAGTCCCATGCAAATATTAGAAAAGTACAATAAATGTATCCTTACAAACACTTATATTCCATCGCATGCCAATAAAACACTCACATTATCTACAAAGTATCAATGCCTTTTGTTGCTCAAATCACCGTAGTGTGCTTTACAATCGGTTTTGTATATAACCGCAAACAAACTGCTCGCCTCTGCCCTTAGACTGTGCTGCCAGCGGGACCTGACAGATGACAGAACATTAGGTGGGCGATGAGTGTGAAGGATTGAAGAAAAGCACACGCATAAAGAAAAGTGATATTTGACCTATACTGAGAAGCAGGGTCATATTCATCAGGCGAAATCACGACTTTAAAAGATATAACATGAAAAACAAGAGAATAAAAAAAAACAGAACACAGATGGATTACTACATATAAAGGACACTAGGACTGTGGAGATTTAAAGATCGATGGAAAATAATTTTATTGTATATATTGTTTTTTCTTTGATTTTTGATTATTTTTGAGGATTGTTTTTTGAGTATTTTTAATCTGTTGGTTATATATTCGTTTATAATCTCTGTGGTGTTGTTTAATAATCTCTTTTCCCTTTTTTTTTGGTCAGGTTTCACCTGTAAAAAGGTATTGGCCGGTCACTTTAAGGCAGTCACAGCTCTAGCTATCATTGGGAAGGAAAGTGGTTTCTCCACAGTGTATTTGGTAATTAAATACATTCTAAACATAGTTTAAAAAAAAAAACACAAAAATACATATCTTGTACAGTATATTTACAATGAAAAACAACGCAATGGCTTACTAACACCCTCCAAGCAAGGAGGACTGCAGAGGATGTAAAGATAACAGTCTGGCAGCTCTTTCAGAGATAGAGAAAAGACGCAATATATGGCTTTGTCCCAAATGTCACACTGCCACCTACTGTAACTTAGACTAACTGAGTCACTAATAACATTCTTACACATGGGCAGGTAAAACACCACTCTTTTTTATTTGAACTGAAGGGAATTATCCTTCTACAATTAAAAATTCAATGGGCATAAAAAGTGTTAACAGTGTCGTTGCTTATGTGACAACTCCTCCATGGCTTAAGTAATCTTCCGTTGCAAAATAGGTCCATATATGAGCAGTCCAACTGTTTGTTTTGGAGAATAATTTTAAAAGAAGTTCAGAAGTCTGTAGATTTTAATGTTGCTACTATCCGGCATACCAATTACAATTAGGTGGTATAAGGCTAGGTTCACATCTATCCATTTTTTTGTGCATTTTGCAGGTTTCAGAAACACACAACAGTCCATTTAACATGGTTTCCTATGGTACACATTTACATCTAAGGCCTTGTACACACGGTCGGACATTCCGACAACTAAATCCGTCGGATTTTGTTCGACAGATTTTGTCCAAAACTGGTGTTGTATACACACGGTCGGACAAAGTTGTTGGAAAATCTGATCGTACGGAACGTGATGACGTTATTTCGTTACGACGGGACTACGTTCAGGCTAGTAGCTAGGGATGAGCTTCGAGTTCGAGTCGAACTCATGTTCTACTCGAACATTGCCTGTTCGCCTGTTCAGCGAACAGTGAACAATTTGGGCTGTTCGCAGCAAATTCGAAAAGCCGGAACACCCTATACAAGACTATGGGAGAAATCTAAAGTGCTCATTTTAAAAGGTAATATGCAGGTTACTGTCCTAAAAAGTGTTTGGGGACCTGGGTCCTGCCCCAGGGGACATGGATCAATGCAAAAAAAAGTTTTAAAAACGGCCGTTTTTTCAGGAGCAGTGATTTTAATAATGATTAAAGTGAAACAATAAAAGTGTAATATTCCTTTAAATTTCGTAGCTGGGGGGTGCCTGTGAAGGGGCGCATGTTTCTGCTGCTTAGAACTGTCCCTGCACAAAGTGTCATTTGTGCAGGAAAAAAAGTATTTTAAAATCACTTGCGGCTAAATTGTCGGCTCCCCGTAATACAGAGAACATTCAATGAGTGTTCTCTGTATTAGCCGACAATTCATTCATTCATTGATAAAAAGCGTGGGGGTTCCCCTAAATTCAATTACCAGGCCCTTCAGGTCTGACATGGATATTAAGGGGAACCCCGTGTCAAATTTTAAAAAAAATTGACGTGGGGGTCCCCCTAAATATCCATACCAGACCCTTTATCCGAGCATGCAACCTGGCAGGCCGCAGGAAAAGAGGGGGGACGAGAGAGCGGCCCCCCCTCCCTCCTGAACCGTACCAGGCCACATACCCTCAACATTGGGAGGATGCTTTGGGGGTCTGTAGCATGCTTGTATGTGCGTGTGTGAGCATGCATGTATGTGTGTGTGTGTGTGTGTGTGTGTGAGCATGCTTGTATGTGTGTGTGAGCATGCTTGTATGTGTGTGTGTGTGTGTGAGCATGCATGTGTGTGAGCATGCATGTATGTGTGTGTGTGTGAGCATGCATGTGTGTGAGCATGCATGTATGTGTGTGTGTGTGTGTGAGCATGCATGTGTGTGTGTGTGTGTGTGTGAGCATGTATGTGTGTGAGCATGTATGTGTGTGTTCATATATGTATGTGTATGTATGCATGTTTGTGTGCGCATGTATGTGAGTGTGCATGTATGCATATGTATGTATGTGAATGTGTTTATCAGTGGCGGTGCATCCAAAAGGGGGCACAGGTGCCACCCCCTCTCTCCAGCCACACCCTCTATGACCAATGGATAGATTCATGCATAGCATAGCATGAATCTATCCATAGCCACTGCTAGCACCCCCATATTTAGGTGTCTGGTCCCTTTTTGGGTGTCGAGCGCCTGAATTACAGCGGCGGGGGGTGTTTTTGCAGCACCTGATTAGAGCCATGGGCTCTAATAGGCTTCAAAATAGGTGAACTGCGAGCGCCATGCTTGACGCTCGCAGTCTGCCCAGGTGTGTTAGAAAAGTGAATTAATATTCACTTTCCTAACACTGAACCGCCTCTCCACCAATCAGGTGTGCGGGTCTGTTACCCATCACCTGATTGGCTGAAACGATAGGCGCAGCTATTGGACGCCTATCAGGAGGAGAGGACAGGAGATGAGGATGGCAGGAGATGCATGGAGGACCCCGCTCATGGCCGTTACCCGCTGCCCCACCCAGACAGGGTAAGTGGCGGGCAGACAGCGAGCGGGTGGTGGGGATTCACAGTGGCAGCATTTGATGGGCACACCAACAGCATTTGATGTGCACAGTGGCGGCATTTGATGGGCACAGTGGCAGCATTTGTTGGGTACACTGGCAGCATTTGATGGGCACAGCGGTGGCATTTGATGATGGGCACAGCGGCAGAGTTTGATGGGCACAGCGGCAGAGTTTGATGGGCACAGCGGCAGAGTTTGATGGGCACAGCGGCAGAGTTTGATGGGCACAGTGGTGACATTTGATGGTACAGTGGTGGCGTTTGATGGGCACAGTGGCTTTAATTGATGTTTTTTAAATCGGTTCCTTTATATGCAGCCACCCACTTGGGACTGGGCCCTGGTGTTCCACCATCGGGTTTGGAGAAAAGAGCCCTGTCCGGAGGTCGGGGGGGGGGCCCTCCAAGGTTTCCTGCATCAGGGCCCTGAAGGTTCTAGTTACGCCACTGGTCAGACTTAAAGATTGCTGTTCACAAGCGCAAACCATCCAACTTGAAGGAGCTGGAGCAGTTTTGCAAGGAGGAATGGGCAAAAATTTCAGTGGTAAGATGTGGCCAGCTCATAGAGACTTATCCAAAGAGACTTGGAGCTGTGATAGCCACAAAACGTAGCTCTACAAAGTATTGACTTGGGGGGTGAAAAGTTATGCACATTGACTTTTTCTGTTATTTTGTCCTATTTGTTGTTTGCTTCACAATAAAAAAAAAAATCTTTAAAGTTGTGGGCATGTTCTGTAAATTAAATGATGCAAATCCTCAAACAATCCATGTTAATTCAAGGTTGTGAGGCAACAAAATGCGAAAAATGCCAAGGGGGTGAATACTTTTGCAAGGCACCGTACCTAGGAGGGCACTAAACCAACAATAAGCAACATTGAATATGTCTTTATCATGCCAAAGAACGTGTCAAATGTACCCTTAGCATTTATGCTTTAGGCTGGGTTCACACTGGAGCGGCTACGAGAACTGGATGTGATTCGCACCGCACTGCAGTGCAAATCACATCCGATCTCTGTGCGATGCGAGTTTCAGCCATACAGATAGTATGGCTGAATTCGCATCGCACCCGCCACAAACTCGCACGGGACCCTTTTTTTGGTCCGCAGCAGAATCGGATCGCATGGGTGTTCACACCATGCGATCCGATTCCTGTCCGAGTTTGCAGATCGCACTGCGATATGCGAACTGATCTGGGGGTGTCATTAACCAGTTGCCGACCGCCGCACACCGATGTACGTCGGTAGAATGGCACGGGCAGGCATAAGGACATACATGTACGTCCCTTGCCTCCCGCGGGTCGGGGGCCCGATCGGGCCCCCGCCCGGTGCCTGCGGCGGTCGGTTTTCGTCCGGGAGCGATCCGGGACGAGGGGGCGGCCATTCATTCATGGCCACCCCCTCGCGATCGCTCCCGACGAATAGAAATCCCCGGTGACATCACTTCCTCTCCTGTAATGTAAACACAGGAGAGGAAGTGATGTATTCTCTCCTCCGTGTCGGTATTTTTCGTTCCGACACGGAGGAGAGCGGATCGGTGAGTTGCACCAACACTCTACACACACAGTAGAACATGCCAGGCACACTCACACCCCCCCTTTACCCCCCGATCACCCCCCCAATTACCCCTGCCCCCCAGTCACAGTGACACCAATGTCATTTTTTTTTTTTGCATTGGTGTCATTTGTGACTGTAATAACTGTTAGGGCAGTTAGGGTTAGCCCCCTTTAGTTCTAATGTACCCCCCTTACCCCCCCAATAAAGGTTTAACCCCGTGATCACCCCCCGTCGCCAGTGTCACTAAGGCTGGGTTCACATTGCAGCGGTTTATGAGAACGAATGTGATTCGCACCGCACTGCAGTGCAAATCACATCCGATCTCTGTGCGATTCGAGTTCAGCCATTCGCCGCACCCGCCGCACCTGCCACACCCGCCGCACCCACCGCAAATTCGCACGGGACCCTTTTTTTGGCCCGCAGCAGAATCGGATCGCATGGGTGTTCACACCATGCGATCCGAGTTTGCAGATCGCACTGCGATATGCGAACTGATCTGGGGGTGTCAGTAACATTTCACTGACACTCCCAGCAGTTCGCATAGGGCAGTGTGAACTGCCGCCGGGAGGCATGCGATGCGGGAACCCGCCGCGGATTCGCGGCGTTTCCGCATCGCTCCAGTGTGAACCCAGCCTAATAAGCGATCATTTTTCTGATCGCCGTATTAGTGTCACAGGTGACGCTAGTTAGGCAGGTAGGTATTTAGGTTCGCCGTAGCTTTTTATAGCGCCAGGGACCCCCATATACTACCGCATAAAGCCCCCTGATTGCCCCCTAGTTAACCCTTTCACCTGTGATCACCATATAACTGTTACAGGTGACGCTGGTTGGTTAGTTATTTTTTTATAGTTTCAGGGCACCCGCCATTTATTACCTAATAAAGGTTTAACCCCCTGATCACCCGGCGGGTGTCATTTGTGACTAATAACTGTTAGGGCAGTTAGGGTTAGCCCCCTTTAGTTCTAAGGTACCCCCCTAACCCCCCCCAATAAAGGTTTAACCCCGTGATCACCCCCCGTCGCCAGTGTCACTAAGGCTGGGTTCACATTGCAGCGGTTTATGAGAACGGATGTGATTCGCACCGCACTGCAGTGCAAATCACATCCGATCTCTGTGCGATTCGAGTTCAGCCATTCGCCGCACCCGCCGCACCCGCCGCAAATTCGCACGGGACCCTTTTTTTGGCCCTCAGCAGAATCGGATCGCATGGGTGTTCACACCATGCGATCCGAGTTTGCAGATCGCACTGCGATATGCGAACTGATCTGGGGGTGTCAGTAACATTTCACTGACACTCCCAGCAGTTCGCATAGGGCAGTGTGAACTGCCGCCGGGAGGCATGCGATGCGGGAACCCGCCGCGCATTCGTGGCGTTCCCGCATCGCTCCAGTGTGAACCCAGCCTAATAAGCGATCGTTTTTCTGATCGCTGTATTGGTGTCACAGGTGACGCTAGTTAGGCAGGTAGGTATTTAGGTTCGCTGCAGCTTTTTATAGCGCCAGGGACCCCCATATACTACCGCATAAAGCCCCCTAATTGCCCCCTAGTTAACCCTTTCACCAGTGATCACCATATAACTGTTACAGGTGACGCTGGTTGGTTAGTTATTTTTTTATAGTTTCAGGGCACCCGCCATTTATTACCTAGTCTCACTAGTGTACCCCTAAATTTAGGGGTGTCTACTTTCCAAAATGGGGTCATTTGGGGGGGGTTTGTGCCATCTTGGCATTTTATGGCCTTCAAAACTGTAACGCCCTTAGAAAGCCTGAAGGCGGTGCTTGGTTTTCGGGGCCCCGTACGCGGCTAGGCTCCCAAAAAGTCCCACATATGTGGTATCCCCGTACTCAGGAGAAGCAGCAGAATTTATTTTGGGGTGTCATTTCACATATGCCCATGGCATGCGTGAGCAATATATCATTTAGTGACAACTTTGTGAAAAAAAAAAAAAAAAAAAAAAGTTTGTAATTTTCCCGCAACTTGTGGCAAAATATAAAATATTCCATGAACTCAACATGCCTCTCAGCAAATAGCTTGGGGTGTCTACTTTCTAAAATGGGGTCATTTGTGGGGGTTTTGTGCCATCTTGGCATTTTATGGCCTTCAAAACTGTAATAGGTAGTGAGAAGTGAACTCAAAAATTTACGCCCTTAGAAAGCCTGAAGGCGGTGCTTGGTTTTCGGGGCCCCGTACGCGGCTAGGCTCCCAAAAAGTCCCACATATGTGGTATCCCTGTACTCAGGAGAAGCAGCAGAATTTATTTTGGGGTGTCATTTCACATACGCCCATAGCATGTGTGAGCAATATATCATTTAGTGACAACTTTGTGTAAAAAAAAAAAAATATTTTTTTTTTGTCATTATTCAATCGCTTGAGGCAAAAAAATAAAATATTCAATGGGCTCAACATGCCTCTTATCAATTTCCTTAGGGGGTCTACTTTCCAAAATGGGGTCATTTGGGGGGGTTTTGTACTGCCCTGCCATTTTAGCACCTCAAGAAATGAGATGGGCAGTCGTAAACTAAAAGCTGCGTAAATTCCAGAAAACGTACCTTAGTTTGTAGATGTGACAACTTTTGCGCAAACCAATAAATATACAATTATTGACTTTTTTTTTACCAAAGACATGTGGCTGAATACATTTTGGCCTAAATGTATGACTAAAATTGAGTTTATTGGATTTTTCTAATAACAAAAAGTAGAAAATATCATTTTTTTTCAAAATTTGCGGTCTTTTTACGTTTATATCGCAAAAAATAAAAATCGCAGAGGCAATCAAATACCATCAAAAGAAAGCTCTATTTGTGGGAAGAAAAGGACGCAAATTTTGTTTGGGTACAACATTGCATGACCGCGCAATTACCAGTTAAAGCAGCGCAGTGCCAAAGTGTAAAAAGACCTCTGGTCATTTACCAGCAAAATGGTCCGGTCTGAAAGTGGTTAAGGTTTCACTGACACTCCCAGCAGTCCGCATAGGGCAGTGTGAACTGCCGGCGGGAGGCATGCGATGCGGGATTCCCGCATCGCTTCAGTGTGAACCCAGCCTTAGGGTGGAAACCATGCCCCCTGGATAAAACTGAGTAAATGACAGATCACATGACATTGACCAGGTCACTTTGCACATATAATTAATTTACATTATTTACAGAAGAGTCACTCAACAAGGATTTCACCAGAGGTTGCTACGGTTTTCAGTAAGCAATGAGCAATGTCTGCCTCTAAGCCCTTGTACACACGGTCGGAGAATCCGTCGGAATGTGTCCTATCGGACTGTGTTGTCAGATAATCCGACTGTGTGTGGTATGCATCGGACTGATTCCGTCGGAATATCCGTCGGACCCAATTTTCCAACTTATTGGAAATATTTCCCGACCAACTGGGCCGATCGGACATACTCCGATCATGTGTAGAGAATTTTGATCGGACCAAGTGCCACGCATGCTCAGATCAAATTCCTACATCAAAGCTATTGGCTACTAGCCTGAATGAAATTACGCCACCACGTTCTGAAAGATCGGATTTTTCGACAACTTTGTCTGACCGTGTGTATGCAACAGTTTCAGACAAGATCCGATGGACAAAATCCGACGGATTTGGTTGTCGAAATCTCAGACCGTGTGTACAGGGGCTAAGATAAGTTCCCACTGATGCCATTAATCTATTTAGTTCTCTGTAAGGGGATTAATTTCTCCCAATGTCCACAAGTGTAAAGAGCATTCTTCCCAATGACCATCACTCTATTGTATTATGTGTTGTAGATATAGTATTTTTTTTTTTTTTAGCAGGGGTTCCCTGAGACCAGAAAGTTTTTTCAAGGGTTCCTCTGCGTTGAAAAGGTTCAGAAATGCTGATTATAGCCCCGTACACACGAGCGGACTTTTCAACATCCAAAGTCCGTCAGACCGAGTCCGTCAGACTATCCGATCGTGTGTGGGCTGCAACGGACTTTAGCTTCGCAAAAGTCTGACGGACTTTAGAAATGAAGCATGCTTCAAATTTTCCCGACGGAACTCCGCCGGACCCGGTCCCCTTCGAAAAATTCGCTCGTGTGTGTGCTACTCCGACGGACTAAAACCGACGCTAGGGCAGCTATTGGCTACTGTCTATGAACTTCCTACGTCGAATCCAGTCGTACGTCATCACGTTCGACTCCGTCGGAGTTTGGTGTGATGGTGTGTGGTCAAGTCCGTTCGGTCGAAAAGTCCGCCAGAACTCCGTCGGAACTCCGTCGGAACTCCTTTGGAGGTCTGTCAGACTTAATCCCTCTCGTGTGTACGGGGCTTTAGAGTGTCTTTATTAGCACCCAATAGACTCAATTCACAAAGCAAACACATCAGAAGAAATTTTTTTTTTTTTTTTTTTTTTTTAAGTGACAAGAGTAATTGAAATTAAAGCTGAAAAATAAAGTCACACAGCTAAAATACAGAGCATTTTTTTGTGTCAAACCTTTGGGAGCTGAATCAAATATATGCTCCATTTTTCAGTAGATGAGTGGTGGATGGGACTGCAGAATCTGCATATGGGACCTACATTCCTGCTCACTTATAGAAACATTCTCCAGACCAGAAATGGATCACTGGAGTGAACAAAAGGAAAAGGCCTGTGATGGAGTCATTTTGGATATGTGTTACTGTCCAAAAAGGTAAGCTCATTAAAAGCAATTCTCATAAAATGTATTTCCATCACAATAAAATATAATTTAAAATTTGTTGCTATTTGTCACAGCACTTGGCCTTGTTAAAGTTTTTTTAAAGTCTGTTTTCTATTGTTACCTGTTGTATTTATATAAGCAATCTTTTTATATCAAAATGATATTTTCTTACAAATTATTTGACAATTGACATAGGAGAGTTTTACAATTTTCATTCATTTTGCTTTTACCAGTTGCATTTTTGGTTCCAATTTCAATATGCAGATAAATCATTCAAGTCATGTTTTTCAAAATAAGAACAAATCATCAAGTTGTGCCAGTACAGTGCAAAAGCATGTTTTGAAAAGATGAAAGTCGATCTCGGGGATCAAGCTGCAGCCCATCACCGCATGCACCAATTTTCACAGTCCAAGGCAAAGCAAGGATAGGAACCTCAAGTACACACGTTGTCAGGGTTTGAGGATTTTTTTAACACATGTGATACATGGGCTTTAAGCCTAAACAGAAATCAAACACAAATCTTCAGGGCTTCATCATTTCAGCTAAATTCAGCTTCTACATCATAGGGAGCACTGCTTGATTCTGCACCATGGACCTAAATACCAAGCAGCCACGAAAAGTTTGGTCAAAGAAGGGCAGGTGTCAGTACTCAAAATCTGGTGCAGCTGTACATAGTAGCCAATCAGCTTCTAACTTGTTGAAGTTAAGCTTTGACAATAAAACCTGGAAGCTGATTGGTTTCTATGCAGAGCTGCACCAGATTTTGCACTCTCCAGTTTTAGTAAATCAACCCTATAGTGCATTTTTCAGTTTTGGACAAATCAGGGAAAGGTAAGAACTACTGTCAAGTTTTTATTGCTGTCTATGCTGCCAGTGGGATGATTTACTACTATATTTGTACTGGAGGCCATTGTCATCAAGAAATGTGAGGCATTGGAGCTCCTGCTGCTGTAAATCAAATCCAGTGTGGATGGAGTGAGGGGGCGTGTCTGAGCTGCACTTTGTGTGTCTATAAATGCACACAGCTTTGCCCGGGAGCACACTCACACATGTACCCCCATGTGGGGGAACACTCAAGAGAGAAGGGAACGGAAAGTGCAGCTGGGGGACCATTAGAGGAGAAGAGAAGGTAAGGGGCCACTCTATGTAAGGATGTAAGGCCGCGTACACACGGGCGGACTGTTCGCCCAACTTTGTTTGTCAAACAGTTTCGGCAAACAGTCCGCTCAAAATTAGCATGGACGGACATGGCCACACACGGCACTTTTTTGAGCGGACTATTTCAGCGAACTGTTTGCCAAACAGTTCGCTCAACTTTTGAAATGAACGGACTCGCCCACGTAAGGCGGAGGCAAATCCGCCCATTTCGAGCGCGTGTACAGGTAGGCGGGGCCCGCGACGGAGACGTCGCGGGCTCCGCCGCCTGGAATGGGCTTAAAGGGGAACCCCAACGCCGAAAAAAATCGGCGTGGGGGTTCCCCCAAAGTCCACAACAGACCCTTGTCCGAGCACGCTACCCGGCCGGCCAGGAAAGGGGGGCGAGCGGCTCTGGCATTCCGGCCGGAGAGAGCGACGTGTCAACATCTCCTGGGGAAGAAGAAGAAGAAGAACAAGAAGAAGAAGAAGAACGGAAGGCGGCGACGGCGACAGCGACAGCGGCGACAGAAGACCGGGCCACCGCCTGTAAAAGAGCTACAAGAAGGCGCGGTGGCCCGGCAGAAGAACCGAAGGCGGCGACAGAAGACCGGGCCACCGCCTGCAAAAGAGCTACAAGAAGGCGCGGTGGCCCGGCAGAAGAACCGAAGAGGGGGACAAGACCCCCGAAGTCGGGAGAAGAGGCCGGCGGCGGGGAGGAAGAAAGCCGGGCTCCTCCGCTAGTAAAAGAGCTACACGAAGATAGCGGAGGAGTCCGGCGAGAAGACCCCCGAAGACGGAAGACCCCCGGAGCTGTGCAATAAAATATTTTTTCTCTGTGTTGTGTTTTTTTTTGTACTTTATTTCACAGGTGAATGGGTAGGGGTACATTGTACCCCATACTCATTCACATAGGGTGGGGGGCCGGTATCCGGGGGCCCCCTTCTTAAAGGGGGCTCCCGGATTCCGATAAGCCCCCCGCCCGCAGACCCCGACAACCAACGGCCAGGGTTGTCGGGAAGAGGCCCTTGTCCTCATCAACATGGGGACAAGGTGCTTTGGGGTGGGGGGGCCGCGCGGCCCCCCCTTCCCCAAGGCACCCCCCCATGTTGAGGGCACGCGGCCTGGTACGGCTCAGGAGGGGGGGCGCGCTCGCTCGCCCCCCTTTCCTGGCCGGCCGGGTAGCGTGTTCGGACAAGGGTCTGTTGTGGACTTTGGGGGAACCCCCACGCCGATTTTTTTCGGCGTTGGGGTTCCCCTTTAAGCCCATTCCAGGCGGCGGAGCCCGCAACGTCTCCGTCGCGGGCCCCGCCTACCTCGAAATGAGCAGACTTTCCTCCGAGCGGGAACAGTTTGCTCATTTCGAAAGTAGCCTACACACGGGCGGACTGTTCGCTCAAACACAGTTTCAGCGGACAGTTTTTCGGAATTTCCGAAAGACTTTGTCCGTCAAACTGTCCGCTGAAACTGTCCGCTGAAAGCCCACACACGAGCGGACTGTCCGCCCAAACACTGTTCAGCGGACAAGGTTGGGCGAACAGTCCGCCCGTGTGTACGCGGCCTAAGAGTATAAACCTCTTTTTTCATTTTAGGTTAAATAATTACAGCCTTTATTATCACTTTAAGTTTTGCTGAAAATGCAATGCCTCTCAGCCAATTCACATCACAATGACAAGTCAGTTTATAACGTATATATAGATATGGAAAATAGCTGATATAGGGGTTGATTTACTAAAACTGGAGAGTGGAAAATCTGGTGCAGCTCAGCTTAGAAGCCAATCAGCATCTAGTTGATTTTTTTGTCAAAGTTTCATTGAACAAGCTGAAGTTGGAAGCTGATTGGCTACCATGCACAGATTTTGCACTCTCCAGTTTTAGTAAATCATCACTATAATGTATATTACATTTTATAAAATCAGAACCAATCATTTTAATTGTTTCATATACTATTCCTCTTTTAGGAAAGAATTTGCCTATTCCTCCAGTGATGGACAAGTTTATATACGTCATTTTGGAGTAGCCAGTTCTGAGATGACCCTTGTAAATATTCTAAAGGGACATGAAGCAGAGGTCACCACAGTTGTGTGGCATCACCTTGTAGACAAGTGGATCACTGGCTCTGAAGATGGAACCATTAGAATATGGGTAGCTATTTAAGGTTTTTTTTTTTATAACATAAAACCAAGACCATCAAATCAATCAAGATCTGATAAGATAAGTTAGCAAACAGCTATTATTCACTTCACAGTGGTATAAGAATTGAAAAGTCTTTCTTACAAATTTTTCTGAAGAGGAGCTTATTTTCTTTGCCCATGTGGGGCAAACAGAATCAGCCTACTAATCCTAACTATCTACAGTTGCTTACAAAGTTTTACAATTTTAAAATGTTCACTTTTAGACATTGCAAAAGGTATTTGTATATTAGTTTATTAGTTGGATCCATAAAATGTGCAGATTTGACAAAATTCATTAAAGTAAACACAAACTGGTTTTTAACAATTGCTTCTGAGAAATAGGTACCATCATCAAAATAGTATTTTTCAAATCAACATGTCTTATTTATGCAGGGTGCAGAAGGAGCTCTATGTGAGAAGATCCTGCACACTAAAGGAGTAGTTACTTGTATCTGCATTGACCAGATGAATGGATGCATTGCTGCAGGTGTGCAAGATACAATCAGGTAATTAACAAACTTAACAAGTTTTCCAATTTCTAGAAAACATAAACTACTGAATTAGATTCATGCATTTAGCAATGTATAAGGATCTCTCCTAAAACTACTTTAACATTAAAAGAGACAACAAGGCTGACTAATTTTTTGTATAACTTGGTATTTTGCAGACTGAATCTGCCCCTACCACTGTAATACCATTTACTTGGCAACTTTAAGTAATTGTAAAGTCAGATTTACAAATACAGTAACTGGCACCCCCTCTGTTGTATGAAGATATAAAGTACTGTGTGTCAGTTTTTCTAAAATTATAATCTTAAATACCTTTTTGCACAGCTTTGCTGTGCGATCACATGACCTCCCTCCGCTCTCCTTCCCCGATCTAAAGAGAGCAGTGAAGGGGGTTTAGATTCCCCTCTAACATCAGCTGGGCAGCAGAGACCGATCACATGATCACATAGCGGCACTGTGCAAGAAGGTATTTAGGATTATAATTTTAGAAAAACTGACACAGTACTTTATATCTTCATGCAACAGAGGGGATGCCAGTTATTTGTAAATCTTACTTTACAGCCGCAGGGAATAGCGGCAGGAGGAGAAGGGAAGGGCAGGGAGGAAATCAGCTCTCAAACACAGAAATGAGAGGCAGGGGAGAGAGACTGAGCACTAAGATATTTATCATGTTTAAAAGGAACAGAAGCTTTTTTTTTCTTTGTAGGGTTACAGCCGCTATAAATGAACTGTGATGCCGACTCATTCTAAAGCTAGCCATACACGGGTCAAATTTTGGTTGATTTGGCTAGAATTCGAGTTTTGGGTAGCCCTGTCGGCAAAGAAAATGGAAGACTTGAATGGGAAAACTGTCAGCTGAAAAATGACTGCTTCCTATCAGGTGCAGCCAATGTTTGGGTATTTAAACAACACACTATTTAACAAGCAATCTGTATGTGCATGGTAAGCAAACGTCTCCTCTAGGCAGTGAAGGTCCATGAGGAGTATTGGTAGGTGACCTGTCACTATTCCCCACTTAAATCTAGCAACTGAAGTAACAAAGCTGGCTAGATCAATAGTGTGCACCAGTGCATTATAGAACAAGTGATCTATTTTTAAAAAGAGGGAGTGAATTCCACAGAAATTCTTCAAGGAATATACAATTATTTTCCAAACATACATTCTTGTTGCCTTTAGGGTAATTGAATTATGGTACTTAGTTTTACCTAGAGGTATGGTTCCCTTTCCAATATTTCCATTTTCATCTCTGTTGGCAACATTGTAACACTCTTAATTTGTAGGTTGTTTTGTAGTTTGAAAACTTACATGACTGTGTGTATAAGATCATATTACCCAAGTAATGCCATGTAATGCCTTGCCCCATGCAGCTAATAGTGGAATTGCACATATACACCAGGGTATAATGGTCTGACATCTTTACTGCATATTTATAGTCAGGAAATTGCTCAAAAAATAACCCTAGCATTCCCGTCTTGTCTATTTATTTTGCTGTCTGTACCCCATTAGGGAGATTTCTTTGTACTTGTACTACTAAAGATGCAACAGGAAATAAGAGGAGATCTATACAAATGGTGGGATAGTTCTTTGGAACAAATGTTCCCATTGGAAGATTTCCCTTAATTTTCTGTCTGGGTGTCAATGATCACCAGGACAAATGGAGGGGCAAATCTGCCTAGTGGGGAAACAAGCAGCAATAACCCCCAAACAGATGTTCTAACCCCTAACCACTCTATCAAAAAAATGTAGCTTTACTTATACTTTAAATATAGGAGGTCACATATTTGCTACATATTTTTTATTTATTTTTTATATTGAAAAATATTTAACATGTCATTATTTCTTTTATTATCCTCAGGGTTTATGATCCAGACTCTCTACTTCAGGTTCAGTATAACACTGGACATACAGACCTTATCCGGTCCCTCATCCACATTCCAGAGATGAAGCAGGTATGGTGCTTATGCACTTTTACGTAAAATAAAAATACATAAAAGGCAAATATGCATAGGGTCTTACTTACTAGTCTGTCTTTTTAGTATGTTACAGTGTCATGGGACAAGACAGTGAGAATATGGAAGGCTTATCACAAGGTCAACAACCAGAACAATTCAGTACCGTGAGCTACTAGATCAGTGATGGCGAACCTTGGCACCCCAGATGTTTTGGAACTACATTTCCCTTGATGTTCTTGCACTCTGAAGTGTAGTTGAGCATAATGGGAAATGTAGTTTCAAAACATCTGGAGTGCCAAGGTTGGCCATCACTGTACTAGATCTACAAATCAAAACACTCCTGAGGTTACATGATCTTTAAAAAAAATAGACTGTTATTGTATTGGTTTATACAGTATGTATTTTAAGTGTATGTATTGCAATTGGAGAGTGTTTGGACTCCAGAAACTCTACAATCCTTCATTTTATTATAACAATTATTTTAACTATATTTCTTCCATCATATTCTATGCTACTTTATAGGCATGATGTATTTTTCTCATTACCCTCTACCCCAAAAATGCTGAATTAGCCATGTGTGCCTGTGGATCCCCTTGGATCTCAGACCCAGGCAGTACATCTGTAAAACCTTAACTGTTATCTAATCCAACTAATCCAAGATTTAGTTCCACCCCTCCCATTGCTAAGCTTCACCCTTGTTACTAAAATGTCAGAAGTTCAATAGTAGTAAATACTTTTTTACAACCGAATGACAAAGGCCGTGGGGCTTACAATTTGATTTGGCCCAATATACAGCCTGAACCGAGAATCCCATACTTTTTTTTTTACGAGGGTTGTTACTGTGTTTTAGACAGATTAGTGACATACCAATCGAATGTACAGCATTAACGTGACCAACAATCAAAAGAGATTATGAAACAGTATATTGTATAATGTTTTTTTAGAAAACACATCTGATCAAAGAAGTAAGCATGTCTGATCCTAAGAATCATATATTGGGGCAGCTAGATGGATTACACAAGGAATCTGGTAATCTGCTGTTTATGTATAGGGGTTCGTTTACTAAAACGGGAGAGTGTAAAATCTGGTGCAGCTGTGCATAGAAACCAATCAGCTTTCAGTTTTTTTTGGGCCAAAGCTTAATTGAAAAAGCTGAAGTTAGAAGCTGATCGGCTACCATGCACAGCTGCACCAGATTTTTTACACTACAGTTTTAGTAAATCAACCCATAGTCCTTTTTTTCAGCAGTTTTATAGTTTGGGAGATTAAAAGTTTGATGACCTTAGGGAAAGTGGTAGGGGGGTTGGGTAGAGGAAAAAAAAAAAAAGGTAAGCGAAAGAGAGAGCAGTAAAAGAGAGGAAGAGTACAAAAAACAAGGTGGGGATAAGAAAGAGAGAGCAATAGAGAGGAATAGTTTTAAAAAAAAGGTGGGGCAGTACTAGATTTAATTCAACAAATGAGTAGAAATTGTGGTTTGTAAGTTGCAGATAGGAAGGCAATGAATATCACTTGCATCTACAACCCATAACTCATCCCCTCTTTCGCTCCCTGTTTCTAGTGTTTACATGATCCCCTGAGGCGTTCTGTCTGTTGTTTACTTGTCCTTATTAGAAGGCCAATATATCTACATTTCAAAAGGTCTGGAAACCCTGGATTATGCATTATATGCTTTCAAACTTTAACTAAACCTTGTTCCCTCCTCCCTCTTTCTCTTCTTTTTCTACACCTTCCTCTCCTTTCCACCTCCCTTCTTTTTCTCGTATGTCTACTTAAACTCTCCCCCCTTTCTGCATCTTGATCCTCTTTGTGCTCTCTCCTTTTTCCGCTATTTAGCTTTTCCTGGTTCTATATTGCCACTTATGACCTTATCTAATAGGTCAATGGGCCCATAAACTATAGATTCATTACCTCATGCAAACAGGCATTTACTAAATTCCAGTGTATATTCATCATTATAAAATGAGATTTTCACATATATTATTGGTGTATTCTGTTTATCCTTACGGTATTAGCTGTTATGTTCCTTATTGAAAGAAAATGTAAAGTGTGTACTGCCTTGAATATTTATTGTGAAACTCAATGCTAAATGTATTTTAACAGAAATAAATCCAAAATAACTTTTTGATAAATAATGCTGTTTGGTACATATGTGTATGCTTTGTTTATGGTTATTTTTCTGCAGTTCAGATTTCCAAATGGTATTCTTCTTATACAGTGAATGAAAGAATTTGATTAACAATTTCTTCTCTAATTAAAAAAATAAAGAAAGCGCTTACCTATTAGGTGCAAGAATATGCAGGAAGCACAGATGTACTTGGTAAAATGTAAGGCTGATAGCTATGAGTTACCGCAGTGCCTTATAAAAATGCCCTGTCCACTCTAAACAAGGAAGATATTAAAGGAAATTTATCAGTGAATACAATTAATATCACAGATAAATCACTACCAAATATATCCAGCATATACATCTTACTTGTACCTGTTTTTATCTTATGCATCTGAAGACATAAAATAAGGAAGATTCGCTATATAGTTTACATGTTCATATAAGTGTGGTCTTCTTTTGTTCCTTGCTAAAGCTTTGCCATCTAAGGTTGCATAATGCGTGTGGCCGTTTATAGTTGTGTCTTGTGTGAAAGAGATATACTACCTACAGCAGAGTGGCAACAGATGGCATGGGGATTAGAAAGGTAATTACTTAATGCTGAGACAAAAACTGCAACTAAGTCGGTCTTCCTAATCCTTGTTCTAGCACTCCTATTTGACAGTGTGCTGCACACTGGGAAAAATATATAGAAAACGGTTCATTATAATGCTGCTACCACTGTAACCACAGACACTTTACTTTAACCCCACTTAATGGTTTCTTTACAAGACTCCTGTACATAAGGAATGTAGCATTATGGGTGAAGTGCAAAAGGTAAGTGCAAACATATGTAAACACATATTGTTATTTGATTATTGTTGGTTACTGGTATATTAATATTAATTAATATATTAATTGATTTGGTCATATATAGAGGGTGGTGTGAAAAAAAATGATGCTTTCTTTCTGCTAAAACCATGGCACTAAGGCTGCATTCACACCTGAGCGTAGCGTTTTCAAGCAGAAAATGGCGTGATTTTGCAGCTTTTTTGCGGCGCTTTTTGCAGCGTTTTTTACCGCGTTTTGACGCGATTTTGTGCAGGGCAAAAAGTCACCAATGTTAAAAGAAGAAAAACGCCCGAATCTGCTCAATTCGAGGGACAAAAAAGGGTCTGGAACTTGTTTGAGCTTCAGGCGTTCGGCGACATGGAGTGGAGATGTGAACCATCTCCTTTGAGAATAATAGATTTTTTCCCCTCTAGCGTTTTGTAGCTTCAGGCTTCAAGCTACAAAATGCTCAGGTGTGAATGGGGTCTTATACTTCAGATATACAGCGTTAACTACCATCCACGGAAAACTGTGGCTCCAAGAAATATGCTTTTTTTCAAATATATATAGATAGATAGATATATCTATAGCTATCTATCTATATATATTTGAAAAAAAAGCATATAGATAGATAGAAAGAAAAAAAAATAGAAAGATTGATAAAAATAGATGTAATTACTTTCTTATGCCAGAGTGTGTCCCAATCACTATCTCTGTAAGTTTTTGCTGGTTGGCTTAGACTGCATTTCAATGGCAAGAAAAATATAATAGCAAGCATAAAATGATTGAAATAAAGCATGAAATAAATATATATGTACATAGTGAATATTGTCATGACATGTATTAACAAAATACAATTAACAGAATATTACATTTACAAATAAATTTAGGTTGTTTAAAAATATAATTATATGTGAGAATGTACAAGATAGGGCAGAATATAAATATACAATTATGAATGAAAAAATGTATATGAATCAATGCTAATAAATGAATATATGTTTTAGTTTTATGTGACTATTTATACATTTTTATGAAAAGAAAAAAAAAGTTAATGTTTGCATGGTAATATTACACTCATTTTTTTGAATTGCGAGGATACATAATCCAAATTTGGCAAATTACTATATGACACATAAGACATTAGAAAACAGAAAACTGGACAATAAATAAAATATATGTATTTCTAGTGTTACATTATTATACTAATGCCTGTTATTATCTATTTTCTGTGGTTTTCCTGCTGATATTTAGTAAATGAAGTCATATCTAGAATCAAATATATATAGTATGACTAGATATTTAATTTAATTGCAGTAATGAAACCATTACTAAATCTCTGTAAGAGCTGTAATTTACAAACCATGAAAACTCAAGTGGGTGGAGGCCTCCCAGATTTAACAATTTATTGGGCTATGCGAAAACTATTTTGTTTTCTTCATCCAAACCACATTTTAAGCAGGATTCCCGAGCTGAGGATTTTCATCATTGGAAAAAGCTCTAAATGTAATAATTTAAATTTCCACTAGATGCATTAATTAATGAATGTAATTAAATAAATCAATAAATACACATACATACATTTAAATATATATCTAATATATTTGTAATAAATGTGATAACAGAAATTTGAGAGTGAAGAAAGCTGGTCACCCCCATCACATTGCACATTATACATATTGTATGTTCACTTTTACATTTTCTAAGAAATATTTATTGCAGATGTTTGATTGGATATTAATTAAATAGTTTGTTAGGCAAGCCTTCACATTACACGCTGTTGTTGTTGGTGAACTGGTGCAAAGATTGGCCATGCAAAGCCCAGCAGGGGCAAAACATTGATTCATTTATGTCACCCTTCTGTATGACACATTAAAACACACATTAAAATGTGTATTTTTTCAGTGACTAGATCAGTAGCATTTTTACCTTTTTATCTTTGTTGTATAATGCATTTTCGTGTCTCCCTTGCCTCTACAAAATACTTGTACTCAGTTGCAAAGTGGCTTTTTTTTTTTAAACATAAGAGACATTTTTATTGTTATCGTGTTAGGCATACTGTATGTACAGCCATATTCTAAGAACACACATAATTATATGCTCAGCAGTCAGTACAACTTTTATGTCCCAAAAAAAATTGGGCAGTCATTGCCAAATTATAAACCTTATAGTGGTCTTTTCCCCAAAACAGATCACCTAAGGTCAACTCTATCCTGAAAGCTGCGTCCTAAACAGCCAAAATGATCGGTCTAATCCTGTTGAAAAACCATTTAATCTGTGGATTAATTTACCATGACAGTGGCATGACACCAGCAGGTTAACATATTACTAGCTATAGAAAAGGCAGATTACTACCGTCAGCTTGAAGTGTTTGCTCTGCTGAAATAACTACATTATCAGTTTACCAACTATGTACAGTATATTTTGACCACCAGAACTCAACTACCAATCTGGACAATAAAAATTTTACACGTCAGCTTTGCTACACCTGTGTATTTGTAGCACCCACTTGGTGGAATACATAGAGGATTACAATTTACCCCGATTTTTAATACAAGATTTAAATCTATCCTCTCCTGCGCAATAAAGTATAAAATAAAAAGCTTTTGATTCCACAATTTCATTTTAATGTTGGCTGAGGATTTAAGGCTCAGAAATGAACCATACCTCCAATCTCTCCTTTCAACAATAGCTATTGTTTTGCTCTGCCTTGCCTTAAGACCCCTTTCACACTGAGCCACCCTGGGCATCAGCGGTAAAGCGGTGCTATTTTTAGAGCTGCTTTAGACCCCTTTCTCACTGGAGGCATTTTTCAGGCGCTACATCGCAAAAATAGCACCCGCATAGCGCCTGAAAAAAGCCTCAGCTGCAAACCCAGTGTGAAAGTCCGAGTGCTTTCACACTGGGGCGCTGCGCTGGCAGGGCATCACAAAAAGTCCTGCCAGCAGCTTCTTTGCATCGGTGTAGGAGCGGTGAATACACCGCTCCTCCACCGCTCCTCCACCGCTCCTCCACCGCTCCTGCCTGTTGAAAACAATGGGGCAGCGCTGCTATACTGCCGGCAAAGCGCCGCTGCAGTGGCATTTTGCGGGTGGATTTAACCCCTTTTCCGGCACTAGCGGGGGGTTAAAACCGTGCTGCTAGCGGCCGAATAGCACTGCTAAAACAACAGTAATGCGGCACTAAAAATATTGCCGCTTTACCGCTGACGCCCGGGATGGCTCAGTGTGAAAGGGGTCTTACCATAGTTTTTGCTGTCCCACTAGTGGCTTAAAATGGGATAGATCCACCCGCAAACCACCTCTGCAGCGGCGCTTTGCACTGCAGTATAGCAGCGCTGCCCCATTGTTTTCAATGGGCAAGAGCAGTGGAAGAGCATTGTTGGAGCGGTGAATTCACGCTCCTACACCGCTGTAAATAAGCTGCTGGCAGGACTTTTTGTGACGCCCTGCCAGCGCAGCACCCCAGTGTGAAAGCACTCGGGCTTTCACATTGGGTTTGCTGCTGAGGTTTTTCTTAAGTGCCATGCAGGCGCTATTTTTATCGATGTAGCGCCTGAAAAATGCCTCTAGTGTGAAAGGGGTCTAGTGAGTGGGACTTCAGCAGCAAGACTTCACAATTTGTATTCTAAAGTGAGCTGCTTGGAGGCATAAAGTGCAGGCACAAAGAAGAGCCCCTATTGTCCCTGCTATGGCCGAATGTAGAGCTAATCCAATCTCTCCCTCCCGATCACATTCCTAATAGCCCTATGATGGGCTGTCACACTGTCCAATAGTGATGTCTGAGAGGCTGGAGTGGGTGTGTACTTCTCCACTTTATATCTGACAACATCTTTCCTTTTTTAAGAGTGACAGAATCCCTTTCAGCTTTGGCCACATAATGGAGTCTATCATATTTTAAATATGCACTCACCGGCCACTTTATTAGGTACACCTTGCTAGTACCAGATTGGACCCCCTTTTGCCTTCAGAACTGCCTTAATTCTTTGTGGGAAAAATTCAACAAGGTGTTGGAAACATTCCTCAGAGATTTTGGTCCATATTGACATGATGGCATCATGCAGGTTCTACGGATTTTTTGGCTGCACATCCATGATACGAATCTCCCATTCCACTACATCCCAAGAGTGCTCTATTGGATTGATATCTGGTGACTGTGGAGGCTATTGGAGTACAGTGAACTCATTGTCATGTTCATGAAACCAGTTTGAGATGATTTTAGCTTTGTGACAATGTGCACGATCCTGCTGGAAGTAGCCATCAGAAGATGGGTACACTGAAGTCATAAAGGGATGGACATGGTCAGCAACAATACTCAGGTAGGCCGTGGCATTTAAACAATGCTTAATTGGTACTAAGGGGCACATTGTGTGCCAAGAAAATATCCCCCACACCATTACACCACCAGCCTGAACCATTGATACAAGGCAGGGTAGATCAAAGTTTTCATGTTGTTTACACCAAATTCTGACCCTACCATCTGAATGTCGCAGCTAAAATCGAGACCAGGAAACATTTTCCCAATCTTCTATTGTCCAATTTTGGTGAGCCTGTGTGAATTGTAGTCTTAGTTTCCTGTTCTTAGCTGCCAGGAGTGGCACCCAGTGTGGTCTTCTGCTGCTGTAGCCAATCTGCTTCAAAGTGTTGTGCATGCACTGACGGTATTCTGCATACCTTGGTTGTAACGAGTGGTTATTTGAGTTACTGTTGCCTTTCTATCATCCCAAACCAGTCTGACCATTCTGCTATGACCTTTGATTTCAACTAGGCATTTTTTGTCCACACAACTGCCACTCACTAGATATTTTCTCTTTTTGGACCATTCTCTGTAAACCTTAGAGATGGTGGTGTGGGAAAATCCCAGTAAATCAGCAGTTTTTTAAATACTCAGACCAGCCTGTCTGGCACAACAACGAATTATCCATATTCCCATTGCATATGTTCTGGGAATAGACTCTAAAGTAATGGTGCTGCAGCAACCATCAGCTAGAGACTGGAACATGCACAATACATTGTTAAACATTGCCAAGCACACCATGGGTCCAAACCAATTTTTATTAAAGAAAGATCATGCCACAAAGAGAGTGCAGAGTTTCAGAGCCATACAGGACCCCTTCGTCAGGCATGTACTGATGGGAATATGGAACGATTGTCATAACCTCCACTGCCTTTACTTGCACATGCAGAACTTCACCTCACTTGCACAGTCTGGAAATACGTTGTATGCTTGCAAATATTTACACAGGAGATGAAGGCACACATCATACTCAAGCAGGCCGGCTCATCTAAGGCACTATCTTTTGCTTCCTCCCACCACACCCTGTTTAAAACCCTCCTCTTGAATTTAAACACCTGCCAATAAAAGAACAACTCTATCCTATGACATTGGTATACCAATGGATGGCACAAACTGTCATACTAGTGACAAAGGAGAGAGTTGTTTTGCAGCAGCACACATGAATGGAACAAATCTAGAGATTCTTTGAAGTCAGGATTGTTATCCGAAAGATTCTCCCTTCTGGTAGAAGCATTACATTTTCCATTTGCATTCCAAACAATCCATTAATAGCCATAAATATTTACCAAAGGTAAGACATGCCAAGAATTGTGTCTATTCAATAATGTGTTATGCATTCTCTTTAGATACTTGATAAGTTTAAAGCATACCCCAGTGATTAAAAAATAAAAGAGCACCTCAA
This sequence comes from Lithobates pipiens, assembly GCF_037356315.1. Taxonomy (NCBI): domain Eukaryota; kingdom Metazoa; phylum Chordata; class Amphibia; order Anura; family Ranidae; genus Lithobates; species Lithobates pipiens. Next base: position 299,528,197 of record NW_027507903.1, read on the forward strand.
ATATTTTATTTCATCATTTATTTTATATTTAAATATACTACTCTTATAGTTACTGACAGGGGCGGACTGACAACTCATGGGGACCCCGGGCAATAGGAGAAGATTATGGGGGCCCCAGGCAATAGGAGAAGATTATGGGGCCCCCAGGCAATAGATTATGGGGCCACACAGTAAACACACACACACACACACACACAGTATACACACACACACAATATACACACACAGTATACACACACAGAATACACATACACACTGAAAAGGTACTGGAGAGGCGGGGCAGCTATAATCTTGGGATTTAAAAAAACAAACGGATTTTTACATACTGTCCCTGGTTTTATTGAGGCTGGCAACCCTGATGGGGCCCCTTAGTGTCATGGGGCCCTCGGGCAGTGCCCAAGTGCCCGAATGGTCAGTCCTCCCCTGGTTACTGATTTAGCCAAATTTAAAAAAAAAAGGTGCATACTGTATGTATGCCCATCAAGTTCAATCAATAAACAAAATTCACCTTATTTAAAACCCGTATCCACAGAACCCTAACGTGTAAAACCCATATAAGGCATTGGTAAAATTCTTAAAAAAAGGTTCTTTCTGATCCCCACAAGCAATAGGATACTCTCTGGAGCAACAATGTATTGTGCGGTAACTTATAAACGTTATATTTTGGGCATTAGGAAAAACTTATCCTTAACAGCTCTTACTGTAAAAAGCATTTTCATAAGTGGCAGTTGAATTTCTTTTCCTCTAGATGAAAACAGTGCTTCCTTATTTGGAATTATCTTAAAGTGAACAACCTTTTACCAAGTAAGATTACAATAGGTATTTCTACGTGGTGATAAAATAATAAAATGACTACTTAGCTGAGGTCCCCCATGCCCCTAATCAATTTATTGGCTTTTCTCTGCATTCTCTTAAATTTTGCAACATATTTTTTGTGAACTGATGTCAAAAACTGAACTGCATTTTGAAGGTGACATCCTACTAAAGCTTTGTACAGGGCAAGATTACTTTTCTCTCTCTCCTATGAAACAAGAAAATATCTTGCTCTCTAGAAGCTGTACACCCAGACGGACCCCCCAGGTTATATACTGTTACATGTTTTAGACCCCAAGTGCATAACTTTTTATGTATTAACATTAAACCACACTTTTCACTAAATTGCTTAATTAAATAGTTTATCCAGGTCAGCATGTCAGAGACACCTTGTAGGGACAAATTTTGTGTAATCTATAAACACATGAATAGTACTATTAATTCCAAACTATAAAATTTGAAAACATTGAAATACGAGATACACCATTAAAGCCCAAGACCGGCCATAGACAGTTCGAATCTTGGCCGGTTCCCCAGGAACCATGTGTGGGCAGGCTGAATATACAAAGTTGATCGATTGACCGTCTTGGGTAGAACCTTTTTTTCAACTGGAACTTGGTGGAACGCAGTTCCACCACCTCTGGCTCAGGCTCTCTGCCTACCACTATCACCTGTAAAGACAAAAGTCACCTACGGTGGAGGTACTAGGGCCGGCTGGGTGCTTCAGCTTAATACAGCAACAAAAGTAAGATATGTGGACAATGGAGGAGTGAAAATGGGATGGAGTGGTAAGCGGCTGTGGAAGAAGGCTGAACTCTGCACTCTCTTTGTAGTACACCTGCAAAACGCTGCACTCCTGGTGTTTTAATTCCCCTTAAGACCCTCTCGCTGTTAGTGAAATTGAACCACACTATTCAACCCACCTATTTGCTGAGAAAAAAAGCCCTGGGTACAACCATCCTGTTAGATTCACTTGTGTTTATCGCTAGCAGCTGCTATAGCTGCTAGAAATCCTCACTATCTTCTCCTATAGCCACTAGTATAAATCACTGTCTTCTCCATTCAATGCAAAGTGTCCCTTGTGCCTCTATCTTCTCTCTCAGTTGAAATCTGATCATTCCAGCCGGGAGCATGAGCCCAGCGGCTCCAGTCACTGTCTTGGGTCCTCATTCGACAATTAACAGCAGCAGGAGCCATTGGCTCCCACTGCTGTCAATCAAATCCACTGACACGGGAGCCGGGGTGGTGCCGAGTCCTGCTGTCTATGTCAATGGCACGTGAGCGTGCCCACACAGGTGCCCCCATGGAAAGCGGCTCTCCATGGGGGCACCCAAAGAAGAGAAGAAGCCAGCGGCATTACTGGGGCACCCCAGAAAAGGAGGATTGGGGCTGCTCTGTGCAAAACCCTTGCACAAAGCAGGTAAGAATGACATGTTTGTTATTAAAAAAAAACCTTTACAATCAGGTTAACCATCTGTGGGGCAATGTTCAAAATGCTTCAGCAAAGTCCAAGAATAATATATCCATAGCCACTCCATTGTCTAAAACTGGGTACACACAGATCGAAATTCAGCTGGTTCAGCAGGGACTAGCCAAATTTTGATAAGTGTGTGGACCTCTATTTTCTCTCCTTTTAAATATTATCAAAACAAAGTCTGGGGCTGTGGTGTGTACTGTACATTCATATGCTTTATATGCTTAACAACATATGTGATGACTACACAATCAGCCTCACGCTGTGCAGAGATTTCCCAGCAATTGTGACCTTTTAAAATATCTTTATTACTAGCTGCCATGCCCAGACAGGAATGTAAGAGAGTTTACTGATGTTTAATTAAAAAATAGTTTGCTATAGCTGCAGTCATATAACTTACCTGTAAAGACAAGCCCGTAGCAAAAAAAAAAATAGGTGCAGGGCTGCATGATAGGGGAGACAGTGTATAATTGATAACAAGGGGTTAATTACGGGTAGTGAGGAGGGGAAGGCTAATAGGAGTGGCTGGGGGTTTTCAGAAAGGTTGGGGTTGCTGTGAGGGGTGACGCACAGTACAGCACACAGCAGCAGACTCGTGGTGGAATCAAAGAAGAAGGAAGTCCTACCCTCCCACCCTTCAATTGTGGATTGCTTTTAATTTTCTTAGCATAGCCGTGTGGCGGTTGGGGTCTGTGGAGGCATTAACAATTTGGAGATGTAATGTTTGTCCCCAAACCGGTGTTGCGCGGCTGGGGATAGTGAAGTGAAATGGGTTTGCCCCCGAGCTGGAGTTGTGTGGCTGGGGATAATTGAGTATAACTGTAATACCCAAGCTGAATGGGGTTATGGGATGCCTCCTAAGACCTGCAACCTAGTTCTAGTGATACATTACGGGTACTGGTTATTGATTGTTGATGTTACAGAGATTTTAATATTTATTTGTTAATAAAATGGCCAGACACTTTTCTCCAGTTCAGTGTCAAGTGTTATTTGTATATAACAAAGTTTGGGAATGTTAAGGATTATATATCTGGGGTACCCTAGCCATGTAATATGTGCCACGCCCTGCAGGCTGGTTTAACCTTCTCTCCAGTGATGGTCGATCCTTTTCACAGCATTGCATTTCCAGCCCTACAAAGGTTGATAGCTTCAAGTCAAACAATGCAGTATACAGGCATACCCCACTTTTAAGTACACAATGGGCTTTATTTACTAAAGCTGGAAAGTGCAAAATCAGGCTCACTTCTGCATAGAAACCAATGAGCTTCTAACCCCAGCTTGTTCAATTAAGCTTTGGTAATAAAACCTTGAAGCTCATTGGTTTATATGCAGAAGTGAGCTTGGTTTTTCACTTTCCAGCTTTAGTAAATAAACCCTGTTGCGTACTTAAACGTGGGGTATGCCTCTATTGAAGAAGGTTCCACCCGTCCCTTTCTGTGCTCTCCTCCATTGACAAAAGTCCTTCCATTGCCTTCTCAGCTTAAAGCCACAGTTAAAAGTTAAAAAATTGTTTCGTCCAATGTTGTATAACTTCTATAACTATACTCTCTAACATGTTTTGTGGCAGAAAGCGTATTCATAGAAAAAGAGCCTGTAAGTGCATGGATATTATGGGGTTTACTAAAGGGAAAAAGATTGTGCACTTTGCAAATTGCAGTTGCACTCTGCAAGTGCAGTTGCTCCAGAGCTTAGTAAATAAGCAGAGACTCTGTTTTGATTGGGTATTCTTTGCAAAGTGAAGCCTTACCTCATTTACTAAGCTCTGAAGCAACTGGACAGTCTATTTGCCTTTAGTAAACCAACCCCCTATATCTGTAGTGGAGCAATGGATTATTTGGCATGTATGCGGGGCTGCTTTTTATGTTGTCAAGTTATGAGCAGCACCCTCTGTACTTTTCGGAATGGGAGGTTAGTTGTGAAAAATTATTTAAAGCTCTGATTAAAACCTATTTCTACCTAAACATGCCCTCTATCCCCAATCTCCCTTTTCTCCCAGAGCATCCAGAACACATTACTGCATATTTATCTTTTTTCAAGGGGTCTCCCATCTGGTCATATGACATTATGAGTCCTTTGTCTTCATATTCCTCCGGAGCATTACATGGCATCGTTCCCTGCAGCTTTATCCTGTGAGTCCTGGGGAGCTTGATGAGGCACCCCTAAGGGGCAGGTTCCTGATGTCCCGGGCACACAGAAAGTGGGTTGAATGACACTGGGCATCGTTCAACACCCCAAAAATATGGTGCTGGGTAGAGTGGTGTGTTCCTTTTTTTTGATACACACTAGTTTACTTTATCTACTAGTCTACATAAAATCTAAATGTTTAGAAAAAGAATCTAAGATTTCCTGATTTCAAAAAACATCTTTGACTTTGTATTATGTTTTTAGGGTTTGATGTCCCTTGTAGAAGAGTTAAGAAAGGTTGAACATTTGAATGACAACGGAGTTAGAATCGTGCTACTTGGCTTGGACAACGCTGGGAAAACAACAATATTGACCCGCCTTGCACTGGAGGAGGCCAGCAGTATAACTCCAACACAGGTGTAGAAACTACACAAATTCATAGCTCTGCTCAAGACTCAACTCTCTGATACATGGACAATCTGGGTGTATCAGCCACACACCAATCTCACTTAGCTCCTCTTACCGTATTTATTAATAGTCAGTAAGTTGATTGCATAAAAAGTATCTGCATCTGAGAACCAACCTTCCCTGATGTGTTTCATCATGCCTGGTTTGCTCACAATGATAACAGAAAATTTGTATTGTAGACATTGTTGTATGCAGTCACCTTATTGACTATTAATAAATATTGTAAAATAAGCTAAGAGAGGTGCAGCTGATACATCTTTTCAACACAGATATGTTTCAGGTTTTAAAACAAATGTTGACTAACTTCAGACTATAATTCTGTATCGTTGCAATATCCCATTTTGGATAACCTATTGGTCCCAACGGCCAAATCTTTAGTGGGTACAGTTTCAAGTTTGTGGAATAATATCCCTCAAAGCCAAAGTTGAACAAACAGAAGAACTAGGCCTCCACCAAGAACTTTTGTAGTAACTCATCAGTATTTTACTGAATAATACCACTCTTTTGTATGTGTGTGTGTGTGTGTGTGTGTTTGTGTGTGTGTGTGGGGGGGGGGGAGGGGTCATTGTTAGATATATGAGTTTAAAGTTGTGAGCTGTGCGCTGAAGTTAGTAAGGTCATAGTCCCTTTGCTTACCACATGTGTGAACAACAACAATGTATGTGAATTCTGTGAAACTCAACATAGTGAGTAGTATAACAGAAGTATGTAGCAGTACATCACAAAACTTTATGGCAGTAAAAATTGGGTTATTACAAATGTTGCATTTGGCAAATTTTTCACCATTTTAAGTCTTTGTTTTAGGGTTTTAATATCAAAAGTGTCCAGTCTCACGGTCTGAAGCTATCAGTTTGGGACATTGGAGGTCAAAGGTCCATTCGAACACATTGGAAAAAATATCTTGGGAGCACAGACTTACTGGTGAGATAACAATTGTTGCATACAGATGGTCCAAACATTGTAGTGCTAATTAATGAATACATGAAGCTACCAGCTTCATAAATAAGGAGTACATAAAGCCCTGCATAAAGCCCTGCATGATATTAAAGTGTGTCTTTCAGCTCTTTCAATCTTGTTGTCAGATCATAAAAGTGTTCAGATCAACAATAACACGTGGTGACTAGAAGTGTCTTTATAACTACTTAAATCTTTTTCAGTGTGCTTGGGAAGCTCTTTGGTCAATGGTAATATGCTATGACTGTCCAGGTTGAGAGCTAAGCTCCACCTCTCCTTGCAACATGTATCAGTCCAATGTGGCAGCCTCTACCGCCCACACAGATCATTGCTGAATGATAATTATACTTGCATCTGCACTGATTTCTTTAATCTACCTGCACAGTCTCACCAACACCTGTTGAGTCTGCAAGTCTTCCAGCCCTGTAACTAAAGGTCTGTACTGGATGACTTGCAGCTGGAGGAGTAGTATGCAGGAGCCAGAACATTGTACCTGCAATCCACTGATTGTGGTTGCAATGCTACGTAGGCTCCAATGCAAAACAAAAATAAATGTACATACGTTTACTAATTAATATGAGTACAGTGGAATTATCCTTTGATTTAATAGTAGGACTATGGTCTCCCATAAAAAATATGCAATGCTGCACTTAATTATAATTGCATCTGAATTTACCATTTTCCCAAAGTCTCACAAATACCTGTTGATCCTGCCAGTTAAGTCCACCTCATGTAGTTTCCTTTGATGAGAGATAATGTTTCTGCGCTGCTACAGAATTCAAAGTGGCATTGTCCCTAAGCTGTGGCTACTTTACTACACTGGGATAAGAAGTGGGCCGTGGCTAGCAGCATTGTTGCTGCTGATTCATTGCTTGTCAATCTATGCCTGGTCACACCTAGTCCTGTCAACGCTTTCTGGATTGGCAAAACTGAAATCCTCGCACTTTTGGCTGCAGTGTCTGGGAGGGATAGAATGAATACTATACATAATGGAGGTTTTGGTTGTCTAAAGGGAGCTAAAAGAAGTTTTTTTAATTATTATTATTATTTAGAAGGCTCTTGCATCACATAGTAATTGGATCGGAGACCTCTTAGAACTCCCAGATGAGAGCCTTTAGAGCTCATTCACATGGGTAAAAACTGAGTTGCGTAGACGTGCACTGTGCATAGTTTTGAGCGAATCCAAACACAGCACTAAAGCAATCAATGAGTCCAAACACACAGCTGCACCTACCTGCGATAATGTGTGCTGCATTTAGCGGCGCAGAAAAAAAGAAGGACACCTCTGCATCCAGGGCCGCACAGATTTACTGATTTTGCATGCAAAACACGCCTCAACATTCATAAACCTGTAAGCGCATAAGTGTGTAGACATTTATTTGAATGAAGGAGGAACGGTACACATCTAAATGTAGTACACATCCAAACAGGTCTAAACACAAGTACTTTAGATGCATATTTTCTGCAGGATCTTCTGCCAGCAAGAACCTGCATTTATGCAGAAAATATGCGCATCCCCATGTGAATGAACCCTTTAAAGTAGCTCATGTCGTTTAAACGAATTGAACCAGTTACCAAACTTAAATTCCTGCTGCTGAGCACAAGTTATACAGTCTGATTCCAAATTTCATCATGTAACGAATTCAAACAGCTTTTGATCCTGAAAAAGAGTGGAGCACAAAAACCTAGTACCATTTAAGCAATAACATATAAATCTATAAAGACATCAGTTGTTAACAATAGGCTGATTTCATCCACATTTTTTTTTTTAAAGTAATTAACACTGCTATATAAAAGCATACTTATAAAGCACTGTAAAATATCAGTTAGTAAAGTAGAACAAAGTTTTGTGTGCAGGTAGAAAAGAACAGACCAGTCTTTAACCATAAGGGGATGGAACATCCCTCCCTGTCTTTAAAGCGGAAGAAAACCCGTCCATTTAAGTTTAAAAAAAACAGTTATATTTCCAGCACGTGCCAGAAATGGAACACTCCCATTGGTTGTGCTTTCAACCAAATGGTAAAATCACCCAATGGCAGGTGTCATACCTGATCACAGGGCAGTTGTAGATTAAACAGAGGCCAAGATGGCAGCTTTCTTGGCTGAAAACGATAGGCAGGTTTAGTTCCACTTTAACTGGAAGGGGGTAAAGAGAAATAGACGGGGCAGCTGGATTTCAGCATAAACATATAATGTGGCCTAGACCAGAAGGGTTACCAAGGGTGACACACAGGGGGGGGTTACTAAAATGAATCACTCAGGTTCTGGTGCAGCTGTGCATGGTAGCCAATCAGCTTCTAACTCCACCTTTTTCAGTTAAGCTTTGACAAAAAAACCCTGATAGCTGATTGGTTTCTATGCAGAGCTGCACCAGGTTTTGCACTCTCCAGTTTTAGTAAATCCTCCCCAATGTTCCAGACTTCCCAGTATTGTTGAGGTTCCCATTTTTTGGTGTTGCTGCACAGCTTGTGCATTTTCATTGGTGGAATAGTGCACTGTGTGCTTACAACTCTGGCAGTGTACACCTATAACTGAACTTTTAGCAAAATAAGGTTACAACTTGCCTCACACTTGTTGACATTACTAAAGATACTGACATACAGTAAGTGGGCAAACTATTTTAATAGACATTTGGCCTAGGATGAAAGGAAACATAAATAAATTAAATTTAAATAATATTCAATTTAAATTTATTTATTTACTATTTATTAAAAATGAAATATTATAAATATTTATTAAAAATAACTGTATTGGTCCTGAAAATAAACAAATGTATGCAGAATTTGCAATGCGTAAATAAATAGGAAATAAAGTCATCATGCTGCAATAATGGCTTTTATTTTTTTTCAGATTTATGTAGTGGACAGTGCAGATCGAAAACGGTTTGAAGAAACAGGACAGGTATAATCTTTCTGAAAATCTTTTACATGAAGACTTGCCAGAAACTGATCCTTGTGCAGAAAGCAACAGAGGAAAGAGGGTCCTTCTTCCACCCTGACCACCTGCTTTCTTACTCCTTTGTTTTGTCATTAATAATATTCTGAAATAAGAGACAAGACTGGGGTGCCTAATGTATGTTCCAGTTGGGATTGTTTTACTATGGAAATTGGCTACTCAGGCCTGAACTGTTAAGTGTCATTTGTAGACCAACAATGTTCTACATTGTGGAACATTGGCTTTTTTTAACCAAATAACACATACTATTTATACAGGTACAGAGTTATTTTGCTTAGTTTTTGGGATTCTATTGAAATGGCCTTATTCCCCTATTAACACAGTCGGTAATGATAGGGGAATCCCTCCAGCACTGTTGTGTTCTGACGCCAGGGAGCCTTCCCCACCGGCAGAATACAATGATCACTGCCAGCTGCTAAAGATGCTGGCAGTGATCACATGAAAAAAAATCCAACGGACTGGTTGAACTCGATGGATGGATTGACTACAGTACAGCCAACCTGTCTATAGATGGATCAGAACTCAGCCAGTTTCTGATTAACCAGCAAAATGTCATTCTATTTGTGGCTGGTTTGTCACCAGAACAATTGTCCCCACTGCAAGATTTCCTATCTATTCTTGTTACCAAACTCCCAACATAGTCATTTGGTTACAGAACAGAAGGGCCTAAGTACATTCACATATTAAAATGCACATTACTGTTTTCAGGAGCAGTTAAACACAAAGGGTAGATTTCTCAAGGCACAGCTTGGTTATAAATTAACCTTTCTATATATTCTATCTTTTGTTACCATCAGGAACTGGCAGAACTGGTGGAAGAGGACAACTTAGTGGGTGTCCCCCTTCTTGTGTTTGCAAACAAGCAGGATTTAATGACGGCCACCCCTGCTGCAGATATTGCTTCTGGACTCAACCTGCATACATACCGTGACCGAACATGGCAGATCCAAGCCTGCTCTGCCCTCTCTGGGGAAGGGATCCAGGTAGTACAGTCTTAGTGTATACTGCAATTATATGTAATACACTGGAAAATTGCTGCATGATTGAGGGCCCATTTACACTTGTGCACTGTGGCAATATGCGCTAAAACACTAATGTCACCACAAAGCACTAGAGCTACCCCATAGGAGCCGCTGTAATATAGCTGATTCTTTCCCAGGCAGTGTAGAGACAGCCAGGCACACAGCAACATTTAGGGGATGTCTCTTAGGATTTTTATTGCTGAAAAACTTGGGAATGGGATGTTGGGTAATATGGGATGCTTCGGATTTGCAGATTCTTTGCAGGAAAACACCCCACCTTGTTAATACATATGGCAGAGACCGAGCCCTTCTTAGACCCCATACACACTATTAGATTTTCTGCAGGTTTTTGTCTTCAGATTTTTCAAATCCATATAATATGAGGTCAAACCTTAAGAGTTTAAATTTGTATGCATTTAGGCAGGCCCTTGCACTACATGGTTTTGGTAAATCTGAAGACAAAAATCTGCAGAAAATCTAGTGTGTATGGGGTCTAAGAGTCTATCCCTGACAACAATACTACTGGCTTAACCACCCAAGGCATACAGCACACAGTCACTAGACCCTGAGCCCAGGCTATTACTCACAATGGTACAGGATTATTGGATGCCTCCTTCCAGTATTCACCGGACACTTTTCAGTGAGGGAGAGGTTAATGCTCACAATGCCACGGGACAATCAGACCCCTTTCATCTTCCACTGAGCACTCTTGAGTGAAGGAGAGTTTATAGTGGAGTTCTACCCAGAAATTGTACTTCCGCTGATCGGATACCCCCCACCCAGTGCCACATTTGGTACCTTTCAGGGGGAGGGGGTGAGGATACCTGTCAAATCCAGGTTTCTGCTCCCACTTCCAGACACACAGGTCCCAGAAGACAGTAGGGACTATTCAGAATGCACAGTGCGATTCACACATGCACAGTAGGAAACCAGGAGTAAAGCCGAAAGTCTTCACTGGTTCCCTTACCAGAAATGGCGGCGGCAGCACCGAGTCGATCTGAAGATCGGCTGGGGTGCCGACACTGCGAGCTCCCTGGACAGGTAAGTGGACAGGTAACATATCGTCTCCGCTCTGCCTTTGAAATGCTCTCTGCAAGGTGATTCACTTCGGATAGCTTTTCAGAGGCAGTATAAAGTCAAAGTTCTAACTGCAAAAGCCTCATTAAACTATCCTACTTTGCTAGCAGTTAATGTAAAACAGGAGATGCACATTAGAGAATAAGAATAAATAGATATAACAGGTGAGAGCAACCAGTGTTACCGATTAGATTTCATGAAAATAAAATGATATGCACTAATCATGATTTATAAAACTTATGACATCTATGAACAGTAGACATGTGCAATTTGTTTTAGTCTGAATACAAATTTGGATGAATTTTTGGTTATTCGGAGATTCAAATGTATCCGAATCTCTGAATGAAATAGTAATGAATTTCATTGAAATCTGTTAAAAATTGTTTTGTTTGCGAGCCCGCTGCTTAACTTCATACAGAATTTGAATTGGTTGATCGTTTCTAGACCGATCTGAATTCTAATCGTCCTGAAAAGTTGGAATTTGTTAGAAAATTAATAAACAAAACAAATTTTAACGACAACAAAATGAAACTGAACGAAAACTAAATGAAACTAAAATAATTACGAAACCAAATTAGTAGCATAACAAATCTATCCGAAACAAAACGACATTTTTCTGTTCTGCACATGTCTAATGAACAGTGTAATCTATACTGAAATATTTGTCTTTGTTTTATATGCAGGATGGAATGAACTGGATATGTAAAAACATTGCGGCAAAGAAAAAGTGATATCCCAATTTAGTAAAAAGAACGTAGAAGATGGAGAAACTCCTATAAATGCACATTGATTGTCAGATAATTATTGATGTTATTATATTGGACTGTAATAAAGATATGTGTACCCTACATCTGGTCATGTGATTATTTATATTGAGCTTGACACAGCCATATTTGAACCCACAAACAAACCACACTAGCATTAACCAATTTGTTTTGAATAAAGCAGGGAAGGATTAGAATCTCTGGCAAGTTTATATTGCTGCCTGTGTGCCCACTAGGAAGATTTTTCCTCACTTCCTGTCTCTATGACACCAGGACACGAAATGAGAGGCATGGGGTTCACCAACACAAGAAGACACTGGGGGTTTTTTACTAAAGACAGCTCTACTTTGTATTACAAGTCCACAGCAAATCCACTTGGAAGTGCAGTTGCTGTAGATCTGAGGCGTAGATCTGAAATGAGGGGAAGCTCTGCTGATTTTATCATCCAATCATGTGCAAGCAAAAACGCAGTTTTTTATTTTCCTTGCATGTCCCCCTCAGATCTACAGAAACTTTACTTCCAAGTGCAATTGCAGTGCAAAGTGAATTTTCCTTTAGTAAATAAACCCTTGAAAGCCTTTGAAGATTAGTAAAGAATCCAAACCTTTAGAATGTGTTGTCTCCATTATAGATTAGTCTCACTTTCCATCTCTTTGTCAACTGGTGATGGGACAGGGACAGAAATAAAGGGGGTGAAATGGGGATTTGGTGGCCCCCAAAATACATTGGCTACTCCTTTTATTGTCCCTTTGACCCTTGCTCTAATAAAATTGTGTCTGGACTATTAACCACTTGCCACCCGGGCCAATTCTGACATTTCTCTCCTACATGTAAAAATCATAATTTTTTTGCTAGAAAATTGCATAGAACCCCCAAACAAAGCAAAGACCCTAGAGAATACAATGGTGGTTATTGCAACTTTTTATCTCGCACGGTATTTGTGCAGCAATTTTTCGAACGTGTTTTTTTTTGGAAAAGAAACTGTTTTGTGCTTTAAAAAAAAAAAAAGACAGTAAAGTTAGCCCAATGTTTTTGCATATTGTGAAAGATGACGTTACGCCAAGTAAATAGATACCTAACATGTAACATTTCAAAATTGCACACGCTCGTGGAACGGCGCCAAACTTCACTACTTAAAAATCCCCATAGGCGACGCTTGAAATTTTTTTACTGGTTACATGTTTTGAATTACAGAGGAGGTCTAGAGACAAAATTATTTCTCTTACACCAACGTTCGCGTCAATAGCTCATATGTATGGTTTGAACACCATTTTCATATGTGGGCAGGACTTATGTATGTGTTCGCTTCTGCGTGCAAGCACATGGGGACAGACGTGCTTTGAAAACGTATTATTATTTTTTATTGTTAATTATACTTTCTTTTTTTATTTTGACACTTTTTAGAAAAAAAATCATTTTTGATCACTTTTATTCCTATTACAAGGAATGTAAACATCCCTCGTAATAGGAATATGACATGACAGGTCCTCTTTATAGTGAGATATGGGGTCAATAAGACTCCACATCTCACCACTAGGCTGGGAAGCCTGAAATAAAAAAAATAAACCGATCCCCGCTTCCTAGCCGAAGCGGCAATATTTTTTTTTAATGCAGATGCTGGGCGTGACGTCATAACATCGCACCCGCCTCCGATGATCATAGAGACTCCAGCGACCATCTGGTCCGCCGGAAATCTCTATGATCAACATCCGAGGCCGGCGGATCCTCTATTTGACTCACCGATCAGTCGATGAGTCAGTAGAAGCACCGGAGGGTGGCAGGGGGTATCCCCCCGTAAGAATGATCAAGCGGCGGAACAGCCTCTATGATCATTCTTATGGTGTAGGGAGTCGCCGGCTGAAAACGACAATATCTGAATGATGTCTGTAGCTAAGATCTGTCACGTCATATGATGGCGGTGGGAGTGAGGAGGTTAAATAAGTAGTATGGCGTTTCAATTATTTCTCTACATGCAGAAATAAAAACTGAACAGAGGTTTTATTCCTTCCCCCAACCTGTCCAAAACTAAAAATGTTTGTAGTGGAGTGAGGGTTAAAGCTAAATTCAAGGTTTGGAAATGTTGCTGAGCAGCTGCCCTTCCACTTAGGGCCGGTTCACACTGCGGGCGATGCGAGGCGACACCGACTTGCCTCGCCGCGACCTGCCGCGACCTCAGCGGCGACTTGCAAATGACTTCTGTATTGAAGTCAATGCAAGTCGCCCCGAGGTCGCCCAAAAGTAGTACAGGAACCTTTCTTCTGAGTCGGAGCGACTCGAGTTGCTCCTCTCAGAACGGTTCCATTGTACAGAACGGGGGCGACTTGTCAGATCGCGGCGAGGCAAGTCGTGTCGCCTCGCATCGCCCGCAGTGTGAACCGGCCCTTACTGAACACAGGAGGTGGCCTACTCAGCAATTAGAGAACACTTTGCATTTTCTCAATGAATGCAAAGTGTTCTCTGATTGGAAAAGGTAGAGAGTGTGATGTCACTGTCCAGACTGTCCCTTTAAGGTCCAAATTCAACCAAAAATTCGGACCGAAATCGGACCTGAAACGGTGAACAGGGACGCACCGGACGAAGCCCCGGACCCCAGCTTTGAGCACAGAGATGTGAACCCAGCCTAAAATATATTAGCAGATTTGAATATAATGACAAATTCAACCAAACTCCAGCTAACACTTTAAAATCAGTTAAAGCAACAGTTTTTTTCCTTTTGGGATAAAGGTTTTTACTCCGATATTGCGGCAGACAAATCAGACACTAATGCCGCCTACACACGACTGGACTTTTGGATGGACCAGGTCCGGCGGTCTTCCTGACGGACTTTCAGCAGAGGTCCAAAGGACTTTCCGAACTAACGGACTTGGCCCCATGCAATCACACCAAAGTCCGACGGATTTGAACGTGATGACGTATAACCGGACTAGAATAAGGAAGTTCATAGCCAGTAGCCAATAGACATGTGCAGACTGAAATATTTTGTTTCGGAATTTCGTTTTCGTCTGAAAAATAAATTTATTTAGTTACTCCCGAAATTCGTTTTTATTTATTTCGTTTTTCGTTAAAAAATTGCATTAGTCCAAAAATCCAAATTAATTACAGTCGAATCTGTCATTGAAGGCTTATGGTGTCTGTCAAATGTTTAAAGAAGATTCGACGGAGCAGCGAAACTCACTCATACATTCCCGGTCTAATATTTTGACTACAACCTATAGTAGGATTCTAATGTTGTACGTCTTCTATGGGTTTTTTGAAGGTTATTTGCATTGCACACAGGTCATTAGCATTAGCATTAAGAAAAAAATAAAAATTAAGAAAAAAAATGTGTGAGGGCCCCCCGAAATTCCATACCAGGCCCTTTGGGTCTGGTATGGATATTAAAAGGGACCCCATATCAAAAAAAATGGCGTGGGGGTCCCCCTCAAAATCCATACCAGGCCCTTCAGGTCTGGCATAGATTTTAAGGGGAACCCCGCGCCCCAAAAAAATGGCATGGGGCCCCCCTCAAAACCCATACCAGACCCTTATCCGAGCATGCAACCTGGCAGGCTGCAGGAAAAGAGGGGGAGACGAGAGAGCGTTGATGTTGATGAGGACAAGGGGTTGTGGGGGTCTGTGGGCAGGGGGCTTATCGGAATCTGGAAGCCCCCTTTAACAAGGGGACCTCCAGATTCCGCCCCCCCCCTGTGTGAAATGGTAAGGCGGTACAAAAGAACTCCTACCATTTCACCAAAAAAGTGACAAAAAAGTGTTAAAAATGACAGGAGACAGTCTTTGACAATTCCTTTATTAAAGTCTTATTTCATCTTCTTTCTTCTGGTCTTCTTCCTTCTTCATCCTTCGGTTTCTTCCTCTAGCTCCTTCTTCCTCTGATCCTCTTCTTCCTACGATCCGCTTCTTCTTGCTCCGGTGTTCTCGTCCGGCATTCTCCTCCACGGTGTCTCGGAACCGTGCGTCAGAGGGGGGCAGAGTCACCGGGTGGCCCGCCCTCGGTTATAAAAGAACTGTCAGAAGAAGAGAAGCGTCACACAGCGGGAGCCTCCCATTGCGCGGAGCGGCCCGAGAACCAAGAAGAGACGCCATGGAGGAAGATGCCGGACGAGAACACCGGACCAAGAAAAAGCGGATCGGAGGAAGAAGAAGATGGAGGAAGAAGACCAGAAGAAAGAAGATGAAAGAAGACTTTAATAAAGGAATTGTTAAAGACTGTCATTTTAACACTTTTTTGTCACTTTTTTGGTGAAATGGTAGGGGTATTTTTGTATCCCCTTACCATTTCACACAGGGGGGAGACACAGGTTTTAAAAGTAGTTTATTAGACAGCTCCGGGTGTCTTCTTCTGACTTGCCCCGGGACTGTGACGTCATAAGGGGTGGCGTATGCCTATATAAGTTGCTGCACACCGTGTCCACGGCATTACAGTGGGAGAGAGCATTGTGTCAACATCGGAAAAAGAGAAGAAGGAAGAAGAAGAAGAAGACGGCGACAGCGATGAAGGAGAAAGCTGGGCTCCTCCGCTAGCAAAAGAGTGGCAAAAGAGCAGAAGATAGCGGAGGAGCCCAGCGAGAAGAACCGGAAAGCGCGTAGAAGTCGGAAGAAGACCCCCAAAGTCAGAAGAAGACCCTGGGGCTGTCTAATAAACTACTTTAAAAACCTTGGTAGTGTGTTTTTATTGACACTTTTTCCACCAGGTGAATGAGTAGGTGTACGATGTACCCCATACTCATTCATATAGGGTGATAGGCCGGGATCTGGGGGTCCTCTTGTTAAAGGGGGCTTCCAGATTCCAATAAGCCCTCCACCCGCAGACCCCCACAACCACCAGCCAGGGTTGTGGGGATGAGGCCCTTGTCCTCATCAACATGGGGACAAGGTGCTTTGAGGGGCTACCTCAAAACACCCTCCCAATGTTGAGGGCATGTGGCCTGCTACGGTTCAGGAGGGGGGCGCTCTCTCATCCCCCCTCTTTTCCTGCGGCCTGCCAGATTGCGTGCTCGGATAAGGGTCTGGTATGGATTTTGAGGGGGACCCCCACGCCATATTTATTTTTTGGCACAGGGTTCCCCTTAAAATCCATGCCAGACCTGAAGGGCCTGGTATTAATTTTGAGGGGGATCCCCACGCCATTTTTTTTTTGGCGCGGGGTTCCCCTTAATATCCATACCAGACCCGAACCCATGCCGTGTTTTTTTTGCATTAAAGTCGTGTTGTAAGTCGTGCTGTGATTCACACTCAAGTCGTGTCCAAGTTGCCTCCCAAAGTCGTGTTGGAATTTGTGTTGCCCCTGTGTGAATGAATGGACTGTTATGATACAAGTTCAATAAACACAGATTGTTATTGTAAGACCATTTTCACACTGAGGCGCTTTCGAGCTCACGAAAACTTATTTCCATTAAAATCAATGAATGCGTTCACACTGGGGCAGTGCACTGGCAGGGCTGTGCAAAACTCCCCTCTCAGTTGAAATGAATGAAAAGCTCTTCAAAAGCGCCTGAAAGCTCTTCAAAAGTGCTCAGTGTTTTTACTGGCAGTTTAGAAGCGCCTCAGTGTGAACGTATCGAACTGTGTCAAAACGAAAATGAAAATAAAGCATTTATTTATGTTGGATCTTTCGTTTTTCGGATCCTGTGCTTTCGTTATTGTTTGTCAAAACTTTGTTAGCGCTTGTCAAAATGATCACAAAAATACCTGAAATTTGGACCAAAATGCATTCGGACCAAAATGCACATGTCTAGTAGCCAATAGCTGCCCTTACGTCGTTTTTCGTATGTTGGACTAGCATACATACGAACTGATTTTTTGACTGGACTCGAGTCCGTTGGAAAGATTTGAAACATGTTTTAAATCTAAAGTCCGTCTGATTTTTGGACAGCAAAGGTCAGATGAAGCCCACACACGATCAAATTGTCCAGCGGATTCGTTCCATCGGACCTAGTCCGTCGAAAAATCTGGTCGTGTGTATGCAGCATAAATAACACTTTTTAGGGACCAGTGACGCTAATACAATGATCAGTGCTAAAAATATGCACTATGACTAATGACACTGGCTGGGAAGAGGTTAACATCACGGGCAATCAAAGAGTTAAATGAGTGCCTAGCTAGTGTTTGTGCATTGTGTGAGAGGTGTTTTTACTAGGGGAAGGCACAGAATCACGTCCCTGCTTTGCACAGACACAGGATCCATGCCTTCCCTACTGACAGAACAGTGATCTACCTTGTTTATATAGGCAGATCGCCGTTCTGCCTCTGTGCTGAATGCTGGTGGACATCGAGTATGCGGTACCCGAAAATCAGCTCCCGCTGTGTATAATCATGCGCTCCCCAGAGGTGCATGATCATGTACTAGGTATGTGATCTAGTGCAGCAGAGCAACCTTGCCTTTGTATATGTGGGTTATACAGTCGGCAAGCGGCTAGTGAATGAACAGCGTTCCCTGATTGGACGAGGTGGAATACATATAATGATGCACTCATTATTACACATCTGCATTCATCTGTGCATTTTATATCTGCATAGAGTTCAGCTCTCAGGTCTTTTTTTATACCAGTCCCCATGCTAAAACCCATGTGCATTGCATGTTTTGTAAGGGCAATGTGATTCATTAAAAAATAACTGGCACAATATATATATTTTTTTTTTTTCCTAGTATAGCGGTACCCCCGTATGGGCTGCTAAGTGATGTGGCCCACTTCTCACCCTGCCTGGCCTGCCATTTACTTCCCAGACACTTCAAGACAATGAACAGTCCGCAGGCTTAGCTTTTATTTTATTGGGGGAATTCAACTTGGATGGGGATGGGAATTATGGGATGACCAGTGAAATAATAGCATGGTTGCTAGTGACAACTCTTGTACACTTCTCCAGACTCCTCCAGCACAACTCTTCAGTTCCTAGCTAGTGGTTCGCTCCATTCCTCCTGGATGTTGCTTCCTATCTAGTGATTGCATGAACAGCTAGTACACGGTGGTTAGATCTGGCACTAGCTCAGCCAGGCCTAAGTAACTTGCTCTTTGCAGGCAGGGACCTTCCTGCCTGCCAGCTCCTGTGTGTGAGCTAAAAAAAAAAAAATCCTGGCCCCCTCCTGCCGCTATCTTGAGCGGCAGTAAAGTTATTAATCAAGATTCCTGCCAGCACCTCTGTAATACTAAGTTATACTTCACAGTGTCAGTGTTTTTAGAAAATTGGTCAGCTACAGGGCAGGACTTAGGGTGGTTGGGGCCCCTGGGCTTGAGTCACTTTCGGGCCCTACCTTCCATACATTACCGTATTTATCGGAGTATAACACGTACCCCAAGTTTAGGAGGGAATTTTAAGGAAAAAAACTTTTAGGAGGGAAGTTTAAGGAAAAAACATTTAAATGCCCATTAATGCAGCCTTATCAGTGTCCATCTGCAGCCTTGTCCAGTGTCATTTGCAGCCTTGTCATTGTAGTCTTGAAGTTTAAAAATGACACCGCCAAGATACAGAGTCCTGTGTATCTCGGCGGCTCTCGGGTCCTCTTGGCGGTGTAACGACATATTCGGCGACCCATCAGTTTGTTACGGAAGTGGCGTTCCGTTGCCACCATCTTGGTACACCCCACACTCGTCCACAGTAAGGATACACTAAGAAGGGGTAAAGTGGACATGTTGTTACACCCACCGGAGTTTTGCATTTTACATGTATTTATAACAGTAAAGTCAATTTATATAGTGAAATACAGGACTTATAACACCGTCTGACTACTTAGATCTTGAATTTTAAAAGCAGCGGCAACCCTGCCCATCTCACAGGTTTGCTAATCTGACAGAAGTTTGCTGCTTTTAAAATTCAACATCTAAGTAGTCAGACGGAGTTGTAAGTCCTGTATTTCACTATATACTAACTTTAATGTTATAAATGCGTCTAAAATGTCCGCTTTACCCCTTCTTATTGTATCCTTACTGTGGATGAGTGTGAGGTGTAGCAAGATGGCGGAGAAGGAATGTCACTTTCGTAGCAAACTGCGATGGGTCGCCGAATATATCCTTACAGTGGCTCTCAGGTCCTCTTGCAGTCCCGAACGGAGCCGAGTGTACTCAGCTCGGGTCACAGTCAAGCCCAGTCCCTGTGTTATGTCCATCATAGGGCGGGACTGGGCGTGACTGTATGTGAAGTGGAGCCGAGTGTACCTCAGCAGGGCCTGTGGGGCCCCCTAATGGGTGGGGCCCATGGGCTTGAGCCCAGTCAAGCCCAATGGTAAGTCCTGCCCTGGTCAGCTACATACCTTTTTTCACATCCCCATGTCATGTGACCGCCCTGTTGATGTCAGGGGGAAATCTCAGACCCTTCCCACTGTAGTCCTTAGACCGGGACAAATTCACAGCAAATTCCACAGGGAATCAAAATTGCAACCCGTTCATACGAACCAATGGCGGAATGTACTGTATGTTAATTTAATGACATCTCGCAATTGAATAGCAAAATGCAGTGCGATTTGCAGAATCAGATCGCATGGGTGTGAATGTCCATGCAATCTGATTTTGGTGCAGACAAAAAAGGGTCCTGCACAAGTTTGGTGTGAATGCGGTGCAATTTGAGCCATACAAATCCATGGCTCAAATCGCACCCTAGAGACACTGCATGTAATTTACAAAGGAATGGGCTATGGGTGACCACATCAGTGTGAACCCAGGCAGGAAGTTTTTTTGTATAGTGTATGGCTAGCATAGGACTGGGATGCGAACACACCTGAGCTCATCACTACTCATCAGACATGGGGGGAGATTTACTAAACTTAGCGCACAAGGAATCTGGTGCAGCTGTACATGGTAGCCAATCAGCCTTTGGGTCCTTTCACATGGGGCGGATCAGTGCTGATCCGCCCCGTGGATATCCGCTTGCTCAGCGGGGATCGCCAGGGCGATCTTCGCTGAGCAGGAAGATGACAGGTCTGTCTCTGCACACTGGGCAGGGCCGGACCTGTCACAGCGCTGCTCTCCCCTATGGGAGATCAGGTGAGGACGGACCGCAATGTTCGTCGTCACTCGATCCGATGATGGATGGAAAAATAGCTTTTTCCTCTGTCACACTTTTTCGGATCGGAGCGAGTCGGATGTCAGCGGACATGTCACCGCTGACATCTGACACTCCATAGACCTCTGAACTGAGAACCTCTGAAAGAAAAACTGACAGGCGGACCTGAACGGATCGGTAGTGTGAAAGGGGCCTTAAACTTCAGCTTGTTCAATTAAGCTTTGACAATAAGCCACCGTTCATGCATGGGAAGTCGCAGCCTATTGCCGCCAACTGCATCGATTTTCACCAATTTAAATTGGTGCAATGCTGCACCAATTTGAAAAAGTAGTTCCTGCACTACTTTTGGCGATTTTGGGTGTAATTTGCATAGACCACTGTGCATTAAGCCGCACAGGTGTCTTCCAAGTCACACTGACACGCGACTTTTAAATTGTGCGATTTCAGATGGAGTCGCATGGCTTCAAAGCCGCAGTCAATGTGAACGGGGGGCTAAGGCTGGGTCAACAATAGTGCAATGAGGGAAACCCTGCGATTCCTGTGCGGGATTCGTACCTGAATCGCAGGCCGTTCACACTGACATCTGCGAACCGCTGTGAGTGTCAATGTAAAGATAAACAGGAAGTAAACCCTGATGGGTTTTACTTCCTCTTTTTCTCTCTGCAAAGCCTGTAAATTAAAAGCATAATGGGCTAGCCGGACTGGCTGGAGCCGCGTGACGTCACTCCCGCGTGTCAGTAACGGCTTCAGGTCCGTTTTTCTTCACAGCGCATGCACCGATTACATCATCGGCGCACTATGAGTGAAATATCTCCTAAATGGTGCACGTTTAGGAGATATTTCCACTACAGATAAGCCTTATTCTAGGATTACCTATAGGTAAAAGTCACTGGGGAGGGTTTAAAACCTCTTTAACTAGTTGCTGACCGCCAGCCGTCAAATGACGGCCAGGCGGCGCACCTATTGTGGCGGAAGGCCGTCATATGTTTAAACAGGGAATGCGCGCGATCGTGTGCACGCACACCTGTTTCTTCGGTGGCGGCGTGTCACGTAGACACCGCTCGCCACCGAAGGGGGTGAACAGCCATTGGTTATGGCTGTTTACCACGTGATCGGCCGTGATGAAGTCAGATGGTCACACCCTGACTGTGCACGGTGCATACGTGCGATCGTGAGCGCGCTGCGCGTGCACGTCGGTGGCGGCGTGTTCCCCGGGAACACTGCTCGTCACCGATGCTGGTAAACAGCCATTGGCCGGCTGTTTACCCACATGATTGGCTGTGATCCTGTCACAGCCGATCACTAAAATGTAAACAAACCGCGGTAGCGAGATGTTACCGGGTTCTCCTCCTCACACACCGATCGTGTGTGAGGAGGAGATTGCGGTAACATCTCGTTACCGCCTACAGTACACATCAAGCACACTGATTGCCCCCCCCCAATAAAGAGGACCTGTCACCACCCCTCATAGTACCTGTCAATCACAGTCCATCAGAGTACCTGTCACTGCCCATCAGAGTATTTGAGTACCTATCACAGCCCATCAGAGTACCCGAGTACCTGTCACAGCCCATCAGAGTACCTGTCAGCCCATCAGAGTACCCGAGTACCTGTCACAGCCCATCAGAGTACCCGAGTACCTGTCCCAGTCCATCTGAGTACCCGAGTACCTGTCACGGCCCATCAGAGTACCCGAGTACCTGTCACGGCCCATCAGAGTACCCGAGTACCTGTCACGGCACATCAGAGTACCCGAGTACCTGTCACGGCACATCAGAGTACCCGAGTACCTGTCACGGCCCATCAGAGTACCCGAGTACCTGTCACGGCACATCAGAGTACCCGAGTACCTGTCACGGCACATCAGAGTACCCGAGTACCTGTCACGGTCCATCAGAGTACCCGAGTACCTGTCACGGTCCATCAGGGTACCCGAGTACCTGTCACAGTCCATCAGAGTACCCGAGTACCTGTCACGGTCCATCAGGGTACTCGAGTACCTGTCACAGTCCATCATGGTACCCGAGTATCTGTCACGGTCCATCAGAGTACCCAAGTACCTGTCACAGCCCATCAAAGTACCCGAGTACCTGTTACAGCCCATCAAAGTACCCGAGTACCTGTCACAGCCCATCAAAGTACCGAGTACCTGTCACAGCCCATCAAAGTACCCGAGTACCTGTCACAGCCCATCTGAGTACCCGAGTACCTGTCCCAGTCCATCTGAGTACCTGAGTACCTGTCCCAGTCATCTGAGTACCCGAGTACCTATCCTAGTCCATCTGAGTACCAGAGTACCTGTCCCAGTCCATCTGAGTACCCAAGTACCTGTCACAGTTCATCTGAGTACCCGAGTACCTATCACAGTTCATCTGAGTACCCAAGTACCTTTCACAGTTCATCTGAGTACCCGAGTACCTATCACAGTTCATCTGAGTACCCAAGTGCCTTTCACAGTTCATCTGAGTACCTGTCACAGTTCATCTGAGTACCCAAGTACCTGTCACAGTCCATATGAGTACCTGTCACCGCCCTTCAGAGTACCAAAATGCCAGTCACCAAGCCATCAGAGTACCTGTCACCAGGCCATCAGAGTACCCAAGTACCTGTCACCAGGCCATCAGAGTACCCGAGTACTGTCACCAGGCCATCAGAGTACCCGAGTACCTGTCACCAGGCCATCAGAGTACCTGTCACCAGGCCATCAGAGTACCCAAGTACCTGCCACCAGGCCATCAGAGTAACCGAGTACCTGTCACCAGGCCATCAGAGTACCAGAGTACCTATCTCCAGCCCATTAGAGTACCCGAGTACCTATTTGCAGCCCATGTCTCATAGAATATATGTTGGGGTGTTTGCTTTCCAAAATGGGGTAATTTTGTGGGTAATTTCACTGTCCTGGTGGTCCAGGACCTTCAAGAGTGTGATGGGTAGGAATGAAATGAGATGTGTCATTTATGCTCCTAGAATGCCTAAACGTACTACTTCAATGTCCAGCCTCTCTATGTGGCCAGGCTGTGTAAAAGTCCTACACATGTGGTATCGCCATACTCGGGAAGAGTAGCAGAATGTATTTTGGGGTGTCATTTTTGCTATATACATGCTATGTGTTAGAAATATCTTATAAATTGACAATTTTGTGTAAAAAAAAGTGCGTTTTAATTTTTTTTCACATATTCCAAAAACTTCTGGAAAAATATGAACCGTTCAAAAGACTCATTATGCCTCACAGATTATATGTTGGGGTGTTTGCTTTCCAAAATGGGGTCATTTTATGTAAAATTCAATTGTCCTGGTACTCCAGGGCCTTCAAAAATGTAATAGGTGGTTGAGAAATGAGATGCGTCATTTTTGCTCGTAGAACGTCTGAAGGTACTGCATCAATGTTGGTGCTCTGTATGTAGCCAGGCTGTGTAAAAGTCTCACGCATGTGGTATCGCCGTACTCGGGAAGAGTAGCAGAATGTATTTTGGGGTATCATTTTTGCTATAAACATGCTATGTGTTAGAAATATCTTATAAATTGACAATTTTGTGTAAAAAAAAATGCGTTTTAATTTTTTTCCACATATTCCAAAAACTTCTGGAAAAAAATTAACCGTTCAAAAGACTCATTATGCCTCACAGATTATACGTTGGGGTGTTTGCTTTCCAAAATGGGGTCATTTTATGGGAAATTCCATTGTCCTGGTACTCCAGGGCCTTCAAAAATGTAATAGGTGGTTGAGAAATGAGATGCGTCATTTTTGCTCGTAGAACGTCTGAAGGTACTGCATCAATGTTGGTGCTCTGTATGTGGCCAGGCTGTGTAAAAGTCTCACACATGTGGTATCGCCGTACTCGGGAAGAGTAGCAGAATTTATTTTGGAGTGTAATTTGTTGTATGCATATGTTGTGTGTGAGAAATAACCTGATAATATGACAATTTTGTAAAAAATAATAATAATAACAAAAATAATCTTCATTTTGCAAAGAATTGTGGGAAAAAATGACAACTGAAAAAAAACTCACCATGCTACTTACTTAATACCTTGGAATGTCTACTTTGTAAAAAGGGGTCATTTGGGGGGTATTTGTACTTTCCTGACTTGTTAGTGTCTCAAGAAATGAGGTACACCTGATGTACTGAAGGCCTGATCAGATGTGATCAATTTTCAGCGACTGGCACCATAGTTTGTAGAATCTATAACTTTCACAAAGACCAAATAATATACACTAATGTGGGTTATTTTTACCAAAGACAGGTAACAGTATAAATTTTGGCCAAAATTTATGAAGAAAAATTTATAATTAGCAAAAATTTATGACGGAAACAAAGAAAAGGGCATTTTTTTCACAAAATTTACATTTTATTTTATTTATAGCACAAAAAATAAAAAACCCCACTAGAAATTAAATACCACTAAAAGAAAGCTCTATTTGTGTGGAAAAAAGGACGCAAGTTTCATATGGGTACAGTGTTGCATGACTGAGTAATTGTCATTCAAACTGTGAGAGCGCTGAAAGCTGAAAATTGGTCTGGTCAGGAAGGGGGTGTAAGTGCACTGTATTGATGTGGTTAATGATACATCCAAATTGGTTTGCAGTACAAATTATGAAATGGTGCAGGAATCGGATCTCATAGCTGTGAACACCCATGCAATCCGGGTCCTGCCCCATTTTGGTGCAAATACGATGCAATTTCAACCATACAGTTTGTATGGCTAAATGTGCATCGCACAGACATCGCATGTCATCTGCACAGCAATGCGGTGATAATCACATGCGATGTCTGGCATTGCACTGCTAGTGTGAACCGAGGCTAAAACCTGGAGGCTGATTGTTTTCTATGCAGAACTGCATCAGATTTGCACTCTTCAGCTTTATTAAATCTCCCCCCATGGTGTGAAAGAGCTCTCATGTAGAACGCATTGTGGCTAAAAACCAAAAGCAACTAGTATAAAATAAATACAACACATATCCAACATCCCAAAAAAGCAACATTTATTAGAAAAAGTAGTTTTTATTGTATTGCACATTGAAGAAAACTGTATTATAGTGTTGCCTTCCTCTCCCCCTCCCCCTCTGCTCTCAGTCATACAACTACACATCCCGGAAGTCTCTCCGTCCGTCCGTGTGACGTCTGTGCTGTGCGCCGGCGCTCTGCTGCCCATGTGTTGTCGGTGAGAGAGAAGATGGGGAAAGTGAGGAAGACTCGGAAGAACACGTATAATTATAATGTGGATAGGAAGAAGCTGAGGCGCCGAGCGAAGAAGAAGAGTGCTCCGAGGATCCAATGGTGAGACTGTGACAGAGGAGTTGCTGCAGTACGCTCATTTCACCCCAGGAGGCTCTGACTGTACTTTAGTCTGCCACCATGCTTCTACACTGGAAACAACATAGCACATAAAAAAACCTTTTTTATAGATGTTGGATAGAGAAAGGAGGCCTAGCCACTTGAGCCCCAGAAGATTTTACCCCCTTCATGGTCAGCCATTTTTTAGTATTTAGCACTGCGCTACTTAACTGGCGATTGCGCGGTCATGCAACGCTGTGCACCGGTGACCGTAAACAAAACTCCGGCTGCAGCTCCATCAATTCCCATAGGTCCTGCCCATGT
This sequence comes from Lithobates pipiens, assembly GCF_037356315.1. Lineage (NCBI taxonomy): Eukaryota > Metazoa > Chordata > Amphibia > Anura > Ranidae > Lithobates > Lithobates pipiens. The sequence continues at coordinate 299,554,440 of NW_027507903.1, forward strand.
GAAGAATTTCACCCTGATGAAGCTTAAAGTGGTTGTTAAGCTACTTTGTAAACTATGCATAATCCCCTCCGTTGCCGTCCTATGTTTCAGTATATGTTCCTTATAAAAAAAAAGTGCCCATTTTTACTCGTCTTTGCTCCTGGGCTGACAGCTAGAACGGGAGGGCCTGAGAATCCCACGTAAGTGAGAGTCGCGTAAGCGCAGAGAGGCACTCTGAAATCGGTAAGGATGAGCTCAAGCGTGTTCGTAACTAGCACGTGTAGAGCCCACCAGGAAGTCCGCACTGCACAGCGCTAACCACAGGCAGTGAGACGCTCCTCAATCTCTATACAACCGCGGATCGGAAAATGTCTCACCGCTTGTGATTAGCGTTGTGCAGTGCCAACCTCCTGGCACGTGCTTGTTGCAAACATGCCTAAGCTCATCCTTAGAAATCAGGTAGTAATGGACGTATTTTTTACAAAGTACAAACACTGTAGCATAGGATGCTTTCTAAAAGAGAGGATTGTGTGTATTTTCTACAGCTATTTCAGCAGCAGGAGGGAGGGGGTGGGCACTGGTAAGAGCTGACAGGTGGAGAGAGGAGAGAGCAGATGACGGAGGCATGTAAACTGACCACGGTGACAGGGCTCAGCAGCCATGATAAACTGTAGTTTGTTTACAGGGGGAGGGCATAGCCAGGCAGGATCAGCCAGGTATTTCAGGTGATACAGGGGGCCAAATTACACAGCACAAGCACTGTGCTGTATAATATGCTTTAACGACTTAAGGATCAGAAGGATTTACCCCCTTAATGACCAGGCCATTTTTTGCGTTATGGCACTGCGTCCCTTTAACTGACATTTTCCCTATAAATAGAGCTTTCTTTTGGTGGTATTTAATCATCTCTGCAGATTTTATTTTTTGTGCTATAAACAAACAAAAAAAAAGCAACAATTTTGAAAAACAAAGCAATACTTTTTGCTATAATAAATATCCCCCCCCCCCCCCCAAAAAAGCCAATATATATTCTTATACTTATTTTTTCCGATCGCATGTTCACACCTATGTGATCCAAATCCTACGCCATTTGATATTTTGCACTGCAATCTGCGAACTTTACATTGATACCCGGCAGCATTTAGCAGCGGGCATTGTGAACTGCCTGTGAGTGACATGCAATGCGGGAACCCGCACTGGAATCGCATATGTGTGAACCAGGACTGAGCACCAAAAACTGGAGTCTTTACTGCTTCATGGTTGTGCTTTCTACATATTTTGGAGCTCGGTGTGCTCTGAGGAGACTGGCACCTGCAGCAGAGGAAAACTGGCGGATCGCCTGCACTGTGGCTTTGGAGCAGAGCCATCTAATGTTCTCATAATAATGTGGACACCTTTTGTAAATACGGCTTCACATGTTCTAAAAGGTGAACTTAGCCTTTAACAATATATTTGTGAAGAATTCTTGATGCATACATTTTTATGTGTTTTATTTACAGTGATGAGATTAGAAATGCCTGGAATCGCTCAAAGTCACTGGCTGGAAACATGGCTGAGATGGGCCTGGTTGCGGACCCCAATAAAGCTCTGCCGATACGTGAACGCACAGTAAGCATCAGTTATTCCACTTTGAAATGCTCACACATAGGATACGTATCTTTAAAGGACATCTGTACTTTAGAATTAGATCTAATACCAGGAAAGAGGAAATTAGTATGGAGGCATTCTCCCAGCAACCAGTCAGAGCCCACACCGTGTTTTGTTTTTTTGGCTCCTAAAGCTGGGTATTTGCAATTAAAGAAGTGGGAGCCCTGTAACCATGATCTAGATGTGCCTAAGCGTTTGTTTCTCTTTGGAGGGGGAAGGTGGAGAATGGCAGGAGTAAACCGCACTGGCATGAAAGGACACCATACACTCAGCGGCCACTTTATTAGGTGCACCTGTTTAATCGCTTGGCAACACAAATTGCTAATCAGTCAATCACATGGCAGCAACTCAATGCATTTAGGCATCTAGACATGATGAAGACGACTTGCTGATGTTCAAACTGAACATCAGAATGGGGAAGAAAGGGGTTTTAAGTAACTTTGAATATGGCATGGTTGTTGGTACCAGACAGGTTGGTCTGAGTATTTAAAAAAACTGCTGATCTACTGGGATTTTCATGCACAACCATCTCTAGGGTTTACAGAGAATGGTCCGAAAAAGAGAAAATATTCAGTGAGCGGCAGTTGTATGGCTGGAAATGATGTCAGAGGAGAATGGGCAGACTGGTTCGAGATGATAGGCAACAGTAAGGCCCCTCTCACACATGCGGACCATTCAGGTCCGCCTGTCAGTTTTTTAGGCGGAGCTGAATGGAAGCTCCATACAGTTCTATGGAGTGACGGATGTTAGCAGTGCTAAATTCAGACGGATGGAAATCCTATTTTACATCCATCTGGCGGATCAGATGAAAACGGACAGTCAAATCCATTTTCATCCGATCTCCCATAGCGGAGAACAGAGATCTGACAGGCCCATCTCTGCACAGTGAGCAGAGACGGACCTGTCATCCACCGTCTCAGCGGGGTTCAACGGAGCAAAAACTGACATTATGTGTGAAACAACTTGTTAAAATCAAGGTATGCAGAATACTATCTCTGAACACACAACTCATTGAACCTTGAAGCATATGGGCTACAGCAACAAGGCCACATCGGGGTGCCACTCCTGTTAGCTAAGAACAGGAAACCGACTACAATTTGCACAGGCTCGTCAATATTGGACAGTAGAAGTTTGGAAAAAACTTTTTGAGACTAGGCTTTCTTTTGGTGGTATTTAATCTCCACTAGGTTTTTTTTTTATATTTTTCTAAAAAAAACAAACGAAAGACCGAAAATTTTGAAGAAGAATTTTTTTTTTCAGTTTGTTATAAAATAAATAATTTTTCCCCTTCACTGGTGTACATTTATGGGTGACACTGATGAGCAGGTACTGAAAGGCAGCACCGATTGTCATCACTGCTGGGCAATGTAGGGACAGCACTGATGATCTGTGCAGTTCTCCCCTGTGAGGAAATGCTGCTGATCAGCTCTCCTCTCACGCTGTCAGTGTAAGGAGAGAAATGCCGATATTGGGCATTTCCTTGTTTACATGAGATCAGCCAATCACATGGGTAAAGAGGCTCATCATTGGCCCAGGGACAGAGCGCACCACCGATCGACGCGCTGCGTGGGTACGCAAGCGCAGCGAGAGTGGGACGACGTCATATTAACGAGAGCCTCCTTGTCATTTCACTATAAGGCAGGCGGGGGGTGGTTAAAGCTGAACTGCAGAAATTAGACAAACTTTATACTTGAAATGCCCCCCTTAAATGTTCTTTTAATCTAGGGGTGCATGAATAAGGTGTAATACTTATTCCTTGCTCCAGCAGGCTTTCTCTCCCCCATCCCATCCAGTACTGCATAGCCTGATCTCTAAGGTGCTTTGGGTCCTGGTCGGTAGTTCATCTACTTGTGTAAAATGCAGGATTAATAGCATGTGTTGACCCTGAGATACTGCGCACAGCTTAGTGTTTTTGGTGGAAGAGAATAGTGCTTAACTGAGGGAAAGTGTAGGTAATACAGCTTTTTCTTCCACTTGGACTAAACAAGCATTTGATCTTTGCAGTGTGAGGGTTTTCTGCAACAGTAGATTTTTATCAAATTCTCAAAGATCAGCTTTAAATGGTTTATTAAAACTGTATTATACTGCTTGGTTTGTGATCTCTGATTTATTGTAGGTGATTGGTGAACAGAGCAGAGTTCGAAAGCCATATGTACTAGAAGGTAAGATGTCAGTCTGATCTCAATCTCATATGCTTCTGCAAAGTTTGTATTATAAAATGTAACAAACTGTGACAGCATTTGTCCCTCCTGGAGCTGTAAAGACCCAGACTATCAGCTATACACCTATAGCAGTCAGCAATAGAAATTTGCACATATATACCCTGTTTACCTGAAAATAAGACCTAGCGTGATTGTCGGTGATGGCTGCAATATAAGCCCTACACCCCATAAAAAATCCCTAGTTTAAGTCCTTGTAGGTCTTATTTCCAGGGTAGGGCTTATTTTTGGGGAAACAGGGTAGGGCTTATTTGGGGGGTAGGGCTTGTATTGCAGCCATCACCGACAATCACGCTAGGTCTTATTTTCGGGGAAACAGTGTAGGCAGACATTTTGCAGATGCCTTTCCAAACATTCAGTTTCAAAAGGATTGGTTATAAACTGCAGCTTTCATATACCCCTTGAGTGGCTTGTGAGTCTCCTCCACCTGCAATACATTTGCCCATGTAGTCTTTTACTCAAGGAATGGCACTTCATTTTATGTTGCAGCTCTCAGATGTCTTTTTTTTTTTTTTTTTATAGATATTTGCATTTGTTCTTTTTAAAATTATAATTATTCACTACAACCTTATCAGGAAAAAATAAAGTGTAAAACAATGTTAGTTCCAGAGGTTGCCAACAGATTGTTTGTTTGTTTTCTAGACATTTAGATAGCGGAGTTCCAGGCTTCTTTTTAGTTTATTAAAAGTCAGCAAAAAAAAAGTATAGCTGCTGACTTTTTAATAAACATACATAAACATACCCATACCTGCAGAAGGTGCCAACCTGAATTGATCTAGCAGGACTTCATTTTCTGACTAAAGTTCCATTTTAAGAATTTGTGGGCTGCACGAAATCCCTATTTTGGATAGAGAATTCTCAGGTACCCAATCAAGAGAGCATCACTTGATGATGTCATGTAGGATTCTCTAGAGAGGGCACCCAAAATATTCCATGTGGTGTACATGTCCAACCTGCAGCCTGAGATCTCCAGAGGAGGAAATGACTGCTTGGTTCCTCCTAACTTCCCTGTTCCAAGACCAAAGGAGGGGGGGGGGGGGGCAGTCAGATTTTCTTCTGCATTTGTGCTAATCTATGTGTTATGTTACAGAACTGAAAGCTGCTGCCAGCCTTCCATCCAAAAAGACTATGGGCATCTCGAATGACATGATTCTGTATGTTCGTCACATGGTGGAAAACTATGGTGAAGACTACAAGGTACCAATTAATTCTATTACAAAATTGGTTACACTTTTTTGTGTTGCATAAAGTAGCAAATAGTAAAACCCTGTCTTTTTTTTTTGTTTAATCCATCAGTGTCCCAGTAGGGGGGGGGGTTCCACTCAATTCCTAGATCCATCATGAAATAAGAGAAAATCTCTCCAAAGTAAGGGAGATCACTAGAATAACTGTCCCCATGAAAGGAATTCTTCTCTATCGGTGTGAGAGCTGGGATTTTCCTTCAGCTTCAGTCTGGGTGATATTGGTCACAGACAAATAGTGGGGGTGATTCTCTCCCAGAGGACATGCACAATACAAAAAAAACAGATGGGTCACGGAAACCACAGTGATGGATCTTAATTACACTACGGGGCTTTGAAATACTGTCACATTGTTTCTGCCTTTTTACATTTTTGTACCTAAAGTCTAGGTATATTGTATTTAAACTTTGACCTGCCCCGTGGGCCACCAGAGCGATTGAGGTGCATGCCAGAAACTTTTGGACCTTTTTGTTGAGCCAGGACACAAACAGATCTACCTCAGGAGTGCCCCATCAGAGAAACGAACAGAGCTACGTTACCCCTCGGGGCAGTTGAGGACTTGCAGAAGAAGATCGTCCAGGTAGCCCAGGTATGCAAACCCCCACTGACGTAACTTCGCCAGATCCAAGGCCAACACCTTGTGAACACCGAGGAGAGCTGGCAAGACCAAAGGGCAACACCACTTGCTGATGATGCTCGGCACCCACAGCAAAACGGAGGACGTGCTGGATCGGGGCACATAGTGCAGTTCGTAAGTAAGCATTCATGATGTCGATAGAAGCCAGAAAGTCCCCATGAGGAAGGGGTGCCACTGTCGTGCAGATGGACTCCATCCCGAACTTCTGTACCCACATCAGGCAGGTTCAGGGCCTTGAGGTCCAGAATTGGCCGTACCATGGCCTCCATCTTTTGGACTGTAAACCGGTATGAATAAAACCCCTGAAACTGTTCAGGACATCACACTCTGAAGCAACAGGGCTTGCACAGCCCCACAAGGAGAACCGCAAACCGTCCAGTGACAGACGCACATTAGAAGCAAAAAAAAAAACAGTTTGAGGAACAAGGCTGGAAAACTCTTGTAACCAGACAAAATCAAAACGTGTAATGTCATCTAGCGTAAGCCCCCAACAATACATGTCTAAGCACCACTGTGGAAACCAAGTTCAGCAACCAGGGGAACTGCGGTCAAGAGGCATAGCAGACAAACTGCAGTGCCTAGACCAACAGGTCAGTCAATGCAGCAAAGGCAGGGGGATTCTGTTCCCTCTCCAGGTATGTCAGCTGGATCTTTAGAGGCCAGAGATTCCTCTATTGGAATCATGGTTGCCTTGAGCAGCCTAGAGATTGGGGGGTCCACTACTGGTGGAACAGTCCACTTCTGAAGGAGCACAGCAAACTTTTTTAGAAGCACAAAGGGGCACTTTGGACACTCCCAGTCTTCATGTACAAATTTGGAAAAATAATAGGGAGAAGGGACCACTTTTGCTGTGCAAGACGACATATGGGTGCTAAATGGGAACCTGCCTTCTGCCGCAGCCACCGCTTTATCTTCCCGCACAGATGTAAGAAGTGCGACAACAAGCATCTTTTCATGTACCACTGCAGTTGTGGAGGAATCAGCCTCACTCCCTGACAGGACAGGGAGCGTGGCCACCCGGTCAGTAGGCCGCAAAGCCGCAGCCTAAATTATGAGAGGAGCACCACGTCCGGTCACCTGCCTCCTAGGCCCAACCACTGCAGCAGGTGGGCCCAAGGGATCCACCCCCCCTTGGAGGGGTGGAGGAGAACCCCCGGAGGGACCGACTACCCCATGCCATGTCCAGGGAAGGAGTACCTGCGCCCCATGCCATGTCCAGGGAAGGAGAGGAGGGGTCCAGCGAAGCGTGTAGGTAACGCTCCCAGACAGATCCTCTCGCCACCGAAGGCTGAGACCCAGTCGTATGAGACCTCGCAAGATGTTTAACTTGCAGGGCCTGCCCCTGTCCAGTTGGGCTATGTCGCGGCCGACCTAGCGAGTAACGGCTGTGGCCAGGACTAGAGATCCCAGCAGGGAACTAGGTTCTTACTCCTGACTAGGCAGAAAAAAACTGAAGGCCTGTAGCAGAGAGGGGGGCGTATACCACCTAGGACTGCCCATAGGCATAGCCAAGTCTTTTTTTTTCTGCCTAGTGTCCTACTCCTGTAGGGGTCGGTATAACCCTATGGTTCTGAATAATGGAGCGCTGTGTCTGTCAATGAATGAAAGAGAAAAAAAGTTTACGTTGTGTTTTTTTATATCCAATAAAAATATCAAATTTCTTCATAAATGTCCAATATATTCTGCTACATGTTTTTGATTTTTAACAAAAAAAAAATCTCCATACATGTACATTGGTTTGCGTGAAAGTTATAGCGCCTACAAAGTATGGTGTGTGTGCTTTTGCAGTTTTATTTTTATATACACACACTGCAATTGGTATTTTTTTTTAATATATGTACTACTAATAGCGGCGATCAATGACTTATTATAGGGCTGCGATAATGCAACAGGCAATTTGACACTGACGGGGGAACTGTCACTGACCTCACCAGTGACTTTAATACTGTCACTGCACTAATGGTACAGGCTGGGAAGGGGGTTAAATATATGGCCAAATGTGTAATGTCTATACACTGCTTTTACTAATTGATATTTTAGTTTCTCATTCCTGCTTTGCAGGGATGAGAAACAGAGCTTGTTTCTGCTGTATGGAGCTTTTGGTTGTGATGCGTGGCTGGGACTTGCTGACAGGCTCCCACAGTGGCCATGCGGCCACAGTACATGTTGGGCGGGTGCTAAGATTGAACATAAAACACTGGACAGATTAGGTTGAAAAAGGACCTCACTAATGTTCCGAAACACGTCCCTTACCTGATGACTACATCTGGTTCATGCTGGCTCTGGTCTCTCACTGCTGACATCCCTTCCGGGATCCCCATCCATCATGAACTCTGTGTGTGTGTACCCATTCATCAGCTTGCTGTTAGCTCTATGTTTTTGGTACAGCACAGGACACAATTGTGAGACTCTTTACACGCCGGGGACCCATGCGTCTGCTGGACCATTTGCATTATCAATGACTACACGCTTTTTCATTTGGTAGATTTTGTAAGTGTTTTTAATCTTGTTTGGGGCAATAAACGGCTACTAATTCTGCACTTAGGGGCGCCTCTGTCTTGTTTGGTTTGAGTTTGCTTCTTTTTTCTGAGTGCAGCCCTTAGTGTTGGGTATATAGCATTGGACCCTTGCCTCTCTAGAGATACTGTCTGCTTGGTCCCCATTCTCAGAGTGCCCTTATAACACTGTACATGGATTTTTACAGCCCTACCCCATTCTATCAAGGACCCATATCAGGTGATATGGGAAGACGTCTTGTAGTCCCTCTCGCATAGACTTACGCAGATATTTATCCTCTAGGAAGTTTATAGGACCCCTGCATTTTTATGTGTTGTTGGGGTGTGGACACCCAGTATCTTATTCATCTTATGTGACATTGCCCCAAGTTGCTGAGGTATTGGACTGGTATGCTTAACGGACTACTGGGGATCAACCTTGCAGTTGAACCCCCCCCTCACATGTCTCCTGGGCTATGTTGAATCATCCTCACTGGACCTTAATTTTGATAACGGTCTCTTGAGCCTTATTTGTGTGGCCTGCAGACAGGTTGCCCTTAAGGGGACCTCACCCCACCTGAATGGATAGCAGATTCAAACAAACGCAGTTCGTATGAAAAACACTTATTGCTTCAAATTTTCACATAAACCAATCTATTGCTTAGTCATATTATAAGATATTTTAGTGGTGCAGTACTATTTGTTGGCACACAAAGCAATTTCACTTCCACCTAAAAGCAATATTAAGTAATTATTCTCACAGTAAATTGCACTGATTGAGCTACTTGTTCGCCTAGGTTTCTAAAAGAATTATGCAGTTTTGGATTCAGGGACACAGAATAGCTTTTGTACTTATTGGATATAATTGCTCCTTGGTTATCTGTATTCCCTGCATCTTGCCTTGTGTGGGGATTTGTTTGATTTTCATATACAAAGGTTCTTAAAAATGTGATTTAATATAAGTTTGCAGAGCCAGGTGGTGCCAACAGGGTCACCTACAGCTTGTATTTTGACCAGTTCAGCAGAAGACTTTTTTCTTTTTACCATTAGAGAATAGCGTGGGAACAAAGGCTTCCTGAAATGCATACATTGGGGCAATTTTCTTTGCCATACTATTAGTATGTAATAAGAGAAAAGAAAAAGACTGCTCTATACCGCAAAACAATACAGACCTAAAAGCTGCCTACAAACAAAGTCCTAAATCATATACAAACAAAAAATTGTGGCGCTACAATCTTGTATGAATTAAAGTGAAAGCGTATACATGCCAAAACTTTCAAGTGTATAAAAAGCAATAATACACATTGCAACAAAAACTAAACAAATTGAATAAATAAGAGGGGTAATTGCATCGGTTTGCAACTACTCCCAAGATAGAATAATAAAGTGGCAAATGTTCAAATGGATGTCTATAGTAGTCTCTATGGCTGGGGTCTCAAACTGGTGGCCCTCCAGATGTTGCGAAACTACAACTCTCATCATGCCATTGCCTTTGGGAGTCTTGCTCTTAACTGTCAGCCTTGCAATGCCTCATGGGACTTGTAGTATTTCAACAGCTGCAGGGCCACCAGTTTGAGACCCCTGCTCTATGTAGTCAAACGCTGACACTCGAACAGACTTGCCAGAAGTAGACTTCACAGATGGTGTCACAGTAAGCAAATAATGAGGTACTCTTACCAAATCCATTGGACACAGCCGCCCTACAGTGGTGTGTCATACAGGCTTATAGCGCTGAACCTCCTGCGCTAAAGGTAAGGCGGACTCCAGGACCAGAACCAGACGTAAAGGATAACAACCTCCATGCGGATCAACTGACATCAGGACTGGAGGCTCACAGTACCATCGGTAGAATTCAGTGTGTGAGGGGAAAAAAGATGCAGAAAAAAAAATGCAAAGACTCCGATAGTGCAGGTCAAACTTAAAAAATTTAATTTATTCACATCAACATGTGACAATAAAAAGAGATCTCAATGCATAAAAAGGCAATGTGAAAAGCACAAGACAATCTGGTCATACGCATTTCAACTCAATGGGTCTTCTACTGGGGCATATCTGTAGCCTCCTCATACTGCCCAAACATTTATAAACTAAGCTTAATGAGGATATGGCCTGGCCCCACCCCCTCAGCTGAAAACCAGAAGTGAAGCCACTCAAACATGTGACAGGGGTCAGGTCAAATCCACCCGAATATTATATACACAAGCAATATGTAATATAAATCCGTTCGTAAACAACATCATCTGAACATAATGTATACTAGATGCAGAACTAACCTTTGGACGTAGGACCAAAATACTCGAGGCTAAAGGTAAATACGTGTATATAATATTTGGGTGGATTTGACCTGACCTTTGTCACATGTTTGAGTGGCTTCACTTACGGTTTTCAGCTGAGGGGGTGGGGCCATTGAGTCGAAATGTGTCGGACCAGCTTGTATTGTGCTTTTCACATTGCCTTTTTTATGCATTGAGATCTCTTTTTATTGTCACACTTTGATGTGAATAAAGCCTAGTTTTTAAGTTTGACCTGCACTATCGGCATCTTTGCATTTTTTTTTTTCCTGCATCTTTTTTCCCCTCACACTGAATTCTACCGATGGTACTGTGAGCCTACAGTCCTGATGTCCGTTGATCCACACGGGGGTTATCATCCTTTACATCTGGTTCCGGTCCTGGAGTCTGCCTCCACTTCAGCGCAGGGGGGTTGAGCGCTGTAGGGCGGCTGTGTCCAACAGATTTGGTAAGAGTACCTCATTATTTGCTTACTGCGACACCATCTGTGAAGTCTACTTCTGGCAAGTCTGTTCGAGTGTCAGCGTTTGACTACATAGAGACTCCTATAGACCTCCATTTGAACATTTGCCATTTTATTATGTCTTGGGAGTAGTTGCACACCAATGCAATTACCCCTCTTATTCATTCATTCTATTTTAGTTTTTGTTGCAATGTGTATTATTGCTTTTTATACACTTGAAAGTTTTGGCATGTATATGCTTTCACTTTAATTCATATAAGATTGTAGTCCCACAATTTTGTTTGTATATTAGTAGGTAATGTTTATGATCTAGGGCTTCTGAATAAATCCATTTATTTATTTTTTTAACCCACAAGCTGCCATTTTTTATGCTCTACATAGTACTTGACATCTACATTAATTTGCAATAACAGAATTATGCAATCAGCTATTAATATGTACTCTGAAGGTATCCCTGCATTGGATACACAAGAATTTCAAGCAACCTACTAGAAGGGATGTATATTGCAATTAGTAAGTTGATTGAAAATTGCTCATCTTTAGTCAGTTATTACTGGTAAGAGAGCATTTGCAGTAAACATATACTGGACTTGAGATGAGCTAAATACATTTCTTAAGCTGGCTGGTAGAGGGACTTATTTTTATTGTCTTTTCTGTTTTCATTTTTCGGTGTAGGCAATGGCTCGAGATGAGCAGAATTACTACCAGGATACACCCAAACAGATATTGCGTAAAGTAAACCTGTACAAGCATCATCACCCAAAGGAGTACCAGACTCTGCTTGCATCAAGAACAAATCAGTGACGCACCTATTGAGATTTCTTCTATGAAGACTCTGATATGCCCTGTGACTTATGTGCAGACATTTTTCCATTAATGGACAGAAATCAAATCCAGCTGCAACTTCAATTACCCAAGGCCCATCCTGGCATGAAGCAGACCCATGACCAGCCGATCCTAAAATTGTATATTTTTTATGTATTTGTAACATTAAATAATGACAATGCCAAAGTAATATTTTATTGCATATAAACATATTTTGGTTCCTCTTATAAAATAAGTTATCAGCAGTAGATAGGCATGTTTCTGAAAAGGCCAGAGGGTGGAGCAGGGACCAGCCCTCACATCCTGTCCCCTCTGAGATTGTATCTTGTTGGTCATAGCTTTGGTCAGTCCTTCCACAAATTAGAATCTTGGCTCTCCCTGCCATGTAGCAGGACAAGTCTGCATATTCATTATGCACTTTTCTCTCTTTCAAATGAGTTCTGCCAGCAGCTATTTTGCAGATGTATATTTTGCTCTGATTCTCTCAGTTGATGTAACCGTTCTTCAAGCAGTGACCTTACAATCTGTAAATTTGTACTCTGACCAAATCCATCGCAAACAGCACTGGTTCCTAGTAACGTCACCTCCCTTTGGCCCTGGAGTCGATGCAAAGATAGCTCTGAGTGAATAGTAGCAATATCAAGTGCCAACTGACAGTCCTAATGAGAGAAGGGAAAACAAAACTGATATTAGAGCGTTATGTTACACAAGTATTGAGCCATTTTATGTCTTGACCCATTAAAGAATACGTGCCAGCCTAGACAGTGTAACATCAAAGATCCAAATCTCATGTCAGATGCAATCTAAAAATTTCTCCTGGATGATGCTTTCTTTTACATCTGTGGTACTACTCTCTTCCTACAAATGGTGCATGAGTATTAACTTACATTCAGTAAAAGTAGTGCCCATGTTTTGTTTTATAGGCAGGGCTTAAATTGGGGAAAAAAAAAAAAAAAGCAAGCAAAAGATGAAATGGTGATTATGTAGTCTTCTATCCCACCAGCAGATGGAGCTCTGGTCTCCTTTTCACATATTTAGCTAAAAGAAGAGTGCTTACAAAATTCAAATGAGTTAGTGTCACTCACTGTGATACCCAGAACCATTCAGGCACCAGCAGATAGGAAATCAATTGGCTGAAGCTCAAGGAACCTCTGGAGCAGGGGTGGATAAACTTTGTCCCTCCAATGGTTGTGGAACTACAAAGTCCTGTCATGCTCCAGCAAGTAACGGTTAGTCCATCCATCATGCTTCTGCCTCTCATTTGTACTCGTCCCCCTGCTGTCCTGGTTGCAAGGATTGCCAGCCTGTGTTTTTGATTTGTTTTTTTTCCAATACATTTTGCATTGCCAACGTGGCCTCTGAGCACAGGTCGCATGCCACAAGTCAGATCAGCTAAGATTCAAATTCAATTCTATGGGCTGAAATCTGACAGACGTCTGACCAAAGTAGCACAGGAACTACTTCCAAAGTCAGACCAGTTACAACGGCTCTCGTAGGGAATCATTGATATTTTTTTTTAAACACATCATGTGACTTGTGCTCTCAAAAGTAGGAGCAATTGTCACACTAGTGTGAACCGGGCCTAACACTTGATTTTTAGATTGAACTAAACAACCCACATCAATACTAGATTGCAAAACAAAGTGCTCTGTGCTCCAATTAAAAAAAGTGCACTGGGGCTTACTTTGTTTTGCGCAATAGACTTTTTAAAGATTTGTCTTTTTATGAGTGATCAATAAATTGCCTTCATTATTATTTACACATTGATTTATTTTTTTACAAGCTAGTATTGAAGTGTATTGTTTCTTGGTTGTTTTATCGCACATATTTTTGATCTGTACTATGAAACAAAACCTCACATGCACATTTGTTTACTTAAAGAATCAAGTGTTATTGAAGAAGACAGCGCACGTGTTTTAATTTATTGGCCATTACTTCAGACCTGGTATTCAGGTGCAACCGAGTGCAGCAGTTCCAACCTATATCCAAATCAAGTGCAAGGTTTTTATAGTTGGACTAGATAATATTCACAATTCTCTCAATTACATCCAAATAAAAACAAGTGCTGATAAAAAGTGACGACATGTATAGGTGTTGAAAGAATGTAAACGCAGTGAGTACACTTTGGGGGTTATTTACACTTTGGAAGTGCAGTCACTGTAAATTTGAGGGGTAGATCTGAAATCAGGGGAAGCCCTGCTGATTTTATCATCCAATCATGTGCAAGCTAAAATGCTGTTTATTTTCCTTGCATGTCCCCCTCGGATCTACATTGACTTTGCACTACAAGTTCACTTGGAAGTAAAGTGGATTTGCCTTTCGTAAATAACCCCCATTGTCTTTAAAAAGATTTAAAATTCAAACCATATATTACATATCATGTAGTCTTATATTTGGCCAGCAGGTAGTGCTCTTGGCTCCTTTTCACATCTGTCTTTTGTAATAAAACCCATTTACAGGACTCAATAGCTCCAGTTGGAGCTTACACACAAAAAAGTCAAAAAGTAATTTCTTAGACCCCTTTCACATTGATGAACCGATCAGGGCCACCTGCCATTTTTTCCCAGGCAGGCCTGATTGGACCATCCTTTGCTCTCTATGGAGCAGTGGATGTCCCCAGATGTGTGTTGACATCCAATCCATCTCTCCCCCCCCCCCCCCCCCCAATCTCCAGCAAATCAGATGACATGCTGGCAGTCAGTTTATCATTGAGGAGATCGGGCTGCGTCTGTTCTGCATCAGCAGACTGGACATGGAACCGTCATCTGCCTGCTCAGTGGAGATCAGCTGACTGATGCCTGCTCCCCTGCTGAGCAGTAAGATCTGCTGGTGGACTCTGTCAGTGTTAAAAGGGCCTTACAGGGAAGTATTGCCCAAGATTTCAATAAGACAAAGCAGAAAGCTTCTGCTGGGCAATCTCCATAGCTAACCTATAGTGATCTGGGAATTATTTTTAAAACTAAGAATCTATACATATATATATATATAGTTTAAAAAAAAAAAAAAAAAAAAACACAAACACACACACCTCTGAGATTTACCTGCTTGTTTGCAAGCACCATCAGTGGTAAATGCGACGCCTCTTCCAAAAGTCGATGCAGTTCTTGTCTAGCAAGCTGCAGGCGCTTGTCATCCGTGGAATCCACAACAAAAACCATTATATGTGCATTCTTCAGGTACTGGTTCCAGTATGTCCTAAGGTTCTGGCTACCACCTACTGTGGAGAGGAGAAATATTACAGTATATAAAAACTGGTGCTTGCAGATCCCTCAACCTTTGTTCCATGTTTTGCAAGAAAATTGCGTAAAATCTTTTGTTACAAAATTTTCATAGGGGGCCCAGGTCTTAACATCCCCATAGGTGGATCGAATTTAGGGCGATTTCTGCTGAATCAGCCAAAACTGGAGCCATGGATGGACTTGCAAAAAAATAAATAAAATAATAATAATTTCTATATATTTTTTTATTATTATCTATTTCCCCCCCCCCCCCCATCATTTTTGTTAAATAAATAAAAAAAAAAGGGGGAGGATGGTTTCAGAACTGCATTTTAGTGGGAGGAGTTCACCAAAAAGTAGTGTAGGAACCACTTTTGGAAATTGGTGCAGTGCCACTAAGGTGGGCTTGCACAGATTGGGACAGTGCCATTGTCGGCAATGGGCTGCTATCTGACATGTCTAATCGCGCCAATGTGAACGGCCCAAACTGATTGCAATCTGGTTACTGCACTTGCCTAAATACAATGGAGATTTCTTCATCCACACAGTGTTTAAGGGGGAATGCTGACCATCAAGTACCAATATAAGGGGATGCACTAAGCAACTACCAACGTAAAGGGTCACACTACAACCAATGTAAGAGGTGAACACTCAGCACTGACCACCAATGTAAGGGGGGAGGCACACTCAGCACTGACCATCAGTTAGAGGATGGACTGATAGCTGACCCACAGGTGAAGGTAGCACACTGAACACCAACAGAAGACACTAAGGAGATGCACTGAGCACAGACCACCAACAAAGGGTCACGCTGAAAATCGACCAACAATGTAAGAGGAGATCACTCAGCACTGACTGCAACAAAAGGGGGCACACTCTGCCAGTGATGGGATGGGCTGAACATTGACCACCCAGGGTATAAGGGGGCATGTACAGTGAAGGTTGCACGCTGACCAACTAAAGAAGACACTTCTAACCACTGCTCACTGCAAGCTGTGTTGTGCAATTACAGCTCTGAGCCCTGCACTCTGCTGCACATTACACAGTCCCATATGCAGCACTGTTTTTTTGTAGTCCAGGCATGGAAACTTTAATTCACTTTGTTTACTTTACTCATTGAGGAATTTACCCTGCCTTTGTTTCACAAAGGTTGCCAACCACTATAATAGCAGCTGTACAGCACTCACGTGTAACTAGGTAGAATGTAGTATTACCTTACAACAAACTTGTCTGCTTTCAGCTATCAGTTTAACTAATAAAAAAACAAAACTGTCAGACCTGCAGATTGTAGCAAAAAATAAAAATAAACCAAGTCTTGTAACGAAACAAATGTTTCCAGTCTAGATATAAAATCTAAGTGTGGTAAAAAGCAAAGGAAGCATCTGGGAAGGGCTTGGCTCTTTTCAGTTAGCCTGCTACATTATCACAGCTTTTTATACTTCATAAAAGTTTAGTACACTATGGTACAATGTGCTGCTCTGCTATTCTTTTTGTATTATTTCTGAACATCTGAGCATGCTTTCCTGCATATACACTGTTTAACCTAAGGGGTTAATTCTTTGCATGGCATAAAAGGGCTGTTTGATCCCGTCTTCTCAGATCCTCTTCTTCCACAGTCCCCAGTCCATCTGCTAATAGCAGAGCCCCAGGAGACACTGCACATGCTCAATTTGGTGTGTATTGCTAGAGGTTTTTTTTTTTCTTGGGAGAGTGCATGTAATCAGCACATGGCCAATCAGTTCTGTGCAGACAGAGGGTCAGGGGTCATGCAGCCTCATAGGACAGTCAAAAAAGGAGACTAAAAACTTCTAAGTCTGTTTCCACTAGTTCGACTTGTCATGCAGCTTTGGACACAAAGCTGCATGACAAGTCACAGCCCATTGATTTCAATGGCACCTGTTCCAATTTATGTGACTTAAAGTTGCAGCAACTTTGAAAAGGTTCCTGCACTACTTTCATGTGACTTTGATCCGGAGACTAACGTTGGATCAAAGCTGCATTCAAAATAGTGCGACTCTGGGGGTCACAATAGTGGAAACGTAGCCTAAAAGCTTCAACCAGTGCTCGGCTGAACATTGGTAAAAGTGATAAACTGCTATATACTGCAGATGAGAAAAGGCATTTAGCAGTTTATATTTACTAAAATAATTGTATTTCTGTGTACTGTGTGAGACCAGATATATTGACTGCAGGGTCCTGGGTTTAGGAACACCAAGTCAAGGCTGATCTAGAACAAGGAACTATGGCTGTCAGCCAGCAGCCTGGTGTAGGACTGTAAGCCCTTGTACACACGGTCGGAGATTCCGACAACCAACTCCGTCGGATTTTGTCCGAAACTGTTGTATACACATGGTCGGACAAAGTTGTCGGAAAATCCGACGTGATGACGTTAGTTACGACGGGACTATGTTCACGCTAGTAGCCAATAGCTTTGGTGTAGGAATTTTATCTGAGCATGCGTGGCACTTTGTCCGATCGGAATTCTCTACACATGATCGGAGTATGTCCGATCGGAGCATTTTGTCTGAAAATTTTACCAACAAGTTGGAAAACTTGGTCCGTCGGATACTCCGATGTAGACCACACACAGTCGGAATATCCGACAAAACGGTCCGATCGGACACATTCCGTCGGAATCTCCTACCGTGTTTACAAGGGCTAAGGGGAAGGACTTCTCTTGTCCTGTAAATTCTGCCAATGGTGCTTCATTGAGAGCATAGGCTTCTACTGATCTCTCCTGTAAAAAAAAAAAAAAAAAAAAAAAAAAAAAAAAAAAACACCTAGTTGCCTTGCTTTTGTGCCAATCCAATGGCCTCAGAACATTTACATACACGATTCAGATCAGGGACTACACACCAAAGCCATAAACCGCCAAACAAGTATTTTCATAGGGCGGGGATCTGCAATTAGTGGGCCTCCAGCTGTTGCAAAAATACAAGTCCCATCATGCCTCTGCCTCTGGGTGTCATGTTTGTGGCTGTCAGAGTCTTGCTATACCTCATGGGACTTGTAGTTCTGCAACAGCTGGAGGTCCGCTAATTGCATATCCCTGACATAGGGGGGTCAGTAATGGCAGCCTACACATTTCTGTGTGTAGGTTTCCATTTAAAAAAAAAAATAAAAAATGCTTGCTCTTTAAATAAATGTAGTTTGTGACATTATGTGTGTAAATACACACATGGCACTGTCTAAATCCCTCTAAAATAGCAAGTAAATTACACAGATTTCTACAAATTTAACTCCCCCTGATGGAAGAGCTCACCTTCCAGTAGTTCAATCCTCAGTCCCTGGCTGAGAATCTGGGCAGTGTTAAACCCATGAGTAGGTGCTGAGCTTGATCTGGTGGTGTTTGTGCTCAGGGCATGAATTATACTGCTCTTCCCAGCGCCATCCAAACCTAGGACTAAAATCTGACGATCCAAATAATTCGGCTGTATGCAAAGAAATAAATAAAAAGAAAATGAATAAAAAACACCACACAACATTTTCACTATATTGTCATCTGCAAACGTAAAATTAAATATTTAGGAATACAAGTAAACTGCATTATTTGGAGTTTTTAAAATACAACTTCAAACCAAAATAGGCCATGAATAAAATTCTTGAAATGTGCTTTTATCAAACACAGGACTCTCTACAGAGGGAACTATCTGTTTTCATACCCTGCAAAGTAGCAATAACAAAAGGTCTTTAGTATAAATTAGCACACATTACACATGGATAGGCACACAACTCCTTGATTACTCCTTGAGGTTAACCCCTTCCCAGCCAGTGTCATTAGTACAATGATCACTGTATTAATGACACTAGTGATGTCAGTTAGGCCTTTGTTCACACCGTGATGCAGACGTCAGTTTTTCTATGTGCGTTTGACAAAGGCACAAAAAAAAAAAAAAAATTGTTCTCCATACTACACACTACAACACCGTCACGGGGTTATTTATGGTGGCCATGCATACTTCAAATTTTATTATCTGATTGATATGCAATCCCATCAAAACAATTGAATATGCATAACTTCCCTTCCTATCACTTTAGATCAGATTTCATTAGTAGGCATTTGATAATTTTGTATTAATTAGCAGCAGAGGTGCTTTGGTTTTGAATTCAAGTAACCAGCTTATGGTATTGCAGGTTAAAAACATGCGATTAAAAACGTGATTGTAGCTTCCAACTATTGATTGAAAGCCAATTGCTTGTTTGTGTTGTAACGCCTGAATGAGTTGTATACTAGAGACCGATTTCCAATCAGAATCTCTCCGAGTAGGAATAGAGTCCTTCTGTTCAGCATGGGATGTCTGCCAGTTTGTGTCTGGTGGACCTGTGACAGCTCTATGGGCGACTGGAGGCAAATTGACTTTTACATCAGGCTACCCCATTTTTTTTATTATTATACAGGGTTTATAATATAAATGTTCACAGTTTACACATTGCTTTATAACATAAGGACAAACCATACAATTACAATTAGGGATCAGAGAGCCCTGTTCATTAAAACTTACGATCTAAGAGGGAGGGTCAGGAGATCCAAAAGGTAAATCACTTTGGAGAATGTGCTTATGAAGAAAATGTGTGTACAGTTGTTAGATGGGAGCAGGATAGGCTTCTCAGAAGAGATGAGTTTTCAGGGATTGTCTGAAAGTGGATAGGAGAAAGTCGGACAGATTAGGGTAGAGAGTTCCAGAGGATGAGAGAGGCTCTGGAGAACTCCTGGAGGCAAATATGGGATGGGGTGACAAGGGAACTAGAGAGCAGGAGGTCTGGGGAGGAACAAAGAGGACAAATAGGTTGGTATTTTCAGACTAGGTTAGTGATGTAGCCGGGGGGCAAAGTTGTGGATGGCTTTAGAAGTTATTGTTAGCATTTTGAATTTAATTAATCAAGCAGAAGCCAGTGGAGGGATTAACAGAGGAGTAGCAGACACTGAACGGTTGGGCAAGGTGGATGAGCCTGGCAGCAGGATTGCGTCACATTTAGGTTCAGGGAAACAGAAAAAGGCTGCAATCCACTTCCATTTGTTTTTTTCCTGAAACTAAATGGACACAAATCAATTTACATCAGCCTGTCCATAGGGCTCCATGGAGCTTCCTGAAATGGACAGGTAGACCTGATCGGAAAGCACGTGTGAAAAGGGCCCTTGAGGCTGATTCACACCAGATGCAGTCCAAGGCAGGTTTGTTTCTGCATGGAAAAAACAAAACAAAAAAAAAACATGCATGGACAGTAGGTTATATGGGTTCTAATGCATAGTTCACACAAGTGCAGTGTGGAAAAAAAAAAAAAAAAAAAAAAAAAAAAAAAAAAAAAACACACTACTGTACTGAACTTGGCAAAATGCACACTTGTCTCTATGCAAAATAAAAACAAAGAGAAGAAAAAAAAAACAGAACGCATCAAAAAACTGCATGCAGAAACCCATGCGGTCTGTTTGTGGTGTGAAGCGGCCCTTAGATAAAAGTCAGATGTGCGAGTCCCCTGTACAGTTGAATACATGTGCCTCTCACTCTACAGAGCAGTGATTTGGGACTTGATACAAGTCAGCATTTGCACACAGTTGCCTAGACAATCACAAAATGTGCCATAAGATCAATATGTATCTAGGTGACCCCAGTAACAAGGTTACTGTAATGACTTTTCTTTGTACACACTCCTCCAATTAACAAAGCTGATGTGTAGTTGCTTAGTTGTCACAGGCTGCCCTTAGGTAGCTCCATATGGTGTGCTATTAAGTTTTATGACTCTACAATACACTCCATGGTGTTTACATCACAGAGGTCAGTGTACAAGGGTAACCAAGGTGACCATAGAGATCAGACAAGATGAATCTGATCAGCCCACATCTGCCGATTTAAGCTGCATACTAGTAGAATTTTGTTTTGTGCCAAGAACATTTGTCTGATTTTCTGTTAGTGGGAGCAAATCAATCGACATCTGTTTGCAACTGCAGCAATGAGCACAATTTAAGAAATGCTTTTCTAACAGCGCAAGTGGTTTTCATGTAGGAAAGTCCATTCATTCCAACATCGAATGTTAAACGCAAAAAAAAAAAAAAATCTTGAAATGCTTTTGAATAATATTCATTAAGTCAAACGTACTGAGAATTTTTGTACGAATGTTTGCTTGACAGTGCTGAGAAATAGAGAGAAACTGAGCATGTGCAGAGCACAGTGAGACAGCGTATTAGAGGTCGACCGATATATCGGCCGATATTTGGCGTTTTTTAATTAATCGGCATCGGCAGATTGTGCTGTTAAAAAAGGCCGATCTATTCAGCGCGGCTTGCAAATGACTTCAGTAATAGAAGTCAGTGCAAGTTGCCTGGAGACTTGAGTGAAGGGACTTGTCTCCTCTCTGGGCAGTCTGCCAAGAAAAGATCAGAGATACAATGTTTAGGCTCGGTTCACACAGGGGCGACTTGGCCGCCTGACAAGTCGCGCTCCGTTCTGTACTATGGAACCGTTCTAATAGGAGCGACTCAAGTCGCTCCGACTTAGAAAAAAGGTTCCTGTACTACTTTTGCGGCGACTTCGGGCAACTTGCATTGACTTCTATACAGAAGTCGTTTTGCAAGTCGCAGCTGATCGTGTGCAGGTCGCGGCGCTGCAAGTCGCGCCGCCCACTGTGTGAACCGAGCCTAACACTTTGAATGAATTCAACTCAGTGTGTAGAAGTTCTCAGTTTAACCATTTAAAGACTAAATCTTTTTTGACACTTGATGCTTACAAATAAAAATCCAGTATTTTCTGCTAGAAATTCACTTAGAACCCCCAAAACTTTATATATATATATATATATATATATATATATATATATATATATATATATATATATATATATATATATATATATATATATATATATATATATATATATATATATATATATATATATATATATATATTTTTTAGCAGAGATCCTAGGGAATAAAATAGCGGTTGCAATATTTTATGTCACACGGTATTTGCACAGCGGTCTTTCAAACGCAATTTTTTTGGGAAAAAAAAAAAAAAAAAAAGGTATAAAACAGTAAAGTTAGCCCATTTTATTTTCATCCAAAAGATTTGATTACCTGTTTTTGTGTGCATATATATAATTTTTTTTTTTTAATCTAAATTATACATACAAGTGAACTGTTTGGATGTTTGTTTTGTTTAATAAATGTAAGAAATTTTCTATCACTTAAGGCTGCTTTCACACTGGAGCAGGCAGGCGTTGACAGTAAAACGCTGCCAGTTTTAGCGGAGCTTTACCGTCATTTTAGCGGCGCTATTCGGCTGCTAGCGGGGCACTTATAATCCAGCTAGCGGCCGAGGAAGGGGTTACATGTGCCCGTGAAGCGCCGCTGCCAAATCGCATTGCAGTTGCTTCGGCAGTGGTGCCCATTCATTTCAATGGGCAGGAGTGGTGGAGGAGCTGTATACACCACTCCAAAGATGTTGCTTGCAGGACTTTTTTATTTTTTTAACGTCCTGCCAGCGCATCTCCTCAGTGTGAAAGCACTCGAGCTTCCACACAGACTGCAGGGGAGCCGTTTTGCAGGCACTTTACTTTGCTATTTTTAGCCCAAAAGCGCCTGAAAAATGCCCCCAGTGTGAAAGGTGTCTAAAGCCCCATACACACTCAGATTTTCTGCTGATTTTTTCCTTCAGGTTTACCAAAATCATGTAGTACAAGGGCCTGCCTGATTGCATACAAATTGAAACTCCTAAGGTTTGGCCTCATATTATATGGTTTTGGTAAATCTGAAGGAAAAACTGAGCAGAAAAACCGATAGTGTGTATGGGGCTTAACTGTTAGATTTTATGAGATGAAAGGGGGAAAAAAAATAAAATAAAAACGGCATCATATCGGCCGTGGCGATTTCTAAATATCGGTATCGGCCAGAGAAAAATCCATATCGGTCGACCTCTACAGCGTATTACTGGATTTTACACAGTATAGACACTTATTTTTAATGTTTTACATAGCTATACCTGCAAAATGGGCCAGCCTGACATGATCTAGCAGGACTAAAATTTTTCTGACTAAAGATCCACTTTAACACAATACATGCTAAGATGCATGCTGTTCACACATTCCAGAGAAGGCAAATGTGAAAGCCAGTAAACTCCAACACCCATTTACATTCCTAGGAAAGAAGTATTTTTGTGAGCCCTTGAAAGCGGCACAACCATTATCTAGAGAGCCATTGGTCTCCATAGCGTGCCCGGGACTGCTGACCATGCAGGATGGGGGAAAGTGCCGATTATACACTAAATTAGTCAGTGACTCAACTGACACTTTCCTGTGTGATTGCTCTGGGCAAATCCAACAGCTTTTCACTGCGAGGAAACTTATTTTCAATCTCTCTTTCAGATGGCAATACATGGGCAGATCTTTTCTAAATAGTCCCCATTATTGTCCAATCTTCATACAGATCATCACTGATGCCCTTTCCAGTGTTGGATAGTTTTGAGCAATAGATGCGCAGTCAATGGAAAGTTTGTTTTTGTTTTTCACTTGCTAAGCAACTTTTTTTTTCCCCCAGATCATTACATTGTAATTATTGGCAACCTTTCAATAAAGTTGGCCAAACACTGAGCGAAATCCGGCTGGTTCAGCAGGGAGCAGTGATTGGCTGTCCCAGTTTGACCGACTTCTGTTAAAAAGGACAAAGTAGAAAATGTTTTCTTTCTTGAGCAGCTGCAGCCCCCTCACCCGGGGCACCGCGACAGCTGCAGCCCCCCCCCCCTCACCGGGGGCACCGCGACAGCTGCAGGCCCCCCCCCTCACCGGGGGCACCGCGACAGCTGCAGGCCCCCCCCCCCTCACCGGGGGCACCGCGACAGCTGCAGGCCCCCCCCCCTCACCTGGGGCACCGCGACAGCTGCAGGCCCCCCCCCTCACCCGGGGCACCGCGACAGCTGCAGGCCCCCCCCCCCTCACCCGGGGCACCGCGACAGCTGCAGGCCCCCCCCCCCTCACCCGGGGCACCGCGACAGCTGCAGGCCCCCCCCCTCACCCGGGGCACCGCGACAGCTGCAGGCCCCCCCCCTCACCCGGGGCACCGCGACAGCTGCAGGCCCCCCCCCCCTCACCCGGGGCACCGCGACAGCTGCAGGCCCCCCCCCCCTCACCCGGGGCACCGCGACAGCTGCAGGCCCCCCCCCCCTCACCCGGGGCACCGCGACAGCTGCAGGCCCCCCCCCCTCACCCGGGGCACCGCGACAGCTGCAGGCCCCCCCCCCTCACCCGGGGCACCGCGACAGCTGCAGGCCCCCCCCCTCACCCGGGGCACCGCGACAGCTGCAGGCCCCCCCCCCTCACCCGGGGCACCGCGACAGCTGCAGGCCCCCCCCCCTCACCCGGGGCACCGCGACAGCTGCAGGCCCCCCCCTCACCCGGGGCACCGCGACAGCTGCAGGCCCCCCCCCCCTCACCCGGGGCACCGCGACAGCTGCAGGCCCCCCCTCACCCGGGGCACCGCGACAGCTGCAGGGTCCCCCCCTCACCCGGGGCACCGCGACAGCTGCAGGGTCCCCCCCTCACCCGGGGCACCGCGACAGCTGCAGGGTCCCCCCCTCACCCGGGGCACCGCGACAGCTGCAGGGCCCCCCCTCACCCGGGGCACCGCGACAGCTGCAGGGCCCCCCCCTCACCCAGGGCACCGCGACAGCTGCAGGGCCCCCCCCTCACCCGGGGCACCGCGACAGCTGCAGGCTCTATCTAGTTGTGGCCATTGCCCATAAAGTCCCAGGGGCACTCTCCTGCATCTTTCATAGCTACAGAGATTGGGAGTTCCCATCTAGAAGTTGCATTGCCACATTGTTTCCAACCCCCCCCCCCCCCCCCCCCCCGGCCTCATACACAATAGGCTCTTCTGAACACCTTTCTACTTACAGTAGATGACCACCATTATAGATGTGCCTAAAGTTGCATTTTTCAAACACATTTATATGCGTTTAGACACATCAAGTATTTGGGCACTTGCTCATTCCATTGGCCAGAATATACGTTTATTATGGCTTTTGAAATGAACGATTGTTTAATGTTAATGTGCACAGTGTTAAGATGCTTTTACATGCCTGACTTTTTTTTCCTGCCCAAATGCTCCAAACCTGAATGCCATTTTGGTGCATCCAGATTCCTACCCCTAAATCCCCCGTTCACCCCGGTGCGGCTTTGAAATTGTGCTACTTCACTGCGATCTGCACAGCTGATTTCATTGCGGCAAAGCAGAGCTACACCCAAAAGTGGAAGCTCCGCTTATTTGCCTCCTCTGCTGCCACATTTGGCATCTTTCAGGAGAGGGGGAGTGGGCAACTGCATCTGGAAGTTCAGCCCCCCTCCTCCTTACTCCAACGCCCAGCTATTTACAAAGAGCAGCACGCTTTGTGCATATGCACTAGGGAATTGGCTGTGAAGCCGCAAGGCTTCACTGCCAGTTTCCCTTACCCAAGATCACCTGAGAGCCAACTGAAAAATCAGCTTGGGTGAAGACACCACTGGATTTGAACAGGTAAGTGTCCCAATAATTTAAAAAAAAGTCAGCAACTACAGTATTTGTAACTGCTGGCTTAATTTTTTAAGTAAAGGAGCCCGTAGCTCCACTTTAACATTTACCAAGTCACAATGAAATCAGTAAAAGGTGGTGCTGGAACCCTTTTTACAATCACTGACATGAATCTTGGCAATATGAACAGTTCCATTGCTGGCAATGGGGTGTGACTTGTACCATTTGACAGTTCCAAATTGCATGACAAGTCGCACCACTGTGAGAACAGGGCTAAATGCCTGGAAATACCCATGTATGCAAGGGCACATAGGCTAAAATAGAGGGGCTTTTAGGGGCAGGAGAAAAAAAGGGGGGGGGTGTAAAAACACTTGTTAAATGGGCAATTACCAAATGTAGTGTGGATAATGCCTAGGTTATACTCGCCCCAAAAACTTTGGCCAGCTACCTCTTTGGCCTCTATTGGGTTAAAGCCCATCTAGCATATCAACCAACATCCTGTTAGCCCAGGGTGTCACTCCAGCCTGAATACACTTGGAACTTCCTGATCACCAGGCATGTACTGGCTATCAGGACTACCGGGAGTCTCCCGGTGGGCGAGTTTCAGTGACAGCCAGTGGTGTCGCTAGGGGGTGGCTTTTGGGGCCCATAGCCACTAGTCCCAAAAGTGGGGTGGGTGACAGAGCAGAGAGATTACATCATCTCTCATGGGGCAGGGGCTCTCTGGAGACCCAAATTTAAGTAATTCATTCAAATCGTGTCAGTCTAAAATGGTGTCTTTTTCTCAAAAAAACCCCCCAAAAAAACAACACACACACACACACACACACACACTTATACTTACAGTGGAATGTTTGTTTTTTTGTGTGCAATTGTGCATATAGTTTATGTACGTTTTTTTGTGCGTGTTTGAAAAAATTAAAGTAGGCCTGTGTGGATTAAGTCCTGGGCCAAATTTTTCGTCCCAGTCCAGCCCTGCTGATCACAGATGAAATCCCCCCTCCCCCAACTTCATTACCCCCATAACATCCTCAGGTCACACACAGACACATCATCCATTCACAGATCCAATGGAAAAAAAGAAACTACAAGTCCCATCTGACACCAAGGCAGATGTCTTCACAGATCTCACTGGAGAACAAGTGGCGTGAGGTCACTGCCCCTGTAGTCCAGCCCCATAATGGAAGGTCTTTTACCAGGGATGAGCCTAGATCTGGTCTGAACTTGGGGTCAGAGTGAACCTGGAAGGAAGCCATCACTCCTGCCCAATCAACACAAAGGGGAGGGGATGCCTGTGACATCATTGACCCAATATGGTCACTACAGGTCAATATGATTGACCACATATGTCCATATTGGGTCAATGTTGACCTCCATAGGGAGCTGGCATATAAAGAATGCAGGAGCCTGCACCCAGGGGGCACAGATCATAGGTGCAAGGCTCTGCAGATATATAATCAATGTACAGTGTTGTATGTTATGAATGCAGGGTTTCTTCCCATAGGGGGCTCATGCACAGGACTGACCGCTCCTCTGGGGTGATGATGGGAGGAGAAGTTGTCTTGCATGAACCAATCAGCGTTGAGCTGTCATTGCTCCTGCCCGAGGTGTGTGAGGCACTGGGGGGTGACACTTCCATACCTCAGCCCCTGTCATGTGATCACAGCACACCCTGATAGTGACACTCATCACCCCATAGAGGCAGGGCGGAGTGTGCCGGGAGCGGCTCACCTGACTATACAGCGGTTTGTACTCCAGCTGGTATCTGGACCTCCTCCGGCTCGGCATGTACCGGCTCAAGGCAATGAAGAGCACCGAGCCCAGCGCCGCCACTGCCGCTCCAATCACCATAGAGAGCTTCCTAAGAGCGGCCATCCGCCCAGGCACCGTTCTTCTAACGAGAACCCCGCCCGCCTCTGACGTCACGTCACGACGCCACGCCTGCGGAATCCTTTTAACTGCTCACTGCCATCCACGGGATCTTGTGCGCATGCGTGATCGTCCATGTGGAATGGAATGTAATGGTTCTGTTATCCCTGCCTACCCCGGGAAAAGCTGCTCTCTCACTCCTTCCACTGTGTCAGGAATCACAGATTTACCTTCACTAGATACCTTCTCTCTGCTGATCTCAATGAGCTAGGATTACAAAATAAATTCAGTGAGGGCTGTCTTTAATATTGACTGCACCCTGGGCAAACATTTCCTTGGGCACCCTTCCTTCTTCCATGCAATTTCGCTCTCCACCTGCTCTGAGATGAATAGCAGTTAGGCTGGATTCACACCTATTTGCAATACAGAACATTTACCATAGTTTCCTATGGAACACGTTCTGTAGGGCAAATCTGCAAAATGCAAAAAGCACAAAAAATGCCTAGGTGTGAATCCAGCCTAAGACTCAGAATCAGATTAGGCAGTGATTGTGATCGGTTGCCAGAGGTTACAGTGTATCATTACCACTAACCGAGTGGCTGCTAGAGGTTACATCAAACACTATGGCTCATTTGATAGAGGTTACAGAACATGACATCTGCTTGTTGATTGGTTTCTAGAGATGACTGTACATCTATACTGCTCACTGATTGGTTGCTAGAGGTTACTGGACATCTATACCACTCACTAATTGGTTGCTAGTGGTTACTGGCCATCTATACCACTCACTAATTGGTTGCTAGAGGTTACTGGAAATCTATACCACTCACTGGTTGCTAGAGGTTACTGCACATTATTACTACTCACTTCACTGATTGGTTGCTAGTGGTTACTGCATATCCTTACCGCTCAAGGATTGGTTGCTAGTGGTTACTGCATATACTTACCGCTCAATAATTGGTTGCTAGTGGTTACTGCATATCCTTACTGCTCATTTATTGGTTGCTAGTGGTTACTGCATATCTTTACTGCTAAATTATTGGTTGCAAGAGGTTAGTACACATCATCTCACTGCCTGCACGCCACAGACTGGGGAGTTGAGGGAACTCATCAATAGACAGAAAACACCCAGGGATCCTAAGACTCTGGGGGTCAGTGGCAATGCTGGGGGGGCTGATGGGATCAGTGGCGGGGAGATGGAATTAATTAGGAGGCAATACACTGAATCTGAATCATTAACAAAGCTGGGAATCTTTGGCAAGTATATAGTGGGGGATTCTACATTGACCACCTATGTAATGGGGAATTTACAATGACCAACAATGTGAGGATAAATTTGCACGGACCACCATGGGGATTTTACACCACCCACCAATATAAGGATTGATTTCTACACTGACACCAATGTAATAGGTGCATTTGCACCAACCACCAGTGTAAGGGTGAATATACAATGACCTCTATGTAAGGGTTAATTTACACTGACAACTATTGTCAAGGAGATTTGTACTGACCACCAATGCAAGATGACACTTCTACACTGATCAAAAATGTTAGGGGGATTTACACTGACCACCAATGTAAAGGGCAATTTTGCACTTACCACTAGTGTAAAAGGAAATGTATCACCAAAGTAATGGGGGATTTTTCATAAACTGCCAGTATAGGGGGATTTCTACACTCACCACCAATGTCAAGGGGCTTCTACTTGGACAACCAGTGTAAGGGAGGATTCGACCAAAATGCAAGTTTGGATTTTTTTTACCAATTACCAATATGAAGAGGCGTTTCTACACTGGCCACCCATGTAATGGGGATTTACACTGACCACTAATGTAATGGGGATTTACATCGACCACTAATGTAATGTGAATTTACACTGACCACTAATGTAATGTGGATTTACACTGACCACTAATTTAATGGGGATTTACACTGACCACTAATGTAATGGGGATTTACACTGACCACTAATTTAATGGGGATTTACACTGACCACTAGGGATGAGCTTCGTGTTCGAGTCGAACGCATGTTCGACTCGAACATCGGTCGTTCGTGCGTTCGCCGAATTCCGAACGTTTGGGCCGTTCGCGGCAAAATTTGTGTGGCCCACAATGCATTGCGATGGCGCAATGCATTGCTGTCTCACGATTGGCCAAGCATGCACTGTGACCCCGCATGCTTGGCCAATCGCAGCGCCAGTAGCGAGGAGAGCAATGGTTGGCCACAGGCATCCTGCCTGTGGCCAATCATAGCTCAGGCTGTGTAGTGCACGCCCCACACTATATAAAGCTGCCTTTCAGGCGGCCTCGTGTAGTGTTTGTTAGCATCTGAAGCAGTGGGTGTTCTGTGTACCTTCAACACAGTTACACACCAATCGTTTTTTGGCTGATTTACTATTTTGCTCTTGTGTAGTGGTTACTGTCTGTGCCCTGACCGCAGTATACACCACTATATTCACCTCACCTATATAGCTAGTGATCTAGCTTTAATAATAGAGCTTGCAGTCAGTAGTGTTAGTGCGTGCTGTCTGCGTGCTCTGTACCCAGTACATACCACTATATACACCTACATAGCTGTTCTCTATTTGAGCCCGATTGTCATTTGCTGGAGTTATTGGAAGTTGTGTGTGCCTCCAGCACAGCACAGTATACATCTGTATATACCCCTTTAACTCTGCTGTTTTCTGGTTATTGTCTGCGTGCCCTGACCGCAGTATACACCGTGATATTCACCTCACCTATATAGCTAGTGGTCCATCTTTAACAATAGAGCTTGCAGTCAGTAGTGTCACTCAGGAGATAGTGCGTGCTGTGTGCCTGCTCTGTACCCAGTACATACCGCTATTATCCACCTACATAGCTGTTCTCTATTTGGGCCCGATTGGCATCTGCGGGAGTTATTGGAAGTTGTGTGTGCCTCCAGCACAGCACAGTATACATCTGTATATACCCCTTTAACTCTGCTGTTTTCTGGTTATTGTCTGCGTGCCCTGACCGCAGTATACACCGTGATATTCACCTCACCTATATAGCTAGTGGTCCATCTTTAACAATAGAGCTTGCAGTCAGTAGTGTCACTCAGGAGATAGTGCGTGCTGTGTGCCTGCTCTGTACCCAGTACATACCGCTATTATCCACCTACATAGCTGTTCTCTATTTGGGCCCGATTGGCATCTGCGGGAGTTATTGGAAGTTGTGTGTGCCTCCAGCACAGCACAGTATACATCTGTATATACCCCTTTAACTCTGCTGTTTTCTTGTTATTGTCTGCGTGCCCTGACCGCAGTATACACCGTGATATTCACCTCACCTATATAGCTAGTGGTCCATCTTTAACAATAGAGCTTGCAGTCAGTAGTGTCACTCAGGAGATAGTGCGTGCTGTGTGCCTGCTCTGTACCCAGTACATACCGCTATTATCCACCTACATAGCTGTTCTCTATTTGGGCCCGATTGGCATCTGCGGGAGTTATTGGAAGTTGTGTGTGCTTCCAGCACAGCACAGTATACATCTGTATATACCCCTTTAACTCTGCTGTTTTCTTGTTATTGTCTGCGTGCCCTGACCGCAGTATACACCGTGATATTCACCTCACCTATATAGCTAGTGGTCCATCTTTAACAATAGAGCTTGCAGTCAGTAGTGTCACTCAGGAGATAGTGCGTGCTGTGTGCCTGCTCTGTACCCAGTACATACCGCTATTATCCACCTACATAGCTGTTCTCTATTTGGGCCCGATTGGCATCTGCGGGAGTTATTGGAAGTTGTGTGTGCCTCCAGCACAGCACAGTATACATCTGTATATACCCCTTTAACTCTGCTGTTCTATAAAAAAGGCATCTGCGGGAGTTAGTGGGTGTTGTGTGCCTCCAGCACAATATAAACTACCCAACTACTGTTTTACCCAACTCCCTTCAGGCCATTACCATGTCTGGAAGGCCAGCAAGGAGAGGCAGACAGGCGCGAGCCGATAAAAGAGGGCAAGCAGGCTCTGTGTCTAGAGACAACAGTGCTGGTCGTGGACGCGGTGCATTGTCATCAGCACGTGGCCATGGGACATGCTTGTCCTTCTTTTCTGCAGCTGGACATGTTGAACCGCAACATGCCAACGACTTGGTAGAGTGGATGACCAAGCCCTCTTCATCCTCCTCATCCTCTCTCACCCAGTCTCAGGGTAGTAGAAAAGCAGCTGCCAACACATCGTCGTCCCTCCTCTCAATGTCATCATCAGTGACTCCTTCCCTAGACCCACCACGTCCTCCTGAGGAGTCTCCTGAACTCTTTGAGCACAGTGTTGGGTACATGCTCCAGGAGGATGCCCAGTGTTTGGTGGGCTCTGATGATGACACTCAGCTAGAGGAAGGCAGTAGCGTGAGCACAGAGAGAGGGGATGCTCAAGAAGGACAGCAATCTGGCAGTCATGTTCCACAAGCTGCAGCATACTGCCAGGTTTGCTACAGCGATGAAGAGGGAGGGGATGATGAGGGCACTGACTCCACGTGGGTGCCTGGAAGGAGGGAGGAGGAGGAGGCACATGTCCAACGAGGCAGGATGCCCTCCGGGGGCCAGCTTAGGGGCAGCACACCGACTGAATCACACCGCAGAGCTCCGCCTGCGCAGAGCGCTTCCTCTGCGCAGAGCGCTTCCTCTGCGCGTTATTCTAAAAGTTCTTTGGTGTGGGCCTTTTTTGAGACGAGTGCATCAGATCGCACCGCTGCTATTTGCAACATATGTCTCAAGCGTATCTCACGTGGCCAAAACATCAGCCGCTTGGGCACCACATGCTTGACCAGACATATGTTGACCTGCCATGCAGCTCATTGGCAAGCATACCTCAAAGACCCACACCAAAGAACAAAGCGGACCTCTCCTTGCTCCTCATCAGCTGGCATCTCCAACCCCACTAGACCTTCAGTCCTCTCTGAAACCTGCTCTGAGAGGAATGAAGGTGTAGAATTAGGTGTGTCACAGCCAAGTGCTTCCGGGAACTCTGCTAGTGGTACATCCACGTCCGATTATAGCAGACAAATGTCCCTGCCCCAGCTGCTGGACCGGCGGAAGAAATTTACTCCCAGCCATCCACATGCCCAGCGGTTGAATGCTAGCTTGGCTAAATTGCTAGCACTTCAACTGCTGCCTTTTCAGTTGGTAGACTCGGCCCCCTTCCGTGAGTTTGTACAATGTGCGGTTCCTCAGTGGCAGGTCCCCAAACGCCACTTTTTCTCACGGAAGGCGATTCCGGCTCTCTACCGGCATGTGGAAGGCAATGTCCTTGCCTCGCTGGACAGGGCGGTCAGCGGTAAGGTGCATATTACCGCTGACTCATGGTCCAGCAGGCATGGACAGGGACGTTACCTGTCTTTCACGGCCCATTGGGTCACTCTCCTGGCTGCTGGGAAGGATGCAGGACAAGGTGCAGTAGTGTTGGAGGTTGTTCCGCCACCACGCCTCCAAAATGCTACTATTGGTTGTGACACACCTCTCTCCTCCACCCCCTCCTCTTCTTCTTCCTCCATGGCCTCTTCCAGTGCTCTGTCCTCAGAACCAGCGGTGCTCCGTAGGCGTTGCAGGGGCTACGCAAGTACGCAGGCAAAACGATGCCATGCCGTGCTTGCGCTGGTTTGTTTGGGGGACAGGAGCCACACTGGGGCGGATGTTTTGTCAGCTCTGCAGGGGCAGGCCGAGAGGTGGTTGACACCACGCCAGCTTAAGCCAGGAATGGTGGTTTGCGACAATGGCACCAACCTCCTCTCCGCCCTCCGACAGGGACAACTGACCCATGTGCCCTGTGTAGCTCACGTCCTTAACCTGGTGGTGCAGCGGTTCTTGGGCAGGTACCCCGGCTTACAGGATGTCCTGAAACAGGCCAGGAGAGTCTGTGTGCATTTCCGCCGATCATTTAATGCCTGTGCTCGGCTGGCTGAGCTCCAAAAGGAGTTGAACCTGCCCAAGAACCGCCTTATATGTGACATGCCCACCAGATGGAACTCAACATTGGCCATGCTGCAGCGGCTGCACACGCAGCAGAGGGCCATCAATGAGTACCTGTGCGACTACGGCACCAGGACAGGGTCAGGGGAGCTTGGTTTTTTCTCACCACGCCAGTGGGGCATGATCAGGGATGCATGCACTGTCCTGTCACCGTTTGAGGAGGCCACAAGGATGGTGAGCAGTGACAGTGCATGCATCAGTGACACTATACCTCTTGTCCACCTCTTGGAGCATACGCTGCGTGGAATAATGGACAGGGCACTTGAGGCAGAACAGAGGCAGGAAGAGGAGGAATTCCTTGCCTCTCAAGGCCCCCTTTATCCAGACAGTGTTCCTGCTGTGCCACCCATCACACAGGAAGAGGGTGAGGAGGAGGAAGAGGAGGAGGAGGATGATTGTGTCAGCATGGAGGTGGAGGCTGGCACTCAGCATCAGCAGCAGCAGTCTTATAGGGATGATTTACAGTCCCAAGAAACACGTGGACTTGTACGTGGCTGGGAGGAGGTAGCTGCGGATCATGTTGTCCTTAGTGACCCAGAGGACTCCGGACCGAATGCCTCAGCTAACCTACGCTGCATGGCCTCCCTGATCCTGCAAAGCCTGCGGAAGGATCCTCGTATTCTTCGGATCAAGGAGAGGGACCATTACTGGCTGGCCACTCTCCTTGATCCACGGTACAAGGGTAAGGTTGCCGACCTTATCTTGCCATCGCAGAGGGAGCAGAGGATGAGACATCTCCGGGAGGCCTTGCAGAAAGCTCTGTGCAACGCGTTCCCAGAGACTGGGAGGTCACAAACTCCTGGTCCTGGACAACGTGTTGCTGAGGCATCAGTCAGAAGGAGCGGTGGAGAAGGTGGCCGTCTGACTGATGCTTTCAGACAATTTTTTAGTCCGCAGCCCCAAGGTATGATTGGTTCCAGCACCCATCGCCAGCGTCTAATTTACATGGTGCAGGAATACCTAGGGGCAAGGTCAGACTTGGACACCTTTCCCACTGAAAATCCTCTGGCTTACTGGGTCTTGAGGATGGATCACTGGCCAGAGCTTGCACAGTATGCAATTGAGCTACTGGCCTGTCCTGCATCCAGCGTTCTTTCGGAACGCACCTTCAGTGCTGCTGGTGGCTTCGTTACCGATCACAGGGTGCGCCTGTCCACTGAATCAGTTGATCGACTGACCTTCATCAAGATGAATCAGTCTTGGATCACCCACAGCTACCAAGCACCTGAAGCTGATGTAACCGAATAATTTTTTTTGAAATACCACATCCCTTCAAGACTGCCTATGCTGATGCTGAGTGACTGTCCTGTTATGTTGATTGTCTATCCTCTTCCTCCTCCGCTGATATGTTGGAAGAACATTTTTGGTTCTGGGTGATGCCAGCAGCCCAATTTTTCTGCCCCTGTTTAACAGGGGCGTTTAAGTACAATTTTTGATGCAATGCTTTGCAGCAGGGCTAATTCCTGCAATAAAACTAGAGTATATGGCAGAGGTTGCAGTGTGATGGCACCAGTGCCTAAGGCCCAATTTTTCTGCCCCTGTTTAACAGGGGCGTTTAAGTACAATTTTTGATGCAATACTTTGCAGCAGGGCTAATTCCTGCAATAAAACTAGAGTGTATGGCAGAGGTTGCAGTGTGATGGCACCAGTGCCTAAGGCCCAATTTTTCTGCCCCTGTTTAACAGGGGCGTTTAAGTACAATTTTTGATGCAATGCTTTGCAGCAGGGCTAATTCCTGCAATAAAACTAGAGTATATGGCAGAGGTTGCAGTGTGATGGCACCAGTGCCTAAGGCCCAATTTTTCTGCCCCTGTTTAACAGGGGCGTTTAAGTACAATTTTTGATGCAATGCTTTGCAGCAGGGCTAATTCCTGCAATAAAACTAGAGTATATGGCAGAGGTTGCAGTGTGATGGCACCAGTGCCTAAGGCCCAATTTTTCTGCCCCGGTTTAACAGGGGCGTTTAAGTACAATTTTTGATGCAATGCTTTGCAGCAGGGCTAATTCCTGCAATAAAACTAGAGTATATGGCAGAGGTTGCAGTGTGATGGCACCAGTGCCTAAGGCCCAATTTTTCTGCCCCTGTTTAACAGGGGCGTTTAAGTACAATTTTTGATGCAATGCTTTGCAGCAGGGCTAATTCCTGCAATAAAACTAGAGTGTATGGCAGAGGTTGCAGTGTGATGGCACCAGTGCCTAAGGCCCAATTTTTCTGCCCCTGTTTAACAGGGACATGTAATTACAATTCTTGATATAATATTTCACAGGAGGGCCCCTTCCTGTGCCCACCCAGAGTAACTGTGAGGACTTATAGTGTTGTGGCACCAGCACCACAACCACCAAAGGTAAATTTTTCTACCACTGTTCAACAATGGCATGTAATTACAATTCTTGATATAATCGTTCACAGCAGGGCGCTCCAGCGCCCACCAAGAGTCACTTTGAGGGCTTACAATGTTGTTGCAAAACCAACACCTTGTTCTGCCATTTCTGCAGAGCATATAGGGCAGGCCCCTACTTTCAAACATCCAATTTACAAACATCTCCTACTTGCAAACGGAAGGAGACAACAGCAAGTGAGATGAAAAAAGATGGACGACAAAACAAATTATACAGGGGTGATAACCCTTCCCTATGTTTTCCAAAAAGCTTAAAAATATTTTTTTTGACTGGAGCTACACTTTAAAAATGTACCGGTTGAAAATGACAAACAGATTCAACTTAACACAACAAACCTACACAGTCCCTGTCTTGTTTGCACCGCCTGTATACTTCTGTTCTGAGTATATAGGGCCTGGGGGCCACACGCATTTCCTTTTTTTAATATGGGTACAGGGTTCCCCTTAATATGCGTACAAGACCCAAATAGGCTGGTAATGGGCAGGGAGGGCTACCCATGCCATTTTTCTGAATGATTTTCAACCATATTGCAGGAACCACATATAACATTAAAACCGCAAGCAGTTTTAAATGGTGTTATTTCCGCTTAATGTCATTTTGTGCAGGGACTGTTCTAAACACGAGAAACACGTGGCACTTCACAGGCATACTACAGACACCCACCAGGCACCATATTTAAAGGAATATTTCACTTTTTTTTTTTCACTTTAATCGTCATTAAAATCAGTGCTCCCGCCAAAACGGTAGTTTTTAAAACTTTTTTTTGCAGTGACCCATGTCCCCTGAGGCAGGAGGCAGGTCACCAAACCCTTTTTAGGACACTATCTTGCATATTAGCCATTAAAATTAGCACTTTCCAATTCGAACGTTCGAGTCCCATAGACTTCAATGGGGTTCTAACGTTCGTACCGAACGCGGGGGTCGTTCGCAAGTTCTGGTGCGAACCGAACCGGGGGGTGTTCGGCTCATCCCTACTGACCACTAATGTAATGGGGATTTACATTGACCGCTAATGTAATGGGGATTTACACTGACCACTAATGTAATGGGGATTTACACTGACCACTAATGCTATGGGGATTTACATTGACCACTAATGTAATGGGGATTTACACTGATCACTAATGTAATAGTAGCATTCACAGTAACCACCAATGTATGGAGAGATTTACACTGTCCTCCAATGTAAGGGGGCCCTTCACACTGGCCACTAGTATAAATGAAAGGATTGCGCACCAGGACCCAATGTAATGAGAAGATTTACACTGACCACCAGTGTAACTGAGACATTTAGCCTGTGTTCACATTTGTGTGTGTCTCAAACGCATGTAAAATTGCTTTCCTGACACCACAGAAATGTGCTGCCCTTTAGCAGATACACAGCAGTGCCATTAATTGTTAATGACACCCTCGCACATTTGCTGAGATGTGCGTATTTACATGCACACAAATTCTCGGTGCTGTGGCACCATGTCATAAAGAAGGGTTCCACCTCTAATTTGCTTACTTTTGCAGAACAGGCTGATGTTAGGCTTAATGACCACAGTTGTAGACAGGACTTTCAAGCATGCCCTTTTACCTCCCCAGTGGGCAGCATTCAGCAGAAGTGATGGTGGATATGACCTCGAGGGGGGGGGGGCATGGTATACATATGAATGCAACCCCTATTTACATACTAAAGCTACCGATGCGTGGCTATTTACATACTAATGCAGCCACTATTTATATATAAATATACATGTAAACACTGAGTCTATAGGTGAGTCATCTGTACATGGCAATATGGCAGAGCTGGGCAGCATAAGTGACAGAACTTTACACTGAGATAGGACACAGCATGGGACAAAAACTTCAGAGCCGGTTCACACAGGGGCAACACAACTTTCAACATGACTTTTCTAGGCAACTTGGACACGACTTGAACATGACTTGGGGCGACTTACAACACGACTTTAAGTCGCTCCAGGCCAGGCGACTTTTGCCGTGGCCAATCAGAGAATGAGCTCTAAAGGGGGAACTCCACGCCAAATTTATGAAAACAAATTGGCGTGGGTTCCCCCTCTGAGAGCATACCAGGCCCTTAGGTCTGGTATGGATTTTAAGGGGAACCCCTACGCCGAAAAAATGGCGTGGTGGTCCCCCCCAGATCCATACCAAACCCTTATCCGAGCACGCAACCTGGCCGGCCAGGAAAGGGGGTGGGGATGAGCGAGCGCCCCCCCTCCTGAGCCGTACCAAGCCGCGTGCCCTCAACATGGGAGGTGCCTTGGGGAAGGGGGGGCCACGCACCCCCCCACCCCAAAGCACCTTGTCCCCATGTTGATGAGGACAAGGGTCTGTTCCCCACAACCCTGGCCGTTGGTTGTCGGGGTCTGTGGGCGGGGGGCTTATCGGAAACTGGGAGCCCCCTTTAATAAGGGGGCCCCGGATCCCGGCCCCCCACCCTATGTGAATGAGTATGGGGTCCAATGTACCCCTACCCATTCACCTGTGGAAAAAAATGTAAAAAAAACACAACACACAAGGGTTAAAATAGTTTATTGCACAGCTCCGGGGGTCTTCTTCCATCTTGGGGGGTTTTCTCACCGGACTCCTCCGCTATCTTCTGCTAGCTCTTTTACTAGCGGAGGAGCCCGGCTTTCTGCTTCGCCGCCGCCCTCTTCTTCCGACTTTGGGAAAGGAGGAAGAGAGGGATGGAGAGAGAGAGAGAAATAAAGAGGGATGGAGGGAGAGAGAGAGGGATGGAAAGAGAGAGAGAAATAAAGAGGGATGGAGGGAGAGAGAGAGGGATGGAGAGAGAGAGAGAGAGAAAGAAAGAGGGATGGAGGGAGAGAGAGAGGGATGGAGAGAGAGAGAGAAACAAAGAGGGATGGAGAGAGAGAGAGAAATAAAGAGGGATGGAGGGAGAGAGAGGGATGGATAGAGAGAGAGAAATAAAGAGGAATGGAGAGAGAGAGAAATAAAGAGGGATGGAGAGAGAGAAAGAGAATTGGAGGGAGAGAAAGAGGGATGGAGGGAGAGAGAGAGGGATGGAGAGAGGGAGAGAAAGAAAGAGGGATGGAGGGAGAGAGAGAGAGGGATGGAGAGAGAGAGAGAAAGAAAGAGGGATGGAGGGAGAGAGAGAGAGAAAGAAAAAGGGATGGAGGGAGAGAGAGAGGGATGGAGAGAGAGAGAGAAAGAAAGAGGGATGGAGGGAGGGAGGGATGGAGAGAGAGAGAGAAATAAAGAGGGATGGAGGGAGAGGGATAGAGAGAGAGAGAAATAAAGAGGGATGGAGGGAGAGAGAGAGGGATGGAGAGAAAGAGAAAGAAAGAGGGATGGAGAGATAGAGAGAAATAAAGAGGGATGGAGGGAGAGAGAGAGTATTGGAGGGAGAGAGAGAGAGGGGTGGAGAGAGAGAGAAAGAAAGAGGGATGGAGGGAGAGAGAGAGTATTGGAGGGATGGAGAGAGAGAGAGAAAGAAAGAGGGATGGAGGGAGAGAGAGAGGATTGAAGGGAGAGAAAGAGGGATGGAGGGAGAGAGAGAGGATTGAAGGGAGAGAAAGAGGGATGGAGGGAGAGAAAGAGGAATGTAGGGAGAGAGGGAAGATTGGAGGGAGAGAAAGAGGGATGGAGAATGAGAGAGAGAGAAAGAAAGAGGGATGGAGGGAGAGAGAGAAGGATGGAGAGAGAGAGAAAGAAAGAGGAATGGAGGGAGAGAGAGAAAGAAAGAGGGAGGGAGAGAGAGAAAGAAAGAAAGAGGGATGTAGGGACTGGAGAGAGGGATGGAGGGAGAGAGAGAGGGATGGAGGGAGAGAGAGAAAGAAAGTGGGATGGAGGGAGAGAGAGAGAAAGAAAGAGGGATGGAGGGAGAGAGAGAGGATTGAAGCCTCCTGCTACCACCTTCTCCAATAAGTAGCTGTAGTTTGCTTTTACATCTCTCCCAGAACCTCCTGACTCCCAGCACATCCAGCCTAAATGTGGATGGGCCGCTGTCCTATCATATAAGGTCCTCCATCCGATAGTGTCCGCTGCGTACTGCGCATGCGCAGTACACAGCAACACAGATTCCGAAAATTGCCGAGGATGAACGGCGCCTGCGCCGTGAGTCCAGGTTCTATCCCCACTATCCAAGTGGACATAGAGTAGGAATATAAAAGAGCTGAGTGCAGTGAGGCCGAGCCCGAAGCGTGGTGAGCGAAGGGGCCCTCTAATATTCACAACCCTATGTCCGCTTGGATGGTGGGGCTACCACCTCCACTCAAGGCGCAGGCGCCGTTCAGCTTCGGAGATTTTCCGAAGCTTCGTCTGCTCCGTACTGCGCATGCGCAGTAGGGCGCAAACACTATATGATGGCCGGACACTATATGGCAGAACACCGGGATGACACAGTGACCATCTACATGCTGCATCGGGTGACAGTGGAGTGGTGTGGCCTTTTTTGACCCCCTGGCACAGTCTGCCCCTGCCTGGGACAAAGCCCATTTTCCGGGATTCTGTCCGGGTCATGGGTTTTAATTCCACGAATATCATGGCCAAAATCAAAACTGTTGGCAACTATGTTATTATTATTAATTCAACAAAAATATCTATAGGTGTCTATAGGATTTTTCAGACGTACAGGAACATAAACCTCTATTTTTTGGAGCTTAGATTACACTCTGATGTAGGCTGATCATTCACTATGCAATCTGATTGTACAATATACTTTAGATCAGACTTTAACTATGTGGTGGGAGGGCCTGACTGATTGGATAATAAATGAATTGGTCCTTCAGGTTTATCCCCATAGCACTATGCAATCTGAGCATACAATCTTTGTACAACCAACTTTAGATCTACCAAAATATGAGGGCCTACCTAAATCATCCAGTCAGTTTGTATCCAATCATGAAGGTCCTTGTACTAGATAGTTGTCAGCAAATCTAAAGGTGATTGTACAGATAGATTGTATTGTGTGTTAAGAAATCTCCCGCTCACACAGGCCAGGCGTTGCGCATATGTGCCTGTTTTCACTTATGAAAGCGTAGGGCGCGTGGTTGCTGTCAGAAAATTCATGGACAGTATGTAAAATCTGTGATTTTTATATCTCTCCATGAATGTATGTTACTGACACAAAGACTGTGGGGTTTATTTACTAACACTAGAGAGTGCAAAATGAGTCACAGTTCTGCATACTAACCAATCAGCATCCAGGTTTTATTGCTAAAGCTTAACTGAAGAAGCCGAGCTTAGAAGCTGATTGGTTTCTATGCAGAAATGTGACTAATTTTGCACTCTCCAGCTTTAGTAAATAAACCCCTGTATGTCAATAACATTCATGGACAGATGTAAAAATGATGGATTTTACAACATGTCAACCTTGGTATGGCAGTCTATTCATTTCAATGCATGGAAATAGAGTAATTAGCACCAGATCAAAACAGGATGAAAGAGTCCAAGATAATTTTAATTGTTGGAAAATAAGGCATTTCATTCATTTCTTTTGGGCTGCCCTCCTCCAGACAAAAACAACGCAGAAGATCAAGCACCTTTCTGAGCTTTGTGTTTTAAACCATGCGTTTGGGTGTCTTGCGTGCCACATTGGGGTTGCCATTAACAACGGATGACACCACAAGAACAATTTGCGGTTTTTGCATGTTTCGTGAAGGCATGTGGAATCATACAATTGTTATATGTTACTATAGTGTGAATGCTGAAGGGGATCTGTTGAAGGACCTCCTGCTGATCAGACTGCACACTTCTCATGTGAAAGGGGCCTTAGAATATATATATTTTTTGTTATTATTGCAGGTACTTATATAGCACTGTCAAGTTACGCAGTGCTTTATATATATATATTGTACATACACATCAGTCCCTGACCTCAAGCATCTTACAATCTATGGTCTGTAACTCACATACATATATACAGTACATATACTAGGGGCAATTTAGACAGGAGCAAACCCACAGGCACAGGGAGAACATGCAAACTCCAGGCAGGTAGTGCCATGGTTTGGATTCAAACCGATGACCCTAGTGCTGAACTTTTACATTGTTTCAGCTTGGATCAATATAAGTAAGTACAGTATGTCACAAAAGTGAGTACACCTCTCACATTTTTGTAAATATTTTATTATATCTTTTCATGTGACAACACTGAAGAAATCACACTTTGCTGCAATGTAAAGTAGTGAGTGTACAGCTTATATAACAGTGTAAATTTGCTGTCCCCTCAAAAATAACTCAACACACAGCCAATAATAAAAGTGGTCAGCCTTCGCGCCGCTAAGTGGTAATAAGTGACTAAAGTGGAACAAAATCCAAAATCAGATATAATGAAACACAGATGTTGTGAAAAAAAGCCTGAGTGATATAAAGTGCAAATGCTAACTAAAAAATGCAGCAGGACAAAATAGTGAACACAAACTATCAAATAATGAATATAAAGGGGTGGGTCCTGCGCAAATCGTGCCACTCAAATAAAATACACAAATTCAAAATAATATAAATATGTGCATACATACAATGCCGTGAAAAAAATATAGTCCAAAAAACAGCACGCATAAAAATTATTTTTTTATATATTGTTTATATATTTTTATGCGTGCTGTTTTTTGGACTATATTTTTTTCACGGCATTGTATGTATGCACATATTTATATTACCGTATATACTCGAGTATAGGCCGACCCGAATATAAGCCGAGGCCCCCAATTTACCCCCAAAAAAACTGGCAAACTTATTGACTCGTGTATAAGCCGAGGGTGAGACATGCCTGTCCATCCCTGTGTGTGTGTCCGTCCATCCCTGTGTGTCCGTCCATCCCTGTGTGTCCGTCCATCCCTGTGTGTCCGTCCATCCCTGTGTGTCCGTCCATCCATCCCTGTGTGTGTGTGTGTCCATCCATCCATCCATCCCTGTGTGTGTGTGTCTCCATCCATCCATCCATCCATCCCTGTGTGTGTGTGTCTCCATCCATCCATCCATCCATCCATCCCTGTGTGTGTGTGTCTCCATCCATCCATCCATCCATCCCTGTGTGTGTCTCCATCCATGTGTGTGTGTGTGTGTGTGTGTGTGTGTGTGTGTGTGTGTGTGTGTGTGTGTGTGTGTGTGTGTGTCCAGCCTACCTTTGTCCCGAGCCTCCGTCCCGTGCCTTGCCTCCTTGCCTCCGTCCCGTGCCGTGCCTTGCCTCCTTGCATCCGTCCCGTGTCGTGCCTTGCCTTGCCCCCGTCCCGTCCCGTCCCGTGCCGTGCCGTCCCGTGCCCTCTTCGTCGGCGGCCATTGTAAAGTTCAAAAGCTGCGCCGCCGCCTTCGCCTGTGATAGGCGGAACACTGAATTTCCCAGCAGCCTGTGTTCCGCCTATCACAGACGTCGTATCATCCTCGTCCGTAGTACGAGGATGATACGATGTCCGTGATAGGCGGAACACAGGCTGCTGGGAAATTCAGTGTTCCGCCTATCACAGGCGAAGGCGGAGCCGGAGGCGCGGCTTTTGAATAGAATGGCCGCTGTCTGTCTGCTCGACACGCTGATCGAGCGGGCAGACAGCGATGACTCGAGTATAAGCCGAGGGGGGCACTTTCAGCCTCAAAAAAGAGGCTGAAAATCTCGGCTTATACTCGAGTATATACGGTATTTTGAATTTGTGTATTTTATTTGAGTGGCACGATTTGCGCAGGACCCACCCCTTTATATTCACACAGCCATTAATGTCTAAACCGCTGGCAACAAAATTAAGTACAAAAATGTCCAAATTGGGCCCAAAGTGTCAATATTTTGTGTGGCCACAGTTATTTTCCAGCACTGCCTTAA
Source organism: Lithobates pipiens (assembly GCF_037356315.1). Lineage (NCBI taxonomy): Eukaryota > Metazoa > Chordata > Amphibia > Anura > Ranidae > Lithobates > Lithobates pipiens. The sequence continues at coordinate 299,597,991 of NW_027507903.1, forward strand.
CCCTTTTGGCCATGGAGTTCACCAGAGATTCACAGGTTGCCACTGAAGTCCTCTTCCACTCCTCCATGATGACATCACAGAGCTGGTGGATGTTAGAGAACTTGTGTTCCTCCACCTTCCGTTTGAAGATGTTCCACAGATGCTCGATAGGGTTTAGGTCTGGAGACATGCTTGTCCAGTCCATCACCTTTATCCTCAGTTTCTTTAGCAAGGCAGTGATCGTCTTGGAGGTGTGTTTGGGGTCATGATTGCCCAGTCTCTGAAGATAGGGGATCATGCTCTGCTTCAATATCTTACATTACATGTTGGCATTCATGGTTCCCCTCAATGAACTGTAGCTCATGTAATCCATGTTCTTAGTCTGCTTGTCTTCAGAAAACTGTTTGCAGGCTTTCTTGTGCATCATCTTTAGAAGAGGCTTCCTTCTGGGACAGCAGCCATGCAGACCAATTTGATGCAGTGTGTGGCATATGGTCGGAGCACTGACAGGCTGAACCCCAACCCCTTCAACCTCTGCAGCAATGCTGGCAGCACGCATACGTTTATTTCCCAAAGACAAGCTCTGTATATGACACTGAGCACATGCACTCCACTTCTTTTGTCAACCATGGTGAGGCCTGTTGTGAGTGGAACCTGTCCTGTCCACTGTATGGTCTTGGACACCATGCTGCAGCTTAGTTTCAAGATCTTGGCAATCTTCTTATAGCCTAGGGCAGTGATGGCAAACCTTGGCACCCCAGATGTTTTGGAACTACATTTCCAATGATGCACAACTACACTGCATGAGTGCCTTAGCATTATGGGAAATGTAGTTTCAAAACATCTGGGGTGCCAAGGTTCACCAACACTGGCCTAGGCCATCTTTTTGTAGAGCAACAATTCTTTTTTTTGAGATGTTCAGAAAGTTCTTTGCCATGAGGTGACACGTTGGACTTCCAGTGACCAGTATGAGAGAGTGAGAGTGATAACACTAAATTTAACACACCTGCTCCACAGTCACACCCGAGACCTTGTAACACTAACAGGACACTGGGGAGGGAAAATGGCTAATTGGGCCCAATTTGGCCATTTTCACTTAGGGTGCAGTAAAATACCAGGAGCAATGCACATGAAATGACATATGACAAGCTCATCAGGAAGGGAAATTTGGGATGTCAGCCCTGGATGCCCACATTGTGGACCACCAGGGTCCGCTGCTGCATGGAGTAGGTGAGGCGGAAGTCCTCAGGTGGAAAGCTGAGTAGAGGAGATGAAGCTGGACTGGGCATGTGCACTCCTTCACCTTGTGTTTTACTGCACCTAATAAACCTGTAAGCTGTCTGCACTAAGAGGTGATTTTTCTTCTCTCTCCCGCCTGTCACTTGGAGCCTGCTTCTGCTCTAGTGCTTGGACACCATGCCCTAGGATCCCGTCATTTTTGTACAGTCTATTTACCTTTAGTAAAACAACACCATAATGTGTGTGTAAAAATTGATTTCAATGGATGTACAAATGGATGTATATTGATGAAAACTAAATGGAATGAAACTGTACAGTAGACAGATGTTCAATCAGATGTAAACTGGTCGCTACTTATCTGTATTCTGTGGACGGTTTTTCAAGAAGCTGCGGATTACGGGCAAGTCAAATGGGCTTGCTAGTCATATTTTTCACAATTATGTTTTTTTTTTGTTTTGTTTTTAACTGCAATTTGAAAATATGCAATCTTGAGGCCCTGTTCACACCTGAGTGTTTTTCAGCTTGTAAAACGCTCAGCTCTGAAGCTCCAAAACGCCCAACAAGCAAAATCCCATTAATTTCAATGGCCCCCTGTTCCCATTTGAGCATCCTGTCTCCTGAAGCAAAACGCCTGAAGCCCAAAAAAGTACACGAGCTCCTTTTTTGGCAGATTACAAGTGCTTTTGGCCCCATAGACTTCAATAGAAACTGACTTGAGCAGAAAAACGCTTGGAAAACGTTTCAATAGCAACTCTCCGTCCTTAATTTTCTCTCCCTCTGCTCCCCACTAGTGCTTTCTCTTGGCTAAACAAAAATGTCTGAAGCTGTAAAACTCTTGTAATACACTTCTACAATGCTTTAACCACTTTCCGACCGCTGTCAGCAAATATACGTTGGCAGAATGGCACGGCTTGGCAAAGTAACATACCCGTACATTACTTGGAATTGCTGCCAGCGGAGCGCGCCTGCCGCAAGCTCCGTGACCGTGCCCGCAGGACCCGATCTCCACGGGGATACCCTTGATCGTGTCACGGAGCTGAAGAACGGGGAGATGCATATGTAAACAGCATCCCCCATTCTGCCTAGTGACAGGACACTGATCACAGCTCCCTGTCATCAGGAGCAGCGATCAGTGTCATGTCACTGCTAGCCCATCCCCCAGACAGTTAGAATCACTCCCCAGGACACACTTAACTCCTCCCCGCCCCCTAGTGGTTAACCCCTTTACTGCCAGTGAAATTTTTACAGTAATCAATGCAATTTTATAGCATTGATTGCTGTATTAATGCCAATGGTCCCAAAAATGTGTCAAAATTGTCCAATGTGTCCACCATAATGTCGCAGTCATGATAAAAATCGCTGATTGCCACCATTACTAGTAAAAAAAAAAAATATTAATAAAAATGCCATAAAACTATCCCCTATTTTGTAGACGCTTATAACTTTTCTGAAAACCAATCAATATACGCTTATTGCGTTTTTTTTACCAAAATTACATAGAAGAATACATATCAGCCTAAACTGAGGGAAAAAAATTTTTTTATATATTTTTGGGGGATATTTATTATAGCAAAAAGTAAAAAAAGATTAGTTTTTTTCAAAATTGTTGCTCTTATTTTGTTTATAGTGCAAAAAATAAAAAACGCAGAGGTGATCAAATACCACCAAAAGAAAGCGCTATTTGGGGGAAAAAAGTGACGTCAATTTTGTTTGGGAGCCACGGCACACGACCGCGCAATTGTCAGTTAAAACGACGCTGTGCCGAATCGCAAAAAGTGCTCTTGTCAGAAAGAGGGTATATCCTTCCGGGGCTGAAGTGGTTAAAAAAAAAAGCTTGTAAAAAGCTGCAAAAAAAGCTTAAAAAAACGCCCGAAAAACGCCAGTCAATCGATATGCTCAGGTGTTAATAAAACCTAAGGGCATGGACCAAAATGAGAAAAACATAGTATCAGCATTGTTAGCATTTGAATCCTACATTTTATACAGTTCTCTAGATCAGACATAAATGTAGGACAGTTGTGGTGGAAAGAAGAATGGATGCATTTGTTTGCCCGGCTGGGATGGCTGGGAATTATACATTCCTCTTGGTATAATCTGAATGGGTAAGAGATGTTAAGCCTGTATGAGGAATGCGCTTGTAAATCTGCAATGTAGCTGTTTAGTCGTTTTTAGATTTGTGGAATTTTAGTTATTCGTAGCATGTGACTTGGTTTATGAGTGTCACGAATTAAAAAAAAAAAAAAAAAAGGAATACAATCAAAGAGAACAAATAATTTTTAACAGTTCCTGTGATTAAAAAAAAAAAAAATTGCTATAGATATTTATTGTTTTATAAAAAAAAAAAAAAAAAAAAGTGCCATTAAACACTTAAAAGGGACCTGTCATTAGCACCATATGTGCTGAAGTATAGAGCATCCAGTGATGTTCAGGTCTCCCGTTCCCTATACTCAGTGACATTATAAATACTGAAAGTGACATTTGCTTCAGCCTGTTTTATTGGTGCAAGCCACTACACATACACACCGCCAAATGAAAGCTCTATTGGTGCGGAAAAAAAAATGATATCATTTTGTTTAAACACAGACCTGCGAGTTACAGAGTTTTTTTTTTACTGAATGCTTTTATACATGTTGGAACAATAAAATGTAATGATTTTATATTGGTGTGTTTTTGCTGGCACCATAAAAGTCCATCTTGTTCTTCTCACTTTTTCATTGTATTTATAGGCTGTTGATGCCTTTAGGTTCATGTAGCAGAATACATTTTGGCCCAGATTTTTGAAGAAATTCGGTTTTGATTTTTTTATCGGATATGTTTTATAGTAAAAAGTAAAAAAAAAAATGTTTTTCTTTTTTCAAACTTTCTGATCTTTTTTCGTTTAAATAAAAAAAAACAAAAAAAACAAAAAAAAAAACCCCCAGTGGTTATCAAATAGCACCAAAAGGAACATCTATTTGTGTGAAAAAATTATAATTATTTTGTTTGAGCGTAGCATCTTTGAGCGTTTTTCCTCGCACGATTTTTGTGCATTTTTATGCGCAACTTGCATGCATTTTTGAGCTTTGGTGGGGTTTTTATACAGAAAACTATCATTTGTTGCTAGGTATTTCAGCTTTTTTTTTTTAGCTTTTATTTATTTTTAATCATTATTGTTATTTATTTTTTTCCTTAGGGTAAGGGGTTGGAGTTAAGGCTAGGTTAGGGTTAGGATTAGGAGTTGGGATTAGGGCTAGGATTAGGGGCTGGGGTGTCATGTAATTTGGTTGGAGGCCGGGTTGATGATAGGGCTTCCCTTGCAGCTCTGGACTCAGCCCCCCTGAATGTGGTGACAGAGGTACAAGGCTAAAAAAAGCATGGCTGCCAGTAGCTTGATAGCAGGTGACTGCCACAATCAGGGACGTAGTCAAGGTGAGCCATGGTCATACACTGTAAGCCCTTGTACACACAGTCGGAGATTCCGATGGAATGTGTCCGATCGGAGCGTTTTGTCGGATATTCCGACTGTGTGCGGTATGCATCGGACTGTTTCCGTCGGACCAAATTTTCCAACTTGCCGGAAATATTTTCCGACAAAATGCTCCGATCGGACATACTCCGATCATGTGTAGAGAATTCCGATCGGACAAAGTGCCACGCATGCTCAGATCAAATTCCTACACTAAAGCTATTGGCTACTAGATTGGCTACTAGCCTGAAAGTAGTCCCGTCGTAACGAAATAATGTCACCACGTTCTGAACGATCGGATTTTCCGTCAACTTCGTCCAACCGTGTGTATACAACAGTTTCGGACAAAATCAACCTTAACCCTTAAAAAAATAAAAAAATAAAAATCACCAAACACCCTAACGCTGACACAAAATAAATAAATAAATTAATATTAATATTTTTTATTTGTTTAGGTGGTTTGTTTATTATTATTTATAATAATATATTTACTATTTTTTAAGGTTAGGGGTTAATTATCATTTATTTATGTATTATTACACATTATTAATGTATTTTATTTATGATGATTTTTAGTTATTTTTTAATTTAGTTTACATTTATTAATTCATATATTATTGCTATTTTATGTTTTACAATTTTTATTTTGAGCAGAAAATCGTGCACAAAAGGTGCAACAAAACGCGCAAATGCGCACAAAAATGTGCAAATGGCGCATTTCTACTAATTTCAATGGGAATAAAAAGCGTCAAAAACGCTTACGTTTGCCCGATTCAAGCTACAAAAAAAGCTCCAGAACTTTTTTGAGCTTCAGGCGTTTGGCTTCAGGCAACTTGGAGTGGAGATGTGAACCATTTTCCATAGAGAATAATTGTTTTTTTTTGTCCTCCAGCATTTTGGAGCTTTGAGCTTCACGCTACAAAATGCTCAGGTGTGAATGGGGCCTTAAAGTCCATCTTGTTTTTCTCACTTGATTATATTGATTTGCATGAAAGTTATAGCATCTACAAACCATGGTATCTATACAGTATATTGGAATCGTATTTTATTCATACTACTAATGGCGGTGATCCATGACTTATAATGGGACTGCAATAGTGCGGTGGGAAATCTGACACTAACTGATGCTGGGGGGGGCATTGACTAACTGACATTGTGAAAAAAAACAGTGACATTACTACAGTGATCAATGATAATACTATACACTGTTACTGTATTAATGATACAGTGGAACCTTGGTTAACGAGTAACGCGGTTAACAAGCATTTTGAATGATGAACATTCTTTTTTTTTTAAATCCTGATTCAGTTTGCGAATGTTGTCTCGCAAAACTAGCAGAATTCAAGGTAATGTGGTGTGCAGTACCACATTTGGCCAGAGTCTTTGGGGCGCCGGTGACACTTGGAATGGTTTGGAGCCATTCAAAAATACTCAGAATCACTCGGAAATATTCAATTCCTGAGTGTTTCTGAGCCTTTAAGAGGGTTTCCGAGTTCAGCCGAGCTGTCCCCGAGTATTTCCAAGGCTCTCCGGTGCCCCCCCACCTCTGGCCACATGAGATATTGCATGCAATAGAAGTTGTAATGGAAATTTGTAAGTTCTGTATATAATTGTATTCTATTTTATATGTATTGTACAATGCCCTCACTGTGCACACGGCACTAATAATGTTTTCAGTACATGTTTTGCATTCTTTCGAGTCCTGATTAGAATTAGCCTGCCTATGTAACGCCCTTTGTTACCATAAACGTACAATTGTAATATTAATGTGATACCTACGTAATCATGTGTATAAAAACCTTCAAATGCGTCATAATAAAGGATAACAGTTATTTGTGAAGATGCTGAGCGTATTTTTTGTATCTGTTCCCTACTGCAGTAGTTATTATTAATTTGGAACCACTAATCAATATGATGATAGGAGTTGCCTATCTATAAAATATCTATTTTGGGTGGCAAGCCAGCCAGGAGGGGTTTCCAGGTGACCCTGAGTGTACGAAACGAGGAGCTTGAGACGATCCGGGAAATTCTGATAATCAGCTGGCTGAGGTAAGCCTTTTGCTTACATTTGAGTTATCAGACTTCCTTGATCGGTAAGGCATTTTTGGGACAAAGGGTACCTATTTTACTCCCCTTAATCAAACTGTATTGATTGGTGGTTATATGTTATGTTGTCCGTGTCTACTGTCCATCGGAGTGTTATATATACGAAATGGGAAGAATAGTGCTGTTCACAGGTATATGTAGTACAACTGCTAGATAAAGTAGTTTAGAGGCTAGATGGTATAGGCACACATAGAGAAGACTGGCCAGTCATTATGGGCATTAAATTAAGTAAGGGAATGAAGGGTAAGAGACCCTCAAAAATGCCCAGCGCAAGAGGAGCGCTATATATGAACCGAAAGATGCGGTTCCACCTATACTGAGCCCCTAGATTCATGGTTAAAGTGGACAGGGATCCACATGGGTTACCACCAAAGTCCACAGGGACTAAGAATCATGCTTGAACACTGTTTTCATATGTGAGCACTACTCACATGCGTTCGCTTCTGCATGTGAGCTCGGTGGAACGGGGCGCATTTAAAAAAAAATATATTTTTTCTTATTTATTTTACCTTTTTATTTTTACACTGTTCTTTTAGAAAAAATAAAATTGTGTCACTTTTATTCCTATTACAAGGAATGTAAACATTCCTCTTAATAGAAAAAAAGCATGGCAGGACCTCTTAAATATGAGATCTGGGGTCAAAAAGACCTCAGATCTCATATTTACACTAAAATGCAATATAACAAAAAAAATTGTCATTTAAAACAATTTAAAAAAAAATGGCCCTTTAAAGTGGTTGTAAACCCTTACAACCAACTTTGACCTACAGGTAAACCTAGATTAAGGCTTACCTGTAGGTCCGAGAAATATCTCCTAAACCTACACGGTTTAGGAGATATTTGCCGAAAGACAGGCACCGCTGTCTACAGCGCATGCACCGTACACAGCGGCGCACAGGCGCACTGAGCGCGCCGCGGTCAACGGCGATATGCCGCGAGTGGCGGCTCCCTGCGCAAGCGCGGGAGTGACGTCATCGCGGCTTCGCCGAATGACAGCGGCGGAGCGGCAAGACCCACCAAGAAGATGGACGCTCGGAACTACAGGGGACAGCGGTGACTTCGCTGGCTCCTGTGTCAGGTAAGTGACACATAATGGACTACTATGCGATGCATAGTAGTCCATTATGCTTTACCTTTGCAGGGAATGTAAGAGGAAGTAAACCCATCAGGGTTTACTACCTCTTTAAGAGCTATGGGCAGAAGGGACATTGCTTCCGCCCTGCAATGGTATGGAGACGGGTGGGGGCCATCTTCCCCTCACTCATCTCCATACCCAGCAAGGGTGAAGATCCCATCGCCTCTGCAGCTGCCAACAGCTGCAGTAAGCGGCGGAGGGCACCAGAGCATGGTGGGCCCTCTCCTGCTGCCGATAAAAGTGATCTTGTGGTGAATCCGCCGCAGAGACCACTATTATCGGAAACCGGACGGCCGGCCGAACAAGAGGATACCGGGGTTATGGCAGCTAACTGCTGCCATAACAACGATATTCTTCTTCAAAGTAAGGACGTATATCGGCGTGCGGCGGTCCGGAAGTGGTTTTTAAAGAGAGCTTAATACGAGAGTTGTAGATTGTTGATGCAAAATTTTATAATTGGTTCCAAATATGTGAGATTTTATCACAGTCCCATAAAATATGAGAGAAGGATCCCGGGGATAAACATCCTCTGAAACACATTTGTGAAATGGATGAGAAGATGGCATGCAATTTGGTGGGTGTAAAATACCATCTCATAAAGAGTTTAGCAGTCGTTTCTCTTATTGTGAGTGATCTTGCACATTTACGAAGATTTATAATACACCTATTCCATTCATCAGTAGAAATGGATATATTGCATTCAGATTCCCATTTTTGCACATAAACAGGGTCGTCCTTAACCACTTGCAGACCGGACCATTTTGCTGGTCAAAGACCAGACCACTTTTTGCGATTCGGCACTGCGTCGATTTAACTGACAATTGCGCGGTCGTGCGACGTGGCTCCCAAACAAAATTGACGTCCTTTTTTTCCTACAAATAGAGCTTTCTTTTGGTGGTATTTGATCACCTCTGCGATTTTTATTTTTTGCGCTATAAACAAAAATAGAGCGTCAATTTTTGTTATAATAAATATCCCCCAAAAATATATAAAAAAACATTTTTTTTCCTCAGTTTAGGCTGATACGTATTCTTCTACATATTTTTGGTAAAAAAAATCGCAATAAGCGATTATTGATTGGTTTGCGCAAAAGTTATAGCGTTTACAAAATAGGGATAGTTTTATAGCATTTTTATTAATAATTTTTTATTATTTTTTTTTTTTACTAGTAATGGCGCCGATCTGCGATTTTTATTGTGACTGCGACATTGTGGGGGACCCATCGGACATTTTTGACACATTTTTGGGACCATTGTCATTTATACAGTAATCACTGCTATATAAATGCAGTGATTCCTGTGTAAATGACACTGGCAGTGAAAGGGTTAACCAGTGGGTGGCAGTGTAGGGGTTAAGTGTTCCTAGGGGTGTGTTACTAACTGTGGGGGGGTTGGGCTTTCATTTAGTGTACACTGATCTCTGCTCCAATCATATGGAGCAGAGATCAGCGTCACTAGTTGCTAGGCAGAATGGAGAAATGTTGTTTATACAGCATTTCCTCCATTCGGCCGCTCCGTGAGACGATCGCGGGGATGCGGGGATGCCCATGGCGATCGAGTCTGTGGGTCCCGCGACCGGACTCACGGGGGTCCCGACCAGCGCGGGAGCGCGCCGCCGGCGGCGCGCTCCCGATGGCAGGGCGGCATCGAATATTGGACGTACCTGTACCTGTACGCCAATATGCCTGCCCGTGCCATTCTGTCGACGTACATCGTCGTGCGCTGGTCGGGAAGTGGTTAATATTGATTGGACCCTGGGCAAAACTTTTCTTGGCCCCCCCCCATGCAGTTTTGCTCTCCACCTGCTCTGAGACATACAATACACAGCAGATAGACTCAAAATCAGTTTACTGAATCAGATCAGGCAGCTATTGTGATTGATTGCCAGAGGTTACAGTGTATCATTACCGCTCACTGACTGGTTTTTATGCCGCGTACACACGATCGGACTATCCGGCGGACAAACCGCCGGACTTTGCAGCTGAGGTTCGCCAGACTTTCCGAACGAGCGGACCTGCCCACACACGACTGGACTTTTCCGGCGGGCTAGGTCCGGTGGACATCCCACGGGAGTCCGCCGGACTTTTGAAATGAAAGAAATGAGAAAAACTGAGAAAAGTCCTTTCATTTTGAATGTGGCTCCAGATAGCCGGGACTAGCGAAGGAAGTGAATGTCGCCGCCTCCATGGGAAAGAATGACACCTTGCTAGCCCCGTCGCCTGGTATGGATTTAAAGGGGAACTCCTACGCCAAAAACACAGCGTGGGGGTCTCCCCCAAAGTCCATAGCAGACCCTTATCCGAGCACGCAGCCCAGCCTGTCAGGAAAATGGGTGGGGACGAGCGAGTGGCCCCCCCTCCTGAGCCGTACCAGGCCACATGCAATCAACATGGGGAGGTGCTTTGGGGAAGGGGGGCCCTGCTGCCCCCCCACCCCACAGCACCTTGTCCCCATGTTGATGAGGACAAGGGCCTCTTCCCGACAACCCTGGTCGTTGGTTGTCGGGGTCTGCGGGCGGGGGGCTTATCGGAATCTGGGAACCCCTTTTAATAAGGGGCCCCCAGATACCGGCCCCCACCCTATGTGAATGAGTATGGGGTACATTGTACCCCTACGCATTCACCTGGTGAAAAATGTGTAAATAAAAAAACTCAACACAAGATAGCGGAGGAGTCCAGCAAGAAGACCCCCCAAGACGGAAGAAGACCACCGAAGCTGTCTAATAAATTATTTTAAAAACTTGTGTTTTTTTATTTACACTTTTTTCACCGGGTGAATGGGTAGGGGTACAATGTACCCCATACTCATTCATATAGGGTGGGGGGCTGGTATCTGGGGGCCCCCTTGTTAAAGGGGGCTCCCAGATTCCGATAAGCCCCCCGCCCGCAGACCCCGACAACCAATGGCCAGGGTTGTCGGGAAGAGGCCCTTGTCCTCATCAACATGGGGACAAGGTGCTTTGGGGTGGGGGGGCCGCAGGACCCCCCTTCCCCAAAGCACCCCTTCATGTTGAGGGCACGTGGCCTGGTACAGCTCAGGAGGGGGGGCGCTCGCTCATCCCCACCCTCTTTCCTGACCGGCTGGGCTGTGTGCTCGGATAAGGGTCTGCTATGGACTTTGGGGGGACCCCCACGCCGTTTTTTCGGCGTAGGGCTTCCCCTTTAAATCCATACCAGGTGACGGGGCTCGCAAGGTGTCATTCTCGCCGATGGAGGCGGCGACATTCACTTCCTTCGCTAGTCCCGGCTACCTGGAGCCACGTTCAAAATGAACAGACATTTCTCCATGTGGGCAAGTCCGTTATTTTCAAAAGTCCGGTGGACTAGCACACAGATGGGTGGACAATTTTGAGTCAAAACTTCTTTCTAAGTTCGCCGGACTTTTGGAAAGAAAAAGTCAGCCTGAGCCCACACACGGGCGGATTGTCCGGTGGACTCTGGTCCGCCAGATCAAGTCCGAAGGATAGTCCGATCGTGTGTACGTGGCAATAGAGGTTACAGCACACATTACGGCTCACTGATTAGTTGCTAAAGGTTACAGCACATGATTGGTTGCTTGTTGATTGGTTGCTAGAGATTACTGTGGATATGACCTCGGGGGGCATGATATACGTATCAATGCTGCCGGTGCCCCTATTTACATATGAATGTTGTCGCTATTTACATATGAATGCCAGTAATTTACATGTAAACACAGGGTCTGCCGGTGAGTCATCTTTACACATAAATAGGGCAGAGCTGGGCAGCATTAGTAGCAGCACTTCACACTGACATATTGGGACACAGCCAACCAGGATAGTTGGCAAGTATGAGGCAGCTACTTTGGGCCCCACAACAATGACAGGCAGTTGCTCCTTTTGCCCTGCCTTAAAAACGGCCCTGCACATAAAGCATTTTGTCCTGTGAGTTGGAGTTCACTAAATTATAATCTATTTTTGAAATAAACCCCCTTCCACTTTTTTTTTTTAAAACATATTATTTTGTAAAATGTAGAGGGATCTAAAACTGTTTGATAATGAGTGTTATAAAAATTCCTAATTTGTAAGAAATTACAATGTTCATTGTTGATATGTGACATCTTGTTTTTAGGGATGCAAATGAGGTGAATGTAGAATTCTTGATGAATTTATGTAAGTTTATGAGGTTATTATCTATCCACCAGGAAAATGATCTTGTCTATGTATACCTGGAGAGAACTTTGAATCCCTTCAACATTCGTTTAGCAACAAATATAATCCAATGCCGCGTACACACAATTGGACATTCCAACAACAAAATCCATGGGATTTTTTCAGACGGATATTGGCTCAAATTTGTCTTGCATACACACGGTCGCACAATGTTGTCGGAAATTCCAAACATCAAGAACGCGGTGACTTACGACGAGCCGAGAAAATTGACGTTCTATTGCCAGTGCGGCTCTCCTGTTTGATTCTGAGCTGCGTAGAACTTTGTGCGTCGGAATTGTATACAGACGATTGGAATTTCCAACTACGGATTTTGTTGTTGGAAAATTTGAGATCTAGATCTCAAATTTTGTGTGTTGGAAATTCCGATGCAATATGTCCGATGGAGCCTATACACGGTCAGAATTTCCGACAAAAAGCTCCCATCGAACATTTTCCGACGGAAAATCCGACCGTGTGTACATGGCACAAGATGCAAACATAACATCCCAAGAACTACTTAACTTTTGAGCCTAGATATCAACAAAGCTTTCAATAGCATCACTTCGAGTTACCTAAATATCATTTGGGCTCAAGGGAGAATTTCTTCATACGTTTCAGTCACTTTATAACAACCCTTAAATGAGAATTCGCCTACCAGGGTGCAGCTCTTATTCATTACCCAACCTATCACTTCATTACCAAATTTGCTTAAAACTCTACAACACTTCTAATCCCTCTCAGGATTAACAGTCAATATTTCAAAATCCATTGGAATTCCGATAAATATACCTACAACACAATTTAGCGCCTTTAGAAATTAATTTACCTTTCATGGCCCATGGATTGTCTTTCTTACTCAGGCCCCTTTCACACTGGGGCGGTGCGCTAGCGGCCGAAAAAGGGTTAAAACCGCCCGCATAGCGCCGCTGCAGTGGCGCTTTGCCGGCGGTATTGCCGCGCTGTCTCATTGATTTCAATGGGTAGGAGCGGTTTAGGAGCGGTGAATACATCGCTCCTTCACCGCTCCAAAGATGCGGCTAGCAGGACTTTTTTCACCGTCCTGCCAGCGCACCGCTCCAGTGTGATAGCCCTCCGGCTTTCACACTGGAGTGAAAGGGGCCGGTTTTTTCAGGCGCTACACAGGCGCTATTTTTAGCGCTGTAACGCCTGAAAACCGCCCCAGTGTGAAAGGGGCCTTAGGGATTTGTCTTACCCCAGACATAAAATTCTTATTTTCCAAAAACTATAGAACGATAAAACTATGGAAATTATATCATATTGCTTTTCTAGGTAGAATTACAGAATGTGATACTTTTTCTCTTTACTAGCATCAATTTACATTTTCACTGATGTAGTTTTGGGTTTTTTTTGGGTGGAGATTTTGAATATTTTTTTTCAGGCAACAATCTTTGGTGTATATTTTTCCTTTTTTTTCCCCACTGTCATTTTATTTTCTGCGTTTTATTTTTCTACCACACTAGGCATGGTAATTTTTCTGGCTGTACAGGGAGCAAATCCAATGATCAGACTTGTGCTGACATGGTTCCCTGCACAGCCATTCACACGTGATTAGAGCCAGAGGCTCTGATAGGCTTCGAAAAAGGGTGGGCTCGGGGCGCAGTGAGCCCACCCAGTTATGTGATAATTAACAAATGAATATTCAATATTGTCTTCCTGATTCTCCTCCTGGCCAATCAGGACTCGTTTCCTGGTCGAAAGGAGAAGCATTCCAATTGGCCTAGGAGGAGGGAGGGGACGCACCGCGGAAGCTGCTGTGATTCCAGGAAGGAGACGCAGGAGAAGCTGACACCTGTCCGCGCCATAGATGGGGTGAGTGCCATGCTCATAACTGACCAAGTGGTGGATTGGGGGGGGGGGGGGGTTGACAATGGATGCACCATTTGCTGCCCCCGACCCCCGTACCAAATTTACCTCCAGCTGCCACTGTCTAGGGGACTGGGTAAAGTAGTTTTATACCTGATCCTCTTCTCTTGCAGGCTCCCTTGCACTACTAGACTACTCTACCCTACACTTTGCCGTTTAGATGCCCCTGACATCATCAAGACAGATGCAAAGACCATAGCCATGCATTGGATGTGAGAATGCCAAGGAATAGTCCACTGCCAAAGCGTATTGCCATTTATCATAGAGTGGAGGATTGGCTGTAAAACCACTTTTACCATCCCCTAGACAAGGGGTCTCCAAACTACAACCCCCCTCCCCCCAGCTGTTCAGGAACTACAATCCCCATCATGCCTAGTCAGGGCTGTCTTTAATATTGATTGGGCCCTGGGCAAATTTTTTTTTAGGGCCCCCCTCCCCCCCATGCAATTTCACTCTCCACCTTCTCAGAGACATAAAATAAATAGCAGCTAGACTTAAAATCAGTTTACTGTATCAGATCAGGCAGCGATTGTGATTGGTTGCCAGAGGTTACAGCATATCATTACCGCTCACTGACTGGTGGCTAGAGGTTACAGCACTCCTTAAGGCTCACTGATTAGTTGCTAGAGGTTACAGCACATGATTTCTGCTTTTTGATTGGCTGCTAGAGATTACTGTACTGCTCACTGGTTGCTATAGGTTACAGCACATCATCTCTTCACTACAGCGGGGCATGATATACATATGAATACTGCCTTCATTTACATATCAATTCCGTTGGCCTCAGTTATTTACATATGCATGTCACTGCAATTTACATATGAAGGCCGCTAATTTACGTGTAAACACAGGGTCTGCGGGTGAGTCGTCTGTACACAACAATAGGGCAGAGCTGTCCAGCATTAGTATCAGCACTTCACACTGAGATATCAGGACACAGCACAGGACTATAACTTCAAGGGACAAGGGAATGTAAACTGGGATAGTTGGCAAGTATGAGGCAGCTGCTTTGGGCCCCACAACAATGACAGGGCCCAGGGCAGCTTCCCCTTTTGCCCTGCCTTAAAGACGGCCCTGTGCCTAGGCATGTCTGTGAATATCAGAGTTTTACAATGCCTCATGGGATGTGAAGTTCTGCAACAGCTGGAGGGCCATAGTTTGGAGATCCCCGCCCTAGACTAACTAAGTATTTAACCCTTGCAGTGCAGGCACAGCTCCTCTGCAAGAGAGGACTTTTGCTGGAGTTTGGCTTTAAGGCACTGATTTCAAGCTCCAAAGAAAACCCTTTCTTACACAAGATAATACTATTTATTTATTCATAAACTGTTCTCCACCACATCAGGTGAAATGAGCAAGCCAAGCCAACCAGACATAATAAATACAAATTAAAGATAGAATATTGGTTTGGGTAATCTTAGGATGGTAAAGCCTAGTACTCCATTTGCATTAATGCTGGGAAGGTTTTCATCCTCAGTCGATCAAGATCAGCGCGTTGTATGGCGATCTCATGAGCTTGCGCCTTTACAAGATCTACCAATTTCCGGCGCTGCAAAATGTCTACGTATCTCTGTCTTGCACTCTTCTCGGCACTTTGCTCTAGCCCTGAAGAAAATATCAAAAAACATTAGTCATAAACATCATTTATGTATTGATTGTGCATACATTGCTTCATTTCTTTAACCGCTTCCAGACCGCCACACATACATTTACTGCGGCAAGGTGGCCCAGGTGAGCATAAACATGTACCTCTACGTGATTTCGTGCACTCGGTGTAGGGATCGTCGGCGTCCCGCTCCCGCTATGATTGGACACAGCGGGAGCTAATGCCACGACCCGCAGATTGTTCACAGGAGAGACGGATCAGCGGTGTGCCGATGTAAACAAAGCACACCCCTGATCTGTCAGGGAGGAAAAGTCAGAGATTGTGTTTCAGCAGCGCTGAATCACGATCTCTCTGTACTTCCAGTCAGTCCAGTCCCCCCCATAGTTAGAAACACCTTCCAGGGAACACATTTAACCTCTTGATTGCTCCCTAGTGTTAAACCCTTCCCTGCCAGTGTCATTTATACAGTAATTAATGCATTTTTATAGCACTGATCGCTGTATAAATGTCACCGGTCCCAAAAAAGTGTCAAAAATGTCCGATCTGCCCACTGCAATGTCGCAGTCCCACTAAAAATCGCTGATCACCGCCATTACTAGTAAAAAAAAAAAAAAATAATAATAAAAATGCCATAAATCTATCCCCTATTTTGTAGACGCTATAACTTTTGCGCAAACCAATCAATATACGCTATTTGTTTTTTGTTTACTAGAAATATGTAGAATACATATTGGCCTAAACTGATGAAGAAATTAGTTTTTTTACACTTTTTTTTATGGATATGTATTATAGCAGAAAGTAAAAAATATTGTCTTTTTTTGTTTATAGCGCGAAAAAATAAAAACCCCAGAGGTGATCAAATACCACCAAAAGAAGGCCCTATTTGTGGGAAAAAAAGGAGATCAATTTTATTTGGGTACAGCGTCGTACGACTGCGCCATTGTCAGTTAAAGCGGCGCAGTGCCGTATCGCAAAAAAAAAAAAGGCCTCGTCGGGAAGTGGGTAAAACCTTCTGGGGCTGAAGTGGTTAAAATACAGGTTAAATACAGGTAAAACATACTACTATTTATGTTTGAGAGTTAGGAAGGGTTAGAGCCTCTGTAAAAATTTTAGTGATGTCTAAGTATCCATCATGTAGATTTTTTCCCCACTTCCTGTCCCGATTTGAAACATGTAACCATGGCAGGATGTGGGCAGAATCTGTTGAATGGGGAAACAAACAGAAATAGA
Source organism: Lithobates pipiens (assembly GCF_037356315.1). Lineage (NCBI taxonomy): Eukaryota > Metazoa > Chordata > Amphibia > Anura > Ranidae > Lithobates > Lithobates pipiens. Next base: position 299,614,779 of record NW_027507903.1, read on the forward strand.
AGCACTTTGAGCTGTTTTGTTTGAACCTTCTCTAATGATCTGTGTGACAGCCAAGCAATTAGCATTTTCAGAAGGAAATGTCAGCACTGGCAGCCTACATGAAAGCTTTACTTTCATACATCAGAACTTACCAACTACATCATAGATGTGTTTCCTTTCAGAGAAGGAGACAAGTACATCCTGCAGTTCTGTATCCAGCTCTTCATCTGCTTCCATTTTTCTAATATATTTCTCTAAATCCTCAAGAGTTTTTTTGTAGTGTTTTACATTTTTCTCATGTTGCTGCAAAAAAAAAAAAAAAAAAAAGTGTGTTTTAGCTTTCCACACATCTGTGAATATATATTAGCATTTAATTGTGGTTTTCACACTGCTGGTGGAACAAAACCGATACGGTAAAGCTGTTTTGTTGCCATTTGGTTGACATTCATGTATTTTGTATGCTTCAGCATTCTAACACATTGGGTGACATTTACTAAACGGGAGCACTCCGAATCTGGTGGAGCTGTGCACAGTAGCCAATCAGCTTCTAACTTAAGCTTTGACAATGAAACCTGGAAGCCGATTGGTGTCTATGCAAAGCTGCACAAAAATGTTCACACTTCAGTTTTAGTAAATACCCCCCCAGTATTGCATCACAGGTTAAAAACTAGATAAATGCTTGCTGCCTGAAATCCCTTAAGAGTGAGCTCCAGCACTGTGCATTCTCAAGAGATTTTGAGCAATCAGCTTTCCCAGGCGGCAATGGCAAGGGACAATACCATCTGGTGTCCATAGGAAGTGCTGGAAGCTGAGGTTCAATTTAAGTATTTTTACCTATTCCTTTTACTTGTTTTTTTTTTTGTAGGTTTTATTCATAGAGCGGGGGGTAAGAAAATAAATGGAGGTCTGCTTTAACTGTCAAAGGTCAGGTTAGGTATGTGTGTTTACAATTGTGAATTTTCAAAGTATAAGAAGCCTATCTGTGGCTCCTGATATTACGAGTGATGCACATAATGTACTACTGTATACATAATGTATTACTAGACAGCATAGTCAAAGAAATACAAGAGGAAATGGTGGTCAAAGACTGCGGACATGCTACAGATTGATTGCGAACTGGACACATGCTGCAGAGGGCAGTGAGAAATTGGGAACATGTAACATGAGGCTAGAAGAGAACACTGTGATTATCGCTTTACAAATCAATTCTCGCACTCCCATTACACACTGCTGGGGTCCAAGAACCACACAACAAATACCAAAGTCTGCATGTTGGGTACCAGAAACCTATGTACCAGCTTGCTATCTGCTGGAGAGCGGAGCGTCTTCAGACTCGAAATTCCAGCTTCTTTAACCCCTTTACGCTGACCGCAAGCATTCAGGTCATGTGACAACTGTGATTGGCTGTCACAGAGATCATATGATTGGAAAGTTCCGAACCGCAAGTATGCATTGGGAACTTACTGACCCCCACCAGCTACCTTGGTGGCAGCACGCTCTCAGCCCAGTAAGTTGTTTTAACAGGGCCGCATATATGCAGTTGCTCAAGATTATGGCCCACCCACCGAGCGGCCGCATATATGTGTATGGCTGGCGCCAAGAGCTTAACCTGCATGCCTTTCAACTTGGCACTGGGTTCAATGCATGTGGTTTCAAAGCTGAGCTCCAGGTATGAATTTTATTGTTTAGTTACATTGGTCCAGCTTGGGATCTTGTGGGGGCCACTATGGAAGCAAAAAAAAAAAAAAACACTGTAGTAGTCACCACTAGGACAGCGATCGCGGCTATTTGTTTTTAAATCCAGTTGCTCTGCACTTCAGCCATTCACAGAATGACATTTTTCTCAATGAATGCAAGCTATTTTCTGATTAGAGGAGTTCGAGAAGTAGGGTGGTGACATCACCTCATGCGGTTCAGTACGGGACCTGGAAGACCAAGATATTCGCTGTAGTAGCGGCGACTACTACCACTGTATTCTCTGTATTAACTGTATTCTCTGCTTCCAGTCCCACAAGTATAGCATAAGTATATTTACATTGGTACATGCTGAACCAATAACTATGCAAGAAAATCCATACCTGGAGTTCACCTTTAGAGCAGTCAGATGGTCATAGCTTGTGAAAAAGCATTTACAGTCCATATATCCTTCTCTGTTTTTATTTTATTTTAACCAGCTGATGCCCAAAAGAATCAAAAAAAAAAAAAAAAAAAAATATATATATATATATATATATATATATATATATATATATATATATATATATATATTTTAATAACAAGTTAATTTTAGAATATGGATTATTTTGTGCCATCTTTAACACACAACTTACCCTCATCATCCTACATACAAAACAAAAATGATAATTTTATCATTAAAGAATTTTTATTGAAATTTCCATACAAATAACAGAAAAAATTAATGATAATTTCAAAAGACATTTCACGCCTGTAGTCACCTTAAAAAGTTTTTTCACATAGATAACAGCTTTTACCTCTACAGTTGTTACACCAGCTTCTACATAGGTCTACTACAATCTTCAAAAATACTCCAGTGCTAAATTCAGAGATTTTCTCTTTCCCAATGCTTCAATGCGCAATGCCTCTTTGGGGTGCAGCTCTCCTCAGACTGGGAAATTTTCAATAAACTGCAAAACCACACAAGGATGCAAACACCTCATGCTTTATCATAGACAAGTTTATCATATCCACCAAGGCAAATGGATATTTACAAGCGGATAAAAACAGTAAGCATAAAGCTGATGTGCTTCAGCCGAACGCAATGTAACAATGTAACCTGTCCCAGGATCAAAACCACTGGATGATTGACGCGTTTCGAGGGAGAAACCTTCCTCAGAGGGTTTTGTCCTGATGGTTGTAATAAACTTGTCTATGGTAATGAGCAAGATGTTTGCGCCTTCCTGTGTGTTTTTGCAGTCTACATATGTCTACTTTCATGTAGCCAGCTCATGGTACTGCTAGTAGTAGTTAATTGCATTAATTGGAACTTGTTTAGCCCGGGTGACAGCTTCTACATAATGATTAATAAAATAAATACTTAGCCTTTTAAAACATACTTTTTCTTGGACATTGATAGTCTCTTCTAGGACCTGGATCTGGTTGGATACACGCTTGTCATAATTGGATTCATTGAGAAACTATGCAAGAAAAAATAAATATCAGTTAAATGAATAGACAATGTACAATAAAAGTTTTATGGCTGTTTTACTTGTTCCAGTTATTATATTTACGTTACAAATCTGATAGAAAGGTTTGTAAAAAACAATCAAATGCTGCTTTCCTTGCTGCAGACCTATGCTGGGAAAATAATGCCCCATATATTTTGTTGATTTGTATTTACATTATATGTGTACTTTATTTTACACAGGGTGTTATAATTTTCCAAGCGCTGCATTTTTTTAATTTTTAATTTTCTTCAAGCATACTATATACTTATTTGCATGTAGCTGATTTTGCACCATTTAGTGCTGACTCACGCCTATTGTTTTGTTTTGGTTCAATTTACAAGTACACATTACCTACAGAAAGCATTGCAATGCAATATGGATTTCCTAAAAATAAAGCTTAGCTGAAGCTGCTTTAAAACAGACTTTCTATTATTAAAACTGCATCGGAAAGAGCAGGCAGGCATTGAGACAGATAAATCACTTTTTTGATATATGATAAATCATTCACATCATTCATTGTACCACTGAGGTATTGAGGCTTCTGCTTCAACAAAGCAGTTAGGTTTAGCCTTACAAATGTGCAAAATGGGGCATGGAGCGCCACCTGCTGGCTAGGAATTTAAATATGAATGAGGAATATTACATATTTATCTGACTAATTTATATATTTTTAAAGTTTTTTTTAGCCCTGAACTTAATAAATAAAATAAATAATCATCAGCATGTGAATAAGCCTAGTGACTGGCCACACTGAAAACTTATGGTTAACAGAGCCATACTCATTGTCATCTGACCCAACAGGTCCAGCTGTCATTGATGACCTGACTCTGAAATTAAAGCGGACCTTTGGTAATTTTTTCAAAACTTTACATCTATTAAATCTTCTGCCCTTGTTGTTTTAACTTTGGATAGTAAAACATTTTTTTTCTGCCAGTAAATACCTTATACAGCCCACTTCCTGTTTCTTGTCTGGTAAAAAGCCTAATCTTATGATATCATGTACAGCTCTCTCTCTCACTCTCCTGAGAGTTTTCCAGGGAAGGAGGGGGTCATAAGAGGGCCAATGAGAGCTGCAAAGCTGGAGGTGTGCCTCTGTGTGTCCATGTAAATCCAGGAAGTGAACAGGCAGCAGCTTCAGCTGCCCACAGTTAAAATGGTTGCAACCAGACTCAGTGGAGGGAGATTTCTGCAGCATATTTGGCAAGTACAGAATCACAGTATATATAAAATAATATGCAAAGTGGTTGGAGGGAAGAATCAGAATGGCAAAGATGTTTATATTACAAATTATGCGAGCAGACTGCTCTTTAATAGTTCCTCGGCTGTCTGTGGCTTTAAGCCACAACATTGGCATGACAGTCAGGCAGTTCATATTTTCTAGGATGGTGGTAAGCATTTCAGCCTACATTTGGTGCCGGTTTCCTGCACCACAACAAATCGCACTGCCCTTGTGATCAGCAGCGGGTTTCAGTGCCAAGTTAATGAGACCCAAAATGTTTGCCCGCAGGGGATTGCATGGTACAAATGTACCATATGATCCGGTTGCAGTGTGTTTCCAAAAGTAGTGTATGCAGTACTTTTGCTGTGGTGCAGTGCGATTTCAATCCATTCAAAATAAATAGGCTCAAATTTCACTGCACAGAATTGCATGTGAATCGCACAGGAACACGCAGCGTGAACCTGTGTGATTCACATGTAGTTGCTAGTCTGAATGGGCACTTAATTTTTTTTTTTTTAATAGTTGTTCCTTCTTGTAAATCTGTATATGATTATGTGGGTTTTATAAAAATATTCAAAAATTATTAGCATTTTTTTGTGCATTTTCCGTTTTGCAGAAACACACTACAGTCCATTTAACATGGTTTCCTATGGATGTAGTTCACATCTGTGCATTTTATTGAAAGGGCCAGGAACTTTTTTCTGGTTTTTGATTCCATAGACTTCAATGGATCAAAAACGTGTATTGAAAATCGCAAAATGCACCTGAAATATGCAACCTGCATAGGTGTGAATCAGGTCTGAGACTGGATTCACACCTATGGCATTTTTAGTGCTTTTTGCATTTTGCAGATTTGCACTACAGAACGTGTTCCATAGGAAACCATAGTAAATGGACTGTAGTGCAAATCTGCAAAATGCAAAAAGCATTAAAAATGCATAGGTGTGAATCAGGCCTAAAATACTATACTAAAACAGAGTACAACACTCCACAAAACACGGATAAAGTTACATGTGACTGTTTAACTAACCAATGTAAATATTTAGGTCTGATTCACACTTGTGCAGGTGCATTTTGCATTTTTCAATATACATGTTTGATCCTTTGAAGTTTATAAAACCAAAAACCAAAAAAAGTCCCTGGCTCTTTCCATAAAATGTACAGATGTGAACTACATCCATAGGAAACCATGTTAAATGGACTGTAGTGTGTTTCTGCAAAACTGAAAACGCACTAAAAAATGCATAGGTGTGAACCAGGCCTCACAAAGATTCTTAATCTTAATTAATTCTAATATAAAGTATTTGCAAAGTGTCATACGATCTGAATATCTTTAGTCACGCGGAGCATCGTAATGTCCCTGGATTTCTTTTTCAAGTCTTCCATCTCCATTTGGATCTTCTTGTGTTCCCACTCAAGCTGAAAGATTCCTTTCCGAAAATCTTTGCTCTCCACCATGATAGTGATTTTCTGTTCTCCCAGGCCCTAGGTAAATGCATGGGACAGTAGAATACAATTTAACAGTGCTACATTAGTGTTATACAATCATCCTGTGTATATGCAAGTTTTACTTAGAAGTTGCTTTTGCTAACCCTTATGCCCCGTACACACGATCGGATTTTCCAACGAGAAATGTTGGATGTGGGCTTGTTGTCGGAAAGTCTGACCGTGTGTATGGTCCTTCGAACATTTGTTGTCGGACTTTCCACCAACAAATGTTTCTTAGTAGGTTCTCAAATTTTCTGCCAACAAAACTTTGTTGTCGGAAAGTCCGATCGTGTGTACACAAGTGCGACGCACAAAAGTTCACGCATACTCAAAATCAAGCAGAAGGAGCCGCACTAGCTATTGAACTTCCCTTTTCTCGGGTCGTCGTACGTCTTGTACGTCACCATGTTCCGAATTGTTGGCCAACATTCGTGTGACCGTGTGTATGCAAGACAAGTTGGAGCCAACATCCTGCGAACAAAATGCCACGGTTTTTCTGTTGGAAAGTCCGATCGTGTGCACGGAGCATTAGTCGAAACAACCTCCATAAATATAAGACTTTAAGCTTGTCATGTGGTATACATATGACTCCAGTGGTGGGCAGTCCTCCAGCGGGTCCATGACACCAGAAGACCGATGACATCCAGGGGAAGAAGGAATTACTGCAAGGGGGCAGCACCCGATGAGAGGTGAGTGTTGCAGCCAGATCTGCTTTTTTTATGTTTTAAACCCTATCTGGGATACTATTTTTTAATAATATACCACAAGTTGGGCTTTAACAGCAAATATTTTATTCTGAAGCAAAAAGAGAACATAACGCCACATTTCCCACAGATAAGCATACATAATAAGATTGTCATTTACCCTTATGCTGCTATTCAAATCTTCGATCACACTCCTGTGCAGCAGGATCGCATCAGCGTAATTAGGCATTAAATCTGTATTTTCAACTTCCACTTGCCCTTGTTTAAGTATGAACTGGACAGTCAAATCCAATAGAAACTTCATTTTCTCATTACGCAATCTGCCATGGTGAGATGGGGAAAAATATTTTTTATTATGGATTAATAAATCAATAAAAAGAAAGTAGACGGTAGTCAGTCAGATTTCATTTGTCCATTTTACCTTACTTATATCAGTAAAAGGTTCATTTAGATGAGCTGCTATTGGTTACACCACTTTGCACAGTGTCTCTGTTTAGCGCTGCCTTATGGAATCATCCCCACCTGGCCCGTGTTGACAGGCTTTGGGCTTATGTCGATGACATCAGTTTGAGATGTGTTTACAGTTATTCAGAATTCATTGACAGCTACTCTACGTTACCTCCCAACTTTTTGAGATGGGAATGAGGGACATCTATCAGCAAAAGTATGCAGGCATAGAACACACCCCTGGTCACGCCCCCTTAAAGGAAAATTGTACAAAAAAAACAAGATTGGTTAAACCCACAAGTGCTTTTTTACCACTACTATTCCTTTATATTGGCTTTTGGAATTTACAAATGCAGCAATTTAGAAATCAGATGAAAGCTTTAGTGCTGGAAAACCCTTTTTGATAGATAAAAAGTGCATTTTATATACATCTATATAGATCAGACCAAAATGAGGGACAAATGAGGAGGAATGAGGGACAGAGGGACATTGTTCCAAATCAGGGACAGTCCCTCCAAATCAGGGACAGTTGGGAGCTATGCTCTACGTTTGGCTTGTAGGTGACCTCCTTCTGAAATGCATCTCACCTGCAAAAGTGTATTTCTATAAACTTGTATAGGAATGCAAAACCTTTCTAAAGCAAACAAAAGCCCATCAACATAGGCCATTAAGATGTTGATACAAGAGTCAATTGCGGTTGATTTACGAACGCATTTTTGCTTGCACATGATTGGATGATAAAATCAGCAGAGCTTCCCCTCATTTCAGATCTTCTCCTCAGATCTACAGCGACTGCACTTCCAAGTGCACTCGCAGTGAACTTGTAGTGCAGAGTGGATTTGACTTCAGTAAATCAACCCCTTAGGGCTTTCAATTGAGATTGGATATGATTTGTTATTCATGTCTGAAACAACCTCTTTAAGGTAAAACACCTTCTGGGAGCAGCCCCCCCCCACCTATACTTACATGGGCCCATCTCGATCCATGGATGTGCATGAGAGCAGCATCTCTCCTGGGTCTCTCTCTCATTAGCTCACACAGCAGTACATTAGCTCACACAGCAGTAGGAGCCATTGGCTATTGCTGCTGTCAATCACATCCAGTGAGCCAATGAGAAGAGAGTGGGGTGGGTTTGAGCCATGCTCTGTGTGTGAATGGACAGTGTCCATTCACAGGAGTGTGGCTCTGGAGAGAGCCTGCTTGAGTGCCCCCATAGCAAAAGGCTTGCTATTGGGGGCATTTGGCATTTAGCAGGGGGGGGGGGGGGGGGAACCAGGACCGCCTGCAAAAACCATTGCACAGAGTGGGTAAGTATGACACGTTTGTTGTTTTTTTTTTTATTACAACCTTTACAATCACTTTAAGATTTGTTCCACACCAGTGACTCACAAAGTACCAAAGCTAGAGGATCACACGGACAACCAGGCAACTATCATTTCAAATGAGAGGTCAGCAGTGGCAACCTACTTATTTTCTTTTAACTCTTTTGTTTTTTGATGTAGCAATGTATTTCCAACATTTTTCTGGTGTCTGCTCGTGTGTAGATTGCGGGTTTGCAGCAAATCATTTCATACAAAGAAAACAATAGTTCTCTGTGCTGCTCTCTTGTGCGATATGTTTTTCTCCCCTCTCACCTCTTTACAAACACACAAAGGAAAGACAGATCAATGACCTAGGTGTGCACAGGTCATTAGGCTGCATAAGGTGTGACATAAATATCAATCAAAATTTTCAAGATAAGTCTTGTTTAAAGGGAAACTCTGGGAAGCCTCTACTTATACCCTGGGTGCTTTTTGCAGGGAACAAGGCTGCAAAATCTCTGCTCCGAGGTTGACCTACTGATGACTGTACAGTTCATATCTCATCTCTAATGTTTGAATTAAAGTAGATGTAAACCTAAAATGGATGACATTTAGGCCTCATGCGCACTGGTTTCTTGTAAACGCTTATTCCCGACACAAGAAAATCAGCGTTATAAACTCACCCAAGCTGCATTTTTTTACACCAGCTTAGGTGAGTTTAGCAGAGTTTGGAATTGGCCATTTATTTATTTAATTGGCCAGAATTTTTATTTATTCTGGTCATCAAAATAAATAAACACACAAATGCGCCTAGCGTTTGGCGTTTGTTGTGGTCAAAATTTCCTCTCCTAGGGTGTTCAGAAGACATCCTCTAAACTTCTGCATTGAGTTGCATCTTGATATAGCACGGTCCATTACCCCAAAGGATCTCAACGCACTTACAAACACATACACTGGCCAATTTATAGACAGGATCTGATTAACCTACCAGCATGTCTTTTGCATAGCTCCCAACTGTCCCTGATTTCGATGGACTGTCCCTGATTTGGAGCAATGTCCCTCTGTCCCTCATTCCCCCTCACTTGTCCCTCATTTTGGTCGCAGGGCCCTCCCTTCCCCAAAACACCCCCCATGTTGAGGGCACGCGGCCTGGTACGGTTCAGGAGGGGGGGGGGGCGCTCGCTCGTCCCCACCCCCTTTCCTGACTGACCGGGCTGTGTGCTCAGATAAGGGTCTGGTATGGACTTTGGGGGACCCCCACGCCTTTTTTCGGTGTAGGGGTTAACCTTAAAACCCATACCAGGTGACAGGGCTCACAAGGTGTCAAACATCGTACCTGGAGTCACGTTCAAAATGAATAGACTTTAGTCCGGGTGTGGGCAAGTTCGTTCATTTGGAAAGTCCGGCGGACTAGCACACAGACGGGCGGATTGTCCGGACAGCCAAGTCTGGCGGACAATTTTGAGTCAAGTCTTCTTTCAAAGCCCGCCATACTTTTGAAAAGAAAAAGTGCGCCGGAGCCCACACATGGTCGAACTGTCCGGCAGACTCTGGTCCGCCGGATAGTCCGATCGTGTGTACGCGGCATAAGACATATAGCGGTATATTCATATACTGTACACAAGTTAACCTGCAACAGTATAGAGCTAACGATTTAGACCATATATAGAAGAATAAACATATTATATAGTATAATTAGCCTATCTATCTGATTTGACTATAGGCTTGTGCTTATGTTTTAGTATAGCTCAGGGCAACCTGTGGGCATGTGAATTTTACATTTTTGGCTACAGGGTCTTAACCTCTGAGAGACAAAGGATACTAACTGACACTAGTTTGATAACTTAGCACCAAAAAAACTATTAATGAATATAAAACCACTTCTGCTCCCCAGAAAGACCTATTGACTCTCTGAGCGATATGTTCAGTAGTGAAAAAGTATCTAAAACTTGTAAAAAAAAAAGTATCTAAAATATATATAAAAATATATAAAAAGTATAATATAAATATATATATATATATATATATAAATATAAATAATATAAATATAATATAAGTATAATATAAAAAGTATCTAAAATTATCTATTGAAAAAGTATCTAAAAGTGCAGGCTCCATTCACATCTCAGCGTTTTGAATCGTGGGCAGATTTGCCCCGATTCTGCCCACGATTTCAAAGGACCGAGGTGTGAATGACAAATTGCAGAACACACATTTGAGTTGCCATTGATTTGAATGGCACCTAAAATCATGGCACAGGTTCTGCCACGATTGTTGTGCCATAAATAGCGCTGCAATTGCGGCAACCCACATTGCGTAAAAAGTAGCTCCTGATCTTTCGGGGCGACATGCTTCATGTTTTATATCGCAGCAGAACCAATATTAGGTGCTAAATGGCATCTCAAATGTGTGCTATGCGATTTGTCATTCACACCTCAGTGCTTTGAAATTGTGGCCACAATTGCGGTATATCTGCCCGCGATTCAAAACGCTAAGATGCGAATGCAGCCTAAGAACAGAGGACTGATTCGCAGATTTACTTTAAACCAGGGGTTCTTAACCTGGGGTCCATGGATGAGTTTCAGGGGTGCATGACGGTCAGATAAAAAAAGAGAGATAGAAAGACAGAGATAGAGAGTAGTAGTAGTAGTAATGGTAGTAGTTACTACAAGTAGTAGTAGATTTGAGCAGAATTTAAATTGCTTTGTGCAATTTGCACAAGATGATTGTATTTCATTTTTTGTGGCCATTACTTTTTGCATGAAAAGGGTTTTTGTTAAGATTGTTTACTTTATTCCAACCTTGTGTATGTCATATATGGGAGTCCATAGAGTTCATCAGATTCTTAAAGGGATCAGTGATTCAAACAAAGAATCACTGCTTTAAGCATACACACAAAAACATTTGGCTATCCTGAAGACACTAGTTTTTACAAATTGTCTTAGGTACCACACTGGAGCAATGCTAATTTTATTGGAGCGGCACCATTTAATTGAATGGGCCTTCTTCCACTCCAACAACATGCAAAAGAAGCTCATGTGTCAAATTTTGGTACTGAGCCAAGCATGTCTTGCGTCATGGATTTTTGTATGTTTTTTCCGTGTTCTGTCCTGCAGAAAACAACAAAACACACAACCGCTACCCACTTTTGGGGTGTCATTAAGAAATTAAGTTTTTGCACATTTGTGGAAATGCAAGCAGAAACACTTGTTTTTCTGCCCATGTTTCTGCTACATCCAGGTGTGAACTGGGCCTTAATGTTAAAGCAGAGTTTCGTCGGAAAAAAATAAAAATAACAAATACTGCAGCTGCTGACTTTTAAAATAAGGACACTTACCTGTCCAGGGAACCCACGATGTCTGCACCTGAAGTGGTGGTGCTAGCATTGCTAGTAAGGGAATCAGGAAGTGAAGCCTTGTGGCTTTACAGCCTGGTTCCCTACGGCGCATGCGCAAGTCTCACTACATGTTGTAAGTGGTCCCTGCTGTCTTCTGGGACCTGTGTGTCTCCCAGAAGACAGCGGGGGGGACAAAGGAAATCCCGGACATGGCGTAGTTCGCCACAGATTCTGCTGTGCTCTTTTGCTGGAAGTGGGAGCGAATACATGTATTAGATGGGTATCTGCTCCCCCCTCCCCCCTGAAAGGTGCCAAATGTGACACCGGAGGGGGGGGGGAACCGGATCAGCGGAAGTTCCATTTATGGGTGGAACTCCGCTTTAAGACCACATTAAAATGTTACATTATAGTTACATGTTAAGATCTTGCATAATATTCTCAATGTCCTGCCGTGTCTTCTCATCTTCTTCTATCCTCTTATATAGAAACTCCTGCATTTCAGCCAGGATCTGTGCCTTTCGCTTTACCTAAACCAGTAGAAAACACAAGTACAATAACATAACTAACACATTTATCATACAGATACATAAACAAATGAAATGTTGAAAGTCCAACCATGTTCTCTTCCACAACTTTATTAGAATTTTAAGTAAAGCCGTAGGGTGTCTTACCTTATTCCCTGCTCCAGCAGGGTCTTTCAATCCATGAAAAAGTTCCCCCACAGAAAATATAAGTTTTAGTTGTATAACAATTGCATACCTGCCATTAATTTATATTGCTATATATCCTCCAACATGAAGGCTCTCGTAGATCAGAGTTAGAGCTGCACATTACAGAGGGGCCTTGACAAGACAGTGCGGCTTCCACATATATTTGCAAATGTTTTTCAATTAAAACCTCTGTTTTTATTGCAAGCTGTTAGACGTAATTCGTGGGGTTTTTTTGTCTCATTTCCAGAGTCCAGCTTCGTTTTTAAACAAAACATGTAAAACATTCAGCTTGCGGGCACCATACCATTCCTATTGGCCACTGAGGATCTCACTGCCCATACCTTTAACAGGCACAGGAGGCCTTAATGCCTGCAGTCTGACAAGGCCATCAGGCAGCATGTTTAACACCACTAAAGGGTCTCCAGGTCAGGCTTTGTGAATGGGGAACCCAGCACTGCAGGGCTGGTGGGCAGGAACTGGCTGCTGTGTCTTAGCCATCCGCAGGCAGTATCCATTCACCACCTGTATGTAAGTGGGGTTCTGATTGGCCCACAGTTGGCACAATATTACTCAAGCTCCTTCTTGGATAGGACAGCAATCCACTGCTATAGCCCAAAGCTTCCCACAAACAGCTATTAGCCTTCATATTCCTATAAAAGGAATGTGCACACAAAGTTATAGCTTGGCACTTTACTGTTGTTCTTACAGATGGCAGTGACACATCATATCGATATACTATCTGGTGTCGCTTGGCATACTTCGCAAATCGCACAGTCCACAGCAGTCAAATGTTAAAGCCACACATTGCACATCACTGTTAAGCCATCTTCCCTTAATAATCTTTTCCTCTCCTTGGGAGCAACACTGTGTTGGAACCCAGCTCCGTAATGCCACTCTCGTACTCCCCAGGGTCATTGGTACTCACTCAGAGGGCTCTGTTTTGCCCATTAGGCCTTGTGCATCCCCTTTATATCATTCCAGAGACACCACTGCTAAAGCTGCACCTCCAGATTATGTACCCTTTGCCCAGGTGTCACTGGAAGTCACAGGGTATTAGTACTCACAACAGAGAACACTTTGCCTAGCCTAAAAGGCCTTTTGCATCTTGCTCCCAATCCAGTTAGATCATGTTCCCAGTCTAGTTGGACCTTGCTTAGTGGGACAGAAAGACTACAGTGGGCAGCACAGTGGTGTAGTGGTTAGCACTTTAACTTAGCAGCCATGGGGTCCCTGGTTCAAATCCGGACCACAACACCATCTGCCTGGAGTTTGCATGTTCTCTCTGTGTCTGCATGGGTTTCTTCCAAATACGTCTGTTTCCTCCTGACATGCTGGTAGGTTAATCAGATCTTGTCTATAAATTGGCCCTAGTATCTGCGTATGTGTTTGTAAGTGCCACAGGACCGTTCGGAGTAAGACCACACTATATCAAGATTCAACTCTTCTGGATATTGGACTATCTCACCCAGGGACTTCTGACCTATGCAGGGCCTTGGCTGTGTTGACTAAATCTGCATAGGTGTGGGGTGTTTGGCTGCCTAAGGCTCACCCCATTCTTACTTTTATATGGGCACTGAGTACACCCATTATATTGCTAAAAAGAGCTTCTCTAAAGGAGGGGCCATCTAGTGAGGGGCCATCTAGTCAGCTAACTGCAGCTGCTTACATGTCAGTCACAACGGCCTGTCTGCTTGGCATGCATAGTGAAACAATATACAGTAAAATAGTGAAGGTGCTGCACATTTAATTTAAGATAAAGCAGGAGATGAACAGTGATTTTGACCTAAAGAAGGTACAACTGGTCAGTGAATTTGAGTTTGTATTTAAACATTTCCAATTACCATTTATATCTGTTAACGTGTGGCCCATGGATAAAAGTGCCACCGCCTTTGCAGACTGCAGGGAATGTTATCTGGAAATGGTGTTGCAAAGTAATTTTGAGTTAAAGAAGATGAATATGAGTACATAAAGGTTTGTATCCAAACAATTCCAATTTATATCTGATAATGTGCGGTCCATGGATGAAGGTGTGACCACCTTTGCAGTCCATGATATGAACTGAGTATGACATGTCTGTGGCAGGAAGACTTGACAGTTGGAGTATCCAAACTATCCAAAACAAAGGTCAGAACCATTTATGTTTGTCAGGTTCCACCAATAACTAGAATTTTGGGTGAACTGGCCCTTTAATTTTCGATTTTTTTTTCAGCTGCAGATACATGCAAAAACTGCAGTAATGCATGAAAATGTATAATCATATGAAGATAGCCATCATATTAACCACTTGCCTACGTGAAATTTTTCACATACATGTTAAAATCTTCAATTTTTTTTGCAAAAAAATGACCTAGAACATTAGAACCACAAACATTACATATTTTTTGAAAGCTGAGACCCTGGAGAGTAAGATGGTGTCTGCGGAAAAATTTTATGTCACATGATTGTCAAACACACATTTTCAGGAAAGAATACACTTAATTTTAGTGCAGAAAAACAATAAAACATTTTATCGTAAAATATAAAAGATGATGTTACGTGAAGTAAATAGATACCAAACATGTCAAGATTTAAAATTGCGCACATCTGTAAAAGGGCAACAAACAATGGTACCTTAAATTGTCCATAGGCGACGCTTTAAAGGCCTTTACAGGTTATCAGTTTAAAGTTAATGTTTGCTATGGTGCTAAAATTATTGCTCTCATTTGAATTCTTTATGTTGATACCTCACATGTGTGGGACAATCATTGTTTACAGACCTACATGCATGTTTTTTGTATTTGTATGCGAGCACAGGGGGAACAGGGGGTGCTCTTACATTTTTTTTCAATTATTTATATATATTTTTTTACACTTTCATATATATATTTTTTTTTTTTTTCTTTATTGTTATCACAAGGGGTGAACAATCCCCTTGTGATAGCTTTGGGCAGTGACAAGCACTCTTTATAGATGACGTCAGGGGTCTATTAGAACATAAATGTCTCCCCTGCCCTTCAAACATCTGATCAAACACAGATCATGTTTGATCAGATGCTTCCCTTGATGTACTGGGCAGGGAAACAGATGTCCCTCTGTCTCTTCTGTGTGCAGCCAACCCAACTGCTTACAGCGGTCCCATGCTCCCCAGTGGAATAGGAGAGCATGGGAACGGCGGTGGGCAGCAGCGAGAAAAGTGAAATAAAAAGATCACATTTAATGGATAACCCACTACTGACAAAAAAATTGTACCAGGAGCATGGCTGCAGCTGCTTGCTAGTGAGGCCCTATACATATGCTCTTTGGGAGTAAATGGTTAAGCAAATACTGCCTGGGGAAATAATGATAAGAAGTGTTATGCTGTATGTCCTTTTTTTTATAGGATCATCACCTGCGGGGGGGTATTAGTATCATAAATGTATATGGGTTAGTATCCTAATAGCAACAGGTCCAGCCTTGCTGATATCAGGGGCACACCAAAGTACCAGTGCCAAATGCTGATGAGAAGGCTTTTGTACCATGAGGTGTGCTAGGATGGAACAACCTCTTGTTGCAACCCCTCACTAGTGAGTTATTTTGTGTAAACGCTGGGAAGATTTTTAATATAAGACAAAAGTTGTGACTTCTCCCGGAGTTAAAAACTTCCCCACCATTGTGCTGCATTTTGTTATAGATGAGCAGGTTGTGAAACTTATGCTGATCAATTTAAATGTAATTAAAATAAAAACAATGCTCCCATACCACCGTCATTCCATGTCCATTGTGTGGCAGCAGGATCTTCTAGCCAATGTCTGTGGCTTCTTGTTGTGATTAGCACTCTATTCTTGCAGTGTTAGGATCCTGTGCCAAGTCCTGACCCGGTATATTATTTTCAGGAAGTTTATGGGCTCATGTACACTGCAGCTCAAAAAAATAACTGTTTTTACAGGCATCTTAGTTTTTATTTCAGCTTAGAGAAGATTGTACTTTTTTGGGCTCTTTTGCACGTTTTTATGGAGCTTCTTTTGAGCATAAGCATTTTTTTTTTCACAAACCCTCCCTTCAACTAATTTGTCCTATTTTTTGTGTGTTTTTAAGCTTCTTTGAGCTTTTTCACGCTTTTGCATGTAAGCACGCTCAGGCACGTTTTGCCTGAAAAAGCCATAGTGTGTATGAACACATTGGCTAACATAGAGGAGAGTTTCCAGGCAAAAAAAAACCGAGAGCTCCAAAAAGTTCAAAAGCCTGTAGGAGCCGCTTCTTTAAGCTTCTTTGAGCTGCAGTGTGCATGAGCGCTATTTGTTGTTTTTGTGTTTGAAACAATTCATTCTGGTAGCTTCAGTTTCTTCCATTACTTTGAAAAGTAATGCGAGATTAACCGCCTTCTGCCCAAATTGTGTGCATCTGTATAAATGTGTTAAACATTAGATTGTAAGCTCAACTGGTGCCTGGGAGAATGGTTTTATGTACTCTGAAGTATTTTATAACATGGAAGTAATGTGTAAATACAGAAAATAAATGCTTGTTTATGCTACTGACCCTCTGTTCATATTCCATTTTAGACCTCCTTGCTAGACAGAAACGTTCCCAAACTGGAAGTTCGAGTCCTTCTGGCATGTGTTCTGGAGCATCTAATTCATCCATCGCTTTCATGAGCTGAGCAATTGAATCACTGTACGTTTTCCCTGATGCTGGTCGATCACCAAAAGGGACCTCATTTTCTGTCTGAGTCCTAAGACGCTGAACTCTACAAAATGTACATAACAATTATTTAGATCAGGGCTCTCCAAACTTCAAAGTGCCAGTTTGGAGGTCACCAATTTAGACAATAATGTAGTTAGCAATTCAGTACACTTAGGCAGTGCTTTGTGGTTATTGTGCAATTATACACTTTTTTATAAACATACAACCAAGAGTAGGTTTCCCATTTTATGCTGTTTTGTTGAATTTTTACTTTAGCAGTGCTAAAGTTTTTAAAACAGTTAAATAAATATAAAATAAAGTAGTATGGTAACCCATATCAACCTTTCAAAAACTTTGTTCTGGCTATGGTAAGCTCATGATGTTTAAAATGAGATACAAGTTGTTTATAATAAATCATTACTTATTGCTGATCTGCACTCTTATTAACAAACACTCTCTGCTGTAAAACATTAAAGTAGAACTATAGGCAAAACTTATTTTTTTCATTTTGAATAGGGCAAGGCAGAGGCAGCTCTCTAATTAGGAAAATTAGGTGGCCGCCTTATGCCTTGCGCTCACAGGGGCCTCGCGGTCACCTAATTTGCCTGTTCTGTATGTGGGAGAGCGGGAGGGAATGTCCCGGTCAGTGTCCCCAAGCAGGCGGGGTGAGCAGGTTGGACTGGTAAAATGTCTTTTTGTATACAGCGCTGCCTGCTGTATGTTGTAGAGGTGGAGGCGGAGCTTCCGGCCACTGCTGAACCCATCAGGAGGAAGTGTCGGACTGGGCTGGGGAGCAGGGAGGACTCTGATGCCTCGTAAAAAAAGTAAAAAAAGGCTGCTTGCTCTGCACTGCTGCAGACAGGCATGACACCCGCCGGCCGCTGCTACCCTGTATTCTATCTGTATCAGAGCAGTGCACATAGCGAGTATACTATGTGCATCAGCACACAAAGTCCAAAGCAGTCACTTCTGTGAGGCGGAGTGATCTCCGTCCGACATGAGCTTTCTAGTCCCGCCTGGCGTGATGTCATTCACAGGCCGGGAGACGGGATGTAAAGGCAGAGGAGAGTGCTGCTGCCAAGACCTGCGAGGAGCCAGTGAAGCCCGGTGCAACAGTGCAAGTGAGTTTGCAGAGGCTAAAAACCTAAGGCACTGTTGTGTCAGTATCTTAGTTGTGTGAACTTCCTGAAATTATTAACTCTTTGGGGGAGGGGGGGGGTCGTTCATTTGTAATGCTATTAGTAATATGCAGCATGGAGGGGGTTAATGTACTGCCATGGATGTATTAGTGACCAGTGGCAGTTAATTAACCCCTCTGTGCTGCATTAGTGCCACCAGTGTCAGGGTTTATTAACCACTGTATGCTGCAGCATGAAGTGGTTAATAAACCCTGACACTGGTGCCACTAATGCAGCACAGAGGGGTTAATTAACTTCCACTGGTCACTAATGCATCAGTGGCCAGTGGTGTATATTATTTTTGTGCTGCCCTAAGCAAAACTAAGATTGAGCACCCACCCCCATCTAAATTTGTCCCACGCTAGGCGCAGTATACTGTTATTGTCTCATGGTCTGATGGGAAATGCACATCCATTCACAGTGAACAGCTGCAGCTTCCTCATCAGACCCCGAGACATGAGGGCAGAGGATGGGGTTAGCAGAGGATGTGACAGCACTGGTGGGCACAGATATGCGGCACTGGTTGGCACTGATAAGGAGGCAGTGATGAAGCTGCATTTATTTGCGGCACTGATGAGCACTAGTTGGCACTGATAGACGACACTGATGGGCCTGGGTGGGACTGATTAGGAGGCAGTGATGAAGCTGCACTGATATGCGGCACTGATAAGGAGGCAGTGATGGAAGCTGCACTGATATGTGGCACTGGTTGGCACTGGTTGGAACTAATACACAACACTGATGGGCACTGGTTGGCACTGATGGGCACTGGTTGGCACTGATAGATGGCACTGATGGGCACTGGCTGGCACTAATACACAGCACTGTTGGGCACTGATGGGCACTGTTGGGGCTGCACTGATCATCAGGACACAGGTGATCAGTGACCTGGTTATCAGTTTAGATGTCCCCTTTTACACTACCCATTTTACTGTCTCTCCTCTTTTCACGCTGTGACAGCATGAGGAAAGGAATGTCGATAACCGGCAAGTTTACATCATGACCATCGATGATTGAACTCAGCTGATCACATAGTAAAGAGCTGCTGTGGTTGACTTTTAACCCCAATTTATGATCAGCTATTCTAAAGGACACAGTGATCAGAGTGCATTGGGTGTGCACCGCACCTGGATGACAACACTGTAGCCGTCATTCGGTTTTAGTGCGGTCCTTGGCCTTGTTTGCCTCACAGCAGATACTCCCCTCCATGCTGCCTATTACAAATAGAATTGTAAATTAAATAACCTCCACTCCCCTCCCCGCCCCAAACAGTTAAAATGGTTATAAAGCTGGCCATACAATTTTCTTATTAAATTTTCATTTTAGATAACATTTTTTTATTTATTTTTTATTATAGTTTTTAAAATGTTTTATGTTTTTTGGTGAGTTTTTTGGTTTCTTTGGTGAGATATCAGGGGTCTAAACAGAGCCCTGATATCTCACTTTTGAAACCGAGCAAGGGTCTGAGAACCCAGTCCTTCTCTGTAGCCTCAGCTGTACTGCAGTTTAATGAACAGGAGACAGAGTCTCCTGTTAATTCGTAAACAAAAGTTATGAATGAACACAGTGAGTGATCAGTACCGATCACTCCCTAGAGGACTACCTTTTAGTAACTAGTGATATATACAGTTTCCCAGTCATAAGTATTCCTAAAATGTACCTTGGCCTTCGTTTGTAGAGTCTGTAAAGCTGGTCCACATGATGGGCTGGTACATCTGGAAATTCTTTCTTAAATCCTCGATCCAACAACTAAAACCAAAACAGGTTAAAATGATATTGACTGGGAAAGAACACTTATCATTCCCATTAAGGACAGACATATAGGCTTTACCTTATCTTCTGCCACTAGGTCATCATAGGATTCTCTGAAAGATTCTACCTGAACTTTAAACGTCTTAACTAGTTCAGCTGTTTGATTCTAGAACAAAAAGACATTAGAAATAAAATGTTGTAATTGCTCTGCATAGGTGAAAATGACAAATCACACATATTGTAGACTGTAGACTGAAAGTACCTTTTTATAATTACAAAGGGTTTACAAATGATGAACTCCTAGGCAGGCCATACACGGGGAACATTTCTTTCCTGTAAGCACAGGTTGCAGGAAAGAAATTTGCACCATTCCCCCATCAACATAGAGTGTTGATGGGGGAATCCTTCCCATTGAGCCCTCATTTTCTACCTTTGGGGGAGCCATCCCCACTGTGAGAAGACTTATTATTAAGTCTTATGATTATTGCTAGCGGCTATACCAGCCATTAGTGATAATCATGTGTAAAATCCGGCAGGCTGGTTGTACCCAAGCTGATTGATTGATCATCTTGGTACATTCAGCCTGCCCATACATGGCTTGAATCTCAGCTGGTTTCTGATGAACTAGCCGAGATTTGAACCATCTATGGCCAGCCTTGGCTTCTTCATACAGGATTCCACCTAGTTATTGATGCTGTATCTACAGATGTATAACTAAAATATCAACATCTTTGATACTCAGAGAACTTTGTATTTTACTCTTGATGCCTACAGGCATAGTTGAATACCCCATAGTAGAACAGTACATTGTTTATATTTACAACATCCACAAATAACCACTAAAACATGAAGACTGTATACACCCATTTATGGTATCACATGGCGTTCATAACAGTATGCCACAAGAAGGAAATGATGTGACAAACATAATATTGCAATACAAACAAGTTTTTAATTTAGTGATATTAATTATGACCTTTCTATTAAAAATATAGCTTCCTTAATTATCAAATATACAGTACATATTTTATATGCATTACAATGTATTACATATAAAATATGTACTGTATATATGATCAGAGAGGAAGCAATATTTTAAATAGGAAGGTCATAATTAATATCACTAAATTAAAAACTTGTTTGTGTTGCAATATTATGTTTGTCACATCATTTCCTTCTTGTGGTATACTGTGATGAACGCCATGTGATACCATAAATGGGTGTATACAGTCTTGTTGTTTCTAGTGGTTGTTTGAGGGTGTTGGACCAGTTGCGTAACTAGAGCCTTCAGGGCCCAATGCAAGAAACCATGATGGGCCCCCTGATCCCAAGACAGGGCTCTTTCCTTCGAGCCCAGTGGCGGAATGCCAGGGCCAGGTTGCAAGTGTGACCTTTGTGACTCTGGACCTTTGTGACCCTGGTAAGTCTGCCACTTGTGTCAGTAGTTTTTTATTTTTGTTATTTTATTTGATTTGTTTTACAATATTTATTATTTTTAACAATTTAGGAGCCCTGTTAGGGGGTCTTTGGTGAGATATCAGGGGTCTAAACAGACCTCTGATGTTTCACCTTTGGAACAGAGAAAGGAGATTAAGAACATAGCCCTCAATGTCCTTCTTCTGTAGCCTCAGCTGCACAGAATGAATGGACAGGAATAGCTCTGTACAGAGCTACCCGTACATTCACAAACCAAAGCATAGTGACCTATTCTTCTATATGCAGCTACCCTGAAGCTACAAATAGAGAAAATGTTCCTCTATATCAGTGATATGCAATTAGCGGACCTCCAGTTGTTGCAAAACTACAAGTCCCATCATGCTCTGCCTCTGGGTGTCATGTTTGTGGCTGTCAGAGTCTTGCTATGCCTCATGGGACTTGTAGTTCTGCAACAGCTGGAGGTCTGCTAATTGCATACCCCTGCTCTATATGAAGCCTCTCCGCCGCTTCTCCTAATCCAGCTGTACAGGGGGATCGCACAGGCCCCCAGCAACACTGGGCCAGGTAGCAATTGCAACCCCTGTAGATACAGCCTTGTGTTGGACCCATTCTTTGTAAATGTTTAGATGCACCAAATATGCCTTATGTGCCCAGTCATTAGATGCCAGGTACAAAATTTATTACAAAGAAAGATTGTAATCCAAAGCCCATATTTGTGCCTTGACTTTTTTATTTTATTTATTAAGCAAACAGGTGACTCCAATCTGAGGCACATGTTTATGTCCAAAATGTGGAGCTCTACAGTAAGCCATCATACGGGAAACAAATTTTCAATAGTAGTTTTTGTCCTAAAAAGGAATCCTATTAATTAGAGAGGGGGGCACACTTCCCCCTCCTCTACCAACAAAGATGGTACCATCTTAACCAATGGAAACAGTCTCACAAGAAAAAGGCATGAAAAGTGCTGGACTTGCTTATTAGGAAGCCCAGATAGGGAAAAGCCTCTTACCAGACAGGAATGATCTTGACCTCTCAAATTTGAGATTATTCCAGTTCGGTAAGAGACTCTGCTGGGTGTGCACACTGGAGCACAATTTGTTTATGTTCATTACCGAGCACCATTTGGCACTTCATATTGACTTTCATATTTATTTATGGACTTTACTTTGAATAGTTTTTGTTATAAAAAAAAGTATATTCAGCACTTATTATTAATGTATTGATATACAATACACAGTTTTTTGATTAGGTACTCTGTTGAGCAAAGGGCATAATTTACATTTAAAGGGATATGCACACCTTTTTTACTCTTTAAATGCTGAGACACTAGTTTCCCATCAAGCCTGCTTCCCTTGTGATTGACAAAAGGCAGTGGTTGGATCCATAGCCAATAGACAGCCTGCTATTGTCAATAGAATCTGTTTACTGCCTGCTGTCAGTTACAAGGACAGAGCAAACCAGATGGTAAACTAGTGTCTCAGCATCCCCATCATGCTTCGCTCTCTGTCAGCATCATCGTGAACCAGTAACATCCTTAACAACCAGTGACAGGTGGGGAGAGGAGGAAGTTGTGGCTCGAAACATGTTGCCTGGTCCACAGCCTACAGATAACCACTGAATCAGCCCCACCTGTCAGTAATACTACTGAAATATGGCAGTAACTTTCAAAGTTAGTGTAGGCCATACCACCAGAAAAGTGTTGTTAGGGCTTTATTGACTACCCCATATCTCACCTTATGTTTTCGTTTTCTGGCCATGATTTGGTTTAATTGTTCCACTCTGGTATTTATCTCTTCTTCAATCAAAATGGAGAATAGAAGATTGCTAATTTTCAGTTCTTCCTGTTCAGCAGGAAGATTAGATCAATAAACAAAGTATGGAATAACATGAAAGTAATTGACAAAAGTTTATCAAAGTTTCAATGCAGTATTTAAAGGACCAGGCCACCAAACTGAATACTTCATGTGAAGGGATGTCATTTCTGAAGGCCCCAAGAGTTAAAGAACACCGTGTAGGATCCAGTGCACCAGTATCTATCCAAAATTATATCCCATAAATGGATGTATTGACTTTTTACCTTTCAGTGGCGAAATTAGGTTAAGTCTCTATGAATCTCGCAGTACAGGTATTGTTTTTCTTTCGCGCATTTCGATTATTGTATTGTTAAAAAAATGTATTTTTTCTGTATACAAGTAGTATATTTTTATTGACTAATTTGATAATTTTTTTTCTTAAATTGCACTTACCCTTTAAGATACATTTTATTATATGTTTTTTCTTATATTTACCCACCTGAAGGTGCAGCAAAGTTTATTGTTTTACCTCTCATCAGAAGCAAAAAGCAAAAACATTTCATATATATCTACTGCAGCATGTGATGGGTAACTTTATGGCACCTATTGGGGTGGTTTTACTAAAGGCAACTATGCTGTTATACATTGCAAAAGAATTGTCCCTTAACTTAGTAAATTAGGTGAAGCTCTGCTGATTTCCAACATCCAATCACGTGCAATCAAAATAGTTTTTTTTTATTTATTTTTTTATTCCACACGATTGGGTATTGCAAAGTGAATTTTCACCACATTTGCTAAACTTTCTAAGTGAACAGCCTATTTGTTTACAGTAAACTAACCCTACATTTTTCTTATCATTAGCATAGCTGCTTACACTAGCATCAGTGGCGCCCCCCCCCCCCCCCAGGAGGTAAAAATATATATATATATATATATATATATATATATATATATATATATATATAAAACATTTATTTAAACTTGTCCCTTTAAGAATTAAAAAAAAGGTCCTTATGTGCACTGTGTCCCGGCACCGGGTGTAGTGCAATATTGGAAGCGCCACATCTATGCAATCAGAAGATGACGAGGCGCTTCATTTGGCGTGGTCGATGGCGAATGCAGATATGTATAATTTACAGGTTGCAGAATGCAGATATGTGCAATTTACAGGTTGATTTAGTAGAGACCGGTGTATAATGTGCAGCCTGGTATATGATGTGCAGAGCCCGGTGTATAATGTGCAGCCTGGTATATGATGTGCAGAGCCCGGTGTATCATGTGCAGCCTGGTATATGATGTGCAGAGCCCGGTGTGTAATGTGCAGCCTGGTATATGATGTGGATTGTATAAGGGGTGGGGCTTATGGGAAGTGGGAGGGGCCAAATGTGGAGGGCGGGGTCTTGCACCCCCCCATCCTAAAACTTCACCAGCTGCCACTGACTAGCATATCTAAAATCTCGAAGCTGCAAAGGAAAAGCTACAGCACATCTTTTTAAATTCATGTTTTGTCTTCTAAAGGCAGAAACATGTGATTGTTCCAGCCTTCGGTGTTAGAGATGACAATGGTATGTTTATGTACTCAAGGTACTTTGAAGGCATTTGTGATTTTCAAAAGGACTTTTGTAGTGCCTTTTGTTAGCCTTGTAGTATATTGGGTGTGGGCAGCTCCACGTTTGATCTGCTTAACTTTAATGGCAATCCACTTTTTCCTTGTTGCCCGGTGTTGGACGGCAAGCTCTCCTCGGGTGCAGGGTTCAGATGGATGGAAGTTGTCTCTCAATACCCCACCTCAAACTGAATTCTCTGTGAATGTTTGAATCCAGCATGCTATTAGACCATAATCTTTTTAATGTCTCTGTTTTCCTGGTGGCCATTAAAGTGGTTGTAAACCTCAGACATGAAATATGAACAAAACATATCCCTTTTTATAGTGTGTACTTGACTGAATTAAGAGCACTAAGTGTCATTTCCATCTGCTGCTTCGTTCCTCCGCTATATGCATGAATCACTTCTGACAAGTTTTCCTGACACCAAGAGAAAAAAGGTGGCAGGGGAGGGAGCTCAAGCAGATTGACAGCCTCAGCGCTGTTCCTTGCTGCTGTGTGAAGAAGGCTGTGTCCCTTTCCTCCAATTAGCTGTCAGAGTTCTCCTCACCAAGCTCTGTGATTTCAGCTCTCTGCCCCTCTTTTTTACAGCTCAGACATGCTTTATATATTCAGCACTTTAAACAGTTGTAGAGAAGAGAAGACTACAGATAAACAGGTACAACTGTCATAGGAGAATTGTTTTCATCTCTGTGTATCACATGAGGTCAGTCACTTGACTGGGCTTATGGAAGGGTTTACAACCACTTTAAACAGAATTGTTATAATCATTTTTATTTAGCAGGCACCATTCAGAATAGACAAATGGCCCTTTATATATTTTGCAGATTTGCTTATTACTCAAGTTGAGTTTTAACACAGGAATTGTGTTTCTCGTCAGCAGTATGTCTAAACCTTGCCTCTTGTGTGCACAGCCTCAAGATGTCACCATTTCTCTACAAAATGCTTCAGTCATACTACTTTACCTTAATGTGCGTTAATGATTCATTGAAGTTCTAGCCCTTGCAGCTTCTATATAAACTCTGGCAGAAACATTGTATGAGGCTTTTTATTGTAGCCTGTAGTTCTTCACAGGAAAATGTCAACAACATTATGGAACATATTCTTCCAGGATGAAAAATTGTGCGTTGTGTCCTGAAGCGTAGCAAGTGGGGCTTTTATCAGCAACCTATAAATCCCAGACTACACATGGTTCATTTTTCCTAAGCCTAACATTCTGTTCAGTGTATCAGGTTCAATTAGCAGCCTACTGTACCTATAGAATGTTACACTTTTTATCCTTTTTCAAATCCTTTTTTTATAGAAAAAGCAAGATTGAAGTAAATTAAAGACCAAATAAATCCTCTAAGGCTTGAACTTTTTTTCGAGAAGGACCTAGAGTAAGTTTTGAACCTGTGGATAGGGGATATTACAGCGCTAACTCAATTAGTGAAGAAAAATGAACAGCTGCTACATAAGAATATAACACAAATTCAATGCAAAAGATCAGTGAATAAATGTAGCACTAAAAATATAAAACAATAAACATTGAACAATATATCAAGTGTTGTGTGTAAATAATAAAAAAAAAATTAATGTCAAATATAATGAATATAAAACAGAACATGTATAAAATGGGTAGAAACACAGGTGAGAAAGTCTCAAAGGTGAAACAATCCTATGGTAAACATATATGGAGTCCACCATGAAAAGTTGTTGCTCAGAAGTGGGGTGCAAAGGCCTCATGCATGTTGTGGAGCATCAGGGATAGTGTGCCCTCCATCCGAGATAAGGGGTATACGCTCTTACCAGAAATAGCGGACTCGAATGTCAGCAATAACGAGTCATTCAAGCAAGGATAACCCGATCAGCAGATTTCCAAAACAAGCCAGGGAATCCAAAAGAGCTCCAAGAACAAATCCAGGGAATCGTGCAGGTAACCATGAGGCTGGAACTCAAGTGTTGAGCAGCCAGACTGGAAAGCCAAAAACTCTCATCCAAAGGGTTTTCTGATTACAGGATCATATTGTTGAATCATCAAAAAGTTCACATTCTTCAATCCTCTCAAAAGTGGTAGCGGCTAGTTCCTACCCAGTAGGAACTGGGTAGGAACTAGCCTTTACCACTATTTGAGAAGTGAAGAATGTGAACTTTTTGATGACTCAACGATATATTGTTCAACATTTATTGTTTTAAATTTTTAGCGCTAAATTTTTCACTGATACTTATGCAGGCCATACATGGTCAAATTTCGAACAAATTTTCTTTTCAAAATCAGAAAATTCGTTTTTTTTTGTGATCCGATGATGCCACCATTGATTTTTGAAATTCGGCCGACCAAGCCTTCAATTTCACCTCATGTTGCTACAGAAAATAATTTTCTTGGCCGGGAATCTTCTTTTCTCTCCGTAAATTTTCTTTTATCTCCGTAAATTTTCTTTTCTTATTACATTTCTCGCACGATTCTCCCATCATTGATTAGAAAATCGTTTGTTTTTCAAAAAATTTCCAACATGTCCAATTCCTCAAATTTTATTTCCGCACGAAAATCGGCTGTTGCTGCAGCCCACTAATGGTGCGAAATTCATACGAAAATTCTTAGATACGATTTTCGAAAGAAAATTCTTTCGAAATTCGAACCGTGTATGGCCGGCATAAGTTTTGAACCTTCAAGTTCTTTGAGAATTTCTTGTCTTTGGATTCAAAGCTGAACTCCAGACATTTTTTTATTTTTTGGATGATAGCTGGAAGACTGCTGAGGATGCTCTAAATCCCTTTGGTTGTCCACATTACATACAGTAAGAGCAGTGATCCTCCAGGTTCTACATGAGCTAGTTTCCCTCTACACACTGACAACACAGGGTCGCTCATTTGGCACCCCCAGCATCCCCAGCACTCATAGAACTCCTTAGATTTTTTTTAACCACTTCAGCCCTGGAAGATTTTACCCCCTTCCTGACCAAAGCACTTTTTACAATCTGGCACTGCATCGCTCTAACTGACAACTGCGCGGTCATGCACTGCTGTACCCAAACTAAATTTGTGTCCTTTTTTTCCATAAATAGAGCTTTCTTTTGGTGTTATTTGATCACCTCTGTAGTTTTTATTTTTTTGCACTATAAACAAAAAAAGAATGACAATTTTGAAAAAAAAAACAACAATATTTTTAACTTTTTGCTATAATAATTATCCCCAAAAAATGTTTTTAAAAACACATTTCTTCATCAGTTTAGGCCAATATATATTCTTCTACATATTTTTGGTAAAAAAAATCACAACAAGGGTATATTGATTGGTTTGCGCAAAATTTATAGCGTCTGCAAACTAGGGGTAAGGTTTATGCCATTTTTATGGCTCACATACGCCCTCTTAAAGGGGGTGACGCACCCGTATGGGATTTTGCCCAGCCGCGCCATTCTACTGCAGTATATCTGCGTGAGGCGGTTGGCAAGTGGTTAATGAATACAAGATGTTCTCTGACTGGATGAAGCTGGAGATCATGATGTTACTGCTCCTCCTCTCCACCTTGTCCAATCACAGAAAAAAAAAAAGAAGGTCCAATTGGACAAGACTTTCTGTAAATAGCTAGGCGCTGAGCGAGCAAACCCCCCTGTAGTCAGTATGTAGTTGGGAAGCACAGAACCCAGAAGATCAATGCTATAACTGTATATGGTGCAGACTACTATTTACAGCATGTCTAGCAGCCCCCTGGATAACACATTTGAATAAAATGATCCAAGCTGGGCCAATGTGAGTATGCAAAAAATATAATTCCTGGAAATCAGCTTTAAGGGCTGGCCTCTCAGCCTCTAGTCTGTCAAGCTGAAGTTTTAAAGATTTGGTTGGAGCAAGTACTCCTGAATTAGGAGATCGGGACTTAGAAAGTGAAATGACAGCTGTTGTAGAGTGAGCATCTCTAAGTTCCGCTGTGAATATGTCCACCCTGATGACCAACACACAGGAAGTTACTTAAAAGTAAACTCCAGGAAAACAGTTGAACAGACGAAATACATATGTGGGAACTGTTTCACCTGCCAAAGGATTTGTATTTCTGTTTATCTAGCCATGAAAATTACACAGCTCTGCCACAGGGCACAGCCCTGTTTGGTAGGGCAGGATACCTGATTTTTTTCTTCTGAAGATAAGCAATGATCATTGTATTCTGACGCCAGGGAAAACTCCCACTGTCAGAATACAATAGCCAGCGGGAGGGATTCTCCCATCAACACAGACTGCGTTGATGGGTAGAATCCATCAACAGACTTCTGTTGCTGTGATTCAAACCCTGGAAGAAAGAAGTGGGGGATTGGCAAGCGGTGCTGTGGGTGTCTATGGATGCACACAGTCTGGTTTGGGGGCACACCCACAGGTTCCCACTCAGCACACAGCTTGCTGAGTGGTCACTCAGAGTAGAGAAGGAGCAGAGAGTGCAGGTGGGGGACTCCAGAAGAGGAGGTTAGGGACTGCTCTGTGAAATACAATTTTTTTATTTTAATTGTAAAAAATATCT
The DNA here is from genome assembly GCF_037356315.1 of Lithobates pipiens. Taxonomy (NCBI): domain Eukaryota; kingdom Metazoa; phylum Chordata; class Amphibia; order Anura; family Ranidae; genus Lithobates; species Lithobates pipiens. The sequence goes on from NW_027507903.1 coordinate 299,644,040, forward strand.
TTTACAACCACTTTAAGCTTCCTAACAATGGTAGATATTTGTGGAGCTATCCTTTCGTTGAGTGTTGATGGAAAGGTGATTCTGTTGGAAGCAACTGAACATCAAGACCCACCCTCCTAATGCTGTGGTTAATTCAAATCACATTATCCCACAGATGGAAATGGTGGAAATACACTTACTGAAAATTGTCTTTGAGTCCCAGGGACTATTTATTCCCCTTCTCGTTTATCTTCTTTGATCATTTATCCCTCTTTAATTACACAAAATTGCTTAACTTCCTTTCCACTGTTTCCATTATGAGTGTACTAATGTGGGCAGCTTTGCTAATGATGTACAAACTTATGTGGTGCAATTTGATACTTTTTACAGAAGATTTGAACCCTTCAAGTGCTGATAAAGGCTAAGGCCCCTTTAACACTGGGGCGGTGCGGATGTCGGCGGTAAAGTGCCGCTATTTTTAGCGGTGCTTTACTGTTGTTTTAGTGGTGGTATGCGGCCGCTAGCGGGCAGTTTTAACCCTGCTACCGTCCGAAAAAGGGTTAAAAGCGGTGCTTTGCCAGCGGTATAGCCACGCTGCTCCATTGATTTCAATGGGTAGGAGTGAATTAGGAGCGGTGAATACTCCGCTCCTTCACCGCTCCAAAGATGCGGCTAGCAGGACTTTTTTCACCGTCCTGCCAGCACACCGCTCCAGTGTGAAAGCCCTCTGGCTTTCACACTGGAGTGAAAGGGGCCGGTTTTATCAGGCGCTACACAGGCGCTATTTTTATCGCTGCAGCGCCTGAAAACCGCCTCAGTGTGAAAGGGGCCTTAGTAATCCCTTTCTCAATCACTTTGTGGGTCAGCCTTGCAAGCTGTAAGTTTGTTACATACTGCTTGCACCACAGATACAAAAGTTTACATTGACAACATTTAGTGAATAAGACTAGTTTCAAATTCTCTTTTTTATCAAATATATTGCACGCTAACAGCATTAAAATATACCTGGTAAATGGCCATTTCAGATTTCACCTTCTTTTCAAATAGTCTCATCAAAACATCATCAAAAGTCTGGGTAGTCTCCATTATTGAAGCTTGAATTTTTTTCATTTCCGCCTCTAGAATCTAAAAGTAAAAATATAAATGATAACAAATAAAATGGAACAAACCCGAGACTCATAGTTACATAGTTACATAGTAGGTGAAGTCCATCAAGTCCAACCTATGTGTGTGATTATATGTCAGTATTACCTTGTATATTCCTGTATGTTATGGTCATTCAGGTGCTTATCTAATAGTTTCTTGAAACGATCGATGCTCCCCGCTGAGACCACCGCCTATGGAAGGGAATTCCACATCCTTGCCACTCTTACAGTAAAGAACCCTCTACGTAGTTTAAGGTTAAACCTCTTTTCTTCTAATTCATGAGTGGCCACGGGTCTTGTTAAATTCACCAGTATGGTATTTGTATATTGAAATCATATCCCCTCTCAAGCGTCTCTTCTCCAGAGAGAATAAGTTCACTGCTTGAAACCTTTCCTCATAAATAATATCCTCTAGACCCTTTATTAGCTTTGTTGCCCTTCTTTGTACTCGCTCCATTTCCAGTACATCCTTCCTGAGGACTGGTGCCCAGAACTGGACAGCATACTCCAGGTGCAGCCGGACCAAAATCTTGTAGAACAGGAGAATTATCATTTATCTCTGGAATTAATCCCCTTTTTAACCTCCCTGGCGGTATGATTAGTTCTGGTTTTAGGTGCTGAAAGCGGTACAATTATTTTGCATGGAAATTTTGCGTTTTATATTGTAGTCCTGTAATTCTTAGGCCGCGTACACACGGGCGGATTGTCTGCCCAACTAAGTTCGTCAGACAATCCGACAGACAGTCCGTTCAACTTTTGAATGAACGGACTTGACCACACACGATGAACAGACAGTCCGCTGAAAACTTGTGCGATGACGTGTACAGCACGTACGACGGGACTAGAAAAACGATGTCCAATACACTGCAATGCAACCTTCGGCCGTGTAAATCCTTTCTGAGCATGCGCCATACTTAGTCCGTCCAACTTGCCTACACACGAGCGGACTGTCCGCTGAAACCAAGTTTGGACGGACAAAATTACGGAAATTTCAAAAGACTAAGTCCGTCAGACTGTCCGCTGAAAAAGTCCGCTGAAGCCCACACACGAGCGGATTGTCCGCTGAAACACGGTTCAGCGGACTAAGTTGGGCAGACAATCCGCCCGTGTGTACGCGGCCTTAGGAATAACTCTCTTAAATCTGTTCAAACCAGAGTCTAGCAGACATCCCCGGTATGATAAAGTTTATAATATAATAAATAATAATAAAAATTATTCAATAATGTAATCAAATCCTAAAACACTGAAAAAGGGAAACTTTTTGGTTGCTATGGACAATCTCCAAATTTCAGGCAGAAAAAACAGTATTTATAATATAAAAGTGCATGCAGGGCACTGCACAGACCACTAGGGACAAAGAGGGTGTGTATTTTTTTATACAGTACTGTAATCTGTAAGATTACAGTACTGTGTGTGTTTTGTGTCTTTTTACTTTTTTGAATTTGGCGCAGATCTCTGCTCCCGTGCGCCGTAACATTGCAGGGACCGGAGATCGACAGCATTCGGGCACTGTGTGAATCGAGCGGAGGACAGCTCGATCACACAGGGAGGAGGACATCTCTGGATCCAGGGGACAAGGTAAGTAACTTTCCCTGTGTCCTCCCTGTATCCAGTGATGCGATCCCGAGTCTGACTCGGGGTTACCGCTCGTGGAACTAAAATCCCAACCCGAGCCAGACTCTGGATCACCGCTAGGGAGGTTAATGCATGCCAATATTCTGTTTGCTTTGTTAGCAGCAGCTTGGCATTGCGTGCCATTGCTGAGCCTCATCTACTAGGACCCCCAGGTCCTTTTCCATCCTAGATTCTCGCAGAGGTTCTTCCCCCAATGAGTAGATTGCATTCATATTTTTGCCACCCAAATGCATTATTTTATATTTTTCTACATTGAACCTCATTTGCCATGTAGTTGCCCACCCCATTGATTTGTTCAGATCTTTTTGCAAGGTTTCCACATCCTGCGGAGAAGCTATTGCCCAGCTTAGCTTAGTATAGTCTGCTCATACAATATTCAGATCAAGAATATCTGCCATACAACTCTGATCATAATGGTAAAAATGTCACTGCTTATCATATTAAGACAGTAGAAAATCATTACAAGTGGATGAGGCACAAACACACAGCAAAGTGATATCCAATCCAACAGTGACACTCTTGTCCACAGTAAATAATTGTCTACTTTGACATTTCAAATGAAATGTAAGAAAACTGCTAGCATTTCTTTGCAGGAATTATTGTAAAGGGGTTGTCTAGTTTACCTGCAGGTGTGTCTAACCAATCGTTTGATAGTAAGGTGAGCATAAGAGAAGGTGACACAAGTACAGCATCATTACTTCTACTCCCCAAATTTTATCAATAGTAGTTCACTGAATTGAGTCTCTTCTTACACTCTAACACTAAAACAATATGCTAATCATGTGTTTATAACCTCTAATAATGATAGGATAAAGAATATGGTAATTGTAGCACTTTTATGTGATCGAAAAACTGTATGGCATATATGTAACTCCTGTATTCTGAAATTATATTTGGCTGACTGTTACAATACAGACAGGAACCATCCTTTGCTATTAACTACACAATTTAATATTTAGAATGTGGGTCCACTAGCAACCAGCAGGATGCTACCTCCATTTTCTAACCAGAACTTGATAATTAAAAGCCAGAGCTGTAGGGTGTCAAGTACTGCATGCAGAAAACATGAAGAATTAAATTTTCTTTTTAGCAATGAGCAGATGGGATTTAGATCCCCAGTTTGTGATTCTTACCTTCCTGTACTTATCCTTCTCCTCGTTCAGCTCCTTACATTTTTTATCATACTCTTTGAACTGCTTTTTCTCATCTTCAGTCCATTCTGCCTCAGTCTTAGCCAGAAATCCCGGACTTGGCACTTCCTGCAGGGCACAGATAACCAGCACATGTTATTTTCATTTACAAGCAATATTTTCAACCTTTAATAGGTTGTTTGAATGTAAATTTCTTAGTTAATGGGACGGCCCCAAAACTGATAAGTCAACTATTGATGGATAACTGGAAAGTGAAACCACCTTATATCTTTCAGGGAATATATTGGTAAGATCTCTGCACTCTTGTTCCTGGGTCTGCACACCTGTTGTGGCCATTATGAGTGGTGCTTAACCCTCCCCCCTCCCCATGTGGGATAATTGAGTTATATTATACAAGTGAATATACAGTATATATCATGAACCAAAATCATGAAAATATATCACTGCAAAAAAATATATATATTATTGAAGATATAGCAAGCTAAAAAGTCCATTAGTCATAGGGTTCCCAACACCAAAAGATGCTTTTAAATTAAGCTTCTAGTTCTTCCACCACAGGTGCTCAATGGAAAGGTGGCAACTCATCACAGGTGTTTGACCAGGAAGTACTGAAGACGCCATTTATGGCGAAACGTACGTTGGAGCAGAGGATTCGTCACTTCTGAGTCCTGATTTGTCACCCCACACCAGGCTTTTCCCCTACGAGCAGGATGCGGAATGTACGCACACGCTTTTTTCTTAGTGCCAGGCAGGCACTTTTGCAGGTGAGTGCAACCTACTACTTTGTCATTGCTTTTACATTTTATTAAATATACTACACTATGAGACTTTCTCTCTCGTCTCCCATGGAGTACATTTTTAAGCCCTAGCTTCATCTGAATCAATTTGTTATTCCAAATGCACAATTTGACCTACCTTAAAAAGTGGTCAAACACCTGTGGTGAGTTGCCAACTTTCCAATGAGAACCTGTGGTGGAAGAACTAGAAGTTTAATTTAAAATCATTTTTTTGGTGTTGGGAACACTATCACTAATGGACTTTTTAGCTTGCTATATGTTCAATATCATGATTTTGGTTTGTGATATATATTGTATATTCACTTGTATATGCTTAGCGCCACATTTTATATATTATAGAGATGCTGGAACAAACAAAAGTGGTTAGGAAGGCTTGAAAGTCTGAGGGGCATAGAACAAATTCAGAAAACATGCCAGAGGGATCTTGTGGGGGTATCAGGAGCAAATAGGCATTCAGAGCCTAACTCAGGCTGCCAGGCTCTATTTGTCAAAAAACAAAATTAAAAACATTTAGTCCAGTATAAGCCAAGATTGATGAATACCAGGCAGTGCAATTTCTGACCGTTTTTGTACCAAAACATTATTATGCCATCACTACCATTAATATCCAGGGTAGTAGTGTTTATTTAAGGATGCATTCCCTAGAAAACCCACTTGATCCAGTCAACCTTCTTTTCAAATCTCAATCATGTGCATGAGAGCAAAGTTACCAGAGTATGCATAGCATACCTGAAAATTATGGCTGTCCTACCCTTTAGTATTCCCTTCTCTTGCAATGTAAGGTCTACACTTTCTCCTTCCTTCCTTTGTTCACTGCCCCTGCATAGCTGATTCAGCCCAGTGCCAAGCTCAATTCTCGGCATCTCACTGATTACAGGCATGTACCAAGAGTGGACACTACTGTACATGCACTCATGCAGTGTACACTTAGGTGGGAAACTGTTGACCAAACAGTGGGGTTGATTTACTAAAACTGGCGTGGAATATTTAGTGCAGCTGTGCATGGTGGGCAATAAGCTTCTAACTGCAGCCTCTTCAATAAAGCTTTGACAAGAAGCTGATTGGTTACTTTTGGTTACTTATCTATTGGTTAGATTTTGCACCTTCCGGTTTTAGTAAATCATCCCCTGTGACTGCATCCAATCAGATGCAGTCACCGTTCGTGTATTCAGACAATTGTAGGCTCTGAATTTCTGAATACAATAGCCAGCAGGGAAGATTATGAGGATGGGAGAATCGAGTGATTCCCCATGTGCTGAATGAGGAAAATCTAAACATTCATGGCTAGCTGACTAAAACGTTTGCTAGCAGACAGGTAAAGCTGATTTTCATCAGAAGAGAATTATAAATTCTATCTGCTAGTGTTTTTATATTTTCTTTTTAAGTTTATGTGTACTTTAAAAGCTAACTCAGCCCAAAATGTTTATTTCAGCTCAGATTCTTCTATTTCATGCAGACTAGAGTGGTACAGTCTCCTGCAGCAGTTTGTCTCTCCTCCTCCACAGTCTGTACTGAAACTGTCACACTAACAGTAGGACTTCCAAATTACATATTTATACATTATAGAGACTCCATCATAAAAGCTTGACACCTCATTTTGCTTTGAATGGCACTACCAGTTGGGCTGAACTGCGAATTGTTGTGGTGGTGATGGAGAGAGCTCTCCACTGGTGTCCCTAAATTGTAGAAGACTACAAGATTACACATAAGTGAATAAGCAAGCAAAGCTAAAATTCAATCATCAGCAGAGCTGGCCTTTATGGAATAAATTTTTTTTTTTAACTCATAAAATACCTGAAAATCTGTGAAAAAAATTGTGTGAAACAACAAAACCTACAATTAATTACAACTTAGAAACCGAGTCAACTACTTGAATTCATTCATTATCATAAATGGTTTCTGAACAACAGTGCTCATTGTACTCCTAAATATATACAATATGTATGTATATATATATATATATATATATATATATATATATATATATATATATATATATATATATATATATATATATATATACACATATAGATATATATGATTTTATACCAAACTGTCGAATGTAAAAGAGGGTGAACTAATCTAACTATTAAGTAGATACAAACCAAAACTGGATTTTACATTTTTCGCTAAAGCAGTGTATTATATACCACTGTCATTTAGTTTACAAAATGCTGTCTTCATGTTTTTCATCTTTTTAAGCTTTATTCAGCCCCTTCCAGTCTACATGCATTTGCTTCAGAAATAATTGACTGGCTCTTAGCAATTATGACTATTTGTAAGGGGGAAGAAAAACGCGCTTTAAACAGTTAAATAAATGAATTGAAATAGGTCAAGAAAGAGCAGCAACTCTCATGTGTGATATCACAAAGAATACATAAATATAAAATCCGATTTGCGCAAAACATTTGGAGCAACATACTGTTCATGAACATGTCAACATATATATTAATTAGTAGACATGTGCATTCGTTTTCGTCTGAATGCATTTTCAATGAATTTCGGGTAATTTCGTTATCGTTTTAACAAACGATAACGAACGTGGAGTATTCGAAAACCGAAAGATCCAATATAAACAAATGCTTTATTTTCGTTTTCGTTGCAACAGTTCGATATAGATAGGAGATTCGACATGACGCTGACAATAGTGATCTGTGTCTATCGAACCTGTGGTCGAATGTGCCTAACCTTAGCTGTATTATTCTACATAGAGAGAAAAGATTTGACAGAGAGAGAAAAGATTTGACATAGAGAGAAAAGATTTGACATTATAGAGACAATAGCAAAAAAGGTTGAATGTGCCTAACCTAACTCTATTAGTCCAAGATTATTCGACATAGAGAGAAAAGATCGACATGAAGATTTGACGAAGCAGTCGCCGCAAACTGACATTTAGGCTGGATTCACACCTATGCATTTTTAGTGCTTTTTGCATTTTGCAGATTTGCACTAAAGAACACGTTCCATAGGAAACCATGGTAAATGGACTGTAGTGCAAATCTGTAAAATGCAAAAAGCACTAAAACTGCACAGGTGTGAATCCAGCCGTATGGTCAAATGCTCTGCCCACAGACTATAGAAGAATTATAATGTTGGTTGACTAGTAATAATAATTAATAAATATAATTATTACTAGTGTCATACAATATTAGAATTCTACTATAGCTTGTAGGCGGAACATTCGACTGGAAAGGTACGATTGCGGCGCCGTAAAGTTTAGCTGCTCCTTTGAATCCTCTTAGAACATTCGACAGACACCATAAGCCTTCAATGACAGATTTGACCTTAATTATTTCGGATTTTCAGACAAATGCATTTTTTAACAAAACAAAATAAATAAAAACGAATTTTGGGAGTAACTAAATAAATGTATTTTTCAGACAAAAACGAAATTCCAAAACAAAATATTTCAGTGTGCACATGTCTATTAATTAGTGCAGTGTTCAGAAAAGAAAGGGTAAAAAAAATAGCATGAACATCCAATGCTACACAGTCTTGTGTGGTGGGAGAAAGACAGGTGCAGGACCTAGGTAGTGAGAAAAAATAGAAGCGTCACACTCCTGAATTTTCAATCAGAGTTCATAGGTACACTCCAGACATTCCAGATCTCCTGTGCCATTAACACCGCATGTGACCACCACCAAAGAAAAATGCCTGCCTACCAGATATGCCAGACCTGCAAAAAGGTCAGTTGCGCAAGTGGCCGATCACCCTGCCAGGGCCCCTGGACTGCAGTCTGCTCAGCAGACGATAGTCCTGTAGACACTCTCTCCTATCCTCTCACTTTCTGTTGTCCATGGGTGTCCCACTCGAAAAAAAAGATGCTCCACATAGTATGAAATCCAACGCTTTTATTTTTAAATTGTAGTTAAAAAGGAAAGAACATATCCCTTACACAGATAGCTACGGAACGGTCACTCTATAGCTTATTACAGAAAATTATTAATGGACACTAGGAGTTGTCTACAAAAATGTTGACGTCTACATCTAGGTTAAGACCTAGAGGGGAGAAGCATCCCATAATGCTTTGAAACAGAATGCTTCAAAAAGCCCTTCCTGATATTATTGATATGCTCATTGAGTCTTACTTGCAATGCCCGCTTGGTCCTGCCCACATATTTAAGTCCACAAGGACACTGTAGCAAAAAGACCACCCCGTGGGAGAGCAAGTAATAAAAGGTGTTAAACACGTGAAAACATAGGTGAAAACACGTGAAGAGCTAGTGGCTGTGAATTCTCGACTTTTTTTTATGCCGACAACCATTGATGGCGCACACTTGGCATTTTCTACATTGATAAGACAGAAACTAAATTCTGAAAAAAGAGAGTGGGTTTGGATGGTGGGTTCAACACACTCAATGTTGGAAATCTTGTCCTTGAGTGAAGGGACCCCTCTAAATACTACCTGCGGTTTTGAAGGTAAGGAGGACCCAAGTATCCTATCATTACACAAAATATGCTAGTGTTTCTGGATAATTATTCTTTATCCTCCAATGTTGTGTTGAATAGCTAGTGATGAAAGGCACAAAGGGCTCTTTAGAGCTCTCTACAACTTCCCCAGTCGGTCGAGTCCTAAGCAACAAACTTCCATCAGTCTGTTGGACCTGACTGATCTCATTGAGGGAATTAACTTCATATCCCTTATCAATAAATCTTTTTGTCAATATTGTTGCTTGTTCTTTGAATACCTCAACCCTAGTACAGTTCCATCTCAACCTAGTGTATTGACCCATAGAGACAGCATTCGGCCACGTTTTATGATGGCAGCTGTGCTGGGGAATGTAGACATTCCTATCTGTGGATTTAAAAAAGGTTGACGTAATCAACCCATCAGACTCAAATCGTATCCTGTACCTCCTCTCTGCTGACCTCGTAATTCAGTACAATGCCCCTATTGTTGTTATTAAGGGATCCCATAAAGTCTCTCAGGCTCAGTCTCTCTTCTCCCCTCTAGGTCTTAACGTAGATGTAGATGTCAACACTTTTGTAGACAACTCCTAGTGTTCATTAATAATTTTCTGTAATAACCTATAGAGTGACCCTTCCGTACCTATTTGGGAATGTGACTTTTTGGTACTATAATTACGTTGCATTAATGTAATCAATATGCAAAATATATATGCCAGTTTGTACACCGTTGAGACTAACCTGGACCCCGGGTAGAGAAGTTACCCTATAATAATAGGTAGTGTATGGAATAAAAACATGGATGATAACCAGTTATATTTAACAAATTTTTTAGAATAATTAATAGTCACTTTTATTCTATATGAGAGTTTGGTCCAAATGATAATTTTATACTGCTGAGCAGTTTAAATTCCGGTCGTATAGTTTGGTGCTATGTGAAGATTTATGCGGGGTCACTGGCACTGAGTGTCTTCTGTTTGACTTTCTGCTGGAGCTTCCGGGCTCCAATGTATATTTCCTTGTTTCAAGATGACAAGTAGTTTTGGGTGCAATTTGTAGTTGGCCCATAGAGGGCAACAGCAGGGTATCTGTGTATGGATCTTTGACGTTGTCTTTATTTGGCACATTTTAACTTTTTAATTCAAATTTTTTTAATTTTATTTTTTTTCATCTTTCATGTTAGGGACTTGTTATAAGTAGTAGCATAACTCATCAAAGGAGAAGGATTTAAACCAAAGGCAAAACTCTAAAGGTGTCCAGTTTACTCTCATAGGGAGGCTTGACATATTGCTACCCTGGATGGTCAAAACAAGGCTTGGTTTTTCACTGAGCTTTTGGAAGTCAAATCAAGGCTTGCTTTGTTTTTGTACACATAAAAGCGATGACACAGTACATTGCCCATGCCCCAGGACAGCATCAATATTTGACTAAACTAAAAGGGGGATGACGTGCTGACGTCATTATGACTAAGAAGTCGCGGAAGCGCGGGCGTTGCTCTTTTATCTGTATAAGCAGGTATCTTATCTATTCTTTTTTGTAAAGGAGATATTCTCTCTTTTTGAACTACAATTTTAAAATAAAAGTGTTGGATTTCAAACTATGTGGAGCATCTTTTTTTCAAGTGGAACACCCGTGGACAACTGAAAATGAGAGGATAGGAGAGAGTGTCTACAGGACCATCTTCTGCTGAGCAGACTGCAGTCCACGGGCCCTGGCGGGGTGATCGGCCACGGGTGCTATTGACCTTTTTGCAGGTCTGGCATATCTGGTAGGTAAGTATTTTTCTTTGGTGGTGGTCACATGCGGTGTTAACGGCACAGGAGATCTGGAATGTCTGGAGTGTACCTATGAACTCTGATTGAAATTTCAGGAGTGTGATGCTTCTATTTTTTCTCACTACCTTGGTCCACCTGTCTTTCTCCCACCACACAAGACTGTGTAGCATTGGATGTCCATGCTATTTTTTAACCTTTCTTTTCTGAAGAAGGACTTATAACATTGCACTAATTAATAATTATGACTATTTGCATGTCATTACTCTTGACTGGCTATGAAATTAAATGAACTAGGAAATCCTATAGGAGATTTGAATAACTGGGTTTAGATCTAATTTAATTGTGACCAGAATACACTTACGACTACATAGTCTGACCATTTGATGAGCCTGTTTGACACTCACCATTCTTAAAATATCTTCTTTCTTTACTTCCAGAACACCTCCCATCATATCATTGAGGGCACGGTGTTTAGCATCATCTTCCTAAGAAAATTATAAATAAAATACATTACAAATAGTTTCAAGATTTCTACTTTGGAAAACCTTATGACAAATAATGTTGAGTTGGGGGATGACAGGCAGTGATCAGATCATGCAGCTCCGACTCTCATGTTTTCTGTCATGTGTGCTGTATCTGTCAACTGTAACCGAGAACTAATAATTTCTAATTAACAAAGGAGCATGCACACTTTTTGTTAATTAGGAGCAGCATCTGCACCATGTTCTAAATTTAGAAGAGTTCTCTCTTTGTTAATTTCCCCATTATCTTTCAGTAATACCAAATGGACAGACATTCTATTACAATTTCACACAAAAAATGTTATGTTTCTGATAATGCAAATACATATAATAACTTTAAAATCGCAACTGCAAATATTGCTATAAATGAAACATACTACAATTTGATTATCAATTTTATTTAAAAAAAGTTGGCACAAACAATCATTTTTTAAGAACAGTTAATTCAGTGGAAACAATGCTCTATAACAAAGATGTTTTACAGGGAAGTGTATTTTTTTTCAATTTGCAGAGCTATTCATCCTATGAAACCGCACATACGTTCATTGTGTACACATGGGGGCAAAAAAGATGTTAATCAGCTGTTTTCCCTAAAGGTTGAATTTTTTGTTATTCATAATAAATAAAGCAAAATAAAGGGGATGGGAGGAGCCGCTGACACGTAGCAGCCGCCGGAGCGGCGTGCGTCCTCTTCCCTCGTCGTCCCCGCCTCCCGCCTTCCGTGTCGACCGCGCCGCCTGCCTGCCATCAGCTGTTCGCCTGCACGAGATAGAGCGGACGCCCCAGGTGAAGACAGCGCAGAGAGAGCGGGCAGAGAGAGCGTCCCCTTGTGAAGCAGGGACACAACGGTAGGACGGCAGCAATGTGCGGAGCCCCGCGCCCCCCCCCCCTCTCCATTGAGCCGACCTGACTCCACGGACATCTCTACCCCCTCATGCGTAGGTAAGGTCACGGATCAGATAACAGTGACAGAGCAGAGGAGCAGCGGAGCGGTGAGGTGAGCAAGTAATGTGGATGAAAGAAGGGGGGATGACAGTTGATCACCTGTATATCGCTACTCACTAAAACTGACTAAAATTATCGATGAAAGGGTTCCTTTTTCTAAAGTGATAAGGCGTATAGCTATAACCCTCCTAATGACTGCTATCAGTGTGACGCTCACTACCAGACCACCGGATTGTTATTAATGTTGTCTGATCAGTTGGATATAAACCCTGCAGGACGAGAAGTTGTGTGAGGTGGATGGATATATGAAGGGCAGACAAACAGCCAGGCAGTGTGGAGTTTTCTCTCTCTTTTACATACATCTCTCATACAGAGGTACAAAGTAGTGAGGCCGGTTAGCGTTCGCTTGCGACTATCTGCCCCTTCGCCTATTCGACAGTGGATCGACAGGTAGACACAGGTGGCAAATGCTGGAATTGACGCGGGAATTGAACTACGGCATGTACCTGTGACTAAAAGGGGAAAAAAAAAAAAAAAAAGGGGGGGGCAGGAAAAGAAAAAGAAAAGAGGGCGAATCCTAGTGCGTTACCTGGGTAGAGAGTCAGACTGGTGTCCACTGCTCGTTAACAGCATCTGCTGTCGCCCGTTGGCAGACTGGCATAAGGGAGAAGAACTACACCATTGTGCGCTGCCCTACTTTGTGAAAGAAGGAACGGGGAAGGGGAAGAAAGGAAAAACTCCCATGCAAAATAAATCTCTTCAGCACCCCTCCCTAATTGATAGAAGTGCCCCGCTCCTAGAAAGTGACGTAAGCAACCTGTACCCCACAAAGAGTTATAGGAAAAGGAAAAGGACTTTAGCTCTGAAAAAGGTCTTGAGTTTCTGGAGCTGACCTACTACAAAAGGAGTATGCGGGGGAAAACGAATAAAAGGGGAGGGGCGGGACCTACTAGTCCTGGGGGGATACAACGATATCTGGTGGGGGAGACAAGTACGATGGAAAACAGCCAGGAAACCCCCAGCCAGAAGACATTAAGAAAATCAGGCGCGGGCATCAGTAAAACTATGGAGACGGGAGAGGGGCGGGGAGCGGAAAAACCTAAGGACTTATGCCCAACTCGCACTAGGATGGGGGGGGTTAGCTCCCGAGAAGATGACAAGGTTAAAAGAAGGGAAGAATCGGGGAGAAAAGGAGAGGCCCCTCCCCAACCCGAAACTCAACCTGAAATTCAATCTGATATAGAAGGAGACCCAGTGCTGGCGGAGCCACAAGCGACCCTGGGCATGTTGAAAGAGATATTTACAGAGGCATTGACTAAAGTGGAAACTTCACTTAAATCCGATATAGCTGGGATAAGGGCGGACATTGGTCTAGTACTAGGTAGGGTGGAAGAAATGGAGGAAAGAATGAATGGGTATGAACAGAAACTGAGGGACCTAAGCGAACAAGTGAAATCAGCCCAAAAAATAAATAGAGCAATCCTATATAAAATCGAGGATCAGGAAAATCGCGGAAGAAGGAAAAATTTAAGGATAAAAGGTTTGGAAGAAAAATTTAAAAATGAAGAACTCCCTAAGGTGATGCGGGACCTGTTTAATCCCATTCTAGGAAGAGCGGAGGATGAAATACTAAAAATAGATAGAGTGCACCGAGTCTTGGGATATCGGCCCCAAGCTACAGAAAAACCAAGAGATGTAATAATCAGATTTCATTTCTACGAGGAAAAGGCGCTAGTACTGGAGAATATCCGAAGGAAGGACAAGATTATGTTTCAGGAATCGGAGATACAGATATTCTCAGATCTGGCGGGGGAAACATTGAGGAGAAGAAGGCTTCTTAAACCCCTGACAGATCTGATGAGGTCATTAAATGTTCCCTATCAATGGGGATTTCCAGCATGTCTTAGGGGAAGGAGAGACGGCCGCACTGCAGTATTAAGGTTCCCAGAGGACTTAACGGATTTCTGTAATAGGTTAGAAATCCCCCCACCATCAATTCCAGGATGGGAGGAGGGGGTGGGGAATAATGGAAGCAGTGGGGCTATGCAGTGGTCTAGGGTCGGGGACAGGGGGGGGAGGGACGGGGTATAATCACCATCACTGGGGAGCGGGAGGTGGGGGCGGGGGGCGGGGGGGGCGCGGGCGCTTCGATAGGCTGTGATTGAGGCGGCCCTCCCAAAGAAAGCTAGGCGGGCAAAAGGTGACCTGTGGGTCACCGGGACACCTATGCGAGGAACAAAAATGGAATTTGTTCACTCCTCTGAAGGGAGGAGGGGGGGAGGGGGGTGGGGGAGGGCTGGGGAGGGAGGTAGCCGGGAAGGGGGAGGGAGGAAGGGGGGGGTGGGATGGGGGGCAATCTCTCTCTCAAATAGGGGGCATGTACTCTCTCTCGCGCTCTCTCGTCTCCCCCTCCTCTCGCTCCCCGCGTCGACCCCCGGCGGGGGGGGAGCTTCCGCCCCCCCGGCGGGGGGCGGGGGGTGAGGGGAGGGGAGGAGGATGAGTGAGATATGACAAGGTTGAATTTGATAACATACAATGTGAGGGGTATAAGTACTCCCCAAAAAAAGTTTAGAGTAAACAAGGAGCTAGAACTATATGGGGCGAATGTGATCTGTCTGCAGGAAATGCATATGTCACACGAGGCTAGAGGGAGATTGACATCTTGGAAGTTCCCTACATGGTTCTATGGGGACTCTACTACATGCTACGCTAGGGGGGTAGCAATAGGATTCGAGAGAAGTGTCAGGTTCGAAGTTGAGAAACAAATGGCCGACCCGGAAGGGAGATTTTTGTTCATAAGGGGAAGAATCTCGGATGGAGTATACACTTTTGCGAACATATATGCCCCAAATAGGGACCCAGATAAATTCCTAAGGAAGGTCCTGGATTCATTGGCAGAGTTCAGAAAAGGTAAATTGATAGTGGCAGGGGACCTGAATATGTGCGTCGACCCTCGGGTGGACTCTTCAACGGGGTCCCCCCGATGGACGGGGCTCAGATATAAAAAGATAAAGGCTATGCTTTTAGAATTTCAGTTGGTCGACGCTTGGAGGATTAAACATCCAAATAACAGAGACTATACTTTTTATTCATCGGTACATGGGACATTTACACGAATCGACTATGTACTGATTGAACATCAAATGCTCCCAGCACTCAAAGACATAGTAATAAAATCTATCTCCCTATCTGACCATGCCCCAGTTATGGTACAGCTGGAGCTAGCAACAGACCAGGCCAAAAGAGAGACATGGAGATTAAATGAAGCGCTAATTCAGGACCCAGAGACTAGAAGTAGGATCGAAACAGAGCTGGAAGAGTTCTTTATAAGAAATGACTCCCCAGAGGTTACGAGGGGTACGATATGGGAGACCCATAAAGCATTTATAAGAGGAATTTTAATAAGCATTGGGACAGGGAAAAAAAAGGAAACAGGGAAAAGGTTACAAGAGTTAAATAAAGAGATTTGGGAATTGGAGCAACGAACAAGACCAAAGGGGATCCCAGAGAGAGTAGAACTAAAAGATAAGAAGCTAGAATTAGAAGGACTTATGGAGAAGGAAAGGGTGCGAGTCAACCACTGGGTAGAGAGTATAAGATACCAGGAGGGGAATAAATCTGGGAAATGGTTAGCAAGAGTAGTGCGGGAGAGAAGAAATGTGTCCTTCATATCAAAAATAAAAAATGAAAAGGGGGAAATGAAGCACTCCACTCCTGAAATCGCAACGGTCTTTCATGGTTATTATAGCCAGCTATATAAGGTAGGACAGGGAAAGGAGAAAAGTAGGAATAAAAAAGATACTATCGAGTACCTATCAGGAATAGAGTTCCCTACAGTTCCAGAGGATGAGTTAGAGAGGTTAGACGCCCCGGTAACGATAGACGAGGTGGTGCGGGCAATAAGGGGGATGGCAACCGGGAAGAGTCCAGGCCCGGATGGGTTCCCAATCCTTTATTATAAAAAGTTTGAAAAAATACTGGCGCCCAAACTATGCGAGTATATGAACGCAGTCGCAGAAGGGGAAGAACTTAGGGAAGAAGCACTGATGGCTTACATAACTTTGATATTAAAGGAGGGGAAGGATCCAACAACCCCGGGGAGCTATAGACCGATCTCTCTTCTGAATACGGATGTGAAGATATTTTCAAAAGTGATAGCAGAAAGGCTAAAACCATTACTACCCCAATGGGTCCATAGCGACCAAACGGGGTTTGTCATGGGAAGGGAGGGTAGAGATAACTGCCTTAAAACCCTCATGTTGATTCATGGAGTGGAAAGCAGCGGATCCCCAGTCGCCCTGTTATCTGTGGATGCTGAAAAAGCATTTGACAGGGTCGACTGGGGCTTCATGTTTGAGACCTTAGGATACCTGGGATTAAAAGAAAAAACATTGCGATGGATAAAAGCATTTTACTCCCACCCGACGGCAAAAATAAAAATTAACGGTAACCTTTCCCCGGTAGTAAAATTATATAATGGAACCAGACAGGGGTGTCCTCTGTCCCCAATGTTGTTTGTTTTGGCCTTGGAACCCTTGTTGGTCTCGATCAGGAAAAATGAAGATATAAGGGGAGTGAGAATTGGTAGAGAAGAGTATAAGGTGTCTGCGTATGCAGATGACATATTATTTTATGCTTCAGAACCCAGGGTGACTCTCCCAAATATAATTAAGGAGATCCATAGATATGGGAGGTTGACAAATTTTAAGATCAACATGTCAAAAACTGAAATTCTGAACATAACAGTACCTAAAAAAGAACAAGAGGAACTCCAGAGCTCTTTTCCCTTTATTTGGTGTAGGGAGGAACTGAGTTATCTGGGGGTAAGAATTACGCCCACATTGTCATCTATATACGCGGCCAATTATACATATATATTAAATAAGGTCAAAGAATGTATTAAAAGTATGAGATATAAACCCTTGTCACTAATAGGGAGAGTAAATGCGTTAAAAATGTTCATTTTACCAAAATTTACATATATGTTCCAAATGATCCCAATAAAAGTTCCGCAGGAGTTCTTCACGAAACTTAAAACTCTAACTTTAAAATACATATGGGGACGTAGGAATCCCAGGATTTCTTATGCGACTCTGGAAAGGGGGAAAGTAGGAGGGGGATTAGCAGCCCCAAACTTTAGAAGATACTATCAGGCAGCAGTAATTTCACGAGTGGTGGATTGGGTGTATGACAAAGGGGATAAAGGGTGGGTAAATATAGAGAAAACACAAAGCGGAGTTAATCTAGGAAAAAGGATCTGGATACCACGGGATTTTCGCGATTTAGGGAGGAGCACTAACCCACTAACTACTAATTTGTTCAAAACATGGGATAAAGTGGGTGAATCAAATCACTGGCAGTACAACTCACCTTTAATTTCTTTATTAGACACAAGTTTTTTTAAACCAGGGAAGGAGGAATTTGTATATTTCACTAGATGGGCAAAAAAAGATGATATTTTACTGAAAGATGTGATGAACGGGGATAGATTTTGCACTTTAGGAGAAATAAGACAAAGATGGGGAAGTAGGAACTTAGATAGCTGGAGATATGCACAAATTAAACATTTTGTTCAGACTCTGCCTCGGCCACTCCGAGGGACAGGAGATCTCAGACCAATGGAGAGAATGCTCTCGGATTCGAGCTGCAAGAAAAAAAGTATGTCTAAAATTTATAAAATCCTACAGGAGGAAGAGGATCCAGGGGAACCACTATACCTGAAAAAATGGGAAGAAGAGTTGGGCACCGTGGGGGATAAGGAACGTAGAAAGAAGATCTTAAGAATAGCAGGTACAATATCTAGGGACAATATGTCATTAGAGATGTCATTTAAATTAATGGCAAGATGGTATGTTGTCCCACAAAGAGCGCATAAGCGGAGAGCAGGTATATCAGCATTATGTTGGCGGGGCTGTGATAAGGTGGGAACCTTTGCACACATATGGTGGGAGTGTGGAAAGATTGGCCCATACTGGGAGAAAATTATAGAAAATATTCTCCGAATAACAGGGGAAGAGGTAAAGAAGGAACCATGGACATGTCTGTTTCATGATACTGACAAAACACTGGGGGAATACAAAAACTCATTGATTCCTCACTTATTGATTGCAGCAAAAAGCCTGATCCCAAAGAGATGGGGCACCCCCGAACCCCCATCTATGAGGGAATGGTTAGGCAAAATAGAGTGGGTAAGATCAATGGAGGAATCAATATCTAGAAGAGGGGACCAAGTGGAAACTTACTTCAGTAAGTGGGGAAAATGGCTGGAGTTCAAGAAAACAACGGAATATCTCAGAATGAGTGGATCCGAGGGGAAATGAGGGAGGGAGCGCGGGGGAGAGATGGAGAGAGAGAGAGGGGAGGGAGGGAGTGAGTTTGGGTGGGGGGGGGGTTGGGGATAGATACGAAAATGGAATGGGTAGCATACCTTTTGTAATATACTTCTTCTCTGAAACTTTAACAAAATAAACAAAGAATTAAATAGAGGAAAATGTAAAAAAAAAAAAAAAGGTTTGCATGTGATGTGAAAATAGCACTGCCAACAGGCAAAATGGTGGCGATAAGAAGAAGGAACTAAAGTAACAAGGGCGCAAAGTTAGCCACAATTTGTTGAAGAGAGATTATGGCGTGCTGTATACTGATGCAAAAAAAAAATAAAAAATAAAAAATAAATAAATAAATAAATAAAGCAAAATAGTAAAGTCCACGGTATGGTAAGTAGATGGAGCTGACAATCATAGTAAATAAGTATTTATTTCCTATCATTGTCAGTTCTAGCTATTGACCATAATGCAGTATTTTCCTGATTTTGTATGAAGAATAACATTTGATCTGGAGAGAAAATATCCTAATAACCTTAGATTTTGCCCCATTTGCACAGAACAATACAGCTGCACAGGAAAATATGAATTTTATAACATCTTACCTGTAAAATCCTTACCTTGGAGTACATCACGGCACACAGGGCATTATAGTAATTACTATGTGGGTCACCCCTACTATAGGCCACCTTCAGGTGATGGACACTGACATACCCTAAACAGGAAGTTGCCACCCTATATAACCCCTCCCATACCGGGAACACCTCAGTTTTTGTAGCAAAGCAATATACATATACCCCAAAAGAAGAGGGGCAGGACCTCTGTGTCCCGTAATGTACTCCAAGAAAAGGATTTTACAGGTAAGCTGTTATAAAAATCCTATACAACACGGGACACAGAGCACCATAGTAATTTCTATGTGAGATGTCCCATAGCAATGCTTAGTGCCCCCTTGGCGATTGACATAGGCCACAGCTGTGGCATTATCAGATTGGATCCTGACAGGACAATCCCGCAGCCTGAATGTTCAGGTCTTCAGAGCCAGACGTACTGCCCAAATCTCTAGGATGTTGATGGGCAAGGCTTTTTCGGTTCTGGACACTGTCCCTAGACAATTGTCTTTTCCAGTACTGCTCCCCAACCTGAAAGGTTGGCACCTGTCGTTACCACTTTCCAGGTAACTGGTATGAAGGTTTTTTCTGTCTGCAGATTCCCGGATACCGAGCACCAACTGCTCTGGAACACCCTTGGGGACAGCCGCATTGGCAAGTCTAAAGCTTGAATAGTTTTTTTCCAAGCAGACAGGATACTGTTTTGCAACGGTCTCGAATGGAACTGGGCATAGGGAACCGATTCGAATGAAGCCACCATCTTTCCTAAAAACCTCATGCAAAGGCGAATGGAGGGATCTGCCTTTGACCTGAACATCCGCACCAGCTCTCTTATGGAATTGATCTTTGCCTGAGGCAAGAACACCTTTTTCTTAGCTGTGTCTATGATCAGACCCAAGTAATCCAACATTTTTAGAGGTAACTGGTTGTAATGTATATGCTTTGCTCCAAACGAGCCACCAACTGATCTATTAGCAATAGATCATCTAGGTACACCAAGGCTGTTATGCCATGTGCCCTTAACCTGGCTAGAGGTAGGGCCAGGACTTCTTTTGTGCCTGGGCCTGACCCTGAGTTCTACCTCTAGAGTCTGATGGCGGAGGCCGTCGCCACTACCTAGGGGCAGGTGCCCCTAGTGCAGGAGAAAGAGTCCGCTTAAATGAAGGGCATTTATACTTTCTTTTGACCGGCAAAAGAGTACTTTTCCCACTGGAAATCATTTGGATGTATTTGTCCAAATCATCCCCAAATAGCCGATCCCCATGAAAAGGAAAACCAGTCAGGAGCTTTTTGCATGGTGCTTCGGCTGACCAATTTTTTAACTACAGGATTCTACGCATGTGTATTAGCACAAGCGCAAGGTGGGATGCCTGGTGAGCGTCTATGGCAAAACATAATGCTCTTGGTAGCTCGGCAAAATCCCGGGCTTGCTGTACAGGAACCTCTTTAAGGGCCTGTCTAAATTGGTCCTTTAGGGATTGACAGATGCCTATTGCAGCGACTGCAGGCTGAGTAACGGCACCTGCCAAAGGAAAGGAGGACTTTACCAGGAATTCCAACCTTTTATCTGTTGGATCTTTAAGCATTTGTGCATTGTCTACTGGACAAGTTAGACTTTTATTCACACTGGAAATCGCAGCGTCAACTGCTGGTACATTCCAATTTTTGGTGAATTTCTCCTCTATGGGATAGAGAACTGAATCTCTTTGGAGGGAGAAAATGCTTATCTGGGTGATCCCATTCAGGATAAATAAGCTGTTCCAGTAATGCATGGACAGGAAACGCATGCAAAGGAACCCAAGGTAGAAACCAAATTTTGGTAGCATGAAATTAGAACGAACCATCTCCGTAAGAGATTGTATCAGCAACTTTTCAGATTGTGAGGCTGAGGGTAACACCTCATCCTGTACCCACTGCTCCCCACACTTCCTATCCATTTGAATGGAGGATGTGATTAAAGCCGCTTATCTTCCCTCTAGGCCATCTTCAGTCTTGTATACAGGGGCTGAGATGTGAGAAGCAGCTGCACCACCAATTTGTTCCAATGACTCACCCTGGCTTGCCATATCTGGT
Source organism: Lithobates pipiens (assembly GCF_037356315.1). Lineage (NCBI taxonomy): Eukaryota > Metazoa > Chordata > Amphibia > Anura > Ranidae > Lithobates > Lithobates pipiens. The sequence goes on from NW_027507903.1 coordinate 299,665,399, forward strand.
ATTTCAGGTGAGGATGACAGTGTGGAGACACGACTGCAGTTCTTAGCGCCTGGGGCAGTGGCGGAACTACCGCCATAGGGACCCACGTGCACGCTATGGGGCCTGCAGCTGAGTGGGGCCCATGGGGAGGATGAGGAATGCATACTGCGGGGGGCGAGCACCACCCACATGGTCCCCCAGCCAGGGGAAATGAAGAGAAGAAGAGGCAAGCTCTCTACGAGCAGAGAGTGAGATGGTCCGCTGTAATAGCTTTCATTCTAATTTCCTGTGTTCCTGGGGCTCACCATCACATAGCCCCACCTCTTGGCCCGGCGCCTTTGATAAACAGAACACAGTCCAATTCGGGACATGTGATGTCATCAAAGGCACCGGGCCAAGAGGTGGGGCTATGTGACGGTAAGCCGCGGGAACACAAAAAATTCAAATGAAAGCTATTACAACTCTCTGCTCGTATGGACAGCTTGCCTCTTCCTCTCCTCACTTCCCCTGGCTGGGGGACCGTGTGGGCGGTGCTCGCCCCCCCCCCACTCTGAGGCAGCCCCACGCTTGCCAACAGCCATTTGAGGGCTGCAGTATGCATTCCTCATCCTCCCCGGTAGTTCCACCACTGGCTCACCCCTTGTTCTGCACAGGTGAGGCTGCATTGTGCATGTGTCCCGCTACATTGGGCACAGGTGAGGCAGTATTGGGCACAGGTGAGGCTTCGTTGGGCACAGGTGAGGCTGTATTAGGCACAGGCAGGCCATGCTGCATTGGGAACAGGCAGGCCACATTGGGCACAGATGAGGCTGCATTGGGCACTGGACATGCTGCATTGGGCACAGGCAGGTCACGCTGCATTGGGCACAGGTCATGCTGCATTGGACACAGGTGAGGCTGCACTGGGCACAGGTGAGGCTGCATTGGGCACAGGCAGGTCACGCTACATTGGGCACAGGTCACGCTGCATTGGGCACAGGTGAGGCTGCATTGGGTACTGGGCACGCTACACTGGGCGCAGGTGAGCCTGCATTGGGCACAGGTGAGGCTGCATTGGGCACTGGAATGCTACATTGAGCACAGGCCACACTGCGTTGGGCACAAGTGGGCACAGGTGAGGCAGTATTGGGCACAGGAGAGGCTTAATTGGGCACGGACAGGCCACGCTGCATTGGGAACAGACAGGCCACACTGGGCACTGGTCACGCTGCATTTGGCACAGGTGAGGATGATTGAAGCGCTAACACCAGGTGTTTGGAGTATCTTTATCTGTTGATTGTTAAACTTTCTGGAATACATTTATTGCTATTGTGGTGTAGGATCTGGGCCTGTTGTCCCTCCTTCTCTCTCCTTCCCTCCCTATCTTTCCTTCTTTCTTTCTTTTTTCTTTGCTTCTTTCCTTCCTCCATCCCTCATTCATCTCAGACTCGAACCACAGCCCCTTTGAGCCACGCTCTTTAAGCCAAATCCAGTATTTAATTTAAGCCCCGACATTTTTTTGTGGGTTGGGGGACCCATACAACATTTTGCTATGGGGCCCTGTGATTTTTAGCTACGCCCCTGCCCGGGGTGAAATTTTTGGTACTTTGTGGTGTCTTTTTTGGTACGCATAGTCCTAAGCACAAAAGCAGAGGCACGATTTAAATGCATTTATTTGCTGAACATAGTCTGACAGTGTAATTCCGCTATACAAGTTCAGGCTAGCGCTGGGAAAAATGTCCTTTCCGTTTAGGAATGCCCTTTGCAGCCCTTACGTGCCCCACTGCTCCTGTCTTGAGTGCAGCCAGGCTTGCTTCTCCTCGCTTCAGCCAAGGAGAGACTGCTCCAGTAAAACTCTTAAGCCTGCTCGTGGACGCTGTGTCCTACACATGGCACCGCGCCTATGCCCTGCCCCCTCCTTTTGTTTAAAAAAAAAAATTCCCACGCACGCCGTGGGCGGCCTTTGGGTCCACACAGACCCAACACATGGGGGGGGGGGGGGAGAGGCAGAGCGCAGTGACACAAGCAGGAAGAGAAAAACACAAAACTGGGGACTTCCACACCCCCCGCGGGGGGGGGGGGTACAACAATTGCTGATTCCCTAACCCTCCTGGTCCCTTCAGGAGGGAGAAAAGCATGGCAGATCTCTTACCTCGTGAGGAATCCCCCTGTGCAAGCTGCTGCGGCCACACACAGACTGACACTGAGATGAAATGAGGACAATAGATTAAGGTATGTGCACATACTCCCTCTAGAGGAGATTTAAGGGATGACAACATTTTTCCCTAAAGAAGAAAACCTTAGGTGGACTTTTATAGTTCCTAGGCTTCTTCCTTTACCTTATCCCGCCACAGGATTCTGCTGAATTAACAGACAGAGCCAACCTTCACCCATCAGGGCGGGCTGCGTTTAGCAAACCTTCAAGGACCTTCACTGGTGAAAAAATGTAGGTGTTCCCGGTATGGGAGGGGTTATATAGGGAGGCAACTTCCTGTTTAGGGTGTGCCAGTGTCCATCATGATGTATGATAAAGAAAACAGCTCTGCATATTTTTTTATAAATACACCTCACAGTATTTTCATTTGTATAAAACACTTTTCAACTTTGAATATACAATCCCTACTTCATCAATAAGTGGGAATGTGATTTGAAGACAAATGTTTTTAAATGAACAAATAGATAAAACTTGTAGTAGATCCTTTAATCTGACCTATGATTATCATTAACAAAATCTATGTATAAAATACACTGAACAAAATTATAAACACAATACTTTTGTGTTTGCCCCTATTATCATAAGCTGAACTCAAAGATCTACGACTTTTTCTATGTACACAAAAGGCCTATTTCTCTCAGATATTGTTCACAAATCTGTCTAAATCTGTGTTAGTGAGCACTTCTCCTTTGCCGACATAATCCATCCACCTCACAGGTGTGGCATAGCAAGATGCTGATTAGACAGCATAGTTATTGCACAGGTGTGCCTTAGGCTGGCAACAGTAAAAGGCCACTCTAAAATGTGCAGTTTTATTACACAGCACAATGCCACAGATGTCAAAAGTTTTCAGGGAGCGTGCAATTGGCATGCTGACTGCAGGAATGTCCACCAGAGCTGTTGCCCTTGAATTGAATGTTTATTTATCTACCATAAGCCGTCTCCAAAGGCGTTTCAGAGAATTTGGCAGCACATCCAACCGGCCTCACAACCACAGACCACGTGTAACCAGCCCAGGACCTCCACATTCAGCATCTTTGCCTCCAAGATTGTCTGAGACCAGCCACCTGGACAGCTGATGCAACAATCAGTTTGCATAACCAAAGAATTTCTGCATAAACTGTCAGAAACCGTCTCAGAGAAGCTCATCTGCATGCTCGTCCTCCTCATCGGAGTCTCGACCTGACTGCAGTTTGTCGTCGTAACCGACTTGAGTGGGCAAATGCTCACATTCGATGGCACTTTGGAGAGGTGTTCTCTTCACGGATGAATCCTAGTGTTCACTTTACAGGGCAGATGGCAGACAGTGTGTATGGTGTTTTGTGAGTGAGCGGTTTGCTGATGTCAACCTTGTTTATCGAGTGGCCCATAGTGGCGGTGGGGTTATGGTATGGGTAGGCATATGCTATGGACAACGAACACAAGTGCATTTTATTGATGGCATTTTGAATACACAGCGATACCGTGGTGAGATCCTGAGGCCCATTGTTGTGCCATTCATCCACGACCATCACCTCATGTTGCAGCATGATAATGCACGGCCCCATGTTGCAAGGATCTATACACAATTCCTGGAAGCTGAAAACATCCCAGTTCTTGCATGGCCAGCATACTCACAGGACATGTCACCCATTGAGCATGTTTGGGATGCTTTGGATCGACGTATACAACAGCGTGTTCCAGTTCCTGCTAATATCCAGCAACTTTTCACACCCAGGACCAACATTTCACAGGCCGCAATCAATGACCCGATCAACTCTATGCGACAGAGATGTGCTGCACTGCGTTAGGCAAATGGTGGTCATACCAGATACTGTTTTTCGGACCCCCCTGACGCCCCAATACAGTAAAACTGCACATTTTAGAGTGGACTTTTATTGTGGCCAGCCTAAGGCACACCTGTGCAATAATCATGCTGTCTAATCAGCATCTTGATATGCCACACCTGTGAAGTGAATGGATTATCTCAGCAAAGGAGAAGTGCTCACTAAGATTTAGACAGATTTGTGAACAATAGTTGAGAGAAATAGGCCTTTTGTGTACATAGAAAAAGTCATAGAGCTTTGATTTCAGCTCATGATAAATAGGGGCAAACACAAAAGTGATGCGTTTATAATTTTGCTCAGTGTAGTATCAACATTATTATAATACTTAATTCTATAACCCAATATTATGAAACCTTATACCGCATTTTGTTGGGGTTGTAAATCTTCTCACGTGGTTCTCCTGCCTTATAGTCCATTCCACAGTTTCTCAGCCAGGGATCCATGGGACCCAGGGGTTCTTTCAGAGGTTGCTAGGGGTTCCTTGAACAATTTCTGCCTTTTAGAGGACTTCCCACTGACACTATTGATCTTTTTAGCTATCTTTAGCTATCTGTAAAGGTGTAATTCCTCTCAATGACCACAAGTGTAAGGAGCATTCTTTTCACTGACCATCACACTTATGTATCATGAGTTGTAGATATAGTATTTTTTTATCAGGGGTTTCCAAGGACTGGAAAGCAATTTTTACGACCTCCTCTGTATTGGAAAGGCTGGTTTATTCCAAATGGAGTAAAATTAATTTTTACACCAATATTTTTTTTCGAAAATAACTCACAAAGTTGGTATCCTGAATTAAGACTCAGACTTGATTACACTTAAAAAAAGGTGAATTATTAACCTTTCTAATTCGAACAGCAAAATTACTATTCCCAGATGCTAGACTCAGAATAAATCGCCTTCTCTTAGTAAATGGTTTATCGCAATAGACAATTTTTGCTGCATGAATGAAAGAATGAAACTTACTGATATCCATCACATTGTTCTCAATCAGTGGGATATGTGGTATAAGTTTAAAATTTCTATTTGATACACTGTGTAAAAACATTTTTCTCAATATAAATATAAATACTTCTACAGTTAGTATTTTTCCTTGGACAATAATCCTATTTTATATATATGTAACTAATACTCATTTGTGCATAAAAAAAAATTGCTTATGTTTTTTTCCTTCTTTGTGTTTGTTTCATTCTTTCCATATTAAAGGCACTGTGCCATTATCTCTCTTCAATAAAAAAAATCATATATTAAAAAAGAAGGTAGGACAAGCATTGACCAAAGAGGGAAAATATATCAATCCAAAGGAAAAGACTGGTTGCCCTTCATGGAAATTCAAACACTGGTACCTTTATTTATTTGGACAGCACAGACAGAGAGTCCCTACCAGGGACTTTCTTCCGCAATGTGTTTTGCCCACAAGACTAGGCTATTAGTTGTTTCAGGGCCAGGCAAACATTCTCTGTCTGTGCTGTCCAGATAAACAAAATTACCATGGAGTGCAGGCCAACTCTCATTAAGCTGACCCAATTCAGGACATAGGCGCAGCCCTCTCCAATGTCTTGTTCAAAGGAGAATATTCAATTTGGAAAATTAAAAAAAAGATGGTGTAAGGGAACAACTAAGGTAGAAAGCAGAATGCAGGCTGTAAAAGATATACACGTCGAAGAATGGTCAAAAATTTAGAAATCAATTTTAAAGCCAGCAGACCATCTATTACAAAATTAAACAAAAGGCAAAAATAGAGGACTGTTATGGTGTCAGATGGTAATACAAGAAAAGGAAAATGTTGAACAGACAAAAAAAGAGCAATGGTAAAAAAGAGAAGATAAAAAGATCCTCAAAGGAAAATCCAAAAAAGGAAAAGAATATGGAATCAAAGGATAGACAAATAATTGCTGAAAGCATATGATAAAAAAAGATGTAAGGAAACAGTGGTGTAAAAAAATAAAAAATAAAAGGCATTTTCAACTAAGAGATTTTTACAGAAGTGAAAATGGTGACCTCACATAGACGAAGACTGAATTGAGAAAGGATTCTTTGAATTTAATTTAATTGAAGCAGGGAAATGTAACAGGATATCTAACAGAAGTATTAAAGTACTAATTAGGAGGTGAAGGAAATAATAAAGGTCTAAAAAAAAAAAAACAAGGCTCTAGCAAAGATACAATTGAAGTTGAAATGTTAGTAAATGGAGGAGAAAGACTAAAAAAACTGCTTATTCTTATAGGAGGAAGTAGAGATGCTGGGACAAGGGCGGCTGTCTTATTCTCATAGACTGTAACAGGATTTATGCCCTATGGACACAGAGCTATGTTATACAATGTATATTTACCTGAGCAGCCAGGTATTTTTCCTCTTGCTCTTTAGCTTGCTGCTCTGCTTTGGCTTTTTGCTCAGCTGTCAAATATTTTTCAACCTTTATCTTTAGAGGAACAGTGGAGAGATATGAAGTTACATAATGTACACAGCTAAGTTTCATCAAGAAATTCATTTCAGTAACTCTTAAAAATGTATATTTTTTGTTCCATATTTCTCTCACAGATACATCTTATCAGCAACAGGAAACTTTCTATAACGATAAGAGATAAATCACTACCTTTCAGCTCCAAGAATTAAGCGCTGTTAGATCTCGTCACCAGACTGTCTGGTTTTGGTGATCATACTTTCAGCACCTTATATGATTAGTATACACTTTCTGGACTCTACCAAACTTGTTTGCTCTTCTCCTTGCAAATCGGCAATAAAAGCTTGACTTTTTTTTACCCACAATCTGTCAGTAAAGCTCCTGATTTTTATATTGGCGATTTTAATGTGATACCGCATGTTGCACATAGGACAGCCTATTCACTTCAATGGACTGCCCTATGTACTTTTGTCGCCCAAAAGTAGCTACTGCTCCGTCTTTGGAAACAGGCTTAAAGCTACTTTTAAAGGCATGTTTTGCCGTGATTACCGCAAGATTCTGTCACACAACTGCAGCAAGATTGCACATGTTTGAGCTGCCATTTAAAATGAATGGCACCCAAACCTACAGTGTGCGTTTTGCAGTGATTACCATGCAATTTGGAAGTGTACTCAGAATTCCACCCACAGTTTCAAATTGCCAAGTTTGTATGGGGCCTAAGGGTTAGAGATAGGTAGAGGTCAGGGGCATTGTTGTAACTTGTCCCTTGGGTCAGGTTGTATGGTTACAGACAGCTAAATGACAATACATATCAGTATCTAACCCATATGTGTTTAAAGCTGAGCTTGCATGGACAAGAAAGGTCAACTTAATAAATCAGGGTCCCTCCACCTTAAAAATAGGAGAACTGAGGATAAAAAAAAAAAACTATGGAGAAAAATGTTAACAAATATATTTACCTCTCCTTGGCTTACACACTGTGGGGGATAAATATTACCAGATACAGCCTCAGCATGGTGCCAAAGCAATTTGTCATGCTATTTAGGATGCTTAGGAACCCCTAGGATCTTGCTGGAAGGACCATGACTTCACCATTACCTAGGCACCATGGGCAGGAGGTATATTCACAAAAAAAATTTCCCCCACTTTTTTTTATAACCATAACTCTAATTATGGGTGAGGGAGCCCAGATATATTAACCACACCTTACTTTTTTAGTGCATGGTCTGCTTTAAATTACAAATGTCCCAATTAAGATGATGGCAAACATGACAAATACTTTGTGCATGTTATTAGTGTATATGTGGGTACGGCTCGGGCTGGGCCAAGCTTCTATATGATGCTTGATGGGCATACCTCGCCTTTGCTCTCACCCTCTGCTCATTTCTTTATTTTCTACTTCCCCATTCCTTTCCCTCCCCTCTCCTTTCCTCCTCCTACCCCCAACTACACTAGACTGGTATGCATGTTCTATCTGGGAAAATATGGACCAAAGTTTGTGAATCTAACTCTCTGCATACCTTGAAGGTTACTACCACAGTGCCTTTTCATGTCTATGCAATGTATTCTTTTAGCTTGACCTGTACTAAGTGCAAAAATTCAATGAATATTCTTACTGGGAAAAAACAGGCAAATGTACTGTTAGTAGCAATCATTTTAACTGTTTTATTAGTAAAAGTTACCTGTGTTATTATTTTCATGTGGAAAATAACATTCTAAAGATTACCTCAGAATCCTCAACTGTGAGCGCTCTTTCTGGTTTCTCATTATCTGTGAATTTTGGCTCTAGAAGTTTTTCTTGGATGTTTAGTTCAGACATAATTTCCAGTATTCTTTGGTTTCTTTCATTCACCCGAGCCACTTCTTGTTCCTTCTGTCTATATATAACTTCAAAATCTTTGTTAAAGGCCGTTTTGACATTGTAGATGATGTCCTGTGTGAAATGGTATAACATATATAAAAACAGGCTGCTACCATTGGAATGACAGGTCTATAATATTCAGAAAGTAATATTTAAAACATATTTTCACTCTTCTCTACATTTTTGACATACAGTGGTGTGAAAAAGTGTTTGCCCCCTTCCTCATTTCCTGTTCCTTTGCATGTTTGTCACACTTAAGTGTTTCGGAACATCAAACCAATTTAAACAATAGTCAAGGACAACACAAGTAAACACAAAATGCAATTTGTAAATGAAGGTGTTTATTATTAAAGGTGAAAAAAAATCCAAACCATCTTGGCCCTGTGTGAAAAAGTGATTGCCCCCCTTGTTAAAACATACTATAACTGTGGTTGTCCACACCTGAGTTCAATTTCTCTAGCCACACCCAGGCCTGATTATTGCCACACCTGTTCACAATCAAGGCATCACTTAAATAGGAGCTGCTTGACACAGTAAGGTCCACCAGAAGATCCTTAAAAGCTACACATCATGCCGAGACCCAAAGAAATTCAGGAACAATTGAGAAAGAAAGTAATTGAAATCTATCAGTCTGGAAAGGGTTATAAAGCCATTTCCAAAGCTTTGGGAATCCAGCGAACCACAGTGAGAGCCATTATCCACAAATGGCGAAGACATGGAACAGTGGTGAACCTTCCCAGGAGTGGCCGGCCGCCCAAAATTACCCCAAGAGCGCAGCGACGACTCATCCAAGAGGTCACTAAAGACCCCACAACAATTCCAAGGAACTGCAGGCCTCACTTGCCTCAGTTAAGGTCAGCGTTCATGCCTTCACCATCAGGAAAAGACTGGACAAAAATGGCCTGCATGGCAGAGTTCCAAGGAGAAAACCACTGCTGAGCAAAAAGAACATCAAAGCTCGTCTCAATTTCTCCACAACACATCTTGATGATCCCCAAGACTTTTGGGACAACATTCTGTGGACCGATGAGACAAAAGTGGAACTCTTTGGAAGGTGTGTGTCCAAGTATATCTGGCGTAGAAGGAACACTGCATTTCATAAAAAGAACATTATACCAACAGTAAAATATGGTGGTGGTAGTGTGATGGTCTGGGGCTGTTTTGCTGCTTCAGGACCTGGAAGACTTGCCGTGATAAAAGGAACTATGAATTCTGCTGTCTACCAAGAGATCCTGAAGGAGAATGTCCGACCATCTGTTCGTGTACTCAAGCTGAAACGAACTTGGGTTCTGCAGCAGGACAATGATCCTAAACACACCAGCAAGTCCACCACCGAATGGCTGAAGAAAAACAAAATGAAGACTTTGGAGTGGCCTAGCCAAAGTCCTGACCTGAATCCTGTTGAGATGTTGTGGTATAACCTTAAAAAGGCCGTTCATGCTCGAAAACCCTCTAATGTAACTGAATTAGGACAATTCTGCAAAGATGAGTGGGCCAAAATTCCTCCAGGACGCTGTAAAAGCCTCATTGCAGGTTATCGCAAACGCTTGGTTGCAGTTGTTGCTGCTAAGGGTGGCCCAACCAGTTATTAGGTTTAGGGGGCAATCACTTTTTCACACAGGGCCATGATGGTTTGGATTTTTTTTCACCTTTAATAATAAACACCTTCATTTACAAATTGCATTTTGTGTTTACTTGTGTTGTCCTTGACTATTGTTTAAATTGGTTTGATGTTCCGAAACACTTAAGTGTGACAAACATGCAAAGGAACAGGAAATGAGGAAGGGGGCAAACACTTTTTCACACCACTGTATATGAAATTGTAAGTCAGTAAGTCAGCAACATAAGATATTTAAAGGGCCAGTCCAGCTCAAACTTATATTTTAATTGTTGATAGTGGGACATTTGTATTCTACACTTGTGCTTTTTGACACAGAGCTCTCAATGTAAACTTCGAAACTCCCCTAGCTGTCCAAGTGTCTCAAACGGGTTCATTTACTAAAACTGGAGAGTGCAAAATCGAGTGCAGCTCTGCATGGTAGCCAATCAGCTGTTAACTTCAGCTCATTCAATTAAAGTGATTGTAAAGTCTCTTTAAAAATAACAAACATGTTATACTTACCTGCCCTGTGCAGTGGAATTGCACAGAGCAGCCTGGGTCCTCCTCTTCTCGGGTCCCTCTTTGCTGCTCCTGGTCCCTCCCTCCTGTCGAGTGCCCCCACAGCAAGCAGCTTGCTATGGGGGCACCAGAGCCAAGCTACAGCTCCGTGTATCTATTCAGACACGGAGCTGCAGTCTGGCCCTGCTCCCTTTCTCTCCTCATTGGCTGACTGACTGACTGACTTTGATTGACAGCAGCAGGAGCCAATGACACTGCGCTGCTGTTTCAGCCATTGAGGAGGGGAGTCCCGGGCAGCCGAGACAATCCTACAACATCGCTGTATAGAGGGGGGCTCAGGTAAGTATTAGGGGAGCCCCTGAGAGGCTGAGAGGGGCTGCTGCACACAGAAGGCTTTTTATCTTAATGTGTATTAAGATAAAAAACCTTCTGACTTTACAACCCCTTTAAGCTTTGACAAAAAAAAAAAAATAGAAGCGGATTGGCTTCTATGTACAGTTGGACCAGATTTTGTGCTCTCCAGTTTTAGTAAATCAACCCCATAGTTTTCCTAATACTAAAGTAATATTCAGCACTCCATCTGCTTATCACTTAACCTAACCCCTAAATCAAGCCCTTAATACTTACCTTTTCCACACTTAACCTGTGCCTTACAACTTAGTCCTTGACATCCAACCCTCTACAAATCCCAACCCTAGTATTTATGGCAAACCATGTAATTTCTTACCCCTAAACTAAATTTTAACATAATACTAACCCCCTGTTCTTTCCTGTGCTGAAACCAATCATAAAACTTCGGATGACAGCTGTCTGCCAAAAAATACTAATGCTGAGATGTCATCACCAAGAGTTACTGATTAGTATGGGTAGATTTTGGAAAGATCAATCACCTTTCGGCATCTCATATCTACCAGATTCTCTGCTCAGGTATTCTCTTCACTTCAATTTCTCTCTATGGTCAGGGCAAAGCGCTTGCCCCAACTTGTTCAAGCCCCAACTTGTTTATTTTATTTATTTCAGTTACTTATATAGTGCCATCAATTTACGCAGCGCTTTACATATACATAGTACATTCACATCAGTCCCTACCCTCAAGAAGCTTACAATCTAAGGTCCCTAACTCACATTTATACATACTAGGGACAATTTAGACAGGATCCAATTAACCTACCAGCATGTCTTTGGAGTATGGGAGGAAACCGGAGTACCCAGAGGAAACCCATGCAGGCACAGGGAGAACATGCAAACTCCAGGCAGGTAGTCACGTGGTTGGGATTCGAACAAGCAACCCTTCTTACTGCTAGGTGAAAGTGCTACCCACTACACCACTGTGCCGCCCACAGTGCCGACTTGTTGATGCCCCGACTTAGTTGGGGTAGACGGAACGCTTTGGAGGGGGTGGGTCAGCCCGACACTTGACCTTTGACCTCTGGGGACACACCTGCCGACCTTTGACCTCTGGGGAGGTCCCTATTCCAATCCCTGAGTCCTAACCTTGTTCTTCTAGGGGAAACCCTAACCCTCTAACACCCTAACCCTCTCTATTGTTTTTTTAAATTCATTTTAAAAGCCATTTGGGATATTTTCAATATGCAATGGATATTTCAAAAACCTTCACACATATATTCAAAAACAAACAAGTGATGAATACTGTATTTCCAAATTTCCCTTCCCGTGTGGTTAACAAGACAGGAAATAAGCAGAATAATTAAATTTAGGAGACAGACAGCAATAAAAATACTTGTTTTTAGTAGAGTGAGGAACAGATAACACAGGTTTTTATTGTTGCCTTTGTCCCTATTGGGAAGATTTTTCTGAAATCTTGCGGGATTACCATGGCAGATAGAGAGAGAAAATGTCCCTTAGGTCCCTTTCACACTAGTGCAACTTGTCCTGCGACTTGGGACTGCAAAGTCCACCCCCCATCAAATCATTCTCTGCAGCTATTACCTTTTGTACCACCACCCCCTCCCTTTAGAATGTAAGCTCTATGAGCAGGGCCCTCCTTTACCTTTTGTATTGTACTGTAATTGTGTTGTCTCCCCTATACATTGTAAAGCGTTGCGTAAACTGTTGGCGCTATATAAATCGTTAATAATAATAATAATAATAATAAAAGAAAGTTGCATGGCAAGTCATACCCCATGATTTCCAACGAGTACCATTCATATCTGTGCGACTTCAAGTTGAACCGACTCCAAAGTAGTCCCTGTACTAGTTTGGTTCGACTTTGATGTGAGTTGAGGACCATAGACCTCAAGTTTACAAAGGCATTCCCTGAAATTGCATCAAAATCGCGGTAAAATCGTGGCAAAATCTTTCAAGTTGTGGCAGTGAGAAAGGGGCTTTAGATGTTACATAGACAGCAACAGAACTGTGTAGACCCCTGGTGCCCAATCTAAAGTATTCCTTTAAATATGGTGCCTGGGGGGTGTCTGTAGTATGCCTGTGAAGTGCCACGTGTTTCCGGTGTTTAGAACAGTCCCTGCACAAAATGACATTTAACGGAAATAACGTAATTTAAAGCTGCTTGCGGTTTTAATGTTATATCTGGTTCCTGCAATATGGTTGAAAATCATTGAGAAAAATGGCATGGGTAGCCCTCCCTGCCCATTACCAGCCCCTTTGGGTCTTGTACGCATATTAAGGGGAACCCCGTACCCATATTAAAAAAAAGGAAATACGTGTGGCCCCCAGGCCCTATATACTCAGAACAGCAGTATACAGGCGGTGCAAATAAGACAGGGACTGTGTAGGTTTGTTGTGTTAAGTTGAATCGGTTTGTAATTTTCAACTGGTACATTTTTAAAGTCTAGCTCCAGTCAAAAAAACTATTTTTAAGCTTTTTGGAAAACATAGGGAAGGGTTATCACCCCTGTATAATTTGTTTTGCCGTCCGTCTTTTTCAGAGCACGCAGACAGCACGCACAATCTCCTAACACTGACTGAGAGCTCTATTTAAAATGAGCAAGATATTTAGCTATATAGGTGGATATAGCGGTGTATACTGCGTTCAGAGCATGCAGACAGCACGCACAATCTCCTAACACTGACTGACAGCTCTATTATAAAAGATAGATATATCGCTAGATATATAGGTGAATATAGCGGTGTATACTGCGGTCAGGGCACGCAGACAACAACCACTACAGAAGAGCAAGAACGAAAAATCGGCCGATAACGATCGGTGTATACTGTGTTGAAGGTACACAGAACACCCATTAACTGCTACAGATGCCAACACACTACACAAGGCCGCCGCGCTGGTGGCCTTATATAGTGTGGGGAGTGTACTACACAGCCTGAGCTATGATTGGCCACAGGCATCCTGTCTGTGGCCAATCATGGCTCTCCTCGCTGCCGGCGCTGTGATTGGCCAAGCATGCGGGGTCACAGTGCATGCTTGGCCAATCATGAGCCAGCGATGCACTGCGCCATCGCCCTTTGTTCGACTCAAACACGAAGCTCATCCCTAGTGAAGGAGAGTTTCTTGTTGGAAGTAACACAATGTTCATAGATTTTAGTAGATGTCAGGAATCCACCTACTTGAAGCAATATGATTTGGTTTATTTTCTCCTCTCTGCTGTGCATTTCCAGCTGACTGTACAAGTTAGACGTGTCACCTCCATACTGATCACTCAGACTTCCAATTAGTGATGTGGTATCTTGACTCTTCATTGTCTCCTCCTCCACTTCTTCATCCTCTTCCGACCCTATCCTTGTGTGAACTTCAACAATTTCCTTTCTTGCCTACATTTAAAAACACAAAAATGGCATTGTCATACAGTCCTTTTATATCAATGTAAACTGTCTTACAAGCAGCAAAAGAAGTACATACAACAGTAGCAACTGTTCCATTTGAGTTGTGCTAATTTGCAGTGCATCATTCCTTATAAAATGATGATACCTGAAAGTACATCATCAGGTAAATTGATATAAAACATTAATTAATTAATGAAAGTTGCAACTGGGCTTGTAGTTGGAATGCCTCTTCTGCGACCTAATGAGCAACAGCAAATGAGCAAATAAGCAACAGAAGGACATATTTTGGTGAGCTTACAGAAAGAAGACAATTTAGGAGTGTCCCGTATTTTGTAATGTTAAGAAGTTGGCTAAAGGTCAGGCCAGGGCATTGGCATGAAGCTTACAAAAATGCAGACTGAAAAATGTTGATGCCTTGAATATACTACATAGTCAGGACTGTGTTTGTCATAACTGTATGGGCTTTACTTTGTGCCTTTTGCCACATACATGTTTTGCATTTTTAACTGTGTGTTTGAAATGACATGTCTTTAATTAATTAAATGAATGTATTTTAATGTGTTTTACCTTGAGATCAATAGATTCAATCTTCTTGAGCTTCAGCACTCTGGCAATATCTTCCAGTTCCTTTGCACTTCTTTCTTTCAAGGGATAATTTTTGACCTCGTATCCTGTATGAAAGGACTAAACCAAATACATGAGTATTATTAAGCTGGAGTTCTCCCACATAGCCAATGGCCTTGTCATGCTGATTATGCTATATTTACCATAATAGATCGTCCTTTAACAGCCATGGCATCCCAGCATTCTTTCTTTATAACATCACGCAGGTACTGTTTGGCCAGGTTTTCCATTTCGATTTCTTGCCTCACCTTTTAGAAAGCAAATAATTGAATTGAAAAGTATGAGCTATAAACAACAGAACCATGAAAATATACATTTCATCTCTTTCTACGCATTAACAACAGATATGAACCAAACTAAATACAAGAGCATTACAGATAAAATTAAATTGTTGACCTATGTTTTTCTTTATCCTCCCATTGTCCTCAACTCAAAAACTATAAGAAAGGAAATAAAACCCACACCAAAAGTGATAAAAAAAACTATGGTTGTTTCCTTATGCAAATATGAATGGTGCTATATGTACAAGCTAGTCCACTTTGTCCATATTCAAGATTCATAACTATTACTATAACTATTAAAGCTAGGATGTGCCTTTGAGGAGCACGTTACATGGTTCATATGTGGGGTTCTTACAGTCTAAAGGTCAGGAAACTATAGAAAAATAGATGATCCCCACTGTGATATAGAGCTCCTGAGAAACCTGTGTTTTATGTCTGCAGTCCCCACAATAAACGCATTTCTGCTCATTGCTAAATTTTCACAAAGTTGCCCAGGGGAGAGGAGCCAACTTTACCAGGCTACTAGTGCCTTGAAGAAAATATAGCCCAGAGCAGAAGACAGTTCAATCCAATTATGTGCTAATGAGTGAACAGTGAAGCCAGTGTATACAGACCAATGTCAGTATCATCTGTTGCATTTATATAGACAATTACCTTGTTTATTCATTTCAGCCACATGATTAAAAGCTGAACTGCAACCCAATGGTAACCCAACTGTTTTACATGCCAAAAGATACGTCTTTCTGTTTAAATACTTACCTGTGTATCTGCCCCGTCTCTAGCGTACTCACACACACACACACACACACACACATATATATATATATATATATATATATATATATATATATATATATATATATATATATATATATATACATACATACACAGTATCTCACAAATGTGAGTACACCCCTGACATTTTTGTAAATATTTTATTATATCTTTTCATGTGACAACACTGAAGGAAAGACACTTTTCTACAATGTAAAGTAGTGAGTGTACAGCTTGCATAACAGTGTCAATTTGCTGTCCCCTCAAAATAACTCAACACACAGCCATTCATTTCTAAACTGCTGGCAACCAAAGTGAGTATACCCCTAAGTGAAAATGTCCATATTTGGTCCAAAGTGTCAATACATTTTTGTGGCCACCATTATTTTCCAGCACTGCCTTAACCCTCTTGGGCATGGAGTTTGCTAGATTCACAGGTGCCACTGGACTCCTTTTCCACTCCTCCATGACGACATCACGGAGCTGGTGGATGTTAGAGAACTTGGGTGCCTCCACCTTCCGTTTGAGGATGCCCCACAGATGCTCAATAGGGTTTAGGTCTGGACGCATGCTTGGCCTGTCCATCACCTTTACGGCAGTGGTCATCTTGGAGGTGTGTTTGGGGTCGTTAAGTAGGTAAACTGCACTCTAGCCCAGTCTCTGAATGGAGGGGATCGTGCTCGGCTTCATTATTGCACAATGCATGTTGGCATTCATGGTTCCCTCAATGAACTGTAGCTCTCCAGCAACAGCAGCACTCATGCAGCCTCAGACCATGACACACCTACCACCATGCTTTACTGTAGGCAAGACACACTTACTTTTCTTTGTACTCCTTACCTGGTTGACACCACAAATGCTTGACACCATCTGAACCAAATAAATTTATCTTGGTCTCATCAGACCACAGAACATGGTTCCAGTAATCCATGTCTTAGTCTGCTTGTCTTCAGCAAACTGTTTGCGGGCTTTTCTTATACATCATCTTTAGAAGAAGCTTCCTTCTGGGATGACAGCCATGCAGACCAATTTGATGCAGTGTTCAGCATATGGTCTGAGCACTGACAGGCTGACGCCCCACCTCTTCAACCTCTGCAGCAATGATGGAAGCAGTCATACGTCTATTTCCCAAAGACAACCTTTGGATATGATGCAGAACAAGTGCACTCAACTTCTTTGGTCGACCATGGCAAGGCCTGATCTGAGTGAAACCTGTCCTGTTAAACAGCTGTATGGTCTTGGCCACTGTGCTGCAGCTCAGTTTCAGGGTCTTGGCAATCTTCTTATAGCCTAGGCCATCTTTATGTAGAACAAAAATTATTTTTTTCAGATCCTTAGAGAGTTGTTTGCTATGAGGTTCCATGTTGAACTTCCAGAGACCAGTATGAGAGAGTGGGAGCGATAACACCAAATTTAACACACCTACTCCCCATTCACACCTGAGACCTTGTAACACTAATGAGTCACATGACACCGGGGAGGGAAAATGGCTAATTGGACCCAATTTGGACATTTTCACTTAGGGGTGTACTCACTTTTGTTGCCAGCGGTTTAGATATTAATGGCTGTGTGTTGAGTTATTTTGAGGGGAAAGAAAATTTACACTGTTATACAAGCTGTACACTCACTACTTTACATTGTAGCAAAGTGTCATTTCTTCAGTGTTGTCACATGAAATGATATAAAATATAATAATATATTTACAAAAATGTGAGGGGTGTACTCACTTTAGTGAGATACTGTATAATATATATATATATATATATATATATATATATATATATATATATATATATATCTTATTCTTTGCCCAACAGGATGATAGGAGGGTTTTTGTACTTGCCATAAAATGAAGGACTTCGGATACAATCAGATTATACAGCCACCTACAGAAGAATTGGACGCTGGCAAAAAGAGAAAGGGCAAGCCATCCTGTAAAGTTCCAGCTCTAACCAGCATGCCACATGTTTTGTTGTAAAGCAGTTTTAAGAGCATGAACAGGGGAAGGACCTGTGTCTCTAATGGACTCCAGGAAAAGGTTTTTATACTAAGTACAAAAAATCCTATTTTCATTCTCATCCATTGAAGGACAAAGAAATTCAGATACAGTTGGGATGTCCAAAAGCAGTCCAACTGAATCATGGGCACCAGCAACACCATAACAAGCTCTAACAGGTCCTATAAAGAAGACTGGTGACTGCCTGCAGCCCAGGAGCCATCTGATAGATCAATGCCTGAATATGAGCCCGGATAATGTTGAACCCTCAACTAAATGCATGGCCATAAGGAGACACTTAGGGATTAATTAACTAAAGGCAAATTGGATATTCACATTGCAAGACAATTTTAAATTTATAGGGGCATTTTCCTTTGCCCCTATAAAAATAACAAGGCACCCCCTTCTTATTTCAGCCAGGTTGCGAGATCACCTTAAAACGGAGGTCCACCCTAAAGTGGACCTTCCGCTCATTGGAATCCTCCCCCCCTCCGGCGCCACAATTGGCACCTTTCAGGGGGGAGGGGGGTGCAGGTACCTGTACAGTACAGGTATCTGCACCCACTTCCGGGATAGCTCTCTGCGGAAAGGGGCGTAGATTACGCCCCTTTCCGAAAGTCCCCCGCTGCCTGCTGGGAAACACACAGATCCCAGAGGCAGCGGGTCCATCCTTATTGCGCAGCGCGACTCGCGCATGCGCAGTAGGGAACCGGGAAATGAAGCCGAAAGGCTCCACTTCCTGATTCCCATACCCAAGATGGCGGCGGCAGCACCCCGAGAGACGATCGAGAGATCGGCTTCGGGTGCCGACATCGCGGGCGTGCTGGACAGGTAAGTGTCACTATTTTAAAAGTCAGCAGCTGCAGTATTTGTAGCTGCTGGCTTTTAAAAAAAAAAAAAAACGCGGACTCCCGGCGGACTCCCTTTTTAAGAAAGGTATCGGTGTATACGAAATGCTGCCAAGATCTCCAGATGTCACGTAAGATCTCCTCCCAGTTGTTCAAGGTTGCTGTGAGATCCTTCATATCCCTAAGTTCATCAACTCTTTTCCAGGGACTTTGACGGCGGGTTCTCAGATCTCAAACACAGAGCGATGCATGCCTTAGCCACATTCAGTAGCTGTAAGAGAAGCCTTATACTTCTTAATAGGTTTTTCGATAGATGTAACAAGCATGCCACAGGGTTCCCCTCAAAATCAACATTAGTCAAATGCTTGACAGTACAAATCCCCTCCCGCCAGAAAGGCCTGAGTTTGGGACAATCCCCAAAAATATATAGCATTGTTCCCTCAGGATTGCCACATTGCAAGCACGTCCTAAGAACCTGAGGAAAAAAGTGGTGCAGTGTAGTGGGTACCCTGTACCAACGAGTTAAGATATTGTAACAAGTCTCTTGAACTCTAGTGGCAAGGGAAGATTTCTGGGCAAAATTAAGGATTTTCTCCTTCTGTGAGTCAGTGAATCGGGTTTCAAGGGACATAACCTGTCTCTGGCCGAATCAGGGAGGAGTAGATCATAGACAGACAATGATGGATCGGTTCCCTCCTATGGCAGATGAGCTCCAGTTCTGTAAGCTGGTGAAGTATACCCAGAGAATGTGAACACCGGCAAAGAAATATACGTAACTGGAGATTGCTCCAGAAGTCTAGTGGAGGGTCAGTCGCAGCCTCAACGACAGAAGACGAGAGCTGATCGTCCGATCATGTAAAACCACAAAAATGAAGGCGGCCACACGAAACCAGATGCTGAAAAGGGGGGTTCTGGAGGCCTGGTTCAAATTCTGCATTACCCAATATAGGCACCATGGGAGAAGGTAATGGTGACACTGAAGAGTGTCGAAAAGCATCCCTAGCGACCAACAACGTGCTGCCAAGGGTAAGATGATCACCAAGAGCCTTCAGCAATGGAGAGGTTATCCATGGCCAACTCTTTGCCATCTGATTGGAGTTTTCTCGTTCGATGGCCACCCAATGTTTAGCCTTAGCATGGCAGTGCCAGTCCAGTAACCTGGCGAGGTGTACTGCTCTGTAGTAGGCCTGTACATCTGGGAGGCCAACCCCTCCCCGAGGTTTCGTGAGATGAAGAATTTGAAGCTTAAGGCGAGGCCTTCGGTGGGACCATACAAAATTTCTAAACATAGAGCTCACCTGTCTAAAAAATACCAGAGGGAGGCGAATGGGAAGCATTTCTAGCTGGTACCAGTTAGGTAGCATGGTCATCTTGAGGGCACTACAGCGGCCAAACCAGGTTAAGGTAAGCGAATGCCAGTGGAGTAGATCATATTTAAGGCGGAGGAGCAAAGGGACAAAGTTGGCTGAGTAAAGCACAGAGGGGTCAGAAGTGATATCAATTCCCAAATAGTAGATAGAGTTATTCGCCCAATGGAGAGGAAACATAGAATGCAGAGAAAGGACCGTGTCTCTGTCGACTATAATGTTTAGGACAGAGGACTGGGATAAGTTGATTCAGAAAAAAGAGAGAGTTCCATAATCCTGTAGGGACTGAAGTAGGTTCAGAAGGGAGGTGAATGGATCTGTCAGAAAAAAGATCAAGTCATCTGCAAACACGGCCACTTTGTGTGACCCCGATAATTTTCGATAGCCAGCAATGCCCAAGTCTGCTCTTACTGTACGCAAGAAGGGCTCCAAAGAAAGTATGAAAATCAGGGGGGATAAGGGCCAGCCCTGTCGTATGCCGTTAGTGATGTTAAAAAAGTCAGATCTCGTCTCATTGACCTTGACTGTGGCTGAGGGATTAGAATAAAGGCATAAGATCTAACTCAACATGGATGAACAAGCCCAATATGCTGTACAGTGGCCCTGATAAACGCCCAATTCACCAGGTCAAAAGCTTTCTCTGCATCCGTGGACAGCAAGAGCAGAGGCCGTTTTGAAGACTTAACTGCGTGAATCAGATTTATCACCCGAATTGTGTTGTCTCGAGGCTCAGGAAGGGGCACAAATCCTGCCTGATCTCTATGGATAAGATTTGGGACATGAGGAAGCAGCCTATTGGCCAAGATCTTTGCAAACAGTTTCAAATCAGTGTTCAGAAGCGCAATTGTGTGGTAATTTACGCATCGCAGGGGATCCTTCCCCTTTTTTGGAACAAGGGAAATATAGGCTCTCAAGGTGTCCATGATGGAGTTCAGAGTAGAGATCAGAGGTGAGGACAATGTCTCATAGAAGGCTTTGTAGTAAACCGGAGTGAAGCCATCCAGGTCGGGGGCCTTTTTCAGTTTAGAGTGGGCCAAGGCCACCCCCAACTCCTCAGCTGTAATGGGTTCCTTCAACTCCTCTTGGACTGCCCTGGGAAGTGAAGGCATGCCTAAGGAAGCAAGATATGACTGTATGGAGCTGACCTCTACCCTATGGGCTGAGTGGGCTAAGTCAATCTCTAAGGGTCTGAGAGCAAAAGTAGATAAAACAGAATGGTGGCATTCAGACAACCTCTCCCTAAACCATAGAGTCAAGTGCAGGGGTGAAGAGATGACATCTCTTCAAGGCCAAACAAGTCAGATGCTCCTGGAATAAGGCAACAGCATCCCATCCATGCAACCAGAGTGCTTTGTGTATCTGTATGGAAATCAAACCAACGCAGAACACAAACCATCACAACTGAAGCATATAGTTCCAGACATTTGTTCCACATGCTCCATGGAACAAGGGTCTACTCTGATGGTGGAGAGATCTCTTTTGAGGGAATTAACCCAATGTAACATGCATGCAAAGAAAGAAAGCTGCACTCAATTACCCCACACAATTCCATTCACCAGGGAATAAGCCTCTCTATGTTTATACCAATCTACCATGGTTTGACAGATTAAGGTCACTGCCAACACAGGATGAAGGGCAGAACCAGTCAGTTCAAACTTGAAGTGATTCTAGCTAGCTGTGAGTAGAATCCCATGTAAGCACCCCTTCCACTTGTCTAATGGTATGCCTGTTAAGGTGGACTGCTGATGGATCCAAAGTGGGAACAAACCATCATTCAACAAACTCTATCTCAGAGCCCACATGAGAGTGTTCTAGAATTATTCCCCTTTCAGACTAGCAGCCCACATTCTGGGTACTTCTAGTCTGCACAGAGGAATGTCTCAAACAGCAGGTTTAATGATAAGGTTAAGGTTTTCTGTAGGAGCTCGAAAAGGCTGGGGACAGCATGTTGATTTTTCCATTGTGAAAAGCTGTGAAATCATAGTTAGCAATTTTGGTACAGAGAAAAGCCTGTATAACACTTACAAAACTGCATAAACCTAATTTGTTTCCCATCACTTGGGGAATAGATTTTCCTGCAGCAAATATATGACCACTTGCGGTACCTTTTCCACAGCCTGCTCTCTTTCTGCATGGAGTCTCTCTTGCTCCTCTGTGTCCAGATTAAATTCCTGCTGATCTAGTTTTTCAATGTCAGGCAAAGATTCATTCTCTCGCATCATTGCCTGTATCTAAAAAAGACACAATTAATAAAGACATTTAAACAGGGACACCTATACAAACGGGATACCATAATAAAAGTAAAAATCTAAAGCATCTTATTTAAAAGTTTTACATTTGTTAACATCATCTGAAAACCAGCAGACAGCTGCCAATATGTATTAAAAGTGGTTTGCTGCATATCTTCAATACAGTATAATTGGCTAGAAACCTCCAAGCCTTTCAAGAATCACTTGTATCAGCCTGATGTAAGGATGCATTCAAACCTCAGTTTGGTTTGGAGTTGGTGCAGTGCATTAAGAAAAATCCAGTTTTCTGCATCTTTGGTGTGGTTTCCAAATACACCTTCCATGGGAATGATAGGCAACACATGTGAAATATGTAAAACTGTGTTGTAGGCAAAAGGCAGGTCTGAAAGGTGCCTTAGACCAGACATACACAGGATGATCTCTAATAAAGAACAAAAAGAGATCCAAAATCTGCCCATGTTCATTCAACGGCTGCACCAAAGGTAACCATTATGACTTCTCGGCCAGGGTTGTCGGCAAGAGGCCCTTGTCTTTATCAACATGGGGACAAGGTGCTTTGGGGTGGGGAGGGCCACAGGGCCCCCCTTCCCCAAAGCACCCCCCCATGTTGAGGGCACGCGGCCTGATACGGTTCAGGAGGGTGGGGGCGCTTGCTCATCCCCATCTCCTTTCCTGACCGGCCGGGCTGCGTGCTCGGATAAGGGTCTGTTATGGACTTTGGGGGGACCCCCACGCCGTTTTTTTGGCGTAGGGGTTCCCCTTTAAATCCATACCAGGCGACGGGGCTCGCAAGGTGTCAATCTCGCCGATGGAGACGGCGACATTCACTTCCTTCGCTGGTCCCGTCTATAGAATATGAAAAAAAAAGCCAACAGTTACTTTGCTGAGTAACTAATTACTTTTCCAATGTAGTAACCCGAGTTACTAACGCAATTACTTTTTGGGAGAAGTAATTTGTAACTTAAATAATTACTTTTTTAAAGTAAGATGACCAACACTGGTGAGGAGTCAGTAGTGTTCTGAGATTTGTTATAGAGCAGAATATGGATATAATGGTATGCATTGTTAAAAATAAAGCAAGCCTAGCTAGAATAATTTTAGATATAGGCAACATCTGCATATTTTTACATCTCAAAATAATTTGAAAAGTACTTACTCTCTGCCTCATTTCCTTTATACCATTTTTTAGACTTTTCTTTTGTTTTTCATATTTCTTTGTTTCTTCTTTTATTGCCTTTTCAAATGAAGAATGAACACGTGAAAAGTAAAGTACTTAAAAGTGATAGCTGCAATTAGATGGCTATTTAGTTCATATACTCTTTTTAAAAACATGCCTTTATTAAGGTGGTGCAAAGTGCAACAACCCACAGCAAATATCTAAATCCTGTAGTGCATTCAGTGAAAGATTATTTGTAAATGATTAAAAGTGTAACTCCTGTGCTACCAGTGAATAAACACATATAATAATCCTCAAAGCAAATTTATGAAGATATCTAAACCCCGCTGCTGCTAACACCAGTTGTGTTCCTACAATTAGAATGGAATGTTGAAAAAATAGTGCTGTGCTGCTGTCTTAATAAAAGGTAACTCACAGTAAAATTGCAGGATAAACAAAAGAACCTGGGACCTGAAAAGTTCCAGCTGACAGAAGAGTTGCAAGCAAGGCAAAATGGACACATTAATACTAAGGCGGTTTAGAGGAACCACACCTCGTATTTCCTGGAGGCACTGTGGATTGTATCAAGAGAGACCCTAGTGGACAGGAGGCTTCGGTGGTTCCAACCCAAGGAGATGGGCGACCCTGGTGGTTTTATAGATATCCATGACCTTATCCATTCTCCATTACCTTTTATTGGAGGTGAAAGTTCTGGGAGCATTGAAGTATCACGTGGTGTACACATATATAAGCACACACCGGCGTATGCGATGCATACTAGCACATTATGCCTTTACTTTTCAGGTAACAAAAAAAAAAACACAAGTGGCTAACTTCCTCTTTAACCGCATGCCGACGGCCTCCCACAGATATACTTCGCAGAAGGGCTCATACAGGCAAACGAATGTACCTGTACGTTGCCCTTTAAGAAGCGGCCTGCAGGCGCACCCGTGGCAAACTCCGTGAATCATGTCGCTGGTCCCGCGGACTCGATGTCCGCGGGGACACTCACGATCATCTTACGGGGAGGAAGAACGGGGAGATGCTAATGTAAAAAAACATCTCCCCTTCAGTGACAGTGTCACTGATCTCTGCTCCCTGTGATCAGGAGCAGAGATCAGTGATGTGTCATACGTAGCCATGCCCCCCCACAGTTAGAATTACTCCCCAGGACATACTTAAAGGGATTGTAAAGTTAAAAATGTTTTTTTTTTTTTTAAATAACAAACATGTTATACTTACCTCCACTGTGCAGCTCGTTTTGCACAGAGGGGCCCCGAACCTGCTCTTCTGGGGTCCTCTGCAGGTACTTCTCACGTTTATGCGAGCTCCCTCGCATGGTGATACGGCGGCTATAGCCGCTTGCTGTATCACACGGCCCCGCCCCCCGGCGATCTGCGTCAGTGGATGTGATTGACAGCAGCGCGAGCCAATGGCTGCGCTGCTTTCCATCCATCTACTCCAGCCAATCAGCGGCCAGGCTGAGTGGTGAAGAAGGACGGCAGGGGCGAGCGCGGGATTTTCGAGGGGTGAGGTAAGTAAAACGGGGGGGCTCGGGGTGCAGGCAGTTTCAGATGTTTTTTCACCTTAATGCATAGAATGCATTAAGGTGAAAAAACATTTACCTTTACAACCCCTTTAACCCCTACACTGCCATCTAGTGGTTAACCCCTTCACTGCCAGTGTAATTTACACAGGAATCAGTCCATTTGTATAGCACTGATTGCTGTATAAATGACAATGGTCCCAAAAATGTGTCAAAAATGTCAGATGTGTCCGCCATAATGTCGCAGTCATGATAAAAATCGCTGATCGCCGCCATTACTAGTTAAAAAAAAAATATTAATAAAAATGCCATAAAACTGTCCCTTATTTGTAAACGCTATAACTTTTGCGCAAACCAATTAATAATCGCTTATTGCGATTTTTTTACCAAAAATATGTAGAAGAATACGTATCAGCCTAAACTGAGGAAAAAAATGTTTTTTATATATTTTTTGGGGATATTTTTTTGTTTATAGCGTGAAAAATAAAAACCACAGAGGTGATCAAATACCACCAAAAGAAAGCTCTATTTATGGGAAAAAAAGGGCGTCAATTTTGTTTGATAGCCATGTCGCATGACTGCGCAATTGTCAGTTAAAATGACGCAGTGCCGAATTGCAAAGAGTGCTCTGGTCTTTGGCCAGCAAAATGGTCCGGGGCTTAAGTGGTTAAAGTGTTACTAAATCCACACCAGTAAAATCAGTCTGTATATGCAGTAAAGCATGCTTGTCACACTCACTGTGGAACCTAAGGGGTTAATCCTCTGCATTGTGTAAAAAGGCTGTTTGATGCTGTATGCACAGATTCTACTCTTCTTCCACTGACTCCAAAACATGTCCGGATAAGACAGAGTTACTGGAGTCAGGCTGCCTATGTTCAGTTTGGTGTGTATTGCTAGAAAGTTTTTTGTTTTTTTTCTTGGGAGAGTGCATGTGTTTAGCACAGGGCCAATCAGCACAGTCCAGACAGAGGGTCAGGGGTCCTGGATCCTGATAGGACAGCCAGTGCAGTGTAAAAATCCTCCTACAAGCTTTAACCAGATGCTGATATAAGTCAAAAGACTGCAACAGTATATACTGCTGATGAGAAAAGGTATTTAGCAGTTTATATTTACTAAAATGATTTGATCTAAGCTCAAACTGAGCCAAAGGTTTACCTTCCAACAAGACAATGACCCTAAGCACACAGCTAAATAACAAAGGAGTGGCTTCACAACAACTCTGTGACTGTTCTTGAATGGCCCAGCCAGAGCCCTGACCCAATTGAGCATCTCTGGAGAGACCTAAAAATGGCTGTCCACCAACATTTACCATCCAACCTGACAGCACTGGAGAGGATCTGCAAGGAGGAATGGCAGAAGATCCCCAAATCCAGGTGTGAAAAATTTGTTGCATCTTTCCCAAAAAGACTCATGGCTGTATTAGATCAAAAGGGTGCTTCTACTAAATACTGAACAAAGGGTCTGAATACTTAGCGCCATGTGATATTTCAGTTTTTATTTTTTAATAAATATGCAAAAATGTCAACAAGTCTGTGTTTTTCTGTCAATATGGGGTGCTGTGTGTACATTAATGAGGAAAAAAATGAACTTAAATGATTTTAGCAAATGGCCGCAATATAACAAAGAGTGAAAAATTTAAGGGGGTCTGAATACTTTCCATCCCCACTGTATGTGAGGCTCACCTTCCTTGCTGCTGCACATATGTGTTAAGTGGTCAGCAAGGAGTTAAACACATGCTTACAAATTTCAACAACTGTAATTCATACCTCATCATGCTTCTGATTAAGCCATGTAGGATCTCCTGATATAATAGATGAGGCTAATGTGAAGCTATCATCCTGATCAGTCACCTCCACACTCAGCTGGATGTCCTAAATAAAGAGTATGCCATCAACATATGCAAATTAAAAATCATACTTATAACATTTTAAATGACCAAAGAAATTAAGCACAGAAAAGAGCTGGTGCTGGATATACCAACCAAATTCCAGTTGTTTTTTTTTTTTGCCTAAGGCAGTGATGGCGAACCTTGGCACCCCAGATGTTTTGGAACTTAATTTCCCATAATGCTCAACTACACTGCAGCGTGCATGAGCATCATGGGAAATGCAGTTCCAAAACATCTGGAATGCCAAGATTCGCCATCACTGGCCTAAGGACTCTTTTGCATTGGCGGCCAGGAGGCGCCAAAACAAACAGTTCAGCTGCCCATTTTACCACCCCCTGGCCAGCCACTGAGATTCTAACAATACAGCCTGACAGGACTATACACATTCCACAGCTGCAGCAATTTTAACTTGGGCTGCAAAGTTTGACAGATGACACCGCCTGTCAAACTCACCCATTGAGTTCAATGGGGCTTCACCATAACTGCAATCCAAATGCTTGGCGCAGTCCTGCAATATAAAATTGCTGTTTATCAATAAAAATAAATAAAATGCATAAAACTCCTGAACGCCTGCTAGCCACTGCTATTCTTCAGTGGATTGCTTTTCATCTTTTACATCTTTTATGTGCCCTGTTCACACCACAATGTTGATATCACATCCGTTTTTTTTCCCATGCAGAAAACTGCATACAGCATGCAGATTCCTGCGCAGAAACAATCTGCATATGTTACCAGTGTTGTGGTGTGAACAGGGCACATAGAGAACAATTGTTTTCTTTGTGTCCTTGAAAAACTCGTGCAGAAAAACTCACGTCTCTGCCCATTGTGTGAAGAAGGCCTTTACCTTTCCAAGTAGTCACCTTCCACAAATAATGTGTAAACAACTTAAATTCATACCCTATACGTTTAAAATGGTGAAGTGTAGAAAAATAGTGGTTAAAGATAAAATGGCCGTCTGTATGCCCAATCATTACACAGCCCATTATTTTCTGTAGCAATACAGGGCCTGTTTATGGAGTTAGAACAAGAATGCTGAACCTTCACATTGTAAAAGTTTCACACTGCTTGAGACATCTTTGGATAAGGTTGTTACATTTTGTACACTGTAAGCATTATCTTCAGATTAGTCTACTACACTAAGGCCGCGTACACACGGGCGGACTGTTCGCCCAACCTTGTCCGCTGAACAGTGTTTGGGCGGACAGTCCGCTCGTGTGTGGGCTTTCAGCGGACAGTTTCAGCGGACAGTTGGACGGACAAAGTCTTTCGGAAATTCCGAAAAACTGTCCGCTGAAACTGTGTTTGAGCGAACAGTCCGCCCGTGTGTGGGCCTGTCCGCTGTACTTTCGAAATGAGCGGACTGTTCCCGCTCGGAAAGTCCGCCCATTTCGAGCGCGTGTACAGGTAGGCGGGGCCCGCGAAGGAGACGTCGCGGGCTCCGCCGCCTGGAATGGGCTTAAAGGGGAACCCCAACGCCGAAAAAAATCGGCGTGGGGGTTCCCCCAAAGTCCACACCAGACCCTTGTCCGAGCACGCTACCCGGCCGGCCAGGAAAGGGGGGCGAGCGAGCGCGCCCCCCCTCCTGAGCCGTACCAGGCCGCGTGCCCTCAACATGGGGGGGTGCCTTGGGGAAGGGGGGGCCGCGCGGCCCCCCCACCCCAAAGCACCTTGTCCCCATGTTGATGAGGACAAGGGCCTCTTCCCGACAACCCTGGCCGTTGGTTGTCGGGGTCTGCGGGTGGGGGGCTTATCGGAATCCGGGAGCCCCCTTTAAGAAGGGGGCCCCCGGATACCGGCCCCCCACCCTATGTGAATGAGTATGGGGTACAATGTACCCCTACCCATTCACCTGTGAAATAAAGTACAAAAAAAAACACAACACAGGGGAAAAAATATTTTATTGCACAGCTCCGGGGGTCTTCCGTCTTCGGGGGTCTTCTCGCCGGACTCCTCCGCTATGTGTGTGTAGCTCTTTTACTAGCGGAGGAGTCCGGCTTTCTTCCTCCCCGCCGCCGGCCTCTTCTCCCGACTTCGGGGGTCTTGTCCCCCTCTTCGGTTCTTCTGCCGGGCCACCGCGCCTTCTTGTAGCTCTTTTACAGGCGGTGGCCCGGTCTTCTGTCGCCGCTGCCTTCCGTTCTTCTGTCGCCGCCTTCGGTTCTTCTGCCGGGCCACCGCGCCTTCTTGTAGCTCTTTTACAGGCGGTGGCCCGGTCTTCTGTCGCCGCTGTCGCTGTCGCCGCCTTCCGTTCTTGTTCTTCTTCTTGTTCTTCTTCTTCTTCTCCAGGCGATGTTGACACGTCGCTCCCTCCGGCCGGAATGCCAGGGACACGCTCCGCTGCCACTTATATAGTGACAATGGGGCGGTGTCACATGGTATATGTCACATGGGTTGGTCACATGGTGACCCCGCCCCCTTACGATGTCATAGTCCCCATGTGACATCAACCCATGTGACCAACCCATGTGACATATACCATGTGACCCCGCCCCATTGTCACTATATAAGTGACCGCACAGCGCGGCTCTGGCATTCCGGCCGGAGGGAGCGACGTGTCAACATCGCCTGGAGAAGAAGAAGAAGAACAAGAAGAACAAGAACGGAAGGCGGCGACAGCGGCGACAGAAGACCGGGCCACCGCCTGTAAAAGAGCTACAAGAAGGCGCGGTGGCCCGGCAGAAGAACCGAAGGCAGCGACAGAAGAACGGAAGGCAGCGGCGACAGAAGACCGGGCCACCGCCTGTAAAAGAGCTACAAGAAGGCGCGGTGGCCCGGCAGAAGAACCGAAGAGGGGGACAAGACCCCCGAAGTCGGGAGAAGAGGCCGGCGGCGGGGAGGAAGAAAGCCGGACTCCTCCGCTAGTAAAAGAGCTACACACACATAGCGGAGGAGTCCGGCGAGAAGACCCCCGAAGACGGAAGACCCCCGGAGCTGTGCAATAAAATATTTTTTCCCCTGTGTTGTGTTTTTTTTTGTACTTTATTTCACAGGTGAATGGGTAGGGGTACATTGTACCCCATACTCATTCACATAGGGTGGGGGGCCGGTATCCGGGGCCCCCTTCTTAAAGGGGGCTCCCGGATTCCGATAAGCCCCCCGCCCGCAGACCCCGACAACCAACGGCCAGGGTTGTCGGGAAGAGGCCCTTGTCCTCATCAACATGGGGACAAGGTGCTTTGGGGTGGGGGGGCCGCGCGGCCCCCCCTTCCCCAAGGCACCCCCCATGTTGAGGGCACGCGGCCTGGTACGGCTCAGGAGGGGGGGCGCGCTCGCTCGCCCCCCTTTCCTGGCCGGCCGGGTAGCGTGCTCGGACAAGGGTCTGGCGTGGACTTTGGGGGAACCCCCACGCCGATTTTTTTCGGCGTTGGGGTTCCCCTTTAAGCCCATTCCAGGCGACGTCTCCTTCGCGGGCCCCGCCTACCTGTACACGCGCTCCAAATGGGCGGATTTGCCTCCGCCTTACGTGGGCGAGTCCGTTCATTTCAAAAGTTGAGCGGACTGTTTGGCAAACAGTTCGTTGAAACAGTCCGCTCGTGTGTGGGCAAGTCCGCTCATGCAAATTTTGAGCGGACTGTTTGCCGAAACTGTTTGACGAACAAGGTTGGGCAAACAGTCCGCGCGTGTGTACGCGGCCTAAGCCATGGGAAAAAAGTGATAACTGTCTGAGAAGAATTCCTGAGAGGAATCATTGCTAATGGTATTTTACTCTCACTAGGCAATTATGCTAGGCTATTTTTATATATTTTATTTGTAATACATTAAGGGCCTCATGCACACTGGACATTTTTTTTTAATTTCTTTTTTTCTGTCTCCAAATGCGTTTAGAAGAGTTTAAAAGCAGGGGCGTTTAGAAGAAGTAATAAAAAGCTACCGCCCGCGCATCCAGGAGCAGCAGTGTTTTGGCAGAAAAACACTTGATGCGCTAGGCGCGTTTAACGCTTGAATATTAATTAGTTTCAATGGGCAGAATAAATTATTATTCTGGCCAATGAAACAAACTAACACCCAAGTACTTTATGGGCATCAAGCGTTTTTTCTGCCAAAACACTGCTGCCAGGAGGAAAGGCATTTAGGCAAGATGACCAAGCGTCCAGTGTGTATGAGGCCTTAAAATTACATAAAGAAGCATTTTGTAGGTACATATATATATATATATATATATATATATATATATATATATATATATATATATATATATATATATACACACAGTATCTCACAAAAGTGAGTACAACCAGTGGCGGAATTACCAGGGTCGCACCAGTCGCATTGGCGACTGGGCCCTCTGGTTCCGCCACTGTAGGGGGGCCCGCCGCCGCCGCCTGGGAGTCGGAGAAAGTGCAGTACACTCACGGTGTACAGTCATTCACGGGGAGTCCGCTCCGCCCATCCTCTCCTGCCGATCCGCCCATCTTTACCGAGCGCATTGACGAGCACACCTCAAGGCTCCGCCCATCCTCTCCACCCATCCTCTCTGCCTGAACTCACGGGCACAGTCCCCGCCCACTCCGCCCATCTTCTTTGGCCCTGCCTGCACTCACAGGCCCATCCCCTCTGCTCAGTGCTACTGCTCATCCAAGCAAGACCCAGCAAGGAAGGGGAACAGAGTGATCTGCAAGTGAGTGGCACCCATCCCTCAATATCAACACTGCCACTGATCCCCACACCACCACTACTGCACTGATACCAACCACACCAACCCCACTGCTGCACTGATACCCCCCACACCACCACCACTACTGCACTGATACCAACCACACCAACCCCACTGCTGCACTGATACCAACCACACCAACCCCACTGCTGCACTGATACCCCCCCACGCCACCACCACTACTGCACTGATACCCCCACACCACCACCACTACTGCACTGATACCAACCACACCAACCCCACTGCTGCACTGATACCCCCACACCACCACCACTACTGCACTGATACCAACCACACCAACCCCACTGCTACACTGATACCCCCCCACACCACCACCACTACTGCACTGATACCAACCACACCACCACCACTACTGCACTGATACCAACCACACCACCACCACTACTGCACTGATACCAACCACACCAACCCCACTGCTGCACTGATACCCCCACACCACCACCACTACTGCACTGATACCAACCACACCAACCCCACTGCTGCACTGATACCCCCCCACACCACCACCACAACTGCACTGATACCAACCACACCAACCCCACTGCTGCACTGATACCCCCACACCACCACCACTACTGCACTGATACCAACCACACCAACCCCACTGCTGCACTGATACCCCCCCACACCACCACCACAACTGCACTGATACCAACCACACCAACCCCACTGCTGCACTGATACCAACCACACCAACCCCACTGCTGCACTGATACCCCCCCACGCCACCACCACTACTGCACTGATACCAACCACACCACCACCACTACTGCACTGATACCAACCACACCAACCCCACTGCTGCACTGATACCCCCACACCACCACCACTACTGCACTGATACCAACCACACCAACCCCACTGCTACACTGATACCCCCCCACACCACCACCACAACTGCACTGATACCAACCACACCACCACCACTACTGCACTGATACCAACCACACCAACCCCACTGCTGCACTGATACACCCACACCACCACTACTACTGTACTGATACCCCCACACCACCACTACTACTGTACTGATACCCCCACACCACCACTACTGCACTGATACCCCCACACCAACCCCACTGCTGCACTGATACCCCCACACCACCACCACTACTGCACTGATACCCCCACACCACCACCACTGCTGCACTGATACCCCCACACCAACCCCACTGCTGCACTGATACCCCACACCACCACCACTACTGCACTGATACCCCCACACCAACCCCACTACTGCACTGATACCCCCACACCACCACCACTACTGCACTGATACCAACCACACCAACCCCACTGCTGCACTGATACCCGCCCACACCACCACCACTACTGCACTGATACCAACCACACCACCACCACTACTGCACTGATACCCCCACACCACCACCACTACTGCACTGATACCAACCACACCAACCCCACTGCTGCACTGATACCCCCACACCACCACCACTACTGCACTGATACCCCCACACCAACCCCACTGCTGCACTGATACCCCCACACCACCACCACTACTGCACTGATACCCCCACACCACCACCACTACTGCACTGATACCAACCACACCAACCCCACTTCTGCACTGATACCCCCACACCACCACCACTACTGCACTGATACCCCCACACCACCACTACTGCACTGATACCAACCACACCAACCCTACTGCTGCACTGATACCCCCACACCACCACTACTACTGTACTGATACCACCACACCACCACTACTACTGTACTGATACCCCCACACCACCACTACTGCACTGATACCCCCACACCAACCCCACTGCTGCACTGATACCAACCACACCAACCCCACTGCTGCACTGATACCCCCCCACACCACCACCACAACTGCACTGATACCAACCACACCAACCCCACTGCTGCACTGATACCAACCACACCAACCCCACTGCTGCACTGATACCCCCCCACGCCACCACCACTACTGCACTGATACCAACCACACCAACCCCACTGCTGCACTGATACCCCCACACCACCACCACTACTGCACTGATACCCCCACACCACCACCACTACTGCACTGATACCAACCACACCAACCCCACTGCTGCACTGATACCCCCACACCACCACCACTACTGCACTGATACCAACCACACCAACCCCACTGCTACACTGATACCCCCCCACACCACCACCACAACTGCACTGATACCAACCACACCACCACCACTACTGCACTGATACCAACCACGCCAACCCCACTGCTGCACTGATACCCCCACACCACCACCACTACTGCACTGATACCAACCACACCAACCCCACTGCTGCACTGATACCCCCCCACACCACCACCACAACTGCACTGATACCAACCACACCAACCCCACTGCTGCACTGATACCAACCACACCAACCCCACTGCTGCACTGATACCCCCCCACGCCACCACCACTACTGCACTGATACCAACCACACCACCACCACTACTGCACTGATACCAACCACACCAACCCCACTGCTGCACTGATACCCCCACACCACCACCACTACTGCACTGATACCAACCACACCAACCCCACTGCTGCACTGATACCCCCCCACGCCACCACCACTACTGCACTGATACCAACCACACCACCACCACTACTGCACTGATACCAACCACACCAACCCCACTGCTGCACTGATACCCCCACACCACCACCACTACTGCACTGATACCAACCACACCAACCCCACTGCTACACTGATACCCCCCCACACCACCACCACAACTGCACTGATACCAACCACACCACCACCACTACTGCACTGATACCAACCACACCAACCCCACTGCTGCACTGATACACCCACACCACCACTACTACTGTACTGATACCCCCACACCACCACTACTACTGTACTGATACCCCCACACCACCACTACTGCACTGATACCCCCACACCAACCCCACTGCTGCACTGATACCCCCACACCACCACCACTACTGCACTGATACCCCCACACCACCACCACTGCTGCACTGATACCCCCACACCAACCCCACTGCTGCACTGATACCCCACACCACCACCACTACTGCACTGATACCCCCACACCAACCCCACTACTGCACTGATACCCCCACACCACCACCACTACTGCACTGATACCAACCACACCAACCCCACTGCTGCACTGATACCCCCCCACACCACCACCACTACTGCACTGATACCAACCACACCACCACCACTACTGCACTGATACCCCCACACCACCACCACTACTGCACTGATACCAACCACACCAACCCCACTGCTGCACTGATACCCCCACACCACCACCACTACTGCACTGATACCCCCACACCAACCCCACTGCTGCACTGATACCCCCACACCACCACCACTACTGCACTGATACCCCCACACCACCACCACTACTGCACTGATACCAACCACACCAACCCCACTTCTGCACTGATACCCCCACACCACCACCACTACTGCACTGATACCCCCACACCACCACTACTGCACTGATACCAACCACACCAACCCTACTGCTGCACTGATACCCCCACACCACCACTACTACTGTACTGATACCACCACACCACCACTACTACTGTACTGATACCCCCACACCACCACTACTGCACTGATACCCCCACACCAACCCCACTGCTGCACTGATACCCCCACACCACCACCACTACTGCACTGATACCCCCACACCACCACCACTGCTGCACTGATACCCCCACACCAACCCCACTGCTGCACTGATACCCCACACCACCACCACTACTGCACTGATACCCCAACACCAACCCCACTACTGCACTGATACCCCCACACCACCACCACTACTGCACTGATACCAACCACACCAACCCCACTGCTGCACTGATACCCCCACACCACCACCACTACTGCACTGATACCAACCACACCACCACCACTACTGCACTGATACCCCCACACCACCACCACTACTGCACTGATACCAACCACACCAACCCCACTGCTGCACTGATACCCCCACACCACCACCACTACTGCACTGATACCCCCACACCAACCCCACTGCTGCACTGATACCCCCACACCACCACCACTACTGCACTGATACCCCCACACCACCACCACTACTGCACTGATACCAACCACACCAACCCCACTTCTGCACTGATACCCCCACACCACCACCACTACTGCACTGATACCCCCACACCACCACTACTGCACTGATACCAACCACACCAACCCTACTGCTGCACTGATACCCCCACACCACCACTACTACTGTACTGATACCACCACACCACCACTACTACTGTACTGATACCCCCACACCACCACTACTGCACTGATACCCCCACACCAACCCCACTGCTGCACTGATACCCCCACACCACCACCACTACTGCACTGATACCCCCACACCACCACCACTGCTGCACTGATACCCCCACACAAACCTCACTGCTGCACTGATACCCCACACCACCACCACTACTGCACTGATACCCCAACACCAACCCCACAACTGCACTGATACCCCCACACCACCACCACTACTGCACTGATACCAACCACACCAACCCCACTGCTGCACTGATACCCCCACACCACCACCACTACTGCACTGATACCAACCACACCAACCCCACTGCTGCACTGATACCCCCACACCACCACCACTACTGCACTGATACCCCCACACCACCACTACTGCACTGATACCAACCACACCAGCCCCACTGCTGCACTGATACCAACCACACCAGCCCCACTGCTGCACTGATACCCCCACACCACCACCACTACTGTACTGATACCCCCACACCACCACTACTGCACTGATACCCCCACAACAAACCCCCCTGCTGCACTGATACCCCCACACCACCACCACTACTGCACTGATACCCCCACACCACCACCACTACTGCACTGATACCGCCACACCACCACCACTACTGCACTGATACCCCCACACCACCACCACTACTGCACTGATACCCCCACACCACCACCACTACTGCACTGATACCCCCACACCACCACTACTGCACTGATACCAACCACACCAACCCCACTGCTGCACTGATACCCCCACACCACCACTACTACTGTACTGATACCCCCACACCACCGCTACTACTGTACTGATACCCCCACACCACCACTACTGCACTGATACCCCCACCCCAACCCAACTGCTGCACTGATACCCCCACACCACCACCACTACTGCACTGATACCCCCACACCACCACCACTGCTGCACTGATACCCCCACACCAACCCCACTGCTGCACTGATACCCCACACCACCACCACTACTGCACTGATACCCCCACACCAACCCCACTACTGCACTGATACCCCCACACCACCACCACTACTGCACTGATACCCCCACACCACCACCACTACTGCACTGATACCCCCACACCAACCCCACTACTGCACTGATACCCCCACACCACCACCACTACTGCACTGATACCCCCACACCAACCCCACTACTGCACTGATACCCCCACACCAACCCCACTGCTGCACTGATACCCCCACACCAACCCCACTGCTGCACTGATACCCCCACACCACCACCACTACTGCACTGATACCCCCACACCAACCCCACTGCTGCACTGATACCCCCACACCACCCCCACTACTGTACTGATACCCCCCACAGCACCACCACCCCCGCCACTACTTCCACTGATACCAGCCACAGCACCACCACCCCCGCCACTGATACCCCCACTGATACCCCCCACACCACCACCACCCCCGCCACTGATACCCCCCACACCACCACCATCACTACTGCCACTGATCCACCATGACCACTACTGCCACTGACCCCATCCTTGCCACTGATACCATTCCCCTCCCCACCACTCAATCCCACCCACCGCCCCCAACCACCATCCTTGCCATGGATTCCATTGCACTGATCCCATTCCCCCACCACCTCTGCCACTCATCCCATTCAATCCCCCCTACCACTGATCCCACCCCCCCCCCCCACCACAACCCTTGCCACTAATCCCATCCCCCTCACCAGTGCCACTTATCCCATCCCCCCACCACCACTGTTGTCACTGATCCCATCCCTACCCAACCACCACTGCTGCCACTGATCCCATCCCCCCCACCGCTGCCACGCATCCCATCTCTCCCTCGCCGCTGCCACGCATCCCACCCCCCACCACCGATGACACTGATCCTATCCCTCCCCAACCGCCACTGATCCCATCCCCCACCAACACCGCTGCCACCCACTCATCCCAGGGGTGTAACTACAGGGGTTACAATTGCAATAGCACACATGTTGCCCCTGACCACCTGGATGGGGGGGCATTTAGAGGAACAAATCCCCCTCCATTTTTCTCCTGCAACCACTAAAATTCTGCATCCTCTCTCTCTGATAGGCATTCAGTGGCTGCATGAGGAAAATGGAGGGGATTTGTTCCCCCTTCTATCCAGGTCCTGCTGCCCCTGAGATAAGTGGGAAGGGCCCTGGCCCGGAGGTTAGGGGGGCCCTCCATAATTTTTTGCACCGGGGCCCTGAAGGTTCTAATTACGCCACTGAGTACAACCATCAAATTTTTGTAAATATTTTATTATATAGTTTCATGTGACAACACTGAAGAAATTACACTTTGCTACAATGTAAAGTAGGGATGGGCTTTATGTTTAGTTCGACCATGAGTTCAACTCGAACATTGGCTGTTCGCCTGTTTGCCGCATAGCGAATTTGGGGTGTTCGCAGCAAATTCGAAAGCTGTAGAACACCCTTTAAAGGTCTATGGGAGAAATCAAAATTGCTAATTTTAAAGGCTTACAGTATATGCCAGTTATTGACATAAAAAGTGTTTGGGGACCTGGGTCCTGCCTCAGGGGATATGTATCAATGCCCTACCACTGTATTGTCATATGACGCCCACAGGAACCCTTCGTCCTTCCGGGCGGGCGTCCTGGGATTCCCAGCATTGTGGAGAGCGTGCGCACGCTGCAGGACCTGATGCGTGTGCCCTCGACGGCCATGATGTCCACCAGGCACCCACGATTGCCTGTTAACCAAGCAGGACCGTGGATCTGTGTGTGTAAACACACAGATCCACGTCCTGTCAGGTGAGAACAATCCGTGTGATCCCATTACAGAGGAATACCGATCGGTCTCCTCCCCTTGTGAGTCCCCTCCCCCTACAGTTAGAATCACTCCTAGGACACACAGTTAACCGTTTGATCACCCCCTTCCCTGCCAGTGACATTTATACAGTAATCAATGCATTTTATAGCTCGGATCGCTGTATAAATGTCACTGGTCCCAAAATAGTGTAAAAAATGTCCGATATGTCCACTGCAATATTGCAGTCACAATAAAAATCGCAGATCGCCGCCATTACTAGTAAAAAAAGTAATAAAAATGCCATAATTCTATCCCCTATTTTGTAGACGCTATAACTTTTGCGCAGTCCAATCAATATTTGCTTATTGCGATTTTTTTACCAAAAATATGTAGAAAAATACATATTAGCCTAAACTGAGGAAAAAAAAATTTTTTTAAAAAAAAATCTGGATATTTATTATAGCAAAAAGTAATAAATATTGTTTGTTTGTTTTTTTCAAAATTGTCACTCTTTTTTTGTTTATAGCGCAAAAAATAAAAACCGCAGAGGTGATCAAATGCCACCAAAAGAAAACTTTATTTGTGGGGGAAAAAAATGATTAAAATTAATTTGGGTACAACATTGCATGACCGCACAATTATTCAAAGTGTGACAGCGCTGAAAGCTGAAAATTGGCCTGGGCAGGAAGGGGGTCAAAATGCCCTGTATGGAAGTGGTTAAAATTATTGCTCCCGAAAAAACAGAAAAACAGCCATTTTTAAAACTTTTTTTGCATTGATAGATGTCCCTTGGGGCAGGACCCAGGTCCCCAAACACCTTTTCTAACAATACCATGCATATAAGCCTTTAAAATTATCACTTTTGATTTTTCGTGTTCAAACAAAGTTTTTGCCTATTCGCATGTTCTGGATGGGAACCAAACGGGGGGGGGTATTATGTTCGGCTTATCCCTAATGTAAAGTAGTGAGTGCACAGCTTGTATAACAGTGTAAATTTGCTGTCCCCTCAAAAAAATAACTCAACACAGCCATTAATGTCTAAACCGCTGGCAACAAAAGTGAGTGCACCCTCAAGTGAAAATGTCCAAATTGGGCCGAATTAGCCATTTCCCCTCCCCAACATCATGTGACTTGTTAGTGTTATAAGGTCTCAGGTGTGAATGGGGAGTAGGTGTGTTAAATTTGGTGTTATCGCTCTCACTCTCTCATACTGGTCACTGGAAGTTCAACATGGCACCTCATGGCAAAGAACTCTCTAAGGATCTAAAAAAAAGAATTGTTGCTCTGCATAAAGATGGCTTAGGCTATAAGAAGATTGCCAAGACCCTGAAACTGAGCTGCAGTACGGTGGCCAAGACCATACAGTGGTTTAACAGGACATGTTCCACTCAGAACAAGCCTCGCCATGGTCGACCAAAGAAGTTGAGTGCACATGTTCAGCGTCATATCCAGAGGTTGTCTTCGGGAAATGAACGTATAAGTGCTGCCAGCATTTTTGCAGAGGTTAA
The DNA here is from genome assembly GCF_037356315.1 of Lithobates pipiens. Classification (NCBI taxonomy): domain Eukaryota; kingdom Metazoa; phylum Chordata; class Amphibia; order Anura; family Ranidae; genus Lithobates; species Lithobates pipiens. The sequence continues at coordinate 299,705,573 of NW_027507903.1, forward strand.
AGGGGGGATTAGCCTGTCAGTGCTCAGATCATACGCCGCACACTGCATAAAATTGGTCTGCATGGCTGTCGTCCCAGAAGGAATCCTCTTTTAAAGATGATGCACAAGAAAGCCTGCAAATAGTTTGCTGAAGACAAGCAGACTAAGGACATGGATTAGTGAAACCATGTCCTCTGGTCCGATGAGACCAATATAAACGTATTTGGTTCAGATGGTGCCAAGCGTGTGTGGCTGCAACCAGGTGAGGAGTATAAAGACAAGTGTGTCTTGCTTATAGTCAAGCATGGTGGTGGGAGTGTCATGGTCTGGGGCTGCATAAGTGCTGCTGGCACTGGGGAGCTACAGTTCATTGAGGGAACCATGAATGCCAACATGTACTGTGACATACTGAAGCAGAGCATTATCCCCTCGACTGGGCCGCAGGGCAGTATTCCAACATGATAATGATCCCAAAAAAACCTCCAAGATGGCCACTACCTTGCCAAAGGGTAAAGGTGATGGACTAGCCAAGCTTGTCTCCAGACCTAAACCCTATTGAGAATCTGTGGGGCATCCTCAAATGGAAGGTGGAGGGGTGCAAGGTCTCTAACTTCTACCAGCTCCGTGATGTCATGGAGGAGTGGAAAAGGACTCCAGTGGCAACCTGTGAAGCTCTGGTGAACTCCATGCAGAAGAGGGTTACGGTAGTGCTGGAAAATAATGGTGGCCACACAAAATATTGAAACTTTGGGCCCCATTTCGCCATTTTTACTTAGGGGTGTACTCACTTTTGTTGCCAGTGGTTTAGACATTAATGGCTGTGTGTTGAGTTATTTTAAGGGGGCAGCAAATTTACACTGTTATACAAGCTGTACACTCCCTACTTTACATTGTAGCAAAGTGTCATTTCTTCAGTGTTGTCACATTAAAAGATATAATAAAACATTTACAAAAATGTGAGGGGTGTACTCACTTTTGTGAGATACTCTATACATACATTAAGCTGTTCACATGTCACATGTATACTCAAGCACCCACTGATCAGCAGACTGAAAGTGAAAGTACATCATATTGTGTCTCTAGCTGTACTATAATAAACACCGTTTCTACTATTACTGACCCATACATAGGTCTATTGTAAAACAGTATTGTTAAGATGAGATACAACATGGAGTTGAGTTACTTGACAAGATGGAGTCAGAAGGAAGCTTGTTCAGGGTGAAATAAATGTGAACTACAGGTGAAGTACTGTCCTACATCATGTTGTGTTCTGAGTTCTTTCTTCTTCTAGTTCTGTCTAGATAATGTAGGAAAGAAAGGATGTTGAGGATGTCTGTAAATTTAAGGTCATGATTGTAACCATTGTTCTAGACGTGTGGGACGGGGGTTAGAAGCAGATGGACAGGAAGGGATGTTTGACCTTGTACCTTTGGTTATCGTTTTTCTTTTTAAGTTATGTTTTTTCCTTTATGCTATATTTAATGGCTTTTTGGCTGACATACAAGATAATTAATATGTAAATATAATTTATCATTTTATGTGACACTTACAAAATTATCTCAGATAATTAGAATTTCCCCCTTCCCATTGGAATAGTTTAGAAGATATGTAACTTACATAAAACTGATACTATAAAAACTGTGTGTTTATTCTTGGAATTTGTCAGTCTGCCTTTGATGATTTGTGATCCAGTGTACACAGCTATTGCTCAGTAAGTAAGCACTTTGCAGGTAATGTTTTTAGCACTATAGCGCCTGTAAAGCACCTCAGGGTGAAAGGGGTCTGAATCATACAGAGACAAGATACCTGTGTGAATGTCCTTCATTGCAAGTCTAATCTTTACAGTATCAGCACAAAAAAATCACATTTTTATTTAAGGTGGAAGTAAACTCTCCCCCGTAACTTTATTACATTTCAATCTGCATAAAAAAAAACCAAATGATCGCTGCTTGTAGATGTCTCCTTACTTGCTTTTCTTTCTTGTCACCCGTCCTGTTTTGTGTAGTGACGTCACCGGCACATCTCTCCCGTTTTTCATGGGACACTCTGAATGCCGTCTATCCCATGACAGGATGCCATGGCTGTGATTTCCTCTCCCAGCGGCATTCCGATCAAAACCTGCGAGTCTGCAGATTCTCTCTAAATTTCCTGCTACACCTCATGTGACCATGTGACGTAACATGATGTGTAAACCTTGTCTTTGGTCCTGCATACTATGGCGGTGATTAGTCACAGCATGCCTGACAGGCACAAAATACAATGCAAAACGATTATGCAATTCTGCACTGCCAGGTCGGCTATGAGCACGGTCGCCATAGGAACGTTGGATCAAAACCGAGGCTTGATTAAGACGCGATTGCGCATGCGCGAGAATACAGCAAGACATACAAGAAAGGGCGGAAGTTATATGCAGAGAAGACTCGGGAAACAATACATAAAATGGTGCAGCCTGGAGACACAATTTATAAAAGTTTTTTTATAAAGTTAGTAATATGTGATTGAGGCTGTCTTAAGATGGGTAATGTTTGATAATTACCTAATATAATGGACTAGATGAAAAGTGGCAAACGGAGTGGGAGAGTTTACTTCTGATTTAAGGGTTTAAAGAGAGGATAAAACAAGCGCCAAGAAAAGAAGAGAAAATAGATGAGAATAAATAAGAGAGATGAAAAAGTATTAACTTTTATGAATAAATTATTTAAAAAATTATACAGGCATACCCAGGGCAGGACTTAACATTGGGCTTGACTGGGCTCAAGCCCATGGGCCCCGTCCAATAGGGGGCCCCGCCAAGATACATAGCCAAGTGTACTCAGCTCGGCTCCGCTCACAGTCCCACCCTATGATGGATATAACACAGGAACTGGGTGTGACTGTGAGCCGAGCCGAGAACTCTCGGCTACTCTCGGCTCCGCTTGGGACTGCGAGAGGACCCGAGAGCCGCCGAGGGCCACCGGGAGGACCGGAGAGCCCCCGAGATACACAGGACTCTGTATCTCAGCGGCACCATTTTTAAACATCAAGACTGCAATAACAAGGCTGCAAATGACACTGGACAAGGCTGCAGATGGACACTGATAAGGCTGCATTGATGGGCATTTAAATGTAAGTTTTTTCACCTACACTTCCCTCCTAAACTTGGGGTGCGTGTTATGCGCCGTAGTGTGTTATACACTGATAAATACGGTAATGTATAGAAGGTAGGGCCCGAAAGTGACTCAAGCCCAGGGGCCCCGACCACCCTAAGTCCTGCCCTGGGCATACCCCACTTTTAAGTACACAATGGGGTTTATTTACTAAAGCTGGAAAGTGCAAAATCAGGCTACAAAGGAAAACTCATGATGTTAAAACCAACCTCCTTTCCCTGAATCGGCGCAGTGTCAGTATCTAGTGACCAAGCAGGCATTTTCCTTAAAGCTTCATCTTCATCAAATATTTTGGATTGAAGAGAAATGCTAAGAGCTCTACCATATTCTTGGGCAGAATTCACTATATTGTTCCTGGGAGATCTGTGAATGAAATTAAATATCTGAAAATGGCTCTCCAGCTTAGTGCTAGTAAACAACATAAAGATGTGATTGCAGCATTATACTGACTAGCAAATCCTTTACATATTCCAATACAAGTTACAAAACAAATTGATGAATGCATTTTTTAAATTATTCTGATTGTAGATACAGAGATTCCACTAATCTGTCCAGATAGACTGAATTTAATGGCGCAGTGTTTCCTAGATTCTTAAATAATGCGATTCCTTGTAGCTCAGATAGATTTGCATGCAAATATTCAGCCAAACTAAAATTTGCAAATTGCTGATCTTCTTTATTCAGTCATCACAAGTGTTTACGGTACCTCCACTCACCATTTAAAAGATAGTTTTAATGAAAACCGTTCTAGCTATTGCAGGGATGTTAAAATCCCCCAGCATAGCTGAATAAATGCATGCAGAGTGTGTGTTTGTTTTATAGAAAAGCAAAGCTTTGGAAATACTTTATATAGCATTACGATATATTACGTCAGTTATCCACAATACAGTTTTCATGCAAACTGCATGCCCAGAGAATTGCATGAATGCAAACCAGACAACATCCTCTGGCCTCCATGTAATTATGTAACAGAGAAAAAATAACACGTTTAATTAACTACATCAGCCGGTCAGAGGTCACTTTCATCAGATTATTGTGAGCAAACTGGCAACAGCTGGTTATTGACTGGTTGCTGTAGTTCAGTTGATATATTGATTCTGTTTTCAGCATGTGCAAATGCATCCGGTATAATAATAATAAAAATCTATTGGCTTCTGAACTTACCTCCATTTGAGGCACACAATGGCTCCATCTCCCATTCCTGTGGTCACCAGTGTATGTCCATCTAAAGAAAAGGCCATTGAGCCAATACCCCCAGTGTGGTAAGAGTGACAGCTTGCCTGAGCAAAGGTTTCCTAGAAATTTGTAAATAGGAATACTTATTAGATCTTGCAGTAAACCAAAGCATAGTTCATACTTTTTATAATATTTAATAATTGTTTAGAGTGAAGGGTGAAGGGGGCAGTCTATATACAAGCATACTTAGCTTTGCAACTTTAATGTAAAGATCCTGTTCTACAAAAAGTAGCTTTTTCTGCATGTATTGCTACTTAGAAAAAATATTAGACTTGCTGACTTAAAGCAGAACTAAACTCAATGATGCTTACCTTTGCTTCAATGGTCCGACACCCGCAAGGTCACTTGCAGGTGCCAGCATCTTCTCTTCTATCGGGTGCTGGTCAGCGCGGGATGCTTGATTTGCTAGCACAGACAGGATGATGTCACTCCTGCACATGTGCAGCTCAGTGCACATTCTAAAGAAGACACCGTGAGAAGGCAGGTAAGTTTATTTTACTGCAGAAGAGACATTGGGGGTTATTTACTAAAGGAAAATCCACTTTGCACTGCAAGTGCACTTGGAAGTAAAGTCTCTGTAGATCCAAGGGGAACATGCAAGGAAAATAAAAAACAGCATTTTAGCTTGCACATGATTGGATGATAAAATCAGCAGAGCTTCCACTCATTTCAGATCTACCCCTTAGATTTAGAGCGACTGCACTTCCAAGTGTACTTGCAGTGCAAAGTGGATTTGCCTTTCGTAAATAACCGCCATTGCATAACTCTTCTGCAATAAAGAGTCTGAGTGCTCACAGGTTTTTAATACTACTAGAGTTTAGGAAATAGCCTCCATCAAGGAAAAGATATCTATGAATGAAGGATGGGCAGATAGATGAAAGGTCTGCCTCCTCCATTTATACCTCTCTTTTCATCCATGGAAGTTATAGTACTGCTTCTACGAATGGGGGATGGACAGAAAGGGCGGGCATAGTTGGCACTCTTAATGAGTGCTTGCCACAGGTCTCTCAAAACTATTAACCCTGCAGCACCGCAAAATTACTACTCCGGGCTTAAAGGGGATCAGATGACAGACTATTTTGGCAAAAGCAGCAGCCATCAGCACAGAGAGACTTTGCAATGATAAAAAAGTGCTGTCCTTTGTGCTGATTTTGAAAGAAAAAAAAAAAACTTTGACTAAACCTATGTGCCAAGTGAATTAACAACACTCCAAGCTAAAGACACGTGAAGAAGACAGTACCTGCCTTTTATCTGTGCACATTTGTTAATAAAGGCAAGGCATGCCAGGCAGCATGGTTAGTAAAGCCATCTATCTGGATTTAATTGGGTACAGAAAGGCCATGTGCACTGCAATAATATTAATTTGTCCATGCTAAATTGAGGTTATTTAATGCATTCCCATAATCATTCTGCATGATCTTTGCATTGTAAATCTAGCGCATATATCTTCATATACTAACCAAGTTATAGGAGTCTTGAAGATACAAAATGCCATCTCTTGCAGCCACAGCCAGCCACTTGTAATGAGAAGACAAATGAAGAGATCCTGGCCCAAGCTGACTTCCCTGCACATTCTTCTCAGCAGACAGAACTTTAAGTAGGTTTCCAGCAAAATCCTACAGACATAAACAGGCATTTTCGTCACATCTAAACAAAAAAGTATTCAATGACAAATAATGTACAGTTGCTCACTTCTGAAAATGTCAGTGCAGTATACAAAGTAGAGATCAGCATAAAACAGTTTGTCACTAGCTATAAAAAGATTGCCTTCATTTCTTTTATGGTTTTCTGGAGTTACTAAACATCTCCACCCTTTATAATATATTATTTAAATAGCTATGGTTTGAAGTTGTGTTTTGTGATCTCCTGCATGTGCTGTTTGCCTTGCGATCCTTAAACTGGATACACACTATACAATTTCCTTTCGATTTTTTGTTTTAGATTTACCAAAACCGTATAATATAAGGTCAAACCTAAGCACTTTCAATTTCTATGCAATCAGGAAGGCCCTTGCACTACATAGTTAAAGGTAAATCTAAAGGAAATTGAACAACAAAAGTTGTTTTGTGTGTATCCAGCTTTAGTTGAAGCCCAACCGCAATTTTTTTTTTAAGATTTAGAATGCAAGAACCTTTGCGATTGGTGAACCCATTGGGGAAGTAACCCTTAAATTTCTGTCCCACTGAAACTGGGACAAGACATAACAAAGGCTTTAACAGTTCCCCACTTTGGGACACATTCTGAAAATATATGCTTATAGTTGATTTTCAGTAAACACTCAAGAGTTTGTACATATAAGCCCTTGTACACACGGTCGGAGATTCCGACAACCAAATCCGTCGGAGTTATTCCGACTGATTAATTCCGGAAAAGATGTCCGGAAGTGATGTTGCATACACACGGTCAGACTAAGTTGTCGGAAAATCCGATTGTACATAACGTGATGACGTTATTTCGTTACGACGGGACTATGTTAGGCTAGTAGCCAATAGCTTTGGCCTAGGAATTTGATCTGAGCATGCGTGGCACTTTGTCCGTCGGAGTAGGCTGCACATGATCGGAGTATGTCCGAATAGGAGCATTTTTTCGGAAAATTTTACCGGCAAGTTGGAAAAGTTGGTGCGTCGGATATGCTGACGGAAACAGTCTGATGCAGACCACACACAGTCGGAATATCCGACAAAACGGTCCGATAGGAAACATTCCGACAGAATCTCTGACCGTGTGTACAAGGGCTAAGAGCCCTAATACCAATTTACCTAAATTTGGGTAAACAGTTATAGTTACATAGTTAGTCTGGTTGAAAAAATACATAAGTCCATCTAGTTCAACCAATAAAAGGGAACAATATATACAATCCTATATACCAGGGGTCATCAACCCTGTCCTCAGGGCCCACTAACAGGCCAGGTTTGCAAGATAACTGAAATACATCACAGGTGATATCATTTGCTGTTCAGTGATTGCAGTATTCTAGTCTGCATCTCCCAAAGGTAATACATAAAACCTGGCCTGTTAGTGGGCCCTGAGGACAGGGTTGATGACCACCGCTATATACACAATCCTATACCCACAGTTGATCCAGAGGAAGGCAAAAAAAACAGAAAAGCATGCTATAATTTGTTCAAGCTTACTCAATTGTGCACTGTACTAGATGTAATACTTAGCCGCATTGATGAGAATTTTGTTTGTTTTGTATTGAAAACCTTCAATAAACATATTGAAACATATAATTTGTTCAAACAGGGGAAAAAAATTCCTTCCTGATTCCCCAAGGAGGCCCATCTACTTTGAGGGGTGCACCTGTGATATTGGCTGTATAGATCTGAGGCAAAATGACCAATCATGAGCAAAACTAGATAAGCTGTTGCCCTGTGCCATCAGCCTTTACCCCAGACTAAAATAGGAGTTTTACAGCTGTATAATATTTGTCAGTCTGAACTTTGAAAAATTACAACTTTCCTGCAAACCTTTAATAAAGATACATAATATATTTACAAGTTATAGTACTAGTAAGTGCTTACTGCATCCTGAATCAATACAATTGGCAGTGCTGTAGTAATGCACAAAATAAATATCAGGATCCCAGACACAACATATATAGCTTTATCTATTTAATTATGAAACGCTTTAGTAATAACATTTCAAAACATTTACCTTTGGCAGTACAAATTTGTAAATCAATGTAGAATCGTCACAGTAACCATAGACCGAATTGCCATTGCTTCCTAGAACAGCCGAATACAGGGGCTGCTCGACTTTGTACTGTTGCTTTTGGATCATGATGTCTTTAAACATGCCATGCTGATCAGTGTATTCAATGGGATCTGTAAGTACATGGCACAGCTAAATTGTCACTGAAGATCAAAATGACAGGTTCACTTCAAGGTTTTCCCATGGCCCGAGATCTCCTTAAAATCCTGTGACCTCTACTTTATGTTATCATTATTTACAGTAGAAAGCTCACCTACAAATTTCTATTTGTAATGTGTTTACTCTATGTACTTCTAAGCTTGCTGCTTGGTAAACCTGGCAAAAAAATGTGTATCCACCCTTAACAAAACAATATTTTATATTTCTGATTCCTAGTTAGGTTTTAAAAGGTGTATATAAGTTTTGAATTCCAAGGCTATGTGTTTGAAATCATTTCAGTTTAACCTATTGAAAGCCCATGCAGGAGGACAGTAGGGGAATGTCTATGGCCACTGTGTACAGCCTCTGGTATGCCCCAATGTCTCATCCCGAGCAACATAATATTTACAAGCCAAGTAGTAAGTGTTAATAATTGTCTGGCCCACGTCCAACGTGTTATCTTGAATATTTTCCCTAGACTGCATAGCCATAGCAGAATTTTCAGAGCTAATTAACTAAGCCTCCATGGCACTACTCTTTTTTAAACATCTCCTGAATTCTTGGCAAAGCCAGACTGTGTGACAGGGCCCCAAACTGGTAGACATGCCTACAGTAGCTTGCAATTCACGTTGTAATTTGGAATGGTCCCCTACCCAGAAAACTGCCTTGGTTGGCTTCTGGTGTTGGGTGTGAGTGAGAATTAAAGAAGAAATGGAACATTACTCGCTTTTGGCCATGAAAGCAAATAATTAAATTATGCACCTTATTAATAAAAAGTAATATATGAGCAGAAAAATATAACTGCTGCTATTGCTAACTTAGTTGTCTGTCAGCCTGAAATTAGCTTGAATATCTAGAACAGGGGTCTCTAAACTTTCTAAATAAAGAGCCAGTTTACTATCCTTTAGGCATTAGGGAGGCTGCACTGTTGTCAATGGGAGTAGAAAATGTTTGTCATCAGTGGGAGGAAAAAAACGCCCCTTCCTTGGATTTAGTGGGAGGAATAATAGCCCAGTGATGGTGTCAGTGGGTGAATGATGCCCATCATTGGTGTGAGTTGGAAGAAAAGTGTCTTAAGGGTGAGATAAAGGCAAGCAAAGGGCCACAGTTTGGAGACCACTGATCTAGAACCTTGATTGATTACCTGAACAATAAGAATGACTTGGAAAATTAATGAAGCTTGTGAAGTATGAAAGATCTAAATTTCTAGTATTTATTGTCAAAGTTTCATTGGACAGTGATCAGAGTCCTCACTCCTGGACAGAGCCGTCAGGGGAGTACTGTAAGTCCATGCAAGCAAGATGATTAGGGATGCCAAACCTTAACACTTTAGCAATGCACATCATGTTTTTTTAATGGAGAACGCTGTGGACTCTGGTGTAAAGGAGAATTATGATGTAAGGGGTTTTCTGCTCACCAAAGCCCCCACTCACAACAGAATTCCTGGAATTCCTCCTTAAACCAGGGTTCCCAAAGCTTCCCTTACATCAGAGTCAGCAGAGCACCCCTTACATCTGAATCCCTATTACCTTAGTGTACTTACTCCCTCAGAGGCAGGAGAGAGAAGGGAGGGAGAGGAGAGACTTCAGTCACAGGCAGTGGATGGTGAGCTCACTCACCCAAGGATGGAGGCTCAGGCATTGACACCTTTCATCCATGATGTAACTACTGGCTACTGGGTTTCATATTTCCAACCCACACATCCCTTTTCTGAGGCACAGCACACTGGGGATTGGAGTATGGGTGGGAAGACACAGAGGGGTAGGGGCAGGAGGAGGAGGAACAAATCGAGCCCTTTCCTGTCAATGTGGGGAGGGGGGCGTACTGGCTCTGGGCAGTGTAAGAGAGTGTCACAGACACTCAGCTTAAACCACTGCATCTGGCCCTTTGGATGCTTGGCAACCCTGGTGATTAGAGTGTGCCCAGGCACACCTGTAGTATGTATGCATGCCTATGCACTCAGTGGTTGTGGCAATGTATTCAAGCACACAGTCCGGTCTGAATAATGTGTCCAGGTTGCAGGAGGTCTGAAACCCGGACACATGATTAAATACCAAGGCTGTCTGCATGAATCCCAAATGAATGGCAACCCTATAGATGATGTATCCCCAGGGGGTGAGTTGCTGATAACTTGGGTTTACAGGAAGTGGATTGAATGATACTGGTAATCATTCCACTTGGAAAATGACTGGCTATGTTGCAGAGTGTAGAGTCTGCAGATTAAAGTACTAGTGTGTACTGCAGTGAACTGCTTTTTTACTTTTTGAACATGCTTAGCTACTTTTTATTTAATATTTTGTGGATTTAGGCACGAGGCCAGGTCCAGAATGATCTGGATCTGTAAACCAGTCTTTGACAGTCTGGGTTTATAGGAAATGAGTTGGATCTGAGCTGGTCTGTGAGAGAAAAGGCTGGTGAGTATTTCTGTAAAAGTCTTTTTTTAACTTTTTTTTAACATTCCTGACTACTTACTTTTAACATTTTGAGGGCATTAAGCCAGGTCCAGGATAACAGCACCACAGCCTGCAATATTAATGGTTCACAGGTTCTTTTTTAGCATTCATAAGAACTAATTAACTCGATTATTGTTCAGTATTTGCGCTCCTAAATGATTTATTTATTTTTTTACGTTTTCTGTAATCACAAATAAACTGATGTGTTTGAAAATTACTTGTTAAGATTTGCTGAGCCAGGAAAAATAGCTCTAGCTGAGTGCCACTCTCATCTTCTTCCTTCTCTCCCACGGGATAGACAAGCGCCAAAACTTTAATATGCGGTGTATCTGTTGTACTCAGTGATGACAAGGACAGGATATCTCCACCAACCACTAGGAGAGAGCACATTTTACTACATAAAAACACAGAAGTACAATTATATTTTTCTCTTTTCATAGCTTCTTATTCCATAGATATATTAGCTTAAACATGGTGAATGAAAGCAAAGGTGACTGGATGAGCGAATAAACATACTGGGGGTTATTTACTAAAGGCAAATCCACTTTGCACTACAAGTATACTACAAGTGCACTACAAGTGCAATCGCTGTCGATCTGAGGGGGACATGCAAGGAAAATAAAAAAACAGCATTTTAGCTTGCATATGATTGGATGATAAAATCAGCAGAGCTTCCCTTCATTTCAGATCTACCCTTCAGATCGACAATCACTGCACTTCCAAGTGCACTTGTAGTGCAAAGTGGATTTGCCTTTAGTTAATCAATCCAACTGTCTGCATTGCAATCAGTTAAGTAAAAGATTAATTGTACAGGTAAAGCCCCATACACACTATCAGATTTTCTGCTGAGTTTTTCCTTCAGATTTACCAAAACCATGTAGTGCAAGGGCCTGTCTGATTGCATATACATTGAAACTCCTAAGGTCTGACTTCATATTATATGGTTTTGGTAAATCTGAAAGAAAAATTCAGCAGAAAATCTGATAGTGTGTATGGGGCTTGAGAGCTAGCAAAATCCCTGGATAAATTCCACCGTTAAGTGCTATGGAACTGTGAGCGCTTAGCAAGGATGGTTCACAGCAACTGCTGTGCTGGATCTAACCCATACAAATAAACCTTTACATTGGTGACTAAAGTCATATCTATCGCTTATCTATAGTTCCCTGTTACTGATGAATAAAACACTTGCTACAGCACAAGAACTTGCTACAGTATATGTTTCTTTGGCAACAATTTCTTTCCACCATATTCAAGTAAGACAAGAGGTCTAGGTGGTCTTCTTTTAATGACGAGGTCAACATGGATACATGCTATCATAAAAGAAATGTTAATGCCTTATAGGTTATAAAGCTGATGCATTTTTTTTTCAGGTATTCACCCCTTGCATCTATGCTAAAATATAAAATCACCATACAGTAATTAATTTGAAAATATAAATAACATAAAGAAAAATATAAAAAAAATTGTAAGAACTTTCCATCTAGTAAAGTCTAAAAGAAATATAACTTATATGGTAGATGTGTTCTAGCATTCACCATATAAGCCAGCCTTTCTCAAACTTTTCTACATGGAGGAACCCTTGAAATAACTTTCCGTTCTCAGGGAACCTTGATAAAAATGACTCTACCTACAACTCCTAAAACATTAAGTGTTATGGTCAGTGGGAAGAATGTTCCTTACATTTGTGGTCACTGGGAAGAATTACCCCCTTACAGATAGTTAAAAAGATCAATGGTGTCAGTAGGAACTTATGTGACAGGTAGAACTTGCTCATTGCTCAAGGAACCCCCTTAAAACCTCTGGAGGAACCCTAGTTGAGCAAACCAGATATAAGCACTGATATCTAGATGCATACTTCCCAACTTTTTGACATGGGAACTAGGGACACCTATTAGCAAAAGTATGTAGGCATAAGACACACCCCCTGCCATGCCCCCCTTAAAGGAGAATTAACAAACAAAAAAAAAGATTAGTTAAACCCACAAGTGCTTCTTTTTAACCACTACTATTCCTTTATCTTAGCTTTTGAAATTTACAAATGCAGAAATTTTGAAATTGGATGAAACGTTTAGCACTGGGAAACACTTTTTGAAAGATAAATAGTGCATTTTATATACAACTACATAGATCAGACCAAAATGAGAAACAAATGAGGAGGAAAGAGGGACAGAGGGACATTGCTCCAAATGAGGGACAGTCCCTCGAAATCTGGGACAGTTGGGAGCTATGTAGATGTATGCTTTACTGTCTTCCATCTTCACCAAATCACTTTGCTGTTGTAGACCCGTAAATTGCTCTGGTAAGACAGTAAGCCAGAGAGAGACAGGGCACAGTGCTGAAGAATAAGCTTTAGCATAAATGACTACTTTGTCAGAACTTTATTTGGTACTTTGTCCTATCCTACAACTTTCTCGCTATGCAGCCCAGAGTACCTTACAGCCTTATGAGGCTGTTCTGACTGCCTAGGAAGTAGACACAGCACCAGCTCTCGGCTCAAGCTATTATCTATAGTCAGTGTTTGCCAGGGAACTAAAACTTGATTTATATCACCATCATTTCACAGAGGAGAAAGAGGTTTTGAGCTGCAGGTATAAATAAGATAATAAAACAAAATCAAGTTGCTAGATTTTATTAAGAACATAAACACAACATTGAAAGCCGTAGCTTCACAAATCTTAACAATGAAACACCCCTGTTATCACAGTCACTTTAACAAAATTATTACCTGTATAGCCAAGAACTTGAAAACAATTGGAAGGCCTTGCATCTAGTACAAATATGTGTCCATCAGCAGCCCCAGTCAAGAGGAAATCACCTTTTTGATCAAAACTTGGGGAAAAAAAAAAAGAATTGCAGATCAAGCGTCCTGCTATTGTTTATATGTAAATATATGTTACTGTCAGAAATGGAATTGCAATCTGTTAATACTGGCATGTGCCCAAAGGCCTGTCTGGGTCCATAAAAGTCCTTTTGGGGTTCAAAGCATTAAAAGCATAATTTTAAAGAAAAACTATACTTTACCCATTTAGGACAAAGCATCAAATATGCTTTAACCCCTTATATAACTCCAGCCTATACTTCGCCTTGCTTTGATCCCAGCTGCTCTGTTCAGTGGCAGGAGCCTAAAGTAAAAATCCTATATGGAGGAGCACGGTTTTGCACATTATGAATGCTGTGTTGATAGAACATGCTTTAAGTTTGTAATATATATATGGAGGCGCTCCATTGTTTTCTTTGTTCATTTGCAAAACAGGGAAAGTCCATACCAGTGACTCATAGAGGTTGATTTACTAAAACTAGAGAGTGCAAAATCTGGTGCAGCTCTGCATGGTATCCAATCAGCTTCTAACTTAAGCTTGTTTATTTAAGCTTTGGCAGAAAAACCTGGAAGGTGATTGGTTTCTTTGCAGCGCTTCACCAGATTTTCGCACTTTCCAGTTTTAGTAAATCAACCCCATAGCTTACAGGGCTTTGCTTTGCTCCTGGTTGCTGGATAGAACAATGAGGAAGCGAAAGCAAAGTAAGTACTGTAGATGGTGTTGTGAATGGCTACATTAAATAAACCTGCTTCCTTGCTCTACATGGCAAAGTTTAACTTAAAGGAGAAGTCCAGCCTGAGCTTGTTTGGCTGGGCTTCTCCTAAGGGTCACAGGAGTGGAATTCGTTTTGCACTCTTGTGAACCGTTTTCAGCAGAGAGCAGATTGAAGTCACAAGAATCAGTCCAGGCACCGCGTCATCCCGATAATGGAAGGCTGGATCAGCCAGGTGCCTGGACTGATACCCGTCTCAGCCTCTCAGTGAACTGCTGAGAGCCTGAGACGGTCGCTCCCCACCCCTCCACAACTCTGCACTCCAATGAGCATGGAGGAGCAGAGCAGAGAGATGCTGATTGGGAGTCAGCAGTTCTCCACTCGGGGAGCTGTGAGAGCCGAGCCATTGTGATGTTCGATCGCTCAGTTCTCAGTGTAGAGGCGCCAGGGTTGCAGATGCAACATTGAAGCGATGCTGCATCCACCTAGTTAGGTATAAATATGAAAGAAAAAAAAAACATACTTTTCTTTTAACCGTTGACTCCAGAAAGGTGTCAAATCATATCACAAAGGTAACTTACTGCAGGTGCAGAACAGGATCACAATAAAGTCTTTTTCTTTGAACTATTCGAGGTGACTTTATTTTAGCGCCATCAATGAAATAAATATGTCCGGTACTGCTTCCAATTGCTGCATAATGGGATGATGGGCAGCATGCCATGCAAGTTACCTAAGGAAGAGGGGCTACATTACTACTCAAAGACGGACATGGGTATGAGTTAGCAAATCATGATCGATGCATGGATTCACTTGTGTTCTGTACGTAAACTTCACAAAAACAGGAGAATTACAACAGAAGGATGATAGCATTTAATAAAATAGTAATAATAGACATTTTAACAAAATAATTACCTGGGTATCAAGAGTCAAAGCACTGATGTTTTCTCCATTTTCCACCGACCACATCTGAACAACTCCAGACTCGCTTACGCTCTTAAGTTTGAAAATAAAATGTGATCATTTTAGGTGTGAAACTCATGTTGGATGTAGTAGAAGAAAAGGGACCATTCAACCTTAGAAATACATGACCTTCACTCTTGACATCCTATTGCATAGGGAATTTCTACCCCTCTATCAAGCTGTCTCTGATGATTAATAAACTAGATTACTACCTAAATGTCATTACGGAAGGCTAGTTTAATTGTCCATGAGTTTAAAGGTAAATATAAAGTTCAAAAATATGGCCTCATGCATCATAACTCCGACTTAGGTGGGCTCTGGCAGATTTGGTCTTCTGCTGGCTTGTTATAATGCTTGAGAACCCAGAAAGGAATTCTAACTTCCCTATCATAAGCATTGAAGTAGGAGAATTAAAATAACATCCAGACAACATTTCCAGAAGGGGAGATCAGCAGGTTCCATGCATCATGCTGTATTAAGCATGTGTCTAAGACTAGGGACAACCAAGGTGAATGCATTCAGGGAAACAGCCCCAGTATTGTATCTGAATTATGTGAAATTATAAACGTAAAAGACTTACCATGCAGTACTTGCTTCCATTGGTCAAAAAATCAACACCAATTAATCCCTTGTTGTATGCATTAAGAATTTGAAAAGGGTCTTGAGAATGTTTGTGGTTGTATATATAAACAGAACCCTAAAATAGAAGATAAAGAGTGTAGAGCAGTACAAATCTGTATGTGTTGTGTAAAACATCATTTAACAGAACAATTTTATGCAGGAGGAACTATGTTCCTGCCATAGGTGTGTGCAGCCTATTGTATTAGGGTGTGCACCCTAAAGCTCAAGCACATGTGTGCCTACATATATATGGCGCTGACAGGGAGATCAATCTCCCTGCTGGCACAGTGAAAGAGAAGTGCATAAGAACTTCTCTTATGGCAGAGCCGGTAAGATGGAGATCTTTCCCCTCTTCCTGCTGGCACACAGAGTGACAATGCTAATGTGCATAGGATTATTAGGGTGTTCCCAGGCATATGGTTCCCGCTAGTTTCTTGCAAAACAGATATAATATAAAAGAACGTGTCCCTTTAAATTACTGGTATATTGCTTCTATTCTATAAACCATGGAGTATCTTTTTCATAAACATGTTTAACCAGTTCCCGACCAGCCACCGCAGACGCTGTAGGAGTCGTGCGTGCCCGCAGCTTGTCCCCGGAGCTGATTGCAAGTGCCCGGCCGGGCACCCGCGATCACTGGTGACAGAGCGAGAACCGGGATCTGTGTGTGCAAACACACAAATCCCAGTTCTATCAGGGGAGAGGAGACAGATCGTGTGTTCCTACAAAGTAGGAACACCGTTCTGTCTCCTGCCATAGTCAGTCCCACCCCCCCACAGTTAGAACACACCTAGGGAACACAGTTAACCCCTTGATCTCCCCCTAGTGTAAACCCCTTCCCTGCCAGTGACATTTATACAGTAATCAGTGCATTTTTATAGCACTGATCGCTGTATAAATGTCACTGGTCTCAAAAATGTGTCAAAAGTGTCTGATTTATCTGCGGCAATATCGCAATCCCGATAAAAATCACTGATTGCCACCATCACAAGTAAAAAAATAATAATAAAAATGCCATAAATCTATCCTCTATTTTGTAGACGCTATAACTTTTGTACAAACCAATCACTGTACACTTATTGTTTTTTTTTTTTTTACCACAAATATGTAGAAGAATACATATCGGCCTAGACTGAGGAAAAAAATAGTTTTTTAAAATGTGGGATATTTATTATAGCAAAAAGTAAAAGATATTGCGTTTTTCTTTTTTTTTTTTTCAAAATTGTCACTCTTCTTTTGTTTATAGCGCAAAAAATAAAACCTGCAGAGGTGATCAAATACCACCAAAAGAAATCTATATTTGTGGGAAAAAAAGGACGTAGTTTTGTTTGGGTACAGCATCGCATGACCGTGCAATTGTCAGTTAAAGCGACACAGTGCCATATCGCAAAAAATGGCCTGGTCAGGAAGGGGGTAAATTCTTCCGGGGGGGGTAAAGTGGTTAAGGCTCCACATTTTATTTTATTACTAGCAAGACTGCTCCATCCCACCGATAGGTCCAGGTGCAGCAAAAACATCGCTGCAGGAGCAATCTAAATACTTCCACATGGTGGTAAAGATAAAGCCACAGTAGCAGGAACAGAACAAGTGGAAGCAGCAACAGGGCCAGCAAGATCCAGCAGAAACTGCAGATGCAACAGTGCAGGTACTGACAGTAGTTCACTCATGAAGCTTTGCATACGTTTCGCTAACAAGTAAAGCCTTTCGCTTACAATGACGGTACATGATCACCTTGTAAAAAAAAATCCATTCAGTTTAAAATGGAAATGAAAGGCAAAGAAAGCATTATCAATACCTTTTTTCACTTTTTTATAAGTGATCACATATCCTCTGTTCTCATCTGCATTAGAGAAGGGGGGAGGAAAAGCAACAGCACACTGAGCTTCTCAGTGAGAGGATGTGCAGTGGAGGCATGTCAGGACTTATCATTGGAGGAGAGTACACTGAGTTTCCAGCCCAGCTACAGAACTGACCATGCAGTGCTCTCAATGTGGTCAGTTTTTAATAGGAAAGCAGAGGGACTGGCAGGAACAGCAGGGATTTCACACAAAGGAAGCAATACAGCAGAACAGAATACTTTCTCATATAAGTACATGGTACAGCAGGTACATATCAGGTATATGAATAACAAACATTTTAAGTCCCACGGCACGCCAGATGGAAAACTACAATACACACAGCCACTGGCTGGTGAATTGGATGGAACTGTTTATTTAAATTGAGAGGTCCTGGACAGAACTGAAATTCGTTTTTTTTTGCAGCATCAGCTATGTGCTAACAGCTTATGTTGTCAAATTCCTTCTACTGTTGGAATTTTTGTCATTTTATTTCAAGCACATGTGCACTTCAAGGCATCAGTAAACATAAATATAAAATGTATTTAAATCAATTAGTGAAATTTTTAGTCGGTTTTCAATGGAGAAGATATTTGTGATACATGGTTCTGTAGGAGATTCTTACACATAGCTAACTACCTACCAGGAAACCCATAAAAGAATATTACCAACTGCCTCTGGTAGTCTTTTTTTAACCTAATGTAGTAAAATCCCCGAGGAGATGCAGATATACTGTCCAGGTCTTCCCCCCCAAGCTTTGCCCTGCAGCCAGACACACATGCTCATTCACATGTTCTTCAATGAACAGTCTAGGAGTGTTGTTTTTGTTGTTTTATTTTTGAAAAACTTGGATAGTATTGGGAGAAATGAGCGGGATACTCCAAAAAAACTAAATGAAAAAAACAGGAATTATGGCTTACGTCCTTAGGTATTCTTTCTAGATAAGCCTATTAACCTCCCTGGTGGTATGATTCAGTCTGGAATTAGGTGCTGAAAGTGGTACAATTATTTTGCATGGAAATTTGGCGTTTTATTTTGTAGTCCTGTAATTCTGAGGAATAACTCTCTTAAATCTGTTCAAACCAGAGTCTAGCAGACATCCCGGGTATGATAAAGTTTATAATATAATAAAGAATAATAAAAATTATTCAATAATGTAATCAAATCCAAAAACACTGAAAAAGGGACACGTTTTGGTTGCTATGGATAATCTCCAAATTCCAGGCAGAAAAAAATGTATTTATAATATAAAAGTGCATGCAGGGCATTGCACAGACCACTAGGGACAAAGGGGGTGTGTAATTTTTAATACAGTACTGTAATCTGTAAGATTACAGTGCTGTGTGTGTTTTGTGTCTTTTAACTTTTTTGAATTTGCCGCCGTTCTACGCTCCCGTGCGCCGTAACGTCGCAGGGAACGGAGCTCGGCGGCACTCGGCATTGTGAATCGAGCGGAGGACAGATCGATCACATAGCGTGGAGGACATCACTGGATCCAGGGGACAAGGTAAGTAACTCTCCCTGTGTCCTCCCCTGCATCCAGCGATGTCTGGCTCGGGGTTACCGCTCCTGTTAGTGAAATCCCAACCCGAGCCAGACTCAGGATTACCGCTAGGGGGGTTAAAGTCTGTGCTTGTAGCAAACAGTAGACTTCAGCTTTAAGGTAGTAGTAGCAGCAATAGTTCTTCTTTCTTAGAGCCACAAGAGCAGAGTCCTTTTAAGCAGAAGATTAGATGGACAAAGATTGTCAGGGCACCAGCTGGTGTCCCCTTTACCTAGACCCACAGCTGACTCTTTAGCACCAGAAGGGTAGCAACAGCACAAAGGTCCCGAAGATCTGTTAGAAGCATCTGTACTCACACAAGGCCCAAGGGCAGCTGGTTGCCTCCTTCCAACTTCCAAGCGACACCTTACTCCAGAGATACCAGACTAGATCTTCAGCAGACAGAACCCCTTAGTAAGCTCTTTTTCTAGCTCCAGGGTCTTAGCATCCCTGGCCCTCAGGTCACCCACCTGAGGCCTCACAACAGCAGATATAGTTGCATTGCCTGGAAGGGCAGTGTGCCCTACAGGCTGGACTAATCCTCTCCAGGAAAAGACCCAGAGCCCAGTGTGCTTACACAATATATACAGTCTCTCAGCATGCCTTCAGAGCCTGACTCTCTGGGATTAGCCAGGGCTGTATCAATATATTAGTGCTGTCATCTGCATAACTCCATGCCTATGATCCAGAAGCATCTCAAACTCTCTGGAGACACAGGGAGCTATCAAGCTGGAAGCTGAGCATACTAAGCAGACCTAACTAGTGGAACACAGCTACACAGCTAAGTATAGTGAGCAAACTATGCTTTTACACAGCAATCATGGCCACACTGACAACAGGGTGGCAACCAAATTTACTTATCACACACATACTAATTTCATCTTTCTAATCCTAGCAACTACCTAGGTGGGTGCTACACTAAAAAATATATAACAGAAATAGCCTGCAGTAGAATAGAAAATAATAGCATATGTATTAGTTTCTTTGAATAATCAATGTTATGAATAGCTCTTTTATATAAATTAATCCCTGTACTAGATCTATTGGTCCTTTACAGTTCCAACAAGTGTCTGTGCAAAGCTTCCAGGTTGTATTCAGGTTTTGGAAGTATGAAGTTGCTTAATTTAGGGGAAATAATAAATATTGATTCAGGTGACTTTCCAAAACTTTTTGGCTTACCTTGCTTGTTGCAATGGAAAGCATCCTGTAATCACTGGAGAAAGCAATACTTTCAATGGGTTCCTTTGCATCCCAGCATTTTTCAAGTTTACATTCTGAACCCTTTATGGAACATGACCACAAAATGCCTTCCTAGAAAATACATACAAAGTAATCATGTGAGTAAAATATATACAGTATCATTGGATATAGGAAATCATCACAAAAGAAATCTGGAGGTTGCCATTGTTGACCTCTCGTTCTGAAGATGCCAGCTGCCTGGTTGTTACAATGGCCTTATAAACTCAATAGTTTGAGTTACCGATCTAAGACAGGTATGCAGAGAGGTATTGCTTTGACTTTCCTGTTCTGCATACTTGTTTTAGGTTAGTGGCCCATAAACTATTGAAGCCAGAAACAGCCAAGCAAATAGTTCTTTCTGAAGGGGTTTAGCATTTATATCTACTGTATTTCTCTTATGGCCTGGGTCAAAGGGCTTTGAACTGTGTTCATGAGCTGGCTTCTGAAATCATTTTAAAATGCTTCTGAAATCTTTCAGAATTAATTGACAGGTGCATTTGACCTGCAGTTTACCTACTATGCGCTGCAATTGAACAGCTAACAAAAGCCCATAGACACAATCTATAACTCAAATATTTAGAGTACTGCTTTATTATTGGTTCATGGTGTCCATCAATTTTTTTGTTAATTAAATATCTTGTGAGAACTCCGTAAAGGGTATTAAGATACAAACATGCAACAATGCATGACAAATAAGTTTATCTACATAACCAAACATAATCTGAGTGTGTCCCTTAGACACAATTTAATCAATGGGGGCAAAGAGTTTGATAAAAATGGTTTGTCTTCTTTATAGGGACATTGACATTTTGTTTCTGGATTAAAGCATTGTAAAGTTATTCACCAATAAAATAAGGGGATCAGTGATCCTGCAGTAGGGAATGGGATACAACTGTTAAGCAGTAAGCAGTATGTGTGGGGGGAGCTTAAACATACTGTATATAAGTAAAACTCTTACGCTTCCAGCTAAGTAGAGTCCATCTTTGTAAAGTGCAACAGTGTTAATGCTTCCTTTCATATCAATTCCTCTGGGCGATTCATCTGGAGAAAAACAGAGTTTATGCAAGTTAAGGGAGCTTAACACAGAAGTGTATAACTTAATAGATAGCTAAAATGCATATATACAGAACTGTGCAAACATTGCGCCATCAAAAAAGATCAGAATCCTATAATGGTTAATGGTATTTTACTATTTTAAGCGTATGTGTTTTTAAACTGATGTTAAGTATTTACATTATTTTTACTATATACTGTATATTATATGGAAAAAGGTTCTTAGAGCACTAAGCTAAAAAGGAAACCAGAGAGACGCTACCAACTTAAGGGCTTGCTTTAAAATTTGGATAGTCACTCATCCAAATCACTTGCATGTTCAGTAGGTGACAAGGCCATGACAAAAAAAAAGCAACTTCAACGTCTATGATTATTGAGAGTCCACAGTGTAAACCTCCCAGAGCCAGCCATGCCAGTTTATAGTAATCTTTGTGGTGTGACGCTCTGAAGAGATACAGAAAAAAGTCAAATGTTGATCTGGTATTTCAGAGTTAATTTAATTAAATTATTAACAAATTTAATTTAATCTGTTAGGATATTAACTTTCAAGTGGATTGTTTATTTGCTGTTCAAGAAATTTCAGTTCAAACTTGATTATTTCAAGTAAACGAAATATAAATTAAATGTAACAATTAATTATAAATTTGTATTATTTTTTATGACTCTCAGAGTCTCCTCTGCTCCCAGGAAATGTGCCTTAAGCCAATCTTTTTACGCACTAGAAAAGCACAGACTCTCATTTGCATGCCAGGTATTCTGTGCAACCTGAAGATGCAAACTTTTAACTAAAAGTTGTAGGAAAAAAAGGTAAACTCTCTCAATAACTCAAGTTTCAGATCTGGGTGAACACCAAGGGGTTCAAACACCTATGGGCTTCTTTTACCTCTTGAATATCCCTGTAGTGGGATGTTCCCTTGATTGTGTTTTCCTTTTGCAAGCTAGTAATGTAAATGATTTGCTTCCTCAGTTATTTGTTCAATGTACATTATGCCACACCATCATTTGGCTTTTTAAGCTGGGATGTACAAAAGATGTCAAATATGTTCCAATTGGCCTTACTCAAAGATGTAAAATATGATCCTATTGGCTTTCCTCAAATATGTCAAATTTGTTCCTATTGGCTTTCCTTAAATTCCTATTGGCTTTCCTTAAATATGTCAAATATGTTCCTATGGGCCTTCCTAAGAGATAATCAATTCCTGCTTCATCTTTCTTACATGGAGTCATTCTTTACATTTAGCAAATATTTTAAGGTACCTACAGTATATCATAGGTGATCTTGTAGCTATGTGGCCCATTTGTGCTTCTTTTTATTCTTTGATGAAAAAAAAGTTATGTGTACCTTCTTTCCAAACTCCCCTTCCAATAAAAGCCAGCAAGGCTATATTAGAAGAGAATCAACTAAAAAATACATTATTTAATTATATTTTTAGTAAAAAGTCTGGAAATTATGCATTTTACCTGCCGTTTGCCAATCCATTGGGCTAAGGACTGTGACCATCTGTGTCTCTGGGTTAATGGACAGTAGCTGTCCTCCATTACAGCCCACATACAAGTCAGACGTTGCACTCCAGCAATGTGTATTGGGTTTAACAAATGGTTTTCGAAGTTCTTTTGGCTTAAATACAAATGTAAAAAAAAAAATTAATATTAGAGAATACTCTAATGCTTTGATACACTGTTCCAAAAAAGGACGTATAATAAGAATATAAAATTTAAATGAATGTATTTTTTTTTCTACTCTGACCAGATGCATCAAACAGACACAGCCAAGCAAGCACCCTCTCTCAAAGGCATATCTAAGCCCCAAAACAAAAGTTAATATATTACAGCTTACCAGTCCTTAGCTTTGTAGCTGTATTATTTATTTTTGCAAGTTTTTTTCTCTTAATTTTACCTGGGAATCCTGTAAGTAACATACTTCCTGGCCCTTTGTGACTATACTCATTTCTCTACTGTATCGATGGAGGGAGTCAAGGTTGTCACACAGGCTGAACTTCACACATCTGCCTTTGTTGCTTCTAGTTCATCTCATAGGAGGTAACATAGATATTGCATTTGTGGCACAATCTATAGGTATTTGCAAAAAAAATTCTAAGCCCGAAAAAAAAAACGATTGCAGCAACCACTGTTAAACTGCAATATATTACATTTTTGTTTTGGGGTTTATATACATTTTAAAGGGTATGTTAAGCATAGAACTGTTGGTGTTATATAGAGCCTGTATAATAATAATAATAATAATAAAACTGGTATTGAATATATGCATGGCTGTAATATTTATTCGTATAAATCCCACCTAATATTTCAGTTTTCATAAGATACCTGGGGATTCTGTCAGTTCTACTCATTTTCTCTTTCAATCTGACCACACCAAGCACAGCTTATGCAGTCAGTTGGCATCACAGGGCTTGCTGATCGGAGGTACAGCAAGCCTGTACTCTAGTAATCTGTTTTTCTGCTGCCCCTCCTTTTTTCAGCCCTGTCCTTCCCTACTCTTTTCAAAAGTAGAAAGGAAAATATTTGACTATACATAGACATTAGGAAGCATTAATCTGTGTAACGTTCTTTTGGAATTGTCTACTAAATACTAAATACTTTGAACATACTTTGAACATTTAAAAATAATGTACATGCAAATTTATCTGAAGCATTCTGTAATACTTTTAGTGAATTTATGAGACAAATTTGAATGTTGAAACAAGAAAATAATCTACGGAAATAAAAATACCACACACTTAAAGCGGAGGTCCACCCTAAAGTGGACCTTCCACTCATTGGAACCCTCCCCCCCTCCGGCACCACAATTGGCACCTTTCAGAGGGGAGGGGGGTGCAGGTACCTGTACAGTACAGGTATCTGCACCCACTTCCAGCGTAGATTCTGCAGAAGGTACGGCCCTTTCCGCAGAATCTACGCCCCTTTCTGAAGGTCCCCCGCTGCCTGCTGGGAAACACACGGATCCCAGAGACAGCGGGGACCATCCTTATTGTGCAGCGCGACTCGCACATGCGCAGTAGGGAACCGGGAAATGAAGCCGAAAGGCTCCACTTACCCAAGTTGGCGGCGGCAGCACCCGAGAGACGATCGAGAGATCGGCTTCGGGTGGCGACATCACGGGTGGGCTGGGTGGGTAAGTGTCATTATTTTAAAAGTCAGCAGCTGCAGTATTTGTAGCTGCTGGCTTTTTTAAAAAAAAAAAACGGCGGACTCCCGGCGGACTCCCGCTTTAGTGCTTTTGTAAACTGAGACCAATATAACAAACATATACATGTATAAAGAATTCTCTATGCTCTTCTGCTAAAAAAAAACAAAGAACAAAAAAAAACATTATGCTCTATAGGCTACTACTGGTATGGACATAACTACTTACCATGAATACTTCTGCTTCATCACCCAATAAGCCTGCAATGGCTGGCACTGGCATCTGAGGTCCCAGGTATGAGAGTTCAGTGTCAATTTGAGAAGTAAAGTACTCATTATCTGAATTTACTGTACCATCCTCATTGGGAAGTTTAATTAGCCTGTTGGTTAAATGCAGTGTTAAAATGGAGTGAAATGGCAAATGAGGTTCAATGTAGATAAATGTAAAGTTATGCACTTGGGGCTAAGAATATGCATGCATCATACATACTAGGGGGAGTGCAACTGGGGGTATCAATGGTGGAGATGGATCTGGAGGTTTTGGTAAGTCAAAAGCTTAGTAATAACATGCAATGCCAAGCTGTGGTTTCCAAAGCGAGCAAAGTCCTTTTGTATTAAGAGAGAAAGATATAATTTTACCCCTATACAAATAATTATTAAGACCTCATCTGGAAAATGCAGTTCAGTTTTGGGCACCAGTTCTCAAAAAGGATATCAGGGAACTGGAGAAAGTGCAAAGAAGGGCAACCAAACTGATAAGAGGCATGGAGGAACTCAGCTATGAGGAAAGATTAGAAGAACTGAATTTATTCTCTCTTGAGAAGAGGAGATTAAGGGGGGGATATGATCAACATGTACAAATATATAAGTGGTCCTCATAGTAAACGTGGTGTTGAGTTATTCACTTTAAGCTGATCACAGAGGACAAAGGGGGCACTCTTTACTTCTAGAGGAAAAGAGATTTCATCTCTATATACAAAAAGGTTTCTTTACAGTTAGAGCTGTGAAAATGTGGAATTGACTCCCTCAAGAGATGGTTCTGGTCAGCTCAGTAGATTGCTTTAAAAAAGGCCTGGATTCTTTAATAAATGTACATAATATAACTATATACTAACATTTATAGGTAAAGCTGATCTAGGGAATATCCGATTGCCTCTCAAGGGATCAGAAATGAATTTTTCCCCCTGCTGTAGCAAATTGGATCATGCTTTGCTGGGGTTTTTTGCCTTCTTCTGGATCAACTGTGGGTATAGGATTGAGTTTATAGGGTGGTATGATTTTTTTTCTCTCTTTTATTGGTTGAACTAGATGGACTTATGTATTTTTTCTCTATTGAGCATCTGTGGGACATCCTCAAACAGAAGGTTGAGGAACGCAAGGTCTCTAACATCCACCAGCTCTGTGATGTCATCATGGAGGAGTGGAAGAGGACTCTAGTGACAACCTGCGAAGCTCTGGTGAACTCCATGCCCAAGAAGGTTAGGACAGTGCTGGAAAATAAAGGTAGCCACACAAAATATTGACACTTTGGGCCCAATTTGGACATTTTCACTTAGGGGTGTACTCACTTTTGTTGTCAGCAGTTTAGACATTAATGGCTGTGTGTTGTGTTATTTTGAGGGGACAGCAAATTTACACTGTTATACAAGCTGTACACTCACTACTTTACATTGTAGCAAAGTGTTGTTTCTTCAGTGTTGTCACATGAAAAGATATAATAAAATATTTACAAAAATGTGAGGGGTGTACTCACTTTTGTGAGATACTGTATGTCAGGTTCCTGGGGAATATCGTGGTCATGCCAATTCCAGGTCTATGACTTGCTAAGCAGTGAAGTAAAAATTGCAAAACTGGTTCCAGAGCCAGTACCTCAGTAAACAAGTCAATTGAAGCCTCTATATTTTTACCCCCGATGATGTTCCTATATACGTAGCTGTGATTATTATTAGCAGCTCTATTTGTTAACACAAGTATGCAATTATTTTTGCAATTACAGTAGTGCTTCAAAAACAACATATAAGCGGGAAGTGAGTCTTACTTTTCTTTCAGATGATACACTGTGTCACATACTTCAATGTTCCACACAGTAACAAATTCCTCGCTACACAGGCATAACTGATGCCAATCACTGGGGTTAAAGGTCAGACTGGTAAAACTGCAGCTGTAATGTGACTTGCTGCAAAGAGGAATGCCTTCTTGCCAATTCCTGGAATTACAAAAAAAAAAGTTACATATAAACCCAATCATCAGCAAGGTACATGTTTTATCCATAAACACGGATAAAGAACAGACGTTAACTTTGGATAATCTATAATCTAGTTAAGCCTTCTACATGCAGATATATTTTTGCTTTAAAGATGGATTCCAGGTATGGCAATGTCTACATAGTAACATTTGTCCACTCTGGATTTGATTCATGCTATACAGTACAGGTACTCCTCACTTAACTAATGTGTTCCATTCCAACGACCAGGTCGTAAACTAATTGGTTGTTAAACGAAGAGTCACAAGAAATCAATATTTTAAGCATTCTTAACTACAGTACTGTACTGTATTGTGGAAAAAAAGTCTAAACACAATAACGTTGTTTCCATTTGCATACGTAAAGAACACAAATGAAAATTTTTGAAATTGTCGTTAGGTGCGGAGAGCTGGTCGTACATCTGAGTGGTCGTTAACCCCTTGGGTACCGCGCTATTGCCGAATGACGGCATTAGCGCGGACCTAGATTTCCGGGACTACGTCTATTGACGTCGTCCCGGTTACGAGCGGCCTGCGCGCCCCCTGAGGGGTGCGCGCGGCGCGCTCTGTGATCGGCGAGTCCGTGAGACTCGCCTGATCACCGATCTGTGTAAGGGGTCGATCCCGACCCCTTATCACGTGATCAGCTGTCAGCCAATGACAGCTGATCATGTGATAGAACGGAGCCGGTAATCGGCTATTATTCCTCCTTGCGCTGACAGCGCGAGGAGAAAAAAAAAAAGCCGATCACCGGCGGCCGTGATCGGGACATCAGTCCCGATCACGGCCAGCAATGCAAGGCACCACATGCCACCTGCCAGTGCCCACCTGCCTCCCGCAGTGCCATCCTGAACTATAACTAAAAGTAAAAGTAAGTGCCCCCCGTCTGTGCCCATAGTGCCCACAGTGCCACCCACAGTGCCACCCACAGTGTCACCCCACAGTGCCACCCACAGTGCCACCCACAGTGCCACCCACAGTGCCACCCAATCTGCCTCAAAGGTGCTGCACCCCAGTGCCGCCCATCAGTGCCCAGCAGTGCCGCCCATCAGTGCCCAGCAGTGCCGCCCATCAGTGCCCAGCAGTGCCACCTATCAGAGCCACCTATCAGTGCCACCTATCAGTGCCCATCAGTCCCATCTATCTGTGGTACCTATCAGTGCCCATCCGTGCCACCCATCCGTGCCACTTATCCGTGCCACCCATCCGTGCCATCTTATCTGTGCCCATCTTTGCCCATCAGTGCCGCCTTATCTGTGCCCATCGGTGCCGCCTTATCTGTGCCTATTAGTGCCGCCTTAACTATGCCTATCAGTGCCCACCAGTGCAGCCTATCAGTGCCCACCAATGCAGCCTATCAGTGCCCACCAATGCAGCCCATCAGTGCCCACCAATGCAGCCTAGCAGTGCCGTCTTATCAGCGCACTTCAATGAAGGAGAAAAATGACCCGTTTGCAAAATTTTATAACAAACTATTAAAACATGATTTTTTTTTTATTTTTTTTTGCATCTTTTTTTGTTTGTTTAGCAAAAAATAAAACTCCGAGCTGTAACTAAATACCACCAAAAGAACGCTCTATTTGTGGGAAAAAAATGATAAAAATTTCATTTGGGTACAGTGTTGTATGCCCGCGCAATTGTCATTCAAAGTGCATCAGCGCTGAAAGCTGAAAATTGGTCTGGGACTGAGGGGGGTTTAAGTGCCCAGTAAGCAAGTGGTTAAACAGGTAAGTCGTTAAGCGAGGAGTATCTGTATATCATACAAATGTCTCCATCTCAGTGAGCAGTACACAAGGTCAGATAACACCCAAAATATTGGGTGAGAGCACCAAAGAAGGTACAAAATAAGAGACACACGCCACAATTACATCCCATGGGTAAGCTGATCCCTCCGGAAAATCCCCCTTACATATTTTCTTCTATTTATTTAAATGGTAATACCACATCTATCTACTGTGTTTGAAAAAAATCTATGCTGCCCACCATGTGTGCATGCCAGCCATTCCCAGAGGGCACCACTCTGGCGTGACATCATCACGTCACAATCAATCTATCCTATATACTGCATGTGGAAGGAAATATCATGTGCATCAGGTGCACTGGACTCCTTTTGGATGTAACTACCAGGTAAATAAGGTAGGATATTTGTAAAGAGTATGTAAACCCAACATTTCATATTCCTGATATGTGTCTGCTGTACCATTTACTTGCATGATAAAGTACCTGGATCTCTGTGTACTCCTTGTATTGCTTCCTTTGTGTGAAATTCTTGCCTTTTTTTAAATTCTTTAGTGTTCCTGCCAGTTCCTCTGCTTTCCTATTAAAAACTGATCACACTAAGCATGAGAGCAGAGTGGTCAGATCTCTAGCAATGCTGGGAACTCACCCTGCTCTCCTCCAATAATCAGAATTGTCCTGACACCCCCTCCCCCTGCCATTTACTAGAAAGTTCAATGTGCTGAGGTTTCTCCTTCCCCAGCTCCTATTCATATCTGAGAATAGAGGGAATGTGTTGAGTTATAAAACAAAGGGGGGAAAGGTGTTTATAATATTTTTTGTGTGTGTGTGTGTGTGTGTGTGTGTGTGTGTATGTATATATATATATATATATATATATATATATATATATATATATATATAGATAGATAGATAGATAGATAGATAGATAGATAGATAGATAGATACACACAGTATACATTATATACAAAAATGTTTTACCTTTCATTTCTATTTTAAAAAGAATGGGTTGTTTTACAAGGTGAGGGTTTACATATTTACATATTTATATTTACATATATTGGCTTTCAAGATGTACATAGTTTATAGTAGTGACATGAAAGACACACTGCAAGACATCGCAGCACACCACAACCAATCAAAATGAATGGCACAATGCACCAATGCAAGCAACGTTCATCATTGCAATGTGAGGGTGCTAGTGAAGTCTACTTTTTCCTCCCTCCCAGGTCTGAATGTTCTGACAAAGGTTCTAACTCTTCCCTTTTCTATCCAGAACAAAATAATAATTCACTAGAGATACACCTCCAATGCATTTTTTTGATCAGCTAAACACAAAAAACTAACAGATTCCTCCATCCATATGTGAGGTTCAGCAGGACTCTTCGCTGTCAAAATACACTGATCAGTGGCTGCAGAGAAAAAGGTTCCAAAAATCTGAACAGGCATGGGCATTCCTATATATCGAAAAGTTTGGCCTGTCCCTGCTCAACTGGTCGAATTTCAATCCATCTATGGCCAGTTTAGGAGCTTATCTATTGCTATGGACTTGTATTACAATTTTTTTTAGAGACTGACAAAATCCCTTTACATACAAATCTCAATAATATTTCTTACCAGATAGTAAGCATATGATCAGGGACAGATGAATAACTAGCTAAATAGTATCCAGAATGACTAAACGTTATTGCAGAATATTCCAACTGTGCTCCATCTGCAAATTAGAAAATCATAGAAAGTCAGTTAAATGAGGAGGTGAAAGCATAAGAAAAGGCACAGTAATAACTTGCTGAAATGACCATATAGAATTAACAGTGCACTTCATTTCCAATGGTGACAGAGGGATGGTAAAAACAAGAAGCCAATGCCTGAAAGAAGGCTTAAAGCCTAAATCTGGGTTTCTTGATTATTTAAATAGCTTGTTTGGACCAAGCTGGTCCAAAGAGACTATTTGCTTTACTAAAAGATGTGTCTGTTGGAAGCACTGTGTCAACTGTATGTAGCATAAGCTACTGACATATGGTATGTATGTACCACTGTGTTCTGGCAGCGGGATAGGGATGTCCGGTCTCCCTCACAGACTAAAATGGAGTCCAAGGTGAGCACTGCTCAACAATTTACAGGAAGCATTGTATTTCATTAATAATACAGAGCTTCCTCATGATGAGTATAACAAGCATGTTTTACAGCATATACAGACTTATTTTACTGTTGTGAGTTTAGTAACACTTTAAGTTAATACTTGCCTCCAACGTCCAATGCCCACGAGGTCCCTCACCATCATATTCTTCATGATTTTTTCTGGTCTTGATCAGCCAGGACGAGGATGTAACTCCAGTGCATTTACACAAGTTCAGTAATCCCAGCACACAGGTGCTAAACCAAAAATGTAAACTGATCTGCATGTGCAAATGTACATTTCAAGGAATGCAAGCAGGCAGATACATTTATTTTATTGCAAAAGAGACATAGCAGGTCTTTTCTGCAATAAAGAACCCGCCTGCTCTCAATTTTTTTAATTTAAACTTCCACTTTATTAGTTTTTATTTGTAAGTGTCAAAAACTCTCAAAGGCGACAATATAACCCACTTGTCCAAGAGTTACTACTATCATGTGTCCCTCAATATGGGATAAAGAAAATATACTGTTATGGGGTCTAGTCATTTCAGTTTATACCAATGCATACTGTAGCTTAACCACTTCAGCCCCGGACCACTTTTTGCGATTCGGCACTGCGTCGCTTTAACTGATAATTGCACGGTCATGCGACGTGGCTCCCAAACAAAATTGGCGTCCTATTTTTCCCACAAATAGAGCTTTCTTTTGGTGGTATTTGATCACCCCTGCGGTTTTTATTTTTTTGCGCTATAAACAAAAATAGAGTGACAATATTGAAAAAAACGCATCATTTTTTACTTTTTGTTATAATAAATTTCCCCCAAAAATATATAAAAAATCCGTTTAGGCCGATACTTATTCTTCTACATATTTTTGGTAAAAAAAAATCGCAATAAGCGATTATTGATTGGTTTGCGCAAAAGTTATAGCGTTTACAAAATAGGGGATAGTTTTATGGCATTTTCGTGAATAATTTTTTTTTTACTAGTAATTGCGGCGATCAGCGATTTTTATTGTGACTGCGACATTATGGCGGACACATCGGACATTTTTGACACATTTTTGGGCCCATTGTCATTCCTGTGTTAATGACACTGGCAGTGAAGGGGTTAACCAGTGGGTGGCAGTGTAGGGGTTAAGTGTTCCTAGGGGTGTGTTACTAACTGTGGGGGGCTGGGCTTTTATTTAGTGAGCACTGATCTCTGCTCCAATCACATGGAGCAGAGATCAGCGTCACTAGTTGCTAGGCAGAACGGGGAAATGCTGTTTACAATGGCATTTCTACGAGACGATCGCGGGTATGCCCGCGCTGATCGAGTCCACGGGACCCGCGACCAGACTCACGGGTGTCCCGACCGGCACGCTCGCGATGGCAGGGCGGCATTAAAGATTGGACACACCTGTACGCCAATATGCCTGCCCGTGCCATTCTGCTGATGTACATCAGCGTACGCCGGTCGGGAACCGGTTAAAGAGGAAGTAAACTCTCCCACTCTGATGCTTCTTTTCATTTAGTCCATTATAATAAGTAATTATCAAACTATAGCCACTGTAATCCAGCCCAAATCGCATATTACTTACTGTTTAAAGAAACTTTAAAAAACTTGTTTCCAGGGGTTAGGCAACGCCATCTTAAGTATTGTTTTCTGAGCCCACAGTGGAGCGTATTTCCGCCCTTAGATTGAGCACATCCTGTACTGTTAACCAAGCTTCCTTCTCAATCCAACGTTTCTATGGCAACCCTGCTTCCCTGTTCATGGCTGACTTGTTTTCTTTCATAGTATTTACTTATGCTGATTGCCTAATGTTTGCCTTTGTCAGTCTTATCAGCTTCAGCTGATAAGACTGTAGTAATGGCCAGGTTTACGCTGCATGTGATGTCACATGGTCACATGGTGTGTAGGAGGAAGCTCTGAATGATTCTGCAGCCTCCTGGGATATCAGTGTTGTGCCGTAGGAAGTCCTGATAGATAGAAAAACACATAGAGAGTGTACCGTAAATCAGGGGAGATGTGGGCATGCTCAATGATGTCATTCTAAAGAACAAAAAGGATTTTACAAAAGGAGTTTACAACCACTTTAAAGCTGATCTACACTTTCCCTCCCATTTTTATTTTTTTTGTTAAGACCAGTTTACTTCATGGCCAGTTCTCCACAGTTTAGATGCTCCCCCATCCAGCATTGTCCTGTGGAGATCCTATTCTCAAAAGCCACCGCTTGGGTCCCTCACTGCCATGTTTCTGTCTAATGTCATGAGGAAACCTGCTGGCTCTTCCGGGTTTAGCCAGCTAGCCTCCCGATGAGGTGCCACTAGGCCTGTCCCTTCTTCTTCTGTGAATGAAACGTTAAGGCTTCCTTGGGTATGCGATGTACATATCCCAAGAGGCACATTGGGCACGGTACATGTCATTCGCCTAGACAAATGACATTGTATTGGAAGTGGGACTGAACCCCTTTTCTGAAAAAAGAGGGTAAACAAAAAAATAAATGTGTAAAATAAATGCAAAATTTTTTATCATCCATTGGAATACCTTTTAGTTCTGCTCTTTTGACGAGTCCTGGGAAAGTATACACATAAATGTTTGGTTGACATTTCTGGTTAGTAAATGCCACCACTTCACTGAACGTATTTACAGCAAAAGCTCCAATACTCCCTGTTGGACTTTGTAGCAAAGTCTGTTTTCTTGTTTCTATGTCAGTGAAAATGATAAAATTTCCACATGGATGGCATACTGTATTACGATTAATAAACGTGACATGTTTTTCATTAATTCCTTGTACCCATCTGAAAAATAAAAATCAGAATAAAAAAGTCAGTCTGGTTTAATTGAAAGAACATTTTATCAGCAGTAGCCAATCTTTTCTGATTAAAGTAGGAAAAGTTATGTCAGTGGCTTGTTCAGGCCCCATCAAGATCTCTATGTAATGGAGGAAAGTTTCAACATTAGTAAAATTACAAATGTAAGAGCACTGGGACTGTACAGGATTAGTGGAATATTTGCTTTCTAATAAATCCCAGCAAGGAAAGATAATCACTTGAATGGAAAATACTGCTTAAAGCAGATCATCACCCACCTCCATTTTTTTTTAATCCTTGCCTACCTGGTTGCGGGTCCTGCACAGGTAAGATACTCTCCCACCCAGGATCCAGCGTTATCTTGAGGGACAAAGGAGAAGATCCTCTTCTCCTTTGTCCCTCACTCCAGTCCAGCACTGCCATCTTCTTCAGTGACGTCATTGGAAAGGTGCTGGCTCTTTCAGGTTCAGCTGGGGGCTCTCCCGATAACAAGCCCCTAGGCTCGCCCACCTCTTCTTTTCTCAATGAAGGACTAGTCCTCCTGGAATATGTGATGTACATATCCCAGGAGGCACAGAGGGCAAAATATGAAAAAGGTAGAGACCTTGCGCCAAAGATAAAAATGTGTAAATATTAATTGGAGCTGCTTCCCTTAACCACCCTGGCGGTATGATTATTTCAGATTTTAGGTGCTGAAAGCCGTACCATTATTTTGCATGGAAATTTGCAGTTTTATATTGTAGGCCTGTAATTCTTAGAAATAATTCACTTAAATCTCTCCAAACAAGAGTCTAATAGACATCTCGGGTATGATAAAATTTGAAATATGAAATCATAAATTATAATATATATATATATATATATATATATATATATATATATATATATATATATATAATATAATAAATAACTATAAATAATTATAACAAATAATAATTTAATAATAATAAAAAAAATTCAATAATGTAATCAAATCAAAAACACTGAAATACGCTGAGTTGCAGAATTGTCACTGTCATTACTTTTAGTGTTTGATGACAAATTTCCCCACAAATCGCTATCGCTAAATTCTGCAAGTGATTCTAATTTATTATCACTGTTTTCTAGCTAGTCTATAACCACTTTTGATGTAAATGGACATTTTTTGGTTGCTATGGACAATCTCCAGTTTCCTGGCATAAAGAACAGTATTTATAATATAAAACTGCATGCAGGACACTGGACAAACCACTAGGGACAAAGGAGATGTGTAATTATTTGATACAGTACTGTAATCTGTAAGATTAAAGTATACTGTATCTATACCATCTTTTTTACTTTTGGCGCCGAACTCCGTCCCCGTGCGTTGCAACGCTCGCAGGGAATGGAGCTCGGCACTGTCACAGATCGAGCGAGACACGGCGGCTCGCTGATCACAGTGGGGAGACATTGCTGGATCCAGGGGACAAGGTACTTAACCTCTACATGGACCCTGCAATGGGATCCCGAATCTGGCTCGGGAATACCGCTTATGGTAATGAAATCTCACCCTGAGCCAGGGTCGGGAATACCGCCAGGGAGGCTACAGTTCAATGTGATAACTTTAGTGTTGAAGTGATATGTGGTAGGGGCATTGATAAAATGTGCAATGCAAACATCCTATGAATTATTAACATACATTTGTCGCGCATAGTGCAAACTGATAAGTCAAAGAATAAATTGGTGAAATAATTAATACAGTACTAAAGATATAATAATATTGCTGATGAATTCAAATGGTCAAAACAATCCAAAGTCCATATAGATTCTTATGCCCCATACACACAATCAGACTTTCTGACAACAAAACTGTGGATTTTTGTTCGAAGCTTGTTGGCTCCAACTTGTCTTGCATACACACGGTCACACAAATGTTGGCCAACAATCACGAACGTAGTGACGTACAAGACCTACGTGATATCTCCATTGGTAGAGACATCCCCAAAAAGACTTGCAGCTGTAATTGCAGTAAAAGGTGGTTCTACAAAGTATTGACTCAGGGGGTGAATACAAATGCATACCACACTTTTCAGATATTTATTAGTAAAAAAAAATTGGAAGACCATTTATCATTTTCCTTCCACTTCACAATTATGTGTGTTGGCCTATCACATACAATTCTAATAAAATACATTTACGTTTTTGGTTCTAACATGACAAATTGTGGAAAATTTCAAGTGGTATGAATAATTTTTCAAGGCAACATAAATATCTCCTGCTGCCCATGCCGCAGAACATCACTCAGTTGCCGAGTTGGCTGGGAAGTCGACACTTCTGGGAGCGCCAATCTCCTGTATCTTGCCTTGCTCTCACTGGTTCCTTCTGCCAACCTACACATTAATATAGGACAGGGATAAGAAATTAGCGGACCTCCAGCTGTTGCAAAACTACAAGTCCCATGATGCCTCTGCCTCTGGGTATCATGCTTGTGGCTGGTGGAGTCTTCCTATGCCTCATGGGACTTGTAGTTCTGCAACAGCTGGAGGTCCGCTAATTGCATATCCCTGCTATAGGACATAGTAGTAATGTGAATCCAACGACCACTACATAGAGATGTGGGATATCTGCATTCCTAGAAGTGTCAGATTCTCAGCAGCTATTTGGGGACAATTCCTCAGCTAAGCAGCAGCATTCAGTAGCACCAGAATAGGTAGGAATTTACATTCTAATTCTCAGGTTACATTTTTACTTTCTATACTGAATATTGGCCACATGGTTGCTTTAGGCTCCATTCACACCTATGCATGTTGCTTTTGAGCATTTTTGCAGCGCTTATTGCTGGTTGCTTTGCAATTTTACAGCAATTTTTGCATTTTTTACTGTTTCTTTTTTTTAGGTAAATTTGTTGTTGAGATTTAAAAACGCAAAGCGTAAATTGCAGCAACATCATGACAAAAATTTGGTACAAACACACTACATGCTTTTCTATTGAAGTCTATTGAACCAAACTCTCCAAAAAAAGCAACGTTTTGCATTTAAAAGTGTCTCTGACCCTTTCCAAAAATGCAGAGGCACAAAAATGCATTGATGTGAATGTGTTCCATAGAAACCCATGCTAAAACAATGCCCTGCATTTCTGCAAAAAGCATGAAAAAGCACATTGGTGTGAATGGAGCCTAACTGTGTATCTAATGTCTTTTTGTTTTGTTGGCGAGTGGTTGGTTGCTGTATATGTCACCAATAGATAGATAAAGGGCTGGTTCACACTAGATGCAGTGCCAATTCAGCGTGAATCCGCTGCAAATCCACACCGCATCTAAATCGCAAACCTGTTCATGCGGACTGATTGCAGAGTGTATGTTAAAGTGATTGTAAAGCCCCATACACACTATCAGATTTTCTGCTGGTTTTTTTCCTTCAGATTTACCAAAAGCATATAATATGAGGTCAAACCTTAGGAGTTTCAATTTGTATGCAATCAGGCAGACCCTTGCACTACGTGGTTTTGGTAAATCTGAAGACAAAAATCAGCAGAAAATCTGATAGTGTGTATGGGACTTAAGGGTTCATTCATTTTTTTATTTAACGTGAAGTTCCACCCAAAAATGGAACTTCCACTTTTTGGAATCCTCCGATGTCACATTTGGCACCTTTCGGGGGGAGGAGAGAGCAGATACCTGTCTAATACAGGTATTTTCTCCCACTTCCTTGCATAGATCACACCACTTCTGGTGCCTACTCTGTACTCCCCCGCTGTCTTCTGGGACAGCGGGGACCAGTGGGGATGCGCAGCACGACTCGCGCATGCGCAATAGGGAACCAGCTAGTGAAGCCGCACGGATTCACTTCCTGATTCCCTCACCAAGGATGGCGGCGGCAGCAGCCAAGAGCAGACAGACAGATCAGCTTCAGCTGCTGACATCGCGTGCACCCTGCACAGGTAAGTGTCCATATATTAAAAGTCATCAGCTTTATTATTTGTAGCTTCTGGCTTTTAATATATTTTTTTTTCGGCAGACCTCTGCTTTAAAATAACAAACATGTCATACTTACCTCCACTATGCAGCTCGTTTTTGCACAGCGTGGCCCCGAACCTGCTCTTCTGGGGTCCCCCGGCGGCTTTCGCAGCTCCTCCTTGCATCAGATAACCCCCTAAGAGAAGCACTTCCCCGAGGGGGTTTGCATCCATAGAAACGAATGCCGGACTCGGCCCCGCCCCCTCAGCGTCCGTGTCATTGGATTTGATTGACAGCAGCAGGAGCCAGTGGCTGCGCTGCTATCAATCTAAGCAATCAGGACATGAGACACCAGCTAGGGCTGGTGTGTTCGTCCCCGGGGTGAGAAAAAGAGGGTTCAGGTAAGTAAAACGGGGGGCTGCTGCACTGCAAGAGGTTTTTCACCTCAATGCATAGAATGCACTGAGATGAAAAACCACAAAGGTTTAAGCCCTTCTGGGCAGCTGTACGTTGATGTACGTCCCTACTTTGAGGACGGATATCATTGTTATGGCAACAGCTAGCTGCCATAACCCTGGCATCCCCGTGTTTGGCTGGTGGTCCGGTACAAGATAAAAGTGGTCTCTGCGCCAGATTTGCCGTGAGATCACTTTTATCGTCGGTGGGAAAGAGCCCCCCCCCTCTTTTTATTTTTTTTATTGCATTTTATTGTAAATATGAGATCTGAGGTCTTTTTGAACCCAGATCTCATATTTAAGAGGTCCTGTTTACATTCCTTGTAATAGGAATAAAAGTGACAAAATGTTTTTATTTTTTTTAAAACAGTGTAAAAATAAAAAATAAAAGGTAAAATAAATAAAAAAAAATACATTTGTAAATGAGCCCTGTCCCGCCAAGCTTGCGTGCAGAAGCGAACGCATACGTGAGTAGCGCCCGCATATGAAAACGGTGTTTCAACCACACATGTGAGGTATCACCACGATCGGTAGAGCGAGTGCAATAATTCTAGCTCTAAACTTCCTCTGTAACACAAAACATGCAACCTGTAGAATTTTTTTAATGTTGCCTATGGAGACTGTTGCCATTCCACGAGTGGGCGCAATTGTGAAGCATGACATGTTGGGTATAAATTTACTTGGCATAGCATTATCTTTCACAATATAAAAAAAATTGGGCTAACTTTACTGTTGTCTTATTTTTTAATTCAAAAAAGTGTATTCTTTTAAAAAAAAGTGCGCTTGTAAGACCTCTGTGCAAATACAGAAAGTATTGCAACAACCGCCATTTTATTCTCTAGGGTATTAGAAAACAAATGTTTCATGTTTGGGGGTTCTAAGTAATTTTCTAGCAAAAAAACAAAACAGTTTTTAACTTGTAAACAATCTAAAAAAGAAGCCCAGTCCTTAAGTGGTTAAAACCCCTTGCTATTGGGGCATTCAACAGAAGGGAGGGGCCAGGAGCGCCAAAGAGGGGCCCAGGAAGAGGCGGATCAGGGCTGCTCTGTGCAAAACCACTGCACAGGGCAGGTAAGTACTTTACAATTACACTAGAGATGCATTGAAATAAACATAGCGGAAAAAATGGCGCATTTTTGCCGCAATTTGATTATGCTTATGGTATGTTTTCATAGGTCATGCAACTCAAAAACGTAACACGGGTGCGTTATTGATGCGTTCTTGCTGCATTTTCAATGCATTTCAACAGGTAGGTGCGTTTTTTAACCTGGCCAAAAATGCAGCAAGCAGGATTTTTAACACCACAATGGAAGCGCAACGGATCAGTGTGAAGACATACATAGAATTTAAAGGTATGCATTTTTCTTGAACTTTTCTTTCTCTTAAGGTGGCAATAATGGCCGACAAAGTCATATTCATTTAAATTCATGATATTAATTAAAAAGTTGAATATAATACAATTTTATATAAAAATATATATTTTTTTAAGACTTTCATTTTCGGATTTGGTTTTCGGCCAAGTGCATTCTGCATTTTTGGTTTCAATACCAAAATTTTTACATTCTCTAGATTTAACCATGTTCCACTTTATGAAATAAAAAAAAGGTTTAGCAATACTTTAACCTCTTAGCACCGGCAACTCCTGGCACTTTACAAGGTTTATGACGCTGGGAGGTGGGGCTTAAGATCCCGTGGCCAGCATGATGTGTTGTCACGGCGATCGTGTGATTCAAAAAGTCCTGATCGCTACTTCAGTTAGCCGACGGTAACTGTGCGGCCTCGTGGCGCCAAGGACCAGGAGCCGAAAGGCTGCATATTTGTAGGCGGCCGGTGCCAGGGGGTTAACTATGTACAGGGGCGGACTGACCATTCAGCCACTCGGGCGCTGCCCGAGGGCCCCGGGCCACTAGGGGGCCCCATCAGGGTTGCCAGCCTCAGTAAAACCAGGGACAGTATGTAAAAATCTGTGTTTTTATTAGATCTGTCTCTGAAATGTCCCTTACCGACATCCTTTTGGTCTAAAAATCCAGAGATTATAGCTGCCCCACCTCTCCAGTACCTTCTCTTGCGTTGTGAGTTGTCAGTCCACCCCTGACTATGTAACTACATAGCAACAGACGAAAAACAAGCTCTGGACTGCCGCACTCTTCATAAGACCACTTTCTTTTATTGGGAAATCACATCACAGCTCAAACACAGCGGACAAGCAAAAATTACTGATGTTTCGCACTAGCTGTAGTGCTTAATCATGATTAAGCACTACAGCTAGTGCAAAATGTCAGCAATTTTTGCTTGTCCGCTGTGTTTGAGCTGTGATGTGATTTCCCAATAAAAGAAAGTGGTCTTATGAAGAGTGCGGCAGTCCAGAGCTTGTTTTTCGTCTGTTGCTAATGGTAATAGCCAGCACCTGTGGCTTCCCATCCGAAGAGACAGTTTACAGCCTGCATGTGTGCCCCTGGAGCGGTGAGATCCCTTCTCCTTAATATGTAACTACATAGCCACCAACTGACATGAGAAAGAGGGCACCTTTTAGTACAAATTATGTAGAAGGACACAACCCTGTCCTACATGAATCATGTGCCCCCCAGGCTGCAGGTTGCGCACCATCTTGCTAAACCCACTAATTCTTTGTACACCACATTGTTTCCTGTATACTGGCCTCTGAAAATAACAAAAGCATGCATGTGTATGCAAAGCCAAAACTTTTATTTCACATTTGGAGAGAATGTGGAAGGATGAGAACCCTTGAAGATTTTTATTGCTGTCTTTATCTCTGCTGGGGAGATTCACTCTTATTACCTTTGTAAATAAAAAAAGCAAATGCTGGGTAATCCAATGTCACCAGATGTCACCAAAACGAGAAGTGAGGGTAAATCTTCCAATTAGGACCTGTTTTGGTGACAAATTTATTCTACTCACTTTGTAAAGATTTACTCTTGCTTTCTGTTGTGCCTCCAGGACAGGAAGTGAAGTGAAATCTCCCCAATGGGATACACACAGCAAAAACATACACTTAAAAATGGTTTAACCTAGGAATGCGCTGACACCAGTTTTTTAAGCCTGAGTAAGGGTACCAATACTTTTTCAAGTACTTGCTGATACAAATTACCAATACCTATTTTTAGTGTCATGTGACACATCATTAAATGAGCTAATATATTAACAGGTTCCCAACTGGCTCGCTTACATATACTGCAGCACAATGGCACCGATGTGCGAAACTCCATACACGTACCGGGTTCCTTTAGGAGCCGCCAGAGGGCACTGCGGGGGCTGGAATATGCATGGCCGGCGGTCACGATCCCCGTCAGCCACGTGCGATCGCATGCACGACCGCCAGCGCGGAGATATGTGTGTGTAAACACACAAATCCATGTGCTGTCAGAGTAGAGGAGACATGTTGTTTGTTCCTGTAGGAACAGCAAAATGACTCCTCTCCTACTCAGTCCTATCCCCATACAGTTAGAAAACACTGAGGGAACACACATTTAACCCCTTGATCATCCCCTAGTGTTAACCCCCTTCCCTACCAGTGTCATTTACACAGTAATCAGTGCATTTTTATAGCACTGATCGCTGTATAAATGTCAATGGTCTCATAAATGTGTCAAGGGTGTCTGATCTGTCTACCCAAAATGTTGCAATATGTTGCAATATCACTAAAAATTGCAGATCACCGCCATTATTAGTAAAAAAAATAATAATAATAATAAAAATGCCATAAATCTTTCCCATAGTTTGTAGACGCTACCCTGTTTCCCCAAAAATAAGACCTAGCGTGATTGTCGGTGACGGCTGCAATATAAGCCCTACCCCCCAAATAAGCCCTATCCTGTTTCCCCGAAAATAAGCTTTACCCTGAAAATAAGACCTTCAAGGGCTATAACTAGGGCTTATTTGTGGGGTAGTGCTTATATTGCA
Organism: Lithobates pipiens; assembly: GCF_037356315.1. NCBI lineage: Eukaryota > Metazoa > Chordata > Amphibia > Anura > Ranidae > Lithobates > Lithobates pipiens. Next base: position 299,747,348 of record NW_027507903.1, read on the forward strand.
GCCAACACCGACAATCACGCTAGGTCTTATTTTCGGGGGAAACAGGGTATAACTTTTGCGCAAACCAATCAATATACGCTTACTGAGATTTTTTTTACCAAAAATATGTAGAAGAATATATATTGGCCTAAACTGATGAAGAAATTTGTTTTTTAAAAACATTTTTGGGGATATTTATTACAGCAAAAAGTAAGAAATAAAGTTTTTTTTTTTTTTAAATTTACTCTCTTTTTTTGTGTATAGCGCAAAAAATAGAAACCGCAGAGGTGATCAAACAGCACCAAAAGAAAGCTCTATTTGTGGGAAAAAAAGGACTCAAATTTAGTTTGGGTACAGTATTGCACGACCGCATAATTACCAGTTAAAATGACGCAGTCCCAAATTGTAAAAAGTGCGCTGGTCAGGAAGGGGGTAAAACCTTCCGGGGCTGAAGTGGTTAATCTAGTACTAATATGACGTGGTTCTGTTTATTTTATTATTAAATAATTATTATGCTATATATTGCGCTTTGAATTTCAATCTGATTCGCATGACATATGAACCAAACCAGCTTTCTATGGAGCCAGTTCACATACGTACAGGCCGGCTGCAGTGTGATATTTAAAAGAGTCAAGTATGATTTTCAGTCCGGTTCAGGTGCGATTAACAGTGTCATGCGCTTTAAAAATACGCACAAAATCGCACTGGACACTTTTTACAAAGTGTCCGTTTTCATCTCCTTATAGAGGAGAGCGGGACTCTGACAGGTCTGTCTCAGCACAGGGATCGGAGACGGACCTGTCATCCGCCTGCTCAGTGGGGATCAGCGGATTGATTGCCCCGTCACGTCACATTCGGAAGTGACGTTACAGACAAGCTGTTCTTCTGTACAATTATTGATTGTAAGACACCAGTTTGCAACAGGGCCCCTCGCAGGCTTGCTTTGCTCAGAATATTTATATTCTAACTCTATGTCCACTTGGATGGTGGGGCTTGAAGCTGGACTTAGGGGTGGAGCCACATAGTTGTAAAAGTGTTGGAGCGCATATGGCGGCGTCGCGCATGCGCACTCCAGCGGGTAGCCAAATGTGATGGGTCGCCATATGTGACGATACACCCCACTGAGCAAAGCGGTGTCCACCGAGCGGATTGCCTGTGTAAAAGGGCGGTGGTTAGAGTCTGCGTACTCGAAGGTATTGGTTTTACTATCGGAGCAGTAAATGCTTAGTATCGGCACAGATTCCTGTGCAGCACTAGTTTAATCGTTTTCTTCTCAATCCAAAGCAAACAAAAAAAAAAGTTTTGGCTTTGTGTACACTTTCATTTTTAGGGTCTGATCACAAATTTAGTGCAAAATATAACACAAGTTAAAATAAAATAGTACAATAATAAATGTATTTACAGAAGTCTATAGAATAAAACAAGGAATGTCTTGGGATGATCAGAGAAATCTGATTGCAGAGAGAATAGGGAATGCTGTCAGCTGTGTAATTCTATTAAATAGAGCTGGCATTTTCAGGAAAAGTGGATTTGAGTGACACAGACATTTACATAGGAGCTCTCTATCTATGATGCATTTACCTGACTTGTAGAGGGCAGCTGGAGGGGTCCATGATGTCCCTGAAGGGCTAGCTACAGCACCACTACAGTACATACATAGAGTTGCTAGGAAACACTAAACATCACTTCCCATTGGATGAGGACACGTGCCCACAACAAAAATGGCGGATGTTCTATGACTACTTTGCAGCCAAGCACACGCGTTGTTCCTCATGCCCCGCCTCTGAATGGGCGCAGGCGCGATGCGCTGTATTTCCGGTCGCCATTCTAGAAAGTGGATAATGGCTTGTGTACCCGCAGCGGGGAGTAGCCGTGTTTATGTGAATCGTCTGTCACGGCAGAGGAGAGCTACAGGCGGGTTGTGATATACGAGGTGCGGGGGAAGAGGGAGGACGCCAGGTGAGAGCGGTGGTGGGCCCGTGCTCTATTATCACCCTATTAGAATGGTGCTGGTCCTTGTTTATAGCCAGTCTACGTCATCACATCCGTTCCTCTTGGCTTTACTACTCCGCATTGTTGTTGTGTCCTCCATGTATTCTAATAACCAGTGTCAGCTCCTTCTATCACCACATCCCTTTATGTCGGCCATACACGCATTAGTAAACGATTTCTTTCCAATTGATCTCTCCCTATAGGAATCCTCAATCTATACACAACAACCTATTTGATTGGTATGACACACACATAGGAAAGTGGATTTTTGAACAATAGCTGGAAGATACACTTAGGAGTTATCAATGACCTGTGTTTCCACCATGTAATCCCACATAGGGGTGTGCTGGATGTGCCTGGGCACACCCTAATCACCTCATGTGCATTAGCATTATCCAGGGGTAGCACCAGGTGGGTGGTTAGGGTACCGACGGCCAGTGTAACTGCCCCCATTGTATTAAAGGCTATGTTCATCTGTAGGAACACATTACACCTATACTTAGGATGTAAGGTAATAGGCTTCCAATCATCAGAGCCTCCTCCCTGTGACAGCAGGTGGTGCTTGTGTGTTTGAGCTTTGGGGTGCACACCCTAATGCAATAGGCTGTGCACCCCTATGCAGTCCCATAAATCCGATTACTATTGGATCCGAGAACGAAGCATCTCAAATGATTATCGCCCGCCATCTCTTCTAAATCCATAGCAAGGGAAGATTTAGCTATTCAATTGTCTGATTGAACTATGTTTGTTATTACAGGTACTTGTAAGGCACTGCATACAATTGAAGGTCTTCATCTATATTATACATTCACATCAGTACCTGCCTTCAAGAAGCTTACACTCTGAGGCAGTGATGGTGAACCTTGGCACCCCAGATTTGTTGGAAGTACATTTCCCATGATGCTCATGCACTCTGCAGTGTAGGTGAGCGTCGTGGGAAATGTAGTGCCAAGGTACTTGGGGTGTCAAGGTTCGCCATCACTGCTAAGCCTATAGTTGCCACCTCGTCCCTTTAAACCCAAACTCATATCAATTACACAGGTTCTGTGGCTGATTAAAGTGGTAATTTAAACTCTGTGCCTTAGCTGCATTTAATTCGCTTCAGAACCTGTGTAATTGAAAGGTGTTTTAGGTTTAAAGGGATGAGGTGGCAACTCTATCTAAAGCCCCTAACTCACATTTGTACATGCACATGCTGGGGCCAATTTAGGCAGGCCATAGATGATGCGATTATCTTTCCTGCAACCACAGGTTGCAGGAAAGAAAACCGCTTGACTCCTCCATCAGACTGTGTTGATGGGGGGAGCCATTGTGTTCGTCTGAAAGTGAGAAGCATTCCTGCCTGGAAAAAATAGTGATTATTGATAGTGGCTATAGCTGCTGGCAATAATCGTATGTAAAAAATATGACATGTTGATTGTACCCAAATTGATGGATTGACTTGGGTACAATCGGCTTGCCCATGCATGATTTGAATCTGCAGGTCACTGCTGAAACAGCCCAGATTCAACCCATCTAAGGCCTCTTTCACACTGATGTCCCGTTCAGGCCCACCTGTCAGTTTTTCAGGCGGACCTGAACGGGTGCTCCATAGAGGTCTATGGAGCGTCGGATGTCAGCGGTGACATGTCCGCTGACATCCGACCCGCTCCGATCCGAAAAAGTGTAACGGAGGAAAAAGCTATTTTTCCATCCGTCTGCGGATCGGATGACGACGGGCACTGCGGTCCGTCGTCATCCGATCTCCCATAGGGGAGAGCGGCTCTGTGACAGGTCCGTCCCTGCGCAGTGTGCAGAGACGGAGCTGTCATCTCCCTGCTCAGCGGGGATCGGCGGAGTGATCCCCGCTGAGCAAACGGATATCCACGGGGCGGATCAGAACTGATCCGCCCCGTGTGAAAGGACCCTATGGCTGGTTTTATTTAGACAGGTGGCAATTAACTTATTGCCATGTCTTTAGAGTGTGGCAGGAAACCAGAGTGCCCAGAGGAAATCTGCACAGGGAGAACATGCAAGCTCCAAGCAGGTAGTGTCATGCTTGACATTGGAACCAACCCCCCTAGTACTGCCAGGCCAAAGTGCTAATTACTTAGCTACTGCTACCCATTTGATCAGATCACATATTGATCGTATATAAAACTGAAGAATGTATGGCCACTATAAGATATATATATATCGGCTACGTAGTAATATTATTATAACAGGTTCTTGTATAACACCTTCAATTTTATGCAGTGCCCTACTTTAATATTATACTTTCACATTAGTGCTTGCACTCTAAGGTCCCTAACTCACATTTGTACATACTAGGGTCAATTTAGGCTGGCCATAGAAGATGTGATTCTTTCCTGAAACCACAGGTTGCTGGAAAGAAAATCACTTTGTTTCCCCATCAATACAGACTGTGATAAGGGAGCCATTGTCTCCTGGCAGGGGGGAGCCTTTCCTGCCTGGAGGACACAGTGATTATTGCTAGTGGCTATAGCTGCTGCCAATAAACGCCTGAAAAAAAATCTGACATGCTGATGGACTTGTGTACAATCAGCCTGCCCACACATGGTTTGAATCTCGGCCAGTCCCTGCTGAACCAGCTCAGATTTAACCCGTCTACGGCTGGTTTTATTTAGACGGGAGCCAATTAACCTACCAGCATGTCTTTGTAGTGTGGAAGGAAACTGGAGTACCCAGAGAGAACCTGCACAGGGAGAACATGCAAACTCCAGGCGGGTAGTTCTGTGATCGACATTTAAACCAACAACTCTAGTACTGCCAAGTAGAAGTGCTAACCATTTGGGCATTGTTACCCATTTGATCAGATTGCATATTGATCATATAATACAACTCAAGTGTGTGTGGCCACCATGAGATCTATCAGCTGTGTAGTAGTATTATAATAGGTACCTTTAAAGCGCCAACAATTTATGCAGCACTTTGTACATATGCACTGTATTGTACGTTTCCATCAGTGCTTGCACTCTAAGGTCCCTAACTTTCATATGTACTAAGGCCAATTTAGGCAGGCTATAGATGTGATTCTTTCCTGCTACCACAGATTACATAAAAGAAAATTCTTAGATTCCTCCAACACAGACTGTGTTGATGGGGGCGTCATTGAGTTTGTCTGACGGGGGAGGAGTTCCTGCCTGGGGAAAACATTGATTATTGCTAGTGGCTATAGCTGCTGGCAATAATCGCATGTACAAACCTGACATGTTGGTTGTACCCATATTGATTGCTGGTTCCACTTGTGTACACTTAGCCTGCTCATATGTGGTTTGAATCTTGGCTAGTCCCTGCCGAACCAGCCGAGATTCAACCCATCTATGGCTGGTTTTATTTAGAGGGGACCGATTTGACCAGCAGGTCTTTGGAGTGTGGGAGGAAACCCACACAGGGAGAACGTCCAAGCTCCAGGCAGTTAGTGCCGTGATTGCCATTTGAAACAACAACTCTGGTACTCCTAAGCGGAAGTACTAACCACTCAGCCACTGATATACACATTTGATCGGATCGCATATTGACCATATAATAAAACTGAAATGTGTGTATGGCCACTATAAGATATAATCATACTACTACATAGCTGATGGCTACTATAACACCAACGATGTATACATATACACTATATTGTACATTTACATTAGTCCCTGCCCTCAAGGAGCTTACAATCTAAGGTCCCTAACACACATTCATACTTACACATGCTAGGTGCATTTTAGACGGGAGCCAATTAACCTACCAGCATGTCTTTGGAGTAAACCAGGAAAATCTGCACAGGGAGAAGATGCAAACTCCAGGATATGTCTGAGTTTACACTAATTAAATGGAGGGCTGAGGTTAATTTTTCACGGCTTTGATAAAGCTAAAGATGATTAGTGTGTTAGGCTTTTGGGCCTCATGGAACATTCTGAATCAACCCTTTGTACCCTGCACTTCCTTTTGAGCGCAGACTAGTATCTGCTTGCTTTTTCAGATTCGTGAACCCCCAATGCCCTTTGTTTGGGCTTATTCATGCCTGGTGTGGGGACACCTACAATAGAAACAGCAGGAAGTCACAGCTGGCTTCTCACACCCGATATGGCTTTGCAGGGGATCTGAACACCATTGAGGAACTGGCCCAGGTGTAGATGGTGCTGGACTAGAAAGTGTCTTTCTAGTCCAAAGTTCCTTTTAGTGAAATGTTGCTTTGTGACATTTTAATAGTTTGCTTTTGGGTGGAAAAAAAAAAGGAATCTGTGCACTGACATCACTGTAATCTTACTGCATGCCAGCAGCTTTGCTCCAGCATGTGCATTTATCTGTGTTTTTAGACCTTTTTCCCCTATTCCCCCCCCCCCCCCCTTTTTATTTTTATTTGCCCCCCCCCCCCCCCCCCCAAACACAGCCAAATTGAATGTAACTAAACACAAGTACACAATGAGGATTATACCTTTTTCTATTCCAATATGTTTATTGGAAATTTAAGTAGACAAGAAAACAGAATGCGCTCAATGGACGCCCACGCAGGGGCTACAAAGCATGAACATAATTTCAAAGGGCAAAACGCCACAATATATGGACTGGATAATACAGGTAGAGGATGGTATCAGGACTAGCTGCAATACAAATAATCATAACCCCCTAGCCAACTCTGGGGTGGAAGCCCTTCACCCGCTACCTCCACCATGGGGTGCAACGGTAAGTGTTAGAAGAAAGAGAGAGACTACAGAAAAGAATGAAGAAAAAGTGAAGAGACTAAAGAAAGGAGACAAGAGGGAGGGGAAAAAGAGAAAAGGGGAGGGGGGGCTCGGGCACAGGGGTCCCAGCAAGGTAGGTCAGACCAGGCCCAGGCATGCTGCTTGGAGCTTGGGGAATTCATATGAAATCCACAGGAGTATTATACCTTTAACCTCTTGCCGACTATGTGTGTATATTTAGGAAAAGTGAGCTTTACCTTCAGACTGCTGCACATGTGCATCCACGATGACCTGGGGTAATGCACTGACAGCGCTCTCCAAGCACTCTGACCGAGCTGTCGCCACTTCTGAAATGTAGGGGGGGGCGGCTGGCAGGCCTATGGTTCTGCTGCCCTCCGTGTCTCTTGAAGAAGGGAGTGGTGCTGGAAATATGTAGGTAGGTAAGTATGAAGGGCAGGGTTGCCAACCATCAGTAAATTTGCTAGATATAGATATATATAGATATAGAGATATATAGATTTTACACACACTCATGAAAACCATTATTTTTACATCTGTATGTATGTAATTATAATTGTATAGATGTAAAAATAATGGATTTCATGATGGTTGGCAATACTGGGAGAGGGACAGGTAGTGGGGTGTTTTTTTTTTTTTTTTTTTCTTCTTCCTCCTCCATACTGCAGAGCGCTTTAAGGTCAAACATTTTTAGACTTTTTAGTACCTCTCTAATACCGCCCATGTACATGTACTCAAATAGGCATCCAGCTATTTGTGAAGGCATCAGTTGGCTCAAAATTCCAGTGCCAGGCCCGCATACATTGGATTTCCTGGCTTAAAGTGTTTGTTTACACTGGATGTTTTGCTGCTTTCAAATGCTAAATGCCATAGATGGGTTTTCTTGGTACAGATAAACGTGTTGTGACAAAGTTCTGTATTGTCCTGCATTTTGTAATCCATTGAATGGAAAAAGTATAGTCTGGTTAGGGTGTGCCAAAGAAACAAGCTCTCCACTCAACTAGGCCATTTCTGGTTATACTTCCGTCTTGTTCCCAAGGCCTACTCAACAAAGACTATTGTTTGTTTCCATGCATTGCTAAGATGGCCAAAAAGTCTAAGTAGCTGTATGCAGGTTTTATTTAGTATAGGCTGTGTCTGTACTATATACCGGTGGGCTCAGTAAGGATAAAAAGGAATGCTTTCTGTTAAGGCTGTACATAGATCTGTCTATCAAAAAATAGGGTTATCAGTGTTTGGTCCATAATGGCCTCCGAAAATGAAAAAAACAAGTGCAGATGATGGCCGAAAATTCATATAAATTTATGATATTAATAAAAAGGTTGAAATATCATTTAAAAACTATCTTTTTTTTTTTTTTTTTTATCCTGACTTTTTGGTTTCTGTCCTGACTTTTCATTTTGGTGCACCACTAACTTGCATGGCTTCATCCACTCCTAGAATTAGGAACAAGGTTTTTTTTTTTTTTTTTTTTGCTTTGGGTATATGATGTTATATTTACCAGGGTTCTGCTGGATTTCTATCAATGAAATTCACAAATGAGTTGAAAAAAATCCACTCAAATCAGTGCAGGCTAATTCCTACATAATATTGGACATATTGCAGACCTAAAATGTACATTGCTACTTTGTGTAATAGTGCAGTTATTGGGTTCTCTTTAGAACTAAATATTTTCATAATCCTATTAGTTGGCCGATTTATTGTTTCAATAAATCAGTTAAGAACATTAAAGTGTGGTTTTTAGTTTAATATGTAAAGTTTAAAAAAAACATTTCTTAAATATGTTTTTAGGTAGTGGTAAATATAAATAACCAGGGTGGATTTTATTTAAATCGCTAGTAAAAAAGGCTTGCTTTAAATCATAATCTTTAAAGAGACTGTCATCTGTCCCTCAGCGGCTCCTCCTCTGACCCGTAGTTGACTCACCGACAGTCCCTTTCACTTGAATGGGATGGCTGGTGATGCGGCAGTGACACAAGGTGAGGGACATGCCGGATGCCCGCTAATAGGCGCTGCCATGACGGATCTGAAATGACAGGTGCTCTTTATATGTAAGGACTTATTCTTGCTGGTAGTTGGAATCTTCAATATTTGCAAACAAAATGAAGGTTTCCCATTTAGAATAAATAAGCTGTCCGGTTAGTAAAACAGCAATATCGGAACCAATTCAATCATACAGTTTTTAGTGTTCATAGATTTGCAGAACAATGGGATAAAGGAATATTCCTGAACTCTGTTTTATCTCATGGTTACCATGCAATTGTGTGAATGCATCAATGCAGTGCATGTTATCTCAGCATGCAGAGCTTGGATTCATTAAATGAATAAACTACAAGTTCCATCTTCCTAGGCAGCAAATGAACTTGTAGTTCTCAGTGAATTATGAGTGCGCTAATCTGTGCACTCAGTCCATTGACAGCACCTCCATCTTTTGTAACTGAAAGCCTGTATAGAGGTACGGGCAGAAAGCTAGGAATGTCTGCAGGAGCTTGGCACTGCACCTGTAATCCATGTGTTGTAAGCTCCTATAGGGGGAGGCGGGGGATAATCTTTATGTGCAGGGGAAAAAAAATAAAGTTGCCATTTCATTTTTTTCCTTTTAAAAGGTGAACATCGCCTTTAATGCAGTGTGACCGTATGAATGAGGCCTTGCTGTGGGTTTGCAGATGCAGCAAGAGCAATCTAAAGCCAGACTGACAGTAGTTGAAACATCTTAGGCCTGATTCACACCTGTGCACTTTGCAGATTTGCACTACAGAACGTGTCCCATAGGAAACCATGTTAAATGGACTGTAGTGCAAAATGCACTAAAACTGCATAGGTGGGAATCAGGCCTCTTAGAAGATGGTAAGGATGAGCTCAGGTGTGTTCACAACGCCACATGCCTGATCCTGCCAGGAAGCTTGCACTGCAAACTCTAATCGCAGGCAATGAGACATTTCCTGCAGCCGTGGATCGGGAAATGTCTCACTGCCTGTGATTAGCCCTGTGCAAATACGGTGTGACATAAAATATTGCAAAAACTATCATTTTATTCTGTAGGGTCTCTGCTAAAACAAATGTGTAATGTTTGGGGGGTTCTGAGTAATTTTTTTTTCTAGCAATAAATACTTTATTTTTAACGTAAGCAGTAAGTGTCCAAAAAAGACTTAATCTTTAAGTGTTTAAACTTCCCTCATCTACAAACAGAAGTTCATTCCTTTTGATCTAAGAACGAAATGTTACTTTGTTTATAGTTATCCTAGAGTTTGTGATAAAAGTTGGCAGGCTGCCTGGATTATTTTTTTATTTTTCAACTGTCAGAGAATGCTCTGCAGGAAGGGAAAAGAATCACAATTTTAAATCTTAACGATAATCGCGCAGCTCTACAAGTTAAACCTATGGTTTTTCTAATTTGGTTTTTCTCTGCTTAACTTTCAGGTACTCTGCATGGACCACTTCAGAGCTCTTTTCAGGGTTTCTGATTCATTTGCACTATGTTTCATTGTGGTGCCTCTCATTTCTCATAATCCCTGGAACAGCGTGGCCTGGTAAGTTTCCATTGTGGAAGCAGAAAAGTGGTTGGGATTCTAAATGCACAGTGTTCATACGGCTGGTTTGCCATAAAAGCACATTTGGTGAATGCCGCTGGATGGGAGTGATTGGTCCTTGCGTACATCCTTTTTTTTTTTTTTTTTTTTTTATTTGCTAAAGTGATAAACGGATGTTTGTTTTCATCAGGTAACAGCAAATATTTTCTGGACTATCATAGAAAAAAAGGCAGCATCACTGTCCACAATAATGGCATCAAGACAACCTGATGTACCTGGTAAATGAACTCTCTTAATTGTGGCTCTCCTCAATGAAGGGAGATTGTAATCTAGCATGTGAAGGTCATATCCAATCTTACTGGGGAATATTGTGGCTCTCCTCAATGAAGGGAGATTAATTTTAGCATGTGAAGGTCATATCCAATCTTACTGGGGAATAATTCAGCTCTTACACATTTTAACCACAATAATTGTGAGTAGTTTGTGCTTTAAATCTATTTCAAATGAAATTAAAGTGATAAGGGTTGTGTGTTTTTATTTTTTGCTAAATGTGTTTAGAATTTACAATCTTACAGGCAGATATTATTGAGAGTGGCAGAGAGCCAGACCTTCTGTTCCTGTTTGAAAAGGAGAGGAGTAGTTTTGGCTCTGTGTCCCTCTCACTTTGCCTATATATGCAATGCAGGGAATGGCTGCATGTAAGATTGTTTCTAAACGGGCGCCTGCACACAGTGAACACTCCAGGGGGACTCAGGGGCCCTTTAGGCACAGTTGGGGCACCCTCGTACCTGTAGTTGTGCAATGTGGGGGAGGGGGGAGGGGGGGTAAGGGCAGTATGAGGAAGCAGCTCAGAGGGGCAAAATGATTAAAAACAGCAGTAGCTTGTGACATTAATATGCTTCGATACCTCCCATGTACAGTTCTGTGAGTGCCTAAGGCTGGTCATACATCACACAATTTTGTCATTCATTTTCCTTTAGATTTACCTTCAACTATGGTAGTACAAGGCCTGCCTGATTGCATACAAATTGAAAGTGCTTTGGGTGGACCTCCTGTATGACCAGCCTTAGCTTGCAAAGTATTGCTCTGTGTAATGGATAGTACAGAAATCATTAGGAGATATGTACACTGCTATTGTTACGTATAGGGGTTCATTTACTAAAAGTGCACTTGAAAGTGCTGTAGATCTGAGGGGTAGCTCTGCTGATTTTATCATTCAATCATGTGCAAGCTAAAATGCTGTTTTTTTTTTTTTTTTTTTTTATTTAATTTTTTTTTTTTTATATATTTATTTTGCTTGCATGGCCCCCCTCGCATCTACAGCGACTTTACTTCCAAGTGCACTTCCAGTGCAAAGTGGAGTCGTTCCCCCCCCCCCCCCCCCCAACGATAGTTTGTGAACCATGCAGATAATCACAAAGTCTATAGATAAAAAAAATAAACAATATCTTCCTCCTGTCCTATGAACAAGATAGGTAGGACCGACGTTTCATAATGGACAACCAGCCATGTGGCTCATCAGTAATTGAAAGGGACTCTGTTGCCTTTTTAGTTGTGATGTTGGTTTGACTTGCACTGTAAACCTAAGCCTATCTGTGGCTAGGGATGTACTTTTTCTTTTGAGTCCCCGCGCAACAGCAGTATTTTCTTAGTTTTAGCAACGATGCTACATTGGAAGCCTGTGTGTTGTTGTATGGGTGTGTAGGTATAACTTTTTCTGGCTGTTATAAGCACATACACAACCTAGGGAGATCCCAGCAGTGGAGGAATCTGCTTGGACTTCATACAGGAGCCATTGCACCACTGTTTGTAACATTGTCACTTATGGCGTGAGTGGCAAGAAAATCTAGGGACACATCTCTCGGCACTCTTTGTATGAACCACTTTAATTTTCATTACATATATATATTTTTTTTTTGGGGGGGGGGGGGGGTTGGATGGGGTTCTGTTATTTTTCACTTATGTTTGCTGTGCTCAAGAATATTTCTGGATTGTATAGTAAGGTGTGGACTCTTTGTCCTCAGCCATTGAGCACGGCTCGAGTGGGCTCCTAGGAAAAATGTCCCTGCCCATCGGGATGCACCGTCGTGCTTTCAGTTATGACGATGCTCTGGAGGATACAGCGCCGATGACTCCACCCCCATCGGACATGTGTACTAACACCTTGTGGAGAAAACCAGTAATCCCAGAACGTAAATACCAGAAGCTGTCTAAGGTATGCTGCGCAGAGCCACCTTTTTAGTAATTTCAGTTTGTGACACGTGTATCTCCAAATTTGTGGTCATTTGTAGACGGCTATGATTTAAAGCAACAAATTTTGGGTCAATAAGTAAAGTTATAATTTTTCTGAAACACATTTTGGCTTATGATGTATACCTTTTTGGTTATGCCTGGAGTTATATTGAGTGTATTTCTAATTTTGCAGCCAAGTTGGGGTAATGCCTTCTTTAAAGTAAAGGTTTGTGGTGGTTTGTGTTTTAAAATAAATAAATAAATCATAACTTCCTCCTGTTCCTTGGCGGCGCTCCCGCCTCCTCTTCAGAGTGCCCCCTAGGAGAGCTGTTTTTCCATGAGGGCACCCATGTGGACGTGCTCCCGAGTCCTGCTGCTGCATCCATTGACACAGACGGCAGGACTCGGCCCACTCGGCTTGAGCTGCTGGGCTCGTGCTAGTTGCTGAAACGATCACGTTCAGATAAGGAAAAGGGGGGGGGGGGGGTGAAAAACCCCAAGACTTTACAACACCTTTTTTAATATTCCATGTTCCCATTCACATAGCATAATTAAAGGTAAGCAACACTTTTTTTTTAATTTAACCATGTGTAGGAGGGACCTGGGTAGTTAGGTTTACCATCATTTACACTATATGTTCTGTACTGGCAGATCTACATTATCGTTTGTAATTTTAAATGTGCAGATTTTCCTAACAAAGGGTTAAAGGTTTGAAGGCTTGGGTGGTACATTCTGTCAATGCACTAAAGTCCCTTATCTGCACATTGCCATCTATTCTAAGCAGTAGAAGCTGCCTGTAGAGCCCTATGAATAAACCCGTTCTAAAACAACTACAAAGGTAAGAAAAAAACATTTTTAGGTTTTATTTGTAGATATCATGTTAAGTAGCATAAACATATAGTGGGTGTTTCTCAAATTTTGGCTGCAAATGGGGAAATACACTTTTGTTACCAGCAACTACATATTCTTATAGTGAAGATGAAGCCTTGCACTTAACATATCATTTCTTTTATGTTTTCCCCCTCCCTTCCCATCATGTCATACCCACTCTCTCTTCCCGTACATTTTTCTGTCCGGAGTAGGTTGAGGATGGGGATAACAGTATGCCCCCACCTGCCCTTCCCCATTCCTCTTCTGTTGAAAAGGCACCTGTGGTGAAGGCTAAAGCAACTTCTGTCATCATGAACTCCCTTTTAACAAGTAAGGATGTCTCATGTTTCCTCATTTTTGGACCATTCATTTGTAATGTACAAGTCCGTTGATCTTTTTTTAATGGCAAATGTAATTGGCAGGGTCTAGTTTTTAAATAAGCTATAGAATTGGCAGCGCTGCTTACAGTGGGGACTTTTCCAGTACAAAGATGAGTATGCAGTGGTGTTACTGCAGACATGTTTTACAAGAATTGAAATGGTCTGGACTGTATTTACAACCTTATTTAATGCAGCTGGAAAATCTGTTTGATTTCAAGTATGCTGCTCATTTAATATTTAACATTTCAAACCTTGATGGCAAACATCACATTTCATAAATTTTTTATTTTGCACTATTTTTATGCCAATGTTATTTTTTTTATTTTTATTTTTTTTGCTTTGGCATATGTAATGTATTTACTTTTGTAATGCATTCCAGCCACTTGCAGATGTTTGCCTTTTTATTCTGATAACATTATCTGGGATGTGCTGAGTAAACAGTTTGGCTCAGTTTTGTTTGCAGAGCTGTTGAGGCTTTTTGGGGCTAGAATAGCTGCTGTTTTTTTTTTTTTTTTTTTTTTTTTTTTTTTTTTTTTAATGGCTCTTTACTCCATTAGCCTCCTACTTTTATGTAAACCCTTTAAACTGAGTTACTGTACCTAAATTCCACAGATTGCCTATGATTATTTTTACTTTTTGCAGGCACTTGTATAATGCAGTGCTTTTCCATATATTGTACATTCACATCAGTCCCTGCCCTCAAGGAGCTTACAATCTAAGGTCTCTAACTCATATTTATAAAGGAGCCAATTATCCTACCAGCATGTCTTTGGAGTGTTGTGGGAAACCGGAGTACCAGAGGAAACCCATGTAGGCACAGGGAGAACATGTAAATTCCAGGCAGGGTAGTGTCCCGGTTGCCATTCGAACAGTCAACCCTAGTGCTGGCAGGCAAAGTGTTAACCACTTAGCCACTGTACTGCCCATTAGTTGTGAGAACCCCAGGGAGACTTCCTGCAATAAGCTGCATGTAGGCGGCCCCATTGAAAACAATGGGATGCTGCCAACTCTTGCAACTAATCAAGCCCACTTGCATGTAATCTCTCAAGCAGCAGTTGTATGTGAGTGATTGGCCATGGATGCAGGCAATAGCAGTTACCGTGTGTTAAATAGCATAGCTATTTAAAGGGGTTGTAAAGGTTCGTTTTTTTTTTTTTTTTTTCTAAATGGGTTCCTTTAAGCTAGTACATTGTTGGTTCACTTACCCTTTCCTTCGATTTCCCTTATAAATGTTGTTTTTCTTTGTCTGAATTTCTCACTTCCTGTTCCTCCTCAGTAAGCTGTTCTGGCTGACTAACCACCAGCTTGGATGATGGTGAGATGTTTACTGAGGAGAAACAGGAAGTGAGATATTCAGACAAATGAAAAAAAACATTTAGAAGGGAAATCGAAGGAAAAGGTAAGTGAACCAACAATGCACTAGCTTAGAGGAACCTATGTAGAAAATAAAAAACGAACCTTTACCAACCCCTTTAACTTTTTTTTATGCTATTTCATGCTTTTCATTATCAATAAAAGTAGTACAGATATGGGGCTTTGCCCAGCTGTGGATATGCCATGAGAACAGCTTTGTAGCCAGCTCAGAGCTGTTGATGATGGTCATCACCTGTCCCAATGTCTGTAGCATGCCCAGATACATATCTATTGTGCTGAGTGTCAAGTACACATCTGGATAGTCTGCAGAGGTTTCTAAGCAGTCCTGGACAGATGTCGAGTAACTAGCAAGTTTACAGGAGACAATTGGGGTATTCAATAAAACAAATATCTTTACTCGCCTCAAAGCTGCAGCATTGGTCTGCTGTTGCAGCTGTCCCCCTCTGGCTCTAAGCCTGAGAACTGAGCGATCGTGTGGTGGAGAATCATTCAGTTCTGGTACCAATTACACATTCGCCATTTTAGGATGGCTATGTCCATTGTTGCTATGGAGGAAGCCATGGTTGCCACCTCGTCTGGACATGCCTCACATTGTTAATCTTTATTACATGGGGATTTATGTGGTTTGCAGTTTACAGACATAACCTTAACCTCTTAAAGACCCTTTGCATGAAAAAAATCATAATTTTTCTGCTAGAATATTTCTGAGAACCTCAAGGGGAAGAGAGAATCAGGTCAGTTTGTGGGGCGCTAGTTGAAAGAAACGGACTAATGAATGGGCAGCTTAAATTGGCTTAATTTTCTTTTATAAAGTAAACTGATCTAAATTCTCTCCCTGATACAGCGCCCTGAAGCTAATGTTTTTAAAGGTTAAAAAAAATTGATTCATCAAAACAATTGTATTGCTTAATTTTATATAAAATACTTTTGAAGGCCATGTTTCACCTTTCTGAAATATTTTTGCAGGGGTGTGTTTTTTTTTATTTTTTTTATTTATTTTTTTTTTTTTTTTTTTGTAGTGCTGCGGCTCTCAACCTCAGTCCTCAAGTACCCCCAACAGGCCATGTTTTGGGAATTTCTCTTAGATAAAATGGCTGTCCAAAATACCAAGCTATTGACTCTGATTTAAAGCACCCATGTGAGATGAAGGAAATCCTGCAAGCATGGCCTGTTTGGGTTATTTGAGGACTAAGGTTGAGAACTACTGCAGTAGAGCACTGCACCCTACGATCAGTGGATTACAGGTGCATTGCTAGGCTCCTGCACATCCTCCCAGTTTTCTTGGTAATACTTTTGTACAAGCTTTCTGTTAGCTGGAGGAAGCGTCATGAGTTCGTTTTCAAAAGGGTAAAGAAGGCATAGAGCTTTAACTGCTATTTGGGCCTCTTAGAGGTTCATCTTCCCTTCCTGTCCTGCTGACCATTTTTTTTCCCACACCGGAAGTGAATGGAACTTGTGGCTTTTGCCTTGTTTTCTTTGGTAAAACAGAACAGGGAGAGGGGATGTCTAATGGAGCCCCAGATAGTAAAAATCCAATGTAATTCAATATATTTTTTTTTCACTCTAGCCAAAATATAAAGTATTTGGCTTGACACAACCTTTAGACTAAAGATTGCGTTATACTTAAATGCCTTTCTGTAAAGCCCTGATCCTTAAGAAGCCGATTTTTTATTTTTTTTTTCCCTCGAAGATCACCGCATAAAATAACCACCGTTTACAAAGTAGCCCTGTCACTTATTTGAGAGTTTCCAGTGCGTCTAATGAAGCTCCAGGTCATTTTTGTTTTTGCCAATGTAGACAAGTCTTCCTGATACTTTTATATAAGAAATATTTTTATTTTTTATTTTACAACCAATGGTTTAGGCTGGTCATAGACAAGTTTGAAAACCGAGCAAAAATTCTTGGTGGTAATTAGCGTGCCAGCTGCAACATGCGCTTTTGTTTGTTTTTTTTCTCCTTTTTCATGCTGCAATCAAAAATGCGTGATCCAACATGCTAGATTTTGTTTATAAAAATAACGGCACAATTTTAAGTGCCATTTTAGTTTTTTGATTGACAGAATGCTGTGACACGGCACCAGACCTCTTCACCTGACTTATAGAATGAAGACTATCGTCTGATTGTCCATGTTTGGCTCTATGCCCTGTTCTGAGTAGCGTTCCTCGCCAGTGAAAGCAATGGTGTAGGGGACATTAATGAATCTGCATATGCATCTGTAAAATCTTATTTTTTTTCCTTCTCTCCCCCCACCCTAATCTTAATATGCAGAAGCGTCTTCTGTAAGGAAGTGCATTACAAAATAACCCCAAACCTGGAGATGTAAATTAACATATGAACACACCTGTGTTTAAGCAGCATTTGAGTGTTAATTTCCATTGTATCCACAATGTCTGTGTGTGTAATTTGCAATGACTGGATGGGAATGGAGGAGTATGGCTCCGGTCAGTCTAGCTGTGGCACTCGCTTGAAAGCTGTGTGTGCAAATGTCTTCCATTTCAGAACATTCACAAGAGAGCATTCAACGTTTCGAACAGCAGGCTGGTCTCAGGGATGCTGGCTATACTCCACACAAGGGTCTCACAACTGAAGAGTCCAAATACCATCGCGTGGCGGAGGCTCTGCATGTAAGATTTGTGCCTTGCCCCCCTTCTGTCCCTTGTACTACCTTCCATGCTGCTACCTGGATTGCACATCTTGCTCTCTGGTATTTACCTGTAGTGCTGCTGTGAAGTAAATGTGGGCTTTGCTTGCTGTTCTCCTTCCATCACCTCTTCAAATGTATTCTGCCTTTTATTGTACTGTACATGCATGATTGTTTGGGGTTTATAAGAAAAGTGTGGATAGAGTACATTTGTGTCTTGTATAGTACACCTATTCATACTTTTGTGCACCATCTTTTATAATTTGGACTAACATAGCAATATATTTGAGAAGTTTAATGTTTGGATGAAACATTTTGGGCATATAGATGTGTATTAAGGGACTAAGCCTAATGCACGCAAGCACTGTATTCTCTTCTGTATGACTATGGATACATGGTGTAGAAAAGTTTACATCTTGGCAGATACAAACTGTCAGTGGATGACGGCCTGCTTTCACTATACTGGTGGGGCCACTGTATCCTTGAAGACACGGCTGATCGCCCAAGTGAATAAGATATAAAGTATAGGAACTGGACAAAAGTTAGTGGGTAAAATTCTGGGGCTCCCGGATTAATGCCTAATAGATGTAATCTCCATGCTAGCCATGAGAAGGGCAGTGTATGGATAACTTGCCTTAACATGCACATAGATCTTGAGCTGGTAAATATACCAGTAGCTATTTTAATAGTGGGAGATTTTGATTTCTAAAACTCGGTAAACCTACATTTAATTTTTGGACTCAAATTTTGCAAACATTTGCCAACTTATGTAACTGTTTCCATGAGTAACTTGGTTACTTTGTGCAATTGGTTTGTAGCCCACAGTTTACGTAATGTTCTTAAAAGATATTAATGTGGCGTTCTTAAGCCTAGTACACATGATGAGATTATAGGATGGATTTTTGTCTCTTCCAACCCCCCCCCCCCCCCCCCCAAATTTATTTTTATTTTTTTGCTAGTCTCCATATCAAACTAATAGGTTAAAGTACAAAATCTCTGGTGTGACGGAATAAAAATTCGGAAGTGACGTAATGTTTTTTTTTATTGTATTTTCGGATGAAAACTGTACTGATTAAACAAAAATCGCACAATCTGGTATCGTACGTTTTTGTCCCTTTTTTGGAAAATTTTTGACAGCTGTGTACTAATCGGGTTATTGTACGATCTGTTCAAAAGTGGTATATAATCTTCTTTTTTTTTTTTTTTTTTTTTTGTACGATATTCTGATCGTGTGTACAGGTCTTTAGGCAGCCTGTGCATTAATAATTTTTTCTCTAGTCCTCTTCCAGGACGGCACACCTGAGAGATGACTGGTCCACCTGACAAACGCAATCAAAATATGAGGTTAAAAGGCCCAAATCAGTCCAGGATATTCTCAGTGCATCAGACCCTTAAAGTAATTCTGAGGGAGTGGAACGAGCTGGAGAGGAAGGTCCTTAAACTTAACCTGGAAGAGGTGGTTTCCATTTGGGAAGGAAGAGACGTTTTTCAAGACCCCCCCCCCAAGTTAAATGTAGTCCTTTCCCAGGTCTCTAAAAAAAAAAAAAAATTATCTGTCCTTTGAGGATTCGGGTAGTATTAAAGACCTAATGGATAGAAGGGCCAAAATGCTTCTGTGCAGAGCATGGGATGCCAATGCGGCAGCCTTGGCACCTGCTTTGGCGTCTACCTGCATAGCTAGAAATGTTAATGCCTGCCTAAGAGGCTCTCTGGCCATGTCTCTAGAGGAAATATTTCCAAGGAGGTTATGGACTCTCTAAGTAATAAACAGGGCTGTAGTGTATTTAGCTGATGTGGAAGTGGTTAGGACCACGGCTAAGTCAGCGGTCCTCCTGAACTCTGCAAGGTAATCATGGCAAGGAGACCATATGTCCAGGTCACGACTCTGCGGGTTACCTTTTTGAAGGTTCCCAGCTTTTTGGTCCTGGACTGGATCAGGTTCTGTCACGATCTGCAGAAAAAGGAAAGAAGTTCCCAGTTAAAGCCAAGAGAGAAAGGCAGAACGTAGGTTTTTTTATTTTTTCCCATGCCCCTCCTAACCAGGGCCAAGAAGGACACCAATAAAAGGTGGGGGAAGGGAAAGTGTGGACAGAAGGGTGGCCTGCTCTTCTGGACCCAAGGACACCAACAAACAGGCAAAGTGACACTAGCGTCAGGGTAGGGGGGAGACTTTCTCGATTTGTCCCTCACCGGAGAAAGATCTCAGCCCCTATATCCTACAGATTCTGACAGATGGATATTGTCTGGAACTTCTCTCCCCTCTCTCTCAATTTTACCCTGACGCATCTCCCCAAAGAGCTGGGCCGAACAGGTCCTTCAGTCCATATCGGGGGGTCCACATAAAGGACTGCCAATGTGGTGGCAGATTTCCTGAGCTGTCAACACATCCACTGGGGGAGTGGGAACTAAACCATAACGTATTCCTTCAGATAGGTCACAGGTTTGGGTTTCCCGAGATGGACCTTTTCGCCCACAGAGGGAACAGGAAGGTGGAGCCAGAGAGGGAGGATCAGAGGGAATGGATGCTCTAGCGCAGACCTGGGATTGTCACCTAGTATATGCCTTCCCTCCACTAGCTTTGATTCCTCGGGTGCTACAAAGACTAGCCTACTCAAGGTGCAAACCGTTTCTGATAGCCCTTTGGTGGCCCATAGTTTGCTACTCTGAGAAAATGGTCGGTTGCTCCTCCTTTTCCTCTCCCAACCAGGTAGGATCTCCTTCTGCAGGGGCCAGTTGTTCACCCCGCTCCGATAAATTTGACAGCGTGGCTCTTGAGAGGGAGAGTCTCGGAGGCAAAGGATGCTCCAGCAGGGTGATTGAGACCCTCCTGAGTAGTCGGAAACCAGTCACTAGGAAGATTTATTCAAAGGTTTGGAATACCTTTTCTCACTGGTGTTGGGATAGAGACGTATCTAGACCTGTGATACTAGAATTTCTACAAGCAGGGGTGGACAAGGGAATTGCCACAAACACCCTGAAGGTACAGATAGCTGTCCTATCTGTATTCTTGGACCAGAGGCTCAAGCAGGAGCCCCTGATTAGGAGATTTCTAGTAGCTAGGGAAAGGTTAACCCCCATAATGGTTAAGAGATTCCCTCCATGGAATCAAACGCTGGTCCTGGAGGCATTGCCAAAAAGCGCCTTTTGATCCAGCTCAGGAGATCTCCATAAAATTTTTGACACTTAAGTTAACCTTTTAACTGGCCATCACAACAGCCAGAAGGGTAAGTGACCTTCAGGCCTTGTCAAGTAAAGAGCCCTTTCTGTTAATATTGGAAGATAGTGGTGCTGAGGCAAGACGCACTTTTTCTTCCCAAGGTCACATCACAGTTTCATAGGTCTCGGGAGATCATTTTGCCCTCCTTTTTTGTAAGAACCCAAAGAACAAGGGAGAGGAAAAATACGTTTTTAGATGTCAGAAGGTGTTTGCTGACTTGCTTAGGGAGAGTGAAGGAAAATCAACTACACTTTTTTTAGTTCTATTTAGTGGTCTGAGAAAGGGAGGACAGGCTTCTAGATACAGTGGCTAGGTGGATTAGGTAGACCATAGGTATGGCTTAACCAGTACCAGTAAACCTTAAAGCCCATTCAACCAGGTCTTTGGCAGCCTCTTAGGCGGAGAAAGCAGGAGCCTCAATAGAACAGATCTGCCGGCGAAGCAGGACACCTTCTTAAAGCACTATAGAGTGGAACTATCTCCTCAGGATCTGATGTTCGGAAGGTGTTACAGGCGGTGGTCCCACCCTAAGGTAGGCCTTGAACTTCTCGTCCGTCCTCTCAGGTGTGCCGTCCTGGAAGATGACTAGAGAAAATTGACGGTTACTTACCGGTAACTGCTTTTCTAGGATATCTTCCAGGACGGCAGACCTACTTCCCTCCCCTGGTTTGACGTAAGTACTACGGGAAGAGTTTCTCTCTGGCATGGATAGTCTATTACTTTAGTAGAACTGCGCAGGGGAAGGGAGGTGCCTTTTAACCTCCAGGTGTTGCTTGTGTTTCTTGTTAGCTGGACAGTCATCTCTCAGGTGTGCCTTCCTGGAAGATATCCTAGAAAAGCAGTTACCGGGGTAAGTAACTGTCAATTTTTCATTATACTTTTTTTTTTATTTTTTTTTTTTTTTCCTTCAACCATCGGGTTGAAAGATTTTGATTCCTCCTCGAATGTGTGGATGGGGGCATCACTCCTGCTGAGTTATTGTATTCTGATTGGGGGGGGGGAGTGACTTACCTGCCATCAGAATACAATGATCATTGCTGCAGGCTATATGCTGAACTAGCAGAGTTTATATCCATGTATGGTCTGCTTTAGTCTACCTACTTCATTGCTTAGAGCCATTTGCTAGGCTAGCTGTCCTTATTATTGAGCCCCCCCCCCATTTGGCTGAAGACTAGAGGACTGACTATCAGTTTGCTAGGGTAAAAGGTGTATTCCCTTGCCCTTACAGAAAGGTCTTGCATGACCTAGAGATTATGGTTTTATTCCATTTAAGCCTTTACCCCCTAATTAGGGTGGAAACAGAAAACAGATCTGTATAAATGATGCCCATTTTTTTTGCTGCACCATTCATTGTCATGGACTGTAAGTATGGTACAAAGCATGGTAAAGGAGTGTATTGTGATAAAAGTATTACATTTGGTACAGTGATGCTCAAAATGGGTGTGGTGTGTGTTTTCCCTCCCCCCCCCCCCCCCCCAACCCCACCTTACAAGAATAGATCTGCATTGGCAATGCATAAAAAAGCAGGAATCTTGTCCAGCTGTTGGCTATAGAGCCAGGGTTTTCAGGTTCTTTGTGGATTGATCTAAACAGATGCTTTTAAAAAGCTGTGTGTAAATTGAGGATTGGCCATATGTTTAAAGTCTTGTATATGCCTTTCACTTCATGCCCTTCACATGTTTACTGTCTTCTATTTTAATAGAAATGCTGAATCAGGTCTCGGGTTGCCTTTTTGTTATTTATATGAAGCTGTTTAAGTGGTCTCAAAACATTGCCATACAGGAATCAATGGTTTAACTGGCCTCCAATTACATATAGTTAACATGCTGGACTTATTGTGCATTCTTTAATCTCAGATGTAATTGGTAGATTTATTATTTATTTTTCTTCACCCTGACAGAAGCTAAAGATGCAAACTGGAGAATCAAGTGAAGACAGGCAAAGCTCATCTACTCAGTCCACACCTTGTAGCACTCCAAGCTCTTCACCAAAGCAAATGCGCAGGTAACGCAAACCTCTCACTTGACAAATGAGTCTTGTACATGTGTTTTTTGGTGTTTTCCTTCATAACAGACACTTGCTGTTAGCAACGTTAACGCATCCCAAAAAAAAGCATGTGAAAAATGCATCGGAAAACCGCATCAACTGCAACCTGCATAGATGTGAACATAGCCTTAAAGTGGACTATACATTAACTTTGGAAGACTGCATAAAGAAAATCGCTCAGTGAACCAATGGCTGAGAGCGCTGATCTGAGTGTTCTAGCAAGGGGAGCGTCCCCCTGTCAGAACACAACAGCTTAGCGGGGGGAGATCACTGTACTAACGTCTGTTGGTACAGCGGCTCTGACCGGAGCTGTCAGTTTAACGATTATTAGTGTGTATCAGGCTTTTTAGGTAATTTTTGAACAAAGATGGCTTTCTCTTTTTAAGGAGAAATGCAGATGAAGCGTAATAACTATGGGAGATGATGCATACCTAAGTGTTTAAACTGGCCATAGATGAATTGAAATGGAGGCACATTACTGAACCTGCGTGTACTTAAACATGAAGGAATGTATGATGCTATGGTCGCTTTAACAAGAAATTTCAGTTTCTTCCAGAAAGGAAGTATCCGTAACCAACTGTTAGTGCTAAAATAATAGCGTTCACAATTCTTTAAACTTAGTAGTTCCCACTGGCATGGAAGTATCAATATTAAATGTGGGTGTTTAAAATATTGTTTTTTCATAAAATTGTTTGTCCACAGATCGTGGTTTAGTCAAGGTTCCACTGCCTCCCTTCCAGCTGGGGAGCTTCAGGGCACAGACACTGACAAATGGAGCATGTTTGCCCCCCGAACAGTGCAAAAGTCAACCACAGATCCAGGTAAGAATGAAATCCAGACACAAATTCTACTATGCAAGGTAAACTGTTATCCAGGGGTGCGTTTTGGTGTGTGTCCTCTTCTTTTTTTTTTTTGTATCTGTATTTTCTTTAGGGCTCAAATTAATCGGCCAGTAACATAATGGGGTTAAAACTAAAATGAGCCCTTTATAGTACAAAAATATCACTACTGTAAATATTACTTTCACTGTTCTACAGTAAAAAAATGAACCCCCTCCCAGTAGTGATTATCTGCTTTTTTTTTTTTTTTTTTTTTTTGTACTTTAAAGGGCTAATTTTAGTTTATGAAAATCGTTAGTTGCAGCCCTAATTTTCTTAGATATGTTGCAAATTACTCTTTTCAATTGCTTTTGGAAATTACATACCCTGTTGAAAACTGAACTACTATATAAAAACGATTGCTTCTGCATAACGCAATATGTCTGATGCAATACCCATGGTAGCCTGTCTCTATCCATCTTGTCCTGACCTTGCTTTTTTTTTATTTTTATTTTTTTAAAGAACAACAAGTTTATTGGTGGACTAGAGCAACAGGGCATACAGCAAAGAATGTACAGAGGGTAACAAGGCAATAAAATCACATTCACATATGTTATACAGTGTACATACATACATTATGGCTTCGTTGGTCATACTTCGTACAAGACCGCCCGGGAGGCCACACTCTGAATCGATTTAGGCCAAAACAATACTATCAGTACCTCCACACCACTCCTCCATCCCCGCCACCCACCGGACTGCTTCCCCAGTGAACTGAGACTGCGGGCAATAGATATTTTCCAAACCATAACCACCATCAGGTCACTAAATGTATTGCTTTAAGTTGACTCCGCACAGGTGTCCGGTCTAGCGAGCCACCTGTCCCATATCCTGTTATACTTGTTGGGGCAATCCCTATGTGCGTAAATAACCTTCTTCAGAGGCAGCGATAAATTCACCTCGGCTATCCATGCTCTAATCGTGAGAGGCGCTGTACGTAGCCACAGCCTTGCGATCAGTTTCCTAGCACTAAACAGGGTCTCGTGAAGAAAGATGGTATGACAGCGAGTGTTCCGGGCATCGGTCAGAAGACCGAGTAGACAGATTTTGGGGTCAACCTGTAAAGGAGAACCCATGTGATCATGTAAGAACTGAATGATGCGTAACCAATAGGCCTGAACGTCCGGGCATGCCCATATTAAGTGATAGAATGTACACGGGTGTTCCCCCACAGCGTGGGCACCCCGGGTCCTATATTTGCTCAGTCTTATCGGCGTGAGGTATGCCTTGTGTCTATAGAGTTGGGTCAGCCGATCCGAAAACCTAGGGGAAGCCAGCCCAACATTGGTGAGAATATCCTCCCATTCTTCAGTGTCCAGTGGGCCTACCTCCTCTTCCCATCTATGCTTAGCTACCTCTGCAATCCCGGTCACCGTGCGAGTTCTAAGGAGAGTATATATGGTAGAGATTAGCTTGGCGGGATCCTCCCCCACTATAACACCCACCAGGGGCAGCTCTTGGGCGCTGGGGAACCCGTCCATGAATTGGGCCCGGAGGGCATGCGAGAGCTGTACATAGCGAAAAGCCATGTGTGAGGGTATTCCAAATTCCACCTGTAACGCATGGAAACTGCGGACTCCCATCGGGGTGACAACCTGATATAGGTACACCACTCCCCTAGAAGCCCACAGATTTACTCCCGGTAGCGATCTAAGCTCCCCCAGTTGGGGATTGTGCCACAGTGGAGTGTGGGAGTGTACCCTATCGGCCCCAACCATCCCCTGAGCAATATCCCATATACGCCTGTGTTGGTCCAGTAGGGGGTTACCACCCCTCCTCCTCCCGCCCCTCTCCCGTCCTCGAATCAAAACCTGAAGGGGGGCATGTGCAGGGCCGTGAGACTTTCCGCAGGTCAGCGTTTGATACCGAGGGCCATCTGACTTATGCAGGTGGTGGAAATGGGATAGCTGGGCTGCGATATAGTACGAGCGTATCTCAGGGAGCGCCGCCCGTTCTTGAGTGTTTCAGGCCAGTTTATGGCGGCCTGATCCCCAAACAAAGGTATTGAGGATAGTGTCTAGTGTTTTAAAGATCTTGAGGGGTATAAGAGTGGGCGAATGCCACATTTTATACAACAATTTGGGTAAAAATCATTTTTATCAAATTGATCCTTCCTATTACTCCCAAGGGGAGTCTGGCCCATGATTGAGTTTTGGCTTTGAGGTATGGGATCAGGGGTAGAATGTTATGTGTCACATAATCTAGGGGCTCCCTGGTAATCTGGACACCCAAGTATTGAATGGAGGACACTCGACGAAGTGGTAGTGAGGCTGCGTCACGGGTGGGAGGGGACATATCTATGGGCAATATCTGGGATTTCGACCAATTGACCCGAAGGCCTGAGGGAACCCCAAACTCCTCTATAGTCTGTAGAGCAGCCCGCAGGGACGGCCCCTCGTCCGCCAGATAGAGGAGCATGTCGTCCGCATACAAGCTCACCTTCTCGGAGATGGGGCCTGACTGGAGTCCCTGGACAGTAGCATTGGTTCGGAGGGAGGCCGCGAGCGGCTCCACCGCCAAGGCGTACAGGAGAGGGGATAGTGGGCAGCCCTGTCTAGTCCCCCGTCCCAGGAGCAAGGGTTCCGACAGTTGCCATTCACCGCCACCCTGGCCTCCGGGGAGGAATACAGCACCTTAACCTGTTTAATAAAGTTAGGGCCAATCCCAAAGCGCCTGAGGCATTCCCACAAATACTCCCATTCCACAGAATCAAATGCCTTGTCCGCATCCAACGCCACCACGTCCCGGGCACCCATCCCCTCGTGAAGTGCCTGAAGATTCATGTGTAATCTACGGACGTTCATGGCCGTGTTCTTGCCTGGCATAAACCCGGTTTGGTCTGGATGTATCAGGGAAAGAATATGCGGGTTCAGTCGGGATGCCAAAATTTTGGCCATTATTTTAGTGTACAGACCGATTTCCCTGCTCCAGGTGGACGAGTCAGGAAGGAGGGGATCCTTACCCGGTTTTGGGATAACCACTATCGTCGCCTGTCGGAGAGTATCGGGGAAGGACCTAGATTCAGAGAAGTTCAGGGGCTAGCACCTCTAGATACGTCACGTAAAAATCTAACGGTAGTCCGTCCTGCCCAGGGGCCTTAGAAGCAGCCAAAGATAAAACCGCTGCCTCCACCTCCTCCTTAGTAAAGGGGAGCTCCAACTCCGTGGTCTGGGCCGAAGACAGATATGCAAATGGGATGGTCTGCAGGAACGCCCGGGTCTCCTGTGCCGAGGCCGCCACTCTGGACGTGTATAGGTCTGCATAGTATTGCCGAAACATCGGGTCAGATATCAGGGCATTATTCCGGTCTAGTAACGAAAACCACCGGCGGCCTGGCATCTTGGTGAGCAAGGTATGCTAATAACTTTCCAGCCCGCTTGCCTTGTTCGAAAATGCGCTGTTTCGAAAAAAAATGTTTACGCCGAGCCTGCTCGTAATGTAATTGCTCCACCACTCGCGTTTGCAGTTTAAGTGCCGAGGCATTGGCATGTGTGGGAGTAGACATAAAAGTGCTAGTCGTCGATTCCAACTGTACCGTCGCCTGTCGCATGGCCCCCTTGGATGCCCTCTTCAGTCTATTGATCCGGCTGATCAAAATAGCACGGGCATGTAACTTGAACGCCTCCCACACCGCCCCCGCTGCTGCCGTTCCCCTATTGACCTCAAAGTATTGCCATTCCCCCGCCAGGTCCCTACCTTCCTCCCCCAACCTGACCTTGCTTTTAACAGTGTGCATTGTGCCTGTAAGTTAACATGTAACTGGTAATTTGGATGTGAAGTTTTGGAATGTGCAGTGATGCAAAGATTCAGCTTTCCCAATAATATAGGGAATTGTCTCTATTCCGATATTAAAGGGTTTTTTTTTATATAAAAAAAAAGTCATACTTGCCTCCACTGTGCAGTTCATTTTGCAGTGTGGCCCCTGTCATCCTCTTCTGGGGTCCCCTGGCGGCTCTCACGTGTCCTCCTTGCATCGGTAAAAACCACCTGGGAGAAGCGCTTTCCCTGGGGGTTAACTTCCGGGTGTGCTCCAGTATTTGCGTCTATAGACACAGAATGCCAGACTTGGCCCTGTCTCACTCCCCGCCCCGCCCCCCCCCAGCAGCGGGAGCCAATGGCTGCGTTGCTATCTGCATAGACTCCCTGGTTAGGGAAAGGGAATCTGAATAAGTCTCTGGATTGGCAGCCTCTGTAAAGGAGCTCTTGTCCACCTTCATCTTTTAAAACCTTTTTTGAAAAGTTTCAGCATCCCACTCCACAGGATTCAACCCCGCCACAGGCTCAGGGGCTCTGCACCCACCAGATCTGCTACTACAGTTATGGCAGAGGAAGTTTCAGGCCATTCCCAAGTGGAGCAAAGGCAGCGAGACAGTGGCACCTCTGACTCCCAGGAGGGAGAGGACAATGATGGGGAATCCAGGAAAGAATGTAGATATAAACTGTCCTCAGATGCCGTAGAGGACCTCCTAGGGGCAATTTACACAACCCTCAGTATACAGGAGGATAAGAAGCCCCTGACACTCCATGACCTAATGTACAAGGGCTTGGGAACAAAAGAGATCCTTAAAGAGAAGGTTCCCATTTTCGGAGGATCCAGCGTCAATTCGGAACAAAAGTCCCAAATTGGACGCCGCCTTTTTTTACAGGTCTCTAGACGCGCGCGCGCACACACACACACACGCACACCTGGCTTTTAAGGATATGGGGAGCCTTGTTGGATGTCATGGCCAAGAGGATAGACTCACTGCTTAAAAAAAGTGGGACTCAACAATAGGTAATTTAAAGCCAGAAATGTCTGTTACAGTTGTAGCCTGCAACTTAGAACATTGGCTCTCCCAGATTCAAGAGCATATTGAAGCAGGTATGGACAAGGAGACTATTCTATCTTCTTTCCCCATGATTCTGCGAGGAATCGCATACACCTCGGCTGAATCCGCATGTCGGCCAGATCAGCGGCCCTGGCCAACTCTGCCAGAAGAGCCCTCTGGCTGAAGACTTGGCCTGGTGACAGTGCCTCTAAGGTCAAGTTGTGTGGGATACCTTTTGACAGGTGGTGATCTCTTTGGTCCTGGGTTAGCTTCAGTCTTGGACTGCACGGCAGACAAAAAGGAGTCCTTCCCACTCAAAGGAAAAGCCCCAGCACAAACAAAATGGGTTTCGTCCACAAAAGCGTAGGGAGGCTCCAAAGCCGGAAGAACAAAAATAAACTTGGCCAAAGAGGCAAGGGCAGAGACGGGGGGGGGGGGGGGATATTTCCGTAAAGATCAATGACTCCTCAGGTATGGTGGGAGGAAGACTGGGGGCCTTCCGCAGTGGGAGACCATCTCCCCCAACTGGTTCATCCTGCGGGTCATAAGAAGGGGGTACCTCCTGGAGTTCACAAGACCTTCCCTGCAAAGATTCCTTGTCACGCACCTACCTAATTACACGGCGAGGCTTTTAGAGGCCCTAAGGGAACTATAAAATCAGAAGGTAGTTCGCAGAGTACCAAGGGGGAGGAAAGTGAGCGGTTTCTATTCTCACATATTTGTGGTAAAAAAAACTCAAAATCAGGTTGATTCTGAATTTAAAACCCCTAAACAGGTCGATTACCTACAAGAGATTCAATCTTCACGGTCAGAGCCCTGCTACCACACAATTGTTTTATGGTTTCTCTAGACCTCAGGGACGCGTATTTACACGTCCCTATTGCAGAAACCTCTCCGATTAGCAATAGACCTGGGCGGTGTAATGGTGCATCTACAATTTCAAGCACTGCCTTTTCGGGCTATCCCCCTTGCCCTGCATATATACCAAGATCTTAGTAGAGGCCATGGCTTTCCTGCGACTTCAGGAAGTGTCAGTTATAGCATATCTGGACAACCTTCTCCTGTTTTCAGTATCCCCAGAACCACTAGTCAAGATCTCAATCTAACAAAGAGGGTCCTAACAAGCCTGGGTTGGCTGCAGAACTTTGAAAAGTCCAGCCTGATTCCTTCACAGCGTTTTTGCTTACCCAGGATACCTGTTGGACACAATGCTGTTGAAAGTTTTTCTCCCGACTGAGAAAATTTGGAAACTGCACAAAGCAGTAGCCTCTCTCCAGTGCAACCAACAGGTTTACAAAAGGTCTCGAATGTCAATGCTGGGTCTTCTAACCTCTACCCACCCAGCAGTGCAGTGGGAAGGACTACACTTTTGTCCCCTGCAGACATTTGTACTGAGGGGGTGGGACCACAGTCAGATGGATCTAGACTCTTTTTAGTACACGTTCCTCTGCATGTAAAAATATCTCTCTGGTGGTGGAGGAAGGAAACAAACCCGTTGCAGGGATGTCTGGCTTTTTCCAGTTTCTCAGGTAGTAACCACAGACGCAAGTGGCAAGGGCTGGGGGGCACATCTGGGGTCCCTTCTAGCACAGGGCACCTGGGAAGACTTTGAACTAAAAAGGCTGTCCAATTGGAAAGAGCTGAAGGCAGTTGGGCTAGCCCTCAGGTTTTCAAAAAAACTCCAGGGCCACCACATCAACAGCAATTGGGTTTAAGTCGGGGCTCTGGCTGGGCCATTCAAGAACAGTCAGAGTTGTTGTGAAGCCACTTCTCGTTATTTTAGCTGTGTGCTTAGGGTCATTGTCTTATTGGAAGGTAAACCTTTGTCCCAGTCTGAGGTCCTGAGCACTCTGGAGAAGGTTTTTGTCCAGGATATCCCTAACCAGTCCGGTCCCTGCAGCTGAAAAAACACCCCCACAGCATGATGCTGCCACCACCATGCTTCACTTTTGGGACTGTATTGGACAGGTGATGAGCAGTGCCTGGTTTTCTCCACACATACCACTTAGAATTAAGGCCAAAAAGTTCTATCTTGGTCTCATCAGACCAAAGAATCTTATTTCTCACCATCTTGGAGTCCTTCAGGTTTTTCTTTTTTGTTAGCAAACTCCATGCGGGCTTTCATGTGTCTTGCACTGAGAGGCTTCCGTCGGGCCACTCTGCCATAAAGCCCTGACTGGTGGAGGGCTGCAGTGATGGTTGACTTTCTACAACTTTTTCCCATCTCCCGACTGCATCTCTGGAGCTCAGCCACAGTGATCTTTGGGTTCTTCTTTACCTCTCTCACCAAGGCTCTCCCCCCCCCCCCCCCCCAATAGTTTCGTTTGGCCAGGCGGCCAGCTTTAGGAAGGGTTAAAGTGATTATATGAAAATATATATATATATATATATATATATATATATATATATATATATATATATATATATATATATATATATATATATATATATATATATATATATATATATATAAATATATAAATTTTAACAAACATGTTATACGTGCCTCCACTGTGCAGCTCGTTTTGCACAGAGTGGCCCCGAACCTGCTATTCTGGGGTCTCTCGGCTTCCTCCAGCAAGTGCTTCTCGCCTTCATGCGAGCTCCCTCGCATGGTGAGAAGCATCTGCGGGCGCGCTCCCGTGATACACCCGGCGGCTTTAGCCGCTCGCTGTATCACGCTGCCCCGGCGCTCCGCGTCAGTGGATGTGATTGACAGCAGTGTGAGCCAATGGCTGCTCTGCTTTCCATCCACTCCAGCCAATCAGCGGCCAGGCTGAGCGGTGGAAAGGACGTCAGGGGCCGAGGGTGGGACTTTTGAGGGGTGAGGTAAGTAAAACGGGGGGGCTGGGGGCGCAGGTACTGTCAGATGTTTTTTTCACCTTAATGCATAGAATACAGGTGAAAAAACATTTACCTTTTACAACCCCTTTAAGTGCAGCAAAAATGTGTGGGGGGTTTTTTTTTTATTTTTATTTTTTTTTTGTAACCTTGGCCAGATCTGTGCCTTGCCACAATTCTGTCTGAGCTCTTCAGGCAGTTCCTTTTGACCTCATGATTCTCATTTGCTCTGACATGCACTGTGAGCTGTAAGGTCTTGTATAGACAGGTGTGTGGCTTTCCTAATCAAGTCCAATCGGTATAATCAAACACAGCTGGACTCAAATGAAGGTGTAGAACCATCTCAAAGATGATCAGAAGAAATGGACAGCTCCTGAGTCACAGCAAAGGGTCTGAATACTTAGGACCATGTGATATTTCAGTTTTTTGTTTTTTTTTTAATCTGCAAAAATGTCTACAATTCTGTGTTTTTCTGTCAATATAGGGTACTGTGTGTACATTGAGGGAAAAAAATTTACTTAAATGATTTTAGCAAATGGATGCAATATAGCAGTATATATGATTTTTTTTTTTTTACTTTTTTTTTTTTGTGTATGTATATAAATAATAATTTTATTTTATTGCACACACCCACACATATATTATGTGGATTGTATCTTTTGTCACTTAACATTTTGGAGAAAGGAGAGCGTTCTTGCACGTGGATGGATTGTATTGTTTGGAGTTATATAAAGGATTGTTTTTTAATTGATATAGAGTAATCACTTCGGTTTTTGTTTCAGTAGCGTATGGAATGAGTGGAGCACTTATTGATCTCCAGATGGCTGAGCGGCAGCTGGCTCAGCCTCTCAACGCACCCACTGTAAGCCTGAGCTAGCCACTCCAGCCTCTCCATAACCCAGCGCTCCAGTGAGCAATGGAGGGGCAGAGAGCTGGTGACAATCGCCGCCCTCCGCTCAGTTCTTGGTCTTCACTGAGCAGAGCGATCTGCGGTCATCTGATTGCTTAGTTCTCTGTCCTAGAGCTGGTGAAGGACAGCTGTAGAATCATACTGATTTCTGCAGCACAATAGGTCAGTGTTTTTGTTAGATTTTTCTTATATCCTGCTTCTTATTTAAGGCACCTATGGGCAATAAAATTTCCTGATCTGTTTATGTAAAGTCGGATTGTACAGATAAGCCTTCCCTAATGTTCTCTGGCCATGTCTGCCAAAAGGAACAATCTGCAGCTATGGATTTTTCTGGCTGAATGCTATAGTGTTTAATAAAGCTGGCTGAGCTTCCCTCTTCATAAGGAACTGATTAAGATACATTACCATGTTTTTCAATTGTTCTTTTTTTTTATTTTTATTTTTTTTCCTGCAGGTGGCTTCACAGTTCAGTCTTACAAAGGTGCTCAGAAACCAACTCCAATGGAACTGATGCGAGCCCAGGCTAACAGAATAACTGATGATCCTGTTGCACTAAAACCACCAAAAATTGAATTGCCACCATTAGTTACTGGAGATAGGAAAACTGTCAGAGGCCACAACCTTAAACCACGTGACATGAATATTCTAACTCCCACTGGATTCTAAGGAGTGTGACTCTTCATACGATGATCTAGTAGTAGAGACTTTCCTGTTGAAACAAACACATCATCCCTATACAAAGTCATTTTCTGGTTATCACTCATGATATGGTCCTTATTAATTCTTTATTTGATAGTAGAAGGCAAATTGCTTTTTTTTTTTTTTTTTTTTTTTTTTCTCCCTTTCTTTACAGACGGGTCAGTCTGAGAACTGTAACTATGCATATTGTGGTTAGCTGTTTATAATTCTTCAACTATAGTACACAAACGGTGACTTGTGCCACAGCTTGTCATATCTTTAAGCCTTGACCTTCCACTTGAGAAACTTTGCAGGGAATACCCCATTATGTAACTCTTTTGTTCCTGGACCATGTAATCTTATACTAGGACAGCTGTAGTTTCCAGCACCAGGTTTTGTAAATATCACAGAAGTTGAAATGCAATAAGTAAAGCATGGAATAGCTAGTGTTACTTGTGTCTCCTGAGCTTTTCCAGACTAATGCAAAGTAAATCTTAAATGCTTGGATTTCTAATTTGCAGATTCAGCAATAGGTATCTAGCTCAGCAGATGGATGAATATGGATTCCTGCTTACTATCAAACATGAGCACAAGCTGCTTAGTATTTTTTCCATTCCGTTTTAAATTGCACATGGAAATTCGGTTGGCGTTTAATTTATTTGTATGCATTTGTGTGTGTTTATTTGTTCTTTGTGCCTCCATTTCTGGTTTAAAATAAACTGTAAATGAGAAGTTGTTTTTTGGTGTGCTTTAGTATGTTTCCTACAAACAAGTATTGGATTATTATAATTCGGGTTACATGCAGGATGGTTTTTTGTGAAAGCACTTGGGAGATGTAAGTCTAAATCTTGTGTATGTCCCACTGTTGAGGCCATAATGCCACACATTTTTGCATTCTAATGACCTGTTTTTATTTAGAATTAGTGTGTGTGTGTGTGTTTGTTTTTTTGTTTTTTTTATTTTTTTTTATTTCCTTTCTTTCTTTCTTTCTCTTTATATTCACTGACCGACACAGCTCCTCTCTAACTAAATGGGTTGTATAGCCTACCATTAGGAGAAGTAGGCAAAATTGTTACACAATACACAGAACTTTAAATCCTGCCCCAGGGGGATGGACCCTGTGCTATCAACCCTACTCAAAGCTCCCAGCAGCCCCCGTTTTTATTTTACCTAGTAGGGAGAATGACCTAGGAACCCTGCGGGCCCTCTCGGTCCATGGTTTTTGCTGCAGGTTTGATGTTTTTTGCGTAAGGTGAGAGATCCCAGGATCTCTCAATCAACTGCCGGCTGGGTGACAGGATGGTTAATGATATCCTTGTAGTCTCCCCAGTCTGGCCATCGAGCGTGAGCAGGCCGCAGCTAAGGCTCGACAGGCCACGACATGCCTCAGCTCCAGAGGTGGTCGGTGAGCTTCAATGCTCTGGGGTATACATATGACCGGGCTACTGCTGTCTGGATCACAGTACACCGGGCCAACAGCTACCCTGTAACTGCGCAGGAGTAGGTCTGTGATGGAATGTCTCCCAGTTCTTCAGGACTGGTAAGTACGGCTCTCCCTGCCTCGGTGGTGTGAGCAGCTGGGCATTCCCGAGGGGGTCGATTTGGGGGCCACCTCACCTCCCCTCTTCTCTCCCAAGTCCCTATCACCCCACCTTCTCCCCCCCCCCCCCCCTCTGAGGGGGGGTGGCTGCATGCGCTGCGGACGGTGTTGGTGTGCTGTTTTCTCACCTGTGGGGGGCTATGTGCAGCTGGCGTTGGTCCCGGTCTGGGGGGGGGTCCCAAAAGTGTTTGTGGGGGGTTGTTCTGGCTGTAGGCAGGCAGCAGATTTCTAGTTTGTTCTGTCACCGCATGGCACTGTCTGGCGGCCATCTTGGCTGTGGGAAAGCGTGTATTCCCCTGGTGAGCTTCTGCAGCCATCTTCTTTAGGATCTCCTATTTAGTTTCTTTGGTGGCCATTTTCTTGAAGCCTGAGTGCTCTTTTCGCCGGAGTCCTCTTGTGGCAGCATTACATGTGCTCTCACTTGCTGTTTCCTGTGTCCACTGTGTGTACCGGAAGCTGGATGGCTCCTTGCTGAATGCTGAAGCTAGCTTTGCAGAACGTTTCACTGCTCTTACAAGCAGCAGCTGCTGCTGAGTTTTCTCCTCTCCAACTGGGAACCTCCTAGGGACTACAGACACTGCTAGTGGCATTCACAGAACTCCCCAGGGTGGGGAGTCTAGTGCTAAGTACC
Organism: Lithobates pipiens; assembly: GCF_037356315.1. Taxonomy (NCBI): domain Eukaryota; kingdom Metazoa; phylum Chordata; class Amphibia; order Anura; family Ranidae; genus Lithobates; species Lithobates pipiens. The sequence goes on from NW_027507903.1 coordinate 299,782,649, forward strand.
CTCCCCCCCCCCCCTCACGTGGTGGCAGGAGGGTGGGACCTTCACTGTCCTAAGTCCCCTTGCAGGTGGCAGACGGGCTAGGGTCAGCATGGCTTCAGAAACTGGTGTTTCTTCCCCTGAAATCCAGGCTATAGCAACCTGGTCACCTGCGGTTAGCGAGGTGCACATGGACACCCTGACGGCGGTCCTTGACTCCTATGTTGCTAATATAGAGGCGGCACGTGGAAGGAAAGGTGCACGTAAGCGTGACCCCCTGCTCTAACCTATCAGACATGGCTGACCAGGACCATTCGGACAGTGAGGATGATTCCGGGTCAGGGCGCGACAAATCGCTTGTTGGAGCACTTATCACAGCTGTGCATGATACCCTGAAGATCCAGGAGCCAGCGGATCCCTCTGCTGATGTTCCGGTCCCTTTTGGGTTCCGCAAGCCAGCACGTTCACCTAAGGTGTTCCCGTATTTGACTTATTTTGATAAATTCATCTACAGGGAATGGGGTCGCCCGCAACGGACCTTTTCGATCCCCCTTTGAGGAAAGCCTTCTCAAAAAGTGGTCGGCTCCTCCAGTCGTGGACCCCCCCAGTATCTAGGTTAAATTGAGTAACCGATCCCGGTTGAGGGGCATTCAAGGATCCTGTGGATAGGAAGGCTGAGGAGGTGGCCCGTTCCTTATTTACGGTTGTGGGGTCGGCCGTGCGACCTGTACTGGCATCCACACTGGTGTCGCAGACACTGAGTGGGCAAAACTTTTGCACCGCGAATTGGGAGAGTGGAACGCCTCCTCCGTCTGCGTGGAGCTAGCAGACCAACTAGTGCAAAGCCTTAAGTATGTTTTTGACGCGGCCCTGGATACTTTCCATCTGTTATCCAGGTCTTCAGTGTCAGCTGTGGTGCTGAGGCGCCTAATTTGGCTGAAATGCTGGTCTGCTGACCAGGCATCCAAGAAAGCCCTGACGGATCTCCCCTTCCTTGGCGAGCGGCTCTTTAAAGCCTCGTTGGATGTCATTATTAAAAATGCCACTGGTGATAAGAGTACACTACTCCCACAGGCCAGGAAGGCCAAGGAGCCTTGCTGCAGGCAAGGGCCCTCTTTCCGTTCACAAGCGGCTTTTTTGTCCGCCCGGTGCTTCTGCAAAACGCCACCAGCCCGACAGGACGGTCAGAAGCGTCGTCCTGAACCGCAAGCCTGTGACCAAAAGATCTACCGCATGAAGGTTTGCCCCCACCCACTTATCGGGTGGGGGATCGTCTTTGGGAGTTTGCAGCCTGGTGGACCTCCCGGTTATCCAACCAATGGGTCTGCGATCTGATTTCCACAGGCTACAAGATCATTTCTCTCTTGGCCGACAGATTCTTCCCCTCCAGCATACCCGCGTCCCCGATTCGCCGTGAGGCCCTGTTGGGTGCAGTAAGGGACTTGCTGAATCGGGTTAATTGTACCGGTTCCAGAATCGGAACGCTTCCAGGGGTTCTACTCAAATCTGTTTGTGGTTCCCAAGAAGGAAGGGCTACGTCCAATCTTGGACTTAAAAGCCCTCAACCACTTTGTAAAGGTGCAGAGGTTCAGAATGGAATCAGTTTGCTGAGGTTGTCGTTGCACTCCATCAAGGGGACTTCCTGGTGTCCTTGGACATCCAGGATGCCTACCTGCACATACCCATTTGTCTTCGGCATCAAAAATGTCTGCGTTTGGCAGTAGGGGAAGCCCACTACCAGTTTGTGGCTCTTCCTTTTGGCTTGGCATCAGCCCCCCCCGAGTCTTTAACAAAGCCAGCCAGTCAAGAACTCCCTGATGTGGTTGAGTGATTCAGTCCAGAAAATCGTTCCTTCCTCTGAAATGGACAGTGATCACTACGGACGCCAGTCTATCCGGCTGGGGTGGAGTGATGTGGATTCAGTTGGCTCGGGGCCTCTGGTCGACGGAAGAATCCAAGTTGCCGATCAATCTGCTCGAATTGAGAGCGATCAGGCTGTGTCTCCACAAATGGTCGATGTGTCTTCTGGGGTGTCCGAGCAGGATACAGTCAGACAACGCCACGGCTGTGGTGTATATAAATCACCAAGGGGGAACAAGAAGCTCAGCCGCTGCTCAGGAGGTCACATTCTGGCCTGTCGGCCATTTACATCCCGGGGGTGGAAAATTGTCAGGTGGATTATCTGAGTCGGCAGATGCTAGACCCAGGAGAATGGGCATTGCATCCGGAGATACAGTGCCTTGCGAAAGTATTCGGCCCCCTTGAACGTTTCAACCTTTTGCCACATTTCGGGCTTCAAACATAGATATAAAAATTTTATTTTTTGTGAAGAATCGCCAACAAGTGGGACACAATTTGTGAAGTGGAATGAAATCTATTGGATTTTTGAAACTTTTTTTAACTTTAAGTGGGGCGTGCAAAATTATTTGGCCCCCTTGCGTTAATACTTTGTAGAGCCACCTTTTGCTGTGATTACAGCTGCAAGTCGCTTGGGGTATGTCTCTATCAGTTTTGCACATCAAGAGACTGAAATTCTTGCCCATTCTTCCTTGCAAAACAGCTCAAGCTCAGTGAGGTTGGATGGAGAGCGTTTGTGAACAGCAGTTTTCAGCTCTTTCCACAGATTCTCGATTGGATTCAGGTCTGGACTTTGACTTGGCCACTCTAACACCTGGATACGTTTATTTGTGAACCATTCCTTTGTAGATTTTGCTGTATGTTTAGGATCATTGTCTTGTTGGAAGATAAATCTCCGTCCCAGTTTCTGGTCATTTGCAGACTCCAACAGGTTTTCATCCAGAATGGTCCTGGCTGCATCCATCTTCCCCCCTCAATTTTAACCATCTTCCCTGTCCCCGCTGAAGAAAAGCAGGCCCAAACCATGATGCTGCCACCACCATGTTTGACAGTGGGGATGGTGTGTTGAGGGTGATGAGCTGTGTTGCTTTTACGCCAAACATATCGTTTTGCATTGTGGGCAAAAGGTTCGATTTTGGTTTCATCTGACCAGAGCACCTTCTTCCACATGTTTGGTGTGTCTCCCAGGTGGCTTGTGGCAAACTTTAGACGAGACTTTTTATGGATATCTTTGAGAAATGGCTTTCTTGCCACTCTTCCATAAAGGCCCGATTTGTACAGTGTACGACTGATTGTTGTCCTATGGACAGACTCTCCCACCTCAGCTGTAGTTCTCTGCAGTTCATCCAGAGTGATCATGGGCCTCTTGGCTGCATCTCTGATCAGTCTTCTCCTTGTCTGAGCTGAAAGTTTAGAGGGACGGCCAGGTCTTGGTAGATTTGCAGTGGCCTGATACTCCCATTTCAAAATGATCGCTTGCACAGCGCTCCTTGGGATGTTTAAAGCTTGGGAAATCTTTTTGTATCCAAATCCGGCTTTAAACTTCTCCACAACAGTATTATGGACCTGCCTGGTGTGTTCCTTGGTCTTCATGATGCTCTCTGCGCTTTCAACAGAACCCTGAGACTATCACAGAGCAGGTGCATTTATACAGAGACATGATTACACACAGGTGGATTCTATTTATCACCATCAGTCATTTAGGACAACATTGGATCATTCAGAGATCCTCGCTGAACTTCTGGAGTGAGTTTGCTCTGAAAGTAAAGGGGCCGAATAATTTTGCACGCACTCCTTTTTCTGTTTTTTTTATTTGCTAAAAAAAGTTTAAAATGTCCAATAGATTTCATTCCACTTCACAATTGTGTCCCACTTGTTGGTGATTCTTCACAAATTTAAATTTTATATCTTTGTTTGAAGCCTGAAATGTGGCAAAAGGTTGAAAAGTTCAAGGGGGCTGAATACTTTCGCAAGGCACTGTATTCAGGCTGCTGTGCCTGAAGTGGGGCACACCAGATGTGGATCTATTGGCCCCCTGTCTCAATCGGAAGGTGCCAAGATTAGTGTCCAGGACAAGAGATCCGTGGGCAGATGCGTCAGACGCGCTGGTAGCTCCATGGGATCAGTACCAGCTGATCTACGCCTTTCCTCCATTGAAACTGTTGCCACGTCTGCTTTGCAAAGTGGAAGCCGAGGGGATTCCAGTAATCCGGGTTGCCCCGGATTGGCCTTAGCGGCCCTGGTGTGTCTGGTGGCAGACCCTCCCTGTCGACTGCCACTGCGAGAGGACCTCCTACCTCAAGGCTCAATCTTTCACCCTGCTTTACCATCGCTGCCTTTAACGGCATGGCTTTTGAGAGCCAGGGGTTGTGGAACTGGGGTCTGTCTGACTCTGCGATTCCATGTTGATTATGTTGAGGGCACAGAAATCTGCTTCACGGAAGATATACCATCGTACCTGGAAGGCCTACATCTCCATGTGAGGAGAAAGGATGGCATCCGCACTCCTTTTTCTATATCCAGAATCCTGCTGTTTTTCAGCCAGGAGTAGACCAGAGGTTGGCGTAACGCACCATTTAATGTCTCCCCCCCCCTGGCGTCTCTCATTGAGTACCTTTTTCGTTCAGGGGGTACGACATGTAGTCCCTCCGGTGCGTCAGTTACCCCCATGGGATTTGAACCTGGTGTTGGCGCTTCAGAAGCCGCCGTTTGAGAATATCGGGGAGATTCCCCTGTTAACCCTTTCACAGAAGGTGGGATAAGGTGAGCGAAGACAATCCTAGAGTTTACACATTATGGTTTATCTTCTGTGAGTAGTTGCGTGTCTTACCAGGTTTCCACCACTAGAGGGAGTAAGACAACCTGGTGTATACTTGCGTGCCTTCCAGGATACACGCTCAGTGAAGCTGATCTGAGTGCCGCTCACTTCCTCTGCAGGCTCTGCCACAAAAAAATTGTCTCCTTTTCCCTAATCGTCTTTCAGGACAGCCACTATGAGAGAGAGTCTCCTCCTCTTCCTCTGGAAACACTGCGCCAGCCCATAAATTCTCACTTCCCCTGATGGACCGCAGTTATTAGTGTTTTCTCTGGTGGGCAGACACTGTGCAGGGACCAGGCCGGTCAGTCAGGGAGACTGTGGCCATTTTTTCGTCAAGAACCCGGTTAAAAGAAGCAGGGGCTTCATAAGGAGAAACTGGGTTCAAGCCGTTCGAATTGACGTTCGGCTTACCGCACCAGGTATTGCCACCCCTTACTAGTCGAGCACGGCTTCAGGTCGTGGGGGACTCCTATCATGTCTACAGGGACGCAGCTGGCAAGCCGTTTGGATTTCCCTGTACAAGGGTACAGACCGCCTTTTTTTTTTCTTGGAACCGAGCGGGCAGAACGATGGGTGACGACATATCCGGCGAAAGCGAAGGCTTGACCTCGGGAATGCGCACAGGTAGTAAGCAGCCACCTGCAGTCAGGTCGGAAGCTGAAGCTCAGCCAACAGACACTATTTCCAGCATTCCTAAGGTAAGAGCACCCTGGGGAGGGGTACACTCTATCTAGGATTGCCCCCCCATGTATGGTTTCTATCAATGGGGGGGGGGGGGGGGGGGGGCAGACCCTCTGGGTGGCCGGGGGAGAGGGGAGGCTCAGATCCCTGCATTTAAAGAGGGGTCTAGTGCATTCCCAGGGTTGTATCCTGAGCTTTGTAATGACTTTTTTTTTTTTTCTTTCTGTTTTTTTTCCTTTTTTACTCAGTTTTGTCTGTAGCTTTCTGAAATAGAAGTCCACGCATAGCTCTAAAAAGTGTGCCTCCTGTAGGGACTTTTTAGGGGAATCTTGGACAACAGTGTTGTGCAGACTCTGTATAGACTTCCTTGTTAAGGAAAGGGAATCTGAACAGGAGTGAGGACTAGCAGCTTCAGTCAAAGAGCTTTCGTCCACCTTCTCTTCATTTAGTTCCCTGTTTGAAAAGTTTCAGCTTCCCACGGGTCCAGCTCCCCAGGATACAACCCCACCTCTAGCACAGAGTTCTGCTCCGGTTCAACATGCTACGACGGGGGACATAGGTTGCAGGCCCTTCAGGGACATGAAGGGGACTTCCAGACAGGTCCTCTTCCGATTCCCAGGAGTGTTCAGAGGGGGAGGACCAGGACGGGGGTCCAGGAAAACCTCCAGATGTAAATTGATCCCTTGAGGGAGAGGACCTCTTAAAGGCGATCTATACAACCCTCGGTATCCAGGTGGATAAGAAACCTCTAACCCTTCATGACCAAATGTATTTGAGTTTAGGGGAACAAAAGAAAAGGGTGTTTCCAGTACACGAGGTACTGATGGAAACAATTAAAAAGGAGTGGCAGGTTTCTGAGAGAGCCCTTTTCTAGATCCCTTTTAAAAGAAGATTCCCCATTTTCATTAGATGCCGTTTTCTCCCAGGTCTCCAGACACAGATCTGGCATTTGAAGACATGGGTGCCTTGGCAGATGTCATGGACAAAAGGATTGACTCTGCTTAAAATAACGTGGGACTGAGTTATCGGAAATTTAAAGCCTAAAATGGCAGTTGCAGTAGTGGCTCGCAATTTAGAGCACTGGCTCTCACAGATCCAACAACATATTGAGGCAGGCACAGATAAGGAAACCATTCTGTCATCCTTCCCTACTATGCTGCAAGGTGTCCCTTACATAGCAGACGCCTCTGCATGTCAGGCAGAACAGCGGCTCTAGCCAATTCAGCCAGAAGGGCCCTCTGGCTAAAGACTTGGCCAGGGGATAGTGCCTCCAAGGTAAAACTGTGTGGGATAGCTTTGACGGGGGACCTCCTTTTTGGCCCAGGGCTAGAGACTGTTCTAGACCACACAGCGGACAGGAAAAAATCCTTTCCTCTTAAGCGGAAAACCCATGTACGAACAAAAAAGGGGTTTCGTCCGCAAGGGCGCAGGTAAACCCCAAATCCAGAGGTAAAAAAGAAAAAACCTGGCCCCAAAAAGGCAGGGGCAGAAGAGGGGCGATTTTTCACCCTCCTGACCAGCCCCGTAAAACCCAGTGACTTTACAGTGGGAGGAAGACTGGGGGCCTTTCTCCCACAGTGGGAGGCAATATCCCCCAATCAATTTATTTTAGGGGTGATAAGGGGGTACCTCCTGGAATTTTCAAGACCGCCCCCCACAAAGATTCCTTGTCGCGCATCTTCCCAGGTGCATGGCAAAGGCCGAGGCCTTGCTGGAAGCACTGAGGGAATTAGAGAATCAGGACGTTATTCTCAGAGTCCCAAAAGTGGAAGAGGGAAGGGGGTTTTATTCTCGTGTCTTTATAGTAAAAAAACCTTCAGGAAAATTCAGATTAATTCTGAATTTAAAGCCCCTGAACAGGTCAGTGGCATACAAAAGATTCCGCATGGGGTCAGTCTTTTCAGTAAGGGCTCTACTACCCCGCAACTGTTTCATGGTATCTTTGGACCTAAGGGACGCGTATTTACACATCCCTATAGGTGAGGCCTTGCAGGAGTTTCTGCGCCTTGCCATAGATCTAGGGGGAGAAACAGTACACCTTCAGTTTCAGGCCCTGCCATTCGGGCTATCCTCATCACCCTGCATTTTTACCAAGGTCCTGGCAGAAGTCATGGCCTTTCTTCGGCTCCAGGGGATATCTATAATAGCATACCTGGGCAACCTGCTCTTATTTGCAGCGTCCCCAATACAGTTAGTCAAGGATCTCGACCTAACCAAAAGGGTCCTTGCAGACCTGGGGTGGCTACTAAACTTGGAAAAGTCCAGCCTGATCCCCTTGCAACAGATCTCCTATTTAGGATTCCTGTTGGACTCAACACAGACGAAGACGTGATGATGAAACTCATATGGGCGTGACCGTGCAGCTGTTCACTATCGCTGTAGGAGAGCTGGTCTTCCTGGCACTCACCACTGACACCGAAGCTGTTTTCCATCATTGTAATCCGGACTGTGGTGAGATCAGACTGTGCCCTGCTGACTATATTCAATGAGATATTATCCATATTGTACGTATGTTTTTAATGAGCGTGTATGAGTTTGCCTATTAAAATGATTTGCACTATGGATTGTACCTTTGATTTTTTTCCATATGTGAAACACCAATGAATTGTGCTGTGAGGAGAGAGTCATTTGGAGGTTTTGGCTTGGAATATCTGGAGTGATTCAGAATTAGAAGTGCCTGTATATAACCCTGTTAGGGGATAAGTGCATTACCATTGGGAGTGACACTGAGCACGAAGCTTCACATTGGATATAGCGGTGTGGTGTACTGCTTTGAAAAGGACTTTTTCTCCTCGTTTAAGAACTAAGTTGAGCACTCTATTCACATTCTAGGATTCAGCACATTAATATCTATAAACTTTCTAATTTTCATTTTCTGATTACCTCATGAAGTATCCTTATTTAATTGTTTAGCGCTGTCAATATAGTAACTCTATTTTTCAGTATTTTCAGAACTCAACACTGTTGAGTTTTTCTGCCGAGAGAGAAGGTGCAAAAGCTGGACAGAGCGGTGGCCTCTCTTCAGAGCAACCAGCTGTTTTCCATAAGGTTCCCTGATGTCAGTATTGGGTCTACGTACAGCAGTGCAGTGAGCGGGACTCATTTTCATCCCCTACAGACCTTCGTCCTAGGGGTGTGGGACCACAGTCGAGAGGCTCTAGACACCCTAGTACATGTTCCACACCAAGTAAAGCGATCCCTCTGGTGATGGAGGAAAGTGACGAACCTGTTGCAAGGACGTCTGTGGCTCATCCCGGTTTCTCGGGTAGTTACCACAGATGCAAGTGGCAGAGGTTGGGGGCACATTTGGGTTCCCTTCTACCTCAGGGCACTTGGGAAGATGACGAGCTGTCTCGGTCGTCCAACTGGAAAGAACTAAGGGCAGTGGGACTAACCCTCAGGTTTTTCAAAAAAGGGCTCCTGGGCCACCACATTCAGGTGTGGTCAGACAACTCCTCCGCAGTGGCCTACTTAAACAAGCAGGGTGGCACGAGAAGCGGATCCCTGTTGTCTTTAGCAACAGAGATCCTGAGCTGGACCGAGACCTACACCCTGTCACTCTCAGCAGTTTTCCTGCGAGGAGAAAAAAACGTGATAGCAGACTTTCTCAGCCAAAAGAGGCTGAGGGAGGGCGACTGGGTTCTCAACCAGGAGATCTTCAATCTCCTAAAGAGATGGGGGGCCTCCGGAGGTGGACCTTTTCACATCCAAAAGCAATGCAAAAACCGCCTGTTTTTTCTGCTTGAGAAGGGGAGAGGGAGCTTTAGGTGTGGACGCTTTGAACCAGAATTGGCACTTCAGAACATGCTATGCCTTCCCGCCTCCGACGTTGTTGCCAGCAGTTCTGAGAAAGTTTCAAATGGAAAGCGCATCTGATTCTGGTGGCACCGCATTGGCCCCAGAGAGCATGGTTCTCAATACTGAAACAGTTGGCTGTAGAACCTCCCTTATTTTTGCCCACTCGGGACGATCTCCTCTCTCAGGGGCCAGTCCTCTGTCCATGTGTACGCCAGTGGAAGTTAGCGGCCTGGCTACTGAGGAGGGTATATTAAAAGCTAAGGGGTTTTCAGAGAGGCTAGTTTCTACCCTCCTTGACAGTAGGAAAAGGGAAACACGCCAGATCTATGAAAAGGTCTGGTTACGTTTCAATAAATGGTGCGTAGGAAGCTCTTTCCCAGTACTCTCCTCTCCTCTGCAGTGTTGGAATTTTTGCAGTGTGGGGCAGATAAGGGTTTATCCATTAGTACCCTCAGGGGTCAAGTGTCAGCCCTCAGTGTTTATTTAGAAAAGCATCTGGCTGCCAACCCGTGGGTAGTTAGATTCTTTAGGGCCCTGACTAGACAGAGACCCGGTCCAGGGTCTGCCTTTTCCCAGATGGGATTTATCCTTAGTTTTACAAAGCTTAACAGGACCCCCCTTTGAGCCTTTAGAAGAGTGTTTACTAAGAGAGCTTACTTTGAAGACCGTTTTTCTGGTAGCGGTAACAACTGCCAGGAGGGACAGTGAGATTGAGGCCTTATCAGTCAGGGCTCCCTTTTGCGTTATTTTCCCGGACCGGATAGTTTTAAAGACCGATCCGGCCTTTTTGCCAAAAGTGGCATCTGGCTTTCATAGAAGCCAGGAAATAGTTTTACCCTCATTTTGTCCCAATCCCTCAGTTGAGAAGTAATTGAAATTTCATTATTTGGATGTTAGGACATGTATCCTACACTATTTAGAACTGACCAAGGCATTTAGAAGGTCGGACTCCTTATTTGTTTTTCCGGGGCCAGAAAAGGATGTAAGGCGTCCAGACACACTATCACTAGATGGCTCAGAGTAGCCATTGAGCAGGCTTATTCAGTTGCAGGGAAAGAAATCCCAGTGGGTATTAAAGCACGCTCTACAAAAGCTATGGCAGCCTCCCAGGCAGACAGATTTGCAGGGCAACAACATGGTCCAGCTACTCCACTTTAGTAAAACACTACAGAGTGGACCTGGTGTTGGTAGGTGAGCAGGCCTTTGGGCGAAAGGTTTTTCAAGCTGTAGTCCCACCCTAACTGGTAAGTGCTCTTTTATCCTCTTAGTGGCTGTCCTGAAAGACTACTGGAAAAGACGTTACCGGTTAGCGTAACTCAAATTTTCTCCCCTGCCTGCCCTGGCCACCACCATGATGGTCCTACGCGCGGTGCGTGCTTTTACAGCAGGGTCAGATGGGGGCGTGGTTGTGGCGCCATGCACGCGTGCCGTGCACGGTGCGCCAGTGCAAAGTGGCCATTTTTAAAATCCCAAAGCACCAGAGCTCCTGTAAGCAGTGACGCAGAGCTGTGGGCTTAGTAGGCATCCCAGTGGATCGGATCCTGGCAAACCTAAGACACCTACTCGGCATTGGGTTGTGCAGTGCATAACAAATGGTTCTATTATAAGACTATAGCACAACAGTGATTGTGATAACAATGATTAAGGGCGCTCTGTAAAAAATATTAATCTAAACCACTAATTTGCACAAAAAAAAAAAAATTTTTCTCTAAACCACTGAATCAGAATGGCTAAAAAAAAGTGCTTAAAATAATGTGAACATCACCAAAGTGAAAAATATGCACATATATAATAATGATTATACTGGATAAATAGTGGACATCAGTGAACCACCATACATAATAATAATAATAATAAACAATGTAAAGTCCCAATAACGTGTCTCTACAAAGAATGAATTCTGTCGAATTCTGCTGATCCGGAAAGTGGAAAACAAATAGTAATCGTGATATAGCAACGATTAGCAACAAGTCGGAAGAAAACTTGTGACTCCCTCCACCATGAACGTAGAACTACACCAGTAGTGAGGATACAAGTCCAAACTGCTTACCAGATCCGTTTGACCACTTTAATTAAAAAGTAAGTCAAACAACGCTTGTACAGGATAATGCCTGCTCATATGGATACCAATGCAGATGATGGTAGATGGTGTGTCTCTCTTCAGACTCAAGCGGCAAATGTGAAAAAATACAAAAAAATCCATAGCATAATACTGACTTTAATAAAAAAAAATAAGTAAAAGAACAGACAGCCAAAAGGCTCCTTACATGGTTAGGTGCCTGGCCTGGCACTGGGACTGCTCGCTCTGACCAAAAGAATCACTCTCCAACTCAAGGAAAAATTCTTCCGCATTCGATATTGGCGTGCGTTCCAGGCCTGCAGACCGACAAACCAGAGGGACGGAAATGGCGTCGAATAGCGTGACCAAGTGCCGCTCCGACGTACGTTTCGTTAACGTCTTCAGGAAGCGCACTGGGTCACTCGTAATCGTCGCTTATATCGGATCACTTATCGAATTATAACGAATAGGAAAACTGTTCGTGCGCAGCCTCAGTACACCCAAGGCAAAGCAACCAACACTAATAATTGACATTTATATCGAATCGTGAATGCTCGGAACCTTATCAAATCATTATCGAATTGTAACGGATATAGGTGTTAAATTATATCGAAAACATTAACTAATTGTAGCGAATGGAAAAAGCAGGTCATGCACAGCCAACAAGGCAACACAACGATCACTACTAATTAACATTTGTACCGCATCCCACACGAATGACGGAAACAACTGTCAACCATAGCAAATCGTTATCAAATTATAGCGGATACAGTTTGTCAATTTAATCGAATCACTAACGATTCATGATGAATGCAAAAAAAGGGTCGTGTGCAGCCCCAGTGCCACCCAGGCAGCACAACAAACAGATACAATTATTGACAATCATGTTCACAATGTATAATTTGTAGGACAAAGCGTCACCAATACATTTTACATTCGAAGGTATGCACAAAAATGAATAATCATAAACAAATGACAAATGAGTTACTAATCTTTCACATGATTCCAGCAGAAGCAGAATCAATATAATATAAAAAATATATAAAAATGTAAAAATAAAAAAATATATATGCAAATATACATATCAAACCCCCCACGTCATTGGGAGAAGACAAGTACATAAGCACAATACCAACCCTACAATAAAACAAATGGGTGTAAAATACACGAGCGCCTATCCCATCGAGGAGCGCGTACATGCCCCAAAGAGACAGAAAATCTATACAGAAGCACCCGAGGGTAATCAAAACAAGATTGACACCTCGATGGGAAATATAAATTTAAAAATATTTATTGGAAGTGGAGAAGGGGGAAAAAAACGAGGTAACCCTGGTCTCGTTTACCTCTATGTATAGGGGGACAGGGTAAAAGGATTTCAAAACTGCTTCCAATCAATCATTAGATAAGAAACAGTTTAGATCAAGTTCGATATTCATTCGCAATGGCTGCAAGGTTTGTAATTTATAAATCCATCTGGTTTCATTTTTCGAAATTTCTCTTTTCATATGCGTTCCTCTCCAATGTCTCATGATTTTATCAATCTCATAAAACCTACACAAAAAAGGATCGCTATTATGGTACTGTTTAAAGTGTCTCGAGACACTGTGATTAGGGTAACCTTTCTTTATATTTGCAAGATGCCCATTTATTCTAATTTTTAATTGTCTTGTAGTGCGACCTACATATTGCAATGAGCATGGACATTCCAATATGTAAGTTACATGATCTGAATTGCAAGTGATGAGAGGTTTAATCCTAAATTCTTCTCCCGTTACACATTTTTTAGGAATCCCAGGACCCCTAGTAACTTTACATGTACGACACCTAGTACAGAAATGAAAACCAGACCCATCCAAGAAGGTAACCAATTTCTTTGGTGGGTCTGGTACATTTCGGGCTAGCCGATTTCTAAGGCCAGGGGCCCTCCTATAGATGAACCTAGGCCTGTTTGGAATGGTAGATGCAAGGTCTTTATCTTTAAGTAAAATGGGCCAATATTTTTTAAAAATGGTCTCTAACTGCTCCAATCCACTGAGGGTGATGGCAACTGTGCGTCAGCACATAGCCATTTCTGTCAGTGGCCTTAGAAAAGGTTTTAGTTTGGAACCCACCATCTTTTTTAATGATGGTGAGGTCCAAATAGTTAACCTCCTTCATGTTAGTTTCTGCTGTAAATTTCAAACCATAATTGTTCCTATTCATTGTCCCCAAGAAAGACACAAAACTGGCCTGATCACCCTGCCAAAACAGGATCATGTCATCGATGTATCTTTTATAGAACACCAAAGACCTATTCATATCAAGAAAGATACTCTCAGATTCCCATTTATTGAGTACAATATTGGCTATACTTGGGGCATACCGTGCCCCCATGGCCACACCCCCTATCTGATTGTAAAAATCATTATTGGCCCAAAAGAAGTTATTAGTCATAGCCAACTTTAACCCTTTCAATAGAAAATTATTCTGCACCTTTTTAAGGTTGGATTCTTTATTTAATTCCCATTTTAGTGCATCCAGTGCATCATGTTGCCGGATGTTAGTATAAAGGGATTCGATATCTATTGTAATCATAATGGTGTCATCTGTAGCCACCAGTCCTTGCAAGGAGATTAGCAAATCTCTACTATCCTTGAGATAGGAAAGACTCAGAGGGACTAGCGTTTTAAAGAAACCATCTAGATATTCACCCAACCTTGAAAAGAGGGAACTAACATGAAGGAGGTTAATTATTTGGACCTCACCATCATTAAACAAGATGGTGGGTTCCAAACTAAAACCTTTTCTAAGGCCACTGACAGAAATGGCTATGTGCCGACGCACAGTTGCCATCACCCTCAGTGGATTGGAGCAGTCCCCAAGGGACAATATATGAGACTCAGGCGAAATTGTACAAATGAGACTGATTTTGTTACACAGGCGGGAATTTTCAGAGCGATTCCTAGAAAAAGGGTACAGATCAGAGACCTTAAAGCGGGATTCCACCCTAAAGTGGAACCTCCACTGATCGGATCCCTCCCCCCCTCCGGTGTCACAATTGACACCTTTCAGGGGGGAGGGGGGTGGAGATACCTGTCAAAGACAGGTATTTTCACCCACTTCTGGGCATAGACTCCCGTGGGAGTCTACGCCATTTCCTGCCCTGCCGCGCTGTCTGCTGGGACACACACGGGTCCCAGTGACAGCACGGAGATTTCCTATTGCGCGGCTCGCGCATGCGCAGTAGGGAACCGGGAAGTGAAGCCGATTCGCTTCACTTCCTGATTCCCTCACCTAGAATGGTGGCGACAGCAGCCGAGAGCCGAGCGATCGATCGGCCTCGGCTGCCGGAATCGCTGGAACCCGGGACAGGTGAGTGTCCATTTATTAAAAGTCAGCAGCTGTAGTATTTATAGCTGCTGGCTTTTAATATATATATATTTTTTTTTTGGTGGAATCCCTCTTTAAGTAGAGAGTTTGATAGTGTCAAATATGGAGAGACAATCCCTATTGACCCCCAAGCCCAAATCTACTTTCAAGGGTGAACTAGCTTTTGTGACAGGATTCAATAGACAATATAAGCAATTAGAGACCATTTTTAAAAAATATTGGCCCATTTTACTTAAAGATAAAGACCTTGCATCTACCATTCCAAACAGGCCTAGGTTCATCTATAGGAGGGCCCCTGGCCTTAGAAATCGGCTAGCCCGAAATGTATCAGACCCGCCAAAGAAATTGGTTACCTTCTTGGATGGGTCTGGTTTTCATTTCTGTACTAGGTGTCGTGCATGTAAAGTTACTAGGGGTCCTGGGATTCCTAAAAAAAAATGTTGAATTTTACATTACGTGTAACGGGAGAAGAATTTAAGATTAAACCTCTCATCACTTGCAATTCAGATCATGTAACTTACGTATTGGAATGTCCATGCTCATTGCAATATGTAGGTCGCACTACAAGACAATTAAAAATTAGAATAAATGAGCATCTTGCAAATATAAAGAGAGGTTTCCCTAATCACAGTGTCTCGAGACACTTTAAACAGTACCATAATAGCGATCCTTCTTTGTGTAGGTTTTATGGGATTGATAAAATCATGAGACATTGGAGAGGAACGCATATGAAAAGAGAAATTTCGAAAAATGAAACCAGATGGATTTATAAATTACAAACCTTGCAGCCATTGCGAATGAATATCGAACTTGATCTAAACTGTTTATCTAATAATTGGAAGCCGTTTTGAAATCCTTTTTACCCTGTCCCCCTATACATAGAGGTAAACGAGACCAGAGTTACCTTGTTTTTTTCCCCCTTCTCCATTTCCTATAAATATTTTTAAATTTATATTTCCCATCGAGGTGTCAATCTTGTTTTGATTACCCTCGGGTGCTTCTGTATAGATTTTCTGTCTCTTTGGGGCATGTACGCGCTCCCCGATGGGATAGGCGCTCGTGTATTTTACACCTATTTGTTTTATTGTAGGGTTGGTATTGTGCTTATGTACTTGTCTTCTCCCAATGACGTGGGGGGTTTGATATGTATATTTGCATATATATTTTTTTATTTTTATATATTTTTTATATTATATTGATTCTGCTTCTGCTGGAATCATGTGAAAGATTAGTAACTCATTTGTCATTTGTTTATGATTATTCGTTTTTGTGCATACCTTCGATGTAAAATGTATTGGTGATGCTTTGTTCTACAAACCTGGGTGGCACTGGGGCTGCACACGACCCTTTTTTTGCATTCATCACGAATCGTTAGTGATTCGATTCAATTGACAAACTGTATCCGCTATAATTTGATAACGATTTGCTATGGTTGACAGTTGTTTCCGTCATTCGTGTGGGATGCGGTACAAATGTTAATTAGTAGTGATCGTTATGTTGCCTTGTTGGCAAGGTTTAACCCCCTGATCACCCGGCGGGTGATATCAATTCGGTTTTAGGGTCAGGGTCTGCGTCGCCCCAGGCAGCGCTAGGTTAGTGCCAGTACCGCTAACACCCACGCGCAAAGCATAAACCTCCCGTAGTGGTATAGAATCTGAACAGATCAATATCTGATCTGATCAGATCTATACTAGCGTCCCCAGCAGTTTAGGGTTCCAAAAAAACGCATTGTTAGCAGGATCAGCCCAGATACCTGCCAGCACCTGCATTTTGCCCCTCCGCCCAGCCCACCCAAGTGCAGTATCGATCGATTGCTGTCACTTACAAAACACTAAACACATAACTGCAGCAATCGCAGAGTCAGGCCTGATCCCTGCGATCGCTAACATTTTTTTTGGTAGCGTTTTATATTTAAATCCGGAAGGCAGTGCTTGGATTTCGGGGTCCCGTACGTGGCTAGGCTCCCAAAAAGTCCCCCCACATGTGGTATCCCCGTACTCAGAAGCAGCAGAATTTATTTTGGGGTGTAATTTGACTTATGCCCATAGCATGTGTGAGCAATATATCATTTAGTGACAACTTTGTGCAAAAAAAAAAAAAATTGCAACTTGTGGCAAAATATAAAATATTTCATGGACTCAACATGCCTCTCAGTAAATAGCTTGGGGTGTCTACTTTCCAAAATGGGGTCATTTGGGGGGAGGGGGGGGGGTTTGTGCTATTTTGGCATTTTATGGCCTTTGAAACTGTGATAGGTAGTGAGGAGTGAAATCAAAAATTTGTACCCTTAGAAACCCTGAAGGCAGTGATTGGTTTTCGGGGTGCCGTACGCAGCTAGACTCCCAAAAAGTCCCACATATGTGGTATCCTCGTACTCCGGAGAACCAGCGGAATATATTTTGGGGTGCAATTCCACATATAACTATGGCATGTGTGAGCAATATATCATTTAGTGACAACTTTTTGTAAACATTTTTTTTTTTTGTCATTCAATCACTTGGGACAAAAAAAAATATTCAATGGGCTCAACATGCCCCTCGGCAATTTCCTTGGGGTGTCTACTTTCCAAAATGGGGTCATTTGGGGGGGTTTTGTGTTATTTTGGCATTTGATGGCTTTCGAAACTGTGATAGGTAGTGAGAAGTGAAATCAAAAATTTGCACCCTTTAGAAATCCTGAAGGCAGTGATTGGTTTTCGGGGTGCCGTACGCGGCTAGACTCCCAAAAAGTCCCACATATGTGGTATCCCCGTACTCAGAAGCAGCAGAATATATTTTGGGGTGCAATTCCACATATAACTATGGCATGTGTGAGCAATATATCATTTAGTGACAACTTTTTGTAAACTTTTATTTTTTATTTTTTTTGTGTCATACAATCACTTGACAAAAAAAAAATATTCAATGGGCTCAACATGCCCCTCAGCAATTTCCTTGGGGTGTCTAGTTTCCAAAATAGGGTCATTTGGGGGGGTTGTACTGCCCTTTTAGCACCTCAAGAAATGAGATAGGCAGTCGTAAATTAAAAGCGGTGTAAATTCCAGAAAATGTACTCTAGTTTGTAGACGCTATAACTTTTGCGCAAACCAATAAATATACGCTTATTGACATTTTTTTTACTAAAGACGTGGCTGAATAAATTTTGCCCTAAATGTATGACTAAAACTGAGTTTTTTCGATTTTTCTTATAACAAAAAGTAGAAATTATCTTTTTTTTTTTTCTCAAAATTTTCGGTCTTTTTCCATTTATATCGCAAAAAATAAAAATCGCAGAGGCAATCAAATACCATCAAAAGAAATCTCTATTTGTGGGAAGAAAAGGATGCAAATTTCGTTTTGGTACAACATTGCATGACCGCGCAATTACCAGTTAAAGCAGTGCAGTGCGAAATTGTAAAAAGACCTCTGGTCCTTAGGCTGAAAATTGGTCCGGGGCTGAAGTGGTTATTATTATGTATGGTGGTTCACTGATGTCCACTATTTCTCCAGTATAATCATTGTTATTATATATGTGCATATTTTTCACTTTGGTGATGTTCACATTATTTTAAGCACTTTTTTTCAGCCATTCTGATTCCGTGGTTTAGAGAAAAAAAAATTTTTTTTTTTTTGCAAATTAGTGGTTTAGATTAATATTTTTTACAGAGCTCCCTTAATCATTATCACTCTACAGTTGTTTGTTTCACTTTTCTAGGGAGCTGCTCTTTGTGTATATTTCTTATTTGTTTTTGTTCACATGGCGCAGAATTTGAGCAGTTGAATTGCAACTGCCTTGTTCACAACAGTGATTGTGCTTTACACTAGTACCTCTGCTTTGCAGCTCAGGACTATGTCTCCTCGTAAGAGGGCTTCAGGGGGAGGTAAGAGGCACCGGA
Organism: Lithobates pipiens; assembly: GCF_037356315.1. Classification (NCBI taxonomy): domain Eukaryota; kingdom Metazoa; phylum Chordata; class Amphibia; order Anura; family Ranidae; genus Lithobates; species Lithobates pipiens. The sequence continues at coordinate 299,801,081 of NW_027507903.1, forward strand.
AATCGCCGCCTACATCTATGGGTTCTTGTCATGCCTGCAGGGTAACCCACCCCCCCGCAAAACTGGAGGCAGCCGCTCAGCATGAGTCTGTACCCCTGTCAGGTTTTGCAACCTCTCCCAATGTTTTGGCCACTGTTTAAAGGCTGCATTGGATAGGTGATTACTGGCAGGGTCCTGTTGCAGGCCCAGATTAGTGGGTTTCCTCTAGGACCCCCCGCTCCTCCAAAGTTTATCAGAACCCACTGTGAAAGGGTCTGTTGGTTTAAGACTGAAAAACCCTGAGGCGGGAAAAGGTAAGTGGAGTTTTCTAAGAAACTTACTAAGTTGTCATGCCTATGCAGTCACCACTGGGGGCTGTATTGAGCACTCCCCACCAGAGCTTGTTTTCTCTCCCTTAGGGGAAAAAGCGCCATTTAAAAAAAAAATAGCACAAAGGGATGGGCTTAGCGCTGCATGGGCGGCGGCAACGTCCAGCGTGGGAAGGGAGGCTTTGAAAAAGGCACTATTGTGTCTGTTCATGCTGCTAGAGGGACACGGGAACAGGAGGTGGTTTTTAAAAAGTTTGACTCCTGCAGCCTAGAAACATCTCAAAAAAGATGTCCTCATCCCCTGAGAGTGATCTGGCTGATCAGAGTGAGCCATCAGGAGGGGCAAGTATTGCAGCTTCTCTTAACACTGCAGTCCCTATGTATATTACCCAGGTTGTTTTTTTTTTCTTCAACCATTTTAAGCTTGGAGCAAAAAATCTATGCTTTATTTGCATTCCAGACTGGGGCTAAGCGCAGAAGGTCCCCATCCATTGCTCAGGACCCTCATTCCTCAGGAGCAAGAGAAGATTCGCCTTCTAAAGACCAGGAAGAGGCTAACGTCTCTGCATCTGAGGAACCTGATACAGAAATATCAGGTCCACAGGAAAGATTGTTGGTACAATCTCACTGGGTTGGTCCGCTCTACTTTTTCACTACCAGCAGCGCAGTCAGTTGATGAAGCCCACGTCTGCTTGGGTTCACTAAAGCCTACCCAACTTAATAATTCTTTCTCTTATATTCACCGACTGACACAGCTCCTCTCTTAGCCATTGGGTTGTTATGCCCACCACTAGGAGAATACTAGGCATTATTATGTAATACTCAGAACTTTTCAGTTCCGCCCAGGGGGCGGTCCCTTGGGCAACAACCCTCCAGCCTGCCATGCAGTCATCAGTTTTATTTTGCCTAGAGAAGAAGGACCTAGGAACCCTGTGATCTGCTATCAACAGCCGGCTGGGTGACAGGCTGGATGCCCTTATCCTTGTAGTCTCCCCAGTCCAGCCATCAAGCGTGCACAGGCCGCAGCTCTGTTCTAGGCAGGCCACAATGAAACCTCAGCTCCAGAGGTGGTCAAGAGCTTTTATGCTCCAGAGCACACATATGACCGGGCTACTGATGTCTGCGTCAGTGTGCCGGGCCAACAGCTACCCTGTACTGATCAGTGAGTGGGTCTGTGATGGAATATCTCCCAGCTCTGCAGAACTGGTAAGTACAGCTCTCCCTGCCTCGGTGGGGCTGAGCAGCTGGGCATTCCCCAGAAGGTCGATTCGGGGGTCCCTCACCTCCCTCTTCTCTCCCTGTCCCTTTCCCCCTCCCTGGGGGGGATGCTGCTGAGCGGTGTGTGTGTTTGTGTAGGGGCTCTCACCTGGGGGGGTGGCGCTGGCTGGCTGAGTCCTAGGTCCTGTTTTTCATGTCCCTGGAAAGTGTCTGTGGGGCTATGCTGGTGTCCTGTGCAGCGCTGTACTCACCGCCATTGTTTTCTCCCTGTCCCTCATGGCTCTGGCATTCGGTGGCCATCTTAGGTGTGGGCATTCGGTGGCCATTTTCCTTGTGATTGTCCCTATACAGGACACCGGCCAGTTTCTTGAAGCCTGAACACGTTTTTCAGTGTTCTCCAGTGGCGGCATGTGCTCTGACGGCCATTTTCCCTGTGTTTTATGCCTTTGTGCTGGACGCTGGGCGGCCATTTTCTTGAAGCCTGAGCACACTTCAGAGTGGTTTCAGTGCCATTTGCAGCTGTTTCCACTGACACAGCACTGTTTCCTCTGCACCTGGGAGCCAACAGACTACGGGCACTACCTGCTGGATAGCGCAGAACCCCTCAGGGTGGTCAGTCCTGCGGGAAAGAGCCCCCCAGCCAGCAGCAGTAAGGAGGATGGGACTGTCACTGTTCTAAGTTCCCTTCGGATGGCAGACAGGGTAGGGTCAGCATGGCTTCAGAAACTGGTGTTTCTTCCCCTGAAATCCAGGCAATTGCAACGGGGTCACCTGCGGACTGCGCAGTGCCCCTGGACACCCGGGCGACGGTCCTTAATTCGTTCGTTGCCAAGATGGAGGTGGCACATGGGCAAAAGGGTGAAAAAAAGCGGTCCCTGTCCCCCATCCTCTGGGGAGAGCTCTGACGCAGATTTGGGCCCTGCTGAGGCTGGTGACTCCTGCTCTGTCTTGTCAGATGACGCTGACCAGGACCGTTCGGACAGTGAGGATGAGTCCCCGTCCAGGTCCGTGCGCGACAAAACGATTGTTGGAGCACTTATCACAGCTGTGCGTGATACCCTGAAGATTCAGGGGCCAGCAGATCCCTCTGTTGATGTAGCGGTCCCTTTTGGGTCCTGTAAGCCAGCACGTTCACCTAAGGTGTTCCCGTATCTGACTTATTTTGACAAGTTAATTTACAAAGAATGGGGTCTCCCGCAACGCACCTTTTTGGTGCGTTACCCCTTTGAGGAGAGCCTTCTCAAGAAGTGGTCGGCTCCTCCGGTCGTGGACCCCCCCCCCCCCCAGTATCCAGGTTAAATAAAGTAACTACGATCCCAGTAGAGGGGACTCCTGCCTTTAAGGATCCCACGGACAGGAAGGCAGAGGCAGTGGCTTGTTCCTGGTTTACGGTGGTGGGGTCCGCTGTGCGACCAGTACTGGCATCCACACTTGTGTCGCAGACACTGAGTGAGCAAAACTGTTGCACCGCGAATTAGGAGAGCAACAGGCTTCTCCTGTCTGCGTGGAACTAGCAGACCAACTAGTGTAAGGCCTTAAGTACGTTTGACGCGGCCCTGGATACTCTTCCTCTGTTATCCAGGGCTTCAGTGTCAGCAGTGGTGCTGAGGTGCCTGATTTGGTTAAAATGCTGGTCTGCTGACCAGGCATCTAAGAAAGCCCTGGCGGATCTTCCCTTCCTTGGCGACTGGCTTTTCGGAGCCTCGTTGGATGACGTTATTAAAAATGCCATCGGTGGTAAGAATACCCTACAAGCCAGGAAGGCAAAGGAGCCACGCCGTAGGCAAGGGCCTTCTTTCTGCTCACCAATGGCTTTTTCGTCCGCCCGGAGCTTCGGCTAAATGTCCCCACCCCGACAAGACGACCATGGAAGGACAGAAACGTCCCTGGAACCGCAAGCCTAACAAGCCTGTGAACAAAATGCCTCTGGTGGGGGGGGTCGCCTTCGGGAGTTTGCAGCCCAGTTGTCCTCTCGACTATCCGCCCAATGGGTCTGCAATCTGATTTCCTCAGGCTACAAGATGGAGTTTCTCTCTTGGCCGCCAAACAGATTCTTCCCCTTCTACCCGTATCCCAGACTCGCCAGGAGGCCCTCTTGGGGGGCATTAAGGGACCTGCTGAGTCGCGGGGTGGTTGTACCGGTTCTGGAATCGGAGCGTTTCCAGGGATTATACTCAAATCTGTTTGGACGTACCCCTTCTTTCTTGGGAACTACAATCTGCACTCCATCAAGGGGACTCCCTGGCGTCCTTAGATATCCAGGATGCGCACCCGCACATACCCATATGCCTTCGGCATTAAAAGTTTTGCAGTCGGGGAGGCCCACTACCAGTTTGTGGCTCTTCCTTTTTGGTCTGGCATCAGCCCCCCCCCCCCCCCCCGAGTCTTTACCAAGGTATTGGCTGCAGTTTTGGCGTTGCTGTGGCAACGTGGGATTGCGATTGTGGGATACCTAGATGATCTCCTCCTGAGGGCATCTTCCGCCTTAGAATTAGGAGGATGTGGCGATCACCATGCAGACCCTGCAAGAATTTGGGTGGCCGTTGAACCTATAGAAGTCGGCGATTGTACCGACCCAGCATCTGGAGTACCTGGGGTTGTTGCTCGACTCCAGGGAAGAGAGAGTTTTTCTCCCTTCAAATTGCAGACTCTCAGATCTGCGGTGAAACTACTTATGATCCGCAAGTGGTCATCGCTCAGCTTCTGCATGCGAGTGCTGGGACTCATGGTAGCCTCCTTCAAGGCAGTCCAAGTTGCCGATCAATCTGCTTGAGCTAAGAGCGATCAGGCTGTGCCTCTCCATATGGTCGATGGGACTACAGGGGCATCCGATCAGGATTCAGTCAGACAACGCCACGGCTGTGGCATACGCCAATCACCAAGGAGGAACAAGAAGCTCATCCGCCGCACAGGAGCTTACTCTCATACTTCGGTGGGCAGAGCGACACGTACCGACCCTGTCGACCATTTACATCCCGGGAGTGGAGAACTTGCAGGCGGAATAAGTCACCAGATGCTGGACCCAGGAGAATGGGTGTTGCATCCGGAGGTATTCAGGCTACTGTGCCTGAGGTGGGGCACACCAGACATGGACCTTCTGGCCTCCCGTCTCAATCGGCAGGTGCTGAGATTAGTGTCTAGGACAAGAGATCCGTGGACAGATGCGTCAGACACGCCGGTGGCTCCATGGGATCAGTACCAATGATCTACGCCTTTCCTCCACTGAAACTGTTACCACGTCTGCTCCGCAGAGTGGAAGTTGAGGGGATCCCAGCGATCTGCGGCCTTGGTATGCATACCTAGTGCGCCTGGTGGCAGATGCCCCATGGCGACTGCCATTACGAGAGGACCTTCTGTCTCAAGGTCCGATTCTCCATCCTGCTTTAACGGCCTGGCTATTGAGAGCCAGGTGTTGAGGAACCGGGGTCTGTCGGATTCTGTGATGCCAACTATGTTGAGGGCATGGAAATCTTCTCAGAAGATATATCATCGTACCTGGAAGACTTACATCTCCATGTGTGAGGAGAATGGATGGCATCCCCGCTCCTTTTATATATTCAGGATCCTGCTGTTTCTTCAGCGAGGAATAGACCAGAAATTGGCGTTAAGCACCATTAAGGGGCAAATTTTTTTTGTTTATTTTTATTTTTTTTCAGCGACCACTGGTGTCTCACTCATTAGTGAGTACCTTTGTTCAGGGGATGCGACATGTAGTCCCTCCGGTACGTCCACCGTTACCCGTGGGATCTGAACTTTGTGTTATCGGTGCTTCAAAAATATCAGGGAGATTCCCCTGTTGACTCTTTCTCAGAAAGTGGTCTTTCTAGTGGCCATCACATCGGCCAGGAGGGTTTCAGAACTGGCGGCTTTGTCATGCAAGTTGCCTTATCTGGTTATCCACAAGGATAAGGTGGTGTTGCGTCCACAACAGTCTTTTCTGCCAAAAGTGGTTTCAGCTTTTCATGTCAATGAGGACAGTGTATTACCATCTGTGTCCTAAGCCGAAACACCCTAAGGAAGTGGCCCTTCATGCTCTGGACGTGGTTTGGGCTCTAAAGGTGTATTTGTCTGCCACTGCTCCCTTTCCGAAGTCAGACTCACTGTTTCGGTGGCTGGTGCAAAGAAAGGCATGGCGGTCTCGTTGGCCACCATTTCCAGGTGGATCAGACAGATTGTAGTGCAAGCCTATGCCTTGAAGGGACAGGTGCCCCTTTTCCGGTCATGGCCCACTCCACAAGGGCAATTGGAATGTCTTGGTCCTTCTGACGCTCAGGTGTATAAAGCGGCGACCTGGTCGTCTGTCCACATGTTTACCAAGTTCTACGTCAGTGCATCGGCTGATGCCTGTTTTGGCTGCAAAGTTTTGCAGGCGGCCGTATAGTTGCAATTGAATATGCAATATATTTTCTTACTGGTCTTTTGATAAAAACGCAGTACCGTTAAGTTAATGCGCTGTTGCATTACATTCTGCAGTTTTGGTGCGGTTGTGGGTAGTCACTCCTGTTGAGGGTACCCTGGTTTTGTGGTGGATTTCTCCACGCACTATTTGTTTTTGTGGGTAAAGTTTCACTAGTTCCCACTTGCCGTGGTGGATGACATTTTCTATGCTGTTTTCCCATCCCTCGTTTGGCACTGCTTGGGGATGTCCCAATGGCTAAGAGGGGCTGTGTCGGTCAGTGAATATAAGAGAAAATAGGATTTTTTTTTTTTTTTTGTACTTGCCGTAAAATCCTTTTCTCTGTAATTCACAGACCGACATAGCACCCGCCCCTCCTCTTTCGCTTTGTTATACTGCTGGTTGATGTACCGATGACTGCATGGCAGGCTGGAGGGTTGTTGCCCAAGGGACTGCCCCCTTGGCTGAACTGAAACATTGAGTGTTACATAACAGGTACTGCCTAGTATTCTCCTAGTGGTGGGCATAACAACCCAATCTCTGAGAGAAGCTGTGTCAGTTGGTGAATTACAGAGAAAAGGATTTTATGGTGAGTACAAAAATCCTATTTTTCCTATACGTGCATGGTTAAGGAAGCTTATGTATACTGAATGGGAGCACCTAGATGAACAATTTTTCCCTCCAAAAAAGTTTTCTATACTTTATCCTATGGATGAAGACTTTTCTAAAAAATGGGAGATTCCAGCAATTGATGCTGCTATATCCTCTGTAAAGAAAAACCTGGCTTGGTCAGTTAACAATGCTCAGATGTTAAAGGATCCAACAGATAAGTTGGAATTCCATTTTAAGAACTATATTTCTCTTGCAATTCAGTTCGCATTGTGCGCTATACAAGTATTTCATTCATTCATTCTTGCAGGTTCAGTTGTTCAACCTGCGCTGGCAGCGATGGGAGTATCTCAGTCCTTAAGGACCAATTTACAGATATACTCAGGCTTCTGCAGTTTTCAAAAGTCTGGCAGGAACATTGTCAAGACAGATGGGTAGCCTCACTTTCTCTAGGTTACAAACGAGAGTTCCCGTATCCTTGTTTTCTCAGATCAAAAGTTCCTAAAGATCCAATGAGTCTTTCTAGCTCTGGATCATCTCTTATCTCTTAGGGGTGAGATCAGAGTTTCCTTTGGAAGAGCGAGGTTTGGGTTTTTATTCAAATTTTTTCATAGTTCCAAAACCAAACGGATGTCAGACCCTCTTTAGATCTCAAACATCTAAAGTGTTTTTTGAAACATCTGTTCTTTTCGCATGGAGTCAATCCGGTCAGTAGTCTCCTTCCTGTGGGAGGGAGAATGTCTGGCGTCAATCGATATCAAGGATGCTTATCTCCATGTGCTGATTTTCCCCACTCCAGAAATTTCTGCGATTCGAGCTAGAAAATCTGCACTTTCAATTTGTAGCTCTAACTTTTCAGGCTGGCTACTGCACCTCAAGTGTTTACAAAGATCCTGGCTCCTCTTTTAGCCAGGTTAAGGGCCAAAGGTATAACAATACTAGCCTACTTAGACAATCTACTCTTGATAGGTCAATCGGTAGCCCGCTTAAACCAAACTTTGGTCACCATAGCTACCTGGAAGACTTAGGTTGGATTCTCAACCTAGAAAAGTCCTCCTTAAAACCCCTCAAGGAGATTGCAGTACTTGGGGCTGATCATAGATACAGTTCAAAAGAGGGTGTTTCTGCCCCAGGAAAGGATCAGTTCCATAAAGGAACTGATCCAGGTGGTCAAAACAAAGAAGAATCCTTTTATTCATCTTTGCATGAAATTGTTAGAAAAGATGGTGGCTTCTTTCAAGGCCGTTCCTTATGCGCAGTTTCATTTGAGATTGCTACAAAGCAGTATCCTATCTACTTGGAACAAGAAGGTGCATGCTCTGGACTTTCCAATGCATTTATCCCTCAGTGTGCGTCAGAGCCTCAATTGGTGGTTGATATCCAAGAATCTTCAAAAAGGGGAATCCTTTCTGCCAGTCACCTGGAAGGTGATAACAGATGCCAGCCTTTTAGGCTGGGGAACAGTCCTGGAAGAAGCATCTGTTCCAACAATGCCACAGCGGTGGCCTACGTCAATCACCAAGGGGGCATGAGAAGTCGTGCGGCCCAGAGAGGTAAATCATATTCTTTGTTGGGCAGAAAGCAATATTCCTTGCCTATTGGCAATTTTCATTCCAGGGATAGAACTGGTAGGCGGACTACCTGAGTCACCAACAATTGTTCCCGGGAGAATAGTCCCTTCGTCCTGACATCTTTCTGTCAATATGCCAAATTTAGGGGGGGGGGGGGGGGGTTCTGGACGTGATCTGTTCGCGCCCAGGTTCAGCAAAAAGATCGACAACTTTGTGTCAAGGACAAGGGATCCGAGGGCATGCAGAACAGATGCCTTGTTCTTTCCTTGGGATCAGTTCTTGCTGATCTGATTTCCCTCCTGTTCTGCTTCTGCAGCTTCTTCGTGGGATCAGGCAAGAAGGGAAGGAGGTTGGTTTGCCGAGATCGTAAAAATGGCGGTATGGGCCCCTTGGACCCTACCACTATGGCCAGACCTTCTCTCGCAAGGTCCGGTATTCCATCCTACCTTTACATATGCTAAATTAACAGTTTGGCTATTGAGGCCCACATTATAAAGAACCATGGTCTGTCAACTTCATTACTTTCTACTATGGTTAATGCTAGAAAGCCGGCCTCCAGAATCATATATTATAGAATTTGGAAGGCATATGTCTCCTGGTGTGAATCCAGGGGTTGGCACCCCAGAAAATGTCATAGTATCCTTGAATTCTTACAAATGGGATTAGAGATGAAGCTGGCCTTGAGTACTATCAAAGGCCAGGTGTTGGCCTTTTCGGTGTTTTTCCCACGACCACTTAAATCACATTCTCTGGTTCGTAACTTTATTCAGGGGGTAACACGGAATGATCCCCCTTGAACCCTTGGGACTTAAATCTAGTCTAATCTATATGCTTTACAAATGCAGCCTTTTGAGCCCATTCGAGATATTCCCTTAGTCCTCTTGACAAGGAAATTCTTTTTTTTTTTTTTTTGGTTGCCATATCTTCTGCTAGAAGAGTATCAGCGTTGGCTGCTCTTTCTTGTAAAGCACCATATTTCATTCTGCATAAAGATAAGGTTGTATTATGACCTCGTTCTATAGTCCTACCGAAAGTAGGATTGCTCAGATTCGTAAAACATGTTTTGTTTGTGTTGCCAGACGGTCCTAAAAGAGGACAGGCAGGGTCAAGATCTACTATTTCTAAATGGTTTAGTCAAGTGATTGTTCAAGCTTATGGTTTAAAGAGGAACATTCCTCCTTTTCATATTAAAGCACACTCCAGCAGGGCTGTTTGTGCTTCTTGGGCAGTGCATCACCAAGCCTCCTTGGCTCAGATCTGCAAGGCCGCGACTTGGTCTTCAGTCCACACATTTACCAAATTCTATCAAGTAGATGTGAGGGGTCATGAGGATAGTGCCTTTGGGTGCAGTGTACTGCAGTCTGCAGTGCGAGTTCTCTGGTCTCTTGGTGCCCTACTTTGTTGTCTCCCTCCCTTCAGTTGGCATTGCTATGAGACATCCCACATAGTAAGTACTATGGCTCTGTGTCCTGTGATGTATGATAAAAAAATAGGATTTCTCTTTTGTTCATTGACGGACACAGCTCCAGTAATCTTGAACGTAGGGTTATTACGCCAGCTTCAGGAGAGGACTAAGCAGAACATGTAATACATATGAAAAACAGAACATTACAGTTCCACCCAGGGGGCGATCCCTTTGGTAATAACCCCTCAGTCTGCTTCCTGCAGCTAAGTCTTTTTCTGCCTAATGGAGGAGGACCTAAGCTCCCTGCGGGACCATCGGTTCTGGTAATTTTTCTGGATTGATGCCTTTTGCGCAAGATTTTAAGATCCTGCGATCTGCTATTAACAGCCGGCTGGGTGACAGGCTGGATAATCTAGATCCTTGTCTCTCCAGCCTGGCCATCAAGCATCTGCAGGCCCTAGCTATGCACTGGGTTGGCCACGACATGCCCCTCAGGCTCCAGGGGCGGTCGGTGAGAGCAACGCTCCGGGGCACACATATGACCAGACTACTGATGTCTTTGTCACAGTGTGCCATGGCCAGTAGCCACCCCTTACTGCTCGGGAGTGGGTCTGTGATGGGATGTCCCCAGCTCGTCCGGATGGTAAGTACAGCTCTTTCTGCCTCAGTGGGATTGAGCAGCTGGGCATTCCCTGGGAGGTTGATTAGTCTAGTTGATTTGTCTAACCCCCCCCCCGTGGGCGATGCTGCATGGCCGGGACTGCTGAGCGGTGTGTTTGTGGGTTCCTCTGGGGGGATCAGACCTTGGATTGGGGGCTGCGCTGGGTGTCTGTGTCCCTGGGTGTCTGGAGGCTCTGCATGTGCTGTCGCCATAGCGCCGTTCTGCTGCCACTATCTCCGTTCATTCACTGTGTACAGTTGCCTGTCGGCCATTTTCCCTGCGATTGTCCCTTATACAGGGCGGCAGGCAGCCATTTTGTTGTGGCTCAGTGTGGTTTTTATCCTCAGCGCTGGTCTTTGTTGCTTAGAACAGCGTGTTTTTTTTTTCTCTGGACACCTGGGAGATGATACTAGAACACAGGCACTTGTAACAGAATGGCGCAGCACTAGGTCGGGGTGGTGAGTCCTGCGGTGAGGGCCCCTCAGTCTGCAGCAGCTAGGAGGGTGGGATTGTGCACCTTGTCCTAAGTCCCCAAGGGTGGCTTCAGAAACTGTTGTCTTCCCCAGAACTCCCTGCAATTGCAACCGGCTCGTCTGCAAACAGTGCAGTGCCTTTGGACACTTTTTCGGCAGTCCTTGAAACGTTCGTTGCCAGGGTGGAGGCGGTGTGTGGGCGCAAAGGTGGTAAAAAGCACCCCCTGTCCCCCTCCTCCGGGGAGAGTTCTGACTCGGGCCCCTCAGCGACTGGCGGCCCCTGCTTTGATGTGTCAGAGGATGCTGACCAGGACTGATCGAACAGTGAGGATGATTCTGGGTCCACGCATGACAAAGCGCTAGTTGGAGCACTTATCACAGCTGTGTGTGATACCCTGAAAATTCAGGATACAGCTAGATCCTCTGCTGGAGTAGCGGCCCCTTTTGGGTCCCATAATCCAGCCCATGCACCTAAAGGTGTTTCCGTATCTGACTTATTTCGATAAGTTCATATACAAGGAATGGGGAAGCCTGCGTGGAATTAGCAGACCAGTTAGTGCACGGCCTTAAGTACGTTTGTGACGCGGCCCTGGATACGCGTCCTTTGCTCTCCAGGGCTTCAGTGTCAGTGGTCCTGCGGCGCCTGATTTGGCTAAAATGCTGGTCTGCAGACCAGGCATCTTAAAAAAAAAAAAAAAAAAAAGCCTTGACGGATTTAACCTTCCTTGGTGAGCGGCCATTTGGAGCCTCGTTGGATGACATTATTAAGAATGTCACAGGTGGGAAGAGCACCTTGCTCCCACAGGCCAGGAAGAGTAAGGAGCCACGCCGCAGGCAAGGGCCCTCATTTTCCGCATAAGACTTTTTCGTCTGCCTGGGACTTCGGCTAAACGCTCCCAGTCCGATAGGGTGACTAAGGGACAGAAGCTCCCCTGGACTTGCAAGCCTAACAAGCCAGCGAGCAAAAAATGCTTCCGCATGAAGGTTTGCCCCCGCCTGTCACTTGGGTGGGGGGTCGCCTTTGGGAGTTTTCAGCCCAGTGGGCCTCTTGGCTGCCCGACCAATGGGTCTGCAAACTGATTTCATTGGGCTACAAGGTAGAGTTCCTCTTGGCCACCAAACTGATTCTTCCCTTCCAGCATACCCTTACTTCTGGCTCACCGGGAGGCCCTGTTGGGGGCAGTAAGAGACCTGCTAAGCCGCGGGGTGATAGTGCCTGTTCCAGAAAAGGAAAGGTTTCAGGGGTTCTACTCCAATCTGTAGTCCCCAAAAAGGAAGGGGTACGTCCAATCTTGTACCTGAAAGCCCTCAATTGTTTTGTAAAAGTACAGAGGTTCAGAATGGAATCCGTTCACTCAGTTGTCGCTGAACTCCATCAGGGAGATTCCTTGGCATCCTTGGACATCCAGGACACAGACCTACACATACCAATATGCCTCAGACATCACAGGTTTCTTCAATTTGCTGTAGATGAAGCCCACTTCCAGTTTGTGGCTCTCCCCTTTGGCTTGGCTTCAGCACCCCAATTTTTTACCAAGGTATTGGCTACAATTTTGGCGTTTGTTGCGGGATCGCAATCGTGTGTTACCTACAGGATCTCCTCCTAAGAGCAGTTTCCGCCTCAGAAAGGAGGATGTGGCGATTTACCATGCAAACCCTCCAGGAATTCGGGTGGCTGTTGAACCTAAAGAAGTCGGTGCTTGTGCCAACTCGGCGCCATGAGTACCTAGGCTTACTGCTGGACTCCATAGAAGTGAGTGTTTCTCCCTTCAGACAAACTGCACTCTCAGAGCCGTGGTGAAGCTGTTGATGAACTGCAGGTGGTCGTCGCTGTGCTTCTGCATGCGAGTCCTGGGCATCATGGGAGCCTCTTGAGGTACTGTACGCCCAGTTTCACACCAAAGTCTTGCAGAAGGAGATATTGCCAAAATGGGACAAATCTCTGTTATCCCTGGATCAGCAGATTCGGGTGAGCCAGTCAGTCAGGGACTCCCTGCTCTGGTGGCTGAGATCCCCAGCACTTCGGTCCGGAAAGTTGTTCCTACCTCTGCATTGGACAGTGATCACAACGGACGCCAGCCTGACTGGCTGGGGTGGAGTACTGGGAGCACAGTCGACCCAGGATCTCCTGGCCTCCTGGCTCAATTGGAAGTTGCCGACGTTCATCTCCAGGACAAGAGATCCTTGGGCGGACACGTCGGGCGCGTTGGTGGCTCCATGGGCTCAGTATCAACTGATCTACACCTTTCCTCCACTAAAACTGTTACCACGTCTGCTCCTCAGAGTGGAGCCCGAGGGGATTCCAGTGATACTGATTGCCCCAGATTGGCTTCGGTGTCCCTGGTACGCCGACTTAGTACACCTGGTTGCGGACGCTCCCTGATGGCTACCGATGGGAGAAGACCTTCTGTCTCAAGGTCCGATTCTCCATCCTGCTTTACCATCGCTGGTTTTAACTGCATGGCTGTTGAGAGCCAGGTGCTAAGGAACTGAGGCCTGTCTGACTCAGTGATTTCAACTATGTTGAGGGCACGAAAATCTTCTTCTCTGAATATGTACAATTGTACATGAAAGGCCTATATCTCCATGTGTGAGACGATGGGCTGATGTCCACGCACCTATTCCGTTTCCTGCTGTTCCTACACAGGGAATAGACCAGAAGCTGGCTTTAAGCACCATTAAGGGACAGATATCAGCCTTGGCTGTTTTTTGTCAATGACCCATGTCGCTAGTGAGCACCTTTTGTACAGGGAGTTCGGCATGCAGTCCCTCCAGTGCGTCCACCCTTGCCCCAACCCCCCCCCCCCCCCCGTGAGATCTGAACCTGGTGTTATCAGCGCTTCAGAAAACACAGTTTGAGAACATCAGGGAAATTCCCTTGTTGACTCTTTCTCAGAAAGTGGTCTTCTTAGTGGCCATTACATCGGCCAGAAGGGTTTCGGAACTGGCGGCCTTGTCCTGCAAGTCGCCCTATCTTGTTATCCACAAGGATAAGGTGGTATTGCGGCCGCAACCTTGTTTTCTACTGAAGGTGGTTTCGGCTTTTCACATCAATGAAGACATTGTGTTACCATCTCTGTGTCCTAAACCAACATATTTAAAGGAGGTGGCCCTCCATTCCCTGGATGTGGTCTGGGCTCTAAGGGTATATCTGTCTGCCACGGCTCTCTTCTGGAAGTCAGACTGTTTGTTTCGGTAGCTGGTCAGAAAAAAGGGATGGCGCTCTAGTCAGCTGCCATTTCCAGGTGGATCAGACAGATTGTGGTTCAGGCTTACACCTTGAAGGGGCAGGTGCCCCCATTTCCTGTCATGGCCCATTCCACCAGGGCAATTGGGACCTCTTGGGCTTTCCGACATTACGCATCAGTCGCTTAAAGGGGTTGTAAAGCTTTGTTTTTTATTTTCTAAATAGGTTCCTTTAAGCTAGTGCATTGTTGGTTCACTTACCTTTTCCTTCGATTTCCCTTCTAAATGTTTTTTTTCTTTGTCTGAATTTCTCACTTCCTGTTTCCCCTCAGTAAACTTCACACCATCATCTGAGCGGTGTTTAGTCAGCCAGAACAGCTTACTGAACAGCTTACTGAGGAGGAACAGGAAGTGAGAAATTCAGACAAAGAAAACAAAGAAAAAAAAACATTTAGAAAAGGAAATCGAAGGAAAAGGTAAGTGAACCAACAATGCACTAGCTTAAAGGAACCTGTTTAGAAAAAAAAAAAAAAAAAAACCTTTACAACCCCTTTAAGTGTGTAAGGCGGGGACTTGGTAATCCGTTCACTTTCACAAAGTTCTACAAAGTTGATGCAAGTGCATCTTCTGATGCTTGCTTTGGCCGCAAAGTTTTGCAGGAGGCCGTGTAATGTTGCAATTTTACACTTTCTTCTGTTAAGAAAAAGTTGCCTTTTTTGAATGTTAATACACTCCGCTGTATTTGTTGACCGCAAGTTCTGATGCGGTTAGTTCAGATGGCGACTGCCTTGTTGGGGAGCACCGCTGGTTGTGGGTGAAGTGATGTTGCTATTCCCACCTCTCATTATGACACTGCTTGGGGACGTCCCTACAGTCAAGATTACTGGAGCTGTGTCAGTCAATGAACGTAAGAAAATAGGATTTTTGTAGTTGCCATAAAATCCTTTTCTCTGAAGTTCATTGACAGACACGGCACTCTCCCCTCCAATGGGTTTACGTTAATACTGCTTGTTGACGAACTGAGCTGCAGGAAGCAGGCTGAGGGTTTATTACCAGAGGGACCGTCCCTGGGCAGAACTGTAAAGTGTTTTTCACATGTATATGTTCTGCCTAGTCCTCTCCTGAAGGTGGCGTAATAACCCTACGGTCAAGATTACTGGAGCTGTGTCCGTCAATAAACTGCAGAGAAAAGGATTTTATGGTGAGTACAAAAATCCTATTTTTTTTAAAGCGGTTTACCTGTAAAATCCTTTTCTTTGAGGTACATCACAGGACACAGAAGTCCCTCCCTTCTTGGTATACACGTCTATTGCTTTGCTACAAAACTGAGGTACTCACACCAGTGGGAGGGGCTATATAGGGAGGGCACTTTTTTAATTTGGGTCGTGCCAGTGTCCAGCACCTGAAGGTGGCCTATTAAACCCACATAGTAAGTACTATGGCTTTGTGTCCCGTGATGTACCTCAAAGAAGAGGATTTTACAGGTAAGCTGTTTTAAAAATCCTATTTTACATCAGGGGACACAGAACCATAGTAATTACTATGTGGGTTATAGATCGGACCGATGGGTGCTGGACACTGGCACGCCCCCAAGGCGTATACTTCTTCCCATATAACCCCTCCCATTACTGGGAGTCCTCAGTTTTTTCGCCAGTGATCTTTTACCCCAGCCATGGTAGGTATAAGAAAAAAAAAAAAAGTTTAGCAACTTTAATTGTATCCCAGTGCAGTCAAGATGCGACAGGTTCTCTTCCATTTTCCTAGGACCCTCAAACTGAGGAACTAGGGGCAGGAGAAAACGAATTCTCTCAGGGGACCGTGGTGAGGCTGATGACTCCTCTTCTGCGGTGTCAAATATGGGAGGATCAGCGTTCATAATCTGTAAGATTGATGGTACAATTTCTTGCTGAATGATCTACTCCACATTTATGTACCCTTAACTGAGTGAGTTCGCTAAAGCCTCCTCAAGCTGTGCATGCATTTTCCTGTCCATTTATTGGAAAAGCTTTTTTGTATATGGAGGATCACCCAGATAAGAATTATTTTTTCCTTTCTAAAAAGTTTTCACACTCCTATGGTACAGAAAATTCACTAAGTAGGGTAAACCGGCAATTAACGCTACTATATCCTTTGTGAATACGTTTTGACTTGTCCGGCAGACAATACTCAAATACTTAGGAATTGCAACATTTTATCCGTTGGAACCCTATTAAAAAAAAATTCTGCCAGATTGAGTGTCTCAGCCTGTGCTGACAGTAATTGGTTAAAGATGAGAGACCAGTTTAAACAGGTGTTCAGAGGGGTGCATGCACGGCACCGAGTGAGATGGACGTCTGAAGCAGTAGCTCCGCTCTACCCGGGACCTCAACGGCTTACTGAGGGCTTTAGGCTACTGCATTCTCAGCGATTAGGACTCCCCTTGAGACACATAAGCACAGTGTATGCTGCCAAGGAGGAAGAATCCCCGAGGCTCTGCTCAGAACATCCTGACACGTTACCGATCACACAATCAGAGGACTTAAATGTGGTCAAAGCCCTTAAAACGGGCTCTGTTCCAGGCCCTGATGGGTTCTCATCTATATACTACAAGAAATTTCCACTACCTTATCTGTAAGACTGGTTCAGCTCTTCAACTGGGTGTTGCCGGGAGGTAGCATCCCAGAAGAGATGTTAGCCAATATGTCCTTAAAACCAAAATCTAACAAAAACCATACACTCTCAATTTCTCCACAACACATCTTGATGATCCCCAAGACTTTTGGGACAACATTCTGTGGACCGATGAGACAAAAGTGGAACTCTTTGGAAGGTGTGTGTCCAAGTATATCTGGTGTAGAAGGAACACTGCATTTCATAAAAAGAACATTATACCAACAGTAAAATATGGTGGTGGTAGTGTGATGGTCTGGGGCTGTTTTGCTGCTTCAGGACCTGGAAGACTTGCCGTGATAAAAGGAACTATGAATTCTGCTGTCTACCAAGAGATCCTGAAGGAGAATGTCCGACCATCTGTTCGTGTACTCAAGCTGAAACGAACTTGGGTTCTGCAGCAGGACAATGATCCTAAACACACCAGCAAGTCCACCACCGAATGGCTGAAGAAAAATAAAATGAAGACTTTGGAGTGGCCTAGCCAAAGTCCTGACCTGAATCTTATTTAGATGTTGTGGTATGACCTTAAAAAGGCCGTTCATGCTCCTCCAGGATGCTGTAAAAGCCTCATTGCACGTTATCGCAAACGCTTGGTTGCAGTTGTTGCTGCTAAGGGTGGCCCAACCAGTTATTAGGTTTAGGGGGCAATCACTTTTTCACACAGGGCCATGATGGTTTGGATTTTTTTTCACCTTTAATAATAAACACCTTCATTTACAAATTGCATTTTGTGTTTACTTGTGTTGTCCTTGACTATTGTTTAAATTGGTTTGATGTTCCGAAACACTTAAGTGTGACAAACATGCAAAGGAACAGGAAATGAGGAAGGGGGCAAACACTTTTTCACACCACTGTATGCCAACGACATACTAATGTTCCTCACCCGTCCCTTAACCACTTAAGCCCCGGACCATTTTCCAGCTAAAGGACCAAGCCCCTTTTTGCGATTTGGCACTGCATCGCTTTAACTGACAATTGCACGGTCGTGTGACATGGCTCCCAAACAAAATTGGCATCCGTTTTTTTGCCACAAATAGAGCTTTCTTTAGGTGGTATTTGATCACCTCTGCGATTTTCATTTTTTGCGCTATAAACAAAAAAAAAGCCACAATTTTGAAAAAAAAATCAATATTTTTTTTCTTTTTGCTATAATAAATATCCCCCAAAAATATATAAAAAAAACATTTTTTTTCCTCAGTTTAGGCCGATTACGTATTCTTCTACATATTTTTGGTAAAAAAAAATCGCAATAAGCGTCTGGTTTGCGCAAAAGTTATAGCGTCTACAAAATAGGGGATGGTTTTATGGCATTTTTATTAAAAAATTTTTTACTAGTAATTGCAGCGATCAGCGTTTTTGATTTTTTTTTTCTGCGACATTATGGCGGACACGTCAGACAATTTTGACACATTTTTGGGACCATTGGCATTAATACAGCAATCAGTGCGATTAAAAATGCACTGATTACTGTAAAAAAGTCACTGGCAGTGTAGGGGTTAAGTGTGTGTGTCTTTTTTTTCAACTGTAGGAGGGCGTGGCTTGGCGTCTGACGTCACTGATCGTCTTTTCCTATAACAAGGAACAGACGATCAGTGACAGCCTCACTAGGGAGCCCGAGGAAAAGTTTGTTTACACTTACCTCTCCTCGTTCATCGGGTCCCACGGTCACGGAGCTCAGGACCGTGTCGCGAGTGCGCTGCCAGCGGCGCTTGCGACCCACGGCTGGGCACTTAAAAGCAACGTACAGGTACGTGATTGTGCCCAGCCGTGCCATTCTGCCGACGTATATCGGCGTGAGGCGGTCCTTAAGCGGTTAATCACTTTACCGAATTTGCTGCAAAACTTATCGAACTTTCAGTAGCCCTTCCTGTGGGCTTCTCATCCATGGAAATACACAACCTTAGACAATCCTATTCTTTCACATCGACTGAGTGCCACCTCTCATATTTAGGTATTAACTTAACCAGAGATTTCTACAAACTTTTCGATGCCAACTACCCCCCAATGATTTCCAAATACCCTTAAACTCTGGTCCCCCCTCCATATCTCATTCCTAGGTAAGCTCACTGCCCTTAAAATGACTATTCTCCCCAGGTTACTGTACCTATTCATGGTGACATTGACTGGGTGAAGGGTTGGCAAAACATGCACAAATGTACCAAATCACTGACAGTCAGGGAGACATCTATAAAACTAATCACGCGTTGGTATTATACTCCCCTGTGTCTAAGCAAAATGTACCCACAGTCCTCCCCCTCTTGCTTTAGGGGCTGTACCCAACAAGGCTCCTTTCTGCACCTATTCTGGGACTGTAAAAAACTATAACCCACTTGGAGAGAGGTCCAGAAATTGATTGACAAATTGGCGGGTGGATCCGTGACCCTATCTTATCAACACTGTCTGCTATTTCAGAGTCCCTCGGATACTCCCAAACCCCTTATAAAATGTATACATTCAGTCTGTATAGCAATGCTGTGGGCCATTGCACTACATTGGAAAACAACCTTGGTTCCTTTTGCCCAACTCATCACACGGATAGCCGTGTGACCGCATCCAGAAGTGTTTACACACACTGGCCGCGGTCACCATGGGGGCCGGTGTGCGTGCCACTGGCTCGGGGGGCGCCCTCCCCATACACCTGATGGCCATGACCGCTAATCCCAGCGGACTGGACCAACCCACTAATGCCTCCATTTATATCCTGCTACCACCTTTAGCATTTCAGCAATTTTTTGCACCAAGCGTTGGCCACAGCCTCATTGGCCATACGCCTGTTACTTCTACCGGAGGTAACCCGTGTGTCTTGTGTGCTGCCACCCTGTTTTGTCTATCTTCATTCCTTGGGGGTCTTTTTGCTTCGCAAGATGTGCACACTGGGTTTTCGCCACATTCCTCCCTTCCCCACCCTGACTGTCTTCCCTCTACACAAATTTTTTAATTTTTTTCTTCAGACTGCCTCCTTTCTTTTCCTCCCATCTCTCACTGAACCCTGAGCTGGGTTCACCTACTATCAACACTCCGGCAGTCGGGTGCACATGGGAGTATTGGCACGTTTTCAGATCTATATTGTTTCACCTTTCCAAATATAAGGATCTTTACATATGCCTCTCACCAGGACCACTGTCTATTTTTTACCCAGCATCTCCCCGTCTCTCTCTTTCCCCCTCCCTCCCCTCACCGGAAACCATCGTACTCAGTGTCAAGGGGATCAACTGCCGTTGGACTGTTATCAGGGGTTGGCAACATCAAGACGCATCCCCAGGTATGTATACAGTCACCCAGCATTTAGAAGGTCATGTCCCATTTTTTGGTTTTGGGTATTTGTGGCCCATCCTACTCAACATGTTCTTTTTTTTTTTTTTTTTCATTTTTCTCCTCTTTCCCTCATACCCCCCCCCCCCCCCCTCCCCTATTTAGGTTACAGAGGCCAATCTTTCCAATCGGCACTACTTTCATCTGGTGTTTTTTTGGCGCCCTCTGTGGGGAATTCCACCCCTCCCCTGGGGGCCCCCTCGGGATTGCCCCCCCCCCCCGCAGCGGTATAGCAGGCACTGGGATCATTGGCACTGGCTGTCCCTGATGGTCTTTTTGCTTTTAAATTTAATGTCTACATGGATGCAGGAATTTATCATGCTCCCGAGCAATACTTTATGGTAAGTATTGTTTTCTATATTCATCAATTTTTATATAATGGACTTACCTCGTTACTGTATATATTTTTTATGAATGTAGTGTACTTTTTTTTTCTCACTGACTTGCTCATAAAGTATTCCCTCATTTGCAGACACACTTGTATCGAGCAGTTTCCAATCAGTACCCCTGAAGAAGAGTGATTACTCAAAAAGCTTCGGGTATTTCCCGTACATGTAATTCACATGTTTAGCAGAGTTAATTGTTATTTTCATATTGTATTGCATTTTTTTGATGTATGCTGCATCCTGTACAAACAAACATTGTTTTTTGTATATCCATGTCAGCTCTATATCTGTATCACTCTCAGAACTTTTTTTTACTCTGTTTAAATAAAACACATACGTATTAATACCTTAAGTAGCTTTTTTCCCATTTAAAGTCCCACAAGAGGAACACCTTTCTGTTTGACAATATTCTGGGACTGTGAAAAACTACAACTCACTTGAAGAGCGGTCAAGAAATTGACAAATTGGAGGGTGGATCCATGACCCTATCTTATCAACACTGTCTGCTATTTCAGAGTCCCTCAGATACTCCCAAAATCCTTATAAAATTGATACAGTCTGTATAGCAATGCTGTGGGCCATTGCACTACATTGGAAAACAACCTTGTTTCCTTTTGCCCAAGTCATTGCACGGATAGATCAAATAATTATAGCCGAAAAAAATGTCACACCTTACACGATTCTATCCCTGTGTTTGATGCTAAGTGGAACCCTTGGTTCTTGTTTAGACTTCCAAACTGACCAAAATGTTAAATTTTGTATTTTTTCTTTTTTCTTTTCTTTCTGCTTTCTTGTTTTTTTCTTTAATTTTTGGGAATTCTGGTTTTGTTATATGTAATACCACTCACAAGCATTACACTCTGTCATTATACAGTTTTATTTTGACTATCCTATTGGTATTCCTACCTGTTAAATCACGATCCTTTTAACCTCCCCGGCGGTATGATTATTTAGGGTTTTAGGTGCTGAAAGCGGTACAATTATTTTGCATGAAAATTTGGCGTTTTATATTGTCCTGTATTTCTTAGGAATAACTTAAATCTGTCCAAACCAGAGTCTAGCAGACATCCCGGGTATGATAAAGTTTTAAAAATGAAATCATAAATTATAATATAATAAATAACTATAAATTATACCAAATAATAATATAATAATAAAAAATATTCAATAATGTAATCAAATCAAAAACACTGAAATTTGCTTAGTTTCAGAATTGTCACTGTCATTACTTTGCAATATTTGATGACGGATCTCCGCACAAATCGCTATCCCTCAATTCTGCGAGTGATTCCAATTTATTATCGCTGTTTTCTAGCTGGTCTAAAATAATTTTTGATGTAAAGTGACAGTTTTGGTTGCTATAGACAATCTCCAGTTTCCTGGCATAAAGAAGAGTTTTTATATTATAAAACTGCATGCAGGACACTGGACAGAACACTAGGGACAAAGGGGATGTGAAACAATTACATACAGCAATGTAATCTGTAAGATTACATTATACTGTATGTATACTGTGTTTCACTTTTTGAATTTGGCGCCGATCTCCGTCCCCGTGCGTCGCAACGCTCGCAGGGAACGGAGATCGGCTCTGTGATGAATCGAGCGGATGACGAGCCGCTCATACAGCGCGGGGACATCGCTGGATCCAGGGGAGAAGGTAAGTTAGCCTCCTGCATACAGTGATGTGGTCCCGAGTCTGGCTCGGAGTTACTGCTTTTGGTACAAAACTTCCACCCCGAGCCAGACTCGGGAATGCCGCCAGGGGGTTTAATATACTTACTGTATGTATGATTCACAACTGGCTTATACCTGTTAAACTGGTGGTTGTCACATGCTCATTTATATTGATCTTTTATTTCTCAATAAAACACTTTTGAAAATATGAACAGGTGTTCGAGGTTATCCTGCTCAGCAGTTTGCAATAGTTGCTATGACAGATTCTATCCTTTAGGCCTTGCGCCCTTCGCTAAGAGTCATGCAAGAAGCTCCTGGCTAGTCTTCCTTTTTGTGGTGAAACATCTATCTGGGGATATTTTGGATAATATATCCAAAGACTTTCTAGAGAAGAAGTACCCCTTTTGCCATTTAATTGGAAAAGTAAATGTATTTTCATTTCAAAGCTCCTCCTGTGCTAGGGGCATCAGCCTCCAGGCAGTCAAGATGGCTTCCACCGTCGGGTTCAAAAGGTAATCCTCAGGTTTAACCCCAGGGACAAAAGAGGTTTTGGGGGAGGAAGCAAGATACTGAAGCCTCCTTATGAGGTGGTGCCCCCGCTCGCTCAATAGGGAGAATTCTTCTGCAGTTCTCAGGGATCTGGCAGGAGTGTTAAGATGAATGGGGACTTCCTCAATAGCTCCATGATACAAACTGGAGTTCCAAGAGTTTCCGTCTCCTCGTTTTCTCAGATCAAACTATCCTAAGGATCCAGAGAAAAAAGTCTTTCTCTCAAGAATTGGACCATCTTTTAGCAAAAAGTGTTCATAGTCGCCCCCATGTAAGAGCAGAGGTTGGGGTTTGGTTAAATTCAAATGAACATTCAGGATCTCAAAAATCTAAATTCAATTCCTGAATATAACCACTCTTTATTTTTAATTTTTATTTTTTTAAGTCAATCCAATCAGTTATCTCCATTCTACAAGGAGAACTTCTGGCGTCAATCGATGCCAAATATGCATATCTCCCTATGCCTAGTTCTTCACTTACTAGTAATATCTACTTTTCAAAGTAGAAAATCTTAATTTTCAGTGTGTAGCTCTGCTTCCGATCTAACTACTGCACCTAGTGTACTAAAGTTCTGGCTCCTCTAGCCAGATTGAGGGCCCAAGGTATAATGGTTATGGTTTACCTAGTAGATCTGTTCTTGGTAGACTAGTCAGGACTTATGACAGCAGCAATTCCGGCCGTACAATGGGCTAGGTTCCACCAAAGAGACCTTCTGAGGTTTTTGTTGGAACAGTTAAAGGGCAAAGATCTGGAAAAATACGTATCAATCCCCACCAAAGTAAAACGTTCCCTCTGGTGGTGGAAGGACATGGAAAATTTAAACAAAGGGATACTCTGGGTCTTGCCTATCACATCCACAGTGACCATGGATGCGAGCAGTTGGGGTTGGGGAGCCCATCTCAACTTATGCTGGGCCATGTGCAGGTGGATGCCAGAGGAGAAACAATTCTCTTCCAATTGGAAGGAACTAACGGCTTTCCTCAGAGCCCTACTAGCGTTTCGGGACACAATACAAGGTCACAATCTACAAGTCCGCTCAGACAATATGACAGCAGTAGCCTATATAAACAAGCAGGGAGGCACCAGAAGTCCTCGGCTAATGTTGGTAGCCAAGCACATATTTCAGTGGGCATAATCCATCTCTGCAATACACCACCTGATGGGGGAGCAGAACAGCACTGCCCAGATCAATGTTCAGCTTTCAGTGCTCTCACACTTTGAATGCCAGTTACTCAGTCATGCAACGCTGTACCCAAACAAAATTTTCATCATTTCTTTCATAAAAATAGCTTCCTTTTGGTGGTATTTAATCACCACTGGGTTTTCTATTTTTTAAACCTAAGGGAGAAAAGAGCAAAAATTAAAAAAACAAACATTTTTTTGCAAATAAGTCATTTTTATTCATAAATTTGGCCAAAATTTATACTGCTAAATCTCTTTATAAGAACATGTAAAAGATTATAAAAACTCTAAAAATCTTATGAAAAAATAATAAAATTCAAATAATCTAAGTGTCAGAAACCATAAAACAGACTGAGACAGAAGTACAATCAAATCACACTTGTTTATTAATAAAAATAAAAAGGTAAATAGAAAAAGCGTAGTCAAGCATAGCCAGAGTCCTATAGCCAGATCGGGTAGTGAGCCAGTCCAAAGTTCATTAACCAGATCAGGTAATCAGCCAGGCCGGAAGTCAGGGATCCAAGGAGAGCAACCGCAAGCAGGATAAGAAGCAAGGTGGGGTGTCAGCAAGCCAGTTTTGAAACAAACAGCAGGAGATGGTTCCTTGAGATGTGACCAACGCGAAGGCAAATGGAAAAGTGAGCAGGAAGACTTTAAATAGGCAGGTCAGATGAGGAAACGATGGAACTCGCACTTCTCCAGTTTACAATAGAGATTGTTCTCTTTTAGTTTCTGAAGTACACGACAGACATCTGTGTGGTGGCTCTCCAGGGACTTGGAAAATATGAGGATATCATCGAGATAAACCACCACACACAATTGCAACAAATCTCGGAGGACATCGTTATTAAATTCCTGGAAAACTGCCGGGGCGTTACAAAGGCCAAGGCATTACCAGGTATTCATAGTGGCCTGTTCTGGTATTAAACGCAGTTTTCCACTTGTTGCCCTCCTTAATGCGCACAAGATTGTTTGCCCCTCTCAGGTCAAGCTTTGTGAAAACTGTTGCTCCCTTGAGGCGGTCAAATAACTCCGTAATCAATGGAATCGGGTAGGCATTCTTAATCGTGACATGATTGAGACCCCTATTATCTATACAAAGTCTCAGTTCACCGCTCTTCTTTTTCACAAAGAAGAAACCAGCACCAGCAGGAGATGAGAACTTGCGGATGAAACCTCGACAAAGTGCGTCAGCAACATACTCCTCCATGGCCTTATCCTCCAAGACCGACAAAGGGTAAACCCGGCCACGAGGAGCTATGGCACCAGGTTGAAGGTCAATTGCGCAATCATAAGGCTAGTGTGGAGGCAAACTACCAGCTTGACCTTTATCAAAGACATCGCCAAAATCACGGTACTCCTCCGGCAGGGAGGGGAGTGAAGCGGTCCACAGGACCTTGGATACCTTCAGGAAGCATGTCTCACTGCATTGTGGTGACCAGGAGAGAACCTCAGCACGGAGCCAATCAAAAGAGGGGTTGTGCCTCTGTAACCAAGGATAACCAGCAGAAACCTGGGTGGGGAAATAACTTGGAAATGGATTATCTCATGGTGAAGAGCCCCTACGGCCATGGACAACGGAACCGTCTCATTAGTCACATGGGCAGGCTGTAAAGGTCTCCCATCAAGAGCCTTAATGGCAAGTGGAATGTCACGCAGCTGCAGCGGAATTGAGTGCTGCAAAACAAATGCAGCATCAATAAACAGGCCTGCAGCCCCAGAGTCAATTAGAGCCTGTATCTCGATGGACGACTCAGCCCAAGAAAGGGTGACCAAAACCAGGGGCTTATCCTTCTGGATAACTGGGGATGAAACAACGCCACCTAAGGTCTGTCCATGACAGGACCTCAAGGTTCGGGCGTTCCCTGGACGGGTAGGACAAAACTTCAAAAAGTGACCTGCCTGGCCACAATAAAGGCACAATCTCTCCCTCCTCCTAAAGGCTCTCTCATCTGCAGAGAGACGCGTGAAGCCCAGGTGCATGGGTTCATCTTCACTGACCAACTCGGTACCAGGAGGCATGGGTGGGACTACAAAGCTCGGAGGCAAACGTACAGGAGGCTTCCGCAATCGCTCCTTAAGAGAAAGTCTTTCTCTGAGTCTGGAGTCAATGAGGATGGCAAAGGAGATCAAGCTCTCCAGCTCAGTGGGTATATCTCCAGCTGCTATCTCATCCTTGATGGAATCCGAGAGACCATGAGAAAAAGCAGCCACGAGGGCCTCATTGTTCCAAGCAACCTCTGCTGCCAGAATACGTAATTCAATAGCGTAGTCGGCAACAGTTCTCGTACTCTGTTTGATGGACATGAGGCACTTGGCAGCAGAAGCGGAGTGTGCGGGAATGTCAAAAACCCTTTTAAAGGAGGCCACAAACTGAGGGTAACTCAAGACAACAGGTTTTTGCGTCTCCCATAGAGGGTTAGTCCAGGCCCATGCTCTCTCAGAAAGCAAAGATATCAAGAAACCTACTTTGCTTCTGTCCATGGGAATTGCCTGGGGCAGCATTTCGAAGTATATCTCAACCTGATTGAGAAACCCTCTGCATTGAACTGGATCACCCCCAAATCGCTGGAGAAGCGGAGCAGAACCAGACATACCTCTTATAGAGGTAATACTCGGGCGGGTGCCTGCACAGAGACTGGCGCAGCAGCAGGGACGGCCTGCGACTCAAATTGTACCGGAGCAGCCACCGTGGGGGATTCCAGGTGAGCTGTGCGATTCAGGAGCGTTTGTAACGCCAAGGCAAACTGATCCATGCGGTGATCTTGCTCATCCAATCTGGAAAAAATATTACCAACAAGTTGACTGTATCTTCTGAATTCATGGCCTTCGCGTACTATCAGAAACCATGAAACAGACTGAGACAAAAGTACAATCCAATCACACTTGTTTATTAATAAAAATAAAAAGGTAAATAGAAAAAGCGTAGTCAAGCATAGCCAGAGTCCTGTAGCCAGATCAGGTAGTCAGCCAGTCCAAAGTTCATTAACCAGATCGGGTAATCAGCCAGGCCGGAAGTCAGGGATCCAAGGAGAGCAACCGCAAGCAGGATAAGAAGCCAGGTGGGATGTCAGCAAGCCAGTCTTGCAACAAACAGCAGGAGATGGTTCCTTAAGATGTGACCAACGCGTAGGAAAATGAAAAAGTGAGCAGGAAGGCTTTAAATAGGCAAGTCAGACGAGCATCATCGGTAACAGCTGGTAACTCTGGAAAGAGAAGAGAGCTGGCAATTAGCCAACAGCTGAGTGGCCAGCCCAGAGGAGGAAGAGCTAAGCCAGTCCTGACAATAAGCAGCGCTCCAGTCAACTTAGCACATTGACATACATATACATAATTAAGCTGTATATATACCCATATAATCCATAAAGTGCTGCTGCAAAATTCATATGTTTAAAAAGTTCATATATTTAAAACACGTGCTGAAAGAGCCAACAAGTCCGTAAGAAGGCTGTAGAGCGTGGATATAGGTAGAAAATAAGTGCACTTCACACCAAAATCCTCCACACGGTGCTCCACACGTCCCCCTAAAGGGGTTAAACTTGCCAGAAAGCCGAGTTTAATGGACCTTGCTCCAACTCTCAGATCAGCACCTCCACCTCTGATTCGCCCCCTTCTGTCATTCAGCAGTGGCAGCTGTTTGTAGTCAGCCAAGTAAGTAATAAATGATCCATCTGCTTTCCGGAACTCCAAAGCAATACAGTCTCTATCTTTATCCGCCTGCAGGCTCTCTTCTGCGACTTGCCCGTCTTCAAGGCGAACTTTCAGCTCACTGAGGCTAGGCTGGCAGCACCACAGCATAGGAAGGAGAAGCCACAACTTTCTGGGCAGCACCAGAGGAAACTTCACCAGGCAGAGAGTGCCGGGGCAGGAGGTGTAAACTCGAAAACTCCGGGACTCTCCGCTGCTCTCTGGCCACCATCCGCTCCTCTCTCTGTCTCTCTCCGGGCCGGACTCGGGATGTTCTCCCCACCTGGTGTTTTTGTGTCTCTGAAAATTTACGGTTAAGGTCGCTCTCCCATCTATCTAGACAGAGTAGGGGGTGAGTTGAGTAGTGCATACATTTTGGAGAGGGTTTTCACTGGCGGTTCAGTTCCTGAACAAAATTTTTCAGATGTCATCAGTTGGCGAGAGAAGTCCCAAGGAGCTATATATATATATATATATATATATATATATATATATATATATATATATATATATATACACAATAACACTGCACAGTAATCAAAGAACTCAAAAAAAGCTGCCAACACGCTAAAACTGTACAAACGTCAAAGTGTAAAGTGTAAGTGCTAAGCATATGTGACTGCAAAAGTCAATGAAGATGACTCAAAATAGTGAAACTTAAAAAACCTTAATAGAATGTGTACATATAACTATAACCTATTAGTGAAACATGACCCCAAATCTGAGGATAACAACTCCAAAAAAAACAAAGAATAAAATAATGAATATATAGGCAATAAAGTCCATATATTGATAAAGATAAACGTGCAGATGTGAATCCCAGCGAACTTCGGTGACAACAAGAGTCCCACTTTACTGTGACCATAGACTATTCCACCGCAGTGTAGCTCCCACCACCTTAAGAAGCGCAGGCTTACCAGATGGCCAACCTTTTTATGGCCAAGTGGGAGGAGGATGTCGTCTATGCTCAGCGGAGCCCATCATTAATTTTGTGGGTCCGGTACATAGACGATATCCTCCTCCTATGGGGTGGCACCCTGAGACACTCTCGGGTCCAGTATGCGACCTGAGTGGCCTGGAAGTATTGTCTGACGTCTGGTAGCGCTAAACCTCCCTGTTTTGGTAGTGAAATTTGGGACCTACTTATGCAGGGTTTTTTTATTGGCTCAGATAAATCGGGTAAATAGAGCGTGAACTTGTTTGAAGAAAGAATGTGGTATGTAAATAGGGGAGGATTAGGCTTTAGGATGGGGGGGAAGTTCAGCTCATGTACGTTTAATATCAGTTGGGATGTGTGTCCCTAAGTATTTTAAAGCCACGTTCGTCCACTTAAAGCGAAAGTGAGCTTGCATGGACTGCATGGCTTCAGGGGTAATGGCAATTCCCATTGCTGCCGACTTTGAAAAATGTATCTTCAGACTCGACAGCGCGCCATATGCATCAAATTCTTTGAGAAGGTTTGGTAGGGATATCGTAGGGTTGGTTAAGGTGAACAGTAGGTCATCTACATAGGCTGCGATCTTACAGTGGGTGTCTTATTTTACATAAAAATAGCTCTAGGGCTGCCACATTTCAAGAACTATCAGATAGCGGCACACCTGACCAGAATAGTTGACTGGCACTGCCACAGGGATGACAAGGACTGGGTGCGTTTAGAAGAAAGGCTGCTTGAGAATAGGTTACGCTTCTCCCCATGGATCCCCTTGACCAAACTCAGAGAAGGGATTAGCTTAAACCCTCTAACTGAGACTACACTCGCATTACTTCATGCAACTACTAAACATTCAGCAGTGACGACCCTGTATAGCCCTCTGACTCCGTTGCGGGATAACCCTGACTTCCTACCAGGAATAGGTCATGTTATTTTCACTGATAAGACGTTGGACTCCCCGAGAGTGGTAAAGAACTGCTTCTCTAGGGGCAGGCTAAAAGATCTATCTGTTCTTAGGAGGGACTGGGAAGTACCCGGTCTTCCTCTTTGGACATACTTCCAACTTAGGAGTTATGTTAGCTCCCCACAACATAGGGGGGAATTTACAAGACCTTTAACAGACCTTGAGGAGGTGTGTGCGTCTGGCGAGAGACAGATTAAGACTACCTCGATGGCCTATTCCTGGCTACAAAACCTATCCAAACACTCTGAGGACAACTTTAAGAGTAAGTGGTCTCGTGAGCTCAGCAGACAGATTACGGTTTCACAATGGGGGAACGCTTGCGCACTGGCACACCGAAGCTCAATTAATACCAACACACAAGAGTTATGTTATAAACTGTTGATTAAGTGGTACCATACACCAGACAGGCTTCATAGGTGGTTTCCTCAGGTGCCGCAGCTCTGCTGGCGGTGCCAAAGCGAGGTGGGGACACTTACGCATATCTGGTGGAGTTGCCCAAGACTGACACCTTTCTGGGACACGGTAAGGTCCATAATCAAGCACATCACAGGTACCTCTACCTCGTTGGACGCAGCTTGCTGCCTCCTACACATTACTGACATACCACGGAAGAGCTACAAAAATTCTTTACTCAAGCATCTTTTGAATGCAGCAAAAGGACTAGTGCCACTGCATTGGGGTTCTCCCAGAGTCCCCACAGTGATAGATTGGCTGAACAAAGTGGCAGATACCTATATAATGGAAGAAACGGTAGCACAGGCTCATGAGACAGTGGATCTATTTCATGCTACCTGGACACCCTGGATTGTGTTTAGATACTCTAGGAGGCATGCCGAGATTCTCCAGGGTAACTAAGATGTTTCTTTTTTCAGCAGGCTACCCCTCCTCCTTTTCATCTCACTCTTCCTTTCTTTCTATACTGTACTTCTATTTCCCTTTCATGCTATTCTCCTTTTATTATTGCTATATTTCTTTCTTATAGAAGTTGCCAGATCACTTCTGGCTATATAGTTTGTTAGACTGCATGGTACAATTGAACCGGATCTCTCTAAGGCAAATTTCTGATACTGGAAAGAGGTTTTGTTTGCTTAGCACACTTTAATTGTCAATGTATTAAAACAAAGACGGACCGAGGGCGTTTCGACGAAGAGATCCGAGGTGAAGGTGGAATCTCACTGATCGTCATACGTATTGATGTGTAGAGATGTAATCAACCGTGTTACTGTGTTGTTGATTTTTTGTACTACTCATACTTTAATATCGCAATAAAAGCTGTTGATGTGAAAAAAAATAGCTC
Source organism: Lithobates pipiens (assembly GCF_037356315.1). Lineage (NCBI taxonomy): Eukaryota > Metazoa > Chordata > Amphibia > Anura > Ranidae > Lithobates > Lithobates pipiens. The sequence goes on from NW_027507903.1 coordinate 299,831,542, forward strand.
TAGGGAGAGTGCGAAGAGGGGATAGAGGGCACCCCTGTCTCGTTCCATTTGTGATGGGGAAAGGAGACAAGAGGAGACCGTTCGCTTTCACTTGTGCCATGGGATTGGAGTATATCCTGCTTATCCAACCAAGTATCCTATCTCCCAAGCTGATGTGGCGGAGTACTGTAAACATAAAGTTCCAGTTTACTCTATCGAACGCTTTTTCAGCATCAGTACTCAAGAATACGCACGGGAAGCCCTTAGCCTTGGCCACGTGAAGGAGGTTCAGAAATTTTATAGTGTTGTCTCGGGCCTCTCTGTTAGGTATAAAGCCCACCTGGTCCAGATGTGTTAGGGACTGGAGATGCTGTGCTAGTCGGGTTGCCAAGATTTTGGAAAATAATTTTAAATCGACGTTTAGCAAGGATATGGGTCTGTAGCTCCTGCATGCGGTTGGATCTTTACCCTCTTTGGGAATCAAAGATATGTGGGCTTCTAGCGTCTCTCTGGGGAAGATTGCTTCCGCACCAACTGTGTTAAAGAATGCCACCATAAGGAAGGGTTGAAGAGGGGGAGAGGATGAAAGAGGAAAGGAGGGGGAGAGGGGAAGGAGGAGATACCTGGAAGAGAGGAGGTGGTTGGAAAAAAAGTGGATTCGAGTTAAGGGAGAGTGTATCTCTCTATTATGTGAAAGAACGGGAATTACAATACAGGTCGCAACTGCTAGAAGTGATTTACTAAATGGACAAGTAATCACTTGAATTAACACGACACCTCCGAAAACCTGGAGGTAGGTGTAGGCCTATTTGGGAGAGGGGTTGGACTGTGACTGGAGGAAATGGGTCCCAGCCCTCCCACCCGGTCAGGAACTTAAGTGGTTAAAGAAGCATTATATATCTTAACAACATATTTCAGAATATAATGAAGAGAAACAAAAGAAAAAACAAGCAAAAAAAAAAAGAAACAAAGGGTCAACGCTCATGGTTTGAGATTAGAAGTGCCAAGAGCCATAGTCATTCTCCCCAGCCACCAAGTATAACCATAAAAACTCTAACCTTGCTCTCCCTCTGCCTCTCTCAAATTGTGTCCCTGTCAATCTCCATAACCAAGGGATGTTCTATTTTGTATGTTGTCCATCTGAATCTTCTGGTTAGGAGAGCTCGCAGGCACCCCGGCGACAGAGTGGAGTCCTGACACCTCTTGTGAGGGTCCCCCTGCCCGGCGGGGAGTATGCGCACAAAGTTGTCACCAATGGATAGGTCCTCCATCTCCGGTATACCTTCATCAGGGTGTGAGCATGCCTCCACCCCACCAGTACAAGTCCCCACCCAATGAACAGCCGAAACCCACCTACCCAAACAGAAAACACGTTGTCCCCACTTAGAGTGGGAGTCAACCCCTTGCCGTTCCTGTGCCTCCTCCCCGCATTGCGTACTCCCGGCAGAGGGGGTGTCAAAAGTCCCTATTCTCTGTTCAGGGGCCAGATGCCCCCTGTAGTGCAGCGACCCACCCCAGAGGGAGACCTCCCAACTCACCACATCAACTGCGTGGTTGCACACAATCTGTAATTCGACATCCTGTCTCTTAGCCCGGGTTCACACATGTGCATTGCGAATTGAAGCTCCGGTTTCACTGCAAAGATAAAAATCAGTTGTTCAGAGGTTCCTCTGCTTTTTAGCTGCGGATCAGTGAACAGGGAGAGGGAGGAGGTGTAGTGAGGAGAAGGAGAGAATTTGTGTTCAGAACAAAATGCATCTGCGAATTAGATGCGTTCCTATAGAAGATAATGGGTTGTAATTCGCACCGCAATGCCCAGAAAACGCACCTGTTTTTTGTGCAATGCGCAGTGTGATTGCAACGCACATATGTGAACCAGATGCATTCAAATTAATGTATTTTAAAATGTCCTGCGAATTGGATGTGGTGCCTTGCGAAAGTATTCGGCCCCCTTGAACTTTTCAACCTTTTGCCACATTTCAGGCTTCAAACCTAAAGATATCAAATTTTAATTTTTTGTGAAGAATCACCAACAAGTGGGACACAATTGTGAAGTGGAACGAAATCTATTGGATAATTGAAACTTTCTTAGCAAATAAAAAACTGAAAAGTGGTGCGTGCAAAATTATTCAGCCCCCTTACTTTCAGTGCAGCAAACTCACTCCAGAAGTTCAGCGAGGATCTCTGAATGATCCAATGTTGTCCTAAATGACTGATGGTGATAAATAGAATCCACCTGTGTGTAATCAAGTCTCTGTATAAATGCGCCTGCTCTGGGATAGTCTCAGGGTTCTGTTGAAAGCGCAGAGAGCATCATGAAGACCAAGGAACACACCAGGCAGGTCCGTAATACTGTTGTGGAGAAGTTTAAAACCGGATTTGGATACAAAAAGATTTCCCAAGCTTTAAACATCCCAAGGAGCACTGTGCAAGCAATCATTTTGAAATGGAAGGAGTATCAGACCACTGCAAATCTACCAAGACCTGGCCGTCCCTCTAAACTTTCAGCTCAGACAAGAAGACTGATCAGAGATGCAGCCAAGAGGCCCATGATCACTCTGGATGAACTGCAGAGAACTACAGTTGAGGTGGGAGAGTCTGTCCATAGGACAACAATCAGTCGTACACTGCACAAATCTGGCCTTTATGGAAGAGTGGCAAGAAGAAAGCCATTTCTCAAAGATATCCATAAAAAGTCTTGTCTAAAGTTTGCCACAAGCCACCTGGGAGACGCACCAAACATGTGGAAGAAGGTGCTCTGGTCAGATGAAACCAAAATCGAACTTTTTGCCCACAATGCAAAACGATATGTTTGGCGTAAAAGCAACACAGCTCATCACCCTCAACACACCATCCCCACTGTCAAACATGGTGGTGGCAGTAGCATGGTTTGGGCCTGCTTTTCTTCAGCAGGGACAGGGAAGATGGTTAAAATTGAGGGGAAGATGGATGCAGCCAAATACAGGACCATTCTGGATGAAAACCTGTTGGAGTCTGCAAATGACCAGAAACTGGAACGGAGATTTATCTTCCAACAAGACAATGATCCTAAACATACAGCAAAATCTACAAAGGAATGGTTCACAAATAAACGTATCCAGGTGTTAGAATGGCCAAGTCAAAGTCCAGACCTGAATCCAATCAAGAATCTGTGGAAAGAGCTGAAAACTGCTGTTCAAAAAACGCTCTCCATCCAACCTCACTGAGCTCGAGCTGTTTTGCCAGGAAGAATGGGCAGGAATTTCAGTCTCTCGATGTGCAAAACTGAGAGAGACATACCCCAAGCGACTTACAGATGTTATTCGCAGCAAAAGGTGGCTCTACAAAGTATTAACGCAAGGGGGCCGAATAATTTTGCATGCCCCACTTTTCATTTTTTTATTAGTTAAAAAAAGTTTCAAAAATCCAATAGATTTTGTTCCACTTCACAATTGTGTCCCACTTGTTGGTGATTCTTCACAAAAAATAAAAATGTGATATCTTTGTTTGAACCCTGAAATGTGGCAAAAGGTTGAAAAGTTCAAGGGGGCCGAATACTTTCACAATGCACTGTAGGTGTGAACAGGGGCTAAGTCTGGTTGATGTCCAGTAGCAACCATAGGCAGGGCAGCGTTAAGCCAGAGTCCCCCTTGTGACAAACTATGTTATGTTTCTGTATTCCCTCCGCCGAAAACAAAGTAACTTATGGCTCCCTGGGGTATCAATGGGTCCTGGGTGGTGGCCCCAGGGGGAGGAGGAGGGTTAGGTGTACCCTGCGCTTTAAGGGTTCCCACAAGGATACAAGGTTGACCCGAAGGGAAATCACAGGAGTTGCTCCCCTGCACGGTAGTTCAATTCAGGAGGGAATGATCCAGCCATCTAAAGGGTGGCTGACCTGATCCAGGTGTCCTCTGTAACGGATCGTGTTAGCCCTGCGTGGGTGCTCGCTGCCCTAATCCACATGCCACCCTGAACATAACAAGGAAAGTTTAGAGACTCTCAGGGGCACCAGTCCTGAGAATGTTGGGGATGGAGCTCCAATGGGGTCATACGGAGGCAGAGAGGAGGACAAGAAAACAAAGTAACAACGGGGAGGGGGTTGGTCTGCCTTAACACTGGGACCTGGAGACAGGGACTCAGCCCATCTGTTCTAGGCAATAGGAGAGGAAACTAAAAGTACAAGCTGTGGCAGGGGTTAATGCAGCCAGAATGAGCTCATGCCTCGCAACCATCCTCCAGGGATGCTTCACAGGAGCTTCGCCGGTTCTTCAGGGGTCTGGGGGGCAGGCCCCCGCTCAGAGCGGTGTTGTTTCTGTGGCCTTGGAATCTCGGGTTGACTTCTTGCCAGTTCAGGAGCTCTATTGGCCCTGTCTCCATAAAGGCGAAGAGGGCTGGCAGTGACTCCAGAGAGTGGAGTGTGAAGGTGCGCTGGTCCTTCCAGAAGGTGACCGATAGGGGGAAGCCCCATCGGTAAGTAATGTTTCATCTCCTTGCTAGGTCCAGAAGGGGCTTCAAGAGTGCTCGTTGGTGTAGTGTTGCCCTGGAGATGTCCGGCGGTATTTTAAGTGGCGCTCCATCCAGCTCCAGGTCTCGCATATCCCATGCCTTGAGTGCTATGATGTATTTGTGGGTATAATGGTGTAGGCGACATATCACATCTCGCGGTCTTGCTTTGTCAGCCGATCTGGAGACCAGTGCCCTATGAATGCAATCGAATTCCAGGCGGCCTGCATTTGGTCCCCTGCCACTCTCTGGAAGATATCCGCCACTGTGTCCTCCAGGTCTGACGGGCCTGTGGCTTCAGGGAGGCCACGGAGCCGCAGGCTGTTCCTGCAGCTCCTGTCCTCCACCTCCTCCATGTGGAGTTGCAGTCCCACTGACCTCTCTACTTGAGATACCCGATGTGTCTCTAGGGCTGTAACTCTGCTATCTAGTGCCGCAAGAGATGTCCCTCTGGCTGTAAGTCTCTTGGAGAGAGAGTGCACCTCCTGTTTGACCACGTGGATCTCCTTGCGGTGAGCTGCTTCCACCCGGCCCACCAGAGCTTCAATGTCGGCTTTCGTCTGCAAGGACTTTAGGATGGCCCTCAGCTCCTCGTCTGCTCTGTATGTCAGGGGCAGTTGTGGTGACCCTCCTGGGTGGGTCGATAAGGCTGGCGGGATGCTGGGAAAGATCTCTGGGCTCTGTGATCCTGCAGGAGAGGCCGGCTGGGTGTTGCGTTACGGGCCTTATGTGTGTGAAGCATGTGCCTCTGCCATTTTACGTTCCAGGAGCCTGACTGTATTAGTTGAAATAATCTTTGTATTTCTCCCGGAGGTGAGGTCGTAGGGGTCGGTTTGTAGGTCCCTCTGTTCCTCTTTGATGAAGCTTCTTAGATGGGAGCATTTTGCGGTCTAAGAAGCTATATAGGTCGGGTGAGATAGGAGATGGCCGGCAGCTCTGTTCAAACATGACTCTCCCCAGCCATGTCCAGGCCATGCCCCCTCAACGTATATTCTATGAAGTGTTATGAGTCTTTTGAACAGTTAATTTTTTTTTTTACACAAGTCTTCAGAAAATGTGGAAAGAAAATAAACTTTTTTTTTTTTTTTTACACAAAGTTGTTAATTTATAAGATATTTCTAACTCATAACATGTATCTAGAAAAAAAAATTACACCCCAAAACACATTCTGCTACTCTGCCTGAGTATGGTGATACCATATGTGTGAGACTTTTACACAGCCATTCCACATACAGAAGCCCAACATTGAAGTAGTACCTTCAGGCTTGCTAGGAGCATAAATTACATATCATTTCATTCCTACCTATCACACTTTTGAAGGTCCTTGAGCACCAGGAGAGTGGAATTACCCACAAAATGACTCCATTTTGGAAAAAAAACACCCCAACATATATTCCAAAAAGCATGGGTGGCAGATGGGTACTCTGAGCTGCAGATGGGTACTCGGGTACTCTGATGGGCTGGTGACTGGTACACGGGGCTACAGGTGGGTATGCTGATGGGCTGGTGACTGGTACTTGGGTACTCTGATGGGCTGGTGACAGGTACTTGAGTATTCTGGGCTCGTGACTGGTACTCTGATGGGCTGTGACAGGTACCTGGGTACTCAGATGGACTGTGACAGGTACTTTGATGGGTGGTGACAGGTCCTCTTTATTAGGGGGGTGCAATCAGTTTGGTGTACACTAAGCAGTAACAAAACATTTTTTTTATTGGCTCTTTACCCGAATCTGGGATGGGCTGTGTCTGAGGGACACGACTTATCCCCGATTGCTGCGCAGCCCGCAGGAGCCACGAGAAGCTGAGGATGTCGTATGACATTCGCTCAGGATGGAAGATCTCATCTCCGGACGTCATTTCACTGTGGGCCGGGAGTGAAGTGGTTAATTCATTCTATGCATTAAGATAAAAAAAATTGTGTGCAGTGGCCCCCCTCATACTTACCGGAGCCCCATTTCTGTCCAGCGATGTCCACGAGTGTCATGGCCATACAGGACTCCTTCCCTCCTGGCTAAGACACAGCAGCGACGCCATTGGCTGATTGACAGCAGCCAATCAGAGAGGGGTTGGGTCTGGACCACAGCTCTGTCTAAATGGACACAGGGAGCTGCAGCTCAGCTTGGGTGCCCCATGGCAAGCTGCGTGCTGTGGGGGCACTTAACGGGAGGGAGGGGCCAGGAGCACAGAAGAGGCTCTGAGCTGCTTTCTGCAAAACCACTGAACAGAGCAGGTAAGTATGACATGTTTGTAAAGTCTCTTTTTTTCCCTATAAAAATAACAATCACTTTAAGGCACAAGTAGCTGACACATAGGCAAAGGTGCTGGCAGTACAGGCTGAGGCAGAGTTGGAATCCTTCATGAAGAAAGCGGCAGCTAAATGTTTTAAAACCATCTGATATGAGCAGAGGGAATTTGTTTTACGCCTCATACACACAGTATGATTGTTGGCCAACCGAGCATCTGATTTTTGTCCAAAAAGGTGTGCGTCAGGATCTTGTCATGCATAGTAACGGTACACAATTGTGCCACAAACACGTACGTAGTGACATACTACGAGGAATTTCAGCTCTTGAGCACCACCCTTTGGGCCCCTTCTGCTAATTTTGTGTTGGGTGAGTATTGATTCCGAGCATTCGACCTTTGTCCATTGAAAATTTACTAGCCTGTCATCCAACCTTTGTTGGTGGAAAATTGGGCAACAATTGTCAAAAGGAGCATACAAACGGTAAGATTTTAGGACAACAGTCTGTCAACAGACAATCCCCTGCCAACAATTGTACCGTGTGTACGAGGCTTTAATCTTTTAAAATCTGAAGAGCTCATAGAGTGAACTAAAAACCAGCTCTTAGAGGTTGTAAAGTCACATAACACAATTACTTGTATCAACTGTTTTTGAAAGTCATAAAGTGCAGTGTGTTGTATGTGTGTGCGTGTTTCTTTTTAATTATCCTAAATACCTTCTTTTTTTTCACATCTCCTCTGTGTGGTCACATGATCTTCCTCTTCTCTGCTTCCTCAATCTAAGAACCGTAGTAAGAGGGGCTGAGATTTCCTGGTGATGCCAGCCAGCAGAGGCATGTCATGTGACCACACAGAGGAGTTGTGCAAAAAGGTATTTAGGATTGTTAAAATAAAAAACTGACATGTTGCAGTGCATATCTTGCTAAAAAAGAGAAGATACAGGTCATGGGGGTTATTTACTAAAGGAAAATACACTTTGCACTACAAGTGCACTTGAAAGTAAAGTCGCTGTGGATCCAAGGGGGACATGCAATGAAAAAAAAAAAAAGCATTTAACCAGTTGCCGACCGCCGCACGCCGATGTACGTCGGTACAATGGCACGGGCAGGCATAAGGACATACATGTACGTCCCTTGCCTCCCGCGGGTCGGGGGCCCGATCGGGCCCCCGCCCGGTGCCTGCGGCGGTCGGAATTCGTACGGGAGCGATCCCGGACGAGGGGACGGCCATTCATTCATGGCCACCCCCTCGCGATCGCTCCCGACGAATAGAAATCCCCGGTGACATCACTTCCTCTCCTGTAATGTAAACACAGGAGAGGAAGTGATGTATTCTCTCCTCCGTGTCGGTATTTTTCGTTCCGACACGGAGGAGAACGGATCAGTAAGTTGCACCAACACTCACACACACAGTAGAACATGCCAGGCACACTCACACCCCCCCTTTACCCCCCGATCACCCCCCCAATTACCCCTGCCCCCCAGTCACAGTGACACCAATGTCATTTTTTTTTTTTTTTTTTTTTTTTTTGCATTGGTGTCATTTGTGACTGTAATAACTGTTAGGGCAGTTAGAGTTAGCCCCCTTTAGTTCTAATGTACCCCCCTAACCCCCCCAATAAAGGTTTAACCCCGTGATCACCCCCCGTCGCCAGTGTCACTAAGGCTGGGTTCACATTGCAGCGGTTTATGAGAACGAATGTGATTCGCACCGCACTGCAGTGCAAAATCACATCCGATCTCTGTGCGATTCGAGTTCAGCCATTCGCCGCACCCGCCACACCCGCCGCAAATTCGCACGGGACCCTTTTTTGGCCCGCAGCAGAATCGGATCGCATGGGTGTTCACACCATGCGATCCGAGTTTGCAGATCGCACTGCGATATGCGAACTGATCTGGGGGTGTCAGTAACATTTCACTGACACTCCCAGCAGTTCGCATAGGGCAGTGTGAACTGCCGCCGGGAGGCATGCGATGCGGGAACCCGCCGCGGATTCGCGGCGTTTCCGCATCGCTCCAGTGTGAACCCAGCCTAATAAGCGATCATTTTTCTGATCGCCGTATTAGTGTCACAGGTGACGCTAGTTAGGCAGGTAGGTATTTAGGTTCGCCGCAGCTTTTTATAGCGCCAGGGACCCCCATATACTACCGCATAAAGCCCCCTGATTGCCCCCTAGTTAACCCTTTCACCAGTGATCACCATATAACTGTTACAGGTGACGCTGGTTGGTTAGTTATTTTTTTATAGTTTCAGGGCACCCGCCATTTATTACCTAATAAAGGTTTAACCCCCTGATCACCCGGCGGGTGTCATTTGTGACTAATAACTGTTAGGGCAGTTAGGGTTAGCCCCCTTTAGTTATAAGGTACCCCCCTAACCCCCCCAATAAAGGTTTAACCCCGTGATCACCCCCCGTCGCCAGTGTCACTAAGGCTGGGTTCACATTGCAGCGGTTTATGAGAACGGATGTGATTCGCACCGCACTGCAGTGCAAATCACATCCGATCTCTGTGCGATTCGAGTTCAGCCATTCGCCGCACCCGCCGCAAATTCGCACGGGACCCTTTTTTTGGCCCGCAGCAGAATCGGATCGCATGGGTGTTCACACCATGCGATCCGAGTTTGCAGATCGCACTGCGATATGCGAACTGATCTGGGGGTGTCAGTAACATTTCACTGACACTCCCAGCAGTTCGCATAGGGCAGTGTGAACTGCCGCCGGGAGGCATGCGATGCGGGAACCCGCCGCGCATTCGTGGCGTTCCCGCATCGCTCCAGTGTGAACCCAGCCTAATAAGCGATCGTTTTTCTGATCGCTGTATTAGTGTCACAGGTGACGCTAGTTAGGCAGGTAGGTATTTAGGTTCGCTGCAGCTTTTTATAGCGCCAGGGACCCCCATATACTACCGCATAAAGCCCCCTGATTGCCCCCTAGTTAACCCTTTCACCAGTGATCACCATATAACTGTTACAGGTGACGCTGGTTGGTTAGTTATTTTTTTATAGTTTCAGGGCACCCGCCATTTATTACCTAGTCTCACTAGTGTACCCCTAAATTTAGGGGTGTCTACTTTCCAAAATGGGGTCATTTGGGGGGGGTTTGTGCCATCTTGGCATTTTATGGCCTTCAAAACTGTAACGCCCTTAGAAAGCCTGAAGGCGGTGCTTGGTTTTCGGGGCCCCGTACGCGGCTAGGCTCCCAAAAAGTCCCACATATGTGGTATCCCCATACTCAGGAGAAGCAGCAGAATTTATTTTGGGGTGTCATTTCACATATGCCCATGGCATGCGTGAGCAATATATCATTTAGTGACAACTTTGTGAAAAAAAAAAAAAAAAAAAAAAAGTTTGTAATTTTCCCGCAACTTGTGGCAAAATATAAAATATTCCATGGACTCAACATGCCTCTCAGCAAATAGCTTGGGGTGTCTACTTTCTAAAATGGGGTCATTTGTGGGGGTTTTGTGCCATCTTGGCATTTTATGGCCTTCAAAACTGTAATAGGTAGTGAGGAGTGAAATCAAAAAATTACGCCCTTAGAAAGCCTGAAGGCGGTGCTTGGTTTTCGGGGCCCCGTACGCGGCTAGGCTCCCAAAAAGTCCCACATATGTGGTATCCCCGTACTCAGGAGAAGCAGCAGAATTTATTTTGGGGTGTCATTTCACATATGCCCATGGCATGCATGAGCAATATATCATTTAGTGACAACTTTGTTAAAAAAAAAAAAAAAAAAAAAAGTTTGTAATTTTCCCGCAACTTGTGGCAAAATATAAAATATTCCATGAACTCAACATGCCTCTCAGCAAATAGCTTGGGGTGTCTACTTTCTAAAATGGGGTCATTTGTGGGGGTTTTGTGCCATCTTGGCATTTTATGGCCTTCAAAACTGTAATAGGTAGTGAGAAGTGAACTCAAAAATTTACGCCCTTAGAAAGCCTGAAGGCGGTGCTTGGTTTTCGGGGCCCCGTACGCGGCTAGGCTCCCAAAAAGTCCCACATATGTGGTATCCCCATACTCAGGAGAAGCAGCAGAATTTATTTTGGGGTGTCATTTCACATACGCCCATAGCATGTGTGAGCAATATATCATTTAGTGACAACTTTGTGTAAAAAAAAAAAAAAATTTTTTTTTTTTGTCATTATTCAATCGCTTGAGGCAAAAAAATAAAATATTCAACGGGCTCAACATGCCTCTTATCAATTTCCTTAGGGGGTCTACTTTCCAAAATGGGGTCATTTGGGGGGGTTTTGTACTGCCCTGCCATTTTAGCACCTCAAGAAATGAGATAGGCAGTCGTAAACTAAAAGCTGCGTAAATTCCAGAAAACGTACCTTAGTTTGTAGATGTGACAACTTTTGCGCAAACCAATAAATATACAATTATTGACTTTTTTTTTACCAAAGACATGTGGCTGAATACATTTTGGCCTAAATGTATGACTAAAATTGAGTTTATTGGATTTTTCTAATAACAAAAAGTAGAAAATATCATTTTTTTTCAAAATTTGCGGTCTTTTTACGTTTATATCGCAAAAAATAAAAATCGCAGAGGCAATCAAATACCATCAAAAGAAAGCTCTATTTGTGGGAAGAAAAGGACGCAAATTTTGTTTGGGTACAACATTGCATGACCGCGCAATTACCAGTTAAAGCAGCGCAGTGCCAAAGTGTAAAAAGACCTCTGGTCATTTACCAGCAAAATGGTCCGGTCTGAAAGTGGTTAAGTGAGCATTTTAGCTTGCACATGATTGGATGATAAAATCAGCAGAGCGTCCACTCATTTCAGATCTACCCCTTAGATTTAGGGCGACTGCACTTCCAAGTGCACTTTCAGTGCAAAGTGGATTTGTCTTTCGTAAATAACCCCCATTGTGTTATGTGATGCATTGGAATTGAGGCACGAGGATAGGGGGATGGGCTTGGAGGAGATCTGCTCTGTAGACACAGAATGGAGCTGACAGTCAAGGAGGGAGGAGGAGAAGAGAAAGGAAGAGACACTGTGGATGATAGAGGCATGTAAACTGGCCACAGTAATCAGGGCTCAGCAGCCATGATTACTGTGGTCAGCACACAGGGGTGGACACAGGAACTGTCAGGATCAAACAGGTATTTTAGATAAAAAAAAAAAGGGACAAATGACAATGAAACAGCACTATGCTACTGATCACACTTTAAAGGAACAGAAGAACAACCAAAGCTGACTGCCCACCCCTGCAGGAGACTGATGGTGGGTTATCCAAAACTACCACCGACTCCGCTGGAGACCTAGACATCAAAAGCCCCCCTCCACAGACGGACGGCGGGTCATACACTACCCATCCCCTTTGCGGGAGGCATGGACAGCTGCGGTCACCCGGGAGGCTGCCTTACCTTGAGGAGGCATGGCGAAGGAAGAGTCGGGCTGCTCCAGCGAACACACAGGAGACATTCCGGCCGATTAGATACAAGAAGTGTGTCCTGACACACGATTGGCCAGGGAGTCCTAAGACTCTCACCAATAGGGGCTTCTTGATTGGCTGGAGAATGAGGAAGAATAGCGAATATTCATTCAATAGTGTTACACAACCAGTTGGGATCAGAGTGCAGTGCTCTGCACCATGAGCCTACCTGTTTTGAAGCCTGTTAGAGCCTTTTGGCTCTAATCACGTGCATCAAAAAAAATACACCTCCCTCATCGGAATCAATGCAACTGGTGCCCTGTATGTAGATCAGGTGGCCTGACCTGTGGGTGGGGGAGGGGGGGTCGGTGGCTCTCCTAATGGATGGGCCGCCACTGGATATTTTCCTTGAACTACAACTTGGTATGGCAGATCCACACCAAGCCTCTAAACACCACTTCAGTGTAAATTCTATGGTTTCAAAGTTGCCATACAACATACAAGAGGCCAGTTATGGATTCAAAGTATTAACATGATTTCATATGGGTTACATTCACACCAGTGCTTTTCCAACTGGAGTGTTTTTGGAAAGGTTCAGGGGCTTTTTTTCCCACAGCAGGTTGCATGTTTGTTTCATAGATTTAAATGGAAACACAGCTAGTAGTTTTGACGAATTTCCATTGCCTTTTTGGTGTTTTTTTCCTGTGTGGCAGAATGTACCAAAAACTTAGAAAAAAAAAAAAGTACATTGAAAATGCATTAACTGCAACCTGCATAGGTGTGAACCTAGCCCAAGAGGGGGAACCACATTTCCTTTCCACCATTCTTGTATTTCTGTGATTCGTTTAGGAATAGAACCCAAGGTCCAATCTTTTTCAATTCTCACAATAAATCTCAGAAACTCAAAGGTTCCCATGTCTGAAAAAAGACAACTATCTTACCAATGATTGACACAAGCCCATAAAAGATAAATGCATTACTAAATTCTCACAAAAACTCTGGCAGACAACTACAATGAGGAAATAGAAAATATTTACAACTATCCAATTCATGAGAAACTGTATCCCCTCAAGAAATGCATTGGGTTCCACAACAAACCCTTGCAAGAATGCAAATAACGTTTGCTTTAAGTGTTTGCACAAAGCAAGCACAAAGAACTGTAAGACCATAATCAAATGCATAGAGAATGGCAACAATACTCATGTCCAAGTGCTACAGCCACTTCAGTATAAGGCCGCGTACACACGGGCGGATTGTCTGCCCAACTAAGTTCGTCAGACAATCCGACAGACAGTCCGTTCAAAATTTGCATGAACGGACTTGACCACACACGATGAGCAGACAGTCCGCTGAAAGCGTGCGCGATGACGTGTACAGCACGTACAACGGGACTAGAAAAACGACGTCCTATACACTGCAATGCAACCTTCGGCCGTGTAAATCCTTTCTGAGCATGCGCCATACTTAGTCCGTCCAACTTGCCTACACACGAGCGGACTGTCCGCTGAAACCAAGTTTGGACGGACAAAACCAAGTTTGAACAGACAAAATTTCGGAAATTCCGTAAGACTTTGTTCGTCAGACAGTCCGCTGAAAAAGTCCGCTGAAGCCCACACACGAGCGGATTGTCCGCTGAAACACGGTTCAGCGGACTAAGTTGGACAGACAATCCGCCCGTGTGTACGCGGCCTAACTTTCTTCCTGCAGCTTCTCCTCCAGTTTGTGGTTGGGGGAGATACGAACAATCACTTGCAACAGTCATGTCCAACTACAGTGCACTATGTTGGGAAAAAGTGTGAAAAGTGTTGTCATGTTGCGTTTTTTCCCGATATGCCTCGTTTACAAGGGGTGTACATAACTGTATGCCTGTTAGAGGGCCATGTTAATCTATATGGGGATGCACAGGTGTTCCATGCAGGAGGTCCCATTGCTGTGAATTGGGATTTAGCGGCTGCACTGACATCTGCTTGGGCGCACTGCCCTGAATGCACAGCCACTGTATCTGAATTGATAGCTATGGAGATGCACAGACTGCCTATGAATCTCCATGCAAATAAACACGGTCCTCCATGTGCATAGAGTTATGTATGCCCTGTGTGAATAACGCCTTAGAGCAAGGGTCCCCAACCCCGAGGCCATGAACCAGTGTTGGTCTGTGGCCTGCTGGGAGAGGGCAGAGCGAGCTAGCACATCTTGAACTGCCCCCCTCTGACCACCAGATTGCTCTCCTGACAGTTTTCCATGGTGCTAGAAGAGGGAAGTCTGCGGCGGCTCCAGCAATCTTTACACCTGCTCCAGTGTAGGAATCCCACCTGCAGCAGTTCACCATCCCATCCAGCCTGCATTTGAGACCTTGGATCCTGCACATCCTGTAGGAATCCCACCTGCAGCAATTCACAATCCCATCCATCCAGTACTCCAGACCTTTTTTTCTGGTGTTCCTTTATTTCATACTCTTTCCAAACTTTTCCGCTTATCCCCTTTTTGGATGTGGCTCTACTGTGGTGTGTGATTTCCTCAAGATGTCACTTCCTTATGCATCGCATCGGCCTTATTTACACTATTTAGATCCAGGTTGAGAGATACCCTCTATTACCCATGATCCTTTTTTAATCTGGCCCCCCGTCGCCACTATGATGGCGATGACCATGGCCACTGGATTGTACAGTGCTTGTGTGTCAGTGGTTTTCGGATGCATGGCGTTACCCCGCTAACCATGCCCCTTTCTCCCGGGTGGTGTGGGGTCACGCTATGCACCCTGTTCCCGCGGGATCTACCATTTATGTCGTGGGCTGACGCCCTGAACGTAGAGGCTTTAATGGGCAGACCCTCTCCTCCCCTCCTACAGGAGGTGGATTTATTAATTACACAGGTGACTTATCTATATATAGACAACCCCTTCGGCTCAGGGAGTAGTCTGGTCCCAGATGAGCAGAACATGACAAGCTGTGTGGATCATATTAGCAGGTATGCATTTACTTAGTGGAATACTCTAGTTAGATTTTTTTTAAATATTTGAGAACAAGATAGATGAATATCATTGCTTTCTTTCCTATTATATTATAGTACGTTGTATTTAATTTTTTATTCAGTTGGATCCGGGGTAAACACCGATGCATGACTATCCTGCAATCATACTTCTCAGGCTTTTCTAGTCCATTTTGAATATGCTTTGAGCAAGGCTATTTAGAATTGATGATCCATAAGGATCTCTTTAAAAGATCTAAAGGCTATCCCTTTAGGCTGAGGGTTTTTTCATCTTTAACCACTTCAGCCCTGGACAATTTGGCTGCTCAATGACCAGACCATTTTTTGCGATGCAGCACTGCGTAGTTTCAGCTGAAAATTGTGCGGTCGTGCAGCGTATTTGTTCATTGATGGACACAGCTTCAGCAATCTTAACCGTAGGGTTATTACGCCACCTTCAGGAGAGGACTAGATAGAACACGTAAAACATGTGAAACACACAGAACTGTACAGTTCCGCCCAGGGGGTGGTCCCTCTGGTAATAACCCCTCAGCCTGCTTCCGGCAGCTCACTTTTTTCCTGCCTAGTGAAGGAGAAGGACCTACCTGGATCATCGGTCCTGGGGATTTTCTTCTGTTTTTTGCCTTTTGCTCAAGATTATAAGATCCCGTGATCTGCTATCAACAGCCGGCTGGATAATGTAGATCTTTGTAGTCTCCCCAGCCTGGCCATCAAGCTACGCGCTGGGTCAGCCACGACATGCCCCTCAGGCTCCAGGGGCGGCCCATGAGCGCAATGCTCCGGGGCACACCTATGACCGGACTACTGCTGTCTTTGTCACAGTGTGCGGTGGCCAGCAGCCACCCCGTACTGCTCGGGTGTTGGCCTGTGATGGGATGTCCCCAGCTCGTCCAGATGGTAAGTACAGCTCTTCCTGCCTCGGTGGGACAGATCAGCTGGGCATTCCCTGGGAGGTCGATTAGGGGGTCCCTCTCCTCCCTTTCTTCTCTCCCTGTCCCTATTTTACCCCCCCCATGGGGAATGTTGCTGCTGAGCGGTGTGTGTACCTGAGCCAGGGGTCTGCCGGGGGGCTCTGATCCTTGATTGGGGGCTGTGCTGGCTGTCTGTGTCCCTGGACTGTCTGTGATCTCTCTGGTGTCTGTGGGCTCTGTATGTGCTGCCGCCATAGCGCTGTCTGCCGCCATTATCTATGTTCATTCACTATGTACAGTTTCTTGTCGGCCATTGTCTGTGGGAAGGATGGTCGGCAGCCATTTTCCCTGTGATTCTTCTCTATACAGGGAACCCGGCGGCCATTTTTTTGTAGACTCAGCATGGTTTTCTTCCTCAGCGCTGGTTCCTGTACCTCCGAACAGCGTTTTTTTGCTCTGGACACCTGGGAGCTGACACCAGGGCCGGACTGGGAATAAAAACCAGCCCTGGAAAAAATTTCATACCAGCCCCACAGCATTATTATACCAGCCCAACAGCATAACGCCATTATTTTCTTGTTCATGAAAGGGAAAACCATACATTTGAAATCACATAGGATATATATATATATATATATATATATATATATATATATATATATCTCATAGTGTGTGGTGGCGAAGAGCACTGGGGGGGGGGGGGCAGAAAAACAGGGGTGGAGAGTACTGGGGGGGGAGGGGGGTACAAAGAGTAGGGGACAGTGGAGAGCAATGGAGGGGAGCTTGAGAGCACCAGTGCGGGCCAGAAAGAACAGGGGGAAAAGCACGGGGGACTGGACAGCATTATGGGGGGTGGAGAGCACTGGTAGGGTTAGAGAGCACATGGGTGAGGGCAAAATGCAGGGGGGAGTGGAGAGTGCTGGGGGGGAACCAAAAAGAACAGGAGTGGAGAGCACGGGGGGTAGAGAGCACTGGGGGGGCTGGAGAGCGATGGGTGGAGCTTGAGAGCACCGGGGGGCCAGAAAGAACGGGGTGGGGAGAATGGGGGGAGCTGGAGAGCACTGGGGGGTGAGAGAATGAGGGGAGAGCACTGGGGGGGAAGAACGGGGGGAGAGCACTGGGGGAGGGAAGAGCAGCCGGGGAGAGGACTGGGGGGGAAGAATAGGAGGAAGAGAACGGGGAGCACTGGGGGGGAGCACCGGGGGAGTGGGGAGCACTGTGGGGGCTGGAGAGTGATGGGGAGAGCACTGGGGGGGTGAAAAAGAACAGGGGGAGAGCACTGGGGGAGTGGAGAGCACGGGGAGGAGGAACAGGGGGGGAGCACTGGGGGGGTGTGAAGAGCACTGAGATGGTGCCTAGAACTGGAGAGCAGGGGGGCAGAAAGAACAGGGGAGAGAACTGAGGGGGGGTGGGGGCTGGAGAGTGTGGTGGGGGAGGAGAGCAGGGGGGGGCAGGGAGCACAAGGTGAACTGGGGGGGCAGTATAAGAAGTTGGATAGGAGGATCAGCAAAGGGGGCTGCATAGAGGAAATTAGCTTTCTATATTCCTCCATGCAGAAGCTGACTGCTTGATTCTCCTCTCCCTCCTGCAAGCATTCAGTGGCTGCATGGAGGAATATAGAAGGCTCATTTCCTCTATATGCAGCCCCCCTGCTGATCCTCCTATCCAGGCACACAGGGCAGGCTGTACGGGCAGCATATCATCCTCTTGATCACAGCGCTGGCTGGCTCTGTGTTCGGCGGCCGCTCTGTAACACGGCCCCGCCCCCCCAGATCAGCTCGTATGATAGGCGGAACATTGATTCTGTCTACTATCTCACGAGTAGGTCTGGGGCGGGCGGGGCCGCGTTACAGAGCAGCTGCCGAACACAGAGCCAACCAGCGCTGTGATCCACAGTAACAAGCACCAATGCAGCCGCATCTAAAAGCGGCCCCAGGGCAGGCGGCCTACCGGGAGATATCCCGGTAGGCCAGTACTGCCCTGGCTGACACTGGACACAGGCACCTGTAACAGCATGGCGCAGCGATCGGTCGGGGTGGTGAGTCCTGCGGAGGGGGCCCCTCAGTCTGCAGCAGCTAGGAGGGTGGGATTGAGCACCTTGTCCTAAGTCCCCAAGGGTGGCAGACAGGGTGGGTCAGCATGGCTTTAGAAACCGGTGTTTCTTCCCCAAACCCCCCTGCAATTGCAACCGGCTCGTCTGCAAACAGTGCAGTGCCTTTGGATGCTTTGTCGGCGGTCCTTGAAATGTTCATTGCCAGGGTGGAGGCGATGTGCAGGCGCAAAGGTGGTAAGAAACGGCCCCTGCCCCCGTCCTCCGGGGGAGAGTTCTGACTCAGAGTCTGGCCCCGTAGTGACTGGCGGCCCCTGCTCTGATGTGTCAGAACACGCTGACCAGGACCAATCGGACAGTGAGGATGATTCCGCGTCCGGGTCCACGCAAGACAAAGCACTAGTTGGAGAACTTATCGCAGCTGTGCATGATACCCTGAAAATTCAGGATACAGCAGGATCCTCTGCTGATGTAGTGGTCCCTTTCGGGTCTCACAAGCCAGCCCGTACACCTAAGGTGTTTCCGTATCTGACTTATTTCGATAAGTTCATATACAAGGAATGGGAAAGCCTGCAACTGACCTTTTCGGTCCCAAAAAGAATGGTGCTGCGTTACCCCTTTGAGGAGAGCCTTCTCAAGAAATGGTCAGCACCCCCGGTCGTGGACCCCCCAATATCCAGGTTAAATAAAGTAACCACGATCCCAGTAGAAAGGACTTCTGCATTTAAGGACCCTACCGACAGGAAGGGCGAGGCAGTGGCCTGCTCCTTGTTTACGGTAGTGGGGTCAGCGATACGACCAGTACTGGCCACAGCATTAGTGTCGCAGACACTTAGTGGGCAAAACTATTGCACCGTGAATTGGAGAAGCAGCAGGCCTCTCCTGTCTGTGTGGAACTAGCAGACCAGTTAGTGCACAGCCTTAAAGAGGAAGTAAACCCTGATGAGTTTACTTCCTCTTTCATTCCCTGCAAAGGCAAAGCATAATGGACTACTATGCATCGCATAGTAGTCCATTATGTGTCACTTACCCGACATAGGAACCAGCGATGTCACCGCTGTCCCCTGTAGTCCAGCGCATCCATCTTCTCGCTGCTCCGCCGCTGTCATTCGGCGAAGCCGCGATGACGTCTCTCCCGCGCATGCGCACGGGAGCCGACACGCGCGGCATCTTCGTCGTTGACGATGCCGTGCTCAGTGCGCCTGCGCGCCGCTGTCTACGGCGCATGCGCCGTAGACAGCAGTGCCTGTCTTTCGGCAAATATCTCCTAAACCGTGTAGGTTCAGGAGATATTTCTTGGACCTACAGGTAAGCCTTAATCTAGGCTTACCTGTAGGTTAAAGTGTGTTGTAAGGGTTTACAACCACTTTAAGTACGTTTGACGCAGCCATGGATACGCTTCCTTTGCTCTCCAGAGCATCAGTGTCAGCAGTGGTGCTGCCGCGCCTGATTTGGTTGAAATGCTGGTCTACAGCCCAGGCATCTAAAAAAGCCTTGACGGATCTACCCTTCCTTGGTGAGCGGCTATCTGGAGCCTCGCTGGATGACTTTAATAAGAATGTCAAAAGAGGGAAGAGCACCTTGCTCCCACAGTCCAGGAAGAGTAAGGAGCCACACCGCAGGCAAGAGCCCGCATTTTCCACTCAAAAGAGGCTTTTTTGTCCGCCTGGAACTTCAGAAAAACGCCCCCAGTCCGTCAGGGACTACGGAGGGACCGAAGCATACCTGGACTCGCAAGCCAGCGAGCAAAAGTGCTACAGCATGAAGGTTTGCCTGCACCCGTCACTCGGGTGGGGGGTCGTCTTCGGGAGTTTTCAGCCCGGTGGTCCTTTCGGTTGTCCGACCAATGTGTCTGCAAACTGATTTCATCGGGCTACAAGATAGAGTTCCTCTCTTGGCCACCAGATTTTTCCCCTCCAGCATACCCTTACTCCCGGCTCCTGTTTGGGGCAGTAAGGGAGATAGTGACTGTTCCAAAATTGGAAAGGTTTCAGGGGTTCTATTCTAATCAGTTTGTAGTCTCCAAAAAGGAAGGGGTATGCCCAATCTTGGACCTGAAAGCCTCAATTGCTTTGTGAAAGTACAGAGTTTCAGAATGGAATCCCTTTCAATCCGTAGTCGCTGCCCTCCATCAGGGGGACTCCCTGGCATCATTGGACATCCAGGATGCGTACTGCATATACCCATATGCCTCAGGCATCAGAGGTTTCTGCAATTAGCAGTAGGGGACGACCACTACCAGTTTGTGGCTCTCCCCTTTTGCTGAGTCTTTACGGTATTGACTCCAATTTTGGCGTTGTTGCAACAACGTGGGATCACAATCGTGGGTTACCTAGGCGATCTCATTCTGAGAGCAGCTTCTGCCTCAGAATTAAGGGAGGATGTGGCGATCACCATGCAAACCCTGAAGAAATTTGGCTGGGTGTTGAACCTCATAAAGTTGGTTCTTTTGCCGACTCAATGCCTGGAGTACCTAGGCTTTACTGCTGGACTCCGTAGAAGCGAGAGTGTTTCTCACTTCAGACACTGCAGACTCTTAGACCCGCAGTGAAGCTGTTGATGAACCGCATGTGGTCGTCGCTTCTGCATGCAAGTCCTGGGCCTCATTGTGGCCTCCTTCAAGGCGGTACCGTATGCCCAATTTCACACCAGAGTCTTGCAGAAGGAGATATTGGCAAAATGGGACAAGTCTCCGTTATCCCTGGATCAACAGATTCAGGTGAGCCAGTTAGTCAGGGCCTCTCTTCTCTGGTGGCTGAGATCTCTTGCCCTTCAGTCTGGGAAGTTTTTCCTACCTCTTCATTAGACAGTGATCACAACGGACGCCAGCCTGACTGGCTGGGGTGGAGTACTGGGAGTACAGTCGACCCAGGGCCTCTGGTCGAGGGAGGAATCCCAGTTGCCAATCAATGCGCTCGAACTTCGAGCGATCAGCTTATGCCTCTCCACATGGTCCATGAGACTACGAGGGCGTCCGATCAGGATCCAGTCAGACAATGCCACGTCGGTGGCATTTGTCAACCATCAAGGAAGAACAAGAATCTCGGCTGCAGCACAGGAGGTCGCTTACATCCTTCGGTGGGCAGAGTGGCACGTACCGGCCCTGTCGGCCATATACATGCCAGGAGTAGAAAACTGGCAGGTGGACTATCTAAGTTGCCAGATGCTGGACCCAGGAGAGTGGTCACTGCATCTGGAGGTGTTCAGGCTTCTTTTCCTGCGGTGGGGCACACCAGATGTGGATCTCCTGGCCTCTCGGCTCAATTGAAAGGTGCGGAGGTTCATGTCCAGGACAAGAGTTCCTTGGCCGGACGCGTCAGATGCGTTGGTGGCTCCATGGGAGCAGTACCGGCTGATTTACGCCTCCCCTCTGTTCAAACTGTTACCATATGTGCTCCGCAGAGTGGAGGCCGAGGGGATTCCAGTGATACTGATTGCCCCAGATTGGTCTCCGCATCCTTGGCACGCCGACCTAGTACGCCTGGTGACACTCCTTGGCTGTTACCGATGCGAGAAGACCTTCTGTCATAAGGTCTGATTCTCCATCCTGCTTTACAGTCGCTGGTTTTAACAGCATGGCTGTTGAAAGCCAGGTGCTAAGGAACCGAGGTCTGCCTGACTCCCACTATGTTGAGGGCACGAAAATCTTCTTCTAGGAAGATATACCATCGTACGTGGAAGGCTTATATCTCCATGTGTGAGGAGATGGGGTGGCATCCGCGCACCTACTCTGTTTCCAGGGTCCTGCTGTTCCTACAGTGAGGAGTGGACCAGAAACTGGCCTTAAGCACCATCAAGGGACAGATATCAGCCTTGGCTGTCTTTTTCCAATGACCCCTGGCATCTTTCTCTAGTGAGCACCTTTGTACAAGGGGTCCGGCATGTAGTCCCGCCGGTGTGCCCACCCTTAACTCTGTGGGATCTGAACCTGGTGTTGTTGGCGCTTCAGGAACCGCCGTTTGAGAATATCAGGGAAGTCCCTTTGTTAACACTCTCTCAGAAAGTGGTCTTCCTAGTGGCCATTACATCGGCCAGGAGGGTTTTGGAACTGGTGGCCTTGTCTTGCAAGTCTTGTTATCCACAAGGATAAGGTGGTGTTGCGTCTGCAACCTTCTTTTCTGCGGAAGGTGGTTTTGGATTTTCACCTCAATGAAGACATTGTGTTACCATCTCTGTGTTCTAAACCGACACATCCTAAGGAGGTGGCCCTCCATTCCCTGGACGTGGTCCGGGCACTACGGGTATATCTGTCTGCCACGGCTCCCTTCCGGAGGTCAGACTCTCTGTTTGCATCGGTAGCTGGTCCAAAAAAGGATTGGCGGTCTAGTCGTCCACCATTTCCAGGTGGATCAGACAGATTGTGGTCCAGGCTTACGCCTTGAAGGGACAGGTGACCCGCTTTCCTGTCATGACCCACTCCACCAGAGCAATTGGGACCTCTTGGGCTTTCTGACATCAAGCGTTAGAGTGTGTAAGGCGGCGACTTGGTCGAACGTTCACACTTTTACAAAGTTCTACAAAGTGGATGTCAACGCATCTTCTGATGCCTTCTTTGGCCGCAAAGTTTTGCAGGCGGCCATGTAATGTTGCAATTTTACACTCTTTTTTCTGTTAAGAGAAAGTTACCTTTTTTGAATGTTAATGCACTCTGATACATATGTTGACCGCAAGTTCTGATGCAGTTGGTTCAGATGGTGATTCCCCAGTTAAGGGCACCTCTGGTTGTGGGTGAAGTTAAGTTGATGTTCCCATCCCTCGTTATGACACTGCTTGGGGACGTCCCTACGGTAAAGATTACTGGAGCTGTGTCCGTCAATGAACGAAAGAGAAAATAGCATTTTTGTGCTCACCGTAAAATCCTTTTCTCTGAAGTTCACTGACGGACACAGCATCCTACCCTCCTATTAGTTTACGTTATACTGCTTGTTGACGTACTGAGCTGCAAGAAGCAGGCTGAGGGGTTATTACCAGAGGGACCGCCCCTGGGCGGAACTGTACAGTTCTGTGTGTTTCACATGTTTTACATGTTCTGCCTAGTCCTCTCCTGAAGGTGGCGTAATAAAGTCAAGATTACTGGAGCTGTGTCCGTTAATGAACTTTAGAGAAAGGATTTTATGGTGAGCATAAAAATCCTATTTTTTTCCCCACAAATAGAGCTTCCTTTTGGTGGTATTTGATCATCTCTGAGGTTTTTATTTTTTGCGCTATAAACAAAAAAAAGCGATAATTTTGAAAAAAAACACAATATTTTGTACTTTTTGCTATAATAAAAATACCCAATTTTTTTTAAAAAAAAGCTATATTTTTTTCCCTCAGTTTAGGCCGATACAGTGGTGTGAAAAAGTGTTTGCCCCCTTCCTCATTTCCTGTTCCTTTGCATGTTTGTCACACTTAAGTGTTTCGGAACATCAAACCAATTTAAACAATAGTCAAGGACAACACAAGTAAACACAAAATGCAATTTGTAAATGAAGGTGTTTATTATTAAAGGTGAAAAAAAATCCAAACCATCATGGCCCTGTGTGAAAAAGTGATTGCCCCCTAAACCTAATAACTGGTTGGGCCACCGTTAGCAGCAACAACTGCAACCAAGCGTTTGCGATAACGTGCAATGAGGCTTTTACAGCGTCCTGGAGGAATTTTGGCCCACTCATCTTTGCAGAATTGTCCTAATTCAGTTACATTAGAGGGTTTTCGAGCATGAACGGCCTTTTTAAGGTCATACCACAACATCTCAATAGGATTCAGGTCAGGACTTTGGCTAGGCCACTCCAAAGTCTTCATTTTGTTTTTCTTCAGCCATTCGGTGGTGGACTTGCTGGTGTGTTTAGGATCATTGTCCTGCTGCAGAACCCAAGTTCGTTTCAGCTTGAGTACACGAACAGATGGTCGGACATTCTCCTTCAGGATCTCTTGGTAGACAGCAGAATTCATAGTTCCTTTTATCACGGCAAGTCTTCCAGGTCCTGAAGCAGCAAAACAGCCCCAGACCATCACACTACCACCACCATATTTTACTGTTGGTATAATGTTCTTTTTATGAAATGCAGTGTTCCTTCTACGCCAGATATACTTGGACACACACCTTCCAAAGAGTTCCACTTTTGTCTCATCGGTCCACAGAATGTTGTCCCAAAAGTCTTGGGGATCATCAAGATGTGTTGTAGAGAAATTGAGACGAGCTTTGATGTTCTTTTTGCTCAGCAGTGGTTTTCAACAGTGGTGTGAAAAAGTGTTTGCCCCCTTCCTCATTTCCTGTTCCTTTGCATGTTTGTCACACTTAAGTGTTTCGGAACATCAAACCAATTTAAACAATAGTCAAGGACAACACAAGTAAACACAAAATGCAATTTGTAAATGAAGGTGTTTATTATTAAAGGTGAAAAAAAATCCAAACCATCATGGCCCTGTGTGAAAAAGTGATTGCCCCCCTTGTTAAAACATACTATAACTGTGGTTGTCCACACCTGAGTTCAATTTCTCTAGCCACACCCAGGCCTGATTATTGCCACACCTGTTCACAATCAAGGCATCACTTAAATAGGAGCTGCTTGACACAGTAAGGTCCACCAGAAGATCCTTAAAAGCTACACATCATGCCGAGACCCAAAGAAATTCAGGAACAATTGAGAAAGAAAGTAATTGAGATCTATCAGTCTGGAAAGGGTTATAAAGCCATTTCCAAAGCTTTGGGAATCCAGCGAACCACAGTGAGAGCCATTATCCACAAATGGCGAAGACATGGAACAGTGGTGAACCTTCCCAGGAGTGGCCGGCCGCCCAAAATTACCCCAAGAGCGCAGCGACGACTCATCCAAGAGGTCACAAAAGACCCCACAACAACGTCCAAGGAACTGCAGACCTCACTTGCCTCAGTTAAGGTCAGCGTTCATGCCTCCACCATCAGGAAAAGACTGGGCAAAAATGGCCTGCATGGCAGAGTTCCAAGGAGAAAACCACTGCTGAGCAAAAAGAACATCAAAGCTCGTCTCAATTTCTCTACAACACATCTTGATGATCCCCAAGACTTTTGGGACAACATTCTGTGGACCGATGAGACAAAAGTGGAACTCTTTGGAAGGTGTGTGTCCAAGTATATCTGGCGTAGAAGGAACACTGCATTTCATAAAAAGAACATTATACCAACAGTAAAATATGGTGGTGGTAGTGTGATGGTCTGGGGCTGTTTTGCTGCTTCAGGACCTGGAAGACTTGCCGTGATAAAAGGAACTATGAATTCTGCTGTCTACCAAGAGATCCTGAAGGAGAATGTC
Organism: Lithobates pipiens; assembly: GCF_037356315.1. NCBI lineage: Eukaryota > Metazoa > Chordata > Amphibia > Anura > Ranidae > Lithobates > Lithobates pipiens. Next base: position 299,856,844 of record NW_027507903.1, read on the forward strand.
CGACCATCTGTTCGTGTACTCAAGCTGAAACGAACTTGGGTTCTGCAGCAGGACAATGATCCTAAACACACCAGCAAGTCCACCACCGAATGGCTGAAGAAAAACAAAATGAAGACTTTGGAGTGGCCTAGCCAAAGTCCTGACCTGAATCCTATTGAGATGTTGTGGTATGACCTTAAAAAGGCCGTTCATGCTCGAAAACCCTCTAATGTAACTGAATTAGGACAATTCTGCAAAGATGAGTGGGCCAAAATTCCTCCAGGACGCTGTAAAAGCCTCATTGCACGTTATCGCAAACGCTTGGTTGCAGTTGTTGCTGCTAAGGGTGGCCCAACCAGTTATTAGGTTTAGGGGGCAATCACTTTTTCACACAGGGCCATGATGGTTTGGATTTTTTTTCACCTTTAATAATAAACACCTTCATTTACAAATTGCATTTTGTGTTTACTTGTGTTGTCCTTGACTATTGTTTAAATTGGTTTGATGTTCCGAAACACTTAAGTGTGACAAACATGCAAAGGAACAGGAAATGAGGAAGGGGGCAAACACTTTTTCACACCACTGTATATGTATTCTTCTACATATTTTTGGTAATAAAAATCGCAATAAGCGTATATTGATTGGTTTGCGCAAAAGTTATACCGTCTACAAAATAGGGGAAAGATTTATGGCATATTTATTATTATCATAATGGCGGTGATCAGCGATTTTTATCGGGACTGCAACATTATGGTGGACAGATCAGTCACTTTTGACACATTTTTGGGACCATTAGCATTTATACAGCGATCAGTGCTATTAAAATGCACTGACTACTGTGTAAATGTCACTGGCAGGGAAGGGATTAACAGTAGGGGGCGATCAAGTAGTTAACTGTGTTACCTAGGGAGTTATTCTAACTGTGGGTGGATGGGACTGCCTGGGTGAGGAGAGCGATCCTTCTTCATACTTAGTGTGAACAAAAGATCACTCTCCTCACCCCTGACAGCCTGGATATCTGTCTGTTTACATTGACAGATCTCCATTCTGTCTCTGTGTAGAGCGATCGCGGGTTCCTGGCGGTCATCGCGACCACCGGGCATGTGCTCCGGCGTCGCACGCACCCCTAGTGGTCAAAAGGCAAGCCGGCGTATAGCTACGACAGTTCGCCCAGTATAACTGTGGCGGCTGGTTGGGAAGGGGTTAAATAGGTAATTTTACTTACCATTTAATATGTGTTTTTGCATTACTTTTAGACTCGTATAGCATCTTTTTTTTATGAGATATATGCCCCTTTCCCTCTCCGTCCATTCCAGGTGATCCCAGCACACCCCCTTGATTCATTCCCAGCACACCCCCTTGAGATATATGCCCCTTTCCCTCTCTGTCCATGCCAGGTGATCCCAGCACACCCCCTTGATTCACCCTGAAGGCTGGGGAGGCCTTTCTGTCATTTTTCTTTGCTTTACATACTCACCACCTTTCATTGACTGACTTCCACTGTTTGTTTTTATCCCATTGCTGGCTGTGTGTTGACAATTTTAATCAAGGCATTGTAAGTACCCTCATCTTTGTCCCACCAAGGCCATGTCTTACATATGTAAATGATGATGAATGCTCTAACGTATGTTTTGTTTTATAGACCATATGTACTAAGATTGTTAAAACCTTCCCTGAAGAAGGAGCTTTAAGGACCCTGAAACGCGTTGGCGATTGGATTACATACATTTGTACTCACATTTTTTTTTTTTTTTTTTTTAATCTTTATTTAAATTTTTTCCATACAAAAAGTATAAAACATAGTATACATATACATATGCATCCTACTACCCCCCCCCCCCCCCCCTATAGCCCTACTACCTCTTCATATTTCTTCGTTGATTTAAACAGTTTCCATTGCTTCCATTTCTTTCGAAATTTCTTTTCCCCGCTCTCCTCATCCTCTTCCCATCCCTCCATTCTATACATGTCCTCTACTTTACCTATCCATTCCCTCAATTTTGGGGCTTCCGCCTGTCTCCAGTTTTTTGGTATCAAGCTCTTTGTTACGTTTATTAGGTTTCCTATGAGGCCTTCTTTGTACTTTTGAGTTGGGGTGTCTGTACCATGGAAAAGACATGTCCATGGGTTTTCTAGTACCTGAGTTCCTGTTATTATTTTTATTAAAGTTAATGTTTCTCTCCAGTAGTTTCTAATTTTTGGGCATTCCCACCAGATATGTGCCGCAGTCCCTTGCTGTCCACACCCTCTCCAGCACATCCCGAGTTGCTCTTCCTGATATCTCCTCATCTTGTCTGGTGTCCTGTACCATCTAGCAAGGCTTTTATAATTCATTTCTATTGTATTAAGATTTTTCGATGTCCCGTGTGTTAAGTGTAAGATTTTTTCTAAATTCTGTTTCTCCCCTCGTGGCCCTATTTCTTCTTCCCACTTTTTTATATATATAGGTACCTCCGTCTCGTCCACTTCTCCCAGCATCTTGTATATCTGTGAGATATTTACTCTTATTATTTTCCCCTCACATATCCGCTCTAAGGCGTTAAGGTCTGTTCCACTTCTCAGTGGTTGTGGCAATGATGAGACAAAATGTCTGAGCTGGAGGTACCTCCATCCATCTATATCCATGTACTCCTGTAGTGTTTCTAACGTGTTTATTTTACCCGCATTTATTATGTGTCTCAATTGAATATCTTCTCTTCTAATCCAGTGTCCTCCCATAGTGCTCTTCCCCGGTGGAAATAAATTATTTTCTTTTAATGCCATTAGTGGAGAGTTATATTTCCACTTATTATGCTTGTGAATTCCATCCCATATTCTAAAAACGTTTTTTGTGAGTGCAAGTGTTGTTGGTCCGAGTGATCTGTGTTTTGGGGGTATCCAAATTTCCTTTCCTAATCGTGTCTCTGCAGCGCTGTGTTCTATTGCCACCCATCTTTTTTCATTATCTAATTTTGTCCACTCCACCACCCGTGTTAATACTATAGATTCGTAATATTTCTTAAAATCCGGTACTTTTAGACCTCCCCTCTCTTTTCCCAGTTGTAATACCTTTAAGGCTATTCTAGGCTTCTTATTTTTCCAGATGAGCTTGGTTATTAGACGTTTAATAGTATTAAAGTAGACTGGGGGAATATATATCGGTAACATCTGTAACTTATATAATATTTTTGGTTGTATGATCATCTTAAGGGCATTTATCCGGCCAAACCAGGACAATGGTTTCGTCATTATTTTTTTTGTGTCTTCTCTTACTTCGTCCAGTAGGGGGATATAGTTTATCTCATAGATTTCCTTTAATGAGGCTGCCAGCTTTATACCTAAATATTTAATTTCCTTTTTCCATAGGAAGGGAAATTTGCCCTTGATATCCTGTTCTTCCCCACTGCTCGTGCTGACACTTAAAACCTCTGTTTTTTTTAAATTTATTTTAAAATTTGATATATCTCCATATTGCTCGATACTCTTTACCAAATTTGGCATGGAGATTCTAGGTTTTGTCACATAAAATAGGACATCGTCCGCAAATGCGGCTACTTTATGAACCTCTTCCCCCAGCTCAATTCCTCCTATATCGGGATTTTTCCTCACTGTCTCCAGCAGTGGTTCCAAAGTCAACACGAACAGTATGGGTGACAGTGGGCAACCCTGTCTAGTCCCATTGTACATTCTAAAGGGGTCAGACAAGTTGCCGTTTACCCTTACCACTGCCATTGGGCACTCATAGAGTGTCTTTATCCAACTCAGGATTCGGATACCAAATCCCATTTCTTTCAACGTGCCCAGCATAAATCCCCAGTCTACTCGGTCAAATGCTTTTTCTGCATCTATTGACAAGAGAAGACTGGGGATTTTGCTCTCCTGGGCTTTCTGGAGAAGCAATAGTGTCCTCACTCCATTATCCCTTCCCTCTCGGCCCCCCACGAACCCCACTTGATCTGGGTGGACCAAGTTCGGAACTATTTTTTTCATTCTAGTAGCTAGTATTTTTGCGAATAATTTTATGTCGGTATTTAATAATGAGATTGGTCTATAGTTTGAACATATCATACCTTCCTTCCCTTCTTTCAATATTGTGGAGATAATTGCTAGAGAGGCTTCCTTACCCAGTCCGTATTTTATATCTAGGCCGTTAAAATATGCACATAACCTTGGTGACAAAATTTCCCCAAATTTTTTATAATATTCTATTATATAGCCGTCCGGGCCCGGGCTTTTCCCTCCTGTTGTTTCTTTTATTGCTTGGTTTACTTCGGATGTTGTTATAGGAGAATCCAATTCCTGTACTATTTCCTGTGATAGTGTAGGGACCTTAGCGTTTATTATATATTCTTTGATTTTCCTCTTTCTAATATTCTCTTGCTGCTCTGTCTCCTTTTTTCTCACCCAATATAATTGCTCGTAGTATTCTCTAAATACCTCCGCTATATCTTCAGTCTTATATTTAATCTCGTTTTTTTTATCTATTATTTTCTCGATATAATTTTTTGCTTTCTTTTTCCTCAATATCCTAGCTAAACTCTTGCCATTCTTGTTTCCCAAGAAATATCGCTCTTTCGTTATTTTATGATATTCTCTCCTTACTTCTTGCTCTATTATTTCCTCCAGCTCTAGTTTTTTTATAGCTAGATTCCGTTGTAGCCCCTGTATCTGTCCCTTTCCATTTTGTTTCTCTATTTTGTGTTTTAATTCTAATCTCCTAATTTCTTCTCTCAATTCCTTTACCTTTTTATTCCTTTCTTTTTTTCTTTTTGCCCCAAGTGAGATATATATTCCTCTTATGTAAGCCTTATGGGCCTCCCATAGTATGTTCTCCGCCATCTCGTCCTTCCCATTTGAGGCAAAAAAAAATTGCAGCTCCTTTCTTATTGTTTCCTCTCCTTCTACGTCTAATAGATCTTTATTTAGTTTCCAGGTAAACGGGGGTTTCTTTACCTCTGGGATTTTAATTCTCATGGTTACAGGCGCGTGGTCCGACAGAGTCCTAGTTCCGATGTCCGTATCTACCACTTCCTCCAATAGCTGATGTTCCACCAGCCAATAATCTATCCTGGTGTACGTCCCATGCACGGGGGAGTAGAACGAATAATCTCGTTTCTTCGGATGTTGTATTCTCCACACATCTATCAGCTGTAATTCGGTCATCCATTGTTTAATTACATTTCGCTGCATGTTCGCCGTCTCCCGTGCATGGGACGAACTATCCAGTCTCGGATTTATCGGAAAATTCAGGTCTCCTGCCACAATCACCCTCCCCTCCTTAAATTCCCAAAGTTTTCCCAGTATCTTTCTCAGATAAGTTATTGGATTCTTATTCGGGCTATATATATTTGCCAAGGTATATTTTATTCCCCATAGTTTTCCTTTTAGAAACAGGAACCTCCCTTCCGGGTCTCCCATCCTGCCCTCTACTATAAATTGGATATCCCGGCCTATCCCCACTGCTACCCCCCTTGTTCTACTTGAGACTGAGTCTCCATAGAACCAGGTCGGGTATCTTGGGGAGTACAGTCTAATTTTACTTTCATGGGTTAAGTGCGTTTCCTGTAAGAACACGATCTCTGCATTAAGTTGCTCCAATTCTCTTAGTATCTTAAACCGTTTGTTAGCTACATTTAGACCTCTCACATTATACGACACACAGTTTACCATTGTCATGTTAGAACCCAAATAGTGCCCTTTACTCGAAATCTTGAGCTATAGGTTATTCTCCTCTCTCCCTCCCCCCCCTCCTCCCCCGCCCCCCCCACCCTCCTCTCCCACCCCCCCACCCTCATCCCCCCCATGGCCCATCTCCGGGCCTCTTGCATCCAACCTGGATATATCCCCGTCCTGGTGTCTGCACCTCTTCCCTTGAGGTGGAGACCCCAACCCGGCGCCCCGTGTGCACCTCCCCGGGTCCTGGGATCCCGGGGTGGGCCCTAAAGAGAGAGACCCTTCCCCAGCCCCCCCCACCCCCCCCCCCAGTAAACAGCTTCCACCACCTCAATGTACTTCCATAACTTTAGAGCAGCCTTTTTACTACTTCTTCCCTCCCCCCCCTCCCTATACCCCCCGCCACCCCCCCTCTCCCCCCGGTAGCTCCTCTCTTATTAACCCTTCATACTCTTTTGGAATTGGTATCTGTAGGTTTTTACAAAAGTCCTGCATATCTTCCAAAAATCTCAACCTTACTGTCTTCCCATCTCTGTGTACTATTAATGCTGCGGGAAATCCCCAGCTATATCTAATGTTTAGTTCTCTTAGTTGATCCAGCAGTGGTTTGAGCTTTCTTCTTCTTATTAGGGTCTCCGCTGATAAGTCCGCAAACACTTGTAAAGTCTTTTGTTCGTACTGTAGAGGAGGTCCCTTCCTAAGATTATTCCATATTTTTTCTTTGTCTGAGTACTTATGGAACTTAATAAGCACATCCCGTGGCATGTCCTCTTTTAGCCCAGGTGGTTTCCTCACTCTGTGTACTCTATCAATTTTTATCTTTTCTGCCTCTCCTCTCTCCAGTAGGGGGTTAAATATCCTCTTCATTTTTTCCTCCAGATCTTCTCCATTTTGCTCTGGTATAGCCCTTATCTTCAAATTTTGGCGCCTATTTTGGTTTTCTTGCGCCTCCATTTTATAACAACATTCTTTCTGTTGTCTTTGCAGCTCTTTCATTTGTGTTTTTAGCCCAGCTATCTCCAGTGTTTGTCTCTCCGCTTTCTCTTCTACCTCTTCTACCCTTTTTAACAGATGTCCCAAATCCATACGTACGTTGGAGACCTCACTTTTTATCAGGTTTTCCATTCTCTCGAACATTGCTAACATATCCAACTTAGTAGGCATTAGGGATTCACTCCTCAGATCTTCCTCCTCTGTAATCTCCGTCTCTATTCCCATGTTCTCCTGTATCTTTTCTCCTTGGGCCCCCTTTAATTTAGCTGCCTCTTTTCTTGCGCCTTTGTTTACCTGAGCTGTTTTTTTTTCCATACTGGGACTTCTGGTGTTCCCTTCTTTAGTTGTTAAATATTTCTGGATTGAGCTTGCGTTTGCACTTGAATTTAAACTTTCTCTGGGGGTTTTGGGTTCTGTTACTTTTTGGGATCGGCCTTTCATTATTTCTTTTGGGCTCACACCCCCTCCGGCTTACCCCTCTCCCGTGTGCTTATCCCTCTGGGATTTATAATATATTCCTCCTTCCCCTCCTCCTTTCCTTGTGTATGTTTCCAGACAAAAAAAGAAGGGAGAGACCTCTCTTTGATAGTCGATAACTCTGTTCTATGCGAGTGCAATAGATGTATATACGTGCTCATGGGTTACCCACAGATGTGTTCAAGCTCAGTATGTCTCTCATGCAGATTACTTCTTTAAACCGTCTCCCCCCTATTTTTTTTTTTTTTGAGCTATTGAGCTATTGCTTAATATCCATTAATATATATTCCATAGATAATATGCCAGGGGAGACTTACTTCAAGCTGGTATTTTTAGGAAAGCAGCACAGGGAGAAAAAAAACAAAAAACAAAAAAAACTTCATTTATCTTCACATATCCTAGAGAAGATTTAATGACAGTCCTTTTTTCTCCCACAGGTTCTTAACTTTGCTCATTTATTCATATCAATACAGTTGCTATATGAACATTGTCTCTGCATGTATTAGTGCGTGTATTAGTGTCACCAATAAGCATTTTTAACCTTCGCTGTATATCTCACAAGCACTTGTTCTGTCTTGCTCTTGAACATCTCAAGGGTTAATTATCAGGCATGCAAACAGCTTTAGCGTCCAAGAAGGGGGAGGTAGAGAGGGCAGAGGAATGGATACACAACACAACAGGTCTCACAGCCGACAGATAAGGGACGGGATCACCTATTATCCTGTCAGCTTCAGTCCTCCTTATCAGGGGGGAGAGCTGCCCTCTCCAGCTGCCGCTGACTTTTTCACTGTGTCCAAGTCACTTTGTGCAAGTTGTCTCGTCCCGGAGGGAGAGGGAGGGAGGGAAGGGAGGGGGGGTTACTCTCACCAGCTGCAGTTGAATCTCCTGCTTACATCTCCCGTCCGGAGGTTGTACGGCCGCTCTCACCTGCCACTACCGCTCTCCACAACGGTCTCAACCTGCTCTGGGGGGGAGACAGATCGTCCTAATGAGGGGCCTCCACGCTGTGTCCCCGGTCTTCCATCTGGTTCCTTCTGGTTCCTCCACCACCGTGGATAGCAGTCTCTCTCAGCCCTCACGGCCGCCGCGTCAGGCTCCTCCCCCAACGCTCTGGCGTCACATCACTGCCTTCCCTGTTGTACTCACATTTTGAGTTTTTTTTTGCCTTGTGGGCACAGACCACATTTTTCATGTCTTTTGTATGTATGTTTTATACTGTTAATTTATTTTAGATACTTTTTTGATACTAATAAATACAATATATTTAATATTATCATTCCTGCACATTCCTTGAGCCTAAAGCCCCAATTTTTCTGAGGGGAGATTTCTTTATCTATAGTGACATGCCTTTTTCAGAGTGCTCGTGAGCGTATTTTTATCTGTTTATATGCTGCTTATATATTCTTAGATGCAGTAATAACTAGGGATGCACTGATGCCAGTTCTTTTTCGAGGGTGTACGAGTGCCAATACTTTTCCTCAAGTACTCGCCATTACTAATTACTGATACCTATTCTTTTTTCGTGCAGTGAAATTTGAGCCCTTACAAAATGAATAGGGCCAAACCACACAGCAAAGAATTGCATGTGATTTGAACAGGAATGCAGTGCGATTCCTGTCAGAATTACATGCAGCCACTCCTGTGTGAACCCAGGCTGAAGTCACTATGACAAACTTAGGTTCACATAGCAGTAGTGTGGGAAACTGCACATGATTCAGACAGGAATCACACCTCATTCCTGTTCAAATCACATGAGATTCTTTGCAGTGTGATTTGAGCCCACTCATTTTGTATGGGCACAAATTGCACCACATGAAAAAAATTATTGGTTTTAGATATGGGAGCCTTTGCACAAGTACTCGTGCAAGCTGCTTAGTATCGGCACCAACCTAGTAATAATAAAAAATTGCCTATACAGTTAATAGGCCCCAGTAGATATTAACCACTTAACAACCGCCCTATAGCCGAATGACAGCTACAGGGCGGTTTCTTAACTCTGGGAGGCCGTCATATGACGTCCTCCCAGAATTCCGCTCTCGCGCGCCCCCTGGGGCGCGCACTCGAGAGCATCCGTGACCGCCGGGTCCTGCATCACGGATCACGGTAAACGACCGCTCATAGCGGCCGTTTACCACGTGATCGCTCCGTCAAATGACGGAGTGATCACTTGTAAACAAACCGGCATCATGTTATGACGCCGGTTCCTCCCTCCCCCTCTCTGTACCGATCGGAACAGCGGAGGGGGAAGAGATCGGTGTCAGCAGCGATGTGGGCTGCATCTGCAGTGCCCACATCGCTGCTCACCGAAAATTAACCCCTCAATTCCCTGCCAATACTCTGCAATACCCTGCAACACTCTGCAATACTCTGCAATACTCTGCATTACTCTGCAACACTCTGCAACACTCTGCAATACCCTGCAACGCTCTGCAACACCCGCCAATGCTCTGCAACACCCGCCAATGCTCTGCAACACCCGCCAATGCTCTGCAACACCCACCAATACCCTGCAACACTCTGCAATGCTCTGCAACACCCGCCAATACCGTGCAACACTCTGCAATGCTCTGCAACACCCTCCAATATCCTGCAATGCTCTGCAACGCAATACTCTGCGATACCCAGCCATACTCCGAGATACCCAGCCATACTCGGTGATACCCTGCAATACCCAGCCATAGACACCCCCCCCCTCCGGTGCTTCTACCGACTCGCCAATACGATCACATTTTTTAATTTTAATTTTTTTCAGGCTTCCCAGCTTAGAGGTGAGATGCGGGGTCTTATTGACCCCATATCTCACTGTAAAGAGTACCTGTCATGCCATATTCCTATTACAAGGGATGTTTACATTCCTTGTAATAGGAATAAAAGTGATCAAAAAATTTATTTTGGGGAAAAAAATGTCAAACTAAAATAAATAAAGTAAAATGAACAATAAAATGTTTTTTTTTTTAAAGCGCACCTGTCCCCATGTGCTTGCATGCAGAAGCGAACGCATACGTAAGTCCCGCCCACATATGAAAACCACACATGTGAGGTATCGCTGCGAACGTTAGAGCGGGAGCAATAATTCTAGCCCTAGACCTCCTCTGTAACTCAAAACATATAACTAGTAAAAAAAATATGTAATCGTTGCCTATGGGGATTTTTAAGTAGCGACGTTTGGCGCCATTCCACGAGCCTGTGCAATTTTGAAGAGTGACATGTTAGGTATCGATTTACTCGGTGTAACTTCATCGTTCACATTATGCAAAAATTGGGCTAACTTTACTGTTTTTTTTTTTTTTTTAGCACAAAACTGTTTTTTTTCCAAAAAAAAGCATTCGAAAAATTGCTGCGCAAATACCATGCGAGATAAAAAATTGCAACGACCACCATTGTATTCTCCAGGGTGTTTGCTAAAAAAACCATATATATAATGTTTTGGGATTCTATGTAATTTTTTAGCAAATAAATGATGATTTTTACATGTAGGAGAGAAATGTCAGAATTGTCCTGGGTGCTCCAGAACGCCTGATGGCGCTCCATGCATGTTGGGCCTCTGTATGTGGCCACACTGTGTAAAAGTCTCACACATGTGGTATCGCCGTACTCGGAAGTAATAGCAGAATGTGTTTTGGGGGTGTAATTTGTGGTATGCATATGCTGTGTGAGAAATAAACTGATAATATGACAATTTTGTGAAAAAAATAAAAAAATAAAAAAAATCTTGATTTTGCAAAGAGTTGTGGGAAAAAATGACAACTTCAAAAAACTCATCATGCCTCTTACTAAATACCTTGGAATGTCTTCTTTCCAAAAAGGGGTCATTTGGGGGGTATTTGTACTTTTCTGGCATGTTAGGGTCTCAAGAATTCAAATAGGCCATCAGTACTTCAGGTGTGATCAATTTTCAGATATTGGCGCCATAGCTTGTGGACTCTATAACTTTCACAAAGACCAAATAATATCCACCAATTTGTACTTATTTTTACCAAAGATATGTAGTAGTATAAATTTTGGCCAAAATTTATGAAGAAAAAATTACTAATCTGCTAAATTTTATAACAGAAACAAAGAAAATTCATTTTTTTACAGAATTTTCTGTATTTTTTCTTTTATAGCACAAAAAATAAAAGACCCAGCGGTAATTAAATACCACCAAAAGAAAGCTCCATTTGTGTGAAAAAAAGGACAAAAATTTCATATAGGTCCAGTGTTGCATGACTGAGTAATTGTCATTCAAAATGTGAGAGCACCGAAAGCTGAAAATTGGTCTGGTTATTAAGGGTGTTTAAGTGCCCAGTGGTCAAGTGGTTAAAGAACTATAGGCAACACTTATTTTTTTGCCATCTGTGTCTCATTTGGGAGCTTTACCTTTATTTCTTGGCACATCATAGCAGCATACAATGGGCTGTGGCTCTGCCCCCACAACTTGATAGGACTGGTTAACTATAAATAAAAGACAGACCCAGTTTGCAGTATTCTCCTTTTTTTCATTTTTTTTTTTCAACACCTGATCAGGACTGGAGTCACAAGGTATCCCTTACCGTGCGTCAGCATGGGCATCCGCAGAACTTTTTTCAGAGGGGGGCACCATTTTAGGGTCACCCATGCACCACCCCTTTTTGACAATGTCATGATCACATTATCATGGTCAGAGACTGCAGACGTAGTCCAGTCCCTAGGATAAGTAATGGATAATGGCCAACAGGCCCTCCTATCAGACCCAGCGAAACTACAGCAGTGATCCCTCTGGCTGGACGATCGCTCACTCTGGGTTCCCCGGGAGTGACTCTGGTCAGTAGTGTAGCATGTCTGTACCCTGGAAGTGGCTCAGTTTTTCTCTCTCTGGTGGTGCTGGGCAGTGTGGCTCTATCTCTGGCTTCCGCCCAGCACACTCCTTATTCTCTGTCCTGTAGCACTTTCTCCCTCAGCTTTTTCCAGGCTGCAGTCTCTCAATCTCTCTCTTGATAAAGCTGTAGTATTCTCCCTGTGCAAAATGGGGCCACCAATCTTTGGGACTACATGTCCCATGATGCTCTCCTCTCCTAGTCTTCTTTGATTGGCCCTCAATTATGGCCAATAGGGAAGGAACGGAGCGAACAGGAAGCTGGACGGGGAACCTGGTGAGAGCCGCTGTTTCTTGTCCCTGACAGGAGAAAGGGGGGGGGGGGTGAGAGAGGGAAACCACTGATAGGCGGCAGCTCACCTTCCTCCTGTCACAGCGATGCCGAGTTCTCTGCTGGACTGAGCAGGGAAGAGAGCCCGCAGACACACTACACTGATGGGGGGGCTTGACCGCAGCTTGATGGTGTTACCCCACTGGTGGGTGGCACCCGGGTGCGGGCTGCTCGCACCCCGATAGCGATGCAACTGTGCTTAATTTAAGACCTGATCCCTGATTACAGAGGAGGGCACCTGATCCCCCTTGCCCCTACTGCGGACGCCCATGTGCGTCAGTGCAGTATATTGTAGTGTGTCAGTGGAGTGCGTCTGTCTAGTGCGTACTCAAGTTAAAATGCACTAAACACCACTTTTCATGGATTAAAGTGCATCCAAGAACACATTTTCCTGTCTATTACATTTTTTATAACCCCCCTCCCCCCCCAATCATGTCTGGAAGGCCAACAAGGAAAGGCAGATGTTCCCACAGCACTGTGAGGGGGCCAGCAGCATCCGTGTCCACGGGCAAAGGTGGACATGGTCAGTCCTCAGTCAGGGCCCCACTTCGCCTGTTTAGTTATGTTGTGTGTGCTATCCAGCCACAGCATGCAGAGGAGGTGGTGGACTGGCTTACTAAACCCTCCGCATCCTCTATCACCCAAGTGGAGACTAGTGCGCAGTCAACTGCAGCTGCGAGAGCAGCTTATTCTGCCTCCTTGTCCACAGCTACTACTACCATAGCCCCATCATCATGCATGGAGGAGTCAGGTGAGTTATTTGAATACAGCATCAGCCAATTGCTTCTTGATGATGCACAGGAATTACTTGTTTCAGATGTTTGTTCTGAGGTAGAGGAAGGTAGGAACGTGAGCCTACAGAGATGGGAGAACACTGGTAAACAACAATTGGCAGTCATGTTCCCCCAGCCGCAGCTTATTGCCATGTTGGCTCCAGGGATGATGATGATGGAGGGGATGATGATGAGGTCACTGACGCGACTTGGGTGCCGTATAGAGCAGAGGAGGAAAGTGAGGGCGAGGTACACCAATGAGGCAGCCATCCTATTCCATCACATTGTGGAACTGTTATCTCCCAGCCCACTTAAAAACAGCTCAGCTGTTTGGTCCTTTGTAGCAAGTGTGCAGCCGATCGCACTGTTGCAATTTGCAAACTTTGCCTTAAGCACATCAGGTGTGGCAAAAACACCAGCCATTTGGGTACCACATGCTTGACAAACACTCAGCTCTTTGGCAAGAGCACCTTAAGGCCACATATAAGGGACGCAATTCTGCTCCTCCTCACCTTTCAGGTCTACCCCTGCTATATCTTATGACCTCTCAGCAGCCTCCACTGACAGGGATGATGGTATAGCAAAGGGTGTCACAGGTCCATGCAGCACGTCTGCCAGCAGCACACCACCAGCTGTAGAGTACAGCAGGCAAATGTCTCTGCTCCAGCTGCTGCAGCAAAAAAAAAAAAAGAGTCACTGCCACCCATGTGTTTAGCGTCCAAATTCCAGCTTGTCAAAGCTGCTGGCTTTACAACTCCTGCCTTTCTGTCTGGTGGATTCTGTCCCCTTTCATGAATTTGCACAATGTGCTGAACAGCAATGGCAGGTTCCCAGACACGATTTCTTTGCACGTAAGGCTATTCCACCTCCATCGTACCATCACGTGGAAGGCAATGTTGTGGAATCTTTGGCAAGGCAGTCAGCTGACACGTGGTCCAACAAGCACGGTCAGGGACGATTTATTTAGTTCACAGCACACTTCTTGCAACTCGGAAGGATGCAGGACAGGGCTCAGTGCTGCAGCTTGTTTTGCCGCCATGCCTTCATACAGCTGGTGGTGATGATGAAAGATTTGTCAGCTCACCCCCTCCTTCATGCCCCCCTCTGCTGAATTATCCTATAAACCACTAGTACCCCCTAAGCATTCAAGGGACTATTTAATAAGTCAGATTAAAAGATGCCATGCAGTGCTTCAGCTGGTCTATCTAGGTGACGGGAGCCACACCGGAGCAAAGATTCTTTAAGCTCTGCAGGGGCAGGCCCAGAGGTGGTTCACGCCACGCCAGCTTGAGTCAGGAACGGTGGTGTGGAATAATGGCACTAACCTCCTCTCTGCCCTTCAACAGTGAAAGTTGACACGGCATTTCTCAAACGGGTACCCAGGGTTGGAAGATCTGCTAAAGCAGGCCAGAAGAGTCTGTAGCCATTTCAGGCAGTCATAGGCCTCTTACACACTGCAGCTTGAAAAAGCTCAGTACAGGTTTTTTTTTTTTTTACTGAGCTAAAATACAGCCCATTATTGCACATAAGCATGTAAACATGAGCCGTACATTCTTCAGTAAAAAAATAGAAACATCAGCATTTTTGGTCAGTAATTTATGCATCGTGCATGGAAATATGCATGCATATTTACATATTGTGCAGAACAAAAACGCGAGAATAAATTTTTGTGCGTGAATTTACGAGAGAATTGCACGAACACATATGAGCGAAACTACATAAAGAAAAAAAATAAATAATCTCAAAACGTAGATGCTCAAACAGAAGTATCGTGTGCAAGAGGCCATACACGGCTGGCTGAAATTCAGATAGAATTCCACCTGCCTATAAACTGCCTGATTTGTGACATGCCTACCAAGTGCAGCTCAACTTTGGTTATGCTGCAGGGGCTGCCCATGTAGCAGAGGGCTGTCAACGAGTACCTGTGTGAGTATGGCACAACAGGCTCAAGGCAGCTCAGCTTTTTTCCCCCACGCCAATGGCTGCTGTTAAACGATGCATGCTTTATACTATCACCATTTGTGGAGGCAACAAGGATGTTTAGCTGTGACAATGCATGCATTAGTGACACAATCCCTCTTGAGTTCCTGCTGGAGCAGACTCTACATGGCATTATGGGCAGGGCACTTAAGGCAGAGCAGTGGGAGAAAGAGGAAGACTTCCTTTCTTCTCAAGACCTGCTTTATGCAGACACCATACTTGTAATGCCACAGAACACAAAAGGATAGGTAGCAGGAGGAGGATTCTGGCAGTTTTGGAGGCATTGAAGCAGAGGAAAACATACGTCAAACTTCAAGAGATGGTTTTTCCATCCCCAGAACCCTTGTGAGTAGTACGTGGCTGGGAAGAGGCAGTTACAGATCCTACTACTAACTGTAATCCTCAGTAACCACGAGGGCTCTGCTTCTCAAGCCTCTGCAAACTTGTGGTGCATGGCCTCCCTTATTCAAAGCCTGCGAAAGGGCCAGAGAATTTGTGGCATTAAGGAGAAGGATCACTATTGGTTGGTAATCCTCCTTGACCACCATTACAAGGGGAAAGTCTCGGAACTCATCCCGTCCTCCCAGAGGATGAAATAACTTGAGGACACCTTAAGGTCCGGTTCACACCGCTGCGGGTGAGAGATCCGGATGTGATTCACACCGCACTGCAGTGCAAATCACATCCGATCTGTCTGTGCGATGCGAGTTCAGCCATACAGATAGTATGGCTGAATTCGCATCGCACCCGCCGCAAACTCGCACAGGACCCTTTTTTTGGTCCGCAGCAGAATCGGATCGCATGGGTGTTCACACCATGCGATCCGATTCCTGTCCGAGTTTGCAGATCGCACTGTGATATGCGGACAGGTCTGGGGGTGTCATTAAGATTTCATTGACACTCCCAGCAGTCCGCATAGGGCAGTGTGAACTGCCGGCGGGAGGCATGCGATGCGGGAAAACGCCGCGGATTTGCGGCGTTCCCGCATCGCTATGGTGTGAACCTAGCCTTAAGAGGAATTTATGTAACACCTTTCCAGACTCTGATAGGTTAGAGTCTCATGGAAAAGCTACTTTTGAGGCTTCTGTTGGTCAAGAGTAGCGGTGGAGAAGGGGGCCACCTCAGTGATGCATTTCAAGTTTTAATCCTCAGCACCCAGGGCGGTCAGCTTCCACATCCCATTGGCAATGTCTGCATCGTATGGTGGGAGATTATCCAGGAGTGAAAACAGACCTGGAGAGCTTTCCAACTGATGATCCACTGCGTTACTGGGTCATAAGAATAGACCACTGGCCATAACTTGCCCAGTATGCAACTGAGCTGCTCTGCATCCAGCGTGCTTTCCAAATGGGTAGTTAGTGCTCTCTGAGGTTTTTGACAAATAAAAGAGCGCATCTGTCAACAGACTCCATTGACCAGCTGATATTTATCAAAATTATTAATTCCTGGATTAGCAGCAGTGATCAAGCCTCTGATGCCGATGTCGCCAATTAAGTGTTTTTTGGATCTTGAATCTCTGCAAGGCTGTCTATGCTGCCTAGCTTTGTGGGTGTTGATTTTATCTGGAAGATATCTTTTGGTATAGGTTTCATGGGCACAATTAACACCCAATGATCAATTTGTCTGCACCTGTTTGACAGGTGCACATAATTAAAATTTTTGACAGCAAGGCCAATTCTTGCTTTTATCAAGAGTACCTCTATAGGATTACGATGTGAAGGCACCACCAACACCCACAGCCCAATTTTTGCACACCTCTTACTTCTATCCAAAGTCTGTGAAACAGACACTAGAATTTATCCCAACGATCTCTAATCTTGTTCCGAATGCACTGAATTGTGGCCTCTTCATAGAGACTGGCGCCCCAAGCCATTGTTTATAAAATAAAGAAGATTGCAGGGAAAATTTTGTCCTTTTTGCTGCAGCAGGTTCTATACATGGTACAGATGTGCCACTCTTATAGGCAGCATTTTCCCTTTGCTTTCCATATGCTTTTCACTCCTTTTCTCTGTCAGCACTTTCCTCCTGTGTTGTGGACTTTTGCCATTTTCAAGATGCCTGCAGCAGTGGAAGCACACTGTGAGCATGAAAGGCAGGAAGTGATGCAGTTGCTGTGGCCAGTTTACTGGCTTGCCCTTTTCCAAGATGGCGATCTGAGCATGCTCAGCCACTGATATCATCACTAGGGATGAGCTGAACACCCCCCGGTTCGGTTCGCACCAAAACTTGCGAACGGACCGATAGTTTGCGTGAACTTTCGAACCCGTTAAAGTCTCGAACGTGAGAAATCAAAAGTGCGAATTTTAAAGGCTAATATGCAAGTTATTGCATGTATTAATTCACAAAAAAGTTTTAAAAACTGACATTTTTTCAGGAGCAGTGATTTTAATGATGCTTGAAGTAAAACAATTAAAGTGAAATATGCCTTTAAATATTGTGCCTGGGGAGTGTCTATACTATGCCTATAAAGTGGCACGTGTTTAGAACTGTCCCTGCACAAAATTACATTTCTAAAGGAATAAAAGTCATTTAAAACTGCTTGCGACTTTAATGTAATTTCTGGTCCCGGCAATATGGATGAAAATCATTGAGAAAAAGGCATGGTTACCCCCCCCCCCCCCCCAGTCCATTACCAGCCCCTTTGGGTCTTTGGATATTAAGGGGAACCCCTCACCCAGATTAAAAAAAAGAAAGGCCCCCAGGCTCTATATGTTCTGAACAGCAGTATACATGCGGTCCAAACAAGACAGAGACTGTAGGTTTGTTCTTAAGTAGAATCTGTTTGTAATTTTGAATTGGTACATTTTTAAAGTGTAGCTCCAACCAAAAAAATCTATTTTTAAGCTTTTTGGAAAACATAGAGAAGGGTTATCACCTCTGTAACCTTTGTTTTGCTGTCTGTGCGCACCTATTCAGAAGATTTCACCTCACTTTCTGTCCCAATGACAATTGGATTTTGAAAATTTGGGGTTTTAGTGAAACAAGGAACTCAGGGAGGCCATGCAGCGTAGGTTTGCTGAGGCATTCGGTCCGGAGTCCTCTGGGTCACTAAGGACGGCATGATCCGCAGCCCAGCCATGTACAAGTCCATGGGTTTCTTGGGATTGTAAATGATCCCTTGAAGACTGCTGCTGAGTGCTAGGCTCCACCTCCATGCTGACACAATCCTCCTCCTCCTCTTCCTGTGTGATCGGCGGGCCAGCAGGAACACTGTCTGGATAAAGGGGGCCTTGAGGGGTAATGAAGTCCTCCTCTTCCTCCCTCTGTCCTGCCTCAAGTGCCCTGTCCATTATTCCACGCAGTGTGTGGTCCAACAGGTGGACAAGAGCGATAGTGTCACTGATGCATGCACTGTCACTGCTCACCATCCTTGTGGCCTCCTCAAATGGTGACAGGACGGTGCATGCATCACTGATCATAGCCCAGTGGTGTGGTGAAAAAATCCCAGCTCCCCTGACCCTGTCCTGGTGCCATAGTTGCACAGGTACTCATTGATGGCCCTCTGCTGCGTGTGCAGCTGCTGCAGCATGGAAAACGCTGAGTTCCACCTGGTGGGCATGTCACAGATTAGGCGGTTCTTGGGCAGGGTAAATTCCTTTTGGAGGTCAGCCACTGGCATTATATGACCTGCGGAAATGCACACAGACTTTCCTGGCCTGCCTCAGGACATCCAGTAAGCCCGGGTACCTGCCCAAGAACCGCTGCACCACCAAGTTAAGGACATGAGCCAAACAGGGAACATGGGTGAAGTGTCCCTGTCGGAGGGCAGAGAGGAGGTTGGTGCCATTGTTGCAAACTACCATTCCTGGCTTAAGCTGGCGTGGCGACAACAACCTCTGAGCCTGCCCCTGCAGAGCTGACAGGATGTCTGCTGGTCAAGCATGTCGTGCCCAAGCGGCTGCTGTTTTGGCCAAGCGAGATACTCTTCAGACATATGTTGCAAATAGCAATGGTGCGATCTGCTGCACACGTCTCAAAAAAGGCCCACACCAAAGAACTTTTGGAATAATGCTCAGAGATAGCAGCGTCCTGCACAGGTGGAGCTCTGTGGTGTGATGCAGTCGGTTGGCTGCCCTTAAGCTGGCCCCTGGAGGGCATCCTGCCTCATGGAGATGTGCCTCCTCCTCCTCTCAGGCACCCATGTAGAGTCAGTGACCTCCTCATCCCCTCCCTCCTCGTCACTGGAGCAAACCTGGCAGTATGCTGCAGCTGGGGGAACATGACTGCCATTTTTCTGTCCTTCATGGGCACCCCTTCTCTCTGGGCTCACGCAACTGCCTTCCTCAAGCTGGGTACCACTATCAGAGCCCTCAAAACGCTGTGCATCCTCCTGCAGCATGTACCCAACACTGGTCAAACAGTTTGGGGACTCCTCAGGACATGGGGCTAGGGAAGGAGTGACTGATGCCATTGAGCCGAGGGAAGAGGCTGCTTTGGCAGCTGCTTTAGCAGATAAAGTACCCCGAGCCTGGGTGAGAGAGGATGAGGATGGCTTGGTCATCCACTCTACCAACTCTTCTGCATGTTGTGGCTCAACACGGCCAGCTCCCGAAAAAAGGACAAGCGTGCCCCACGACGACGTGCTGAAGATGCGCCGTGTCCACGACCAGCACTATTTGTTGTAGACACAGAGCCTGCTTGCCCTCTTTTAGTGGCCTGTGAGCATCTGCCTCTCCTTGGTGGCCTTCCAGACATACTATACAATTAGATTAGCAAAACAACGCCTGAAGTTTAATAAAAACAGTACACCAGGAATGGGCCTACAGTAAGGTATAAGCTTGGCAGCTCAGTGAGTCACCTGCCTGGCTGAAAGTGTCTTTGAGCATGCACTCAGGCAATAGCCTAGTCAGGTATATAATGACATATCATATATAACCTAAAAAGAGAGAGAGAGAAAAAATAATTTATATATAAAATCTCTGGGATGTATATATATACACACACACACACACACACAATATGCTGCAGCTATCTAACTGTCTCGCCTGCCTGGCTGAAGTATATTAGCAATAGTACGCCAGTACACCAACAGTCTGCAGTGAGATCTAGCTAAACTATATACAGTGTGTGTGTGTGTGTATGTATTATATATATATATATATATATATATATATATATATATATATATTGTAGGGGATCAGAGGGGTGAAGAGCTGGCTCAGAGGCAGTCCAGTAAAATAAAATTGGCTTTTATTCAGCAAAACAGCAACTCGTGTTGCAGACTGGAAATACGCCTCCACGTCCAAACTCTGGGTACAGCTTGAACACTCTCTAAGTGACTCTGACCTGTCCACCACTCCATGGATTCCCTGATCAGCAAGGAAACTATCCACCCACACATCACCTTTAACCACCTCTTCCCTGACCATTTGGGACTATCTCCACAAGAAATTTTCCTGGCCTTTTAACTCCCCATTAATGCCTCTTTTGAACCACGAATACTTTGTACCAGGGAAACGATGCCAGATTTCGAATGTGGTCCCCAGATGAACCCCTGCTGCTTCATCAGGTACTTGCTTCCAAGGCCCTGAAACCGTTGCAAGTTGTTCTGGGAACTAAACCTGTAACATTTATGGACAGATGGCGATACAACCAACTGCACAGGTTCATACAAGCGCTTCCCCAACCACTGCACTCCTTACAGGAACTCAACAGTATAAAGTCAATCTTCAGTTTTGTGGATCCTCTGGAACATACGATCTCTCAATTCTATAAAGCCCTGGTTGAACATCAAACTCCTCAATACAAGCCTTCCTTTCCAAATGGGAATCTGACCTTGCCTTGCCCCTACCGGATAAGAAAAAAGACAAAGTGCTTCAACCCGTACACGTCTCATCCCTTGCCTCTTCAATGGCTGAAACAAACTACAAACTTCTCTCCAGATGGCATCATACCCCTGCAAAACTTCATCGCATGTATCCCTCAAATTCTTCAAGCTGCTGGAGACAATGTGGAGAAGTTGCCACCCACGCTCATATATGGTGGACTTATATGCCCTTACTGGTCAGCAATATTGGCCTTGATCTATCAAATCACAGAAATCAACCTTCCCCGGGACCCCTGGACTATTCTCTTTCATGCCACCCAAAGACCGATCAGCAAATACAAAAGGTCTCTAATTCCCCATCTTCTCAACGTGGCCCAGGCCCTCATTCCTACCTTTATGGGGCCAACCTTCTATCCCTTCCATGAAATTGTGGATCCAAAAAGTGAATGAGGTGCATCTTATGGAAGAACTTACGCACATAGAAAGGGGTACCTCGGCCCGACACAACCTTACTTGGGCGGCTTGGTCCTCATTTCGTTCGTCAGTGTCCTACAAGACCATTATCTCATTTTAACGAGAGGAAGCTCTCTCTCTCTCTCATAGCTAACCAACCAACTCAGATTTACAACACTGTATCTATACTGATGTCTTTGTTACCAATATGGGCAATTACAGAATTTGGGTAAATGACCATGCGAGCCGCCCCCCCCCTTCTTACCCCAACCTGCTCTTAGCCCCCGTACACACGGTTGGACATTCTGCCAACCAAATCCGTTGGATTTTGTCCGACTGATTTTGTCCTACGGATTTAGTCCGAAACTGTGGCATACACACGGTTGGACCAAGTTGTCGGATTTTGCGGTTGCCAAGAACGCGGTGACGTAAGCCGTGTACAGCGGGACTAGAAAAGGGAAGTTCAGCACCACGTCCGGCACCCTTTGGGCTCCTTCTGCTGATCTCGTGTTAGTAGAAGTTTGGGGAGAGACGATTCGCGCTTTTCACATTAGTGATTCTGATCGCTACTGCTCTTCTTTCTGCTTGTCTTCGCGTATCTGATAATCAGTGCGTGCAGTCATTAAGTATTTGTTTCTCATTGTGGACTATATCTTGGTATAGTACACTTTGAAAGGCATTTTTTATTGTCTGCTTGCTTCTGCTATTCAGTTCGTTCTTTCAGGCCTTGCTGTTTATCGGTGCTTTCTCATTGTGGACTATATCTTGGTATAGTACACTTTGAAAGGCATTTTTTATTGTCTGCTTGCTATTCAGTTCGTTCTTTCAGGCCTTGCTGTTTATCGGTGCTTTCTGGTGTCCGTTCTGACCAGCTGACCGTTTTCAAACCATGTTTCGTCTACATACTCATCGTACAGTTTGTGCTGTGCAGGGGCTTTGTGTTGGGGTTCTTACTTTGACACAAGCCCGGTCCATGAACAGGGAGGGGAGGCGTTTGTGGACCAAGAATTGGTTGCGCCAGCGTGACCAGTTCTCGCACATGCCTTTGCTCCGTGAGATCCGCGAGAATAATCCTGATGATTTCAGGAATTATCTCCGGATGACGGACCCCGTTTTTCACCGTCTGCTGGCTTTGCTGACCCCTTATATCACCAGGCAGGATACCTGCATGTGGCAAGCCATCACTCCGGAGCAGAGGCTCATCGCCACATTGCGCTACTTGGCGACAGGGAGAAGCCTTCAGGACCTCAAGTTCTCTACAGGCATCTCCCCCCAGGCTCTGGGGATCATTATTCCAGAGACCTGTTCTGCCATCATTCAGGTCCTGCAGAAGGACTATATGAAGCCAAGTTTTATCCTTAAACATCACATTCTATGTATTTCATGCTTGCTAATGTCTTGCATTTCTTTCCTCATTCCCTACTTACCATCATTGCAAAATGCTCTAATTCATATACTCTGCCCCTTTGTCCTCATGCAGATTTGCCTCTCAAACTTCCCCACCATGCTCTTCTTGACCCATAAAACTATAGTCTAGTCACTTACCAATGTCTTTTGTCAGCTCCATAGTATTGCTTTCCCCTAAACACCCCCTAAAATCTCTACAAATGTGATGTGTGTGCTTCAATTCATGCAGAGTGACTTTTTGGAAATTTTTGGGGTCGTGCCAAACTCATTAGTAACCCCCCCTCACCCCAACTACTAGCTCAGCTGAAAGCAATCCTCTATCTGATGACTTGACCAAACCCAATACACACTATACCTACATTTTTGATGATCACATTTATGGACGAGTTCACCTAAGCATGTAGGGCCTGCCTCAATACTTTCAAATGCTATTTTTTTTTAACATATTAATTATCTTGATATGTAATAGCAGAATGTCAAAATGTGCTTCCATTTTGTTTTATTTTTGTTATTATGACACTTCTTACCTGTCCGGTGGGCTGCCAAAAGTGTAAGTAAGGAGGGGCTTTCCAAAGTATCACACATTATTTAGCCATTCAGCTCTCAAAAACATCCCCCCTAATTTTTTAGCAAGGGCACATCAGATGGGGGGGGGGGGGGGGGGCGGTGATGACTCTCATAAGGGGACCTTATACTTTAGGCTTTAAATACTCAGTTCCCAAAATGTTATACTAATTTTGACCAAAAATGTTGGTGTCTAATCTGCTTGCAATGTTGATTTGTCAAATTACAAATATTTGTTCTTGTTTCACTACACAGTGTCCTTCAACGCCACAGGAATGGCAGACTGTGGTCTCCCACTTTGCCAGTTTTTTTCAAGTTGTGCCTTTTTCACCAACAGTGCAAACCCAAGTTCAGAGCGAGATGAGGGGACAGTCTCTTCTTCAGATAATCTTATTATGTTGTGGGTCTGCTACACACAAACCTTGTTTTTGTAACTAACGTATGTAGTGCATTACTGACCAAAATCGTGCTCATTTTCAGCACCATGGCAGGAAAATGGCATGTTTGTCAAAATTTACGCCTCACTGTGGGTGCTTTTTAATAAAGGCACATCCACTATGCACTACAAGTGCACTGCAAAAGTACACCTGAAACTGCACTTGGAGTGCAGTGTTGCCTTTAGTAAATCACACTCCTTCTCAGCACAAACTAAAATTTTACTCATAATACATTTTTTGCGCAATGAAAAAGGAAGCCACACATTGTTGAGAATTAAACTTTTTAATACAAGCACATTCACATGTGCGTATAAAAAAGGTTTTTTACAACAAACCAAGAAATTGTGTGTATCAAAAACAGAGTTTAATCAGAATTTTGTTTACTTGTTGTTTTTGTGTAAACAGGCATGTATCAAACTGTAAAATACAGAACACAGGAACTTACAAAGTTCAACTTTGAAAAGTGAAGACAATATCAGACATGAGTATGTACAAACTGGGCTGATATTGCCTTCATCACATGGGGTGTGACCCCTGAAAATTCCAAATTTGGAAGATGCACACAGTGTGTCAACATGTGCTATCTCCCATCATGGGGGATCAATGTACATGCTTTGGGGCTGCAACCCCTTCATCTCAGACACTTTACACAAAACACGTACATTGATCCCCCATGATGGGAGATAGCGCATGTTTACACACTCTGTGCATCTTCCAAATATGAAATTTCGATAAATACATTTTTTGTTTCAAATATCAATATTTTAACATCATTGATGTTTTGCTGTACATTTTCCAAATCCCGATTGCACCCCATTATCTGCCCAATCAGGATCTGGGCACTTTCACTGGTAAAATGGGAATCTTCTTCCACATCACCTACAAAACAAAGCAAAAAAACACACCATGTAATAAAAATATGGTGACATGCATTGACGAGCTTACCGGAAGCTGTGTTCTCCAACACTCACCTGTTGTGGTGAATATTTGCCCAACCTCCACGATCTCTCCTTCCTCCTCCTCTGTTTCTGCTTTTGGAAGTTGGCCTTCTTTGGGAGGGGTGTGGTCCCTGGTGTCCTCATACTTGCCGAGCCTTCTCTCCCCAATGAGAATGTAAAAAAAGAATAATTAGCACACAGAGGGCAGAAATAGGAATCTGAAACATTGCTTGGAAGTGTTGTACAATTGTGTTTTTTGGCCGAGTTCCAAGGTGAGAACATTATTGTGGACACTTTGTTAAGCTGGAATACTTCCCTGCAGAACGATGTTTCTTACGAACGAATGAAACCATGAACTTGAAAGTGGCCATTTTAAAATGCACAACATGAAATCAAAGCACATAGAGCAGTATGCAAGCAAGAGTAATGATATGAACACACAACTACTTACTTTTTTAAGAACACGCTTGATCCTTAGGTACTGCTCGTGCTCCCTCAGGTCTGACCAGCGTTTTCTCAGTTGATCCTTGGATCGGCGTACCCCAAAATTCTTATGAAGACTCTTCACAACTTTAGACATGATCTTGGCCTTTCTGATATTTGGGTTTGGGTAAGGTCCATACTTTCCATCATAGTCGGTCCTGTTCATTATGTCGACCATCTCCAACATCTCTCCAAAAGACATATTTGAGGCCTTAAATCTTGTCTTCCTGGATCGGGACGTTTCAGGCTCCGGGCTTTCCTCACCCTCCTCCTCGTTAGTGGAACTATTATTAGTGCGCACCTGCGTTCTCTCCGCCATGTGCTCTCCCCACTGCGCCGGAAGCGAAGGGGCGGGGAATAGTCTAGAAAGAACGTCAGGGGCGGGCGTAGTTTCACGCATGTGCACTGTATATAAAACGCAACATGCGTGTATCGTCCGTACGATCTGGGAAGAGAGTGAGGCGCTGACGCGACGAACGTGCAAACGAAGGTAAAATTTTAAACTTGGTGCTTCACTAGACTAGACTGCTTCTATATAGGCCGATGTTGGGACAAGATTAGGAGGGTTTTTAATGGCATTATTTGTATTTGAGGGTTTGTCTTGTGTTGTGTCTTGCAGACAATATGGATCTATTCCACAACCCAAATTTTATGGGGCTATTCCTAGAACTCTACAAGGAGATGCCCTGCCTGTCTCAGTTCCACAACGAGTTTTATGCTGACATAACAAAGAGGAACGCAGCGCTGGAGAAACTGCTTTCTTTGGTGCGGATCATGGTCCCCACGGCAGACATGGCCTATCTGAATAGGAAAATTGTGGCCATGAGGATTACATATCTAAGGGAGAGAAAGAAGCACCTGGAGTCCTTGAGAGCAGGAGATACAGATGCCGTTTATTACCCCAGGATGGTTCACTTTGACAGGCTGCATTTTCTGGTAGACCAGGGGGTACCCAGGCCACCACTCAGGCCACCACTCTCCAGGCTTCCTTCAAGGCATCCTTCACCCCCAGCTGAGGCTTCCAACATCCAACCTGGGCCTTCCAGGCAGCAACATGTGGTGGGGCCCAGCTTGAGACAGGTATTGCATTGTTGAACATATTTCTTGTGTTACATTTAATGATGTTAACTAGATGTTCTTATTGAGCAGTAAGTTGTGATTTCTCAAAGTGGTTTACATCTCAATAGACAGTAGTGACCAAAAATGATTGGGACGGGAAAGAAAAATGCTGGGCTCAAAATGATAGTCTGTTCTATTTGATAACATTCAATTATCAAAAGCCAGGAGCACAAAATGGTGTGATTGATGATCAAAAAACTAAAACTATGTCCCCTTTTCATACACAGGAAGTCCTCAGCCGGGGGGAGGCTGTGGCAAGTGGCAGCCAGGAGGTCGAACAACGCCCTCCTTCTCCTCCTCCTGCCCCAACTACAGGAGCCCAGCCACAGCCTAGAAGGATGCCTGGTGGGAAGTGCCTAAGGAAGACGAGAGAGTGATGGCCTGGGTTCAGTCTGGTCTGCCAGAAGATGCAGCCTCTTGAAGAACCACATCCTGGGGACATAAATGGCATCTGAATTTCCTGTTCTCTAGGACTTCGGGACCAGACTTCTCTCCCTGAGATATGTACTCCTCAGGCCACCAATTTTTTATATTCTAATTTGTTCATGTCTGCCCTGGGGGCCAAAGGCTGCACCAAAGTAAGAAGTTTCTCCAGTGCTGCATTCCTATTTTTATTTTAGAGCGACCAAAATAAAGGTTTTTTTTTTTGTTTGATGAAATACTTGTGTAATGTGTTTTCCTTCCAAAAGGCCAGTTTATTTGTGAGCAGGCAGGTACATTTCAAAAATACAAAGTGAAATGAATAACAAGGGGTACCAACACTAAACAACCTCCTGTAGATTAAAAAAAAAAAAACTAAGATAAAAAATAAAATAATGTTGTGGTAAGTTTACACACAAAAAACACCCCAAAAAAAGGAGAAATAAGCAAACTGTCTTTAAATGAGATTTTTAGGATTTAAAAATAAAAAAACATCCAAAAAAGAATAAAAAAAAAATCTAAAATTGTGTAGATGTGACGCAAATTAAAATTGTATTGCTGAAATGGTTAAAAAAAGAGTAATGAAATACGTTCGGGAGAAGTGTGTGTGACTATGAGCATCAAAAGAAGTTTGTTCTTGCAGCATTGTAAAGAACAAGAGAATGCGCTTCATGAAAGAATTTTTAACATTGCAGCGTGACGAATGTGCTATATCACTTACGAGCAGTAGTTTTATCTGAACGAGCGCTTCCGTGTCGGAATTTGAATGTGAGCATGCGTGGCACTTTGTCATTCGGAGTAGGCTACACATGATCGGAGTATGTCCTATCGGACCAGTTTGTCGGAAAATATTTCCAACAAGTTGGAAAATTTGGTCCGACGGATATTTCGACGGAAACAGTCCGATGCATACCACACACAGTCGGATTATCCAACAACACGGTCCGATAGGACACATTTCGACGGATTCTCCGACTGTGTGTACAAGGGCTTACTCTTGACCCTCTCTCTTTTTCTTTTCTTTCTCTTCCCCCACTGTTCTATACTTTTCTCTCTCTTTACTACCATGCAATGTTGATTTACTATATGATTTGCCAAGTTGCTTATCACTTCCCTGTTAACAACTTGGTGGCCTCCACCGCTCCCACCCATGATCGTGAAGTTTGCTCATGTTATACGCAAGCACTTGACTCTGTTATAACCGCAATCAGGAGCTCACCCCTCCTTTCTTTCCGTGAGACATGGAGTGGGAGCGTGGTCGCTTTTAGTACATGTTTTTTCTATATCTTGATGTGACTGTAACCTGGTATGGTAAGATGCTTTTACATTGTATGCTCTTTCTTTGTTTAATAAAAAGATACTGAACAAAAAAAATTAATTCAGCAAAACAGCAAAAACAAGACATAAGACAAGACAGACTTGTCTTATCACACGGATGTGCACCCAGGTACAGCTCACAGTTCATCAGCCCACAGGCTTAGAGGTAGCAGTTCATGGTTCCAAACACAACTAAAGTCTTTTTGCGGTTTAACCACTTGCTGCCCGCCCTATAACAGAAACACGGCGGCATAGTGGTTTCAAAATCCTGACAGGACTTTATATGACGTGATCAGGATTTTGAGCTGCGGCGCGCCCCCGGGGGCACGCATTGCGGCGATCGTTGTTGCAGGGTGTCAATCTGACACCCCGCAACTATGATCTCGGTAAAGAGTCTCCGACGGAGACTCTTTACCACGTGATCAGCCATGTCCAATCACGGCTGATCACAGTGTAAATAGGAAGACCCGGTGATCAGCTTTTCCTCACTCACGTCTGTCAGACGCGAGTAGAGGAGAGCCGATCAGCTGCTCCTCTGACAGGGGGGTTTGTGCTGATCGATTATCAGCGCAGCCCCCCCGAGGATGCCCACACTGGACCACCAGGGTTGCCACAAGACCACCAGGGATGCCCAGCACAAGGTATGCCACCCTAGACCACCAGGGATTCCAGACAGTGCCCACAATGGATGCCAATCAGTGCCAACAATGGGCATCACTGATTGGCACTGATTGGCATCCATTAGTACAGAATAATACAATACAATGCCGCCCATCAGTGCCCATCTGTGCCGCCTATCAGTGCCTATCCATGCCCATCTGTGCCGCCTATCCATGCCCATCTGTACCGCCTATCCATGCCCATCTGTAACGCCTATCAGTGCCAATTTGTGCCACCTATCAGTGCCCATCCGTGTCGCCTATCGGTGCCACCTATCAGTGCCCATCAGTGCCGCCTATCAGTGTCCATCAATGCAACCGCATCAGTGCCACTTCATTGGTGTCCATCAGTGCCGCCTTATCAGTGCCCATCAGTGAAGGAGAAAATTTACTTATTTACAAAGTTTTGAAATTGAAACAAAAAAAAAAAAAAAAAAAACGGTATTTTTTTTTTATTTGTTTAGCAAAAAATAAAAACCGTAGAGGTGATCAAATACCACCAAAAGAAAGCTCTATTTGTGGGGGAAAAATTAGAAAAATTTAATTTGGGTACAGTGTAGCGTGACTGCGCAATTTTCATTCAAAGTGCGACAGCGCTGAAAGCTCAAAATTGGTCTGGGCAGGAAAATGTTTAAGTGCCCAGTATTGAAGTGGTTAAGCTCACCCAGCAGGTACACCTTCCAGCAATGGACATTTCCACAGACCCGTAAAAGGGCATCCGCATTCTGATGTACCTTTCCCAGTCTATGTACCACTACAAACCTGAAGTCCTGTAGAGCAAGGAACCACCGGGTGATTCTGGAGTTTTTATCTTTATTTTGGGCCATCCACTTAAGGGGCGCATGATCTAAAACTAACTTGAAGGGTCGGCCTAACAAGTAGTAGCGGAGTGTCTCCAAAGCCCATTTTATTGCGAGACACTCCCTTTCCATAATGGAATTATTCCGCTCAGCTGGTGTGAGCTTCCGGCTCAAGTACATAACAGGGTGCTCATCGCCCCCAATCATCTGGGACAGTACTACACTGAGACCCAATTTTGAGGCATCTGTTTGTACCAGGAATTCTTTTTGGAAGTTGGGAGCTACCAACTCTGGTTCCTGGCACAAAGCTTGCTTCAATCGGCAGAACGCTGCTTCTGCACTCCACTGAACAACAGTTGCGTTCTTTCCTTTGGTGAGATCAGTCAGTGGTGCTGCTAGACTGGCAAAGTTGGGGACAAACCTCCTATAATAGCCCACAATGCCAAGGAAAGAACGCACTTGTTTCTTTGTGAGTGGATGGGGCCATTTCTGAATAGCCTCCACCTTGTTTAGTTGGGGCTTAATCACACCCCTGCCTACAACATACCCTAGGTAGCGGGCCTCCTCCAACCCAACCTTGCTCTTTTCTACGTTCACAGTGAACCCTGCCCTTCGGAGGGCATCCAAGACCAACTGGACCTTTGTTAAGGGACTCTCCCAGTCCTTACTAAAGATGACAATGTCATCAAGATAGGCTCCTGAGAATTCCTTATGAGGTCTCAGGATGAAGTCCATGGCCCTCTGGAAAGTGGCTGGGGCCCCACGTAACCCAAATGGCATTCGGGCATACTGCCATAAGCCCTTGGGTGTGGCAAATGCAGTTTTTTCTTTAGCCTCTGGGGAAAGTGGGATCTGTCAGTATCCCTTGGTCAAGTCAAGAGTGGTGATGTACCGGGCTGGTCCTAATCTCTCAATAAATTCATCGACCCGGGGCATGGGATACGCGTCTGGCTTGGAGACTTCATTTAACTTGCAAAAGTCATTGCAGAACCACCGGGTTCCATTCGGCTTGGGTACAAGGACTATAGGGCTAGACCAGCTACTTGAGGACTCCTCAATGACCCCAAGTTCCAACATGCTCTTAACACAATATTCCGGAGAGCTTTGGGTATGCGGTAGGGTTTGAGGTTTACTCGAACGCCAGGGTCTGTAATGACATTATGTTCAATTACCGAGGTTATGCCCTGTAGGTTTGAAAAAATGTCTTGATTCCTCTGCAAAAACTCCCAGGACTCCTGTTTTTGAGAAGGGGAGAGAGCCTCTGCAATCCCTACCTTCTTAATCTGAGCATCAGGGTCTTCCGGGACTTTCAGACTGACTGTCAAAACCTGTCTATCTTTCCATGGTTTGATCAAGTTGACGTGGTAAATCTGGTAGGGTTTACAGTGGTGTGAAAAAGTGTTTGCCCCCTTCCTCATTTCCTGTTCCTTTGCATGTTTGTCACACTTAAGTGTTTCGGAACATCAAACCAATTTAAACAATAGTCAAGGACAACACAAGTAAACACAAAATGCAATTTGTAAATGAAGGTGTTTATTATTAAAGGTGAAAAAAAATCCAAACCATCATGGCCCTGTGTGAAAAAGTGATTGCCCCCCTTGTTAAAACATACTATAACTGTGGTTGTCCACACCTGAGTTCAATTTCTCTAGCCACACCCAGGCCTGATTATTGCCACACCTGTTCACAATCAAGGCATCACTTAAATTGGAGCTGCTTGACACAGTAAGGTCCACCAGAAGATCCTTAAAAGCTACACATCATGCCGAGACCCAAAGAAATTCAGGAACAATTGAGAAAGAAAGTAATTGAGATCTATCAGTCTGGAAAGGGTTATAAAGCCATTTCCAAAGCTTTGGGAATCCAGCGAACCACAGTGAGAGCCATTATCCACAAATGGCGAAGACATGGAACAGTGGTGAACCTTCCCAGGAGTGGCCAGCCGCCCAAAATTACCCCAAGAGCGCAGCGACGACTCATCCAAGAGGTCACAAAAGACCCCACAACAACGTCCAAGGAACTGCAGGCCTCACTTGCCTCAGTTAAGGTCAGCGTTCATGCCTCCACCATCAGGAAAAGACTGGGCAAAAATGGCCTGCATGGCAGAGTTCCAAGGAGAAAACCACTGCTGAGCAAAAAGAACATCAAAGCTTGTCTCAATTTCTCCACAACACATCTTGATGATCCCCAAGACTTTTGGGACAACATTCTGTGGACCGATGAGACAAAAGTGGAACTCTTTGGAAGGTGTGTGTCCAAGTATATCTGGCGTAGAAGGAACACTGCATTTCATAAAAAGAACATTATACCAACAGTAAAATATGGTGGTGGTAGTGTGATGGTCTGGGGCTGTTTTGCTGCTTCAGGACCTGGAAGACTTGCCGTGATAAAAAGGAACTATGAATTCTGCTCTCTACCAAGAGATCCTGAAGGAGAATGTCCGACCATCTGTTCGTGTACTCAAGCTGAAACGAACTTGGGTACTGCAGCAGGACAATGATCCTAAACACACCAGCAAGTCCACCACCGAATGGCTGAAGAAAAACAAAATGAAGACTTTGGAGTGGCCTAGCCAAAGTCCTGACCTGAATCCTATTGAGATGTTGTGGTATGACCTTAAAAAGGCCGTTCATGCTCGAAAACCCTCTAATGTAACTGAATTAGGACAATTCTGCAAAGATGAGTGGGCCAAAATTCCTCCAGGACGCTGTAAAAGCCTCATTGCACGTTATGCAAACGCTTGGTTGCAGTTGTTGCTGCTAAGGGTGGCCCAACCAGTTATTAGGTTTAGGGGGCAATCACTTTTTCACACAGGGCCATGATGGTTTGGATTTTTTTTCACCTTTAATAATAAACACCTTCATTTACAAATTGCATTTTGTGTTTACTTGTGTTGTCCTTGACTATTGTTTAAATTGGTTTGATGTTCCGAAACACTTAAGTGTGACAAACATGCAAAGGAACAGGAAATGAGGAAGGGGGCAAACACTTTTTCACACCACTGTACGTTTGGTGGGCTGATAGACTTTATAGTTTACCTTGCCTACCCTCTCAACTATCTCAAAGGGTCCTTGCCACTTGGCGAGAAACTTACTCTCGACGGTAGGCACTAAGACCAGCACCCGATCCCCAGGTTTAAACTCTCTAATCTTGGCAGATTGGTTGTATATCCAACTCTGGGCGTTTTGCGCAGCCTGCAAATGTTCCCGTACTATGGGCATAACTTTTGTTATTCGGTCCTGCATTTGAGACACGTGTTCGACCACACTCTGATACGGGGAAGCTTCTTGTTCCCACGTCTCATTATATCCAGTAATCCACGGGGGTGTCTCCCATAAACCAGCTCAAAGGGGGAGAACCCAGTGGAGGCCTGGGGTACCTCTCTTATGGCAAACAAGGGAGGCAACAAGCAATCCCAATCCCGACCATCCTCCTCAACTGCTTTCTTTAGCATTCCCTTTAAGGTTTTGTTGAACCGCTCCACTAACCCATCAGTTTGTGGGTGATACACTGAAGTCCGCAAGTGTTTAATTTTAAACAGGTTACAGAGTTCCTTCATCACTTTTGACATGAACGGGGTACCTTGGTCTGTCAAGATCTCGGATGGGAGCCCTGTTCTCATGAACATCTGAAACAACTCCCGTGCGATGACCTTGGATGAGCAATTTCTTAAAGGGACCACTTCCGGATACCTGGTGGCATAGTCAAGGACAACTAAAATGTATTGGTGTCCCCTAGCTGACTTAGGTAAGGGGCCCACCAAGTACATGGCTATGCGATCAAAGGGAACCTCGATAACTGGAAGCGGTACCAGCGGACTGTGAAAATGGTGTATTGGAGCGGTTCTTTGACAGGTAGGGCAGGACTCACAGTAGTCCTTAATTTCTCGATATATACTGGGCCAAAAAAAACACTGTAAAACCCGTTCCTGAGTTTTAGCAGCTCCAAGGTGACCCCCAAGTACATGACTATGAGCCAAATGCAACACCTTAGACCTAAAATGTTTGGGTACCACCAGTTGTTCCAACACTTCTTGATTGACCTTAGTTACTCGGTACAAGTCATGATTCACAGCAAAATGGGGGAACTTCACATCCGCCCCAGGGTGCTATGGTTCACCATTTAATACCGTGGCCTGTTCCCTGGCGGGGATCAAAGTGGGGTCTCTCATCTGAGCACTAAGGAAATCTTTCCGGGAGCCCCCGAGATCTGACATGTCTGGCTCAGAGGAGGTACTTTCCACTTCCAATCCCGCAAACACCTCCAGGGGACCGGGCTCACTTTCTGCAGGTTCAGCAACCTGGTACTGATCCTTAGTAATAACCTCCTGCAACACAGTATTATTCACCACCTCTGTGGGTTCTTGCTTTTTGGAGGAAACCCCCGAACATTTGAGCTTTTGCTTATACAAGTCCCAAAACATGGGGCAGTCTCGTCCGATTAGTAAATCATGAGGTAGTCCCGGGACCACCCTCACTTTTAGTTTAGCCGTTCCTGCTGGTGTACACAGGGTCACACGGGCCACCGGATAGTTTTTAACATCATCATGCACACAGATTACCCCAACCTGTTCCCTTGGTACCAGCTTTCTTGGCAACCCATCCGATCGGAGCAGGGTAACAACACTCCCAGTCAAGGAGTACTACCACTTCTTGTCCATTGACCCACACCACACACTCATGTGGATTTAGGTTGGTTGCAGCACATAATGCATGGACATACATGGAGCGACGGCAAACCCATGTCGTACTCCATTGGTTCTTCCCGACTTGGGCACTGGGCCGTCAGATGACCCAGTTGATGGCAGGACCAACAGCTAACTCACGGGGTTCCCCCTGTCGGTTCCCCGGAAGCTTAGGTCCTGTGGTACTCTTGGTAGTTGTATTATCCCTCCGAGCAGCCACTATGCGATCACCGGGAGGCACACTGGTGCTGGAACGCACTTCTTTGAAATGGGCCAGCTCTCTTGTGACAGAGGGACTCTCCTGGAACTTTTCCGCACAACTGTAGCGCTCAACACCTGTAGCCATCTCATCCAGTGACTGAGGCTTGGACTGAGCCACCCATCGGTGGAGCTCCCTGGGTAGTCCATGCAGGAAACGAACGAGTGTGACTCTTTCCACAATCTGAGTGGGTGTCTTTTCCTCAGGTTTCAGCCAATCTTGGAACAAGTGCATCAGGTGGTAGAGCTGCACACAGCAGGCTTAGCCTTGTCAAAGCGCCAGCCATGGACTCGGTTTGCCCTTAAAGTGACAGTCACTCCCAGCCTTGCTAGCATTTATGCTTTCAGGAGCTTATAATCGCCTGCTGATTCCAGGGCCAAGTCACAGTATGCTTGTTGGGGGTCTGCGGTCAGGAAAGGAGCCAGTACATCTGCCCAGTCTTTATCAGGCAGACCCTCCCTTGCTGCAACCCACTCAAACATAGCTAGGTATGCTTCCACATTGTCTAAGGCCGTCATCTTTTGCAGGGTCCACTGCACTGCCTTCCAGGGGTCACCTTTCGTCACTTCAGCCTGCTGGGTCACCATCTTTTGTAATCCTGCTATCTGTTCACTCAGTAAGCGATTTGTTTCCTGTTGTACAGCGACTGTCTGCATCAGGATCTGCTCCTGCTGGACCTGTGCTTGTACCATGGCCTGCTGGGCCTCCTGATGGCGGGCCTGCGCTTGTGTATTAGCCAGTACCAGCTGCTTAACCACATCCTCCATGGCTTGTTCAGAAGATTTCACTGTCTGTACAGCTTTAACCCAGGACATGGGATTAGACTGGACCCCTCAAACTGCCGGATGCACGCTCCACCAATTGTAGGGGATTAGAGGGTGAAGAGCTGGCTCAGAGGCAGTCCAGTAAAATAAAATTGGCTTTTATTCAGCAAAACAGCAAAAACAAAACATAAGACCAGACAGACATGTCTTATCACACTGATGTGCACCAAGGTACAGTTCACCAGCCCACAGGCTTAGAGGTACAGTAACAGTTCATGGTTCTAAACACAACTAAAGTCTTTTTGTGGTTTAAGCTCACCCAGCAGGTACACCTTCCAGCAATGGACGTTTCCATACAGCGTGCTGCTGTGTCTCTCCTACTCAACAACTCCACACTGACACTTTCAGCACACCTGATAATAAGCAGGGCTGAAGGGGAAGTACTTGCCTTCTTCAATTAACCCCCTCTTAACCATGCCCCAGGCTGACCCTCTACAATATATACACACACACACACACACAATACACGGCAGCTATCTAACTTTCTCACCTGCCTGCCTGAAGTATATTAGTAACAGAACACCAGGAAGGAATTGCCTGCTGAAACTACATTAAATGACAGTCACTCTCTTTAACAAACGGCACCAACACACTACACATGGCCGACGTGCAGGCGGCCTTATATAGTGTGGGGCGTGTACTTAACCCCCTGAGCCATAATTGGTCACAGGCACCGTGCGTTTGGCCAATTCTGGCTCTCTTTGCTGAGGGCGCTGTGATTGGCCAAAGCATGCGGGTCATAGTGCATGCTTGGCCAATCATCAGCCAGAAATGCACTGCGATTATGGGTCATGAGGCGCCACTCAAATTTGGCGTGAACGGCCCATAATGTTCGATCTTCAACGAACAATCGAACAGCTGATGTTCGAGTCGAAAGCAACACGAAGCTCATCCCTAATCATCTCAAATGGTCAAGGGTACCAGTTTAAATGGTTTTAAGGCATTTTTGGGTAACATTTGGTGGTGTTCTCTACTCACGCACGCTGGATGCTTATGTGGTCGCTGTTTGCAGGTTTTCCTTTTTTATGGCACCTGAGCTCTTCCTATCTCCTTCTCAATGCTTGTTCTGGGATCACTGTGGCATGCTGTTTTTCATTTCAGTCTGCTGCTTTGCTCTGTTTCTACGGCGACCGCTGCCCAGTGAGACCACCCATTGTTTGTAAAGTAAAGGGATTAGGTAAGTAGCAAAGATATTGAGAAAGAGCCAATATCTACAGACCTGTAAGGACCTCAAGATGTTAAGCGCCCTTTAAAGGTCAAGACAAGTTGCCATCTAAGAGCAGACAACCAGGCGATGTGGATCAAGGTCCTCTTCTCACTCCCTGTCTACAAAGATCACAAGTTACCAGCCCTAATAACTGCTGCGTTTGTGGGAGAAAGTCATTGACTGACAAGCTAGTATGTCAAGTCTGCCTGGAGAAAGCAGCATACAGTCCAGCAAGGACCTCAAGATGGAGGGACCCCCTTATAAAAGCCAGAACAGTAGCCAGACTTCACATACAAGCTTGTCAGGCAATGACTTTCCACCACAAATGCAGCAACCATTAGGGCTGGTAATCTGTGGTATTTGTAGATGGGGAGCAATAATAATGAAAGGCTAGATGATGACCTTGATCAATGTTGCCTGGCGCAGGGAGTGCCTGTGGGAGCCAAATTATGCTCTGCACACACATCTGGTTGAAAAATATTCATATCAGCTACAGTGCCTTGAAAAAGTATTCATACCAGTTGACATTTTCCGCATTTTGTCACATTACAACCAAAAACGTAATTTGTATTTTATTGGGATTTTATGTGATAGACCAACACAAAGTGGCACATAATTATGAAGTGGAAGGAAAATGATTTTCCAAATATCTGTATAAATGTGGCGTGCATTTGTATTCAGCCCTCTTTACTCTGATAACCCTAACTAAAATCTAGTGGAACCAACTGCCTTCAGTAGTCACCTAATTAGTAAATAGAGTCCGCCTGTGCATAATTTAATCTCAGTATAAATACAGCTGTTCTGTGAAGCCCTCAGAGGTTTGTTGGAGAACCTTGGTGAACAAACAGCTTCATGAAGGCCAAGGAACACACCCGACTGGCCAGGAAAAACGTTTGGGAGAAGTTTAACCACTTACCTACCGGGCACTTTCACCCCCTTCCTGCCCAAGCCATTTTTCAGCTTTCAGCATTGTCACACTTTTTCTTCACACAGAGCTTTCTTTTGGTGGTATTTAATCACTGCTGGGTTTTTTATTTTTTACAAAAAAGACCAAAAATTTTGAAAAAAAAAATGCTTTTCACTTTTTTCTGTCAGTAAATTTTGTAACTAAGTAATTTTTCGCCTTCACTGATGGGCACTGATTGACTGCAGTAATGGGTATTGATGGGC
Organism: Lithobates pipiens; assembly: GCF_037356315.1. NCBI lineage: Eukaryota > Metazoa > Chordata > Amphibia > Anura > Ranidae > Lithobates > Lithobates pipiens. The sequence continues at coordinate 299,894,371 of NW_027507903.1, forward strand.
AGCACTGATAGGTGGCATTGATTGCCAGCATTGACTGGCATCACTAATGGGCACTGATTGGTGGCACTTTTGGGCAGTGGTGGGCACTAATTGCTGCCACTGGTGGGCACTGATCGTTGGCATTGGTGGGCACTTTTTCTTACTATTGTAATCAGGGCACTGATGATCAGTGCCTTGATTAAATTCCTAAATGTTCCCCTGTGAGGAGATGCCGCTGATCGCCTCTCCTCGCCACACACTCTGTCATTGTGAGGCGAGGAGTGCTGATTACCGGCATTTCCTTGTTTACATGTGACTGGCTGTGATTGGACACAACCAATCACATGTTTAACGAGCCGAGGACTCGGCTCTTTCCACAGATCGGGGTCACGCCGTGCCACGCTCCCACGCATGGGAGCAGCCGCTCTGGGCCGCCACCATATGACGGCGGCCCAGAACAAGAGCTGCACCGCTCTGCTGTCATATGACGGTGGGCGGGCAGCAAGCAGTTAAAGCAGGGTTAGGTTATAAAAAAAAATCCCAATCTTTGAACATCTCACAGAGCACTGTTCAATACATCATCTGAAAATGGAAAGAGTATGACACAACTGCAAATCTACCAAGACATGGCCATCCGCCTAAACTGGACCTGGCAAGGAGAACATTAATCAGAGAAGCAAGAGGCCCATGGTAACTCTGGAGAAGCTGCAGAGATCCACAGCACAAGTGGGAGAATCTGTCCACAGGAAAACTATTAGTCATCCCCTCCACAAATCTGGCCTTCATGGAAAAGTGGCAAGAAAAAAGCCATACAAAGTCCCATTTTCAGTTTGCAAGAAGCCATGTGGGGGACACGGCAAACGTGGAAGAAGTTGGAGACCAAAATTGAACTTTGTGGCCTAAAAAAAAAAGCTATGTGTGGCGGAAAAAAAACACTGCACATCACTCCACACCATCCCCACCTTGAAACATGGTGGTGGCAGCATCATGTTATGGGGATGCTTTTCTTCAGCAGGGACAGGGAAGCTGATCAGAGTTGATGGGAAGATGGATGGAGCCAAATACAGGGTAATCTTAGAAAAAAACCTGATCGAGTCTGCAAATGGACTGGTTTAGATTAAAGCTTATTCATGTGTTAGAATTGCCCCGTCAAGTCCAGACATAAATGCAATTGAGAATCTGGTAGACATGTGCATTCGTTTTCGTCCGAATGCATTTTTGTCCGAATTTCAGGTATTTTCCTTTTGACAAATGAGAACGAAAGTGCAGAATCCGAAAAACGAAAGATACGACATAAATAAATGCTTTATTTTCATTGTTACAACAGTTCAATATAGAATAGGAGATTCGACGTGACTCTGACAGTAACAATCTGTGTCTATTGAACCTGTGGTCGAATGTGCCTAACCTTACCTCTATTAGTCCAAGATTATATAGAGAAAAGATTCGACATAGAGAGAAAAGATTTGACAGAGAGATAAGATTCTGGAATTGGGTGGGGGAAGTAAAATAAAAATAATGATGATGAATGTTATTGCCTGATTGTAACCAAAGAGGAGGAGCAGTAAAATAGCTAGAACTAAGTATACTTGTACAGCCAACTTACTTTCACTTACGGTTGCTAGCAGAGAGAGACACACACACTGAATCATTTCAGAATACAGTCAATCTTAGCTGGTCTGTTTGAATTGTCACTTGTCAGAGAACCCAAATTATTATTAAGCATAAGCACAGCAGAAGAACAATAGTGAAGAAAGCTACAGTTCAACTTAACTTTTTCCTAATAATCTGCTGCTATTGTGTTAGTGTGAGAACCTTATAGTGATACTAGTGTTGCTGCTAGTGTTGTTGTGATAGCCTCAGAGGCTGCCTGTGTTGTGGGGGGGATTTATTATTATAGAATCTTGTTACCTGTCTGTTCAGTGATCGCTGTCACCAGTCCACCAGTTTCTGTTTGAACGAGTATATAATATATATACAGAAACACTTGTAGCTGGCCTAGGAACGTCCTCCAATGCCTCCATGTCACTCTCACAATGGGTTGCACCATATTCGTTATCAGTCACTCGCTATCTGACACCTGATACTGTAAGACTTAGACCATTCATTCAACATGAACTACGGAGATTCGCCAAAGGAACGAAAAACACACACGTTTATAATAATATTCGACGGAGCATCGAAACTGTACGACGCTGCAATTGTACATTTCCGTAGTCAAATGCTCCGCCTATAGGCTATATAGAGTTTAGCAGCTCCGTCGAATCTGCTTTATACATTCGACACACACCATAAGCCTTCAAAGACAGATTTGACCGTAATTCATGTGGATTTTCGGACGAATGCAATTTTTGAACGAAAAAACTAAATAAATAAAAACTAATTTCGGGAGTAAATAAATAAATTTATTTTTCGGACAAAAACAAAATTCCGAAATGAAATATTTCACTCTGCATATGTCTAGAATCTGTGGCAAGACTTGAAAAATGCTGTTCAGACGCTTTCCATCAAATCTGACAGAATTTGAGCTATTTTGCAAAGAAAAATGGGCAAAAATGTCACACTCTAGCTGTGCAAAGCTGATAGAAACATCCCCAAAAAGACTTGCAGCTGTAATTGCAGTGAAAGGTGGTTCTACAAAGTATGGCCATGGGGGGGCTGAATACAAATGCACGGCACACTTTTCAGATATTTATTTGTAAACATTTTTTTAAAACCATTTATCCTTTACCTTCCACTTTGTGTTGGTCTATCACATAAAATCCCAATTAAATAGATTTAGGTTTTTGGTTGTAACATGAAAAATGTGGAAAATGTCAAGGGATATGAATACTTTTTCAAGGCACTGTATATTGGTGTGACATTGGTGGAAATTTAAGGGATGTCCACCTTCCGATCACTTCCAGCCAGGCTACTGGATTTGATGGAAAAGTAAATAATTTTGGTCCAGTTTGTAGCCAGTTAAATTTAAAAAAAGGAGCAATTGCGAAGGTTCCAAGTGCCCAGAGGAGATGAGGATTCAGTCCACCTCTGTTCCTAGTAGAAAAAAAAAAAAAATCAAAATCAGGGAAAACTCAACAAGCACTGAAAGTTGGAGTCATGCAAGATAAAGAACCTCCAATCAATTCTATTATTGATAAATCTGGGAGATCGGATTCTCTTTGTAGGTTTATCAGACACCTACTTGTCCCAATCTATCCTGAATTGCAGTCCCACTACCAGTTTCAGTGTCTCCCCTTCGGTCTGTCCACCTACCCCAGGACATTCACAAAGATCTCACTGTCTGCAATAGCAAGGGGGATGAGAATACATCACTTGTTGGCAGCCTTCTTCTAGCCAGCAATTGGGAGATGCTTATCCAGTATTGGGATGCTCTGCTGCACAATCTACAAAATTTTGATAGCTAATTATTTGGAAGAGTTTCCTCTGCCCAGCCTAAAGAATGAGGTTCTTGTGGGCATTTTTAAATACACAGAATAATTCTGTAGACCTTCCACGAGGGATAGAGCAAGTCAAAGGTGCTTTAGGAGCCAACTGTCTTCCAGCAGAAGAGTGCCTGTGTATCCTTGGTTCTTCTTAACTGACCAATTGTTTTTGAATGGAACTTTATCACATCAGACCCCAGCCAAAAAGGTTGTTGGACACATTTCAAAGAGCAGGCTGCTCAAGATCATGGGATGTTTAGCTTACGGGGCAAAGTTCTGAATGCTAGCTTGAACTTCAAAGCCCTTCTGTCATTCACTCCTTTTATAAGAGTATCAAGAGTTGTACTGTGCCTAGACAGCAGTGGAAGAGTAGAAGTCTTAGGCTGTCAGTGGAACTTCCAGTATAGATAATTGCACTAACACTATTTTGGCTGAGGAGGCTCTGGTGTCTCTCTCCTGCAGTTAAGCATTGAGTCACAACTGATAACGGATCTGCCAGCTAATGGCTAGTTTTGCCATCCAGCCCCAAGAGACTACTTTTCACGGCATGGAAGTTGAGAGGTGGAGGGATACTAAGTCAAGGGTGCTCAGTGCAAGTAATGGCTACCTTGTGTCATCAAGCCAGAGAGGTCTCCATGAATAAGAACATATGGGTACAATTTTCAGATCTCACGGAGTAAAAGCCTGGAGTCCTTTATCACCAAAACCAGCCCAGGTTCTCCAGTTCTTACAACTGGGGATGGACAGGGGTCTAGTTTCAAATACGTTTAAAGTTCAGAGTTCGGCCTTTTATAGTCCTATAAAACCCTCAGACCGCTTTTATCGCTAAGGTGTCTTTCGCCTGTGTCACATGCCGCGCTCCGCAGTCTCAGCCTTAGGAAAGGCCGCAGCTTCGGCTTAGCTCCAAAGTGGCGGCCATCTTTATACACCCAGGCTATTTACACTGCGATCGCTCAGACGGAGCGATCACTTGCAAACAAACCGGCATCATTTTCTTCCTTTTTCATTTCATGACGCCGGTTCCTCTCTCCCCTCTCTGTACTAAATCTGTACAGTGGAGGGGAGAGATCAGATGGACGCAGCCATCCCTCCATACCCTGCAATACCGTGCCAATACTCTAGCAATACCCTGCAAATACCCAGCAATACCTTGCCTGCCAATACTCTGCGATACCCAGCCATACTCTGCGATACCCAGCCCTACTCTGCGATACCCAGCCCTACTCTGCGATACCCAGCCATGCTCAGCCGTACGCAGCCATACTCAGCCAATATTACAGTGGGGGAGATTGTGGATATTACAGTGGGGACTATATGGTGGTGGAATTTTCACAGGTTTTTGCAAATTAAATTATTATTTGCTGATCCGAAAAATTATCCGATCCGTGACTCTGATCCGAGGAACGATACGATCCGTGAGTTTTTTGATCCATTGCACCCCTAGTTGGGTGCATATCCATCACTTACCTGGGGAACAGATGGCATCAGGGACAGTATGGGAAGAAGGCAAACTGGCGGAGGTTGTGTGATGCTTTGGGCAATGTTCTGATGCTTTGGGTCCTGCTATTCATGTGAATGTTACCTTGCAGTCCATGCCTTGGCAAGTCAGGGCTGTTTTAGTGGCAGAAGAGGGACCCACTCAATATTAGTTTTCCCCTGGGTACACTGGCTTCCGCCTACACTCCAAAGACATTGTGGAAGGTTGTGGGCTCCTTTTAAATTGACCCTAATATATATGCATGTATATGGTATGAATGTGAGAACGTGCTGTTCCTTGCACACAGCTCTGAAAAAATGTTTTCTTTTTCTTCCTTTTTCATTTCATGACGCCGGTTCCTCTCTCCCCTCTCTGTACTAATCTGTACAGTGGAGGGGAGAGATCGGATGGACGCAGCCATCCCTCCATACTCTGCAGTACCCTGCCAATACTCTAGCAATACTCTGCAATACCCTGCAAATACCCAGCAATTCCCTGCCTGCCAATACTCTGCGATACCCAGCCATACTCTGCAATACCCAGCCCTACTCTGCGATACCCAGCCATACTCAGCCATACTCAGCCAATATTACAGTGGGGGAGATTGTGGATATTACAGTGGGGACTATATGGTGGTGGAATTTTCACAGGTTTTTGCAAATTAAATTATTATTTGCTGATCCGAAAAATGATCCGATCCGTGACTCTGATCCGAGGAACGATACGATCCCTGAGTTTTTTGATCCGTTGCACCCCTAGTTGGGTGTGTGTGCATCACTTACCTGGGGAACAGATGGCATCAGGGACAGTATGGGAAGAAGGCAAACTGGCGGAGGTTGTGTGATGCTTTGGGCAATGTTCTGATGCTTTGGGTCCTGCTATTCATGTGAATGTTACCTTGAAGTCCATGCCTTGGCAAGTCAGGACTGTTTTAGTGGCAGAAGAGGGACCCACTCAATATTAGTTTTCCCCTGGGTACACTGGCTTCCGCCTACACTCCAAAGACATTGTGGAAGGTTGTGGGCTCCTTTTAAATTGACCCTAATATATGTGTATGTATATGGTATGAATGTGAGAACGTGCTGTTCCTTGCACACAGCTCTGAAAAAATGTTTTCTTTTTCTTCCTTTTACGACAGATATCTTTTCTTCATATCTGCTGTGGTGAAGCGTAAACTTATTTTTTTGCTAACAACTGTTTGGCAGATTTGCACGGCTGTCCTCTGTTCCCATGTTTTCTAAGTCATACCAAGCAGAGGATTCAGCCTCACTGATGACAGCTTTTTTTGATCCGCAGACAGTCCAGAGTTCTCGGTTTCTTGAGCCTTTTAGCCTTTGACTGCTGTGTTGCCCACCACTCACACTGCTTTTGGATGCCCCGAAGGTTAAGAACCTCTGTGTCTCACAGTAGACAAGAAAGAATAGAATTTTTGGATTCCCCTTAAAATCATTTTTGTTAGGGGCATCTGGCATTATTTTTTGCCCTGCCTCTAAATGCCCCTGCATGTTAGCCTACTTTAGAGGATTTTAAAGGCAGGAAAAAAAACGCATCCAGGAGCAGCAACATTTTGTCAGAAAAAAAAAGCTTGAATCCGCCGGTTAAACCTCCTGTGTGTTAACGCATCTAAATGCATGTTTAACGCTAGGCGATTTTAACGCTTGAGCATGGATTCATTTCAATGGTCAGAAAAAATGATTTTCTTCATACATCACGGGACACAGAGACTGATAATTACTTAGTGGGTTAGATAGTCACCATCAGGCACTGGCAACCCTAATTACGAGGCGAGTTCCTCCCCTATATAACCCCTCCCATATGGAGAGTACCTCAGTTTTTTTGCCAGTGTCTAAGGTGGTTGGTCACGCTAAAGATGTGCTAAGAAGAAAGCTCTGCTTGATGGTCTCTGTGAGGGCCTGGGAGCTATACAACCTGATCCATACCGCAGGCCAATAAATATGCCTAAGATGGATGGTACCCGGGCCTCGTGAACGAAGAAACAAGGTTTTGTCTGTAATGTCTCTCTTTGAGGACTGGGCTCTGGGATCCAGCGCTTTGGTGCACAAATTTAATTTGCATGAAAAGTTTTACTGGCAGAGTCTTCTACAGGTCCAGGGAAGAGGATCCTGTGAGCAGGAACCCAGAAGGTTGGCAAAATGCTACCCACTGTGATGGGTGAAGGTTGGATCTGTCTGTTCTCAGCAGTTCCTGCGGCGGGGATAAGGTAAGTGAAGACAATCCTAAAGTATATACAAGTATATATATATATATTATGGATTATCTTCTTTTGAGTAGTTTGCATGTCCTACCTGATTTCCGCTACTAGAAGGAGTAAGAGATATACCTGGTGTATACTTACATGCCTTCTAGAATACATGCTCAGTGAAGCTGGTCTGAGAAACCGCTCATCTCCGCTACAGGCTCTGCCACATAAGCTGAGAGGGGGGATCCCACGCAGTCCTCAGGGGTCTCCTCTCCCCCCCCCACCTGCCACCATGACAGTCCAGCACGCTTTTACGGCAGTTTTTGGTGGGGAAGAGTGGTTGTGGCAGCGTGCACAGCGCAACAAAGCGTTTTAAGTCCAGCATGCCAGAGCTCCTGTAAGCAGTGGGACACAGAGCTGTGGGCAGTAAGCATCTCCGTGGATTCGGATCCAGGCATACCTAAGACACCTACTCGGCCTCAGGTTGTGAAGACTGAGCTAATGTTTATATTGTAAGACTATGGCACAGCAGTGGTTGCATTTGTGCTAGTACCTCTGCTTTTCTGAGGAGACATAGTCCTAAGCTGCGGAGGGCTTCAGGGGGAGGTAAAGGAGGCACTAAGAAAGCCTACATTGGGGGGTTCTGGGAATGCCTGCAGGATTCTCCCCCCAAAAGACTGCAGGCAGCCTCACAGGATGAGTCTGTGCCCCTGTCAGGCTTTGCAGCCAATCCCCGTATATGTCACTGAAAACATTATGAAGAATGCATTGGATGCGTTAGAAGGAAGGATTACTACTTTTATCACAGCTTACTTAAAGAGTAGCAGAAAAAGGGGTAGATCCACTCCCTCTGCTCTGGGTTCCCTATCGGATGAGCAATCGGATAATGATGAAATGTCTCTATCTGGGGATGAGAAGCAGCCGGATGCTTCAAGGGAATAGGAGAAGCTCTCTTCTGTCTCTCAGGTCCTCAAAGTGCAGGTGCAATATCCCCACAAGCTGCGTATACCTTACCAATTTATCCCTCGCTGGAGAAATTGTTGCATGATGACTGGGGTCACCCAGATAAACAATTTTCTCCTCCTAAGAGGTTTTCCATGCTTTATCCGGTGGAGGAAAAGTTCACCAAAAAATGGGGGGTGCCAGCAATAGATGCGGCTATTTCTTGTGTGTATAAAAGCCTGACCTGTCCTATGGACAATGCTCAAGGGTTCAAAGATCCAACTGATAAGAGGCTGGAAACTTTAGTTAAAGCCTCCTTTTCTATGGCTGGCGCTGTGGTCCAGCCTGTGGTCGCAGCAATCAGCATGTGCCAGTTCCTCAAGGAACAAGTGAAGCAGATGCTTAGCCTCCTCTCCACTGAGGAGGGCAAGGTTTATGCGGACCTTCCTAAAGCCTTGTGTTTTGCAGTTGATGCCATTATGGATTCTGTTTAGCAAGCATCCCGCCTTTCCCTCCTGCTGGTACACATGTGCAGGGCCCTTTGGCTTAAGCACGGGGCAGCTGAGGCTTCATTCAAAAAAATATTTGACTGGGTTCCCGTTTTATGGGGAATGCCTGTTTGGGGATGATCTGGACAAATATATCCAGAAGATTACCAGACCTTTGTCCTCCAGGCAGTGGCGACAGCCTCCCCAGTCCAAGCATGTTCCTTGCCTGTCTGCGTGCTTCATTCCAGGGGTAGAAAATTGGCAGGGGGATTTCCTAAGTCGCCAGTCGCTGTGTCCAGCAGAATGGTCTCTACACCCTAACATATTTCAGACCATATGTCAAAAATAGGGTACCCTGGCTGTAGACCTGTTGGCTTTAAGGTTCAACAAGAAACTGGACACCTTTGTGTCAAGTACAAACGATCCGCTAACACAAGGGTCAGATGCCTTAAAGATTCCATGGGATCAGTACTCTGATCTATGCGTTCCCTCCCATCCCACTTCTCCCGTGAATCCTTCGGAGAGTCAAATGGGAAGGAAAGCCTGCAATTCTGGTGGCATCGGCTTGGTCCAGGCGACCTTGGTATGCAGAGATCATAAAGCTGGCAGAAGGAAGAACTTGGGTTCTTCCACTGCGCCCAGATCTACTCTCACAGGGTCCAATATTTCATCCTGCCTTATGAAGTCTGAATTTGGCAGTTGAGACCCAAATTTTGAAGGGTCGTGGCCTCTCGGGGCCAGTCCTGTCCACTCTAGCTAATGTTAGGAAGCCGGATTCCAGGCTCATCTACTATAGAATCTGGAAGGCATATGTTTCCTGGTGTGAATCCAGGGGTGGCATCCTAGAAAGTATGTCATTAGCAGGATTCTTGCCTTTAATCAATTAGGCATAGAAATCAAGTTGGCCTTGAGTACCATCAAGGGCCAGATCTCGGCCTTGTCAGTATTCTTTCAAAAACCGATTGCCTCTCATTCCCTCGTCCAGGCCTTTGTTCAGGGGGCACTATGCTTGAATCCACCGGTTAATCCTCCTGTGTGCCCATGGGATTTGAATTTGGTTTTGTCTGTTTTACAGGAAGAACCTTTTGAACCATTGCACCATGCTTATTTAGATCTTTTGACAAAAGTTTTTTTTTTTTTTCTGGTAGCCATATCCTCAGCTAGAAGGGTATCTGAGTTATCAGCTCTTTCTTCTAAAGAGCCATATTTGATTATTCACAAAGACAGGGTGGTGTTGCGTCCTCACCCCACTTTTTTGCCTAAAGTGGTTTCGGGATTCCATTGGAATCAAGATGTGGTCCTACCATCCTTTTTTTTTTCCAGAGCTGCAGGCCGCGGAGAAGTTGTTACACTCTTTAGATGTTGTAACAGAAGTCAGAATCTATTTGCAGGCAACGGCTCAGATACAAAAGACTGATTGTCTATTTATTCTGCCAGAAGGCCCCAAAAAGGGCCAGGCAGCGTCAAAATCCACTATCTCTAGATGGATTTGACAGGTTATTGTTCATTCGGGCTTATGGTATAAAGAAGATTCCTTCTTTTGAGGTTAAAGCGCACTCAACTAGAGCAGTTAGTGCTTCATGGGCAGTGCATCAAAAGGCCTCCATAGCTCAGATTTGCAAGGCTGCAACTTGGTCTTCAGTCCATACATTCAATCAGGTGGACGCAAGAGGGCATGAAGATGCTGCTTTCAGGCGCAGTGTGCTGCAGATAGCAGTATAGTTCCTCTGGTCCATTGGCGGTCTATATTTTCTGATCTGTGTCTCTCTCCCCTCAATTTGGGCAATGATATGGGACATCCCAATAAGTAATTATCAAAGTCTCTGTATCCCATGATGTACGAACAATAAAATAGGATTTTTTACATTCAGCTTACCTGTAAAATCATTTTCTTGGGAATACAGCACGGGACACAGAGCTCCCACCCCTCTTCAGGATTATACTTTGGGATACTAATTGCTTTGCTACAAAACTGAGGTACTCTCCATATGGGAAGGGTTAGGAGGAACTCGCCTTGCAATTAGGGTTGCCAGTGTCCAAGCACCTGATGGTGACCAACCCACTAATTATTATCAAAGTCTCTGGGGTCCATGATGTATTCCCAAGAAAAGGATTTTACAGGTAAGCTGTATTTAAATAAAAATCCTATTATTCTGGCCAATTAAATCCGTTAACACCCAAGCGCCTAAACACGTTAAACGTGTGCACAAGCATCAAGCCAAAACGCTGGTGCCAGGAGGAAAGGCGTCTAGAAGAGATTGTAAAATGTCTAGTGTGCATGAGGCCATACAGTGACCTTGTAAAAGATTGCTGTTCTTGGCCTGCACTCATAGAACTTTCTCATTAAATGCAAAAAGCAGCTGGAGCACACTACAATAGGATAAACTACCTGCAATAAAGGAAACACAACACAAACAGAAATTGCCGGTTTACACTGCCCTTTAACTCAAGGTAGAAAAGGGTTCGAATGATTACACCTCCTACAGGTCCTCGGAACCCCATAGCAGCCAATATTCTCCACAACAAAGACTTTCATTCGAAAAAAAAACATTGTCATTCTTTCAGGGCACCTGTACCCAAATTATGGAGATTAAAGTTTCTAAATCTTCTTAAGCAGCAAGACAGCTTTTAAACAAGCCATCACTGACCTTTTTGCTGCAGGCATTGTAAAGCAGTTCATCTTTAAAGGTCACAGCAGTCTCCAAAGCTTGATTTTGGTAGTTTACACTTTGAAATATAAAATGAACAAAGGACATCAGTGTATACTTGCCTCTATACATTTAGTGTGGATCCTGGCTGCTTTCTCCTTCTACTGCCTGCCTCTTCTGACAGTTTTCAATCATGGTGACAGCCTGCACTCCGCTCCTTTTCTCTAGCATACAGCAGGTGATTGACAGCCTCAGATATGCAGGTTTCCCAACGAAACTGAATATGAGTGTGTTCATTCCCTCCACTCAGATTTCAGATCACACTTAACTCTCTGCTACAGTGTGTGAATTCCCACCCCCTGCAAATTGAGAAAGGATCGGATTTGTGTACTTTGGAGGGCTCAGGATTAGAGAGGGTTGCAGATAAAGCGGTACAGCTTATGTGGGAGAATTTTCTTCATCATTATTGATCACCTGAGGCTATTCATTGCATTAGGCTTATGTAAGAGTTTATAACCACTTTAAAAGGTCTGGCAGGCAGGCAGACAGATCTGTTGCTACTCCCCTGTCAGAACGAGGATTTGTGTGTTTATATACATACACACACACACATCCCCGTTTTGGCCTGCCAGCCACACGCAGCGGCTCTTAAAAAGGAGCCAACGTACCAATGTGGCGATTCGCAGGAACGTGCCACTTTGCCAACGTATAGCAGCACGAGTCGGTCGGCAAGTGGTTAAAACCTACCCTCCCTTGCAGCGGATACTTGCTTTTCATCCACTTCACTTATCTGCCAGAAGGTAAAAAAATAACCAGTACCTTTAGATTTGAAGAAGTATGTGATACACTCCCTGTAATAATTCTGCAAATCACAGACACAGATGCTGTCCCATAGAGAAAATCAACAATATTGTGTAAGCCACCACTTGAAAAATCCATAGCTTACAGAAGGGGGGAGATTTACTAAAATCTAATCTCTTTTTTAAGGGTCTATTTTTTATTAAAGATCCATTTTAAATAAGAGACAGAATATCAACCAAAATCCAGGGGAAAAAAAACAAAAAACCACGATAAAAATGTTAAAAAAGCGAGTTGCAGTTCAGTGAGTAATATAAGTATTTGATCACTAAGAAAAACATGACTTAGTGCAGAAACCCTTATTGGCATGCACAGAGGAAAGACGTTTCTTGTAGTTGGTTAACAGGTTTGCACCCATCTCATGAGGGATATTGGTCCACTCTTCTTTACAGTTCTTCTATAAATTCTTAAGGTTTCTTGGCTGGTGACTGGCAACTCAGTTTCAGCTTCCATCAATTTTCTAAAGGATTAAGGTCTGGAGACTGGCTAGGCCACTCCATGACAGTAATGTGCTTCTTCTTGAACCAGTCCTTTGTTGCCTTGGCAGTATGTTTTGGGTCATTGACATGCTGGAAAACCCATCCGTGACCCATCTTCAGTGTTCTAGCTGAAGGAAAAAGGTTCTCACCCAAGATTTTACAATACATGGCCCCGTGCACTGGCCCCTCAATGCGGCAAAGTTGGCCTGTACCTTTAGCAGAGAAACAGCCTCAAGGCATAACTTTACCACCTCCAGGCTTAACTGTAGGGATGCTCTTATGCCCCATAAACACTATCAGATTTTCTGCAGATTTTTTTCCTTCAGGTTTACCAAAACCATGTAGTGCAAGGGCCTGCCTGATTGCATACACATTGAAGCTCCTAAGGTTTGACCTCACATTATATGGTTTTGGTAAATCTGAAGGAAAAACTCAGCAGAAAAACAGATAGTGTGTATGGGGCTTTAAAGTCCTAGTCCATATTTTTCTTCCTCGTAAGTCGAGTTATTGCCAAAGAGCTCAATTTTGGTCTCATCTGACCACTGCACTTTCTTTGCAATCCTTCTCTGAATCATTTTAGATGTTCATTGACAGACTTGTACATGTGCCTTCTTGAGGAGGGGGACCTTGCGGGCACTGCAAGATTTTAATCCATGGCAGCGTATTGTGTTACCAATTGTTTGTTTGGTGACTGTGGTCCCAACTGCCCTGAAATCATTCACAAGCTGATCCCTCACTTTTCTCATGATCATCCTTACCCCATGAGGCAAAATCAAGCTTCTTGCTGATGGTTTTGTAGCCCATTGCAGCCTTGTGCAGGTCTACAATCTTGTCTCAAACATCCTTTGACAGCTCTTTGGCCTTCACCATGATCTTGAGGTTTGACTGGAAGATTCTGTGGTCAGGTGTCTTTTATACACTTAATGAATTGTTGGTAGGAGCACCTTCTTAAAATTGACAGGACTAATGTGTGTGCCACATGAGGACATACCGTAGCCGGTCTGTGGGAACCAGAATTATTGTTGGGTGATAGGGGAATCAAATACTTATTTTACTGACTGAACTGCAACTCCATTTATAACATTTGTATCATATATATATATATATATATATATATATATATATATATATATATATTTTATAGTGTCTCAGCACCTACATTTGAGGGTAAGCATAACAGCATTTAATATTACATATTAACAATATTATACCCATTCATGTACTTATTTCTATTCTCTCACCTTCCCCATACAAATACTTGAAACCAACAGACTGAATATAAAAGACGAACTAAGCTTATTCCAAAAATCTTATCAAGAAAAGCTAATCACATTTCCCCAATATACAAATAACCTTTAGAGAAAGCCTATCCAAACCTATAAAATAAATACAAAGCTTACAATAAAAAGCAACAAGCAATTTAAAATATAAAAGACTTGGCCATAAATATATAAAACATTCTTTAAAAAATAATTTACAGCAATGCTATTTACATCTTCCATGTCACTTGTAAATGATGTTAGTAAGTTTTCCCTAAAACAATGAATACACTGAATAATTTTATGGCTAAGGTAAGGATAATGGCAAGTTACATATAGTCCATAAAATGTATTATAATCATGGACAGCTTTAGGAGGTAAGCAAACCTTTTTGCTTTATATATAAAAAAAAAAAAAAAAAAAAAAAAAAAATCATCATTCTCGCAGTTTATTAAAAACTTTCACTTAGCAAGCACACACGCACACACAAAAACTATTCATGGAAGAAAAAAAATTGACATGCATAAAGTGCTAAGAAATTGTGCAGAATCCATGTACACACAAAACATTTAAAATGTAACGGTTGAATAGTCCAGTAGGATAAGATGAAGTTGTTAATCATCAGGTTACATATTAAGCATCCAAGTACTGGCAAAAGTTCATGAGATTTGTCTTTTAACGGTTGTAAGTAGCAAAGACTTCAGCATGTTAAACCGATTGTAAAGGGCAGTAGGAGCATCAGATCCAAGTGTAGCCCGTTCCAGGAATTGTGACAGGCACTGCTCCACATCTGCTGCTGTGGCACTCTCATAGAAATGCAATTTCATTTGTGGCCTCCGAATGATTTCATCGGCACGGTCTGTAATTGGAGTTCGTAAGCGATCTGGAAAAGGAAATTGCACTTTGTTTTACTTCAGCACGCATCGCTGCAATAAGACGTTGCTATTGAATAAATGTGATCCATAACTTCTGCTGACACAGCCTGCTGGCTTTCACTGTTACAAATACCAGTCATGTCCCCAGCAGCCTCTCTCAACCTTTTTACCCCCAAAAAGGAAATAAAAAAAAAAAAAAAAAAAAAAAAAAAATGTAAGCAGGGCTAAAAATGATCTGCATTTCACAGTACGTTCATAAGCCTAGTATAGATATTAATTTATGAATCAAAATAAAAAATGATCCACTTTGTGTGTACCACATTCTTTAATAGCCCCTAGTGTACTTGATAAAATTATTTGAAAATTGTCAGTTAATGGAGTAATGCCTCCTTGCATTAGTGTTCTGTAAAGGAGGGCCTGCTTACATTGGTGGTTATTGAAGTGGGCCCTTATAGTATGCTCAATGAGAGAGATTCATTTGGGGAGAGGAAGAATGTCTCCTACATTAGGAGGTCAGTTGAAAGAATGGACTATTTCATTATGGATCAGTGGGAACAGTGCCACTCTTACAGTGAGCAAAAAGACCCTGCTCTCAAGTGGCATTGGCCCCACCACTAAACAGACACAGCCAGATAGTAGGCCAATGCTCAAGGAAACCTGGCTGAGAATAACTGGTCTAGACTGCTGTTATTATGGCCCACAAGTCATCAACAAAAAAGTGTTATTTATTGGGGGGGGGGGGGGGGGGGGAATTTGTATAGTAATTGCTTTCTTTTGGCACCTTGACCGCGCAGCCCATTTTTTTTTTTCCAAGTGCCTCCTTATTGTGCATCTTGAAACAGCCACACCACACGTTTTCAGAGAGTCCTGTATTTCACCTCAAGTTATTTGTGGATTTTTCTTTGCATCCCAAACAATTTTCTTGGCAGTTCTAGCTGAAATTTTAGCTGGTCTACGATCCTGCAGTTTGGTTTCAACAGAACCCCTCATTTTCCACTTCTTGATTAGTTTGAACACTGCTGCTGGGCATTCTCAATTTCTTGGATATCTTTTTATATCCCTTTCCTGTTTTATACAGTTCAACTAGCTTTTCCCACAGATCCTTTGACAATTCTTTTGCTTATTGCTATGACTCAAACGTCAGTGCAGCACTGAATGAAAGATGCAAGAGTGTGTCAAGAGAGTGCAGAACCTCAGTGAGTGTGTGGGGAAAAAAAAAAAAAAACACACGCACACCACCGGTAAGGATGGCTACCTTTAATAGCCATTCAAACCCCTTTGTGTCAACTTATGTGCATGTTATCAGGCCAAAATCATCAGGGTATATAAACTTTTGATCAGGGTCCTTAGGGTAGTTTCTATTGTGATTATGATTTAAAAAGAGTAAACAGTTGCTTGATAATAAATGGCTTCTGCCAAACACTAACCATAAGTGGAAAAAGTTTGTGCGTTATCATTCTTATATCATTCAACCTATGAGCACAACTGTATCTGTTTTTACCTTCACATTAAATCACAAGATATAGGGGCAGAGCAGTGTGTATTTCTCATGAAAGTAACTTATGGGAGGACAAAAGTGTGTGACACTTTTGGGTAGTTATTTACAGTGTTTCATACCAATTTTAGAACAGGGATATACCTTGTGGTGTTGGCTATTTTTGCAGGCAGGTGGTTTGTGTTGTCGGCTAGCTGCACGAGGACATGTATAAAATGCACAAGATACAGTGCCTTGGAGGAAAAAAATAAAATACTCATACCCCTTGAAATTCTCCACATTTTGTCACGTTACAACCAAAAATGTATTTAATTGGGATTTTATGTAATAGACCAAACACAAAGTGACACATAATTGTGAAGTGGAAGAAAAATAAATAGTTTTCATTTTTTTTTTTTCACAAATAAAATTGAAAAGTTTGGCATACATTTGTATTCAGCCCTTGAGTCAATACGTTGTAGAACCACGGTTTGCTGAAAGTACAGCTGCAAGTCTTTTTGAGTATGTCTCTACAAGCCTGGTACATCTATAGAGTGAAATGTTTGCTTATTCTTTGCAAAATAGCTCAAGCTCTGTCAGATTGGATAGAGAGCATCTGTAAAAAGCAATTTAAGTCTTGCCACAGATTCTCAATTGGATTTAGGTTTGGACTTGGACTGGGCCAAGCTAACCCTTGAATATGCTTAGATCGAAACCATTCCATTGTAGCTCTGGCTGTATGTTTAGGGTCATTAGCCTGCTGAAAGGGGAACCTCTGTCCCAGTCTCAAGTCTTTTGCAGACTATCAGGTTTTCTTCTAAGATTACCCTGTATTTGGTTTCATCCATCTTCCCTGTACCTGCTAAAGAAAAACATCCCCACAACATGAAGCTGCCACAACCATGTTTCATGGTGGGGATGGTGTGTTCAGGGTGATGTGCAGTGTTAATCTTCCACCACACATTGAACTTTGTGGCTTAAAAGCAAAACTATTTTGGACTTCTGGAACAAGGTGCTCTGGTCAGATGTGTTCCCCACATGGCTTCTCGCAGAATGAAAATGGGACTTCTTATGGCTTTCTTCTTGCCACTCTTCCATAAAAGGCCAGGCTTGTGGACTGCACAACTAATGCGGACAGATTCTCCCACCTGAGCTGTGAATCTCTGCAGCTCCTCTAGCATCACCATAGGCCTCTTGGCTGCTTCTCTGATTAATGCTCTCTTTGCCCAGACTCTCAGTTTAGGTGGACAGCCATGTCTTGGTGAGTTTGCAGATATGGCACACTCTCTCCATTTTCAGATGCTATATTGAACAGTGCTCTGTGAGATGTTCAAAGCTTGCATATAATAGATTATATATAATTTTTTTTTTTTTTTTTAAACCAAACCCTGCTTTAAACTTCTCCACAACTTTATCTGACAAGACTGGTGTGTTCCTTGGCCTTCATGATGCTGTTCAATAACAAACCTCTGAGGGCATCACAGAACAGCTGTATTTATACTGAGATTAAATTAGACAGGTGGGACTATCTAGTAATTAGGCGCCTTCTGAAGGCAATTGGTTCCACTAGATTTTAGGTAGGGGCAGTAGAGTTATAAATAAAATAAATAAAAAGGGGGCAGAATATAAATGCACTCCAGGTTTTTATTTTTACAAATAAATATCGGAAATGTTAACAAAAAGATTTAACCATTTTCCTTCCACTTGACAATTATGTGCCACTTTGTGGTGGAATAAGATTTAAGTTTATGGATAACATTTACGTTTTTGATTGCAACATGAATTATGGAAAGAGACATGGAATGTTTAGGTTAGTCATAGGACTGAGGGTTTACCAAGGCACTACAGGAGTTTGGAATTTTTTTTTTATGGAAAAGGTAACTTAAGGTCTGGAGATCGAGATGTTTATTCTTCCAGAAATAGCCCAAAGTTTAGTTCATGGTTCATACCATTTGGTCTATGCTAAGATCATCATCTCTTTTGAACCTGTTGTAGGAGGAGTCCTCTCCTTTTTGGGAGTTTCAGGGCTATTATGCCTTTCACTTTTAGAGCCTCCATTTTCCTGTTGTGGTCCTCCCTGAAGTGCTGCACCATGGGACTTTAGTTTTTGGTCAGATTCACTTTCAGGGTCCTCCGCCCCCCCCCCTTTTTTTCTGATTGAGAGAATGTGTCTTGGGGTCTTTGTTTTTTCAAGGTATGATCTATGACAAGGGTACTCAAGCATGTATATGACTTTGTCCATTGAACAGTTGATTAAGCTTTTCCTTTCATAGGTTTTAGTTACCTCTACCTTTGTGCATTCCCTGCCTACATCTCCATTATTTTTCATTTTCAATCCTTGGGAGGAGGTTTTGAAAATACTGAGTGAACCAGGAGGTTTTTAAGATTGTTAGCCTTTCTTGCTACCATCTGAGGACGTGGACCCACTATCCTGGGAAGGTGGGGGTTGGAAGTTAGTATATATGCCGGTGTTTATTCAACACTTCTGATGGTTCTCCAAATTTGGCAATCTATCCAATTTGGCAATTTCTTACACAAAGAGGCAATGAAGCCAACGTATCACCCGCTTACAGGAGTTGATCTTTGTGTTGGAGGCCGTTTTCTTAGCCCCTCTCAGGGTCTTATGAAGGTATACGCTTCCCCTAAAAAAAAAAAAAAAAAAAAAAAAAAAAAAAAAAAAAACACACAGACTGGGAATCCACTCCTTTTAAAATTGGCTCTGGTTCAGTACAGTTCCTCCTGAGTCTGAGAAATAAAAACAGCTGCACACCACAGGGATGTTCCATGGATTTTATTCCAGAAATAGCAGATCACAGCAAAGACAGAGTCCAAACCCAGGAGGCGGCCATGGTTTGAAGAAGCACTGAGGTCAGTGTGAAAAAAGCACACGTCACCTCCTGGGTTCAGACACTCAGTCTATGTTGGCTGTCATCTGCTATTTTTGGAATAAAATCGTTGGAACGACCCTGTTGTGTGCAGCTGCACTTTTTCTTCCTATTGATCATCGGTGGCAAGCAAGGCCTTGTATCTAAACCATAGTGATTGATCACCAGGAATGACATCTTCCTTGTTTGAATCTTCTGAGATACTGACCCATTTGGATTTCTTGGACAAGGGGCTCCGACTGGTGGCTAGTTGTATGTAGGATGGTGTTTGCTGCAGTCTCCTTCCTGAACATTGATGTAGTTATAGATCTGTTAAAAATACTGATGTTAAAATCAAGGAAGGAAGTGTTGATGAACTCATGTAGTTCTTCAGTAGTGCCTGTCCAGACCATCCGTACATCAATGAAGCGTACCCACATACTCGCATAGGCACCATATAGGGGTGATGGGTAGCCCGGTTCTTCCTCCTAGAGAGCGAGCTGTAGGTAGGCATATGCCAGTGGTCAGGGAGTACCCATGGAGGTCCCTCTTACTTGCTGGAAGAACTTTCCAAGAAATTGGAAATGGTTATGGCTCAGGAAAAAACACTAGCAGTTCAATAAATGAACTCATTCTGGGGCTGCATTGTTGGATGGGGTTTGTCAAGAAAGTGTGAAACAGATTGTAAGCCCCATTCATAGGATATGGAGGTGTAGAGTATTTCCACATATACACCAACCAGTAGGGCCCCTGCAGGATTGTCACATGTTGCAGCTTCCCGAGTATGTCCACTGTGTCCTTGACACAGGACTGGAGCTGGGTAACCATCTCCTTGAGCAAAAGATCAAAGGTATTTTCCCAATTCTCTCAAGGGGCCTCCCACTACAAAAAAATAGTTTTTTGAAATGGTATAGAATACAGGTGCATTGTACATTTCCACTTTGAGGTATTTTAGTTATTTTTTTTTTTTTAGATTAGTCCAAATTCTGCCAAGATCAGTTTGTAGTTAATTTCAGAGAAAAGGCCAGGGAAAAAGGGTTGCCTATTAGTTTCACATATGTTAACTCATCTTTACCTTGGCTTTCAAGCTCTTTTATACAATCTGTCATCCATGATGAAGATATCGCCCCTTTGTCACAGCTTTTGCTCACAATGCTGGTATCATTCTTTGAGGGCCAGACGCTAGTCTTTGTTCAGGTTATCCGAAGATTGTGTATCCCAGTCCATAGTCTTAAGGTCTGAGCATACAAGGGCCAGGAACATACTTATCGCTGTATAGAGATGGCATCTTGGTGGATCTTATTCTGAGGTTGGCTTCCCGCTTTCAAAGCTTGGATCTGAATTTTCCTGCAGGAGTTCTACTAGATCTTCAACCACTTTTTGCTCCTGTGCAGTGGTGGCTTTGCTCGCTGTTCAGTTAGGTCTTTCAAAGAATGTTCTTTAGTATATCTTCCTTAGAATTTGAGGTCTTTAAAGACCTGAACCTTTTCATGTTAGTTATTTAGTTGGTGAGAAAGTCCTTTGAGTAAATTGATGCATCTTTCCTGTAGTTTGAATTTGGAGAGGTTTATTACTTCAAGGTCAATGGTATCCTCTAGTCCTCCATTTTCTGGGTTTATCCTAATCTCCCTCTGTTCTGGTTGATATCTCAATACCATCTTTTTGGGCATTTCTTCCATCCTTGTGTCCTTTTCCACTTTGGGCTCCCTGTTTTCTGTAATCGTCCCACCACCTCCTTCCTCTTAAAAGAAAGAAAAAAAAAGTCAAGGTGTGGTATTAGCAACTGCCCCTTGTGTGGGGTATGTAGGACCAGCTCCTTTGCAGCATCAGGGATTGTCAGCTGCTGCATTTGTACAAGAGGTCATTCAGAGCAAGGCCTGTTTCACGCAGGCTCCAGCTTGTATCTGAGCAGTATGAATAGCAGCTTTCTCCAAGCCTTTAGACCAGGGGTGTCCAACCTTTTGAAGCATGAGGACTGCTTACATGACTTAATTGGTTGCGGGCCACAGCAAGCTGAGCAGGTGAATGCCAGGTCCATGTCCACTCTGCATATGTAGAGCGGACACAGCCACAGCCCACACCCCCTTCTGTTTTTTTTTTTTTTTAATGCATCGGATTGGAGGTAGGAGAGTGTAAAATGAACTTGAGTGTTCACATCTGTCACGTCAGAGGTGAATGGCGGGCTGATGGTGCATAAGCAGCCTTAGGCCCCTTTCACACGAAGAGTGCAGTGTACACACGACTTTCAAGGTCACCTGCATTGAGCCACAGACTTAAATTGTATCCTGCAGGTGTGGTGCACTTTCAAAAAGCGCACCAAACCCACACGTAGTAACAGAAGGCTATGTCTCAATGCATTGCACCTCCAGATCAATTTGCAAGCAGCCCCGTAACCACTGCAGAACAGACATGCCCATATATACACACGTTATTAAAGGTCAGTTTATTAATAAAAATCAGTTTTCCAGTTAGGCATCACTGGCTGTATGGAGTGCATTTGGTATCACTCGGCCTGTGACAGGAGCCAGTGCTAAACTGGAGCAGAGCCACATAAGCCATTGCTGCTTAAGCCACATGCTTCCTCTACCAACGCTCCATTCACAACATGGATGGTCTGGGATGGCAGGTCAGTAGGACAGCCCTGCTTTAGGTACGGTGCTCATCTGAGCCATTTGGAATCATAGGCAGGATTAGTGCAATTCTGCCTGCATTTTCAAATCACACTACCAGACACACAATTTGGGTTTGGTGTCATTCCTTCTTAATGGCATCCCAGACAAGGTGCAATTTTACTACAACTACCGCATGGGGGGGGGGGGGGGGGGGGGAGAAAAAAAAAAATGCACATGGCATAGGGCCGTAATTTTGTTCTTGCACTTCTCTGGTATGTCAAACATGCACTACAGCGTAGTACAGCCCAACTCATTCAAGTGAATGGGCTGCCCTATGCGCAACATGGAGAAATGCATTTAAAAATTGCGGCAAAGGTTTTTTTTTTTAAAATAAAATCATGAGTGGGAACACTTGTGTTTCCACTACACAATGAATAGGGCCTTAAAGCTCCTTCGGTCTCCTGTTTGCAAAGGTTATACGCAGAGCTTAGTTCGCACCAGGATCGCACTAGAATTTAACAAAATTTTCATCCATGGGATATAAAAAGGAAAACCTTTTATGGAGGCAAAAACGTGTCAGGATGTTCCCAATCAGCATACACCACCTGTTCCAACAGGGCGTGTAGGGGGAAAGTCTGTGCGATCGGAAAAGGTCTCAGATCCCAAAGAGGGCCAGGGGGGCTCAGACACCTCTGCAAGAGGCAGCTTAAAGGCAAAACAAACCATTTCGGTTAAAGTCAGGATCAAAAACCTCTGACTGAGAGGCAGACATCAAGTGGATATCTTCTTTTCCAGTTTGGAAGCAGACTCCTCTTCTGGGCACTCCACCGAATCCTGAGCTTTAAGCTCATCCATCCTCAACCCATTCTTGCTCCAGACAAGGAGACTCTCAGGAGGGGGGGGGATCTGTCACACTTCCTGCCACCCTCCGGGATGGAAGCAGTCATGCCAGCAATCCTGTGCTCTATCACGAAGGATGAACTGTCCTGAGCCCTAGCCGGGTTAAAGGGTGAAGTAGCAGCGTTAACTGTAGGCACAATACCAGATAGGTGCAGCGGCTCAGATTGCCCTGAAGCCTCTGTTCTGACAGAGGATACAACACTAGGGATACTACTAGGTTCATCAGGAATTACTGTTGACATAGGTGTGCCCTTGTGGGGTTAGTACTGCACCTTTTTTTGGAAGACATTCAGTCAATGCCTGCAGAGTACTTGGGTGCAATTAAAACACCTCAGAAGGAAGAACCTTTATTAATTGGACTCACCAAGCTTCTCTGCAACAATCCTGCTAAGCACCTTTAGCCTGCCAAGCAACACCTGGTGACCCAGGTAAGGAAAAATAACTCACTGCAAGTGTTTGAGAAGGCAGCTGTGGGATACAGAGCAGCCTCTGGACAAAGTACCACATGCTTTGCTTGCACAGCTTAAATCAGCTGGGTGTGTGCTGGAACGTTCTATGCATGTGCGCACACATACATATGCACGGTCCCGGCAAATGGGCATGAATGTATTCGCATACGATGCAAACTTTCATGCACCCAAATAAAGGCACATGTGTGGGCGAACTGCCCCCAGCACATGCCCCATGGTAAACCAAGGCAAAATGGCGCATTATCATACAGGTTAAAAAACGGCAGACAAGGAAAAAAAAATAAAAATAAAATAAAAAAAATAAAAAAAAACTTTGCAAACACCCCCAGCTAGCCCAGAACTCGCCCGTATGGTAACCACACACAGGTGTCCAGCCTTTAGCTAGCTTGGCTGATTGTTACAATCACTGGGACACCCCAAAATAAAATACAGGGGTTTCATTTACCCGTCCAGGTGCAGGGCCACTTAGAAGCTAAAGGCCCAATATTGACCCTTCACGGCAGGTTCCTGTCACTTGGACCATCAAGGACAGGGTACCCTTTCATGTTTAGGGTCCACTCTTAGACCTGTACAGCACCCTGCAGGAAATGCCTTAGCACTGTAGTGTCCAGGATTTCCATTCCTCAGGGTCCAGCACCCGGAGGCCACGTTACAGGCAAAACCTTGCAGGATCTTGAGTCTACTTTGTGAGGCTCGGGTACCAAGCATAAAGTCCTGTGTCAAATGGTGCAGATCGGTCAATCCATTGATTAGTTTTTGGAACAGTTTGTTTGCGCTCTCTAAGCTCCAGGTCTCTAGTACCACAAACTGTACCATCCACCTTGAGACACTGGTAAAAAAAAAAACTGAAGTGCTTCCTGTATGGGAGCGGTTATATAGGAGATCACTTCCTGTCTAATAGACCAAAAGGTCTTCAGTCTCCATTCACCTAATGATGAAGTATAACCCAACAGGTAATGATTAGCCTGCCTGTGTCCCACAATGTATGAAAAAGAAAAATATTTAGAATTGCTAGCGTTTTGAAACCTTGAACATACAGAAAGAATAAAAGGGTAAATCAATGTTGCAAAAGTAAAAAAAAAAAAAAAAACTTGATCTGTCATTCATTGGTTACTTTCATAATGCGAGACCTCGATTGCTCCAAATTATATTACAATAGAGACTGTTCCAACTTTGACAATAATAAAGTTTGTTCATTGTTTAGCAATTGAGAAATACTTAATCACGTCTGGAACTCTGTACTTTTCGCTTGCTTCCTTGCTTTTCATTTAACAGTTTCTCTTACAAAGAAAATTACAAAATCGCTACAATCTGAGGTGCTCTCGAAAGCAGGCACATCCTTCACATTAAATTTAAAAATATATATGTATAAATACATACATTTACAGGCAAACCAGCCCAACAGGAAAAAAGAAGCTCCAAAATCCAAGTCTTTATTTGCTACATGTTAAAAAACACAGTGAGTACAGCCAAGGAGTTTTGGCTGTAGTGGCCTTCCTCATACAGGACAATGCTGATAACGACCCTTTTAACAGAAGTCATAGCTACATAATAACTTTAAGGCAATGTCCTTAAAGGGGAGTTCTGCCCCCTGCCAGCAAAAAATGTAAAGTCAGCAGCTACACATACTGTATTTGCTAGTGTAAAAAATGTAGTGTATAAACAGTGCAATAGTGATATATGTAGACTACTTGAACATTCTAATACTCAAAAGAAATTAGCGCCCAACATAGTGCAAGAAATGAATATATAAAACAAATTATGATTAAAGTCCTGTGACATAAATCCAATCCTATAAAAAGGAAGAAATTATATACATATACACTATAATTTAATGTCCGACGGTGAAGTGCCGATCTTCCAATATGAAATATAATCCAAAACTGGTGAATCCTTTAAGATTGAACACTCTTACCGGAGCAGGTGAATCCGGATGTCAGCGACACAGAATCAGACAAGCCTGGATATCCAAATAGGTGGCTCTCCCAGATGGAGATGAGCACCCCATATCTCAGATGACGTCGTCTCTTGGCTGGAATGACCTCAGCAATATCAACCAAGCTGGAGGGGCGACTGCCAATAGGAACACTACTACTCTCATCCAACCATAACATGTAGGGGAAAAAAAATAAATAAAAAATAAAAAGGGGGGGGGGGGGGTGCTTGCGCCAATAGTGCAGGTCAAAAGAGATAGGCTTATTGAAACCGACAAGCAGAAAAGTTAAAATGGTGATGACGTGAAAATAAAAGCAATGTGGGCAGTGAACCTTGCCTGACACGTTTCGTCCTAATTGGACATCTAAAGGGGCATCTAACTGCTCCCCCACATTGCATAAATATCTTAAAAAATTGACCTATCCAATTGACATCAATTAAACATGGAAGGAACATGACCTGTGATTGGACAAGGACTGCTCAGCTGTTGCTTTGCACTCCAAGTCTCAATCCCAACATCAAATAAGACACTATTCTCAACCAACAACAAAAGCATCTGGCTAAACATGTGCAAAAATAAACTCTCCATGCGGTTGAAACCACGTCAAAAAGCCAGCGAAAAAGAGGCTCACACTCACACGGCCACCATAGGAACAACAAATCCCATCAAAGCCAATGAGTGAACCCCAGTGCCGTGTGTCCACAGCGCAGTGATGTGCTATGTACGACGTGACATGCAGGGAGCACCTGACTGCACCTGAAGCCAAGATCACATGATTTGGGAGATGCATCACGCCTCACCACCAGAATCCCCATGTTAGCCTGGCAAAGCAATCTGACACTGCGCATCCACAGTAAGGGCGGCATGGTGCTCCGTCACATGACCAATCAAAGCTAATGAGATGCAATGCACCATGCCGCCGAAAAGAAACATGCACAGTGCCAGCTGGCCAGTAACAAACACACCCACACATATATACACTTAGATGATGACTAATAAAAACATCTGTTAGAGAAAACCACCCCAGCTATGGTGCATAACCATCTCAAAACAGAATAGGCAGAATGAAAACTGAAAATAATTCGGCTTGGTTGATAAACTAGTTGATGTCCCACTCAACATTCATCCCATATGGCAAGTAGGAGCGCAACTCGTGCATCCAATAGGTCTCGTCTAGAGACCCTACGAAAGCAGGATTCTCCTCTCCAATTGGGAACAAAGTTATCAAATCAAGAATTGGGTGCCAGTAGCATCTCAATTGTGATATTTCAAATAGTGTCGAGGGACACTAGGATTGATTTTCCCTGCCTTTCTATTCGGGTCAATGAGCATTTGACCAATATTAAGGTCCTTATGGTACATCCTATGTATTGTTTTTTTTACATGGACACGTCAGGAGATACACTACCAACTTGGTGGCACAGGTGAAGTGCTTCATAGGGTATAGCCATTGTGTGACAGAACATTGAAACGTCTCAGTTTTACATCTACCACTGCTGTTGTGAAGACATACACTGCATTTTCTGCAAGGGAAATAACCCTTGCACTGTTGGAAAAATGAAGTGATTTTGAAGGATCGATGACATTAGGAGCCATCTATCCCTGAATGGACTGTACCCCCCTGAAAATGACCCCTGCTTGTTTCGGAATGACTGCTCCCAAAAATCTATCATTTTGAAGGACCACCATTGTTTTTTGATATTATGGATTTACGGATAACAAATTTAAGTGATCTTTTACACTGCATATTCCGTTGTCTTTTTTTCAGCTGTTTTGTGACTTTTGTCCCCCCCCTTTTTTTTTTGTGGAGTTTCAGACCCTCTGGTGGACAAAAGGTGGTGACTATGGTGTTATCTTTTTAATTTTCCTCGCTTTTCCTCCTTTGTGTTTTCCATCACACCTCCTCACTTTTTCCATTTCTTCCCCTACTTTTATTTGTGATCCTCTCTGATGGGTCCTTTGGTCGGCTGCTTCCATCTGTGTGGGTGAGTCGGTCTCCTTATTTTAATTTTGATTGTAAAAATGTTATTTCTCTTTTGTATATAGGTTTGCTTTGTTGATTATGTTTTGATTAAAGACATTATTTATCCTATAGACTATCCTCCTGAAGGTGCAGTTTACCGTGAAACCGGTTGAGAAATTCAGAAAACTCTACGGGGAAACCCGACAGTAGCATTGTTTAATTGTGGTGTATACGATTTTAAAGGTTTGTTTGTATTTATACACTCTGTTCATTAACCACTTGCAGACCGGACCAATTTGCTGGTCAAAGACCAGACCCCTTTTTGCGATTCGGCACTGCGTCGCTTTACCTGACAATTGCGCGGTTGTGCGACGTGGCTCCCAAACAAAATTGACATCCTTTTTTTCCCCACAAATAGAGCTTTTTGGTGGTATTTGATCACCTCTGCGGTTTTTATTTTTTGCGCTATAACCAAAAATAGAGCGACAATTTTGAAAAAAAAAACGCATTATTTTTTAACTTTGTTATAATAAATATCCCCCAAAAATATATAAAAAAACATTTTTTTCCCTCAGTTTAGGCCGATACGTATTCTTCTACATATTTTTGGCAAAAAAAATAAATAAAAAAAAATCGCAATAAGCGATTATTGATTGGTTTGCGCAAAAGTTATAGCGTTTACAAAATAGTGATAGTTTTATAGCATTTTTATTAATTTTTTATTATTTTTTTTTACTAGTAATGGCGGCGATCAGCGATTTTTATTGTGACTGCGACATTGTGGGGGACCCATCGGACATTTTTGACACATTTTTGGGACCAGTCATTTATACAGTAATCACTGCTATATAAATGCAGTGATTCCTGTGTAAATGACACTGGCAGTGAAAGGGTTAACCAGTGGGTGGCAGTGTAGGGGTTAAGTGTTTGTTCCTAGGGTTGTGTTACTAACTGTGGGGGGGTTGGGCTTTCATTTAGTGAACACTGATCTCTGCTCCAATCACATGGAGCAGAGATCAGCGTCACTAGTTGCTAGTTTACACAGCATTTCCTCCATTCGGCCGCTCCGTGTGACGATTGCAGGAATGCCCACAGTGATCGAGTCCGCGGGTCCCGCGACCGGACTCACGGGGGTCCCAACCAGCGCGGGAGCGCGCCGCCGGTGGCGCGCTCCCGATGTCAGGGTGGCATGCAATATTGGACGTACCTGTATGCCAATATGCCTGCCCGTGCCATTCTGTCGACGTACATCGTCGTGCGCTGGTCGGGAAGTGGTTAAATATTTTTATTTTCTTTCACCTATTACCAAGATAGTCCACTCAAACCCTTGTAGAATGCTAAGATGTGGGATTGTCTGGGCAGTTGCTGACCCCTAAACATCCACAATTACAAATTTGGATGATGGTACTTCTATAGGTTTGATGCATGTCCTATTTGAACCGGAGGCTAAACTCACCATTTGGCCTTACTGTGAATGCGCAGTGGACAGATTGCTTTGCAAGGCTAACGTGGGGACGCCAGCGGCGAGGCGAGTCACCCAAATCATGTGATCTTAGCTTCAGGTGCTCCCTGCGCACATCACGTCGCAAGTAGCATGTCACCGTGCTGTGGATGCAGGGCCCCGGGGTTCACTCATTGGCTTTGATGGGATTTGTTCTATGATGGCCATGCGTCTCATTTTTGTGGGCTTTATGATGTGGTTTCAACCGCATGGAGGCAGATGCTTTGTTATTGGTTGAGAATAGAGCGTCATCATCTTATTGGATGTTTGGATTGAGGCTTGGAGTGCAAAGCAACAGCTGACCAGTCCTTGTCCAATCACAGGTCATGTTACTTCCATGTTTAATTGAGGTCGATTGGATATTTAACTTTTAAGATATTTCATATTGGAAGATAGGCACTTCACTATATTTTTTATATACACACACATATATCCAATCCTATAAGGAATGTGTGTATGTCACAGGACTTTAATCACAATTTTTGTTTTATATATTTATTGCACTATGTTGGACTCTAATATTTTCTTTTGATTATTAGCATGTTCTAAGTAGTCTACATGCATCACTATTGCACCATTTGTCTTAGCGCTACATTTTTTACACTCTTATTTGAATATTTGTCACATTCTGTGTAGCTGCTGTCTTAATGTGTTTTTTATTAGGTTTGCGCAGTTATTACACTTTCCACTATACTGTATCTGCTGACTTATTAGGACACTTAACTGTCCTGGAATCCAGTGATGTCAGCACCCCAGATAATGTTTCCATAGGCTCTTGGGTGCTGCTACTGCCATTGTCTATAAAGGAAAATGTGCAGTGAAGCCTTGCGGCTTCACAGGCGGATCACTACTGCACATGTGAAGCACGCTGCACTTTCTGAGTGACCCAGCGATGGGGGAAGCGTCAGATAAGCAGAGCTTCCATTTTTCAGAAGCACTCCACTTTAATAGGATCAAAAAACAGGATCATAACACTGGCTCCCACTATAACCATGGGATTTAAACCCAATATTGTCAAACATGAGGTGAAAACAAGTACTAGAGTTCGACCAATATATCGGCTAATATTTGGCGGTCTTTAATTAATCGGCATCGGCCGATTGTGCTGTTAAAAAAGGCAGATTATATCTTCAGCGCGACTTGCAAATGACTTCTGTAATAGAAGTCAATACAAGTTGCCTGAAGACTTCAGTGGGACGACTTGTCTCCTCTCTGGGCAGCCTGACAAGAAAAGAGATGAATAGAGATGATAATTATCAATTAACTGAGCTGTGTGTAGAGTTCTCAGTTAAACCATTTAAAGACTAAATCTTTTCTGACACTTAATGCTTACAAGTGAAAATCCTGTATTTTCTGCTAGAAAAGCACTTTGCTCAAAAAAATAATTTTTGGGGGTTCTGAGACCCTAGGGAATAAAATAGCGGTTGTTGCAATATTTTATGTCACATGGTATTTGCGTAGCGAAAAATACACTAACGATTTTTTTTTTTTAAAACTAACACTGTAAAGTTAGCCCATTTTTTTCATCCAAAAGTTTTGATTACCCGTTTGTGTATTTAACCACTTAAGGACCGCCACATGTAAATGTACGTCGGCACAATGGCACCGACAGGCACAAGCACGTACATGTACGTGCTTGCCTTCCAGCAGGTGGGGGGTCCAATCGGACCCCCTCCCGCTGGCTGCGGCAGTCCGTTTCGCTTCAGGAGCGATCCGGGATGAGGGGGATGGCCGTTGGTTTCTGGCCATCCCCTCTCGATCGCTCCTGGCGAATGAGAAGCTTCCCCCGCCTGTGTAGTGTAACCACAGGCAGTGAGGAAGTGATGTCATTCTCCTCGGGCGGCCTTTTTGACCGGACTGCGAGGAGAACACATAGTAAGTGCACCAAACACTACACTGACATGTAGGTACACATAGGCACACAAATCACCACCCGATCCGCCCCCCCCCCCCCCCCCCCTCACAGTGTCACTGATTGCAGTGATGATTTATTTACTGATCACTGCATTTAGTGTCAGTTGTGACAGTTGACAGTAAAAACTGTCAGGGCAGTTAGTGTTCGGTCCAGGGTAGCCCCCTACCCCCCCCCCCAATAAAGGTTTAACACCCCCGATTGCCCCTAGAGTTAACCCTTTCACCCCCTTTTGCCAGTGTCACTAAGCAATCATTTTTCCGATTGCTGCATTAGTGTCACTGGTGCCGCTAGGTAGCTAGTTATTTTTTATGTTCACTGCCAGGTTTTTATAGCATTAGGTACCCCCATATACTACCCAATAAAGATTTTAACCCCCTGATTGCCCCTAGAGTTAACCCTTTCACCAGCGATCACCGTATAAGTGCCACTGGTGACGCTGGTTAGCCAGTTATTTAGGTTCCCCGTCAGGTTTTTATATAGCGTCAGGGACCCCCATATACTACCTAATAAAGATTTTAACCCCGATTGCCCCCATTTAACCCTTTCACCAGTGATCACCGTATAAGTGTTACGGGTGACTCTGGTTAGTTAGCTTTTTATAGCATCAGGGCACCCACCATTTATTACCCAATAAAGGTTTAACCCCCTGATCACCCGGCGGGTGATAATTAGGTTTTAGGGTCAGGGTCTGCGTCGCCCCAGGCAGCGCTAGGTTAGTGCCAGTACCGCTAACACCCACGCGCAAAGCATACACCTCCCGTAGTGGTATAGTATCTGAACAGATCAATATCTGATCAGATCTATACTAGCATCCCCAGCAGTTTAGGGTTCCAAGAAAACGCATTGTTAGCGGGATCAGCCCAGATACCTGCTAGCACCTGCTTTTTGCCCCTCCGCCCAGCCCACCCAAGTGCAGTATCGATCGATCACTGTCACTTACAAAACACATAACTGCAGCGTTCGCAGAGTCATGCCTGATCCCTGCGATCGCTAACAGTTTTTTGGTAGCGTTTTATATTTAAATCCTGAAGGCGATGCTTGGTTTTCGGGGTCCCGTACGTAGCTAGGCTCCCAAAAAGTTCCACATGTGGTATCCCCGTACTCGGGAGAAGCAGCAGAATTTATTTTGGGGTGTAATTTCACTTATGCCCATAGCATGTGTGAGCAATATATCATTTAGTGACAACTTTGTGCAAAAAATTAAATAAAAAAATTGTAATATTCCTGCAACTTGAGTCCATGAAATATTTTATATTTTGCCACAACATGCCTCTCAGTAAATAGCTTGGGGTGTCTACTTTGTTTGTGCTATTTTGGCATTTTATGGCCTTCGAAACTGATAGTGGTAGTGAGGAGTGAAATCAAAAATTTGCACCCTTAGAAATCCTGAAAGCAGTGACTGGTTTTTGGGGTCCCGTACGCGGCTAGACTCCCAAAAAGTGCCACATGTGGTATCCCCGTACTCAGGAGAAGCAGAAGAATATATTTTGGGGTGCAATTCCACATATAACTATGGCATGTGTGAGCAATATATCATTTAGTGACAACTTTGTAATTTTTTTTTTGTGTCAATCACTTGGGACAAAAATAAATAAAATGGGCTCAACATGCCCCCTCAGTAATTTCCTTGGGGCTTCTACTTTCCAAAATGGGGTCATTTGGGGGGTTTGTACTGCCCTGCCATTTTAGCACCTCAAGAAATGAGATAGGCAGTCATAAATTAAAAGCTGTGTAAATTCCAGAAAGTGTACTCTAGTTTGTAGACACTATAACTTTTGCGCAAACCAATAAATATACGCTTATTGACTTTTTTTTTACTAAAGACATGTGGCTGAATAAATTTTGGCCTAAATGTATGACTAAAATTTAGTTTATTCGATTTTTCTTATAACAAAAAGTAGAAAATAGTAGGAAAAAAAAATAAAAAAATAAAATAAAAATCGCAGAGGCAATCAAAAACCATCAAAAGAAAGCTCTATTTGTGGGAAGAAAAGGACGAAAATTTTGTTTGGGTACAACATTGCATGACCGCGCAATTACCAGTTAAAGCAGTGCAGTGGGAAATTGTAAAAATACCTCTGGTGCTTAGGCTGACAATTGGTCCGGGGCTGAAGTGGTTAATATATAGTTTTTTTAATCTAAAATTATACATACAAGTGAACTGATTGGAGGTTTGTTTTGTTTAATAAAGGTTTAAATGTAAGAAATTCTGTATCACTTATTACTTAAGGCTGCTTTCACACTGGAGCGGGCAGGCGTTGACAGTAAAGTGCCACTAAAACTAGCAGCATTTTACTGTCATTTTAGCGGCGCTATTCGGCTGCTAGCAGGGCACTTCTAATCCAGCTAGCAGCCAAGGAAGGGGTTAAATGTGACCGTGAAGCGCCGCTGCCAAATCGCATTGCAGGCACTTCTGCAGCGGTGCCCATTCATTTCAATGGGCAGGAGTGGTGGAGGAGCAGTATACACCACTCCAAAGCTAACTGTTAGAAATTTTCTTCCCACAAAACCCGCGCCCCCCCCCCCCCCTATCTCAAAATCTATCGGCATCAGCCAGAGAAAAACCCACATCGGTCGACCTCACAAGTACAACCGCTAGAAAGTATGAAGCAGTGCAAAAAAAACACAATCTCAGGAAGACACGCTCTGCCAGTACACAAATCTGCACATAAAGAGCTCCCGCCCCAATCCCTCGGTCCGAGGCACATAAGCCATGGTATGATTGTTTAAATTACATTCCTGTGAGCCAACCAAAGGTTGATTTCTCAACACCAATGGGGACCCCTAACGGCAAATAGTTCGTTTTTTTATAATAAAGCAGTGGCTGTGATGACAACCTGCAAACATTCTGGAAGAAAAAAAAAAAAAAAAAACACACCTTTCAGATCAGCCAGGAGGCATTTGGTATATTCTCTGGATAAACAACCCCCCTAGTGTTACCATTACCTAAAACAAATATCAAGTTATATTTTGTGCATTTAGGAATGCATTTCTTATTTACAGAACTAGCCATAACAAGTTCTTGAGGAAGTCTATTCCACAGTTCTTACCTTGAAGGCCTTCCGTATGAAAACCTTAGACTTGCCGGTCACGGCATTTCTTTCAGGGCAGCCTTGGAGAGATCATAACCCCACCTATTTTCCAGGAAACACATGCAGCCTTTAAAATCCCTCCTCTTCCACCATGGCCTATTATTGCGTGGCCTCAGACATGCTGGAAAACAAAGCACAGAAACCACCATGACAGATACTTTAGGACACTTAAGTCAACAGGGAGGGTAGCAACGGCTGTCCTGAAAGGCTATTAGAAATACAGTCATCGGTAAGTCTAACAAAGGTTTTCTCAAATCGCCTTTCAGGACAGCGGAGAGGCCCACTGGGCTGCAAACTCCCGAAGGCGACCCCCCCCACCCGTGTTGCGGGCAGGGGCAAACCTTAATGTGGTAGCACTTTTGCTCACAGGCTTGCGGTTCCAGGGACGCTTCCTTCAGTGGTTGTCCTGTTGGGCTGGGGACGTTTGGTCGAAGCTCAGGGCGGACGAAAAAGCCGTTTGAGCGTAAAATGAGGGCCCTCGCCTATGGCGTGGCTCCTTAGCCTTCCTGGCCTGTGGGAGTAGAGTACTCTTACCATCTGTGGCATTTTTAATAAGATCATCCAAAAGAGCCGGTCGCCAAGGAAGGGTATACCTGTCAGGTCTTTTTTTTTAATGCCTGGTCAGCAAACCAGCATTTCAACCAAATCAGACACCTCAGCACCACAGCTGACACTGAAGCCCTGGATAACAGAGGGAGAGTATCCAGGGCCGCGTCACAAACGTACTTAAGGCTTTGCACTAGTTGGTCTGCTAGTTCCACGCAGACAGGAGAAGCCTGTTGCTCTCCCAATTCGCTGTGCAGTTTTGCACGCTCAGTGTCTGACACAAGTGCAGATGCCAGTACTGGTCGCATGGTTGACCCCACAACCGTAAACAAGGAACAAGCCACTGCCTCGGCCTTCCTGTTCGTGGGATCCTTAAATGCAGGAGTCCCCTCTACCGAGGATTGAGGTTATTTTATTTAACCTGGATACTATGACCAGAGGAGCCAACCACTTTGAAAAGGCTCTCCTCAAAAGGGGTAATGCACCACCATGCATTTGGGGACCGAAAAAGGTCTGTTGCAGTCGACCCCATTCCTTGTAAATGAACTTGTCAAAATAAGTCAGATACGGGAACACCTTAGGTGAACGGGCTGGCTTACAGGACCCAAAAGGACCCAAAAGGGGGTGCTACATCAGCAGGACTCATCCTCACTGACCGAACGGTCCTGTTCAGCGTCATCTGAAACGACAGAGCAGGGGTCACAGCCTCAGTGGGGCCAGAGTCTGCGTCAGCTCTGCCCAGAGGACGGGGGGGGGGGGGGCAGGGGCCACTTTTCAGCACATTTGCGTCCACGCACCGTCTCCATCTTGGCAACAAACTAATTGAGGACCGCCGACAACGTGTCCAGGAGCACAGCTCATTCTGCAGGCGAACCGGTTGCATGGATTTAGGGGGAAGAAACACCAGTTTCTGAAGCCATGCTGACCACCCTACCCCGTCTGCCACCTGAAGGGGACTTAGGACAGTGATGGTCCCACCCTCCTAACTGCTGCTGGCTGAGGGACTCTTTCGCGCACGACTCACCACCCTGACTGATTGTGCTGTCCAGCAAGTAGTGCCTGTTTGTCAGCTCCCAGGTGCATAGGAAATCCCACTATCACCCAGACCTGCTGCTTATGGTGCCGAAACCGATCTACAGTGTGCTTAGGCTCAAAGAAAATGGCCGCCAAGCGTCCAGTATAAGGAGATAACAGAGAAAATGGCCGCCAGACTATAGGAAAGCATGCTGCTCCTAGAGACTTACCAAAAACGTGCTCGGGCTTCATGAAAATGGCCACTGGGCGTCCATTATAAAGACAAAACCAAAGGGAAAATGGCCACCAAGCTACAGGAGGGCATGCTGCTCTTTGCCCTCACCTAAGATGGCTGCTGAACACTGAATACCATGAGGGACAGTGACAGAAAATGGTGGTGAAAAGCGCTGCAGGGATCAGACACAGCCTCAGACACCCCCCAGGGAGAGAAAAAAAAACACCTCAGGGCACAGCCAGCTAACGCAGCTCACCGACCACATCTGGCGTTGAGGTATGTCGTGGCAGACCCAGCACACACTCACTGGCCATGCTGGGGAGGCTACAAGGATAAGGGTATCCAGCCTGTCACCCAGCCGGCTGTTGATAGCAGATCACAGGATCTATAGTCTTGCGCAAAAAGCAAAGCTTCTGCAGAAAAAAAATTCGGACCGCTGGACCCGCAGGGTTCCTAGGTCCTTCACTAGGCAAAATAAAACTGAGTGCTGCATGGCAGGCTGGGGAGTTGTTACTTAAGGGACTGCCCCTTGGGCAGAACTAAAAGCTCTGTTTTTCATAATGTTATGCCTAGTCTTCTCCAAAAAGTGGCGTAACAACCCCAATGGCTGGGAGGAGCTGTGTCAGTCGGTGAATATAATAAAGATCTAGTTTTGCTTCAAATGGACATCAATATTATGGCCTTGTTAGATTTATATGAATTTGGTTTGGGACAAGAAACATCTGTCATCAACAGATTTTGTATACACACACACATACACACACACACACACACACACACTTTTGCTCTATTTATTGGGCACTGAATTAAAAATTACAGGGTATTTGAAATTTTTTATTTGCCATGTATTGAGATGGTTATGTGCGTTGCCTCCAACACTTATAGGGGCAACGTGTATGTATGCATTTATGTATACTGCGCAAAAAAAAAAAATTTAAAATTCAAGGAACACTTTGAAAAACACATCAGCTCTCAATGGGGAAACATATCATGCTGGATATCTACACCGATATGGACTGGGTAATATATTATGAACAAATGGATGCCACATTGAAGGTTGATAATTTTCATTACCAACAGAGGGCTAAACGCAAAGACATGCAGCAGGCTAGTCAATTTTGCTGAAATGTCATTGCAGCAATGAAAAAAATAAATAAATAAAAATAAAAACCCACCCAACCACACACACCCCCACCTTGGCCTGTGCGGTGTCCAGGTCTGCACCCAAATACTCCAGGCGTTACAGCCAAAGCTGACTTCTGAAAGTTCAGTATCCAACCAAATTTTTTATGACCTGCACAGTTTGCGATAGTTGATGGAAAAACCAAAATGGCAATGCCACAAAATCTTAGAGGTGGTCCTCTACTGCAAACTGTATAAACCTTTGGGGATGCTGGAAAAAAAAAAAAAAAAAAAAAAAAAATCAGGTTGCACCTGTCTGGTCCAATGGCATCAGACTGGAAAGGTCAAGCTTTTCAAACACCACTATGGCAGTATAGCGTGCCATCTGCTTAACAGTAAAGCACACAGCACACTGGGGCACCACTGGTAGGACATTCATCATCTGGCTGCAGGACCAAGTCAGCCCCAAAATTCACTCATCACGGTGGGCACGCATGAAAGGGCCTTCATGGACAGGGACTTGCTAGCAGGTGGAGCACCGCTCTGGACCGGCGCATCCCCCTGTGATTGCCATTAGGCACTAAACCCTGTGGGAAGCAATATTACAGGTGTTTTCTCAGCTCTTCCACAGTGACGTCCGGGCTACTGTCCCCTCTGGTCTCCAGGCAGATCTGGAGAATGCCCTACCATTATCCCAGCAAAGGTGTACAGAACAGACAACCTGCAAAAACAAACTGTCAGTGAAGGACACTAAGGAAACACGCATGCGCTTTTTAAATAACTCAGAAATAAAAAATAATAATTCCAGGTTGTATGTACCTGTGGTAATCCTCTGCAGGCTAAGAAACAGGAGAACGATATGATGCAAAATTTCATCCCATCGCTGCCACTCTGGTCCCTATAGGAAGACAAATCTCAATGTTGACCAAAATTGCTTACTAAAATTAACATGGGGGGAAAAGAAAAAAAAAAAAAAAAACAAACACACCACACACTTTTTATAATCAGATTGCCAGTATACCCTGTAGAGTATGTGCAATTAGTATGAAATGGTAAAAAAAAAAAAAGTAGTTTTTATAGATCTGAAGTAATGCTGGCCATACACAGTTAAAATAAATCGTACGAAAAGCAGTTGACATGCTCGATCTTTCGACTTTCGGAAAAGGCAAAATTTTTGCGCCGGAAAGCAACAATTTCCAAAACGTTAGTAGGGGAAATTGATTGAAAATAGTTTGAACAAATCTAAAGCGCATGTGCATGTTAAAACATAACCCCAGTTCATGTAATCGAGCGGCGAAAAGTCTGTCTGTTATCGATCAATAAAATATGTTGATAATTTGGCGACATCTATTGATACAATGATGGTGTCATCGCATGCACGACAGATTTTTTAAAAATTCTGAGGAATGATTTTCTATCCATGTATGGCCAACATTACACTTTTGAACTTAGAGCGAGCATACACTAAGCAAATTTTTCCTGCAAAGAAATTTGATGGTTCCTTTAACATACTGTGTTGACAGGGGAAATTGCTTCCGCCGCCCGCCCTCACTGGGAGAAGACAATTGCCGATTCACCTATAAACACTATTGACAGAAGAGAAGACCATGAT
Organism: Lithobates pipiens; assembly: GCF_037356315.1. Taxonomy (NCBI): domain Eukaryota; kingdom Metazoa; phylum Chordata; class Amphibia; order Anura; family Ranidae; genus Lithobates; species Lithobates pipiens. Next base: position 299,932,257 of record NW_027507903.1, read on the forward strand.
TATTGCTAGCAGCTATAGCAGCCGCCAGAGATAAATCGTAGGAAAATTCAACAGGCTAGTTGTACCAAAGTTAGTTGATTAACTTTGTACACTCAGCCTGCCCATTAATGGTTTGAATCTTGGCCGGTTCCTGCTGAACCAGACAAGATTTGAAGTGTATAGGCCAGCCTTACTTTTACTGGGTGCTTGACACCATTACAACACCGACAAGAAATACGTCTAAATTTTATTTTAACAGTGAGATCGAAAAAAAAAAATGCATTTCAAAAAAGTTAATTGGATTTGTGTTTTAAATGAGTGAAATAAGTATTTGATCCCCCATCAGCAAGATTTCTGGCTCCCATGTGTCTTCTATACAGGTTACGAGCACTCTTAAAAAGTTAGTGGGCCCAATCTCAGCTTGTTACCTGTGTATATTGTGTAGCGATCAGATTCCAATCACTCCACCATGGCCAAGACTACAGAGCTATCCAAGGGTGTCAGACAAGACCTCCACAAGGCTGGAATGGGCTACAAGACCATTGCCAAGCTGCTTGGTGAAAGAACAGTTGGTGCAATTATTTGTAAATGGAAGAAACAGAAAATAACCTGCCAATCTCCCTCAGTCTGGGGCTCCATGCAAGATCTCACCTCATGGAGTTTCAACGATTATGAGAACAGTAAGGAATCAGCCCAGAAGTACATGGGAGAATCTTGGCAATGATCGCAAGGCCGCTGGGACCACAGTCACCAGGAAAAAAAGCTGCAAAGGACTGAAATCCTGCAGTGCCCACAAGGTCCCCCTGCTCAATTAAGCACATGTACATATGAATGATCTGGGTGAAAATGTGGTGGTCAGACGAGACCAAAATCAAGCTCTTTGGCTTAAACTTAACTCACCGTGTTTGGAGGAGAAATGCTGCCTATGACCTCAACACCAAACCTGGAGGTGGAAACAGCATGCTTTGGGGGTGTTTTTCTGCTAAGGGGACAGGACAACTTCACAGTATCAAAAAGACAATGGACGGGGCCATGCACAGTCACATCTTAGGAAAAAACCTCCTTCCCCCAGGCTGGGCACTGAAAATGGGTATTCCAGCAGGACAATGACCCCAAATACACAGCCAACACAAAACAAAGGAGTGGCTCGGGAAGAAGCACATTAAGTTCCCGGAGTGGCCTAGCCAGTCTCCAGACCTTCATCCTATAGAAAATATGTGGAGGAAGCTGAATGTTTGGGTTACCAAACGTCAGCCTCAAAACCTTAATGACTTAGAGGATCTGCAAAGTGGACAAAATCCCACCTGAGGTGTGCGCAAACCTAGTCGCCAACTACAAGAAACATCTGACTTCTGATTGCCAACAAGGGTTTTGCCACCAAGTCATGTTTTGTGCAGGGGTCAAACACTTATTTCACTCATTAAAATGCAAATCAATTTATAACTTGAATTTTTTGGTTATTCTGTCTCACTGTTAAAAGATCAGTCTAATAATTTTAGTGGTAGGTTTATTTTTTGTCAGTGGGTAAATGTACACAATCAGCAGGGGATCAAATACTTTTTTACCCTTGCTGTAGAAGTTTTTTTTTTTTATCTTAAAATGTTGCCAAGTGGTGTAGATATGGAGGTCGATTCACAAAAGGCCAATAGGCTCTTCTCTTTATAAGCAGTGTTGCCTCAGAGCTTTGTGAACATTCTGAATGTTATTTTTTCAAAGAACACCAATCACATGCAAGGAAAATAAAAAACAGCTTTGATGACCAGTTGATAGCAAATAAGGTGAAGCTCTGCAAGGGAATTTGCCCCGGAACTCAGAATTCAGCAAAGTAAATCAACCATATGACCTCTACATCTGGCTCCTGGAATGCAAAATGTGGGTGACAAGTTTAAACATCCAATAGTAATTAGCATCATCAAGTAACAGAACGTCAATAAAAGTCATTGGATAGCAAGCGGAATATATTCTTCCATATTACATTCGGCTATGTCCTATACGATAGTATGCGACCATTTTAGACACACACACAAACACACACACACACACACACACACAAGTGTGCACGTGTTCACTATCAGAATGTCTGAAGGGATTCTCCGTTTTTGGCAAATAGGCATAAAAAAAAAAAAAAAAAAGGTTCATAGTGATTTTTATGCACCCATATTCAGTATTAGAGATGTAGTCAGCCAAAGTTGTGTAACATTTTTACAGAACAAGAATTTCAACATTTGATGTAGATAATGTTCTAAAACCTTGAAACTATTTCTATATCAGTGGTTCTTAACCTCAGTCCTCAAGTACCCAACAGGCTATATTTGTAGGTTTTCCTTCATCTTGCAGGTGCTTTAAAATCAGTCAATGGTTTGGTATTTTGGACGGCTATGTTATCCAAGAATTCCAAAAATGTGGCCTTGAGGACCAAGGTTGTGAACCATTGATCTACAGCTCCTATCTAATGAATGAATTCACTCACCTGGTTCTCCAACAGCAGTGTGGAATTGCCAATGAAGTGCAGAATTTTGCATAAAGAAAGTGGCAGGTCTTGAGGGGGCATAGACTCACAGCTATTAAGGAAAATCAGCTCTAAAATCTTTGCTCGTAGAAGGTGGTTTTCTGTGCTGCTGAAGAATAGCTCCCTTATGCAACAAAAACAGAAGTGTCTCAAAATCTTGAAATACCAGAATGAAGAGATTTGTGCATTGATGTGTTCTATTTAATTTCGCTATACAATTGGGTACAGAGCACAAAAATCACATGTAGGGAGAAAAGGGAGAAGTAACAAAAAAAAAAAAAAAAAAAAAAAAAAACACCTAACATCCCACCCTCTCAGTGAGACTCCAGTTTAGCATACAGCAAGTAGTGATCAAAACAGAGGGGAGGGACCAGTGTCCTGTACTCCAAGATAAGGAATTTGGCTTACAGGCAAGCTAAATTCCTTACATCTTAATCATACAGCATAGGACTTTCCTAAACCAAGGGATGTACCCAAACCACAGATAGACTGAGGGGTGTTCAACATAGGAAACAGAACTGCCAATAGGCCCACAAGAAAAACAAGGCTAAGGATCCCAGACAAAAAACAGATGACATATCGAAGCTCACATCAGTAGAGTGCGTTATCCTCATAAGTTAAAGAAAATTTACAAATACTCATGATCAAATGAAACAAAATCAGTGCACATAATGAAACATGAGCATATGCCCCTATAACTCCATACAAAAAAAAAAAAAAAAAAACCACCACATGATGGCCATCAGAAAAAGTCCATGAGGTTTGTGCAATCAAAATTCTGTGCTTAGATTTTTATAAAAAGGTGCTCCAAGTAATAGGGCCTCTTACCAAACAGTAATGATCTCCAATTAGCGGTCACATGCTTAACATTTCCACCATTAGACCTCTGGATAGCTCTGTGACACGGTCAATAAGATATTGCTCTTCAGCAATTACACACGACTCTGTAGTAAGACTGAATATAAAATGATATTGCACTTCCATTTAAAAAGATTAGAACAAGCGGTGTGCCAACATGCCTGTAAGAGGTGAGAGCGAGGGCGAGGGGGGGGCGAGAGAGGGAGAGAATACTTTGTGCAAAGGCCTTTGTTGGTAAGGACTACTTCAAGATGCCTCCTTTAGAGAGAGAAACTAGTCGCATGCATTTCTCAGGTGTGATTTTGTCCCGTTTTTCAAATCTTGACAGTTCCGACAGCCTCCATGAACTCTGATCTTTAGTTCTTTCCATAAATTTTCTATTTGATTAGCCAAGTTTAGAAATCCTTCTGTAACCAATGTCATCCATATATTATGCAAAAATAAGGTTTAAAGTCGCGAGAGCCCTTGGTCTATAAAAGGGTCACACAAACCTCTCATGATGGACAGAGGCAATCAGTTGAGACTGAACCAGCTGATATTTGCACTGACCAGGGACAGGCTTGCTTTCTAATTACTGATAGATTTCAGCTGGTGTTTTGGCTTTCTATGCCATTTTGCCCCTGTACAGACTACCAGTGGCCGCCTTGTCAGCTTTCGCAACGGCTGCATGATGACAGAAGGCCCAAGCAGCCTGTGCCATAACTGAGAAAGGAGGAAACCGATCTCTGACAGGATAGCCCACAGACATCTGTCTGATCCATCCAGACCAACAGACTTAGTGGCTGGAAAATGCATCCAAATCCCCCAAAACACATCCAGGCCAGATAAAGTCAATTCCTTGGGAAGTGCTGACCAGGGACACAAGAAGCCCAAAAAAAAAAAAAAAAAAAAAAAAAAAAAAAAAAAAAGGAACAAAGCACCACCTTAACCTGGTTAAGGTGAAAGGCAAGATAACACCACCATTCATGACACCCTGCGAGTAGAGGTGATAACCACCAAGAGGCCACCTTCCGAGATGGCACAAGCAGTGGAACCTGTTGAATATTTGAGAGATAGAGGCCTTGGGAGAACCGAAAAACACCAAAGCTCAGATCCCATGGCGGTGGAAGAAACCCCCCCGGTGGAAACTGACATCTAACCCCTTGAATACGCACAAGGGAGTTAGAGACCAGGGAGGTGCCGAAGACCACCCAGGCCTACAACTGGCCCTCTATGGTACTCCAGGCCTATTCCTGCTCATCCCTCCATAAACTGAGGTCGGAAACAGAGCCACCTAAAACAAGGAAAAATTTGATGAAACATGGTACAGAGAAAGGCCCACCCCGTGGCCTAACCCTAGCCAACTGAGGTATCCGAACGCATTCCAGAAGTGGAATGCTGTCAGACAGGACCGGAACTAGATGTTCTGCCCAAAGGAGGATACTGGCAACAGCCAGGGTCGCCAACTGTCTTTTTGGCCCACCCTGGTGAGGGGCATAAGCCACCTCTGTTGCCTTGTCAGACTGGATCGGTAATGGGAGCTCCCCGAAGTCGAGCCATCTGTGATGCAGACCTAGTCTGACCAATTGAAGTTCCGGGATATTACCCAGTAGTCCGGATTCCACCAATGTCCAACGACCCAGAGCTGAGCTCAGTCCCAGGACATCTCCCTCCCGGACAGACCGGTATTGGTGGTCACCCTGTTCAATACAATGGGAGAAAAGATCTTCCCCACTGAAGAATCAGAGAACAAAGACCAGACTAGGGAACCTCTGGTTTCCTGACTGAGCCAAATCCGATTCAGAGGCCTTGGGTATTTGTCCCATTATGCCAGGATCTCCGCAAAGGGAGCCTACATGGAACTGTGCAAATGCACTTACCTCAAAAAAAGGGTAGATACCATCAGATCCAATACCCACATGTAGATCCGCAGAGGAGCCCACCTGCCAGATAGTAAGTTGAAAACACTCAGGTCCTCAGGAAAGGGGGCCGCCACAGACTAAATTTCTGGCCGCCCACCACAAGCACACGGCCTGCGGGGGGGACCGGGCCGATCCTGAATAGACACTCGGACGATAGGCCACAAAGCTGCAGCATAAATTTTCACACGCCGGCCACGAGTGCGTGGCATGCAGGGGCACTGGAACAATGAGACCCTGTAGGCCACCTGCCGCAAGTACATAGCCCGTGGGGGGACCAGACCAACCCTGAGCCCTGGATGGCCACTTGGCAGGTAGGTCATGGCCCTTAGGGGGACCGGAACCCATCCTAGCTGGTAGGCTGCAAAGCTGTGACCTAAATTAGTAGCAGGACCCCCGATAACCCGCCTCCCAAGCCTAGACACACACACACACACACACACACACACACGTTTTGTTTTTTGTTCTGCCTAGTCCTACTTCTGCGGAGGCGATATAACCCCATCGTTAGGAATAAAGAAGGCAGTGTCCGTCAATGAACGAATGAGAAATAAGAATTTGATCCCCATGCATAACATGACTTGGTACTTGGAGAAATCCTTGTTTGCAGAGGCAAGAAGTTTCTTGTAGTTGGCGACCAGGTTTGCACACATCTTTGGAGGTATTTGTCCATTCTTGACAGATCTATAAATCCTTAAAGGTTTCTTGGCTTCTCTTGGCAACACGAAGTTTAAGCTCAGTCAGTGCTGTGGTCAGATGAGACCAAAACTGAGCACCTTGCCATTAACCGACTCGCCGTGTTTGGAGGGACCAATGGACAGGGCCACGTATTGTAAAATCTTGGAGAACCTCCTTCCCTCAGCCAGAACACTGAAGATGGGTCTATCAGCATGACAAGGACCCAAAACGTACTGCTAGGGCAACAAAGGAGTGGCTCAAGAAGAAGCACATTAAAAAAGGTGATGGCTTGACCTAGCCAGTCTCCAGACCTTAATCCTATAGAAAATTTATGGAAGAAGCTGAAGCTTCGAGTTTGATTGCCAACAAGGTTTTCTTCATGTACGAAGCCATGTTGTGTGGGGATCAAATAATTTTACTCACTGAACTGCAACTTTAACATTTGTATCATGTGTTTTCTGGATTTCTGGTTCATGTTCTGTCTATCATTTGAACTAAGTCTATGATAAAAATTATAGACCATTTCTTTGTAAGTGGGCAAGCTTACAAAGTCTGCAGGGGATCAAAATTATATTCCCCACTGTACATTTGCATGATCGCTGCTTGGAGTAGGGGCTAAGGTGTACTTTCCTGCTGTAACTTATTGACTGGGTCATTGAGCTATGCAGATGTCTGATGGGGAGAGCATTGGCAAACCATGGAGAGATAAAGCACATATGACCGAATTCTAGATCATTCCTGTTTGGCATGAGGCCCTATTGCTTAAGAATTGTATGCACTGGAGTATTTTTTTGTTTGCTTTGTTTTTAATAAAGAAACCCTGAGCATGGAACACTTTGATTGCACAAACCTTATGGACTACTGTATGTTTATATGAACTTTTGTAATGACATTTCCTGATTAATAATGGTCATTGTGCTTTTTTTGTATAGTTTTTTTTAGGGGCATATAATCAGGTTTTCATCAATGTGCACCAATTTAGGTTTTATGTAATCATGCGTATTGAGTTGAATATTCTTTCACTTAAGGGGACAACACACACTTGTTTTTAATGTAAAATTGTAAAGGCTACTAGGACAATCCCAGTTCAATTTGGCTCAAAAAATAAATACAAAAAAAGTCCTGATGAGGGATTGGTAGGCAACACATTTCTGGAATTCTGGAACCAGAAGTGTGGAAAGCATTTGTGAGTACTCCGAGTGCAGAGAACACAAATATCTGAAAAAAAAAAAAAAAAAAAAAAAAAAAAAAAAAAGGGAATGTGGGCATGTGTAGATTGGCATCAGACCTACAAGATGCCCAAAACTCCTCAAATCTTGAACCTGCAATGATGGCTCTAGTTGATGCCATGTGAACTAGGTCCAGTACTGGGAGGATGCCCTCAATTTGGTTTTGTGGCTAGGTTTGAATAGAAACCTTTTGAAAGAAACAAACCAACCTTATGTGTAAAGTTGGTGCAAGGTGGTCAATTGTCATTTTTTCTAAGCTGGCAGATTGCCATTTCAAAAAAGGGCACAAATAAATAATTTCTCTACCCTCGCCTCACTTTACACCAGTCTGAACCTCTGGGTCTGGAATGGAAGGTAAACACGAGATGTTGCCCATTCCTAGAAGTGGATACAGCCCTTCATTTTTAAGAGGGCTTTTGGCAGGCTTGGAATGAAAGGAGGTGCCAAGCCTTGGCTTGAAAGAGGAGGGAGGAGGAGACACTAGCTTCTTGTGGGGTAAAAAGCCCTTTCTAGTGACTTAGATCTATTTATCAAATAGGCGTTCCACCCCCAAAAAGCATGCGTAGCAGCTTTTTACACAAGCAAATTCAGCAGACCAAGCCTTTAGCCACAGACTCCTGTGTACAGACTTGATGGTCTAGACAGAATGGAATTCATCAACACATGCAGACAGCATCAGCCATAACTGTTCGAAGAGCAGAGTCATCAAACACAGGCTTACAGTGCCTTGCGAAAGTATTCGGCCCCCCTTGAACTTTTCAACCTATTGCCATATTTCAGGCTTCAAACAAAGATATAACATTTTATTTTTTTGTGAAGAATCACCAACAAGTGGGACACAATTGTGAAGTGGAACGAAATCTATTGGATTTTTGAAACTTTTTTAACTAATAAAAAAATGAAGTGGGGCTTGCAAAATTATTCAGCCCCCTTGCGTTAATACTTTGTAGAGCCAACTTTTGCTGCGATTACAGCTGCAAGTCGCTTGGGGTATGTCTCTGTTTTGCACATCGAGAGACTGAAATTCCTGCCCATTCTTCCTTGCAAAACAGCTCGAGCTCAGTGAGGTTGGATAGAGAGCGTTTGAACAGCAGTTTTCAGCTCTTTCCACAGATTCTCGATTGGATTCAGGTCTGGACTTTGACTTGGCCATTCTAACACCTGGATACGTTTATTTGTGAACAATTCCTTTGTAGATTTTGCTGTATGTTTGGGATCATTGTCTTGTTGGAAGATAAATCTCCATCCCAGTTTCAGGTCTTTTGCAGACTCCAACAGGTTTTCATCCAGAATGGTCCTGTATTTGGCTGCATCCATCTTCCCCTCAATTTTAACCATCTTCCCTGTCCCTGCTGAAGAAAAGCAGGCCCAAACCATGATGCTGCCACCACCATGTTTGACAGTGGGGATGGTGTGTTGAGGGTGATGAGCTGTGTTGCTTTTACGCCAAACATATCGTTTTGCATTGTGGGCAAAAAGTTGGATTTTGGTTTCATCTGACCAGAGCACCTTCTTCCACATGTTTGCCACAAACCACCTGGGAGACACACCAAACTTTAGACGAGACTTTTTATGGATATCTTTGAGAAATGGCTTTCTTCTTGCCACTCTTCCATAAAGGCCAGATTTGTGCAGTGTACGACTGATTGTTGTCCTATGGACAGACTCTCCCACCTCAGCTGTAGTTCTCTGCAGTTCATCCAGAGTGATCATGGGCCTCTTGGCTGCATCTCTGATCAGTCTTCTCCTTGTCTGAGCTGAAAGTTTAGCGGGACGGCCAGGTCTTGGTAGATTTGCAGTGGTCTGATACTCTTTCCATTTCAAAATGATCGCTTGCACAGTGCTCCTTGGGATGTTTAAAGCTTGGGAAATCTTTTTGTATCCAAATCCGGCTTTAAACTTCTCCACAACAGTATTACGGACCTGCCTGGTGTGTTCCTTGGTCTTCATGATGCTCTCTGCGCTTTCCACAGAACCCTGAGACTATCAGAGAGCAGGTGCATTTATACAGAGACTTGATTACACACAGGTGGATTCTATTTATCACCACCAGTCATTTAGGACAACATTGGATCAGAGATCCTCGCTGAACTTCTGCAGTGAGTTTGCTGCACTGAAAGTAAAGGGGCTGAAAAATTTTGCACGCACCATTTTTCAGTTTTTTATTTGCTAAAAAAAGTTTAAAATATCCAATAGATTTCGTTCCACTTCACAATTGTGTCCCACTTGTTGGCGATTCACAAAAAATTTAAATTTTATATTTTTATGTTTGAAGCCTGAAATGTGGCAAAAGGGTGAAAAGTTCAAGGGGGCCGAAAACTTTCGCAAGGCACTGCATGTCTTCTATTCATATGTCCTGTCCAGTTAGCAATAGTCTGGCAAATGGACACAGCAATAGCTTGCAGAAGGGCAGGGTCTGCAAGGGTAAAGCAGGTTTTTTTGTACTCACCGTAAAATCCTTTTCTCTGAAGTTCATTGATGGACACAGCACCTTTAAATCTTGACCGTAGGGTTATCCCACCACCTTCAGGAGAGGACTAGGCAGAACATGTAAAAAACAGCAGACCTGCATAGCTCCGCCCGGGGGGGGGGGGGGGGGGTCCCTCTGGCTATAACCCCTCAGCCTGCTTCCTGCAGCTCAGTACAACAAGCAGTACAACAAAATAGAAGGGGTGGGTGCAGTGTCAGTCAATGAACTTCAAAGAACAAAATCCTACTTTCTTTTGTTCATTGATGAACACAGCCCCTTTAAATCTTGATCATAGGGACGTCCCCAAGCAGTGTCAAAACAAGGGGTGGAAACAGCCAAAACAACTTCACCCACAACCAGAGGCACACCTCAACAGAGAAGATGCCATCTGAAATGGCTGTACCGGAACTTGGGGCCAAAGTATGCATCAAAAATGCGTTAAAATTGTAACTTTTTTTCTTCTTTAAAGAAAGGTGTAATTTGCAGCTTTTACACAGCCGCCTGCAAAACTGGCCAAAGCAAGCATCCGAAGATGCGCTTATATCAACTTTGTAGAAGCCTGAACGGATAACCAAGTCGCTGCCTTACACACCTGGGAAACAGATTCTTGATGTCGGAAAGCCCAGGAGGTCCCAATTACCCTGGTGGAATGGGCTGTGATAGGAAAGGGGGGCACCTGCCCCTTCAAGGCGTTAGCCTGGACCACGATCTCTCTGATCCACCTGCAAATGGTGGTCGAGACCGTCTGTTTTGGTGACTGATCTGGAAAAAGGTCTGAGTCTGACTTTCAGAAGGGAGCCGTAGCAGACAGATATACCCTCAGAGCCCAGACCACATCCAGGGAATGTTGAGCAACTTCTTTTGGATGTGTCGGCTTAGGGCAAAGGGATGGCAATACAATGTCCTCATTGAGATGGGAGGCCGAAACCACTTTTGGAAGAAAGGAGGAGGGTTGTGGATGTAGCACTGCATTATCCATGTGGATAACCAGATAGGGCGACTTGCAAGACAAGTCCGCCAACTCAGAAACCCTCATGGCAGATGTAATAGCCACTAAAAAGACAACTTTTTGGGAAAAGCGTCAACAAGGGAATCTCCCTGACGTTCTCAAACAGCGGTTTCTGAAGCGCTGATAGCACCAGGTTCGAACTCCTTGTACAAAAAAGGTGCTTATGAGCAATGAGTGAGTTGACAAGACAGCCAAGGCTGATATCTGTCCCTTGATGGTGCTTAAGGAAAGTTTGATCCACTCCTAGCTGTAAAAAACGGTAGGATTCTGGAAACCTAATAACTGCAGACGCCACCCCATCTCCTCACACATGTGTGCCTTCCACGTGCGATGGCACGTCTTCCGAGAATATTTCCGTGCCCCAAGCATAGTGGAAATTACCGAGCCCGACAGACCGAGGTAACTGGTTTTCAACAGCCACGCCATTAAAACCAGTGATGGTAAAGCATTTTTTTGTGGTGGAAAGGCATAAGTCAGCCAATACTGCCACCAACACATCGAACGCATCCACCCAGGGGTATCGTCCTGAACACAAACCTCTGCACCTGTCGATTGAGCTGAGAGGCCAAGAGATCCACATCTGGTGTGCCCCACTGCAGGCAATGAAGCCTGAATACATCTGAATGCAGAGACTATTCTCCTGGGTCCAGCATCTAGCAACTTAGGTAGTTCTCCCTGCCAGTTTTCTACTAGCGGGATGTAAATGGCCAACATGTGTCGCATTGCCCACTATAGGATGTGAGCGACCTGTGCTGCAGCTGAGCTCCTTGTTCCTCCTTGGTTGACATATGCCACCACCATGGCGTTGCCCGACTGGATCCTGAACACAAGCCCCTGTAGCGAGAGATAGCCCGATTGCCTGAAGTTTGAGCACATTGATCGGCAGCTGGGATTCTTCCTGCAACCAAAGGCCCTGGGCCGACTATATTCCCAGCACCAACCCCCCCCCCCCCCAACCAGTCAGGCTGGCGTCCGTTGTGATCACCGTCTGATTGAGAGGAAGGAACGATTTCCTGGACCGAAGGGCCGGAGACAGCCGCCAGAAGAGAGAATCCCTGACTAACTGGCTCACCCGAATCTGACAATCCAGAGACAGGATCCCCTTCTGCAAGACTCATGTGAAATTGGGCATACGGTACTGCCTAGGAGGCTACCACGAGGTCCAGAACTCAAACGACCTGCGCTTCATCAACAACTTCACTGCCGCTCGGAGAGTCTGCAGCTTGTCTGACGGGAGAAAAAACACCCGCTTTCACAGAGTCCAGCAGTAAGCCCAGGTACTCCAGGTGTTGAGTTTGCACAAGCACCAACTTTTTAGGTTCAGCGCCCAAACTCCTGTACAGTTTGCATGGTGATCACAACATCCTCCCTTAATTCTGAGGCAGAAGCTGCTCTCAGAAGGTCATCTAGATAACCCACGAGTGTGATCCCATGTTGCCTTAACAGCGCCAGAAATGGAGCCAACGCTTTGGTAAAGAGTCAGGGTGCTGACGCCAGACCAAAGGGGAGAGCTACAAATTGGTAGTCCAACTGCAAATCAAACCTCTGAGGCATATAGGTATATGCAAGTACGCGTCCTGGATATCCAGAGACACCAGGAAGTCCCCCTGATGGAGCGCAATGACCACGGAGCGAACGGATTCTATTCTGAACCTCTGTACTTTCAAAGCAGTTGAGGGCTTTTAGGTCCTGGATTGGACATACCCCTTCTTTTTTGGAGACTAGAAACAGATTGGAGTAGAATCCCCGAAACCTTAACAGCTTTGGAATAGGCACCATCACCCTGCATATGAGCAGGTCCTTTACTGCCCCTAACAGAGCTTCCCAGCGAGCCGGGAATAAAAGGTATGCTGGAGGGAAAAATCTGTTTGGTGGACAAGAAACTCTTGTAGCCCAATGAAAGCAGTATGCAGACTCATTGGTCAGACAGCAGTGAGGTCCACCAAGCTACTAACTCCCGAAGGTGACAATTAAACCCTGCAATATATACCCAGCCACAAGAGAAGCCAACTGTATTAAACACATTCTCCTCAGTTTGTACAAATTAAACTAAAAACCACAATATCAAAAGTACATTGTACACACATATATCCATCCATCCATCCAGGTCAACCAGACATGCAAGCTGGTAAAACCCAGGGTAGCCACGCTCACACCCATTGTGCATTTGTGATCTCAATACAAACCAACGATGAGTTTTTTTTTATTTTGTTCATCTTTGCTAGTATTTTTTTAAACAGTACTTGTACTTTTTTTCCTATGACTTGGAGTCGTTTTAAGCACTTGAGTATTCAGTTTAAATAAATTTTGTTGAAACCATATCACACGATTTGGCACATTTTTTTTTTTTGGTGATATGTTTGGAGGTGTGCTGAGAGCAACCGTGCGGATCCGAAGATTACGGGACATCCGAAAGATCGGGATAATCTCCAGCATCTGGCTATCGGGACGTCTATGTGATCTGTGATCGAATTTGTGCAGTTTGACCTCCCCTAACAGGGGGGTCACTGGGGATCTGGTAAGCCTCCATCTATTAGTGGTGTTTAGAGGTGATGGGTCCACATGGTCAAGTACAATTTTTTTGAACAATCAAGTTTGTTATTTCTACAGTTACTTTTACATATACACTGGACATTACTTATATTTTTGTAGTAATTTACATATGGACATTTGAATTCAATTTGTTTTTCATATTGATTTATTGGACATTTGAGTTTATAATCTTTTCCACAATATTTTTCACAGTATTTGTGTATTCAGTTTCACAATTTTTTTTGCACTTTTGTTTTTTTGGTCACATTTAGTGGCCAAGCGCTGCCCTTTTCTTTTACAAAAAGTTACACTTTACTCCACAATATCCTCAAGTAAAGAAGGTTGAGTTTCCTAATCCTGAATAAGATTAGGTAAAATATAGCTTTTGGCATCTGGAAAACTCTGGGCACTTCTAGAAACTTTGGTTTCCAAAGAATTCAGACATGGTCCATCTCCAGAAACAGATCACCCAAAACCACTAGCAAAAACTGGAGTCTCGGAGTGGGTAGGGTTGTAGTGTGCTCTAAAAATGTCCTGTACGATCAAAGTGGACATAAACCCAATTCATGAAATTTCAGCTGGTCACATCTGTAGTGTTTTCTTATCTCTTCCCATAGCCATCTCTTCCTCCTTAGCTCTGTTATCAGACTGATAACTTCTCACTCATTGAGGGAGATGGCAGCCTTAGGTGTAGGTCAGTGGAGATTGCTATAGATTAGCAGCCAGCTAAATACACAAGCACGGCTCTGCATGTGTGGAGTGTGGTCTCACATTGATCTCTGAAAATTCTAACAGAATGTGTACTTTAACAGTATATAGACCAGAAGACAGCAGATATACATGCAAAACATATGTAGAGATTTGTTTGACCTCTGTATCATCTGAGGCTAACTTCACTGGGTATATATTGCAGGGTTTAAGATATATGATCCGTTTAATCAACTCAATGTATACAAAAATAGTCAATGAAGACTGGGAAGTGGCAGAATCTGTTCAGTCAGCCTCAATGATGAACTTCCTACATGTCACTTTTGCTGACACCCAATGGGTAATAAGGTGACAGGGGAGGGAGCTCCAGCACACAACCTGTGATTGGCAGCCTCAGTTCTGTTGTCGGGGGGGGGGTCCCTTTTCTCCAATCAGCTCACTGAGCTCTGCAGAGAAACTTAAGCTGTATAAAATTCTGGATTTTTGAACTTCCAAAAAGCAGGGGTGGGTAGCTGATTTGAACAGATGCAGAGACGAGCTGGCTGCAGATATATTAGGTATAACTTTTGTAGGATTTTCTTCATCTTTATCATGTGAGGATTGTCAATTCACTGGCTATAGGTAAAGGTTTACAGTTACTTTATAGGGGGAGGCAGACTTTAAAATAAGCCTTCTAGTGGGCAGCGCCTCAAATCTTTGCTTTGGTTAAGAATTCTGGGTGCCGCTGCTATACAACACTTTCAAGTGAATACAGTAGTGCGTCCTCTAGTAGAACCTCCCACCAGAAAGACAGCTTAGTAATGTAAGGGGATCATTAGAAAGGAACCACAGCGTCCCGTGTGGACAATTTTCAATACAACTAGAAGTGTTGTCAGATAGCTGGGGCACTGGCACCTGGAGCCATTCATGAAAGCAACACATTTGAGCCAGTGCACACTGGACAGGCAAATCTATAGACAGCTTGTTTATTTAAAGAAACATGGTTACCAAGTAGTATCTTGGTGCAAAATCTGAGCAGATAACCATCCTTCCAAAATATTTTTCATAACTCCAACTTCCACACAGTCATTTATATGAGAGGACAGCACATCTAAAATGGCTGTGCCCCCTTTCCATATTTGCCCAAATACTTAAATAGCCAGTATTTGCTTTTGCGCCAATGTAATTGATACATCCTGTCTACATTGACGACTTGCGCTACTGGACTTTTCTGGCCGATATTTATGGATTTTCAAAAAGGCTTAAAATTATATGTAAAAAAAAAGTTCCGTAAAGCTAGGTGCCTTTTAAACCACTTGCTTCTTAGGCTGTATTCACACCAGAGTGTAGCGTTTTCAAGCAGAAAAATCGCACAAATTTAGAGCGAAAGGTCACAAATGTTAAGAAAAAAAAAGCCCAAATCTGCTCAATTTGAGCGACAAAAGGGTCTGGAACTTTGAGCTTCAGGCGACATGGAGTGGAGATGTGAACCATCTCCATTGAGAATAGATTTTTACCCCTCTAGCATTTTGTAGCTTCAGGCTTCAAGCTACAAAACGCTCAGGTGTGAATGGGGTCTTAAGATAAGATTTATAAATGTGCAAAGCACACATTCTACTAAGTATAGCTATGCTACTGCTGACCTGCATGGTGGAGTTGCAATCATTTGCAATTACACTTTTCTTTGGTAAAAGGTAAAAACCATTTGTTTTTTGTGCAAAAATTACCTCTGTTGCCTTGTTTTTAAGACAATGACATAAGGAAAAAGGAGATCTGCTATCCTGTTTGAGTTTGTTACTGGTAGGTCATCGACTTCCACTGCAATAGTGAGCATGCGCTGTAACAGGAACACCACCCTGAAGGAAAGGAAAAAAAAAAAAAAAAAAAACCCAATGTATTAGTAAATTTATGACAAGGATACAGAGTGCACAGCAGGTGGCACCCCCCCCCCCCCCCCAACTTCTTGACAAGTTAATTGAGAAATTCCTACAGTTTTACCCTAATGGCCAATGCTACAGACATAACAGTGATTCTACACCTTCCATCTGATTAGGCGAGTATTACTCTTCAAAGCCCTGACCCAATGCAACACGCAACCAGTCCTGCTGAAACCCAAGCTTCTTTATCTACCCTCCTGATCACATATGTTAGGCATTGCTCCCTCCCATTGAACATGGATTTTGGACTTTTCTCCTCCCTCTGAAACAGATTTAGGTCTGTCTAAAAATGCTCAATTGGGGTGCAGTAGTTGAGGATTGTTTGAAGTGTATACTGTGAGCATGAATAAGCTCAGGTGCATTGGAATACAAGTCCAAACCCGTCAGTTATCCTGCTGTGAAGCTGTCAAAGCCAAGACGGCAGAAGCATTCCCCACTCTGCAGCCACACTTATGCATGCTTCTTGTATGATGGATATTATCGTCAATTCTATCCAATCACACACCCCACCAACCACCCCTCTTATAATGGATAGATGAACACATCCTACCTTTGCTCACATTCCGAGGGTGCATCCAATTCCCTATTGACAGCAATATCACAGGCATTTTCCACAGCATGTATAAGCCAGGCAATTACATTCCTAGAATATAGAAAAGCACTTTAGCAGATTGGCCAGAGCAGATTATATGGGGGGGGGGTTATAAGGGTCAGCCTTCCCACTTGTACAGAGTCTCTAGTACAAGTGGGAAGGCGGACCTTTCTTGATTAGGAAAGGTACGAAGGGAAAACAGGAAGGGACATGGTTTGTGCCATAGTCACATGGTCAGTCTGCCTAAAGGGGGCAAAAAATAAAGACAGTAGGATTAGCTGGCAAAACAGATTTATTGAAAGTCACCGCAGGCAGCATAAAAGCCAAATACATGAATGCCTGTGACATCTGCACATGTGGAACCAGGATACATATGGAGTAGCATGCTGTATTCCACCTACCTAACGGCCGGAATAAGCTTTGAGGTCAAACCTAGGTTTGGCAGTAGGGTGCAGCAATGTTTTGTGAACTGTACCGTGGAGAGGGGAGTACTAGGGAAAGTTAAAAGTGGAATATCCCTGGGTTTATCTGCAGTGATCACCATGAGCTGATCTGAAACTGACCGGGTCCAAGTACAGCAGTGCTTCCTGCTAGCCAGGTCCATACGCCTCCTCCTAGAAGCCCATAATCACTCCAGTGACCATGAACTTATAGCAGAAGTGTTCAGCAGACTGAACAAAATTGTTCAGATAAGCCGATCATCAGAGCCATTTACCTAAAGTGCCTCCCCCTGCTTTGCTGCCTCTCCCCCTCCGCTTCCTGCCCCTCCACATCCCCTGCTGTACTGCCATTAAAAATGCTTACATCCCTCTCACGGTCCCCCTCCACCCCTGCTCCCCCCCCCCATTCTTAACCCCCACAAACTGGCCCACCTTCCCCAGCAGCTCCAGTCCCATGTGGCCCTGATGCAATTGCCAGAACTTACATGGGAATCAGTGTAAGAAGGCTCAAATAATCTCCTGATGCTAGGCACGTGCCCCCCCCCCCCCCCTGCATGTCTCCCACCGGCTGCAGCTGCTGCCTGGCTACCTGTAAAAAATGGGGGGGGGGGGGGGGTATAGAGTTAGACATGCATCTAAATCTCCCTGGTGTCTGACGGCCAGTCTGCATTTGGATTACGCTCCAGAGGCTGACAGGTATTAACCAAATTTTTGCTGACAAACGTCGCAACCATGTGTATTGCATGCAGTTGCAGGGCACATGGGCCAAAAAACATTGTGGCTGCAGCATGTAAACACTCCACACCTCCCTCCCCATTTTTATCTTACGTGTATCCTGCCTTTTTCCAGACCCTCCCCCAGGACCTCCTTATATAGCATTGCTGGAATATACTACCCCCATCCACTGCCTATTGCACCTTAAGGGGGACAGTTGGCAGGTATCAAATGCAGTTTAACAACTTGCCACCTCTCCCCCCCCCCCCCAAACGCAAGTGTAATCAAGACCCAAGTCATGCAGTGTGTAGCTGCACAGGTGCATCCCCATAGATTTCAATTGAGACACAGCGATTGCAAAGGGATGCATAGGTGTTCCATGCATTCCTGTGCAGGCAGTCCTATTTATGTCAATTGGGACACAGCAGCTGCATGGACACAGCCACAGCTCCCAACTTGTCCCTGAAGGCCTTGCTGGCCAATAATTCAGTAACTCCTGCCGATTCTTTTGGTCTTCAGTAAAGAGTAAGAGTAAGTTCAGTAAAGAGCTCATTGTTGGAAACTCACTTGATATTGGCCTTGTCACAAGACAGCATGGCTTTACATAAGCTTTTATGAAAGCTTCTTCGATGCAAGTGGATTTGATAGTCATCATCCAGTGTCTGTACTACATACTGGAGGAAAAGGTAGCAAGTGTGCGTTTCCTAAGAAAAGGAAAAGATATAAACCACTAAACAGCTATCCAGGTTAAAAACATTTTACAAATTCCTTTACTAACCACAAATCACACACAAACATGATCCACAAAAAGGACAGAAATAACTGGAAGCCCCAGTAAAATGCATGAACGGCCACCAACAAAAACACCCTGCAGTCCTCGATTCCTGAAAATTGAGTTACCAGGCAACTAGCTCGGTTCTTCCAAATCATCATATGCAGAGAGATTCCTGCTAAACTCCTAGCAGAGCATCACATGGCCAAACCCAACTTCAATAATATGCATTCCTAAATTCGATTGCTCTCCTCTTCCCTCTGGCCATGAGATGCATACAGAAATGTGTTCACGCCTTTATACCAAGGCAAACCTGGAATGGCTGTGCAGGAAAACATGTGCATCTTGTACTTGGGTCAACACTACAGGGGTAAACAGCACAGTTACTTTGAAGAGGGGATAGACATATATACATCCCTGAACAAATTTAGGATAATACCCACTACTCACAAAAGCAGTTTTTACACCAAGGCCACAGTTACACCAAAGCATAAACAAGTTTCTTCTCAAGTTTTTGGAAAAGCAGTCACGGTGCCATTATTCAATGGCACTCCAGACCCATAGCAGTCCTGCCACCTGAAATGCACAGGACGCATAACAGGTTTGACTCAGTGCCAAAAAAAAAAAACAAAAACAAAAAGGGTACACAAGGTACTTTGGCATGCAGGGGAAGCCCATTCAAGTGAATGGGCTGCCCCGAGCAGTTGCATAACAAATGCACCTAAATCTGTGTGCACAGCCACCCTGTAGCAGCAAAATTCCATCATCATGTGTGGCTGCTGGATAATAAAAAAAAAAAAAAATAAAAAATAAAAAAGTGTAAGAAGTGTATGTAGCTGAGGCTACAGCACTAAGTGCGAGACGAAACCTGCCCGTCTCACACCAGGACCAAAAAAGGTGTCAGCCTGAATGGTGGTCAGCCATTCATGGAAAGCACTGCATTTGATCAATGAACACAGAGGCTTCATCTGATTGACTAAATCAGCCCATCTCTCTGACTCTGCCAATCAGCGGAAGCTTTAGAATTATGAATGGCTGAGCACCACTTGAACCAATGGCATTTTGTTCCAAGACAAAAAGTCTCATCTCACATCTGAAAAAGTGCTGCATACTGTATGTAGCCAAAGCTACATGCAGTTCATACAGCAGCCACACACTGGAGAGCAGCTTTAAAGCCAGAGATTGCAATGCAGGGTGGAATAGGGAGTCTTGGGCTAGCAAGTCTGGTCTGTTTGCCAAGAGCCCAAAGCTCATCGATTAGAAGTCTGTACCACTTTGGTTCGATGAGCATCACTAAAACATTTATCTTGTCTTGCACAGCAGTCAAGGGAGGATAGTCAAAGAGAAGGACGTCGACGGTAAAATGCCACTAGTTTTGGCAGCACTATTTGGCTGCTAGCAGGGCGCTTTTAACCCCCGCTAGCAGCCGATGAAGGGGTTAAATGCCCCATTGCGGGACGTCCTGCCAGCGCATCGCCTCAGTGTGAAAGCACTCGGGCTTTCACACAGACTGCAGGGGAGGCGTTTTTCAGGCGCTATTTTTTTAGCCCAAAAGCACCTGAAGTGTCCCAGTGTGAAGGGTTCAATTCTATTTAGACCCCTAAGGAACTACCTGAGAATAATCTGTGAAAGCTAGAGGATCCCTGATCTTTGCCACAATTTGTTTGGGTTCTTTAACCTGGAGGCCAGATGTCCATGTCTGGTTTTCCCCACCATTGTAAGATTTTGAAAGATTTGGGTCCAGAGACATCCAAGAGAACTGAACGCAAGTTTCCACCCAGGAAAATATCACAATTGTATTATTCTGACTGCATCCTGATTAGGTTGAACCTGGAGGAGGGAGCTTCAGCGTTCTCAAACTCCTTTTATGGCTCTGTTACAGAATGTTGATAGGAAGTTTGACTCGTGTGGAGACCTGGCTCCTTGGACAATTAAAGGAGATGTAAACTCCCAACATGTGCAAGGCTGGCATCCAATGACACCACCTTTAAGGGCATGTCAAGAATAAAGACTGGGGCGGGGGGGCTCAATTGAAATTAAGGTTTATAGTGGTGCCCACTCGAATATTTTAGCTCCCAACTCCCTCTTCCCCACTGCACCCCTCCTCGCCCACACGGTATCAAAATAATTTACAGTAAGGAGGCTGAGCAGCAGAGGTGTGTACTAAGTATTCGGTTGCACTAAGTATATGGTAGCAGAATGGAATGGAGGCATGAGCCAGATTGAAACTTCACATGTACAAAAAAAAAAAAAAATCCAGCCATTAACTGTAGTTATTCAATGAGAACTGCTGGGGTCTAATGCAACCATGCCCATAGCTTTGCCAGAATTGCTGAGGTCAATGGACCTAGGACTCAAGATTTCTCGTAAAGCATGATTGCAGAGTCATGACTGCTTGATTGTTTCTTCTAGAAGAAAATTCTGAAGCAATTGTGAAGACCATGGAATACACTATATAACCCAAAAATGTTTTTTTAAAGGTTGTCGATTAGCCAAACCAATTCTTTTACAAGACTTCCAGTATCTCACAAGATTACACCCCAGACATTTTTGTAAATATTTTATTATAAATCTCCATGA